>NC_140521.1:13277418-15677418 GCF_964339955.1 Pipistrellus hanaki | reverse complement strand
CACCCCGCCATCAGGTCTTCCCAGGGGAGGCCCTGGGCACAAAGAAAACCTTCCCCCACTCTGCTCTGTCCAATCACCTGACCCAAAGTATCTGTGAGCATGATCCATGATTGGCTACACTACTCAGCTTAGGGTTGGGTTCTTTCACTGCATTCACTACCAAGAATGGAGGCCAAGCTCAGGAACAGAATTCTGAAAGGAGCATTGGGCAATCTGTAAACAATACAAGAGAGGTAGACAGGTGAAGGGCCAATGAGATAGGCAGCTAGAAGGCCCACGTAGTCCGCATGTCAGAAGCCAGACCTTAGTGAGTTGGGGTCTGGTGTGGCTGAGACATGGAAGTAGACTGCCCTTCCTACCAGCATCTCTCTCATGGTTCAGTGACTGCTGGATGACTCGGCGGCTCCAATATCAGTTGTAGTACCTACCAATCTGCTACAAAAGTAAATTGGCAAATCTACTTTTTATTTCTTAGAATTAAGAAAATAAATGTTCCCAAATCAGAATTACCTATTTGTTTTAAAACTCCTGGTAAGGGTATTGATACATACTTTTCCAATTTTTTTTTTTATCCTCAACCCAGGATATGTTTATTGATTTTTTTTCTTTCTTTTTCTTTTTTTTTCTTTTCTTTTCTTTCTTTTTTTTTTTTTTAGAGACGGGAAGAGAGAGAGAAATATTGATGTGAGAGAGAAACATCAATCAGTTGCCACCCCTAGAGGCCCTGACCAGGGATGAAACCTGCAACCTATAGGTGCATTGGACAGCACTCCAACCAACTGAACCACCCAGCCATGGTGGGATTGATATTTCAAAAGATTTTTTAAGTATGATCAACATAGCCCCTTGCTTTTACAGTTAGCAATATTCTGACAACCTCATTTTAAATTACTATTATTGTTTGCTGGACTATTTTCCATTAACATCGTTTTCCCTGTAACTACTTCAGAATATGCCACTAAAAATTAATGCATTTAATTACGTTCACAGATACAATTATGGCACCTGACAAAATTAATAATAGCCCCTTGTAGTGACTGACTTTTGATTCAAGTATGTTGAAAGCTTGTTTATTTCATTTTTTGAGAACCTACTGTGTTAGGACTAAGAGATATGTAAAGAAAAGGAAAGTGAGAGAAAAACTGTGAAAGATGTTAAGTAGTTCTTTAGATACCACAATATTTTCAATTATTTGTTTCCTTATCAGTAAAGATCTTCTCTTTCAATCCTTGATCCCCTGCTACCCCACATGTTATGGTTTTATGTCCTATTCCGGGCAACTATGCTCTTAGAAAAGTAATAAGCAATAATAAAATTATTCAGTCATAGGTCAGTTGAGAAAGTAAGTAATAAATAAATAATGAGACAATTAATGTCTTCCATGTTTGATAGAAACAAGGCAAGAATGCATACTCATCACTTCCACTCACAAGGAGACCTAGCCGTGGCAATATGATAAAAAAAAATAGAAGGGGTTACATATTAGAAAAGAAGTAAAATCATCTTTACTCTCATGTTATGTAATTGTCTGGGTAGAAAGAGGAGAAATCTATGAAACCGGCTGGAATTAATGAATAAATGTATCAAGGTCATACAATACAAGGTCCAAACATAGAGATCAATCACACTACTGTATAATAATAACACCTCATTGGAATAGAGCAATGTGTTGGGATCTACAACCACTCACACTCAGACATTTGCTAGCTGACTTCATGGGACTCAGCACAGAGCTGTGCTCATGGCTGAGATTTAATACAGAAACACAGTGGGGATTTACAGCTGAATTATAAGGCACAAAGGCCCAGGTGAGTCTGGAGGAATCCATATGAGGTTTCTGATGCTCTCTCCCTCCCAGGAGGGGTCACAGAGAGCACAGCCTTCCCCCAGCAATGAGAATGCAGAGATATGTGTGGGATATTTCTGCCTAAAAAGTCCCTTAGAGACTCTGTGCCCAAGATTTTAATTGCAGCTTGTCATATAGGCGCCCTCCGCCTGGTATGTACCAAATTTTCAGAGTCCCAGAGGGAAAGCAGGTGTGCAGCACAGACCACATTGTACAAACAGAATGAGCCTCCTTTATTAGGGAGGGAGTTACATAATGTTGGCCACAGTGCACCACACAAGTTCCCCGATATCCCCTTTGGGCCCACCTTGCAAGCAGATCTTTCTTTTCAGAGATGGCTGTATTGTGTCTGCTATATTAGCTCTTCCAGAACAAATTCCAATAAAAGGCAGTTTTATCAGAGAAACTGGCAAACTCTAAAAAATATGTAAAAAGTACCTAGAATAGCCAAAAATATGAAACAAAATAGAACTTGGATGATCTATCTCATTTTATGCTTAATATAATTTTATAATAATCAAGTCATTGTGGTGTAAGCATGAAGACAGACGGACATACAGATTGATGGCTGAGGTTAGTCAATCCCCAAATAAACACACATATATGCTCAGCTGATTTTTGACAAGTCATCAATGTAATTCAGTGGGTAACAGCAGAGTCTCTTCAACAAATGTTCTGGAATACCAGAAAAGTGAAGTGGACTCTTAAGTCCTACGTCCCCTTTACATCATATACAAAATTAACTCAAATGGATTATACTTCTAAATACAAAAGCTAAATTATAAAATAACTTGAAGATACAGAAGGACATCTTCATGACCCTGATGTAAAAACAAATATCCTTAGACTTGTCATAGAAGCTATGTATATGTGAAAATTTTGATGATGGAGGTTTCATCTAAAGTAAAATATTTAGTTCTTCCAAAAGTATCTTAGGAAAATGAAAAAGTAAGCCAATGAATAAGAAAGATTGCTTTTTGCAAAATATAAATTGGGCAAGGGATGTATATCCCAAATATGTAATATTCCTATAACTCAATAACATATATTTTACTTATGAATTGGCAACAACTTGAAAAATAATTACTAAAAAACTACATAGATGGCTCCTAAAATGAAGATATTTGACATTATTGTTCAGCAGAAAAATATAAATTAAAATCACAATGAAATAACCTTTAATGCTCACTTAAGTGGCACACATTTTTAGGATTTGAATAGATTACTCCATCCAATAAATAGTCCACCCAATAAACATCCTTGGCCCCTGGAATATTTTCTAAAATGAACCATATGCTATTCCATACGCAAACATCAATGAATTTAAAAGGGTTGAAATTACATAAAGTATGTTTTCTCACTACAAGAGATAAAAATCAGTAACAGGGCGAAATTGGGGATATTCATAAGTATGTGAGCATTATACAACTCACTCCTAAGTAGCAAATGGGTCAAAGAAAAGTTAGAAAATACTTTGAGATGAATTAAAATGAAGAAAAAGATATCAAAAACTTAGAGGTTGGAGCTAAAGCCGTACTTACAGAGACACTGTAAATGTCTCTTATTAAAATTAAGATCTTAAGTCAATAACCTAAACTTCTACTTTAAGACACTAGAAAAAGAGTAAACTAAACTTAAAGCAAGCAGAAGAACATAATAGACTATATAGCAAACATGAATGAAATAGAGACTAGAAAAAAAATAAGAAAATTAGAAAAAAGTGACCAATAAAATAGAAAAGATTCCAAATATAATAGGAAATATCACTGCCAACGTTTGAAAAAATATATAAGGGAATACTATGGATATTTATATGACAATAGACTAGATAACTTAATTGAAATGCATAAATGCATAAAAAGATACAAAGTAATAAAACCAATTCATGAGGAATTTAGAAATCTAAATAGACTTACAACAAATATAGAGATTAAATTAGTAACCAAAATTTATCACAAAGTAAGCTAAGGCCCAGATGGTTCACTGTTGAATTTTACCAAAATTTAAAGAAAATCTAATGTAATTATTTACACATTCTTAAAAAAGAAAAGTAGAACATTTCCCAATTCATTGTGTGAGGCTAATATTGCCCTGATACAAAACCAGAAGAATATATCACAAGAAAATAGAACTATAGACCATTATCTCTTATAATTATAGCTGTGGAATTCCTCAACAAAAATACTACCAAACAAAATCCAGGAACATGTAAAAATGATCATACACATGATCAAATGGGGTTTAGACTAGAAATTCAAGATTAATTCATCATCTGAAGATCAATTCATTTAATATACCATATCAACAAAATAGAGTACAAAAAAAAGATCATCTTAGTAAATCAGAAATAGAATTTGACAAAATTCAACACTCCTTCCTGATAAATATACTCAACAAGTTGAGCTAGAAGAAAACTTCCTCAATTTGATAAATTAAATCTCCAAAAATCCCCATTGTAAGCATCAAATTTAATGGTGAAAGATAATGCTTTCCCCTTAAAATCAGGAGCAAGGAATGAATGTTTACTATCACACAGTTCTATTCCACATTGTACTGTAGGTTCTGGCCATGACTATTAATTTAAAAAAAAAAGAAAAGAAAAGAAATAAAAGACATTAAGTTTGGGAAGGAAGACGTAAAACTAATTCTATTCGCAGAGGCATGATCTTATATACCTAGAAAAAAAGCCTAAGGAATCCACTAAAAATGATTAGAACTAATAAATGGGTTCATCAATATTACAGGATATGAGGTCCATATATTTTAAAAAATGAGTTTCTCTACACTGACAATGAACAATTTGAAAATGAAATTACAAAAACAATTTCATTCACAATAGCATAAAAAGAATAAAATATTTAGTAATAAATTTAACGAGAGTATAAAACCCATACTCTGAAAACTATAAATGATTGTTGAAAGTTATTAAAGGAAATCTAGATAATTGGGAAGACATTCAATGCTCATTAATTGGAAGGCTTAATATTATTAAGATGGCAATATTCCCAAACTGGCCTACGGTTTCTGTGCTATTGCTATTAAAATCTGAAATGATTTTACTGCTGAAATTGACAAGCTAATAATAAATTTTATATGGTACTTAAGAGGTCACAAAATAGCCAAACTGATCTTGAAAAATAACCAAGTTGGAGAACTCAAATTTACAAATTTCAAAACTCACCACAAAGCCACAGTAATCAAGGCAGTGTGGTCCTGACATATAAATAGATATACTAGAGGCCTGGTGTATGAAATTTGTGCATAGGTAGGGTCCCTAGGCTGGCCTGCAATCTTCCTCAGAAGCTGGCAACTAGTCCCCCTCCACCCCCCCCACCACTGGTTACCCTCTGTATTTGGGGCAACCAGTGGGGCAATTGGGGCCCCTGTTCACTTGCACCCTCCTTGGTCTGGCACCGCCTGCATCTGCCACCACCCACCTTCTGTTCCCTATTCCCCATTTGGGCAATCAGAGCCTGCCAGCCAAGGGAAGGAAACCAAAGTTTGCCCAGCAGGCCCCAGTCAGGTGATTGGGGACTGCAGGAAGCTGCTGAGTTGAGCATCTGCCTCAGATGGTCGTTCAGCCATCCAGTCGATTTGCATATTATACAAACATACACACACACACACATACATTTTATATATATATATATATATGGAGAGAGAGAGAGAGAGAGAGAGAGAGAGAGAGAGAGAGAGAGAGAAATCAATAGAATAGAACTGAAAGCCCAGAAGCAAAGCCTCACATTTATGGTTAATTTATTTTCAGCAAAGTTGTCAAATAATTCATAGGGGAAATGATAATTTATTAAACAAATGATGGGGGGAGGGCAACTGTATAGCCACATATTAAAGGATAAAGGTGGAGCCTAGGATATAGCATATACAAAAATGAACTCAAAATGGGTAATTTAAACACTAAAACTCTTAGAACAAAACATAGGGATTAATTGTCATGATCTTGGATTAGGCAGTGCTTAGATATGACACAAAAAGCACAAGCAACAAAACAAAGGAATCCATAAATTTCACTTTATCAAAATTCAAAACTTTAAATTATTAACATCAAAGAACACCATGAAAAAAGTGAAAATAGCATTGACGGGTTTGCTCAGTGGTTGGAGCATTGGCCCTTGGACTGAAGGGTCGAAGGCTGGATTTCTGGTCAAGGGCATATACCTTGGCTGCAGGTTTGATCCACTGCCCTGGTTGGTGTACAAGCAGGTGGCAACCCATCAACCAATCAGTATGTCTCTCTCAAATAAACGCCCCCCTCTCTCTCCATCCCTCCCTCTCCATCCTCCTTTACACATTCTAAAAATCACTGGAAAAAATATCCTCACTCCTTGTGTGAGGATTTTTTAAGTGAAAACAGAACCCACATAATGAGAAAAATTACTTGCAAATAATAAATCTGATAAGGTATTCATATATAAAAATATGAAGGACTCTTCACAACTCACTAAAAAATCAACCCATTAAAATATGGGCCAAGGTTCTGAATAGACATTTATCCAAAGAAGCTATTCAAATGGCCAAGAAGCACATAAAAAGATATTCACCTCATTAGCCATGAGGAAAATGCAAATCATAACCACAAGGAGATCACACTTCACACCCACTAGGATGGCTATAATAAGAACAAAAGACTAATAATAGTAAGTGTTGATATGCTCATCAAAACAAAAACGGAAGCCTCATACACTGTGGTGAGCATGTCAAAAGGTGCAGCAACTTTGGAAAATCGTGCCTCCAAGGCTGAAATCCAGGGCCACTGTATGAACCAGCAATCCCACTCCCAGGTACATTCCCAAGATAATGAATCTGTCCACACAAAACCTTGCACATGGGTCGCCATTGCAATATTGCTCACAATAGCTAGAAAGTGGAAACAATTCAAATGCCCATAAACACATGAGTGGGTAAGTAAATTGTGGTATGGCATCTAATGCAATGTTATTGATCATGAAAAGGAGTGAAGTACGACAACATGAAGTACGACAACATGCGACAACATGAACGAACCTTGAGAACATCATGTTAATTCAATGAAGACCACCACAAAAAAATCACATATTTTAGGATGCCATTTACCTACAATGTACCCCACAGGCAATTTGGTAAGGACAGAAAGCAGAGTAGCATTTGTCTAGGGCTGAAGGCAGGTCAAGGGAAGGATGGGATAATAAGTGATGGACTTCTGAAGAATACATGTTTCTTTTGGATGGTGATGAAAAAAAATAAGAAAATTTATACTTGTGCAGCTCTGTGAATATATAGATTGAATTGCATACATTTAAATGGGTGAATTATTTAATCATAACAGTGAAAAGATGACATACTTGCAAATAGCTAGGATGTAGATCTAATGAAATGTTTCACTATTTTTTATGTGAAACTGATTCAACTACTTTTGAACACTGTCTTGATATATGTTGTAAAGCTTAACATACACTCAACATGTGATGTGACCACTATGATCCTTGGCATTTATCCAATGGAAATAAAAATATATATCTATTAAAAGACATGCATAGAGCTCTGGCCAGTGTTGCTCAGGGGTCACTGGTTCAGTTCTTGGTCAAGGGCACATACCTGGGTTGCAGATTCAATTCCTGGCCCCAGTTTCCCAATCGGGGTACATACAGGAGGCTGCCAATTGATCTCTCTCTCTTTTCTTCATCCCTCCCTCCCTCCCTTCCTCTTTCCCTCTTTCCCTCCTTCCCTTTCACTCTCTAAAAATCAGTGGGAGAAATATCTTCTGCTGAGGATTAACAAACAAAAAAGATGTATATGAAGTTTTCATAACAGTTGTAGTCATAATAGCCTGAAGCTAGAAACAACCTAAGTGTCCTTGAATAAATAAATGAATAAAATATTCTGGTACAATAATGCAAGTAATACTGCATGCAGCCACATGGATGAATCTTAAAGACTTTATGCAGAGTGAAAGACGCCTCAATCAGAAGAACCATACTGTTTGATTTCATATGTATGAACATCGCTCCATAGTTATAGGAAACATTACAGCGGTGGCCCAGGCTGGGTGCTGAGAAGAGAAACTGACTATACAGGGTCTTGAGGCAACTAAGGTAGATGGGGAAGGTTGTTTTTTCTATTTTTTATTTTTTTATCTTGATTGAAATGGTGGTTACATGATGATACAATTTGTCAGAAGCCATCAACCTTAAATGTGTGAATTCCGTCATATGTAAATTAGAACTCAGTAAAGTTGACTTCAAAAAGCAAATCCCTGGTGCAGTCAGTCACACATCCCTCAGACATGTTTGCGGAGGTTTGTTCCTGGCTGATGAGATTTCAGGGGCATTATTGAGCTGTTGGTTTGCCGGGAACCCAGAGCATGGCACACTGACTATGCCTTCACCCCCTTCCCTGCCAGGCAGCAGTGACCTGGTCAGCTCAGTACAGTGTCTTGTGGCTCAGAAACGCTATCTCTGAAGTCAGGGATCCTGGTTCCTGTTCTGTCTGTTATCACTTCTGAGCTGTGCAATCTCAGAATAAACCCTGGCCTGTAAAATACTGTATAACCGTCTGCCATATTAGATGAGATGGTTGTTGCTAAGCATTTTACAAATCCACAAAACAGCAACACGCTCCACTGGAATATTTTAGGTCCTTAGTAGGGCAAAAAACAAAAAACAAAAACCAAACAAACAAAAATAAAACAGGCATCTCGGCAAAGTTTGGATAAAAGATTGCTCCAAAAAAAAAAAATGCCGAAGACGAGGGCTTAGGTATGTATTTGAAACCCATTAAATATGAGTCAAGAAAGTTTGAGAGAGGGAGATTATGTATTGTAAATTCCAGTGATTTAAGGAGAGCAGTGTCACCAAAGGGTGAGAAATGTATGTATCTAGATGATATCGTGTCTTCCAATGATCTTTCCACTATTTCAGCAGCGGCGTCTAAGTAACCATCTCTAACATAGTACACTGTGTTTTTCAAGTTAACTGGTTTGCACTTCTGGACTGTCCTTCTGGTCTTTCATCTGCTGAATCTTTGCTACGAGAAGAAATGAGCTTGTGCAAGGAGAACTATTTTGGTCCGGCTACTCCTGGGAAAAGGAACACAGAGTCTCCTACCTGCTTGCCCTTATTACAGAGTATGAGCACATAAAAGGTATAACCAATGGCAAGTGCCCCATCCTTCCTCTCATCTTATCTGAGTATGGGGGGGAAGGTGTGTTTTCATCACAGTTTGACATGCCAAGCTTCCTTTAAGGAGAAGAGACAGCCCCCCGATGTTTATCCTGACACGCTCCCTTGTTTCAAAGAAAACATGCACAGTTGAAATCCATTCATGGATTCCTTTGGTTCAGATGTGATCTAAGTCATTCACCCATGATGTTCTAAGTCAGGGGCGTCATAACCCATGAACACACACCAACACCCCTCCTCTCTGTAACTCTGACCCCAATCTGTCCTGAGCATAGTAGATCTCTATTACCAATGAAAGTCAGAAATTCCCAAGCCTTCCCTCAGGCCCACTAAGGCTCCTGGATTCTCTCTCCACCACCATGTCCAAATAGCTAGAAAAGTTTTGTTCAGATCACATAATTATTCTCATCTTCGGGGCTGCTATCTTTTTTAAAAATATATTTTATTGATTTTTTACAGAGAGGAAGAGAGAGGGATAGAGAGTTAGAAACATTGATGAGAAAGAATCATCAATCAGCTGCCTCTTGCACACCCCCTATTGGGGATGTGCCCGCAACCAAGGTACGTGCCCTTGACCAGAATTGAACCCGGGACCTTTCAGTCTGCAGGTGGACACTCTATACACTGAGCCAAACTGGTTTCAGTGGGGCTGCTATCTTTAACCCTTTGCACTCCAAACCATTCTGGACATTGGCTACCAGCTACTCGACGCTACTTTGCGGCGGAAACGTGCGTTGAATTAACTCAATTTCCCGTAATCACTAATAAACTGCAATGTCCCACCTGAGAGGGGACATCCGAGTGATATGCTAGAATTCCGATGTCCCCTGAGAGGAGACAGCGGAGTGCAAAGGGTTAAAGCTCAGATCACGCTGCTGTCTCAAAGGCAGAGGTGAAGGCTTCTCTCCACATTACCTGTGGCCCCAGCTGGCTTTGACAGAGTGACCTTCATGGGAAATGATAATGATACGGAGGATGGGACCCTTCCCCCACTGTGGTTTAAGCCTCCAACCTGGGCATGTGCCCTGACCTGGAATGGAACCATGACCTCCTAGTTCATAGGTCTACACTCAATCCCTGAGCTACACGGGCCAGGCCACTCTCTGCTTCTTGCATGCCTGCTCAGGGAGCATTGGTAAACGTCCTGGAATATCACGCTGACTGGAACTTAAGGATGAAATAGTTGGAAATTGTATACACCAGGGCAGTGGTCAGCAAACTCATTAGTCAACAGAGCCAAACAGCAACGGTACAACGATTGACATTTCTTTGGAGAGCCAAAGTTTTTAAACTTAAACTTCTTCTAATGCCAATTCTTCAAAATAGACTCGCCCAGGCTGTGGTATTTTGTGGAAGAGCCACACTCAAGGGGCCAAAGAACTGCATGTGGCTCAAGAGCCACAGTTTGCCAACCATGGCATCAGGGAAAATGATGCCAGGAAGGGTCCATGACCTCTCACCCATTTCTGGGGTGCTCCCTGAAACACCTCACAGGGGGCTCTGGCCCCCGAAACCACATCTGCTTACTGATGGCCAACAGGGGTTCTGGGGGGGGGGGTAATCTAGGACTGTGGGGCAAAGCTACAGCCCCCCGTTACACGCCCAGAGGTGCCTGCAGACCCCCCCCCCCCCCCGCAGAGGTGGTGGCAGAAGGAAGGGAGGTAAATACAGAAGGCATCTGCCCCAGGGTGCCTTTGGCAGATCTGTCTCCTGGATACATTGCCGACCAGAGTAATGAGATAATCAAGTTGAAAACACTTGGGAAGTAGAAGTGCTGGGTAAATATAAGATACCTCTGTCTCCAAGTGTAGTGCCCGGGAGAAACTCTTATTTTAATTCATTCTTCTTTTTTTTTTTTAATGCCAGGTCTTTATTTTTTTAAAAGGGATTTAAAATGGCTTACAACAATGCACAATGCAGTGTGAAAACCTACCCCAGAAAAGCACAGAATGAAGGAAGCCATAAAGGAAGAGATGGACGATTTCATTACATACAAACCTAAAGCTTCGGCATGATAAGTGGGCCCATAAAATAAAATAAAAGGCAACAGAGACAGACCAGACAGACTATCTGCAGCACTTAGAGCAAAGGGTTAACATCTATTATATACACGGTGCTCTGCAAATCAATTTTAAACATGACACACAAGAGCGAAATAGATGAAAAATGTTGACAAGCAATTCACAGAAGTATAAATACCCAATAAACATATAAAAGATAAAAATATGTAGAGTAACTTCCCTATTAACAGCCAGATGTACATTAATACGAGGTGCCAATTCCTGCCCACCACATTGGCAGAAACACAACTCCTTCCGGGCCTGTTAGAGCTCAAGGCTAAGGATTGTGGGCCCTTCCAGGTGTAGGTGAGATTGCTAATTGCCATAGCTTTTGGTGGGGTTGGGGGTTGGGAGTGCAGGTCAATCTAGTTGGGAATATAAAATACTGAAACAAAAACGTCTTCTGACCAAGTCATTCCATTGTAGGACTCAGACCTCAGGAAATACTCAGATATGTACAACCTTTGCATGCACGAGGCTATTTGGGAAAGTAGCCTTTGAAAGAGCAAAACATTAGAAATCGCTATTTAGAAGAGATCTGAAGATAGCCGCGTAGGTCAATACCTGTACTCACTGTCTCCCACAGCCACATCCAAATTACAACTAAAATACAGAACAGCCATCATCCAGAACTGCCAGAAAGCTGGCTGAACGAAGTCCTACAACTAGAGAAGGAAGGAAGAAAGCACACAGAGACTGGTAGGAGGTGGGGAGACGCCAAACAGGATGGGCCGGCACCCAGCAAGACGCTTTTTCAATCGAGGGAGGGAGAACGTCTCTGTGGAGGCCCCCCGCAGGATCAAGGGGTCTCAGCCCCGCAACAGCCCCCCAACCCAGGGTCCCAGAACTGGGAAGCGAAGCCCAGTAAGTACTATGGGCTGTAAAACCCAGTGCACATTGGGGCACCAGGAATTGAACTTACAAAGTCCTGCTTCCTCTGAACTCCAGCACCAGGGTGAGGCTCTGGGGAACACAGACACATATGAGAAGAGAACTGGATTATCTGGCATCTGAGCAGGAACACGAGGGCAACTTCCTTCCCGATAGAGTTGCTCACAGGGATCATTGCTCCTGTGCTGGGACCTCCCTGGTCACAGGGGCTGACTGGCAGTGTTTCCGTGTGCTCTGCCCTGGTGGTTCCCTAAGACCCCGCCTCATCCAATTTATAACCCCATTCAAGCTGTGTGCAGCAGCTGTTGCATATGAATGGTCTGTACTTGCTCAGGCTAAAAATCTCTCAAACAAGCTGCAGCTGGGTCAGGGGCCCCCAAACCTGGTAATAAAAGGCCCAAGACCAGGCACTAGCACCAGCCTGCCTTGCTTCACAGCTGGGCCTCATCTGAGCACTTCCAAACCGAACACGAAGAAACAGCATGCTTCCAAACCCAACATTCACATAGAGGTCCAACTTCCCAGATTCTGGTCGTGCTTCTGCTACTAATGAGCTGTGTGTTTGAGAAGTTACTTGACTACTCTAAACTTGTGTTCTCTTGTCTTAAAAAAAAAATAAAGGAAGTCTGTATGATTTAAAATATTCCTTTCAGGTGACATTTGTTTCACTGATGACACTGATTACCGAGGAAGACTGCTGTTTAACACAAGCTGAGTGTTTGAGTTGAGTGTCAGGGTGAGTTTTATGCAAAGAGTCATCAAATACTCCCAATGGTGGTCCTCTCCCCTCCCAGTGCCCCACCTACACAATGCCCCATAGGTCTTCTGGGGATACATCTCCTGTGCCCCTCCCCGATCCCTTGACAAATCTCTTCACTCACTAATAATCCTACTCAACACTTCGGAAATTGCCCTAGTTAACTCATTGGTGACCCACTAAGGGGCCGTTGCTGGGCTGACTCGGTAGGGGCAGCACAGTCCAACCTCCATTCTCTATGGTTCTTTTCTTTTTAACGGAGCCCCTCATGCAATCCTCACCCAGTACCTATTCTTCTTTCCTTGTAAGTATGTGCAGCAATGTAACCACTTACAATATTATTTTTATTAAAACATGTTCACAGTTCAGGTGGTATCTATTCTAAAGGCATTCCTGTCCTAGAAAATCATATATTCTGGAGAAGTTATGCATATACTATTCTTACATATCCACCCTACATAACAGTAATTCTTAAAGGGATAGCAGCCTGGGCAGTGGGGCGGGGAGGCGGGGTGCAAAGTAGGAGGTGGTCATTACTTATATTAAATCAGCAAGTAGATGGTTAATTTTCTAGCAGTTAAATCCTGGGATTCTCCAAATAGGAGACGTATGTGAGTAAACACAGGCGCTGTCTTGGAGCAGAACAGCTGAATTTTTACCGTGCTGGGCTGTTTTGACTGAGAATTCACCCAAACATTCAGTGTGACTGTCAGATGCATAAAGGGTGTCTGTCACGCATGAACACTTGTTCGCTATAATAACGTGCCCATGAATTTTTGACAAAGCCAAGTACCACTCTCACCCATGGGGGGTGCTGTTTGCTGATGCCAAGTAGAAATGGAGGGTCTGGTAAGAGGCTCATTTCGGAAAGTGGTCTCTTTACACTGTGGCCCTAGGTCTGTAGTTGTTTGCTTTCTTATTGTGGTCAATGATCTTTGAATGATGGTCAAAGTTAAGCTATCTATATATATATATATATATATATATATATATATATATATATAATCAGAGTGCGGGGCCATAGCACAAAACTGGGTATTCCCCAGATTGGAGAGAATCCAAAAGGCAAAGTGACTGCTTAGGGTACACATGCTATTTGAAATGTGTCAGCAATTCTCCAGAAAAAAAAATCCAAACACTTCCCACCCATTGAAGCCAAAGCCTAATCTATTTGATCCAAATCCAATTTGGAATTTGAGGAAAGTGCACAATCACAAAGTGTGATAGCCCATAGGTGGAGGGACACTCAGAAAATAGAGAAAATCTGACCCCCAGCCCCAGGTCCTTTCTGCCAGCCTGACTCACACCCACTGCTCCTTTCCAACTCCCAGCGCAGGAGGCTGAGCTTTCCAGCCTGGGATCTAATTAGGGAAGGTCCGTGGGCTCGGCCTCCCCCGGAGGATGCAGTCGTGCAGTGGAGATCCTGCCTGGGAAGGGCTGTGTTAGACATTCCTGAGCAGCTGTCCATGTGGCCCGTGCTGTCGTGATGTATAAATGTGTCTGGTGGGGAGACTCTGCGGCTAAACCCACAATGCAAGCCAGCTCCATTAGTGAGGCCCGTTAGGAAATGAAAGGCCCGCCCTCATCATAGAGAATAAATGAGCTGTGGCATGGGGGGAGGAGCAACTGGAGATGGAGGAGAGATTCCTTCCTAAAGGGTGGCAATGGGCCTTGACCTCAGACCGATGCTGACCTGAACCCTGGCCCTGCCACATGCACATGCATGGCTGTCAAGCAGTTGTAAGCAGTTGCTTTGAACTCTTTGAAATCCCTCATCTGCCAAATGGGCAAAAAGCATTCCTATCTCATGGAATGGGAGGATGACAAGACGTCAAGTGTGAAGAAGGGTCATCCCAGCAGGGGACTTAGAGCGAGGGTGGGAGGCATTGGGGCCAGTTTCTCTGGGGTTCCTGGTGTAAAATGATGGGCAGGATAAGGACCATCCCCCATGTCCTCCTTGCCCCCCCCCCTTGTTGCCCCAGGTGCCCCTCCATCCACAGGGCTCTGCATGCTCTCAGCTGCCACCACTCTACTTCCTGCCCCTGGGAGCAGCTGCCTCTCAGGTTATCATCAGTCCTTGCGAAGTCCTCTCTCCCCACCTCCTCACTTCCTGTCTACACCCGGGAGTGCTTGAGGATGCAAGGCCCGGAGAGCCCGAGAGCCACTACAAGTTCTTCTTTTATTATTTCCTTCTCGCAAGGTGAGAGAGGACAGCGTCTCGGAATGAAAGATTCTCCTCCGTGCCCTCTCTCAGCAGAGGCCCTAATTCATTTTTCATGGCCCCTCGCAGTGACAAAAGCGCTGCTTTCTCTCTTGTAAGCGTGCTCCACGCAATAAGTCAAAGCTGATGTGCATTTTCCCCCTGGGTGCCGGAGCGCGCTTTGATTTAATTTGCCCTGTTGTTTGGCACCGAGCCTTGGCGGGCGAGTTTCTTCGCAGACCTGGGGAGGCCGGGCCCTGACAGTGCCGGCGCGGTGACAGATGGGGTTCGGTGGGTAGTGTTTAAATACTTTGCCGCAGTGATCAAGGAAAGAGTGGAAAGTGACAGATGCTCCTGCAGAAAGTCAGCCAGACAAACACACACATCCGCTGATGGGAGCTGGGGACCCCGGTGGCAGCGTGGGTCCAGAGGAGGCATGCCCATTCCCGTTGGCTGGTGTCAGCAGGTGTCACCGGTGAGCTGTAGGGATGGGCCCGTCTGTTCTCTACTGTAGTCACTGTAGACCATGACCCATTTACAGCATTTTCACACATACACACACACACACACACACACACACACACACACACACACCTGAAGACAGCTATCAACTGTGCCTGTCTACACAGGCCCAGGAGGAAAACCAACCTCATGAGGAGTCACCCCTATTCAGGAATGACCTGGTGTAAAAATGACTTGGTGAGCCATGAATGGGCAGAAAGGCAAAGACAGTCAAAAAGTGGGCAGAGTTTTATAACTCAAAGGTAGAAGGCGATGAAGTGGCTCAGGCAGATACAGAAATACACATGTGACAGAGGCCACTGATGATGTTCGTGACCCTGGCCTGCTCTCTCTCCACGCCGCCTCAGCGATCGCTAGCAGAAGAGAGGAAACCCTGATGATCACCCCCAGCTAGTCCTGCTACTGCGGTAATAACTACTGCGGGGTCCATCCTGGTAGCTCCCCAAAGAAATGGACACATATGGGAGGACCATGCTGTGATTTGCAAAAGGATGTTTGAGAAGCAAGGTGACATCTATGTTGGAAGGCCAGAGTGTGTGCAGGAGGACATCAGAGGAGATGATCCCTGGGACCCACCGTGGACATGGCCTTGACTTTGTGGTCCACGTGTGCCTTTCAGGAGGGACTATGAGTGAGCACACAGTAAATGGAGAGAGAGGAAAAGAAGGGGAACATTTTATGTATCACTGTGTATACCTGGTTCCTCTTATTCTTTCGTTTTAATTTTTTTAAAAATATATTTTAATTGATTTTTTACAGAGAGGAAGGGAAAGGAATAGAGACTTAGAAACATCAGTGAGAGAAAGACATCAATCAGCAGCCTCTTGCACACCCCTCACGGGGATATGCCCCCAACCAAGGTACATGCCCTTGACTGGAATTAAACCCTGGACCCTTCAGTCCGCAGGCCGATGCTCTATCCAGCTCTATCCACTGAGCCAAACCGGTTTTGGCTGGTTTTAATTTTTAAGCAGATTTGTGAGTGAGATCCACTTTCTAGAGAAGCAGGGTGAAGATACAGAACCAGAGGCCAGCTTGTTGGTTGAGAGTGTGAGCCACAAACGAAAGGAACAAAAGGGCATTGGGATCCTGAAGTGGGAGGTTGCTTGGAATAGAGGTGAGCACCCAACTGAGAAGACTCAACAGACAGAGAAGGCGGCACGCAGCACTGAGCTGCCTCCCGGCGGAAGTCCGACCTGGTAGTTAGGAGACAGCAGGTAAGAAGCCATGTTGGAACTAAGTCCATGGGCTTGCTTACCTGCTGCAGACTCCACAGCTGTGTAACTCACCACCTCCTTCTCGCCCCTCCCTGACGGAGCAGTGAGCTTCCCTCCAAAAGGAGAATTGAGACCTGCCTCTTGGCATTGTTCCGGATTTTGTTTTACAGCTAATCAAACAGGCACTGGCCACTGGGGAGCCAAGAAGCTGAGTTCCCTGGAGCAACTGAGTGATACCTTGACCTTCTGAGGCTCAGACGGAGCACAGCAGAGCCCCTGATGAGGAGTCATTGACGGGGTTTAACCTGGGCCGTTCTTAGCAGCCCGGATCTCAAGAATGACATGCCGTCATGAGAGAAAGAACTGTGGATTATAGGGAAAGAAGGCTGAAGCGAACAAGGATAAAGAGATAAAAAGAAGGGAGGAGGAAAAGGTCAGAGCAGAGCCAAAGGGATCCGAAAAACAACAGTAAAAAAAAAGGTAAAGCTCAAATGCATCCTGACAACATCTGTTTCTTTTGTGTCCTCGCCTCAGCATGGGGTTTTATAAGTGAGGCTGCAGGCTGCACTGGGCAGCAGTTCACAATCCTGTCCCTCGGGGGACACTTGTCAATGTATGGAGACATTTTTGGTTGTCACAGCTGGGAGGTGGGTGTTTCTGGCACCTGGCAAATGGAAGTCAGAGACACTGTAAATACCATACACTGAACAGCCCCCCACATAGGGTTAGCCAGCCCAAAATGTCAGCTGTGCCCAGGCTGAGATGCCCGGAGCTACAGAGGGCAGGCAGGAGCCAGAGATGTGGAGCCAACTAGGCCCTCTCCAAACTCCGGGGGCACAGCATTCCTGGCTTCCTCTGCCCCACTGACACTGGTCTCTCCATGGAGTATGCCACGCTGTCTTCCAATACCAAGGAAAAGAATGACCACAGTTAGGAGCTATGGAAGAGCTGCCTAAGAAATGTCAAAGGGAGGGGCAGCATGTTGGATCAAGAAATGGTGTTCTTGAAAAAAAGGAAATCAAAGTGGCAGAGGAGCAATATGGAGAGATAAAAGAAAATGAAGGGAGCTGAAACTGGTTTGGCTCAGTGGATAGAAGGTCGGCCTGGGGACTGAAAGGTCCCAGGTTAGATTCTGGTCAAGGGCATGTACCATGGTTGCGGGGAAGTCCCCAATCGGGGGTGTGCAAGAGGCAGCTGATCGATGATTCTCTCACATCGATGTTTCTAACTCTCTATCCCTCTCCCTTCCTCTCTCTCTGTAAAAAATCAATAAAAAAATACATTTAAAAAATACTTAAAGAAAAAAAATGAAAATGAAGGGAAATGAGGAAAACATGGCCAATGGAATGGAGGACTGGAGACGTAACTTCAGGAGGGACAGGTCATGGGCAGGAGGATGAAAAAGACCTATTGGGTATCTGATGTGCTTCAGAAGGAGAGTACCAGGGGTAGCTACAGGGCATGCGGCAGAGAGGTGAGGAAATGAGATGGGCATTCTGTGAAGCATGAATAAATTGAGGAGAAAACAGAACAGTTCTAGACAAAAGTAAGAGGAGGACAAAAATCATAGGAATAATGGGGAAGGCAAGTTTGGGATGAGAAGGGACTGGGGAATTGAGAAATCAAGGAGGACAGGAGCTTCTGTGGGAAGGCGCACAGATGATAACATGATAGCATCAGTCTGCACTCAGGAACTGAGCCGGACACTGTCTGAGAGCTAACAAAGCCCCTGTCAGCTCCATTCAGAAGCTCACTTCTAGAAGTCTCCTTGTGGGTGGACTGGAGGCGGAAAGACAGGGAAGAAGGGACACGTGTGAGAGCAAGGCTTCAGGCAGAGAGCACTGGAGCTGTGTTCCAGCCCCTCCTTGGCTTGAGTTCAAAGCCAAACCTCCAAAGACCATTTTTTTTCCAGATTCTGCACTTGAGGAGAATCCTGGACCATAACTACATCAGCTCCCACTCTCTGCACCAGGCCCGGGCTAGGCCCTCAGTAGGCACAGATGATGCAAGTTGGACACGTTGGTTAGTAAGTGTGACCATAAGGGTCTGCACATCCCAGTAAGAGGAGGGTATTGAGTTGCCCTTGGTAAGAGCTCTGGACCAGGGCCAGGGCGGTTGGTGGGGATCATAATGGACTCTGAAGCCAGCTGGCCATGTGACCTCAGGCGGGTCACTTCTCCTCCACATCTCAGCTTCCTGGTTTGCAAATGGAAAAGGAAAACAGGACTAGATCAGTTGCAGGGTAATTTTCTTTTTTTCTGGACCTAATATTAAACGGTGCCTATGTATAAGTTGGTAAATGTTCTCACTTTTTCAATTTTTTTGCTTGATCAATGTGCCCATTTTCATAATCAATATAGTGTAATAGGAAAAAGTTACAGCAGATTCATAGACCTTAGGTCAAATCCCCACTGGCCTTGGGCAAATTTCTTAACAAGCCCAACTCAGTTTTCTCAACCAGGAAATGAGGGTAATGCTGATTATCCTATAAAATCACTGTGGGGATTGAAAGCAAGGCACAGGCAGGGCACACGGGACACAGAACCAACCCTCAGTCAGTGGGAATATCTTCATCCACAGGCAGTAAGCTCCCAGGACACAGATGTGGCCCAGGAAGAGACTGAGGCTCACAGGCATGTTTCTGGAAACATATGAGGACACAGCTGGAAACATATGAGGACACGGGGTATATTCCAGGAAGAGTGAGACTCACAAGTCCCATCCTAAATACATGTCTGACAGCTATTCTCTGAATAGCAGAGGTAAAACAGAGCTATGGCTACTGCTCTAGAATTAATATTTCCCCTAAATCTGAGTGTCCTGCAAGACACTGTAAGTATTCAGAAAAAATACTTCTTTATTGTACAGGTTTGGGGAAACCTTGGGAAAACAGAGATGAAGTGTAGGGCTCTTCAGAATCTTTGATAGGTTTTTCCATAAAGTGCATCTCCAAAGGGGAAGAGCACACACAGCTTTTTAAACTTATTTGACCAACATGCATTTTCCTCCCCACAGAAACACGCATTCACCTCTCAGATCTCTCAGTGCTGCTCTGAACACAATCTCAGAAAGTGGGGCCCATGCAGACACATCCCTTGCTCACTCAACCATGAAAAGACCCATGAGCACGGCATTCTCACCCATCCTTATCAGAGTATCCCAAAGTTGCAAATACTCTCTCTCTTTTTTTTCAACCAGCAATAAACTTTGTGTTCACAGTCACCTACCCATCCATATCTGGAGCCTCAGTGCTCCCATTCAGCACCCTCCTCCCAGCTGCCTCACAGAAATCCTTCATCTTTGCGGGCTTTCCTTTCGTGTTTGCTAACCGCCATGCAACTTCTGTTCCTGCCTGCCCACTCCCACCCCTTCCAGGAACTCTGTGGTGGATGGTCTGTGACATCCAGGATCCCTGGATCCTGCAGCCAGCCCCGAGCTCAGCTCAGTGGCTTGCCTGGGGGGAGGGGGGCGGTATCTAGCTCATAAAAGTAGAAATTTATAGTCTGATGCCTGTCAGAAATAAATGAGAAGCCAGGAACAGGAACAGCTGATAGGGATATGAGCCTGAGCACTGATAGTAGATAAATTCCCAATGTTTCATTCAAGACAGGGAACAAATGTTACAACAGAGATGAGGAAGAGAATGTCTGCTAAGCAGAACTGCCATTGAGTGACCAGCCTGGGTAATAGGGAGGGCTGGGCAGGTGAAAGAAGAGAAATGGGTCTGTGTGGGAGGTGAGGCCCCAAGAAGAACTCACCTTTAAAGACATTTCAGCTGAAACCAGTTTGGCTAAGTGGATAGAGCATCAGCCTGCGGACTGAAGGGTCCCGGGTTCAATTCTGGTCAAGGGCATGCACCTTGGTTGCAGGCACATCCTCAGTAGGGGATGTGCAGGAGGCAGCTGATCCATGTTTCTCTCTCATCGATGTTTCTAACTCTCTATTCTTCTCCCTTCCTCTGTGTAAAAAAATCAATAAAATATATTAAAAATAAAAACAAATAAAGGCATTTCATTGAGAAGAGCACGGCTCTCACAACTCCTTGTAGTCTTGTAGTCTCTGCCCTGGCAGGAGGGCAGGTGAGGCAAACCCTTGGGCTTAGGGGTTTTCATGCCTTGTCAGCTCTAGCCTGAGGTCTTTCTTCTCTTGGGCAGGGCCAGTGTCAGCCTGAGGCCCTGCCCCTCATCCCTTGTCTACTTCTGCCATTGGACTCTCCCTCGTGGAGAAGCAGACAATGCCAAGCCCAGTAAAAGAGTAGTAGACTTGGCCCAGCCCAAAGCACTTTCATAGATACCCTCAAATCAATCAAAACCAAACACTTCCCATCTTACTAAAGTTTTAAAACAGTCCTGAGAGGTAGGAGTGCAGGCCACTGGTCTCCCCTTCCCACTTCTGAGAACATGGAGACCCAGAAAAATAGAACTTCATATGAAGTCCAATAGCCAATGAGCATTGGCTTAAAATCACATGCCTTGCTCTTAACCCCATGACTCACTCATCACCACATAGACATTTTCACATGAGGAAAGAAGAGTGGCGTGGGTTAAGAACATACCAATCTGCTTATGTCTGGAAAGGACAGATGAAGCTATTCAGGCAGCTTTCCTGAAAACCACCGGAAGAGCTGGGTAATACATAATTTATATGCCTTAAAAACACTGGTAAACTTCCCTTCTAGTATGGAATGACTGGACTCAAAATTAAAGAAAAAACAGAAATCCAGACACAGCTGGCCGCTGCCCTGAGTGCATTTGCAGAGTTAAGCAAAACTCAATCTTAGTTTAACAACCTCAAAAGGCCAGGGAACAGACAGCTGAGTTCAAGCCCCTTTTATAGAGGGATGTTCAACAATAATAAAATGGGGTGTCCAATAGGAATCCTGTCAACAAGAAGTTGAGGCCTCATTAGGCTGGATTCCCAAGACGAGGGTGAACTGTAAGCTGAACATCCCGTCCAGGAAATTGCATTATGGTTTGAATTATAAGGGTTCCTTAGGGAACCAGAAGAATTTACTTAATTTAAGATAGTTCTGACCCCCAACTATCTTATAGACAAAATCTGACTCATCTCTGATTGAAGTTACTGTAAGCTTGGTCTCTAATTTTTTTTAAAAAAGATTTATTTCAGAGAGGAAGAGAGAGAGCGATAAGAACATTAATGATGGGAGAGAATCATTGATTGGCTGACTCCTACATGCCCTCAACTTGAGATCGAGCCCATGGCGCAGCCATGTGCCCTCATGGGGAATCGAACCTCCTAATTCAGAGGTTGATGCTCATCCATTGAGCAACACCAGATAGGCTCATTATTTTTTAGCAAAATAAACATCATACTGCAAAGCATAATAAGGCATACAAGAAAACAGAATACCAAGAGTGAGATCAGATACAAATAGACAAAGAAGTTCTATAATAGAGCTATGAATCACAGACTATAAAAGAGCCAAGCTTACTTTATATAGAAATAAAGAACAAACTTTAAAATAATTTCATAGGAAAAAATTATAAAGATTAAATTGCACATTTGAGGAAAACTTGAAATGAAATAATATATAACAGATTAAAAATACAAATGAAAACGTTTAAAAGGTGAGAAACAGCTAAAGAGAGACTCAATTAACTGTAAGATAAGTAAGAAAAAAATTATCCAATAAGTAGAATGATGAGACAAAAAGTAAAAGAATGAATAAAGGGAATAGAAAGAGGACATCTAACAGACATTTAATGAGAAATCCCATAATGGAGGAGAGAAAAGGGTATGGGACAAGAGACAATATTTGAAGACATACTTTCTGAGAATTTTCCAGAATTAATAAAAAAATCAACCCAAGAATGTTGAATAAAAAATTCAATTCAAGAATAACAAACCCCAAATAAACATGTGTTTTGTTTTGTTTTTTAAAATTAACACTATACCTAGACAAAGCAGAGTGAAATTGCAAACAAATCTAAAAACAAACAGAAAAAGCCTTAAGGAATCAAGGGTTGTTGGAGGCGGAAGAAAGAAGGATGCATCTTCCATGGAATCAAGACTGGGATGGACAACGGAAGTCAAAAGACCATCATCAAACTGAAAGAAAATAACTTTCAATTCAAAATTCTATACTCAAAAATAATACATTTCAGAAATAAGGGCAAAATAAGTAATGTTCACTAAACAAACAAGAAAAACAGGCCTACACTAGAAAAAACCCTCTAGAGAACACTTCAAGAAGGAGAAGAAAAAAAAAAATAAATCCATGATAGAAGTGCGGGGAGGCATCAGCAAAGAGTATGATAAATATGTGATAGATGAACATTGCACAAAACAATATCTTAAAAATATACATTTAATTAAATTGTAGGCCAGCGGTGGAAATGAAGTGGGAATCAAGACAGATCATGTAAAATATTCTGAGATCCTTGGACTGGCAGGGATTAAGGAGGCAATGTGGAAGAAAATCACCCTTTGCAAAGTTAAAGAAATAATAAATGGAGGGC
Organism: Pipistrellus hanaki; assembly: GCF_964339955.1. NCBI lineage: Eukaryota > Metazoa > Chordata > Mammalia > Chiroptera > Vespertilionidae > Pipistrellus > Pipistrellus hanaki. The sequence continues at coordinate 15,654,271 of NC_140521.1, read as the reverse complement.
ACAGGTGTATGGGCCTTCGCTTCTATCACCACTTCAGGGTTGGGTATTACATTAATGAGTCATTTGGGCTCCTGGCTTCTTAGCCTCTGCCTTAATATTTCTATACTAGTGGACCTTGTACGGGGGGGGGGGGGAGAGAGAGAAGGGGGTGTGTGTCCCTCAGCACAGTCTGCACCCTCTCCAATCTGGGACTCCATCAGTGGATGTAGGACATCCCTCTCACAATCCAGAATCCAGGACCACTGGCTCCTAACCATTCACTTATCTGCCTGCCTGATTGCCCCTAACCACTTCTGCCTGACAGCCTAACTGCTCCCCTGCCAGGCTGATTGACGCCTAACTGCTCCCTTATTGGCCTGATCGCCCCCAACTGCCCTCCCCTGCTGGCCTACTCACCCCCAAGTCTTTTATTAGTATAGATAGTTTCAAAGGTCATTTTCAGTGTTTAAAAGAAGGGATATTTTCAGAAGAGAAGGAGAGATTAAAGACACCAAGGCCAGATCTCAAGAACTTCCTCCTGCCACCAGTCCCTTCGGGTGTCAGGGCCAAGGAAGCAGCCCTCTGCAGCCAGGATAAAGCCTCACCTGTTTCCCGCAGGGGGCCTCCCACAGACCAGCTGGGGACAGGTGGCACCTGTCTCTTTCCCACAGAGTTCCTTCTCCAGCTGGCAGAATGACTGCATACTCTAAAGAATAGTAGCCTCCATGAGGGCTGGGGCACCTTCCCAACACAGATGTGCACACATGCAAATGTGCACACATTCCCACACTCACATGCACGCACCTACACACATCTCCTAGCCCTCAGCCTTGTTCTGTCTCCTGCGTTTTATTGCAATGACATTTCCCTCCATGACAATCATTTACAACATGATTGCTTTCTGAAGCCAGTTCACAGGGAGCTCCAAGGAGAAAAGACAAGGCCAGCATTGCTTTCGGAGGCACAGATGTGCACATGGAAAGGAATGGACATGGAGACAGGTGGAGTGTGAAGAATTTTCCAGAACAGTGATAACTAGCCAGGGATCCAAACCAGAAGCCCTGGTCCTACAGTGTGTGTATGGAACTACCTGGATCAGGCCCCCTCCTTCCAAACACCTAAAGTAGATGGTCTGACCCCCTGAGAGTGCAGCCTCCCTCCCATGCACCCCCACCCACCTGAGGCACAGATACATAGGACGGGTGTGATGGGCAAAGGAGCGGAGGAAAAGCTTGCATAGCAACAGCTGAAAGTTTCTGTGCTTGCCTTTCTGGCGTCTATGGGTGCACAGAACGCCCCGAATCCAGGAGAAATTGCTCTGTTTGGACCTGATTCTGGTGGGCACTGAGGGTCACCAGCTTGTGAGAATGGACATTGCAGAGGCCAGGGCATATCTAAGACCTGGGCAGCAAACCAGACAAATACACGAAGGACACTTCTCATGGTCAAGGCCTTGCAGTGGGGAACCAGGTGCTGGGCAAGGCCAGGGCCACGGGGCCTCCTCTCCCTCGGGAGCAGCAGGGGCAGTTTCCTTGTTCAGGCAGCTTCCTGGTGCTCAGATGAAAGGCCATTTTAAATAACAGTCATGTCTTAGAGCAAGGGGAGAAGAAAGAAGAAGAAGAAGAAGAAGAAGGAAAAAAAAACAACTCAAGGGCTGTAGCACTGCCACGGTTTTAAATTATAGTGCAGGAGGATAAAAATAAAAGAGAGAGAGAGAGGAAGACCGAGCAAGGGGAAAAAAATGCCATTGTTTTATGAAGCAGATGGGAAAGTTCAGGGGATCAGAAAAAGACTATTATTATCTCAACTCTCCAGTGACAAGCCGGGAGAAGAATGGAGAGTTTTCCCCCGTCTCTCCCTGAGAATGGGCCACGGGTGGAATGCATTCTGAGTGCGGCCCAAGGACGGGGACTCTGACACACGGGGCAGAAGGAAAGATCCCGCAGGCCTGCACCCTGTGACAGCACTTTCCCCTAACTTCTCCGGTTTCTCCCACGTGGAGATGCTCTGGGCTGTGACCCTTCAGAGCCATTTCAGGCCTGCATCCCTAGGGCCTATGGAGGGAAGATGAAGTTCTTGGATGATCCCAGGAATTAAGAGCCAAAGGACCTTTCTGAGAGGTTAAGAGTTTCCGATGTAAGGGTAAAGCTCGGGGGGGAGGGGGTAAGGAAGTGCCAGCTAAGTTTCCAGCTCCAATAACGGAAAGGCAGCAGATAACAGAATGGGAGGGAGGGAGGGAAGGAAGGGGAGAGGGGAGAAGGGAGAGAGGAAAGGGGAGAGGGGAGGAAAGGACCTGGAGCAACAGTTGGGATGACTAAGTGCCACCAGCTTCCAGGAATCCTTTGCAAAGGGCAGGGGTCAGGCCCTGAGATGCACAATCCTATAACAACCAGGAGACAGACTGGAAAGACAGGACCAGCTGGAAGAGCACAGGTAGCAGCCAGAGAGAGAAGGAGAAGCCAGTGCTGGGAGGCGAACCACTTCCTGTGGGCAGCAGGTCACCTGTGCTCTGAGGAGCCAGCCCCGGGCCACTCCTGCCCACGCCAAGTCCGCAGGCCACCAGACAGAGACGCTTTCCTAATTGCTGTCGCCGCTGCCATCCATGCACCTCCCCTGTGCTCTCTCCTCACCGCATTATTGATGTGTCTAAAAAGGCGCTGTGCACGAATGCTTGCTTGCTCTTTCTAATATTATGCCTGTCAACCAGCCGCCTGGGTGCCCTCTCCACGCAGGCTGCTCTCCTCTCTGCAGCCCCCTCCTTCCGGCTGCTCTGCCTCCTCACCCCTGCCCAGCACTTCCTCTGCCTCTTCTTTGCACTTGAACCTCCAGTGCCCTTTCACCTCCTCTCTGACCCAGAGGTGCACGCTCTCCATCACTTCTCACCCATCAGCAGCGTCTAGACCATGCTTCCTCTCTCCTCCACCACAGCCTCCAACCCCAGACCCCAGGCCATGCTGCCTCCCTGCTAGGGTCCCCCAAAGCCCAGCAAGCCAGCAAGCCCGTTGTCTCGGGGCCAGGCCCGGGAGGGGCCCCACCGCGCCCTAATCCCGCAGCTCGGGCTCCAGTGCACTTAATATTCACGACAGATAGAACATTTCACGGCGAATTGGACGCACATTCAGCTGGAAATGAAAATTTTATGACTGTTCTCACTCGGAGCCGCAGATTACACCAGCTGAGAAAACACGGCGCAGACGTACAACCTGTGAACTGTAAAGTATATTAATAATGAAACCACAGCCTGGGAAATGAAGGCTTTATTCTGTTTGTATTCTGCTCCATTAATAGAAGGTACTTCGGCTAGCTCCGCCCCATTAGCCCGCAATCTGTGCAGCCAAGAGCCGGGCTGGGAAACAGGGATGGGGGGATGGGGGGGTGGGGGGTGCTGGGCCAGGCCCATCATGCTGTGGCCCCAGGACTCCAAGAGTCACAGGTTTCCTGCGAGCTTCAGACACTGCTGGGCTGTGGACACACTCCCTACGTATAGAGAGGCCGAGTGTGGTTGAAGTCATAAAGAAACGTGACCTTATCAACACAGCAAGGTTGTAAAGAGAGCATCCCCACTCCACCCAGAGACAGCAGGTCAACTAGCGCCCCTGGCGGTGGCACCTAGGTTATGTCAGGGGCCACTGCCTCTCCACCCACTGCACCTGGGGTGGCCATTTCAAATGCAGATCTCCGCACCCCAACCCCGAATCCAGGAGTCCATCCATAGCATTATTAACAATCTGTCCGACTTCATAAAACTCCAGACGCAATAATAACATCGCCTTACACCTCAGCCATCCATCAAACCCTGTGGTCAGAGACATAGCCCCTTACTCCCTCCAGCCTGCTGGTGCCACCTGAGACAGGTCCCAGGGTGAGCAGGTGCTAGGCAGGGACGTGCAGGGGCAGAGGGGTATGGGGCATGGGTGACCTGGCAGTCCCACTGGTCGGCATGGGGCCCTGATGGCCGGGCCGCTGCCTAGTGCACCTGCTGCAGGTATAGCCGGGAGCCCCGGCCCTGCGTGGCCCGGGCCCGTTTCTCTGCCTGTCAGCGCCAGCCGGGGATGATTTACTCATCTGCAGTGTAATTAGTGACAACTGGAAGGAGTTCAGGAATGTGATGAGCCGTCATGGGAGCCCTGGAGAAAGGATGGCAGATGGCAGAGACAAACATGAACCGGGGACCCTGTGGTGAGGGGGGGTCTGGCCCCTGGCAGCCTCCTTGCTCCACAGCTCCTGCCTCTGCTCTGGGCCTGGGAGGGCCCCGGGATAACCTGCAAGGCTGGAGCTCTGTGTCCTCATAGGCCAGCCTCACACCTCCCCCCACACCACCCCCAGACATGGGCAAGGGCCTCCCACTTCCTTGACCCTTCAGGCTCCTTGGATTCACCAGTGGCCCGTGGATGATCAGAAAGTTAGACAGATGGTCCGCTCTGGAGGTGGTCAACACACACTGTCCTAGGGGGCACTAGACATTAGAAGGTCACCTCGCTCTGTGTCCTGCTTTCAGCTGGACCAAACCAAGCCAGTAAAGAGGATGAGGGGCAGCTCCTGGGCTCCGATAGCCAGCCAAGCGGGAGGGAGAAGGCCCGGAGTCTCCCCGGGATGGCTTTGGGAAATGGTGTCTGAAGAAGGACATGTTTCGCACAGTGATGCTGTCACGGAGGCCAGCCATGCAGAGGACTGTGAGCAAGTGCAAGGCGAGGAAGGGACCTGTTGGCCTACAGACACAGGGAAGGCCATCAAGCCCTCTAATGACACCACATTGCCCCAGCGCAGTGGTCAGCAAACTCATTAGTCAACAGAGCCAAATAGCAACAGCGCAACGATTGACATTTCTTTGGAGAGCCACCTTTTTTAAACTTAAACTTCTTCTAATGCCACTTCTTCAAAATAGGTTCACCCAGGCTGTGGTATTTTGTGGAAGAGCCACACTCAACGGACCAAAGAGCCGCAAGTGGCTGGAGAGCTGCAGTTTGCCTACCATGGCTCTAAGTCTAACCAATTACCACAAACTGAGTGGTTAAAACAATAGAAATGTATTAAATTACAATTCTGGAGGCCAGAAGTCTAAAATCAAAGTATTGGCCCTGGCAGGGCAGCTAGTTAGTTAAACCAGTGGTTGGCAAACTCCTTAGTCCACAGAGCCAAATATCAACAGTAAAATTGAAATTTCTTTTGAGAGCCAAAGTTTTTTAAACTTATATTTCTTCTAATGCCACTTCTTCAAAATAGACTCACCCAGGCCATGATATTTTGTGGAAGAGCCACACTCAAGGGGCCAAAGAGCCTCATGTGGCTCACGAGCCAAAGTTTGCCGACCACTATGCCAGTGCATTTGATAAATACTTGTTGACTGGTGAATTCATTTCTACTTGAACCATATAGGGTTGAATGCATATTCTTTTTTTTATTGATTTTTTTTTTCAGAGAGGAAGTGAGAGAGAGATAGAGAGCTAGAAACATCAATGAGAGAGAAACATTGATCAGCTGCCTCCTTCAGGCCCCCCACTGAGGATGTGCCCACAACCAAGGTACATGCCCTTGACAGGAATCGAACCTGGGACGCCTCAGTCCACAGGCTGACACTTTATCCACTGAGCCAAACTGGCTTTGGCAAACTCATATTCTTTTTAAACCTAAGTTCTCTGAGACAATTGAGCTTTCTGGGAAAGTTTCCCTCCTCCAGATTTGCTCTGAGACCCGCCCAGGGAAGGGCTGCTCCTGGACACAGGGAAATGGAATCATCTAGAAGGGAGGTGTCAGCCCCCTTAAGGTAGAAACTGTGGCAACAGAGATGGTGAGCCAGGCTTTTATGCCTAGAATTAAGAACTCTATAGCCTGTCCTCAAAGGTTAGGGGCAAAATGGATTCTTCTGGAAACTCAGCCGGTGCCTGATGTCTGATCGCTGGAAACACACCCTTGTGTGTCTTCAAATGCAGCAGCGCCCCCTCCCCTTCCCCCCCTCCCTCCTCCAGAACACCAGTGGGCACTGCCCCGGGTAGGCACAGCACATCATGGAAGCTAAAAGGAGCCGTAGCCCGGCTCCTGCAGCGAAACGTCCTGATGGTGACAGAATGGGGACGCATTTCCAAGCTCAAAATTCTATAATAATACCTCAGGGGAGACATTGGCAAAGTTGGCCAAAATATAATTCATTTGCACAGCTATTAGAGGCTGGTAAAAGGGTTTAATTTGTGGACTGATCTCAGCAATCTCAGATATTGGGTAGCTGCTCTAGCTTTCCTTCCCAATGGTGGCTAGTTGGGCCACAAAAAAGCCACCTCCCTCCCAGCACAGACTGAGCCCTGGCAGGCACCTGGGCAGATAAAGCAGAGTGGGTTTCTTTGCTCTTTTGGTGACTAGAAAAGAGGAAAGCCAAGTGAAATGCCCACATGGCTTCCTCTTCCATCTTTGCTATTTTTTCTTCTCCCACTTGCTCCTGCTCCCCTTTGTAAACAAAGCAGAAACGTTTAAAATGACCATTTTTCTTTATAAATTGAGAAGTTTAAAGATCTTATTCAGGATGACATACTCACTCCCCCATATCCAAGGAAGCCAAAAGGAGACATGAGTCACTTTTTTGTTGTTTGTTTTTATCCTCACCAGAGAATATGGTTTCTATTAATTTTTAGAGAGAGTAGATAGGAGAGGGAGAGACAGAGAGAACCATCAGTGTGAGAGGGACACAGTGATTGGTTACCTCCTGCCTGCACCCAACCAGAGCCTGGAGCCTGCAACCTAGGTGTGTACCCTTGACCGGAATCAAATCCAGGACCCTTCAGTCTACAGGCTGAAGCTCTATTCACCATGCCAAACAGGCTAGGGCAGTGGTCGGCAAACTCATTAGTCAACAGCCAAATATCAACATTACAACGATTGAAATTTCTTTTAAGAGCCAAAATTTTTAAACTTAAATTTCTTCTAATGCCACTTCTTCAAAATAGAGTCACCCAGGCTGTGGTATTTTGTGGAAGAGCCACACTCAAGGGGCCAAAGAGCCTCATGTGGCTCAAGAGCCGAAGTTTGCCGACCACGGGGCTAGGACATCAGTCACTTTTTGTATGTATTTTAATTGCTGAAATGCTGTATCGCTTGAGAATGGGTAAAATAATAATGTAAATAAAGAAAGCTGGACTCAGAGGTTCCCCAGGGACTTGGAGGCCTGACTGGTTGATTGGGGGCCAAGGAAAGAAAGCCCTGCTGAGGGCTTCGGGGCACTGCAGTATGTTGCCGTTTAGCTGAGAGACAAACACACATGATGAAAGGAACCAAGGAGATGCTATCCAACGGCCACACTCTACGTGCCTCTGCAAAGTGCACTTGAACAAAGGCTGGGATGGCATCTGAGAGCATAATACATGTTTTACCCACAGCAATTTGCCCCTGACGGAGCCAGGACTCAGCACACACATACTGAGACCATCTCAACAAAGGCTCGTTTGCATGCTTCCTCCAAAATGCTGCTTCTTAACAGAGCATTTCTGCTGTTTATGGGCAATTGGGCTTGATAAATGTCCCAGAAGCGAGGGAGCAGGGCAGGAGGGTACGCTGATGGATAAAAAGGCTTATAAATAAACACATGCCAAAGAATTTGCATTTTCATGATCGCTTTGAAGGCAGGCTCCAAGAGGTTTATATCAATATCATAGATATGTTGAGTATTAAGAGTAGGGAGCAACTCATTACTACCTTCATTTCTAGACAACAATGTGATAGGTCATGGTAAGAGGCAGAGGTCCCTAGGCAGAGCCAATTACAAAGGACACTATATCCACAACTTGAATTACTCTGTCTATCCCTGCTCAGTTGTCAAAACATCCCTTGGTTCATTCAGATCATGTAACTAGACATCACAGAATTATATTGCTAGAAGGGAATGAAGACTGAATAACATTAAATGTAATTACACACTACTATATCCAACACATGGTAACCATCCAATAAATATGGTTAAGTCTGCATAGGAATACTAGCCACATGAATGATTATCATACAAATAAAATGTGTTCATGTTCCAGAAAAAAAATTATATATTGTATAATATATAATATACATGTACATGTACACATGCACACACACACACACACACACACACACACACAATTAGTAATATAACATGTATTTATTTTTATATTAGAGAACCAGTGCATGAATTTGTGTATGGGTGAGGTCCCTCAGCCTGATGGGCTATCCAGGTGATTGGGACCTTCTTGCCCAGTCCCAATGGGGGGAAATCAGGGCCAGCCAGCTGAGAAGAGGGACTGCAGAAGGTTGGCTATGGGAGCACACTGACTACCAGGGGGCAGCTCCTGCATTGAGTATCTGCACCCTGGTGGTCAGTGCATGTCATAGTGACTGGTCAAATGGTTGTTCAGTCACTTAGGCTTTTATATATATAGATTAAAAGTAACATTATTATTGCTAAGTTTGTGCCATAAAGAATCAAACACACACACATACAGATATTGATATTACACTTCAAAGATATATACTAAAATAAAAATCTATATTTATAAAAGGATAATAGATAATATGCTAAGTGCCTGTCTGACTGGTAGTTATTATGCACACTGAACACAGGGAGACAGATGGTGGGACACTTCAGGAATGCAATGCATGCCACCCTAAACACTAAAGGCACCAATGCCTGGCAGGCTCCCTGCTTTCCATTGCTCTTAGAACAGGGCCTGTATAGAAGTTGCCAGCATTTGATGGAGCCAAAGCCAAGCATCTCCATTTGCCCACCTCTGCAATGGGGACAGTGCTTCTGCTGGACCCCAGGGCTCTGAGCATGCACTGACCCGAGCGGGTGATGCTGCTTCCAGAGGCAATGCTGCTTCTGACAGCAGAGGTGCCCCACTGTCCAGCCGGCCCTCTCTACTCAGAGGACCTGCAGCCTCAGTCACCTGGGAGCTCATCGGAAATGCTGACTCTCCAGCCCCAGTGAATCCAGACAGGAATGTGATGTTCCCAAAGCCCCAGGCGATGTCTCTGCCCCTTCAAGCTGGAGAAGCAGGAAGGCAGGCGATAAGGGAGGCCTAGTTTAGGAGCTCCTTTCATCCGCTGCTCCTCTCCCTGGATGCCTTCCAGCTGCCTTTGGGTTTCCTCCATGCACTGAGCTCTGCGGGCCACAAGCGGGCTCCTGGGAGCCCGGCAGGTGGGGAGGGCTGCGTGTGGAGCCTCCTCCGCCCCTCATTCCCAAGGACAATCTCATTGTCCGCTCTGTCTCTGCGGCTCCTAATCTGCCCGCTGCACATTGCTGTGGTCACACCACGGATGCCAAAGAGAAGAGCGAAAAGGGATCAGAAAACAGTTTCGACGGATCTCTAGCTCCCGCGTGGTGACAGCGAAGGCACATGGATTGTGTCCAAACCATCACATCACCTTCCCGTCATCTCAGAAGTTTTGCCCAGAGGATCCAAGGAGGCTGAGCCACTCTGGCTGCCTCTGCCTCCTGCTTCCTGCGGTCCAGCCACACCTCCGAGGTCTCCCTCATCTGCACACACCCTTCCCTCTCCTCTGCCCCGGGGCTCCAGCCTCTTCTCCAGTGAGGTCCTCCCTCCTCACTGATTAAGTGCTCATCAAAACCAGCTGCCGCCGAAACCGGTTTGGCTCAGTGGATAGAGCATTGGCCTGAGGACGGAAGGGTCCCAGGTTCGATTCCGGTCAAGGGCATGTACCTTGGTTGTGGGCACGTCCCCAGTAGGGGGTAAGCAAGAGGCAGCTGGTTGATGATTCTCTTTCATCAATGTTTCTAACTCTCTCTCCCTCTCTCTTCCTCTCTGTAAAAAATCAATAAAATATATATATTAAAAAACAAACAAACAAAGAAACAAACAAACAAAACCAGCTGCCAATTTACCGGTTACCAGTAATTTAGGGGAGTTCGCTGCAGCCCAATGAATGCAGGTTGCAGTGCGGTTTACCTCGTTAGACAATGCGCGCCCAGACCCTGCCTCTGCTGCAAAAGGATCGGTCTCTGAAGCCCAGTATTCATCTTCCAGGGTTGCTGGGAGATAATAAATGGGTAATACGCTGGTGATAATGGTAATGGCGTCATGGTTCAGAGCTAATATGATGGCAAAGTAGTAATTATTTCCACAGTAAACAAGGGCATGGTTGAGCTGCCGGCAGAGCCCAACCCTTGTGAAAACGGTTCAGTTCGTTTCCTTCGGGGCCCAGGCCTGGACCTGGCTAAAGTTTGAGCCCCTGCTCAGTGCTCCCCACCCCCCTCTGCTCTCTATATCCGCAGGCTGTGGAGAGGCAGACTTCCCGGGCTGCTGCTTGCCCGGGCTCCTGATGGATAGGGGCAATGGCTCTAGGTCTCTGTGCCAGTGGGCTCCGGAAGGTGGGAAGGCAGGGGGCTGCAGGGCTACATGAGGGAGGGCAACCCCAGCATGTGGGCTGGAAATGAGGTCTTCACATGACATTCTTCTGCAAATGCCTCCCGATTTTATGGCCACTGTGGCCCAAAGGCAGAGGGAGGGAGCAGTGAGCTGGTCTCCTGGCCCAGCACCGTCCTTAGCCTCCTGCAGTTCTGGAAGCTCCATGGCATCTGAGAGAAACACTGGGTCCATGGAGTTACTGAAATTCAAAAGGAAAACTCTGATTTCAGAAACTCCAGGCCCTGGAAAGCCCCCATGGGAGCGGGTTATGATGTCTATGCAGTGTCTGGCCAAAAGGCAAAGTGCAGCAGGGAAGGGGAGAGAAGCAGCAGGAAGGCGTGAACAGTTTTACAAGAGTCTTCTATGATGCACCCACATTCCAACGAACTACTGTAACAAACCACCCCCAAACTGACAATGTGTCCTAGGATCTGTCCAGGAAGCTGGGGTTGACTGGGCTTGACTGGTCTAGCTGGAGGCTGTGAGTCAGATGGTGGCAGGGCTCGCACCTCTGTAAGGTATCTTCACCCAACCCCAAAGCTGGGCCAGGGCTGGAGCTTGGAAGCTCCGCTTTCCTGGTGTCTCTCCATATGGAGTATCCATATGGCAATGTTAGGGTAACTAAATGTCTTATTTGGTGGCCTATGGCTCCCCAGTGTTCCAGGAGGAACCATCAGAAATGCCATGGCTTTGGGTCACCTCGCCTTGAAGGTCACTTCCTTCCATTCACTGGGAGGATGTCATGGGAACCCACCCTCGTCCAGGGAAGGGGCTGAGAACCTGCTGGGATGGTCTCATGGAATCCCTGGACGTGCTTTCACACCAGCTCAGCCCCCTTGGCCATGTCCACTTGCTCCTTGCCTTTCCACAGCAATGCCCTGGTGCTGCCTCTGACTCTGATTCAAGGCATTTTCATTGCTCTGCCCATCCCTAAATGGACTCAGATATAGATAAATCTCCCCTCTTCATCTCTTCATGATAACACTAGTAATCATTGCTGCTGCTGATGAAGTGCTCCTTTAGGCCCATAACTAATAAATATCGGGTTATTCTGTCCTGCTTTTAGAAATATATATTATTCCCAACTTATAAATAAACAGGCTGAAAAAAGTTTAAACAGCAGTCCAGAAACCAAAACACAACTCTGTTTGAGCCCAAGTCTAAGTTCTCTCCGCTGTGCTGTTCTCCTCCTATGTAAAATTAGTTTCTATAGATACCAAAGATGCTAATAAAAAAAAAAACAACAAAAAAAACGACAGCCATTATTTCTGTGAGACTTTGAAAAAGTAACCTAACCTCTATCAGCTTCAATATTCTTACCTATAAAATGGCTATAAAGGTACCTGCCTCACTGGGTTATAATGAAGGTCCAATGTGATCTGGATGTAATGCATGTTCACAGGGCGTGGCCAAGAGTTCATGCTCAAGCAACCTACATACGTATGCTTTTAACCTATTTCAGTGAGAGCAAAATCATGCTTCCAGCTGAAACCGGTTTGGCTCAGTGGATAGAGCATCAGCCTTCGGACTGAAGGGTCCCAGGTTTGATTCTGGTCAAGTGCATGTACCTTGCTTGCTGGCACATCCTCAGTAGGGGGCGAGCAAAAAGCAGCTGATCAATGTTTCTCTCTCATGGATGTTTCTAACTCTCTATCCCTCTCTCTTCCTCTCTGTAAAAAAAAAAAAAAGCAATAAAATATATATTTTTAAAAAATCATGCTTCCAGCACAGATTTTATTTTATAAACAGCCATTTGGGTCAAGAGTATCATGAATTAGAGGAGTGATAAAATGTATATGTATATATAAAATCTTGATGGTTTTACATTGATAGTTTTTTGTCTACAGTAAAAAAAAGTCAGTTAAAAAAAAACAACACAAAACTGGCACCTCCATGAGAGGTATTTTAAGATGATTCTCAGCAATGGCAGCTCTGCTGATAGCTGAGGCTGTCATTAAGCCCCATTTTCTGATGTTTGTCAACAGTGCTATATTCTTCAAACAGACGGTGTATGCAAAGGTGAATAATAATTAGTTGCAAGCTTTCCCAGAGCGTCACTTTTAAAATCCATAATAATGAGATAATAAGCAGTCATGTGAGTACTCAGAGGAGCTAGCGCGGTATAATCCATCCAACACTCCACTGTGTCAGCTGTTTATCCACCAGAGCTTCTGGTGGGACAAGCTCTGAGTCCCACATGTCTCAGGAACAATTACCTTCAGCTAAGTGATAAAAAAGCCCAAGGGACTCTCATAAAGACAGAGAGATTTTAGTGTGTGTGTGTGTGTGTGTGTGTGTGTGTGTAGGAGAGGGGGGTAGAGGGTGGAAAAAGAGCCCTGGCTGATGTGGCTCAGTAGGTTGGAGCATTGCCCTGTGAACCGAAAGGTGGACTGTTTGATTCCCCATCAGAGCACATACCTGGGTTTTGGGTTCTATCCCTGGTCAGGGTCTGTACGGGAAGCAACTCATCAATGTTTCTCTCTCACATTGATGTTTCTCTCTTTCTCTCCCCCTTCCTTTCTCTAAAATCAATATAACATATTTAAAAGAAATACAAATATTTTAAAAAGAGGGAGAAATACAGAAAAGAGGAAGAATTTTATTTTGATCGTTTGCCATCCCATTTTAGTGCTTTGCAGAGTACTGAATGCTAGGCATCTGTTAATTCTAAAACATCATCACTTTTCAATTCAATTTAGCTACACACAAGAGGAAGAAGAGTCTGGAGGTGACAGATGCATAGGAACTACACACACACACATATTTGCACACACACATAGGCACAGGACAATTATAGCATGATAGGTGTTTGATAACACACTCAGCTTGCCATGGATGTACCATAGGAGGACTCCATCATTTTTCATCTCCTCCAAATGGCTGGACAATGATTCAATTGTTTTTGACCTGATGTGGAAGCAGAGATGCCTGGCTTGTGGGATGACTTTAAGATGAGAGCTTGTTCCAGAACGGATCCCTTTGAGAAAACTAGGAAATGCCATGACTCTGATTTACGCTAAAACTGAGCTTTAAGATCACTCGGGACAGGAAACGGGGAGAGGAAGCAATGAAGCCCAGCTTTGTCCTAAGGTGAGAATTAATCTAAGACATGGCATGCCCGCTGGGAGTTCACCACAGGCCTGGCCTTCTGTTCCCGGTCTTGTCTCTTCCAAGCAGAACCTTCTAGAATTTAAATTAATCTATTCCTAGAGGCTAAGTCGATGATGACAAAATCGTTGCAAGCACATGGGAAGCATTTTAAAAGTAGAAAAGTTATGAAGAATGTAAATAACACCTGTGCTTCCAACAGTTAGCAATAACCACTAATTAACTTCCCCACGTCAACCCTGGGATTCACGTTTGAAAGTGAGTGACAGGGTTTCCAAGTCCATCTCAACAGAAAAGACATCTCTTTGACGGAATGCTCTTTTTTCTCGCCTTGGTCAACTTATCATTATAAATGTGGAAAGTATTTTGGAAACTATGAAATCATAATGATGGGATCCTGAAAGACTATTCATCTAAGACGGGGGTGGGGAACCTTTTTGTCTGCCAAGGGCCATTCGGATATTTATAACATCATTTGTTTAATACAATTCACTTAAGATAAATTTATGTTGCTATGAGAAAAGCTCCTAGATTTATTGACTTTCGAGTCCTGCCTGTGGTTGCCTTGGCAGGGCCAGACCAAATGATTTCAGGGGCTTTATACGACCCTCCCACCAGACTTTCCCCACCCTGGGTCTACATGTCTGCAGATGCAAAAGGAATGCAATAAAGTGAGTAGAGCTCCTGAGACTGTGGTGACTCAGGACACCTCAGTCCTGGCACCTTCAGGCTGCAGGTACATTTCAGACAGAACAAGGAGGAGAGGGCAGTGCTGTTGATGGACAAGGGTGGGCACGGAAGTAGAAGAGCTAAGGCCGTGGTCAGCAAACTGTGGCTCGCAAGCCATGTGGGGCTCTTTGGCCCCTTGATTGTGGCTCTTCCACAAAATACCATGGCCTAGGTGATTCTATTTTGAAGAAGTAACGTTAGAAGAAGTTTAAGTTTAAAAAAGTTGGCTCTCCAAAGAAATTTCAATCGTTGTCCTATTGATATATGGCTCTGTGGACTAATGAGTTTGCCGACCACTGAGCTAAGGATCTGCAATGACACAGGTGGTTGGAAGGCTGTGATTTAATGCAAATATGCCCCTTCCAGAAGGTGGCGCCCACCCTTAAGACTGCCATTCAGGCAGGTTCAGATGTTTCCCCAAAATGATCCATGCAAACAGCCCAGCATCAGAACAAACTTCCCCAAGGGTAAGACTAGATCAAGCCAGGGGTAGGGCTGGATTTTTGGAACCCCCAGACAAAAAAGACTCCCAAAAGTCAAAGAGAAGAGAGTACAGAATCATTCTGGAAATCAGCGAAGTCCTCTTCCGGGGCCAGCATATCAGCACCTTGTGGTGGCAGAGGTCAAAGCCAAGGTTAAGACATAGCTGTCCAGAGCCAAAACCTATGGACCAGAGAGGAATGGCACTGGCCATTCTTGAAAAGGCAGGTATGTAGGGATTGCTTGTACTTGAGAGCTACCACAACTGCACGTTAACAGAGTGAGGAGAAGGGGAACAAAGGAAGTGAGTTTGGATAAAAATAAGAACTGTAATAGCAGGGATCAGAAATGTAGAGCATCAGTCATGGTGTAGCTCAAATATTAGCAAACTTGTCTAAAGGACCAGGTAACAATCACTGCAGGCTTTGCAAGCCATATGGTCTAACTGCAATAACTCAGCTGTGACCCTAAGACAAAAGCCGCCGTAGAGGAATGGGTGTGGCTGTGTCCTCATAAAGCTTTTTTATAGACACTAACATTTAAATTTCAAATCATTTGCATTGCTCATGGAGTATGTTTCTTCTTTATTTATTCCCCTCAAACATTTCAAAATGTAAAATTCTTCCTGCGCTCACAGACTGCTCAAAGGCAGCCAGCAAGGGGGATTTGGCCCGTCGGCATAGTCTGCCAATCCCCGGCATCATGAAGTGGGACAAGGGGACCCAGTGCTGGCTTTGAGATCCTGATCCCTTTGGGAGTCCAACATCCTGGCCTTGTGGAAAACTAGCACAAGCCAGACCTTCCATCTTTCCCGTTTGATATCTGTTCTGCACGGTGTGTCCTTTTAAAACAAACTTCGCGTTCAACTCCCTCACTTCACCTGGGCTGCATTTTCTGTAGCCCTTATGAAATGCTTAGGTGAACTTTCAAATTAATTATGCGGCATAAAGAAATGTACGACTTCACAAGGTCACTGGGGCACAATTGCCGTTGTCATAGCAACAGTCACAAACAACAGTCACATCTTTTGCTTTCTGAGTTTGTGTGGTTAAAAAAAAAAAAAAAAGAAAGAAAAGAAACCACGTTGAAACATCTTTGTCTTAGAAGATTTCTCTGTCCTGTGCTCACCTCTCTGGTCCAGGCCTCTCGCCCTTGGCCTTGCCCTGGAGGAAGTACCTGATTGTGAACTTCACAAAAGGGCAGTGGCCACGAGGTGTTCCTGTTTCCGGAGCTCCTGTGGTGGAGGGTTGCTGATTTTCTTGCTCTGATCCGATTTTTTTAATATGTTTTATTGATTTTTTACAGAGAGAAAGGGAGAGAGATAGAGAGCTAGAAACATCAATCAGCTGCCTCCTGCATACCCCCTCCTGGGGATGTGCCTGCAACCAATGTCATGTCCTTGACTAGAATCGAACCTGAGACCTTTCAGTCCGCAGGCTGATGCTCTATCCACTGAGCCAAACTTTATAGATGAGGTAGCAGAGGTGGGAAGAGAGGTTCATGGGTTGGTAGAGGGTCACTCACTCACTAACTGGCAGAGCCAGTTCACTGCCCGGATGTCCCCTGCCCCCTCCTTTTCCATGTGTGACCCTGGGGTGCCAGGTGGGCATCTGTGTGGTGAAGGTTTTCCTTTGTAACATATGGACCAGAGACAAACACACGTCATTCATGAAGCCAGGAGCCAGAGAGAAGGCCCTGGAAGCCCGAGTTTCCTCATTGAAAGCCCAATGGAGGGATGTCAGTTTCTCAACACACTCATGGATTTGCTTTCCTCCTTTCCTCATTCCCCCGAATGCTTCCCAACATGGTGTGTGTGCTCAGATGGTGGAATAACTTGCATTCATCCCTCTGAGCACTTGGCACACGTGCCTCCTTCCTTCGCCCGCACAGTGGGAAGTTTATAGTCAACAGGAATGTAATCGCTCCGAAGGGCTGGATTCGCAGCACTCTCCAGCTGTAGAAACCTCTGAGGCGAGACAGGGGTGGAGTGACGACAACGCAGCAGGAAGTGCTTCATTTCCTTTTGTGTCTAACTCGTGTCTCGAAACAGACACCGCTGTGACCCTCCTGGCCCTCTGCCTCCCACCGGCTCAGCAGCAGCCTTGGTGCTCAGGGAGGGTGCAGATGGCTGCACCCACTCAGGCTGCCCCGGTGGTGAGTCAGGCAGAGGAGGGTGTCCTTGTAAAAGGCACATGGGGACACGCACACGGCCGTGTGCAATGTCACGCAGGTGAGGAAGCAACAGAGCAGGTGGGTATTGGCAAGGCAGGTGGACCGTATTTCCAAGATATGTTTGTGGTTTTTTTTTGAAGTGGGAGTGGGAGGACTCTTTGCCAGGCCTCACTGTGACCTATGGCTACTGCACTGAGTTTACTCTGCAGACCATGTGGCTCACACACAGAGGACAGAACCCATCCGGTGCAGGCCGGGCTGGTACACATGGGGTGTCTTTTTAAAGGAGAAAAACAGAATTTTCTACTTTCGTTTTTGTTCAGTAAAACCTCAAACACAGTATTACTTTGGTTAAATTGCAGTCACTTTCTGCTATTTTAATTAAGCGTCTGTGTTTATCCAAGTCAGATGCTATTAATTGTAAACTTGCTTTTATTTATTTTTTTTTTCAGGTGAAAGGAAGCGTGGTGAGGAGAAAATCAGCAGCGAGGCATTCACTATCTCCATTTACCAGACACTCATAGAAGCCCTTCCCCTGTGTCCACTGGGAATCTTAGAAGAGGCTGCAGGTTTGGCTCAAGGGGAAACTGAGGCTCAGGAAAAGGCTGTCAAGAGGTCGCTGAGACATTGCACGGGCCGAGCTCTGCCTTAGATAAATGGGGTGTGGCGGGAGGTGGGCATCCATAGCTTACTTGCCGCATCTGACCTATGGTACCTCACTCCAGTGTTAAGAGCAGCCCGTTCATATTTAAAGTGAGGTAAGGTGCTATTGCCAAGGACAGGATTATTTATGCACTCTATTACTAGCTGTTGGTAACACATTTCATACCATCACTTCTATGACAAGCATTTATTACGCATTTATTATATTCCAGGCGTTTGTCCCATGTAGCCCTCCCAACAAGCCCAGGGTGTGTGTGTGTGTGTGTGTGTGTGTGTGTGTATCCTGTCAGCTCCTCTCTTGACTGATGAGATGACTCAAGCTCAAAGAGGGTGGGCAATGTGGCCAAGCAGACCCTGCGCAGATCAGAACTCAAGTCTTAGGTGTTAGACATGCCATGCCCCTGATGAAGCTCAGACCCAGTTCTAGTAGCACAGTCCACACCCATGAAGGACAGCTTGCTGATACCCGCCCACTTATACCTCCTGTCACCTTTAGCACTGACTGCTGGCAACAAGTCACCTTGGGAGTTCTGGCCACTCTCCTCCCCAGAGCTGAATTTGGGACTCTGGAATGTGCTATGATATGCAGTAGAGCGTAACAAACACTAGATCCTGAATCCATAGATCCTCATGTGTTCAGGCCTAACCTTTAAAAAGACACCCTATGTGTAGCAGTCAAGTTTCCCGGGGAAGTCACAGACTCTACAAACTTGGGGTTTCTCATCTGTAAAATAGGCTTCAAAGCAATTCTAAACTCCTATGGTTGTTAGAGAATCCAATTAAAATATTTAAAAATACATATATTTCAAAACCTAAAAATGGTTTCTAGGGAAAAAAAGAAGTGAGTTTCCAGCTGATTATAACTTGAATTCTGCTATCTATCTATCTGTCCATCTATTTATCTATCTATCTATCTATCTATCTATCTATCTATGGCTTGGGAGTTCGACTGGGAGAATGGGAGTTCGATCGCTCACTATGACGTACGCTGACCCCGAGGGGATAGTGTGGAACATGGCAGGTGACCAGCAGCAGCAGGGTACTGAGGGAGGAAGGGAAGAAAGAGGCTGGGAGCTGGGGAGGTGGGGAGGTGGGGAATCTGATTGGCCCTGGTTGCTGGCCAGGCCTATTTCAGGCACCGGGCCTCTAGTCTGTAATAAAACAGGGAGATGGTAAACAGTAAGGTAATGGGTTCAGAGTGAGTCCTCTACAACCACACTTCCTACTGAAGTCTCGGCCATCTCACACATTAGCAAGTTACTTAAGTGAGCTCTCTGCGTCTCAAGCTCTTCATCTATAAAACATCAGCCATAATACCTACATGATGAGGTTGTCAAGAAAATTAAAGAGTTCATTAATGTAAAGCATTTAGAACAGTGCCTGGAGCATAGCCAATCTATAACAAAAATATTAGCTATGATGATGATGATGATGATGGGCATGATAGTGATGGTGATTCCTCTTTCACTCTTCTTTTTTTAATGAATAAAACCTAACCATTTTAGACTGCTAGTTTCCTAATTACTGCCACTTGCATTTTCAGGGGCAGAATCACTAGCTCCTAGTCTAAGCATTGAGGCTTGCCAAGAGATCCTGAAGTTTCCTACTGCTGCTGGCATGATGACAATGAAGTAGGGCTCTCATCAAGAGGTCCTTATAACCATGACAACATGAACAGCACCACTCGATTGAGGATGTCATTGCCATGACAACACCCAAGTGACCAAAATCAAGAGGTCTAGGAAAGTGCTGTGATAAAGAGAGAAAACATATCAATACACAGAGAAATGTGGCCATTCAAGAGCATAACAGGGACTGGTCAGTGTGGACGCTTGGCTGCAAAGTCCAGGGAAGCAACAGGATGTCGAAGAAAACACTGTGGTCACGCTAAGATGCACTGAATTCTTAACCGCCATGCGTTTGTGTTAGAAACAGAGATGCAGAGAGAAGAAACCAATTCTCTCCAATGCTTCCAGCCTTCCCAGTATGCCCTATCAATCAAGGGGTGTGGTGTGTGTGTGTGTGGTTTTTTGTTTGTTTGTTTGTTTGTTTTCTGTCTCCAAGAAAAGAAGTGCCTCTAGCTCTAGTCTGTTTGGCTCAGTGGACAGAGCATTAGCCTGTGGACTGAAGGGCCCCAGGTTTGATTGTGACCAGGGGCATGTAGCTCTGTTGCAGGCTCCTCCCCACTCTGTCTTTCTCTCTCTCTTCTAGTCTCTCTAAAAATCAATGGAGCCCTATCTGGTTTGGTTCACTGGATACAGCATCAGCCTGCGGACTGAAGGGTCCCAGGTTTGATTCAGGTCAAGGGCATGTACCTTGGTTGCAGGCACATCCCCAGTGGGGGTTGTGCAGGATTGTGCAGGAGTCAGCTGATCCATGTTTCTTTCTTATCGATGTTTCTAACCCTCTATCCCTTCCCTTTCTCGCTGTAAAAAAATCAATAAAATATATTTTAAAAAATAAAAAATAAAATAAAATAAAAATCAATGGAAAAATATCTTCAGGTGAGGATTAAAAACAAAACAAAACAAAAACAAAAAAACTGTCTCTAAGGACATGGTGGCCACAAGAATGAATTTGTTAGGACTCTGATGAGAAATATTTTCGATGGAAGTTGGTAACTTATCATCCTTTTCTCCTGACACCTAAATGTTGGAATGTCCCAAGGATTGATCCACAGAACTCTCATCTGCAGTCTATAGGTGGCAAGGACTAGTGTCAGGGTCACAAATACATTGTGAGTGCCGATAACCCCTAGCTTTAATCTTCTAGCCCCTGTACCCTTGCATAGCCAACTATCTAGTCACATTTCCACTTGTGTATCTAAAGTCCTAAGCTCTCTCTTTCACCCACTAGCCTGTCCCTCTGGAGTTCTTCATAGCAGGAAATTATAACCCCAATCACCAGTGGCACAAACCACACATCTGTGAGTCTCTTGTGATTCCTAATTCTTTCTTACAGCTTCTGTGTCATCAATCAGCAAATCTCCTCAGCTTTAACTTCAGAATGTATTCCAGATTAAACACCCTCCCACACATTCTATTCCATGTAGCATCACTTCTGGATGGACCAGAGCTATGGTATCCTAACTGGTGTTCCTCACACTACCCATGACCCTGTCTTTCCCTTCAAGCAGTTAAAATGACCTTTTGAAAAGATTTATTCCGTTATTTCACTTTCCTCTTTAAAACCTGCCTGTATTGTTTTATTGGAACATTTTCCAAAGTGTTTTTTCTTTTTTATTTTGTCAAGGCATTCGTAGGGGTGTCGAACTCAATCAGAGAAGGGGCCAAAATCTAAAATCCAGCCTAAATCGCGGGCCAAATGGTTTACTGAACAGTCATAAACTGACAATGTCATAAACTGACAGCGGAGTGCAGTGATGACAGCGCGGTGCGGGCCACATTGCAAGGCCTGGCGGGCTGGATTTGGCCCGCGGGCCTTGTGTTTGACATATGTGCATTAGAGGACCTGACTCTTCGCTCTCTTTACCACATCCTATGTCACTTTTTGTGCATTACATCCTTGCTGTTCCTCATACACACCAAACATAGTCCCAATTCATGGCCTTGGTACTTGCAGATACCTCCGCTTGAAACACCCTCTGGCAATGTGTCCCATTCACTGCCCCTCTTCACTCAGGTGTCTGCTCAGACTTTCTCTCAACACCCTAGAATAGCACCATCTATCATCCCTACCCCATTCCTGTTTTATTTTTATCCATAGTACTATCTCCCTGATATCAGGTTGCATATTAATGTGTCTTATATTCCCAATACTTCCCCACTGGGGTCCTATGGGACAGAGACTTATATGCTGTGTTCACAGCACAATCTGAAGCATCAAAATATCCACTTGTCTTGAGTTGGGTACTAAATAAATATCCACTGAATAAAAGATGATTCCTTCTGCCTGTTTATTATATAGCTGTTGTATGCTATCATTTCTGTTCAATCTAATACATCCTAATTCTGGAAATAAATAAATAAGTCTGGCTTATTATGGTCATATTTGGAGAAAAGGGAGTTAACCTACGGTACATAATCCAATAGCCAGAAATCAGACATCTGCTAGTATCTAATATCCTACCTATTGCCACATGGGCAAGAAGCCAGACAAATAAACATTAATCCCCCCAAATAGGCAGTAATGGAAGCCAAACTGGAAATGCGAGAATGCTTCTCAGCTTATCCCACGGCCTCGCTCCTAAGCCACATTAAACCCAGTCCCAGGTTTTTGGAAATTTAGCCTTCTATGTATTGCTACATTCCATGCCTAATTTCATGATCTTCACATTGACCTTTAATGGCTTCCCAAAGGTAGGTCATCATGCTTTGGATCACAAGAAGGCTTGACCTCGCTAACAGATACCAACTGTCACCACCTCACCTTCAGGTTCAGGAAGAAAAGGGAGAGAGAAACATTGATCAGCTGCCTTCTGCACACTCCCCACTGGATATGTGCCTGCAACCAAGGTACATGCCCTTGACCGGAATCAAACCTGGGACCTTTGAGTCTGTGGGCCAACGCTCTATCCACTTATCCAAACTGGTTAGGGCTAGGGCAACTTCTTCTTTTTTTTTTTTAAATATATATTTTATTGATTTTGTACAGAGAGGAAGGGAGAGAGATAGAGAGTTAGAAACATCGATGAGAGAGAGTCATCGATCAGCTGCCTCTTGCACACCCCCTACTGGGGATATGCCCGCAACCAAGGTACATGCCCTTAACTGGAATCGAACCCAGGACCCTTCAGTCCGCAAGCCGACGCTCTATCCATTGAGCCAAACCGGTCTCGGCTGGGGTATCTTCTTAATGAAACCATCCATATATACTCCTGTTGAGATTATTACCCCTAAACAGTGCCTGCTAACCTCTGCCTCTTATCCTGATGAACTTTTCTGCAGCATACACCACAGAACTTTATAAGGTTGAATATCTACGGGCTTACTTTCTGTCTCTCCCCTAGAGAATAAGCCCTATGATGCCAGGGGCTTGGTCTGCTCTGTACATTCATGTCTCTCCACTGTCTAAAACAGAGCATAGAAGTAGGTGCCCCATAATGATTACCGAGTAAATAAATGAATCAATGTGTGAGGACTAAACATTGTTTTTTAAAGGAGTTTTTTCTGGGGGCAAAACGCATGCGACTTTCTCTGCTTAAGCCCTTCTCTGGAATGGCATGGGATGGAATAAATAAATCAATAGAGGGAGAGCACCATTTGTCTTGCTCTATCATGCAGATGACTGGTCAAATAGCATCAACCGCAGTGACCCCAGTGAACCGCTCCAGAAAGGGCAAAGCAGTGATGCAAGGCGTGAGAAGAGAACCGCAAGGCCTGCTGGGCTGCAGATCAGTTAAGCAAGAAGAGTCTTGAATCTATTATAGAGGAGAGATAAAGTCCAAAGTCATCCATTTCAACTCCCTGTTAGAAGAAGGAAGAGAAATGAATTTGTTTTTAGGGACTGAAGGAGGGGCGAGCCAAGAGGAACCAGCCTCTTTTGGAGAGAAGGAAGGGGCTAATGTGATCTTCCAAAGGAAGGAAGGCTACCACTTCCTGACCCCAAGGTCATGGTCAAGGCCATGAGCAGGCCGGCTGGGCATCAGGATCTGGAGGAGCAGGAATCCAGGAGCAGTGACTTGGTATTCTGCTCACTCCTTCCCAGCTGCCAGGGCTCAGTGGGAAAAGCATTTCATGGCACTAGGAAGATGAAGTACTCCACAAACACATTAGGGAAACTGAGTGGAGTCAGATAAGGAAAACCATACTCAGAAATCCAGCAGTTCCTTTCCATATCTAAAACTGCTAACGTGTAAAACAACCCACTAATGCCAATCAAGCAGAGGACCCGCCATTGTGTGAGTGAATGATAGCATTGCACACGGGGAGAAATAAATCAAGTCAGAGAGCATCCTTCTCACTGCTGGGAGCCATGGTCATGGGCACAGGGAGGGGGAGAGAGCACAAAATTAAAGGCAGAGCATACAGAGAGGTCAGCCCTCCATGCTGGGGTTATGCCCTTGGTGCAGACATATCCATGCAAAAATCCACTGAAAGGAGCCTACGGATATCAGGGAGGCTAGAGTGCTCAACCTGGGCTCCACCATTGGACAGAGCATACGTGAATTTGCCAGAACGCTGTGAAGAAGACACGCCAGGACCCGAGGCTGGCAGGAGGTCTGAGCTTGAGAATAGATGCATCCCCTAGACCACATGTGTCAAACACAAGGCCCGCGGGCCAAATCCAGCCCGCCAGGCCTTGCAATGTGGCCCGCACCGCACTGTCATCACTGCACTCCGCTGTCAGTTTATGACATTGTCAGTTTATGACTGTTCAGTAAACCATTTGGCCCGCGATTTAGGCTGGATTTTAGATTTTGGCCCCTTCTCTGATTGAGTTCGACACCCCTACCCTAGACCTTCAACAGTGGTTTTCAACCCTGTACATCTCATGGCACATATAAAACTAACTACCAAAAGTCTGCAGCACACCAAAAAGTAGATACAGGGTGTCCCCCCAAATTATACATACTTTAAATGATTATACGTCAGCGTTTATTAAAATACAGTTCATTTTCCAAACTAAGTGAGTTATCAGCTGGTATACACACTTTATATTTTTTAAATATATTTTATTGATTTTTTTATAGAGAGGAAGGAACACATGCCCCCGTTGCATCCTTGATTCCCAATAGGGGGCTTGCAGGAGGCGGCCAATCAACGATTCTCTCTCACCATTGATGTTTCTGTCTCTCTCTCTTCCTCTCCCTTCCTCTCTGAAATCAATAAAATATATTTAAAAATTTTTTAAAAATGCATACTTATTAGAGCATTTGTGAAACCTGCATGATATAATTTATATAAAGCAGGGCACCCAGAACATAGCAAATATTAATATGCCAATAATTCTTAAACTTGAGTGTGCATTACACTAACCTGTGAAATTTGTTAAAATGCAGGTTTCTAGGTCCCACACCAGATCTGGGGTATAAAGCACAGTGGTAGGCGCATGTGTGCTGGAGGCATTGCCAGGGGTGGGACTTCATTGCTGCCAACTGGAGCTCTGTGACCTTGGCCCATTAGCCTGACATCTCTATATCTCCCTTTCATGTGGTAGAGCAGGTTAATCATAGGACCTGATTGTGATTGCATATATATACGTTTTTGTAAAAAAAACATTATATATATATATATATATATATATATATATATATATATATATCTCCATCCCTACATGCAAATGTTCAGAAGAATGCCCAGCACAGTTTAAGCATTCAGAAATGATTAGTTATTGCTATTTTTGAGTCATAAAGACTCTAGTTGCCATTCAGACTCAGGGAAAAGGCGGTCCCTCACAAGTCATGACAGGATTCAGGATCCAAAAGTAAATGCAAAGCCAGAACCACACATGAACGTCCTGGTGGCAAAGAATTTTGAATGGAAACTTTCTCCAAGATCACGTGGCAGTGATGGTAGATCCTAGACGTGGAACTCCTCTAGCTTTTCACTGGTCACAGGGTGCTATGGGGTGGAGGTCACTGTGCTTGCGGTAGGTGGTGTTGCCCTGTGGAGGCCCTTCTGGTCCCCCGGACCCTGTCCTGGGTGAGCATCAGGGATGGGGGTCTCTGGGCTGGAGGGGGGCTGCCATTTTAATGAGCCTTTGCATCTTCCTGAGTCAGGGCTGGTTAGCATCTGTGGGGAAGATGATGCAATCGCCTTGTGTGGGGTTTTTTTTTGTTTTTTTTTTTGTGGTTCCATCAAAAACAGTTCTGCATGGTAACGGTCGTCAAGTGCCAGCATAAATAGCCGAAGACTCAGGGGGAGTGTGGGAGAGGGAGCTGTTAGCCATGTCTGATTTCAGCAGCCCTCTGATGCTACAACATCTTTCAAGGGTTTTAAAATAATTGGGTAAAACCACAAACAGTGTCTGTGGTGTGCTCTCCTGCCCTTGGCTTCTCGACTGAGGCTTCCTTTCATATGTTCTCAATTCCAGCACGTTGAACTCATTAATTCCCCCACTAGTCTTTTTATGATTTTTTCCCTTCTTTGAAGTAGGAAGTTGCGCTGCTATCATATTGCTTTAAAGCGGATCATAAATATTAAACTTACAAAAACCCTTATTGACATTGGCAAATTTCACCCGCGCTGTATCCGTCTCGCTATAATTTTATAGTTAAGGAGAATTACGCAGGTAAAGAGTGATCTATGATTGTCTTTCCTCGCTTTCCTCTCTCCCACCTTCCTCTGCGTGTCTGCGCTTAAATCATTTGCTCTGATTCTGGCTGGAGCCCTTTGCCCTGGTTCTCCTGGTTGTGCCACCGGTTTGCCTTCAGCCTAATAAATGCTTTCTCTGTTTAGGATGGGCCTCACACCGCCGTGGTGTGCTGGCTGCTACTGTGGACAGGGATCTGCCACCTCCCATTAGGATGCAATTATTTTCTTCTCCCACCATCAGTGACCACTGTGATACCTTTTGCAATAGCAATCACTTGGACCCTCCCAGGATAGCTACTTGGGGGTACTCTGGGAATTTTAATCAGGCTCCTTTGTTAATTAGAAAATGGTGGGGGTGATGGAGGTGCTGACGAAGCACCTCTGGATAGCTATCCATCCTGGCAATTGTCTGAGCTTGGGCTTATGTAGGACTTCAACCTTTTCAGACAAAAGAATTTTCATTCCCTCCCGTTCTGGTCATGGGTGGGAGTGAGAAGGAAGGGGCTGGCCAAGGTTACGAAAGTGGAAGCTGGCATTGTTGGGCACCTACTATGCATCCTCCCTTAGAAGCTGGGCACTCTGCATGGACGTCCATGTTTGATTGTTGCCATGGCCGTGTCACAAAGGAATCATTGTTTTTATTTTGTAGATGAGGCCAAGCCTTGGTGTGGGGGCAGCTCAGGGACCGGTGAGGGAGAGCTTCCGCTGAAGAATCCCTTTGATGATTTGGGGAACAAAAGATCCACAGTGGAGAATGATGGGAAGAGATGAGGCTCCTGGAGCTTACCCTTTATTCATTAAAATTGATTTTGTTTTAAATGATGTACCGGCGAGAATTAATTTTAAAAAGGAAAAGAAAGACACTGTGTCTCCCGATTGGATTTATCTTTGTTGGGCAATCACTAGCCGGGGCCTGTGAATGCCTGCTGCTGTGCTAGGCACTGGGATACAATCTCACAGCATGAGGCTGATTCCTGGCCTCCCTGACCCTGCCTAGGACAACAGGAGGCCCCGTGGGCACATGGAAGAACAGCTATCACTAGAGGGGCATGCAATGCATTGTGGGATCTCAGAGTAAAGGGCAACTCACTCTGCCTGACCACGGTCATCAGAGGCTTTCAGAGTGGAGCGTTTGAGCACAGCCTTAGCACAAAACCAGAGTTTTATCCAAAAGGAGCTTGCAGGATAGTGCTCCAGGGAACAGGTGTGTGTGAGGTGAGGGTGCCAAGGGTGTGGGGAGCACCAAGTTGATACGAGTGACCACAATGTGTGTGGCAACCAGGGCCCCAGACCAGTTCCTTAATGCTCTACCCACGGAGAAGCAAGAACATGAATGAAGAAGCGCATTGCAGAGAGATGTATTGCTTCCTTGGAATGAGCCAGCCAGTGAGTTGTGGAGGGGAATTGAAATCCAGTTGGAACTGCCTTCAAAGCCCACCTGTTACAGGCAGATCGCCATCTTCTCTCCTCTCTCAGGTGGCCTCCACTGGTGAAGATGGAGCCAAAGCCTCAAAGAAGGGCCAGGCTTGGCCCATCCTCAGCCTGATGCACAGGAATGAACAAGCAGGGAAATTGCCACCTGCCCTCAGGGAGCAGATGAGTAGAGTGGTCACACTGGCTGTTCCCACGCCCAGCTCTCAGAAGAAGTGCCAGGAAACTTTTCCTTCTCATACGTAATTGACTCTCCTGGATTCTCATGCTCCAGCAGCAGACAGACAGGAGGTGGCAACTGAGTAGGCCTTGGGGACAGGGAGCCTGCCCCACACACAGCAAAGACACAGATCCCAAGCTTCCCTCTCTCCCTCAGTCCCTCCTGCTTGAGAACCTGGGCTGCTTCCTGGTTTTCTAGCACCTTAGCCTTGATTAGGGAGTTAATTTTCTCACTGGGTCCCCCTTGGCTTACTGCAGAAGGGTCTGTACCATGCATCAATTGGTTGGTTACAGGGTAACCCAGCCAAAATGAGAGTCTAGGAGTTGTCCAGAGCTGGCATAGATAGAGATCTTAACTAATATTTTTTCCTTTTTTTTTTTTTTAATACTGGTCCCTTCCTGCTGGATGGTTACCCCAATGCTGAGTGGTTACCCTCCTTCTGAGTGGTAACCCTCCGTGGGCAAGTCGATGCCAGGAGTTCCACTTTGTGCTCCTGCCCTCCCTTTCCGGCTCTTTTGCTGGAGAGAACTTTCTCATCTGCCATCCTAATGATCCCTGTGCCACACGGGGCCCCTGATGCTGGTGCTGACAGGCTGCTCATTAGTGCCAGGGTGCTGCCGTCAGCCGATGGCATGCCAGAGCGGTGCTCCTGACACCTTTTCACAGAGCTGTCACCGGAGTCATGGAGCCTGCCAGCTCTGGTCGAACTCAAGCTGTGATACCTCCAGTGCCAATTAGTGCTCGGTGTCCTGCTTGGCTGGGGAGGAAGGCCTGTCAGTGCTAACAAATGGGAAAATGGGGGCGGGGGATGGCAGGTGCAGGGGGTGGCTCAGGGCATGGGCAGGGAGAAGAGCTTCCATGAAGGGTCACTTTGTCCTCATCAACTCGGCACCCTTTGAAACTCAGAGACACAAGGGCTGGGACAACCAACTGCCCACTGGGCCTCTTCCAGTGCATCAGGAGAAGTGAGGGGCAGAGGGAAGAGATCTGGCTGCAGGGGAAGGTTGCTTGGCCCTGCAGGGATGGGTGCGGGGGGTGGGGGGGGGGGCTGCAGAAGTGCCCACTCCACCCTGTGGAGAGAGAAGGCTTCCATCCCAAGGGCTTGGTTGGGGACCCGATGGGCATATGGTTCTGCTCTAACCATGCTCCCCAGGCCTTTGTATGGCACTGGGGAAGCCAACCAATCAACCACCTCAACTCACACACTGCAGGGAGTGGGAAGAATTTTTAAGATGATGTTTCTCTTTGTTGCACTGATGTCTTTCTTTGTATTTTCATTTTGTAACCCATGAGCAGCAGACCACTTTCACATTCAGTTGAACTAACTAGCCCTGGCAACATCCAGGGTTGTTTTATAAAACTCTTGAGGGATACTGAGGGTTTAGGCACAGGAAGGGTCCAGGAAGACCAGACACAGAACATGCCAGAGAAACACACACAGCACACACAGCAAGAGGAGGGTGAAGCAAGCTCTCTGAAGACCCTCCCCAGAATCACTGCTGAGCCTCTTCCATTTCCTTCTTTTTTAAATATATTTTATTGATTTTTCTACAGAGAGGAAGGGAGAGGGATAGAGAGCTAGAAACATCTATGAGAGAAAAACATCGACCAGCTGCCTCCTGTACATCCCCCACCAGGGATGTGCCCACAACCAATAGTACATGCCCTTGACCGGAATCGAACCTGGGACCCCCTCAGTCCACAGACCAATGCTCTATCCACTGAGCCAAACTGGTTTTGGCAACCTCCTCCATTTCTGCAAAGAGAATGTGAAAAGGAGTGTCTCCTCCAAGAAGTCAAGCCCTGCCACGGCGGGGTTCCCACTAGGGGACCCCAACAAAGCCTTGAAGATCCTGTGAAGACCAGAGCAAATGTCCTGAAGACTCGCCAGCGGAGATCAAGAGGAAACATGCCAGATAGCAACTGCAACATCAAAGAGCAGGAGAGTTCCTCAGGAATCTGGATGAGGCCCTTGGATGGGGGAAGAAGCATGCCCCTTCAGGCTCTGGCACAAGTAAGTGCTTGCTCACAAATCAACAAATATTTCTTGAATGCTTTCCAGGTGCTGAGCATTGTGCTAGGAGGTAAAGAATCAAAGATGAATGAGAGGCAGGCCCTGATCTCTGAAAACTCATAAATTAGAAATCGGGACATTGCTGTAAACAGCCTCCAGGACCTTACTGAGCCCCAACCAGTATCTGGGTACAAGGTGTTCTTTCAGTAGCCTAAGTGAGGTTTTCATTTTCTGTGCTTCATTTGATGGGAGAGAAGGAGAGGGAAGAAGGAAAGAGAAGGATCATTAAGACCCAAGTGATCCCTGCCCCAATATACGAAACCCACACACCAGTGACTGGAGTCATGCCTTTTCCTCAGCTCTATGTTCTCCTCCCAGGAATATGAAAACACTGGAATCTTGGGCTTCTCTTTAATGATCTTAAAATCCAACAGAAACTGGAAAAATTAAAACTGGATTTTGAGAACACTCTTCTCTGAATAGGGATGTCCTAAAAGCATACTTTAGGATACGATCACAGAGATGGTGTTTCTGTGTATTTAGAGAAGACCTTGAGGCATCAAGAACATCAAAGGCATTCTTTTGGAGATGGAAACATTAGCACTTAAGGGCTGTGCTAACATAAATTCTTGTATCCCTAGATCTGGAGAAAATATAAGACACAGAGTCATACTTGGGGTATGTATCTGAAGGAGGCTCTGGGCATGCTGGTGGTACTTTGGCCACTTGAGTAGACTCCTAGAATTTACACGGGATTTGAAGAAGGACCAGGAAAGCATTCATGAAGATGGATTTGGCGTTTTGGCATGGGACAGTGCGATGGGGGCGTTTCCTTTTGCAAACACCGCACAAGTGCGCACAAAACCTATACGTTCCCAGCAGGAGTGCACAAGAGGGCAGATATCTTTACACAGCTAATGCCCTTTGTCCTTGAACTCTTTAGAGCAGCAACTTCTTATGAGGAACTAGGATGCATGCTATCATACTAGATGGAAAAGTACTTCTCAGTCTCGAGATGCAGAGAGATAGCTTGGGAGGCCTCAACCCCCTCTTCCTCTTGGATATGGACAGCTGGCATTTTCTCCCCCTGATATAATGCGGTAGGCAGGCAACCTTAGGGGCAAGTCCCTGCCACCTCCGTCCTTCTAGCATCTGTGCATAGAAATGAATGAGCCATTCCTAGTAAAATGGTGGCTGACATTTCGGCATCCCCTTTCCACATAAAAGGTGGTCACCCCTAGAAATGCATATTCGAAGGAGGCTTAGCTTATTGCAAATAGTGATGTGTGTTGTGATGGAGGATGCTTGGATTATTCAGAAATGAACGGAACAAACAGATCAGCCTGGGGAGAGAAGAATCCAGTGAAGCCTTCAGGGTCACCAAAAGTGCTTGTACTGGGTGTGTGCATAAGAATGATCCTAATAGATCAACCGAAGGACTTGTATAAATGCATATAAGTACAACCAATGGACATAAAACTATGGGGAGGGAGGGGATGTGTGGGAGGGAGGGAGGGGGGCAATAAAAAAAAATCAAGAAAATATGTAAAAAATAAATAAATAAATAAATAAATAAAAAAAAAAAAAAAAAAAAAAAAAAAAAAAAGAATGATCCCAGATGAGACCTGGTCCATGCACAGAGGATGAGACAAAATATGGCAGCTGCTCTCTCCCTTCCCTTCGGAGCTCTCACAAAGGTGAGCATACCTTGTTCTCTGAGGAACCTCACACCTGCCATAATTCATTTAAAATAAGCATCCTTTGGAGATATTTAGTGGGGAAAGATGAAGGTGTGGCTGCTACGAGTCTGTAGCTTCACTTCTGATTTGGCAGCAGCCCGGTGGCAGCTCCTGGTGAGTCCCTGGGGATTAATTTCTGCTCCTGGCATCTCTTATCAGTTTGAATCTGAGCTATCTCATCTGGACCAGGGATCTCAAAAGACTGTTCATCTCCATTACATGGATCCACTGGTAGATTCTGATTATCCTGCTCCTCTCCCCTTGATCCATCTTCTGTTTCCATAGCAGCTAACAACCCCGGTAAAAGGAAGCTTGTGAGCCAGGCGCAGGTAAAGTCCCCCGGGGAAATGAATCTGCTTGATGGCCCCCAAACGGGAAAAGGAGTGTAAGGCACAGCGGTGCGAACTTCAGTGAGATGAACAGAAGAGGGCTCCAATGTCAGAAGGAAGACACAAGTCATTGTGTGGAGAAGAGAAAGGGGGGGGGGGGGGAACATGTGGGGAAAATGCAATTAAAGTGGAAACATGTGGGAGTCTGAGAGAGAAAGGAAAGCAAAGGACAAAAGGAAAAGGCATCAAAGGGCAAAACAAAAGGAAAAGAGGCCCCGAGGAGAAGAGAGAAAGGAGGACACGAGAAAAGGCCTCACACAGAGACAGAGGGAGACCTGCGAGAGGGAGGCCACAGGGCCTCTGCCTGGTAGAGGGCGAAGCACGTCTGGCTGGGATGATAAATGCCCTGCAGAGTGGAAGATGCAGCGGCCCTGGCATCCAGGAGCCCTGGGGACTCAGCATCAGGCAGCACTGACTGGTGTGCACCAAGGTCTTCCAAAGCCTGTCCATGGGGGCCCCTCCTTCACAGGTACCAGGGCCACCTTCCATCAGTGATGATCTCATGCACACCTGAGGCCTCCTCCCGGATGGTGGGCCTATACTCACTTAACATCATTTCACATCAGGAGACTGACAGAGACACGGGAAGCTCTCTGATGCCTTTGCTCATGGGGGTAGCCTCAGGAATGATGGCCTGGGGCAGCTCCTGGGACTCGAGCCCAACACTGAAAACCTCATGGTTTTTCCAAAGACCTCTAGCAGGGCAAATTGTCAATGTCTACGAGAGGGGATTTGGTATTCAGGGCCCCTCATACCCCTAACTGGCATTTTAAAATCTTCCCAGGTATAGTGGATGCTGATGCGCTGCCTCCTCTGGGAAGAGAGGATGTCTGCCCCAGGGGTGCGGGTGCTGGTGGTGGATAGCCTTCGCTCAGGTGCAGCTTTACGGGGATAGTGTCATGTGAAGAGATGACAGGTCACAGCCTTTTTGAGGGCAGCCCAGCTTCAGGACTGCTGTGCTAGCCCCCTCACCTCCAATAAAGAACATGTGTGAAGGGTCACCCTAGCTTCAGAATTCATCCTGTGAGCTGAGATATCCCACGTGACTGCAGTGCAACTCAACTTCTCCACCTGTCCAACCCTCTTCCTTTTCTTTCCTTCCACAAGGGTTGATTCCAAGAGTATCTTGAATAAAATTCGTACACGCTTTTGGGGGACCTGACCTACAACACCAAGCAAACAACTACCACTAGAGTTCCTTTGGCATCCTTACTATTCAGCAGTTCGCATACCTTCATGCATACATCCATATATGGATATTCACAATAAACAATGAAAGTAAGGCTCTTGATTCATGTCTCTGCTCAAAGTCGCCTTCTCAAAGGCCTTCCCTGACCAAACCTCTTCTCCTTCAGTCAATATACACATTTCTATTTTCTCATCCTTATCACCACCTGGTGTCTTGTATATTCATTTTTTGGTCATTTTCCTCATGAGAATGTGATCTTGTCTTGGTTTATTGCTACATCCCCCATGCTTAGATGTGTGCCTAGACTATTGCCAGCATTAAAGCGATATTGAAACACAAAGAAAATAATTTAATGTACCATGACTAAAAGCCAACTTAATGATAAATGGCATCTACTTAAATTCTAAATGTTTAATGTTCAATCCATGAAAGCACAAAACAACACTTAGTCTGGTCTGGTCTATGCAATATCTAATCAAGAAAAAGTAAAATTTCCAATTTGACCACCTTGGATTAATCACAGTAAAACAACAACAAAGCTACAAAACAACTAATGAAATAGAGACCAGATAGTTGAAAATGCTGAACAAATCCCGATTTGGAAATTGTGCATTTAGGAACATGGCCCTTCAGAGCTCTCAATTGATTTGGTGTTTGTGCTTTCTATCTCTTAAAACAACCAGCTGAACAATGCCGTGAAAGCGCATTGTCCAATATCAAATGTGCCCAGTGACATTTTCCCAGAACATCTTACCCCCTTTTCATCCACCACCAGCTGGGACGCAGTTCCCAGGGATTGAAGAGGAGCTCAAGCATGGCTGCTGAAATCTTAGATGAGAGGCCTATCTTTCGGAGAACACCAAATCCTCCGCAGAGCCGCGAGCATTGTTCTCAGGCTACCAACAACCAAGGAACCTTTGGGTGAAATCACCAGCACCATGACCTCATAGCTGTGGCCAACAGTTCTCCCAGTTCCTTTCACGACACAATGCACCAAACTGCTTTCTTACCTTTGGGGGAGATGTGTCGCCAGGTAACCGTGGGCTCCGGTCTGCCCGTTGCTATGCAGGTGAGGCTGATATTGTTTCCTTCGTTAATGGAGATATCTGAAGAAATCTCTACAATTTTGGGAGATACTGTGGAGACAAAAGCCAGTGGAAGGAAAATAAATATCCTGTGGAAACATCTCTTTGTTGTCTCACAATAATAGCTGGCAGAATAGCTCGGGGACTGAACTATAAGGGTTATGGGAACAAATGGAGAGAAATTAGAGGAATTATCTTAAACATAAAAGAAACAGCTTACCTTGAATTTATTGTCTATTTCCTCCTGTCTAAACCCAGAGTCAGGAAGTATTGATGGGAATGGATTTCAATGCAACACTATTGTCCTCGCCTCCACCCTCTTCCTGTCTGAACCCTCACCCAAGTCCCCTCCGACACTCATCCACAAGTCATTCTCCCCACTGCATTCAGAGTTGATGGAATACAGTTCTGAGCGTGTCACACCTCTGCCTAAACACCTCTAATTATTCCTTATTGCCCAGCTGATCATATCCACCCACTTTGTCTTAGGATAGCAGGCTGTTCAGGATCAAGTGTCAGACTATGTTACCATTGGTATTCCCACTGATTCTACCTCAACTTATCCCCTTGTCACCCCCAACACATCATGCCCTTCCTGATAATTAGGCATTTGGGGGTTTATATTGCTTCTTATGTCCTTCCTAAAAAACTTCCAGTCATCCTTTAAGGTGCAAATCAAATGTCACTTTGTTGCAGATTTTTTAAAAATATTTTTTTCATTGATTTCAGAGAGGAAGGGAGAGAGAGAAGGGAGAGAGAGAAATAATGATGAGAGAAACATCAATTAGCTGCCTCCTGCATGCCCCATTGGGGATCAAACCCACAACCTAGGCATGTGCCCTGGCTAGAAATCAAAGTGTGACCTCCTGGTTTATAGGTTGACACTCAACCCCTGAGCCATGCCAGCTGGGCAATGTTGCACCTTTTCTAACCCCTGTACCTCTCTGCCCTCCTGTAGGACTTTACATGCCAGCTTCTCATCTGCCTACTCACAGCCTGATGGGGAATTAAAAAATCTCTTTCTCTCTCTGATGCCTAAAACAATTCCTCAAAGGAAGGGAGAGGTTTGATTTAATTGGTAAATTTGGTAACAGGAACCCCACTCTGTTCGGTCTTTAGTTTGGGGGCCAGGCTCCCAATAAGGAGCTACGTTCTGTTGTGGTGTTCCTATTTCAAGTGTCCCAGGCCAATGTTCCACAGGTGTGGGAGGGCCATAGCACATCCAGGAGTTGTCTGTGGGCACCCATCTCATCTGGGGTTCTGAATTAGGAGCTAATTGTTGCTACACACCTAAGCTTAATTCTCCAGTATCATCAAAACTAGTGAATGTGATATTCAGTCTGTGCATGACTCTTCATTTGTCTTCCAATTGGTTTATAGAGTAATAATGTCACTTGGCACCTATCCCACTATGCAATGGTTATTGGCTAAGCATCTCCCATCCACTAGACCATGAGCTTTTTGATGGCCTGAGCCATGACTTACTTATATTTATATCCATAGTCAAAGCTCAACAGATATTTATTGGATGGGGATTATAATGGTTGTTTCAGCACCTTCCCAACCTGCTACACATTTTAACAACCTCAGAACCGGATCATTAACACACACCATTTCAGTTCTACTGACAGTGGATTTGACTCATTAATTCTTCACAAATTAACTGGCTCCTCCATCCAGCTCTCTTAAGTTTCTTCATATTAGTTTCTTTCCTTGAATAAACACCTGTCAAAGCCATCACAGTGGGCAATTCCGGGGCACATCATCTACCAGCATACAACACCATCTGGCCTCCTGGAGGTCCCAGGGAACCTGACCATCACCTCCATGCCCTGTTCCAAGGCCAGAGTGCAGCCCTCACATGGAAATGAGATGGTTGGAAATTTCAGGGCTCATCTTTCCTCTGTCTGAAGCATTGATCCAGCACTTTTAATTGCACTGGATTTCATCCTTCACACAAAAGGAGATATCAAGAAGATGTTGCTGAAACCGGTTTGTTTCAGTGGATAGAATGTCAGCCTGCGGACTGAAGGGTCCCAGGTTCGATTCCAGTCAAGGACATGTACCTTGGTTGTGGGCACATCCCCAGAAGGGGGTGTGCAAGAGGCAGCTGATCAATGTTTCTCTCTCATTGATTTTTCTAACTCTATTCCTCTCTCTTCCTCTCCGTAAAAAATCAATAAAATATATTTTTTTTAAAAAGATGTCTTCCCTTAGCCTTTGTTCCTCCTTCTCCTTAAAATATTCTACCACTCTTTTCCACACTGCACACACTGGGCAGCTCATTAATAGGCACGAGTTCACATTATTTCCTTGTCCTCATGTCCTTGATGCTGATTTTGATCTCTTAGACTCTTCTCTCCAACTACCTATATTATTGGAATTGTTCAAGGCCTAGTTGTGTTACCACACCTTCTAGGTTTTCTGCATGATCTCCAAAGGGTGTGGCCTTTCTCTTCCTGCGGATTCCATAGCTTTTTCAAAGCATTTAAATTAATCTCTTTTGTTACATTTTCTCATCTGTTTTCTATGCTATGAATTATCTGAAGATGAGATATTGAGCAAGAGCCTTCCTCATTTCAAAACAAATCCGCTGTTCTGAATAGGGTGTCTTCCGTAAAGGAATGACCTTAATAATTTTTATTACTTTTTTAATCCTCATCTGAGGATGGTTTCCATTGATTTTCAAGAAAGGAAGGGAGAGAGGAAAAGAGAGAGGGAGAAAGAGGGAAGAAGTGAGGGAGAAAGGGAGGAGAGAGAGAAAGAAATGTCAATGTGACAGAGAAACAATGATTGGCTGCCTCCCATATGTACCCTGACCTGGGATCAAACCTGCAACCTGATCTGACCAGGAATTGAACCCACAACATTTTGGTGTATGGGACAATGCTCCAACCAACTGAGCCATCGAGCTAGGCACAATCCATCATTTTTATGTTTAAATTCACATTATGTTCAGATAGAAAGGCAGTGTGAGAGTGTGTGTGTGTGTGTGTGTGTGTGTGTGTGTGTGTGATTGCACATACATTTACCTGTACTCTCACAGGTATTTGGTGGGACAAAAACAATAGAGAATCAGTATGATGAGGGTTGAGGAGAGAACACTGGGTCTTATCATCCAGAACTTCTAAGACATAATGTTGCAACTAATGGCTATGTCACTTTAAAAGCTAGATTGATTCTTCCAAGACAGAATAATAATTGATGAGTTAATGACAGAACATCTGAATGGCTGACTATCTGAAAGATCCACATTTCTGAATTCTCTTAGTTCTAAAAGCATTTAAACTTGATGGAATTTATTCAGTGTTTTAACTGGAACATTCAGTTCTCCAAGCACCACTCCGCCAATCCATACATCCTCCTGGCCCCTGCACCTGGCCTTCTTTGGCAGCCATTGTCTTGCTTGCTTCTCAGAGGACAGGCTGCCTGCAGAGTGACAGTGGTGGCCTTGCAGACAGCGCTCCACTGTGCAGGTGAGTAATTTATAGATCTGGAAAGCACTCCAAGATGCTCTGCAAGGGATTATGTCACACCAACGCCATGCAATAAAATAAAAAAATGATGGACTTTGTGAATACAGGGTGATTTAGGGTTTACAGTTGGAAGTGTGCTTAAAGTACATTTTAAGTGGAAATCAGGTCGAGTAATGAATTACTTTTGCTTTGGAAGGGCTTCCTGGAAGTTCATTTTCCTGGCTCCTTACATGATAGCTAATCCGCTAATCATGCACTGGAGAACAATGGACAGTCCCCAAGTAGATCAGAAGGTGGTTTGGGCCAGAGCTGTCAGCAAAGTCAGTATATTAAATGAGACAATCACATCCCATCCTTGGAAGAATCATCGAGAATCGTCTCCCTCCCCACTAAAAACTGGAAAACATCCAACTCATGAACTGGAAGTTGGTGAAATGCTTGCTGTCCTTTGAATCCTGCCTGAGAGTGTAACCTAAAGGTGGAAAATTACCCCTGGGCAAGATTCAGAAGCCACCCATTGATGGCCACTGGCTGAGGTGTTTGACCAGAGGTACACTCCCCACTCTCAGAACTAAAGCAGAAGCCACTAGATGCTCCTAGTGGAAGCATGAAAATATGAAGTCTGTACTACAGGAGGTAATAGAGAGTATTGGTTGGGACCCTGGCTCTTTTTTTGTTCAAACTGGGTGACCTTAGCCAAGCTACTTGACCTCTCTGTGCCTTCTTTATTCATCCCTGCCATGGAGTTGATAATCACATGTCTTTCACAGAGTTTATTTGAGAATTTAAGGAATAAGTTTATTAAATACAGTTAGAGAAGCTCCTAGTAATATCAAGTGCTCAATAAGTGAGTTTTAGATTGTGTGTGCTTGGCAAACACATGTATATATCTTCAACAAAGATGGAGGATCAATGCATTGTAACCGACTCAAGAAGGAATGAAATACAAGATCAATGACTAAATTAGAGCTAGATTATAGAATGGCCTAAATAGCTAGGTTCTGAATTTTAACTCTATCCTACAGGTAATTGCAAGCTTCAAAAAAATTTTTAATGGAATACTGTATATTTTAAATTTACTTTAAGCAAAATAACCGGGTAACGATGCATCCCAGTGAAAACAGAAATTGGAGTTAGAGAAAATCAATCTATATGAGATTTCCAAGGCCTGGGTTAAGTGGTTGCCTCTATAAGGATGGAGGGGAAAGGTGGATTTGAAAGCATTGCCATGGGAGATGAGCCAGAGCTGGCTGGTACCCTTGATGGGGGAATAGGAATACAGAATCCAATATGAACACCACTTTATTCAAGAGCAGCTAATGGCTGAGCTAGCAGATCTCTGGGTAGTATAGGGAGAACTAATATTGTGGAGATCAGTCTAACTACTTTGATTCTGTTTTAGACATCTGTAGTGAGATGACAAGGGGTAGTGTGATTGGAATGATACAATCAAAGGTCTTGGGTGAGGTCTGAGATCTGCTAAGAGTTCATGGTTTCATAAAAAGGCACTCAACTTGTTTCTATAGACATGCCTGCCATAGATCTAGAAAACACACACATGTGGACACAGAGAGACTGGGAAGTGGGTAGGTGATGTTTGGGAGGAAAAGCAGAGCCTGATGAGTCCCACTCTGGATACAGTTCCACACCATTACATTATGTTAAGGTTCAGCCTGCCTGGTATTGAATTTTAATTCAAATGTGTAAATAGTTAAATAACATAATTATTAAAACAGTATTATAGAGAACTTCCCCAGTCTTGGTTTAGCTTCCACTGCCCAGGTGTTAAGTTTTAATAATTATGTCATTAATAAATAGCAATTTGCTGTTTTTAGCACCCGGTAGATATCCTATTAAATCCAAATTAAGATGCTTTATTAAGCACTGCACAGTCCTGTGGGGCTGAGCTGCCTGGACCGGGTTACTCTGCACACGCAGATCTATGCATACCAGACAGCTTCCGTTGCTGCCTGTGGCATTTCTCCCCATGCCTCCTCCTTCCTCCATGGAGTGAAGATCCAAGATGCCCATGGCAACTCATACAGTTCCCACAGCAAGGGTGGCATCACTGCTATGGCTTGGGACCTTGGTCTTTATGGAATCACGAGGACCAATCTGGGGTGCCCTCAACTAGCCTGCTTTGCAGACCCCACACAGACACTTGGGCCTTTGTCAATAGCCTGGTGCCTGAATGTTCACTCTGGATCAGAAAACTCTTATGGGCACAACTGAGCTGATGCCTGTTTGTGGACTAATCTGTCTTTTCACACTGGCCACTGTGGACCAAGGCAAACTCTAGGGCAAAGCTGACTTGTGAAGCTGTGAATTCAAGCTATGGAAAGTATGCATGATCTAGAACCTTCTGCCTCTCATCCAGAGTGAACAAAGAGGTGAGGCCATCATGGAGCATGAGGCCAAGCTACTGCCTTGGCTTCAATGACCCTCAATGAACCAGGGTTCATCCTGTCTCCCTCTCCACACACATCCCATGTCATTCTCTTTTAGTCACTGGCCTCCTTTCCTCCTGAAACACAGAGACATTCGTTGGATCGGTCCTCTCTGCTTGTCTTTCTTCCTGCCTTTTGCCTAGCTGGTTCTGTCTCATGCTTTATTTTTTTTAAATATATTGTATTAATTTTTTACAGAGAAGAAGAGAGAGGGATAGAGAGTTAGAAACATCAATGAGACCCCCTATTGGGCATGTGCCCGCAACTCTATCCTACAGGTAATTGCAAGTACATGCCCTTAACTGGAATCCAACCCGGGACCTTTCAGTCTGCAGGCCGATGCTCTTTCCACTGAGCCAAACCGGTTTTGGCCTGTCTCATGCTTTAAATCTTTGTTCCTCTAGGCAGCCTTCCTTGATCACCTTTTTAAAAGTACAACTCCCATACTAGATTGTTGCATAACTGTCAGTTCTCTCAAATAAAATGTGTGTTGTTGGTTGTCTTATTCATTGATGGATTCAGTACATACCGTAATATCTGGCATAGTTCGAATTCAACAGATACTTTTTTGAATGAATGAGAGTGTTCTCACAAGGCTGTATGGAAATGCAAATAAATTGACATGAATAAACTTGCTCAAGAGCTTTCAATAGCCTCCAAAGACTCTCAGCATCTATAATAACACCGGCAGTTACCATTTGTTAAATACCTGCTGTATGACTGGTGTTTTGCATATATTACCTTTATTTATTTTACCCCTGCATTCAACCCACAAGTAGATATTATTTCTAAAGTGGTATTATTCCTAATTGTCCTGGTTTACTTGGAACTAAACAGTTTCCCAGAATATGGGATTTTGGGACTTCCAGTGCTGAAACCAGAAAAGTCTCAGGGAAATGGGCAAGTGTTGGTCACCCTAATTATTTCCTTTCCCACATTTTACAAAGAGGGTACTTATATTTAGAGTGGTCAAGAAACTTGTTCAAAAACCTTAAATTAAAAATTGTAGAGTTACAAAGTGTTGTGTTTTAATGAGGGATTATGTGGGTTAGAAAATAAATACACACAGAATAATGGATGCATACATAAAAAGATAAATGTAAATCATACACACACACACACACACACACACACACACACACACTAGTGGCTCGGTGCATGAAATTCATGCACGAGGTGGGGGTG
Source organism: Pipistrellus hanaki (assembly GCF_964339955.1). NCBI lineage: Eukaryota > Metazoa > Chordata > Mammalia > Chiroptera > Vespertilionidae > Pipistrellus > Pipistrellus hanaki. The sequence goes on along the minus strand of NC_140521.1, from coordinate 15,613,373 downwards.
TCCCTCAGCCTAGCCTGCAACCTCTCCAATCTGAGATCCCTCGGGGGATATCCAACTGCCAGTTTAGGCCCAATCCCTGGACTGGCAGTCAGACATCCCTCTCACAATCCAGGACCATTGGCTCCTAACCACTCACCTGCCTGCCTGCCTGATTGTCCCTAACCACTTCTGCCTGTCAGCCTGATCACCCTTAACTGCTCCCCTGCTGGCCTGATTGATATCTATCTGCTTCCCTGCCAGCCTGATAGCCTCCAACTGCCCTCCCCTGCTGATTTGATCACCCCCAAGGGCTTTTATTAGTATAGATACATATACATACTTATACATACACATACACATATACATACACATACACATACACACACATATATATATATATATACACACACACACATATACATTTTTTTCCTGGATCAGGGGGAAAAGAAAACTAGGAAAATTATATGTTAAACATGAAGTACTATTCAATGTGACTTATCAGTGTTACTAAAAATGCATACCTCTGGACATTAGGGGAAACAGGTTCATTGGGCACAGGGGGTGATTTGGTTTAGAGACTGAGAGGAGCACGCCTCCTCCCTGCCTCCATGGCAGATGCCAACCTCTTCTTCAGAGGCTCTGGTGGCTGCCCCATGTGAGGGCACCGGGTGTAGCCCCAAGGGGGACCCTTCTCCAGGCCAGCGATGCACTTGTTGCTTCCTCTTCCCAGGAGGCACAGGCTAGATTCCATTCAGAATCCCAAATTATTGTAGATGCTGGGCAGGCGGGGGGCTCCATGGTGACAGCCCCAGGCTGACTGTTATTCTCTTTACCAGAACCCTCCTGTCATCCCTTACATCTCTTTCTTCCTCTGTCTCCACATTCAAAGCATTCATGTTTGTTGGAAAGTCAGAAGCCCTGGGAGGAAAGTGAGCGCTTTATTTGGGATTAGTCATAAACCACTGGTTCAGTGGTTTGGAATGTGCTCCTCACAGGAGGAGCTGAGATGTGGGAGGAAGTGCTGATGGGCTCTGCTCCCGACCCAGTGCAGTCATTCCTGATGGAGACACGGGAGGCCGAAGTCAGCACCATGCATGCCTCACTCCAGGCTTTCCTGCTTCCGGGCAGATTAATATCCATTGAGTTTCACAGCAACCAGCCTGCAACCATCAGTGCTCCATCATACTTGGCAATGTCCAAGAAATTGTTAAGGCCTATCTCTTCATCAAGGGTTGAATGTGGAACAGAGGGGAATTATTGCTAATCGTGGCATGAATCCGACATCAGGTAGGCCTGGTTGCTTGGCAGCTTCTAGAATAAGGGCATGTGCTTTGGGTTGAATGCCCCTGATTGGCTTCAGGTCCAGCCCCAAACAGGACCAGCTCAGGCAGGATGGGAAGGAAGGACCCCTGAACATGGTCCATGCCCAGCACTTTGCTGGGAGCTTAACATTTGCTTCTTCCTCTTAAATCCTCACAATAACTTGGAAATTATTCCCACTGTTCGGCAAAGACAAACTCAGGGAGGTTAAGCAACAAGCTTCGTTATATAGGAAGTGAGACCACTGCAATATCTCTAGTAAGGTGTATCTAAAAATAAATTAGCTACTTCCCATATATTTTCCATTTAATCCACAACACAAGGCTTTACATGGCTAATAATGTGCTCAGAGACACTAAGCTAGAAAATGGCAGAACTCAGATCCAAGCTCTTCTTTTCTCTTTTGTTATTATTTTATTTTACTTTTTATTAAATTTATCAGGGTGACATTGGTTGATACAATTATATGGGTTTCAGGGATACAATTCTATAGTACATCATCTGCATGTTGTATGCTGTGTTCACCACTCCAAATCATGTCTCTCCATCACCATCAATGCCCCCATTTGCCTTCTCCTACCTCCCCACCCCCTTTCCCTATTAGTCACCACACTGTTGTCTGTCTATGACTTTTTTAATGTATTTTTTCTTAATCCCTTCACCTTTTTCACCCTGCCCCTCTTCCCCCATCCCTTTGATAGTGTCAGCTTGTTCTCTGTTTTTTTGTGTTTTTGTTTTTTTTTTATGAATCAGTTTTTCCGTCTTGTTTGTTAGTTTCTTTTGTTCCTTCGATTCCACAAAGAAGTGAAATCTGATGGTATGTGTCAGCTTCTGCCTGACTTATTTCACTGGGCATAATACTCTCCAGGTCAAACCCAACCTTTTCCTATAGGGTTTGGGATCAAATGACATGTGTAGGTATAATTAAAAGCACTTAGTGAACTGTTAATCACTCTACACATAAATGCTATTGTGATTGAGGCAGTCAGACTTCCATCAATTAGTGGTAAACAGCATAATTATCTGCTGTAAAAAGCAGCCTGGAAATGCTGGCTGGATTTCTTTATAGCATCTTTTGACATGTGCAATTTCCTCACCTGCATGTCACAGGTAGGGGCTCCAAAGAAATGTTGGTCCCTCCTGTTCCTAATTTCTCCTCACTGGGAACTGTTTATTCCTCTGGTTCCCACCAGCTTGCCTGAGCTTTGCCTTATCCTTTGAGGCTTGGCCTCGAGGCGTCTTTAAGCATTTCCTTTGCTCCATTGGCATATGGCGTCTCATGATGTCTCTCTTCCCAAAGCAAAAATGCAGCTGATGTGCATGAAACTCGAGTGACCAGTGAGGAAAAGCTGTACACCTGCATCTGTGACTTCTGTCACATCTCATGTCCCCTTAGCTGTTTCTCTCCCCCAGAAATATTTTTTTTTGCACAAACTCCAAAAGGTCTTCAGAGAAAGGAGACACAGATCCCAGATGGCTCACGACACAGTGCCAGGCTCCCTCGGTAGCCCTGGCCTTAGCTAGGGGACCTTTTCATTCATTTCAGTTTTAGGGTCTGCAGTTCCTGTGGTGGTACCACCTCATTTTCTTCCTTCCTTCCTTCTTTCCTTCCTTCCTTCCTTCCTTCCTTCCTTCCTTCCTTCCTTCCTTCCTTCCTTCTCTTCCTCCTCCTCCTCCTCCTCCTCCTCCTCCTCCTCCTCCTCCTCTTCTTCTTCTTCTTCTTATTCTTATTCTTATTCTTATTCTTATTCTTATTCTTATTCTTGTTTTGTTAATAGAGCATTTTTAAAATTGATTTGCAGGGAGATTGGAGAGAGAGGGAAAGAGAAATGATGAGGGAGCAACACATCAATAGGTTGCCTCCTGCAGAAGCCCTGACCAGGGCTAGGGCCTGCAACCAAGGTACTTGCCCTTGACCAGAATCAAATCCGGGACCCTTTGGTCTGCAGGCTGATACTCTGTCCTGGTAGGGCCCACTTCATTTTCAACAGGGCTCCTTTTTCTCTAAATTCAGAAAGGTTCGATAACTATTCTCCTTAGATAGATGCTCTTGCGTCTGCTCAGAAAGCTACCTTGTGGAGAAAGGAATGGCCTTTCTACAATAGTGAATGCCCTCACCACCCCCAGGTGATGCTCATGCTTCCCCATCTTGACAGAGCACAAGTAAACCAGCATGTGCACATAATGCATATGCCATCTTAGTCTCTCAGGCTCCTGGCAACCTTCCTCTGTGCTCACAGTCTCCTCTGGCCCTTAATACTGCCCCAAAGGTAGGCACCACCATGCCCATCTCCCAGGCTGCCCATCGGGTTAGATGGAGGCAGCAGGGCAGGGACAGGGCACCTGCCTCCCAGTGCTCCTGTGACCTGCTCTGCAAAAGCCTGCATCTCCGGGCTGTCGATCTGCTCGCTGCCAACAGTGCCAGGCTCACTTACATTTTCCGCTGCCTCCATGGCGTCATCAGCACTATAATTCCTAATTGCCTGAAAGCACTGATAGTTATGCACTCAACACAAGCTATAAAACCATAGGCGGTGGGGAATTGTGCTGAGCGCCAGGAGGAGGGCTGTGGTGAAGTCCCCCGCAGCCCACCCTCGGCTGTGGAATGGTGCCGATTCTTCCACAGCCTCTCCTCTCTCCCCCCAGTACCTGCAGGGCTGAATTCAGGGGAAGGCAGGTGGCCCCCGAGGGAGTTCCCACCTCTCTCCATCAGAAACCCATGTGGCTTCTGCTGGAAACTTGAGAACCAGAGTTCCGCCCACACTCCCTGTACCGTTGTCTCTGGGAATAACTCAAGCGAGTGGAAGAAACATCTCATTATCTGGCCTTGAATCCTGCAGCCCTGAATGTGGTCCCACCGCTGTCCAGAGGAGCTTGTCAATTGGTGCTCAAGTGAGTTTTTTGTTCCGAGGCCTTATTGCCACTAAATCCCTCCTAAAGGTTAAGGTCTGCAGCAGATCAAGGTGCCGGCCCTTTCTTTTCCAGCTCAAGGGCGAGAGGCAAGCAGGCGGTTTCCAGCTACAAGTTCTCAGCCACGGCAGAGCTCTGCTAATCCCCTGCGAAATGTCACAGCGCGGAGCGGAGAGAGTGCGGTGGGAGAGAGAAAGAAGTTTCAACATGACTTCTTGTTAATACAAAGCTTGTCAAATGCATCACCTAGAAGCACTGAATGTCTTTATTAGATTCCTTTATCTCCCCCTGAGATTGGAGGGATGGAGCCACGGGCTTCTCGGTGGAGATGCCATCATCCGGAAACTAATTAAAGGAGCTGGGCGCTCTCGCACTCTGGAGGAACAAAACGCATCGGCAACAGAAGTAAAATATTATATATATATTTACACGTGCACTTTATAGTCAAAAGGGCAAGTTGGGGATTTGACAAGAACTCTCTAGCCCTCATCAGCTTGGTGGGCGGAAGTGGCCCGTCAGAATGTAGGTGGATCCTGGCAGGAGGCTGGCTGCTCCCAGCATCATTGGGGTTGGCCTCCTATCCTGGTACGGAGGAGTGGAGAGTCTCTGATCATTTATTGTGGGAAAATGCAATCACAAGGTCCTCACGCCAGCATCCGTCCTTCCCGATAGAGATGTCCCTCTTTGAACAACATTCGTGCATCTGTGCACATGTGCCTGGCCACTCTCTCCAAAGTATTTCTGGTTACTACTGCTGAATCACTGGTCTCTTCTCAAATGACAGTCCTCTCTCATGTCAGGCATGGCTTTATGTACCATCAGATGCTCATGGTTTCCAAGTCCATGACCAGCCCTCATCTCTCCTCTTCACTCTCATAGATCGTATTCTGGTTCAACACATTTTTTAGCTGTGTGGACATAGACCTGATTTTTTCTCTTTGTAAAAAAAAATATGATCTAATGAGTACCCTTAATATAGGGTTACTGTAGGGATTCAATGAACCCATACACATGATATTGAGCATATATTGTGTGCTCAATAAAGAATAGTGATTTAGCCAATTTGCCATCTTTATTTAATGGCTCAATAGACAAATTTCACTTACTATGTCCCAAACATAGTAATTCCTTATTATGAATACCCTACCTCCCATCCTAATTACCCCATCCTAGTTCATGATGTTACCATCTAACCAACTGCTGGAAACAATAGCACAAGAATCATCTGTGGTTTCTCTTTTCCCCGTTTCCTAAGTCCTGTTCTATTTATCTCAAAACAACATTCTTGCCTGGCCAGCCTGGCTCAATGGTTGAGCATTGGCCTATGAACCAGGAGGTTATGATTCAATTCTTGGGTTGCGGGTTCAATCCCCAATGTAGGGAGTGCAAGGAGCAGCTGATCAAGGATTCTATCTCATCATTGATGGTTCTATCTCTCTCTCCCTCCCCCTTCCTCTTTGAAATCAATAAAAATATATTTGAAAGAAGAAAAAATATGTTCATACTGACTTGATATTATTTTCTTCCCTCTTCCTACCCATGTCTGACATCTCTCTTCTGGTTTTCCTGTTTCTACTATTTACACAGTGTCTTATTCTCTGTGTCATAGCGGGAATGATTAAAAACAATATAGAACAGATGCTATCATTCTCTGTCTGAAAACCTCCACTGGCACCTGATTGCAGTTAGAAAGGAAGTGAGAGCTGTGTCACTGAGAGCTGGCACAGCTGGCCCCGGCGGAGCACTGACTTTATCGTGGACTACTTTGCCCAGACTTCACTCAGTGCCAGCCCCATGACCCACATTCTGTTCCACCAAGGTGCCAAGCTGGTTCCTCCCTTGGGCCTTTGCAGTCTCTGTCCCTTCTCCTGCAATGCTCTTTCCCGGGTTTTCAGATGGTGAGTTATCAGGTTATGTCTCATTTCCATGGTCGCACTCTGCATCCTTCCTGACGGTGCTATCTAAACTAGCTCCCTGCTCCTCCCCATCCTCTGCTTTAGCATTTTGTATGGCACCTGCCCATCTCCTCCAGGTCTCCGGGATGTGTTTGTTGTCTGTTGTTTCTCTTATTTCATTGGACTGTAAACCGTAGGAGGACAGAATGATATCCGTATCTCCCCAACTCTTCCTTGCTGCCTGGGACAGTGTCCAGCACATAGTGAGGAAACAATAAATAGATTTGGAATGTATAATCTCCCTGGTCAGAATCAATTTTTCCTTTATTTGTCCTTTTGCAGCCCTTTGTTCAATCTACTTGCATACAACATGTCACATTCTGTCCTAGTAACTGTTGGTACATACACCTAGCACCTTCACTAGATGATGAGACTCATAAAGGAAAGATCTCTAATACATTTAACTCTTTCCTGTGCTTCACCTTCACACCTGTGCATGGAGCAGTGTTCCTTGCACATAGTAGGGGTACAACAAATGATTGTTCATGTGTACATTTGAACTGAATCTTGCACTTTATTTTTCCTATGGCTCTGTCATTAAGTGACACGTTTCTGGTAAAACGTTTCACAGCCTAACGATTGACACTGGGATGATTAAACTATTACTGCCATGCACACCCCAAAGCCACACAGATGTTCTGTGTGTTCATGCATACACACACACACACACACACACACCCTTAGTGTAATCAGAGGGGAGGGCAGCCGCATTTCTTATTACAGAACTTGCTGCTTGCCATGAAGCCAGAGAAAGTGTCAACATGCATTGGAGAAGTCCAAGTGCAGTTTCTTCCTTGAAGGTACTAGGTCTTCAAAGGAAACAAGGGCCTAAGAGCTACTCTTCTTTAACCCAGAAAAGCTAAACAGAAAATCTGTCACTGGGCAATACAGTGAAAACAGGTCTGTGATCCTGAAGGTAAATCAGTGACTTCAGTTCTCCTCCCCAGTGACTTCAATTCTCCTCTCATCTCCAGGGAACATAGGACTGGTGTCTCCAAGCTGAAATATTGGTTAAAAGCTGTTCTTTAAATACATGTGGGTTATTTCTTGTCTGACTGGCTGTACATTTTGGTGATCTGCCTAGATGCTTAAAAAGACACACAGAAAAATAAATTTCAGTCCCTTCATGCACACACTATGGACTTTCATCTTTGCTCTTATCTTAGGCCTCTCTTCCCTTCTATTGGCCTCCACACCCTGGACCTTTCCAATGTCACTCAACATCAACATCAGAAAACACACAGGATGATGATGCACGGAGACTAATCGAATTCCCTGTAATTGCTATTCATCTTCAGCTGGGCCTCTTTGCTTTTTATTAATCGCTGGTGCTCACACCCTACATATCCTCTAACTCCAGACAAAAACTCATATATGCTTATTCCCAGAATCAAACTGGTTGGCAAAGGAGTCAGCTTCCATCCATGCTGTCAATCAGCGAGCCGGGGTCAGCAGAGACCACAAGCAGGGCAAGCTCTGGGTCAAGACGAGATTAGCATGAGTTAATGCACCGCCTTCCTTTGAAACCAGGCCCAGGCCCTGCTGAGACGGATCGATATTTAATAATTGTGAGATGCAGGCAAGCTCATGGAAGGGGGTCTCTTCTCCGCCCTCCTCGGGAGCTGTTCGCAACAGCATTGCATATACTGTTGGCAATTTCTATTTTTATCAGCGGAGCCATCTACTTCTAAAATGGGTAACAAATACAATAAGTTAACCCCCAGAAGACATCTGCCCAGACCATGTGGTTAGGGAGCCTCATGAGTTCATACGGGCAAGCCATAGAATTCTCCTTGCTGGAGATGGGGGCTGGGCAGGGTGTTCTGGAATCAGGAAGAGTTCATTTCTGAATGTCCTTATCAGTGTGGAATTTGAAAGCAGGCCTCCAGTTCTCAGCACAGGCTCTGCCCTCCTGGCTGCCTTCTCCATCAGGGTGGCCTGCACCAGGAATTTTCTGTTGTTCTCTAGCTTTCTCACCTATGATAGGATGGGCTTTGGCTAACCAGATGTTCTCAACATTGGCACTTAAAAAAAATACACACACACACACACACACACACACACACACACACACACACACACACGAGGCCCAGTGCAAAAATTTCGTGCACAGGGGTGAGAGGGTGATGGTGGTGAGGCTCAACCCAGCCTGCACCTCTCACAATCTGGGACCACTGGCTCCTAATTGCCCCACATGCTGGCCTGGTCGCCCCTCACTGACCCCCCTCGCCCCCCACAGGCCTGGTCACCCCACACAGCCTGCTCTTCAGTCATTTTTGTAGCCTTCTGTTAAGTCATTTGTTCGTCTCTCACTAACTCCCCGCCGGTCTTGTCACCCCACACAGTCTGCTATTCAGTCATTATTGCAAGGGCATCCTGACTAGTTTGCATAGTACCCTTTTATTAGTGTGTGTGTGTGTGTGTGTGTGTGTGTGTGTGTGTATAATTTACTTCAGAGAGGAAGGGAGAGGGAGAGAGAATAGAAATATCCATGATGAGAGAGAATCATTGATTGGCTGACTCCTGCTGCACCCCCATTGGGATTAAGCCTGCAAAGGTGGCATGGGACCTGACCAGGAATTAAACTGTAGCCTCCTGGTTCATAGGTCAAAGCTCAACCACTTAGCCATACCAGACAGCCTCAACCTTGGCACTTTTGTCATTTGGGCCTAGAGGTGTCCTTGCCATGGGGTGATGCCCTGTATATTGTAGGATGTCCAGTAGCATCCCTGACCTTTACCCACTAGATACCAACAGCATCACACTGCCCCCACCCAAAAAACTTGGACAAATAAGAATGTCTCAAGACAAACGTTCCCTGGTAAGTGACCGGCACACCCCTTGACACAGAACCCCTGGACTCACACGTTCTTGGGATGTCAGTTAAGTTGCCTAACTTGGTGCTCACAAAAACTCTAGAAGGCAAGACAATTATAGTTATTTCCATTTTATGAATGGATCCTGAGATAGCAACTCTTTGGTCTTAAAGTGTACCGTTCCAGCGCCCATGGCACTGCCTCTTAGGCACCCATGGCTGTGGTCTCTCTGACCTTATGCAGGAGGGCTGAATGCCTGGATAACTGGGCATGGAAGACCCTTGAGGCCATGTTCTCAGAGACGAGCTAGGGCTCCTGACAGGTGTGTGAGCATGACTGGTGCTTGACCCCATAGCAGAGAGAACATTTACTTGTCCCTGAATGACACCAACCACTCATGTGCCCTCCAACAGTCTCCACTTTGTGGGCACAGAGCTGGCCTGTGGCCTGTGTACCGTCACCGTGAAGCCCCACGGGAAAGGTGCTTATCTGGGGACCTTTTGATCTGCTTTCTGTTTGGTTCCCTTTTCTTCATTTTCCCTGAGAAGGAAGTCACTCAGTTGGTATGATTTGTATTTTTCCCTTTGTTTTCATTGCGTGCTTTTTAGACTTGTGTATCCTGAAAAACCACGATGCTCAGCAACACCATCGCTGGCTGCTTGGCACCCCCCACTCCACTTCATCTTTCCTTGGCGGTTCTGTTCAGTGAGTCCCAATATAGCGCTCTGCTCCCACACATCCCTTTGGGGTGAAATGCCTGCTCAGTCTGCTCAGGAAGGCAGTCTATTTTAGGCAGCGTGATCAAAGGCTCTAATAGCCCCAGATTAATGCATTCATTCCTGGCCAATGGAAGGAGCCACTGCACTGCTCAGCCTGAGCTCCTCACTGGAGGATGTGCCCTGGGTAATGAGCCATTCAGCAGCGACCACCCTGCACTGCTGGGGACCTGCAGAAGGGGGCAGAGATGGCCCCCAGCAGAGGCAGGGAAGGTGCAGAGAGTGGGGAGCCAATGGGAACCGCCTGTCTTAGGGAGCAGTTGTAAGAGCTGGAAGGTGTTTGCAGACACACACCTGCCCCCGGAGCAGCCGAGAAGCTGCTGTCTTGTGCTGAGGATGCCACAGATCGCATAGCACCTTTGTGCTTGTGAAGGCTGAGAAGTGAGGTGTATGGCCCAGAAAGTATGTCTCTGCTTTGAGCATTTAATTTCCCTAAAGAGTTTTCACTGCTCAGTTGCTTAGTAAACCCTTTCTGTTTTTTGTTTTTGTTTTTTAATATATTTTTATTTATTTCAGAGAGGAAGGGTGAGGGAGAGAGCGATAGAAATATCAATAATGAGAGAATCATAGATCAGCTTCCTCCTGCATGCCACGTACTGGGGATCTAGCCAGCAACCAGGACATGTACCCTGACCTCCTGGTTCAGAGGTGGATGGAAGCTTAACCACTGAGCAACACCGGCAAGGCAGGCAGTCTGTATCTGCTTTGAAAGTGATCCCTGATTGTGCAACTAGGAGAGTGGCATGGGAGAAACTACCCAACAATTTCAGCCTGCGCCTCTGAGTAAGTTTTCTATGTGGAGATTTTCAAGAGGGGGAAAGAGACAGAGTCAGAGAGAATTAGAAACATCGATGAGAAACATCGATCAGCTGCCTCTTGCACGCCCCCTACTGGGGATGTGCCCGCAACCAAGGTATGTGCCCTTCACTGGAATCGAACTTGTGACCTTTCAGTCCAAAGGCTGATGCTCTATCCACTGAGCCAAACTGGTTTCGGCCAGATATTATTTTTAAAAAATATTTTGTCTATAGACAGAAAAATTAGCAATGCATGTCTGTTCGTTTTGGAGTAAATTACCATGGCCCATTTTACAAACTATTGGGGAGGAAGAAGGTAGCTATTTGTGGTACAACAAAAATCACATGCAGTGGAATAACTGGAAGGATCACACTCCCATTTGGGGTGTTGCTTCTCATTAGACAAGCACAGGAGAAACTTCGCGTGAACTGTAAATGAGAACTTATTGCAGAGCCCTGCTCCCATGGAGGGAACGTCCTCTCTTGAGAAAGAAAAGTGAGATGAGAGTCTCAAATGAAACTGGAAAAGTTTTGCGATCTCTTGCAAAAAAATGTGGACTATAAGTGGACTATAAGTGTGCAGACCTATAAATCCACATATAAACACAGACTGGCATGCATACACACTTAATAGGGAGGGAAGGAGAGTGTGAGCAATAGATGGGCAGAGAGAGGATTTGGTGTTTAAGGATGTAATGTCTTCTGCATCAAATACATAAAACTTTTCATTTTGTTTTTCATTGTCAAGGACTTCTATTTCTATAGCACTGAACAGACCAGTGACTTTTTAAAAGGAACTAGGAGGGTAGCAGACCAGATACCATCATCAAGTTGTTAAACAACTTGCAAGAACAGTCTCAGCAAAAGAGTCTGCTGTGCTGAGGCAGAATAATATCATAATCCAAGCCAACAGAAATGAAAACAGAAGGCCCAGCCATACAGTTTCAGGAGCGTTGCCCCTAAATTGCAGAATCTGACCCGATGGCCTGTAGCATAGGGAGAGTACATTAATTTTGCCGTGTGACTCCAACTGATGGTCCACTACTTGTAACTAATAGTCTTTTCGCCACAACACTGGGAAGCTAATTTAGCATACCGCATACTGTCCTGTGCTGGAATGACATCAAAGCAAGAAATGCACCAGAGAAGGTTTAGGGTGCTGGTCCTTCCCTGGTCCTTCCTTCCAGCTACTAACATGGAGGGATGGAGCCAAGCTTCAGGTGGGATCAAAGGAGGGGCTCCACCTGCCTTTCTGCCAGGCAGAGGACTGGGAGTGTGGCAGGGCCTGACTCAGAAAGAAGCAGCTCTGCCTGGAGCCAACCTCCTCGACTTACCCAATAGCTGGCAGAAAGGTGTTCATAGACAGAACAGAGCCCCAGCTGTCTGTGGACCACAGGACCTGGGGCAGGGCAAGTGTCCTCCACCCCCAGGCCACGAAGGATCCAAAGAGAATGGGTCAGGGACAGGCGCCTGCTATAGGTCACTGGGTCAGCCCAGCCTTACCCAGCTTCTCCCAGACAGCAAAGGGGAGAGAGAAAGGAAACCCTTCCTTCAGATATAGTAAGAAGGTGGGAGTTTTGGTGGAATTTCCCTCTTCTGAGGTTGATGGGGCAGGAAGAACCAGGGATACCACCACACCCAGTCCATTGAAGGGTCTCCAACAACAAAACCGACTATTTGAAATGCACAATCCCTCCTCTCTTTCCTATTTTAGTTCAGTTGTAAGTATAGAAGATGCTGAGATGGAGTCATTTTCCAAGATAATAGCATAGGTGACATTCTCCAAGTAACTCCTGAGAAAGTGCTGCTTTCATTGCAGAAAGTTAAAGGGGTGAAGGTATCAGAGTCTAAAGTAATAATGGTGGTTGTCTGGCCATAGAGAACTCTGACCACAGGAAGTCCATACGATCCCATCCTTTAGATCAGCGAGAGTAAGCTTGTGCCTGGGCTGTCACACGTGTCTATTCATAATGTCCACAAAGCCAGAAACCCTTTATTTCTGCATCACAGCGTGGTGACTAGGATGAAAGCATTTCACACCAGTATTTTCCTAACCCTACTCGCCAGAACTTAACATGCCATGGGGATTCTTTCTATACAATGTGACAGTCTTGAAGGTGTTCATGCATTTTTATAAAAGTACTTTTCAATAATTAAATGTTTTGAGAACCATGTTCTGAATTCAGTTGGTCCCTTCCTCTTGCTTCTAACTAGATCATTTTGTTTCATCCAGTACCGGTATTTGTTTTCAAATGCCATAAAGAATGTGGCAGATCACCTGAGCAAGAATCTGTGACTTTAGTTTATTTTTTGTACAGGGGAACTAACGTTTCTGCAACTTCTTAGATCTATAGAAGATATACTTGCCTTGGGTTTTGCAAGGGATGTGGCGCTTATGCAAATGGCACCTGTGTGTGCAAAGGTGGTCATTTCTATTTCAGAATATCCTGTTAGGACACACAGCCCTTTGGCTCTTTCCCTTAATGGTGATTGCAAATTTGGCTCCGGAGTTCCATAAGTATGATGTCCTCTAATCTAAACTTTCTACTGGAATTAATATTTCTTCAGGAAAAAAAAAAAAAAGGTCTTCCCGGTATTCTGTTAAAGTTTCTAGCATGGTGGCTGGTGCCAAGCACAAACTGGAAATGATTAAAGCAGAGCGGCAGGAGTCAAGGTTCTCAGACACTCGGCCGGTTCCTGTCACTGCCAAGGTGGCCTGGGGGACGAGGTGCACTCATCTGAAAGAAGCTGGCACACCTCTCCCAGGACTCCTCTGGATCTTCACAGCCTCATCAGAAGTGTTGTCATGAATTCAGCAGCTGAAAAGGCATTCGCTGAGCACCTACTATGTGCCAGTCCCACATAACAGAGATGCAAATAAGACAGGAGCATTCAATTCGAGGGCACAGGAGCAGCTGGAGAAATGGATGACAGCTGCAATAATTACTGCAGTGCCGCTATGTGAAAGGCATGAGCCTAGTGTGATGGGAACACAGGGAGTGGTCTGGAAGGAGGGAGTCAGGAGAGGGAATGCAAAGACCGGCTGCCATGAGTTTGGGCCATATAGGAAATGCAGGAGTTGAAAGGCTGCAAAGAAGCATGCTATAGGAAGCAGAGATAGCATGAGTGGCAGAGGACAGTGGTAGAAAGATAATTTGGGTCTGTTTTGCAGTAATGTATATGACTTACTAACGCATTTGGATTTTATCTCATAGGAAACAGGAGCCATCAAAAGATTCTAAGCAAGAGAGTAACAAAATCAAATTTATATTTTGGGAAGATAATGCTGACAGCAATAGACACTGCATATCTCAGAGAGTACCGGTTAGAGGTAGTTAAGACTATCTCTACCACCACTATTACTATCTTCACGGCCTCACCCACCACCACTATTTTTCACTTTTCCCATGGCCTTACCTTCATTGAATACCTGTTGTTTGTGAGTGTTCAAAATGTTTTAAACTCACTGCCTCAATCAATCCTTGCAGTTACTCTATTTTACATGTGACGTAGAGCAAGATGAGGTAAAATGACTGACATCACCCCGCTAATGAGTGGTAGAAACATGCTCTAATATGGGAGCCCATACCCTTAATACCAATAACCTCATCATTGCTTGAAAGTGTCTAAAGTTGCCGAAACCGGTTTGGCTCAGTGGTAGAGCGTCTGTCTGCGGATTGAAGGGTCCCGGGTTCAATTCCTGTCAGGGGCACGTACGTTGGTTGCGGGCACAACCCTGGTAGGCAGCTGGTCGATGTTTCTCTCTCATTGATGTTTCTGGGTCTCTTTCTCTCTCCCTTCCTCTCTGTAAAAAATCAATAAAATACATTTTAAAAGAAAGAAAGTGTCTAAAGTTCTCTTTAGAAATGGAACAGGTTGATCTAAGAATGGAAAGAATAGAGTGAAAAAGGGTGAAGGAAGGTTTGATAGATGGAATTGCAAGTCTTGGTGACTTAAATAAACACCAGCAAAATAGATGTATATAATAAAGAAAAAGAAAAACTTCCAGATGATTTTGAGGCTTCTAGCTGAGTTGACTGAATGTATGTTGGTGTCACTTGTTAAAAAAAGAAAATGCATGCTGCACATTCCATGAGGTAAGTCTTCCCTTCCCCAATTGAAGGAAAGACTAACCTCATGTAGTATGCCAAGTGCATTTGCCATTATTTTAAGCTACTACCCAGAATGTGAATCTTCCTATATTTAAAAAATTCTAAATGGTTTGAGTCTAATCTGAAACCCGGTACAGTCAAAGAGCTGCAATATTGTGCTCTAGTCACTGTAAAATGGGCATATCTACTGCTCTCTGGCAACCAATGCCCTTGCCAAGGACTTTGCCTCTATAGAAAGTGATGAAAAGAGGCAGAAACAGTTTGAAATCCATTCTTGTTGCTATGTCTACTGCTCAGAGGTGTCAGAGGGCCAAGAAAATGCCTGTGTTAGCTGTGGTGGCCACATTACCCTGGAGACTCTCTGCATGGTGATATTTTTCTGTGTATTGACCTCCTTCCCATTTTTGAATCAACCTTCTGTCAATTACTTGAATTCTAAAATAACTCGCAATCAATCCCCTTTTCTGTTAAGTCAGCCTGAATCAATCTCTGTTGATTGACACCCAGCACCCAGTTAGGTACAGAAGATAATAAGAACAGCTTGAACTATGCTTAGTTCAAGTTGTCTGCAGGACATGCAGATTCAGATGCCCAGTAGGAAACATGTAATCAGGTGGAAATTTAGAAAAGAGCTAAGGCAGAGCACACCCTGATGATGGGCCAAAGCAATTTTGCCAGGCGAATTCCATGTCTGGGTAGCATTATCTGGAAAAGATATGAAGGAAGGAAACTCAAAGATGGAACTCAGAGAAATGCAGACATTTCTGATTTATGAGAATGACCAATGTGAACAAAAAGATGGGGAGGGAAGCCCTGACTGGTTTGGCTCAATGGATAGAGCCTGGGCCTGTAGACTGACGGGCCCCGGTTCTATTCTGGTCAGGGGCATGTGCCTTGGTTGTGGGCACATCCCCAGTAAGGTGTGTGCAGGGGGAAGTTGATCCATGTTTCTCTCTCATCAATGTTTCTGATTCTCTATTATTCTCTGTAAAAATCAATAATTTTTTTTAAAAGGATAGGGAGGGAGGGCTGACATGAAGTGGATCAGAGTTGGGTGAATGTCAGGAGAAAGTGGTTTCACAAAAAAATTGTTAAAGTGAGAATGTCAAAAAGAAGAGTGGTGGAAACTACATCAATATCAGCAGAAAGCATACCAAAAAGATGTCATGGAGTTGGGCAACAATCACTGGTGTCCTTAGGAGAACAGCTTTCCTCGTGCATTCTAACTTATTCTGAGAACCTGAAGTAAATTAAGTGGCTTTAATCTATAGTTATATTATATCCAAATAGCAGTGAGCCCAAATGACCCCCTCTCTTCCTCTTCTCTCCGCTCATTTCTTTTTTTTCTTCTTGTGAAACTCTTTCCAGAAAAGGCCTAATGTTTGCCTGGGGCTGGTGACAGTAGAAAACAATGGGAGGGTAACCTCCTGGCAGATCCTCCATGGTTTTTACTTGCTCACCTTCTCAGAAGAGGTGGAGTGAAGGTGGGAGCTGAACTACCTCCATGGTGACTACAAATGGATCCAGCTTACAGAGACTAGGGACTCGGGCCCTTGTGTTTATGGCCAGCTGCAGGACACAGATTATAGGAAATGTGGAAAGAACTTGGTTTTGTTTTTCTTCTCTGGGCTTAGAAACTTATGAGTTTGTAATACTCCAATCAGGAACAGACCAGAACTATTTATTTACGAAAGTTATTCAGTTGTATATAATTTCTATCACTTGTCCTGTTACTTTAAAGACTTAAACACTTTTTTCCCCTCCATTTTCCTTGTTCCTTCAAAGTTTTTTTGCTTTACTTCTTGGCTAACTCCTGCCTTTAATGATAATCCATCACTATTCAGTAGCTTCCTTAAAAGTCATGTTTGACTTAGCCTGACTGTCAACTTCTTTCTGTTGTCCCAATACCCTTGCTAATCATCTCCAACATCTCTCTATTATTAGATTCTTTCACCACTTTAAGGATACTCTTATACTCTTTCATCTTTACAGATTGTGTAATAATTTATTAAACTGTGAATACACACTACAAAGTGAATGAGAATCACCTTTTTATATCCAAACCCAGTCACCTTTCTCAGTGCCTATTCTATATATACCATGTGATCTTAATTTGATACCCATCATCGTTTAAAGAGGTGCAAGCCCTAGCTGGTTTGGCTCAGTGGACAGAACGTAAGTCTACAGACCGAAGGATCCCAGGTCCAATTCCAGTTAAGGGCACATACCTTGGTTGCAGACTCCTCCCTGGCCCAGGCCCTAGTTGAGGCTTGTGCAGAAGGCAACCAATGAATGTGTTTCTCATACCAATATTTCTCTCTGTCTTTCCCTCTCTCTAAAAATCAATAGAAAAATATCCTCAGGTGAGGGTTAAAATAAAAAATAAAATAAGAAATAAATAGGTTCAAGAAAATCAGATTTTCTAATAATTTTCTCAAAGTATATGAAAAATAACATTTTCATTATTATCATTCCCAGTTTTAGGTGAAGAAACAGAAGCAAAGAGAGGTTAAGGAACATGCCATAGTACTATGGACAGGTTTCAAAACAGCTGGCCTACCCCAGTGGTCACATGCTAAACCACTGTGCCACAGTATCCCGAAATCAAGGGTTTTCCCAATCCTTTAGCTTCCTTACTCCCCAGTCCAATCAGTCACCAAGTCCCAGGGATCCTTGCTGAGGAAGAATAATTCGACTCCCTATTTTCTCCATTATCAGGGCTAATAACCTTGGGCCATTCTCACTGCTCCCCTGAAATTGCTATGGTAGACTGTGCCCCTGTTGTCCCCTCTACACACCACCTTCCAAAATGACTTTTCATTATCTTTTCAGAAGTGTAAATGTCACCTACTTACAATATTTTAAAATATTCACTTTTCTCACAGGTTAATCATGTGTAACATCCTCAGCTGCTGAATGTATAAAACAAGAATCTTCAGGATCGGCACATTTACATCTCTGCAATCTTATCCTTTACTGCAGTGCCCCAGATTCTCATCCCTCCCCTCTCCCATTCTCTCAGAGCTTCTGCCTAACCACACCTATCCTCCTCTCCCAAAATTACCTCCTGTGCACCCACTCTGGTTCCTTGAATTGGTAGACACTCAGTGTTCACACAGCTAAGCCCTTTAAATCTAGACTCAGATCTGGAAGTCTCCCTTGATCCCTTCCACCTTGAAGCAATTTAGTTTGACCCTCTTTTTTTATTTCTCTAGCATCTTACAGCATTGCAGGGTATCAGGTGTTAATAGAGAGTAGAGATTCCTGAGAACAGCAATTTGCTTCCTTCCATCGCTGAATGCTCAGGCACTACAGAGCACCTCAAACATAGCAGGTACCCAATAACTGAATGCCAAAATAAAATCAGCTACAAAAAGTGGACACAGCTCACTTAAGTAATGTAATTATTTGACTAAAAACCTGAATTGCCGATTTTTCTTTGTTTTGAATCTATTAATCCACTGACAAGTTCAAAGATGAATTCTTTTAACTTACATCTTTCCATATTTTAAAAAAATGTTCTGAATAAAAATATTTCCTCCCCTATGTGGCCTATGTCTACAACTAATGAAATTGTTATTATTTGCATCTAATTTTTAATTTTCTCCCCCCCCCCATGCTTTACTGATGAACAAATGAGCACTCATCCATCTCCCACAAGTTTTAAAATAGAAAAATAACCTGCATTCACAGAAAGCAACGGGGTCAATTATCCAGGGAATATTTAAAACAATATTAAATTATCCATAAATATGATCTTTATCAAGTTATCCACAGTTATTCCGCTCTTGTCACAATAAATTTGAGGCATCTTATAATGAAACACAAAATAAAAAAAATGAAATAAACATGTAAAGTTCAAAGAAAAAAAGAGAATGCCTCAAATGGCAACCACAAATGCCAGCATAAATGTTGATGCTAAACTTTAAACTTCACTTTGAGCTTTCCTACAGAAATGGTAAAATAGGCATGATGTCTAGTTATATAGATGTTTTGCTAAGTGAGAAGGATCATTGCAGCTCTTCTTGATAACAAAGGAAAAATATAACTTACATTGTATTAAAGTTTATCCCCACCTCTATCCCCCCAAAACAAGCAATAAGCATATACCATGTGCATTTCCATCACACCTCAGCCACGTGACTTGATCCTGATGACCCACACTCTCCCATCTACAAGAAGACAGTTTCCCTAACATGGACCGAAAGGTCTCTAAAACCTACATCACCTTATATTCTGCAAATATTTCTAATTCAGGCACTAACATAGATATGTATCCCATAATTCAGTTTAATGGGAGTTATTCAGGAAAAGCCCCCTAGATTACTCCATTATTAGTTTTCCTTTCTTGTTATATGTGTGTGAGGATGAATGAAGTGGCTTTGAAACATTTCTAATCAATCAGCTTTGTACATGGAAGCAAACAATATCCTGAATTAAGACTGTCTCTTTTTTGAAAAGTTTTTTAACAATTTTCCCTAAAGCCTTTGGAAAGTAGCTAGAGGTTTACTTGTATATGATCAGTAGATGAGTTCACAGCCATTAAAGCATAGATCCTAATCTTCCCAGCATTTTACCCCTCACCCCACTGGGGCTTCCACAACAAGATTTTCATTAGCGTTCGGCATTTTGTTAGTCCGCTTGGTTCATTGCTCAGGTGTGGGGCCAATGAACTCAATTACGGTTCCTTGCGTAGAGTTTTGAAGTATAGCATTACTAAGAGGCGGCTTGTTAGGAAGAAGTCAAATGTCTTCCAAAATGTTTTGTATTTTATCTGATTTGTTGTGAAATATTATCATTATTTTGAGCTGCAATGCAGGGTAGCAGAAATAATAATATAAATGCATCCTATCCTCTCCCCGGTTCCACTTTGTGGCAACGTAAGTGCAAAACAATGCATTACCATTCTGGCACTTGCCGGTTGGAATTGTTAAAGCTGTTAAATTGAATCATACAGTGGCCACCGGATTGAGTGCTACTGTTGAGCTGTAATATTTACTTGTATAAGGCCCACTGAATAAGGAATGAACGAGAGTGTCTGTCCGTGGTGCTGAAAGCAAATAGTCTCCCACAGGATTTGATACTGAATAAGTTTAAAGAAACCTCTTATGTTGAATCATGCATGTATTGTAATGTCTCTAATAAATCAATTACTTTTTGGCAGCAAAATGTCACAGCATTTCAAATTCGGATAATCACCTCCACTTTACTCTGCTTTAGACTGTTATAATTCACACAATCTAGCATGGAAAGAATCAAGGAGAAGGTTGAGTAACAAAGAAACAATAAAAAAAAAAACTTTAGGCTGGTATACTTGACTAGGATTTAAAGAAGCTAAAATCATTATCCATCCCCAGTATATTAAGGAATGCATAGATATAATTAATACCCCATCTCAAGCATGACCTGGGAGCAAAGCTACCCCTTGGCATCTTTTTTGGAAAATCCTTTGTTATGTATAGAGAATAATCCTCCGAACATTTATTATTTGTTAAACACAAACATATGCATGATGCCTTTTGTTACTCATATAACCCAGTTTTACACTCTTCAAATGACAAGATGTGACAATATCTCTGACTTGTTATATTGCAACGGGGGCAGAAACTGCCTTCGACTTAAAAGTATTTTATCTCCTATAGAGATGAAAACTCTTTCTGAAACTGATTTTTTTCCTATGTGTTTTATTATTTGAAGGCTGAATCTATCTCTCTAACTGGCCACAATGTCAAAAACCCATCTTATTTTTAAATGCCTGCTTTATATCACCTAGCCTTGTGCAAATAGCATCATCGGCAGCCACCGTACCTGACTGCCTCTCCCCCTGGAATGAGAAGCTGTGAGAGTTTCCCTAAAGCAGATAAATGAGCAGGCCTTCTGCACACAACTCCTCTGCTCGCAGTAACACTTAACTGGAGGGGAAATCCGAACATGCTTTGATCGAGCTAAATCCTTTCATGGATTCATTCAGTGAACTTCTTTTCAGTGTCAAGCATAGGCCAGGACCCCAGGAGATGGCAATAACATAGAAATATGTTTTAAAAACCTGGCTTCTGTCCTCACAGGATGCAATGAGGGCAAGGGAACCCCCATGAGATGGACAATCACAAGAGGTGTAAGGAAAATGACAGTAATATACAAATAAAAATCTTTAACCCATCAACTTCATGGAGATGAGTGGGGTGGAGTATGGGGATATCTAAGGTTTATTTCTCAAAACAGCAGGTAATTTCAGTCATTAAAACATGGGGTAAGATTTTTTTTCAGGCTGAGAAGGAAGATTCAGAGAATGGCAGAACCCCGATGAATAATTTTCAGTTATATCTAGCACAACCACTTCAGACCGTCTCTATGGCTCCATCTCTCGAGAGCAGAAGAATCATCCTTCGTCTGCCATAAAGACTATGTTCTGGCATATTCTACATTTAGACAAACCTTGTTGACTTTAGTAACTTTGAGGTCCTAATGTCTACAGAGGTGGTAACCCATGGAGAACAGAAAACTGGGTGTGAGCATCCACGAGTGATACCTGTGGGAGGACAGGCTTGCTGGGAGGGACGGGGCCGAGAATGCCAGGGTGGTCACTGCAGAAATGAGAGATCACAGGCCCAGGGGAGCGTGCTTGTGCCCTCCACCCACACTGCCCTGAGAACCAAGTACACCCACACCTTTAATTAAAATCCTACATGTATATATTCTGCACTGAATCATTCCCTACTACCACAGCCGGGCACTTTTATTACCCACTTTATTTGCATAGCGGCAGCCTCCCACGTCCCCAGCCCGAACATGGCTGCACTCCCTCCAGCAAGCTGCAGGGCAGAGTGAAGGCTCTTGGTCCCCTGGTTCCCAACAGTCACAGCAGATAAATGTGAAGTCCTGCTCCCCAGAAATACTCATCTGAGGAGAAGAGAGGATTTGAGTCTCATGAATTCTGCGCCACGCTCCTCTTCCTGCCTGACAATAACCTTCCCTCTCCAGAGCAACAATAATCTGCACACAAACAGACGTGATGCTTTTCAAAAAGTAATGAACTCCGAGGCATTGCAGCCAAGGCAAGCGTGGTTTAAATGCAGGGCTCCGGCAAGCCAGAGAGGCTATCAATTATACAGCCCTGCCGTCAAGGAAGCAGAAATAATATTTCAAAGAGTCATTGCCAGAGAGAGAAAGGAAAAGAACATGTCACAAAAATCACACCATGCAGAGCACGCAGTTGCAAGAGCGAAGATGAGGGGCTAAAGCCTGCCAAAGGCAATCCCCCTCCACCCAGAGGGCACAGTGACTTCTCACCCAACTCACCTGAGTCCCTAATGTCACTTTTTCTCAGCGCTGTTTTTCTGTTACCTCTGGGGCATGTAGAGAAGCACATTCTTAATTTGAGAATCCATTCACAAACATTTTTTTTCGAGCAGTTAAAACAATACATCACATAAGTACAGGGACTCGGTAGTTTATAAAACCACTTTACATTCGTGAGTTAATTTTATTCTTACAATAGCTATTTGAAGTGGGGGATGAGCATTAAGACGTCTGTTTTGCAGATGGCAGAATCCAGGCTTGGAGAAGTTAAGTGTCTTGTCCAAGGTCAACCATGCATTAAGTGCCGAGCTGAGGGCCTAGAAAGCAGGAGCCCATCAATATGCACTCTCTGATAATAAAGAGTGATGTGACTACATCACCGAGGATTTTAAAGTCTGGTAGCCAGTGAAGGCTTTTTGCCAATGCATCCCTCTGTGGAAGGCAGTCTAGTAATACAGACTCATAAGAGAGCTCTCACCACAAAGAGCACTAGACACACTCTTTGGCTAAAGCATTCTCAACTGTTTTTTGGTTGTTTCATTTTCCAAGGGAGTAGAGATGGAGGCAGGCCAATGTATTGTTGCTTTTTTAAAAAAAGGTTCATACCATTCAGGCACTTATATTTAAAAATAAATGTTTTTGCCCTAGCTCTTTGGGCTCAGTGGATAGAACCTCGGCCTGCAGACTGGAGGATCCTGGGTTTGATTCCGGTGAAGAGCACATGCATGGGTTGCTGACTCGATCCTCAATAGGGGGCATGCAGGAGGCAGCCAATCAATGATTCTCTATCATCATTAATATTTATATCTCCCTCTCCCTCTCCCTTCCTCTCTGAAGTTATTAAAAGTATATTTAAATAAATAAATGAATGAATGAATGAATGAATGAATGAATGTTTTATCTTATAGAAGAGCGGCAGCTCTATACCCAGGGGTCTTCACTCCTGACTACAATGGAAACCAGTCACATTCTGTGAGTCTCACTTTCTTCACCTAAAAAACGGCATTGATAATACTTGCCCTACATACTTCATAAGGTGGCAATGATAAGGAATAGAAAACTACTCTATGAAGTGAAATGCATACAACTGTTATCTATGTAACAAATGTCTGAGTAACTTTCCTCCCAGGATCCCCGTGTCCCTCCATGGAGAAGAGGAAATGCCTCACCGACTGCATATCTGTGGAAATTAGTACAATAACAAGAACAGTGGCAGAAAGCATCATGCTCACTCATATCAGTCCACAGCAGCATGCTTTAAAACTACAAAGAAAAGGATTGGAGGTAGTTCAAAGCATGGGATTTGGAAGTGAGAACAGAAGTCCCCATTCCCACTGTCTGTGCACTCCTTGTCAATCATAAACATCTTAATTGTTCTCAGTCCAGTCCCCTGGTCATAAAATGGTAATGATATAAAAAGTTAACTCATAATCTTCTTTCAAAGTTTAAATTAGGAACGTGCACACAAGACACAGCAGTACCTGGAAACAGTGTAAAGCAATGATAATTACTTGTGTTACTATATCTTATCTCACATTTTGCAAATTTCATGTGTAAGGACGATTAGATGGACAGTGTTATGGCCCTCTCTTTTAGATGTCTACCATCAGACACTACTGACCACATGGGTTATTGTGAGGTTTAATGCATTTTGATGAAGAACCTGGGGGACATTTAGCCATGGCGAGTTACAGGATGGCATGTGAGTTCCATGACTTTTTATGTCAGTCCTTTGGTATTACAATTGATCTTGCCTGGTTTCCTCTTACATTGATCTGCTCAGAATGCTCTTGACACCAATGCAATTTTCTGTGGCCAGGAATCAAATTCACCAATCAAACATGGCAAAAGCGATCAAAACAAAGGGCAGAAGTTGTGCTATTTCCAGCACAAATGATCAGCTCTTAAGTTTCTGACAGCATCAAATGGAAAAATCAAAATAACTTGAGACAGAAATAGCCCAAACATCCTGGGTCCTCAACCCATTGGCTACTTTCCCATGTGACCTGAAGCCCTTCACTATGTATAAATGGGAAATTACATATCTTGTGAGGCTGTGTGCAGAGGAGAACTGGGAGTTTGCACAGAACATGTTTGGCCTTTCCCACACTGTTCCTGAATTCAATTATTGACATTTCAGTAGATTGTAATAGTCTCATTCCAAAGCATTTCAAGCTATGGTGATTTCAAGCCACTGGACACATTTTCTGACTGTGTCTTAGGCAGGGACATATCCTGGACAGTGTCCAGATAGGGATTGTGGTAGATGAAAGAACTGAGGAAGGCAAAGACAGTCTGAGATGATTATTCCTAACTTTGCAGATACTGTATTACAACACAAAACATCTCTGTACAAAGCTGTCAATTGTTAACCCTTTTCCCATATTAACATTCTGACATAGGCAAACCTTGAAGAATAGACATAGATGGCATCACATATGATAAAATCTCCACCCTGACCCCACCATAGCTGATGAGAACAAGGCTGGCCACCTGACTCAAATGAAGACAGTCCTGCAAACATTCCTGATAATTTGGACTTATGGCACCAAAACCAGCCAGTTGATTGTGTTCTATCAAGCTCTGTAAGGTGTGTATCAAGCAGACCAAGGCCACATGTGAGATGAAGTTAATGGTGATCTGAGAAACCCTGAGTAAGAGACTCAAGAGACCATAAGATGCATAGTAAGAAGCACAAAGAGATCAGGGAGACCCAACAAGAGAAACTCATGGGGGAAATGTCAAGGGTAGTTGTTCTTACAGGATCTGCCTGTTCCTCTTGTACTTATTTCCACAAAGTCTTTCCCATCTTTCTAAGAAACCTTCTTTTCCTATTTGAGAGAATTTCTATAACACAAATGGGTTTTAAATCATGACACAGGTTGGGAGGGTAGATATTGTCAGTGAGAAAATAAAAGGGAAAATGGAGGTCACCTAAGTGGTTGGAGGAGCACCAAAGGGGTCGGTTACAGTGACTGGATGCAAGCCAGGGTGCTAGCTTGGCCCTCAGACAGAGTGGTGTAATGACCAGGAAAAGTTAGCCAAACTCTACAGAGAGAAGTGAATACATTGGAGCGCTTCATGAAAGGAATGATGAAGAAATAGAAACACGTTCAATATCCCACATTTACTGAGAAAAATACTTGACATTCAGGGAATGACACTTGGCTTCAAAAGAGTTCCATCTTTTGGGTAAAGCGGTAATTGAAATATAATGAGGTGAGTACATGATAGAAACGTGCAATGCCTGAACTATGTAGAAGAGGAGACTTCATGGGTATAATGGGCATCTTTACATATTATAATCCCCACTGTGAGGTCAGGGGCCATTTATGATTCATTTTCTTATTCCAAGGACTTACCATGGTCCCTGACACACAGTAGGAGTTTTACAAATACATGTCAACTTGAATTTTAAAATATACTGAGTGTTTTTAACATTAATTATTTCATCTAATTACAATCCCCCTCACAATAAGTTCATGTGTTCTTACATTCATGCTGCTATAAATGAGAAAAAGAGTTCTCAGAGAGGTCAAATATCACATTGAAACACATGCAATTGCTAATATCCAGCCATTTTGAGATATAATTTGTGGAAATTACCATGCATAGTAAGATTCAAAATTCATATGTCTTAATTAAAAACCAAGCACTTTTTATTACTACCTAGGACTCAACTATTCTATATACTTCTAATAGAAATAACCAAGAGGCAGTCATCAGAGAGAGCCAATTTTTTTCTTAATATATAAAAAAATTGCTAGAGCTTTTCTAAAGGAAGCAGGACCTACTTGAGTACGTAGTTCTCCATCACTGACAGTGTTCAAATGAGTGACAAGTATTATCTACCTACCTAGCTAGCTATTATGAAGAGATTAAGATTTGGGAAAAACTGTAGGACTATATATGTGACCTATAACTCCCATGATCTTCAAGAATACATCTCTCATTCTTTGGAGGCCTAAGGATGCTAGTGACAGGAGACAGGATGGAGAAAATATAGTAGACAGTCTCTGGAACCTTGACCTTCACATATTTTCTGTGAAATATTCCTCAAGAATATTTTTTAAATTGTATCTCATGGGGCCACACAGACTTAGGGAGCTCTCCAAGGCATGTGGAAGATTCACATTTGGCAAAGGTCAGAGGTCAGATTGACTTCGTTATGCTTCCTCTGTATCCCCAAGTGAGCCACTGCTCACACTCCTCCTGACCCTTGGCCTTTTACCAGGGCCTCTGCCAGTTCCTGGAATAATCCCTTAACACTAGACTTCTGGATATACAGGACCTAATAAGTCACAGAGAGAAAGCTCGGATAAACAGAGACCAGACAGGGAGGAGGCCATAGCTCTCTGAACACATCCATGCAGACAGCTACATGTTCAGTCCTGCCAGAGAAACCCCATGAATATGTATTTCCATTTTTCCCCTTCTGTTTATCTGTCATTGTTGAAGACAAAGAAAACATCATGATCCTTCTGCTTCTTATCCTCAGGCTAAGCCCCTTAGCTTTGGCCAATGACAATGCCAGGCTAGGAAGCTATTCAAGGGCTGGGGAATTAAACTTGGAGACCATTCTAGCTAACATAGCTGGTTAGAGAGTTCCACATCTCTCTGAAAGTTTCACAAAGTGTGTGATGGCTCCATCCTATCACAGATTGAGACAGCTGACCACTCAACCACTGGCTCTTAGAGAAAAGGGAGAAGAAGAGGAATTAAGAATAGGCCAGAGGCGCACAATAAGTGAAAAGCCAAAGGGCCATCTATTTAGGGCTGAGAATTCAAGCCCTGGGATAATAAAAACCAAAAGAAAAGGGAGTGGGCAAATAATGCTTTAGATCCGTGGTCGGCAAATTTTGGCTACAGAGCACATGCAGTTCTTTGACCCCTTGAGTGTGGCTCTTCCACAAAAATACCATGGCCTGGGTGAGTCTATTTTGAAGAAGTGGTGTTAGCAGAAGTTTAAGTTTAAAAAATTTGGCTCTCCAAAGAAATTTCAATCGTTGTACTGTTGATATTTGGCTCTGTTGACTAATGAGTTTGCCGACCTCTGGCTTAGGTGATGTCTGCAGAGCTGTGTGGTGTCCGGCACAGCATACCATTTGCCTGCTCCATAGTTTCCATCATGTGGATCCAAAGACATCCCTTGTTACAAGCACGTGAATCTCAGTGGGGACAGGCTTCTGTGTCTGGAACAAGGGTACAGTGAAAACCTGCTGTACACAGGCGCAAGCTTGTTTGTGGTCCTCTGGTGAGACAAGCTACTTCTCACCTGGGCTCCGCCCTTTCCTGCAGGCAGGTTTGTTTCTCTCGGGCCTTGAGTTGACTTAAAGATTCCCCAGGGGAGCTGGCCTGAAAATCAGTTCTAGAAGTCCCCCCAAAAATGTGGAGAGCCAGATTAAAGTATCAGGCCAGAATTTATGCTCTGGACTTAAGGTTTAATAATGCAACAGAAAATCAATATTTAATAAAGCAAATGATGGAGAAAAACACTGCCCGGGAGATGAGGCTGCTGCACTGTTTTCAAACGTCTCGGTCCCAGAGGAGGTTGGGGTTGGCAGGATGGATTGGCGACCACGCTGACAAGAGCATCTGGCATGCAGACAATCGCAGGTCCCATTGATTCCTATTCTGTTATCTCTGGGCTTGCTGGCCATTTTTATTAAAGAACTAACACAGAATTCCAATGAGAGGGATGTGAGATACCCAACAGAGTGGGGACCAATGGGGACCAATGGGCCAAGCCAGCCTTCAATTAGCAATCCAGGATCGTCTTGACCCACGCAAGAGGGCCTCCAAAGTTCACAATCTATTTGGAGAATAGGACAGGGAGGATAGACCTAGAATTATAACTCATTAGGAACATTCCAGAGAGGTGACAGATGGTGAGTGTTTCTGGCCTGACTCATCATACAATGAGGAACTACGGTGGAATGCACCTACTGAGCACAAGCATCACCAAGAACAGTGGTTTGTTCTTAGTAGGGCTGCAAATTGTCACTGAGTGATGAATGCATCTTGAGAAGACTGGTCCTGGAATGCAAAGTCCTCTCTGATTACTATGTGGATTGCAAAGTACTTATGGGCTGTAGGAAAGCAGGAATGATTTTGACAGTTCACTGTGTTGCATCTTTTATAGCAATGCAAATGTTTCTAGTCTTTTGTCATTAGAAGTTACTCTTCCAAGGAAGAAGACAAAAAGGCTTCATTCTATATTTCTTGCTCACCTAGATACTTAGGTCACACATCCACCTTGAACAAGTTGATGGTGCCGCCTGTTCCTCAAACTATGCATGGCCACCATTTTGATACAGTAGATTATTTTGATTTATTGTGTCTTCCATTCATTTAGGGCTCACAGTGTAGCTGAGGAAGAAGTACAGACAACTAAAGCCAATATGTTGCACATAACATAAGAAGCCTCAGGCAAGGTATGTGACAGCTGCTGCCTGAATAGGAATGAACTCATTTGTAATGGACAGATTGGCTTCTTGCATTTGCTTTCTAAAAAAAAATACACTGAATGGAGACAGAACAGTGTATTGCTCCTGGTTAATTAGGAAACTTCTTCAGAAACCCTTAATACAATTGTAAATTATGAAGAAAATATATGCTTGAGAGAGAGGCAAGTCAAGATGAAATGGAAAGTGAAGAACCCAGACTCCAAAAGGAATAAGGAGCTATGTCGGCCCTGCATGTCATTGTGCATGTCAGCCATATAACTGGTGCATAGCCAGTGCTTAGCTAATTTGCATTGAATGAATGCCTGAGTAAAGTGTGCTAAAAAGAATGGAAAATGTCCAGCAGATGTGGCTCAGTGATTGAGTGCCAACCTATGAACCAGGAGGTCACTGTTCGATTCCTGGTCTGGGGTTATAAACTCAATCCCCAGTAGGGGGTGTGCAGGAAGCAGCCAATCAATGATTATATCTCGTTGATGTTTTTAACTCTTTCTCCATCTCCTTTCTTCTCTCTGAAACCAATAAAACCATTTTTTACAAAAGGAAAGAATGGAAAGAGAGCATGCTATGTGGAAAGTTGAGAGAGTGAAGGTCAAACATGGCCTGAGGGATGTCTGGGGAGAAACCCCAGGTTGGCCACTGGTCTGTCTTGTGACTGCCTCAGGGTGTCACTGACACTCTATCCTGAGGACAATGGTCCTCTCACATCTCTTGCTGGTAAAGTGCCACGGGATAGTGAGGGAGCAGACAGGTTCCAGAAAGTAGCCTTGATGCAAGAAATGATGGTCAATTATACAGTGACCTTTACCCATTCCCCTTGTTTGGGCTCCAATTCCCTTAAATACCAACCCAAGTTTTGTCCACACAGGTCTCCAAGTTTTGAATCCTGAAGCCCCAGGCTCCAATAAGTGTTGTGATCAGTTCACATCCATGTGACACGGAAGAAGTGGCTGCTGCAGACTGATAACATAATGAGATCTCGTTTAGCATGAGGCGGGCAAGGAGGACCGACTCTCTGCGAAACTGACATTGTAGGTCCAAATGGGATTTGGGACTTCGGTGATTCAAAAAGGTTAAAGAAACTAGGTCATGTTCCGCAGAATACATTACAGGGACCTCTGGCTGAGCCGCTCTCTGCTCAATTCTGATGGGGATAGTAAGGAGTGCTGCATGGCCGTGTCAAGACTACAACAAGCAAACCAGAGTAGCAACAGACAAGAAAAGCTCGGGCCATAAAGAGCTCTGGGTGAAAATGTTCAACACTGAGCAACTGATATCTCTATTAAACAGCTCCGGGGCTGCCATCAGAGCAGCTGTGATAATTATTTTATTTATAAAAGTCTCTCTTCCTCTGAGATGTGGAGGTCACTGTTAGTCCTTTTTAAAATATCACTAGAGACACTAAATTAAAGCATGAAATATTATGAAAATGTAATAAAATCAACATTTCTGAGGGAACAGAGAAGCCCTCCTCCTGCTCCCAAGCAATAAAAGGACAAGGTTCTCTGAAAAAAACAGAACTTAGCAAGAGGAAGGATCCAGATAGCCAAACCAGAGCTCAGCCTCCTGAGTCTGGCCCTGCCAACCAAGGGCATTCTTTCAGTAGTGGATCAGGTTCAGATCACCTCACACACTTAAAAACATGATGCTCTAGCAAGGTTTTAACCCTTTGTAGCCTCAGTTTCCCAATCTACAGTATAGATATCCTATTCCTATCTGCTAACTGTAACTGTTAGATTTCACTGAGATTTGTAATTGCTAAGCCTGGTGCCCATAATCTAGTAAGAACCCAATAAATATTTGCTATGATTATCACTGTGACCATTGACAGTCAAGAAGAAGAGTGATTGCAGGCATAGTGCTTTAGGAAGGAAATAATTAAAGATCACTTATTATTCTCTGTTCTATGCAATGGGTCTAGTTTGGCCATACTTGAAGATTGCTAACACAGAAGCAAGAGGGAGTTGGGGTGGTGAGGGTAGCAGGGTAAGATACGCATTTACTACTGTGGCATTATCAAGAGGAAAATCCAATAGGCTCTTACAGATATAGCTTTGCTGCTGGCCGGTGGCCATAGGAATGAGGCAATCATGGCTGAAACCACATGGGTTTGGGCAGGTCATTGGATGTGATGTAGCCAAAGTGAGAAGAACGAAGGGTATGTTGTGTTGACCATTTGCCTTTTACTGACTGACTTATTTCACTTAGCATTAATACCTCTAGGTGAGGGAAGCTGAAAATAAAGTAGTCATATAGGAACTGTCTAGTGATGTAAAGGGGAATTTGGAGAGACTAGCTAAGAGAAACGATCTTTGGAGAGAAAACTCCATTCTACCATGAACTGACCTGGTCCCTGGCACTCTCCTAAACTCCCCTTTCCTCCCCTAGATCCACCTTGCTCTGGGAAGGACCCAGGTTGAATAGTTTCAAATGAGATTTTGTGTGTTGGCCCTTTAAGAGGATACCTGGTTTACTAGCAGACTACCTTCTCACCCTGACACAGAATATCATCAGATTTTCACAAACAGATGTTATGTGGGTGTCTTTTTCCAGCTCTAAGGCTCTGGGCTGGGGAGAGTGGGGTTGATACTGGGGTTATATCTTCCTATTGATTGTATCCCTTTATCACTATGTAATGTCTTTCTTTGTCTCTTAATATAGCCCTTATTTTAAAGTCTATTTTGTCTGATATAAGTATTGCTATCTCTTATTGTTGTTATTTCATTTTCATTTGCATTAAATATTGTTTTCCATCCTTTTACTTTCAGTCTGTGTGTGTCTTTTGTTTTGAGGTGGGTCTCTTGTAGGCAGCACATATATAGATAGATATAGATATAGATATAGATATAGATATAGATATAGATATAGATATAGATATAGATATAGATATAGGTATAGATATATAGAAATAATGTCTTGTTTTTTATCCATTTAGCTACCCTATGTCTTTTGATTGGAGTAGTTAAGCCATTGACATATAAAGTGATTACTGATAGGTATGTAATTATAGCCATTTTATTCTTTATAACTATGTTCCTCTATTTATTTTTTCTTTCTTCTTCTTAAAGAGGCTTAGGGTGTGTTTCTTTGTCTCCCCATTTTGGCTGCCTGTCTGGGACTGTTGCTCTGTACTGGGAAGACCTGTTATATCTCCCAGTCTTGGTAGTGTGGCCTTATATAGCAGGTATCCTGTGGGACCCAATGACACACTCTCCCTGATCACCTGATCTGGGTACTCCAGGACTTCCTTGCGTGGGCTAGGTGTGCCCTCCTGCCGTGGCTGGGTCTTGATTTTTGTTGGCCTGGTGTGGTTGTGGTCGGTCCTCAGACTGACTGACTGTGAGGATCAGCTGTGACCACAGTGTGCCCATGAGGCCTGGAGACCCTGGGACAGACTGAGTGTGTGGCTCTGGGTGGGGCCATTCTTCCTCTACACACGTGCTCAATGTCCACATTCCTGTGCAGAGCCCTCCCCTCACACGACAAACCTTCACCTGGGCCTGATGTGCTCTGATGACAAGCCCTGACCATATCCTGAGACTCCACCCCACCACAAATGTCTGAGGGCACCTGGCGGTGGCCACTGCCCAGGTGAACCCTGTGACTTTCGCTGATTGGCCTCAGACACAGCATTGGCACTGACCTCCAATCCATAGAAATCTGGTGCCACTTGCCCCCACCTGGTGATTCACTGAGAACCTACTTCATGCAACTCAAGTGCCCCCAGAGGCTCCTTAATAATAGCATCTGTTACATTGGAACTAATGGATTGTTTTGAAATAAATGAGATAACATAAATAAAGTGCTGCATTTAATTCCAGGCTGCTTCATAGCAAGGTTTAAATAAGATGTAACTATAAATATTAGTACTAATGCATGGCACAAGATTGCCTGCTATTGTTTCCTACAGTTGCCTGTAATATTGCCATGAGGAGAAAGGCTATGTTTACAATCTTCTATGACAACAGCACGTGAGTCACAGGAGGCTTTGGGGCACAGTGGGGGCAGAGAAGACCCCTGAGACCAGCTGTAGTGTCTGTGCTCTGGCCAGGCACCATCTAGGGCGCCCCTCTTTCCTGAAGCTCTTGTCTGCGGCCAGGCCAGGACTCATACAAGGTAGCGCTTCTCTACAGTGAAGGTGCCAGGTGGCTGATGGTGTGCCAGAGACATTTCGGATGATCAGTACCTCCACACCTGGTCACTCTCTCGAGGGGATCAGTGGAGAATTCTGCAATACAGATAAAGCACCAGGCCCTGGGGATGGCCCCTTTTCCCAAGTCTTTCCAGCAGTCCCAGCCCCATTTCCTTCTATGCTCTTCATGTTTGCTCTAGATCAGTGCTTCCCAAAGTGTGGTACGCGTCCCCCCCAGGGTACGGGAAGAATTTGGTGGGGGTATGCATTGCACTGTGCTTAGCTGTGCCTAATTCTATGTTCTCATGAGTACGAGGGGTACTCAGCATTACCAAAATTATAGAAGGGGTACACATATGTCAAAAGTTTGGGAAACACTGCTCTAGATAAACACCATGTGTCCATAACATCCTTGATCCACTGCAAGTTCCTTCTGGCTCATAAATATAAAGAAGCTCAATCCACACACACACACACCCACACACATACACACACACCATGGCATGCACGTACATACACATGGCAATAGGGACAAAGGACACAGACTCCACATCTGAATTTCAGCAAAGACATCTGAAGCAGTCCACCTTCCCTCTGTGCGCAGTGCAGGGAGAGAATTTCAACAGAGGCTGAGTGCAGACTCCTCAAGGAACTGCGGCTCAATTCCACAGAGTGCTTGTTAGGTGAAAGAGAAGTAAATAAATAAGCAGGCACATCGGAGTGTGTGCTCCCCTCCTCAGTGACAATGTGGAGTCCTAGTGTGGAAGGTGATCCTCTGGGTGCCATTCGGAAGGGAACAGCTCTAATGGACAGGAGACTGAAGGCTGGAGGGGACCGCAGGCTGGAGATCATGGAGCATAAACTGGGAGAGAAGGCAGAGGTGGGAACAGTAAAGGATGCCAGAGGATAAGGGGACCAAGGAAAGAGAGGAAGGGGAAAGGGAAAAGAATGAAAATGTCAGGGGTGGGAAAGAAGATGTGGGCAAGTATTAGAACAGAGAGGGCACGGTCCTGAGGAGAGCAGGTCCGAATGAAGAATGGGGCAGGCAAACAGTGGATCCCACGGAGGGTGAGAGGAGAAAAACAGGACAAGGTTAAACAGAAAGGAAAGCCAGAAACCTGCCCCAGGCAGAAGACAACAAGAAGTAAAGGTGAAATAAAACGAAGTTGCTGGTGAGACCAGATGAAAAGTGGCCTGGGAGAGACAGACGGAGAGGGGCAGAGGCAGGGAAATACCCATGGCAGGAAGGACAGCCCATGCGTGCCTTTACCTCCACCTGGCTCTACTGGACCCTGCAGCCATGTTAGAGGATCAGACAATGATTTATTCCCAGCTTGGGGTTAAATTACAGTCTATGAGCTAGCCTTGACCTTGCCTCTTCTTAACCCAGGGCAGCTCTGGGTAGGCATGGGTGAGGCAGATAAAAACGAGGAGCAATGGGGGGCCTTTTTGTCTTTGCTTTGCTCACACACCCTCTTTTCAAACCTGAAATCCTATGGGAAATCCTCCTGAATAGGGTCTGCACCTCCCTAATTTGAGCACCTTTTGCCCTTAAGAAAAAATCTAAACTCCAGAGCATGGCTCACCAGGCCTCTTCTGATCCAGCCCCTGTCCCCTCTCTGGTCCCACCTCCCACCCCATTTCCTCCTCCTAGGGTGTGCTCATGGGATGTTTTTCTGTTCTCTGAATGGGCCGTGTTCCTGTTCATCTCCTAGTCTTTGATGATGTTGTTCCCTCTCTAGAATAGCTCACCTTCCCTCCTTCACCTAGATCAGTGGTCAGCAAACCCAGGTTTGAGAGCCACATGCAGCTCTTTGACCCTTGAGTGTGGCTCATCCACAAAATACCACAGCCTGGGCGAGTCTATTTTGAAGAAGTTTTAAAAATTTGGCTCTCAAAGGAAATTTCAATCATTGTACTGTTGATATTTGGCTCTGTTGACTAATGAGTTTGCCGACCACTGACCTAGATAATCCTATTCCATTCACAGCTGAGGAAAAGTTTCCTTTTGGGTGCCCCTGGGTTCTCAGAGGCAGGACCAGCAATCCCCCCAGCTCCCTCCCTGTGCTATCATACAATAAACTATTAACTTCTCTAGTCACTCACTAGACTAGACACATATCTGTCTTTGTCTTCTACACCTAGTGTCTTAGTATGATTCCTGGTTCATTGCAAAAACTATATGGACATTTGAAGAAAGCAGTAATGAGTAATTTTTATGTTACAAAAGATTCTTTCTTCCACGAGGCTGGGTTGAAAGGTGGGTCAGGAGTCTCTATGTGGTTGGCAGGAGATACAGTCATGACCTTGCTTCTGTTTCATGTCTGTTGCCAGGAAAATGGCCTCCCTGTTCTTCTGAGTACTATAGACTGCCTGTACCTGCATTGCCCAGCACCATTAGCTATTACTCACAGAGCTACACTTATGCTAATTCTAAGGTAGCTTTTTAGTATGGCAAACTCACTTGTCCTCTGTATTGGTCAGGGTTCCCTGAGAAGGAGAAATAATAGGTTGTTGTCTCATGCAATTGTGGAGGCTGAGACATCCTATAATCTGCCTTCTGCAAGCTAGAAACCCAGAAAAGCCAGTGGTGTAATCCAGTCTCAGTCCAAAGGCCTAAACACCCACAGAGGTGACAGTAGTAAGTCCCAATCTGAGCCCGGAGGCCTGAGAAGCAGGAGCTCCATTGTCTGAAGTGGGAGAAGATGAATGTCCCAGCTCAAACAAAGAGACCATCTCTGCCCTTCCTCTATCTTTCTATTGCATTCTGCCTTCAACAGATTGGATAGCCCACGCCTGCACTGGGGAGGGTGGTCATTACTTAGTCACCTGAATGGAATGCTAATCTCTTCTGGAAAAAACTTCACAGACACACCCAGAAATCATATTACCTGAGCTATCTGAGCATTCCTTAGTCCAGGCACACTGGAGAATAAAAATTAACAACCTCAAGTCCACTTCTTGTGAACGTAGCACTCACACGTATCTTTCTAAATCAGACTTAATCTCCAAAAGCAGACAATAACAAGGTTGTAACTCTACCTAGCATGATACAAGTATCCTGTTTGCAACTGAAAATCTCTCCCAGAATAGGAGGCCAAGTCCTTGAGTGATGTTTATTTACTCTTCCCATATCCTGTATCTTAAATAGTATGATACAGAGCTATGACACTTAAGTACTGATATAAAGTCAATACATCTTATGCTACATGACAAGAAAATAAAAGATCAAAGTAAAAAAAAAAAAAGGCATTTGCTTACGATGTGCATATACACACACAAACATTCAGAATCAGGAAGGACTACTGAACTAGCCATAACAATCAGACAGTCCTCATTTCTTTAACTGGTCACATGGTTGTCATTGGTATTTAAAACTACCTTATTCCACTGACTACTTGGTATTCTCTTTGTCTTCAGCAAGCACCTAGCATAGAAACCTTTCAAGCATGTCAAACTCATGACCTACAGGCCACATGCCTTGTTTATTTGGCCCATGTTAGCCTTTGAGTTTGACATGCTTGGTCTTCTAGATCATTAATTTTTTTTCATTTGCTTTATCATATGGTATGGTAATACTGTGAGATGTCCTAAAGCAGTGGTCAGCGAACTCATTAGTCAACAAAGCCAAATATCAACAGTACAATGATTGCAATTTATTTTAAAAGCTGAAAACCAACTTCTGTTCATGGGCCACGAAGTTTCAATCGCACTGTACGTGCACGCCCGCACGCAGTATTTTGTGAAAGGGCCACACTCAAGGGGCCAAAGAGCCTCATGTGGCTCGCGAGCCTTAGTTTTCTGATCATGGTCCTAAGGGATCTCCTGTACAAACATAGTGTTTTTACCCCATTGTGGAGTAGCAGTCCAATTTCCACACGGTAGCCAGGTCCATCACACCAGCCAGCACCTTAGCTCCTTTCCTTGCCCATTGATTCAGAGGCACGAGGACCCCAAAAAGCCTGGCTACAGTCTTACCTTCAGCCCAGTGGAATTGCTATTGTGTCCCCTTAAAATTAAGATCTCCAGGCCAACATAGTATAAAGTTGGGGGAAAAGAATGCAAACATTTTATTCCTGGGTCAGTAGGTGTAATAATAAGGGGTCCCCACTCCCATTTCCACCAAGTGATTCCTGAGCCCATT
This sequence comes from Pipistrellus hanaki, assembly GCF_964339955.1. Lineage (NCBI taxonomy): Eukaryota > Metazoa > Chordata > Mammalia > Chiroptera > Vespertilionidae > Pipistrellus > Pipistrellus hanaki. The sequence goes on along the minus strand of NC_140521.1, from coordinate 15,576,669 downwards.
AATCCTGACTGTGGGAGACAGAGCCATTGGAGCCCCGGAAACAGACTGCATGTGCCTTGACTGAGAACTGAGTGGTCTGAATGCTGCCTGCCCAAGGAGAGGAAAGGGAGGGCAGCACATGTTTTCCCACATAGAAGGATCAAAAGCCTAATGATGCTTTAGAAACCACCTTAAAACAAATTGGGAAGATGGGCTGAAGACTCTTCTGACCCACCTCTGTGAACAGCTGCTCTCTGTGTCTTTGTTTCCTACATCTCATTCGAACAACAATACAGCAATAAGCTCAGAGAGATGAAAGCCACGCTCACATAGAAACATGGAAGGAGCCTGCTTGCCTGACTTGACACAATTCCTACTAAGGAGCATGAACATAATTGAGGCTTTTATATATGAAATGTTCTCAATCTGACTTTCACTTGCCTCTATCCCTTAACTCTGCTGAGCCCCAGACCTGTGATTTCTAAACCCACCTACACACACCCACACCTCCACCAGGGTGATACAGGTCAATCCAGTTAGTCTGGGAAATGGTCAACCTCTCCCTCCTCCTCCTTCCCCCTTCTCTTCTTCCTTTTCCTCCTCCTTGGGACAGGGCTGTGGAGATGAATGTGGGGAGAAGTGATAAGATTCTATATAAATTTCCAAAATTCAGTAAATCTAACAGGATATACTCAAGACTGGGGAAGAGTATGGAAGAAAGAAGGAAGTCGAGATCAATGCTGAGGTCTTTGACACGCGCTAGTGGGAGACGAGTTGCCAGTGACCAATGGAAAAACCACAGAAGGGGTAAGTTTAGAGCCTGGGTTAGGGTAGAGTGGGGACAATGGCTAGAATTCATTTGTACCTTTTGCATTTGAGATGTCTATGATACAAATAGTAGAAATCAAGTCCAGGCATTGCCCTCACTCCGGGTTAACAAGAGGATACTTAGTAATTTTATCTTCAATTCTTGTCTGAATTTCCCCAGCCACATCTCACAGCTCAGGATGAGGCAATGTCAGTCTGCTTCCATTAAAATCATATGTGGCTTCACCTCTCCCTTGGGGACCCAGGGATAGTTATTTCAACATCAGAAAAGTATAGTCTTGGTGTAGGCTCTCCAAAGAGATTTCTTTAAAAAGAAATAATAAAAATAGTCTTCCCCAAAGGTGTGTCTTACTTCATCTCACAATGATCAAAACTAAATTTCTAGCCATTTTAGAATACCAACTTTTTCTGATTTTCTGCCATCAGGGATTAGAAGTTTCCTGTGAATGCAGTATGTAACATTACCACAAACTCTGTGTCTTTAGAACAGCAGAGATGTATTCCCTCATGGTTCTAGGGACAGGAAAGTCCTATATCAGTTCCACTAGGCTGGTGCCAAGGTGCTGCTGGGAGGGTCAAACTCCCTCTGGATGCTTTTGGGGGGAAGCTGTTCCTGGGACCTCTGGCTCCCACTGGCTGGTGACACTCCCTGTCTTATGGCCACACCACCCAGGGGCTTTGAATGTCCCTCTTTGCTCCACAGTCACACTCCCTCTTCTGTGTGTGTGTGCTGCATCACGTCTTCCTCTGCCTTCTCCTTATGAATTACCCATGATCCCATGGAGGACCCCCCTCGATAACCCTGGATAACCCTGGGTAATGTCCCATCTCAAATCCTGAACTTCATCTGCAGAGATGATAACATATGAGTGATGTTCACAATTCCAAGGATTAGAATCTGATAACTCTGAGTGACCCCTATTCTTATTCTGCCTACCATCGCTAGTCCCAACACACACCGAATTACTTGGCTTAATGATTTTGAAAAAAGCTTACCCAACAAGTGTCTGTGAGCCCCAGGCACTTATGTGAAAGCACACAGGCTCTTGCCCTCGAGCTCGCAGCCATCACCAGCTAATCACAGAAACAAATGCCAACTGTGACAAAAAAAAACAAAACAAGAAATGCAAGATCATGGCTCTAAATTGGAGGGGGGGAGGGGTAGGTAGGGGAATAAAGCAAGTGTGAGGAAGCGTTCCTAAGGAAGCATATTTCAATGAATATTAGAATGATATATAGGGTTAACTGAGTGAAAAGAGAGGAGGATGCAAGGAAGGCAGAGGGGGAGAATGCAGACCAAGCTCAGGACCAGAAAGAACAATCGAAGTAAAAGAAAAGAAAAAGAGATTGGCCAGGCAGGAGCTGGAGCGAACTAGGAGTGAAGATGAAGCTCCTCCCAGACCCTTACAAGGGATTGGCTCTCTTAGGGTGAGCAGAAGTCCTATAAGTGTCATCAGATTTGGGTTTGCAAAGATCATTCAGCTGGGAGTGGAGAAAGGGTGGGTTATGGAGGGCAGAATGGGTGTGGGCAGACTACCTATTTTATTGTAACACCTTGGAACTAAAGTGTCCCACCATCCAGCTCAAAAAACCTTCCTAGACTCCAAGCTCCAGTGTCTGAGTCCCCCTCTCCCTCCTGGCTCTATGAGAGCAGCTTCCCTTTCACAGTTAACTGCTGCCCCACCCACATTATGTGTCCTGATCAGAGGGACCAGTCTCATCCATCTTTTATCATCAGCAATTGACACATGGAAGCTATCCAGGAATTAAAGGGGCGGGGGGGGGGGGGGGCACCGGGGGGGAGAGGGGAGAAATCAACATTTCTGACCTCCCTTTCTGGAGGTAGAAAAAAAACATGGCAATTTGAGTATTGAGAGTGAGGGCAGCATTAGCACAAATGCCTCTTTTTTTTATATATATATATATAATATATTTTATTGATTTTTCACAGAGAGGAAGGGAGAGGGACAGAGAGTTAGAAACACTGATGGGAGAGAAACATTGACCAGCTGCCACCTGCACATCCCCTACTGGGGATGTGCTCACAACCAGGGTACATGCCCTTGACCGGAATCAAACCCAGGACCTTTCAGTCCGCAGGCCAACACTCTATCCACTGAGCCAAACTGGTTTCGGCCACAAATGCCTCTTGAGGCCCAGGTTCCATGTGGTTTGCTGAGACCACCATAAAGCCTGTCCAAATGTCCAAATGGAATTCTGAGAGCAAAGGGGGCGACAGTGGGAGAGTTGAAGAACATCAACCAGTCAGTAGGAAAAAAAAAAAAAAAAAGAAGTCAGGAACCCTGGAGCTAAAGGAGGGAATCAAACTGGGAAAAAGGGGACACAATCCATGGAAATTCTTGGGAATGGGGACCATGTCAGCCGCAGACTCTGCAGGCATTCTTGGTGCAGAGGATGAGGCCTGGGCAAAGGCGTCACAATAAGATAAACAGCAGTGCCTGACAGCCTTTATTGCTAATAAGCGGTTGCAAAGATGAAGGATGTTAATAGGCAGCAGTGCCCTGCTTCCCGGCGTCCATCTGATACTTTCCTTCAAATTAAATTATGAGATAGATCAAAACCTTTCCATAAAGCGCACCTAATCTAACATAGATTAAAGAAGTCGGTCATTTCCCAGGTACTTATTGTCAAGATCTGTCTGGAGTCCAGGTCTCCTAAATCCCAAAATGTCCTGCTCTGTACTCAGCCCTCCGGTCCCCAAGGGAGCGGACGCCGGGTTCACGGTGCAGATCCCCAATTAATCACAGCAGAGAGCACCGTTTGCCATGCGGGATCCTCTGTTTTGAGTTCTTAATCTCCCCACCAGCTGAGTTTACCACAAAGACATGAATATGTAATTGAGACATAAAGCAAACATGCCACCAAATTAAACTGTCCTAATTTTAAATCAATAAATCCTTTCTCAAATAACATGAAATGAAGATCTCTCCAAAGAAGAAGAGCGCTGTGCTCCACCAGCTCCAGCGGCAGCCAATTAGATGTGGTACCGACGCTAGACACTAATTTACCATGGGTGATGCTCAACAGGAATATAAATCTGAAGATATACTCCAGGCGGTGACACCTGAGAGCCACATAAATCAGCCTGGAGACATCTCAACACTGCGCCTCGGCATCTGCAGGTGGGCGCGCAGGTACAGCGAGAGGTGGCTGCTGTGAACGGTGGGCCCTCGTGCAGCCGTGTTATACTCTGTAACATCCTCACCTCTGGTGCAAACATCACGATACAGACAGAGCCAAAACCCTGGTAAGGGCCCTAGCAGGTTTGGCTCAGTAGATAGAACAATGGCCTGTGGACCGAAGGGTCCCGAGTTTGATTCCTTTCAAGGGCATGTGCCTTGGTTGCAGGCACCTCCCTGGCCTGGGCCTTGAGGCCCTGATTGGGGCTTGTGCAGGAGGCAACCGATCCATGTGTCAATGGAAAAATATCCTTAGGTGAGGATTAAAAACAAACAAAACAAAATCCCTGCTAACGTGTACTATATTTGCTAGAGTACAAAGAAATGCACCTTAACTAGACTAGGGGGGAAATATGTAATTGTAATTATTAAATATATAATTTAGCTCACTGGACATAAGGAGTCCTAAGCGGTCCCTTCGCCTTGTATCTTTACCTAGCCACAGCTGGGTTTTGATATACTCTTCCAATATTTCTCCCTTCCTCATTCGAAAGCTGTCCTTTTCTACTCCACGGATAGCCTTCTGGATACTCGTCCTTTGCCGAGACAATCTAATGCAGCTTTCCTGGAGGAGGAGAAGCAGAAAACCACGCCTGTGTTGAAGACATACCTTACCCAAGGCCTCCTGCTTCACGTTGCATTCCTAACAGTACCACACAGGCCACCCGCAACTTAGATGCAGCCTGTCTTTCTGACTTTATGTCCAGTGATTTCACCCAGAAACACTCCGGGTCCCATTCTTCCTCCAAGGTGCCATACATGTTCAGACTTTCAAGCTTTGAACATCCTCTCGCTCTAGTCCAAGATGCCTTCTCTTCTCCGCCTCCCCTGAAAAGTCCTACTCACCACTGAGACCTCGGTGAAATGCAAGCCTGTGTATGGTTTTGCCTAATCTTGCAGATATTATACATTCAATCAGTTCCGTTTGGCAAGTTCATAACCTTTGCATGTATAAGCACCTGACCCAGCTATGGTGCGGGAGTCTGATCTGGACAGGGCAGGGACTCGCTGAATCTTTGTGTTCCCAGTACCTGGCTTCAAAGCATGATGACCTGCAACTGAAACATATCAGTGACAGTCCTCATTGTAACCACAGACAGACGGAGAGACTTAGTCACCAACGTTTCCCCCTGCCCTGAGAAGCTAGGCATTTTCATTTCAGCAAGAAGAGAATTGCCCCAGGCTTTTGTTGGCCTTTGAGGACCTAACAGTCTGCAACAGCCATGCCATTCAGATCCATGATGCCGCCTTTGATTACACTTGATACACACACTATGAAAGCTTTGGGAAGGTAGTGAGGAGGGTTGTTTTGGACATATTCTAGGATTAGTCAGATCTGCACAAGTGGTTCATGATATCATAAAGAGATCTCATGCAATCTTTAAAGTGCAGCTTCAATAAACCACAGGGGCTTCTGACATGGGGGATGGGAGTCTAGACCCGGCCAGCATGGCTCAGTGGTTTAGTGTCAACCTATAAACCAGGAGGTCAGGGTTCCATTCACTGTCAGGGCACATGCCTGGGTTGTGGGCTTGATTCCCAGTGTGGGGCATGCAGGAGGCAGCCGACCAATGATTCTCTCTCATCACTGATGTTTCTATCTCTCTCTTCCTCTCCGAAATAAAAATACAAATAAAATAATGAAATAAATGAATCTAGGTAAAGTTCGCCTTTCCTCCCAAATGAAATGGCTTCCTTCCTCATGGGGAGGCTGCGGAATATATGATCCAGGAGGAATCAGAACCACTTCTCTCAATCTTAGAGCATTAAAATCTGAGGCAGTGCAGCCTCCCTGGGGAAGCCACCTACGGGATAAGAATTCGGTGGCTGCTTCCAGATGGTCCCTGGGGACCTCTAACTGCTTACCTGGATCGAGGCTGCCTGACTCCTGTAAGCATTCATTGTGAAGCAATAGAGTCAGTTGAGCTTTCTGCCTCCCTGAAGCCATAGGAGTGTGCCTGGCTTGGACACAGGGACCCTTGTCAGGCAGCACCAGGAGGCCAGTGCCGAGTTTTCTAAACCACTGAGAAAAGCTAAGTCCCTTCCCCAGCCTCAACAGAAAACACAGAAAATGCCATTATTGAACCCAATAGGTCCTGGGCTGCAGCAATTTGCTCAGATTACTTTAGTTTATTACTACTCTCCTTGGCTTTGTAGACAGATGTTGTTTTGGGGGATTTACTGAAATGCTACTAAACCTATCCACACGTTTTGCCCCTCCATTGTCGGTTAACTGCATAGCAGTTTTAGAATTCACCAGGTGAAACAGAGTTGCCTCATTTGCATGCTGCCTAAATGCCGTAAATCCATTTCAGATAAAATGCCCTCCCTCCTTCTTTGTCATTCTCCAGGGTGCTCTGAGGAACACTTTAATTTTTGGTGGAATTTAATTTCTTGACATTTAGAAATTTCTGTCGAATTCTTATGCATGGTCTTATGACCAGGGCGAATGTGCATTTTCCATCTATTTCCTGAACCTGGCAGGGAGAGGAGAGAGAATGGAGAAAGCCAAAGCCATGTGAGATGGCAAATGTGACCTGCTGTCCCCCGTGGCCACTGACACCGGAAGAACACAGATGTACTCAGGAGGTGACTTCTGTTGGTTCAGAGCTGGATGGCAACCTTTTCCTCCATGAAGCCAGCAAAGATGGAGCCAGAATGGAAATGTGTTGGTGGCAGAAACCAGTTTGGCTCGGTGGATAGAGCTTTGGTCTGTGGACTGAAGGGTCCCAGGTTCGATTCTGGTCAAGGACATGTACCGTGGTTGTGGGCACATCCCCAGTGGGGGGTGTGCAGGAGGCAGCTGGTCGATGTTTCTCTCTCATCGATGTTTCTAACTCTCTATCCCTCTCCCTTCCTCTCTGTGAAAAATCAATAAAATATATTTTTTTAAAAAGAAATGTGTTGGTGAAGGTCTCCTCTGCTCTTGGGGAGCCCGCAGGCCGGGGGGCACCTTGGGCTCTGGGGGAACCTGGCTGAGACGGAAATCCGTGCCTTCAATGTAAGGGTTAGAACGCATTATGCTCTCTGAGATATTGTTCCCAATTTCCGTTCTTTCAGGTTCAGGGTTGAGGAGAGGCTGTGGAGTGTAGGTGTCTAGGAATTAAAAACTTTTTGTTTCCATTCTTTAATCACAATAATGAGTTTAGCTGGACAAGGTCCATTAATTATTAATGATTGGAAAGCAACAGGATTACACAGAGCAGGTGGGTCAGAGGAGAGGGTTCAGAACAGGAGGACAGTCAAAGGTCAGCAAAAGGTGGCACCTGCCTGCCTGATGTCCCCCAGGGTTGGCCCTCCCTCTCTGGAATGCCACCGCCACCTTCTCTCGTCCCTGTCTCATCCTATAGACACCAGCCTGCCTCCCCCTTCCACGGGAGACCCAGAGCTGCTGGATCCAAAAGGCAGGTGATTAACTATCAAACAATAGCAGGGATTTTCGGATTAATTCTGCCCAGGGAGAAATAGGAAAACTCATTTACACCAAACAAAAGGGAAGGGGTGGCTAGATGCTCAGTAACAAAGCAGGGAACCTAGCTGGGGCCTGGAAAACGAGTAAAGAGAACAAAGGCTTTTACTACTACACCTGTCACCCAACATCCACATGTGTTCAAGGACCGCATTCTATCCTACAAACATGTCTGTGCATTGACAGCCACAGGTGTCCCAGCAGGCCTCCCCCATCCCTGCAGACCCCAGGGCACTTCTGCAGCTCCAGCACCTCCACTCTCGGGGATTTTAGAGATACAGTCAGAGCTCTGTATCTGCACTGTCCTTAATTTGTCAGAGGGGTCAACCCACTGAGCTTCCCATTCACTCTGGGTTTGCCAAGTTAAGTCCTCTTTCAGGGGGAAATGGAGACAGGAGTGTGGCCATTTTAAAATGTCCCAGAAGCCCGGTTCGGCAGCAGGACGGGGAGGGGTGAAGGGTGGAAACCCGCAGCTAGACTCTCGAAGCAGCTCCTTATTAATTACGCTCATAAAGCAGAACACCCCGAGGTCAAAGCCAGGAAAATCACTCGGCCCAAGTTTTAATGAACCTTAGAGAGAGCTTCCCTTGCGGTGGTGGCCTGAAAGATGATATTCAGCTGCCTAAGTGGGCATGGCCATCCATGGGTGGTGTTTCTTACTCTCACAAACTCATTTTGAATGAAGTTTGCAAGGCATCGTAAAATCAATAGTCTGAGTACCTGATCCCCTCACCTCTGCCACAGGATGTGCTCCCAGCTGACACTCCAGATGCCTTAGTGCCAAGCCAAGCTCTCCCAGGGCTCCAACTGGCAATCTTAATGTCCTGATGGACTCACAACCCTCCTGTCCTCCCCGCTCCAGCCCCAATATTCAACCAGTCCAGTCCCCTAATTCTGTCTCTTCTCCCCTAGTTACATCTTCAGACTCTGGCCCTTCTTCTCTGTCCTCGCTAACAAAGGAACCCAGCCCTCCATCATTTTAAACAACCCCCTCCTGTCTTTAAAAGATCTCTATCTTCTCACAAAACTCCACTCCCTTCTACACCACACCTGGCACTTCGGGTCACTGAATCCCACTCTTGCTTTAACTCTTGTTGGACAGTAATGGCTATCACTTATTATTATTATTTCCAGTCAGTGCACAATCATCAGGTAGGGGTGTGCAGGATGCAGCCCATCAATGATTCTCTCTCATCACTGACGTTTATATCTCTTTCTCCCTCTCTGAAATCAATCAAAATGTTTTGTTTTTGTTTTGTTTGTTTGTTTGTTTTTTAATGCCTAATCAGCCAGCACAGGGGTGGAGGACCCACAGCAGCGGTGGCCATCAGAATGCAGCCAGCAGCAGCCATACTCTGGGCAGCTGAATTCTGAGGACGATTGGGGCAAACACTGTCCAGGAATGGGAACTAGCTTGTTTGGGGCAATTTATTTTTCATGCTAAGCGCGTGGCCAGCCTCACAGCACCAGGGTTGTCTCCCAATGGTCACAGCTGTATGAATGAGTGAAGCATGATGGGAACATGCATTGGGTGAAGGATCTGCTTCTTTGGCAGATGCAAGGATGGATCCTGGCTCTTGGCATGTCCCATCACAGCCACAGAGAAGATGGAGCATGTAGAACAGTGGGACGGAGGCGTGCTTGAGAGTAAGGAGAAAGAGACAACCCCAGCTTTCAGCAGCTTTCAGGACACTACAGAAATGCATTACCTTTCTCTGTGAGGGTTTATTTATACACAAAGCTGGCTGCTTATATGTAGAAACACAGACTCAGTTTACTCCTTTTTCCTGCTGTGTGTGTGTGTGTGTGTGTGTGTGTGTGTGTGTGTAATGATCATAATACCATTTTGAAGACGTAACATGCCTAACTTTCACTCCAACTCTCCCACTCTGGAGAAACTTCTACAGAATCCAGACAGTCAGCTTCAGCGGGGGAACCAGGCTCCATGCTCAGTACAATGAAAGCTCCCAAGATAAATAAACATATATATATTTAATCCCGGATGGCAATGCATCCTCTTCTCAATACAGAAACGGGGGAGTCTGCCTCTCTTTAGTTGGTCTGATTGCTTTAAAGAGGGGGGAACAGGCTGGTCCTGGAAAACGATGGCCCTCTATTCATTAGAGTGTCAATAATGCCCAGGCCAGGCATATCGACAGCGGATTAGCTTGGGCTGAGTCTGTGTACAAGACCAGTGCCTTTTTTATCCCAGCTTGTCTCCAGATCAATACACCCATCAGCATTCGAAAATTAGCCCGAGATGAGATTCCAATACTTGAGGTGGTGTGTCAGGCTAAGAGGGCACCTCGCCAGCTCACGGAAGGGAACACCTCGTTGGGGATTAGACGTTTTCCATTAGCTTGGACATGAGTGAAAATTGATGTGGGCTCCCTCCCCTCCCCTCCTCCCATCTCTCCATCCCTCACATACTCAACCTTCTCTCTGTGAGTCTATGTGAGACCTCGGAGCTGTAATTCCTGCCATTTGATTCGATAAGCATTTACTAAATGTTCGCTTTGGAGAAGGCACTTACGTTAGGGCAGGAGCATATAAGCGTAAGAAAAATAAATTATAAAAATGTGGTGCCTATTTTCAAAGAGGCTTCAAAATTCATCACTATTCTTCCCATTCTCCAGTTCATAATATGCCTGCTTCCTACAGCAAATGTCTGTGACAGTCCTGTCCTGGTGTCACGGTCATTGCTAGACAGTCTGCTCTCAAAGGTACAAGTGGGCAGGGGGGCGGGGCAGGCTGGGGCTTGGGGAACAGTTTCAAATGCACCACCTGGTTTAGATGTTTTCCAGATGCCACTGGGGCATTCTGGGAAACTCCTCAGACAATAGTGATTCTCAAGCTTTTTGGCCAACTATCCACAATAAACATGTATTTTAAATTAAAAACTTTCAATGACACAGAATTTTATGTAACAATACCTGCTTTGTTGTTTGCAATACACTCTGATAGCTTCTGTGCAATTCTATTTCCTTTAAAAACTGCTGTTTGCACCCAGCAGTTTGAAAAATATTCATTTATACAGCTGATAAAAGAAAAATTTCCTTTTGGAAATGAAGAGTAAGAAAAACAAACAAACAAAAACAACTTGATTTGACCCAGCTGGAGGGCTCCGATATTCCAGTGATGTGATTCTCTGTCCTATCCAGGGTCCATGCTGTTCCCACTCCCATTGTGTGTTCTCCCACACCCCTGGTCACACTATCCCGCTCTTTGCAGTTCCTGCCCATACTCCACACAGCTCCCTGCCTTCCCACAGCCAGCTTCCCCTTCATTCTTCCTGCTCCTTTGCTTTTTTTTTTCTTTTTGAGCCACCTTTCTCTGCCCAAGGTATCCTCACCATTTCCAGGGCACGCTGACGCTGACAAGAAGGGGCAGGGAAGGAGCATCTGAAAGAGAAGTGTAGTGCCCCAACCTGCCATTTGAGCAGGTGAAGGGAACTGGGAAAGAAGCGGCCACAGAGGAGCTAGGCTCTGTGTTCAAGGGCTGACACATCTAAATAATAAAGCAAGGAAGGAACTGGTCCACTGTCAAAGATGTATTAAAATTTTAAAAACAACAGGAGGTTAAAAGATAGCTATCACTTAAGCAGCATCTTATGTTCCAGTCCCTCTTCTATGTGTTCCCCACATTAGCACATGTAAAATGTGGTTCTCCCCACAGCATCTCATGACACAGACCCATTGCATAGAGCAGTGGTCGGCAAACTCATTAGTCCACAGAGCCAAATATCAATAGCACAACGATTGAAATTTCTTTTGAGAGCCACATTTTTTAAACTTAAGCTTCTTCTAAAGGCACTTCTTCAAAATAGATTCACCCAGGCCATGGTATTTTGTGGAAGAACCACACTAAGGGGCCAAAGAGCCGCATGTGGCTCGCGAGCCTCAGTTTGTCGACCACAGGTATAGAGGAAAGTCTTGAGGCTCGGTTCAAACCAGATCCAAGTCTTACAGCCAGAAAGAGGCCCAGTCTTATTCTGTCAGGGCCAGTGCCTCCTCCTAGCTAGGAACACGACCACCATGGCTAAGTATTGTGTGAATGCCCCAGGACCAGTTCTGCCTCCTGGGGAAGAGGCAAACACCATTCCCCGGGCCTGAGCATCACAGAGAGAGCACAACCAAGAGAGATCCAAAAAGGAAATGAATGTACAGCTTCCAAAAGCTGAGGCTGAGGGGCACATAGTGAATCAGAGGTAGGGAGAACAAACACGGGGCCAAGGGTGAGGAAAGATAAAGTGAGGGAAGATAAAGACGCAGGTGGTGGGCAGAATGCTTCCGGGTAGCTGCCAGCACCCCTGTATTGGGCTCTGCTGTCTCTGAAGGCAGCTTGAGGCAGGGGTCAGGGGTCAGAGGCCAGAACCCAAATGCTGCTCTTTCAATCAAGCAAGCTTAGAATTGGAAGGAACCAAAACATCTTCAGAGGAAGAAAAAAGCCAAGGAGAGCAATAATTATCGATAGAAGAGAATTTCCGGAGAAAATATATTATTGGAACAACAGCCACAACAAAAAAGATCCTGGTCCTATTCAATGGGAAAATTACATGAAAACTCAACATCTAACGGCAAGATGACAATTAAGAAGGTGTCCTGGCCGGATGGGACAGACAGACAGAACCCATTTCTGTTGAGGATCACAGACCAAGTGTTTAGCACTGGCTCTCCAGCGGCGGCTCAGACCGCCCAGCTAGACCCCGCCTACCTTGCACGATGAGGTGGACCCGGGAGGTCTTGGGGTGGTTGTCCGTCTGCACAGAGCAGGTGTACGGGCCCTCGTCATACACGTCCACGTTCTGGATCTCGATGCTGTACTGGGTTTGGGTGTTGCTCAGGAGAACTACGCGGGGGTCCAGGCACCACTTGTCATTCCCGGCGTAGAGGATGGTGCTGCGGTTAAGCCAGGCCACCCGGGTGACCCGGTTGTCAATAGTGCATCTGGAAGGAAGATCAGAGGGATACGTCAGAAAAAAAAGGGGGGGAGCCATCAGGATGAAGCCCCTGGCAAGGGAGGAGTGAGTTTTTGTGTCAGTCTCCGCTCCCTGCCCCAGTCTCCACACATGCGTGGCCTGGGTGTGACCAGTCACGGATGATGCTTCCTGAGATTGGTGGCAGAGACCTCATGGGATTAGAGCCTTAGGATATTAGATATGTCAGACCGCTGGGTCCTGAGCACATCAGTGCTTCTGTAACCACTGAGAACAGGCCCAGTGCAATGGCCCAAACTATTTTTTAAAAATATATTTTATTGATTTTTTACAGAGAGGAAGAGTGAGGGATAGAGTGTTAGAAACATAAATGAGAGAGAAACATCGATCAGCTGCCTGTTGCACACCCCCTACTGGAGATGTGCCCGCAACCAAGGAACATGCCCTTGATGGGAATCGAACCTGGGACCTTTCAGTCCACAGAAGAACTCTCTATCCACTGAGCCAAACCGGTTTCGGATGGCCCAAACTATTCACAGTTAAAGCCCAAGGCATCTTCCCCAGCAGATGCCTGGGTCCTCCCAGCACAGCCAGTCCTCCTTCTGCCCCAGGATTTCCATGATGCATTATTCCTCACCAGGTGGTCCAAGTGCACTGAGTCATTCAATACTTAGCACATGCACAACCCTATGACGAAGGTTCTAGAGGCAAAGGAATCGAAGAACAAAGAAGCTAAATGCTGCCCCAAACCACACAGATACTATGAGATAGATCAGAGACCCAGACTGTAGCTCCTAAACAGTCTTCTCATCTGAGATTAGCGGGCTCTGACAGGAGGCATCTGAAGTCAAAGCTAACTAGGACCACCACCACGGCAACTTGTCTTCATTATATTCGGGGGCGGGAATGTTCAATTATTGCTACATGAAAGGCTTTTTCCAAGATCTCAACACTGGCTGCACATGTAGAGGCAGATGTTCTTTCTTTTCTTTATGCATCTGGAGTCCCCAAAATACGGCAGCTCCCTTCGCTTTCCCTACACTTCCAACTTTCCCAGCTACTCCCGCCAACACCTGGTCCCATCTCTGTCTGCATCCGTTTCCTTCTCTCGCTACACTCACTGTGTCCTATGGCCTTAGGCTAAATTCACAACCCTGTCCTCATCCCGACTGTAACGCTGGAAATAGCAAGTGTCTACAACGGTGCCTCGATTTTATATATGCTTTTGTGGTATAAAAGGACTCTTACATCCACACTGACTCATCTGATTCCTGCCATAAATCTGTGACCTGGGTGACCTTCCCCACTCTCTCCTTTAAAGGTGGGACTCCAAGGCCTGGTGACTTGCCCCGGGTTAAAGAGCTAGGAGGTGACATCAGCCCTGGCACTCAAGTTGTCTAGCAAAGGTGAGTGTCAGCGGGAGGCACGATCGCTGCCACCGAATCCTCAAAATGGTCCGTGACCATCAACAGCCTAAGGACTGCTGTCGAGTGCACCAGCCTCCTAGGGGGTCCCTCTCGAGAGGAGGGCCCAGCGCTGTGCATCCTTTCCGCTTGTGCTTGTGGAAATGTCACCCAACCCTGCAGGGCCACTCAGGCGCAGGTGGGGAGCCTTGCTGAGAGCTCCCGCAGAGACACCGCTCAGCCAGAGCGCCTCGCTCGCTGTCCAGCGGGCTCTGTGCTTCCGACTGTGTTTCCCGGACAGCACAGGGGAGGGATGGTAGAAACCTGACAAGGAAACGACCAAGGAGTCTTTTCTGACAATGGGCACAGACAGCCTGCGTCAGAATCGTATGAGGAGTTTGTTACAGAATCTCTTTGCTACTGACTGAGAGTCTTTGGGAACTCCCAAAATGTGGATTTCCTAATATCCCAGTTTGGTCCTAACCACACCAAAGTTTTAAAAACACTGGTGGAGAGCAGTGCACCCCATGGCCAGCTACGTGATTTGTGGGGTTTGGTTAAGGTGACCAGACGTCCCGCTTTTGGCGGGACAGTCCCAGTTTTTGGAAAGATTATCGGGTCTGTTTTCAAATGCAGTGGGGCGCGGGACAAATTGTTAGACATTGGGACTGTCCCACCAAAAGCGGGACATCTGGTCACCTTAGGTTTGGTGCAAAAGGAAAATGCAGAGCCCTTTGGCTGAGGATTATTAAGGATTTCAAGGAGGTGACAGCGGAGTGTTTAACCAAGGTCAGGATCTACGGGACTAAGGACACATCCTGATGGGTCTCTGGCTCTGCCATGCATGTGATCTCCGTAGGATCTTACTAAGATGCACACTGTGCTGTGGTGGATCTGGGTTGGGGCCTGGGAGTCTGCATGTTAGTAACCCCCCAGGTGATGTGCATGCGATGGCGCCTAGGCCATCCCTTCAGTAGTGTGAATCTAGAGGAGAATCGCATACACATTAGGAATGAGGAGCGCCGAGTAAGTGCTTCACTGTGCAAAAGTGTGGTCAGAAGACCATCAATGGAAAGCTTGATGGCAATGCACCTTTGCAGGTCTCCCTGCAGACGTAATGAGCTGGAGTCAGCGCCTGCATAAGATGCCTAGGTAACCAGGTGGACAGGAAGCGTGGATGGCCTGCCATGTGCTCCAAGGCTTCCTTTAGGCTTTGCTGACAATACCCAGCATCCTCTCTGCGCGTGCGCAGTGGAAAAGCCCAGCCCATTCACAGAGGCAGCGTCCGGTGTGCACCCCTTCCTAGTAGACCCTACTCTCTCCTCTCAGGCTGCCCCACCTGAAATGTGAGTTTGGAACCACAATAGTTTCAAATCCCTTAAGAACTACTGGCTCCACAGCTCGCTTTGCTGGTAACATACCTGGGCTGGTCCTTAAAGTCCCTACTCTAAGTGTTGCTCAGATTCAACAGGGAAACCGGTGAAATTCGTATGCATGGCTAATGTTTACTAAACACCCATCACTCTGTGCTCGGTACTGAGCGAGCCTATTCCATACACTATTTGATGCTCTCAAAAATGGTTTGGGTTCACTTATCGTTTTCAATTTATAGATGGGGTTAACTGAGGCTAAGCAATATCCAAATTGATTAAGAGAGCACCAATAGGAAGCTGCAGAACCAATAATCAGAACCAGGGTTTTTGCTGTGGCTGTTCTTTGTGGGTTGGTTGTGGGTTTTTGTTTTTTTTCCTCCTCCTCAAATTCAGTGTTCTTGAATGTCCTTATCAGACGCCATCACATTGAAATTCAATGTTCATCTGACTCACCAGGAAGCCCTGATGCATACAGACTGCCGGCTGCGGCCTGGCCTGGCGACCACACTTGAACACCCATTCATTTAGACACCTGGTCTCTGGTGAGCTGAGAGCAGCCGAGCGCGTGGGCCCCAGGAAATGAGTCTTGTTTGAAGCCGTTTTCCATTACTTCCCAGGGAGAACGTTCTAATGACCAATATGCTCTGGCAGGCCCGGATGTGACCGGATACAGGTGAACGGCTCTGGTGCAGGAAATGCTGACCATCAGCCTCGGATGTGACCCCCACCAGCAGCCCCGGATGTGACCGGATACAGGTGAACGGCTCTGGTGCAGGAAATGCTGACCATCAGCCTCAAAACCAAAACCGAGGTTTTGGTTTTGAGGCTGATGGTCAGCATTTCCTGCACCAGAGCCGTTCCTGTTTGGATGCCCACAGTGGGGTGCCATGCTGTCTCTTGCAAAGGCCTCTGGGAGGGCTGTCCTGGCTTCCCTGTGAGCATCTAATCACTGAGATTGGCTGGCACCAAGCAGTCTCACCACTCGGCCCCGCACTCACCGGACCAAAGATGCTCATTTGCAGGTGCATTTGCACTCCAAATGCAGCCCATTTTCAGCGCTGCGGTGCAGCCCCTGTGATATACGGTGCTGAGGTGTTGGCGTAACTCCAGCTGCGGTTTGGGCACATCCAAGGTCATGTTTAGATGTCCAAACCGTCACAGCAGGAGATCGGTCTTGCTGAGGCTCCTGGCATTAATGCCGGCTTCTGCAGAGATGGATCGCAGAGGGAACCTGGCCGCCAGCTCCTGTCACCTCCTCATCCTGCCCCCATCTTCCTGTCTCATTTATCGAGGCTCCACAACAATGAGGAGAAGACAGTTCTCTGTGTGTTTTTTTTAAAAAGCAAACTGAGCAAAGTGCTCTCCCAGCCAGAGCCAGTGCTATGCTTGGTTGGAGTCGAGAGAAGATGGGGGTGGGGGGCTCAGTCAACAGGTTCCCTTTCATGCAGACACCGCCCTCAACCAGACTCACAAAACCCACCGTGGGGTGTCACTTCCCCCATAAGTAGGAAGGTGTCAAACTCAAGTCTCCCCAACTAAGCCAGGGAGGTGGCCTTGTCCTCAGGGAATTAGTCACAGGCCGGCAGGAGGCAGCCGGAAGGAGAACTGGAGAGAGAGAAAGGTTTGAAATGCCCTGTCCAAGCCTTGGCACTCTCTCTAACTCCCCCACCATCTGGATATAAGCTGGACTCCCACCAGCTCCTGCTCTCTGCCCACCCTGCCACACGCAGGAACCAGAGGGACAATCATTGCACAAGTAGAGTGTTTGGATTCAGATATGGAACTCCCAACTCCCCAATGTCCAACCATCTCTCAACCCCGAAAGCCTCCATCCTGCAGCCTCAGTGCTGCCCTCAGCGACTCAGACCCAGGACTTCCAGGCATTGGCCTTGGGCCTCGGTGGGGGGAGGTGGAAAAGGGAGGGTTGGTGGGAGTGGCCTTCCCCGCTCACCAAGCCTGCTGCTCTCCCCCTCCTAAGTGTGCCCCCCGGGCAGCCCATGGCCTGTCCGAGGCCACATCCTGGCAGAATTCAGACAGACAGACAGACAGGCCTGGGAGGGACTCTTGCTGTCATTTCACTGCTGAGCCTCAGTGCCTTTCTCTGTGTGTCTGTCTGCATTCTGTTCCTTTTCTCGGAGATGTTTCTTCTTAGAGAGAAGAGGCCTGCTAGATTCGGACAGATTCTCTGGGGTGTCCAGCCTGTATGGATCATCAATGAATTTTCCCAGATGGTTAAAGCCTCACGTGGAGTGCACCAGAGGGCCAGCCACAGGTGCCGTGCTGGACCTTGCACCTGAATACAGTGCCTGGTGGAGAAAGTTGTGAGCCTGCCGTTGTCTGCAGCTGCGCTGACGGTGCCAACACTCCCCGATGCAGCCCGCTGTGGCCTTACTCTCTTGTGGATGAATGTGGCTTCATTACAAAGCCATACAAGCGTGGACTCAGGGCTTCCAGCTACCTTGGGTTTGGGAGGTGATGAAAGTGAGAAGGAGATAAGACAGAGAAAAAGAGAGCTGGAAATTTCTAGAAAAACAGACTCCAGGTATAGGAATGTTTGGACTCTTCGAAAGACAAAGAGTGTGCTGAAATAAAGAGAAGGATTATTAAAGAAAGAGGGGGAAATCCAGGCTTGGTCTTTCTTAATCCCACCTGCCTGGAGATCTGAGGACTATAATGGAGCCAGGCAGTGGGTGATCCAGCCCGTCCTTCCATCAAATGGCCCTTTCGCTGCTTTTGAAAAGCAACACGTCTCAAGCCAGGCTGGGGGCTGCGGTGAAATGAGCGCGTCCACCCTTCACAGCACCTGGTCCCAATCCCCTCTTATCGCACCGAAACGCTCCAGCGGCCCCGAAGTCCGCTTTCTCTGAGCATCGGGCTTGTGCCCAGCCTGCCCCTGGAGCTTCACAGAGAAACACTGCAGGCTGGAGGGCTCAGGAGTACCAACGCCCAGCTCCTTGGGGTTGGCAGGTGCATCTTCCAGATGTGCTTCCGGGGAAAACCAACCAATGGGCAGCCAGGTGGCTTCACCATCATCCATTCAGATGTCACTGCACCTTAGCTCTTTATTGCAGAAGAATGGCCCCTACTGGGTATGCTAATATTGACCCTATTGGAATCTGCACTCGTTTCAATGTTGATCACACCACTTTGGGTTATGTAGAGAGAAAAACAGTGAACTTGCTCACAGCTCACACAAGCCTTGCAGCAGCTTTCAACCACTACTATTTTGCTGTAAGTAAAAAATAAATAAATAAAAAATACAGCTGCACGGTACAAAATCTTTCTTAGTTAGGAAAACAGTGACAGGCTGATCATGCCTGGGTAGAAGCAGAAGGGACTCATAATAGAGGTGAAAGGACTAGGCAGGTTTGCAGCTGTGCACATGCTCACTGGGATCCACAGCTGGCAGAGGGCAGCTTGGAGGAGGCCAGGGGAGAAGAGAGAGCAGGCTCTGACGTCCGACTGCCAGAATCCATGTCCCAGCTCTCTCCTTGGGCCTCTCCACAAGTCCTCTTACCTCACAGAGGTTCATTCAATTCCTCTGGGATGGAAATAATCCCCCCTGCCCCCCTGCATGGCGTTCATGAGAAGATTAAATGGAACCATTCATGTAAATGCATTGCTTTGTATGTAGTAGAAACCCAGCAAATACTAGGATCATACCATCTATCATACACTCCGCTTTCTCATCTTGGTGTTCAGATAGATTACATCAGAGGGTAGATGCTAAATCCTGACAATAAGCCATGCCTTATTGTCCTTATGTGCCCTTATGCAACATTGGATTGAACAGGAAGCAAGCACTCAATAAATATCTGTAAACTGATTAATTCTTGATTAAAACCTCCCACCTTCCACAGATTGCTGATAAGTAAAAGACCATGGGCCTGTGCCTGGAGAATCCCTAGTCTGTGTGTCCCACCAACCTGAGATCACAGACATGTGCACATGCCTCCCTCTGCCCTCTGTGGGGGTCAGACCAGTGGAAGCAGCACCTTCATGTCTCCGGTGTGCTGGGTAACGAGAAGGCGTGGCTAAGCACCTCTGAGAAAGGCTCTCGCTCAGCTCACCTATCCATCCGCCTTCCTGTCTGAGCCACTGCGGCACAGTGGGAGACAAACTCCGCTGAGTTAGGCGGCTGGTGGCTTTGCTAAAATGAATGGTGCAGTATTCTGATTTGTCCCGGTGACAAAAACCCGATACTAATTCACCTGCTGTAGGAGACTTGGGACTGCTTTATAGGTCACATCACACTCCCACAAGCCACTTCTTTACTCAGGGACCACATGCTTGGCCAGGTGGAGGAAGGATCTCGAAACAAAAAGACCCTTGACTGTGTCACAGGACCATGGACCCAATACTGTGGTGACCAACACCAGGCTGACTGGAGGCTGTTCTCTCCCTTTCTCCCCCCCCCCCCCCAACATATTCTAAACCATCCAAACACAGAGGGTCATTTAAATCCTTTGTTGAGACCAACATTTCCAAAGAGGGAGAGCCCAGAGCGCTGAGGGGGAATTCAGTACAGATCCATCTTGGACATCACCTGCCATTGATCTTGAGCTCCAGTGAATGACCTCCACAAAGCCCCCTCTCACCTCCCACCACATGGCTGCAGGCAGCCCTGAACCTACTACACTGAACTGCTTCTCACCGGGACCCGTGCACGCTGCTCAGTGTTTGGATTCACTGGCTCAATTTACTTGCCATGCCTTCTTTATTGTATATTACCCTGATGCCTATTTCCCTGCCAAGGCCAATGTTAAATATCATTTTGTATCTCAACTACCTTTGCTCAGCAAACATTTTTAATCCTTCACAAATGGTCCCCAGGCATGCCCATCCTGGTGTGTCCAGAGAGTGGTGGTCCATGCTATGTCTCCTGGGACGAGGGGAGCTCAGGCAAATGCTTCTCTATTCCAGTCACTTTTGGGGGGAATCCGGATCTTGGGAGAGTTAAGGTGGCCGTTTAGGTTGGAAGGAGCTTGCTAAAGAGTCGAGGGCAGGGCAGAGGGAAGGACATGAGCAAGTATGACACAGCTGTGACAATCCTGGTATGATTGCTGAAGGATGGAAATTCGATCTGTGAAGAGTATGAGTCTTCTGTAGAAGAGTGGAAGCCAGGGAGTGAGCACAGGGCTCTCTCTGTGTCTCCTTGGTGTGCTGCAGAATGGCCAGTACCATAAGCAGTCTCC
This sequence comes from Pipistrellus hanaki, assembly GCF_964339955.1. NCBI lineage: Eukaryota > Metazoa > Chordata > Mammalia > Chiroptera > Vespertilionidae > Pipistrellus > Pipistrellus hanaki. The sequence continues at coordinate 15,556,286 of NC_140521.1, read as the reverse complement.
CCCTCCTTTTGCACATCCTGCTTTGCTGGCCTGTGGGGAGGAGGAGTCCCCGGGGGCTGGGAACACAGAACTCCCTACAACAAGGTAATGCAGGAATAATTACTTGAGAGGAGATAATTGGGGGTCTCCTGGCAGCTCATTTATGTGGTGGGATACCTCAGGGGGCAGGATGTATCCCCAGAAAGAGGAATGTTCCCAGTGGGAAGGCCCACCCCAGTGGGGGGCCTGCTGCAGCTCCAAGGCCTTCCCCCCGCCTTGCCTGTTTCCTATCAGCTGTCCTCATCTGTGCCTGTAACAGCTGGCTGGCTGAAGAGCTCCCTCTCAGGGGAGCGCAGATGTCTCAAATCTGTTGGCTGTGGAAGGCGGCTACTGACCAGCCCTTGCAGTTCCTCACCTTCTCTCTCCATCATCAAAAGGAGGAGCCGCTGGGTGGAGCCAGGATGCAGGGAGGGGGGCAGCTGGGCACCTAGCCCAGTGGTCAGCAAACTCATGAGTCAACAGAGCCAAATATCAACAGGACAATGATTGCAATTTCTTTGGAGAGCCACATTTTTTTAAACTTAAACTTCTAACGCCACTTCTTCAAATAGACTCGCCCAGGCCGTGGTATTTTGTGAAAGAGACACACTCAAGGGGCCAGAGACGCAGCTTGCCAACAACTGACCTAGCCAATTGCCTCTGTTTCCTAGACTGAGGACTTGGAAAAGCCCTGATAGGACTTTGCTGGGCCCAAAGGAAAAATGGAGAAGAGTGTCTCCCAGGTGTGTCCACCTAAGAGAGGGACCCACCTATCATGCTGAGAAAGGCCTGGAGGACAGGGTCCAGGCTCATGCAGACCAGGCTGCAGACGGGGGTGCACAGGTGGGAGCAGAAGCATGGAGCTGGGGAAACCCTCTGAAGAGGGTCAGAGGATAGGCCCAGGGCCCAGGTTTTTGGTCCCCAGTATTGTCCCCACCTGTGCCGTACACTGCAATTGTCAGTGGCAGTCCAGTACCCCGGGTCCCTTGATGATCTCTGTGTCACTGCCCAGGTCTCCTGCCATAGGCTGTGGGTGTCCCACCCACTGGCAGAGAGCCAGGTATGTCCCTTGGGGCTTGGGCAGCAGAGGTTGACCATGGGGGGCCTGGAAACTGCTCTCCCTACTGAACCTACTATTTGCCTGGAATTGAGCCTCCACTTGGCTTCTGTCCCTCCCTGCCCTGCTTCCCTCACTCCTTCTGAGGTCTCTCTAGGGAGCACTTCCTTAACAAGTCACTTTCTCACCAATTCCAATCCCAGGGCCTGCCTCTGGGCTGGAACTAAGGCAGCCCATTGTAGTTCTCACACACATTTGGTGATCAGAAGGGGAAACTTTTAAGGAGAGATTTGAAGCTTAGGAGGCTGCAGAGAGCAGGTGCCTGAGAGATGCCCAGGGCTCTGCCACCAGGCTTTGGGCAGAGGGCAGAGTGAGTGGTCTGGGCTCAGAGAGAGGAGATGAGAAGGGGCGGAGTAGAGCCTGAAGCTGAGAAAAGCAGAGGGAGCTGGGGACATCTGGGAGACAGACACACATGGGAATACAATCCAGCCAGGAGAGACATCCGGGCACATTTCCAGTGTGCGGTGAAGGGAGAGCATAGGGATTGGAAAACTCACTGAGGGAGGGATCCCTGAACTCAGGACGAATGAAAAACACCTGCATAAACAGAGAAACAGTGAGAGGGTGCACTCCACAGGTGGAGAATGCTGTCCAAACGTGTCTATGGATAAGGGGGTACGTTAAGTGTTTGTTGTGACAGATGTAGGGATCTGTGGGGATGCAGAGGGGCCAGCATAACAAGGAAGACTAGAATCAGCTTGCCAAGGCCCCCAAAAACCACGCTGAGGGGTTTGTTCTCACTGGCAACAGTGGACGGCTGCTGAAGGGGGGTGAGTGGCTGAATGACATGAGGACCTCACCTTTGAGAGCCAGGCAGGAGAGTGACAAGAATGGGGTGGGAGGCACTCACTGCCAGGAACCATGGCAATGCTGAGGGTCCCCTCTCCACATGGGTTTCCCTTCCAGATATGGTGGTTCTTATTCACACCATCAAATATCTAAGCAGGTGTTCTCGTATGGAGACAAGATCAACCTAAACCAGTGGTTGGCAAACTCATTAGTCAACAGAGCCAAATATCAATAGTACAAAGATTGAAATTTCTTTTGAGAGCCAAAGATTTTCTTCTAACACCACTTCTTCTAAATAGACTGTCCCAGGCTGTGGTATTTTGTGGAATAGCCACATTCAAGGGGCCAAAGATCTGCATGTGGCTTGCGAGCCGCAGTTTGCCGACCACTGAAACCATGCTGTGGCCAAAGGGCAGCTATGGCTCCTGGGCCTCTTATGAATTCCCTAGGCCCATGTAAAAACCTTGCCACTGACAAGGCGGCTACACCAGGCCTACCCTTCTCCTTCTCCTTATTTGTACTTCATTTCTCATTATTATCTCAAAAGATATGAGCAGATTGAGGGGTGCAAGAACGGGTTTCCTGAATAATTCTTTTGAGTTCCTAGTGTGTGCCATGTATGTATTAGTACTTCAGCAATGCAATGCAATACAGAGATACAGAAGACAGACACAGACAGACATATGGTTGTTGAAGAAGAGAGACAAGGAAAGGCAGAATGTAATGAAGTGTGGGGTCTCAGAGGGGACACAGGGTGCTGGGAACCCTAGTCTCAGGAGGCCGGGATGGTCTTGTAGAAGTGGTGTTTGTGCTGAGAACTTTAAAACCGGGTCTTCATTTGGTGCTTGGAAGGGCCTCAGAGACCATCTACTGACCTTCAGAGAAGGAGCTATAGAAACATTAAGACAAGGCCACTGCTTCATTTAGAAGCCTGTGGCTATTTAGCAATTCACTTCAAGGAAGACCCAGGAGGAGAGCATGCATTTCCCGATTCCTTCACCTGAGAAAAGTGTTTTCTTCTCAGAAAGCTTCTGTAATGAACATGCCAAAGCCTTGACAATGCACTGGGTGTTACTCAGATTTTAGCAGGATCTCTGCCATCTAGAAGCGGCTCTGCATCCGTATATTTTATCTGACCTAACCTCAGCCTGCGTGTTCATATTTAAGGGAAGTGGTAACTATGCCCAGAGATTTGGGCTGTTTTTCCATGGAGTCTAGCCAGCTGGGTGCCTGTTGCACCATCTAATCTGCTGTGACAAGCCCGGGTGCCTAGGCTTCCTCTAGCGCTGTTTTCATACGTGTCAAACGTGGGGGGAAATCCAGGCTCCTTCGGCTCTCATGGTTTTCAGGAGGGTCAGAGTCAGTATTTCAGGGAAGAGCATAAAGGACTCTACAAGAATAGGCAGGTGTTGGAGTTTACAAATCCTCGATATTATTTTCAAGTAGCTATATGCATGCCTCCATCACCGTCTCGGCATTAAACATGTATTTATTGTGCGACTCCGCCCGTGGAGAGGCAGTGCTCAGTCTCCAGAACAAAACAGATCCCTTATTCTCTGTAGTTTAGGAGCTTATGATACCAAGAAGATAGCAGCTACTTAAATGAAAGAAAGCAGGGGACCTGCGCAGGCAATTGAATAGCAAACACTGCACAGATACAGAAAGGAAGCGGCTCTGGTTTAACCCTGAAAATACAATCCTCAGCCCTGTACCTAAAGCATGATGCCCTTAGGGGAGCTCTGCAGTCCTTCCCTCTGACCCCCAGGGCGGTGCCAGCAGGCAGAGCAATGGTGGCCCCGCTGGGTGAGGTGGGTGCAGGCGGAGATGGAGGGGGAGGCTGAGGGTCTGCGAATGCAAATGTCAGCCAGGGGATTCGGTCCTCTCAGCGCTCTTCCCGAAGCTATTTCCTCCAACCAGTGATGGGCAAATAATTGCCTTAGTCCTTCACAGAAACTCTCGGCGCCTTTGCTGAAATTCTCAATTAACTAGTTTCCCTAGGATGCGATGCTAGTTGGGCTGAAGCAGAGAGTTCTTTCTCTGCATGAATCGCTCCCTGATCTTGTTCATTCAAAAACAAGCTCAAAGCGTTCCCTAATCTCATCCCGATGGACCACCTTCTAAACGCCAGGCACTGGGGGTGGGCGGGCGGATCCGATCTCCCCTCACCTGGCAGGTGGGCTGCAGCATCAGCCTCTCCCACTGGCCTCTGGCCTCTGTATTCAACCCTATAGTCCACCTCTATCTGCAGAAGGACCTTTCTGGCAAACCTGGTAGAGATGTATTTGTTCAAAAGCCCTCAGTGGCTCGCACAGCCTTCAGGATGAAGCTCAAACCTTTCTGGGTAACCCACAGGATGCTGCCAACCTCATTCAGCCCCATTACCCCGAAAGGGAGCAGACCACAGCTCTGTCTGCAGTGTCATCAGATGGCATGGGCTCCCCCGCCAATAGCCCAGTTCCCATGGCGCCCCTCAGTCTGGGGCACCTCTCCCCACTTCTCCCCCATATGCATCTCCCTTCACAAGGCTGCCTCTGCCCCAGCACATCGGCCCTGACTTCCGCCACTCACACACTTGTCACAAAGCTTCCAGGCCACAAGGCGGTGGTAGAGGCAGAGTATTTCCTTTGTCTTTCATTTTTGACCCCTCGATTTGTTGTGCTCACCATGGTACCTAGTCCATTGTCACTGTCAGTAAGTGCCCATCTCCATTGCCCACCATGAAGGCCCAGGCAGCAGGCCTCTCTCCTGATGGAGGCATCTCTGAGACAATGGAGGGCCTCAGGCACAACCTGAGCACTGGAATCACCCCGCTGTTCTCCAGGGTGGCACATGCCCGGATGCTGGAGCCTGACGCTGCCCGTGTAGCATGGCTGTACCTCGCTACCAGAGGGCCCCGAGCCACAGGTCACACTCCAGGAAGTTTGCAAAGTGAAAAGGGAATGAGCAGGCAGCACGCATTTTGTAGAACCATTTCTGTGAGTTACTCCAAACAGTAAGAGCTCACACTCTTCTGGTACAATCCTCTAGCTAGCTAATGATTGCATCTCAGGGAAGCATCCAAACAAAGCTGGGGGCAGAGACAGATTTCTAACCTCAGACCTGGGCCCGTGAAATGCATGATTCTGGGCAAGTGATTTCACCTCTGTGACCCTGTTGCCTCATCTGCAGAAGACAAAGCTGTCTCCTCTCGGACCCCCACACTGCAGGGGTGCCCAGGGCTGCTGCCTGAACCTCCACATTTGCCCTGTTCCTGCTGGGCCATGCAGTCCTTAAACCTTGACCCATCCACTTTTTGCCAAGGTTAGCGGGTTAGGATGCAAAGTGGAGTAGAATTATGGAGGCAAGGACGCCAATTACTAAAATGCAATACATGCAAACACATCGTATGCAAATTCTTAAGAGGAAGAGGGCTATGCGTGCAGAAGAGCATGTTTTGTTTCACCTCAGCAGGACACAGAGGATCAAGTGATATTAATTAGAGTTTAAATGCATGGGAGTGAAATGAGAGCCATTTTTCTCTTTTCATTGTCATGATCAAGAGAATCACAGCAAAACCAAACAAAAAAGTCAGGGGGATAAAAAGGTAGCAGCTTCTCCTCCCCCCACCTGCCAGACACATCCCTCTCCTTCACCTAGTGCTTTCTGTGGCCCAGGCAGTGTTTCCCGGAAGCCAGCCTGGTCTCCTGCAAGAGGCTTCATGCCTTTTCCCTCCCCCGCTAATCAGTTGATCTCCAGATGTGCGTGGCCTGTCTGCTAAGATGGTCTAATAGTCACCTCTGGCCTCCATTCTCCTTCTGAGCATCTTCGTGTGAAAATGAATCTCTGAGGGCCCCAAGTCCCCAAGGTCTCTGGCAATGGGCTCTTCTAATTAAGAACAGGATGCACTTGGGTAGTTTTAGCTTTGTCAGAACCTGTTTGAAATGTTCAATGGTCAGCAGAACCAGAGGAGAAAGGGGGTGGCGACAGCTTATCTGCAGCAGCTGAGATGATTCTTAAAATGCCTAAGCCAAACTGCGCCAGAAAACCCATCAAAGGGGAACAAGGAGGGGAGCAGAGGAGAGGCGGGGGAGGGGGTGACCAGAGCCCCACTGTCTTCCAGTGACCAGGCCTGCTACACTGCTGGTCCCTCCAGTACCCCATAGCCTTCTTCCGTCTTTCTAATCTTGTACTACAAACCCGGACTTGAAATGATTGGTGGAGGGAGGCAACTATTTTATATGTGTGTGTGTGTGTGTATTGAAGAAAAATGAGGGTATTAACAGCAGAAATCAGTTTTTATTGCCTATCAACTCTTCATTCAAAGACTTTAAATTGGAGCAACAGGAAGCTGCAGGTTGACCGGAAGCTGACCTCACTTCTTGGTATGAGGTAAACCCACCTAAGGTTTATATTGATGAATTCCACCTTTAAGTGCTCCTGTCCCCAAAATCAGAAGGAGCCCAGAGGGTCTATGTGATTGGTCAATGTCTCCGAGTCCTGGTATACAGGCTCTTTAGGGCTCGGGCTCAGGGGTCTGTCTGCACCCCTTTGCTACCTTACTACAGATAAAGTCACACCTTCTGGACTAATGAGAATGCAAGATGCTGGAAAACTACCCTCTATGTTGGCACTAAAATCATCGTTAGAGACGAAATACTACTTACACAGTTGTACACATGATACAACATTGCTCTCTCTAGAAATGTAGATAGTTTTGGATACCAAGTTCTTAGCATGACCATCTCCAAACTGTAAGAATATAGGGCCACATAGATTCTGCCTCATCTGACTCTATCCCCCACCCCACACACACACACACACACACCCTGCTTTTGCACACTACCTTCCCAGGAGCACAGGATAAAGTGAAGTTTTTATATAAAAGCCGATTTTCCCCAAATGCCATTCCATCCCCAGGCAAAGTTCCCAGCACTGTCATCGCGATTTTTGACTTTACCAGCTGTCTCTATGTGTGTGGTCTTCTGGAAAGTCAGCTCAGCCAGATGAATTCCTACACCCCAACTATAACCCACCGGAGAATTAATTCCCTGTGGCTGCCATTCCAGTAGGAGGGAGATGTGAATCTTCACAGCCCGGGCCAGTCTCACAGGGAGGTCTCTGCAGAGGCCGCCTCTGCCACTTCTCTCTCTGCCATCCCTGAGTGGCTTCTACACCCTGCCTCTGAGAGAGTAAGGGGGCCTAGCAGCAGAGATGTAATATTCCATATGCATATTCACAAGACATTTATTATCTGTAGAACATTGTTTGGAAATTGCTCTGCTATTTGATTTGTGATAAACGATTAGTAAACATGTTTATCAAAGTAAATAAAACCTGTAGAGTGGCTTTAATTGGATTCACATACATGTGAATTCGTGTCTGGGCAACCTGAAAAGCAGACCCCTTCTGAGAGGACCTGTGGCATCGCTGGCCCCGTGCCCTGTGCCCTGTCTTCCTCTCTGTCTCCCCACCTCCACCCCTCCCTCTGCACTAAGATTTCATCTAAGCCCTGTCCCACCATCTTCTGGAGGAAAGGGGAGGACACGTGGGTGAGCTGGCCCAAAGGGAAGAATATAATTTGTCCACAAAAACCTGAAAAGGAGGTAAAACTTGCAGAGGGTCAATGCCCACGTGACAGCACTGCCCGGCGTGGGCATTGGAGGAAGAAGGACAGACGGGAGGCCAGACCATAAACCTAGCCATCCCTCAGCCTGCTGGCGAGTCATCCGTCCTCCTATTAATAGCAGCGTCTCCCATCCTGCTTGCCCCAGAAAAAACGAAATGAATGAGGCTCGGCTGCAAGTGTAGGAGAGAAGAAAGCCCAGGATGGCAATAAATCGGAGTGCCGAGTGGCAGGCGCTGTAATCCGCCGCAATGACTCTCTGGCTCAAGGAAAAGCACCTCTTTGGGGAGCCAGTGGAGGGGATCAATGCCCATAAATGCATCTGAGGCAGCGAGCAGCAGCAGAAAAAAAAAAACAGGTCCTGTTGACCAGGACATGCGGTAGATTGCAGGTTGTAAAACCAAATAGAAAGTCATTAAAGCGGTGGGCAAAGGGCACGGCTGTGCACTGCGGGTGCCACGGGGATCTGTGCTAGAAGGGGCTCAGGACGCCCCATGAGCCTGAGGGCAGCACTGCCAAGGCTCTGTCCACGCAGCCCTGGGCTCCTGAGTTGAGATCCTCCCCTATGCCAGACCGCAGGCAGGGAGCGACAGAGGATGTATTTCCACTTAGGCAATAGGTCTATTTAGAAACACGTTCCGACCGGCTTATCAGGGTTCTCGTACATCACACACATATTGAGCTGTATTCATTTGGGGTTCGGGTTGCTTTAACCAAAGACTTTCCTGGGAGGCATGCCAGGGAGGGTATGTTTTCTGGAACAAGTCCACGCTTCTGTCTCCTTCTCCACCTTCTGCTCCAGCAGAGGGCAGAGTCGCCCTGTCTGACGCAAGCTCAGCCCCAGGGGGGTTGCAGGGGGAGGCAGGGGAAGGGGGGAGGGGGGGCGGGGACAGTTTGTGCAGAAGGAGTCCAGGGAGAAGGACCAGAAAAGCACAGACATGAATGAATGCTCATCCTGTAAGTATGTCAAACTCAAAGGCTAGCATGGACCAAATAAGGTTTAAGTTTCTGTGGGCCACAAAAAAAACAAAAGCTTCAATTTTCATGGAAATGTAAGTTGACTTCAAAAAGTATAATATGAAAAAAAAAGAATAAGAGCAATGATGAAATTAATGTTTTCTTCCTGATACTTGACATTTCTTTTCTGCTATCTTTCCTACTTTGTGGGAAATCTTGTTCACAGTGATTACTTTCAAAACTGACCCAAGGTGAATGTCAGTAATACTGGATCTGACTGGAGACTTATTTCCTCACACCGTTGTTTTGTCTGGGCCGCAAAAATATTCGTTGTGGGCCACATGTGGCCCGCAGGCCACGAGTTTGACATGCTTGCTGTAAGGTGACTGTGGGGATACTTTCCAGAACTCCCAGGACAAAAGACCAGAAGCAGGACTGAAAGGAGTGAGTTCAAGGGCCCTGGTGTGCAGTGCCTCAGTTTCCCAGCCTGGCAGATGAGCCAAGGGATGAATGCTTTCCCAGGCACCTGTGAGTGAAACCATTTTTACAGGCCACAGAGAGCGCCGTGAGGGGCCGCGACAGGGACCTAGGCCAGCCCAGCCAGGAGCAGAAGCAAGGTCTGCTCCCAGCCTCCTTGCTCTGCCTGTGGCTGCCCCTTCCCTCCCTGCCTCCTTCCCTGGCTCCCTCTCTGCGTGCACTCCAGTCCTCACCCTTTTCCTCCTGTCTTTCTTCGGCTCCCTTAGCTACCCTCTGCAGCTCCTGGCCTCCTGGGAGAAATAAAAGAAAACCCAAAACAATGCCTGTGGGGGAAATTACAGCAGTTGTTTCCCCCTCTTCTGTCCTCTCCTTGGGAGGTGGCTGCGAAGTGCAGGCTCGCTGCCAGCAATGGGGGGAGCTTTGCTTTCCAGTCTGTGTGCCTCGTTTTGTCAGCCTCTGCACGCCACCCCGCAAACAGCCTGGCCCCATCTATCACAGGAAAGAAGGGCGGAGGGAAGGGGAAAAAAGAACTTGCCACCTTGGTCTCCCATAATGAATGATGGGTGTGGGTGTCTCTTGTCTGCCTTGGCACTGTCCCTGCACCTCCACCTGCCATGAGGAACCCCGCTGGGCTGCAGGAACCCTGCCCCCCACTACTGTCCCAGGGCTCCTGTGCCTACAATTTCCATCCATCAGGCTTTCTTCTGGGAAGGATGGATGGAATCGGGGTCCTCTTGATTGTGGCTGTTTACAGTTCTGTTCCCCTCCGCATACATTCATCTGACACGGATGCCAGACCCTGGCTCTCACGGAATCTCCACTGCCTGTTGCACAGGTGCTTACAACATGGGGCTCTCCCTTCCCCCACCAAAGCTCTCCTACACACTAGACAGACAGACAGACAGACACATACACACAGACACACATATCAGTACACAACAGTCTTCTACTTCACGGAGCCCTGTGGGTGCATGTGATTTAGTCTAACTCAAATTGGATATCAGAGGAAAAATCCTTATTCAAATATTGCTGACTGATTGACCAAGTGAATAAGGATGTTTATAAAGACACCCCCTACACACCTACACACACACACACACACACACACACACAAGCAGTATTGGACGTATTCAAAATGTGTCCAGTGGCTTTCATTGTTGTGTAACCTGAGGGTCATTACTGGGAGTGGCCGAAAGGATCTGAGTAGGAAACTAATGTAAAAACCTGGCTAGGCGATCAGCCCATGTTCATGCAAGACTTCCCATCTGGGTCATCCTGGGAGCTGGAGTACTTGGCTGGGTACACATGGTTCCGAACAGGTCAGGTGTGAGCTGGGCTGGGCTCTGAGGGTCCGCTGCTGCCCACAGGAGGTCAGATGGAGGAGAAACTGAGAGCACTGGCCAGACCATCCCCTGGGGGCCACCCCAGCCCGTGCCCTGGGGACAGAGATTAAAGTTGTTTACCCAGATTAAACATTGGGGGCGGGAGGGATTCAGCAAGGAAGGGAGGAAGGCAGGCACGTGGTACCATAGCAATAATGGCGAATTCATCCCCAGTTTTCAGGCAGGACCATGAGGCCTGCTCAGCCCGCAGCCTAAGCTGCTCAGTGAGAGCGGACTCCTCTCCAGGAGTCCCAGCCTCAGTACTAGGTCCTGCTCTGCCTCTGGTGCTGGCTTGGCTGGTGGATGAGCGCAGGGGCCCAGATGAAGTATAGGGACCTGAGGAGGGATTCGTGCATGCAGGCACCTCAGTCTGCAGTGAACTTTAGGGGTGGCCTTGCTTGCCACTCAGGTGTCAGTGCCTGGAGGACCGTCCTGGAGGACCAGCCCTGCAGCTGGGCCTCAGTAGCCACCAGCTTCTCCCCACAGGTATGCAGACCCTTCTGGATTGGCGGGCCCACTGGGAAGGACCAGCGGCAGGCCAGTTGCCTAAAGCTTCTCAAGGAGGAGTGGCTGTAGGTCCCAGCATGGCTCTGGCCCCCATGCCTTCAGGCGGCCCTGACCGGCTTCCTCCATGCCAGATCCCTGCAATGGACCACAGACACCCATAAGCAGAGCTCTTATCAGCTGATGGGTCTCCAGTGAGCACACGTTCGGGTTTAGAAGAGATAGCAGGTTTGTTCCCATGAAAACATTTTTGTGGGAAGCACAGAAATTTACCTACCCCCTCCCCCTCTGCAGAGCTTCCCTTCGGTCTGCCCCCCCCCCCCCCCCTCCGTCTCCCCGAGTCGCCCTGTGCCCTTGCCGTCCCTCTGTCCTTGCTCGGCGGTGCATTTTATAGGGAGCTGTAAAGTTTGATGACAGCCTTCCTTGTCAACGCGGCCCTCACGCTGCCCTCCGTGATATACTGCACAGACCCTCCCTCCGGCACTGAGCAGCCTAAGCACTGATGAGGGGAGAGAGGCAGATGGAGGCAAAGGGGAAAGTGAACACCGAGATGCAGCAAGGCTGACAGGACAGGCTCAGGGGGGAAGAAGAGTCCTATGAGAAGCCCAGGGAGGAGGAACAGGGAAAGTGGGAGGGAGGAGAAACACAGGCAGGCTGCCCATTCTCTTGGGTTCTTTTGGTTTCCTGGTGGATGAGTGTGTGTGTGTGTGTGTGTGTGTGTGTGTGTGTGTGTGTGTGTTGCAAGAAACCAGGAATCCTATTTTGAGCAGCATCGTGACAAGCTCCAAACTGGAAGAAATTCTGAGCAGGACGAGATTCAGCCTCGATAAAGAAAATGACTGAGGAGCCGTGGAGACTGGGTCCAGAGGCCTCCTGAGAAAGAGGGCTGCCGTCGGTCCATCCTGCAGGAGGCATCCATCCAGGTTCCCTGGGAGGGCTCCAGTGTGCTCAGGGCACCACCCCTGGGTCTCAAGGTCAGGAACTCCAGGCCAGGAAGCCAGGCCCTCAGTCCAGGTCCCTTTGGTGTTTCCCGGCAGATGAGGCACAGCCTTAGGCTCCCTTAACAGAGCCACGAAGGCTGACAATAGGTGGCACTGGCGGAGTCAGAGTTCAGGTTTTTGTTATACATATTTGCTCCCACGAAAACCACACATTGAGTTGGCTTTACCAGCCCCAGGGGAGACTGATGGGTTGACCATGGAGCAGCCACAATAAAAGCCATTGGAAGACAATGTTACAGACACTCCAGGGGACAGCCATGCACGCACGCACGCACGCTGCTCCAGGAGTCCCGCCCACCAGGAGGTGTCCCTCTGGGTGCCCTCCTGTCTCCCATCATCCCACTCAGCCTCCAGCAGTGATCGCCTTTAACCCCAACTCTCAGCTCCGGCAGGATCTGAAGCGCCCTGTCTCAGATCTCCCTAAAGCATTGGTCAGCAAACTCATTAGTCCACAGAGCCAAATAGCAACAGTACAACAATTGAAATTTCTTTCTAGAGCCACATTTTTTAAACTTAAACTTCTTCTAACGCCACTTCTTCAACATAGACTCGCCCAGTCCGTGGTATTTTGTGGAAGAGACACACTCAAGGGGCCAAAGAGCTACATGTGGCTCGCAAGCCGCAGTTTGCCTACCACGGCCCTAAAGAAACTGGCACATGGCCACTAGCCCAGGGCGAGGCCTGCTGCTCAGCCCGCAGTTCCTAGCATGAGGCTGGGCCGCCGCCGCCCTAAACTTGGCCTTCAGCGCCTGCAGCGCCCTCCCCACATTGCAGATTAATAGGCGGTTCAGATGCTCCCCTTTCAGCGCCAGGCAGAGAGGCGGGGGCCGCAGTGAACGCCAGCCCACGGTGTCCGGGTTATTAAATATGTCTGTAGAAGGCAGGTAATTTGTGTTTCTGCTTTGTGCAATTGACACTAATGGCACATGCATAACACAGAGCCATCTTCCCAAACACGCGTCCAAGGAGTATATTTACCAAGCACAAAGGCGAGGAGCCGGGGAATGGAACCCTGAGGATAACATGTTTGTGGGAAAGCGATGCACTCAAGTTATTATGTATGAAAACGACTGGCAGCGTTGTCAATCTAGGCTCTTTAGCGCAAGAGGATGAACAGGGGGGGCGGGCCTGCCAGCTGGAGGAGAGGGACGGGCAGCTATGTGGGGATGGAGGTAAGAAGTGGGAAAGGGAGATAAGATGAGAACTAAAGCTTTTAAAGTGAAATTTCAGAGAGGACCAGGAGGGGATGTCATAGGTCAAAGGGACGAATGGGGAGAATAGAGCTTGGGATAGGATCCTGGAAGGGACCAGCTCTGCACCTGTATTTCCTGTGCTCCCTGGTCCTTTTATTTTTAATATATTTTATTGATTTTTTACACAGAGGAAGAGAGAGGAATAGAGAGTTAGAAACATCGATGAGAGAGAATCATTGATCAGCTGCCTCTTGCATACCCCCTACTTGGGACATGCCCGCAACCAAGGTACATGCCCTTGACCTGAATCGAACCCAGGACCTTTCAGTCCACAGGTTGATGCTCTATCCACTGAGCCAAACTGGTCTCGGCTCCCTGGTCCTTTTACTTCAATAAACAGAGCCATTCATTTTCCATGTAGATCTTCATCCCCTTCATTCCATCATGCCCCTGATGACTGAGGAGTCCTACACATAACTCGGATTTTTTTCAGTACTCTGTGTTTTCTAAGACAGAATCAACTGTTTGTTGCTCCTGATTTACGCGTTTGGTTTATATCTTACTTTCCCTCCTTGGACCTTGATGTTGGTTTGTGTTGACAAAGCAGGGAATGAACACCATGACCTTGATTTTATAGACAAGGCAAGTGCTGTCCTGGGAAGAATGGCATTGGCATCATCATGGGAGATGATGAAGGTGAAAGGCACTCCTGTCTCCAACACGGGAATCAAACCACTGGCTTTCCCTACTTTTCTCCTGGGAACACTGCAAACCTGAAGAGTGTCAAGCCAGAGGAACATGCCATGGGGGTCTCTCAAAGATTGCAGCAAAGGTGTCAAAATGATCAATACAAGCTATCAGATCATCAAAAAGTAATAGTGTACATGCTTACACCCATACCCTCCCCTCACACACACACACATACACACCAGAAAAATCCATCTTCACCAGCCTCTTCTAACCGGGCTCAGCTGGTAGTAGCCCAGTCAGATTCTGTCAAGGTGTGGCTGGGGGTTTAGACTAAGGTGACCAGGTGTCCTGCTTTGGGCGGGACAGTCCCGATTTTTAACAATTTGTCCCGCATCCCGCATTTTAAAATGCTGCAGGACGCGGGACAAATTGTTTCAATTTGGGATTGTCCCACCCAAAGCGGGACATCTGGTCACCTTAGTTTAGAAAACAAATAGATGGTAAAATAGATGGTAAAGAGGATGCCGCACTTGCGGACAGTCTAGAAAATGTGGCAAGCTCTCTTTTCTTGTTGCTGCGTCTCTCTCTGCGAGACTAGAGGACTGGGTGGCTGTGAATCCTTGCAGAGCCACAGGTTGTTGCCCATATGCTATTCTCCCCCTGCTCTCAGATGAAGAAAGAAAGGAATAATCCACACAGATGATCTGTCCAATGGCCTGTACAAAATTCTATCTTAAACGTGCCAGAGGTCTAACTCCCTATATGATGCGATTAAAAATGTCACAGTTGCCTGGTCAGCATAGCTCAGTGGTTGAACCAGGAGGTCAGGTTCGATTCCCAGTCAGGGCCCATGCCCGGGTTGTGGGCTCCATCCCCATTGTGGGGCATGCAGGAGGCAGCTATCAATTGTTCTTTCTCATCATTGATGTTTCTATCTCTCTTTCCCTCTCCCTTCCTCTCTGAAATCAATAAGAATATATTTTTTAAAATATCATCATTGCCCATAGAGAAGACGCTGTATAGGACTTTCTGGACAACCTATGGCCTGCTTATAGTAGGGGACAAAAGCCAGCATCCAGAGTCTTAGAGGTTTCAGCCCATTATTTCCATGGAGATCTAGGCTCCCCTTACTCCTGCTCACTTCACTTTTATCTTCCTCGACTCCATCTGAGCCCACATGCCCCAGGGAGAAGGGAAGCAGGCTGGTGTTCTTCCACAATCCTTCTTGGCCCCATGGAGGTCCTGAGAGGACTCCAGGAGCAAACCACGTGCATGTGAGAATGCCTTTAGCTCCGATCTGTTTTAAAGCCAGAGCTGTTCAACGCATGCAGAAAGAAAGCAGCAGCATAAAACAGAGGGAGAGACAAAGGGAGGGTTTTTATATCGTCTGCTGAGCTGTAAAACAGAGCCATGACCATAGGGAGAGGCAGGCAGGGCCCCGATGCAGCTGATTCCACAGAGCAGGAGGACTCACAGAATCTTCTCGATTTCCCATCCATTTCCCTGCTCTGCAGCTCTGACGGGGCTCTTTTATTGAAATGTATATTCTTCATACAGCATATGATGAACCCTTAGCTCCTTGAGTGCTGAGGCCCAGTCAGGCCTGCGTGTGCTCTGGCCCCTCCAGGGAGAATGTCGCATGGACTACCAGAGCCCCAGCTCTGCCCTTCGGTGGCTTTAGTGCAGAAATCTCTCACTGCCCATCAGAGATGGCTCTTTGGGGGAGAGTAGTGAGGCCACCAGACCAGGGGACTACCAGATCATTTCCATTGTGACCAGAAACCCCGTTTCAGTACGGGATGGCAAAGGCAACCACTGTAATGCCTTAGCCTGTACTGACTCCTCCCCAGCTGCTTCCTGCCTTGATGGAAGGGTAAGAAGGTTAATTACTCCCAGGCTCATCTTTGGACTTCAAGGAGCATATCATGACTGCTTGGAGGAGGTGGAGGGACTGGTCTGGCTAGCCCCAGGTTTTGGAGGACCACAATGGTCATGAATTTGGTGGCTGCTCCAGCTGAAATCTTTGATATCGGAAAGGTTCCTCATGAGGTCAAATATGCATCTCCCCAAATTCCAACACCAGGAGCACAGCTTGCAGGGAACAATGATCCTGAATTCTGCACAGCGTGCCCTGGACGACATAACCAGCCCCGCAGGTATAAGCCTCAGGACGGATGGTCCCAGCAGAGACCACACACAGCATGTAAGGGAAGCTGTAAGGGAAGACCGCACAGCTATGGCATTTGGGAGTATCGAGTGCCTCTGGGAACCAGCCTCAGACATTGCAAGAAGGTAGAGGACCAGCTGATGCCCAGTGGGGAAGCTATGTCTGTTTATTAGCAGGAAATGAGAGTCACCCATGGGTGAGAGAATATCTTTTCATCCATTGGCAATTGGAGAATGAGCTTGAAGAAAAAAAAAAAAAAAAAAAAAAAAGAATGAGGCAGGCTAGGGGAGAGGAGCTCCTACTATAGACTATCTCCACTCCTCTCCCCTCCTACCCCCTCTCACCCCCTTGAGGACATCATCCTTAAAATATATTTCATTTCACAGCTGCATTATGGTACCACAAAATCCTGGGAATCCAATTTAAGAACAGATTACCTCCTCACTTACTTCATTTGAAGCAATTACATGTTAATTTTCATTGAAACCAGCCTAATGCATACCAATCTGATGCTGCAATCTCATTTGAATACTTAAGGGAACATCCACCGGTTCGGGGCTCCAGAGATTTATATTTAAAGGGCCACTTCATCATCCTTTTCATCGGTGGACTCAGGGCTATTCCGGGTCCCTCCCACGGCTCCTCGGGTCTCATGGTGAAAGAGCTGATCCGTTTGCAGCCAACAGCACAACTGTCCTTGGAGAAGAAGCCGGGGTTGTGAGGCTCCCATCTCTTCTCTGCCATTTCGCCACATGTGATTGCAGGGAGAACGCCTACCGCTTGCTTTGCCTGCCTTGCCAAGTCCAAATTCCTTCTGTGCCATCCGCCCAGGAGAGGGCAAAGGTCAATGCCAAGCCCCGGCCCTTTCTCAGCCTCCATCTGCAGTGGCAATCTACAACCACCTCCGATGGTTGATTACTGCATATTGTATTTCCAGCCATTCGCCTAAGGAGGAAATAGCTTTCCAGACAAGCTCTGTGCATTGATTTGAGCTACTGGTAATTAATAATGCTCGGGGACTTTGAAATCAGCTGGTCTTTTCGTTTTTGAATAGGAACCTGTGTTGTGTGGTTTTTGGTGTGTTTTTTTTTTTAAGGGCTTGTCTGCTTAGTTTATGCATTTAAACTAAAGAAAATTATGTCTGCAGCTACAATTTAATTAGATTGTAAGGCTGTAAAGGACCCGAGACTATTGTGAAGACGCTGTATGAATGTGTTCTATATTATGCTGCAATTAATCCACGCTGACATGGAGGCCGGCAGATGGGAGTGACAAGATGGATCACATTCAAGATAGGCTAGCGTCACCAGGTCCAAATCGGCCCAAGTTGTTCTGTTTTGAATTAGAAACTTGGTGGGGGGTGGGGACGGTCAGGAACTAGACAGACACCTACAGCCGTGGGCTAGGTTTGGCCGTGAGGCAGGACAGGTGTCTAGAGGATGTAACACTCCGTGGGAGGCATGTTCATTGAGCCCCCACTGTGTGCCTGCTAATTCAGCCAAACATGTTAAACAATGACAAGGCCCAGTTCTTGTGGAGCTTTCTCTCTCTCTCTCTCTCTCTCTCTCTCTCTCTCTCTCTCACTCTCTCTCTCTCTCACACACACACACACACATTTAAACAGATAAACAAATGCATCCGGTGATGAGTGTACAGTGGAGAAAAATAGCGAGTGTGAGGAGGACGAGAAATGTGGACGGTGGTACTATGTCACTACTCTATCATGACTGCATCACAATGGCCATGCAGGGTAGAGCCCGTTGCCCTGGGATTTTCTTCCTGGGAGGAATCCACAGGCCTCGAGGACTGTTTCTTAGTGTGAGTTACACTAATGATGGTAATGGTTTATGTATCACAGTAATCTCAAAGCTCCAGGCCAAATCACAGCCCCCATTTCTGGAAGTAATGACTTGTAACTTTTCCCACCAGTAAAGCTTTAAAAAAAATCAAAGGACCTTATGTGATACTAGAGGCCTGGTGCATGACATAGGGTCCCTCAGCCAGCCTGCGCATGTTAGCAGTCCAGGAGCCCTTGGGGGATGTCCGACTGACAGCTTAGGCCCGCTCCCCATAGGCTTCCGCCATCACTGCTGCATCAGGCTGGCTTGTGGCTGAGTGGCACTCCCCCTGTGGAAGCACATTGACCACCAGGGGGCAGCTCCTGCATTGAGCGTCTGCCCCCTGGTGGTCAGTGCACATTATAGCAACTGGTTGTTATGCTGTTTAGTCTATTTGCATATTACCCTTTTATTATATAGGATGGCCAGTAAGCTGGATCAGGAGGTACACACAGATCATGGAGAGGGGTCCATGCTCACGGGGCCCCAGAGTGACGCCTGGCACACCTTCCTGATCTTTCAACCTCAACAGAAGCAACAAAAATGGTGTTTCTTTCCTTTATAAAGAGCTTGGCAGATAGGCTTTTTGTCTTCATGTAGCAAAAGTGAATACAATTTGCATTGCCAGAGAGTTTACTAGACTAGCAGAAAGTGGTTGCAATACAAAGGAACGACAGTTTAAAATCTAATAAAAATTCGTCTAACGCTGCATTTGAATGAATGTGAGTTGCTCAGAAACTGTGGACTCCCATGCTCATGGGGGCTGAGAGCTTTCTGTCTCGCTCAGTCCCAACCGAAACAGTCTCCCCTCCTGAGAAAACAGGAGCTACACTCAACACTGTGCCGTGTGGACACCTGTCTTGTAACCCCGTTCATCACCACACTTCCCTTTCTCCCTAAACCTGCAGTTCACTCACTCACAGTATTTTAATTAACTGTGTTACTTTTCATTTTCAAGTCACCAAAAAAGGACAGCAGCAGGGAAAAGGGCTGAGCCATTGGTTGCCGTGGTGAAGAGAAATTCACAGCTCAGTGGACCTCACCGGGCTTATGCTTTTGGCCAGATCACTTGCAATCCCCTGGTGTATGATACTTTCCCAGACCTGGGCATTCATTCACTCAGCACCCCTCCTTGCAGGCACTGAGCTAGTAATCCTAATGCCAGTGAGGGCACGCAGTGGCGACCACGATGAGGGCAGTCAAGGCAGGATGCTCAGAGTCCAGCAAAAGGGCGTGGCCATCTCCACCTCTGTTCGCTTGTTCATTTTCTCTTCTCTGCTCTCTGCTCTGTAGGCAAAGCACCACATTTCCATCATTTTCCAGGCGTCCTGAGCCTCTGACTTTGGTAGAAAGGCAGGAGGTAGGGGAAGGCACCTCCTCTTCTGCTTGAGTGGCATCTAACGCAGGGGCTTTGTCTCCCAAGGACTCCACCCGTCCCTGCACACTGCGGGGTCTGCTGACTGGGCCTCAAACCAGTGCTTCACTGGAGTCCCTCCAGCTGTGGAGATGTGTATGGCCTTGGAGAAGTATAACCAGCTACATTTAACCTCTTGGTTGCCTTGCCATCCTCTCCTTGGTTTCTCTGCTCTTCCATCACCTCTTTCATCCGTGTAACCAGTTACTGATATAGGAAGAGTGGTTTCTCACTGGTTCAGGCTCCTAATGCAGATCAAGGAAGGAATAAAAGTACTCAAAGGTACTCAGAGACCACCCCTGAGCTGAATGTGGGAGCCGCTGCAGCAGTGAGCCTAGGATGGACGGGGCTCAGTGCGTCTGGCAGGAGGAGGAGTAATTGCAATGGCTCATCGAGGTCGCTTGGCTTGGCACACCCAGCCCCACTGCCTGGCGGACCTTCACTGTCTAAGGCCATGGAGGGGCTGAATTCAACCACCTTTGCAGTGATCATTTAGAATGATCTGCGTTTTCAAGGGTCCTAGAAGGTCTGAGTGCTAATCAATGGAGGAGGAGGAATGCAGCATCATCGTTTTATAAATTAAATACACGTTAGAACAGCAAGGACAAGTGGTGGAGGAAACAGTTAAGTCACGGCACCTGCGCGGATTCTGGGCCCAGTGCTGGCATCCCAGGCTGCCCCGGGGCTCCCATGCCAACCACACTGGAATGTTACCCACCGGAGGGGTGGCTGTATCTCTCTGTGCACAAACAAGTCACCTACCCCTTCAGACACACCCACCTGAAGTTGTATAGGAATGTGTGACATATGCCTATCCTTCGCTCTACCTACAGGGCAATACAACCCAAGGTCCCCAGCCCTGGAGTTGACAGACATTAGGGAATACGACCTCTGGGCACCGGCAGAGGTGAGCTTTAGTATGAAAGACCTTCAGAATGTTCCACTGATCAATGCTCAACAATGACTGGGTGACGTTGAGCAAGAGAAACTACCTTCCCGGGTTTAGGTCTCCTCTTCTTAAATATGCTAAATTCGAGGATCTCCAAGATCCTTCTCCTTTGATTATCTACTCTTATAGATGGGGATTAAAGAGCAAATTACAATTCCCCGAACTCTCTCTATCTACCATATGATGGATGCGTTCTATGCAAAGACAGAGAAAGTGGAAGGCGCAGAGTCAGGGAGAGGGGGCAGTGAAGAGAAGGAAGGAGAGACTCCAGAAGGCTGTGCTTTTGATGAGGGTGGTATTATTTTTGGAAAAATAATTTTACTTCATGTAGATGATCTAATATGGTCTCTGAGCAAGGCAACAAGCCAAGGGCCCTGCGTGTCCCCTGTGGTGAGCCGGGAAAGGGCCTGTACAAGGAAGGAGGGGGCGCAGGGACCTGGTAGGGGCAAAGCTTTGTGCAGGCGGAGATGTGCTTAAACCACGCGGCTCGCTCTGCAGGGAGCAGCTGCCTTGACACACGCCGTGTACAACACTTGCTCTTCATTTTAAACGCATTTGAGATGTCATGTCTAAAGCAAGATAAGACCTTTTCAATAACTTTCCATATTTACGCCGCTTTTTTCTTTTTTTTTAAACAAAGGCGTGAGTCTGAATAAAAACGCATCTTCGAAGGACGCCTTTTAAAGAATCCACGGGACAGCGGAAAACGTGTGGATGATGAAATAAGTTCAACTGCACAGGATAAAAAAAAAATCGTGCCACCAGATGAGGAAGAATGACACGAAAAGGGACAAAGAGACTGGGGGCTGGTGAGAAAGGGTGCAGAGAGAAATTGGGTAACAGGAGGCAGCTGTCAGGACGGAGCTGGAGTCCTAGTCCTGATGTTGACTTCAGACTCCTTCCCTGTCTCCCAGCTCTTCCGGGAGCTGACAAGTCAATGAACCCAGGAGTGCTACACGCAGAAGGTGACTGCTAACGTGACCTCGGAGTGCACACTCCCTGCCTCTCAATCACTTCCGGGTAAAACTAGCTTCACTGACAACTCAAGAGATGAAGAGAGGCATTCCCTTAAGTCGGTGGTTGGCAAACTCATTAGTCAACAGAGCCAAATATCAACAGTACAACTGTTAAATTTTCTTTGGAGAGCCACATTTTTTAAACTTCAACTCCTTCTAATGCCGCTTCTTCAAAATAGACTCGCCCAGGCTGTGGTATTTTGTGGAAGAGCCACACTCAAGGGGCCAAAGAGCCACATGTGGCTCGAGAGCCGCAGTTTTCCCACCACTGTCTTAACTGGTTGGTGCGGAACACACCATCTGGGAGTGGAGGAGATCACATCTCTGTCCTGCTCTCACTCCCCAGGCTGGGATAGAGGTCTGCAGTCAGAGCTACCTGGGTGTGGGCTAATGGTGTGTACCTGCAAGGCAGGGCATGCAGGGCATCCAGGGCATGCCCGAGCTGCCCAGGCTCTGCCAATGGAACGCAAGCAAACACTTGTTTCGATTGCTGTGGCACACAGATCTGAAGGAGCCACAGAAGGAAATCAGTGCTCAGTGCAATGGGCTGGCGTTGAGCTGAAGAGCATTCAGGTCATGGTGTTGAGTTAAGTAAGATGGCTTTCCTCTTTGTGATATCTGGATGGAAATACTATTTAAATGCAAATCACAGAGGCATTTATTACAACCATGGTTATGATTCCGAAGTTATTTAAAGAGCAAGTCACTGGATGAATATCTTACCAACCACCCGGGTGAAGTGACTCAGTGCGGTGGGCACTGCCTGCTTCGCTACAGAACACAGCAAGCAGAGAGCCGCTCTTGCCCTTCCTGTGGCAGGCAAGAAGGCAACTGGCATCACATGCACAAAAAAGACATACATCCCCAGCCGGTTTGGCTCAGTGGATAGAGCATCAGCATGCGGAATGAAGGGTCCCGGGTTCAATTCAGGTCAAGGGCACATGCCCGAGTTGCGGCTTGATCCCCAGTGTGGGGCATGTAGGCGGCAGCTGATCAATGATTCTCTCTCATCATTGATGTTTCTCTCTCCCTCTTCCTAAGCTTTCCTCTGTCTGAAAGCATAGAGGATGGTCCACTAGGCCCAGCAGCAATCCCAGCGCCTTTCAGCGATTTTCTGGAGGTGACAGGACCTCCTCTGGCTGTTTCACAAACTGTGACAGAAGGAAGATTGTCCTGGTAATCTTTGAATATGTTAGAATAATTTAAAATCTTATTTAATTAAAATTATGCATATTTTAAATGTTTATTTTATTATTAATTTGTGTTAATTCTCACCCAAGGATATTTTTTTTCATTGATGTTTAGAGAGAGTAGAAGGGAGGGAGGGAAGGAGAGGTAGAGAGATATCAATGTGAGAGAGAGACATTGATTCGTTGCCTCCTCCCCCCCCCTCAACCCCCTCATACTCCCCCTGACCTGGATGGGACCAAACCCATTTACATGCTCTTGACCTGACTGGGAATTGGACCTGCAACCACTCTAACCTGAACAGCACAAGCCAAAGCTATATTTTAAAAAATAAAAAGAGTCACTACTGTTGCATTCAAAGCTAGCCTGAAAAGAAGGGGGGCGGGGTGGGGGGGTGGTGTGTGTAGTGGATTAGTAAGCGTTTCCCCTAAACTGGGAGACTGTTATCCCTTAAACGTGTAAAAGGACATGTTTGTCAGGTCCTGTCCTGTTTGTTGGATTAACACACACATTCAGGTCCAGCCTGCCCACCCAGAGCTTGGGGTTAGGGATGGAGAGCACGTCTCTCTAACGCCTTCCTTGCTAATGGAAGGCTACACGGCAGGCCAGGTCCACGTTGCCTACAATGCACGTAGCGGCATGAGCTGTCCAGTGAGTCCGATTCACCTGCTATGGACTGGGCTGGCCATGCCCATCCCCAGACTGAAATGTCATTTTATATCAGTTCGGAGACACTCGAGGGATTTTCTACAAAGTCCCATTATTTACTAAGTGAGTGGTTTGTGAAACTTTATTATTTTCCTTTTGCAGCCCCTTCCCCCATAGGTCAGCCTTTCCACAGCTTGTCTTTCAAGATGGATAACAACGTGAAACGGTAAAGGCACACTGGTTTCTCTCATTTACCACTCAGTGCCTTCGCGTGGATGGGTCACGTGATGCAAGGCCACTTCCATCTCGGTCTGTTTCCGATGCATCTCTCTGTGCACATTGTCTCAGCCCGGGCCACTGCTAACCAGTAGGCACCCCAGAAAGACCGCCACGCATTGGGAAATGAGAAACAAAGGGGGAGGTGTGATGAATGGCTCAGCCCGCATTCCAGACAACCGGGAAGGCAAAATGCCAGGCAGGAGTGACCTGTGGTTGGGTGGTTGAGCAGCTACTCGCAATCTGAGTCATTTCTGTTGAAACCAGTGAAGTTTTCCTCTTCCTTTGCCAGAATGCCCATGTTAGCATCAAACTGGCTTCCTTCTGTTTCAAGCATGAATCGCGGACAACCTTGCCAGCAGATGCAAATGTATGCTAAGAATTTGTATTAATAATCTTGATTATGGGATAGACTCCAATCCCAGTTGGTGTTGCCTGACTGGATAAACATTCTCTGTCTTACCTATTAAGGGATTTCAATAGGGAAATCATTCAGTGGGTGAATATAAAGCCTCGTGCTTCTTTTTCTTGAGTTGACTTGACATCTGAGGCACCTATAGCTCTTTTCAAAAGGTCAGTGCATTAAACTCTCCCCGATGTCTCTAAAAAAATTCACATCATACACGTAGGAGGCCGTTGCTCTGAGGAGCACCTGGCTCACTCAGGATGGCGGAAGGCACAGCATTAAGAACTACCTATCATTTCCCGGTTCATCCCTGTGCTTAAATCTCCAGGCTGTATTAAAGCTGGATTCAAGCTTATAAAAAGGAGTTCAGGATAATATGTTCCTCCCTTTCATGTATTCTGTTCTATCAAATTTAGATTTGGAGTTTTCTACCCCCCAATTTTTCCAACAAAAAGAGATAGAAAGGAGAAAGAAAGTCAACAGGTCTTAAAAACTTTGGGTAGATAATAAAGGCATATATATATATAACATATATGCATATTACATAGGGTGCTACCAAAATATGTATACATATTTTGAATGATTATAATAATTCCAGTGGGTAAAGCTGAAAAGAAAGAAATAGCAATTGAGCTATGAGCTGTGTATATACATTTTGGGGGGACACCCTGTATCTATATTTTTAGGGGACACACACACAGAAACTTTCAAGGACTACCTACCATATTTTCACTTTTCTTCTAACACAAAGTGAGAATTCAACATCCCAGTTTTCCTCTTCAGGGAGAGGACTTCTGAATGTCATTTATATGAATACATAAATTCAAGACATAGCTCTGCATTTACTCATTTAAATCGTCAAAGTAGATCCAGAAATAAGATAGCAAATATGTAGAAGTGGGACTTTATTCCTCTTTCCTTGTTTCTCCCAGCTCTGCCATCTTCCCTGCTTCCAACCCTGCTTCCAACCCACCCACACGTTTTGGATCAACATTACGAATTTTTTAAATGTCCAAGTCAAAAAATGTCCGAAGTCTCTTCAATTTCTTCTTGTCCCCTAATTTCAACTCAACATGACTATGCTTAAAAACATTGGCAGCAAAATCATTTCACCAAAAATGGATAAGACATTAAACCCCAGGCCAGTAGCACAGGAGAAATAAGAAATATATCCGTCCATGCCCACAGTCCACATGGTCACACGTCAGCCACAGGCTGACAGTCAGCCCTCCAGAGAGGCAGCTGCCCTTGATGGAGAGAAGGCATGTAGGAACTTTGAAGGACATACTATTTCCTAAGTTTGTCAGGGCTAGGAAAACCAAGATTGTGGGGAAAGAAGTTCATTCCATATCTATTCAGTCATTCATTCACTTAGTGAATGCCAAGTTATAGCCAGGCATACTTCTAGGAACACTTCTAGGCCCATGGGGTACAGCACACAAAAGACAAGAGTCCCCAACCCCTTCTGGCTGGAGGAGAGAGACGCCAAGTTAAGGTGCGTGTTTATTTCAGAGAGCCGTGAGTGCTGTGAAGACCACCTGTTAGGCAAAGGACTAGAGATTCATAGAGAGTTGAGTAGATGGCTGGGCAGGGGGGCGGTGTTCTGTCTTTTGGGAAGTCCATTTTGAGGAGGTGACATTTGTCCTGAAATCTAAATAGTGGGTAGGAATTAGCCAAGGGCAGGTGTGGGGACAGCAGAGGGGAGAAGGATGCAAATGTGCTGAGAAAGGAGAGAATCTGGGCTCATCACAAGCAGAGGCCAGTGCAGCTGGCTCCATGGGGCCAGTGGAGTTCTGTGAGCCTTAAGGGAGAGATGCAGGCAGGAGCCAGATCTACAGGCCAATTCTGGTCTACAGCCCCACAAGCAAGGTCCATCATTGCTTATAAGAACCTGGCTCTTTCACAGCCACAGGGATACGGCGCTGAACGAGTAAGTGCATCCATCCGCAAGTCCTGCCTGCCTTTTATAGGATGTTTATAACTCAGAAAGGCACCCTGCTTAGTCTCCACCCGTCACCAAGACCTGCCCTGAAAGAATCCAGGCATATGTTCCCTAACCTGCTGTAAACGGCAATGGATAATGGTCATAATCCTCTTCCGACAATGAAGCATCCCTCTGATCAGCACTAACCCTTTCTGCCTCATCCCAGGAAGCACTGAAGGGCGACCTCAAATGTCGGGGGTACAAGAAATGCATTGGGGAGGTTGTTGTGTGTGTCTAAGATGTATCGGCATGAATGACTTGGCTCTGGACCCCCAACATTTCACACAATCTCAGATCTGTCTAAGTTTGTTTAAACTCTGCAGACAGCTTAGAGGTGGGCCGTGGGTGCAGACAGATGGACGGCAAAGAGAGAGGAAGCTGGGTGAGTGATAAGTGGCCAGGGCAGCAGCCAAGCCGGACACCTTCTGGTGTGTACTTTTGTTTACTAATCTCCTGTTCTTGGCAGCTCCTTTGGCGCGGTCACATGGCTTCTCCACACGGGGCTGCTTAATTGCTGCCAGCGGATAGTTTGACCCTTTTTATCCAGATGGCTCCCATCTCCCTGGCACCGATGCCACTGCCCCTTTCCCAGAGAAAGCCCAGCGGCCTCATTACTTCCGAACAGGGGCCCCTCGAGAAGAACTCCCTGATGGCCATCACCTTGGAAAAGTGACGGGGAAGCATCAAACATGAGGCCAAAGGAAAACGGGGGGTGGGGAAGGGGAGAGGGAAGGGGTGCCAGGTCCCACTCCCCTACCCCCGCTCATTTCTGGAATATGAATGTGTTTATTTATAACTCAACATTCAAACTAATTATGAGCTGAAGGCTTTCAAGTCAAAAATGTAGGTCAAGCGATATGATGTGGGATAATGGCAATTGTTTCAGCTTCAGAGAACATGTAAGTAATTGAAACTTGCTATTTCACTGACTTATTACAGGCCAGCATCCTTGCTGTGAGCCATGGAACCCCGGCTCCCGACCACCCTCAAACACATTGGCTTCTGGGTTCCTTTGCCGGATGGCGGGGCTAGGTGACAGCAAAGCCTAGGCCACTGGTGCAGCCAGATACCAGGTACGCTGCCCCTCCCTCCATTCACAGCATGCACAGGGGTACTCAGTACACCCCTCTCCCTGGGCCCCCAAAAAATCCATAGGTGAAGGAGATCAAGATGGGTCAGTTGGAGGTGGGCCCGAGGCCAGTGTCCCCCAGCATGAAGTCATCAGCTTGGCACTGGGTGGCCAGCCCATCATGGCTGTGTGGTGGCAGCAGCCTGGCGTGCCAGCCAACCAACCAGAGAACACCCTGCAGTCCTGGGCTGGGGGTCTGCAGGAGTCAAGGCAGGATCATTAAGGACAATTAGCCTTGTGCGCAGGCTGCTGCAGACTCTGTTTTATACCAGAGGTGGGAACTTGGGATGCCAGCTTCTCTGCTTTGTGTCTTCCCAGTTCTTCCTCTTTCCACTCTTCTTGTCTAATTAGCTTGTCCCCTGGTCCCTTCTGCCCCTCTTCCTTCCTCCCCCTCCCCCTCCCAACCTGCTGTGCCTCTGCTCAGTTCCCTCTTTTGGTTTCTCACGTTTCCCTTCTAAGAGGCGATTTTTAATAGCTCTCTTTCTGCACCAACATGGATGGTCCCCGCTCTAATAGCACAGATTAAATTAATAAGCAGGCACATTTATTTACTCGGAACGTACAGCATCGCGCTCCCCGGGGAGGTTTTCTTCGGGCAGCCAATCCTCCTCACTAAATGGGATGCAGCCTCCGAAATCGCATCCATTTCATACTCTGCCCAGACCTAGGGCTCCTAAGCAGGTTCTTCCCTGTGTGCTCTGTGGGAGTCTCGGGAACATCCTTCCGTGGGCTGGAAGGAAGGCGGCAGGAATCTGGGGCAGACTGGGGGCGGACTGAACATCCCAGAACAGTGGTTTCCTAGTAGCAAGGGGGGGGGGGGGGTATGGCTATGACAAGAGCAGCCAGGATCCCTTGGGGGATGCTGAGGTGGCTTCTTCATTGGGTCTCTCCTAAAATCCATTCTTAAAGAGCTAGAGTGTTTTTATATCTTTCACTAGTTTACACAATGTTTGTTATGGAAAGGAAGGGAGGGAAGGGAGAGAGGAAGGAAGAGAAGGAAGGAGAGAAGGAAGGAAGGAGGGAGGAAGGGGGGAAGAGAGGCAGCAGGAAACAAAAGGGTGAAAGGTGAAAGGAGGGAGGGAAAGATGAAGAAGCAGAGAAGAAAGCAGAAAAAGAGGGAAGGCAAGAAGAAAAGGAGGGAAGGAAGAAGGAAGAGAAGAAGGAAAATTTCTCCATAATCACCCTACCCAGAACTGTCTACTAGATATATTTTGGGGAAATACATCCTCTCACACATTCATATATCACAGGTATGTGTGTGCATGTACAACATATGCATAACACACACACGGGATTATTCCTTTAATCAACTCTCTCAAGTTCAAAGGTGTAAAGACCTGCCCAGGGGAAGGCCATCTGAAGGAATGTTGTTTGGCTTGGGAAGGGAAGGAAATGCAGTTATTGAGCTCCTGCTGAATACCAGGCTCTGTGCTAGGGCTGCTTCACATGTCTCCTTGTTTCTCCCACATATCAACCAAGGAACTTCAGAAGTGAGGAAATGAAATCTCATTAAGTGTCTTGCCTGAATTCACAGCCAGTCAGTGGTACAGTCAGAACATGGGCCCAGGAGGTAGACTGTTATCTCTGACATCCTTCTGGGCTAACATGTACACACCTGCAGAAGCCACAAACACTGCAGGGAAAGGCACATAGTAGGTCACTTTCTTCATTTTAGCCACATCCACACCAGGCATCTGTAACTAAATTGGGAAGAGTGTACCCATATAGTCTGAAGCTCATGTGATAGTTTTACTCTAAAGCAAACAGAGCAGACCAACCGTATGAACAGCAAGAGCCATTTCCACACGCCTGCAAACATCAGCCTTCCAAAGCTGGAGATTGCATTTGCAGTTACCCGCTCTACAGCAATGAAGTGCCCGTGGTTAGGAATGCCAGCAAGCTGGCAAAGGGAAAATTGGCCTTGTAGCTAAGAATGACACCCCCCTCTGTAGATTTTTCCTTCAAACCACAAAGGACCCCAACGATGGAAGAAGGGCCCGATCCCAATCTGGTAGGGGAGATGTGCCAAATGGCATTCGTCTGTCCAATCTGTCTCGTGGAAGCCAGGATAGAGATGCCTGGGAAGGAGGCGCCGGGTGCCTGTGTGCATCTGGGGGTCACCTCCAGGAACATCTGCCACTGCTGCACCGCAAAAGGCATGCTGGGGCGAACACGAAGGCTGGCTCTAGCTCCAGTTGGCTCATCCATGGGGCCGATTTGCATCGTAGATGCCACAGGCTCCCTGGGGCCCTCAGGAATGTGTGCCCTCACAGTCCCATTCAGCTCAGCTGTGCTCCGTGAGGAAGGAGAGCTGCACTCAGCTTCATGCCTCTGCATGAGGCACGGGATGTGTGCGGGTACCTGGAACTGTGGAGGTGAGCTGCTGGGCCAGGAAAGTGGGGAGGATGGACTTAGAGCGGGGAGGGGTACTCTCCCCAAGACCTTTTATTTCCAGTATAAAAACACCATCTAAGTGCCAGCCGTTGCTCTTTGCACTGGAGACAGAGTGAAGAAAAATACGCAGCCCCTGTCCCCAAGGGGTTTACCTTCTACCACAACATGTAAAAAGATGTATGCACATTCCACACAAAAATCTCAGAGGCTAGAAGAAAGGCATGGTTAGGGTACTCTGGGGGCTAAAAGGATGCTTCTTGAAAAAGATGCCATCTGAACTCATTCCTAAGGGGTGACAGAGAGTAGTCAAGGAGAAAGGGACAGGAAGGCTATTCCAGGCAAAATTAATAATGTGAGCAAAACTCGGAGATGTGAGACAGGAGGTGAGTAAAAGGAACTGTAGAGACATTTTTTCCTGGTGTGTGAAGGACCAGAAGGGAATGTTGGGACATG
This sequence comes from Pipistrellus hanaki, assembly GCF_964339955.1. Taxonomy (NCBI): domain Eukaryota; kingdom Metazoa; phylum Chordata; class Mammalia; order Chiroptera; family Vespertilionidae; genus Pipistrellus; species Pipistrellus hanaki. The sequence continues at coordinate 15,526,694 of NC_140521.1, read as the reverse complement.
GGACTGTGAGGTGGGGAGGGATCCGATCAGAAAGCTTTCGGAGCTGTGGCCCTGAGCTTGGGTAAGAAACCCTCAAGTGACACAGGACTGGGTACCTTACATAAATGTACTTATTATCTGTGTAGAGGGTTTAAGGATGGAAAGTTGAGGTTGGCCAAGGCAGGAGGCCAGGTAGTAAATGATTATAATAGCTAAGCGAAGAGTGACTGCAGAATGCAACCCTATAACTGGTGACTGAGAAAGAAGAGAAAGAAAGAGTAGAGGATTAGGATATGAAACTGCAAACACTGGGAGAGAAATAGAACCTTGGTTTCTAGTCTGAATAACACAGAACACATTGTGTGCATGAAGACACACCGAGCGGAGTTCACCAGTCTATCCCAAACCCTCTATTTAGTTTGCTGACATTAAAGAAGGAATATTCAGCCCTAGCCGGTTTGGCTCAGTGGATAGAGCATCCACCTGTGGATTGAAGGGTCCTGGGTTTGATCCCGGTCAGGGGCACATGCCTGGGTTGCAGGCTGGATCCCCAGTAGGGGATGTTCAGGAGGCAACCAATCAATGATTCTCTCTCATCATTGATGTTTCTATCTCTCTCTCCCTCTCCCTTCCTCTCTGAAGTCAATAAAAATAGATTTTAAAAAAATAAAGAAGGGATATTCATTCAACAGGTATCCACTGTCCACTGACATTCAAGTATCCACTGACCACTGACATTCAAGTATCCACTGACCACTGACTCGGTGGCTTGGCTTTATGCAGCTTCTCCCCTCACACACACACACACCCTGGGGTAGAAACGGGGTGCCTGAAGACCTCAGAGGAGCTGAAGATCAGGGGCACCCCGGAACCAGATCCCACAATCACCGCCGATGAGGCCTAGTGAGGTGGAAGTTGGAATCCCACTTAGGAATGGCGGCCACTCGCCTGCTCTCCACACTCTGAGGTTTCCTTTGTCTAAGTGAGCAGCCTCCCCATGGTGGAAGGCAACTGGGAAGATCGATATTAAAATAAAAGGCAGGAGGGCAAGAGAGGAAGAAAACGGCGACTGAAGTCCATGGAGGTAGGAAAGATTGATCAACGGCCTCGGGAACAATCCATACTAATTATGGTGATAAAAAGCTGTCAGTCAATACCCGGGATATTAAATTTAGTGGATTGGAGACAACAGGTCTGCTTTCATTTCCCCCACCATTTTATTTATTGAAACACTCAGGTACAAACGAGCGTTCAGTTGCTAAGATTGCATTATTGTTTCACCTGCTTTGAACTGCAAATGCTTTGATAGCTGGATTGCAGAGGCTGTTAAATTTCCCTCAGTCGTGTCTACGCAGAAGTCTTCCTCCACCATCTGAGAACTCCTTCTGTGAAATCTGACAGTGATACTCGTCATTAAAGCATAGCTGATCGCCCACCTCCCAGATCTAAACACGCTCAGTATCTGTGAGTGTGAGGGGCAGAGGAGTGGAAGGGAACATTCAGAGAGAAGGAAAGGGGGGATTTTCCCTCAACAAGAAGAGAATAAAAGCTACAGCTTGTTCTGGAAAGTTGGGCTTCTGTGAATGCAGCCATTCCAGAACTTCCCAGCCCACATGCTCAGGGCAAAGGAAACTGGGCGATGGAATGAGAAGAAGTCAGTAGAGATCACTTACCTCCCACTTGCCAATCCTATGTACTACAGTTAAACTGTCACAGAAGTGTGCCTCTTGGGTGAAACTCAGAGGGGATTTGCATCATACACACTCAATATGCCCTGCAGTTTGCTCACTCATTCCCCTGGCTGGATTACCTGCCTGTCCATCATTGCTGGAGCTGGAAATGCTCTTCTAAATCAATTCCCCTCTGAAAACAAGACCAAGTGCGTTCTTTAAAAATATTTTTTTATTGATTTCAGAGAGGCAGGGAGAGGGAGAGAAGATAGAAGCACCAATGATGAAATTCATTGATCACCTGCCTCCTGCACACCCCGCACTGGGGATCAAGCCTGCATGTGCCCTGGCTTGGAATCAAACTTTGACTTCCTGGTTCATAGGTCGATGCTCAACCACTGAGCCTGGCAGGCTGGGCCCTGTACATTTTTATCAATGATGCTGATCAATATCATGGGGAGGTACTGTAGAAATCTTGCTTTGGTCAATACCTTGCTCTAAAGAGTAATAGAACACGGATGGAGATGGAGAGCATCATGCTAAGTGAAATAAGCCAGGCAGAAAAAGATAAATATCACATGATCTCACTCATTTGTAGAATATAATGAACAACACAAACTGATGAACAAAAATAGATCCAGAGACAGAAAAACATCAATCAGAAGGTCAAACCTCAAGGAAGGTGGGGGACAGTAGGGGTAAGAGGGAGAGATCAACCAAAGGACTTATATGCATGCATATAAGCCCAATCAATGGACACAGCCAACAGGGGGGAGGACATGAATGGGCGGTAGGGGGTAATGGGGGAATAAGGACACATATGTAATACCTTAATCAATCAATAAATAATAAAACACAAGATTAAAAAAAAGAGTGATAGAGATGAGGCAAATGGGTGTGATTATCAATCAGAAGGCTTTCATTTGGAGAACTTCTCTCGGCACACTGAAATCTGCAAAGATGGGCAGAGAAATTAGAAAGTGTCTGTCTGTCATGGCGTCCTAGGTCTTTTCCTTTTTAAAATTGGAAAGTATTGTTCCCATGGGACTGCCTAGTTCATTTACCATTTCAGCCATGACTCAGAAGGAGTGGCTCGCGTGGAGGTGAGTTCAGACTGAACTCTCATAGTTGGTGCAATGTGGGCAAAGGGGATAAGAGACAGAGGATGGGATAGCAGGGCGAGCAGGATGGGGGGGAAGGTGCATGACATATGGGTGCTTATGTTCCTGTATGCCCCCACTGCTTCATGGAGGGGTGCAGAGCAGTACCAAGGACCAGCGACGGTTACAAATACTTTGTGCAGGAGAAAGCGCCTGTCTCCCCAGGGGGGCATCCTAAAAGGTGCCAGGGCCTACTGCCTGCGCTCCCCTGTTCAGAGGGCAGGCGCAGACCTCCTGGGAAGGCATCGGGCAGCATTCCTGAGCTTCAGACAATCTCTGCCCCTAAATGTCCACCTGGGACGTCACTTCTCTTCTCTGGCCCTCAATCCTTTTAACTGTGAACATTTTAGGAACTGGACTAGGTCACAGTTTTTCCATCTTTATGCTGTGACTCTAGTTGTGGGTCATGTAATGGAACTCTAGTTCCATTCTAACCAGCAATGTTTTAAATGGAATAAACAGGACAGAAGAGAAAATATCAGAGTAAGAATAAGCTGTAGGTTATTAAACACCATATTTGACAGGAGCCCGATGCCAAGAGCCTCCCAGAGGACCACAATGTGGCTTGAGCATTGGGATCCTCAGCAGGGTGCCACCCACCGGCCTGCAGCCCGCGGCCAGCTGGGCAGAGAGGTTCTATGCTGGGCCTCCGGTCAGCAGAGCTTTCCCTTTATCTTCACATCTGATTTGATTTTACAACGTTGCTATCATTTCGGTTTCGATAACACTGAGCTAATTAAGATGTGATCTCGGAAAGGCAGGCTGTTGCAAGAGATACACAGAGCTCTGCGGGTGGCAAACGGCTACTCCCCGCCCAGCTCTGGGGGTCCACTGCTTTTATAAGGAAGACAAAACAATCCTTCCCCATGAGACCTAAACAGCAAGTTCGTGTGAATATGGAGCAGATCCTGGGACTACGCTGGCTGTGAGGACACAGGCCAGGCTCAGGGAAGCAGGCTGCTGTGATTGCTCTGTACAAAGGTCCCTGGGGCTCAATCCACATGCAGAGTCCCAGGTCCGGGCTGCATCCCTAATTTAATTTGCACAAAGATACTGTGTGTTTATCAAGCTTTGCACATGTGGAGTTCAGTTTGCCAACAAGACCATGCTTTCTACTTCTTTTTTTTTTTATAATTTTTAATGATTTCAGAGAGGAAGGGAGGAGAAAGGAACATCAATGATGACAGAGAATCATCCATTGGTTGCCTCCTACTTGATCCCACACTGGGGATCAAGTCTGCAACCTGGGCGTGTGCCCTGACCGGGAATTGAACCGTGACCTCCTGGTTCATAGGTTGACACTTAACCACTGAGCCACGCCTGCAAGGCTGTTTTCTGTTTCCTAAAGGAGCCCTGAGGGCTAGCAGCCAGTCCTGGCTAGAGCTGAAATTGAGAACTAGAAAGCCAGAGCAGTAGCATTAGAGTTGGGGAAGGGCCACCTTCTCTGAGCAATTGGGGGTGTGGCCTGGAGTTAGGTCCCAGTCCTCCCAGCACCAGGAAGGGACTGTGTGGCAGGCCAGTTCCTAATGCTGGGAGGTGGCCCTTTTTTTTACTAAGAATCCAGACTGGACCTGTTGGATGGATGATCCCATGGAGATGCTGTTATGCCGACCAGTCTCAAAAGCATCTCTGTGGGAGTCCGTAACATAATGGACCACCTTTTCTGCACTGAAGCCATTCTTAGATATATGATCAATGAGTCACAATTTGGGGGAGAAGAGACTATCGCATAAAGTACAGAGTGCTTTTCCACACACAATGCTACATTGTTTTGGTCTTGATTTGTATGAAATTGGCATTATCCTTTGTAATTTTTGGTAAACAACCAATCTAACTCTGGTATTTTCACAGTTACTACATTTAAGTCAGTCAATACCTCAGAATTAAAAAAAACACTTTTTTTTTTTAACTTTTTGAATCTTGACACATTACTTTCTAGCAGGCTCCATAGATATTGATCATAACATATAATATAACAAAATCTTTGCTATACATTGTTAGCTGCATTCGCTGGACAAAGGCAGACCTGGTAGAAATGAAATTGTAAGCTGTCACCAAATCTATGTAGCTGGGTGAGATTGGACTCGACTCACAGTGGGCATAATAAACAAACCCATTTCTGTCCAGGGCCAGCCAGCCACCTGTCCCAGGATGGAGTCCCCTTTCCCTTCGCCCTTTTGTGAGAGATGGTTTGGTTTTCTTCACTATCGCCCAAGGCAGTGGTCGTCAAACTCATTAGTCAACAGAGCCAAATACCAACAGTACAATGATTGAAATTTCTTTTGAGAGCTAATTTTTTTAAACTTCTTCTCATGCCACTTCTTCAAAACAAGACTTGCCCTGGCCTTGGTATTTTGTGGAAGAGCCACACTCAAGGGGCCAAAGAGCCAGTTTGCTGACCATTGGTCCAAGGGAAACATAACACTACAATTTTAAAGATGAAAACCTGTGTTACCCATGAATTCCTTCTTACTGGTGTTTATGACACCCCTACTTCTTCCAGGGTCATGGTCATAGGCATTCTCAAACACCACGTCTTCCCGACGGGCCTGATCTGGGAGGCCCTGGAAGTGTGACTCACAAGTGACCAAGTCACAAAGCAAGAGGAACTACACAGAAAAGAAACCACAGCCTGAGTCTTACACACAAGAAGGAATGAAGTCTCCCTTCCTTCGCTGCCCAAGGGCCTAACTCGGGGTGGAGGAGGCCACACTCCTGACAAGTTAGAGTTTGAGGCTGATGTTGCCCAGGAACGTGGCTATTGCCAGTACAGACAACGGGGATTTCAGCAGCAGCGTGATGCATGGAGCTGGTGGCCCAGGGATCCTGACTCAAGGTCTTCTGACCCCAGGGCCACCCAGGTCACTGCACAGAGAACATGTTTTCAAACTGTTTGTCCGTCCTAGGAATGGGGAGTGCTAGCAATGACGCAACCAGCATATGCACAATGCATGCTCCCTTCTCTCAGGAGGGCCAGGCTCTCCCAGAATCTTGGCTACCACTCCCCGTATGTTCTGGAGGATTCCATTTATGCAACGGGACCTTGCAGATCTACTTGGAGATAAAACCCCAAAGAAGTGCTGGAATTTCATTCCACCTAAAACATTTCCTGAGGGAAGGGGACTGGCAAGCCCTGGTCACAATCACAGCAAAGGAAGCTACCATTAGTTTAGCACCTACTATGTGCTCAACACTTAGTAGCGTGCCCTCATAAGAGGCAGGGCTGATCCGCAGGGCCTAAACCTCTGCTCTCTTTCCTTGACACTCTTTGGTCTCTGTTCTGGTGGTTAGCAGCGTGTTTCCTAAGAATGTGGAGATCCAGTTGTTAAAGAAGTAGACTAGCGATTCAGAATGGTACACTGGTCCTCCCAGCCCAGATGGACACACCACAGAATGTCCCCTCCTCGGAGCCTCCTGTCCTCCCGATGCCCTGCCCTCACTCAGAATTTCCACGTGGTTCTGCCTAACCCCCTCTTGCCCTCATGCTAAGCTGGGCTTTCTACCAGCTGCAGGATGATTTATGGCTTGGGAAATGTCAACTCCCTGCCCAGTGGTGGCCTTAGAACAAGGCAGATGAGGGAGTACAAGGAGGAAGAAGAGTGAGGAGGAGATGGGGACAGAAATCCATGCTTCTGCTGCTGGGGCAGAGCCTGCTTGCTCCTCAACGGATCCGTAATTAATGGCTCCAGTGTTGGGTCTGAGACAGCAGACTTGTGCCTTGTAACAGGCCCTGGAGGGCGGGGACAGTTACATGGCGCATGGTGTCATTAAGAGAATATTATAAGTAATACTCCACGACTCCCTCATTAAATACTAAGTGAGTCATTCGATCTTGGGGTTCTATTTCCATTCCCCTTCCTAAAGGCAACTTTAATGATTTAAAATCCCTTCAACCCAATTATGGCCCCGGAATCTGACGAGGACCTCTCGCCCATTGTGCGCAGGAACCATTACTCGGCAGCCCATGGCAAAATTAGCACCTAGAGAGATTGCACTGGGACATAAATCTTGCCTTGACATTTCAAGACCGATTCTCGGCCAATTACAACACACTCTGTTACTCTGGTAATGTGCAACCGAGACGCTCCTTGCAATCAAAGGACACTGGTCAGGATGAAAAAAATAAAAAGATCATTCGCAGAAGAAGAAGAAGAAAGAGCCACAAAGTTTGAGGGGCCAGTGGCTGGCAGTGGTGGCTGAAGGAGGAGGAGGATTGGGCTGAGACGGGATTTGTCACTCAGCATGACTGACTGCGTCAGGGAGGAGCTGTGGCACATGCAGGGGCTGGTAAGGCATTGGGGGTGTGTCAGAAAATGGCACCCCACTTCTTCCCACTGCAGAGTGAGATGCTGTGCTAGTTGAGGGGTGGTGATGCAGTTACTGGTGATCTCACATAGCCACTGATGGCACCAGGCTCTTGGCTCTGGTGCAGTCGCAACTGCTTGGGCCATGAGGGCAGTCAGTCTGCTCGGATCTATGTCTCTCCATGGCCCAGGCTATGAGGTTTTCTGTTTATTTGTTTGTTTGTTTGTTTGTTGTGTGTGTGTGTTTTATTAAGGTATTATATGTGTACATATCTTACTATTGCCCCCCCACCCCTCTCCCATACATGCCCTCACCCCCCAGTGTTTTGCGTCCATTGGTTATGCTTATCTGCATGCATACAAGTCCTTCGGTTGATCTCTTATCTCCCCCACTTCTCCCTAACCTTCCCACTGTAATTTGACAGTCTGTTTGTTGCTTTGCTGCCTCTGTATCTATCTTTTTGTTCATCAGTTTATAATATTCTTTATTATGCACAAATGGGTGAGAACATGTGGTATTTTTCTTTCATTGGCTGGCTTATTTTCCTTAGCATAATATTCTCCAGTTCCATCCAAGTTGCTGCAAATAGTTTTCTGTTTCTAAGAATGTCTTCTGAGAATGTCCTGCTTGCGGATGAAGAGCTGGTGGGGAGTGTGGTAGTGGATGGGTAATCCCAGGAGTGAGGACTAGCTGCCTGGCCATGCAAAGGTGCAAGGACTTCTGGGAATAAAATCCTCAGCTGGTCAGATGCGAGTGCACAGGGCTGAGGAAGGAATGTGGGCCAGAGTGCACAGGACGTGGGTGCCCTCTCCGGTTCTTGGCTTTTGCGTTCTCTGCTCAAATGCCAATCAGAACGAGTCATCTGAGTTGAGAGATTTCAGGTCTGCTTACTTCTATGTGGCTCTTGATGGAGACGCCATGGAGAGCACCACGCCTCCTGATCCTTGGGGTCCCAGAGGGTACTGAGGAGGCCGCCTGACCAGGACCTGCGGAGCCTCAGGAGAGGTCGAGAATGGGGTAGCTCACTGGGGAGGGTTCTTTGGACCCTCTCTTGATGACTTAAGTTGACTGTCTCTGCTTTGGCCATTCTGAAAAGGGGCCCTGAGTTCGCCTTTCTTCCAACCCCCAAATTAGGTAGTCAGAGAGGTGGGAGGAGCAGAAGCAAGAGCAGAAGCTAGAGCAGCAAATGAAGTGTCCAAGGCGCCTGCCTGCACCCTCCCCCGCACCCCTGAAACCAGAAAGGAGGTGACCCGTTCAGAGGAGGAGAGGGGGCTGCCACCCAGCCAGAGAGTCCACATTTGAAGTGATATCTCCTTCCCTGACACTCCTCTGGCTCGTGTTCCCAGTGTCTTCATCCCTGCCTGCCCTCCCCCTGCTATTAATCGGATGGAACTGTCATTAAAGGCTCCCTAATTGCTCAAAGCAGAGAGTTGTCTCCTTGTTGAGCCCGATTGTAACAAATGCTGTGAATAAACATCACAATTTTCTCCTGACCCTGCAGTGTACTGGAGAACAAAGTGAGTGCAGGGGGTGCCTGCACACACACACACACACACACACACACTCACACACACTTACTCACTCGCACACTCAGTCTTCCTAAGCATATGGGGGCTGTCTCATCACTCTAACCTCCCAGACTTTTGTTCTCTCACTCTGGTTGTTTCCATGGGAACCACAAAAATAATCATCATCATCATAATAGAAGAGGAGGAAAAGCCTGCTGCTCCTCTGCTGAGAGGGACCTCCATTTGCCAGCACCTGGAGCCCAGTGTCCTCCATGGATGGCCCAATTCTAACCAGAGGGTTCCGGCCTTCTAACACAGCCTCGTGCCTCAGGTATATGGAGCTCTGAGTCACTTCCCAGACCTCCCTAAAGCATAGGACCGAGATCTTTAACGGTTGAGACTCTAACAGGGAGAAATGAGATGGAGAGAGCAGAGTGGCCAGGGATCAGAAGCCCTTCCCCACTGGAGTAGCTGGTGCCCCTGTGGATTAGCAGAGAGCCTGTGAGAGCAGCGCATGTTCCTGAGCCCAGAGACAGCATGGTTCATGGAGCACAGAATGTGGAACCAGAGACCAGGCTTGCCACTTACTCCTCTGCTTCTCTACCTCACCAGCCAGCCAGGCAACAAGTGACTTTTTGATAGTCTACCACAGTGGTCGGCAAACGCATTAGTCAACAGAACCAAATATCAACAGTACAACAATTGAAATTTCTTTTGAGAGCCAAATTTTTTAAACTTAAACTTTTTCTAATGCCATTTCTTCAAAATAGACTTACCCAGGCCGTGGTATTTTGTGGAAGAGCCACACTCAAGGGGCCAAAGAGCCACATGTGGCTCGCAAGCCACAGTTGGCCGACCATGGGTCTACCACAATTCAGAAGTAGTGCTAACTACTGGCACAGTGCATTGTGAAATGCCCACGCTCATAGCCCGCAGGGAGCATATATCTTCCCATGGATACAGACATGTAGACATACCCTATATGCTGTGGCCAGTGGCTAGCAAATGCCTGATACAACAGAGGCCATCAAACTGCTGATTGAAAGAAGCCACCATGATGGGGCAAGTTCGGGGTAAAATGCAACATCTGAAAAGAGAGGAGTGTGTGTGAAAGAGTGTGTGTGAGAGAGTGTGTGTGTGTGTGTGTGTGTGTGTGTGTGAGAGAGAGAGAGAGAGAGAGAGAGAGAGAGAGGAGAGAGTTTTGTTCAAGAACAATTCTCTGGAGAGTAGATGATACCTATTGGGAAACAGCCAGGTGAAGTGTGTTTTGGGGAAAGGAAGGAGAAGAATGCTTGATCCAATATTTCTAGGCTGGCTGGATAGAGAGATGGGAGAATAAATAGGTTAGCCAGGTGTCTGGTTTTTAGTGTACCTTGTTCTCTGTGGGCGCAGTGAGCCTGTGTCCCTGTGACAGACCTGGTCTGATGTCAGAGAGAAGGAACAGCACAGGTAAAGGTCTATGCTGATTGAATTATCATTCTCCCAATCTCACTCATACCGGGATCCCTTACCCAGGAGAGAAACCTTGCATCGCCTCAGCTCCTCTGTCTCTGTTTCCTAATCTCCCTCAAAGCTGACCACTTCACTCTGACACCACTTGGCTAATTCCAGCTGCCTTGCTCTCTCATAGGCATTACTAGAGGGACCCCTGACTCACCTTCCCATCTCATGCTGGCCCTGATCCAACTGACTCTCCATGCTACAGTCAAGAGAGCCTTAGGAATAGAAATCTGATGTGATCCTTTTTTTCTGTTTAGAACTTTTCATTGGTTCTCTCCTTCCATTCAGGATAAAGGGCCACCTCCTTAACTAGGCTTAGGATTTTCCAAACCTTTGCAACAGCATGTATATTATTTTTAGTTACAAGAAAATTAAAGAAGGGGGAAATGTGGTTGGCTTATGGTTTCCATGGTGTATAAATGTTTCTGCATGTATGCTGTGTGTAAATGGGTGTCTCCTTTCCCTGTACAAGATAACACCCCAATGACCCATCCTCATCCTCAAATTTCACCACTTCCTGCACCCATCTAAACTCTGTCCAGTTCAGGAGGTCCGTCCTGTCCCATCTTCTGGCTTGTTCTGCCTACAGGGAGTGATTCCTCATTTGAATGAGCACCGAATTCGCAGCCGGTACCAAATGCTTTCGCACCTGCTTGCATATTCTTTCCTATGTTCATATCACTTCCTATGTATGAATGGCATCCCTCCACCACATCAAATAGTCATCAAGACTGATTAGAGGAAAGGGACCTCACCTCCAAGTTCCATGTTTTTTTCTGTATCTGGCACCGGGCTGGGTACATATTAGCAATGCAGGTGCTGTTGCGTAATCAATTCTCTTTATTCCCACTTGTCATAAGCTACCCAACTATTAGATCTCTCTGCAATCTTTCAGAAAAACAGCATCTGAAACAAGCACATTTAACAGTTTCCTGAGATTAAAATCCGGGCCAAGGGCTGTTAACACGAGAAGACATTTCCATGAAGATGCATCTGAAAAGCTCTCAGGTTAAGTAAGGACCTGCAGGGACTGCTCAGCTCACAGGCAAAACAGGTCAGTGGAGCTTAAAGGGCCTGCCCCAGCCATGTACACAGAGGTGCAATGCAGTAAAAGGTAAACGACCAGGTGGCTGGAGTCACCAGCATGACCCACTGTCAGCCCCTGGGCCTACCGTATTAGCACTGTGCCCAATAGTGGACAAAGCACTCTCAGATGCCACCCACTGGCCTGGAGGAGAGCTGCCTTTGCCAGGCAAGGCCCTCTACCCTGGGCTCCTGGGCATGGGATGTGAATCCCAAGAAAAGATGGATGAGCCCTGTCCTCAGAGAAGCAGTCCGGCGGAGTGGGCCGTGTGGGCACAGCTGGAGGATGCCTGCTGCAGGGACGGCACATTCAGTCACTTGGCAAAATAGAAGATGTTCTACACAGATGTAAGCTCATTCTCAGCCGCTTGCCCAATGGGAGGGCCAAATGCCATAGATTTCTCAGTGTTCTTTTATAATAAAACCCACTTGAGCTTCACAGTGATGCCCCAGAATAAGGCTTTGAAGGCTTGGGATCCTTGGGCTATGAATTTAGTTACTATATGAATAAAAATTCAATTCATGAAACTCTTCCTGTTTGACCACATCCCCACTTAACAGCTAAATAGTACAACATGCATTTTCTCATTAATTCCCTATTCATTTTTATTAACTCAACAGGCTCCATAAGAAATGACTCACAACATCAACTGTAGAAGCACAAAAACACAGAACAATGCACCAAAAACATTCACCTGTGAAACATCTTATATTATTGACAAAAAGCCGTAATGTGACTTCCCCTAGCTAAAGGATTACAAAGCCATGGTAATCGAAGTATAAAATGCAAAACAAGTCCAGCATGGTCAGTGGTTGAGTATTGACCTGTGAACCAGGAGGTCATGGTTCAATTTCCAGTCAAGGTACATGCCCAGATTCTAGGCCAATCCTCCATGGGGGTTCAGCAGGAGGCAGTGGATCAATGATTCTCTCTCATCATTAATGTTTCTCCCCCCCCCCATTTTTTCCCCTTTCTTGCTGAAATCAATAAAAATATATTTAAAAAATAAACATGAGCAAGCAGGTTCCCCCTGTGCTTCATATTGCTCAGACCTCACCTAAGGCATTATGTGGTCAGGACAATACAACCATCGAAGACAGAGGTCAGGAAACCAATCCCACCAGAAACTACAAACCAAATCCAGGCTATTAGACCTGGAAAAGAGAAGTTTGGTGCACATTATAATTGTCTTCCTGTGTGTGGAAGGCCTAAACATAAAGGTGTTAGCTTAACTCTATTTGCGAACTAACAGGCATAATTTGTAACATAGGAGATTTTGCCACAGAAACAGAGCACAAGTAAAAGGAATAGCTCTCTACCAATAGCAGCTAACAACAGAAATGCCTGCCCCATAAGACAGTTGAGGAACCATCAACAGCATCAGCATCAATAACAAGAACAGAAAGAGCAGGTGGAAGCAGAATTTGGGAAGAACAGAAGAACTTGCCTGGTATCATAGAGCTTATGAATATCTATGCTGGATTCAAACCACTGTCAGCTGAGTCTACATCCTAAGCTCCTGTCCACTGGATGTTACTACCGCCCCACCTACCTCATGGAGTTGTGATGAGGATGAAGGGAGAGGTACTGAAAAGCAGCTGGCAATGTGGGTGGTGGTCCTGAATATTAACTCTTGTTATAAATGCTACGATGTGCATTAGTATGTGTCACAGATGTCACTGCATGGAAGGGGTTTCTAAGGCCTAAGTGTCAGGTTTCATGGGTCTCTAGAAGAACGTGTGGCCTCTGAGGCACCCCACCTCTGCTCTGGGCTTATTCCTAGCATCTCTCCCTGCGCTGAGTGTACACAGAGATGCCACTAGGCTGGCCACCATGCGAGGGTCAAGAGTGCATCCCTGCAAAGTCCACTCAGATACCCCAGAGGCTCTGCATTTAATCCTAAAGCTGGACTTCTCTGTATTCAAATCCCATTCAGCGTCGGCACAATTACATCTGCTGATTCAAAAGGGGGAAGAGGTTTTGAAGAGGCTTATTACAAAGGCCCATAAGCCTAACAGATCAAACGGCTCTTAAAGAACAACATTTTGATGAGTTAAGTGTAAAAGAACCAGAAACATACGGATTAAATTCCCCTTGAAATTTGAATGCATTTAAAAATTAAAGGGAAAAGCACTTGGCAGAAGGCACAGGGGCCCTTCCCTGAATCGAAAACGTTTAGGAAAACAACTGGAGGCATCTTGCCCAAGCCCAAAGAAGGCAGCTCCCCGTTTCTAGCTGGCTTATTTTTAAGTGCTGCTTCCCCGCCTCCCCACCCCTCCAGCCCCCATGTCTCTTAAGAGACTATATCAGATCCAGTTCTCCTCTGTTTCTTTTCCCTTGACAACTAATTGCTAATTAGCAAGATATTTGTGCGCTGGAAGAAGCAGTCCATTCTTGAAATGGCCAGAGCTTACTGTGTGGGTCGACCAGCAGCCCATACCCAGGTGCCTGAGTGGTAAGCGCCTTGCAACAGCTGCCAGGAGGATACGCTCTGCTCTTGGTGACATCTAACCCTAGGTTTCCTGAGGGTTAAGACACAGTGCCTGCCTCCTGTAGCCTCAGCCAGTTCATGGGCCATGCAGACCTCATTGGGGATTCGTGGGAGATAAAGCCTGGATGTACCAGGAACCTGATGTACTATTGGATGTGAGGTAGCTAGTTGGCCTGCCAGAGTGGTCCGGGGCAGGGGTCTGCATAGTATACACATCATTGGCAGCAGGTGGTGAACCCTTGGCATGAAGAAAGAAAATAGGAGTTCTTCCATTTATATTCATTTCCTTAATGCATTCTTCTTACATTTCTTCTCTTGTGACTGATTGATAATTTGCTCGGCATCTATTAGCATAATGGTACAGAAATCTAACTCATTAGGACATATATATTTTTATCTTGTGGGTGATAGGCAGATATATATTACAAATGCATCCATGCTTATATGATGAGTGGTGCTTTTTTAAAATTGCTGTTCTTTGCTTTATTTTGTGTGGTTTCTTTTTCTGTCAGTGGATGTCAGCCACCGAGAAATGTAGAGGCCACTCTTTGGTACACAGAGTGTTGGCTCCTTGGCTGTGGGTCAGGCAGCTCTGGGTGTGAGTTCTGCTTCTGCCAATTGCCAGCCAGAGGGCTTTGAGGAAGACACTGAAAATGTCTGAGTCTCCATTTTCTTTTCTGTGCCAGGGGAGTTGTACATTTTGAAGGCTGTGGTAGTGTGTTATGGGGTTTGGCAAACAGCTGAATCCCATGTACCTGGCACAGTTTCTGGCTTGCCGGGACTCAGCAAAAGTTAGCTGCTATTGTGTTTTCTTCTTGCTGTTTTCATTGTGTTGGCATAAATTCTCTAAGAACTCTGAATGTTATTGAAATCTTCCTGCAGTAAGTCGAAACCGAATATCCATTTTGGATGGTTATTTAGAATCAGAGAGAGAACTGAACACGATAAGGCTTAATTATCTAAGTTTGTCACACATCACCTTTACCAATGGGTGTTTATAAAGCTTCTGATACGCAAGAACACTTTCTAAGGTATTTTTTCACACTCTTTCTGAGTGTCTAGCCCGGCTCACCCGCTGTTTTATGTTGCCAACCAGGCTGCTGACAATGACAGATATTCTAGTAAAAGTAAAGTATGAATATTAAACACTGGTTCCTCGTGTCAGCTGAATATGAAGATAGCGGTTTCAACTTGCCAGCGACTTAGAGAAATTCTCTCTTAAGTGCAAATGAAAGGCAAAGAACTGCAGTCCACACAGTCCCTTTAAAGAATCTCTGTTATGTTTTGGAACAAAATTCCAAGTAAACGTGAAGGAGAGTGAAGATATGGGAGATAAAGGCAGCATAAAAATAATACTGACAATAAGATGGAATGAGCATGCAATGACTCTACTAGTTCACAAAAGGCTTTCCATGAATCCTATTGAACCCTCAATGTGATCCTAGGAGATAGGTATTGCTATTAATTTATTAATGAGAAAACGGATGCAGAGGGAGATAATGTAAGATCCTTAGACAACGTTGGTGTGAGTCTCAAAAAGAATGGCTTCATATGTAAAATCCTATGGTCCCTCACTACAAATTATGTTTCCTCCAAGTATAAGTTATTCTTTAACAAATCATCTTCCCCCACACACACACATAGAGCTTATTTCCTACTAAAATAATTTTAACCTATTTACTTTATAGCTTTCTGTTTACCTACCCTTCCTGAAAGTGTGAACTCTAGGGAAGCTGACCAGCTGGCCATCGGGGAGTTGAGACATGCCTTCTACATATTTGGCCCTCAACAAATCATGGCGGTGATTCAGGTTTCTTTCTCAAAACTTGGACCACAATAGGAGTTAACAAATGCAACCTGTGGTCCTAGCCCCACCCACCCACTCACTGTTTCAGCAGATGAAGCTTTAGTTTACTGGAACACAAACATGCCTGTTTGATTGGGAATGACCCATGGCTAATTTTTGTTTCACTGGCAGGGTTGGATAATTGCAGAAGAGAATGTATGGCCCATAGACCTAAAATGTTTACTATTTGTGGTCCCTTGGTTTATAAGAATCAAGTCCAAGTTAAAGATGAAGCAAAGAAATATTTAGCAAGCAGGACTGTTGCTAAAAATAGGTTACAGTTGTAGGACAACCCTTTCCACAATACGTACTCATTAAGTCAGATGAATGCAGCTATTAGTGTAAAATGTATGGAGTAATCAATACTATTATGTCTGTTGTTAAAAATAAATAAATGATAAAGGCATGCATTGATTACATACCCACCAACACTATCAATGTTTACTTTACTTCGGGTAAATGCCAGCAAGATAAAGGTTATCTATTGTGTAAGAAGAATCAGATTTTCACCCCATTCTCAAACATCCCCAGATTAATAAGACCTCTGCTACACCCTCTTTCCTCTCCTAATTTTAGATGTTTCACTCTTTTCTTCAAACTTCTAGGGGGAGGGAGGAGAAAGGAAAGACTCATCCTCTAATCTACCCACTTGTAAACATTTCGGGAAAATGGTTATGTGCTAAAAAAAAAAAAAAAAAAAAATTCTTTAGAGATAATGAATAAACACTTATTT
Organism: Pipistrellus hanaki; assembly: GCF_964339955.1. Lineage (NCBI taxonomy): Eukaryota > Metazoa > Chordata > Mammalia > Chiroptera > Vespertilionidae > Pipistrellus > Pipistrellus hanaki. The sequence goes on along the minus strand of NC_140521.1, from coordinate 15,510,418 downwards.
TTAGATTTCTGTGTAGATTGCCAGGATCTATTTTCTCCAAGCTAATAATAGCTCAGAAATCCAGAGCTGTCTGAAGATGTCAGAGGCTTGAACTCAAGATCATTAGAATTTCTCTTTTTACTTAGCGTACACGTGTCTAAAACAACAGATAAAAGATAAAATCCTTGGCTGTCATAAGATACCATTCTGGAATCCCATTGGAAAGAGATTCTGGACCAAACGTCTCTGAAATCTTTGCTTGTGGGGTCACGAAAAAGACTGCTTGCCTCGGGTTTTCACATTTTAACATTTCTGAATTAGAAATGTATCTTGCAATCTGTATGTGCATGGGACATGATACCCATTTTCCCACTCCCAATGCCAAAAGGCTGTTATTCAATCAACAAGCACCTTTCAGTTGATGGCACCTTTAAATCAACTGAATATATTTTCCTGGGACATGAAAAAGAGTGAGGAAAATCTGTGTTTCATGAATTACCTTCCCTGGAACGAATCCCTGGCGCTGATAGAATAGGTTCAAAATGTCAAGCCCCATATTTCTTCACAAGCCCTGACTTTCAAAGCAGGTTTCGCTGCCCACGTGAGAACCAGAGATGCAGCCAACTCCCTGGTGAAAGAAGCTGTCTCTCCCACCCATTGCCAACTGCCTCTAAGCCAGATATGGTTTCACTCCCAGGATGCCCTTTGACTTCACAAAGCCAACCAAGTTCATTCAAAACAAAAGCCACTGAGAAGGTGCTTTGTTTTCCAAACAACCCATCATCCCATGGCCTGTTGCAAATTCAGCCCAGGAGAATCTGTGTTGAGAGATAAGTCTTCCTGTGACATTTCAAGACTCATCTTCCGCCAATGAGAACCATCCCTGGGACAGCGACTTGACAGCACACATTCAAATCATGTGGAGCCCCCAAGAGTCCCTCAAGAAACCTCTACACCCTGTGCTTGGATGGGAGAGCAGGAGTGAGTGTGGGCTGATGGTCCCATCAAATCCAAACCAGGTTTGTGGCCCGAGATGAGGGACAACAGGGAAAGGAAGGGGGATCCTGAGACTGTCAATGATGGGGAGCTTTGCATAGGAGTGGCTCCTCGGCCACAGCACTTGCTTTGGCCTCTGAATGCAATCTTGGGCCACACTGAAGCATGAGCTACTAGACAGACCAATTAATGATGCTTTACTTCCCAACTGTATTGACCTTGATGGTCAGCATGGTTGAATGCCATTGCAGGGGCTGGTGTTGAAGGGTTGCTGCAGGTCAGGGTACCATGACTCTCTCCCCAGGCTACCCAAGTGGCATGTAGTCCTCAGACACCTTTCTGGGAAGCAGGTGAAGCCATTTTCATCCCAGGGGCCAAGTCCCTTGCAAACTTATTACAAGAAATGACTTGTACTGCTTGGTCAGCGTGGCTCGGTGGTTGAGCATGGACCTAGGAACCAGGAGGTCATGGTTCAATTCCCGGTCAGGGCACATGCCTGGGTTTTGGGCTCGATCCCCAGGAGGCAGCCAATCAATGATTCTCTCTCATCGTTGATGTTTCTCTCTCTCTCTCTTCCTCTCCTTTCCTGTTTAAAATCAATAAAAATATTTTTTAAAATCGATTGCTCTGTTGGAACCATTTATATCCGCAAATCATTGCAGAAGCATTGCTTCCTTAAGCCACATAGCACAGCATCCCTATGGAGAAGCAGGCACCTCTGCTCCCACTTTTCTGGGACCCCAGGAAGATAATTAGCATGTCCTATGTCCCCAAAATAAACAAAAATATTTTACTTTCCTCAGAACGCCATCATTAGTATAAAATTCCCATTTGGGCACTCTGCTTTTAATTCAGGCAGCCACTTAAATCGGAAACCCTTAGCCTAGAGCCGCGGTCAGCAAACTGTGGCTCACTAGCCACATGTGACTCTTTGGCCCCTTGAGTGTGGCTCTTTTACAAATTACCACGGCCTGGGCGAGTCTATTTTGAAGAAGTAGCACTAGAAGAAGTTGAAGTTTAAAAAATGTGGCTCTCCAAAGAAATTTCAATCGTCGTACTGTTGATATTTGGCTCTGTTGACTAATGAGTTTGCTGACCACTGGCCTAGAGGATTACCCAACACGTTTCTCTGATGCCAATGACACTCAGACCAAGGGGGCCTAGAACGAGCAGAGCGAGGGCATCTCAATGCTGAGAGCCACGGTGTCTGCAGGCAGTGCGACCTAAGACCAGGCTCCTCCACCAACTTCATTTTTGCAGAAATGACACCATCTCCAGATACAGCTGCAGAGTAACTTTCAGAAAGGGTTTGTGAGGACCTTGTTTTTCTCTCAGAAGCATTCCTTGAGGGGGAAACCTTTATTTCCTGTCAGCAGTAAAACAAATGGCCCCCAGTCCTCAAGCTCAGCACACATCCCGGGCAGTGATGAGAGATGGCCAGCCAAGGGCAAGGACCAGGGACCCGTGGAGACAGCGCGGTTTCTCTGGAGGAGGTGGCCAGGCGATCTGTAGACACAACATCCTCTCTCGGAAACAGCCTCCTGTCTCCCATGAAACCAAAGCTGAGGATGGTAACGAGCGAGATTTATCTGAGGCTGGCATTCCCAAGATGGCATCTCTCCAGAAAGCCTGCTCTTCCCCTTCCAGTCACATCTCCACTTTGTGTTTCTCTGAACACATCGCTGGAGGGAGCTATTCTGTCCCTTTGACTCCCCACAATCAGATTGCCCGAGCTGGCACAGGCTCCCCAAAATCTTGGTTAATTACTCACCGACAGAAATACCAAAAGCAACAAAACGATCGTGCCTATGTGTGTGAGAACCCTCATTGTTCTAAGAGACTCCTAATTACATGTTTCCTCTGGTATCTACCGACTACTCCTCCCCACTTCCCTGCGGGAGGCTGAGTAACACAATCAAAGAAGATTCTAAAGAGGCTTGTCATATCCTGGGGTTTACAAGACGTGGCATTCAAAAGGCGGGGATGTTAATATTGTTTTACAGTATGCTGGCTGCTTGGGGGGTTTGCAGCCATCTGTGAGTACTAACCGAAGCCTTTCTAAGTCAGAGGAGGGGCTGGAATGGGCTCGTTCCCGGAGCTGCGCTGCCTACTTCTCGCTCTACCCAAACACTGATCTGGGTCCAACAGGCATCTGATTTAGTGGAGAACATACCTTAGTGGGCTTTGGGGTGATAGGCACCTCCCGATTCTGCCCTAAACAATCCCCATAAGAACCATAGTGGACATTGCCTCTGAGTTCTCCAAGAGAACTATTCTGGAATGTCCAGGTGGGTATAGGTTTATGAACACCAGGTTGTAGTAGATACACCGTCTGGACTCATAACGCTGGACTATTTCTACCGATGGATGACCGGGCCACCACGGAAATGAGGTAGTATTTTAGAGCATATTAAATGTGAGAACAGTGAACTTTTCGTGAACCTGATAAAAATGATGGACTCTCATTTCAGAACAATGTATGTGTTCTCTCATTTCCTCCCCACCCCGCCCCCTATACACACACACATAAACACAACATATGATTCTGGGAAGCTCATGCCTCTTGGAGCTATAGGTGAGGAGACCTACCTATTTTGAGGTTGATTCCACTATGGACAGCATCTTCCCACGTCCCCCAGGTCCCGCCGCTTAGGGTTAAATCTGAGTGTGAAGTTTCTGAATGGCATACCAAGGCTTGGGACTTCATGATACGAGTTGAAATCTGCAGAAAGATTTCTTAAATATGGAATAGCACTTGTTCTAGAATCCCGACAGACAGATGTTTGGGAGAGGAAAGACACGAACCTTCAAAGATCATGAGAAGGAGGCCCATTTGAAACCTGCAGCAAGAGGTTCCCGGGAGGAGATAAGGAAACCCCGATGAAGAATGGAGAGAGTACAAGAAGCGCACTTTCCAATACTCTGCTTTTCTGACTTCTGTTTCTGAGGAGGCAGAAAAGTGGTCGGCACATATGATTGCTCAGGGCAGGAAGACATGGCATGCGTATTTGTGCCCATGAAGAGTGGGCACAGCCTCATTGTGCCAGGCCGTGACCGCTAACAACCCTGATGGCTGGAGTCATCCCCCCTACATTCCTGGGCACGGCTAGGCCAATGGGAACACAAAATCCCCCAGCCTCTTTCTCCGGGAGCAGAGACAAATGGGCTCTTAGAATTTCAGCCAACGTGCACCTCCTCGCAGGTGTAACAAGGAATCCATAACATGGCCCTGCATTCCACAACTAAGCAGAAACACAGACACACACACAGGGAATCATCTGGAAAACAAATGCAACGCGGTCTGTTTTAGAAAACGTTCATCCATGTGAAATAGCAAGGTGCGCTGTGCTGACCCACGAGGGGAGGCGGTGCCGCTGAAATTACCTCCCCTCTGGAAAGGAAAACTGTTAGCCTGAAGGAAGAGGAAATGCAAGGGAACCGTGAAGTTCAAAAAGAAAGATCTATCAGTCTGCTCTGCCTGTTCCTCCAGCTGTTCTCCGGTTTGTTTGCTGTGCTGTGTCATCCAGGGCTTTAGAGAAGCTTATTTTAGTTCGCCCAAACCTGTGTCTTTAAACCCTTTGTGAGAGAGGGAGAGGGGGGAAGGCTCACAGTTGATGCTTCACTCTTCTTAAATTGGTCTCTGCTCAGTTCCCTGCTTTCACCCACTCTTGTGCCTTTTGCATAATGAGGGATTGGACTGGATATCTATGTTCTGTCTCCACCTGGTAACACGTGCCTAACCCAACTGCAATGTATCAAATATACAGATACACATACACACATATCTACCCGTACACCTAACCATGTTAACCGCTGTGATATCATATAGGTAACTTTTCTAAATTATGGTTCAATTAGGCACAAGTTTACATATATGTCTTATCCAAGGTCCATAGAAGAGATATGTTTCCTGGAGAAAAATGATCATTTTTACCAGGTTTTTTAAAATGATGTTTAGCCCTAGTAGGTTTGGCTCAGTGGATAGACTGTTAACCCTGAGTGAGGGGTCCTGGGTGCGATTTCAGTGAAGGGCACATACCTAGGAGGTGGGCTCCATTCTCAGAAGGGGCGTGCATGAGGCAGCCAATCAATGATTCTCTCTCAGCACTGATGCTTCTAGCTCTCTCTCCCTCTCCCTTCCTCTCTGAAATCAATTATATATATATATAATGTTTAACTTGCAAAGAAAATCTCTTTTCCTCCCCACCCTTCCTTTCTCTTATGTCTTGCTGCATGTGTCCCCTCCTTCTTTGCTGGCCCCCACAATGCCCATGCCATCGGGCAGCACCCCTGCTCGGTTCCCCAGCCTTGAGCCAGCTTCCAGTTAATCGTGCTGTCCCTGCAGCACTCTGTGGGGGGCAGGACATCCTGCTCTGACACTATCTGGGTCATGGTATGGAGAGAGCAAAGACAGGGAAAGAGGCTGGTTGATCTCAAGTAGCAAGCTTGTCCCCTCTCTGCAGAGGAGACAAGTGGGAGACTGACTCACTGGACTGCATTTCTAATTGTGTTTGCTCTCCAGAAGCAGCCTGGGGGATTGGGCACTTTAATTTCCCTCCTGTTCTGGATTCTATGCACTGAGCCAATGATCAAAGAGAATCTGAACAGCAAGCAATTCCATCTCAATCCTCACAATATTAAAATCGAGTCACAAGGTTGAAGTCCAGCTCTGAAATAACTATACAATTAGCACACAGAGCAGGAGGAGACGGGTTTGACCCAGTCTGTCATCAGGCTCTGATGGATCAGAAGATCCCAGGATGAGTTATTTAAAACTGGGTCCACTTCAGCTTTCACCAGCCCTTATCAGCTCTGCCATTGGCCAATCTATGGTCCTCTCCACACCCTCATCAATAAAACTGGGGGTCTCCTGTCTCCTATGATTTTGTATGGCCACTCCATTCCCTATCCCTGGGATCATGACATTTCTAGAAGAAGCACTGCCTTCCAGTGATTGCCTGTGGCATTTGTTCTCCCAGCCTCCTGGGCTTCCCATGACCACCTGGCTCATTTCACAATTTCCAAACTAAGATTTCCCACGGCTTCATCTCACATGGATGTCCCCATTTATCCACGGACATTCCTTCCCAAAGCCCTGCCCATACATCCAGTCTTCTACTCCCACATACACATGGGAGCCCCAGAGCCCTTGCCCTGATTCCTTCTGTAGTTCATTCCATGTAGCTTTTCCGATTCAATAGAGGACTTCATTTCTATTGACTTGCAAAGACCACACATTTCAAGTGCAGCCAAAACAAATCAATGTCACATGAGCCAGATAAATCCTTCTAACTACTGCAAAGACCTAATGATTTTGTAATCTTCTTAGTAACTATATTTGGGATAGGGCTGGTTACATCCTAGGATCAGGGGTCTTCAAACTACGGCCCGCGGGCCACATGCAGCCCCCAGGGGAGTCTGATCCTGCCCGCCAGGTTTTTTGGGCAGTGAGTGCAGCCAAGGTGTTACAGTAGGGATTAGTAGTTCATATAGTCCGGCCCTCCAGCTCTCTGAGGGACCGTGATCTGGCCCCCACTTTAAAAAGTTTGAGGACCCCTGTCTAGGTGATCACAAGAATATCTAAAAGACTGCTACATAAAACGTATTAAGCCCAAAACTCATTGCTGGAGGGAAGAGCTTTCTGGAAAGACTTCTCCCCACTGTGAATGTGTCCCTTTTCACGCTCGACTCCTCTAAAGCACAGCTCTCTTCAGCTGTTTCCCTGAGAAGCTCAGAAGAAGTTCCATGTATTCAGCCCCAATCTGTTCCCATTCAGAGCTGGACCGTGAAAGCAGTTGTTACAGAATGAGTGTGGGAGATTTTGCTCCCGTATGTGGATCGAGCTGGGTGGACCCCTGCCAAACCTATTCTTGGCTCCTTTGCATGATTAGTCCCTCACTTTCCCAAGCTCAGAAATATCTAAACAAACAGCCAGAAGTGGCTCTGTGACACTGCTCCTCTTTCATGCTTTGCTGGAGCATCAGGAGGCAGGTTTGCTGTCACTGACCTCGGAGCAATTTTTTTTTTGCACCTGGGGTGGTAAATTACTTCCAGGTGAGGCGAAACCAGATGGCCTCAACTTTCCAGGAGTTGATGAAAACGATTGTACCTGCTTCAGAAGCCCACCAATCAGACGCCTCGGTTGGATTTACCATGGTAACGTCTCTGCCAGTGGCTTCTGCACAGTTGGGGGAAGATGTTGAATCTACCAATTAAAACCAGCAAATGATACCCCCTATCTGACACACAGACACACACACACACACACACACACACACACACACATCACTTTATTCTAAGTGCTCACACAGAGCCAGCTGTTGCTGAACAAAAGGAAAAATTAAAATTAAAAAAAATATATGTGTATATATATATATATATATATATATATATATATATATATATATATATATATTTTAAATGGAGCTCCTACTTGGTGACATATAGAATAATAAAGCAGGGTTGTAACCACCCTGGCATGGTCTACTACCTCACAAGTATGGGAGATGCTTGAGCTGTCTAATTGCAGGGGGTGTCATGGATATTCATCGCTACTTGGCAAGGATACCTGATATCATAGAAAGAAGGCAATTTTCTCACTTAGGAGTTCTCAAATGTCTCCTAAGTTGGACGTATAAAGTCAGTATGCTGTTATTATCCGATGTTATGAAATCATCATATATTTTCACTCTCTGATTTATAACTCAATACAATTCAATTTACTTCTGTTCAATTCAATTTGATCCAATCTAATTCGATTTAATTCAACACGTTCATTAGCCACATATTCTATTAGGTGCAGGCTGGTTCAGATTCAGTTAAACACCACCTCTCCCTAGAAGGAACCCAAAACAATGTGCCAGCCAGGGGTTGAGGGACCTTTTTCATTACAACCGGAAGCACGTTACACATCAGTGAAGGCAACGCTCCAGGTATTGTTAGGACATTTAGATGATGGTGATATGTTGACCCTTCTATTAAAATGTACACAGAAAATAGGACCGGGCTAAGCAAAATATTACTTATGTATGACACAAAATAGCTGAGACTGCTATTACATATATTTGCTTTGTAGATAATGAACTTATCTAAACGCCTGGCTATCTTTAGTCCCGAGTAAAAATTGCAACTGGAATGGATGTGTCTCCAAAGACAAAGGAAAAGAAGAAAAGGGGGAAAATTCTGCTGCAGCCTGACTATAGCTTCAATGCAGCATTAACAGTCAAACAAATAAAAATCTAGCGGCATTGTAGTGTTCCTTCACGAAATGCCATCTTAAAATCACTTAGATCTTCATTATTTTTCCAACATCGCAAGCGTGTTTGCTTGTGCAGATGCTCCAACACAAACATTCACATTCCAGACCAATAAAAATAGCAATAGTTTGCAGCTATGACCATGAACACCATGTGTAAACATGTACAATAAAAAAAAAAGATTAATCACACCGCATGAAGCAGAGTATACACTGATTTCCAAATGATTCTGCAACCTCAGGTCTAGACCCTCATGGAAGGAAAATGCTAGCAGCTTGCAACTGCACAAAAGCCTGTATATTCTCAAGGAAATCCGATGTAGTCTATTATTTCTGTGGCTGGAAGTCAAAGTCTGCCTTTGGTGTCTATGAATAGTTTCCACCAATTACATGGGGAAAGGTGCAATGTTTTTTGCACTGCTCAACATTTCTGCATTTGCTTTACTGGCTTGTCGGTAGCACAGAGCTGCCTCTATCCACCTTACATCGATGGAGGACAGCAATTCAAACACTTCACTTAGTAATCTTATTGCCCGGGCCCCATAAAATGTGGGCATCCTCTATTTAATGCATATTACCATTTAAAATTTCAGAACTCCAGGTTACACTTGCTCAGGAAAACAAGAATTCTGAGGATAATACCTCCTTTATCGGTGCTTCCTGAATGTACCAGGTAAACTGAGTCCTCCCTCACAGCTTCATTGCCAGTTTCCTACATAGAGAGAGCTTGTCATAAGACACTTATGTGCAGAATGAACACCAGAACTAATAGAGAGTCGCAGCTGCTGGATACATTGTGTCTGCAGGAACAAGTTTAAAGCCGGGATGTGACCTTCATGAGAGGCAACAAGACTGTATGGGCCTGTGGAGACAGCTACACCACTGAACCAGGGACCTATGTCTCCTGACAAGGAGCAACTAGCCCTGGACCTAGAGAACATTCTCTGATTGCTGTGCTGGAGCCATGGGACTCTCAGAGGAGACCTAGAGGGGCTGCGAGGCTCCTGTCTGGGGATCCTGGATGGTTACAGGTGTCAGGAGGAGACCCCAACCTGGAGAGAGTACTCATCCAGCTCACTATACTGCAAGGGAGATTTGGAGACTCAGGGGAAGAGCCAGTGAGATGCTGTGAAGCTTTGGTTCTAGCTGAGGGATGAAGGTGGGAATGACTGGGGAGGGATGGAGGGAGTTCTTGAAAGGGATACCCCAGAGAAATAAACCAGACTCTACCACAAGGTAAAGTACACCCACAGACTGAAAGGACTCACAAATGGACGCCATGGAAACGAGTCACAAAGCCCATGTCCAGGGCCTATGATCATGCAGATAAGGTCCTGGCTTAGGAAGGAAGGATTGGCTCATCAATAATTGGATCATCAATATTAGAATTATGAAATCTGAATTCTAATCTGGTCAATGCCTGCAACTCTCTTGGAAATCATTTTATTTTAATAGAAGTGCAAATCAATCATGGGCCTTTCCCTGTTCTCCCATTCTATGAGGTGAAGAAGGGCAACCATTTTGCTACCCTCAGCTTGGTCTGCATAATAAAACACCATCTACTGGGTGGCTTGAATAACAGGCACTTATTTTTCACTATTTTTTTATTGATTTCAGAGAGGAAAGGAGATGGAAAGAGATAGAAACATCAATGATGACAGAGAATCTCTCCATACTGGGGATGAAGCCCACAACTTGGGCATGTGCCCTGACCGGGAATCAAATGATGACCTCCTGGTTCAAAGTCCAATGCTCAACTATGGAGCCACACTAGCTTGGTTCCTCACGGTTTTAGAGGCTGGAGATTTGAGATTAGGGGTTAGCATGCTCAAGGCCTGGGGAGAACCTCTTCTGGCTGTGTCCTCATGTGGCCTTCCTCTGAGTGTCCATGAGGAGAGAGGTCTCTTCCTCATCTTATAAGGCCAATAATCCTCCAAGATTAAAACCTCAGCCTTATAGCCTCATTTAACCTTCATGACTTCCTTAAAGTCCTATCTCCAAATACAATTATGTCGGGGTAAGACTTCAACATAGGATTGATTGGGGCTGTGCTTCCATCTAGAACAGCGGTCACCAACCTTCGGACCTCATAGACCACCAGTGATCCACAGACCGCTGGTCTAGAGCATAGCCAAAGCCAGGCTGCTGAGAGGCAGCACTGCTTTCTCTTGCATCTCATGCCTCCTTTGTGGAGGCCAGACTCTCGCGGGTCCAATGCTAAGTCTCAAAGGCAGTCAGGCAGAGGGCTGGCCACGAGGAACAGAGATTTAGGAGGCTCTGTGCTGCCAGGCCCGTGAGCCATGTACCCAACAGGTCAGACTCGCCCATGTCCACAAAGAAGCAAGCGCTGGATAGGAGTTAAGTGGAAAGTTCAAAGGGAAATTGGAGGTCAAGAGCCTGAGTCTGGGGCACAGTGACTATGAGAAAGAATGGGGATGGTCAAATAGGAATGGAAAATGGTGGAAAGCAATAGGCTGGGGGCAGAGGGTGTGTGGATGGGTGGTGATGTGATAAAAAAAAAAAAATCGGTGTGGTATTGGTCAATCATGGGTTTGAGCAGGGAGAGGGGAGACGGGCCAGGTTGGAGATACCTGCACAACCACAGGTGTGGCTAACATCAGAGGTACAAGAACAGCCGTGTTCTATCTGAATTGCCAGAAATCTAAGAAAACAAAAAACCGACGCCCTAACCAGTTTGGCTAAGTGGATAGAGAATCGACCTGAAAACTGAAGGGTCCCAGGTGCGATTATGATCAAGGGCATGTACCTTGGTTGCAGGCACATCCCCAGTAAGGGGTGTGCAGGAGGCAGCTGATTGATGTTTCTCTCTCATCGATGTTTCTAACTCTCTATCCCTCTCCCTTCCTCTATGTAAAAAATCAATAGAATATGCTTTTAAAAATTACCCACAATCCCCAGATGCACCGTATAGTTTAGACTTAATCTTTGACAATACTCACTGCATTGTTTCTGTTTCCTTTCTCTTTCTTTTCCTTGGTGGCTGAGCACACACACCCAACTCAAGCGATGAGCACTCGGCCAAAGCTAAGCATTTGCTCTCTTGTGCACATCTAATGATCTCCAGCTCTGCCTCAGGAGCGTTACATTTATGAAGTCTATGCTTCCTATCACTGGTATGGGCGCTTCCACTTTTTTTTTTTGGGGGGGGGGGAATGATAAAACAGTCAAATGCATGCACAAACACTGCCAGACAGACAAAGCTGGTGGCACTCCTGACGCCGAGTAGTTGGCTGGCAACAGCACCTGGGGAAGACTAGCTCAACATGGGCACACCGTCCCTGTGTGGCTCGGGAAAAGTGCTTTCAGTGCAGTGGCCAGGATTGTGCCATAGGTAAGCACACAAAGGTGAGGAGCATCTGTGCAGGAGTAAGAACCTGGTTGGCAGTGAGATTAGGGGCACATCAAATGAGGAAATAACAGAAGGCACTCATGGATTCAAGGCCAGGGAATTGGCAAGGAGCACCTGTCTCTAATTCTCGTTCCCTGCCCTCCTCTCCTCCCCTCTCTCCTCCTGTCCCTCCATCCACTTGCTCATGTGCTCAGGAATCACCCTGCATATCACATCACCTGCTGTGTGCACTATCAATCCCTGCTCTCATGCATTTGAGTGGTTAGAACAGATATCAAATTAGACATTGGTGACATGAAACCTGTTTATTATGTAGCAGAATCTTCTCTCAATGAGAAATTGTATATTAAAAATGTATTGAGTTATACAAACTGAGCTGCTCTTTAGGGGTTGGGATGGGAGAATACTGGTATGTAGAAAGACAAGAGGTAGTCCAGAACTCATCCTCATAACCACCCACCATCTCTCTTTCTCCTTCTCCCCTCCCTCCCTTCCTTTCTCCTTTCCTCCCTCTCTCTTCTCTCTCCACTTTAAATTGCTCAAGTTTGGAACAAGGATATAGTTTAGTAATATTTTATATTTATTGACTACAAAACAGACATTTCTAGTTCTTAGTTTTAAAAGGAACTTTCCTCATTTCACATCTCTTTCCCTATTGCACAAATAAAGTCAGAAATAAAACTAGGCCATTTGTGATTTCTTGCTGCGTCACACCGTACCTTTCCTTCAGGAGCCACAGGTCTGATGTGGCCTTCTTAGAATATTCTAGCACAAACCTGGAGGGAGGATTGCATCTATCGAGCACCTTCTGTGTGCCTGAGTCTGTGCTAGATGCTGAACATACCTCCTGGGATCCTGATACATGAGACCACCCACAAATCAGGACTGGGATGGTGCAGGTGAAGGGGTACATCCTGAGAGGTCAAGTCATGGCACCAAAGCTCCCCAGGAGATGGGATTCAAGTTCAGTTCCACCTGGGTCTCATGTCCACCTGGGACCCCGGACCACCTACTACTGCTCTTTTCCATCTGGGCAGTGCCACCTGCTGTGTCTCTGTCCCTGTGACTCTATATATCTCTTCTCTCCATCTTCTCTTTCTCTCTCTCTCCCTCTCTCTCTCTCTCTCTCTCTCTCTCTCTCTCTCTCTCTCTCTCTCTCTCTCTCTCTCTCTCTCTCTCCTCCCTCCCTCCCTCTTTCTCTCTCTCTCTCTCTTTCACACACACACACACACACACACACACACACACACACACACGTATGGATATATCCAGCATAGACATGAAGCATTCTGGAAACTCATGTTGACTCTCTCCCTCTCCCTGCCCGCTGCCCAGGCTGCAGCTGCCACTCCTGATGCCTTGGTGCTCAATGCCAAGAAGCTGTGTTCCTTCCACTCCAACAGACATGTTTCTTATCATCATGTTTGTGGATCAGATGGGCTCACATTATTTTCCTGTGCCCAGATAATGCGTTAACCCCTCTGGGGCTCTGGCTCCCCAGAAACTAGCTCCCTGAGTGCCAGCCTGGGCCTAGGTCAGTTCCGAGGGACAGTGCTCCTTTGCGATGATACAGTCAGGGGGACAGGAAGTCTGCTCTCGTTATCTACAACCTATTTAGTGCCAATGAAAGGTGCCCAGTGAGAGGTTTTGAGGATGAAAATTGACAAAGATGCAGCCACAGTTGATCCCACCTCAATGCCAGGCTCATCCTTTGCTTACAGCTCGCTCTACCTAACGCTGAGCAGGGATCCCAGACCAGCTCTGCCTTCCTTCACTCATCCAGACAGACTGGCTCAAACCCTTGTGATGCCAAACGACTTTGCTTAAGTCCCTTACAAACATTTGCTCATTTAATCCTCACCCCAGCCCTAGGAGGCACAGAGAGGCCCCATACCGTGATCGCAGTGACACCTAGTGAATGACAGATCCAGGGGAGTTAACTGCAATGTCATCTGGCTAAGGACACTCCGTGTGAGACGTGTGCTGAGACCCAGGAGCCAATCTAGGGGGGTTTCAAAGTCCTTTCTCCGTAAATTAATGAGGGAAGGCCTGAGGTAGGGGCTGCACCCCCAGGCCGTGCAGTCACTTTCTGCTGTGTGACCTTGGATTCCTTTCTGACTCTCTAAAAGCCTTGCCTCCAAAATGGGGGTGATGTTGGCAGGCTGTGAAGGTAGGACGAGGTGACTGATAAAAGGCCATTGACACGGTCGCCAGTGCACCAGGGTGGCCCTCCGTTATCAGTCAGTGTCCATTACTAAATATAGAGTCACGTGGGCACCGCGTTTTGAGGATGGAGCAGAAAGCAAACCCCAATCCGCACACCTATGCATTTGGTGTGAATCTCAGCACCTGACAGGTCTGCTTGTATCTTCATTGTCAGCAGAACTCTGGATAGCTCCCTGTTCAGAGCAGCTCTGTTCCCTGGAGAAGAAGCCGCCCCCAGTGGGCAGACCACCCGTGAACCTACATGGCAGCACCTCTGGATCTTCCCAGACTCTGCTGCCCACGCCCCACCCCCTCCACCGCATCCTTGCACCCAACCCCCTGAGTCCTCATGAGAGCCACCTGCCCCTGCTTCTCAGCTCCTCCCAGGCCAAGGCCAAGTCTGAGCTTCAGCCCGATGAAAGGGGCGCTCCTTTTCTACTTCTTCCAGCTTGATTATTGGCTAACTGTGTTAGCAGCTACAGAATTACCTGGCTGAGCAAGGCTGAACAAGGTTGGCAGGCTGGCTGGTTGGAGAATCATTGGCAGGCTGGCTGGTTGGAGAACCACTGCCCCCGCCCCCCTCGGGGCTCCTTGAGAGACATGCAGACCCTGGGGCTGGAGCTAGCATGTTCTTTTTTTTTTTTTAATATATTTTATTGATTTTCCACAGAGAGGAAGGAAGAGGGATAGAGAGCTAGAAACGTCGATGAGAGAGAAACATTGACCAGCTGCCTCCTGCACATCCCCCACTGGGGATGTGCCTGCAACCAATATACATGCCCTTGACCGGAATCGAACCCGGGACCTTTCAGTCCACTGACTGACGCTCTGTCCACTGAGCCAAACCGGTTTCGGCTGGAGCTGGCATGTCTCTGAGCTGTCTGTCCACAGCCTCTGTCCTGCTGCAGCTGGACATTATGCCATTCAAGGTACATTGATCATTGATCGTGCTTCTAAGCCCCAGTTTTGTAAGCTGGTGTGTCTATTCTTGTTCTGGTCTCTTCCATCCCACCCACCCCCCTGCTCCCTGGGGTCTAGGATAAACTTGCCAGCCTGCAGTATGTCCAGGGTGCTGCTGCATTCTTGTGCCTCATGGCAGAATAACTGCCCCTCTCCTTCTCCCTCTCCCAAAGTGGAAATTATCATGGTCACCCTAGCATTTTCAGGGAATATTTTGAGAAGAAACAACATAGCAAACACGCAGTTGCTTTTAGTGCTTCAGAAAAGGGGCTTCGCATCGACATATGCAATCAAAAGTATGTGGCTCTTTTCAATGAATAACCCCAAATGGAACCACCTGTGCTCACCCACAGTGTCTCTGAGGCTGAAGCCACAGCGTTGCTTAGAGAAGGAAAAATAGTCAAGACTGAAGGTCTAGATTCGGAGTGCACACAGCTTACATCCGACCCTCAGGCCCTTTGTACAGCAGGTGGCTCCCATGTCCCTTTTCTTTTGTTTTGATTTTTTATTTTATATCTGGTTGGTTTTTGAGGGTAACCACTTCATTGTAAATAGACCCCAAGTTTCAGCGCAGCTACTATGGGGCAGGGAGGGGGGATTAGCAGCTGCCACTAGAAGGGGATCCACCAGTTAGGTAATCAACATGAGTGGGAAAAGATAGTAGAAACATCTGGATACTTTAGAAAAGATGAATTCTCCATTTGAGCCTAGAAGCCAGCGTCGATTGCAAGAATTTTGTTGGACAGGTTGGCTGGTGGGAGAGGAGAGAGTGTCTCTTCTTTGTTTCATGTTATTTCACCCATCGATCTACCTCCCACACTCACTCACCCCTCTACCTCCCCTGATCCCAAGTCAATGCCTATAGGCTCGGTCCAGATTCCACAGCCTTTCTCTGCTGCTTTGAGAAAGGGACAATGAGGTATCTACCCCATAGGAATTAGTGTGTTTGGTGACCAGATTCTCTTATTTCTTGCCTGGGCAAGGTAAGAAGACAAGCTGTGAGAGATGACAAAGCCTGAATTCGGAGCCTGGATGCTCCTTCATTCATCTGTGCCTTCACAAACCCTTTGCCTCATTCTCATCACCTGAGTGAAATTTGTAAGAGGTCAGGCTCCAGTGTCAGATATGCCTAGGATCAAATCTCACTTCCGCCACTGACTCTGTAAGCCTGAGTGTCCTTTTTTGGTAAACGAGGGCCATAAGAACTGCTACCTCATAGAACGAAGGTTAGCATTAGCTTAAATCGTGCGTGACCATACATGCCCAGTATTCAGTTGACAATTATTTTTGTTGCGATTGGTATACCATTGTCATTGGGGATTTAGACCAAGTGCAATGCAGATGCAATGAAAACCACTGCCCAAATGAGATGGATCATATACAGAGGCAGTATCACTATTAATTTTGTTTGTATGCTGTTAGCTCTAGCTTTCGGTCTATTTCAGAGGTGATAAGAGATATCACAGGAAAAGAAACAACAGATCCTTCCTTTTACATACATGGAGCTTTCAAATACCTAACACGGTTGCAAAATACACATTTGCAAAGCATTAGTGCAAGGTTAAGTGAGAATGTACACACACACACACACACACACACACACACACACACACACACATATACTCATTGAGCCTGGAAATTTGATTGCGCAGAGAGAATTAAGTCTGCTGTTCTGCCTGCCTCCTAGAAGGAGGAAGAGGGGAGGGAGACTCCAAATCAAATCACATCGCCTTCAAATATGAAACTGGGACTGAATATGCGATTGACTTTTCCATTTGGCGCCTTAATTCCTGTCCGTCAGAGACCCTGCCATTTCTTGAGTTGGAAATGTTATTATCTATCACTCTCCTGGAATGAGCAGGACCAGGTACATCCCTCAGAACCTTGCTCTCCCTGACTCTTCCCCTGATAAGGTGGCGGAGCTGGGGGCTGTTGACAAGATTCACATTTTCGCCTGATAAAGTGCCATTTACACTCTGAATGCCAAAGAGAGTGGTTAGTGGTTAGTGGTTAGTCACACACCCCTCTCACTGCTCTCTGGGAAGAAAACAAGACAGGACTCCCAAACTTAGAGAGAATGCTGGTGTCCAAAAAAAAAAAAAAAAAAAAAAAAAAAAGTAAAGAAAGGGAGGATGGAAAAGAGAGAAGGGAGGGAGAATTCCAGTTAGCATTCACACCAGTTTCCACCTTGTGAAATTGTGGGATCACAGCTTTGTGGATTAAGGATTAAGAGCAAATTTGGATTAGTGAAGTGTTCCTCCGCTGGATCAGTGTCTGTGGAGGATTTAGAAAAGATTTTTCTAAACAGGTTGGCTATTTTCTTAACATACCAATAGGTTTATTTCCCTTTAATAATTACATGGACGTCTATAGAAAGGGCCTGCATTGTGTGGTAGTTGTTGTTGTTGTTGTTGTTTTCACATTTTACTGGGAAAGGCAGAACTTCCCCCACTGATTCCCTTAACCCCCCTGCCTCCAGCCCCTGCAGCCTGGGAGCCCAGCACAGGCCCAGCTGGTGCAATCAGCAGGTGACCCCCTGGCAAGGTGAGCCCCACATCCCTGCCAGCTCCCACCGCGCCAAATGCAATCTTCAGGGATCACAGTGCAATAAGCAGCCAGCAGCCGGGGTTGCCCGCAATCATTTCTGAGACAGACTCAGCTCTTGAGAAAGCTCACGCAGGGCTTTGGTGCTCACATTCCGGATTAAAACTGGAGATGGAGGCAGTTGGGTGAGCAATGAGGAGCGGCCAGTGCTTAGCTGGAACTCTTCCTGTGGAGACCCTCTGGAGAAAGAAGGGGGCTTGGTGCTAGTCCTGGGGGAGCTTGTCCCTCACCAGGTCTGCTTATCCAAGCAGCTAAGCCTTCCCTTCAGGCTCCTCCATCCTCAGCCCAGGAGACTAACATCATGTCTTGGACAAAACACTCATATGCAAAGTGGGACTAGAAGAGAATGACGCACTGTAGCCACCTCCCCTCCTTCCCTACTGGTCCCTGTGAACTCAGCATCACCAGTAACTCCAGACTCCAAGGAAACGGAACATGTAAAACAGCACAGGAGAATAAGAGTGCAGACTCAACATCCAGGACCCACGATGCATTCAGAACTCTGGCTCTAACCCCTATTAGCTGTGCCAATAACCTTCGTGCCTCAGTTTCATCATCTGTATACCAATCCTAGCTGCCTCACAGTCACTCAAAGGATTGGATGAGTTCATGTATGTGAAACACTCAGAACTGGACTGGGTATAAAAGTGTTATTATGATGATGATCACTTTTATTTCTTTAATTCTCAACCAAGGATATGCTTATTGATTTTACAGAGAGAGGAAGAGAAAGAGAGAGGAGAGAGAAAGAAAGAGAGAGGAGAGAGGAGAGAGGAGAGAGGAGAGAGGAGAGAGAGAGAGAGAGAGAGAGAGAGAGAGAGAGAGAGAGAGAGAGGGAGAGATCAGTTGCCTCCGATATGTGCCCCTACTGGGGATCGAACCTGCAACCTAAGTATGTACCCTGAACAGGAATTGAACCTACAACCCTTTGGGTGTACAGGATGACTCTCCGACCTATCGAGCTCCCTGGCCAGGGCTATGATCAGTATTATTTGCAGAATAAAGGCAGATATCACCTGTATTTTCCTACAATATAATGGAGACTTGGGAAGAATAGGTAACTTAGGCAAAATAGCAGGATACGAACTGACCCTTATCTGCCTCCAGAGGCAAATCCTTCACCAGGACAGGAGACGTCTCTCTTGCTCGACCTCAGTCAGATGGCTGGCACTGAGACAACCTTCCATGCCCCCGACACACAACACGGTCCTCAGTGCATCAAGGCCAGTGAATGCAGCTCCTGCTATCAGTTATGCCAGAGAGGAGTGAGACCATGGAAGCCGCTGAGCACCCGTGGGAGAGTGATACTTCACTATGAAAAGGAAACCAATGGCAGCAGGTGAATGAAGCCCAAGAGAGGAGGCACCTGACAGCCCCCAGCTCCCCTCTACTGTCGCTGCCCCTGCCCAGGGCCTTCCGGTGGGTGTCTGTGTGCCCTGCTGCTCTGGCCTGAGCACCTGGGGCTCATGGAATGTTCTATATCTTCCCCTTCCCCTAGACATCCCTTCTTCCCTGAGGTCTCAGTTGAAATGGCACTTCTTCCAGGCGGGGCCCCCTCGGAGCCCTCCCACAAGCACACACTTCCCTTTTGAAGCCCAGACCACAGCTGTATGCAATTCCTCGTGTCGCTTTGTGTTTGTATCTGTGTCCTCACTTGACAACAGCATCTATGAGGCCAGAGGCCCTCTTGCTCCACAGGGAGTCCAGTGTCTGGGACACAAAATGAATTATTCCTGAATGCTTCTCCTCCGGGATCAGAATTGCCCGGTGCCTCTCCTCCGTTCCTTGTCCCCCGGGCATCCATTCCAGGGATTTCCGGAGCAGGATGAGTCTTTAAGAGGTGCCCTGTCCACGCTGGCCATGAGAACCAGCTGGGATGTGCCTTGAGGCTGCAGAAGGACAGGGGCTGTGGACAGACAGCTCTTGGAGGCCTGCCAGCTTCAGCCCCAGGGTCTTTGTGTCTCTCAAGCAGCCCCATGGGGGGAGCAATGGGTCTCCCACTGCTTGTCTCTCACTGGAATGATTAGCCAACCATTCCTGACTGCCAGCCTTGCTCAGCCTTGCACACTCATTGCACAGCCTTGCTCAGCCTTGCTCAGCCTTGCACACCTATTGCACAGCCTTGCTCAGCCTTGCACAGCATAACAAGCAGGCAAGCCTACTTCTCCATTCCAGTCCTTTGGCTTCCCCCACTCTCCTACCAGTACTTTCTCTCTAAACCCTAAAGTCACCCAACCATGTCACCCTGCCAGTGGCCTCGGATAGGTAAATGCCACTGAGCAAATTTCCGATTGCCTTTGGGATAGCCCAGCCCCGGAATGCAGAAAAGGTCAATGGGAACGCTGGGAAGGAGACACCGCATGTCTCAACATAGCCTGGGAGGAGGGTGGCATTCCTGGGGCCATCGCTGGAAGGCTGCACAGGAAGAGACTGGGACGTGGATAGAGGATGTCCTTTGCCCGGAGGGCAAGCCTCCTGAGCAGGCAGTTCCTCCTCCACCCAGGAGATGGGTGTCAAACAGACGAGAGCCTCCTGGCTGCCCTCCCGACTAAGCCACGCAGAGCTGTCTGTCCCTCCTCGGGGTGTCTCTTCCTCTTCTGATTTCCCACACTGCACCTCTGGCTGAGCACAGCCCCCGCTTCCCCACACGAGTCGCATCCCTACCAGCCACCCTACTGCCCACATGAGGACAGCCTGGTTCCAGACAAGTGTGATGGAAGCAATAAACATCTCCAGCCATGCGGACAGCCAGCGGGGCACACGTAGGGCAGCTCCCCGCTGGCTGCCTCTGCCAGAGAGATGGCAATGGCTGCAAAACAGTGTTTCCAGGGGGCAGCTGGTCCCAGCTCCCTGCAAGTGTGGCCTCCTTCTCCTTTGCCATCGCTACCCCTCCCCGACGCAGCCCCACTTCCAGGGAGGAGCAGAGATGGATAAAAGATGGATTGATCTTAGACCATCAGTCCCTGTAGGGGAGACAGGTGAAGAAGTGAAAGGAAGGTTATCCACTCCCCATTATCCTCCGAAATGCTCCGTGCCCACGTGACCCCACATGGTTTCCCTTCCTGGCCATTGGGTGGCATCTTCCTCCAGGGTCACTAAAGAATTTTCCCCTGGCTATGCTTACACTCTGATTTTTCTCCTTTCTGCCAGATGTGCCTGACTTGTTCTTCCTGTCTCTTGTCAGTAAGAATTTCAGGTGTGGAACCATAAAGTCAGGGGGCTGCCTCGCCCTCCAATTAGATTTTCCTTCAATTGCATTTCCTCTGACCTGGCCATGTCTGAAAAACTGTGTTTCCTTTCCTTGGGGATCAAATTGACAACAAAATAAAAACGAAAACTCGAGAACCACTGCGGAAGTCCTTCTGTTCGTGCAAGCCAGACCAGCCACCTGCAGGGTCCACGCTGGGCCCTTTGTACGCCTCCCACCCACACTGTGCACAGATGGGTGCACAGAAAGAAGCAGCCCCTTACTTCCGGGGACCATGTGCTTTCTCATTTTGTTTGTTGTGGCTGCTGCTGCTGTTTGCTTTGGTTTGTCTGCGTATCCCGTTTCGAGGATGTCAGATGTGAATGCTGAGACCAACATGCTTTCTGCTGGGGTGTCCTGACTTCTAGGTCCCTGAGCCGCTGTCATTGCCATCTGGACCCAACCATCCATAGACATCAATGGTGTTCACACTGCGCTCTCAAGCCTTGCTTCAGAGGGCTCTGGGAGCCTGTAGGAGAGGCAGGACGCTCTCCACTCTGAGGAGTAAGGAGAGCCTCCGCTTTTTCTGTTTTCAGAGCAAACACAACCCAAGGTTCAAGGGCTTTGGTGGCTCTGCTAGTCACCCCCAAGATGCGATACTGGCCTCTCTATTCTTGGCATCAAAGAATGGGGGGGGGGGGCGGGGGGAGGTGGACTCAGAGACCTTTACAGAGCTCAATCTGGTATTCAAGGGATGCTCCTGAGCCCTGCCTGGGAGCTGGGGAGTGGTGCAGGCCTGCCTGGGTAGAGGTGTCACTGCTCCTCTGACTTCAGACTCAGCAGAGGAGAAGGAGAGGAAGTTCATGTTGGTGAGGCAGCTGTGGATGCTGAGACCCCATATGCAGTCCTGCAGTCCAAGCTCAACCACAGGACAGGTGAAGAATAAAGGGCCTCCCTCCTCCTAAGAGTTTAAATGTCACTAAGAAGAATATGTGTGCAAGCATATGCCTAGGTGCACACAGCTGGAAAAAAAAAATGAATGTGAACTGATTAAGAATTAAATGCTGGGTCAATATACGAAGTGAGGGCATTAGGGCTACAAGGGCACTCCAACCATACACTCAGGGTAGCACATAGTCCACTCAACTTTGACCTCAAGGGAAACTCTACTATGGGCCCAGGATGCAGGGGAGTCCTCAAAATCATACTGACGGGTATTTCATTGAGAAAGATGCAGATCTCATTTCTTGGCCTCCAAACAATTATAGGAGAAAACAGTGGGGTCCCAGAGAAAGAGTTTGCCAAAGGCTTGAGTATTTCGCTGAGCTAGCATATTGTCCTGCCCGATCCACTGTGGTCAAGAATGGAGCGATGGCTGGGTAGCTGGTATTTCCTCGGGATCAGTGATGACTGGGTTCTGCCAGACTTTCCTAGTTTTGAAGTCTAAGAATTCTGGTTTTGGAAATGTTGCTTCAAAATGAATTAAGAGCATTTGAGACCAAGTCTTTGAAAGCAAAGGAATATGCCATCTGTTGTGGAAACGCTGCTCTCCGAAGGCTTGGAGACAAAATATTCATAAGGGATATTCAGGAATCAGCCTCTGTTTGGCCTGGATGCACTGAAACAAGAACTGAATTGAATTTTGGCCTCAGCATTGAAAGATTATGTAGTTAACTGGATAAGACACCCTGCCTGAGCATTCGGGCCAGAATCTCACTCATTCTCCCTTGAATGACTGATATTCATTTCAGATCCCAGTCCATAGTGCACAAAAGACTGGAGTTAGCAAAGAAGGCTAAAGAATACTAGATAGATAGATAGATTGATAGATAGATAGATAGATAGATAGATAGATAGATGGTAAATGATAGATAAATGTTAAACAGATGATAGATGATAGATAGACAGATGATAGGTAGGGAGATAGATAGGTAGGTAGGTAGATAGATAGGCAGATAGATGATAGATAGATAGATAGATAGATAGATAGATGATAAATGATAGATAAATGTTAAACAGATGATGATAGATAGATGATAGATAGGGAGATAGATAGATAGGTAGGTAGATAGGCAGATAGATGATAGATAGATAGATAGATAGATAGACAGACCACTCAACTGTACTCCTTTCTTCATGCCACAAAGATCTTTCTCTCTAGAGAGTGCCTTGTAT
Organism: Pipistrellus hanaki; assembly: GCF_964339955.1. Classification (NCBI taxonomy): domain Eukaryota; kingdom Metazoa; phylum Chordata; class Mammalia; order Chiroptera; family Vespertilionidae; genus Pipistrellus; species Pipistrellus hanaki. The sequence goes on along the minus strand of NC_140521.1, from coordinate 15,487,687 downwards.
TGAGCCTACATGCTGGTCAGGAACACACAGATAACAGGGGAGTGATCTATTTTCCATGCTCAGCATGTTCCCAGAAACCTGTTGTCCCCAAGAGAACAGGTGAAAGCCTGGCACTGTCAAAAAAAAAAAAAAAAAAAAAAAAAAAAAAAAAAAAAAAAAACGTGGAGAAAGCTTGCTGCTTGATTTTTTTATTATTAATGGTATTAAAATTTCTTTGCATAAGTCATTAATCATTAGGTCATATGAAAGGCTCTCGTTTATCCAGAGGCTATAATAACTCACAGCAGTAAGGATGTGTGTTCTCTGTGGGCCAGTGGAAGTGCTGTGTGGATCTATAAAGGAATCTGTATTTTTTTTCTTTTTCTTATTTATTTATTTTTACTAAGGAGACTTAGTTCCATTTAACACGCATCTACTGATGTCTTCAACGAAGACAAATATGATATTTGTCTCTGCTGTGGGAAAAATCTCAGAATGATAACAATAATTACAAAATGACAAGAACTGTCACCGTTTGCTGGGCGTTTGCTGGGAGCTGGGCTCTGTGCTAAGCACTTCATGTGCTTTTCTTACTTATCCCAGGTAGTCCTCTAAGCCACCTGATGTGGTTGGCACCACTCTTATCCCCATTTTGTGGAAATGGAGACTGGATTGTGATGAGAAACTCATCTATGGTCATGTAGTAAGTACAGCTACAGTCTGGTGGAAAGACAGCTCAATGGATCAAGTTCCATTTTAGCTTCTTAACTGTATAGCAGCAGCCACATTTCTATACTGAGCCTGCACAGAATCAAGATGGCAGTATCTCCCCCCCACCTCTGTCATTTTACTTCCTGTCCAAAACACTGATGGGGCCCCACTATGGATTCCAAATATAAAGGAAGTTTGGGAAGAACTCAGAATAAGATGACCACCTGTTCCAGGGAGTTTGGGACAGGGAGCCGGGGACCTGGAGTGCGGGTTGCAGGGCTGGGCTGTGCCACGGACAGAGAAGAGCCCAAAAGAGAAAATTCCTACCAACACCGACCCGCTTCTGCCCGGAGGAACGTGCTTCATGGAAACCCTGCCTCTGGTCTAGCCGCCCCAAACTTGGTGGTTAAAGACACACTGTGCCTTTCTTGTTGAGCTATATTTAAAGAAATACTGGACTTGCCATAGAATAGAGTCGTAGATGGCCATTATAAGCATGTAACTAAAATATAACTACTTATATGGGGAATCATACCACTGTGTTTGTAAAAGAAGCTAAATATAAGGATACATACCAAAGAATAACTTCACGTATCTCTAGGTATAGAACTATAAACAAAACAAAACAAAACAAACAAAACACACACACACACACACACACACACACACACAAAAAAAAAAAAAAAAATGGTATCAATTTTTAAAGACTATAATCGAATACGCTTAGGAGGGCAAGTTCCATTCTCCTGCCCCTCTGTCCTCTACTCTCTCTCTCTTTGACTTCCTTCCCATTTTTCATCCTTCTGGGCAGCACTGCCTGCATCACCTTTTACTCACTTCCTGTGGGTCAGCAGTGGCCTCCCAGAGCTTATTCCTTCTGATGAGAACAAAGAGGTGTAACTGCTTATCACAGGAATGGTGTCTCCCAAGAATAAACCAATGCAACCAACACCCAGATAAGAAACTCTAAGGCTATTAGTACACAGCCTTCCCCTTCATCTCACTGCCGGCTCCTGGAGGGGCTCCATGAAGGCTCTGAAATGTGATTTTCCAGGAGCTTTCTCTATCTAGATCCATGTGACGGTGACTACCTTTCCCTGTACCCTAGGACACACCCATGAGAGCCAATGGGGCAGCTCTGCTCTCATTTCCCAGCTTCTTCAAGCTGTGTTGTTCATCATCTCTCAAAGCCCTGGACCACCTCAGGGGTATGGGAATAAGAAAGTATCTTGATCCACAAGAGGAAATATGAATGGCAATATTCAGGGGAGGCATCCTCTCTCTAGGATGGACTCACCAATTTCTGTAATTCATATTCACTCTGGCCTCAGAGTTCCCATCTCTGAAACACTAAGTGTCCCTTCTCCGCTGATTTCCTACAAGGGAGCAGTCATGAAAATCTTAACTTGCAAAGGTCTTACATGTTCTTGAAAGAGTCACATAGGCAAAGTTATTGCTGCCGGAGCCTTGCTTATGAGCAGTAGGGGGTTGATATTTTTTAGAGACTGGGTGGTCATAAACCATAGCACAGCCTCAGAGTAGATGCACAAGGCCCATTTCAAACGTTAGCTTGCACACACACACACACACACACACACACACACACACACACGTGCACATACACGCATGTGCACACACACCTCAGTATCTACGCATTAGGCGAACGCAATGGCAGCACCACTACTCAGCCCAGTAAGATGAGACCTCCTTTAAGCAGAAGAATGACTCCAGGACAAAGAGACATGGCCAGGTGACATCTATAGAACAGAATTTCTTTTTTAAATATATTTTTATCAATTTGAGAGAGGAAGGGAAAGGAGGAGAGATGTAGAAACATCAATGATGAAAGAGAATCATTGACTGGCTGCCTCCTGCAGGCCCCCTACTGGGCATTGTGCCCACAAAATGGGCATGGGCCCTGACCTGGAATCAAACCATGACCTCCTGGTTCATAGTTGGTTGGTGCTCAACTACTGAGCCATGCTGGCTGGGGCCATCTCCGTTCTCTTTACCGTGAGAAACCTTCATCCCCTCCCTGGGCCAGGGGTGACCATCTTGTAACATCACCATAACATCAAGTAATGCTTGAGGGCAGCAAGAGAGGTCAGGAAAGGTGGGTTAGGAAAATAACCCTTTGCCTGTAGTGCAAACAAATCCATATCGCCTTTAGTCACCTCCACTGGAACAGAAAGACTCAGGATAACTATGCAGGACAAGAATTCAGAGTAACGTGGAGGCCAAGAAGCCAACACATGCCAAGGGCAAGCCCCAGTCCACCAGCATTCATGCAGGAGGAAACCACTTCTGCTCGGCCCATGCATGTGCACACATGCACATGATCATATGTTTGCAGATCTGCCTATTTACATAGTTAATTTGGGTTTCGTTTGCAAACAGACATTACTTTGAAGCATTCACTCTGTGCACGGACACGTTGTGATCCACATCGGCTGCTGAACAGCATGGGGAATGGCTGCAGAGGAGCATATGTCTGTCGGTGCGTAATCACAGTATTACCTGCACATATTAGTTACATAGCAGTTACATTACAATTAGTGCCGTTTCTCAGCCATTCAAAAGCAAAGAACGTATTTTAATTAAGTCAGCAAGGAGTTTGGAGCGGAGAGGCGTGGGAGAGTGTGCCAATGACTCACAGCATTGCAACTACGCAAATGTGAGGTGCACGTTGAGCGTGAAGCTTTGCTGATAACAACATTGAAGATGCTCTTCCCGTGACCTCAGGGACAGGGACAACTGTCAGGGCTGGGAAAGATCTGAGCAAGTGACCAGCGACCCATTCTCAGGAGAAGGCAATTGAGGCCTGGGCACCCATACTCCGGAGGAGGAAGCTCAGGCCTGGATGCCCATTCTCTGGAGGAGGCAGCTGAGGCCTGGGCAGGCAGACTCAGAGACTGAATTGTACAGATGAATGAGGAAACCTGAGACCAGACCCAGGCCCCCTGGCCTGCATTCTAGAGCCAACGCCAGCACACAACCGCATCACGACATGGCTGTCCTACATTCAGATGGTGACAAAAATGCCACATTCAGTCCATTCACCCAAAATTGGGAATCACACATATCAAACACCCTCAGCAAAGGAAGTGGAATCAATCACACACATCCATGCCTGACTAATAGGAACAGGGTTAAGGAGCTTGCCCTAAGTCATTGGGCCAGATGTGCAGTAAATATTCAGATTTCTCCACATGGGATCTAGCCCTTGTGCTATGAAAGCGCGTGGCCCCCTAATGACAGGGAGTCATGTAAATGTGCTGGAGTCTCAGGAGCCAAGCTCTGTCGTTTAGATTCCAGACATACCATTCCCTTAGTGACCCTGGGCAGGCAGGCTGCACCTTCCCGTGATTTCTCTATCCTCCTAAATTACACACTTAAATGCTTTCCTCTCCTTCTCATTATAAAGAGGATTATTTTTTCTTCCGACAGGCGCTGTGTTCGCACCGGCTTCAAATACCAGGAGGCAGTGGCATCATCTTGAGGTTGATATTTCCATCCTTCCGCTGGGTGAGATGGGTCAGAATATTCCTCACACCCAATTTCCCCCATGCTGCCAAGGAGGACAGCGTCTCCATCCTCTCTCGTACGCAGCCACTGTGAGCTTGAAGCCTAGGGGAGGGAAGCGGCAGGATGCTGTTATTACCGCCAGGCCAATTGAGGAGAACAAATAGCATCTCGGCATAATCAACATCTTCTCCCAAATTGTTTCTGTCCTTCCTCCCCAGCACCCCATTTAACACTCCGGGCGGAGGAAACGGAACGTCTTAGCAGAACCAGGAAAACAGACGACAGGAGAGGGCCCGGCAAAGAGCTCGCCGGTGTCCGTCAGGAACAAATGACCATGTAATAACTCGGTAATTACATGGTAACTAGAGCTGATTGAGCCTGTAAATTACCTCGCTGTCACCTCTGGGTAATGATGCAGCTCTATCTCCCATCTACAGGAAGCAGCCGCACGTGGTGCACAGTCACGGCCAGATAAGGGAGCTCGCCAGGCTGGCAAAGCAGATTTGCTGCCGCTGATAGGTGACAGGGAGAGAGGCTGAGATCTGGGATTTAATGATTTTCCCGGGGAGGCATTCGTCTTGCCATCCAGCGCGAGATATCCATTACCCAGACAGTGTCCTTCACCCTTAATCAGAGAAATTGATTAAGGGGCCCAATATTGGGGAGGGAAGGAACAGGCTCCGGGACACAAGCCCATGAAATACACCTGCATGGACACACACACACACATGCACCAACAGCCAATCCACACACCCTGACACATTTCATCTGCAGACTTGGGAGGCACCATCAGGACCAATATTTTAACACGGGGAAGAGTAGAGTCTCTTTGGATGCAGCATCCTCTCTGGGACCGTTATGTAGCAGCATTAACGCCATTCCGTGTGGTAGATTATTCAGCAAATACCGTTTGACAGCTGACTGCGCACCGAGCACTCTGTGAGGTGTTAGAGAGGGAACAAAGCAGCTTACTATCCAATCTTCTCCCTCAAGAACCTGGTAGAGATAATGCAGATGCATAAAAAGTTAAATGATCATGCCACGAGGCGGTACATAATTAACTGCCAAATGACTGGTACAGACAATGGGAGCCGCGGAAGTAGAAAAATGGAGGGAGAGCACTTTGGGATAGTGCAGTCGTAAATATAGCTTCTCGGAGATGACAATGAACATCGGAGACAGCCGAAATACCAAGCTCACGGAAGGTCTGTGAGAGACATTGCAAATGCCTCTCGCTTCTCGGTCCGCTTAGCTCTCCAAAAGCAAACAAACAATAACAAAAATAGAACAGATTTTTTCCCCCTAGTTAATGAGAAAGAGGAACCCTGGGAAGAAAAACATCACCAATCGGAGCATGATCAAGTTTAAAACTGTGGAGCCAAGGGGTGAGGAGACCAGAAACAAACTAATAGCTTCAGCATCCCTGTAGCGTCTGAGCGTTAGGAACTTCGGTGTGTATGTAGATAATCTGTCCGCAGCAGTAGGAACTTGTTCTGATCAATGCATGGATTTAGCAGCTAGCCCCAAACCGGGAGAATTACCATCATCAAGTTAAGTACAAAATCCTTAATCAAAGCATCCAGTCATTCGTGTTCAATGAATATAGAATGCAATCCATATTGGAGATCAAAAGGGGAGGGGGCATTTCTCTGAGACAGTGAGGAAAAGGTCTACCCACCTCTGTACCCCTTACCCCTAAACACTCAACCTTCTGATTGATATTCATAACTAGGTGTCAAGAGAATAGCACTGTGATAGAGTTATTGGGCAGCTATTGCTGAGGGTGAATTAAAATGCCTCTTTATATTTTTCCGGATGTATTATAATAATATAAAACCACTTACCATTGTCTAGTCACACACTTAAGCAAGCTTTTGACTAGCTAACCTTCCAGCCACAGATATCCAACAACATTTAGCCTGAAAATGTTCTTCACCAATGGGTGAGGTGCACAGATACACTTGGTGTAGAACTTGACATTAGACATTGAAGTTCAGGACCCTAAAAGTGATTGGAGAGACAAACCCTAGATCCATGCATGATTCTTGCTAGTAGTTGATCCCTGATTACAAATAAGAGAATGGAACAGGGTATTCTGCATTTACCCATGGAATAACTATAAAAATATACCTGCTAGCCTCTGAAACAAGAGGAAGTTAGCACTCCTCCAAATCCTTAAGAATATGCAAGGTCCCATTTAAGATGTTTCCATTGTAAAATAAATTAGTGCTATCCCACAGAAAATACCTTCTACAATCACCAGAATTCTAGTAAAGTTAAAGAAAGTAATACATATTGATTGTGCTTCAGAAAAATGTTTAAGTAAACTACTGTGTGATCCTGTGTTACTTATCTCTGTGTCATCATTCCTTGATGAAAAATAAAAGGATTACATGAGGTAATCCTTAAGCTCTTTCCTAGAGTGAACAGTCTATGAACTACAAAAGCTGTAGTGATCAGTTCTTCAAATGCTAATAAAGAATAATCACACCCTCAATCTCAAACTGTAGATAAAGAGAAAAAGACTCCTGTTTTAACCAACCATCACGTCTATAAAACAATTCAGTAATCTAGGCTCCTAACCTATCTCTGAGTCATAAAACATGTTCTCTCAAAGAACCAGGCAAGATCCTGGGGACTACGCTGTGACAAATCACTGCTGGTCCGCAGAGGTCTTTGTTCGGTGTCACATGTAAGGACTGTAGTTGTTCTGTGGTGAAGCACACACTGTATTTGTTTCCCATGACACATTCCTCAAGGAAGGGGCAGCATTCGGGGAACTTTCTCAACGGGCTCACCAGCTAGTGGGTCTTCATTTGGCTCCAGGAAGGCAGTTCCTTCTGCTAGGACTGGACTTCTCTCTCTCTATGCCTGCTCTTCTCATTTTATTTACAGTGGCCACAAGATCAATATCACCTCCACTGAAAATAAAGCTTTCTATTTTGCATCGGAATTTATATTCAATAGCTGCTGGAAAATCATTATCACACAATAATGTCCTATTCACAACTCATGCTATCTATTCGGCTTGGCAGATTGCCAGATGTTTGACTGCCTGACACCAAGTCCATTTGGTGCCTGACAGAAATAAAACCGTACATTGCCTGGAAATAACGTGAGACACACTTATCGTCCAGCCAGGGATGATTGGGCCACTTTCTCTTTCAGAGGAATTGTCAGACCTCCTGAAAATCATCCAGCGCGTTTGCCTACAGTCGCGAACACATCCTCATTATGTGTGCATCCTGGGCATGAGGTAAAAGCTTTCAAATGGACCAAAGTTATTACAAATTCCAGAGGTAAAGCTCTAGGGTCTAAAAGTCTATGTGTCTATTGCTATGCCTGGGCCTTGCTTGTCTTTAGTTGGATTCATTGGTCCGAATGTCATGTCTAGTAAATTCAAAACCATTTATTGAGATCCTACCAAATGCTGAGTACTGAGCTAGGCGATTGAGCTACACTAATGCATTCTTCCCTTACAATTTACATTTGCAAAGTTGGGCAATATGACGTACAATATCAATGTAATGTGATGAGACATGTGAATAGGATGTTGGCTGAACACCCAGGAGGAATATTGTATCCCAGGTATAAGCTCAATGGAACCTTCTTAGTTAGGGGAGATACCATTTGAATCAGATGTCATAAAGTACAATGAAAACAATGGAAAAGGTGGCTCAGAAGCAAATGGGTATTGGAGTGGGAACTGAGATATATTTATAAATATATCCTGAGTGGGATATATATATTTAATTTAATTTTTAATTGCATTTATTGGGATGGTTATCTGATATTTAAATATGATTTGGGTTTAGTTATTGGTGAACAGAGGTGGTAAAGACAAGCAGTAGGAAGCAAGGCAAGACCTCTACTTAGGGGCCAGGAATCCCAGTCACCTCCAGAGCCCTTGAGAGCTGCTCTGCATCACAACCAAGTTGTTCTGTGACTGATGTCATGATAAGGACCTAAGTAATAAAATAAGACAAATGGCATTCCCTAGTCTTTGCTCAATAAGACAGAACAATAATATATTTTGGAATAAGAACTCGATCAGAAAGGATTGTAATGTTTTAAGTTCAATTTGAAGAATGATGGCTCGGGTATATGACAAATCCATTCATGTGGAACACTGTTGGTCCCTCAGAAATGAGACTTCCCCATTAAACGAAAGGGTTTGTAATGAACTTGCTGATTATTCTTCCCCCATTCCTCTTTCCTGGCCCATCTCCTCCCACCCTTATATGGTTTCCTTCTTTTCCTTTGAAAAAGGCAGTTTGTGAAAACACATCCTTGTAGAAAAAGTTCATGTATACCGCACTTCCCACCCTCTCACCGTGATAGGCCCACAGAATGATTTTTCTGCCAGATGGACTACAGAAACTGAATTTGTTATGTGATAATTATTAGAGCAAACATAACTTCTGGCTGCCAGTCCAGCATGTACGTAACCTGGAGGCCGTTATTCCCATCACACAACAGTGATAAGTTGTGTGATGAGCAAACTGAAAACCAGCCACTCTTCTTGGATTCATCCGAGAACTGAGGTCACAGGGCAGATTGCTGCCCCCAAAATTGAAGAGACAGCTAAGTGGATACAGAGAGTCACAACTTACAGGATCAGACCGGTAACAAAAGTCTTTGTGAGAATCAATACTGGGATAGAAAAATTTAAACTGTAATTGACGAATTGTTGCAGGCACAGTGTGGACAAGTTTGACAGTTAAAAGCTCCAGGGGGCCCCATTCTTAAAGGGGCCTCCACACACGTCTGTAAATATTAGTTTCTTGCCAGGAAGATCAGGGAAAAGTCCTCTCCTGCTTCTGACTCTGAGTGAAATACTATTTTCAACATACAAGCCAAATGTAAGTCTAAACCTATTGTAAACTTTAAGTTATTTCATTTAAGTTAGCCATTTTGAAATATACCCAAGGCATTCTGTTATTGACAAGGGCCTGGTCTCAGCAGAAACAGTTTTACCAGAGTCTACATGATGTGTGGAAAAGGAAATAGCCAGAATCTAAATGACCTACAGAGAAGGAAATGCCCAACTGAATCCTGCTTCAGCCTTCCTGTCTTACCGAAAGAGGGAAAACAAAACCAAACCGAGAAACAGTTGTAAGGATCCCAGCCCAGAGACAGGCTCACTGGAACAGCTAGACCCCTTGGACCATGGGTCGGTGACCACTACACTAGAACACTGAGACCTAATGATAGCATTACAGAATGCTTCCTCTCCTCCCACAGTGTATCAACACATCAAAAGAAGGCCTGTCTAGTAATAAGAGGAGAACACAATTTTTAAAAATTATGAACCTTGGGTTTTGTTTAGGAAGTTTTTAGGGAATCCTTTGTGTAAAGGATGCTAGAGAAAGTTGCAGCTTCTGACACCTACAGCTACAGCAAACAGATAACACTGTCTAATCCCTTATCAGATAAACATAAAACTTTCCACTGAACACCTATTTACCTCAGTGCCATTTACCCCAAGCATCCTTTATGGCTTTTAATAACATAAAATATATATATATAAGTACACACACACACACGACATACTGAAAGACAAAAACAAAGTTTGAAGAAAAGGAGTAGCCATCAGGACCAAACTCAGATATGACAGAGATACAGAAATGAGCAGATTGGTGGTGATAACTGGAGGGCCTGAAGGGATCTATAATAAGAATAATCATCAGAAACTGGTTTGTCGCAGTGGTAGAGCGTCGGTCTGCGGACTGAAAGGTCCCAGGTTCGATTGCGGTCAAGGGCATGTACATTGGTTGCAGGCACATCCCCGGTAGGGGGTGTGCAAGAGGCAGCTGGTCTATGTTTCTCTTTCATCGACGTTTCTAACTCTCTCTCCCTCTCCCTTATTCTCTGTAAAAAAATCAATAAAATATATTATTAAAAAGAATAATCAGGCATCTCCATAATTTTTCCAACGCCTTACACTGAATTGGAATAACTCTCAGGTTGAGTTTATTTTGTAAGCTTCATTCCATTTTACTATGAATAAATCAGGAAGCAGGAGTATGGACTATGTCTAAGCAATGAAAACTTCCATGTCTGATGACCAGGAAATGTGTGTCAGAATGAACATAAATATGGGCCAATGGCCTTTTAATTGCTAACTGTATCTTAATATCATCTATTGATTCTGTTTTTCAACCTGCTTTGCCCAAACCAGTCCCACAAGCTGCCATCCATTTCCTTGTTGAGAGGGGAAAAGAGCGACACAATTGGCTTTCCCCCCCTGTCCCCTTCCCACAATCAAAATCCAAGCTAAAACAGAACAAAACAAAACCTCAGCAAAAAATATCTGTCCCTGTTCCCAACATCAACTGCTGCTGATAATATCTGTGAATTGTCAGCATTGGAACCTATTCACACTCACGAACACACACTAGAATTTTCTTCAGCACATTTACCACCATATGAAAGCAGATGGCAAAACTATTACAGATAAAAAACCAGCAGTAGAAGGGAGGTGGGGGAAATGCCTCGGATGAAAATACTAGAAAGAATGGATGAGTTCTATATTCTGGCACTTCTGTAACTAAGGAATAGATTCTATAACATGATCTGGCAATGACCTAACCAGTCAGAGACATCTCACAAGTAGACCCTAGAATGCTTTGCATACATGGCTATTTATACTCTGGATGATGGCCCTATCCAGCAGGAACTGGAGAGCAATGGTCATTAAACAACTGCATAGCAAAACTCCCTGACAATGTGGGGCGAGATGTTAACCGAAAGGACATACTGAGATGCCACTGCATGGTAAATGTATTAGTGGTGGCAATGCTATTGATATTAGGAATAATTAGAATAATTCTGAGCATCTACACAATACTTCTGTATTGCAAAATGCACTGCATTCATCATAATGATTAACATTTGTACAGTACATGGTCTTTTCCACTCTCTGCTCATTAATTAGAGAACACTGGTAACATCTGTGGGTAAGTGTTACTACTCCTGTTTGTCAGACAGAAGAAGCAGAGAAATTAATTGACTCTTCCAAGGCCACAAGATGAGTCTTTGATAGAGTCAGGATTCCACTTCTAAGTTCCAGAATCTCTGTTTTGCATTCCCTCTTCGAAAAGCTGGGTGGTGGATTCCATTTGAAAGGGAAAGAGAATTAAGTGCCTGGGTCATGAAATTTCATCATCACTCCCATTGCCTTTGAGTTGTCATTAAGTGCAACTGAAATCACATTGAATCTATTTTTTAAAAAAAAGAACTTCAGGGGGTAGGGAAGCATCTTTCAAAAGTTATCATAGCACGGTGGTTCTCATCCTCGGCTCAGGCTCCACCCCCCAGGTCAATTTTAGGAAAGTCTCCTGGGTGTGAACCCAGCAATCAGTATTTTTTTAAAGTACCCCAGGCCCTCCTAATGGATGGTCAAGGTTGAGTGAGAACTGCTGATCTAGGACAGTGGCACTCACACCTTAGGGAGCATCAGAATTACCTGAAAGGCTTATTAAAGCACAGATTGCTTGGCTCCACTCCCAGAATTTCTGATATAGTCGGTCAGGAGTGACGCTCAATGACTACATGTCTAACCAGTTTCAGGAGATGCCAAGGAACACTCTTACCCAGTAGGGGGTGTGCAAGAGGCAGCTGATCAATGATTCTCTCATCGATGTTTCTCTCTATCCCTCTCTCTTCCTTTCTGTAAAAAATCAATAAAATATATTTTTAAAAATATTTAAAAGACAATGGTCATAAATAAAGTGTTAAGAACTGACCAATGCACCACATTGGCAAGGGAGGGCACAGACTGTAGATCTCTGAAAACATGAATGGATAAAAATGTTTAAAACCACTAAGCAAAAAAAAAAAAAAAAATGCTGTGCCCTTCCTCCCTCTGGGACTCTTCTCTTCACTTCCAGCCCTTACACTGGTGTTCCTGACCTCAGAAAACGTCCCATACAAGCCTGTGGGACAGAGGGTGCTACTGAGGAGCAGAGCACAGGAGTCCAGGAACCCGGAGAGCTGGATGTCTGGGTAGCAAACATGGTTTCAGAAATAACCAGGACAGTAGCCACTGTGGCTGCCTGTCCCAGGCTCAGTCAGCTCTCCAATCAGGGCAACCTCTCTGCCAGGGCTTCTGGCCTACTCTAAGGCCCAGCTGTGACTAGAGGGCCCAATTGCACAGCTGTTGAGTTTCAAGGCATACTTCTGTGTCCCAGCTGCAGTGCCATATTACTCGAATTTGTTTGCCATCAGCTTTAATTAAGACAGGTTTAATTTTCCAACACTATGCTGGCTCCTCCCTGGTCCAACACCCACAACCAGAGAGGCTTCTGTTTCTCTCCACCCCCCAGCCTCCACCATGGCCTGTGCCCAGCGCTCCTCACGGGATGTGACAGGAGAGGAGGCAGCATGTGACCGGAGTCTGTGGTTAATGAGTCTTCCCTAAACCTCAGGGCCTCATAAAAAAGTTAAATGTCCCCTTTTCAAACCCAGATCCCCTTTTATTCTCTGTAGTCTTTTTTTCAAGTCTTCCCAGGAGCTTCGCATGAAGCCAGCCGGAGGAGCTCAAACTTGATTCCAATCTGATTATCCAACATGGCCCTATCAGCTGAGACAGCACCATTTATCACACTAATAGGAAGGATAGAAAACTGGGACCCCATCCAACAGGAGTGTTTTTATCACATGTTGCACTGTCTTACAAATCCAATTATCACCAACTGAAGGTCTTAACAGCCCTTGAATTGCAGCCTTCAAGTCGTAAAGGACCAGGACGCACAATTTCTTAGATTCTTTGGGTTGAACACTAGTCAGTGCACTCCCAGGCACCCAGCCCACATGACAATCTTAGAGCTAACGCTGCCTATGGGACGCGTGGCCTAAGTTTAACCAACGGATTTAAGAGAAGCAGTTCTTAGGGACTGCCATTGACTTTATTCTGCTCAACAAATATGAGTCTATGATGTTACTCCACAGTCAGGAGTAGCATACTGGAGGCTAACTGTTGTAAGTCTCCTAGGTGAGCTCATGGCCACCGGCAGAAAGAGGGGGCAGTGTCTTCTGCAGGGTCACGTGGGACTGCAAGTTCCCTTACAAATGTAGAGAGCTGTGATAACAAATGTCATGTGGACTCTGAAGAAAAAAGCCCCAAAGTTACAAAAAGAAAGGTCTGAAAACAGTACTCAATAAAAATCAGTGGCTTCTGCTATGGCAAAAAAGGAGACTGGCAAAAATTCTGTCCACAAAAAAATAAAAATAAAAAATAGACTATGAAGTTGAACAAAATTGACAAAATCAACCACAGAAGTGGTGTGAAAGTTGAGCAAGGGCATAGAACAATCTGAGAAGCATCTATTCTTGTAAAACTGCTGAGCTTTGGCTGAAGATCCGTAGGGATTTGTAGTGTTCTGACCCTGACGCTCACCCAGTCAACACAAAGGGGTCTTCCCTGGTAGGCAGGTTGTGAGGATCAGTAGCTCTGCTGCCATTGGTTATGGTGCTCACTTGAGTTAGAGCAGGGTGTGATGCTATTGTTGGTGTTGCTGACAGAAATGACACTCTCAAATTCTGGAGTAAGGACAATTATTCTAATAGTATGAGGTTTTGGTCAAAGTTGGGCAAGAACATACCTGAGCCGAAACCGGTTTGGCTCAGTGGTAGAGCGTCGGTCTGCGGACTGAAGGGTCCCTGGTTCGAATCCGGTGAAGGGCATGTACGTTGTTTGTGGGCACATCCCCAGTAGGGGGTGTGCAAGAGGCAGCTGGCCAATGTTTCTCTCTCATCAACGTTTCTAGCTCTCTATCTCTCTCCCTTCCTCTCTGTGAAAAATCAATAAAATATATTTAAAAAAAAAAAAAGAACATACCTGAATGTACATATATAGTACATAATAATGATTGCCTAAAAGTTCTTACTCTTCATTCACACTGAGTCAACCATATACTTTTCATTCACACTGAGTCTGTGAATATGAGCAAAAAAGACACAAAGGGCCTCAAGAGAAGGTAAACACACACACACACACACACACACACACACACAACATTTGAAAATGGTCTGAACTTTATTTTTAAAATATATATTTTTTATTGATTTTAGAGAGGAAGGGAGAGAGATAGAAACATCAACAATGAGAGAGAGTCATTGATAAGCTGTCTCTTGCACTGCCCCTGCTGGGGATTGAGCCTGCAACCCAGGCATTTGTCCTTGACCAGAATCAAACCAGGGACCCTTTGGTCCGCAGGCCAATGCTCTATCCATTGAGACAAACCAGCTAGGGCTACAGCCTGAACTTTCATTGTATTCTTCTACCCACACACAAACCTATCCACAGAAGGCTTACTGGTTTGGGGTGTTTGAGCACAACCTCTCTTCCATCATTCGCTCAGCTACAGAGACACAGGAGCAACCTGTATAAGGCTAGGCTTAAAAATTAAACAAAGATACTTTTAAGAATCTGATTAAAGACGTTACTGACTGCACACTGCACAGCAGAGAAGACAAAGCAGATTGTTCTAGCCAGTTTGCTAAACAGACAAAAAATAGCAAAATAACAACTTTCAGGGGGGGGAATATAAGGATGCAGGATCCAGATTTGCCTCAATATATTATCTAAAATTTCTACTTTAAAAAAAATGAAGAGAGGCACAAAGAAGAAAATGGTGACCCATGATCACAAAACAAAAGTAGACTACAGAAACTGCCTGAGTGTCCCAGATGTTGAGTTTAGAAGTCAAAACTTCAAAGCAGCAATTATAAACATATTTTAAAAACTGAAACACACACGCATGCTTTTACAATAAAGTATGGCGATAGCAAATCAGTAAACAGAGATTTTTCAACATAGAAACATAAATTATAAAAATCCAACTGCAACTTCTGGAGTGGAAAAGTTGACTAGAGGACTCAATAGCAGATTTGAGATAACAGGCAAAAGAATGAATAAACTTGGAAATGGATAAATAGAAATTATTTAAACTGAAAAGCACAGGGGAAAGGAAGATAGAAAAAAAACGAACTAAGCCTCAGAGTACCACCACATATGTAATGGGAGTCTCAGGAGACAAAAGGGCAGAAAACATATTCAATGAAATAATTGGAAAAACTCCCCAAAGTTAATGATATATTCATGAAATACATGAATTTACATATTTAAGATGTTCTAAAAATCCAAAATAGGATACCTACATCTAGACACATAATATATTCAAACTATTAAAACCAAAGGGAAAGAGAAAATACTGTATTGACAGTAATAAGTGAAAAGGACAGGATGCCAAGTGATATGGCCAAGGCTGACTTCTCATCTGAAACAATGGAGGCAAAGCAGAGGATGACATATTCAAAGCACGGAAAGAAAAAAATACTCTTAATCAAAAATTCTCTATCCAGCAGAACCCTCCTTCAAATATGAAGGTGAAATACAGACATTTTCGGATAAACAATGTTGTTATTTGACCTATATATAAGCAATACAAAAGAAAGTATTTCAGGACAAAAAATATGACTAGATGGGGACTTAAATTCACACAAAGAAATGAAGAACACAGAAATAGTAAATGTGTAGAATTATATAGAAGTCTCTAAAAATATTTTTTCATTTCTCATCTAACATATTTAAAATCTAAAATTAAATAAAGCTACAATTATAATTATATATTATTGTCTTTATGACATATATGGACATAATATATCTGACAATAGCACAAAGTAGGTGAGAGGGGGGAAAAAGAGCTATAGAGGAGCAAAATTTCTATATTTTACCAGACTATAGTTAGCATTAATCTGAAGTAGACTGTGATCAGCCACACTAAATAGTAAAATCATTAGAACAACTAATAAAAACACAACTCAAACATATAAATTATCAATAGAAGAATTAAAATGATACACTAAAACATTTAACACAAAATAAGTCAATTTAAAAGAAAATGGTAACTCATAATACAGGAATCATAGAGAAAAAAAATAGCAAAAAGTCAAATACAAATCCACAAACAGCTATCATCTCTATATATAAAAGACTAAGTGACCTGCTGGTAGGTATGATGCTCAATGCAGCAACTTTGCAGATGGGGTCCCTTGGGGGGATGCTGAAGAGCCAGTTTCGGCCCAATTCCCACAGGCCAGGTAGAGGGACCCCACCTACCTGAGGGACCCCACTCACTCTGCAGACACCCCAGGTTCAGCCAGCCAGGGAGGGATTACAGGAGGTTGGCTCCAGGGTGTGTCCAGCCCATCTCACCCAGTCCCACCCTGCCGGCCACCTTCTAATTAATTTCCTTTCAACGTGCACGAATCCACATACTGGTTCACTAATTATATATGAATGGCATATATATATATATATATATATATATATATATATATATATATAACATGTATATATCACATATATGGTATATATTATATATACCATATATGTGGTATATATATATACACACCATGTATGTGGTGTATGTATGTGTGTATATATATATATGTATATATATATATATGAAAAGAAAAACAGCAGAACTT
Source organism: Pipistrellus hanaki (assembly GCF_964339955.1). Taxonomy (NCBI): domain Eukaryota; kingdom Metazoa; phylum Chordata; class Mammalia; order Chiroptera; family Vespertilionidae; genus Pipistrellus; species Pipistrellus hanaki. Next base: position 15,470,977 of record NC_140521.1, on the reverse strand, counting down.
GAAAATACATTTAGCAAAAGCTGAAAAAATTGCAAGAAAAAAAATAGGCTGGTCAACTATTAAATGGGAGATTTTAATATCTCAGTGTAGATAATTGATAGGACAATCAGTAGTCTTAAGTAACTCCATCAACTAACTTGGCCTAACTTATTTATCTAGAGGACTCTAAACATTGCCTGCAGCATACATGTTTATTTCAAGTGCACATAGGACACTTCCCAGAACCCAACGTGTAGTAGACCAAAATAAGTCTCAATATTTCAAAGAACTGAATCATGAGAAGTATGCCCCTAATATTCACAGAATTAAATTATAAACCAATAGAAATTCCCCAGATATTTAGAAATTAAACAATGCAGTTATACATGATGTGTTGATCAAAGAAGACATCACAAGAAAAAAACAAAATATTTGAAGCTAAATGAAAATAAAAACATAATAAGTCAAAATTTATCGACTGTAGCAAAAGCAGTGAGTATACAGAAATTTATAGTTGTAAAATCCTATGTTAGAAAAGAAGAAAAATATCAAATTAATAATCTAAGCTCCACCTTAAGAAATTAGAAAAGAATAGAAAACAAAATTGAAATTAAACAGAAGAAATGTAATGATTTGTAGATAAAGAAATAAAATAAAATGAGAGAAACAGAAAATAGAGAGATGAAAAAATAAAAATTAGTTATTTGAAAGATCAACAAAACTGATAAATATTTTATTAGCCAAGAAAAAAGAGTGAAGAAAAAAATTACCTACAGACCCTAAATCATATGACTATAAACCAATTAGAAAGAAATATTATTAACAATTTTGTCCTAATATAAGACAATTTAGATTAAACTGACAAATTCCTATAAATTCCTATCCAACTGACTCGATGAAACAGAAAATCTGCACTGAACTAAATAAAAATTAACTTATAAATTACAAATATCCCACAAAGAAAAGCCAGGCCCATGTGATTTCACAGGTAACTTCCAGCAAATATTTTCAAAAGGAAAAATATTAAGTCTTGTGCAATCTCTTTTAAAATATATAGAAAAATGGAGTGCTACTCTCATTCTATGAGGCTAGTATTATATGATATTAAAGCCAGCTAAAGAAATCACAAGAATAAAAAACTACAGATAAGTATTCCTCATTTAAACAAAGTATTAGTGAGCTAACTCTAGCAATATATCAAGAGGATTATATACCAACACCAATTTATCACAGGCTTATCTGGGACTTATCACAGAAATTATAACTTAATTTGGCATCTCAAAATCAATTAATGAAATACACCATGTAACAGAATAAAAGAAAAGCCGCATAGCTCAATAGATGAAGAAAAAAATGTGATAAAATTCAACACCAATTTCTGATAAAAAATAAAAAAAAAACCTCAACCAGGAGGATTAGAAAGAAATATCCTCAACCTGACAAAGGTATCTATAAAAAAAATCCACAGTTAACATCATACAGTAATGATGAAAGACTGAATGCTTTCTTCCTAAGATCAGGAAAGACACAAAGATATCCAAGTTTGACACTTCTATTGAATACTGTACTAGAGGTTTTACTCTGTGCAAAAGAGAGAGAAAAGAAAGAAATGGAGTGTGTCTACGTAGGTGTAAAAAGAAGAACTAAGGCTATCTTTATTCTAGAGAGATATAATCCTGGATGCAGAAGCTTCTAAAGAATGCACAAAGAAATTATTAGAACTAATAAACATTTTTGCAAGGCTGAAGGAAATAGCACCAATAAAAAAGAATGGATTGTATTTCTGTATACTAACAACCAACAAACCAAACATGAAATTCAGATAACAATTCCATTCACAATAGTATAAAAAAAGAATTAAATACTTAGGAGTAAATCTCTACACTGAAAACTATTAAACAGTATGGAGAGAAATTAAAACAGATCTAAGTAAATGGGGAGGCATTCCATGTTCATGGATTTGAAGACTCAGTGTTGTCAAGATGGCAATTCTCCCCAAATTGATCTATAAATTCAATGCAACCCTTATCAAAATCTCAGCAGGCTGATATACATTGGCAATCTGTTCCTAAATTATGTATGGAAATGGAAAGGATGTAGAAAGAGCAAAAACAATTTTGAAAAAGAAGATTGAAGTTGTAGGACTTACACTACCTATACAAACATAGGCATTTATTTTGATTAATGGATTAGAATTGAAATTGCAGAATAAATCACATTTTCAGGAAAAAGAGTTACCCTCACAGCCAATTGAATTTTGACTACAGTACTAAGACAATTCAATGGAAGAAAGTATTTTCAACACATGGAGCTAAAACAGTTGAATATACATGTAAATAAAAGTGAATATAATCCTTATGTCATATCATATGCAGAAAATAATTCAAATTAGATCACAAATCTAACTATAAGAACTGAAAAATGATGATACTTTTACAAGAAAATATAGGAGAAACTCTCATGACCTTGGGTTGGGCAAATAATTCTTAGATATAACAGCAAATTAAAGATCTGCCAAAGAAAAAATGACAACTTAGACTTCGATAAAGTAAAAAAAAATATTGTTTGAAAAAAACACCATTAAGAAAATGAAAATACAAGCCAGAAAAATAGAAGAAAGTATTTGAAAATCATACAGCTAACAGAGGACTTATATCTAGAATATATAAAGAATTCTTACAATTTAAGATTATAAATATAATTTTAAAATCACCAAAAGATTTGAATAGACCCTTCACCCAAGAAGAAATATGAAGGGAAATAAGCCAAAAAAAGATATTCAATATCATTAGTCATTAATAAATTTCCAATTAAAACCACTACATGATAATCCTTGTGGTTTCTCTATCCTTCAGAATCTGCCTAATACATGCTACTTGACTGTACCTTCATGGTGCCCACCAGCAAATCAGGAGTGAGCATGCAAATCAACCCAACAAAGATGGTGGGTTAATTTGCATATGCAGGAGCCAAGTGGCCAGGGTGGGACACAGGCATTCAGCACCACCCCAGCCACTCTGGGCCTGGGCAGCATGGGGGCAGAAAGGCAGCTCTGGCCAGAGCAAAAGTGGTGCCAGCAGCCTGGGGAAGGAAGGCCTATACTTGCACGAATCTTCATGCACCAGGCTCCTAGTGGTTATAATAAAAAAATAAATAAATAAATAAAAATAAAAAAAGAGAGAGAGACAAACGCAAGTATTGGTGAGGATGTGGAGAAGATGGAGAACTCATAAACTGACGGTGGAAATGTAACATGTTACAGTCACTTTGGAAGTTTACAACCAGTTGGCAGATTCTTTTAAAGTTAAAAATAAATGTGCTATATGACCCAGTGATTCCACTTGCAGGCATCTCCACGAGGGAAATGAAAACCTATGTTCGCATAAAGACAGGTATGTGAATGTTCATAACAGCAGGACTCACGTTAACCCAAATCTGGAAACTATCCACATGTCTAACCTCTAGTGAATGAGTGAAAAGATCAATAACAACAACAACAAAAAAAGAGTTACGTTTTACAGCAGAATATTATTAAGCAATACAAGCATGGATGAACCTCAAAAACACGATGAAAGAAGCCAGGTGCACAAACTATATATTGGGCAATTCCATTTATAGGAAATATCTGGAAAAGGAACATGCACAGGTATACAAAGCAGCTCAGTGGCTGCCCAGAGCTGGGAGAAGAAGTGAAGATTAACTGCAAACAGGCACAAAGAAATTCTCTGGAGTGATAGAAAGTCGTAAAACTAGGTGGTTGTCATGGTTACAGAACTCTATCACTTTATTTAAAAATAATTGAATCTTACACTAAAGTGGGTAGATTTTATGTTATGTAAATTACACCTACACAAGGCGATCAAGAACAAACAACAGGGGGGCTGAACTCTTAGTTCAGCTCTGTCCCGAAGTTGGATGTTCCCAACTGGTCCAGTCCTCTCAGTGGATGCCACTGCCCGGCTCAGCACTATGGCCATCACACTTTTCTAGATCCTGTTTATGCCCAAAGCCCTTTGTTTCCTCCAAGTTTTCCAATAGCTGCTTCCTTCTATGCTAAGTTTCTTCCAAGAACAATCTACCACAGAAAGGGCCACTTTATCATTTCTCCTCCCACAACTGCTCCCGTGGGGCTTCCTTCTCCATGGAAGAAGCCTGCACTCATCTCTGAAGGTCTAAATGTGAGAGCTAGTGGATGTCCTTAATAGACACCTTACAAATATTTTTCTTTTTTTAATGCTCACCCAAGGATACATTTGTTTGTTTGTTTTTAAATATATTTGTATTGAATGAGGAAGGGAGATATAGAAACATCAATGATAAGAGAGAATCACTGATTGGCTGCCTCCTGCACGCCCGCTACCAGGGATTGAGCCCACAACCCAGGGATGTGTCCTTGACCAAAACTGAAACTGCCACTCTTCAGTCTGCAGGCCAATGCTCTATCCACTGAGCCAAACCAGCTAGGGCAGAATATATGTATTTATTAGACAGAGAGAGAGTGTATGTGAAAGGGATAGAAGGGGAAGAGGGAGGGAGGGCAGGAGAAAGAGAGAGAGGGAAGGAGGGAAGGAGGGAGGGAGGGAGGGAGGGAGAAATCAGTTACCTCCCATACACAACCCTGTCAGGAATCAAACCCAAAATGCAGGTCTATGCCCTGACTGGGAATGGAACCCCTGACATTTTTGGTTTAAGGGACAACTCTCAACCAACTGAGCCACCCAGCCAGGCACAATATATATATATATATATATATATATATATATATATATATATATATATATATATATATATATATATATATATGGTCTGTAGACACCACCCTCTCTGGGGATTTTTCTGACTTCTCTAAATACTCAAAACCATTTATTAGACAAAGGTCTCTGAGCCTTACCTTCAATCTGGGTGGTCCCCTTCCCTGTTCTAGTCTCTACTGAATTTACCCAACCGTCTTCACCTACCACATTGGCCAATAATTCCAAAATGCATGATCTGCAAGTGATCCTCACTTCTGAGCTTCAGGTTATATGGCAACTGCCCTCTGAAGAACTCTAATTCTTGATCTCATAAGCACCCCGGACACGGTACGTCTAAAATTAAATACAATATTCTTCTTCACAAATTTCTTTCTCCCTCTTCTGTGTTCACTAACCCTTTCCATCAGTCACTTAAGCAAGAGATTCGGAAGCTATTCAGCAGTCCTTTCTCTCCCTGACCCCTACGCTAATCTCTAAATCCCACCCTATCATTTATAGTTTTCTATTCTATCTCCTCCTTCCCACCCTCTCTGCTAAAGGATTTAGCACCTTTCTTATTGTATCATTGTAGCATTTTTGAAATAGTTAGAATTTACAATTCTAACCCAATGTGCTGTAGTTCTGGCACCTAAGGCCCTATATGTGCCTCAAGGGTCATGGCGGCCCTGGTTAGCACTGGTTAAGGAGTAAAGCCTTTCAGTAGTGTCCAGTGCCTTCTTTCACAATGCGTGCTCTCATCTTCAGACATCTATCTCTGCCTCTAAAAAACTCATTATTTCAGTCTTAATTTAAAATTCTCAATAATTTGGAGATAGGCTGGGCCAGAGTCCACTTTGGCAGTTCTGCATAGCGTGTTAATTACAGTCAGGAGGACACGGCAGCTAGTTGACAACGTTTTGTTAGGCATTAATTAACATTACTTTTATGTTCTTAAAAGTAATAAAACTGCATTTCTTTTAAAAGGCTTTATAATTAGTCCGAACCACACGATTTAACACTTAATTATATACCATCTTCCATGTTCTCTCATTTCTTCCTTTCTTCCATTCTCCTTCCCTCCCAGATCCCATTCTCTATGCAGGAGCACAGAGTGGCATAGGGAAACAACAGTGCACATGAAGACTACAAATGAATCAAGGGGCATCACTTTTGCCCTCAAGGAGCTTCCAGTGCGGGAAGGAAGATGAAACCAGCGCATAAATGATAGGGATGAAAGGATTAATTATGTTAAGGAGTTTACTCTAAAAACTGAAGTGCTGAGGGAATCGCTAAGAAAGGGGTGATTGCTTCCATACCGATAGGAAACAGGGCTTGGGGACCACAGGACCCTTGCAAGAGATGGGGAATGGAGAAAGGCCTCGGAAAGAACACACAGAGAGGCTCAGAAGTGGGAAAATGTGAAGGATAAACAGAAACCACGTGATTCAGCAGGAAACCCGTAAGCTCTGGAATCAGATGGGTCTACCACTTCCCAGCTGTGTGAATCTCACCAAGCTACTGAAAATGAGTCTTAGTTTTCTCAGTTTTAAAGTGTGCATTAGAGTATCTCAGCCAAAGAATTACTATGGGTATTCATTGGGATAATATGTACAAAGCTCAGTCCTGTACCTGGTAGGGAATAAGGATGTAAATCAGAAATGCAAACATCATTTTTTTTTTTTTTACAGAAAAGCAACAACAGGACAGATGCTAGCCATCACCATCCAGCAAGCGCTGAGGCACAAATAAGGCCCTCCCTGTCACCAGAGACTTTGCATTACGTAAAAGACATGCATGCATGTTTCCTCTCACTCCTGAGGACTGCTGGCACCCACAGCCCTTCAGAAAGAGGTACACTTTCTAACACTGTTGCAGACAGAGTGGTCCCAGGTTCGAGTCCCATCAAGAGCACATGCCTGGGTTGCGGGCTAGATCCCCAGTAGCCAGTGTGCAGGAGGCAGCCAATCAATGAATCGCTCTAATCATTGATGTTTCTACCTCCCTTTTCTTCCTTTCTTCCATTCTCCATCTCTCCCAGACCCCATCCTCCACACAGGAGCACAGAGTGGCATATGAAATCAATAAAAAAATATTTTTTAAAAAGAAAGAAAGTAAATGTTAGAAACACTGCAACAAACCACTGGCTCTAGGAGTTCCTCTTCTTCATTCATTTATTTATTTACTTATTTTTCAAACCACAGAATTATTGTGGAGTTTTTCACTAGGGATGGTTCCATTCAGTTCTTCACATATTGATGGAACAAACTTTACAAATCCTAAGACGAACTGCTATCAGGGTGCCAACCACCTATAAATGATTCCATGCTTGCCCAAGCTTATGATTTAATTTGTATACAAATAATGCATTGAGAGAGGATGTACATATCAATACCCATGTGAGATCTGTAAGCATTATGTCACTTAATACTGCAGAATGATGATCAAGAACACATGGAGATTATACACAGACAAGCAGCCAACACTAAAAGAAGTCTAAGTGTCTTATCCAAGAGCTGAGGATATGACCCCAATCACCAGCTTTAAGTAAATGCTACTTCCATCAGGAAATTCTTTTTTAAATATATATATTACTGATTTCAGAAAGGAAGGGAAAAGCAGAGAGAGACAGAAACATCGATGATGAGAGAGAATCATTGATGAGCTGCCTCCTGCCCACTCCACACTGGAGATCGTTCCTACAACCTGGGCATGTGTCTTAACTGGGAATCAAACCATCATAGGTCAGTGCTTAACCACTGAGCCATGCCAGCCGGGCAGGAAATTTTTAAGAAGGATATCATGTGGCTGTGCCTTTAGACAGCTGTAAAATTTTATAGGGAAAACTGAGGATGGAAAAGTTTTGCAGGGAGATGGACAGATACTAGCAGAGTCCCAAAGCAGGGGGAGTATGAGAAACCATTCAATGATAGCTCGTAGTGCCATTCAGTGGCCATGCCGAGTCCAGTGGGAGTCTAGCGGAAGATAAGACAAACAGAAGTGGAAGTGGCGAACTTGACAGACAGCCGCCAGTGCCAGGATAAGACAGAACGGCCATTAAAGGGGGGATTCATTGAAGTCTTGTCAAGGAGAGGATCGACATGATCAAGGCATTCTTTGAACACAAAGAGCTATGTCGTCATTCAGAACAGATGGGAGGCTTCGGACTGGAAATGAAGACACTCATTAGGAAGCCATCCTCGTAGTCTGAGTGGGAGCCGAGCCTTTGGGGAGAGCGGTGGGATGCTGGAGGAAACTGACAGGTGCGCTGTATCCGTCATCCCTACAACCTGATATCTTGGTCCTGAAGCAGGTGGTCTAACCACCGAGAAACAGAATCCTCACCCTTGTCCTCCTTTGATATCCAAGGAGCCAAGGTGGGCTGGAGGTTCCGGGCTTTCCATGTACCACCCATTAGTTGAATTCCTAATCGTCAGTTTTGGGGTCAATATGTTTTATATGAACAATGTCATTTCTGAAACATGAAAACTCAAATAGTTAAATGCAAAACTAACACGAAGCATGAAGCTTATCAGGGCCCTGGCCACATAGGTCAGCTGGTGAGAGTAGAGCATCATCCTGATACTCTGAGGTGGCGGGTTCGAACTCCACTCAGGGCACATACAAGAAGCAGCCATTGAATGCATAAGTAAGTGGAACAACAAATTGATGTCTCTCCTCTCAAATCAATAAAATATTTTTAAAGCTATTGGGTATTATGGGTGTCATGATGAAAATAAACATTTACATTTTTTTAAATTCAATTGTATGTGTGAACAGCTAGTTACTGTCTTAAGCAGGCCCTGCCCCTTTCCTGTACTCCTGCTGTGCGGACGTGGTACAGTGATCATGTGGTCAGCTCAGTGACCTTCCACAGCCATATGAGCCCATGGTTAGCAGTGAATTCAGGGGGGGGGGGGGGGGGGAGTCAACTCTCTCCGCATGGCGAGTTCCTTAAATATCAACATATGCCCTCTCTTCTCCACCTTTCTTTCCTCCAAGAACCGGTGTCACGGCCACCTTCCAACAAAATTGAAAAGGCGAAACAAACCAATGACGGATTTTTTTAATCACAAATGTAATAACCCATCGTGTCTCCTGGAAAAGAAAGAGGGCAACAGGGAGGCAATTTGGTGCAGCAGTTTAATAAAAGCGAGCCTTCCTCATTAGGAATCTCATAATGCTGTCTTGCAAGTGTGGGGTGCGGAACGCAGCCCAGGACAGAGTCAGGCTCTGGGCCCAGAGATGTCACTGCGCGCTTCCTCTCTGCTCTCCCAGCATCAGAAAAGCTCCGGGCTGCAGGAAGAGCATGAGGACACGCTGCCCTGGGCCAAGCCTGGGGACTGGGAGGCTCTCTTTCCACAGTCTTTGCACCAGGACTTTCTCCTGCTCTCCCTGCTCCCATGCCTTCTGGTCTCCTAGTCCCAATTTCCACATTCTATCAGCACATGCAGACCCATCTGACAGACACGTCCTTGAGACTTGCTGTCCCAACCCCAAACTGGCCCTGTGTGTACAGACAGCCGGGTACACAGTAGAAAGAGTGGGTCAGGGCAAGTCAGGGAAAATTGGGCCACTTCCCAGGGCATCAGGAATTCACATGTAGGAAGGACCGTTCCAGACACGGGAACATTTCAGGAGAGCACACTGTGTGCTTAAATATGCTTTTAAAAACTAACAACAACAACAAAACCCCCACAAGCTTCCATGGCAGCTTTTCCTAACAAAAGACAGAGGACTGACTCTGCCTGAGGTAAGCTCCCGGTTAATGGGCAGAGGGAGGGGTGGGCAATAAGACAGCAGGACACAGAGCGATGGCAGGTCACCTTCCCCACTGGTGTGGGCTGGTGTGGTGTCTGTCTGCCTGGCTTTCAGGATGTGAATTTCCACCCCGGCGCCCTGTTGGTGAGGTCTCTCCAGTGACAAAACACTTTCTTACCTCCATTTGTTCTTAATTAAAAAGGGAAAAGAAACTCCGAGAGCCCTGACAACAGATTTTAAAAAGGAAATAAAGAGGAGGCAAGGAAAATGGAAAGAAGTAGAGGGAGATGCTCCATAATTGACTGAAATCCACTGGTCAAAGAACCTGATGTAGTGGCAAAAGAGCAAAGGATAAAGATGGGCACAGGCCAAAACCGGTTTAGCTCAGTGGATAGAGGACTGAGGACTGAAAGGTTCCAGGTTTGATTCCGGGCAAGGGCATGTACCTTGGTTGAGGGCACATCCCCAACAGGGGGGTGTGCAAGAGGCAGTTGATCGATGATTCTCTCTCATTGATGTTTCTAACTCTTTATCCCTCTCTCTTCCTCTCTGTGAAAAGTCAATAAAATATAAAAAATATAAAAAAATAAAAAAAGATGGGCCCGGTGTCACCGGAAGTCGTCCTCTTTCTGAGCAATGCGAGTGCTGCTAGACAGACAAATTTTGAGAAGGAAATGGGGGCATTTGTTATTCTGGGGAGGAAAGGCAAATGATTGCAGAGTGAGGCTCATTACCCCTTCGTTCTCACATCGTTTGCATTCTTCAAACTCCTTGCTTTAGATGATGACGTATTCTTTCAACAAATATTTATAAAGCCCCCGTCATGGACTGGACACTATACTAATGCTATTGGAGAATGGCAGGGGTGGAATTTTTCTCTGACTATTGGGGAGTGGAGTTCTTGGGGTGCCACTGGAATATGCATTTCCGGAGGCCCCCATGGGAGGACGAGATGGGGTGGAAAGCTTTATTTGTGTGGAGTTATGTGCCTTGGTTTCCAAAGTCCCATTTCCCTTAATCCAGTCCTGGAATATGGGCAACTGGGGATTCAGCAGAGCTACAAGCAAGCCAGAGTCCAGGGTTTCCGTTCCATGGTGGAGCCAAGTTGGGCACAGCATTGGGCTAAGTTCAGTCAATCATTCCCATCGCTCCATGGTGTGTGGGTCCACATAGCTGTGGGCCATGTGGGAGAGTGCAGAGTGGGAGAACCCACAAGCCAAGAGAGAAGAAGTCAGGTGCAAGCAGCAAGAGAGAAGAAGGGAACTCTGTGTTTCAGGAGTTTATGGATCTCAAATGTTATGCCCTTGTGATGGCCACATCTATTCTGGCCAAGGACCTATTCCCAGGTGTGACTGACAGGTAATCATTAGCTCCTACAACATCTACACTTTACTGGGCATGCATCTATTCTTTCTTTGTCCAGTCCCTTCCCCCTGCAGGAAACAGACCTGGTTAGTGTTAAGCCCCAGCTGCTAGGCACGCCCATATTATCCAGCCTTCCCTTTGCTCCTTTCCTGCTAATTAATTAATAACTGGGTTAATTGCAACGGTATCACTAACACTTTACATTCAGGATCTTAATAAATAAATAACCAGTCAACAATATAGATAGCTGTAATTTCCTGAGTCCTATCTGGGGTCAGTGATAACATTAAGTGTTCAACATTCATGGGCTCTTGACAAGAAGAAATTATGGATATTCAGCATATGGATAGAAAACCAAGGCTCAGAAAGGATTAAGTAATGATAATAAAATTATAACAATTACAAATCTTGTCCAATCTTGTTCACTCTTTGTACATCCAGATATGTTCTCGGACTTCGCCTCACTGAGGGTTTTAAAAGAAGGCTGGCGGGAGGGGGATTTTCCCCACTTCCTCACTCCAATACTAAGGCCTATTCTAAAATCCACGTTTGATCCATTCAATGCTTTCTTGGCCTCTTTGGCCTCCCTTATTTTAAACCTACATGCCCAGGTCATTCTCACTATCTGCCTAGCACCTACATTCTCAAGTTGCAGAGATTAATAGATAAAAGGTCACACTTGATTGTCCCCTAGCTCATCCCCACTATGATGCCAAGCAATGTACTTTAGAGGACCTAAAATTAAACTTCAGCTCTGTTGCACTCTACACGTGGCATTATGCATGATGATGTGATATGCCCCAAATTCATATAATCTGAGACACACACAAACACCCCAAATTTACAAAGCAAATGCAAATCATGGTGGATGATTATTCCTTCACGAAAAGATTCCTCATAAACTTCCTTAAGTAGGAAGCTTCTCTGATGCATTTATGATGTGGCTTGATTTCCCCCCCCGGGATATATTCTTTGCATAAATAAAGCAAAGCAGACTGCAGTGAAAGGGAGCATCAGAAATATTGGCCTAGAGAACACACATGTTGGGCTGATTCATGGCCCTCAGCTGTTGCCAGGCCCTGAATCACTTTTGGTTCATAATGTTTAGTGGGAGCCATGCCCACCCACTGACTCTCCTGGAGGCCCTCTTCTGTCACAATGTCACAACCTGGCATTGGGTGTCATTCCTAACTGTGTTTAGAAAAAATAAACAGTCCCGGGGTGAGCCAGGCTTCAGATCCTGATATTTTTTTTTTTTACATTAGAATCAGACTCTGCAACAGTCAGTATTAGTTAAGTTATGCTGAAATAACAAATAACTAGAAAGTCTTAAATGGCTTAAAACAACACATGTCTATGTGTGTCTCACTCTATAAGTCCATCACAGGAGAGTGGGCAGGAAGAGGCCCAGGGACCCTTTTAACCCACTAACTCAGGGACCCAGGTTGATGGACCAGTCACAATCTTTAAAATCATTGACTATCATGACAGAGAAAAATACTTAACCTACCCACTACGTGATATAAGCCTCTCCTACTTGCCTCTCTCTGGCCAGAACCTATCACATACCCTCTCTTCAAAAGAGAGGAGGTAGGATCCTACCAAAGGAAGTACTCAGGACACAGAGAGTCTAAAACATTTGGTAATAGCACCAATAATCTCCAGTCCATAAGAATGCTCTTCCGTGACCATGGAGAACAAGGAACTTCCATCCTGGGACCCTGGGGAACAGGGTTCTAGATGACCTAGTCTACATTACTTTGGTGGAAGAGAGTCCTAATTTTATCCCTGATTATACCCAATCCCTTAAACCTTATCCCCTAAGGGAGTGACTTTTAACCTCAGAAAAGGGCCTGGCATCACCTGCCCTGTGGAATGCCCCCTCCAGGACTATCTTGAAGTGTGAGAACCATGTTGTATGTACCTACCTTAGGTTTCCAGTTCTCCAGAGATACCTTCGGCCTACGATGTTCTTGCAATAGAAAAAAATTTTTAAATATATTTTATTGATTTTTTACAGAGAGGAAGAGAGAGGGATAGAGAATTGGAAACATCGATGAGAGAGAATCATCCATCAGCTGCCTCTTGCACACCCCCTACTGGGGATGTGTCCGCAACCAAGGTACATGCCCTTGACTGGAATCGAACCCGGGACCTTTCAGTCTGCAGCTGATGCTCTATCCACTGAGCCAAACCGGTTTGGGATACAATAGAAATTTTAAGGGTGACTGTCTTCTCACATCTCTCAACCCGCCTCATTGTTAATTTTTATTCTTCTTTTTTTTTTTTTTTTTTTGGGGGGGGGGGAGCTATACTGAAACATTTTCTATTTGCCGACCACTGAGTTAGACCATAGGATGACGCTCAGGGAGAATGTGTCTTGCCTAACGAAGATTTTCTAGACAGTAATTGTCCAAGAAAAGTTCAAGCTCAGGTCCTTCTAATATCATCTAAGCCCAGACTGCCCAGAACTGACAGACTATCAGAGTTTGTTGATGGAATTCCACCTCCCTATGAGCAGAATTGCCAGGTTTGGGGTCTAGGTATCTGTATTAAAAAAAAAACAGAAAAAAAAAACACACACACAGAACAACAACTCCCTTAGTAAATCTAATCTAATGACCAGCCATGCCAATGCTATCATTTCAGAGTGTAGTCCTCGTACATTTAGCACCCCTACACCATCCCAGCCATCATCAATCGAATTTTCACATCAAATGCAAAAGAAAACTTTCACATCAAATGCAAAAGAAAACTGCTTGCCTCAGGCATCCCGTTGATATTCTAGGTGAGAAGGTAGAGAACTAACAATTTCCATGGATGGGTTTATACATATCACCCATTCTAAATGTAACTATAAAAAAAAAGTGTCTCCATTTCAGGCCTTCAATGTCTCTCCAGGCTACTCAGAGGACAGCCAATAAAGCCATTACTTAAAAGTCCTAAGGAGAGCAGTCTTTTTATCTTATCATCCACAGCTGCTCGAAAGATGAATCAATCTGCAAGGTAGCCAGGACTTCTCAAGCTCTGAGTGATTGTGATCCTACCACTGATACGCCCATGTTCCAGCTGATATGGTGTGTGTGTGTGTGTGTGCGCGCGCGTGTGTGTGTAACTTCTTCAGTACTAAAATACAATAAAATTTCTTGTAGCTTGTTACAGAGTACACCAATCAAGGGACATCAGGTTTCCAAAGTGAACAGCAACAAAGCAGCACAAAGACATGATATCAATGATGAAGCCTAGGAAGTTAACTGGACAAAGAAAGAGATCTTCCAAAGAAGAATCATAGGAAGATACAAAATACAAATTTACGAAATACAATTTACAAAGGGATCTGACCAAAAAGAAGACATTGAAACTAAAAATCACCCTCTACTTTTTACCTAATCAATGAAAATTTTAGTGGGATAGATTTAATGAATTAAAAGGAAGGAAGCTCTGGTCAGGTGACTCAGTTGACTGAAGCATCATCCCTTGCACTCAAAGGTCTGCAGGTTTGATACCAGTCAGGGTACATACCTAGATTGCAGGTTCAATCTCAGGTCAGGGCATGTAGGAGGCAACTGATCAAGGTTTCTGTCTCACCTCTCTCTCTCTTTCTATTTTTTTCAAATCAATAAAAGCGTATTCACATATGGGTATATCCACATATCAGGTGGGGGTTAAAAAAAAAAAAAGGAAAAAGATTTCAAGCAATTCAAAATGGTGTCTCTCTCTTCAGGAGAAGAGGTGCAAGATTAAATGGCAATCTAATTTGTCTTTTTCTGCCATAGCTACCCCATCCCCACCCAACTGCATGCAGACATATTCTCTCTGCTTCCTTCCCTCCTCTGTAATTCCCTTCTGTGTAAACATGCTAAATTATTTATATCTAGATTGAAGGCATCTTTTAGTCTGACTGGGGCTAGAGTAATCAAAATATAATTGTGCTATAGATATGCTAATATATTATGCTAACGTTTGATTAAGGAGACTGTGAGACCGGAGAAATGAGGGTGGGAGAGCTGGGTTATCCAGAGGCAAAAGGATGCTCAAGGAAAGAAAAGGAGAGAACCTTGAGCTTCATGAGCTTTGGGTGGCTGAGGGAGAAATAAGTTCTAAACCAGAAACATCTATCTCTCCAGACCCAGGAAGGTAACACTGGTTAAGAGCTTTCTAAGTGCAGGAATTGGTCCAAGTGTTTTATATGCAGGAACCACACTTAATCCTCAACTTTATTAAATTGTTGCTAGTATCCCCTAAACCCCATTTTCCACATGAATTGATAGAGGCACTCTCTGATTCCAGATCACAGAGCAAGGATGTGGCAAAATCTGGGTCCAAACCCAGGGAATTTGGTGCCATAAAACAATATATAGGCTGAGATTCATGGGGAGAGGGATGATTCAGGAGAATTGTGGGTATTAAGAGACAAAGAAGGAAGGAAAACATTATCTGTGCCTACTAATGAGAGAAAGTTATACAAATAATGGCCAGAAGCCTCCTAGTTTTGGGAATAATCACAAAGGTCTGTTTCAGTTTTCTGCAGTGTTTAGAGTATTAATTGCATCCCTTTAGGAGAAATTGATACCGTAGGGTTTATCTAGGACCATTGCCACTCAAAACATACCTTCTTATCCTCTTCAGCCACCATTTCCCCTGCTGATATCCTCCTAATTCAGTTGCTTATCAGTAAACTTCCATTCCTCACTTCCCATTAAAAGATATGATATCTTACTATAGTAATGTTCTAGGTAACTGAAGAATTATTCATTGTGATGGTTTTTGGACAATAAAGGTGCCACAAACAGCCCGATAGAGAAGTCTGACCAATACCTGGTCACTTTCTGCTAATGCCTTCAGTGACTCCCTGTTGCAATGGGTAAAGCCCAATCCTTAATCCAACATATGAAGACACTCAGAGACCCACAGCCCCTCCTCCCAGCAAGTCTAACTCCCTACATTCTAATTAAGATCTGGATTCTCCTGCCGTTGCACTTGCAAAGTAAAGTCTTCCTATGCATGTAGACTCCTCCTTCCCAATTCTCCCCCATCTTTCTGGGTGCAGTTCAATGCCCCTCCTCAGTAACAGGCTTCCTTGACTGTCCACACATATGTAACTGCTCTCTCCTCTACTTCCCCAACACTCACCCTTAAGAGTTTTGTGACAATGACTCCTCTAACAGCTTGTCCTCTCACTTTTCATTGCTGTCTGATGTGTGTGTATTTATTGGTATTATCTGGCCTTTTTCTTTTTCTTCTATGTCTCTGTCCTATCTGTGTAACAAAATTTCTGATCCTTAGAAAGCTAGTGCTAAGATATACCTTCCTATCATCTTTGTATCTCTTCCTCCTTGTATCTCTGCCACACCTGGTGCACTACTTTGTACACAGCAGACACTCAATAACTGTTTTCTCCCTTAAAGGGACATGCAATGCCCCTTGTTGATATGGACACATAGGATGCTGCTTTTTTCATTGTTAACCTAAAATCCACAAGTGTATCCTGCCATGCAAATATGACACAAAATCTGATCCCTGAGTTCCTCTTCAGAGTCCCCATTGCTCACGGTTTCTCTCGCCTGCTCTTTCTCAACAGAGAGCGGTGAGAGCCACAAACATGCTGCTTTATGTCCCCGGGGTTTCCCATGTGGCTTCCTCTACCTGGCATATCCTTTCCTTATCCTCTCCTCCGGGGGAAAATCCAGATAAGATTAAACACTCCCAGAAAGTCATTGATTACCCCTACTTCCTCCTGATGCATCATTGTATTTTCACAGTGTTGACTAAGAAATGGATTACCTTCTTCCTGCCCTATTTGTTTATGAATTGCAAGAGGACAGAGAATGTTTCTTATCTATGCCCCTGTCCCCAGGCACTGGCATGGCACTGCGCATGCTCGCAGCCTGGGCTCTGTGCTGAGTGAGTGAATGTATGCATGATGAAATACAGACTGAAGACCCAAGCTCTTGTATAAATCCGCGAAGGAATCTGTCATTAGCCCAGCAGACAATAAGATAAAATGATGCCGCACAATGGGACGCAGGGGCATGTTAACATGAAAAATGTACTTCCACGCTTTTACCCTGAATCCTCTCCGCGTTCGAGTCCGGGATCCCTCGGGGAAAACCCTTTGTGGGGAATACAGTGGAGCAGCCTCCGCTGGAAGAATAACACTGGGATCATGAAAGGAGCAGCTGCACAAACCGTGCTGGAGAGGAGAGTTTGCAGAGACAGAGGTGACAGTTGGAGATCCCGAGCTGGGCCAGAAGTCGCCCTGCTCTGACAAAGGGACCCCTGTCTGTGGGAGGAGGCCCCTGGGACAGAGCCACCAACAGCACAGCAATCAGTCCCTGAAGAAGACACGAGAACGGCTGGTTGTGGGTAGGGGCCGTGCCTGGCGAACATCCGTGTGGATGATCGATTCTCTGGAAGCGGAGACCTGCTGGCATGCCCCCCACCACCCTACCAGATATACAGGTATCACTCCCAGAGCTGCTTTGCCCCATGCTCCCCTGGATGACTTAGGAGGGATTTAATTAAGCCAAAAGGAGGCGGGGAATGCCGTGTTAGAGACCACTAATATGTGGGAAGGGGAGGAGGAGAGGAAGAAGAGAGAAATCAACCGTAAAAGAGAAAAAAGGGAAATACAGCTGGAGACTCAGAAAGCCTGTCACACCTCTCCCAATGACAACAAAAGCAAAGAAGGAATAGTTTCTCTCTAATGAATGCTTTGATCTCCCACAATTGATATCGTAATTATACAAAACGAGAGCACGACAGACATGAGACGTGTTGTTCTCTCACGTGGCTGGCGACCTTTGCGATGGGTTCATTTGTTTAAGAAGAGAATCAGGCCCTTCAAGAGAACCTGTCTCCCTCCAGGGTTTGTGGCAGCACCTGCCTCCCGGCCCCCAAACTCAGATGGGCCGATCTGTCACCCCTGACTCCGACAGTAAAGTAATGGTGTCAGGATTGTCCTCACACGAGTCCGGGGTGAATTTCTCAGGCTAGCCACTGCCTAGCACCACTCCGTCCTTCCTTTCCTGCTCCAAGCCCTTCTCCCCACCTCTCTTGGCTTGTCCACCAATCTACTCTTAATTGGGCATTTCCCAAGAAATAATGCTGCAAGTACTGACTTGGCTGGTCTCCAGAGAAGGAGATGTAAGTATCATTCTCTCCTCCCTCCCCCCCCAGAAAGATACTCCCCCATGCAGGTCCTCTTCGGAAACAGCAGGGGAGAGAGGCAGTTGCCATGGGAACAGAGGCAGCCACACAAACAGGAGCATCTCAGTTTTCCTCAGGGGGCTTGGGCATAGCCTGCTCCTTGCTTCCACCCCCATCAGAGCCTCTCCTGAAAGTTTTCTTTGCCTGGAAAGGAAGAGGGTAGGGTACAGGGTGGTGAAGGGTTACCTCCTCTCTTTGTAACCTCCAAATCTCGTTTGAGGGGTCCGACCAAGCCTCGGATTGGTGGCAGGGGAATTCACCTAGGCCTGCCTGAGCTCTGGCAAGGAGAGAAACAAAGTCTGCGTCTCCACTCAACTTCTAGAGGATTCTATGGACCAAGGATGCCATAAGCTAGGGCAGTGGTCGGCAAACTTATTAGTCAAAGAGCTAAATACCAACGATTGAAATTTCTTTTGAGAGCCACATTATTTAAACTTAAACTTGTAATGCCACTTCTTCAACATAGACTCTCCCAGGCCGTGGTATTTTGTGGAAGAGCCACACTCAAGGGGCCGGAAGGGGTGATCTACAGGGAGAAGTAGGTTACACTCAGCAGGCACACCGCAGCCACGCCAACCAGAGTCTGAGATGGTGTCTCTTTAACTGTGATCAACTTAAAAATAAATCAATCTGTTGGGAAAAAATCAGGTTTATGAGAATAAAAAAAAAAAAAGTCACCACCTATTTGTAGAATGCATAAAAACAGCTGGGTGATGGACACGTTTTCCCTTTGCAGTGGATGTTTGGGGGTGCTGGGGGGCCCTGGGGGGCTGGCCCAGGCCCGGCCTGCCTGGGAGGAGGGTCGGGGAGCCCCGGAGGAGGCAGCAGAGTTGGAGGCCTTCCCCCTGCCACATGCCTGATGTTGATTTATGGGGGCTGGAACAATTTGTCTAAAGCTGTAATTTTAACTAGCTCCGCGCGGGGCAGCCAATCACGGGGCTCCCTCCGCGAGGCTTTTACGAGTCCCCATAAAAGCAGCAAAATGAAAACTCAGGGGCCCTTAAAATATACTCCAAGGGTTTCTGCAGTGCAATTGGAGGCTTTTATGACTCCTGTCAGGACTTTTATGACCCCGTAAAACCCGGCAGCAGCCTGGCCTGCGATGAAAAGTGGCCCCGCTGTCCTAAAGTCTAAATGGTCTTACATTTACAAGGCCTGCAGGAAGGATGCTGGGACGCACGGGGCCACCCCGAGTGAAGGCAGGTGTGGGAGGGGCGGCCGGACTGGGCAGTGAGGGGAGGCCAGCAAAGGAGGGTCAGCAAGTGGAGGACAGCAAAAGGAGAAACAGCAAGGGGAGGACAGCAGGGGGAGGAACAGCAAGGGGAGTACAGCAGGGGGAGGAACAGCAAAGGGAGGACAGCAGTTTGCCGACCACTGTCGTAAGGCCTAAACTGGCCAAGTCGCTATCCCTCTGAGCTGTTGGCTCTTGCCTCAGTCTGTAAGAGGAAGTCCAAATTCCCTGACACAGTCTATGAGTCTCACGTGATCTGGCTCTGGCTGAGGGCCAAAGAGGCTCATCTCTAATCCTTCTTTTTTTTCTATTTACCAGGTCTCTTCCACTCATAACCCTGGAAGGGCCATTCTCCTCCCTGCAACTTTCCTATTGGATGCCTCCTCAACTGCCCAGGCCACAACCCAGACACATCTTCCTTTGAGAAGTCCCCATGGTGGGCATACCATCCCCCAGAACCACCAGGCCAGCCAGACTAGCTAAGACCATAGCTATATAGTCACATCCCCATCATTTCTTTCAAACACTCACTAGATTCTCAATTCCCCATTCCACTTTTGTGATCCACACTGGAGTAAATCCCATTAGAGCAGAGCTCGGCCATCAAAGGACCTGCTCAGTGCCTGGCAGAGAGATAGCACGAAAAAAGGAATTGCTGTTAAATGGCTGAATAGACCCAGACTGGAGGCAGAATAAGAAGGGGTGGTATGGAACCTATTCTTAGCTTAGAGCCACCAATGGCTGAAACAGGGCCCTGGCCTGCAAGAAGAGAAATATCACTATGGCAGGTTTTGGAGAAGGGTCACCCGAGGGCGAGTGTTTGATGCAGGGACATTGGCTCATTTTGATCATTGGGGAAAGAAAAGGGAAGATTTTGATCTACTACAGTGGCCGGGAGCATGCAGGTGAGAGATCAAAGTCGTTCAACATAAACTCAATAGACAATGGGAAACTGGGAAGTGGGGGAGTCTGGCATGGCCTCATATATCTGGTCTGGATGCCCAGTGGACAGTGGGTTTAGGTATAAAAATTCAGAATGCGTAGTTGGACACAGAGTCCCAGGCTGGCTTTATTAAAAATGAGGCATGTGTGAGTTGTAAGGTAGAATTACCCAGCAGGCAGCCAGAGAATTGGTTCTGGTATCCCAGGAAAGGCCAGAAACATAAATTAAAGAGTTAGTGGCCCGAAGGCTGAGCTCGCTGAAGTGTAGGGAAATCATCCTTGGTGTGTGTGGAGCTGGAAGAAGTGAGTGGTCTTATGATAAAACCCTTAAGAACGTGATCATGTAGACCAGTGTTTCCCAACCTTCTCTCATGATGAGAATCACCTGGTGGAGTTGTTAAAACACAGATTCCTGAATCCCAACTAAGAAGTGCTAAACTAGAATTTTTGAGAACATATAGGTAAAATTGCATACCTAACTTAGTGCTCTGTATATAACATCTGTGTTAGAGCACTAGTTAAGTATACAATTTTACCTATATGTTCCCAAAAATTCTAGTTTAGCACTTCTTAGTTGGGATTCAGGAATCTGTGTTTTAACAACTCCACCAGGTGATTCTCATCATGAGAGAAGGTTGGGAAACACTGATGTAGACAACCACAAAGAGTTCTGCCTTTCTTAGCAAGCTCCTGCCCACACAGCAGCCCACGCGAGCTGGCCCTCTTTCTGTGCACTTGCTGATGACATCACTCATGTCTGCACCAGCAAATTTAATCAGCATGCTAATTTCATAAAACTGCTAGTTAGGGGTTAGACATCATCCCCATGGGCTTCCCAATACTCTCCCTGCCTCCATTAGAGCTTCTCACATTCTCCTCTAATCTTTACCTTTGTCTCTCCATTAAATTATTAGCTCCTTGAGTTAGAAATGGTGGATTTCAGGACCCCCAGCCCTGCACATAGAACGTTTGCTCAATGAGTATAGGGGTGACGTTGACCATGAGATGGAAGGGCTGGTATAGGCCAATGATATTAAATAATAAACCTGCTGTCATCAGGGTCATAATTGCATTGCTACCAAATACAGTGTACAGTTTTGATTCTTATGTTTCATACTATTGGCTAATCTTGTCTTTTAAAAGTATCTCTCTAACTCTAAAGAACACAAATTTTTTTTTTTAATTTCTCTTCTACATCTATTGACATGTGTCCTCTGGAGCTGTTCTTTCCCAACTTGCTTACTCCCCCTTATATTTTGATGTCCCCAAAATTCCTAGACTCCTTTGTCCTTAATAATATCCATCCCTGGAGATCTGCACACAATGCCTGCATCTATCACTTGCAAAATGACTCCCATATATCCACTGTTTCCTGGACTTTCACAAATGGAGGCATTTCAAACACCAAATGTCAAAATGCAGCTCATCAACTTCTCTCACAAACCCCACTTCTCCTCCTCTATCACTGTATTACTTCATCACTCATGCCAGAAGTAAGGGGGCTGTTCTAGATGCATTCCTTAACCCACAGGTATAACTGACAAATACAAACTGCCCATTCAACCTTCTAAATACCCCTCCTCTCCATGTATATTGCTCCTGCCCCTGGCTGAGATCATTTTTCCCTCCTGGATGACTGTTATAGACTCCTAAGAAGTCACTAAAGTCTCATCAGAGTAGGTATACTCCAATGTAGATCCATCCCCGGGCATTTCCTTCTTCAGCTTAAGATTTTCTCTCTTCTTTGAGATAAAATATAAATTCCTTCAAACACTTCCCCAGTTAGCTGGGCAATAGAGACTTTTACTGACCTTTGAAAATGCAAGTCCCCATAGCCCACCTCAGATCTACCGAATCAGAACGTTTAGTGGGTAAATCCCAAAAATATACTGGTAAATATTTCCAAAATTCCAAACGTTATTATAACGTGCCTTAATCAATGGACTGGCATTTGGGACCCACTTTATATGAGGTAAATTTTGCAAAATCCCTAGTCTCTCTCTTTGGGAATTTTCAATTTATCTGTGCCCAAGCAGTCTCATGTATACAGGAACAATGTTCATATCACACAGCTTCCCTCCAAGCTACAGGCAAAGTGACCCAAGTCTGGTGCAAGTACAGGCACCAGACTGGAGTTGACAAAACCAATTTCCTTTTGAAGAGAATGTGTAAATAAACACAGGGACAGATATGCAATCTTTCCAGGTGGTTGCATATGTAAGCTAGAACATCTTGGCATCCTGATGGTCTTATTTTCTGTGCTCCATCATGTGGATTAGAAAGGTAGATAAGCTGTTATGCATAAGGAGGAGAATAAGAACCCAAGACCAGAACAGCAGAACCGAAGTCCATGAATAGTTGAGAACAACCATCCCATAACAAGAGGGCGTATGGCTTGGAGGTCAGAAACTGAATCATTGCAGCCACAGATAGTCACCTGTCAAAGTTTTCATGATGGAATTCCTGCTCTCGGTGACATTCTACTTAGAAGCCAAGCTGTAGAGCTGCGTTTGTACTCCAGGACAGAATCTAATGTTTTCTAAATATATTTTTATTGATTTCAGAGAAGAAGGGAGAGGAAGAAAGAGGTAGAAACATTAATGATGAGAGAGAATCATGATGAGAGAGAATCATTCATCGGCTGCCTTCTGCATGACCCCTCCTGGGGATCAATCCCACAACCCGGGCATGTGCCCTTGACTGGAATCGAACCAGGAAACCTTCAGTCCACAGACTGATGCTCTATCCACTGAGCCAAACCAGCTAGGTCCAGAATCTAATGTTTTCAAGCAAATTTCCTTTCTTACCTAAGCTAGACTATTTCTGTACATTAAGTCCGAAATCACACTGATAAATGTGGACAATAAATGCTTCATGGCTTGGTCTTTTATCTTACCTGCCTGCTGACATTCCCCCACATATCTCCTTCTTCCAAATCCCCACATTTCCACACTAACTACCTGCCATGACTCCTTGCACCTGCAGTTTCCTGGCCATCTTCCTGTGTGCAGGATCCATGTAATGTCTTAAATGCCCCACCCCCTTTCTATATCTGGGTAATTAGCCTTCTCAACCGTAAACCTTTACTTCAAGAACCACCTCCTTTAGAATGCCTTACTAGGAAGTTTAAATCTAGACTATTTATTCTTCCCCTGAGCCCTCAAACAGCTTATGCTTATAAGTTCTGTCACATGGCATTGGAATTTGGGGTTGACTTATCTGTTTTCCCCATTCAACTCAAAGAGGAATGGTAAGGGCTATGCTCATAACTTCAGTCTCTATTAGATAGCCCAGTGCTGGGTACAAAGAATGACCTCGTTTAGTATTTATTAAATGAAGGGCTGAAGTAATCATTGAATCAATGAATCATCTATTAATTGCTCTGTAATCAGAACAGGGTGCCAAGTGAAGAAAACTTTGACAGGTGACTATCTGTGGCTGCAATGATTCAGTTTCTGACCTCCAAGCCATACGCCCTCTTGTTATCGGATGGTTGTTCTCAACTATTCAACATAGTAGATGGATTTCTCTCCAACCATTTTAGAAAAAGGAAAGAAGGTCAAATGAAAAGGGATTCTTTTAAATATTGCTTCCTCAGCACTTCCCCGAGAGAATAAAGTACATCCCTTCACAGCAGGAGGAGTACTGCATCTTCTCTACAGCACACACTATAGTACCAAATGTACAGCAACTATGAATCGAACTGAATGAGTCATCCAGCCCATCTGTTGTGCAGAATTGGTTTTCCTGTAGCTGAAGTCAATGTTCCTGCTTAGCGAGTGTGTATATCACCCACATGGAATATGATCTATCAGGGAACTGGGTTGAGGGCCCACCCATTCTTAAGCCAGGCAAGATTCATAATGAAATACTCTTGATTTCGTAGAGTGTGCTTGTGGAAAATAGGTTATAGAGCTCAGTCCCTGCCTCACAGGAGATGAAAATATGATCCTTTGCCAGCTCAGACAAAATCCTGCATGCTACATTAGGCTCGATGGCAAATTTTGTACTTGCAAGCTTTTATCAAAACTGTATATCTGAAATCTTAATAATGCAGAAAGCTGGATTATGTTTCCCTTCTCTGCTCAGGTTTACATCAACAGAATCAGAACTAATTTCTGATTTGAAACTCGGCAGTTTTAGCTGAATCTGTAAGAATATTGTGTTAAGGTCCTGCAGAGGACTGGGGAAACCAGACATTTATGCACTCACACATGCATGCATATGTTAACAGTGGAAATCGAAATAATAATAATTTTTAAAAAACTAAGCATGACCATCATATCCATGAACAGAGAGAACTACCCTGGTTTGGCCCTGATCCCCTTAAGGAACATAAAATATATAAACTAAAATTTAAAAACAAATTTTCCAGGATCCTAGAGCTGGAAAATTTTCATTTTTCATTCTAGTCTCTGCCATGTAGACACTCACATATGGAGGATGGTCAGGAAGAATATCAAGTGTAGATTCAGGTTAGAAAGAGTCAGATTTAAATTGCAATTTAAATTTAGAATTTGTCATTTATTACTTAGCTCTGAGACTTGAAAATCTATATTTAAAAATTAGCCTTAGGTTGTTTTGTCTATCAAATGCAGTGAGTAAAATCTAATCTGCCAAACGTATGGTTACTTTTGATGATCAAAATCAATATGCAATTGATTCTTCTACCCCAATCTCAGCATTTCTTAATAGCAGTATGGGGTATATTATTTTATTTTTCCAAGTATTTTTAGCTTCTCCCAATGAAAGGGGTCTACATTTCACCCTACTGACGTCAGTTTTGATCATCTGACTTGCTTTGGCCAATGCAATAGGAAGAGAAATCTCATGTGTAACTATAAAATAGAAGCTTGAAGAGCTATCATGTGATAAGACAAAATGTCCCACATCATACCTACACCTGCTTTTCTGATTCCATAAGTTAGGCAAATAACAGCCAGGAATTAGCTTCTTTTATTCCATGTAATTTCATATTGTAGTTTCATTCTATGAAGAGCAAGTTAAATATTTGAGAAAGACTTAATAAGAACAAATCATAAAATAAGCCATTGTGGTTTTGTAAATCAAATGATGAAAATATATAGGAAAATATTTTATGGATGGCAAATCACTGTGTTGAAATAGTTGTTTGTACAAACTTGTCCGCTAGTACATTGTTGAGCAGCTACTTTTTATAAAACCCTGGGCAGAAAATAATATGAGGCAATATAAGGTAGAACAATCCTTGAAGGACTTTCAGCTCAACATATTGTAAAAAAAAAATAGTAGCTACATTTTCAGCAACTTACCTCAGTGATTGATCATAGTATCAATAATCACTATTGCAAATTTCTATCTTAAATCTTTATTAAAAATAAAATAAATATGGTACAGAATGTTCCAAGACTACTGTAGCTAGGTTTATGGGGTCAGGAAGGTGGTGTCTCTATTTTTCTTGGTGTTTATATATCTTGGTTTACTTATATGCCCATCCCAAAATAATCCAAGTTCATTACTATGGGCTTAACATAAGAAAAAAAATATTGCTATGTTTGATGTTATGGTCAAGCCATCTGAAATCCATGTACAATAGGGAGCTCTTATTAGAACCCATCTCATCAGAGGCCTCCTTGCCTCAGCTCAGCTACCCAACCATCTCTGCCAGAAATCAATTCATCAGATCCAGAAAACTCTTGAAATGAAGGGACTGCCCATGGAGTCACACATATACATTTCTCTAGAAAACCCTTGACTTCCATGAATGAGGCAGCTTTCATTTCCCTGACTTGAAGATAAAAACCCGATCTCAGACAAAAAGAGATGATAACAACATCTATAAACCTGCCCCACCATGTCTGGAACCATTGGCACACAGAAGGCTTTTCCATAGAACACCCACCACCACCAATCAATATGCCATCAGGCCACAAGGAATAGCTCTGTTTTAACTTAAAAATCCCATTTCAAGATCCAAGAAAGGAGAGAGTGATGCTATACACCCAGGCTGCCCCACCTACAGCCAAGGAGGGGGGTGAACACCAGCCCTCCAGCGACAGTGGAATAGAGTGGGTACACGCAGTGCACTGGGGTAGTTGCCAAGTCAGCTCACGGAAAGAAATATAAACATATGCTCCTTAAGGGCAAACAGCACGGCCAGCCCACTGCCTAACACATAACTAGGGTTCAATAATTACTTCCTGGGCAAAAACAATGACTCACCAATTGACTGACTGATGGGCTCTGCAAATGAGGAAAGCGACGCATTAGAGCATTTGGCTTTTCTTCGGGGCTCCTCATAAATTGCAAGCATCTGGATTATTTGATAGGAGTCTAAATTATGGGAGAACCATTGCCCAAATGGGTGAAATTGTTATTACTTGTAAAGTTTCTCTTGTACCCAAACCATCATTCATGGCCCAGCTCAACCATTATCTCTGAAATAACTCTTCCCTCACCCTCCAATCCTTAGCATGTGGTTGAGATCTCTGGTTGCTTTCAGAAAGAGCATCTATTTTCAATTCTGCTTTGCAACTTACTTGCTCTGCTGCAAAAACAACTGAATGGGTCAAAATCAAATTAAGAAATAGGATATGGCAGGTAGGGATGAAATGAAATAGAATTTATAGAAGAGAATTGAATATATTGAACAGATTGAATTAAAAAAATTGGAAAGCTTTACCCATAACTAAGTACATACTTATGTGTGTCCATGTGTTTGTGTACCTGCACACATGGGTGAGCACAGTCTGTACGCTACAATTAAAATGCGTGTATTCCTATGGGAGAATATGAAGAACTTTATAAATCACTGGGGTTGGTAAACAAGCCAGATATACCATATTAATATCTTGTTTTCATCAGTGGCTCTAGTGCCGTCAGTGGGTGCAAGTGGGACCAGCGCCAGCAGCAGGTGCAAGCACCAGGGAGCAAATAATTTTCAGTAACCACCAGAGGCTTGCCAATGGCAGTGACTGGCATCCCACCTTAGTCTGGCAGCCCTGCTCACCTGTTTCACCATCCCACCACAGCCAACACCTCCCATGTTCCGTGCACGCCCCCTAGTGATCAGTGCACGTCATAGCAACCAGTTCAGTTGTTCTGCCATTAGGAACATATTAGCCTTTTATTATATAGGATGAGGAATACAAGCAAAAACAACAAAATCAAGTAATATGCTGGTAGTTATGTGTTAAGGATATAGAGATACCTGGCCAGTATGGTTTAGTGATTGGTCTTTGATCAATCACAGTTGGATTCCAGGTCAAGGCACATGCCCAGACAGCAGGTTCCATCTCCAGTACAGGGTGAACAGGAAGCAGCCGATCAATGATTTTCTTTCATCATTGATGTTTCTCTCTTGCTCTTTCTCACTCTCTCTCCCTTCCACTCTGAAATCAATAAATATATATTCTTAAAAAAAATAAAGATAGTGCCGAAACCGGCTTGGCTCAGTGGTAGAGCCTGCGGACTGAAAGGTCACAGGTTCGATTTCGGTCAAGGGCATATACATTGGTTGTGGGCACATCCCCAGTAGGGGGTGTGCAAGAGGTAGCTGGTCAATGTTTCTCTCTCATTGATGTTTCTAGCTCTCTATCTCTCTCCCTTCCTCTCTGTAAAAAATCAATAAAATATATTTTTTTTAAAAAGAGAGAGTTTCATGAATTGCATATAAAAAATAAAATAAAATAAAAAATAAAGATAGAAAGTGCTGGATAAAGGAAGCTATGATTTTCAACAGGATGGTTAGGGTGAGTCTCTTATGAGTTTAAGTACATGCAGGTCTCATATACTCCATGACACAATAAATATTTAATTCATAAACTATGCAAAAGAGTGAAACTGAACTCCTAACTTGTGTCATATACAACAATCAACTCAAAATTAATTAAAGACAAGCATAATATGCAAAACCATAAAAACCTAGAAGATATCATAGGGGTAAACTCATTAATATTGGTATTGGCAATGCTTTTTTGAATTTGACACCAAAGCAAAAGAAAGCAAAAATAAACAAGTCATATCACATAAAATAAAAAGCTTCTGCATAGCAAAGGAAACCGCCATCAAAATGTAAAGGCAAAGTACTTTGCAAGCCACTGACCCAAAAAAGGAGTCAATGCCCCTATGAGAACTTATACAAATCCATAGCAAAAAAAGCAAAACAAACAACTTCCCTCCCATCCCCAAAATAACCCAATTAAAAACTAGGCAGAGAACACAAATGAAAAGTTTTCCAAAGAAGAGGTACATATGGCCAGCAGGTACATGAAAAATGCTCAACATCACTGATCATCAGGAAAATGCCAATCAAAATCACACAGGAGAATCAATAAAATATATTAAAAATTAAAAATAGACTACCATATGATCCAGCAATCCCACTTCTGGGTAGATAGCAAAAGGAAATAAAACCAAGTGGTTTAAAAACTGGGGGAAAGAAAAGAAAAATGTTTGCGGAGTTTGCATTTCAAGGCAGGTGAGTTTAAAGAGGATGCAAAGCCCAGCGCAGCAGGTGGCCTCCATCCTGTGTCTGCCATGCTATTCCATGTTGACAGCCAGCATGGCCACGTCCCTGAGGGCTGAATCTTTAGTGGCCAAAGGACCTGTCAGGATTGATGGTTCAACTTTGAGACAGTTTCCAATGGACCAGATGGGGTCCTTTGGAAAACAGTCTAGGTTTCCTCACAGATGTTTCTAATTCAAAGACAAACCAGAGCCAAAGAGATTTAACATAGCTCCATGCAAAATGGGGCAGGTTTCAGAGATGCCCCATTCAGAGGAGAAATAACTGACTATAAATATTGATTCCTGTTGATTCATTCATTTCTCCTATGTTTATTAAGCACTTATTGGTTAATTTGGGTCTATCTAGAGTGAGAAGGCAGCTGAGGAGAACGACAAGTATTTATGATGAGATGTACCCTCATGACAGGCCCTTTAAATAGCCTATTTCAATCCTTACAATAGTTATATATGGTGCATATTTATGAGACAGATGGATGGTTATTCACCAAAACTTGCTTTCTCTTCTTCCTGAATGCTTCACTGGATACCATTTCCCCGCTTTCCTGCAATTATGTGTGATGCGGGGACCGAGTTCTATCTGGTGGGAGGAAAGTGGAGGTGACATACACGGGCTTCCTAAACATTTCATAAAACTGTCACCTTTGGTAACTTCTAAAGCAAACCAGGCACCTACTGAGTTCTCAAAGGATGAATGAATGAATTAATGAATGAATGAATGAGTGAAGATATAAAGTCAAAGTGTTCATGTATATTAATTAGGTACACTTCTCTGGTTACAAGAAAGAGATGAGCTCAGAGAGAAAAAAAAGTTTTTAAGCAGATACTACAATGAGAGATAGATAGATGTATAGATAGAATAAGATTCTAGAAATTTGAGGCCTCCTAACCGAAATTTGATCCCATATTTCAGGAAGATAGAAAGATAGAGAATAGTTCTAAGCCCACTGAGACATCCAAGCTGGATACAAGAGCTCACCTTTGTGGAAATCAGCAAAGGATGGCTACTCCTGAATTTCATCACCAAGACCTTTCTTACTTAGCCTTTCTCTCCATGACCTCATGGCAGCCATGCTCAGTTGAGAAAGGAAGGAAATTATGTTGGCTTGAGAGCTCAAGCCAGGTGTGACTTTTCACATTTTTCATGTGGCCTGAAACAAATAAAGCTGAAGTTGACGGCACTGTTGAATAAATTTCCAGCTAAAGAAACCAGGGGTCTACTTTTAAAAAGCCTCTGACGACAAACCAATTGCCTAGCTCCCCAGCATCCACTCACAGGAAACGAGCTCCATCCATCACTCAAGGAGTCTGTGCGCAACAATGACCACGTTACATGTGCGCGTGGGGGCAGGGAACAGAGAACTCCCCAATGGAGATGAACAGCCCATGAGAGACCTCTCCTGTAGTGTGTCAGAGTCTCAGGAAGGACTGTCTCCCAGGGCCAGGCACCGGCATCCCAACTTCCTGGAGCAGCATCTGCTTCCTGTCTCCAACTCTTCTCTTCCCCAAATTCTCTAATTTCCAAATGTTTTATAGTAATACTCCAGTCCTGCGACCCCTTTAAAAAGATGGCATAACTGCCCAGCCGGCATGACTCAGTGGATGAACATTGACTTATGAACCAGGAGGTCATGGTTTCATTCCCGGTCTGAGCACATGCCCAGTTTGTAGGCTTTATATCCAGTGTAATGCATGCAGGAGGCGGCCAATCAATGATCCTTTCTCATCACTGATATTTCTAACTCTCTCTCCCTTTCCCTTTCTATCTGAAATCAATAAATATATTTTTAACACTGTCATAACTTTCAGTTATAAAACAAATAGGTCATAAGGTGAAATATACAGCATGGTGACTATTAATACTGTGCTGAATATTTGAAAGTCACTAAGGAAGTAAATCTTAAAAGTCATAATTTATAGACACATAAAAAAAACCACCCTGTAACTATGTATGGTGATAGGGATTAACTAGACTTTTTTTAATGTGTGTGGCAATCTTTCTGCAGTATATACAAAAACCAAACCATGATGTTGCACACCTGAAACTTAATATAATGTTATAGGTCAATTAAACATCAATAAAAAACAATGTTGGAATAATAAATGGTGTTCTTGTCAGTTACAGATCACTTTTCCATGAAAACCCATGTCTAATCATGAAGAAAAGCAGTGACTATGCCTAAGTGAATTTGGACTGTAAGCTGGATGCAATAGTTGGATTGAATTTTGAGTAGTCTAACTCGGGGCTGTATGTGCTCTGCATATGTAAAGAAAGATGCAAATGGATATTTGGTGAAATATTAGGGCTAATTGGTAGCTATATACTTAATCCATGTCCCATCTTTTTCTTAGCATTAGACTTGATTCATCTCCTCAAGTTCTACAGGCAGGTAGACCAGATGACTGCATTTCAGCCAAAGGACTGGGAGGAGATAGATGTGAATCTGATGGCCCTTATGAGCCTCCTTCCTACCTGTGCTCCTCTACCTTCTTCCCTCTTTGTTTGGCTGGAAGAGGATGCCTGGGTGACCCCGGATGCCACCTGCTCAGAAGAGCAGAGCTTTTGTTACTTGCATCCCTGAGTAAGTGGTGAGTAGGACCATTCTCCTCACCAACCATCAGAAACACTCATTTTAATATGTGAGTGAGCACAACAAAACCTTACACTGAGTGAGTTCAGAGACACTTCGTTCTTTTAATACTATCCCCTCCATTTACAGATGCAAAAACAAACAAACAAATAGGGCCTGTAATTTACATATTTAGAGAGATCTCAAGCAGCAGTTGGGCTCAAATCTGTGTCCCCTCCCCCCAACTCCAGCATTTCCTGTCCTTATGCTATACCCCCATTTGGCAATTGATGATATGCTGTCTATCCTTAAGGAAGGGATATCTTGGGGACAAACGAACCAACCTTCTCCTGCCTCAGGCATCAGGTAGGTTGGGTTTTGTCCCTGGTTTACTAGTAGGTCATGGTTTTTTTCCCCAATAATAAGGTGACCAGATGTCCCGCTTTTGGCGGGACAGTCCTGATTTTTAATAATTTGTCCCTCATCCCACGGCATTTTAAAAAAGTCTGGTCACCTTACCCAATAGCATTACTGAAAAACTGTCCGTTTCTCTAAGTAGCTAAGGAAGCCGTGAGGCCTCAGTGGAAAGAAGCAGGACCTGGGTGTGCCCTCTCTTGACTGCTGATTCCACAGGGATTCTTTAGAGAAATGAAAACCATAAGCCATTTGATCCTGAAAGTTTTTCTGCAGAAAGGCAAGATCAGGGCCTTTCTTTGTGCTAAAGCTTGCCTTGATTAAATTGGCTTTTTTTTCTTAGGGAGTTTCCAAAGCACTAAGTTACTAAACAAGAAAAGGTTTTAATAGGATCCCAGATCTTAAAGCTACGGGCAACACAGCCTGGGTCCTTCGTGATGCGGAAGGAATAAAGAACCCAAATCACTGCTTTTAAAAATCATCTGTCAGAGAATTACAGTGGTTTCCCCTTAATCCCACCTGCCTTCCTTCCCTTCATTTTATATGTCCCCGATGTTGTTTGCCTCAAAGGACACACATTAGAGAAGTGGAAACTCTACTTTTCATAGGAGGCCGCCCTGGCTGGAGGGACCCTCTCCTCTGGACAGGCAGGTCCTTGGGCACTGCCCCCAGCTACTCCTGCAATTCAAGCAGCAGTATCCTATCCATTTCCCCATCCTGCTCCTTCCTCCTGCTGTCCCTGCACTTGTTCTTCCTTTCCATCCTCCAGTTTACTTTATCTCTGTGCCCCTTCTTAACCTTTATACCCTCGCTTCCTGTGCATTCTCTTAATCATTTTAACAAAGTGCCCCACAAACTCTTTGTTAAAATGATTAAGAGAATCATTTTAGGTTCCTGTGCACAAACAGGGAGCATTCCGTTCACACAGCATTCCCAGTGTCATCCAGCGTCCTCAGTGTCATTATCCACCCTCCCTAGTGACGTCCACTGCCCCCAGTATCATCATCCACCATCCCCAGTTGTGTCCACCACCCCCAGTGTGTCTCATCCATCACTGGATTTTCCCTTTAGGCCGATGGATAGTCTTTCACATCATTTCAAGCTGCGATGTTTGGGTTTTTTCCTCTCCGCTCCAGAGCACATGCAGGGTGATCTGAACTAAATCAGAACCATGTTCAAATCCGATCCCAGTATAGACATACTGAATATTCCAACAAGAGCCAAAACCAAGGATGATGCGTGTGCCCCCTCTGGTCCTCTCTGGCCACAGAGACACTGCAGAGGTGCCAGGGGACACAGGGTAAGCAGAATGTTTCCTTAAAAGAGTTAGATTTTAATTGCATAAACAGCTTCATGCCAATGACTCGTCCCTTGGTTGAAGAGGAAGTGCCTGCAGAGACTCATCAAGACCACTCCAGCTTCTGATTGGAGGAGAGAAGGGGAAGGATTGCAGGGGCGCCCAGCTGTGGTTTCAGTTAACCAGGAAGCCACAAACAGAGCGATGGTGGAGCAGCTTAGCTGGAAAGCACACTACCTACTAAAATCCTAGGTAGCCCTTGCCGAAACCGGTTTGGCTCAGCGGTAGAGCATCGGTCTGCCGACTGAAAGGTCCAGGGTTCGATTCCGGTCAAGGGCATGTACCTGGGTTGCGGGCACATCCCCAGTAGGGGGTGTGCAAGAGGCAGCTGGTCGATGTTTCTCTCTCATCCACGTTTCTAGCTCTCTATCTCTCTCCCTTCCTCTCTGTGAAAAATCAATAAAATATATTAAAAAAAAATAAAAAATAAAATCCTAGGTAGCCCAGAACTCAGTTTCAGGACTCCTGATTTATACCTTCTCCAGCCCTCAGCTGTATACAATTCAAACTAAAAAGAGAATTACTAGTAATGGACCTTGTTCTGGATATGCTAGATGTCACTTTGCCAAAAGCTGACTTACTGTTTAAGGTCTAGCTATCAATCCAGTAAAGTTACCAATTCCTATTTCGAAAATATACGAATGGAAGCCACTAAGGCATCCAAATAGTGTAATAAAACTGTGAATTTTCTCTTGACATCAGTTCCCTCCACTTCCCTACATTTCTTGTTCCTATTCAATTACTTTTAAAACTATAACCCATGTGGTTTCAAATCAACAAACAATCCATTGTTTTTTATCAAAAAGGGACAATTGGAATATGACTCAGTTTACTCAGCATCGATAAAGATACAGAGCCACCTGTCTGTCACAATCTGCTTATCTAATTAATATGTGCAAAGAGCAATGAGTTCCTTGTACAGAATCTCCCTACATATTCACAAAGGGCCATTATCATTAATTGCCCATTTGTAATTAGACGTCTCCAGTTCCATTAGAACATCCACAGACTCGTGAATGCTTGAGCCATAATGTGTAAACGTGAAGTACTGTCAAAAAGTGGGCGTCAAGAAAGAATGATGAGTTAGTGCTGCCTTCTAGGCACTTTTGAGTTATTAATGAGGCAAGTGTCTCTCAAACACCCTCAAACAATCACCCCTCATTGAAATTGCTAGACAATAAATGAATGGCCACAGAAAGACTGCCTGGTCATATCTTAATTAAGCACAAGCAGTAGGGAGGGTACTGTAACTGCCTTCATTGCATTCCCATAGTCCACATGGGTAGTACTTAACCTTGGCCGGAGGTTTGCCCAATTATCTAATGACAACATAGCAAAACAGCTTAAATCACTATGAAGGGTTGTGAATGTGCACTGGTGTCTTTAAAGCTTGAGAAACTACTGACATTGCTAATTATGCCATCACATGCCTTGTTTGGCTTAAATCTCAGCCTGAGTATGTCCTAATATAGAAAACATTGAACAGTCTTACTCTGCCCTACACCTGAGAGCTAGAATGACTCAGCATGCAGCAAGCAGACCAGGGCACAGAAGGTGGAACTATACTCAGGTCTGACTAGGTAACCTTGACTTTCTGTGCTTCAGTGTTACTCGTGGATAGACCAGAATATGACTGCTACCTGCCCATAGGCATGCTGAGACAGTGAAAAGAATATTCCTGAAAACCGCCTTAGGTTCATGGATCCCAGACAGAAGTACAGGCAGAGCCCATTGTTCCTTAACTGAGCCCTTCCCTCGCAGAGATAGCAGGCAGGCCCAATGTCTCAGTCTCTATCAACCAGGATCATATTGTTTGCTCAACCCTGGTGGTTCCCAGAGATGCCTCCCCACCTCCAAATTGTGGCCCACAAAGTTGTTTCCAGTGGCTTTTCCATTCAGAGGCATGCCTTGGCTCATGCTTGACTTTCCTAAAATCTCTCAAACAAGTAGCATCTGGCCTCAGCATGTCCTTTACCTCTCACTAAGTGGTCCCAGGCCCAGCACTAGTGGCAGCCGCCCTTGATTCACAGCTTGGCCTCTCTTGGGCACATTCAAGTCCAGCAAAAGTAGCAGTCATCTGTAGATTGCTTTGTAGCTTATGTCGGTTTGTGGCTGACCTTGGCCTGCACCTCTGGAGGCCCCAGAGACACCTCTACAAGCAGCAGACTGAAGGGGCAAACTCAGCAAACACCAGAAAGCCCGAATGAAGTAAATCCTGCTATGTGGGGTTGGTCCCTGCACAGCTGATCTTCCACAGTGATTGATGCCAGTTCTTACAGCTGATTGGCCTGGGAGTAAATCCATCCCAATTGAGATGCCAACAGCAATCAAGGGGCAACTATAACAAAAGGGTGTACACAGCCCACACAGGGGGCATACCTCGAGTATCTCACTTGGGTGACTGGAGAAGCTTGTACCACTGGACCCTACAGAACACCTATTATATTAGGCCACTCTACCAAGCCCAGGAGACATAGCAGCTCTACTTAATACATAGAAACAAACACAGGAACAACTTCAAGCATACCAACTTCCACATCATGGGTGTGCTAGAATGAGAAGAGAGCAAGGAATTGAAAACCTATGTGAAAAAATAATGATAGAAA
Organism: Pipistrellus hanaki; assembly: GCF_964339955.1. Taxonomy (NCBI): domain Eukaryota; kingdom Metazoa; phylum Chordata; class Mammalia; order Chiroptera; family Vespertilionidae; genus Pipistrellus; species Pipistrellus hanaki. Next base: position 15,435,308 of record NC_140521.1, on the reverse strand, counting down.
ATTTCCCTAAGGTGGTAAAGAAAAAAGACATATAAGACCAAAAAGCACAGAGTCCCAAACAAGATGACCCCAAATTGGCTCACACCAAGACACATCATAAATAAAAAGCCAATAGTTAAAGACAAAGAGAGAATCTTAAAAGCAATAAGAAAAAAGCATTTAGCTACCTACAAGGGAACTCCCATAAAACTATCAACTGATTTCACAATCAGAAACTTTGCAGGTCATAGGGATTGGCATGAAGTATTCAAAATGATGAAAAGCAAGGATCTACAAGCAAGATCACTGTACCCAGCAAAGCTATCATTTAGAATGCAAGGACAGATAAAAAGTTTCCTGGACAAGTTGGAGAGATTGGTGACCAACGTGAAGGGATGGGCATGGGGACATAAGGTACAGCATAAGGAATCTAGTCAATAACCCTATAATGAGTATGTGTAGTGTCAGATGGGTACTGAATCTATCAGGTTGATAACTCAAGTGTGTTATATAATATATAATCACTGGGTTGTGCAACTGAGATTAATATTGTGTGTCATCTGTAATTAAAAAATAATAGAAATTATCTACAGTAAAATAAAATAAGCACGTATTAAACTATGGAAACATGTTTTGATTGAGAATATACAAGCATTTGGGAGCTAACAGCAGGGAAAATTGTGTTCCAATCCTGTTCCATAGGGGTCCTGCTGTGGGGGCCTCCAGTACAGTCACAGAAAGGAAAGAGCTTCAAACCTCGTCAGCTCATCATCCAAAGCTTTTTTGTTGTCTGATTTTGTCTGTCTGCTTTAATTTCTTGATATTGGATAATATTTGTTCAGAAGAACCGATTCTCTGACCAAAGTCATTTGAAAACCACAAGACTGGATATCTCCATTGCAAGCATTCTTTGAATCTATGGATATTTTGAAGAAAAATATGTGACACATTACTTAATCAAATCATTAGCTCCCTTGCATTCCCTAGATTCAATTTATTATGATGTTGTGGTTTTCCAGAACATACCTTCCGTCATGCCTTCCACTGACAAGTCACACTTCCTATTCAAGAGGATGAGATGCACCTTCATTTTTGAAGCTGCCTTTTTATCTTGCCAGAATAAGTGACGTGTGCTCTCTTTGCTAACATTCCGGAAGTTACACCTGAGATTCCAGAAGTTACACCTGAACCTGACTTCACGCGGCCCTTTCCTTCCGTCCCACCATGGAAGGCCCTGGAGGAAGAGCCTCCTCCCGCCCGACATCACTTCAGCTGCCCCGACAGGCCCGTCCGACTCTGTAATTAATCTGGGCTGCTTCCTTTTTCCTTTAGCTCATGATTGATTTCCTCCATAAATTATTTTGGGCTGTTCGTGAATATCAGAGGCCACATTATACTGTATTGTTAATGGTTCCCTGAGAATGAAAAAAAAAAAAAAATTCCCTTCCCCTCTCTTCCCCTGAAAGCAACTCACAATGAATTGGATCACAAAAATTCTTGCTTCAGATCTTAATTGGACATCAGATTTTTACAGCATCCAAAAAACACACACAAAATCTCTTCTTTCTATCTTATGATTCCAGCGCTTATGAGGTATATTTGCATAAGCCTTTAAACATATCATATAAGCACAATGTTCAAATGGCTTTATATATTCGAGGTGAAGAGTCAATTAGTCCATGAAATGGCACCACCTGAAAATCAAAACCCTCTTTTTCTTCATGGGAGCGAAGCAATTGCTCACAAATATTATGACTTGTGCTGCCTGTGGCTGAAGGAGCGCTTTGCACCTGAGTGACTGACCGGTGGAGCCCAATCTGAGGGACAATGAAAATGTACAGCGCTCTCTGGCAGGCGTAGCCTAGCCCTTGCAGGACATGCACCGGCTCAGTGTTCGCACAATGGGAAGAGCAGATGCTCTTGGGAAATTTGGCAGCACGTGGGGGAGACAAAGCACAGCCATAAAGATGTGAAAACTGTTCAGCTTAGTGGGTGTTTTTCCCTTCCATTAAAAATGCAGCCAACCAGCCCACCATTCTCCGAGTCTAGCCGGAGGTGGTGGGAAGTGGGGTGGCAGAGAGCAATCAATGCGCGTCTGAAGGATGGGCACTCGAGCCTCAGTGTGTGATGTGCCAGATGTATTTGATTTCCAATATGCATGTATGCACAGGAAGCTTCCGATGGATGGGCTGACATTTATCTTGAGCATCCAGCGCTGGTGGGGCTGGTCACCCCTGTGCTCATGAGTGAGAGTAAATGTCAGGAAAGATTAGTGGCCGTGTGCTACCCACACAGGTGGGCATTTTTCATTCTCTGTGCTCCTCACGCTGCTCTTCATTTAGGTAACAGTGGTGAGAAATTAAATATGCCTGTGCTCTGGAGGGAGCAGGACTAGGGGAATGGGAGCTGTGTCGTCACGTGGGACGTTTGGCTGGGACTCTTTGCAATGCGAAAGATTCCTCACCACAAGGGCTTGCTTCCCTCCTCGCATCGGAAACAGGGGTATGACAAAGTCTCCGCATCCTGAGAGCATGCCCCCGAACTGTGGATCTTGGAACTGCAAAGAGAATATTGGACTTTATTATTTATACTATTAACTGGAGCCACTCATTTGTGAAGGCGATTTCTGCTGAACCAGAGTGGTGTAAGGGGTAAGAGAGCCAGAGAGGGGAGAGAACTGACCCTCAAGCTTCATCCTATAGTGTGTGTGTGTGTGTGTGTGTGTGTGTGTGTGTGTGTGTGTGTTAACCAGTGTGCCCACATCCTATCGTTTAAAAACAAAACTAGAAGACAGGAAGAATTTAAGAAAACATGAACACATCAGACAACTCCTAAGGGTAGAAAATGTGAAGAGAACATTGGAAATTGTCAAATGGAAAAGGCAGCTCATAAGTAAGCGGGGACTGAATGCTGTCCAGGAGCCCAAAGTGCCTCCCACCAGGCCAATTGGTAGCTGAGACAAAGCAGGAACAAGAATAATCCTAACCCCCTCATCTCCTCTGTTCACTCAGGCTCAGTTCTAAGCACATCCCCAGTCCCGTGACTGCGTCAACTTTATCCCATTAAATGGATGGAAACCAGAATTAAACTGCTTTCATGATTTTCCAAATAAAATTTTTTTAAAAAGGAAGGAAAACAGCAATCCGTGCACTGATCACATGTTTGAAATGATTCAAATGCTACTTAGTTCATTTTGAAAGTGTAACCAGACCCTGTGGAATGTAGTTCGGCATCACAGCTGGTGCTACAGGCACCCGATTCACCGCTGAGGCCGTGGGGGTCCCCAGTCTAGCTCACTGCATCACCAGTGCTGCACAGAACATCCCCAAAGCTCTCCAAGATAAAGAAGAGAAAATTCTGGGCGGAACTTCTTCCTCTTTCTGTTTGAGCACAGAGACTTGAAATTCCACTCCAGAGCTGCTCTCCTCTCATGATCCTCTTCCTTTCGAGTATAGTAGCTGTAAGCTAAGGACTCTCAAAGTCAACCCATGCTCCCCCTCCCGAGTAGGAAACTGTTGAGAAAAGACATTCACACAGACTCAGACTGCAACAGCACCAAACAACCACAGGACTCCAGCGGGTGGGAAGCAATGCCAGCATGCATGTGGGCGACAGGCAGACACTCAGATGCTCACCTTTCCATAATCCCCGGAAGGAGGGTCATTCAATTAAAGAAGGCAGTGATGATGACACATGTACTCATGAAGGGGTCTACTATTTAAGCTTTTATAGTTTGCTGGAGATATATATATATATATATATATATATATATATATATATATATACACTTCAAAGAGGAAGGGAAAGGAATAGAGAGACAGAAAAATCAATGATGAGAGAGAATCATTGATCGACTGACTCCTGCATGTCCTCCACTGGAGACCAAGCCCGCAACCTGGGTATGTGCCCTTGGCCCAGAATTGAACCTAGGCCCCTTCGGTCCACAGGACGACGCTCTATCCACAAAGCCAAACTAGCCAGGGTTGGATTTTCTTCTTAAATTTTTGTGCTTTATAAACCTAGAAGTCCAGACTTCATGTAAGAAGAACCCTTAATTGAATCTCGCCCATTACCTAAAGATACAAAGGATGGGGGAAAAGCAGAAAATGAACTGGGAAGGAAGACTATTTTCTGAGTCCACATACTTCCTAAGGCATAACGAATGGATTACACGTTTGAAGAGCAGCCCCTGAGAGCAGAATGCTCACTTGCCAATGGGGGGAGACCCCTCCAAGGAGTTTGCAAACTAAAAGAGGTGTGGCTCAGAGGACACATACAGACATAGAGGACTTAGAACTTTGGTGATTGTGATATGCATCCATCCTTTCAATAGTGAGTACTGACCAGACTGTATCTTATTTCCCATGTAAATTTTACAGGTGAGACCATATAACATTGGTACCTAACAATCAAGATATGTGAATACTGTGCCAGGCTTTGCACACGTTATCTTGCAGAATTTTCAAAGCACCGCTATGAGAAAAATTGCAATTTTTGGATGAGAAGACAGGCAAAGGGCATTGAAGCAATAAAGTCAAAATCTGAACCTAGGCAATCTGACCCAAGAGCCCGTTTATTTTTTCATCTATTTTCACATTATGCATTCCTTTCGTGTACCTCTCAGAGGTTATACCATGCTCATGGTAGATGTTAAATCAATGCCTATTGAATTCATTAGCATGAGAGCAGAGAAGCATAAGCTCACATGTAAATGACATAAACATGTGCATGTGGATCATCATTCAAGTTACCTAGAGGACAAATATCCTGGCAAGATGCAAAAGGATTCGTGTCTTAGAAGTGTCAGGTTAAATATATAATTGGGGTAAGTAATAAGGCATCGCATACATAATGTTACCACAATGTACTCACAATTCACTCATCCACGTTTTCACTTATTCAAATATGTCTTAAATGCCTTGTCTGTGCCAGTCACTCTTCTAAATAATGCAAGCTGTAAAAGAACAAGGCACCTAGAGAGTCATTCACTGTGGAGGGGAGGGGCCGGTATAGATACTTCAAAGGAGAAGCACTAATAAAGGTACACAAGTCACCCCCTGGGTGGTGAGAAGATGGTGAACTGAATTCAGGTGCTGTGGAGGAAGGGCTATGGGAGAACCCCCAGACTGAGAATTCTAGACTCTGGAATTCTCCCAAAGACCTCAGTCACTGCAGCAGAGTCTTAAGTTCCATTCTCTTCTCTGTGCACCCTCAAAAGGCTGAATGAACCAAGACTGAGAAGGGATATGAGATCTGACTATTTTTTTTCTCATTTCCCTTTCATATAAATATATTTAAAATAAATGTGCTGATATAAATATAGAAAAACAGAGGGGTGAGATAGCCCTGATCAGGGAAGTTCTTCCTATGGAACCTGGAGGCCATTTTAATGAATTTAAAGTTCTCTGTGTATACTGAAGACCAATGAAGTAGACTACGTGTATGGTATTTATTTCGTTGTGGTTAGTCTTCTTGCTTATTTGTTTACCTATATAATTATTGGTTGGTCTGAACTGTTTCAGCTTAGTTAGAGGGTACACAATGAGTTAGACCTCCGGGAATGACATGGGTTCAAAATCAGAAAGCTGACTCACAAATCATTCAACACTGCGCTAACAGCATTTGATTTACTTTCATTTACAATGACATCCTGAGGTGGTAAGTGCCATTTTTATTTTCATCCTTGAAAACATCTTAATTAACTGCTCCTGACACCATAACTGCTAATTTACAGAGGAACAAAACATTGCAGTTCCTGGAGTCTAACAATGGAGGAAGAAAATATAGTAAGAGTTCTTTGGTCTAGGGTGGCCTCTGAGATCCTTATGGAAACCATAAGAGCCACATCATGTGCTCTGTCAGCACAGCAGAACAGAAAAATGACAGAAGGATCCAGGCAGATACACACTCCCAAGAAATAAAAGCAGGAAGGAGAGCCATTTTCCAGGTAATCAAAGCAGATTACCACAAAATATTGCACAGGTCCAGGAATAAAAGAACAATAGAAAAAGAAGAGGGCTGAGAAAAAGAAATGAACATATATATAGGAAAGACAACATGGAAACAGTAGCCCCATGGTTAGTAGTCATGATTGAATGTTTAATAGATAATACTGAACAACTGGCTCAGAACATGGGGAACACAAAGCTAGATCCCTACCTTTTGTTATATTAAGGTTATATTATATTATTCCAACGTGAAGTTAAAATTAATAACCTAAATAGAAAAATTATAAAGCTGAAACAAGAAATTATTTGTTCTCATTGATAAAAATATACACATAGAACTTATTTTACTTTTTATCAGGTACTGTTATAAATTCTTATTAAATGTTAAATCAATCCCAGTGAAAGCCCTTTGAAGAAAGTAACCTTATTACACCCATTCTACAGACAGAAAACTAAGGACCATTGCTAAGGCCTCATAGCTAGGATTTGAACCCAGGCAGTTTGGTTTCAGCATACATGCTCTTAATCACCATACAATGTACCACTGGTAACAGAAAATAAGGGGAGGAGGTGTTATTTTCAACATGTAAATATAATAAGCAATCAACATCTAAAATATATTTTAAAAAATTTCTCCAAATCTTTAAAAAAAAAAAATGATAGGCAGCTCAATCAAAACAATAGGCAGAAGAATCTGCCATATACAGAAGGAAAGCCCCAAAAGCAAACAAATCCACAGAGATGCTCACACTCACCAGTAAACAGAGACATGTGCCTGGCGATAATAATGAGGTATCACTTTACACCCTTAAACATGGTTTGAAAAAACAAGAGTCAGGAAGTAGATAGAACTTCAGTGTTTGATTAATATATGAGCACATGGGACCTCTTACTTTCTATTGAAATATGAATGTATGAAGCCATATTTAAATCCACAATGGCAGCTCTAATACAATAAAATACATGGATTCCATGACCCAATAATGCCACTTCTGGTTCTGTTTTCTGGGAACATTTCAAACTGGCATATAAAGAGTGTGAAATTGTTTGGGATCAAGTAGAATGTGAATGAGCCCCGACGAATCAGAGGAATGGAAATTCATTGGTATATACATGATGGCAAACACCATCATGTTTCTTAAGGATACATGCCCATTTAATGAGATTTATAAAAGGCATTTGTGTGGAGAATGACGAATGAAAGGGAACAAGAGTGGGATCAGAGATGAAGAGGAACAACAAGATACTACTCTGTGGAAATCTATAACCCCCTCTTAGGAATGGCAGTGTGCTATTAACTGAGGAATGTGAGAACTCAGCCCTCAATCAGTTCTGCACCAGAGTGTAAATAATAAAGAATAATGAGTAGGATTAGGGGTGGAGAAGGAAGCAAGAGCCCAGCTGTGAGACCTGGAATGCCAATCATTGTCCAACAAGCAGCAAAAAAGGCTTGACGAGCTAATGACAACCGGAAGGTCCAGGTGGCATGATCGTTTACCTTGTGCAGGAGTGGAGAGAGGCCCAAAGGCAAAGAACTTCACCCCAAGCTCACTGGCCGGCAGCACAGGGGAGCAGACAGGAAAGACACAATTGAATCTCAGGATCCGCACAACCTCAGGTAAGGTAAAATATAAGGATTTCAAGAGTCCTGATGAGTGTCTTCTGACACTGCGGTTCTTGACCTGGGTGCATGAGGATACTTAGAATTTGGTTTTGAGGTGTGGATGAAGTTTTTGCCTGTGCTACTTTCTATGCCTTTATGTATGAATTAACATCTTTTTTTCCTTATACTAAGTTGAAAACACAGAAAGGCAAGGGTTCCCTGGGGTTAAGAGAAAAAAACTCGGGCTAGAGAGGTTAGGATTTTCAAAATGTACAGTGTCCATTCTGTGCAGTCCTCAAAATCAGACCTACTGGGAGGGGTTCAAAGGGATGGATCTATCCGGTGTCTTAAGTACCATTATTCACATCATATACCTCTAAACTCCCAACATGCACCCCCTGGTACCTATGTTGTGGCTCTAATGTATAGGAAAAGGCATGGCGGACTCACACTGTGCCCTCCACCCCCACCCCACTCAGCCTCCAAAGGCAACGGATCAAAGGGGCCTGCTCTCCAGTGTTGATGGGCTCGCTGTACGGGTCAAGGAGACACAGTTTTGAATAATTACAGAACAGGAACAAGGACATTTAACTCCCACAGAGAGTGGCTAGAAGAATGGAGTAGATTTGAGGTGAAGAAGACAAAGCATCATGCAAGGTCTCCAACAGACTGACCTGCCTCCAGTGTCCTATGGCAGGTGGCCTGGGAAGACCAGTCAGGAGTTGGCGCAGAGAGCCTCATGAAGCGATAATGCCCAGAACCAGGGCAGTCAGGATGGAGGGGAGCAGGGAACAGGCGGAAGATAAAGAAGAAGGGGAGACAGTAAAGCCAATTTTCCTTTCACTCAGTTCAAAACACAAATCACCGGATCAATAGAAAAGAAAACATAATTTAAGCCTGAAAAGGAGGTCTTTGTGTTATTTTCTCTGTTTTTCTTTTTTGTGTGTCTTTTTTTTAACCGCTGGAGGCATGGCCATGATTTATAATGCTTTGCCTCCTGGGGGCCTTGCTGACAGCAGAAGAAAGGGAGAACAGACACGGAGTTCTCAGTATTTCGAAAAACCAGTTTCCATCGGAACCGTGGAGGGTACGAGCTCGTTGTTAGCATGTTCAGAACATGGGAGATAATCTGTGAGACACAGAAATCCGAGTTCAAGCTTACAGAAAGGTGGAAATGTGACCATCCCCTCAGATCTTTTGCCTGTTAAATACTTGCAATCGTATCACCTTATATAGGAAGCGATTAAAAGCAACATATGTAAAGTAGCTTGCCTAACACGCGGTGACTAGATTTTTATCAACCAGAATGCTTTACAGCTTAAATTCATTTTATTCCTTTAATCAGAATAAATTCTCACAATGAGCCTTCCCCCAGCCCCCATTTTCCTGAGAATAAAGACACTGAGCCCTGCTGAAACTGATTTGGCTCGGTGGATACAGCGTCGGCCTTTGGATTGAGGGGTCCCTGGTTCGATTCCAGTCAAGGGCATGTACATTGGTTGCAGGCACATCCCTGGTAGGGGATGTGTACGAAGCAGCTGGTCGATGTTTCTCTCTCATTGATGTTTCTAACTCTCTATCCCTCTCTCTTCCTCTCTGTAAAAAATCAATAAAATAATAAAAAAATAAAAATAAAAAAACTGAGCCCTAGCCAGGTGAGATGGTTTGCCCACATCACAGAGAGATGGAACCAGGAATCAAACCAGTTTGCAAGCCGAAGTCTGCCTCTTCCACGGCACGTGTTGTCCAGAAGTATGGGGACCATGCCGCTGAAGACTGGGTGTCTAGGGCACACTCCAGCCCATTATGTGTCATTAGCGGACTCCTGACCCTCTAATCTCAACATCATCTTTGACAACTGTTTCTTGAGAGTGAAAAGGTTACAGAGTGGAGCTATCCCAAGTGCATGGGGCAGAGGCAGGCCATGGGCTCAGGGAGGTGGGATTGGCAGCCCCCATTGTGTGTCTGTAGCATAAGGACCGCATCTGGCCTCCTCAGGGTTGATCTCCGCACTCTGCATTGGCTCCTGGGCCTTGCTGGCTGCCCCCGCTTGCAACAGTGAGAGCTGTGAGTAAATCACCCTAATATGGCACTTTGGGGGTGGCAGCTTGCGGGGGGCAGAGGTGAAAGAACACATAGGCCTAAGGGTTATAAGAAACAGCATGCACTGTCCAGCGCCACCGCTTAGTAATGCACTTACTCGGAGCACTCAACCTTGGAAGCTTGTTTCCTCTTCAATGAGGGTGATAATTCCTGCCTCAAAGTGTTATTTGATAATTAAACAAAAGAATAATTAATAGAATAGGCAACATTTTATATACTAGATATAATAATAAATAAAATAAATGTTCATTAAAGAGTATGCAGATGCCTGTTTAGCATCTATCAATACTTGGCATTCAAACATGAAGTCCTTTTCCCTGTCCCTCCAATGCCCCCAGATACTCAGTCCTTTATTAGGACCCTTGCTTTACTTTGCCTCACAGTTTAATTACTTGTCTGTGTCCCATGGGATGTTGAGTTCGCATGCTATAAACTTCAATTTCTGAGGGATAAGGAATACATCTTTCCTTTCCATATTCCCCTCCTTTTTTCTCATGCTTCTGTTATCCTTCCCATACTCCTCTTTTCTTTTCAAACTCCTTTTCTCCCCCACTTCTTTATTTTTCATTTCACCTTTCTTAATACATTATTTGTCTCTTATTCTCGACATGTTCCCCACCCTACCCCCTTCCCTGCCCTCACGGCCTCTTGTTCCCTAGGTTACGGCACAATCTTGCCTTCCCTCTCCTCTTGATCATCACTCTCTGTCAGGCTCCTGTCCTCTCAGGCCAGGCGGAGGAAGGTTTATTGATCTCCTGGTAATGCCCGAGTGCCTCTGAAGGTTGAGGTCAACAAGAGTAAAGCATCCTGCTGAACCACAAAACCTAAACTCGACTTCAGTAGGAGCGGGTATCAATTATTCAGAGCTGTCAGATCACAGGGAATTCGCCATCTGGTGATACTGAGTAGGAAAATAGGGGATGATTACAGGGAAGGTTAGTGTGGGGAAGGCCAATAAGACGGGGCTGGTGTCTCAGCCCAGGGAACCCACCCTGGCTGCCAGGAGGTAGGCAATAAAGGTAAGAGTTGGCCACTTGCCGTGGGGAAACGATGCCCAGTAGACTTCCATAATGAAGAGATGCCAGTAAAGAAGCTATTAAGGCCCACACAGTCTCCTGGGTTTTGAATCTATTTCTTTTTTTCCCGTAACCCCATGCATAGCTGGCCTTAATTTCTCTACTTGCTAAATAATTAGGCACCTGAGGTTTATGAATCCTACATAAATCAAAGTAAACCTGGGTAATGGGGGGTTTGTTTGTCCCTTCTGTGAAGCCCTGGCTCATTTTGCTGAGGTTTTAGAGGCTCCTGGGCCATCTCAACAATAAAAGTGCGGAGTATTTTCATTAAAAATGCAGGGCAAACAAAAAGCAGTGAATTAGAGGAGTCTGGAAGGGGTCTCATCAAGCTTACTCCTTCCAAAGAAACATGTGCCTTAGAGTAAATGGCAAATCAAAGTAGATATCACGGGCCATTCCAATTCGCCTCCACCAATGCCTTTGCAAGGCAGTTTCCCTGCTGGTCAAATCTCTTCCCCCACCTTCCACTGGTTCATCCCCAGTCACCATCCAGACTGTCCTTAGATGTCACTTCCTCTGGCTCAGAAACTCCCCCCATATGATTCCAGTCCTTCTTGTGTTATAAAACCAATGAATTCATGACACTGTGTGGTCCCTCCACTAGAAGCACTATAAGACAGAGCGGGGAGGAGCACAAACTCAGAAACTGCTGTTTGAATCCTGACTCCATCAGCCCCTCTCTCTCAGTACCCCCATTGTCTAATCTGTAAATAAGATAATAAATGCAATAGTATCTACTTCAGGGTGTCATGTTGGTGATCATAATGGGAATTACTTACAAAAGGCCTAGGATAGAGTGAGTGCCATATAAGTATAGCCACCATTATTATTTTGCCTACAGAAGCTCTGGCAGGGAAGACACCATTACTATGTCATTTATTATTATTATCTGCCTATTCTAGAGTCTAGAGGACTCTAAAAAGTATTTGCTGAATCAGGGTTGCTTTCAAACCAGAACGAGAGCCCTAGCAGTCACCTGCCCCGTGCCTCTGGTTTGGATCCAGGAAAAATCTGCCACGAATCACTTGTGTTTCTGCACATCTTAAAAGCAGAGGACCTGTCCATCTTTTCACAGATGTTTGTAGAACAAATAACCTTAGAAGAATGAGGTAGTGTCTCCCTCCTGAGCAGAAGATGTGTTTCCTTTCATGCCCACATAATGACGGTAGCATCTCCCTTACATGATTCTTGGTAACACTCCCCTGGGTGAGTTTTATTGCATAGTTGCTAACTCTTGGACCATTGTCCATAGCCTAGCTCCGTGGTCGGCAAACTGCGGCTCGCGAGCCACTTGGCACCTTGAGTGTGGCTCTTCCACAAAATACCACGGCCTGGGAGAGTCTATTTTAAAGAAGTGGCATTAGAAGAAGTTTAAGTTTAAAAAATCTGGCTCTTAAAAGAAATTTCAATCGTTGTACTGGGGATCGAGCCCACTACCTGGGCATGTGTCCTGACCAGGCAATGAACTGTGACCACCTGGTTCATAGGTTGACACTCAACCACCGAGCCAGACAGGCTAGGCAATAGTTTGATTTAAAGTAGCTCCTGTCACTTGCACAGCCAAGAGTACAAAGTCCTCTATCTCTGACCCAGAAGCCTCCTGTCTACTGCTAGCATCCCTGAGACATGGCAGACCACCTTGTCAGCAGGACTGTCAGAAAAATCTCAGAACCTCCACAGTTCTTGACTAGGGCACCCAGGAGCTCCTATCTCTTGGGCTGGGCGCCTCTGAATGCCCACCTTCTCCTACTGTGCTGAGACCCACTGAGTTACTGCATTCGAGACTGACAAATGCCACATTACAGAATGCAACTGAACTCATCAGCTTTCCCTGAAATTTAATGCGTCACCTTCAGAGCTCATCCGTTTCAGATACAGAAAACGAAGCGGGTGAAAGGAGCGAGGACTGTATGTGCCTATGTGCATGTGCACGCCTGTGTGTGTGTTTCGCTGAGATCAAAGTCATTGGCTTCAGGTTGACATCACAGAACAAACACACATTTGTTTTCCCTAATGTGATTTTCTCACTGATGAATAGAACCGTACAGACGTTCTTGAAGTCAGCACTACATGGTGAATTCAGATTCAATACAGGCACTGGGGCTTATCTGGGTGGTACCCTTTGTGGCCAGGGTATCTCCTCTCTCCACCTGGCGTGGTAATGACTTCCACCACCCAGCGGGCTCCGGGGCTTCATATCAGAGCACCGAGTGTGAGCACCCCCCTCCCTTGCCCTCTGCCACTCTTCCTGGGACACTGAGTCACCCAGGAGTAATCTCCCGGGGCCTTTTCCTTCTGTGTCTGTAAAGGCGGCTAAATTAGGTCGAATGTGTGGGATTAAGTCCACCTCATAAAATGTGCTTTGAGAAAAATCTCAAATCCATTAATGCTTCATAAAAATTTTATAAGGTTTCTGCTAAAGGAAGGAAAACAAACAGAGGTGGTGCTGGCATCAAGGCGCTTTTGAAATCAAACATTCTCTCTCTAATGCATTCTTTTTTACAGCGCCCATCAGAAAAGCAATCAAGCTTGAAGCCTTCGCTTCCTTGGCTTCCACTCCTCAAGCAAAGGGTCCGAGGATCTTTAAATATTCCCCGTGAAGCCATGGGGGAAATATACACACACATGCATACACGCACATATCCCTCAAAGCAATCTCTACTCCAGAAAGTCTATATTAATATTAAAACTCCACACCCTCCAATTTGAGGTTGGGAACATGGGGTAAGATGATAAATTAAACTTCCCTCTTCCTAAATGCCTGGGGTGGGAGAGGGGCTCATAGGGAGAGCAGATGTTTAAAACTAGTGGGATGACAATTAAAATAGCCTTACCTGTATTACCTTTACTGGTATTTGTAATGCGTGTCCAGCAAACAAAAATAAAATAAATTGTATCCAAAACTTGGAAGTCCACTTAATAAATCTCTCATTTACAAAAGTTTGGGGGAAATGTCATTCTAATAATTGTATGAGACTGCAACAAATGTTATACAGGAAAAAAAACAAACAAACAAAAAAAAACACCTGAATATAGGCAGTAAAACAAAGAAAATGATGGCTCATTTCATTTTTGCATATAAATGTAAAATCATAAAGAAAATACTACTTGATGATATATCATGATTATATAGGTGCATACACAAAATACAGGATAAAGATTAAATTTAACTTTTTTAATCTATCAAACACACACACACACACACACACATACACACACACACACCTGAAACTAAATCCAGTGTCATTTTTGTTAGTCAAATTCTGGATGCAATCCCTTAAACTGAGAACAAGATGAGGATGTCTGTGTGTTGGGAAGTTTTGAAGGTCTGATTACGAATCCAGTTTTCTATTCATCAAAATCCTAACATCTTATACATTTTTTAGAAATACATTTTCTTCACTCATGTTTTATATGACATAAAATATGGGTTTTCAATTTTTTATTGATTTTGAAAAGAGAGAGACACACACACACTGATTTGCTGTTCCCCTGATCTATGCGATCATTGGTGGATTCCTGTATAGTCCTGACCAGGGATCGAACCCACAATCTTGGTGTATGGGAACAATGCTCCAACCAACCGAGCTCCCCACAAGGTTAGAATTTCGCCTTTAATAATACTCTTGTCTTGATACGGCTGTTTTCAATTGTATCTTTTTATTCTATTGTATTTATTTGAAATGTGTGGAGGTTTTTTCCACTTTTTTTTTAATTGCCTTCCCAAACATGTCCTGTCTTATTAAACTTTTTTAAATAACCAGCTTTGAAAATAAAATAAAGCAAAATTTAAAACAGAATGAATGGCAGTAAGCACTTTCATAAGGTTTCTGCTAAAGAAGGAAAACAATGCCTTAACCAGTTTGGCTCCATGGATAGAGTATCGGCCTGTGGATTGAAAGGTCCCAGGTTCGATTCCGGTCAAGAGCATGTACCTTGGTTGTGGGCACATCCCCAGGCAGAGGTGTGCAGGAGACAGCTGATTAATGTCTCTCTCTCATCGATGTTTCTCTCTATCCCTCTCTCTTCCTCTCTGTAAAAAAATCAATAAAGTATGTTTTTTAAAAAAAGGAAAACAAACAGAGGTAGGTCCTAGGGTCCAGAATGTATGAGCCTTGTGATGCTGCAGGAAGTTTTGAAGGTCTGATTACGAATCCAACAATTTAGCACAAGTGACATCAGCAGGAAGGGGAGCCCAGCAGCCAGGCCCCGGAGTCCAGAGCAGGGCAGCCTGGAGCAGGGCTGCAGCTGAACTTCCAGGGTGACAGAGGGGCCTCTGGAATGAGGCTGTCTGGGAACTGGCTTCCTGAGATGAACAGAAACTGTAAGCCTCCCAGCCTTTATCCCTACAAGCTGTGGTACTTCCTCCAAAGCCAGGGGCTGCGGAAACTTGCTTTCTCATAAGAAACAAGCGACTGAAATCCAGAAGCAATAAGAACCCTGCCAAACAGTGGTGAGGCTGCTTCCTTGTAGCTTTCATATATATTATAATCACCTGGTCCTCAAAACAGCCCTGTGACGTGAGACAACTGTAATAACTGGGAAAGAAAGCAAGGTCCGCCCTAAAATAAAAACGGGGGTTGAAATTCGAGCACGGCCCCCCAAGTCATTACAAGACATCTGGCTGCTCCCAACCTCAGCGACCACCTAGGTAAACGAGGGTGATAGTCTCTCCTTCACTTATGATTAAAAGGATTAAATGAGCTGAAACTGGTTTGGCTCAGTGGATAGAGCATCGGCCTGTGGACTGAAAGGCCCCGGGTTCGATTCCGGTCAGAGGCATGTACCTTGGCTGTGAACACATCCCCGGTAGGGGCGGTGCAGGAGGCAGTTGATGGATGATTCTCTCTCATCGATGTTTCTAACTCTCTATCCTTCTCTCTTCCTCTCTGTAAAAAATCAATAAAATATATTTTAAAATAAATAAATAAATAAATAAATAAATAATAAAAGGATTAAATGAAATAACCAGCAGGCCTCAAAGCAGACGGCCAAGAGAAGTGTGACCAGACATCCTTCTGGACAGTTCGGGAATCTGATTAATGACAGAGGCAGAGCCTTGGATTCACGCTCTCTGCCAATCCCCAGCCCTGGGCACTGTTAATTATGGGACTCAGCTTCCAGCACTTTCTGGCTGATTCTGCCCTGCAGAGGGGGGCTCACCTCTGAGGAATGGGGCAAGGCGGAGGATGCACACCCATGCCAGTCTCTGCCAGTTAGGGCGAGGCATCCAGCTGGAGAAGAAATGCAAATGGAAGAGGCTGGGAAGGAAGCTAACAAATGTGATGGGAGCACAGCCCCTGAGCTGGAAAGAAGGTTCTAGCCCATCAGGAGACGAATGGTCAGTGGAAGCTGGATTCAGCAGTATCCAAAGGCTAGGACACTTCTCTAGGTTTCCTGGGGCCTAAGAGCCTCCCTGTTTTGCAAAAGTGCAAAGCTGGCCCGAGACCCATAGTCATGATAAAGTGCCCTCAACTGTCCAGGGCAGTGGTTGTGAGCCACATGTGGCTCTTTGGCCCCTTGAGTGTGGCTCTTCCACAAAATGCCATGGCCTTGGCAAGTCTATTTTGAAGAAGTGGCGTTAGAAGTTTAAGTTTAAAAAATATGCCTCTCAAAAGAAATTTCAATCGTTGTAGTGTTGATGTTTGGCTCTGTTGACTAGTGAGTTTGCCTAGTGAGACTGGACTAGGGAAGCCTGCTGAGATCGCCTCTGCGGAGAAGAAATCACTTCAAGCACCAGGCCCTCGTCTTTTCCAGCTCCCTCCACTCCCGGAAGTCTTGTCTACGCAGATGGCTCTTCCCTTATGTCTATTTTTTTAAATATATTTTTATTGATTTCAGAGAGGAAGGGAGAGGGAGAGAAAGACAGAAACATCGATGATGAGAGAGTATCATCAATTGGCCGCTTCTTGAACATCCCCTACTGAGGATCCAGCCCAAAACCCAGGCATGTGGCATTGACTGGAATCGAGCCCAGGAGCCTTCGGTCTGCAGGCTGGAGCTCTATCCACTGAGCCAAACCGGCTAGGGCTCATCCTGTGTCTAATAGCTAGACTTTCCAATGCCCCTGGTGGCTATGCCACTCACATTTGGGGGCTTTCTCGCTGCCAATCAGAGAGGGAAGAGAAAGGGAACCACGGTCCAGAGCAGAAGTGACATCAGCCTGTGGGATTCCCCACCCTCTCCGCCTGCCTCGCACCAGGTCTCCGAGGTGCAGGCTAATGCAGTCTGCGGCAGCTGCGGCCACGCCCATCCTTCAGGAAATCGATGGCAGACTCCCTGACTCCGGGGGTCAGACATCCCAGAGACACCGCTGCCTGCCCGGCCCTGGGCCCCAGCAGCCGGCTCAGAGAGAGCGCCTCCACTCAGCCTCTGCCCCACGGGTTTGTAAATAATTCAGCGAGACGAGGAGGGAGCTATCTTAAGAACAGGCTGCCTGGCCCCAGATCCTGGACGTCACGGGGTGGCCCTCTGGTCCTTTTGTGATGTTATTTTTGAACGCTGAAGCCTGGGCTTTATATTTAGGACAGGGATATTTTGGTGGCAGTGAGCTAGGGTAGGATGAGCCCCTGGTGGGGACACTTATACACAATGACACTGTCATTATGTCGCAGTGCAGCATGGGAGGGAAATGGAGGGGAGAGGAGGGCACATTTCTTCCAGCTTTTCTTTTTTTTTTTTAAGATAGCTTTATTGATTTCAGAGAAGAAGAGAGAGGGAGAGAGAGAGAGAGAGAGAAAAAAAAAAAAAAAACATCTATAATGAGAATCATTAATCAGCTGCCTTCTGCATAGCCCACACTGGGAATTGAACCCGCAACCCAGACACGTGCCCTGACCGGGAATCGAACCCTGACCTCTTGGCTCATAGTTCAATGCGCATCCACTGAGCCATGCTGGCTGGGCCTTCCAGCTTTTCTTGACAGAACATACTTGATATAGGATTCTCAACTACTAAGCGCATCTTCTGAAATATACTTTTCCTGTTATCATTTATATGTTATTGGAGTTTTTACCTTTTTTGAAAGGTATTATCACCACCTTCAGTTTGCCATTTGCCTCTCTGCTCATGCACATCCCCTCCCCTTATATTTAAAAAAAAAAATGGACACGTTTGATGAGGCATATTTTCTACCTAATCTACTGCCACGAGAAGGAGAAGCTGAAAAGTTGCCATCCTGGCACTTCCAGGATCCCAGCCCCCACCGTGGGTAGGAGACTGGGAACAAAGATCAGAGAGCCAGTCCACCTGCGGGGAAAAGTTCAAACTCATTACTGCTCAAAGAAATGCAACTTAACACAACGGCCTGGCGTGCCTACCTTGCAAGCTCGCAAGCCTAAACAAAATTACAGCAGTCAGCATTGACTGGGGTGGAGGCGGGCAGGGGAACGAGCAGGTGGATATTCTCCCGCTGGGAGTTGCCGGGCTCCTAAGGGCGTTTTGACAGCAGGGATCAGCACATGCTGGCTGCCTGTGCTGTTCCCCCCACCATCCCACCTGGAAGAAGTTACCCTCAGGAAACGATCGTGGCTGTGAATAGACTTATCAACCAGGATGCTCATTTGAATGACATTTACTACAGTAGAATAACGGGCTACAGCCTAACCGCCCAACCCCAGAGGATCGGTAAATCAATGGTGATCTATCTATAAAAGAGACTATTGTGTAGCCACAAAATTTAATTTATAAGCCATTTAAGAGCATGGAAAAAGTTATAGACGTAGCATAAAGCTATTATAATGTATATATTAGATATTACAGCTTCCCGTCTGACAAAAGGGTTGCGTGCTGTAGAGATTCATTTTTGTAGATGAAAAATATAATTAGATGCGTAACTATATGAAATGCAGAAAGCATATATACACCGCTATGTAAACAAGGATGAGCATTTGGGATGGGGAATTGCAGATGGCTTTAAGTGAGTGTGTTTTTTGTTCTTACCAGTGTTTTCTAAAACTTTCCACAACAAACACATAATGGTTTTGTTTCCTAAGAAAACGTCACGTGTCCTATAAAAGTTGAGAGAGCACACACTCTATGCCAGACTCGACGGTACCAGGGAGAAGTCACTTCACTCAGGCACACAGGCCCCAGGGAGGCACTGGTGGACAGGGTAGAACCTGCCTGATCCTGCTGCAGCTCTGGGAGCCCTGAGTAAGCCAACCTGTTGGCCCGATGTAGACCTAATGTGTGCAGAAGCATAGTGGGCACCACCCTGTAGAAGTTGGGCCTCTCCACACGTCCAGGTGAAAGCGTGGCCAGAGCTGGGTGCCCTTAAGCTGCAGCAACTGTACCCCTTCTTCCCAGGGCCTGGGTTATAGCACAGCAGGCTGGTCCTGCACCCTGCCCCTCCCACAGGCCCATGGAGGCTCCTTCTAGCTGCTGAGAGAAGTCCCAGGTGCTATGGGCCATACCCATGTCTCCCTCCCGAGCCCACGCCTCTGATTTGCAAACTCCCTCCAATACCAGGAGGAATCCATCCTTTAGGATAGCACCAGAAAGGGGGTCCTATCATCACTCACAGTTCTGTCAGCATCTCACCCTGGGGCAGCATTGGGAAGTGCTGGTATATCCCTCTGATTGGACTTATTTCTTTACCAAACATTAAATAAAAACAGAGAGCTCTCCGACCTGAGAGATGGCCTGATATTACCAGAGATAGTAACTGCTCGGTAAGGCAGCAAGGACCGGTGGCCTTCCCCATCTCTGAGTGACTTGGCCACAGGTCTGCATTCTCTGTTTGGCAGGCCATTTATTTCTCTTCCTCTTTTTTCTCACCTTTGATCTCTTTATATTTTCTCCTCTCGGTTTATTAAACTCTTTTTAGCCTACCAACAATTTTTTTCTACTTTGTTATCTGCTTTCTTTTTCATCAGAAAGTGAATTGCTGCTCTCCAGAAGCCTGAGCGCCTGAGGCCATTCTGTCTTTTGTCCAGCTCTGAGCCTCAGCCAGACTGATGCTGCCCAGGCCAAGAATGCCGCTGAAAACTGACCACAGAAAGCCACAAATCCAATGAAATTACCTACCTAGGGCAAGCTCCTTCCTTTGTATTAAGTGATAAGAGCTGTCTGCTTTTCCAGAGAATTTAACATCATTTTAATACTATATCTCACTTTATTCCATACCTGCTAGGTAGGTGGAGCAAAGGCCTGCTCTTAATACTGTGTACACACACACACACACACACACACACACAATGTCCAGCATACCATATTCTATCCCACCCTTGTAACCAGGAAAGTGGATCCCAAATTTTATTCACAAGATAGATCGTGCAATATCTTATAAATAGAGCAGGAGCCCTGGCCACAATAGCTCAGATGGTTGAGCATAGCTTCATGCACCTAAAAGTCACCAGTTCAATTCCCAGTCAGGGCACATGCCCAGGTTGCAGGATTGATCCCCAGTCAGATCAGATATGTTCAGAAGGCAGCCCCTCAATATTTCTCTCACACATGGATCTCCTTCTCTCTCTCGCTCTCGCTCTCACTCTCTCTCTAAAAATAAAAAAAATAAAAAACATTTTTAAATTATCAGGATTGCAGGATATATTATGCCTCTACTTCTTTCCTTTTCCTATTTATGCAACATCAAGGAATATTGCCATAATCCCAGACCTTTCAGTCTTTTTCTGGTGCCTAATCACTAACCAGTGGCTTGTTTATCTGCCCCACATCCTTCCTTCCAGCAGCTATAGGGAACTAACTGGATGTTTCTGCCAGGAGCCATGGTTTTCCAACATTGACAAAACTGACCTGAAAGAACAAGTTGGTGTGTTACTCCTGTCCTTAAAACCACATGCAATCTCACCAGGAGAAACACAACAACTCTAACGGTAATAACTCTAACTGGTCTTGCTTCTCTGTCGTCTGGGAATTGGAAGCAAAGGCAGCAAGAGAGAACAGAAGTGGACTGGCCACTAATCAAAGCTACACACTTGAGGGATGTCCGACTGCCCATTTGTAGGAGAGTAATGTGTTCCTTCTTTTTTAATGAAAATTCATTGAGCTTGCTCTTTTGTGTGTTGTTTTTGCCAAGGTTTACATTGCAAACATACAGCTGCACTTTCTAGAATACACTTTTTAGAATGTACCTGAATCTAACCTGGGACCACTGTGTATGAGCACTGGCAGCTGATGGAAGTGTTTCATAGATCCCAAGACCTGCTTGCCTTCACTCAAGGAGAATCTGGGGTCAATGAGGAGAGCTGAGAGAGAGGCTGATGCTAAAATGCCTATAACTTCTTCTGCATTGATAAACAAAATATTTATGGTATATTTATTTACATGTATGTATACACAGAGGCCTATTACAAGTAAGTTTATCTTGTAGTAAGTATAGAGAACTCCTGCCCTCCAGAATCCTAGATCCTGGTAGTAGAGAACATATATAAATATTCAAAATACAGGGGTGGAAAACAGCAGGTTGACAGTTGGTCCTACGGAAAATAATACAATAATTAATAAATAACAATACAAGAATAAACTTTTCCTGTACTCACAACTGTAAACCTACTTTTGCCAACCCCTGAGTAAGTGTGAACCACGTAGTAAATACCATTCAAAGTTATGTTCAGGTTCAGCGTTGAGGGTGCTCAGAGGAGATGGGTCACTCTCAGTAGGGAGCGAAGTTGAGAGTCAGGGACATGTACATGGGAACAGGGGATATTTGGTCCAGTCCTTGCAGATGTACAGGATTTGGGGGTAGTGGTGAGACACCCCTGAAGGAGGGATCTACAGTAAGAACATAGATGCAAGAACTGAGGGCTGGCAAAGGAGAGTGTGCTATCAGACTTATTAGGAGTAAGACGAGGCGTTGCTTCCTTGCTGGGAACTTCTGAAGGTCATACATATATTATCCACCAACACAAACAGCAACTCGTAACCAAGGAAAGCAGAAGTGAAGTTACTGTGACTTGGGTTGGAGTCCTGCCTGTTGGTAGGTGACAGTGTAGGAGGGGAGTGGTGGATGGAAGCTGGACCTTCCGAATCAGGACTGTCCCTGTCTCTAGAGCCCAGACCACTCTCCTCCAAGACTCTACCTTATTCCATGGCCAGGTTCACAGGATGGGGAGGGATCCACTTCAGAGAAGGCCATCAAGTGAGAGGCATTAACAGTGTCTCCAAACCAGCTTTTCATGGGCTCTTACTTACTATTTAATTTGGCTGCAGTGCATGGAATTAGGCTAATGGCTGTTAAGTGGCTAAGGCACAAACATGGTCCATCTGCCGAGAAGGCTCCAGGCAATTGTCTGTTTCCGAGATCAGGAAAAAAGATGAGTGAAACATACCATTACACTGAGAGCCTCCTCAAATTCCTTTGCAGCCTTATTTCTTTCTGTGGTAGTGATGTTCCTGGTACCATAATAAGAGCTCAAATTCAGGGCCTAGCTGCTGGCCATTACCAAAGTGAGAACTAGGCTCTCTTTACCTAAACTCTAAGATATGATGGTAGAAAGAAATCTGGCAGCAGCAAGATGGTTCAGTTCATTAATAAAAAGCACAATTGTGGAACAGCTGCAATGTTCAGAATACCATGGAGAACACAGGGCAGGATCCTGACTTCCAGGAGTTTCTCATCTTAGAAGGATAAAGGGGAAGTAGAATGTGGATGAGGGGTTCCAATACGTGGCCAACTCTGCCACCATCTCCAAGAGAATGTGGGGGAAGAAGAGGAAACTAGTCAGGGAAGATTAGAAGAGAATTTGCAGATTGAAGTTTTGTTTTTGTTTTTGTTTTTTGAGTTGGGCTTTGAAGAGAAATAACAGCTTATGTTTCTGGACCACTTACTCTATGACAAAGCATCTATACACAACATCTAATTTAACCTCACAATATGCTAAATGCTCATAAGGGAGGTGACATTACTTAAACCCCTCAAACAGAATAGTAAACACAGCTCATGGAAGGGTTCTCATTGGCCATGCAGATTCAGGACACAACCAGATTCTGTGTCCTTTAAAGCTTATGAAGGACCTAAAAATGCAAAGAAAAGGATGAGGTGAAAGGGAAATGAGGGGGCTCTTCAGATGGAAGGTATTGTGCAAATGAACTAAATGAGAGAAAGCAGAGTCTATCTGGTGAAGGTGAACTGTCTAGTCTGGCTGAAACAAGAGTGCAGAGACAGGGGCCGTATGATGGAAAGAAAAGTGAAGCCAGTGTGCTGAATGCCCAGAAAACCAGGTGAGGGCACTGGGATGCCATCTATCAATAGTTGGCAACATTTCTGTGCAGAAGAGAAAGAAGGAATGTGCTCTGGACCATCCTCCTGGTATGGCTGACGCAAAGCTAGATGGCAATGAGATGGATTTAGAGGGGAAATGACCAAGCAGGAGGCCACTGGAGCAACCAAGGCACATGGCGCTGAAGGCAGGTTTGGAAAGGGGCCAGCGTCTTGACCCCCACCCCTGTGGGATGTAATATGGTCAGCAAGGTGTGACAAAGTCCATCCATCCACCAGCACGTGCTAAATATTCTCTGACTATGGCCAAGCACTATGCAGCCAAGACAGGGTGATGAACAAAACATCACCAGGGCCAGCAATCCCTCCATGAATTCACACTCTAGTGAGGAAAACAGTACCACAATTATTACAAGTAGTAAATAATACCCGAAAATAAGACAGTGTCTTATATTAATTTTTGCTCCCAAAGATGCGCTAGGTCTTATTTTCAGGGGATGTCTTATTTTTCCATGAAGAAGAATACGGTACACATTGATTGTTAAATAAAAATAAAGGACATTTATTACCTGTATATGGTAAGGTAGTATGGTAGTTGTCAACACAAATCAGACAAACTGTGAATCCTACAGTATCAAGAATTTACTCATTTACTCAATGACAATCATGTCATCTTCTTCTGGAACATCATGATAACAATCCAATTCCTGAATTTCCTGGTGAATTTCTTGTGACTCCTAGGGGTGCCTTATTTTTGGGGGATGCCTTATATTTCACTCAGAAGGAAACCTGTAAGTAGGTCTTATTTTCGGAGGATGTCTTATTTTCGGGGAAACACGGTAGTAAGTGTGCAAAACCCAGAAGAGAGAACGATGACCAGATATAAAAGTCTCAATGGGATGGGAAAATAGTGGTACAGGGCATGAAAAGGAATGAGAAGTGTTCCTCATTAAAAAGACCTGCGAGACTAGTCCCTGAGTGGGTTTGGATCTGCAACTAAAACCAGGTTGGGAAGTGACCTGGGCCTCATACGGGACTCTTTTCCTGATTCAAAAGAATGGGCCTCAGACCATGAGAATGTGGGTCTAGGACCAGTATTCAGGGTGGACCGGGCCCAAGAACCTGAATTTCCAAGGGAGGGGAAGAGGAGCGGATACCAAAGCTGATCAGTCCTCCAATCACACTGGGACCTTCTTCTTGAGCAAAGCCTACATCTTAGACTGGGATTGCTTTCCATCTTAGTAAACAATTAAGGACAAAGGAAATAGGTGCTGGATCTGAGTCTAAGACGATGTGTTGTTCTAGACTCTGAGGATAAAGCAGTGAGGAAAACAGAGCTACTGCCCTCATGCCAAGCAGATTCTAGTGAGGAATGATGGGTGATAGCTAGGCAACCAATCAGTACACAGAAATGCATTAGCCCTCCAGTGTCCAATGTTGCACTCTTCACAGTAGCTAAGATGTGGAAACCACCCAAAAGTCCACGGATGGGTGGATGGATACAGAAATGTGGTACATGCATACAACCAAACGTTATTCAGCTTTAAAAAGGAAGGAAATCCTGCAGTATGCATTAACATGGATTAGCCTAGAAAACATTATGTTAAATAAAATAAGCAATTACAGGAGGGAAAATCCTTCATGATTCCACTTATATGAGATATGTAAAATAATCAATCTCATATAATCAGAGAGTGGAAGGTTGGTTTTCTGAGGCTGGGAGGTGAGGAGGGGGAGGAAACAGGGAGTTTCTAATAAACTGACATCAAATCTCAGTTGGGCAAGACGAGATCTGCCGTATAACGATGTCCCTATCATTAGCAATACTATTGTTCCCATCTCTCTCTCATTGATGCTCCTATCTCTCTCTCCATCTCTCTGAAATCAATAAAAATATATTTTTGTTAAAAAATAAATTAAAACAATCACAAACCAGTAGGTGGCCCTTACTCATATCCAAATCTGACTGATGCCAAAGTCAATGTTATCAAGGGGCGTATTAACTATTCCCCACACAGGGAGCTGACTGATAGCGCTGTGTGAGGAAAGAAGGCCCAATTCAGGCATAAAACCAGCTCACAGAATCAGAACCAAGACACACCACAGGGCCCTGTGCCTCGCAGATGTTATATTCATTCCCAATGCTAGTGCATACTTACATCATCCCTGCTCCTCTCTCCCTCCCTCCTTCAGTCCCTTCTCCTCCATCAACCACTCTTTGAGCACCCGTATTTGCCAGGAGATTTGCTTGATGCTGGGCTTCAATGGAAACAGGCAATCACAGTCTGAGCAGACGGCAGGCTGACGGAAGTGCAAAACCTACCATCCCTGAGGGTAGACACTGCTCCACAGGCAGAGAGAGACCCTCCAGTGGCCCCAGAGGCTGCCGCACACTTCCTTAACACATGAGGTGTGGATGGGCCATTTTCTTGAATTTTCTTGAATCCGGTATGAAGGTAAAGCCAGTTCCCCAGTGCCAGGTGGGGGAGAAAATCATGTAAGAGAGCATCATGTTAAAAAGCAAGACCATGCCGAAACCGGTTTGGCTCAGTGGTAGTGTCAGTCTACGAACTATTGGTTTGGCTCAGTAGATAGAGCATCGGCCTGTGGACTGAAGGGTCCCGGGTTCGATTCCGGTCAAGGGCATGTACCTTGGTTGCGGGCACATCCCCAACAGGGGATGTGCAAGAGGCAGCTGGTCGATGTTTCTCTCATCGACGTTTCTAGCTCTCTATCTCTCTCCCTTACTCTCTGTAAAAAAATCAATAAAAATATATTTTAAAATAATAATAAAATAAAAAGCAAGACCAGACCACCCAGCATGGCTCAGGGATTGGGCATCCACCCATGAACCAGGAGGTCACAATTCAATTCCCAGTCAGGACACATGCCCAGGTTGTGGGCTCAATCCCCAGTGGGGGACATACAGAAGGCAGCCAATCGATGTTTCTCTCTCATCATTAATGTTTCTACCTCTCCCTTTTTCTCTGAAACCAATAAACATATATTTTTAAAAAGGAAGAAGGGCCGAAGCCGGTTTGGCTCAGTGGTAGAGCGTCGGTCTGCGGACTGAAAGGTCCCAGGTTCGATTCCGGTCAAGGGCATGTACCTTGGTTGCGGGCACATCCCCGGTAGGGGGTGTGCAGGAGGCAGCTGGTCGATGTTTCTCTCTCATCGACGTTTCTAGCTCTCTATCTCTCTCCCTTTCTCTCTGTTAAAAATCAATAAAATATATTTAAAAAAAAAAAAAAAAAGAAAGAAAGAAAGAACTGCAGGAAGCCACCAGCATAGTGGGCCCCACCTCCCTCCCTCCTGTTGTGTCCCTGAGTTCCCATCTGGAAAAGTCTGAAAAGGACTCCTATGATGGGGAACCATCCCTGACAAGTATTCAAAGACTTTCCCAAACTATGATACCTAAAAAGAGCACAGAACTGGCTCAGTGATAGTCTAACACAGTGTTTTTCAACCTTTTTTGGGCAAAGGCACACTTGTTTCCTGAAAGAAATCACGAGGCACACCACCATTAGAAAATGTTAAAAAATTTAACTCTGTGCCTATATTGACTATATATAAAGTAATTCTCTTGAATAGGAATCAAATAAACACAAAGAAAGTATTTTATAATTACTTTATTATGAAATATTAAGTAAACAAAATAGTGAAAAATTATAAAATTCTTGTCTTGTCTGCACCTACGGCACACCAGGCAATATCTCGCGGCACACTAGTGTGCCGCGGAACAGCGGTTGAAAAACGCTGGTCTAACAAAACAATGGAAGAGAGTCTCGAATTTGTCCCAGATATATCCAGCCATTTTCACATAATAGAGTTGCCTTTCCCAATCAGTGGGAGGAAGTAGATTATTTGATACACGACGTTGAGACTATGAGCCTAGTTACACAGGAGAAAAATGCCGCATCCCCCTCCTGCCATGAAATACATTTCAGGCGGATCAACAATTTAAACATAAAATTAAATTATTCAAACCATTAGGGAACGAATTCATAATGTTCAAAGTCTTGAATTGGAGAAAGGGAAGAGCTTAGAGTCGTAACGGCTAAGTTATCTGACTACAAAAATGAAAATTTCTATGTAGAAAAGTATATTTGATAAACAAAATAAGACTGCAAAGAACACACTGGAAAGTCATTTATAAACCGCAGGACAATGGTGAACAATGCTTCATATACCTTAGCACATTCATGTGCTCTTGCAAATTTAGAAGGAAAAGATGAACAAAGAGAAAAAAGGAAAACAGGCCGATAATATATAATACACAAGCAATACAAAGAAAATAAAATTAAAACCTCCAGGAAATATATTCAAATATGCTCCCCTTCATAATGAAAGGAATATGAATTAAACATTTCTCACCTACCAGTCTGGCAAATGTGAAAAGTCTGGAAACATCCACTACCGACCAGGTTTTCTGGAAACTTCTACACACAGTAGGCGGGATGGCACATCACGGTAACCTTTTTGTGAGGTGATTGTACGGTATTTCTCAAACTGTTAAATTTGCACCCCACTGGTCTGGGCCAGAGGTCGGCAAACTCATTAGTCAACAGAGCCAAATATCAACAGTACAACAATTGAAATTTCTTTGGAGAGTTTAATTTTTTAAACTTTAAGTTTAATTTTTTAAACTTAAACTAAATAGGTAGGTACATTGTTATTAACTTAATTAGGGTACTCCTAAGCTAGCCTTTGCTGAAAACTCAAGGGGTCAAAGAGCCCCATGTGGCTCGAGAACCGCAGTTTGCTGCCCACTGGTCTGGGCATTTCCCACCTAGGAGTCCACCTTCAGAGAAACTTGCATATGTGCCCAGAGGTGGGCACAGTGCCCGTGTTTGGTAGAACAGAAGGACTAGGAGTAACCCACACAGATATTTATAAGGAACTAGCGAAGTACATTATGCCATCTCACAAAACAGAGTAGTATTCATTCAGCTCAAAAGCCAGATGAATTTACCCAAACTGAATAGGACGCATACAGCCGATGCACTGCTTGTAAATAAAAGAAGCCACAGATCGATACGGGTAACATATTTCATTGGTGTACAATTCATATTGTGTGCAGTGTATTTGGGTGGAAATGAATGTAAAATATATGCAAAGTCATGGACTCTGAAGGAGGCCCCAGATCTCTGAAGGAAACTTCCCTATCTATATTTTTATTGATTTCAGAGAGGAATGGAGAGGGAGAGAGAGATAGAAACATCGATGATGAGAGATAATCATCTATTGGCTGCCTCCTGCATGCCCCCTACTGAGGACTGAGCCCACAATCTCCCCCCACCTCCCCTTCCCCCCCCCCCCAGCATGTGCCCTTGACTGGAATCGAACCTGGGACCCTTTGGTCCACAGACCAATGCTCTATCCACTGAGCCAAACCAGCTAGAGCCTATTTAGCTTTTTACAGTGAGCTATGAATCTTTTTATTCCTTTCTTTTTTCCTGTTTTAAACAACGATTATAGCATCTATCTTTTTTAATTTAAAGAACATGCCCTAACCAGTTTGGCTCAGTGGATATAGAGTTGGCCTACAGACTGAAGGGTCCCAGGTTCGATTCCGGTCAAGGGCATCTATCTTAGTTGCAGGCACATCCCTGGTCGGAGGTGTGCACGAGGCAACTGATCAATGTTTCTCTCTCATCAATGTTTCTAATTCTCTATCCCTCTCCTCTCTCTGTAGAAAAAAAAAAAATCAATAAAATATATTTTTAGAAAAACAATAAAGGTCAGAACAGCAGCCTGGTTAAATGTCCATGCGCTTTCTTTTCCCTAGGGGCTTTCTCCCAACTCTAATCAAAGCTCTGGGACCATTTCAGTCCCCTCTTCTGATGCATGTCCCTAGGACCTAGAAAAAAGATTCTCTCTTACAAAGCACACAGGCCACCCTGTCCAAACGTGCTGAGGGTGGAGAGCTGCGATGCATTTATCAGCGGTCCATCTCCTCATTTTTTCATTTTTCCCGTCTCCCGAGCTTCTCACACAGCCTGTGAGCCCCAGCTTCCCAGGCCTGTTTACAGTGTCTGCCTGATTTATTCCCCCTTTTTCCCCCCGATCCCTGGGCTGCTCTCTCATTCTCCTTCTGGCCAGAATCTGGCTGCAGACTTCTGGGCTCTATCCGTCTTCCTGTTAAGCAACCATCCCCAGTTCATTAGCTGTATACAAAGTACAGAGATATTCAATCAATCATCCACGCCGCGCCTGTGACTGCGCATGGAATGGAAGTATCTGCGGGCGCTGGGAGACACTTAATAGGTGAGATTGCTTATCACTTGCAGGAAGCGATCTGCCAGACGCCATCTATTCATTTTAATATCCCGTCTCCCGGAGATTTCAGGGCCGACACATCATCGTGAGCAATTATACCAGCCCCTCCGTGGGGGGCTGTGGAGGCACCGGGAAAGGTACAGGGAGGTCACCGTGCAATCCAGAGAGGACCCCACAGGGGCAATTACCCAGGTAACGTATGCGATCCGCCCTTTTTTTCTGACAAACATCGGCTGGCTGGTGATTCACTTCGGAGTTCATTCCTCCAATGATATTGGGATTATTGAATATGTAGGTACGAACTTGAAGACCTGATAAACCTTTTACTCTTCATAGTTAAGTCCCTATCATTTTCAGAGAGGAATATTTGCTTCCCTATGTTTTAAGGGGCAAATCCCAGATTCCCTCACTTTAATATTTTTTTAAATATATTTTTATTGCCAACATGGGATGGCTCAGTGGGTGTACAAGAGGCAGCTGATGGATGATTCTCTCTCATCGACGTTTCTAACTCTCTATCCCTCTCTCTTCCTCTCTGTAAAAAAATCAGTAAAATATATTTTTAATATATATATTTTTTATTGATTTCAGAGAGGAAGGGAGAAAGAGATAGAGAGGAAGAGAGAGAGAGAAACGTCAATGATGAGAGAGAATCATTGACCAGCTGCCTCTTGCACACCTCACACTAAGAATCAAGCCTGCAACCCAGGCTTGTGACTCAATCAGGAATCAAACTCAAACCGTGACCTCCTGGTTGTTAGGTCGACGCTCAACAAATGACCCAAGCTGTGTGGGCCTCACTTCAATCTTTAACCTCCAGATGACCAGAAAGGAGCAGGCTGAGATGCCCAGGGACTCAGGAAACTGCCCCCACCCCACCTGGGTGGGTAAAGGGTCCCAGATGAACTTGAGGCCACTGTGTCCACCTCGGAGAGGACCTTCAGCGGTCTCATTTCCTGCACCGCTTCAGACTACACACCTGAATGCCTCCTTTGATGGTACCATAGACCTCCGGCTATGTGCATACTGGTGGTCGGAGATGCTAAGGAAATAAAGCAAGCAGAGACCAGGTCTTACACAAACGTTTTTCAGAATCGAATGGATTTGTGCTACCTTTGTGAATCTCCCTATAAGGAAAATGCCTTAAATCTTTGAAGCGCATTGTGCTGTTCTTTCCCGGGATTTGCGCTTGGTAAAAGGGAAAAACAAAACAAAACAAAAACACACACAATGCAATCCGACTCCGCACCAGTGGGACTGTGTTTAGTTCAACACGCCAGGCATGGAGCCCAAAAAAGGCCCGGGCTGGGCTTTATCCTCACACAACAGGAGAGATGAGAGCATGCATTTGCTTAGTCTTGCATCACCGGAGCCAAATGACTCCAGACTGAACTAATCCGCCCCGTCCCAGGCGCGGGGTTTTGATCCTGCACGCTACACACATGTCCAAGGGGGGACCCGCGCCACGAGGCCCTTGCACGTTGCCTCTGCGAGTGGCCCCGGGCTTCTGCTCCAGCGGAAGTGCCCCGTATACATCTGCTTGGATAAATAATTCACAGAACGACAGATCCCGACCCCTGCAGCAGCGCAGGCTCATCCTCCTTGCAGGCAGATGCGGTGCACGCGGCAGCCAGCGTGGCAGTTCAGGCGGAGGGCATGCGGTCCGCGGGGACCTCTTTCGAATAAGTGAGGAGTGAGCTGCCGGATATCAGAGCCGCGGGTGGGATTTTATGTCAAGGGCAGGATGCTGCGACTGCACGCTGACATCATCGTTCCCCGCGTGGAAGCGGCGGTGGAACCAGGATAGGGGTGTGCAAATGGCCGTGTCCGTTCCCTCCGGCTGGCGCGGGGATCGGACACCTGCCTGAGCTTCTGCCTGCAACACAGGGACCTCCCCAGCTCGGTGCATGAAGAACTCGCCGCTCACCCAGCGATTTGCAAAGCCTGGGCCTCAGGAATGCTTCACACATGCGGTACCAGGCCAGTTGAGTCAGGGGCACTGGCCTTTTTTCCCTTAGGTCAGTGGTCGGCAAACTGTGGCTCGAGAGCCACATGTGGCTCTTTGGCCCCTTGAGTTTTTAGCAAAGGCCAGCATAAGAGTAGCCTAATTAAGTTAATAACAATGTACCTACCTAGATAGTTTAAGTTTAAAAAATCTGGCTCTCAAAAGAAATTGCAATGTTGTACTGTTGATAGTTAGCTCTGTGGGCTAATGAGTTTGTTGACCACTGCCTTAGGTTGTCAAGTAAAAAAAATGACAGCAGCCGAAACTGCTTTGGCTCAGTGGATAGAGCATTGGCCTGAGGACTGAAAGGTCCCAGGCTCGATTCCAGTCAAGGGCCTATAGCTTAGTTGTGGGCACATACCCAGTAGGGAGTGTGCAGAAGGCAGCTGATCCATGATTCTCTCTCATCGATGTATCTAACTCTCTATCCCTCCTCTTTCTCTCTGTAAAATATCAATAAAATATATATTTTTTTAAATGACAGCAGCCAACACAGCAATCGCCATCCGGTGTGAGTCAATCAACATTATACCTATTTTATTTGTCAGATCAGCAGAAGCTGTACTATGTTTTCAGGTGTGCTACTGAGTTTTAGTAATTAGTGCATGTGTGTGGAGAGATGATAAAGGTTGTGGGGTGCAAGATGGGCAGAGGGTTCATACGGCACAGAACGGAACCTCTGTAAGGCGGTGTCTGGCGATTTTTCCTTTTTTCTTTTCTTTTTTTTTAATATATTTTATTGATTTTTTACAAAGGGGAAGAGAGAGGGATAGAGAGATAGAAACATCGATGAGAGAGGAACATCGACCAGCTGCCTCCTGCACACCCCCTACTGGGGATGTGCCCGCAACCAAGGTACATGCCCTTGACCGGAATCGAACCCGGGACCTTTCAGTCCGCAGGCCGACGCTCTATCCACAGAGCCAAACCGGTTTCGGCGGATTTTTCCTTTTTTCAACAAATGGAAACTCACTCTGTGCCTAGCAAACCTGGTTCTATAGCGCTTCCTATTTCCTAGGCAAATTGTCCTCACACCAGCCGGCGGCATTTATCTACTTCCAAAGGCATATCAGTGTCACGTAGGACGTTTTAAAATTACCAGCCTCTCCTGTGCTCTCACGAAGAAAAGGGGGGTGGAAATGGTCTCAGAAAAGTTTATGAGCAGGAAGAGCCCAATTTTCACATACAAATAATACCCAAATATGGCTTTTATAAAGTTCCTCCAAGAAAAAATCTTCTTTGTGGGATGTCACTCTAGCAGGTAATTTTTTTTTTTTAGAAAAAAAAAAAAAATGCGAGTCAGAATGAGACTGTCTGCCAGGCTGTACTGGAGCAGCTCTGGGCCGTCACCATGGATATGCAGGGAACGATCAGATGCTGCGCTTTTGATTACCTGCATTTTGAAGGATATTTGGAGCTTATTTGTGATCTAATTTGGCAAGACATTTCTAATGACAGAACTGGTAGCGAGAGAGAGAGAGAGAGAGAGAGAGAGAGAGAGAGAGAGAGAGAGAGAGTTGTGATTCTAAATTTTTTTATATATTTTTATTGATTTTTTACAGAAAGGAAGGGAGAGGGATAGAGAGCTAGAAACATAAATGAGAGAGAAACATCGGTCAGCTGCCTCCTGCACACCCCCCACTGGGGATGTGCCCACAACCAAGGCACATGCCCCCGACCGGAATCGAACCTGGGACCCTTTAGTCCACAGGGCGAAGCTCTATCCACTGAGCCAAACCGGTCAGGGCACGATTCTAAAAATTTTAGCCATGAATGAATTGGGCCAGCATGACAGGAAGTGATGGGCAGGAAGGAGCGGAAGTGTTCAGAGGGCTAAGGGAAAAAGAGAGGCAGAAAGTGATCATGGGCAGCCTCCCATGCAGGCCTCTTTCACCCTGGCTGGGGAGTCTATCCACCCATGAGCCTCCTCGCTCGGTTTTCTATTCGTTATGCCTTTGAGTAAAGTCAGTAGCACAGACTCCCCAAGTCTGGTCTCTGGACAAGGAGCATAGATGCTAACTGGGAACTGGTCAGAAATGCAAGTTCTCAGGTCCCGTTGCAGACCTACTGAGTCAGAAACTTTGGGGGTGGACTCAGCAAGGTTGAAGGTGTGGTCCTCCAATTGCATGGTGTATCAGAAGTCCCTGAAGGATTTGTTAAAATACAGATTACTAGCTCCACCTCTCCAGCTACCCCTCCTCTTTGAGTCACTAGCCCAGAATTGACATCTTGGATATGGCCTTGGTTAGGCTGAGTCTAGATCATGTGTCCACATGCTAGCTGCCAAGGAATAAGCAAGGCAACAATAAAGAGAGCTTACATGGGGAGGCTGGGCCCATGGTGTCTATGGCACACACAACCATCACCTCTCGTAGGAGAGTCCGATTCTGTGTTAACACCAAAGGTCAATACACACCGCCAGGTGGGATGGTGGAAGGGAGTAATAAGAGGGAGACCGGAGGGCACAGTGAGGACAGCAAATGCTGCCTGAATGCCTCTCCACCTAGCAACCCCTCCCCTGACTGTGTTACCTGTGAGTTGCAGGTGCAGGCCTGGATTTGGGGGATCCCTCTGCCTGGAACATTTCCACATGGTTAACCCCCAGGCATTCTCCAAGAGTGAAGCCAATGGCCGCCTCCACAGTGCCTTCCCTGATCCCTGGACTGCCATTCAGGCTCTCCATGGAAAGAACTGTTCTCTGTGCAGATGTAACCTCATGTATCCATCAAACCATTATTATCATGTTCCTCCTAGGCCCAGGGCAAAGCTGCTCTCCCCCCACCCCTGCCCTGCATCTAGTTGGGACACGTGACATCTAGGCTCCAGTTCCAGGCTTGCCCCTCAACCCCCACCCCAGGCATGGCATGATTCCCGAACCCCTCTTGTCTGTCCACCTGCAAGGAAGCAAAGGATTCAAAATAAATGAGCCGCATGGTGGACACGGCCCAGGTCCTTACATCAGCGCCTGCAAGAGGTCCCCTAGGAGAGCCATGTCACCTGCAGAGGACCCTGTGTGAGCCAGGAGGTAGCATGTGCTGCCTCAGCTCCCTGGAATCTGAAACTGGTTTATGGCAGCCGCAGTGATAATTTCCCTACGAAGCCACTCTCCCTTCTGTTTTTGCAGAGTAGTCTGTCCCTGCCTCTGCTACACCCCTTTCCATTTACATCACAGAGAGTTGTTTAAGTGTCTATCTTCTCATTAGATGATAGCTTTATTTTTTTTTAAACCTCCAGCACCTAATAAAATTCTGGCATGAAATAGATAACTGATAAATGTCTGCAGGAGGGAGTGGAAGAAAGGAAAAAGGGAAGCACGCAGAGGGAATAAAATCCATCAGCTAATATGGGGTGAGGCCCAGTCATTCTGTGCGCTCTCTAATGCGGACAACCATGCAGCCAGCATCTGCCCATCGGAATGGCCCTGCACCTCACCTTTACTGAAGGGCAGCGGAGTCAAGCGGAACACAAGAACTGAGTTAAGAGCTCAAATCCATTATTTAGTGGCAGTTTTTGGTTTTATTTGGATCGCTCCCAGGGAATAATCCCCGCTCCCCAATAACAATAAAAACCTCCATTTACTGAGCTGTGTTATGTGCTTTGCCAGCTTTATCCCGCTCTCCCGACACCTCACGGGCTTCGGGAAGGAGTGAAATTAATGCCAATCATTTACTTAGCCTGCATTTGTTCACGATATTATTGGCCAAGAAACCATGACAGGCTCCGGCAAGACAGAGATCAAAGACGCACTCCCCGCTGTCCAGCGGCTTATCATCTCAGGGAAACAGATAAATAAAGAGAATCTGAGAAGGTACTTTATAACCTGCAAAGATCTACCCAGATAGATGGAGCCATTATCCCATAATCAGTTTGGGGACTTGGGATGGTTTAGTGGGGAAAAAAACAAGGACACGGGAGTCAGAAAGACTCGGTGGAAATCCCAGGCCACCTCCGCTTAGCTGTGACCTTCACAGCCATGAGGTCACGTGCTTTCAAATGCCTCCCCAGCACCTGTCCCTGGAGAAGGCCTGAACCATGGTGAACAACTCATCCCCTCCCCCAGAAGGAGGAGCTGAATTAGGGGAAGGAAAGGACCTGGACCTTTGGGCAAAACTATGGCTCAGAGCTACTATGGGCTGGAAGCCTGTGCCCTGAGCCCTCTCCTTTGAATGTTATTCTCCTTTAATCCTCGTTTAGAAAAATGAGTGAGGATAAGAAAAGGGAAGCTAAGAGATTAATTTATTTGGGCAAGGCCTCACCCAGCTATAGAGTGGGAGAGGCAGGTCTTGAATTCCTATCCCAAAGGGCTCTTATTCCAGTGTCATTCTGTCTCCCAAAAAAAGGTGGGGGCTGGGGCCTGGGCCAGGGCTGGGGCTGACCAGTGATTGGGACCCATTGGGGCATCTTGCCCAGTCCCAATTGGAGCTGATTGGAGCCAGCTGGCAGGGGGGAGGGACCGCAGGAGGTTGGCTGTGGGAGTGCACTGACCACCAGGGGGTAGCTCCTGCATTGATCATCTGCCCCCTGGTGGTCAGTGCACATCATAGCTGCCAGCTGGTCATCTGGTCTTCGAGTCATAACAGTTGCTTAGGCTTTTATGTATATAGATGGAGACAGAGTTGTACAGGAGTTGCATAAAGCACTTTGGTCAAGTGAAAATAAGAAACTATCCATTTGGAGACAAGATATAGGGACAAACTAGATCCCTTCATAACTGTCCCCCCATATGGAGATCATCTACACTGAAGCTAAAAATAGTGAGGAAGGTTCTCTTAAGTGAGACATTCTACATTTAAAATAGATTTCTTCTGGTTCAGCTCAGATCTGTAGAACAAAGCTACTTTGACAAGAGAGAAAATACAGGTAAAAGTCTTCAGGGTAACAAAGTAGCCCATGTTGGGATGAATGTTGACATTTTCTCACAGGTCTACTGTCACTGGATCACTGTGACATTCCCCTCTGCCCCCTCCCCCACTCCAAAGTGGCGCCCATCCTTGATTCCCCACTATGTCCACAACACAGTTTATCATCCATTCAAGGGGGTAAGTGAGAAGTATTGAACATCCATTTCTTTGTATGCTATATTCCTCATACTTTCAACTTCCCCATTGGAAAATTCATAAAACTATGTAATAGAATTGACCCAGCTGAGTAGTTTACAAGAATCCAGGGTTCCTAAGGAACAAATAATTTAAGAAGCAAGCACTAGAAGTACTCTTATACCAAGATGAGCCCTTCCTTCTGTAAAAGGCCAGCTCTCTACTTATGCTCAGCGTCTTGTCTCTGTTCTCCCGCATATTAACGATTCCACCTCTACTAGGACCTTCTCATCTGCATGCAATCAGACTCCAGTTAGCATGTGTCTGTACACACACACACACACACACACACACACACACACACACACAGCTATTTTGACTTTATTTACAGCTCCAACTACCACTCTCTTTTTTTGCTTCCTTCATCTACTTCCTTTCTGAAATTCCTATTGCAAAGATCACCAAAAGTTCATCTTATCCAATCACATGGATATTTCTTTTCTCGTTTTTGAGTTCCTGGCTGTGTCAGCATTCCACAAAGTCAGCTACTTCTCTCTAGAATTCTTCTTCTCTTATACTAGTTGATATCATGCTCTCCTGGTTCTCTCCCTAAGGGAGTGGTTGCTGATTCTCTGCACACCTTATTGGGTCCTCCTCTTTCCAAACTTTAAATGTTACAGAACCTCAAGGCTCCAATACTTGGTCCTGCACTCTAGCTACACCCTCTCTTTATTTTGGTGATTTTATCCAATTCCAAGATTTGAACAACCAACTAAGTGAATCTCTCCCAAACTGACATCATTTCTCATCTTTTCCCTGAACTCCACAATAATGAATCCACTTGAAAACACTTCTTGATTCCAAATCTTAAACTCAGTAAACCTGACAATCCTCTTTTTTCCTCAATCCATCAGCCTCCCTCTAATCCACACCTACATCTTTTCCAGTTTTTTCCATGGGGGTAAAAAGAATCATATAATAAATCATGAAGTGGTGAACTCAAATCCCTAGAAGTTGTCTTTGATTGCTCCCATTCTCTCATCACAAATGCCAGCATCATGTCCTATGATTCTCCTCCAGAATGTATATTTCCACATCTACATCTGTATAGTCAGAGCCACACCTTCTGTTCAAGCTAACTCTACTGACCCTCATGGGCATGACCACAGGAACCTCTAAAGCGGGTCCTTATTCTTGTTACCCCCTCCACTTTGCATATACATAGAGCAGTGATGATGTTTTAGAAGCCTACACAGGACCAACCTATTTTTTTAAACCTCTTACCCTTCTCATTGCACCCAGAGAAATGCAAAGGTTTTGCCCTGGCCAGCAAGAAGGTCCCTGCCTATCTACCGGACCTCTCTTATCACGTGCTCACTCCTGTCGCTCTGCTCGGCCACAGTGACTGCCTTTGTCCTTCCCGAACATGCCAAGACAGTTTCAGCCACACAAGCTTTGCACTTGTTTTCTCTCTCATTGGAATTCTGTGCGTCCTTCCAGGCTCTCTGCCTGGCTGGCTCCTCCCCATCCCTCAAGGCTCAGTTCAACGGGTCCTGTCCAGAGTCCATTCCCGACCAACCAACTCCATCTATTCCCCATCCTTTTCCCCCTCACAAACGTCCTTGTTTAATTGTGTGTGTATTGTCTACTGGCGTGTGGATTTCCACAAAGGTAAGGACCATATCTTGGTCACTTGTGAATTCTGACCATCTAGGATGATACCCTGTATATAGTATGTACTCGATGCACCTTAGGTAAATGAATAAATAATGTATGCTAGCTAAATGAATATCAAGCATGTCTATTATTACCCAGACATAATAGGCATCATTATTTTGAGGTTTAGCTAAGAAATATTATTCAAAAAGCCGTGAAGTACAGAGGACAGATCTGGTAGAACTCAAAAAGAATTTCATCTTTTCCCTGCCCTTTGAGTTTGCTGGACATTCCCTAGCAAATAACCATCATCCATTCCTCATGCCTTTTGTTGTGTCTGTAACATATAGGGGCTAGCTGTCAAAATGGAATACGATTATAAAGAGATTGTAATTGCCCTGACTGGTTTGGCTCAGTGGACGGAGCATTGGCCTGCAGACTGAAGGGTCCCAGGTTCGATTCCAGTCAAGGGCATGTATCTTGGTTGTGGGCACATCCCTAGTAGGGGATGTGCAGGAGAAAGCTGATCGATGTCTCTCTTTCATCTACCATATATCTTTGGATCTCTATCTCTCTCTCCCTTCCTCTCTGTAAAAAAAATCAATAAAATATATTTTTTTAAAAGAGATTATAATTATTTCTATAGTTAGACCCAGAACCAGATGATCATGGCATCAAGCGTCAAGTACCCCTTTGCCTAGGTTAGGTCCATAATTAGAGAAATGGGGAGAGGCTTGATTCTAGAAGTCACTTACAGATGGAAAACTCTGCATCACATGTGAGCGGCTTTGCTACTTCATTCCACTCTGCCCAGGAAATTATCCAAAGGCCCTCAATCACTCCAGCATCAAGGAGCAAACATCAATGCATCTCACACCCTCTCCCCACAACCCGCACCCACTTCATCCCAATCACTGTCAGCAGCCCATGTATTATACAGAGAGCTCCATCCACACAGGCCCTGTGCAGCCCCACACTTTATCTCCCTGCCATATCTGTCTAATAGAACAAGAAATAATACACAGAATATTAAAAAAACATTAATAGCCAGAATAAATTATTAATTCAATTAAAGGACGAGTCCAATAACGATTCTTTTTCATTGCACTTATTAAAAGGAATAATTAATTGCTAAGAGAGTATTAAAAGAACACACACAAACTGCTGACTCTACTCCTGGGTGAAAATGCAGGAATAATAGAGGCGATGTGCTGAACACGGTCATGGGCAGGGAGTGAGAGGCCTTGTTGCTTCTTTATATTTTCACAGCTGAAAACTAAAAAGTTCAAATAGTTGATGGACTGGATTTTTTCCCGCTCTGAACCTAGGATAAGACTAGGATAAGAATCTCCTTGGGGACTAATAAATGTGGTCCCATTACTTACTCGTCATGTTTTTTTGGTCATGTTATCTAACTGGTTGGGGCCTCAGTTTTCTTACCTGTAAAATGGGAATAATAGTAGAGTCAAAGCCATAGATTGTTATGAGACAGACAGAAGCATTGGGAATACTATCTGGTACATAATAAGTGGCTGGTGCCTCCTGGTATTAATTTTGCCTAAGAGTTATGTGCTCCTCGGTTCTAATCATTGATGGATGGTAGGGTTAGGTGGGGTCTTATTGCCAGAGCAGAGGGTGATGGTGAGCACCAGTTTCCTTTAGCCAGTGGCTTGATAACTCAGTATTTAACTATATCCAAGGCTTGATTAAAAAAAAAAAAAAAAAAAAAAAAAAAAAAAAAAAAAAAAAAAAAAAAAAACACTAGGAAACAGTACTTTCTTAAAAGACACTTAAAATCCAACATAAAAAAGAAACACACTCTTTCCAGGGATAACTCCATTTCCTGGTATTATGTAGAAGAATACAAAGCATTCCATAAATGAATGTTGACACAAACTGAAGTTTAATTCTACATGCAGAGGAATTATCATCTTCATTTTAACCAACTTTGATGACAAATTGCCGAAAATATATGGCTCACTTCCATGCCTTTGGAGACTGAATATGCTGAATGTGATTTTATATGTTTTAAAATGTTGATATCTCACGTTCATCATCCTGAACACCAATTTTTATATTGATACTCGTAGGAGTTAATGAGATATTTAAGAGTATGCATTATATATGCATATATAGCTGCAAATTCCTTGATTTCTCATTTTTTTTATCACTCCTAGTTATTGCAATACTTGAGCAAAATTACAACCCTGGTACATTAATGCTGATCTTACATAAGAACAAAATATCGGTATTAATGAGAATGAATGCCAGGATTTTATTAAAAAGTGCCATGTGTCACTGT
Organism: Pipistrellus hanaki; assembly: GCF_964339955.1. Lineage (NCBI taxonomy): Eukaryota > Metazoa > Chordata > Mammalia > Chiroptera > Vespertilionidae > Pipistrellus > Pipistrellus hanaki. Next base: position 15,395,140 of record NC_140521.1, on the reverse strand, counting down.
CTTCATTTGCAAGCTTTGTTCTTTATACTATGTGAGCCAGGCCTTGGATATAGGACTTAGATTCCTCTGTCATTTTGGAAAGAAAATCTACAGCTAACAAGTCTAGGGGGCCCTCTACCCCTTTTCCTCTCCTCATCAAATCCCAATCATATCCTCATTCCTTCGGTTTAATTATATGTAGTCAGCCGCATGCATTCATGCATACACACACACACACACACACACACAACACACACATACATTCACACACAAGCACACACACACACCCACACTCTAATTCCAAAATAATTCCAGGAAACTTTGGATATGAGCTAGGCACAGACTGACTCTTGGGGACATTTTTATGAATAATAAATAAGAAGAATCTATCTCAATCTCATAAGTAAAAGAGGGAAAGAAATTAAAACTACAAACAGGTGCCCCCAACTGTGTTCTAAGTTGGGGAGGTGGGTAGTGATGTGTTCTAAATCAGAACATCTCAGTTTGACTCAAAGTGGTAATATGGAGAATAATTCTGAGATGTAAATAATTCATTATGTAAATACTGCAACCATGCTACTCTGGCAAGACCAACAGTGTTCTGTTACTTCAACATGCACAGAACACAAGTATTGCAATCACCAACGCCCTTCTCTTAACTCCATCAGCTCAGTCTGGTTAATCAGGTAAGGGATTAGAAAGCATCTCTCAATCTTGACTACCTCCACCATTGCCAAATCCACTTTCACCTCTCACCTAGATTTGGCATAAGCTCTCTCAGTAGCATAGTTTCAACTTCTTGGCATATAAACTGCCAGCCAATACCAGCCAGGGCACACCTCTACTCAGAATACTCTGGTGGCTCCCTCTTATAATGATACTAGAGGTGCAGTGAATGAAATTCATGCATTTGGGAGGCTGGGGTGGGCAGGGGGGGTCCCCTCAGCCCAGCCTGTGCCCCCTCACAGTCTGGGAGCCTTCAGGGGATGTCTGACTGTGGGAGCAGGTCTAAGAAGGCAGTCAGACATCCTCAGCTGTGCTCACCAGCTGTGAGCCCAGCTTCTGGTGCACTGACCACCAGGAGCAGCTCCTATGTTGAGCGTCTGCCCCATGGTGGTCAGTGCATGTCATAGTGACCGGTCATTTTGCCGTTCTGTCAATTTGCATATTAGCCTTTTTTATATAGGATGAGATCCAAGTCCATTGCTGGATCCCAGAGCCTGGCCCTTCTGACCTCCCCCACCTCCTCCTGCATCCCTCTTCCTGTTGTCTGCTCAGCTTCACACACAATGTTCTCTTCCTTCTTCCTCCTACACATGAAGCTTGTCCCCAGGCCTCAGTGCTTTAATCCCTGCCCCTTCTCTCCATTTAGATCTCAGCGCGAGTGCCTCTTCCTCTCTGAGAGCCTGTCACTAACCCACCAGTGGACAGCAGCCACTCAGATGAGCAGGGTCACCACACTGCATTGAATGGGATGCGTTTGTATAGGTCTTTGTGTTGGCACACATCTCATTCTGCCACTCGCATTCACTGCAGAACCCAAGGCACATGGTATGCATGCAAATAACCACGAGGGAATAAATATTTACTCTGCACCAAGTACTGCCAAGTACTTCCCATTAATTTTTTTTTACCTAATCCTGAAAACATCCTGCACTCAGTAGTTTCTATGAATTGCTATTCTCGCTGTACCAGGGGGTTGAGTAAATTTCTGGGCGAACACGCGAGTCCATTCTCTTCATTGTGCTCCTGTAGTCTCTCCCTAGAACAGGGATAGCCTCTCGGGGATAATATTCCTGATGGGTTGCCACAATCCTATAAAAAGCCTTCTCGTTCGCTGGGGGAAGAAAACCAAAGCCGGTCGGTGGCTTCGTTTTCTAGTGTGGGTTTACTTCATTGTGCCCCTAACTGCTTGACAACCGGCAATTCCATACCCAGCACACATGGCGCCTGCAAGAGGGACGTGTGGCGCGGTTGCCACGAGCACAGGCCTGGCACTGGCTGCCTGGAACCATGCCCCCACTTTGACATGCTTTGGGCATTAGGCCTTGAGTAGGTTCCTCAGGCCCTCATTAGATGAGATATTACAAAAAGCACCGAGGAAAAGAACACAGCCAACAAAAAGAGTTCAGTCAAAGTCCGCAAAATTTTTTTTTCTGTAACTACATCTATTTCTGGCTACTTCATGACCCGGTGCATCCTCTTTCTCACCGAGCTAGATTCCATATATCACAGTAACCTCAAAGCACTACCCTTGGGATTCTTCTATTGAGGCAGATTTCCCCCTCCCTCCTCTTTTTCTGGGGTACAGGTCAAGAATCCTCGCTAGAGAGTCCCCGGGGAAACAGGGTGCACAGAAGCACTAGCTTCATAAAACCCCGTGATTCAACGTGAGAGAGTTGAACGCACAGTCCAGAGTCATTTGTCTTATGCGCTGGAGGCAACCAACTCAGGGAGAGACCCTGGCTACATCCCATTAAATAACCATCCAGCATTCCCCAGTAGAAAACAGCAGGCTTAGTCTCCTGACCTAGATAAAGAAACGTCTTACTTAGGAAGAGCCAATCCGCTGGGGAAAGGAGAGGATCGTGATGTGTCTGCAAAACCACCGCCTTGGTTTTGATCAGGGCAAACAGGACAGGCGTGAAGATGCAACGTCTCACAGCCTGGCCCAGAGGAACCTACATGTGAGCCTGTGGGTCTGCGTGTCAGAGTGGGGCCTGCAAGGGGTCTGGGGGCCTGGGCCTCCCTGCCAGGGGTCTCTGTGTGTCCCTGACAGTCCCGGGCCCAGGAGCCAGCTGGCGGTGAGGGCCTTGGTGCAGAAGACTCCATGGCACTGCCAGCTCCCGGTGACAAAAGGCGTGTTTCTAGCAGGCACGCTGACAGCTGTCCGAGTGCCACATTTATTTACAAAATGTTGGTTAAATCGCTGACAGTTGGCGCCGTGGAGGAGAAGCTGAGAGAGAAGCTGACATTTCTTGATCTAGTGGGTGCTCGCAGGCCTAGTGCCGCTCCCCTAGCTGCTGATCGGTTCCACTGTTTGCTGGTTAGCGGGGAGTTGGTGACACGTGCCTCATGCACCGGCCACTTCTTTTTTTTTAAAAAAAAATGTTTTTAAATATATTTCATTGATTTTTTACTGAGAGGAAAAGAGAGGGATAGCTAGAAACATCAATGAGAGAGAGACTCATCAAGCCTCCTGCACACCTCCTACCGGGGATGTGCCCGCAACCAAGGTACATGCCCTTGACCGGAATCGAACCGGGACCTTTCAGTCCACAGGCTGATACTCTATCCACTGAGCCAAACCGGTTTCTGCTTTGAAGAGGCTATAGGTGTCCTGGCAGTTAACCGGCTCCGTGCTATCTGGTTCCAAAGGCCCTTTGGCTAAGAGTCGTCCTGAGGATGGCTGCTCCCAGGGACCTGTGCCTGTACTAGCTCAGACTCAGTGCCATAGAGCCTTCTAGAAAGCTTCCTGAGGAGGGCACAGTGGGACTCACCCCTGTGCCCCCAAAACCCAGCAATGAGAGGCCTGTGCTCATTACACCATGAATAACCAGCGCCATCTCCCTATTCCTCATCTGCTGGTCAGAGGCAGCCTGTCCATGACAGAGCAGGGCCCAGGGCTTCCAGTTCTTTCTTTCTGACAAGGACAATTAAGATAGAGGGAAAGCGTCTGGGTGATAGAGATCAACATTCTGGCTGGGAGAGTTTCAGACACAAAGACATATTTCTGTTACTGCAGTACAATCGCTTTTCCTCGCATGTTGAAACAAGCAGACATTGCCTTAAACTGTTATCTTTAATTCTTTTCTAATGTGTTTCTTCTTATGTTACAATAAATGCGATGCCTGTTTTGTTGACAATTTAAAATACACAGAGAAGCCCTGACGGCTGTGGCTTCGTTGGTTGGGGCAATGGTCCATCCACCAAGAGGAGGCAGATGTGATTCCTGGTCAGGGCACACACCCAGGTTGCATGTTGGATCCCAGGTCGGGGTGCATATGGGAGGCAACCAGTTGAAGTTTCAATCTCTCTCTCACCCTTCCTCTCTCTGGAAATCAATCAAAATAAATCATTATTTAAACCCTTCAACATGCACTGATAAGCAAAGGGAAATGGATCTGGCCTTGCCTGGACACACTATTTGAAACGGTGGCCTCATCCATCTTTTTTACCTCCTCACGCTCTTCATTCTTCTCCACAGCATTATCACCAGCAGATCTACTCCATATTTAATGTAATTTTGTTCGTTGTCTTATCCCACTGGAAGGGAAGTTCCATGAGGCCTAGGATTGTTCTGTTTTGCTAACCACTGTAGCTCAGTGCCTAGAACAGTGCCTGGCAAACAATAAATAGTTAATAGTTGCTGAGTCAAGTCAAACACAGAACATTCATTCATCCATCTGTACAGACAGACCCAACTGCGTTAGGCTCCCACTGGAGATGGCCTGAAGTGTGGCCACCAGTGAGAGACCACCCAGGAGGCCCACAGCCCTACTGCCCTCTCTCCCTCCAGGGCCCAGCCAGCTTCCAGTCCTGCGCTCCTGCTGCTCCACAAAAGTGTGTTATTCTGTCCTTCCCCTCACACACTCAGGTCCCATCTTGCTTTCTTTTCTTCCTGCCCCCCCCCCCCCACTACAGTGGCCCTTCAGTGATTCTCTCACATCCCAGATTACAAGTGACCTCCCAGACCTCAGTAGCATTCTTTTGTGCCTCTTTCTGGGGTGCTGGAACCCATGATCCAGACCAAGCAGGATGGGTTCCAGGCAACCAAATATTTATATATATATATATATATATATATATATATATATATATATATATATATATATATTAATATCTTTTATTGATTTTTCACAGAGAGGAAGGGAGAGGAATAGAGAGCTAGAAACATCGATGAGAGAGAAACATCGATTAGCTGCCTCCTGCACACTCCCCACTGAGGATGTGCCCACAACCAAGGTACATGCCCTTGACAGGAATCGAACCTGGGACCCTTCAGTCTGCAGGCCAATGCTCTGTCCACTGAGCCAAACAAGTTAGGGCTATTTTCACTTTTATTTATATGTTGACCTCATTCTGATTTTAGAAGACTAGAACTTATTTTTTTAATTTAATAATTATAGAAAATACAAGAAGAAAGTCAAAGCCACTTATTCCACTACCCAGAAAACACATGAGAGTTACTGTTTTGGTTTAAGACTCTTCTGTGTTTCCTATGTTTAGCAGGTGTTTATGTACACACATGCAGGCAGGCACACACACACACACCACACACACTCTCTCACATTCACAGTATTGAACCATTTTGATTGATGAGTTGTAGACCAGTTAATTACCTGAAATGACTCAGGCAGAATTCTGCCTTTATTCATATTCAAGGCAGTATTCATTTCAAATTATTAGAAAACAAAATAATGAAAAATATTTACTGTACAATAAATAAATTTATTTTTCTATAAAGAAAAATTTAAAAAATACTTGATACCATATGGTTTAAGAACATTGATATATTTGGTAAAATCCTAAAGAAAAAAAAAGGAAATGATAAAAAAAAAAAAATAAGTTCAGGGCAGTGGTCAGATCCTCAGAAGAGACAAGTTATAAAATATGTGAGAATATCAGAGGTTCTATTTCTTAGAGTGGATGGAAGTCACGGGGGTGATCAGTTTATTATATTTGTATACATAGATATGTCATAGGCACATTGATGTATAAAATATATTATCATCAAAAGAAAAATAATATATATTTGGCTCCTAGCATACGCAGAATATTGTGCTACACAAGCGAACATTTCCTTAAACGTTTACTGAGTGCCTACGAGGAATCAGGCCTCATGGGAAAGGCCAGCGAGTCAAAAGTGAACAGAGAGAAAGAGGACCGATCCCTGGGCAACAAGTAACACACATTCCTCTTCGAAGAGCCAGAATGTGGGCGAGAGAACCCATCTTCCCCCATCTTCTCTCCATGATAGTTTTAACTTCATTAGTGCCAATTTAATCTATTCTTAATAGAAAATAACATGCTTGATGCCTAATCTATGCCTGGCATAACTCATGAGTTTTTACATGTCATCTTATATAATTGTTATAAATAATTGTGATTTAATGGGATGGTCCAGGTAAAGCATTTATCAAAGAATAATAGGTCACATTAAATGTTGGTAGTGATATAGTGTTTTGTTTTTAATATTATACCTCATTCTTACAATCACTCTGTCAGGTAGCTATTAAGGTACTACTTAGCCCCATTTCACAGATAAGAAAATAAAGGCTCACAGAGGTGAATTCCATAAATCAAGTTAAGTTCCAGCCCAACTTTGTCCCAACTTCAGAGTCTTTTTCCCACCACACTGAATACATTCTTCAGTCCCCAAGCCGATACTCTATCCATTGAGCCAAACCGGTTTCGGCTGAATACATTCTTAATTAGCATGTTTTGTATAAGACTGACAAAAGGTGAGTACACATGCCTAGGATCTATATTTATGTGCTGCAGCTAACTTCATTGTAAAGAAATTTCACAAGGTAGGCACTGGACTATTGGGTGCTGAGGATGTATTAGCCCATCTTTGGATCTTCCTTTAAGTCCCATAATTTCATGTCTCTGTTACAGCTTCAAAACGTCACCCCTGCCAAAACCAGTTTGGCTCAGTGGATAGGTTGTCAGCCTGTGGACTGAAAGGTCCCAGGTTCGATTCTAGTAAAGGGCATGTACCTTGGTTGCAGGCACATCCCCAGTGGGGGATGTGCAGGAGGCAGCTGATCAATGATTCTCTCTCATCGATGTTTCTAACTCTCTATCCCTCTTTCTTCCTCTCTGTAAAAAAATCAATAAAATATACTAAAAAAAAAAAGTCAATTCTTTCCTGGGTCAAATTCCATCTTATCGAGTATCCCACCTTTCATTCCCTCTTCCTCTGTGTGTGTAGAGAAACCATGTTGTGAATAGGATGTGAAGGTCTGTCAAAATGTGTGCTTGAAGGAATAATAGGACCAGAGTGTGTAAAACCAGATCTTCCCGGTCTCCCAGCAGCAAGGTCACCAGCTGTAATATAAGGTACCCTTAGGTGAAAACAGAAGGCAGCGGGAACTCTCCCGCTCTCAGAAAATTCAAAAAAAAAAATTTATATGTAAATATGCTCTCATCTAGGCCAACTCTCCAAGGGACTGGAAGGGAAGGGGGAGGGGCAGGACTTAGTCTCTACTGACCCCTCGCCCCTGGCCTGAGCCAGCCCAGCATCCCAATGGGGTCCTCAGAGCCTGACACCAATTACTAACTACATATTAATGGAAACAACCCAAGCAACTATTTTTTCAATACCGAATATAACCCTAAGGGCAGGGAAATGTCAAACTGAATGCTTAATAAGGTTTGGTGCAAAAACGCTTTCGGGGTGAAATGTTAAGTTTTCAGGCACAAATGGAAATAATTCAGGAGTGGGGGGGGGAAGGTAATTGCTTGCCTCCTTAGCATACACAGTGTGTAGGTTTGATTACTGGATAGAGATATGAAATATGTGCTAAATAATTCTTCTGAACAGCTCATTAGGCCTAATCCATCTCTGATTTCTATGGGCCCATTAATTCCAAATATGCATCTGCTTATACATCCACACACACGATCGTAAAAAGGCCGGCCTCATTTCACAATGTAATATCCTGGAAATGACAACAGGTAACACGTCAAAATGGGACAGTCCTCAGATCTTAAATATGTATCACTTTCAGGTGCGATAAATAAAAGTGACAAAGAATAACAGCCCGAAGACGGATGGCATTTCGGTGAGGAAACACCAGGTCCACACCGCTAGGCATGTGTGCGGCGGGGGCCGGGCCCCAGCAGTGGCTGCCACGGAACCAGGAAGCTGGACCAGCCCCGAGAGCGTCCCCATGGAAACCGCCAGGCATCCTCGACAGCAAATAAACCCGGTGCAGGTGCTATGTTTGTTTCTGTGGGAATTTTAAATTTATTTCTCATCCCCTAGCCTTTGTGCTGCCCTCATCAACTTGTTCCTTCATTTGGATGCTATCCTAGTCCTCGCAGTCACTCAAGGCCCTAGACCTGTCTCTTTTCATTCCTTTCCCTTCTCCAGTTTGGAGACTGCCCCCTTCCTGTCCTGCTCCTCTTTTAACAGGTCATGGTGCTGGTTACGTCCTCTGCCTCGAACGTTTTTCCCGCTGCCATGCTCCAGGCCACCTTTCAAACACCCCCTCGCTGCACCTGGGTCACATGGCCCTTACCCACCATGTACTTGCTGGCACAATGCTTTGTCTGTTCCCATGCTGACTGACAGCTGGGCTTGCTGGGTACACCTGTGCAGGTGTGTGCTGCTCATGGGTGCTGAGGGAGGGAGGTGAAGAAGCACAGCTTCCACCCTAGCTGGTTTGGCTCAGTGGCTAGAATGTCAGCCTGCGGACTGAAGGGTCCCGGGTTCGATTCCTGTCAAGGGCATGTGCCGGGTTGCCCACTGGATCCCAGGGGGGAGCATGCAGGAGGCAGCTGATCAATGATTCTCTTATCATTGATGTTTCTATCTCTCTCTCCCTTCCTCTCTGAAATCAATAATTTGAAGAAGAAGAAGAAGAAGAAGAAGAAGAAGAAGAAGAAGAAGAAGAAGAAGAAGAAGAAGAAGAAGAAGAAAAACACCAGCACCAGCACAGCTTCCTCTATCCAACCAGGAGCCCTAGTGACTGACTCAGACCTGAGGAAGGGAAGCTGTTGCTGACTGGTCTGGACAAGGTGCATGCTGGGAGAGGATGCTGTTTTCCAATGTGGGGACTACAGCCCAGTCTCCCTTCACTACAAATCACTACAAAGTGCCTGGCATATCCAAGAGGGACAGTGAGGAGTGCTGAATTGGCACAGGAAAGCTCCTCTGTGCACCTCCAGGATGGCATTAACTCCTAGCAGGTGCCCAGTCCTCCAGGGCATACTGAGATGCCAGTGAGAATGAGACAGGTCTCTGACCTCACCACCCCCTGAACCTCCATGTCTCTGTAATGCCTGGGGTCCTTGTATGTCCCACACACACTGCCCTCCCCCTTCCCTGTCACAGAATCCTTTCCCCTTCAGCAGATGTACTCGGGACCACCTCACCACTGGCTGCTCTTCTCAAACCTAACCTCTGACAATGGTTTTCCCTCCCTTCTTTTCTACATTTTAAAAAAATATTTTTATTGATTTTTTTACAGAGAAGAAGGGAGAGGAATAGAGAGTTAGAAACATCGATGACAGAGAAACATCGATCAGCTGTCTCCTGCACACCTCCTACTGGGGATGTGCCCACAACCAAGATACATGTCATTGACCGGAATCGAGCCTGGGACCTTTCAGTCCACAGGCTGATGCTCTATCCACTGAGCCAAAGGGTTTTAGCTTCCCTCCTTTCTATTCCACATTTTTAAGTGCAAGCCTACAAAGCATCCCATCTGCCTCTTCGCTGGGTGTCAGGTCAAACACGAAATGCCAGAATCTCTCTGGCACAAAAGATGACACTAAATAAGAAACCTCAGGCCATGAATGAGCAAGCTGTCACCTAAGAGGTGTCTTCCCTAATTGCAGTGTCTCCACCGGCTCCGCTGAGGACACCTGCACATTCACATGGGAGTAAGACTGTCCTTTGTTCCTGGTTTTCTCCTGTGAGTCACGAAGGCAGACGGTCCACTTGGTTCTGAGAGTAAAGAGTCAAGGAAAGGAAAAGCAAGCCCTGGAGGCTTCAGTTTAAAAAGGCCACGGGTCTCACGTTCAGCCCCGTGCAAAAGTCACCCAAAGCCTTGCCAAGAAATATTAATGAGTGCTTACAGGTGGATCTTAAGCATGCATCTGTGTATGTTCATGCAGCTGAAATCAGAAAACAAATGAAAATAATGGTGGTGAATCCCATAGGTGAAGGCTAGCTACCTATAATAATAAAAGTGCCAAAACAAGTTTGGCTCAATGGATAGAGCGTCGGCCTGTGGACTGGGTGGTCCCAGGTTCGATTCTGGTCAATGACATGTACCTTGGTTTCGGGCACATCCCCAGTGGGGAGGGTGCAAAAAGCAGCTGATCGATGATTCTCTCTCATCAATGTTTCTAACTCTCTATCCCTCTCTCTTCCTCTCTGTAAAAAACCAATAACATATTTTTTAAATAATAATAATAATAATAAAAGCATAATATGCAAATCGAGTGAATGACTGAACAGCAGAACCACTGTCTGGACGACCTTCCAGACAGCCACACTATGACACACACTGGCATCAGGCCAGCCAAGGCGGGTGAGATGCAATTGGTCAGGGGGCCCACCATTACCCCATGATTGCCCTGCAGAGGGAGGCTCAGGCCAGCCAAGAGATCACACCCCACCCTTGTCACCTGCAGAGGGAGGAGACTGGTAGCTATGGAGTGGGGAACAGCACAGCACAGATGTCAAGCAGTGGCAGTGGCAGTGGCAGTGGGGGGAGGGGGGCGCGGGGGCGAGGCCAGCTGCCAGCAGCCGGGGGAAGGAAAACCCCAATAGACCCTGATTGCCATCCAGGCCTAGGGACCCCTGAGGGGTCCCAGATTGCAAAAGGGTGCCGGCCAGGCTGAGGGACACCCTGCCCCTGTGCACAAATTTTGTGCACCTCACCTCTAGTTGTAAAATAATGAACTCCCATATCTAGGCAGCCTATCACTAGAGAAGTGTGTTTCTCCTTCGTGCAGGATTCTAGCACAGGCGGTTCTGGGTCAGCCTTCAGGGTGGGGCAGAAGCTGGCTCTGTGCAGGCATCTCACAACCTGGTTGCAGGAGCATCTGCCAAATAGGACGCGGGTTTCCAAGGTAACTTTGGACATCAGCATCCAGATGGCTAAGAAGAAACAGCATGAAGTAATTTCATCTGGGAGCATTTTATGGGCCCATCCACACAGAACTTTCGCTCCCACTCCTATGGGTAGAACTCCATCACATGACCGTGCCTAAATTCAAGAGAGGCTGGGAACTGCAATGGAGCTTTGTGCCCAGGGAAGAGAATAAACGAGTCTTTTTAAAGAGCTGGGAACCTCTCCCTCAAGTGTGAAGAACCCAACAGCGCAGTGCAGCTCAGGCCCTGCCTTCTCATTTCAGAAACAGGGAAACTGAGGCTAGACAAGCTAATTGTGTTCTAGAACCCGTGGTGACCTCAGAAGCAGGACTAAAGTAGAGGTCATCCTAGCCCTCAGTCATGACTCACGTTCCAAAAACAGAGACACTTGCCAAGCATTTTCAGAATCACTCCTCCACAAGGATGCTGCCAGATGTGACCCAATGTTCAGTCCCGCCTCCTGCCCTGGGTTCAAGCAGTGCAATCTGCCCACAGCAGACACATCGCACGCCTGGTTCCTCCCCAGGGGTGCACAGCTCACACACAATGAGCTGCAGGCCCTGTCCTAAACACTTCCTACTTCACTCCCGCCTCAGTATTCCCATCACCAGTTCCCTTAAACAGTGACCAAATGGAGGGGCAGGGAGGTTATAATCCATATGCCAAAGGTCACACACCTGAGAAGTGGCTGAACCAGGATTTGAACCCAGGGAGCAGTTTGGTTCTAAACCTTCCATGGAATCACTCTGGTTTACAGCCTTAAAGTAATATTCCCTTAATAAAAAAGCTTACAATAAAATCACAAACGTCCAATAATGTGATACCTGTCAGGCTCGCAGCCTGATTTCTGCCTGGCTGTGGCTTTCTTCCCTCCCCCCTGGTTCATAGGCCTTCAGCTAGAAACGAATGCTTATTATTTTTTTAAATTATATTTTATTGATTTTTTTTTTTTTTTACAGAGAGGAAGATAGAGGGACAGAGAGTCAGAAACATAGATGAGAGAGAAACATCTATTAGCTGCCTCCTGCACCCCTCCACCCCCACTGGGGATGTGCCCACAACCAAGGTATATGCCCTTGACCGGAATCAAACCTGGGACCTTTCACTCCGCAGGCCGACACTCTATCCACTGAGCAAAACCTGTTTCGGCACAAATCCTTATTTTTAGGTGGTTATTAGATTTTCTAAAGACTTCTTGGCAAAGTGGAGATGTAAAGGTCTCTTAGATTCTGCATGTACAGATTTTATGAAGTGTGTCACCCTGTCCCAGGGGTCCCACCTTGCTGTCCCGTTCTACTCACTATTCTGGAAGACAAAAACCAATGCTCAGTCACATACACCCCGACCGAGTTCTGTTAAGAACACCCAAACTCATGCCAAGACAGAGATAGGCCCGAGCCTTGCCTTCTAATAAAAATAAATAAATAATATTCGCCGAGAACAGCTTGCTATTATTCCTAATAAACTTTTCATTCACTCAGCAAATATTACTTACTGTATCCCGTGTTCCAGGCAGTAATTTCAGCGCTATAAATGAGGGCCATAAAGTCCCTGGCCTAGCAGATCTTACATTTTGTGGAGAGGGGATAAGTGGCAGAGAAATAACAGCGTTTTCGGAGTGCTGAGGGCTTGAAGAAAATTAAAGTGAGCTCAGGGACAGAGTGACATGGGTGGGCATGGCTACACCTATGGCAGGTCTAGAAAGTCTTCTTTAAGAATGGGGTATTCCTCCCTGGCCAGTTTCACTCAGTGGTTAGAGTGTCGGCCTGCGGATTGAAAGGTCCCAGGTTCAATTCCCGTCAAGGGCATGTATCTTGGTCGGAGGCAGCTGATCAGTGTTTCTCTCTGATAGATGTTTCTACCTCTCTATTCCTCTCCCTTCTTCTCTGTAAAGAATCAAAAAAATATATTTTAAAAAGAAATTTTAAAAAAATAAGAGTGAATCATGAACTGAACTCACAGGCATCTCCTGCCTCGCGATTCTGAAAGCCAGCACTCTGAAAGGAAGGTGTTGGCAGGGCATGCTTCCTATGGAGCTGGGGGAGAGAACGCTGCTTTGCCTGGTGCTGGTTTCCGGTGGCTCCTTCCAATCGCTGGCATTCCTCGGCTAGCAGCTGTATAACTCCCATCAGTCCTCACCATCACATGGCATTTCCCCATGTGTGTACCCTGTCTCCACATTGTCATCTTCTTACAAGGACTCCACCAGCTATACTGGATTAGGGGCCCACCCCACTTTATCATGGATTCAGCTTAAATATCTAATTACATCTTTAATGGCCCTACTTCCATAGAAGATCATATTACAAGGTCCTGGGTGCTAGGACTTCAGCATATCTTTTTTTTTTTAATATATTTTATTGATTTTTTTACAGAGAGGAAGGGAGAGGGACAGAGAGCTAGAAACATCGATGAGAGAGAAACATCGATTAGCTGCCTCCTGTACACCCCACTGGGGATGTGCCAGCAACCAAGGTACATGTCCTTGACCGGAATCGAACCTGGGACCTTCCAGTCCGCAGGCTGACACTCTATCCACTGAGATAAACTGTTTCAGCTCTTTTTTTTTTTTTTAATTTTTTTTTTTTTGGGGGGGGAGGATAGAGGAGGAGAGGAAAGGTGATGCAATTCAACCCACAACACCAAAAGTGTTGCTTTTTCTAGGTTTTATGTATAACAACTACAGCAAATCAAAAATACTCTGCATATATTCTTTCTTTCTTCCGCATAGGTACCAACCAGTTAGAATTACTGAGATTCAGCTTTTCTGATGAGTAAATTTCCCCAAAGATGATTACTGTAAGAGTAAGAGCACTTCTCTGTGCACCCACTACACCACAGGTTATTTGAGATCCAGGCAAGATCAGGAAGTTATTTTCACACCGTTACACCTTCCTTTGCCTCCACGGGGCAAACAGAGCTTTGTCTGAGGGCTAATTTCAGCTTTATCATTTTTCCACCAGTTTAGTGGCTGATGCTGTTCTCGTTACAAATGTTATTCTTTGCAAAAACCGTCGACAACATTGCAAGGTTAAGTCATATGTTCGTTTTTCATTTTATAAGACAATTCTAACCCCCCAAAAGCTTTTGCAGCTAAAACATCTCATGCTGACAAGACAGCAAGCTGGTCAAAGGCACCCAAATGAACCCAAACAAACTTAACCACATGAAGCAATGAGATTTGGGGAAAACAGAGCATGAGAGGCTGAGGCTGCTAAACGTAATTTAAACCAATTTATACCCATGGCGTCAGCTTGACGTGAGACTACTCTGGTGGTTCCATCAGTGAGCTGGGAGATCATCTGCTAATGCCAGACACACTGGTCTTGCCCCAGATTTGCATGTGAGAAAAGTTACCAAATGCAATGCCGAAACAGGTTTGGCTCAGTGAATAGAGCGTCGGCCTGCAGACTCAAGGGTCCCAGGTTTGATTCCGGTCAAGGGCATGTACCTTGGTTGCGGGCACATCCCCATTGGGGCTGTGCAGGAAGCGGCTGATGAATGTTTCTCTCACATCGATGTTGCTTACTCTATCTCTCTCCCTTTCTCTCTATAAAAAAAATCAATGAAATATATATATTTTTTAAAAGTTACCAAATGCAGCCTTCCCTCCTTATTCTGCTTTCACCATCCCCGTGCAAGCCCTGAGCTACACTCCTGTGAACAGAAGAAGTGAATGAAGGGTAAATGCCATCAGAGAACATTAAAACTGTGAGGGCTAAAACCCCTGCAAGCAACGGCTTCCTTACCTCCAGTGAATTATCATAGAAAAAAAAAAGTCTTGCAAGGAAAATAGTCTCTACATTCTAAATCTACACATAAATTCCTGGCCCCCCTATTTGTTTCCAATAAACCTGGCTCCACAGAACCTTCTGGATGGTTTGTTCTGGTAGGAAATTAATCTTCAGAGCCATGAACTGTCATAACTTGCTATGTAGCAATCCTGTTATGAAAAATAGAGAAATACCTGTCTTCTTACTCCCTCTCTGAAATAAAATAGCTCAGGAAATTATTTGAACTGGAGAAGTTGCCTAGAATAGAAACAGATGTGGAAGAGGAACACTGAAAAGTATAATTCCAGGAAGGCGGGGAGGCATTCCTCTGGCCAAGATCTCTCAGAAGCAAGACACGGTACGTGGGTGTAGCTACATGGGTGCTTCGGCTACAGTACTTTTCACGAAAATTGCTAAATGCAGGAATACACATGTATACGATATAGGCATGTGTGTGTATGCATGTAAAAAGTAAGTTGTAATTAAGCACTAAGCTTTATGTCCTTTAATTTTAACCCAAAAGAGCCATTTGAGGTAGGAAATGACTTCCCCCTTTACACAGAGAGATTAAAAGTTTCGTCCAAGATCACACATGGTAAGTATAATACCTGCAAAAAGGACTCTGGGAATCCTGGCTGGCAGTCTTCTTCCTGGCATACCACCCCTGATGGAATGAGTTAGTAACGTCCTGCTGGTGAGAGATCTTTGTCTCCATCGATGTGTTTCCATTAAACATTCCTATTGCTTATGCCTCTCTCTTGCCTCACACAGGCTATTTGAAATTACAACCTAAACCCAAAGAGTTGTGTGTTTTTTTCCTTAAAAAAAAAATGGTTTTACTTGGCCATCTATGTGATGTTAAAGGCATTATTTATTTATTTTCAGTATCCTATTACACAGAGTAGAACCCATCAACCTGCTCCCGGGGAAGCAAACTGACCTGGGATAATTCAAGGACAATGTTATAATTTACCATGGAGACTCTGTACTTAGAATAAATATGCTATTAATATTAATGGCATCCCCCCCCCCAAGAGTTCCCCCAAAATAAATGCCAATGATCCTACTTGTAGCACAACAAAGAAGGAGATTGATAGGTCGAGGCCCCACCCACTCTGCCCCCTACACCAGGGCATCCAGGTAGGCTGGCTTTCAGACCAGTCCGAGAGCCACATTTCCACCTGGATCTGTTTAATGTCCCATTCCAGAGAAAAACATGGTAACATCTGCGTAAGTATTCACTCTCCGTGAGAGAGTCCAAGGTTGCTGATCTTCTGAAGAACCTAGAATGAAAGTCTTACTCTGAACAAACTATGGAAATTCTAAGGGTTCGCAGACAGCAAGGGACCCTTGGAGGCCAGGGGATCATCCACAAACCACATACAACCTTATATACTCCCACACTTAGTTCTAACATACTTCTAGAGAAAAAAAAAAAATTCTTGTGCTCCAGGACAAGAAAGAAAAACCAAAGTGCCTTTCTAGGAAGAGAAGAACTTGGCAATGAAGAAGTGATAATAGGAAACCATCCCTTTGTTGAGAGAGAGAGAGAGAGAGAGAGAGAACGAGCTTAGAAGTCAGACGTCCCAGGATCGGCCACCATGTGACTGTGTGATTTGGGAAATGCCTCTCTTTGCCTCTGTTTTGGTTTCTGTAAAACTGGAACAGTCATTGGATCCACTTCATGGAGCAACTATGAGGATCAAATAAGACCTGTCAGTAGCATGCTCAGCACCTGACACCTAGTAAACAGAGCTGCCCCAGACAAACTCAGAGGCGGAGCTTAAGGGCTAAGAAGGCAGACACTCTAGCAGGTAAAACCAGCAGTCAGGAGAGTACATGATAATACACATTAGCTAACTGCCCCAGAAACACGGTCAGTGTCAAGCGTTTTGTACTCAGTGGGGGAAAGGGGCCTTCCTCTGGGCGCAGGTGGCTTAGACTAGGGCTCACACTAGATTAAGTGAGTGTGGGCTGGGTGTCAGCTCCCTCTAGCCTTTTCAGAAAGACATCCTGTTTGAGACTCATTGTCACAAGCCTCAGTATCTGTAAAGCCAGGTGGCCAAACTCCCTGGTCTCGGTAATCCTTCTAAGAACAAAAGAAGCATTTCTGTAAATACCTATGCATGCAGGTGAGGCGTGCTGGAGACCTGGTGTCCCTCTGCACCCTTCCTTAGGTTCCCTTGACAACGGGCACCCGGGTTCTCCTTCTGCCCCGTGGTTGGTTGGCTTTTTCGTTTTCCCATTTTAGTTTTTGGCTCCTTACACCAACTGAGTGAGCTTCCAGGAGCCTCCCTCTGCAGCCCCATCTGTCCATGCTCTTTGGAGCCACGGTCCGCCGGCTGGATGCCTGGCAGGCCCCGGAGGTGAGCACGGGGTGGTGGCTCTGCCAAGGGGGCAGGGCAATGAGAACGGCACAGGCTTCCTGAGTGACACTGCTCTTCCGAATGAGTTAACTCCTCCACAACAGGTCAATAGTTACACCACGAGACAGCCACTGCCAGCAACTCCAAGTAGAGAGAGAGCAGGGTTGGCAGAGACCTGCTTCTCTGATCTCCTTCTTATCTGGAAATGCCAGCTTCCCTGAGGTCCACCTGAGGTTGGCCACATCAACAGCGAGTGGCATTTCTTCAAAGGTGCTGGCTAGGGGAGCAAGCTGGCAGAAAGAGGGTGTGTGTCGTGGATGCAGCGATGAAATCACAGGCACCTTGACACAGCCCATCTGTGTCCTGGACAGAGAGACACCAGCTCAGCCACTCAGGTCCTCAAGAGCAGCCTCGTCCTGCAGAGAAGAGCCACCATGCACAGCGGCACAATCTGGACAGCTATAGATTGGGGCAAGGCCATCACAAGACAACTAAAGGAAAAGGGCAGAATAGAAGAAGATCTTCATCTCAGAGACCAAGTCCTTCATTTATTCATGCGACACCTCTCTTCTGAGCAGCTTCTCTATGCCAGACATCATGGAGAGCGAGACAGAGAAGGTATCTCCACTTGAGGAAATGACAGCCCAATTGGGGAAAACAGAGCATGAACACAGAAAGGGAACACGTTCTGACATAGGTGACTGCTCCAAAGATATAATCCCGGATGACCTGCTGCTGTAGGGCTGGTGGCAGTGGTGGTGGGTCCCTTCATGTGAGTGTCCAGAAAGATTTCAGTGAGGGTCCCCCATGAGCGAGGGCCAAGATGGTAAACAACTGCCCACGGAAGCAGGCCTGGAGGAGAGGCATTCCCAGCAGTGGAACCGTGAGTGCAAAAGCTTTGTGGCAAGGACGAGCTTTCTGTGTTCCTGACTCAGAAAGCAAGCCGGGAGGACAGCCACTCAGACTTCATTAGCACAAACCATGGGCGCCATGTCTCGTGCTGGGTATTGGGATGTGACTCTGCAGAGGGCATCACTCTGGCTTCCAGAGGCCATGCGGTAGCTGGACAGACTAACAGACTCCATTGTTCTAAAAATGCAATGCTAAGTGGTTTATGAGATAGAAATAAAGTGCCAGGCCTTTCAGCCTCTGAAAGGGGACTCGCTGAGTTTTCTCAAGTATCAAAACCACATGATTCTGTGCTGTTCCGTGGAGCTGCTACATCAAAACTCAACTTCAACCCAGCACACTTCTCAGATGTTTTAGTCACTCATCTCCTCCCCACCAAAATAAAAATAATAAAAAAAAAATCACCGTGGCAAAATCCAGAGTCTAGGCAGAGGACCAGGGTGTAGCTCAGCCTCCTGGACTCACTTTCCAGATGAGCCAAGGAAATATTTGGGGGATCTATAAACACAGGAAACACATTCAGCTAAGTTGCCCAGTAACACAGGGGCATGTAATGGCAGTCTCTCATTAATGACACCCACACAGATGGGCCCCAGGCTCTGCTGCTCTTGCTGCCTCCTCATTGTGCTCCTCAGCAGAGCTGTCCTGCCCCAGAGGGGAGCACTCTTCTCCACCATGCACTTGTCCATGGGCACTCTGCCTCTGCTGCCCACAGCCCACAGCCCGCCTTCTGAGTTGGACCCAAGGTCCTGCATCTGGGAGTCCACACCACATGCCATTTTACACCCCAACACCCAGCTCAGTGGCCTTCGTGTAAGAACCACTCAATAAATCTCCGCTGATTGGCCACAGCTGCATTTTAAAATCCAATGACGGAGAAATGTGGTAAGGGGACACATTGAATATAGGCTGGGGAGAGTTTGGGTTCATTGTCATCGGTTTCATTTGTTCAGTGGATATTCAGAAGTGCCCTGGGCTCACAGAATCACATGATCTCTGCTTTTTAAGAGCTAACTGCCCCCAGTCCAAAGGCAGGAAGAAGGCAGAGAGGTAAACCACACAATATACGCTGAAATGAATCAGGGAGAGGTTAAGTACCAGCATGGAAGAGAGAATACGTTGGAGAAGGCTGCTGTACAATGTCAAGATGCAAAGTCCTGAGTTGACATCCCATCACTTGCGTGATTTTAGCCTCTCTGGGCCTCAGCTTTCTCATCGATAAAATGGGAATAATTAAGTCTAGTTCAGAGAGTTGTTGTGAGAATTAAATGTTACCATGTATAAGAAATGTTTCAGGCAATAACTGGCCAGTGACTTACTAAATAATAATCTTACTAAAAATTATTATTATTAATGCCACACACTATGGTTTCAAAACTTCCTAACTGTGCAACCTTAATCATAATGATTCCATTTTCCACGCCTCAGTCTCCTCATCTGCAAACTGGGATAATAATAGCACCTGCATGGTAGGGATTTTTATTAGGGTTAAATGCTAATATTATGAGTTTGGATGATGGGTGAGATATTATATAAAGTATTTAGAATACTCCCTACCAAATAGTGAATGCTTAACAAACCTTGATTTTTTTTTTTTTACTGAACATCCTGTTCTATGTAACCTCACCCTTTTGAAAATATGCATATACTATCAGCAGAAGGGCAGAAAGAGTGGGAGACTACAAATTGCAATTTTTTTCAGGCCGTTGATGGCACATTAGGTGAAAGGTTTCCCAATACCTCCACAAGGATCATTAGTGCTAATTAGATGAAATAAAACATCTTTAAAAGTTTCCTCACACTAGAATCGCTGCGGAGGCAATCATTCTGTGGGGACTGAAAAACCTCAGAAAGTGAAACTGGAGAGAACAAAGCAGAAGAAAATGAAATCAGAGCAGAAAGCCCTCTGCTGGTTGAGAAGGAAACTACAAGCATTGGCCTCATTGTCAACCAGGGAGATGTGGCCAGCGTAGGGTGGCTCTCAGGCAGAGCAGAGGTGCTGAGGGCCTCTCTCCTTGTGGTTCTTTCTGTGTAGTTTGGTCACGTGCCGAACCAAACAAGGAGAAAGGGAAGGAGAGAGGAAACGAGGGAGGAAAAAAGAAAAAAGAGACCCACAGGGACACACAAAAAGCAAAAAAGAAAAAGAACTCAGAGCCCTGAACCACTAGATTGTTGACATCTGAAATCAGGTCATGTGCAAATTTTATGTAAACAAAATACACTCTACAATTCCTACTTGTTTCTCGGTACAGAATGCAGAGCCTGTGTGGAGAGGTCAAGGGCTCCCACTCCTCAAAGGTCCACCCACCACGGGACCCTTCCTTGTCCCAGTGCATCAGGGCCTGAGAAGAGTCAGGATGCTCCTGCTGAGGTGGAAGCATCTTCTATGCAGGCCCTGCTACCCCCGCAGCCCGCTTCCCATCTAAAGCGGGCCCATGGCCAACGGGTTGTTGTCAGGCAGACTGAAGTTCCACTAACCCCCACCCTGGAAGGCTGGGCTCAGTGGGAGGTTCTTCTCCTGATGTCAGAAAGACAGTCAGCCCAGGGGCTGGCACAGATGGCAGGAGTTGGTCCAGGCGGACCTTTGTGTGCCATGGCGGGGCTGGGGCTGGACAGGAAGTCCCACCACATCCCACTTCCTCAATCTGCACCCAAACAAGGCCAGTGTGCCTCCAGCATGTGTGAAGATGCAAACAAACATGAATGCCCAAAAGAGACAGAGAGAGGGATCCCCAAGAGTGTGTGTGTGTGTGTGGGGGGGGGGGGGGAGCGAGAGAAGAGGCATGGAAAGAAAGACAAAGAAAAAGAAACCAGCCAGTACATACAAACCTGATTTTAAAGAGAAGCTGCTCCTAAACCAGGCCCATCCCCTGGCTGAGCATCTGCTAACTTCAGACACTCTCTGGGGCGTTCTGGTTTCCATGGAGCTGGGGAATGCCCTGAGAGACCAGCCAGATCCTGGCCTGTCCAGCGCCCCTTGTGTGCCCATAATGTGGGAGCTACTATCTGTCAGGGATCCTTTGCTATTTTTTTTAATATATTTTATCGATTTTATACAGAGAGGAAGGGAGAGGGATTGAGAGCTGGAAACATCGATGAGAGAAACATCGATCAGCTGCCTCCTGCACACCCCCTTACCGGTGATGTGTCCGCAACCAAGGTGCATGGCCTTTGACTGGAATCGAACCTGGAACCCTTCAGTCCGCAGGACGACGCTCTATCCACTGAGCCAAACCGGTTTTGGCCTCCTTTGCTATTTCTATTTCTCTAACAGCTACCTCCCACCTTCCCATTGAAAAGACCACCCCATTTCTTTAGAAAATGTTCTCCCTGTGCCAGTGTCTCTATTTTATCTCTCGGGCTGTTACTCCTCGTAGCCAAAGATTAGGGACAAGGGGGCACCCAGAGAACACTAAATGGCATGGACCACATTGCTTTAGAAGTTCATTTTTGTTTTCCTCTTAAGTGCTCTGAAATCAAGGCACATGTGGAGTTCGCGTTGAATCTCTCTCTCTCTCTTTTTTAATATATTTTATTGATATTTTACAGAGAGGAAGGGAGAGGGATAGAGAGCCAGAAACATTGATGAGAGAGAAACATCGACCAGCTGCCTCCTGCACACCCCCCACTGGGGATGTGCCCACAACCAAGGTACATGCCCCCGACTGGAATCGAGCCCGGGACCCCTCAGTTCGCAGACAGATGCTCTAACCACTGAGCAAAACCGGCTTCGGCAACATTGAATCTCTTTATAAAGCAGATGCACAGTTCTTTCAGGGCGGGAGGCAGGTAGATGCTTAACCTTCCTTCAAAATAGTCCCCAAAGGACATAGTGGGAGAGGCTGATTTCAGGAACGAAGGAGTGACTAAGGCAATGGGAGTGAGCTCCCCAAAATCAAAGGCGCACAGGATTTTTGTAGGTCTTGCATGAGTCCTTAAGTCACACACTTCCTTTGGCAATGACCCCCCAGTGCCTCCTCCTCCCCGTTTCCCATCCCCTGAGTATTGCTTTAAGTGCGTCATCCACAGACAATCCAATCCAATCCGGGAAGAACGGTCACCAGGGGGCCAAACAGTGGACACCAGCGCCAAGAACCGTCACGCGCAAAGGATGGGCATACGGTCAACGTTGCCTCAGTGGCCCCAGTTTGGAAAACTTTATTTAAAAAGGCACATTCCGTCAAAGAGACATAGGGAAATCATTCTCCCCATCCATCTTCCCAGCTTCTACCGTAGGCTGACTCTCTCATCAAATTCCAGAGTGAGATTCCATGGCAATTGCCCCTGAGTGGAATAGTTTGTAGGAAATCGAGTCAGCATTTCAGCAGGCACAAAACAGAACCAAGAGTCTCCTCCTCCTCATCCTTCTCCTCTTCCTCCTCCTCCTCCAGTTGCTGTAAACCTTAACCCCAGAGGCCAAGCAGGACCTGACTCAACACTGAACCTCAGCTCCTGCCCATAGATGACTTAGTGCTGGCGGACAACACCCAGAGCACCGTTACCCAGACAAACGCTGTTTCCCACAGACAAACCAGACGCCTCTCCACCATTTAGGTCTCAGAAAGCCATGCTCACGCGGGAAACGCATGCCCTCCTGCCCACCAGCTAGTGGCCTGGAGGCCCCCAAGAGAGCCCCACAGCCAGGCCCGGGGCAAAACAGCAGCTCTGCCAGAGGTCAGGGCCCAGCTGGCAACTAACTCCCCGTGCCGTGGGCAGAGTGAGGGCACAGGAAGCCAGCCCCGTCCTTTGGGGCTCATTAACTTCAGAGAAGACAGTTGACCCGGAGCTCCATCCAGGCCCCGGCCACCATGGCCACCAGCCTGGGAGTCCCATGGTCCCCAATCCTAGGGACTTGGTGGCCCAGCCACCCCCTCAAGCCTCCCAAGCCTCCGACCAAGGAAGCCAGTGTTGGGGAAACAGCTCTGAGAGGTCCCCATGACACTACCAACATCACATCAGCATCGCATCTGGCTCATCTGAGCTCTGTTGCACACACTCACACCCCTCTCCCTCTCTGAGACCCCAGCCCCCTTTCCGAGTCAATGTCAAGTCACAGAAGAAATGCAGCTCCCTACCTGAGGGTGGCGCTCTCCCCCTGCCGGACCGTCACGTTGTCCATCGCTTTGGGGAAGGTGGCATCTCCGCTGCGCACCGGCACTCCTGTGGGCACAAGGAACAGCAGCCTGAGAGACACGACCACGAGGCACTTCCAGGGCAGGAACAGGTACCCACAGACCCCCATCCTCCTCGGCAGCCACAACTTCCCAGAACTCCTCCTGCAGCTGCAGCCGCGCGGCACACGCCCCCGGGGCGAGCGCAGGAAGTGGGTGGGGTGCGGGCGAGCTCGGACCCAGCAGAGAACTAGCGGCGATGGAGAGGCGCGGATTTCTTTCTCTTTTTTTTTCTTTTTTTTTTTTTTTTCTTCCTGTTTTGTTTTTTCTTTCTTTCTTTCTGGGAGAAAAGCGCGCAGACTCCTCCTCCGAGTCTAATAGTCCTCCCTCAAACCCAGCTCAGCGCTCCAGCCTGGGAGAGCCAGACGGGGCTTCCTGGGTGCAGCTCCGGCCGGGGAAAGGGGAAGAAGCTCCGGGCAGATGCCGAGGCACGGGCACTTCTCAGAGGTCTCTTCTTCCCGCAAACCGTTTCCACATGGCACTTCGGGGTGGCATAAGCACTTGGGTACCCGAAGGGTAGCAGAGGGTGGGTCCGATCCGGCTACGCAGAGCAGGCTGCAATCCCTCGGCGCCAGCCAGGGGAGATCCAGCACTTTCTTTGTAAGTTTCGGAGGCAGGATGGCCGGCGAGATGCGATCGGTGACAATAGCGGATGCAATCGGAAAGTGGGGCACGCAGGAGGCAGCAGCGGGGGGTGTGCGAGGGGGAGCGGGCTGCGCAGGGACCGCGCTCCGGACGGAGATGCTGCCGCAGCCGCCCGCCCGCCCGCCCGCCCGGGTCAACTTCCTCGGAGCCGAAATCGGAGCAGCAGCTGCTGCTGCGATGGAGCAGGTCTCGGTGGAGGCAGTGGCCCCGGCGGTCCAGGCAGGAGCCGTCAGGAGGCAGCGGACCAGAGACCAGACCTCGGCGGCCCCCCGATCGCTCGCTCCCTCGATCGCTGGGGAAAGCGAGGCGCAGCCGGCACCGGAGCCGCGCGCGGACGCCACGCTCAGCGGCCGCCCCCGGCCTCCGCGCCGCCTTCTTCCTCCTCCCCGGAGCAGCCCCAAAGCGCACGGGCCCCGACCGCCGGGGTTGTCATGGCAGCAGCTCCATCACTGACCGCCACTTTCTCGGATGCGGGCGCCACGCAAGCGGGCGGACTGCGCGCTCATCCCGGCGGGCGGGCGGGCGGGCGGGCGGCGCGGGGCGCGGGCGGGCGCCCACCTTAACCCCCGCCGCGCCGCGCAGCCACCACCAGCAGCAGTGCGCCAGCAGAGGCGAGCTGTTTAACCATCTCCCAGCCTTGAAAAAAAAAAAACCCGTCACTTCCCCCAAATGAAGAAGGCAAAGTTGCCACACGCCTCTGTTTGCATAAGCAGAGACATCTGGATCAGGGTCACCAACTCAGGAAGCAGGACAGGAAAACCCTGCAGCATGCATACGGGCGCCTTTAAAATGATTGCATTCATGGCATTAGCATGTAGGGTACATTTGGAGTTTGGGGAGGATATTTTAGAGGAATCTCATTTTTAGTCAATAGTCCACGCCCATCTCCCAGCCCCCACCCCCAGCCCCCAAAAAGAAAAAGCTAGTTTAAAATACCATAGTCAACACCACCTCTCTAAATAAAGATCTTCCGTCTACAAAACAAACGCAGGATCGCAGAAGCCTCTGCATGTGTGAAGCTGGCAAAAATCGCATCAGAATCTTGCTCAAGTCCTGACACTGACTTACATTCCTCATTCTGGTGGTGTCTGCATTCGCAGATGCTGGGCCTACAAAAGTGCCCCCGCCGGAGGGAGCTGGAGCCTCTTCCCTTAGGCTTGCAGGGGGCTCCCCAGTTTCCTGGGCTCACACTCTTGCAGAGATGATTTCACTCGGAGGGGTGTGTTTCTCACATTTTTGAAACCTGGGAGAAAACGGAATTCTTCTCAGTTCACGCCCGGTCCCCTCTCTGGATGCTGCAGGTCCCTGGGAACCTACATTGTTATTTCTCTCTTCACTTCAGCTCTGATGGGATGTGGTGCGTGCTCCTTCCTGGGCCTGTCTCCTGAGCAGGAGAGAAGCCGGAAGCAGCCCAGCCTGCCATCAGGGTTAGCTCTGCCACGGGGTCTTGTCCCAGATTCCACATCCCAGCTCCCTGCCCTGACTCATATTCTACCTGGAGATGGAGAGGCAGCAACTGTAGCTTTCCCCCCTCGACTTTCTATCAAATCGAACCAGGAAGCTTTTTTTTAAATACAGAATAACTGTTCAGTAACAGAAAGATATTGTTTCACAAGAGCCATCTGGCCAACACCAGAGAGACAGAATCATTGCAACTACAAGGGTCTCAGTTTGAACCGTAAGAGTCCTTGCACCTTGTAAGTAGTAGCTACCACGTTCATGTGAGCCATGTGTGTGTTGGGGGGGGACACAGCACTTCCCCCACCATATCCCCCTCACCCTGATTGCTTTAGGTGGGCAGAGACTGAGGTCAGGTCTGCAGGCATGGCTGCCAAACTCCAGGGTAGCAAAGCAAGACTGAGCAGGCTGGCTTTTCTCTCCAAACAGTTGACCGGAAAGTGCAAGGTTGAGCAACTTCATGCTGAAGATCACAATTGATCTATCATTAGACCCATTTCCCCTACTGTCCTCTGGTGACTTTCCGATATTAAATTTTCAGGGAAACCCATCTGCTGTGTTTCGCTCCCTGGGACCATTTGATCTATCACCTAAAAATCAATTGTCAACTTGCAGCCACAAGGAAAGACTTTACTACTTGGGGGGAAGGAGGTGGGGATGGATAATGGAGAGCAGGAGAGATTCATTTATAGTTTTTAAAGAAAAGGATGATAATTCCCCTGTTTTAGCATCAGTTCCTTCCTGCAAGTCCCTATTTCATCGCTATTCTACAATGGGAAATTGTGGAAATAGGAAATTGAATGCTTTCACCAAGTGCAGATATTTCGTGATAACAGAATAAGGTGTGAGATTATGTTTGCTGACTTTCAGTTTGCTGAATTGGGGGTTCTTCCTTCCCGAAAACCCAAGGAGTCACCTCGAATCATCCAGCCATTTTAACCACCCCTATCCCTCCCAGCCAAACCCTCTTTGTAAAAGCATCCTTGCTGCCTCCCCTGGACAAAAGGACAGCCCTGAGGGAGGGGGACTCCTTGCATCTTTGGAGCCATTTCCCTGCAGGCTGGAGGAGGGCAGCAATGCTTCCTTTCGTGATAAATTCCCCCCCTGGCTCTTGCATCTGATTCCCAGGTAGGTACAAATGAGCATTCATTTTTGCATCTAGGAATGTGGATAATGACAACAACAGGCCTTCCCGAGGGACCTACATACATGATTAACTCTACAGTAAAATACTTAGAAATCTATTTAAGGTGGAAGATACTCTATTAATGCATTTTGCCTGCTACCGGTTCATTATTATGGCTGGGCAGAAAAAAATAATTCTTCTCACTGGCTCTTTAAGATGTTCCGTTTATACCAGCCTGCATGCACTTGATCTGAGCCAGGCAGACAGACCATCTCTGGCTCTGGCCCTGGAGGGTCAGTGCTGAGCTGTGGCCTCCCAGCACTGGCAGAAAGGAGGCCCACCCAGCTCACATGAGGCTCGAGATGAGCAAAGGAAAGCCCCTCGCAGCCTCATACCTGCTCTCTGAACCCTGGGATCCAAACTTTATTCAAACATGGAAGTTTAGAAAGTGGGGAGAGGCCCCCACAATTAATCAGGTAGAATCCATTCCTTTCAAACTCCTTAGGGAAGTGGTTCGAAGAGATGAAGATCCAAATCGTATGTCAACTCCCTGCCCAGCCCCTAATCCCTAAATAGAACCAACATTTAGCGGCTTATCTTCTATCCTGTCTCTTGCTTCATGAAACTGCAGGATTTGCTTTATTTCCCCAGCATATCCGAGTTAATGAAAAAGGGATGACAGTCAGAGCCATTTCATTATTTGTGCTCTTGATAAGAAACAACTTCCTCCTGGAAAGCAGATTCCTAAGGAGCACCCACCTCCACCTTCTTCCCCATCGTCTCCCCGTCCTCCTCCCCTTCCCGCTTACATGCACCCATACTGTACACATAAATCAACTTGTCACAGCTTGTCTCCGTGCTGACAGTCGTAATTGCTTCAGGTTATAAAAATATCTATAGGACAATGCCTTTCCAGCACACACACCGCAACACGCACACGCACACGCACACGCACACCCTGAGTGAGCAAAAGAAAACAATCATAGTCCCTTTAACAATCCCATGACCGCAAGGCAGGGGTGAGTGGGTGCTAGCCTGCTGACAGGTGGGGAAACAGAGGTACACGGAAGGGTTCTGGCAGACAGAGAAGCATCTACGCACGCACTAAGGCGGGGTTGGAACTGAAGGGTTCCAGCGAAAGGAAAATCAGCTGCTGTTTTTGTTTTACTCTACTACCTACAGCAAGCCTGAGTCAGTGGCAGAGCTGTGAATATGCCACCCAGGAGCACTCGCTTCAGAAATGCCAGCTCCTCTCCATCTCTAAAAAAGGCGAAAGGCCCCCCTCTCCTGGCGGAGATTCCAAATTGGAGCGCAGGCCAGAAGATGATGAATGCAGGGTGGTCAGAGCGGCCTGGCACCCAATGCCAGTGGGTATTGGAAGCTGTCATCAGAAAAGGCGGGGCCGATCTGGGCAAACATTCTCTGGAGGAGCAGGGCAGGGCTGGACGCTGGGAAAACTACTCGCCATTCTTCCTCTTGGGTGACTACAGGGTCAAGATGAAATGGTTCAGCTGGGCCGGCATCTAGCATCTCCCTAGAGATGTAGACTCCACAGAGAAAAAGAGGTCACCCATAGAGAGAATGGAGAAGGAGGAGAGAAAGACATGGCAACGGTCAGACTACCTAGGGACTCCGAAAGCCATGAAACCTCCTAAGAGATGTCTAAAGTGCAGAGGCCTGCAGACCTAAGGGTCCCAGGTTCCATTCAGGTCAAGGGCATGTGCCTGGATTGCCAGCTCAGTCCCCAGCAAGAGGCAGCCAAACAATGATTTCTCACTCATCATTGATGCTTCTATCTCTCCCACTCCTTCGTCTCTGAAATCAATAAAAATATATTTTTTAAAAAGAAGAAAGTTAGAGATACTGAGATGGATGGCATTGCCCTCAACTTGCTTGTAGTATGGTGCTGTTGGGCTTGGGGGTGGTTTTATTTGCATAGGCATTCGGGATTGAAGGGACACTGAGCTCAAGCCCAGGCTCCCTGTAAGCCCTTGAGAACACTTACCGCTGAGAACAAGCTGAGACGGGCCTGCTCTTTGGAACGGATTGTCCCATTACGGTTGTCCTGAGAGCCAGACTCTGACCCTGGCTGTCTGAGCTCATGTAGAATGGCTTTAGGAGGGGAAAGGATGCTCTCAAGGATTTACAAATATAGGGAAGAAATGCATGGACGCATGGACACAGGAAACAAGTGTTTTTTGACCCTGGATGCTGGCCGAGCCCTGGGTGGTGGGTTGAAGCTGTGGAGGAGAGAGACTTAACCTGAGGAAGCACACTTTGGAGCCAGAGAGGCAGGTTTTCAAGCCAGTTAACTGCCACGTGTCCAAAACAGAAAGCATCCCAACACTCCACGACGTTTTGAATTTAATTTAAAACAATCAATTCGCACCGAAATCGGTTTGGCTCAGTGGATAGAGCGTCGGTCTGAGGACTAAAAGGTCCCAGGTTCGATTGCCTTTCTAGCCTCAGAGGGCACCCATCTAAAAAAAGGATGGGATGTCTGAAGGGCTGTGTCTGACTGAAAACCTCTAACTGCTCCAGGATGCTGTGTTCATGCGTCCATCGATTCATTCAGTACATATTTATTGATTAGGGATGACCATGGGATCTGGACTCAGACAGACCAGGAGTCAAACACTCATCTTCTCCATTACTAATGGGGTGACCTTGGGGAAATAAGTTAACCTGTTTGTAAAACAGCGCTGATAATGGTCCCCACTGCAGAGCTGCTGTGAGGATGAAATGAGACAAGAGATGGAGAGGATTTGGCACAGGGCCTGCTACAAGGCAGGAATGACCCACATGGCAGCTCCTGTGCTCCTGGACTGGGACTGGGGAGGGCGGTACCAGCGGAGGTGCTCCCCTCCTTCACAGGAGCTCCAGGTGCCATTCATTCAAAGGACCTAGGAGCCCTATGACCAAAGGCCTGTGAACGCCATCTGTGTACACATCCTGGTGGGTTTCATCCCAGGGACACAGCAGGAACATCCTGCTGGGATGTGGTCAGAAAGGGGAAGTGGCTTAGCTCTCAAACCAAGACAAGTGATCCTCCGGCTTTCACCACAGTGTCACAGCCCCTAGGGTGTTCCTCAAAAACACAAGCAGGATAGAGGCCCGAGCTGGAGAAACAGGGCAGGGCTTTGTGGCAGCTGGGAACTTTTATCTGTCATGTTCCCATGGGCACCTGAAAGGTAGGGAAATAAACTGAGAAAAAAGACAGCTCCAGCTCATCCTAAAGTGAGGGACACCCTCTGACCTCCTTCTGCTGAAGGTGTTAGCCCTTCTCTGCTCCTGTGGGCCTGTGGCTAAATCCAGAGCCTCCTTCATCTACATTGCATAAAAGGGTAATATGCAAAGTGACCCTAATGGAGGAACAACCGATTGCAATGACGCTCACTGAACACCAGGGGGAAGACACTCAACACAGGAGCTGCCCCCTGGTGGTCAGTGTGCTCCCACAGGGGTTGCTCCACTCAGTCACAAACCTGGCTGAAGGTTGCGAGCCTCTCCTGCCTCCTCAGCAGTTCTAAGGATTTCCAACTGCGATGTAGGCCCACTCTGGGATGTCTGACTGCCAGCTTAGGCCCAATCCCCTGGGGAGCAGGCCTAAGCTGGCAGGTGGACATCCCCCGAGGGCTTCCATGCTGCACAAGTGCATGAATTTTAATGCACCGGGCCTCTAGTTAATAATAATATCCTGTGCCCAACTCATTGCTCTTTATTTCTACTGTTGACCATCCCAGGGCCATGCTTCTGGACCTGGTACCCTCTGCAGAAGGGGACAGGGTTACATTTGTCTACATGATGAATAGACACATTCTAGTGTTTTCAGGATGCAGACCAAGCAGTCAGGCAGTGCCTTCTCATTTAGAAAGAGCTCTTTGAATGCCAAGCTCACCAGCCCCCAACTTGGAGCTTAAAAACCTAAATACCTAAATTTTCTATCAGAAAAACTTGTCTTATGTCTGCTCCTGCATGCTTTTCTTCCTACACAACTACCTGTTACACATGTTTGCCTCTCATCCTTCTCTTCATTTTCTTTAGAAGTTTTACTCACTGTTCCCCAATCAAGAGCAGGAGCAGAAGAGGTAAATTATAATGAGACAAGAATTTGCTCAATAACATATGGGCTTGCCCAGCTGGTGTGGCTCAGTGGTTTAATGTCAACCTATGAACCAGGAGATCACAGTTGATTCCGGACAGGGCACATGCACAGGTTGCAGGCTTGATCCCCAGTGTGTGGCATGCAAGAGGCAGCTGATCAATGATTCTCTCTCATCATTGACATTTCTCTCTCTCTCTCTCCCTCTCCCTTCTTCTCAGAAATAAATGTGTGTATGTGTTTTAAAAAATAACATATGGGCTCCATTGTATTTTTTATTGGAGGTGACAATTTTATAAATTTCATTTTGAAACCAGAAGATCTGGGTTCTAGTCTCAACTCAGGCCATCATTACGTTACCTTAGATAAGTCACTTGCTTTCTTGACTATTTCGCTTTTTCAAAAGAAACAACAACTTCATAAATGGGTCTATGAGAAGATCGAATGTTAGTGCAGCCAAATGGGCTAAAGCACTTGAGAAAGTTAAAAGAACTGTTCCAGAATAAGATGATAAGGAGGAGCTGGAGGTCAAGGGTACTGAATTCCAGCCTCAAGTTGCCCACTTACTGACTGTATGCAGCTGCCCGAGTCATTCCCGCTGACTGCCTAAAGGAGGAGTTTGGATTAGATGACTTCCAAGGACCCTTCCAGCTCTGACAGGCTACAGTTTGGTGCTGCCTAGCCCTCTTGTGGGAAGCAGCTTATACTTCATGTTCATCCTCCTGAGGGAAACAGCCCTCCGCATCGCGTCTTTCCACTCTTCTCACTCGCCCTTCAGAGGTCAGAAAAGCGCTGTGCAAGGCAATCACTGAGCTGCACCGCCTCCAAACCACGCTTATGGGAGAGCCAAGAGGATGAAATTCTTCTGATAAAGGGTTTCTTTAAGGAAGAGAAAACCCCACAATGCAACCGGCGCTGTTCATCTTCAATAAATATGCTCTTAATATTTAACTGGCATTTATTTAAACTTACAGTAACTGTCCTATTAAATCTAAATTAATTGTCCATTTGGGAATCTTCTCCTAAAGCCTCGCTGGAGCATGGCTGTCTCGATCGTGGTCTGTGCTAGGCATCTAGCCATAAAGGGAACATTTAAGTCATCCTTTTAAGACGGGGCTGATAGAGCATCATGGCTGGACAAGCCGTGGAGGTCAACTGGACCAGTAAGTTTTATAACTTGTGTCTTTTGACTTTCTGGGGGCCTATTTTCCCCAACTCTTTAGTAAGGGAGTATGTTGTGCTCCCTATAACTATCTCCTTCCTCTCCTTTATATTTTTAATCTCTCTCTCTCTCTCTCTCTCTCTCTCTCTCTCTCTCTCTCTTGCTTCTCCCCCCCCCCCCCCCCCTTTCTATAGCAGTGATGTTTTCCATTTGGACTTTGTATTTTACACTCATTCTGCTGTGTTTTTTGTCTCAGTTCTACAGAATTTCTTAGGATAAGCCATTTTGGATACAGAGCAAATTCTGTATACACAGATATGGACGCATACATATATGTACTATATGTATATAGTATTTTATGTGTCACAAACAACATTTGATAATAGCAGCTGTATATAAAAGAGGAAGAGCTGTGAAATAATCCCTGAGTCACACTGCTTTATAAGGGGCAGTGAGAGTGTAATTGGGTAGAACTGATCTTTGCTATCCCTGAGATCAATCAATATTTTTTATTATAAATGTGGTCCCGGCTGAACTTCTGGGATGTTATTTTGCTATGTTTATAAAACATTTACAGCATTTCAACATCACACACACACACACACACACACACACACTCACCCTCTCTCACCCACTGGTTTCATCCAATCAGTTCACTAGTGAACCATGTGGATTAAAAATAAACACCTAATCAGACGGGTTTGTGTTCAAGCTGAGTTAATTTTCCTCAAGGCGTGGGAATTGGTTGAGACTAAAATAATTTACCTTAAGGATTCTAAGGTTTTAGTCCCTGAGTTAGATGTATACATGTTCACTGTCTGCCTTGCAGGGAGGGCCTGAAGCGGGGGAGGTGAGGCAGAGAGCATGGAGGCGGAGATGGGAATGGTTAGAGAAATATGAGGGCATGGGAGAGAAGATGGGCGGATGGGAAGACATACCACACATTATTAAAAGGACTAACCATATTCTCCGCTCTTTGCTTGTGGAAGGCTGGCATTTGCCCTGCCTCTAGGAGCCATGCTTCTTTGCATTTCTAACTAAGCTAATACACAAATCACCCCTCTTCCTTTTGCCTCTTTACTTCAGCCACTGTCAAGTGAGACCAAAGACTCTAGATAGTCCTAAGAGTCTTAAAAAAAAAAATCCTTTGTATTGTCCTAATTGGTTTGGCTCAATGGATAGAGCACCACCTTTGGACTCAAGGGTCCCAGGTTCGATTCCAGTCAAGGGCATGTACCTTGGTTGCAGGCACATTCCTAGGGGGTGGTGTGCTGGAGGCATCTGATGGATGTTTCTAACTCTCTATCACTCTCTCTTCCTCTGTAAAAAATATCAATAAAATATATTTTAAAAAATTCTTTGTAGCTGAAACTGGTTTGGTTCAGGGGATAGAGCATCGGTCTGTGGACTGAAAGGTCCCAGGTTCGATTCCAGTCAAGGGCATGTACATTGGTTGCAGGCACATCCCCGGTGGGGGGTGTGCAGGAGGCAGCTGGTCGATGTTTCTCTCTCATCAATGTTTCTAGCTCTCTATCCCTCTCCCTTCCTCTCTGTGAAAAATCAATAAAATATATATATATTTTTTTTTAATTCTTTGTATTCCAAGTTCTTTATTTTGTTGAGTCTTAGAAATTCAGGAAATAAGTGAACACATTTCTGTATGCTTGTGCATGACCCTGCCTTTACGGTACCTGTCCATCTTTTTCATCTTGACTCATTACCACTCTGAGCTCAGGGCCTTTCCCGGTGAAGCAGAGCAGGCCGCAGCTACAATGTCACATCTCTTCTCACCTGGGAGTTGAGATGTGTTCTGTTCTGGAAAGGAATGAGTCCCCTAAACCTTGTGTGCACTTTCTCTGTCCAGTTCACTACAAAGCTACGGGTAGTAAGGAAGCCAGAGCAATCTGTAAGTGGCTTGGGAACATGGACTTAAATGCTCCTCAGGTAGCTGTAAGCTAGGGGAGAGAACAGGGAAGATGTTGGGAGTGTACATGTGAATAAGTGACAACACGTGAAAATAATTTATCTAGGCTTTCACAACAGTTTTGACAAGGTGTCAAGATCAAAGATGCCTTAATAAAAAAAAGTGCGTAATGAGGATACTATTTTTTCCCAAAGGTAGAACATTAGCTTAAAGCTAAAACACAAATCAAGGCTGGATTGACATGTTTCTATATGGAGAAATAGTAATACAGGATTTCCCCAAGGATGACTTGCTGGGACAAACCAAATGTAATATTATTTTTATTTTTTTATTAAATGGGGTTGGGGTGACATTGGTCAACATGAACATATAGGTTTCAGGTGTGGGTTTCTATATGACAGGAGTTATATGTTGCACTGTTTGACCACCACCCAAAGTCAAATCTTCTTCTGTCACCTTATATTAGGACTCATTTCTCCCCCTAAACATAGTAATATGTTTTAAATATATTTAATTTGCCGGAAACCAATCATTGTCTCACTAATAGAAAGCTGTAAAAGGCTGGTCAACCTTGAAGCTCTGAAAGGTCAGAGCCCACCGCTCCCTGTCTAATTGAGACAATGGTAACTGAGGCAACTTCTCCATCAAATAATCATGTAAATCTTTACTGATATGATAATCATATTACCTGCCTAAGGGCTATGGGTGTATCCCAAACCTGTTTAAGGGTAATGGGTGTATCCCATAGTCTCAATAAAAGGGATAGCAAGGCCGAAGACTAGCAGCAGTCCTCCCACTAGAGGTGGGCTCTCACCTGGCTCCCCATATTGCCAAATTAAATTTCTTCTAGTCTCTTTCATTTGTGTTCAGCCCTTCTCCAGAACCCAACCCAAACCCTGAACCACATAGGACATGAAAGGGGTTCCCACATTAATTGATTTCAGAAAGGAGATAGAAACATCAATTATGAGAGAGAATCATAAATCGGCTGCCTCCTGCATGCTCCACACTGGGGATCAAGCCTGCAATCCAGCATATGCTCTGGCCTGGAATCAAACCACAACCTCCTAGTTCATAGGTCAGTGCTCAACCACTGAGCCAAGCCAGCTGTGCAATGTAATATTTTTTTTATCAATGATCAGTCAAAGGGAATTCATAAAGAACTATCCCAAATTTGCGGAGACATTACGTTTCCTTAATTAATTAAATCTTCAGTTGATGTAGATGAGCTGCAAATAATCCACGAAGTTATGAGAGCATGTGAAGAAGCAGGCAAAGGAGAAAACCAAGCATGGAAGTTGGAGTTAATGGCTCTGACTTTAAGTCCAAGCTCAGCAAATTGCCAGCTTAACCTTGGATAATTATCTTACCTATTAGAGCCTTAATTTTCTCCTGACTAAATAGGGATGTCACCTACCGCATATATTTGCTGCAAGGTTAAATGAGATAGTACTGTAAAGTACCCAATGAAGTACCCGGCATGTGGTACGGACCCCACAAATGGAAGCTAGTGATTATTCTCTCACAACACAGGAGGACCACCTTGGAAGCAGTCATGGCAAGTGGCTCTGAGCTCTAATTCTACAATATTCTGGACTATGAGACTACATATTATCTGCAGGTATCTGGATTTTTTTTTATTTTTTATTTTTCTTTTTGCCAAAAAGTAAATGTTATGTCATATTATGGCTGTTAGGATACTGGGGAAAAATAAAAATAAAGAAATGTTGTCTTTATACAAAATTACAGTATTCTATAATATGTGTAATATTATGTGGGATACTGTTACTGCATTCAAATAGTACTAATAAACATTATCATTGTGCCTCACAAATAATACGAAAGCTTCATGTGCCAAATTTCTGAAGTGAGCAATTAGGAGTCACTTTTAATATCTCCTGCCTCCCCACCGGACCCTCCCATATGATTCATCTGCTCCTCCTCTCTTCTGTGGGTTCACGACCAGCTGCCACCTTTCTCTACCACCTCCCTCTGTCCTAAACATCATACTTCCCTGTTTTCTTCCTGGGATTCCTGAGATTCCTCTCCATGAATTTGTCCATCTGCTCTTGCCAGACCTATGTCAGGGTCCACATTGAAATGACATTTCCTGATTTCTGATCATGTCCCCCTTTGGTCCATTCTTCAGTGACTCCACACAGCAATTTGAAACAGCCCCAAATCTTTCATGTGGTTTCTGAATCTTAAAGGCATGGCCTGAGTCTACTTCCACTTTTTCTTCTCGGTGCCTCCTCCTTATGGAGTCAAGTCAGTCTTTATTTCAATGTATTGTTATTTTATTTTTTTTTAATATATTTTATTGATTTTTTTATAGAGAGGGAGAGGGATAGAGAGTTAGAAACATCAATGAGAGAGAAACATTGATCAGCTGCCTCCTGCACACCCCCTACTGGGGATGTGCCTGCAACCAAGGTACATGCCCTTGACTGGAATCCTTCAGTCCACAGGCCTATGCTCTATCCACTGAGCCAAACCGGCTATATTGTTATTTTAATACCGCTGGTTCCTCTTTCTCAACTGAGAAGCTTTGTGCCTGTGGCATTACTGCCTAAAACACTGTCCTTACATTTTCCTGGCTAAATCCTAGCCATCCTTTTCAGTTCTAACTTCCTCTAAAGACCTTACCTAACCATTCCATTCTAAGGTAAATGCCCATTGAATCAGTACTTCTAATATTCATAATACTCATAATGGTTTAAGTTCTGTGCTTTCTCTGTTATATTCCTGAAGTGTAACACAATATCTGGCACATAGTAGGTTTCTGAGAAATATTTGCTAAATTTAAGTGAAGAGTACAACTGGGGAAAATCCAAATATTAAAATGATTTTCTGGCAGGGACTTCAAATGTAGGAACATTGAGGAGGAGAAGACATTTGGTATTTAAGAAGTACTATAAGGGTAGCGTATCCACACATTTAATGACCAGATTCTTCTAGAAATACAAAAGAACCACAATAAATTAAAAGATGGTCTTTTAATAAAAACAAACATGTCTGCATAAAAGGTTATACAGGCAAAATAATATCTAAATAAGATAAGGAAGGGTTTGGATAAATTAGTGGGTGACAGACCCTTATAGGTTTATTAGGTTATGGGTGTCTGATACATAGCTCTAACCTTTGAAATATGATTCCCATGCAGAATTGCCACTGTCCAAAACTGGTAACTAGGACATCTAAATTGATATGACCCAGTACGACCTTTCTAATGTCAAGTTTCCATCTACTGGTCATTCTATTTA
The DNA here is from genome assembly GCF_964339955.1 of Pipistrellus hanaki. Classification (NCBI taxonomy): domain Eukaryota; kingdom Metazoa; phylum Chordata; class Mammalia; order Chiroptera; family Vespertilionidae; genus Pipistrellus; species Pipistrellus hanaki. The sequence goes on along the minus strand of NC_140521.1, from coordinate 15,358,428 downwards.
TCTCCATTGCCAGGGATAAGGAATTATGCTTATCTTTCCTGTGCACACCTTACAGCCACCCACTCTAGCATATGGGTGAACAGTTGGTAAGAGCATGTTTAAAATGCTGCAAGGAAATGTGTGCATGTGTGTGTGTGTGTGTGTGGGTGTGTGTGTGTGTGTGTGTGTGATTGGGGTGGGGGGAGAGGGAGAGGCAAAAGGAGAGGGAGAGGGAGAAGAAGAGGGAGAGGGAGAGGGAGAAGGAAGGGAGGAGAGAGAGAGAAAGAAAGAGAGAGAGATTTGTGTCAAAAATGAGCCTGGAGCAGAGGGAAGCCCTGCCTTCTGTTCTTACCACCCAATCCCTTAGCTCAGTGGTAGGCAAACTGCAGCTTGTGAGCCACATGCGGCTCTTTGGCCCCTTGAGTGTGGCTCTTCCACAAAATACCATGGCCTGGGTGAGTCTATTTTGAAGAAGTGGCATTAGAAAAAGTTTAAGTTTTTAAAATTTGGCTCTCAAAAGAAATTTCAATCGTTGTGCTGTTGATATTTGGCTCTATTGACTAAGGAGTTTGCCGACCACTGCTTAGCACCTTCCCCCAGGGCTGACTCCTGATTTGAACTCTTAAAGGCTTAGGACTCCTACCCTGCCCTGCACTCATTGCTTCCTTGATAGTCACCTCCTGATAGACTTTAGCACTTTCCACACCTCCTCCAACTCCCTCCTCCCAAAGGCTCAACATTGATTAGCTGAAGAGCTGCACTGGAGAGTCTTCAACTTGGTCGCATGGTCTTTTCCATCCCACTGCTTCTCTGTGTCAGCCTCCTTTTCAGTCAGTTGTATGTTTTTCTACATTTTTCAATCTAGTGGAAAAGAACTAGCCCAAAACAATAGATAATGAATGCACAGGCCTCGGTTCTTGGCTTATATTCCATAAGACTTGCTTCTCCAGAAGGTGTCTAACTAGAACTTCATTTGGGAAGCTGTGTCACTTTTATTTCCTGCTATGCAATGACCCCCCAGAGATCCAAAGAAATGGAATGCCCAGGACTAGATGGCTCTACAAAATGTTCTCCCTCTCTCTTTTTTAAATATATTTATTGATTTTTTACAGAGAGTAAAGGAGAGGAATAGACAATTAAAAACATCGATGAGAGAGAAACATCAATCAGCTGCCTCCTGCATGCTCCCCACTGGGAATGTGCCTGCAACATAGGTTCATGCCCTTGACCAGAATCGAACCTGGGACCCCTCAGTCCACAGGCCAAAGCTCTATCCACTGAGCCAAACCGGTTAGGGAAAGGCTAAAAGAGGTTAGTTGGAAAGACTGTTTCTGATGCCCAGTTGAGATGCACTTACTGAAGGAGTGTGTATGAGGACAGGTCACGTGACACATCAGGAACTCTCTTACTCTCCATCCAGCCCCCAAGGCTACAGTCTGCTGCAGAGCCCAACAGGAATAACTGTACAGATAATCAATGAATCACTAGTGGAATACATATTACAAAGGGAAAGTGCAAGATTACAGCAGAGCAGAAAAGGGACGGGGCAGTGTCTTATTCACAATCACTCTGTCGCAGCTCAGACCAAGGTAAAATATGTTCAACAACAAATCAATGTAAGAAGGATGCTTGAATGAATAAAGATGTAAAAACACCTGGAACCTAACATTTCAACATTTTTCCATGAGGTCAATTAGTTATGCCTTCCCCTACATAGACATCTCTAACACAGACCCCTTTTTTCTTCCAAGAGAAGGTAGGATTCTAAGGAAATGAGGTGCCCTTCTCGTATTCTTATTATTGATCAATCCAAAATAAAAGAAATGTATAAATATTTTCAGTACACTCATTTTGCTCTTAGGAAAGCTAACTCATCGCATGCTCAGAAGAAAAAAAAAAAAATCCACTCTAATCCCAACATCCAATTTATGACCTCCTACCACTCTCCATCCAAGAATAACATTAATAATAATCAGACTATTAGCCAGGGTGCTCGGGTTGAACCTGAAAAACTTGAGAAACTACCTTATAAATTATTTTCCAAGGATATCATCCTTAAGCCTTACAACTGACTCTGAATTCTGGGAATCGAGCATAATTACATGGAAATTGACAGGACACAAATGCCAGGAATCCTGTTAACCTTTAATACTTCAAAAAAAAATTCTCCTTGTAATTATCTTTTCCCCTTTGTCTAAAATGTTACTGCTGAATTTTTAGAGGCTTAAGCAAACATGCAAGTGAGTGGATTGCAGAATCTTGATCTCTGTTTGGGGATGCTAGAGTTTTCCAGGCTTTCCATGGAATGAGGAGGCACTAAACGGGCCCTTGGAATTTGACTATTTCTAGAAGTTGTATCCATCTTTGCATTTGCTCTGCTCTAGTTCTCTGCTTAAATGACCCATGCTGAGTAGAAGCTCCTTTGCATGAGCAATTATAGTGGAAGTGTAGGTCTGAGGCATTGAGTGTCTAATGCAATCTCTGACCTGTTCTATGTCTTTGGAAAAATGATTGCACCTTTTTAGTGCCCGGGATTTCCTTTCTGTGAAGTGCATATAATGGCATTTAACTCTAACAGCAATAATATTTGCATAGCCCTTTAAATTTTACTGTGGACATTTGCATCCCTTATCTCACTTGCGTAGGAATGTCTCCTGCAATTCCTTTTTTCCCAACTTCACTGATACAGCTAAGGCGCTCTTGGTTCTTTTCTCCACTATTTTGTTTAATCTTAATTCATCGGCCCTCGACTCTGCATGCACCTAAACCAGTGCTTTTCAACTGGGGCGGCATGGACTCCTCCATAGGGAGTGGGGAAAAGTTGGGGGGAGCCCTGACCGGTTTGGCTCAGTGGATAGAGCATCAGCCTGCGCACTCAAGGGTCCCAGGTTCAATTCTGGTCAAGGGCATGTACCTTGGTTGCGGGCACATCCCCAGTAGGGGTATGCAGGAGGCAGCTGATCGATGTTTCTCTCTCATCGATGTTTCTAACTCTCTCTCCCCCACCCTTCCTCTCTGTAAAAAAATCAATAAAATATATTTAAAAAAAAAAAAAGTTGGGAGATTGTCACCATGATTAGAGAGGTAGTTCTGTCACTTGGTATGTGCATGGGGTCAGGGAGGCAAGGTTCTCAGCAATGCAGGAATATTCAGTCACATGTCAAATACCTGCCAGACATTCAGGTGAGAGGAACCTTTAAAAATAAATAAATAAAATCAAAAGCCTAACATTTCCTGCTTTTGAAATGTAAACACAAAGTGTGTCCACAAGGTTTTCACATTCTCTGGACCTCCAGGAAGAAGCCACCTGTAAGCTAAGGGAAGGTTGTGTTTTGATTTGTTTGGATCATCACCAAGAGTTTTTCTCTGGTTTAGAAAGTCACAGGACTGCCGAAACCGGTTTGGCTCAGTGGATAGAGCGTCGGTCTGCGAACTGAAAGGTCCCAGCTTCGATTCCGGTCAAGGGCATGTACATTGGTTGTGGGCACATCCCCTGTAGGGGGTGTGCAGGAGGCAGCTGGTCGATGATTCTCTCTCATCGATGTTTCTAACTATATCTATCCCTCTCCCTTCTTCTCTGTGAAAAAATCAATAAAAATATATTAAAAGAAAAAAAAAAAGAAAAGAAAGTCACAGGACCAATGGAAATGCTTTTCATGGCACCTGAGTCATGATTCTACATCCTTGTGCCAGTCTGCTCTGGACCAGTATATTTATGGAGGTTCTGCATATGGAAATCTTATGGTATGGGTGTGCCTAAAGATTTATTTTACCTCTATTTATCAATCTTTCTTTAATATATTTTATTAATTTTTTTACAGAGAGAAAGGGAGAGGGAGAGAGAGTTGGATAGAGAGTTAGAAACATTGATGAGAGAGAAACATTGATCAGTTGCCTCCTGCATACCCCCTACTGGGGATGTGCCCACAACCAAGGTACGTGCCCTTGACCAGAATCGAACCTGGGACCCTTCAGTCCACAAGCTGATTCTCTATCCACTGAGACAAACTGGTCAGGGCTATTTATCAATCTTTTCTTATTTATTTCTTTTGTAGAAACAATTAGGACATTTTTTTAAGTAGGTGCATAGGCAGCTTATTTTATCTCTAAACTGAATTTTGTAAAACAATAAGGGTATGACAAATATTCGGGCAAATAACTGCTGATATAAACAACTCCATATACAGACGCCAGCTTCATCTTTCTAAAGTATGGTTCTTGTCCAGCCAGCATGGCTCAGTGGTTGTGCATTGACCTATGAACCAGGAGGTTACAGTTCAATTCCCTCTCAGGGCACATGCCTGATTGCGAGCTCAATCCCCAGTATGGAGCATGCAGGAGGCAGCCGATCAATAATTCTCTCTCATCATTGATGATTCTTTCTCTCTCTCCCTATCCTTTTCTTTCTGAAATCAATAAAAATATACTTAAAAGATAAAACATGGTTCTTTATTCTTAGAAAGTCCTTGCTATCTATGTTCTTCACCTGCTCTTTAATTGTCTTTATCTGTTCAGGAAATTTCAGTGGCCGCCCTGCCTGTGGTGTATAATTCAAATTCCAAAGCTGGCAGTCAAGGTACTGAAAATATCCCAAGCTAGCTTTCTGGTCTTTGTCTCTGTGGCAGCCCCACCCCCACCCTCATCCACCATCCTGTGACTATTCAGCCACTTTGCACATCTCAGACTTGGTATTTACTCAGACTTTGGCTCTGCCAGGATTCACGTTCCTTCCAACCACAAATGTCTAAATCCCATCTGAACATCAAGGACCAGTTACAATTCCATTTCCTTCATTAAACATTACTTTCACTCATGCCCCATGCTCCTCACCCCCATCCACCCCCCCAACCGTTAGAAACAAATCCTTTTTTAAAAAATTGTGTTTTATTGATTTTTTTTTTACAGAGAGGAAGAGAGAGGGATAGAGAGTCAGTAACATCGATGAGAGAGAAACATCGATCAGCTGCCTCTTGCGCACCCCCTACTGGAGATGTGCCCGCAACCAAGGTACATGCCCCCAACCAGAATCGAATCTGGGGCCTTTCAGGTATCCACTGAGCCAAACCGGTTTCGGCGAAACAAGTACTTTTAATGAGAGAAATAAAACTCATTATACATGTTGTATCACAATTGAATGTAGATTTGTCTGATCTTCCCTAGTAGACCACAGCTCTCTGGAAGCAGGTTCCATTTCTTGTTCATTCTGTTCCTTCCCAAGGCTGAACCGGGTATATGGCCCAGTGTAGGAGTTCAATCAACACTCATGGAATTGAATGGGTCTCTGAGTAATTGAGAGAGATGTCTAGGTACTATTACCTTAATTTGCACACCAGGAAAATGAGCTGTAAATTACTGAATGGTACAATATTTTGTGCGGAGCATAAGATGAGCCATGCTGTGGGGTGGGGGGTGGAGGGGGCACGCTATTACCTCCAGCTCCTTCAAGTCTCAGAGCTACACTTAGGAAAACACCTAGAGAGGCCAGCTCACATTTCTGCTGAAACAGAACCAAACTGTTCATTGCTAGGCCTGTTGCCCAATATCCGGGGTTGCATTTCTATCATCCTCTAGGCCCGTGGTTTGCAAACTGCGGCTCGCAAGCCACATGTGGCTCTTTGGCCCCTGGAGTGTGGCTCTTCCACAAAATACCACAACCTGGGTGAGTCTATTTTAAAGAAGTAGCATTAGAAGGAGTTTAAGTTTAAAAAATCAGGCTCTCCAAAGAAATTTCAATTGTTGTCCTGTCGATATTTGGCTGTGTTGACTCATGAGTTTGCCAACCACTGCTCTAGGCCATTGATGGTGGCAAATCTTCTCTCTCAATCCTGTCACCAAGTGGAGCTGCAGGTTTTGTGCTTTTAAGACCCTGTTCCAGCAGAATTCAGCCAGAATGAAGGCATGCATTTCCCAGAAACCCCCTCCAGCTCTGCCTGGTGGCGGGAGGGTCATGTTGCAGCTGTGCCCCTGGCCCGGCTCCCGCCACAGCTGAGCCCATCCATCACGGCCGAAGCCTGCTCTTCTCCCACACCGCTCGACTGGGAAATGGAAGTGGACCTTTAACAGAACATTGTCTTAGGAGAGTGTGAAGCAAGGCTGACAGAGAAAGGAAGATTCATTCCTGACACCCATCATGCTAATATCTGTCACCCAAGTGACATTTTCCCTTTAATGATGAAAAATGCACCAGGAAAGAGGGAGGAGAAGGAGCCACTTTGCAGAGCTGCTCTGGTCTGATGGAGGAAGAACCTCTGCCGTTGCTGGTGGGCAGTTTGAGGAGATGAGAGACCGGGTGGACAGTTGGTTAGTGCACACACACAACTGGTCCTGCCTTAGAAGGAAGGGTGCAAGCAGACGGAATTCTGTGGGTTAGACAGTGTCACTGTACATCTGGCTGATTTCTCATCAGGCCTTCTGCCTGGTTTTTCCATGGCCTGCCCCCATTTCTTCCAGGCCCAAGAAGGGATTCAGCATTGGTGTCCAGGGTTGCCATGCACATAATTCACCATATCTGGTTTTGCGGTAAACCTCAGAGGAATACAAAGCTGTTGTGGTCCCCAAGTGCTCACCCATATGCTCTCTGTTGCCTGAGTTACCATGGAGGAATCTGGGCTCCATAGGTATATTCAGGGGGTCTGTATTGGGTGATTTGTGAGTGGGGCAAGGCATGGCCCAGCCAAATCTTTACAGAGTTCAGTCTAATTAGGCAAGACTAATTGGGCAAGCAGACAGAGGGCAGTTGGGCAGAATTGTCTCAAGTGTTCCCAGAGTGAGGATTACCCACCCAACAAATCCCGACACTTTATCTATAAACCCTTTGTTTACAAAGGCATAAGGTGCTGACATCTATATAAAGCCCTTCATTTCCTCCCCTCCTTTTAATATATATATATATATATATATATATATATATATATATATATATATATAGATCTCAGAGAGGAAGGGAGAGGAAGAGAGAGATAGAAACATTAATGATAACAGAGAATCATTGTTTGGCTGCCTCCTGCATACCCCTTATTGGGGATCAAGCCCACAACTCATCCATGCAAGTGTCCTTGACTGGAATCAAACCTGAGACCCTTCAGTCCCCACGCCAATGCTCTATCCTCTGAGCCAAACCAGCGAGGGCCTCTCCTCCTTTCTTGTCTTCTGACGGAGCCTGCCTCCCACAACACAGGCTTAAAATGCTAGAAAGTCACTTTCCTGTCTCCTTTGCAGTAATGGATGAGCACCTTGCACAGTAGAGAGGCTCAGAATCCCTCCCTGATCTAAAAGAAGCAGGGGCACCTCTGTAGGCCCCCTTGGTTCCTATCTTTGGTCATTTCAGGTGACGGTGTGAGAGCTGGGGAAATGTAGCCACCTCGAACACATGGACTAGAGACCCCACATCTCAAGCATGATGAAGAATCTGAGATCCTGGTCCAGCTGGTGTTGCTCAGTAGTTGAGCATCTACCTAGGAACCAGGAGGTCATGGTCCAATTTCCGGTCAGGGCACATGGCTAGGTTGCAGGCTTGATCCCCAGTGGGGGGCGGTGCAGGAGGCAGCTGATCAATGTTTCTATCTCATCATTGATGTTTCTCTCTCTTTCCCTCTCTCTTCCTCTCTGAAATCAATAAAATATATTTTTTAAAAAGAATATGAGATCCTGTGTTCCAGAGGCTGTTACTGAGTATGGGACACCCTACCTCCAGGCTTCTTTGATGTCCTAATTTTTCAAGCCTCTGCTAGTAAGGATTTGATTACTTGCAGTCAAAAGCATCTAAAGAGGTGCATTCCCATTTCATTGAGAAGAATGCATTAGCATCCTGAGGATGGTCCTCTCCCTACTTTACATTCCTTGACTCAACCTTGAACTGGCCTTGCCCTCGTGTCTGCATCTTCTGCCTCTACTGCCAGCACTCTCTTTCCCAGACTCTTCCCCTGGCTAACACACCAGGAATCACACCACACCAAAGTACTTCTAAAGTTTTTAAGCTTCTGCAAATCTTTACGACATTAATTAACACAACACCCACTCATTAGCCAACCTGCCAGCAAAGCAAGTCAGCGTCATTATCTTCTTTATGGGGAAGCAAACTGAGTCATTTATGTCCCTATATTTGCATGAGTGGGCTTCTGGCTCCCCCTCTCCTCCTCCAACATTCACACTTTAAAATATATTTTAGACCAGTGGTGATTCAATTTCCCAGGGCCTTCTCCTGAACAATTGAGCCCCCTCCCCCACCACATCACCATCAAGTAGTTTACTCACAGGCACATATTTCTAAAACCCCTAATTCTATCAGGAATTCCTACAAATCCCCAAGCCTCAATGTCTACATCCCCAGTTGGGGAAGAATGCGCTATCCTCTCCTGTTCTTGCCCTTTTCTGCTTCCCTAAGTCTTCTCAGACCAGGAAGACTCTTCCAACGCAGGGCTCCCAGGGTCAGAGTGACTTCTGATCTCCACAAGTGATGCTGGAGCTCTGCGAGGGGAGAGAAAGGATGTGGCCAGTCTGTTCCCAGGGAAGGAACAGCAGGGGCAGGAGAAGCACTTCCTGTCTGGCAGTAGGAGGCAGGCTGGGGCCCCTGCGGTGGGCCTTTGGGGTGGAGATGCTCCCCCCATCTGTAGACTGCCTTCCGGAAAAAGACACGCCCTCCCACAGATGTGGGTGGCTAGAGCACCATTGAGGGTGCAGAGCAGAGATCCCTGTCATTCCTGGGCACATGTGATCTGCTCCTCTGGTGGGCAAATTGAGCTGGGAGACAAGGACCACTAAATTCCTCCACCACATAAGTGCAGTCACCCAGAGGGCAGGGCGAGGTAACCCTTCAGGATAGCAATGCAGCCACATGCCCAGCAGAGATGCCCATATCCAGTATGGGAGCAAATAGGTGAAACACCACCAGAGACCTGACTTAAGTTAAAAATCAGCCAGGATTTCCTGACAGTAAAAAAGTCATGGGAGCTATGCATATGCATACAAAATGTTAAATCACATGCATTACTCTTTTATGGAATGGTTATTAAACTTTTTTAAATGATATTCTCTCTCTCTCTCTCTCTCTCTCTCTCTCTCTCTCTCTCTCTCTCTGCACAGCTATAATAACTATAATAGATACCAAAATGTTGAATCTGCAAAATACATGATCTTTTGTCATGTTGATTCTTTCTCATTCACCTTGTCCAGAAGAAGCTGTGTCCCCATTGGACAGGTGAGTTAACTGAGGCACTTTCCTATAAAGGAAGCTGATGGAGTTCCCCTGGTAGAATGGGAAAATTCTAGGTCTCAAAGCCGATCCTCTAACTCCAAAGTCTAGACTCATTTTTCTGGACTGTGCAGATCAATAAAGACAGGAATCTAGCTTCCCTCCCGGTGCACTAGAACCTGTGCCATGGCTCACAGAGGGCAATGCATGGGGGACAAAGGAAGACAACAATTCAGAAAGAGGTGGAAGGAAACCCAGAACCATGGTCAAGATGGAGGTCCCGTGAAAGAAAAGGAAGACAGTCCTAAATGTCTGAGCTTTGTCCGGGCCTCCACTCCTCCCCTAGTGAGCCACTCCCACTTTTGAGGTCCTGGAAGAGCAGTATTAGTTGTCCACAGAACAACAGGCAGAATTTACTAGTATAAGCACCACAGCTTAGGGAGTGTGGATGAAGCTCCCACTGGAGCACCAGACAGGCCTGTGTGGAGGACCCAGGCCTGCTTTCAGGAACAGTGTTTGTCCAGGATGTGATGGTCAGCTTCCTGGCATCAGGGACCCCCTGAAAATACTCTTCTCCTTCCTCAGTTGGCCTCTCCTTTTGGAACTCAAGACACCATACCTCAATCCAGTTCCCCTTTTCTTTCTTTCCATGAGTGACTGAGATATTATATCACATGGCACGCCCATCTCTACCCATCCCTGTGAACAGAAAACTCATGCTTCCAAGTGCACCTTGAATAAGTCCTCTTCGAGAGTCCCCCCTGGTCATCCCAGTCAGAAATGATCTTTTCCTTCTAAATTCCTACATTATTATAATCCCTTGTAGCAGATAAAATGTATTGCCTGTACTATAGTTGGGTATAAAGACATGGCGTCCTCCCAACAAGAAGACAGACTCGGTTGTTAAGAAGGTCTTTGTCTCTTCATTAGGTCAATGTACATTAGAGCTGAAAAGACCTATATCATTCAACTAGATCAATGTCCAAATTTTATAGGTGAGGAAACAGAGGCCTAGTGAACCTACGTGGTTGAGACAGTTCTGGCTAGGACCCGTAGAGATGAAATTCATTTGCACCTTTGACAAAGGGGAGTCCTTACCTAGAATAAGGCCAGAACGATAGGTTGTATAAGAGAATGATCTGGCACATCTCTGACACTTGCCCTTCCATGGCCAAAGGTGGTCCAGAGAGAGACACACACAATTGGCATGGAATCCTCCAGCCAACTTCATGTGAAAGACAGCCATTTCGTTTAGCACAGGCTGTTCCCACACAAGAGGATTTTCCGGGGGGGGCGGGGGGGGGGGCGGGGGGGGGGTTGTTCAATCGGAATTCTTAATGAGCAATTGGGTGGCAATGTTGTTTTTAACCAGCTGACCAGGGATAGAAGTTCTTCAGTAGATTATGGTTTAATACATTTTTAAAAATGAACAGGAAATCAATCCAGCACTAATAAAAGATGATTGAAAATTGCTAATATAAACCCAATAGAGCAACCTTGCTTTACAAAAGATGACAATGCGTATGGATTTCTTATATCCTTACTGTAAACACTACCCACCTTGCTTTCCCTGCACACAGCAGGCTCCAGCTGCCGCTGTTACAGGCAGGCCGCCTTGCATGAGGACAGCAATGCCAACTAATGGCAGCGGTGAGCAGGTTTTGCAATTAAAGGAACTCACAGCCTGATCCCTAGCAACATGTATAGGCTCAGTATGTGTTTAGGAAGCTCCGTTACCATGGGGTATAGTGTGTGTCTCCACAAATTAGGAAGGCTCCCAGGGTCCAGGGCGTGGTGTGTGTGTGAGCCCACGTGTGTGCATTTCATGTGCATGTGAGTACATGTGCACACATGGGTAGCATCTCAGAGTCACCAGGCCTCGCCCTCCAGTAGAAAGGGGAACTGGTGAGGAGAGGTGAATGAAGGAGGTCTGGGAGGAGGGGCTTTGGGCCCAGGGGTCTGGAGAAGGTGCTAAATGCATGCTGGGTAGGCTGTGAGGGCACCTGCAGAGACACCCACCTGTGGCTGCACTGTGGCTGTGGCTGTGGCTGTGGCAACCGCATTTCATGCAGGAGCTGTGTTTCACTGTGTGCTTTTGTCCCATTGTTGTTGTCCTAACAGTCCAGCTCTCTTCCTTAAAGTAAGGTGACCAGACAGCCCCCTTTTGGTGGGACAGTCCCGCCAAAAGCGGGATGTCTGATCACCTTACCTTAAAGCCCATGGCTGAGCCTCTCTGTGCCCCTCCCCACTCTGTGTTCCTTTTCTTGTTTTTTTCCCCATCTATTTGTAGTTACAGTTTGGCAGCTGCTCCTAATTGGAGGAACTGCTCTGGTGCTCTGTTGATTAAAACCATGTAGAAGTCCTGAAACACCCCTTCTCCCCCCCTTTTTTATTTCTCCTGGAGGACTTTCTAATGTATTTAAAAAAAAAAAAAAAAAAAAAAGAAAGAAAACACCCACACACTGGGCCTTCAAAGTCACATGCGATGTGACAAAGGGGGCAATTATGTCTCACTTAGCACATCAAAGAAACAATGATGGGGAGCATGTGCCTGTGTGCCCTGCAAGGGATGGAGATGGCTTAGCAGGGCTGGCCTGGCCTTGCCCCCTGGTCCCTGCCCTTAAAAGGAGTGAGGGAGGCCTGGGACTCACTCACACCAGGGAGGGGGCCGCAGAGGAATGCGCCTGGCTTTTCTCTCACGTTCCTTTGTTTGGTTTGCATGGAAACCTGTGTTGATGGGGTAACTCGGAGCTTGCTTGCCACAGGCAGATGTTTCTGATCTCTGGCCTTCATCATGTGAAGAATGTTCCTTTTCGGGAGATGAACCGCATTTTTTTTTTCCTCGCCCGCCCGTGCAAAAGATGGACATAAATTATCCACACTTCCGCAATCCAGAGATCCTTCTGGAAGCAGGCCCTTGCAACACAGTCCTTGGTAGAGACGCCTCCACCCCTGGGAGCCTGTTGCTGTGACTCCATGAGAGAAGAGGCAGCACGAAAAGTGAGGATTAAACTCAGCGTCCTGGTCACAGGATGAAAGCTGGATTTCATCACCAATGCACAGCTCCGAGCCCAGGTTTCTCCTGCACCCCTGGACCATCCCCTTCCTGTCTTCCCTCTGTTCCCTCCAGAGGCCTAAGACTTTGTCGCTTTAACATTTAATTGTATAAAATTCCGCTGGCTTTACCCCCTGTGGATGAGCAATTGTTCTGCTATTTCTACAAAAACGCCACAGGAAATATGAAAACAGGAGGCAGGATTTGGAGCAAGACTATTTCTGAATGCCTGTGGTTAGCGGTATCGGGGATGGCTGTGTGGATTTTACATCTATGACAGGGAATGGCTGGGGAGGGAAAGGGAGAGAGGGAGAGAAAGGAAGAGAGAGGGAGAGATGGAGAGAAAGGGAGGAGGAGAAGAAGGAGGGGGAAGGAAGGAGAGACAGATAGAGATAGGGAGAGGGAGGAAAGGGTGGGGAGGGAGAGAAGGGAGCAGGCACTACAAGGGAGCCATGTCAAGATTCTACAATGTGCCAAAACCGGTTTGGCTCAGTGGATAGAGCATCGGTCTGTGGATTGAAAGGTCCCAGGTTTGATTCCGGTCAAGGGCATTGTACATTGGTTGCGGGCACATCCTCTGTAAGGGGTGTGCGGGAGGCAGCTGGTTGATGTTTCTAGCTCTCTGTCCTTTCTCTCCCTTCCTCTCTGTAATAAATCAATACAATATATTTATATATTAAGAAAAAGATTCTACAATGTGATTTTTGACCTGCAAAGACTGAGCCTGAGGCTGAACCCAGAGGAGGGCAGCCACCCCTGTGACAGGTTCACAGCTGAAGGTAGAGGAGCTGGGCCAGCAGATGGGTCAAAAGTGAGTCACATGCTGGAGAGGAATGAAGGACCTGCTTCTCTTCAGCGCCTATGAGATACCCTTTTCCAAACAGGCTGAGACAGTAACCATGGTGCCATTCCTTCTTTATCCAAACATCTTATTGGGAAGCAAGGTTGAACAATGACTAAAAAAAGCACAGGCCTTGGAGCCAGAAGCCACGGTCCCAGTCATGACTCCTTCCTTGCAAAGGGTATACTAGTAAATGTGGCTCATTGTCTCTTCTTGCCTTAGTTTTCTCATCTGTTAAACTGGATGAATAACAATAGCACCTCCTTCATAGAAAGTGCCTAGAACAATGGTATGGTGATGATCTAATAAATAAATCCAATAGAGCAAATACTGTACTAGGTACAGGGCTTCCAGTGATTTATAACAGTGGTCGGCAAACTCATTAGTCAATAGAGCCAAGTATCAACAGTACAATGATTGAAATTTCTTTTGAGAGCCAACTTTTTTTAATTTAAACTATATAGGTAGGTACATTGTTATTAACTTAATTAGGGTACTCCTAAGCTGGCCTTTGCTAAAAACTCAGGGGGCCAAAGAGCTGCATGTGGCTCGCGAGCCGTAGTTGGCCTACCACTGGTCTATATGGTCTGTGCTAGCATTCCAGTGGCTCATAATTTAGTGCAGGAGACGGATATGTATGCAAATCCCAACGGCAAGACAAGAACTATGATAGTGAGGTCATCTAAGGGTCAAAGAAGTTGGGAAACATTTAGAAGAAGAGGTAGGTTTCTTAGAGTAAATAGAAAGTGACTATGGGAGAAGAGGGATCAGATTACTTGCAGCAAAGAATGGAAAGAACAAAGAAATGGAGGTGTGAAAGGTCAGGACTTGAAGAAACAATGAGAGTTTACTTGTGCCTTGCGGGGAGGGGGGGGGCTGTGAGAAGGGAAGCTGGAAAGAAGGACCCCACGTGGCTTCCTAGAGCATTTGAGTTCCATGTTTGTTGTAAATGGGGATTCATTGGAGCTTTAAAGAAAAGGCAGAGGGATTATCCAAACCACAGCAGAACAACACAGATGTCTTGCGCAGCAGTGTGTAATTGATTGATGGATGGGATACTGGAGAGAACATTTGTAACAGACAGTGTGCGCTGCAGCAGAGGGCTCTGGCTTGAAGAGCAGTATAGAAGGTTAGAGCTTCTCTCCACCCTAGATTCCAGGTCTAGGTAGCTGAAAGAAACTGAAAGTGGCAGGCACTGCTAGTTATCCACCTAATAGGTGTTCTCCCCATCGTTCTTACTCTTCTATTTCTGAGTCGGTTTAGGCCTAACCAAAAAACTCCTTCCTAGCAGTGGAAAGATCTGGCCAGGAGTATTGTTTCCCTGATGTTGGCATCACTTCTTACCCCCTTCTAGCTTCTTATTCTTCTCTCTGCATGGAACCCAAAGTGAGGTGGGGGGTGAAGCAATCATCTTTCTTTTTCTTTTCCTTTTTTTTTTTTTTAAAAAATATATTTTATTGATTTTTTACAGAGAGGAAGAGAGAAGGATAGAGAGTTAGAAACATCGATGGCAGAGAATCATTGATCAGCTGCCTCTTGCACACCCCCTACTGGGGATTTGCCCGCAACCAAGGTGCATGTCCTTGACTGGAATCAAACCTGGGACCTTTCAGTCGCAGGCCGACACTCTATCCACTGAGCCAAACTGGTCTGGGCAAGCAACCATCTTTCAATGGTGAGGACCAGAATCTGAAACTAAAGTTTGCAGAGAGAAAAGATGAGAAGATTCTGGGATGCAGATGGAGCCTGCCAATCTCTGGACTTCAAGCTCTGTGGTTGTTGGGTGTATAAACCCAGGTTCTTATGTCTCACAGTGGAATGTAGGCTCTGATACCAGTTGGCCTATGTAGATAAATGTCTCATTTAATGCACATGCTACTAAGGCTCAGTGGTTTGATGCATCAGAAGCAAAACTGGCTTCTCTCTGGCACTTGGAACAAAGGGTCCATGTCTCACCAGAATCCCCTACATGTTAGTAACCCATAATCTAAATTCTCTGTTGTCAGGTGTTAATCACAGATCTCCAACAAACCTATGAAGAAAAATCTCCCTAAACCTCAAAGGCTCAGCTACCGTGTGGCTAACCTCAGAGAGAAGGTAGAATTGTCTGGTTCAAAGGACGAATGCTGACTATTAAAGGTTTGCCATACCAGTGAAGGCCAAGTATGTGTCTTTCACATGAAGATGAAAGGTGACCCCCTATATAACATTAGTAGCTTTGATTCAGGCTTGTCAAAGGGGAGGCAGCACCCTTGGGCCTGGTTGGAAAGTTGCTGGGGAGATCAAGGAATGGCATAGAAGTCAATGTAGTCTCAAGCTAATATTTTAAAGTAGAGGTAGGGAGAAATACATTGAGTGACCAGATTATTATGATCTCTGAATGCATAATAATCTGGCCACTCAGTGCATATCCTTTATAATAAAAGGCTCATATGCAAATTGTCCCCTTTATCAGGAGTTGGACCAGCAGGCAGGCTGGCTAACTGCCCATGTCTCTTCCTCCTAGCTAGACTGGCCAGACCCCACCCATGCACAAATTCATGCACTGGGCCTCTAATATATATATATATATATATATATATATATATATATATATATATATATATATATATATATATACTGAGTGGCCTGATTATTATGTATTCAGAGATCATAATAGACTGAAGCCTAAACTGACATGAGTTGGTTATGGGCAGGAGGTAGATAAAAGGACATAGATGTAAAAAATGTGGAGAAATCAGGGCTTTTGAGTTATACTGATGTGGATTTTACCAGCTAGTTGACCTTGGGCAAGAGACCTAACCACTCTAAGCCTTAGGTTCCCAAGTTTTAAAATGGAAATGATAGTGACCACTTACATGTTTGCCTTGAAGATTAAGAGATAATGCACATGAAAGGACCTAGCACATAACAGGCACTCCACAAAGGAGCCCTTAGTGCCATCCAGGGAGGATAGAAGGAAAATACAGGAGCAGGGGCAGTCTCCAGGGAAACCCTAGTCAATGGGAGCCCCTCCTCCTTTCTAGAAAAGTACAAAAAAAAAAAAAAAAGATATCAAGCAAAGGGTAGCTTTGCCATGGTCATGGTCATGGCTTTTAGGAAAGATCCCTCCACACCTCCCACCTCTTTTTGCCACCATTTAATCTTTGAGGTTTAGGATTGCATCGGAATCTCCAGCACATCCATGCACCTGAAGAAGTAAAGGGGGACACCTATATCAACACCTCAGAGAGATCCTTCCTTACTGAGTTGGTGAGGAGGAAGGTGGTACCACCTGAACACAGTTCACTCTATACACCCATGGGACATGCTTAAGACCCAGGCAGGAAGAATTCATTCAGATGTAGTGTCCATATATGAGCAAAAGTAACTCAGGATTGGATAGTGTTCTGCTTCACCAACTAAAAACTAGAACCCAGACTGCTAGCAGCTGTGAGACTTCCTTAGCACAGTCCTTCCCAAGGGCAGAAATTCCCCGCCCCCCCCCCCCCCCCACACACACACACACACACAGCACTCCTAGACAGAATCAAAGAATAACATCTCAGGAATTGGAGACACGAGGAGATCCCACCTGTCTTGCAGCCAATGTGGAAGTTTTCACTCATGGCCACCCGTGAATATGTGGGTTGGTTTTATTCAAGGGCAACTGGTGGTTTTCATGGTGGAATCCACATAGAGAGAGATGGCAGGAATCAAAGAAAAGGAAGCTCTTAACTAGGGCAGAGAAACTAAACAGGGTGAAGTTGCATTTGTGCCCAGACTCCCCCGAGCCCTACTTATACCCAGCTTGCCCTCATGCAGCAGTCAGTGAAACCATGCCATCTGACAGAGCCAGCATGGCAGAGAAATGTCTTCTGGACAAACCAGGGAGAATAAAGGAGGGCAGAGAGTCTGGGCTCAATCTTGCTAGGATGTACACACTCCCGTTCCTTCCCTGTATGGGAAGGAATGAATCAAAGAGTTTCAAGATGTCCTCCTTCATTTTTCCATCAACTCCAGCTCTCTGATCTTCCAAGGCCTCTGTGTGCAGACTTCCTGAATAGAAACATTGCTCACTCTCATGATAGAAGTACGAGGTCCTGGGTACACAGGAAGCACCACTGTATCCGGGAACTTCTTGAATCAAAGTTGTCTAGTTGTGCCATAATTCAACGACCATCTCAGTACAAAAAGCTCTTTAGTTGTGGTGGTGGCTGATAATGCGATGAGACACCATTTCCCTCTGTGAGCTAATGACATTTGTGGGGAGATGACAGGTGGGTATGAAAATGGAATCAGATGGGGTGGGGGCAGGCTCTGTCTTTGTTCCTTGGTCTTTTTGCTGCTGACATGGCTCAGCTCCTGAGGAAGAGCGTGGGATGTTATCTATTAATCTGTGCACCAGGATTTTCATCTAATTTCATAATGAAGATGTTGCTCCATCAGATACAGATGATGTGTCAGCAGAAATGCAAAGGGCCATTTTTATGTGTCAGTGGCCTTGGCAGGGGCCCCCACCTGCCTGGGATAGTGTAGAAAGTGCTGATTTGAGGGAATGGCTCTGCCACGCTGGATTGATCTTCGTGGATAAGCCAATGCTCTCTTTTCTTTTCCATATGAGGAATGCCTGTGAGGCTGTGGGCTCTACAAGGGCAGAAAACCTTTTTGCCTCTCCATTGTTGTAGCCCAGTGCATGAAGCATGGTGAGCACTCAATATGAGTGAATGTATGAATCCCATCCACTTGCTTTCCAGGCCACCAGTGGTGAGTGCCCAGCCTTTGCATACCTGCTGACTCCTCACAGCTGAGACCTCCATGAACCCTGGTCCACTTTCAAGGACTAGTCCTTACATGAGGATGAGGAATTACATAGCTCAGACTCAAATCCATGCACCAAAGCATCAAGCCAACTCAGCTGTTACCTGGCTGCTAATTTGGGTTCATATTTCCAACCTTTATGCACCTCAGCTTTTCTTTGTTGAATAAGAGAGACTCTAATGGTTCCTGTCTTGTGGTTGTGGGGAAGGTCAAGGAGATAATGTCTCTCATGGGCTAAGAAGAGAACTTGGCACACAGGAAGACTCGGTAATTATTAGCCATGATAAAGTTCTAAAAGGGGCCCTTAGTCTTCTTTCTCTGTATTTGAGTGCTTCAACCCAGAAACCTACTGGGGATTGAGTTATTCCAGGACTTGCCAATCTATCTCTCAAGGGCATGATCCTTTCAGCAATTCAAGATAAGGTTGCTCTGCTTTTTTACTTCATGTCTTCTCTTGCCATGATTTCCCACAACCTTCTCTCTCTTGGAGCTCCCTGGTATTCCTTTTGGATCCCAGTGTTTGCCTGTGATAGACTCAAAGATCTTTTCTTTGTGGAAAGACATATGTTTCAGATGACATCTTCCCCAGATATCCAAAGCTAGACAAGAGCCCCGCCTCCAGAGTCACATATGTCAGCTCTGCCATTATCTAGTGGGAGAACCTAGGTGTATTAATAACTCCTAACACTTCAGCCTCCTTAGCTGTAAACTAGAGGCACTGATAGTATTCATTACAACGTTTGTAAAGATTAAATGAGTTGATTCCCTTGAAGGTCTTAGAATAGCCCTTGCTGCATATTAAGTATTCAATAAGCATTACATGTTACTATCTGTAGCCACCATATGTATTTCCCTAACACATCCACACAGAGCCATTTAATTATAGGTAAAACTCCTTCCATTCGATATCATCTGCCTATGGGTAGCAGGTCATTCCCACAAACAGAGATTCAATGCTGCTTCTTCTCTTCTTTCCCAGTGAAAATATAAGGTTTACTTTAAAAAATAAAGCACGTTGAACAGGCACTCTTTGGCATTGGTTTGTCATCTTCTCCCTCCCACCCTTCTTCTTTAATGTTTTAGACCCTGAGTTTCTAACATAAGCCAAAGGGAATGGACACCTCTCTGGGTGTCATAAAACTGAATTCTATTATTAATTCTCCCAAAAATTAGTGTTTAGCACAGAGAAAAAAAGCTTCTCTCAAGACTTTGATTCCCTCATTTGAACAATAATGGCTGGAGAGCAGGTCTGCTTTTATTCTCTTTTCATTCAGATTCTCTATGAATATGACTATAAGTTGAAGCTCCCACAGAATCTGGCCATGATCTAGTGTCTTGAGCAGGAATGTGCCCACCTGTGATTTCTGTTTAGATTTCATGGTATTATGGTGGGGCAGTCCATCAGCTCTTTCTTACCAGCATTGGAATGGAGTCCGGAGATATCATGACTTTTGAATATGAAATATTAATATTTTGATTTTTTCCTTTTTAATTATTTGAGATGTACTGTAATTGGCATGACAAGATTGAGCTGATGTGTAGGTCTTGGCAAGCAGTAAACAGGCATCCCTGATTTTCTCATTTATAGGAACTGCTTGGGGTACTTCCTTGGGGTGAGGATAAGGGGAAGAGTTCCTTCCTCCCCCAGATATAGCTGTTTTCCCCATCTTCAGTAGGAACGTGTAACCAGAATATGTCACACGTCTTCTGTCCCAAGGAGTGTGGCTTTTGTGCATTTAATACAGCCTGACCAAGTCACTCATGATTTTTTTTTAACTTTTCTGATCTGTTTCCTGGTTTCTATTTTTTTAAAAACAGGAATAATATGAAGTAGACACTCTTAACCCTTATCAATTGCTTATTCATCAAGCCTAAACTTTTCCACATGGTATTCAAGCCTCTCTATAATTAGGCTAAGAACCATCTACATCAACACCCATCATAAATTATAGAGACTATTTGCTGTTTTTTATTCTGCAAATACCTCCTTCCTCAACTCAGTTGTGAATCAGCTTCCCCCCACATCCTCCCTTATGCCATTCTCAGTTCACCCCACTCGTTATGATTCATCCCAGAACTGTAGTGAGCACATTAAGTATGCTATCAGAAGTAATGTCTCTATCGTGTCATGATGGTTAGTATCTTGTGTCAACATGACTAGGCCACAACACTTAGATAGTTAGAGAAGCATTATATTTCTGTGAGAGGAGTTTATACATGGGGTTAACATTTAAATGTATAGACTTTGGGTAAAGCAGATGGCCCACCATCATGTGGATGTGTCTCATCCAATCAGTGGAAGATTTAACAGGAAGACTGTGAGGATCCAAGATGGCAGCAGAGTAGGTGGAAGTTACACTCACCACCTCACAGGACCAAAATGGAATTACAAGTATAATACAGAACAATCAACCTGAATAAATAACTGAAAATGAGCTGAAGAGAAGTCAAAGGATTTACAGAAGAAGCCACATCAAGGATTTACAGAAGAAGCCACATCAAGACTGGAAGGGTGGAAGGGTGGACACATGAAAAGGGCTGGCCCTACTGCCAAGATTAGAGGCTGAAAAACTGAAGGGAAATCTCAATTTCCCTGGGGTAGCAATACTTATATTAGACAAAATAGATTTTAAAACAAAGTTTTTAATAAGAGACAAAGAAGGACTCTACATAATGATAAAGGGAGCAATACAATATATAAAGGATATAACCCTTATAAACATTTCTGCAACCAACATAGGAACACCTAAGTATATGAAGCAAATCTTGATGTACATAAAGGAAGAGATCAACATTAATACAGCCACCATAAGGGATTTCAACACCAGATTGTCATTAATGCATAGATCTCCCAGACATAAAAGCAACGAGGAAACAGTGACTTAAAGGACAAACTTGATCAAATAGATGTTAATGACATCTTCAGAGCATTTCAATCCAAAGCTGCAGAATATACTTTCTTTTCCAGAGAATGTGAAACATTTTCTAGGATAGACCAATGTTAGGAAACAAAACATATCTCAATACATTTAAGAAGTGCAAAACCAAAGCATCTCCTCTGATGATAATTGTATGAAACTAGAAATCAATCACAAGAAAAAAATACAAAAGACATGAACATATGGAGGCTACATAATACTATTAAGCAATAATTGAGTCAACAATGAGATCAAGGAAGGTATAAAAAATACCTTGAAACAAATAAAAACGAGACCACAACAACCCCAAATCTATGAGACACAGTGAAAACACTCCTTAGAGGGACATTCATAGCACTGCAGGACTACCTCAAGAAATAAGAACAATCTCAAATAAGCAATCTAAACTTATACCTACACATATCCCCAGCTTTGGGGGCAAAGGAAATTAGAGTGAGATGGGGTAGGAGTCAGTCTTCAGCTGTCACAGAGGATCAGACACGATAAAATTGTTTCCTGAACAGTCAAGTTCGAAATTACATGCCTGAGGCAAAGGAGTTTGTTTTGGTGTCATCCTGGGATAATAACCAGAAAGCTTTGGGTTAGCCCCAGTGACCCTTGACTCTGGGAGGAATTCTTCCTGATTTCCTGTTGACAAGCTTCTGTCCCTGGTACCTGGCCCTGTACTCCAAAGTCAGGAAACCTTGTAGGGGGAGCTTTGCTGCTAATCCCCAGCCTAAACTTCTCTTCCTCAGCTCCAGGCTGTTGTTCCTTGTTTTAGCACCTGCTGAGCAAGTGAATAATCCCCTTCCCTCATTTGCATAGTTACCTTGCAGGTATTTACAGCCTGTGGTCCTCTGGCTGCAAGCCCTCTCCTTCTCTAGACTATACATGGAGCTGAGCATGCCCAGTTCTGTTGCCAGAGCTGGTGTGGGAAGGACTGGAGCCTCATGAAAGGTTTCACAGCTGTTCAAAGAAGTCCCTCTCAGAATCGGTCCTCTTGGTTGTGCTTTATGGCAAGTTTTATGATTGGTCAGAAGGGTTAGAAGAGATCTAGAGATTTTCCCAAGGGCAGTATGCATGTGTGTGGGGGAGGGGAGGAAGTAGAGTAGAAAGAGGGAAATTGATTTTCCTGTGTCCCAGTCTCTATCTGCTGGGTCCCCTTGTGGCTTGGCTCTCCTAGTGTAACTCTTGAAAGTGGCAAAACAAAAAGCAGACAAAACACAAAAAATAAACAAGTCATAAACACTATACACAGATACACAAACAAATCACAAAATACCCCCTTCCAACATAGATGCTTCTTTCAGTTATCTATGATTCTAAGGCCACAGACCACTGAAACATAAAGAAGACTGTGTACGAAATTTAGACAGAAGAAAGGAATTTGGGACAAGCATTTAAAAGATGCAGGAGAAGAGGGATAGCTTGAACCAGGCATCTTTTTGGAAGTATATCCATAAAACCCTAAGTAGCTGAATCCATCTCTTCCTGTGATTCAAAAGGTAAAGAGTAAAAATAAATATCTTTCAAATAATTTTTTTCCAAAAACATAAGAATATTTGGAACTTGAAGCCTGCTGTGTTCTTCCTCAGGCATATGATGCTACTAAGCTAGCAGGTAAGACTCTTTCCCATCCCCACCTTGCTGAAACTCTCTTGCCTCCTACATTTCTAAATTAACCCTATTATCCGACCTTCAGTTTCAACCCAAACATGTTGAAGATTGGAGTTTACTAGTGGGTGTGGCATCAAGACAACATCCAATGCAGACTTTTCATGTTGTTTTCTGTGAAGGCTTTGATAGGAGGGAACCTATAGCCTGATAGACAGAGCACCTGAATTAATCTGAAAAGTAGTCATATTATTTTAAATCTTAGAACACATACACTTATGTGAATAAGGGGTTACGTTTCTTATAAGTGAATGGGGGCTAAGATTTTCTAAAGTTTCCTTTTCAAGGCCTGTGCAAAGTGATGGAGAAGGTGACTCAGCTGTGAATCCAGCAAGCAGAACGGATAAGCAAGGTCAGGCTGACCCACCAGGAGTCAAAACATCATCTCATCAACATCATCTTATTGCCTGATGACAATAGCTGGCATCTGAAGACCTCCAACCCTACAGGTAGCTATATTCCTCACCCCTATTCCTTCCCCTTTATGATCCTGTCCCCTGCCCCTTGCAGTAAGACAGGATCTGATGCTTGTAAGCACCCTGTCTTTTGGTGGACAAGCCTTCTCAATAAACGCCTCATATGATTCAACCCTGCCTCTGTTATTGGACACAGTGACAGGCAGCCTGAGCCCTACCACCCAACCACCCAATTGGGGGTTTCCCAGTTGCAGTTTCCCACCTGGTGAAGAAGCCTGAAAAGGGGAACATCTCCAGAGGTAGGACAGGGGCCGTTGGTGCTGCCTAATGTGCTGTCGGTGTGATAGTCCCGCCAAATGTGCTGCCTGGGGCTGGTCAGAAGAAAGATAGACAGACCTATGTGCAGGGCCCTCCTCTAGAACCGAAGGTCTGGGGACAC
This sequence comes from Pipistrellus hanaki, assembly GCF_964339955.1. NCBI lineage: Eukaryota > Metazoa > Chordata > Mammalia > Chiroptera > Vespertilionidae > Pipistrellus > Pipistrellus hanaki. Next base: position 15,335,116 of record NC_140521.1, on the reverse strand, counting down.
ACAAAGTCTGTAAGAACGTGAAAGACAGAAGGCCAAGCACCTGCTCCAGGCTGAAGGAGACTGGGGTACAACTGAATTTCATGTGCGCTCGGGGACCAATCAGGGCCCAGAAAGGAAAGAAGACATTGTTAAGACAATTGGCCACATAAGAGTGATTACTGTGGGTTGGAAGGTGGCTTTGGCATCAAATAGATTTCCTGGTTGGGGGATAAGGAAGGAAGGTAGACTTCTTATTTCGGGGAGGTGAACACTGAGTTGTTTAGGGGTGATGGGGTGTCATATCAAACAAAGATCTCTCTCTCTCTCTCTCTCTCTCTCTCTCTCTCTCTCTCTCTCTCTCTCTCTCTCTCTCTCTGAACCAAGGAGAAAGGAGCAGTAGCTTCAGAGGATAAGTCTGCCCCTGACCTACCACAGTGACCAAGAATGAAGACTTACTGTGGTCCTACCTGTTTTTTTGTTTTTGTTTTTTTGTCCGGAGCTTTTTCCTCTCCCCATCTCTAGCTACTATCTTATATCAACTCCTTCCACGGGACATTTCTTTCAATTGTCTATGACATAAATCCCAGATCTACCTAATAATACAATTTTCTTTTTGAGGATACCACAATTTCATTAGAAAACACTTGAAGAGGAAATGTCTTCCAGTCTCAAAGGAATCAATCTCCAGACATGGATTTTCTGGCCCTGGAAGTAGCTATCGGAGCCCTGGCAAGCCTCACACAAGGGGTATAGTGAGAATCTTGCCACGTGAGAAGAGGCTAACCCTACTAGAGATCTGAATTCTCCCAACACCTCTCTAAGGCTACTTTGTGCCAAAGATAGTTTGATGCGGAGGATGGAATCCCCTTAAGTAACATTCCACAACAGAGCGTTAGAAAGATGGGATGAAATATACACAAGTTATTAAATATTGTCATCAAGATGAGTAACAAATCAGACATTGTATGGTTTCTGATGAATCCCTCAAGCGTTTAAAGGAAGAAAAATTGAGGCCCGGCAGAGATTTCAGCATTGCTGTGTGGGTGTCGCATGCCAGGACAGCCACAGAAGGGCCCTTTGGGGGCCAGCGGGTACATGCTGCTGTCCCTCTGGCACTCTGGTGCAGTCTCTGGCAAGTGAGAGCATTTCCAAGAGGTTTTTGCAAGTCAGGAATGCTGGGTACATCTCTTCTGGGACTGAACTTGAAGACAGCCTGCCCCTGAACAGCCCAGATCAAGCTAAGAGAGAGGCGAGGCTAGGGAAAGCAAGGTGGTGAGTGTGTGTGGGTCCTGGCAGGCAGCTCTGACCAGGCAGATCCTTCAAGAGGAGACATGACAGGAATGGAAGGAGCAGTCATTGTCTGTCAGTGCACTGGGCACAATTCCAGTAGAGCAAGCATCAGTGCAGCACCAACTACACTTTGTGTTCATATAGCATTTCATAGCTCATACATGGAATCTCATTAGATCATACACTACTCCTCTGGCATAGCCAAGGTGATTTTTATTCTAAAGATAGAGAAAATATAACACCCCCCTCATGTACCCAGGTCTTTCTCCGCCCCTGTCCATGCTGCACTCCTAGGCGGTATCTCTTTAAAGGTGGTCCTAGCATGAAGAGAGAAGACAACATCTTTCAGTCTCCTGACATTCCTCATGGCAGAATGCGACCTGCTTTTGCCTTTGAAATGCCTCATATGTTATCCTTCTAGAAGGTTTCTCTAATTATGTTTTGCTGGGGCTAAGATGGAAATTAATTGGTCTTTTCACGATCACACATCAGGTGAGTAATAGAGCCAGGCATCTGAGGACAAGGGAGAGATTAGAGATTGTGAGCCAACCTCAGCCGGGTGGCTGGGACACGGTGAGAGATGAGCGGGACACACCTGAGCGGGCCTCTGAATGTGCCTCCGGCAGCTTGTCCAGTGATAGGGATCTTTCAGAGCTCGATGTAGCAGTATTTTGCCTCATGGGGGCCGCAGCTGTTGACTCAACATGCATGCACACACATCCTGTACACACCCCCACACAGCACAAATGTTCAGCCTTCTGCAATAGTCCTGTTTATTCCACTCTGAGGAGTGTTGACTTTTTGGAGGAGGACCAGATAAATCACTTTGAAGAAGGAGAAAAGGGAAAAAAATATGACAAAGCAAAAAAAAAAAAAAAAAAAAAAAAAAAAAATCTACTTTCTTCCCCCCTTTAAATGCCACAAGAAAATGTCAAGGAAATCATTTCACTGGAAATAACAGAAAAGTTCAAAACAAAATTACAAAGTGTCACCCCCTTGGCCCATCTCTCCCTTGCACACAGGGCTCCTCTTCCCTTACCCCTGAGGCTGCCCCTTCTCCATCCTCCAAAGGAGGATAAGCCAAAAAATAGCCCAGCCTTTCACTGGTAGGAATAATAGAGAAACAACAAAGGGAAAAAGAAATGAGTGGGTAAGAGATCTTTCTCTGCCCACCAACCATGTCCATCTCTAGGACAATGTCCATTGGAAATATATAATAAAGTCTTATCATCATTTTCTTTCTTTTTTAAAAAAAAATTTTTATTGATTTTTTTACAGAGAGGAATAGAGAGGGATAGAGAGTTAGAAACATCTATGAGAGAGAATCATCGATCAGCTGCCTCTTGCACACTCCCCACTGGGAATGTGCCCCAACCAAGGTACATGCCCTTGACCAGAATCGAACCTGGGACCCTTCAATCCGCAGGCTGATGCTCTATCCATTGAGCCAAAGGTTTCGGATTATCATCATTTTCTATGTCATTGTTATCAAAGCCTTTATTAAATGACACATTGTGCAAGGTTATATCCAGGTCACTATAAACAGGGAAGTCCATAGGGATGCTTGTGCCTTCTTATAACTTATTTCACAGTCCTGCAAAGAGCTTCCCTGAGTTACTTTCTATTCCACGTCTGTATAATGGCAACCATAGCAGTGCTTGGCCAAAGGGACACGGGCAAGAGATTTTTTGCATTATTATAGATTTTTTTTGTTCAGATATTCAGCCATCTGACATCCTAAAATCAATGCAGAGTCTACTATATTATATACCAGGTCCTTGGTGTGGTCTAAAGACAGAGCAATAAACAAACCATGAATCCTGCTCTCAAGGAACTCATCAACCCCTGTAAGTGTGACATGCAATTGTTTGTTTCTCCTTTTGAAATACAGAAAAACTATCTTTACAAAAAAAAAAAAATGTTTCCAGGAAATGCAATATAGGAGGCCAATAAACTAGGTTTTCCATTAAAGTGGGGGACAAAGGTTGATGGGAGGAAACTTTGAAAGGAGAGAGTATTCAACCCATTGGATGTGTGGTGAAATGAGGCTCAGGGAGGTTTGGTATTTTTTTTCCAACTTTTCTACAGTTAACAGGATGTGGCACTAATTCTATTTGAGTTTGAATTCCTGCTCTTGTCATTGTCCCAGCTGTTGCTTCATTGTGTCCTAAAACCCAAAAAGGTGCCAGGGAAGGGAATTCAGGTCTTGCCTCATTGAGTTCACATTTTGCAGAATAAGATAATATCTGTGAACTCCCCCTCCGCCCCCCCCCCAAAAAAAAAAAAAAAAAAACACTAAGAAGGACCCTTGTGGCTAACTGGCTTCAAATTTTTAAAAAAGCTCACATTTTGTGAGAGGCCCCTGAGCCTAGCAACCATTTCTGCACAGGGACCATCCCCACAAATTGTTCTTTATAGAGAAGTTAGCACCCACCATTCTGCCTGCATTGCGTCTTGCCATCTGAGCCAGTCATTATAAAGAAGTTCCTGGAATCCTATTTTAGCCAATAGGATTGAAGCTTTCCTCACCCAATCAGAGCAGCTTTACTTTGATAAATCAGACAGTGCCTTGTGGACCAATCAGACAGCAAGGATTTGGAGTTCTCATTTGTATGAGGATGGACCAATCAGGGACCAGGGGCAGAGACATGTTCTGAAGGACCATTGAACACTGTGTCTCCCTGATTCTCCAGAGTAGAGCTGAGCTCTGTAGTCAGAGAAGGGCCTGGCCCCAGAGCTGCCTTGCAGCTGTGTGGTGTCACAATTGAGCTGTTTTGCATTGAATAAAGTTTCCTTCTGCACCACACCCCAAATTGGGGATTCCTGTTAGCATTGAATTGGTGCCTACCATCAGTTGACATAGGTAAACTTTTTTTTCTGATCACAATTTATAACTAAGTTTCTGATATCTGCAATCCTGTAGTTTGAGAATCCAAACTGTGATTAAGAATGGATGTTTTAAGGTTGAAACAGGTTTGGCTCAGGACTGAAGGGTCCCAGGTTCAATTCCGGTCAAGGGTATGTACCTTGGTTGAGGGCACATTCCCAGTAGGGTGTGTGCAAGAGGCAGCTGATCGATGATTCTCTCTCATCGATGTTTCTAACTCTCTATCCCTCTCTCTTCCTCTTTGTAAAAAAAAAAAAAAAAAGAAAAAAGAATCAGTGTTTTAGATCTTGTAACATAGAAACCCACACCTGAAATTTCTATGTTCATTTTGACCAATGGCACCCCAATAAAATTTAATAATAAATAAAAAAAAGAATCAATGTATTGACCCATTTTCTGGATAAGAAGGAGAACTTCAACAATCCTTTGGTGTATATGGATTATCCAAACCAAAATGTCCTAATTATTCCTTACATTTATATGAACGAGATTAGCGTATTACAGTATACTTTAGAAGAACTGGAGAAAGATTTATCCAAAACAGATTTTGACATAAGCCAATTTAATAGACAAGTGCTGAGACTTCACAAGAATTGGTAAAATAGTAAAGATTTTGCCACAACCCCAAAAGTCAGGTCCTATAAGATCTGAATATTATAATGAAGAAGCTTGACCAATTAAGTGGATAGACATCTATAGACTTGATTTTTATATAATTCTTAGCAATATTTCTTTGATGAAGAACATCTTACTGTTATTTTGCTACTGTTGTTTTTGTTGTTAATAATGGCAATTGGAAAACTAAGCAGCATAATGAAAACAATTCATCTTGAAAGAAATCACTTAAAATCAGGATGAGAAACATGATTACACACAGCATGCCACATGCCTAGTTTCACAGCTCTCATTCTTTGTCTTGCTGGACTGTCAGTCAAAGTGACTGACACCACTGTGTGCAGAAGGAAAGGTGGTAGGCCACAATTTCCCCAAGCTCTATAATCTATGGAGCCTAAATAAGACCTTTATCTCTATTTTCTTTTCAGATTGAAGCTACCACCAAGACATGGTACTAAATACTCTGTCGCTGATTTCTTTTTTCTTTTCTTTTTTTCTTTCTTTCTTTCTTTTTTTCTTTCTTTCAATTCTCACCTGAGGATATTTTTCCATTGATTTTTAGAGTGAATGGAAGGAAGGGAGGAGGGGGAGAGAGAGAGAAACATTGATGTGAGACAGACACCTTGATTGATTAACTCCCGCACATGTCCCAACCAGAGCCAGGGATAGAATCTGTACCAACATTGCCCATTTTAAATCTGACTCAATATCCAACAGTATAATAGCACAATTCATTAATTAATTTTAGTAGTGCCAGCTTTCTATATAGCCACTATCCACTGAGGGAAGACTATAGATCTTCAGATTGGATACATTCTTAAATACTAAGACTGTATATTGTACTCGTGATATGCACCATCCCCATCCTTCCAACATACCTGCTTACAGGCCCATGCTGTACCAACTCTATCGGGCTATGACAAAGAAACCAGATAACGATTAAGTGACCATTCGATAATACAAACAGGATGGCTGTCGCAGAAAGGAAAACTGATGAACATGGATCTTAGCTGAACAAGCCAATATGTGAGGCAGCCACCGGTCCTGTCCAGGAATCAAGACAAATGAAGCCAGGTGTGAGGACACTGAGAAATTGATGGATCTGGGTGTTCCTAGGTATGTCAATATCTATTTCCCCTTGTGCATAATCTTTCTGCAGTTACCCATCCCAAAGCCAGATGCTGCTGATCCCCAGGAAAACGTAAGGAAGGACCTCCTGAAGGTTAATTAAGGGCTGGCCCCAGCACCTGAACTCTGCTTCCCCCCCTGTTTGTGACTACTGTGCACCAGATCTGCCTGAGTCCACTGCTGAATATATAGACGTTGCAGAATTGTACCCAACAGAGGATGAGCTGGTGATACTGTGAAGGAAAAGAGCCACATGCTCACCTGACAAGCTCAGGGGAGGCCTGCATGGCAGTCTTGCAAACTCAGACACCTAAAATAACCACAAAAGATGGTTTGAAAATTAAATATCTAACTGCAAACAGGCTATAGTGGGTAGTCATGTCATAGACCAATATTTCACCTGACAAAGATCAACTTAGGTCTTTTTTACTGAGCCCATTTGCCTTCCTGCCTTTAAGATAACATATCTGTGAGATGTCTGGGTAACTTGTAACTTCCCTTTTTCTGGAGCCCCTGGGGCACAACCAAATGTGGTGGGTGCCAGGACAGATGAACTCATCTAAGTACATGTCCATCATTTTACTTTTATCCAATCCCAGGCATTTCCCACAGCTTTGCTTTCTTCTGCCTCCTTAATCCATCACCAATGAATTTCATGTAACCCACCTATGCCCCTCCTTTGATTGTAATGTATAAATAGAAATGTAACCGGACATTCTTCGGAGCATTATCTCAATCCATTGAGGTTCTGCTTCCTGGCATACGCCGACAGTTTGGCTCAAATAAGCTCACAAAAATTCTTTACAGGTTTCAATGGTTTTTTCGTTAACAATACCAAGTTCTGGGTGCACCGAAGCACAGCCACCAGCATGGAAGAGAGAAGGAAGCTAAAGCTATGGACTTGCCAAGGGAGTTCTGTGTATGTACACAGCCTGTCCTCACGGGGAGCCTTGAAATCCTTAAAGGAACTGACAGCTTTTCCCAGCTCCAGGGCTGAAATTGGCTGAACCTCTTCATTCTTAATTGGGGGAAACTACAGAAGCTGCAGGGAAACAAGAAAAAGAAGACAAGGTAGACGATGAGAAAGGAAGGACCTAGGGAACCGGGTTGCAAATGCAGAGAAAAGGGCTACCCAGGGAGCCGGCAGGATGGGCCTCAGGAGCCAGGGAAGGTGGGCGGGGCTTGGAAGGGAGGGCGGGGCGAACAGCCCAAGATGGGATTCCCTCATCGCGTTTCTCCTTGGATTTATTTGGGGGGGGGGGGGGGGGGGGGGGACCAAGCCCATTAATGCAAAGTCTCCATATTGATAAACTATTTATGGATGTTTAGACAAATCAATGAACAAACATAGAACAGGAAACTATGCATACACAATATATCATGTCTAATAGCTATAATTCCATCACCGAAGTATAAAAACCCATTATAATAATAACCAGTCCTGCTGTGTCTGTCTGCCTCTGATACCTCTACTTTCTCACATCACTCACTGCCTCAGTAGCTTTATTTATTTACTCATGATTTATATTCCACCTACCTAGAGAAAAGCCCCAGACTGTAATGTTAAAAAAATATATATAAATATAAAGCAGAGCAGCTAAAAAAAAAAGAAAAAAAAAAAAAGAAAGAAAACAGGAACAAGAGAGCAGTTAACGTGAACAAGGAAAGAAATACACCAGGCACCACCCGGGCTGGTCAACTTTGCACAACTAGACACTAAATTTAGCTGCAAGCTGCCAAGGAAGGCACAGGGAGAGGATGTATGTTGGTGTGATGCTCTCCCTGATTAAAACAGAAGCAAACCAGCTCACGCGATCACACACTTGTCTCTCCATGCTGTTTAGCATGTGCAGCACCAGATAATGAACTGACAATATCTTTAGCTCCTGTTTTATAAAATCTATACCAGCGCTTCCCGGTGGGCTTTCTTCCATCTGCTCCCCGTGGCAGCAGCTTGCTGCTCTGCTTTTAGGCTGGGTCAGCTCCCTAAATAGGTTCAACCACACACCTTCTGCCATGCCTAGCACCATGGATCTGAAACTGGGATGTGTTAAAAATACAGAGCTGAGTTTCCATCTCAATATTAGGATTCTGTAGGATTCAGGGGGGTGGGGGACTCAAAGGTGTCTTTAAAGCGTTAAATACTGAGTCCAGCCTGCGTGGCTCAGGGGTTAAGCATTGACCTATGAACCAGGAGGTCACGGTTCAATTCCTGGTCAGGGCACATGCCCAGGTTGCGGGCTGGATCGTCAGTGTGGGGCATGCAGGAGGCAGCCAGTCAATGATACTCTCTCATCATTGATGTTTCTCTCTCTCTTTCTCTCTCTCTCCTCCCCTCCTCTCTGAAATCAATAAAATATATCTTAAAAAAATTGTATATGCTGAGCAGTCCAGCAGTCCATACAGGTCATTTCTGATGCTCATTCTTGATTGAGAAACACTATACTCTGGCCTGAAAGCATTTTATTTCAATTCTTTTTCTCTCAGAGAATTGGCCTAAATTTTGCAAGTCGGTGTCTTTAATCAGCACTTTCTTTTTTAGCTTGGAAATTCAAGGGGCATATAGAATGCCTTGAACCTTGAGAATGGTAAGGTTATCTCTTGCCCCAGTGGGGAGAGGAGAGAGAGATTCCCCTCAAAGCTACACAGAGGCATCGCATAAAGAGGCTCAAAACCTGGTATCAGACCTGGGGCTGAGCTCCCGAGAAACGACTACCTGGGACTGGTGCATCCACCAGGCAAAGCAAAGACTCTCACACTTTCCACCTGGAGGAAAGAAATCGAGGGTCAGCGAGTACCTGAGTACCCCATACTCAGCAGGCACCGCTGCCAGGCATTCCTCCACACCTGACACTTCAGTTACTGCACTCCTTGTTTTGAAATAGCATCATCACCCCATTTTGCTAGTAAAGAAACAAAGGCTCAGAAACGTTAACATAACCTTTTCAAGATGAGACAACAAAAGATCGGTAAAACCAGGATCCCATTGCACTGAGTCTAAACCCAGCGCTCAAGCACTCTCTTTCTACTGTGACTTCACGGTGGAACTATTTCTCCTTTCTCGAAGGTTTTGCCTTCACAAAAATGCAGTAGCATGGATAAAAGCAAAACTTCTGTAGGCAGAATTCCCGGCTCATATTTTAGCTTCACCTCTCAAAGGCTGGGGCTTAGTCAAGGAAGTTAGTTACACTTCTCCTGCCTCAGCGTTTTCATCTTGGGAGACCAGTAGCCACACCAGGTAACATGCAGTTGGGGTGTGAGCTCAGTGAGATGACTTTTACATTAACACGTAGTTGGTGATAGCAAATGGCAGCCCACGAACCAAAGCAACCATCAAGTTCCTTTGGACACAAGGAGGCTGAGTGAGAGCAAGCTGCAGAGAGAGCTCACATCCCAGCGGTAGCTGAGATAGATGGGCCCAGGTGTATCCCCGAGCTTGGCTCTCATCTCTGCAGGAGTTCCAACAGTGATCTAGGACTGTGGTCGGCAAACTCATTAGTCAACAGAGCCAAATATCAACAGTACAATGATTGAAATTTCTTTTGAGAGCCCAATTTTTTAAACTTAAACTTCTTCTAATGCCACTTCTTCAAAATAGACTCACCCAGGCCATGGTATTTTGTGGAAGAGCCACACTCAAGGGGCCCAAGAGCCGCATGTGGCTCGAGAGTAGCAGTTTGTCGACCATGGACCTAGGATCAAGAAGGACAGGGACCAGAGAGCAGAGATGTGACAGCAGCCGCGGGCTTGACATCCACAGTGAGTCTTCCAAATTATCATGACAAGTTCCCCGTGCGTTTAAAAGTCTACACGCTTACTAAGAATAAAATAAGATGAGAGCATACATTTTCAGAAATAGCATTCGGGAGGCTGAAAGCTGGCATAAACAAAGCCATCTGAAATAATTTTCCATTTTATTTGTCTCCAAAGATGAGCTAGGAAGGACAGGCCAATTTCTTGGGGGCAGTCAGTGAATAACAGATCTCAGCAAGGGCGACAGCGGGGGTTTCTCCCGCATCCACTCCGAAAGCAGAGAGAAAGCTCTTCAAGCTAAAAAGGGTGCACTAAGCCTTAGTGCTGAGGGTGTGCCGTTTCCAGACTGGAGGTAACGTAGTGACTAAGGAATCTCAGAATTACACAAGGAGCGACGGGGCTGGAAATGACTTTCTCTGAAACAGTGGTTTTCAGACGGGTTGGAGGAGAGGAGAGGTGGCAGCAAGTTTCTGCCTGCAGCCAAAGTCTATCTTTTCTTTGAACAAACACTGTGGGAGAGGGATCCCAGGTTAGACTTGACAGCCACTAGGGGGCAGTATAGACAATTCCTGATCCAGCCACTGCCCTCATTTAAGGAGAGTGAAGGCTGAGGGGGATAGTGGACTGCTCAGGGCCATATAACTGTCAGTGGAAAAGACTGGACCTCTGGCCTCCTGTTTCTGAGCTGGAGGAAAGACCACCATCAGCTGCCTCCCACTGAAACTGAGCTCAGAAAAAGACAGAGAAGAGCACATTCTTGTGTTAATTTACCCATGGCTACTATTGAGTCCCTCTATACAATAGTTGGGGGAGTGGGAAGAGGAAGTAGCCTGCAAGGTAGGGGGAATGTATCCAAGGAACCCCAAGGTCAAGTAGAAGGAGCAGATGGCCAGAGGAGAGGTCTGGGTGAGAGGCCTGGAGAGTGCAGAGCAGGAAATACATTTAAAAATATATATTTCATTGATTTTTTTTTTTTTTTTTTTTTTAGAGAGGAAGGGAGAGGGGATAGAGTAAAAAACATGATGAGAGAGAAACATCAATCAGCTGCCTCATGCACACTCCCTACTGGGGATGTGCCTGCAACCAAGGTACATGCTCTTGACCAGAATCGATCCTGGGACCCTGCAGTCCACAGGCTGAAGCTCTATCCACTGAGCCAAACCAGTTAGGGCAGGAAATACATTTTTTAAGCTGGTGTTATCAGGGCGACACCATGGAACAGGCAGCACGTAAAAAAAAAAAAAAAGTAGAAGAAAGAAAAGAGATTTAATGAGATTGGAGCATTTGAAAGTTAAATAAAAGAAGGACAATGGGGGAGGGGGGGGTAAACAACACAAGCAGAGCTCAGGGAGTTCAGGAAATAGCCAGGAGCTCGGTATGGCTGGTGCGTGGGCAGAGCAGGGAAATGACACACGTGGGGCTGAGGGTGTGCTGTTTCCAGATTGGAAGTAAAGACTGCGCTGGAGTCTGCAGCTGGAGCTGGGACTGCTGATGCGCCTGGCCCTCCAGTCCTCTGAGCTGTGCTGGGGAGATTAACCTGTTGGCTGCAGGCAAGACGGATGGATGGCGGCGGGAAAGACCGCAGGCAGGGACAGCAGTAGGAGAGGATTAGATGAGCTCAGATGGGAGGGGATGAAGGATTTTCTTGGAGGGTGGGAATTAAGAGATGGGAGAAATGTTTTGATAAAACTTGGTGGGACAGAGGGAGGGAGAGGGAAGCACCAGGGAATTAAGCCCCATTGCTTCATCTGCAAGACAAAGGGGACCCCACCCTTGTGCTATAAGGTTCATCCCAACTACAAAGTTCTAAGGCTTGGTGGGGTGTGGTAGCCCCCTGCCCCTCGCCCCCTCTCCCCCCCTTCTAGAGCCTATAATCAGAGAGAGACCAAAGGGGATATTATTTAGTTGCAACCTGCAATTCAATAGTCAAAACAACAACATGGGCTCCTTGATGGCCGAGCAGAGCCACTAGGCATGTTCAGGGTGTTCCCATTCTCCATGCGGGTGGGTGTGATCTTCCCTTAACTCCTGTGTTCAACAGAAGAGTTACCTGAGAAGTCTGCAAATCCATAGCCTCACCTCCTTTAAACTTGTACCCACAGCGCCATCTGCTGGTGTGGGATCCTGTGGCCGGTGGTGGTGTGCAAAATCCTCATTTTGTGTCCTCAGTACTAACTCCCCGCCTCCCATCTCCTGCGTCTCCGCCCCCCCACCCCCAAACACACACCATATACACAAGAGTTGCGTACACAGAGCCAGACACATGCCCTGCTCTTGCCCTATTTGAGATCTCTGCTACAAATGCACTGCTTCCCTGAGCTAGTCCTATACCCTCCAGGCTACTCTTGAACCCATGAACTTATGAACCCATGGGGGCGCTCTCCAGTCACTGCCTGGAGTTCAGTTGGATGACACTCTTTCCCCAGCAAAACAGAGACAACAGACTGGCAGGACGGAGCTATTTGAGAGGGCAAACAGTTGGATATCTAAAAAGTTAATTTGCTGGTTAATTTACTTGCAGGCTGATAATTGATCCTGCAGTTTCCTCCCATCTCTGCTCCCTCATCCAGGAGACAAGGAAGGGAAGAGGCTGCCCTTCTCCCCACCCCCAGTCCGCCCCCTTGCATCCTGACCTCCACCCCGGGCAGCGCAGCCCTGCGTCCAGCTGTCCTTCCAGAAGGATCGGAGACAACCTGGTTCCTCCAGAAACATGTCCTAGTAACCTGCTTTTCCTGAAGATGTCAGTGTGTCTGAAGAAGCCCAAGTTCAAATGGACTCGATTTTTAAGCCGGAAAGATCATGACACTGTAATGAAAATATCCACTTTTTTTCTTTTAACCTTTTAAGAAAAATGCCATTTCCTGCCACCCCTCTTAATAGCTGCCTCCTGGCGGCCGCCTAAATGATTAATCTGCCAACCTGTTTAAAATGGAAGAGAGGAGACTTCAGAAGCGATCTGAGGGTGTGCTGACTGCAAATGCAAAGCCTTTGTCGGCGGTCCCGGCACGTGGGGTGCAGGCCTTGCTAGCCATGCAGGCATGTAAAGGAGCATGCGTGCACATACCAGGTGCATGCAAGGTGGGCTCTCCATTCTGAATACCCATTCTTCTGGGATTCAGAAGTCTGATCGGGAACTGACTGTCCCTACAGACAAATGTCCCTCCCTGGTCCCAGATGCTCTGCTCTGTGGGTGGATTGGTGGCAGGCTCCTGGTCCCCAGGTGACCCCACTGGGAAATGGGGTTCACCCATCACAACTGACTGGTCTGGCAGTTCCAAAGTACCAGCCAGTAGTCCACTGTCATCTTGAGGGGTGCAGCCCCTCACCCCCAGTGGGCACTCATATTTTTGTTTCGCTTTGTTTCTCCCAGTGTAAATTTGGGGGAAGGCTAAGTAGAAAAAAGAAGATGAAAAGGCAGTGTGTGCATGTGTGTGTATATGCCTATGTGTATGTGCATGTGTGGGTATGTATACGTCTGTGTACATGCATGTGTGGGTATATATACCCGTGTGAGTGTATGCCAGTGTATATGCCTGTATACGTGTGTGTGTGTGTGTGTGTGTGTGTGTAGCAGGCAGTGGGGAGGGTGTGGCAGAAAGAGCTAGCCCCAGCAGGCTAGGCCAAGCACATGGGCATGTGTATACTAAGGCCCTGCTAGTACTATTGCTTGTTAGTTTGGACCAGTGATCAAGCACAGAGCAGGAAGTGTTGGGCTGGTTAAGCCAAGTCTAGGGACTCTCTTCAGAAAAGTTCTGATGCTAACCAAGCATGGAGTCCACATTCATGCAACTTAGTCAGGCTTTTTCTGGACACTCCCAACTTCAAGTAGCGACTAGTAGTATCCTGGCCATCCCATGCTTATGTGATAAACCACATTTCCAGCTCCTTGTTGAGTGTGACACAGGAAAGGGTGGCACGGGCTTGAGCATTGCTGTTTTCCATTTGCTACCCACGTGACCTTGAGGATGCCACTTAATCTTTCTAAGCCTTATTTCTTATTTGAAAATGGAGATACTAATACCGACCTTCCAAGGTATTGACACATTGTGCATAATACAGCTTAGTAGCCACTTTAATCGCTGGCTATCTGTCTCCCTGCTCATCTAGCAAAAAGCCAGGCCACAAGAGGGGGAGTCTCAGAACCCTGTGTCCCCAGCACAGAGTGGTGGTCCCAGTGATGGATCCCAGGATCCCTGGATCACCAGAGGGAGAGCAGTGAAGAGACAGACCCACTCTCCTATTTCCCACGCTCAGGCACTGCTGGGATCAGAGGGCTTTGGGATGCCCACACCCAGAAGCCTTGGGTGCAGGCAGGACTGAGACTAAAGCATGGAAATTGGTGACAGCAGATGCCAGTTCAATGCTGGGCAAGACTTTTGGCTATGAAAACTGCCCAACAAAGGACCCAGAGGTAACAAGCTCCCCGTCACCAGTTGTGTTCAAACAAAGCCAGGGAATCCCGGTCAGAGATCCCATGTAGGGAAACCCTTTGATGCCGTAGGTCTGATGATATCCAAATCCAAATGGGTTATTCTCCCAATGCTAAGAGTCTTTGTTTCTGTGAAAGACAAAGAGGGTAGCACTGCTCCTACTTTCAAAAAAATAAATAAATAAAAATAATAAAAATAATAAAATATATATATATATATATATATATATATATATATATATATTATTGATTTTTTACAGAGAGGAAGAGAGAGGGATAGAGAATTAGAAATATCAATCAGCTGCCTCTTGCACACCCCCTACTGGGGATGTGCCGGCAACCAAGGTACATGCCCTTCACAGGAATTGAACCCAGGACCCTTCAGTCTGCAGGCCGACACCCTATCCACTGAGCCAAACCGGTATTGGCACTGCTCCTACTTTCCATTGAAACCTAATGCTCCGGAAGTTCCTGGTCCCTGCTGGAGGCATAGAAATAATGGGAAACCTCCAGTGTTTCACAGCCTTGCACTGGGGCCATTAAGCCATTTGTTTAGAGCAAGAGGGAGAGTGCTTCTGAGAGGCAGGTTTAAAATGATAATTAGCTTTTGGGATAGTCTTAATTGAAACTGGTGAGCCCACAGAGAGGATCTCGTGGGTCAGTCCTGCCCATTCCCCCTCTCCAGTAGTATTATTGTAGAACAATATTCTCACGTGACAAAACTCATGACCAGAAGCCCTGCCTTGGGCAAGGGAGTAATTTCAGGGCTTCCCTCTTGATGTACCTTGTTCTCATTGATTTATTTTGTCTTTAATTGGATTGCTTTTCTCCCTCCCTCCTTCCCTCTTCTAACTGCTTACACTTCAAGAAGGATACATCACACTCTAAACTACCTAGTCCTTCCATTTCTTATCTTCAGAGTAACTCCGTGTTACCTCTCTCTCTTCTCCATTCCCACTGATTTCCCAGGCTGGGTACTGCATCACACATTGAGGCTCCATGCAATTCCTTCTTGATTTTGTCAACCTCCTTCTTACAGGGACCCCAAGTTCATCAGGATCACTCTCAGGGTCTGCATTGGTTTATTTGAGATTTCATTGTGTTAGCTGACGTTGGTATACTAGCTCTGATTTCTAACTAAGAATGTGTCATATGCTTTTTAAATGTAGCCCCTCCCACAAGCTCTTATAATCCCTACCCCCTCACTCCCCAAGCCCAGGTGGCAGCCTGAGCTCAAGTTCATGGACCATAGGCCATCCTGAGCTCATGGAGGGTGCCCAGGGAAGAGAAGGCAAACAGAAGAGGGAGGAGCAGGAGACAACGGCATCTGTGGCTGTACCCATATGGCCCCGTGTCCTGGTTTTGTGAATCAGATAGGAAGGCTGTGTGCCTTCAAAGTCCCTGTGTGCAGGCAGAGCTCAGAAAGAAGGAAAAGGAAAGGGCCTCCCTCGGGCCAGCATCTATCTCTAGCCCTTGGTGTTCTCATTAGTTTCTATTTCCGCTGCTCCCAGGCTAGACTGCTGAGTCAGTGATGCTAACAAGCAACTGAGTGACTTCTCTTGCCACTTCCTGGGTCTAAGATTCGGGGCTTCTTGGGGACACTCTGAATAGGCTCAGCTTGATGCCCGGTGGGGTCAACAGGACTGCAAGAGCATCTAATGAATGCTTGGTTTGAGATAAAGGACAAGAACATCCAGGCACCAGGAAATGAAAATGGAAACATGGAGTGCATGTGAATATCTCCTTCTCAGAGCAGCAAAGGGCAGTGGCTGTCTGGGATTCAGAGACAAGGACCTGCCATCCGTCCACGCCCTCCTTCCCGCTGCCCGGCTGGCTGCCCTCAGCACATCGCAATGGCTTCCATCTCTCAAAACACTATTTGCAGAAGCATTTCTACACACGGAGGATGCCACAGAGAGAAGAAAGAACACTGCCCCGAGTTCAGAGACCCTGGGGGACACGGGCTTATTTTGTGCTACTACTCGGGAGAGCCTCTTCCGTTTCCTCCTTTTAGAAATGAAATGCTCAGAGTGACAAACTCATCCTACCTTCCAGCTCTGAAAGTATAAAACTCCATATGGTATTTGTAAGCCATATGGGAGGAGCGCCCCCGAGCTCCCTCTCCTCCCCAAGAGGCTGGAGGAGCTGTCTCTGTGTATTTTTGTCAATCCAGCTAGGTTTATACTGAGACCAGAAGACAGAAATTCAATACCTCGTGTTGTGCGAATTGGAACCATCTTGCCCCAGAATACAAAGCTGCTGTGCAGTTTCATGTGAGCAGGATAGACCCAGCCTTGGCCATCTGGAGGACATGAGAGCAAACATCTGAATGCCAGGATAGGTTTTGATACTAAATACTTAGAGATGAAAAGGTTTTATATATATATATATATATATATATATATATATATATATATATATATATATATATAAATAAATAACTTTACCTTCAATAAAAACAAACAAAATCTCAGTATCTAAGAAGGTGGCTGTGTAGTTCAGAATGTGGGCTCATATCCATGCTCAACAGTGGTTCTGTCCATGGCGCATCAGTAAATACATACATTGTAAGAACAAATAAATACATGGATGATTGAGCTTTCTACCTGGAACGTAATCTGTGTTCCCCCCTCCTCTCACTCCCCACCAAGTAAGACTGCTATGGGGCTCCTTTGCTCAGGAACAAGTAAGTTCCTGTCTTATCTGGTGCTTTTCTTTGAAGTGGGGAGGAAGGTCAGTTAAAAATTGCTTCCTTGCCAGGCCAGCATGGTTCAGTGGTTGAGTGTCGACCTATGAACCAGGAGGTCACGGTTCCATTCCCTGTCAGGGCACATGCTCGGATTGTGGGCTCGATTCCCAGTGTGGGGCGTTCAGGAGGAGGACTATCAATGATTTTCTCTCATCATTGATGTTTCTCTCTCTCCTTCTTCTCTGAAATAAAAAAAAAAAAAAATTATAAAAAATTACTTCCTTAAGTCAGACCCAAATTGCTCTTTGTCTTCCCTGTACCCTTGGCCCCAGCTAAGGCAGAAATGCATGTTCTCTCCTCCACACACTGTCCTCTTCTTGACAGAGACCTTGATTCTCACATGCTGGGTCAGAATTCCCAGACCCATTGGTTTGTGACTTTGGGATATACCCCCAAAGGTGCTTTTACAATTTACTTTCAGAATCTTGTTTTATTTTGGCTCATATTAAACCCAACTTGTAGTCCTTGAGCTCACACTAAAAGCAGCCACTGGGGAGAAAGGGGAGCTAACTGTCTTCCCTGGGGTTTAGGAATGGGCTCAGCCATGCAGGGGGTGCTGGAGAGCTGACCACGCCTTAGGCATTCACCAAGTGAGCACATCCCCTAAGGTGGAGGCCAGACAGGACTAACTAGCACTCTCAAGCCACTACCTGGGCAATAATCAGTGCTAGGCCAGCAACTCTGCAAGCAGCTGGGTAGCCTACAACACCCCCCCCCCACACACACACACACCTTCTAAGACATATTCATTAGTGAAATATCAGAAACCTCAGGGGCAGCATGTGCTTCTAATTCATTTTCCAATGTTATAATGAGCCAGGAGTGAAATTTTTAGGGTGAATTTAATTGACCTTTACAGCAACATCAGGCAGATTGGCTTAAATGCTATTAAAGCAAAATGTAACCCAGTGAGACTTTCTGGAAGGTTATCGGAAAATCTATCAAGTTGTTTTTTCCTTAATTTTCATCAAGAAAAGAACAGATAGGTAGAGGGCACAGAAGGATGAACAGATGGAGAGATGGAAGATTTAAACCGGAAGTGAGATGGGAAGGGCAGAGGGAAAGACATGAAATGGCAAGAGAAGGAGGGGGGCGGGCGGCCCTCGCCTCTCCCTGCCACGGGGGTCCGTTTTCATCTAGATGTGCAATGAAGCTACAGGTCACACTGGTCTAAAGTATTTCCAAAATGTGGTGGGGGGCTGCTGTTTGGGCCTCTCTGGATGAGATAGAACCAAACACCGGAAATAGAAGGTGACTTCTTTTTCTTGGCTGACAGGGGCCTTCTCTCTGACTCCATTGTCCCCTTCACCAAAAGGCCAGCTCAGTTCTCAATAAAAGGGATTCATGGAGAAGCCAGAAGGCCAGGTGCAGGGCTGAGGAAACCCTGGGGTACTATCATCACACCCTTTGGGAAGCGGCTGACAATCCTGGGATGGGTTACCACGCCCATGGCAAACTGAGCTCAGTTCTAGGTAGTGCAAGTCTGAGAACAGGCCAGTGGATTCAGTGAGGCCCAAAGTGTAAATCTGAATCAGCATCCATCTACTTACCATGAACCTGGTCATGGCCCTTTTCACAAGTACAAAGTCAGCAAGACACGAGGTGAGAAATGTGTGTCCATGAAGGTGTGAACATCAGGGAAAGGATGCTGCCCCATTAACATGTCCTCCAAGGAAGAGCAGGTAAGAGCTCAGAGGGTGGGCAGTGGGCACCCTGGGACAGGGGGGTGGAAATCCAGGCATAATGGAGAACAGAGTGTGCGCGGAAGGAAAGCTGAGGCTGAGGCTGAGGCTGAGCCAAGGATAGGGGATGGCATGGTCTCCCTGGGGTTCACTCGGGATCATCAGGAGTAAGATAAATTACGCAGACCACAGGGCTCTTAATTAACTTCCCATCCTACTTAGGACTGGCTCAGAAATCACGCAGGGCTGAGTCAATGAGTTGCCAAGGAAAGAGAATGGGTCTCTGCAGAAAGGAGGTAACATAGCAGGCCCAAGGCTATTGTCCTTACAAAGGCAAGCTTGCTCAGCCCTTGGCTGGCATCCGGGACCTAGGAATTCTGGAAGATTTGCACTGTTTTCCACCTGAAAGGCTGATCCCTCTGTGCCTGGACTATTTGATGTGGTTTCTGCTGCACACCTGCTTTCCTCGGGGAATCTAGAATCTTGGATAGGTGACAGGCAGAGGGTGACTAATGACCAGCCATAGTTAAATTCATAGGCACTGAGTCTCCCAGGGGCTTCCCAGAGCAGACATCACACACATGTTCTGGGGGAAGAATGAGCTCTCTAGGATCACTCGTGGAAAGAGAACACACCGGAAGCCTCGTGTGGATGCCTCCAGGCTCCACCTGTGTCTTTGTCCCCTCTGATTCAGCTGTGTGTTTTTCCTGCATTTCTGCAATAATCTTATTCATCAGTACACTTGGATGCTAAGTCTTGTGAGCCTGCCTGGGGAATCTCTCCATAAAAACTCCCCAGCTGGTTCTCGTCCTACCCTCACGCCGGAAGCACACATCTGCTTCTGAGATTTGTTTGGATACTCATGGAGCTGTAGATATGAGCTGTGGCCCAATATAGATACATCAGCCCAGCAGTGACTAAGCTTTCTCTGGGCTCAGAGGACTCGAAGAGCTATTGTAGTTACTCAAATGTAAGGAAAACATGTTTCTTCTTGCCTGTGAACCTACATAGGAGAGAGAGGTGGGGAGAAAGTGAGAAACGATAGGGGAAAATGCTCTTACTAGTGAGAACAGTCTTTAATAGTGTCAGAAAGAGAAACGTAAAAAATAAATAAATCAAAGGGGGGGGGCAGACTTCTAAAATGGAAATGCAAAATGTCTCAGGGCCTACCTTTACTGTCATCATCATCAACTCTATCCTCTCTGGCACTGTTCATTGTGCGCTTAGAGTGCCAGGCATTTGCAAAGACCGTCAGATACATGGGTTTTAGCTATAAGTCATAATGGGATGCAATGGGTAATATTATTATCTTCCCTATTGTATATGATTAAACTGAGGGATAGAGAAAGTACACAGTGTGCCCAAGTTACAGTACTGGTAGGCAAAGGAATCAAGAGCCCATGCAGGTGTGTTTTTCAGGAGGACGAGGGGAATCTCAAACCTAGTGGCACTCTCTCACTCAATATTGTTAGACTTGGGAATGCGGTTTAGAAGGGGAAAGATAAAACAGAGCATGGCCCCTAAAGGGAAGTTTTCAAAGAGAAAAGAGGCAGTGTAAGAAGACCCCTCAGTGTCCCTTAACACATCTGAGTTCCCATGGCACATGTGGAGAAAACCACCAAGATATCAAGGGTATTGTCTTCAGTCCTCAGTACAATTTTAAAGAAATAAGAGCTTTTTTGCAACCTCCATTTTCAACTGTTTTATCTTTACTGGTCAGGATTACAGATTTATGGAACAATTTTAAGGATAACACAAAAATATTTACTGAGCTGTGAACTGTATGAACACAGCTTTATAGTCCCCTCAAATTTTGCCAGGCAACAGGCAGGCACCTAATGTGACTATAAAATGGTGGTGGGCTGGATGAATGATAAATGGATGGGTAGGCGGACAGACAGACGGATGGATAGATGGCTGGATGGATGGACAATGAATGGACAGATAGATGGATGTGGACAGATGGATACTTAGATGCAAAGATGATTGGATAATGATGCATGAGTGGATAGAAGATCAGATGAAGGAATGAATGGATGGATTAGAAGATGAATGCATGAATGGATGCATAGATGGATGGATGCTGAAGGTGAAAATAGACTTTGAGGAACTGAAATAATTTCCAAGAAATGGAAGTGTGATAAACCCCTCAACGGGTAAAGTTGGGACCTTTATGTTCCTAGTTTTCTGGGCTAAAAATTAATTAGATTAGAAGAATTAAGTTGCACTCTACTGTCTTACCTCCTTTTGTACCAAATGTACCTGAGATACCCCCATGTGGAAGCAGGGATGGAGTAGCAATGGGCAGAGAAATGGAGTTGTCTGGATTCCTGCTCATGTCACCTGATTTGGAGAATTTGCAATGAAGAATTAAGCCCCCAACACTGTTTGCTAGTCTTTCACTCTCTTAGTCCATGTTTCAGGAAGGAGGGTTCAGGAGTGTGGATAGGGCTCCACTTCCTACATAGCCCGCTTATGCAAGTTGAGGGATACAAGGTTCAGTTAGGTGAGAAAAACACCTGCAACTGCTACCACCTCCCCTGCAGGGCTCTTCTCACTTAGCATGGTGTCTTATTTTAATATGCATGAAGCTCACCAGCACACAGGAGCCTCCTTGGCCCCGTAAATTGTTACTATGTACAGATTTGTTGATTTATTCAACAAATATCTAGCTCCTTACATACCAAGTTCTTTTGTAAGTCATAGAGATGCAATGATGATTCAAACAGGGCTTCTATGTGCTTGTAACCCAGTGTGGGAAATTGATACACAATTCAATATTCTCATCCTGGAAGATTTGCAAAAACCTCAGCATAGAACTGGCAGATACATGTCAAACAAAGAAAAGTGAGACTCTGTACGAGATAGAAAAGAGTGTGCGGGCACATGGGGGTTAACATGCCAGGCATATGTAATGGTGTGCACAGAAATCACGAAACAGTTGTATAGTCCAGAATCTCCAAGGGCTCACGATAAAGCCAGCTGCGAAGGAAGGGGTGGGGTGGGGAGTGGGGAAGAGACAGAGCAAAGGGAAATAAAGACAAAGGTTGTCAGGAACCAGACAATGAAGGGCCTTTTATGCTACATGAAGGAGTTGGGGCTCACTCCTGCCCATGACGGGAAGGCATTGGAATAACTGGATCCAATTTCTATTTTAAAAAGGTCATCTTGTAGGAGGGCGGCGGATAATTGGAGGTGGGCGAGCAGGAGATAAGGAGACCGGTTAGGAGACTTGGCATGGGCGAGACAAGAGATAACAGGCCAAGATTAAGGCCTTAACAATGGGAATGGGAAAGATGTACACATGTGAGATGTCATTTAGTAAGCACTGAGAAGAGGGGAAAGGCTGAGGAGCTTTCAGATTTCTCTGTTCCTCCTGCTGCTTGCCCTGCAGGCATTATAAAGAGCAAGACAAGGCTCTCGTCCACAGGGAAGGAGACGCATGCAAAGACCATCACAGCAAAGAGTCATACATTTTTGTTTTTTTCTGCCAAGTGAAGGTAGAGAGGCTGGAAGTACTGTGGGAGAGGGCACGTGGTTGCTTCCAGCTGCAAGCCTTGCAGGAAGCTGGCTGCACTGCTCAGAATGTGGGCAGGATTGAACTGGGCCCAGGGAGGGGATGGCCCCAGATGTGGGAGAACAGGTGCAGCAGTGGGGAGAACGGCATTTTCTGAGCAGGGAAAAGTAACTCAGCAATTGACTTTCGGAGAGGATGTAGAAACGGGGATTATGGAAGATAAAAACGAACAAATAGAGGGCGAAGGAATTTAAATGAAGAGTTTGAACTTTTTTTTTCTTCTTCTTCTTCTAAATTTGGGCCCAGGTTTCCCTAAATCCGGTGTGTGAAAGGCCTGGGTCCCAAGAGATGTTCGGAACCACTTTTATAAAATGAGAGGCTTATAGTTAAATTAAGTTTGGAAAAGGATGGATTAAGAGAAGTTAAACAGGTGCCATTATTAATTGGCTTCTTAGATACTTTAATATTATAGACAAAGAAGAAGGAAGAGGATAAAGGCTACAGAGAAATGAAAGGGAAACACACAGGATTGGTAATGGGTATCTCGGTTCCAGCCCCAGATTCGTGGTTGTCAGCTGTGTGACACCAAGAAAGCCACAGCAGACACGCCCAGCCTGCTGGTCTGTATAGTGGGCTATTAGACCAGGGGCATGACTTCATATGTCGAGCTTCTGCTGACATATTACAGCCTTTAAAGGCTGTATATACTAGAGGCCCGGTGCACAAAATTGGTGCACCTGTGTGTGTGGGGGGGGAGTGTCCCTCAGCCTGTCTACGCCCTCTCATAGTTTGGGAGCCCTCAGGGGATGTTCAAATGATGGGTTAGGCAAATAACCCATCATTTGGACTTTCTTAGTGCTGCTGAGGAGGGAGAGGCTTCTACCACTGTCACTGCGCTTGGCAGCTGTGAGCCTGTTTTCTGGCTGAGTGGTGCTCCCCCTGTGGGAGTGCACTGACCACTAGGGAAAACTCTGCCCCCTGGTGGTCAGTGCACATCAGAGCGGCCAGTCCTTCCCCAGTTTGGTAGATTTGCAATATTAATCTTTTGTTATATAGGATACTTTTATTTACAAAGGGCAGTAACATCTAAAGAAAATGTGCCTCGTATTTAGGTTGGAATCATATAAATTCTAAGTGGAAGTACTGTGTAGCTCCCATTCTAGATCATGAGGTTGTGAGGGAACAATCTTTTTTTTTTTTTTTTTTGTTCATAATTTAATTTCCGGCAACTAGCCCAGCACTGGGGACAAATCCACTTAAAACATATGTGTTCAGCTTATTAATGAATGCCTGCCAGTCACTCTGAATGGTAAATATATGTGTGTTTGTATATGTACTGTGTTTAAAGGAGAAGATGAGCTGCTGCTGAATATAAATTTAGGGAGACATTCTTATAAATGGTGTCATGAGAATTTAAAAAAATGACTGGTATTTTCTGCAAAATTTGAAGACTGTTGGTAAATCTCTCAATGTCTTTTTAATCGTAAAATAATATGCACACAATTTTTGAGAAAAAAGGGCATTGTCTTCGATGTTTCCAAGAACAATGCTACCTTTAAAAAATGTCCTTTTATTGATTTTAGAGAAGAAGGGAAAGAGAGAGTCAGAAACATCAAAGATGACAGTGAATCATTGATTGGCTGCCTCTTATACACCCCACCCTGGGGATAGAGCCCACAACCCAGGCATGTGTCCTGACCAGGAATTGAATCATGACCTCCTGGTTCATAGGTCAGCACTCAACCACTGAGCCACAAGGTTCAGGCGATGCTACTTTTCAGAGACATAGACTGTAGGGCAGTGGATGTGGGAAAGATTAGCACAGGAAGGGAGTGGACAATGAGGAAACCAAGATCATAGCCACAGGGTCCTATTTTATCCACAAGTGCAAGCACTAATCACCCAGCATGGTGCTCAACCCTGGAGGGGGCAGTAGCCATGCGTGGACTGTCTCATCCATCTAACAGTTCCGTTTTTTCATTCATTCAACAAACATTTACTGGGAAGTCACCATCTGTCAGAAATGGGGACCTGGCACTCAACACCATCGACCATTTTATATGGAATTTAATTAAACAATATTTCATGAGCATTTATTATGTATCAGGCACTAAGTTAGCTACTAAGGATGATAAGTCACAGTCCCCATTCCCAAAGAAGTCAAAAATCTGTTGAAAGACATGAGGGTTTCCACTCTGTAGGGACCACAGAGCTCTCCCAGTGCTGCACACAAAAAGGAGGAGTCAGCAGAGAGACCTCCTGGCATTCGGTGCTAAGGGGCTTGGAGCGTCCTTGAGAAAGACATGTAAGTGGAGTTATTAGGATACAAGTTAAAAAGGCATTAACTTAAGGAGCAATGAAAGGCAACAAAAGGAGACGAGCAAGTATAACCAGCTATTTGAAGAGACTTGGCAGTGACAGGAAGAAGAAAATTATTTGGCAGTTTGAGGGATGGCAGAATAAAAAAAAATGTTATTCTTCTGCTTTGTCATTTGTTTTGCTTTATTTTCTTTTGATTCGGAGGAGGAGAATATTAATAGGGAGGGGGTAATTTAAAAGGTGAAAATTTCCCATTAGAGTTACATGGGACGATTTTCCATGCTCTGTGTGTCCATGTTTCTGAAGTTGGTATGGAGACGCCACAGCTACATGCCTTCCAATTAATAGCCCAACATTACAGATATATCCAAAATAGCCTCTGTTTCCCTTAGCAACCCATCTCGTTCCCTTTCTCTTACCCTCCTTAGGCTGTCAGCCTGTACCAGGTCTCAGAGTAACAAGTGCTGTGCCCTTGCTACCTGCTGGGTAAAGAAGGACTTGCTTTTAATTGCTCTAAATTTACCTTTCTAATCTGCAATGCGGCGCCTCTTCATTCTGATGACCTGCAATTGCTACCTCATCTGTGTTCCCTGCCTGGCACTGACTGGCTGGGGCTCCCTCCCTTCCTGGGCCTTCCTCCCTGGCCACAGGCATCACATCGGTCCCCACCACTGGCATTTCCACTCTCACCCTCCTTCTCTGTCCCTCCTGAGTGGCAGCTTGATTGTCAGCCGCACACAGAGACCGGGTCCCACCTGCCACGCTGCTCAGAAGGAGAGAAAGCCTCAGTCCCAATTTGCCTGTGATACCTACTGTCCAGGTGCGATGATTAAGAATGCCCTTTTCACTTTCAAAAGCAATCCCATTTGGACAGTAAATTAAAATGTTCACTCTGTTTCTTTTCTTTCTTTTTTGTAATATATTTTATTTATTTTTTACAGAGAGGAAGGAAGAAGGATAGAGAGTAAGAAACATCAATGAGAGAGAAATATCGATCAGCTGCCTCCTGCACATCCCCCTATTGGGGATGTGCCCGCAACCAAGGTACATGCCCTTCACCGGAATCGAATCTGGGACCTTTCAGTCCGCAGGCCGATACTCTATCCACTGAGCCAAACTGGTTTCGGCTGTTCACTCTGTTTCACAACCTCCATTATCTTCCCAATGCTGTTAAAATAAAATCCTATGGAGGGCCAGAGATCCCCCTCTCCTTCTCCCTGGACTCATCCCGCCCCCTGCCCCACGCACTGCGCTGTGGCCACGCTGGCCACTCTCTCCTGTCCCAGCAGAGAGGCCACACTGACACATCCAGACTTGAGTCCCGATGTTTCCTTCCTGTCCCCTGCCTCCTTTCTTCTCTCAGACCTTAACTCAAACATCAGCTCCTCAGAAAGGCCCTCACCATCTGCAGGCAGTGATCCTCTGGCCCTACCCCTCACCCTTTAGTGCCTCTGAGTCACAGATGGTACCTGTGTTCTGACTGTTATTTATCGCTGTACCTTTTCGCTCAAATGGTAGCTCCCTAAGGGGAGGGCCTGGTGGGTGTTGTTTATCACTGTGTACCAGGCACGTCTCACACCGGAGGGCACCTTTACCACAAAGACAGGCCAGGCACCCTCTTCAATCCTGCGGCTGGGACCTCCCGGCGATCACCCTCGGGGTCGCTCTAGATTCAGAAAACACACTTCTTCCTCTGCAAACACTTCAGTCGTGAGGCTCTTCTGTGATGATCGATGCTTTCTTTGTGAGCCTCAGAAACAGAGTTGTCACAATGGGTCACCACATTGTGTCTGGGCTGCTTGCCTAACTCCCTGTATGCATCTAACCCAAGCCCTTTCATTGTCGTAGAATTTCCATTATCAGCATTTCTACATTGTTACAGAAAAACCAAAAATGTTATTCAATATGGGATCGGATAAAGGACTCACATATTGTGTTAGTAGACACAATATGAGTGCATAAATCGATTGTCACAGAAACAGCCGTTTGCGATGACATCATTTTCAAAAGAAGCTGCTAAATTACTTATTGGGGATCACTCCATGCCCACGGGAGATGACAGGCTGGGTCTTTGGACTCCTGGCGCGGCTCTCAAAACTGGCTCCATGTAGAGGCAGCTCCCCAAAATATTTGCTCCCAGGTCAGAAGGGTAAATACTAAAGATATTTTATACAAAAATCATTGTAGAACACTACTAAACTATGATCTGAGCATGGGCATGATTTTAAAAAATATTTTATTGACTTTTTATAGAAAGGAAGGGAGAGGAATAGAGAGTTAGAAACATTGATGAGAGAGAAACATCGATCAGCTGTCTCCTGCATACCTCCTTCTGGGGATGTGCCCGCAACCAAGGTACATGCCCTTGATAGGAATTAAACCTGGGACCTTTCAGTCCACAGGCCGACGCTCCACCCACTGAGCCAAACCGGTCAGGGCTAGGGGGAGTGGTTTTTTAGGCAGCACACACAGGCTTGGCCCTGCTTTGGACTCTCCTGCCGATTGCCCTTCCAAGGGAAATACCCCCAGGCTGCCAGATGTGGCTTCCCAGCTCTCTGCTGCTGCCTCGCTGATATTTCAACCATCAAATCTAATTCATTTACTTGCTTGCTCATTTATTTCTTCATCCATTATGATTTGTTCAGAAAATAGACTGTCAGCTTTGGCATCTGGCTATGATTACCTTACCCAATCAGCTGGGCAGGCACCTGCAGGATTCGGAGAACCCTTCAAGACAGAAAAATACTGATGGGTCAGAGGTCAGAACTGATTCAGAGCAGTGCTTCTCAAGCTTTAGTGTGCATCAGAATTCCAGGGAAGGTTTATTAAAATGTGGATCACCTTGGCCCCCGAGTTTCTGATTCAGATCATGGGCAGCACCCAAGAATCTGCACTTGGGACCAGTTCCTGGATGGTGTGAGGCCTCCTGGGTCCCTGGGGAGTGAGTGGATGGGAGGTGCTGGGTCGTTTGAGGACCACGGGTTGAGCATCTGAGATGGTGGAAGGAGGGCGGCCAAACATCCTGGTCTTCCTGAAACTGAGGGATGTCCTGGGAAATGAGGTTTTTGGTACTAAAGCTGGGCAGTCTGGGCAATGCTGGGTAAACCTGAACTAGCTGGCCAGCCTAACTGGCAGTGAAAACAGGGCACTGTGGACAGGCCATCAAGTGGGGACTTGGGGACAGGTTAGCCAGTGCATATCAAAGAGGGTTGCAAAGAGGTGCCTGCTTATAGTTCTTTCCTAATGTAAAATACATGTTCCTTAAGGTCAGGACTACATATTCTCTTATTACCAGCATCTAGCATAGTGTTAGGCAGGAGCTAATGTTTTTAAATTAAAAATTATTGTAGCTGAAACTGGTTTGGCTCAGTGGATAAGCATTGGCCTGCGGACTGAAAGGTCCCAGGTTCGATTCCGGTGGAGGGCATGTACCTTGGTTGCAGGTACATCTCCAGTAGGGGTTGTGCAAGAGGCAGCTGATCAATGATTCTCTCTCATCAATGTTTCTAACTCTCTATCCCTCTCTCTTCCTCTCTGTAAAAAATCAATAAAATATATTAAAAATTATTGTAGATGGACTATCTGTCTGAATGTTCAAATGAATCAATGAGTGAATAGATGGATAGATAGAGCAATTGGTGGAGAGATGAATGATGGATGGATAGAAGGATGGATGAACAGATAGAGGCAAACCATATTTCTTTCCCAAGGATAGTCCAAAGTAAGCTTAAAATAAAAGATCCTAGGGTATGTGGGTTAATAATATCCAGGGAGGGCGAGAAGACCAGCTCTTGACCCAGTGGGTGTTACCTCTGAACCTGGTTCCATGGGCATCTCCAGGGCAGGGCAGGGCAGGGCATTGCATCTGCCAGCCTAACTCTTCCCTCAAACCTTATTCACACCTCTAATTCCAAGAGAACCTTCCAGAACTAGAGAAAGAGGCAGTTTAAAGTGAATCGGGATAAAAAGGGAAACAGTTAAAATGGATGTTATGGAAATGTAAGGTTTTCTGTTTTAGAAAAATTAAGGGTGTGGGAGCCTCCGTTTCAGTTAAATGTTTGGTATGTTCAGAAAGTAAATACTGTCAGTGAGCAGACTGAATATTAAGGTGACAGGGAAGCAGCTTTGAGCCCCGTTAGATATTAATTTCCCATGGATCATCTGCGTGCTCTCTCCCTGTTTGAAGTTCCCAAGGCTGGAGGCTTCAAAGTGCTCATGGACTGCCATTGGCACACAGCTCCTGGCTCCACGGGGAGCCGTCTCAGCAGGTTTCAGCACTGTCCCTGCAGGAGCCTCCCGCACACGCCCTCTGTCAGTTGCTGCCTTTCTCTCCACTCCAGAACACCCAGGACACTTCTATCAGCAAGTCCAGCAGCCGGTGATGAAGCCAGCTCATCCCCAGCATGGAGTGTCCCAGGCCCTGGCTCCAGACGGGCACATTGATTTAGGGCAGGGGTCTTCAAACTACGGCCCGCGGGCCACATGCGGCCCGCAGAGGAGTCTGATCCGGCCCGCCAGGTTTTTTGGGCAGTGAGCGCAGCCGAGGTATTACAGTAGGAATTAGTAGTTCATATAGTCCGGCCCTCCAGCTCTCTGAGGGACCGTGATCTGGCCCCCACTTTAAAAAGTTTGAGGACCCCTGATTTAGGGGATGAAATGCAAAGTGACCTCAACCCTTCCTCAGACCTTCCGCCTAAACTACAACTTCTTCTTCCCACTTTCTTCTTTCTCACTCTTCTTCTCTAGCCCTCTCTAATTTTTTTTCTCTTTTATCCTACCAAAAATCTGAGTAATGTGTGGGTCATTCTTACAGTCATCATTTGACAAAGTTCTGTTAGCTATTAATTATGGCTGTTCCATGCTGGGTGGGGATGGATGCTTCCTGTCCTCAGGCAGACCACTAATAGGACCAGAATAGCAACATGCCCTACATGTGCTCTAAGGAGACTTCTCCAAGGAAAGGGGACAAAGAAGGGGTGCTGAACCCTGTTGCAAAGGAGAAGGGGGAAGGTTAGAAGGAATGGAACGATTTCTCCTGACCTCACCACCACCAATCACCAGACACACAGCTCATGTTCCCCCAGAGCATGGAAAAGTATAGGCCAGCCGACTGGGAAAGAGACTGGGAAAGAAGTTTTAATTCACTACGGGGGTTTACAAACACAGGCGATCCTAGACATAATCATAGGAGAAAACAGTCCTGTCTCCTAAATTTGGAAATGCTATTTTTTAAACACTATATTTTTATTGATTTGTACAGAGAGAAAAGGAGAGGGAGAATGAGAAACTTCCATGAAAAAGTGAAACATCCAACAGCTGCCTTCTGCACACCCCCTCTCAGGGATGGCACTCCTGACTTGGGCCCTCACAACATGAGCAGGAATCTAACCAGCAACCATTTGGTGCATGGGATCATGCTCAAACCACTGAGAACACCAGCCAGATCTGAAAAGCTGGTTTTCATATTTATTAAAGGATAATAACCACATTGAATGGAAATGTTAGCTCAACAATAAGAATAAAAAGTGGACTGAATTGTGAACAGAGCATCATTTAATCACTTAGGGCTTCCGTTGTGTATCTGCAAAATGCAAATCTTGGACTACACATCCTCCAGGCCCCTCATTGTCCCATATTTCACAGATCTGGGACACTAAGCACCCTATTACTGAATGGAACCAAAGACTTTGATCATTGGGATCTTTGTTACAGTTTTCACTTTCATTCAATAATCCATTTAGACTTTTTTGACACCAACCCTATATAATAAAGGGCTAATATGCAAATTGTCCACTCAACTGGGAGTTCAACCAGGGGATAGGCCGAGCAGCCAACTACTCCAGCCCCTCCTCCCGGCCAGCCCCACCCCTGATTGACCACACACACCTCGATTGGGGGTGGGGCCCATCGGCCAACCACCTGTGGCCCCTCTCTCCAGCCAGCTCAGCCCTGATCCAGGTTGGCCAGCCAGACCCCACCTGTGCAGGAATTCATGCACTGGGCCTCTAGTAATTACATAGAACTTGATGTGAAAATACTCTCCTTTAGATTTGGCAAAGCAACCAAGTGACCATAGTAAAACTTGGTTCTCCTCGAACTACCAAGCAACTCAGCTGTGGACACTAGGGGTGGGTGCCGGGGGGAGGGGAGGAGAATGACGACATTGCATACCCACTAACAGTATCAAGACATCTGAGGTACCAATGACTGCCTGCTAAGATGGAAAGACAAAAGTGGAGGGCTGAGAGAATGTCTCTGGCCACTCACTCTCCTCAGCAGATATATCTGTTGAAAGCAGTCTGAAAAATAACCTGCTGCCTATTTTTCTAATCTAGAAATCCTAGGGCCCAGACCCTCCCCTCCGTCCTCACCTGAATTGAAGATGGTGCCCTTTGTTTATAGTAATTTCCTGCCAGGTCATTTATTGACTAAACAATCCGAGGCAAATCCGATGGCACAGCCTCACCTGCTGACCTCCGTTTGAACATTGATTGTTGCTGCTCACCTCGATAGACCATTCCCCTCAGCAGCCACTACCCACCCGAAGGAATTTCAGCTAACCCATGATTTTGTTTGTATTTTGGTTTTCTTTAAGTGAATCAAGGGCAATGACCTTATTCTTGGAAGGATAAGCCAAACTTATATGTCAAGGAAAGAGTCCTATTCTAGCCAACCCCACCCTCCCTTCCTATTCTGGATCTTGCTAGTAGAAATGCATACTCCGCACACACAAGAAGATAGTGTAAAGCTAGACTTGCCCATCCCAGAGCCAAATGAAGTGGAAAAGGCAAGGAAATAACACTAGCTTTGTGTGTGTGTGTGTGTGTGTGTGTGTGTGTGTGTGTATGTGTATGTGTGTGTGTGTGCCACAGTGGGCTAATGCCCTATAATAGCTGGTAAGATGTAGATTTAATCTAGTGAATGGACTAAGTGAATATTCATTGTCTATCATTAATTGTGTAGCAATCCTTCACTTCAAACAGTTTAATTGCTAACCCAAATACCCAAAGCTGCAACTGTGAATGTGAAAGTGCATTCTGCCTGTCAATAGAATGGTTTCAAGTGTTTAGATTTTCACGAATATCAGCAGGCCATTAAAGCTAATCCCGCGCATTAACTTACTGGTAATGGTCACTGCAACCTGCACTTAAGCATCCCGAATGCAGGCCACTTGCCTCCAGATGGCATTCAAGGATGAGTTGTAGCTCTACAACTGCCTCTGAAATTCTATGCAATATTTTCTCCCCCAAAATATATTTTATTGATTTTTTTACAGAGAGAAAAGGAGAGGGAGAGAGAGTTAAAAACATCAATGAGAGAGAAATAATGATCAGCTGCCTCCTGCACACTCACTACTGGGTATGTGCCTGCAACCAATGTACATGCCCTTGACTGGAATCGAAGCTGGGACCTTTGAATCTGCAGGCCAACGCTATATCCACTGAGCCAAACCAGTTAGGGCAGTACTTTTTTTTGATGTTCAGAATTTTTCAGGTAAGGGTCATAGTCCTCAAAGGACCCAAGCAACTACTTGACCCTAAACTTACTAGGAACAACTGCTCTAAATTACAATCTATCTTAGGAAGAGGATCTGTGTTCTCAATTCTTCTCAATTCTTAATTTGTCTAAATATTGGGCTTTGTTTTAACCATGCCATGGGTAAGCCAAAATAATTAAGCTTAAAAATCTAACTATATTGAGCTCATTTAGTTTCATATAATGATTATTATCACCTCTTTTTAGAGATGAGGAAAGGTAAGTTTCACAAGAAGCAAAATAGCTGTGTAAGAAAAGTCAGTTATTTGGAAATTATCTAAGGCACCCTTTCTTTCCTGGAAACATGGAGAAGTGATAGAATAAGCTAGTGACTCAAGTAGCACTCCTTAATTTATGAAAAACAGAACAAGACCAAAGAGTGTTGGAACTTCACAATGTATTGTAATGTAATTAATATCATTCGCAAAGGAGATTTGGTTTTTAGTTCTGGCTCTGATATTTCCTAGAAGTGTGCTTTGATGCCAATCTGTGGCCTTTCAGTGCTGGGATGCAAACCAAGGGCAATGCCAAACACGAAAGTTCGTTGTGAGAGACTATCTACATGTTGGTTACAAACAGTATATTGAAAATGAGCATGCGCATTAAAGTTATCAAAAGTCAGAGGAAAGTGGAGCTCTTCAAAAAGCACCGAAGAAGGGGTTGACGTAAAGCATGAATACTTCATGGGATGCACGCGTTCTCTGTAATAACATCCATCATGACCTTGCCCACAGCCTTGCAGGCAACTGAAGGCTACATTATGATGGATATCATCACATAATTAGGAAAACGACTTTCATGGAGACAAGACAGATTCCAAATGGCCACTACTTAATCTTATTGGAGGAGACAAAATGAATCAACTAATACAAATAATCAAGAAAACTTAAACTTGAGAGTTATGACTACTTGGAGGGCTCCATATCTTCATCTACCCTATTATGCTATTCGTTTAGATGAAATTGAAGGTGAAAGATAAAAGTTAGGCCTTCATGGAGGAAAGAGAATTTGGTGAGGTTAAGGGGAAAAATATTTTTTTCAGGGTATCTTGTATTTTCATACAAAATTTATAGCTGAACTTTAGAGCCCCTAAACAAGATTTCATACAATGACACATTTATATAATATTCTGAAAACTCTGTTACAAAAGGATAACATAAATAATAGAGAGCAAAAATGTTTTCTTCATTCATTAAACATTCTACTAATATAGAATGAGCATTTCCTATGTCTTATAGCCAGCCTCCAAGATGGTCCTAGTGACCCTCTCCCCCTGCCCCTAATATTTTATGCCTTTAAATAAATCTCTTACCTTTCAATGTGAGTTAGACCTAGTAACTTGCTTCTAACAAATAGGATACAGAAAGTATCTGGATGCCTTTGGTTATAGACAACTGTGACTTCTCTCTTGCTCACATTCTAGCTCTTGCCTCCTTGCTTGCTCCCTTGGATAAAATGAGATTCCACATTGGGGGCTGCCATATGGAGAGGTCTATGTGGCAAAAAATTGAATGCAGCATCTTGCCAACAGCCCCGGAAGAACTGCATCCTGCCAATAACCATGTGAATGATCTTGAAAATGGATCCACCCCAGTAGAGATTTAAGATGACTATAGTTCTAGAAGACACCTTGATCTCAGCTTGATGATAGAACCAAAGCAAGGAGACCCAGCTAAATTGGGCCCAAACTCCTGACCCAGGGTAACTGTAAGACAATAACTGTATGTTGCTTTAAGTTTTAGAGTCATTTGCTGTGCAACAATAGATGACTAATTCACCATATACCACCGAGTGTTCAATAAAGTTGTGCAGGCTCATAAGATTGCTAATGTTTTTCTTAACTGCTGTTCTGTCCTCAAATTGTGGCAAAGCTTCTATAAAACACAAATCTGCCAATGCCTATTTCCTTGTTCAGAGCCCACCGAGGCTGTCCATCATCCACAGAGTAGCATTCAAAGCTGTTACCATGGTGCAAAGCCTGCCATGCTTGACTCCTAGCTCTCTTTCCAGCTCCATCTCACACCATTCATTTGTCACATTTTTGCATACCAACAGTATTGAGCTGCCTGTGCTCCCATGTGTGACATGTTCCTTTTAAACCCACATCTTTGCTCTACATCTTCTCTCCAGCTGGTTTTCCTCACCCCTCTCTTGGCCTCTATCTCTACATATAGAAAGCCCATACATCCATTATGAGCCCAACATACCTCTAATTTCTCCAACAAGCCTTTCCTGGTTTTCATAGTTTGGTTAGGTGCAGTCTTTGGGGTGCCCATACAACCTTGGGTTATTGGTGTCATTGCATGCACTGCACTGATAGCAGCTCTACGCCACTGTCTGCCTTTTTTTTTTTTTTTTTTTTTTAATAAATTTTAATTATTTCAGAGAAAAATGAAGAGGGAGAGAGAAATAGAAACATCAATGATGAGAATCATTGATCGGCTGCCTCCTGCACTCCCCTACTGGGGATCAGGCCCACATCCTGGGTATGTGCCCCTGACCAGGAATGGAACTCAGGACACTTCAGTCCACAAGCTGACGCTCTATCCACTGAGCCAAACCAGCTAGGGCCCCTGTGTCTGCCTTTATGCTTCAACTCCGAGTACCCTGACAATGTGTGCATGTCTTATCCATCATGTAGCCTCATCTATCACAGTGCAGATGTGGTAGAACACATCCTGGTGGGTAAATGAAGGGATAAATGGCACCTCCCTAAGCATACTTAGAATATATTAAACACATCTCCAAGAAGTCATTGAACTGACCCTATAGCTCATTGTGGGTCATGGACAGGTTGGAGCTATTACCCTGAAGCAGATAGAACAAATTGCAACATGATTAAAAAGTAGGCAATTTAAAGATGAGGTGGCTCATTTTCCCACTTGCAAAGGTGTTTAGACCACAGATGTTCTATTTGGTCATGAGAGAACTGGTCAGTCAGGAATTCTTACACAGTCATTCTTACTCCATTAGTTGGCTAACTTGTCATTGTATTTCTGTGGCTCTTATATGGTAGAAATCTATGAATTGGAGTCAACAGGGACCATATTGGCTTCCTAAATAGTTAGTTGATAGATGTTAGGCATTAACTAGGTCTGCAATGTGTCCAACACACTGTTCAGGGGTGTGTAAATTGGCACAGCCAGTGTGAAAAACTGCATGGAGAGCCCTCAAATAATTAAGAATAATGGCTAACATATGACACAGCTATTCCACTTCTGAGTATCAATTTGATAAATAAGAAAACACTACTTTAAAATGACATATGTACCCTATTTTCGTTGTAGCATTATGCACGATAGCCAATTCATGGAAACAACCTAACTGTCCATCAATGGATAAATGGATAAAGAAGATGTGATATAAAAAATGGTATATTCATAAAATGGAGCACTGTTCTGTAATTAAAATGAATAAATATATAATGTATATTACAATATATACATATGTTATCAACAGTAATAAATCTAAGTAAAATAAGTTAAGATAAAGATAAATACTGTATGGCTTCATTCATATGTGGAATCTAAGAGAAGCAAAACAAAGTAACAAAGCAAAACAAAAAAAAAGAAAAGAAAAGAGGTGGTTACCAGAGGGAAGAGTGGTTGGGAGGTGGGAGAAATGGTGAAGTGGTTCAACTGTACACTCATAGATGACAACAAGACTTATGAGGGTGATCATTTTGTGGTGTATGTCGATATTGAATTATAATGCTGTACACTTGAAAGTTACATAATAAAATGATTTTTAAAAATACAGTATATAAATAACTCTAAAGATAAATAAACTCTTCAGAGAAGATAAAAGGAGGCACTAACTCCCCAGATCACTTGTTGAGCTAGAATTGTCTAGAACTCTGGATACTCAAACCAGAAAAGAATAGCACTGGAAAAGGAAAACTATAGGTCACTCTCACCTATATAAATGCAAAGTCCAGAGAGGACCTTTATTTAATGACCAACTTGCTTATCCTTGAAATGCAAATGTGATGTAATTTTAGAAAATATATTCATGTATGAAGTTACATGAATGGATTTGTCCCTGGTGTTTGACAAGAGATGTCTAAACAAGGCTTCCCAAGCTTGAATGGGCATGCAGAATCGTGCAGAATCTGACTCAGCAGGGTTGGGGTGGACCTGACACCCTGCATTGCTAGCGAGCTCCCAGGTGATGCTAAAGCTGCTGCTCTCTCAATTCTATTTGAGAAGCAACAATGTCAATGATTATTTTTGAAGGAATAGGTTTCCATTGTAGTCAGGAACATCTGTCCACTTTTTCATTCTAGAAAAAGAACACCATCTTATCCAACCAATATTTACTGTTGTCTCAGATATTTTCCTTATGCCAGGCTCAGGGTTCACTTAGACTTATTTAGTGAACTTCTGGAATGATGGTCAACTTTGAGGGTGAAATCGACTACTACTTGTTTCAATAAATGCAGAACACCTAGTTAAATAACATGCGATGCATTCATGATAGAAATGCAAAGAGAACTATGAATATAAAGGAGTTCCTTAACTTAAAAATGGGTATTTTCCAAAAATGTATGACAAACATCATATTTAAATCTGCAGCTGTTAGAAGCAATCACTGTAATGGCAGAAACAAAGCAAAAATGCTCATTCTCACTGCTTGGCTTGACAGTTTGAGGTCAGAGTCAGAATAGGGAGACAAGGTAAAGAAAGAAAGATAAAAGGAATTAGAGAAAAAACACAATGAACTGTCTAATGGTTTTTAATGATTAGCTATGTAGAAATCCAAGTAAAGAAGATTAATTAGTATTAACATGTGACTTTAAAAAAGTTGCTGAATAGAACTATTAATTCAATTTTAAGCAAAAGCTATACACAAATAAAAAAATTAATGAGAGGAGACACTATTTATAATGGCAACCAAAATACACTTTGTGGGAATGAATGACTGTACAAAACATATGTAAGAGATTTATAGCAAAAATTATAAGATTTTAGTGAAAACCAAAAACTGAGACCTAAGTAAATGGGTGGAAAAACTAAACATCATAACTATGTCAATTCACACCAAATTATCCTATAAATTTAATGTAATACAACTCTAGTAAAAATCCCAAGAGATGTGTGCGTGGTACTAGACATTAATTTTAGGAGAATAAACAAAGGGTCAGGAATAACCAAGATGATTTTGAAAAGCAAGATGTGAAAACTCATTCTCCCAGACAGCAAAATGTATTTTAGAGCTACAGTAATTGAGACATTATAGTATGGGTATAAGAATAGACAAATAAACCAGTGGAACAAAATAAAAGTCTGTAACAGACCACGTTACGTGGAATCTGGATTTAGGAAAGAAATGGCATTACAGGTTCTTGGGGAATCAATAGATGTTGCTGGGACCTCTTTCTCAACCACACAAAAAAATCAATTGCAGGCAGATAAAACAGCTAAATAGGAAAATCAAAGCATTTACATTTTAAGAATACAAATATAAGGGAGTGTTTTATGTGTTCCTGGTACAAAATTATGTTTTATGCAAATACATGCATATACAAACTATATTTACATAATTTTAATTAATTAAAACAAAAATTTAAAAAACCTTCACTATCTCCTCCCAAAATCATGAGTGTAAATGGAACTCAGAGGCTGGGAGGAAAAAAATTGCAATTGCATTACCTATAACTATTAAAAAATTAACATTCAAAGTATATAAAAGACATTTTAAATTACCTACCACTAAGAATGGAAAGGAAAAAAAAAAGCCTTTATAGGAAAAATGAGCAGTTCAGTAAAAGGAAAATCAAATGGCCAATAAGTAGTATTTTGAAAGATGTACAAAATACAAATTAAAATAACTATAAGATATCATTATACACTCAGCAAATTGCCTACTCTCATGCACCCTAGACAGATTATAAACTGGTAAGAACATTTATCAAGCAATGTGGCACTATCTAGGCATTTGGAAGGTGCCTATTCCCCATCCAGTGATTCTCTCTCACAGGTACCTAGGGAGACACGTGCATGAATGTTAATTGCAGCATTGTTTGTAGTAATTGGAAACAACCCAATGGTTTTGCAACAATAGAGCCTAAACAGTGGTACATTCATAAAATGGAACACTTCACTGCAATTAAAATGACTGAAATATACGTGGTATATGTTGCAATATACACCTTATATATACCTCTATATTATCAAAAGCAATAAATTAAATCTTGGAAAAATAAAGTTGCATAAACAAGGTAAGTACCAGAAGGACATAACCAAGTTGAGATTATTTATGAAAGTTCACAATCATGAAAGACAATATGTTTTATTTAAATACACCAATGTATTACAGTGGGAAAAATGTCTCCCACTAAATTCTTAATTATGAGTACTTCCAGGGAGGGAAGAATAAAACTGAGGTAGAATAAATAGGGCAATTCAGTTCGACCCTAATGTTTTAATTCTGTAACAAAGAGGTCTGAATTAAATTTGGTTAAGATGTCAATATGCAAGACAAATGGGTAGCTAGTATATGTTTTTATGTTATATTATTCATTGTTTTTCCATAGATTTGGAAT
The DNA here is from genome assembly GCF_964339955.1 of Pipistrellus hanaki. Taxonomy (NCBI): domain Eukaryota; kingdom Metazoa; phylum Chordata; class Mammalia; order Chiroptera; family Vespertilionidae; genus Pipistrellus; species Pipistrellus hanaki. The sequence continues at coordinate 15,296,688 of NC_140521.1, read as the reverse complement.
ATCCACGCTATAAATGTTGATACTAATTTTAATAGTGTTTGCATTACAAGGTCTTCACATTTCCTTTCTTTTTGAAAAAGGTCATTTCTCCGGGAAATTTTTTCATCAGTAGACAATGTTGTTCATCTGTAGGTCACCCCCGGGTGTCAGCAGCTTTGTGGACATTATTTCATGACAAATGTCAGTGCTCTACTTAGCATGCCACATTGTCTTAATACAGTACATTGTGAGGAACAAAAGAGCAACCACAGCCTGCAAAACTGCACTACAGCTTGCCAGACAGATGAAACCAGACGTAACCTAAACTCAAATGGTTTTAATGCCAGGTCATTCAGATCCTTTTGCTCCAAAAATAAGGCCATAGAATAGACCAAACTGATTTGGGGAGTTCCAGTTCATCAACACCAACCTATGGCTAACTCCAGTGCCCAGACCCAGAAACATACCTTTCCTAACTCCCGCCCTTCTCAAGTTATTTCTCTCCCTTGCTCAGTGAATTCATTACCCCAGTTTGGTATGATCAACAGGCTTCCCTGTCCATCCTTGAATGGGGATTAGACAATAGTGCAGGAACACATATGGAGCTTGCCTTGTCCAAAGTGCTCCTTGGCTACTGGCCACTCAGCATCTTTTGCTGCTCTTCTCTTACGTTATGGACTCACTGACCAGTTCACATAGCCAATCTTCCACCGAGTCTTTGTCATTTCTGTTTCTTCAGCTGTAACACCCTTCCCCCCTTCACTTCCCACATGGCCTTTCCTTTCTGCTCAGTCCAGGTGCCTCTTCCTCTGGGAACTTTTCATGGGTCCCTCAGCCTGAGATTGCAAACCCTCAGTTGAACACCCCTATATAACTATCATCTCTGTTCTTTTAAAAAAATATATTTTATTGATTTTTTACAGAGTGAAAGGGAGAGGGATAGAAAGTTAGAAACATCTATGAGAGAGAGAAACATTGATCACCTGCCTCCTGCACACCCCTTACTGGGGATGTGCCCACAACCAAGGTACAAGCCCTTGACTGGAATCGAACCTGGGACCCTTTAGTCCCCAGACTGACACTGTATCCACTGAGCCAAACCGGTTAGGGCTATCTCTTTTCTTTTCTTTTCTTTTCTTTTCTTTTCTTTTCTTTTCTTTTTTTTTTTTAAATATATTTTATTGATTTTGTACAGAGAGGAAGGGAGAGAGATAGAGAGCCAGAAACATTGATGAGAGAGAGAAACATTGATCACCTGCCTCCTGCACACCCCTTACTGGGGATGTGCCCACAAGCAAGGTACAAGCCCTTGACTGGAATCGAACCTGGGACCCTTTAGTCCCCAGACTGACACTGTATCCACTGAGCCAAACCGGTTAGGGCTATCTCTTTTCTTTTCTTTTCTTTTCTTTTCTTTTCTTTTCTTTTCTTTTCTTTTCTTTTCTTTTCTTTTTTTTTTAAATATATTTTATTGATTTTGTACAGAGAGGAAGGGAGAGAGATAGAGAGCCAGAAACATCGATGAGAGAGAGTCATCGATCAGCTGCCTCCTGCACACCCTCCACTGGGGATATGCCCGCAGCCAAGGTACATGCCCTTGACCGGAATCGAACCCGGGTCCCTTCAGTCCCCAAGCCGACGCTCTATTCATTGAGCCAAACCGGTCTCGGCCTATCTCTTTTCTTAATCTGTCTCTCCCATGAGATCAGCCTTGTCTTCCTTGACTGTATTTTAGAAAAACTGGAGAATGTTCAACATTTTGACTTCTTAGTGGGGAGAATGGCCTGGGTATCTGGATTTTTATCACACACACGGGATGCTAATGTGTAGCTAATATTGGACATCACTGCATGGTCTGGTAGCTGGTGACCTGTTTGTGTACAAATGCTATTTTATTTGCCATTGTGCCACTGATACCTAGCCCAGTGCTGGACACTCAGTAAATGTTTATTCAGTAAATGCAAGGTAACTGTGCAGAAGTACATTTGGATTTGGATGTAATACCGCACCAGCTTGCCGTGTCACTGTATTTGGCAACAGCTCTTGGCGGTTATTCCCAGAACAATGAGTATAACTCCATTATAGAATTATCACTATTTGTTATAGTTATTGATTTTGAGTTTCCGCCTCTCTTGCTGCAGGACGATGAGTTATTTGAGGGCAGAGACTACATCCTACTCATTTTTATATCTCCAGAGCCAAGAGTAGCTCATGACCTATAAAATGTCTCAGAAATGTGTGCTTAACTTATTTATCTGACCATAAATAGAAAGATCTCAGTTTAAATTAATCACCAAAAGCCTCAAGAGGGCCTAGAGTACTATACCATTCCCACTCACCCATTCTTGGTCCTACCCGCCAAGGTGATTAGTTCACACCATCTCCTCTCTTCTTCCACCTCTGGCACCCTCAGACTCACCTCATGGCCTAGTGTCCTACTTCACTGAAAAACTAAAACTGTTTAGAAGAGCACTTCTGTCACTTGGCACTCCTCCATCCACCTGCCAGCATCAGGACCACAGCTGCCTCCCTTAGCACCAGATCCTGCTCCATCTAATGTGCTCCAGGTCATCATTCACTTGCCTCACATTCTCTTCTACAGGTCATCTTTTCTCTCATTTCTGGATCATTCCCATCAACATAAAAACCTGCTGTTTTGCATTTTGTTAACACACACACACACACACATACACACATCCTTTTAATTTACCTTACTTCTCCTTTCATGTCTTTTCTCCTTTTTTTGGGGGGGGGAGGGGGATGGGGACCCAACTCTTCAGAAAAAATTGTCTAGTTCAGTGTCTCCTATTTAGCTCTCCGTAGTCTCTCTTTAATTCTTTTCAAACAGGCTTTTGCTCTCACTGCTCATCTGAAGATGCTCTCAAGGTTGCTGTTGACTTCATGCCTCCCAACCTAATAATGGTTACTTCTCAGGCCACATGGAACCTGACCTATCAGCAGCATTTAATCACCCCTCCCCCCATGATACACCTTCCCATGGTGCCCATGGTGTTGGCCTTCCTCCTGTCTCCCTGGCTGTTTTTTTTACAGTTCCCTTCTCTAGAGGTATCCTCATTTCCTCCTTTACTCCTCAATATTGGAGTGCTCAAGGACTCAACCCTAAATCCTATTCTCTCTTCTCTGTAACTTCATTGGAGATATTGTTTTGTTCCATGGCTTTAAATAACACCTATAAGCCAACAACACCCAAATCTATATCTCTTATACAAATATGAACTACAAAAGCCAATATGCAGGTTCAACAAACTCAGCATCTCCCAATGGTACTATCTCCCAACCATGAGCATACTCAGAGTCCTCACCATCTCAACGTACGGAAGTCCATCCTTCCAGTTCTCCAGGTCAAGCATCTTGCAGTCATGCATGCCTCTTCCCTTTCCCTCACACTTCAAATCCAGCCCCTCAGAAAATCATATTTCCCTATCTTGGATGTATATCCCCAAACAGATCACTTCTCGTTGGCTGCACGGCTACCCGGTTGGCTTGAGCCACCACTCCCTCTTCCAAGCATTATTACAACAGTTTTCCTACTGCTCTCCCCACATCTACATTTGCCCACACCCATCCAAATCTAGTCTCAACATTGAAGCCAAAAGACTCTTAGTGCTTTAAATGTAAGTTCTGTGCAAAACCCTGCAGTGGCTGCCAATTTCTCCCATAGGACAAGCCTACTCTTTTACAATGACCTATAAGTCTCTCATTTTTAGCTTCCTGTTATCTTTATTACCTTCACCCCTGGGCTCACTTAGCTTCAGCCACTAACTTGCTACTCCCTGAGCATGCTGGGCATACGCTTTAGGGCTTTTGCACTGCTGATTCCCTGTCTGGACCAGATTCTTTCCCTTGTCCGTATGATTCATTTCCCCATCACCTTCAAATATTTGCTCTAATATCATTTTATGAATGACGCCAACCCTAAATATCCTTTTCAAACTGCAACCTGCCCAGCCCTGAAAATCCCAATTCTTAATTTTTTTCTATTTTAGCACCTTAAAACATACCACATGACTTATTATATTTAACATTTATTGCCTGTTCACTTCTCAACCTTGAGAATCTAAACTCAAAGAGGGCAGAGATATTTGTTTAATTTATGACATAGTATATAAAGCACCTCGAAGAGTATCTGGTACATAGTGGTGCTCTCCTAATATTTGTTTAGTGAATGGTCAATGACCTTTTTTTTAAAAAAAAAATTCTGGAAAACAGAACTTAAGCCCTTCTTTTGTATCTATCCAGTTCTAATATCTCCTATTAGATCTATTGTATTTGAGTGTATATTTTGTATTGAGGTTCCTGTGTATGCACACACGTAGACAAATATACACAAAGTCTTATATTTTCTACCTTTTTCACCTGTTCTGTATTTTCACACTGACAACTTTCTCGTTGACTGCCTATCCTGGCCTTGAACTACACAATTTCCCTGCACCAATCCCAATCCTCACAACAACACTGAAAGGCAGATAGAATCATTTCCACTTAAACATGCAGAGAAGGAAATCCACGGGCATTTATTAACTTGAAACACAATAAACCACAGAGTTGGGGTTTGAGTCCAGTGTTTCCCAGGCTAAGGCCACTGCTGTGACCTTCGACCTTCTCCAGAAGAACGCAGAATGAAATGACACTTAATTTTGCTATTTCTGAGTTCCCACCAGTTCTTAATATAACTGAGGATAGTCCTTCTGGATCTTTGATATCCTCTGTAGCTACATTCCTGACACAAGGCAGAGCCCGTGCCCTGGATGGGTGGTAACTGAGCATGCTCACAATGCGATTGGTACCTGCCCCGCCCAACTGCAGCAGAGATGCGGGAGCCAGGTACTCCCGCTTCCTGATGTAAAAAAATAAATAAATAACTGTGAAAATAATTCAATCTCCGTTTGGAGGCACTAAATCCCCTCTCCTTTCCAGATGGCTGGGAGATTTCTCCCAGGTGGTAAATATATTATTAAGAACTCATTTCACCGTGAAATTGACTATTCAAAACACAGACAGAAGTTAATATATTAGGACAACCTGTCTGGAAGCTCACGTTAGAGAAAATTTATTTTTGTTTAATATAAAACCGGGTATTATACACGACCTCTCTCTGGCTCAGGCAGTTTTAAAGTCATCCCCAGTTAGAACATGGGTCCCTGTGTCAGGGTGCGCCACCCCCCAGTCACACCTCCTGCAGGGACCCGTGTTAGCCCTCCTGCCATGGAGCCTATGCCATGCTAGTTAATGGCCATGGGTCTCCCATCACATGGTACTTGGCCCTTAAGGACACAGCAACTTCTTAGCTGGGCTTGTTCCTGTTGGCCTTCCAAACGAATGATGAAGGGCCATCCTGGGCATGTGGTGGAAGCATTAGCAAAAACGCAGGGGTGATCTGTGTCATCATTAGAAAAATAATCACAGCCATCATGGAACAGAGAGAGGACTCTCAGCCAGGACCGATGGGACGTGAATCTCCTCCATATTAACCCACTCAGGCGTTGTTGATTCTCTCTTTAATAGCTAGGCTGATTCCTAAGATTACAGAGCCAATTACTGGAGCAGGTTACAGTCTGTCAGCGCGCACCTATAATGAGAGGAGCGTTTTAGGATTTGCACAGTCCGTTAGAAAAACCCAGCTGACAGAGTCACTGGCTACTTAATTGAGGGTAGAAGGGTCAGAGAAGGCATGGCAGGGGGGACTTCCCTTTGCCGAAGATGCTGAGGGAGGAGTAAACTTTCCCAAAAGCCTGTGCTGAAATGCCTGGCTATAAAGGGACCTCCACCAACTGGGTCTTGATAAGACATGGCTCAAATATTCCTATCCCTTTCCCACCAGGATTTTTTCTTTTTTTAAAATATATTTTTATTGATTTTTTTACAGAGAGGAAGGGAGAGAGATAGAGTGTTAGAAACATTGATGAGAAAGAAACATCGGTCAGCCGCCTCCTGCACACCCCCTACTGGGGATGTGCCCGCAACCAAGGTACAAGCCCTTGGTAGGAATCGAACCCTGGACCCTTCAGTCCTCAGACTGATGCTCTATCCACTGAGCCAAACCGGTTTTGGCTAGGCTTTTTTCTTCATGTTAATATATATGTATTTCTTCTGAATCCTGATTCTTTTGTTTTGAGTTGTGTCGGTCAACTCAAAGTTTAAAAACAAAATATAAAAAAATGTAGTAGCTTATATGTAGGGAATATTTGATTCTCCATAAGCCTCACTGGGGACTTCCCTTTTGTTTTAAGAAGGATCCCTTCAGGAGTGACAGATTTATTACTAATCATGCAATGAATTCGTTACGCATCACCAGTAGTAAAATCAAACTGACACCATAATGTCTATTAAGGAATTTCTTAATTTAGTCAATTATTTTGATCCAACTAATTACTCGCTTAAATAAGAATTCATTCAAACAACTGCCTAGATTTATTTTTTTTGAAAAAACAGTTCCAGAGCAATTAGTAAAACAGAAATTGATAATCCCCTGAGGATTGGAGCTGTTTTTCACATATTTAAAGTAAACAAAGCATCCCTTATTGGGTAACTGACTTCTTCAGCGACTCAATCAAGCCCACCACTCAGAAAATGGAGAGAAAGCCATACAGGGGAACGCATGCTCACAAGAAAACCATTTTAAATGTGTTTAATTCCCAGGTTCAGATAAATGATACACTAGTGTAGGTACTAAAAAACTTATTAATGTGATTTAGAAAACATAAATTCATCCTTTTATTCACACACCAAGCATTCACTGCTTGCCTGTACAATAGCATATACAAATGAGAATTTCCTTACCAACTATTTTAATGTATTCACTACTTAGATCCCAAAAGATTTACCAAAGGTTTAAAAATATCTGAGTAACTATTCTGTCTTGGAGAAGAGTTCAGAAAAAGATATCCATGAGAAACCTTGGAACACAGTGGGAGACACAGGAAGTGGAAGAGGCAAATATCTTCATTATTACTAAGAAAAGTTTTCTAGAAATATAAGATACATATGGGAAAAATTAACACATCATAAGTGCACAGCATGATAGTCACATATTCACAGAGAGCACTCCTGCATTGCCACCTTCAGTTGAAAAAATTACCCAAACTGAGAAGCCCTTGACCCCTACCCATCTCTCCTCTCCCGTTAGCAATAGGTTAGTTTTGCTTGTTTTTATACCTATACAAACAGATTCACTTGTTATAAAGTCTTCAGTGTCTAGCTTAGTTGGCTCAACATTATATTTGTGAAATTCATCCATGTTATGTATAGCTTGTCAGTTATTGTTTTATAATGCCTCTTTGGATGACTATATCTCAATTCGGTTATCCGGTGACTATTCACAACTGAGTTGCTCCCATTTTGAAGCTAAAACAAATAGTACGTTTATAAGCATTTTTGTAAAATGCCATTTGGAGCATGTACTGTATATATTGATGCTTGCAGAATTTAGTCTGGGGAAAATAAAGTGAAGTTTTGTAGTTAATAGTTCTAAACAATTTTCCAACGTGTCTGTACCAGTTTAGACCCTCAGAAGCAATGTAGGAGGGGTCTAGTTGCTTTACACCCTCATCAGCACATGGTATTGTTAGTCTTTTACATTTTAGTCATTCTGGTCCATATACAGTGTTATATCATTGTGGCTTTAAGTAACATTTCCCTAATGATTAGTGATGTCCTGTTCCTTTACAAATTATTGGTCATTTTCTTTGAAGTTCCTGCTTAAATTTTATGGTCATTTATATTAGATGTCTGTCTTTTTATTTTTGATATGTAGGATTTGCTTATACTTTATAGATGTGTCTTTAATCAGATATATATATATATATATATATATATATATATACACACACACACACACAGAGTGGGAAAAATATGTGTACAGTTGTGAGAACATGAAACAAAGAGTTAATAAAGTGATTATAATAATCACTAGAGACCCTATGCATGAAATTTGTGCGTGGGTAGGGTCCCTAGTGGCTACCAGCTGTCAGCTGGGGCCTCCCTCCCCCTCCCCCCGGCTGCCTGCCACCGCTGCCCCCTGCTGGTCAGTGCACATCAAACTCCTGTTAGGTTGAACTCCCACCCTGGGGACAATTTGCATATTAGCTTTTTATTATATAGGATAACCTGCATATCTTTTTCCATACCAACAACTGTAAAGCTATGTTTGCCCAACTCTACACTGTGAATATCCTAATTGCTTAGACAAGGGAACCTAACATTCATCACCAGCAACATTCTAGATGGCATATGTCATAGCGCCCATATCACATATACACACATATATTTGGCAATTTCCATCTGACATTTTGTATGGGTTTGGTGGTATTTATACATTGAACTTGGCACTAGCACCTGGATCTTAAAAACAGAGATGGTTCCGGATCTGAAGTGATAATAAAGGTCTAAGTAAAGAACAAAAATCAGGCATCTACCACCCTCTAAAAGGTTTTCTTCCTCTTTTAATACATTTAACCTCCAGATTTGTAAACTCCATGATGGCGGAGATTTTTGCAGATCTTGTTTGATGCCTTATGCCTCACTGTTGAGAACAATGAGCACTGAGTAAGAATGCAAAAGACATTTGTTAAATGAAGAGCATGACCAGGGTCACAATGGCAGCAACATCTCTCAGAGGATTATCTACCAATAATGAAAATCACCCCAGCATGACTTGTTAGATATTCAAGGAACAAATACTTTATGTCATACATCCAATAGGAGGCAGTAAGGTGACTTAAATCATGGGCTATAAATAAAAAATGCCTAGGTTTGGATCCTGGCTCTAGGACTAAGAATCTCTGTGACCTATTATATAAGTTATGTCATTTCCCTGTGTCTCAGATTCCTCATGTGTAAAGTACACATAATAATATGACCTATCCCACTGTGTTACTGTCCAGATGAAATAAATTAATGCATATAAAATACTTACAGGAAGCTGACCTACAGTAAGAGCTCACTAAGGAGTAGTGATGATGATGACACTGATGATTCATGTAAACAGGCCTCTTCTCATGTTACTCCAAAGACAACCAGTGCCTACCACACGGTAAGGATCCAATAAGCATTAGTTTACTAAATAAAAGATGAATGAGTAACTAGAGGCAGAAAGTATGAAATTATGTCCAAGATGTGAGATATAAGTCATAATTAAGTCCATAAGTGTGGAAGATAGTGGAGCGTGAGAAACTACAAAGTGAGAGGGAGGAGGCCCTAAGCCCAAGCATTAAGGAATGTCAATCTTTACAAGCTTGCTAAAGGAACCTGAGTATGTGCCCTGGCCAGGAATCAAACTGTGACCTCCTGGTTCATGGGTCAACATTCAACCACTAAGCAACACCAGCTGGACACAATGAAGTGGTTCTCATGGTATAACATGTCACTTTAAGACCATACCTTCCAGTTAGTGGCATGAGTCTAGAATTAGTCTCTGTCACTAGCTGTATAACCATGGGCAAATCCTATAAGCCTCTGTGCTTTAGTTGCCTTCTCTATAAATGGGGAAGAGTTAGTATCTATTTCATCAGGGATTCCAGAGAATAAATGAGATAATATTGGTGAAGCAGTACCTTTCCTGGAGCATATTAAGCATTACTAATTCAACACTAAGTATTACTAAGAATAATATACAGAAAGTGAGTGCTGATGCGGGTAGCAAACACTAGAACGAGTGGTTCAACTCAGGTCTCACTGATGGCAAAACCCACATTCGCTCCACATTGCCACAATTCTTAAATGCAAAAATTGGGGAAGATATCAAAGGGAAACACGTGAACAGGTGCAATTGAATATATTTTGGTAAGAAATATATTTATAAACTTTTATTTAAGATGTAACTGATAGGATACATTTTGTGAGTTTAATATTTTCTAGAGAAAAATTTAAATTTATGAGTGTTAACTATAATTTTCATCCTGCCCTCTCCCAAATATTATGTTTACCCTATGAGCAAGAGCAAATTCATCCAGAATTACTAAAGAAAAAAAATCTCATGACAACAAATACAAGAGTAGCATATATTGTATTTTAACATTAGTTTATCATTTGTACACCATTTTACAGTTTTCAAAATGGTCTCGTATATGTATGCAAGCATGCATATGTTTATGTATGAGAGTGTGTATATATGTGCATGAGTGTATATGTGTGTTTATTTACATACAAACACAAGCATTCACGTCCCGCAATTGGTCCCCAAAAGCATTCATGGGGAGTTACTGTTGTGTTTCTTGGTATATAGCCAAGGAAGCTGGGGGTCAGAAAGTCTTAGTAGCTCATCTGAGACCGCAGAATTAGTAATGATGGGTTCAGATCTCTCTCATTCTGGGTTTCCCTGCATTAGATGGCCTTATGTCCAAGCTGACGGTGAAATCAAAATTAATTTTCACAAGCCACAGGGACTTATCACAACAAAATGTGTCCTATATTAGGATTAAAGTAAAGCTCATAGTAAATTCTTTACTGCTACTGCATCTGCAGAATCATAATTCTTTTGTACCATCAAAGAACAAATATACAGGTCAAATCCTCCTCAGGGCATCCATGTTTTGTTTTTCCCCTTGGAAGTGAGCTTTCTTTGTAATGATTGCTTTGCGCAGCATCACATGCTCAGTCCCCCGGCTGTTTTGTCTGAATTTGGTCTCTCAGACTCTGACATTGAGTTAGCAGGTGAAAAAATTACTCTGAACTCAGGAGTGAAAAAGAGGAGGCAGCATGCATGCATATGCCCTCTGCTTTTCTTCTCCCTCTGACATCTACCATTCGACATGAGTATTTATGCTTGTGTTTGAGTGTGTGTGGCGAGTTTGGATGGGTGATTTGGGAGTCTGAGTCGGTTTTTCAAATGAAGTGGTTTTTTTCCCTTTGTTCATTCATTTGTATAAAGAAGAATCTTCCTCGGCAGGAGAACTGAGTAATATTGGCTCTTCCCATACATGCGGACTAGGAGATCTGACCTCGCTGCTCTCTCCCTTCATTGTGTAGATTAATTTGGGGGTCCTTTATGTTTCATGAATACTTAAGGGACTCCTATCAACCCTGAGATAATCCGAACATGGGGCTGGTCTGGGAGTAGTCAAGTTAAATTCGTTCTCTTCCATTTAGGTCTGGAGGGAACGTATCTGTGACCTACTTTTGGCTGAAAAGCCATGGTATAAATACAGTTCCAGAATGCTCTCCTTGGGAGTTCACAGAGTGGCTTCCCCAGGGCTTGGTATTGCTCCACAAGCTGCGAGGATCCCTGGCAGGTCTGCACATTTATAAATGAGAGAGTGGGAGGACTTGAATAGTGGCCTGAACCCTGTGAAAACTACCCAGGGGCCTGGCTTCCTGGAGATTTGGAGAAGACCCTCAGTCCCGCTGAGCCCAGTGTGCTTGGAGGGCACAAGCCCAGGTTTAGCTCTCTGCTTTGCCTCATCATGTAATCTCATGGCAGAGTTTGCTTCTCTGTAAAATGGGACACTAGGGCTTCCAAAGGGACTTCTGAGACTGTACCACTAACCATACTGGTTCTCATCCCTTTTTATCTTCCTCATGATTATATAGGGCCTTCAAGGGAAATCAAACATGTTAATACCTGAGGCCCATTGCACAAAGAGTTTCGTGCAATAGGCCTTCCTTCCCTTGGCTTCCAGCTCTGATTTCCCTCTTGCACCTGGGACCCAGGCCTTCACTCTGGCCGAAGTCTACCACCTTTGCTGCAGAGTCTGGCCAGAGTCTGCCATCTTCATCTTTGCTGCAGACTCCAGAGTCTGCAGTGTTCGTCTTTGCTGTGGCCAGAGTGCTGCTCCTATAGATCCCTTCATGCCCCACCCCCCACTCTCTCTCTCATAGCAGGTGTCCTATCCTGCCCCACCTGGCCACTCCATGCCTGGAGCAGCTGGGCAGCGGCCATTTTTCGCTTTCTAATTTGCATATTCCATCCTGATTTGTTGGTGGGAGTAGGGGAGTGATGGTTAATTTGCATGTTTCTCTTTTATTAGTGTAGATGCTTTCTAAACCATAGCAAACATAGTAATGTCATTCACTTGTTAATTTTTAGTTTCCCAAATAGGAAAAGGAGTTCCTCTGAGAAGACAGAGAGGATCAGTGCTCACCCTGCCCTTTCCCATGTCTGCCAGGAATGCTTCCCCTCCCCATGAGCCACATGGCCATATTCATCAGATTTCCCATGCTCTCTGAGTAGACAGACCCTAAGTCTCTATATGTCTCTCCTTTTATGTTCTATCATGGCATCTGGCCTTTTACCTGAACAGCACTTTCCCAACATATAATTACCTTTATGTCCATTGGGTTTGCTTGCTATTTATTTTCTATCTTTCCCAAGTAAATATTAGAAACAAGAAGGCAGAAGGAACATTTTTCACCCACCAATGTGTACCCAAGCCCGGTACCAAGTAGATACTCAAAAAACCATTGTTGAATAAATTTTGAAAATAATGGATTCATGCATGAGCGAATGAATGAAAGCACTCCCGGCGAGGAGTGCCATCATCAGTCTTCATCTACACACGGGCTGTTGAAATGCCACTACCACAGGCTGTGTACATACAGAAAGCACACACCCGTGTCTCCAACCACACTGCCCCGGCAGGCAGAGACTGCAGATTCTGGAGTTCTCTTCAGAAACCTCTAGAAACCACACCCTGGCTATTTGTAACTCGCACACATCCTCATACATCCTCCTCAAAAGGACTTCTGAGACTGCACCACTAACCACTCTGGTGCTCATCCCTTTTTATCTCTGTCAGGATCAGCATGAGAAGATCCAGCCCTTTCACCCCTGACCTTTGCTCCTTTGTCTCCTATTCCTCTCTCATCCATCATGTCATTTTGGATATTTCCAATATTGATGTCTCAAGATGTCATGATCAATTTTTTAACTCGGCTAATGGTTCCAGCTGTCTGCATCTGGATGAACTGGGGACACTGCTCTATTTGGAGTCTTAGCTTTCCATTCTCTCAAGCTGCTTTGGAGTCTGCCGGTGTGGAAGTGCCCTTCCCACTTACCGTTGCCCCTTCCAGACAATTACTTATTCCCTTTCTTGTTAAAATTGCCCCTTTGACTCTTTATCATTGTCAATGACACCTACTTCTCCCCTTGTTGCCTTCTTCCTGACCTTCTTGTCACTTTCCTTAAAGACTTTGAATTCTGTGTAACTTATCAAAAACCCTAACTTCTCGGTTCATGACCTTGTCACAATCAGCAACCCTTTCTCTGGTCCACCTCAAGGATCTACTCTCATAGAGATCACTACCTTTGTCATAACCTGTACCTGAGGTTCCTTTGAACCTCATGTTCCTGAGCCCAGTACTCATCCAGAACCTAGTGGGCACAGGACAAATTGTTGTGAATGATGCAGAATTGCAGAGAGCAACACGCTGCTACATGCCCCGTGAGCCGGAGGGAGGACAAATCACCAAACGGCTTGAGTTATTTTCCCCTTCACTGAGGAGTTTTTACAATTTGCTGGTAAGTAAAGTTATGCCCAGTAAGTTCTCTTTAGCCTCCAGCTTGTGTGGAAGGAAATTAAATGTCTCTTTCTCAGATTCATTTATAACTCACTCCTCAGCTGATGTGCTCCAGAAGGCCTATTGAGAATTCTTTTCAATTCTCTTTATCCTCTTATCCTCCCTCCTCCCCTGGATGTTTGTAACCCAGGGGAAAACAAAGCACTTAAATGCAACTAACACTGTAATCACACGCAGCCTTGAAATGCTCGGAGAACAAACAAAACCTATGAAGTCTCCCACTTACTCTCTGGTCTTCCCGACTTACATCCTCGTATTTGGACACTTAAAATATAAACATGGGTCAAAGCAACAGCCTTTCACGTTTGGGGCTAGCCATTGAAATCCATTTAGTTCCATCGAAATCACATAACCACCTTTATTTCGCTAACTGAAGGTTGTTTTAATTTTTTTTACAACTTATTTTAAGTAATGTACATTAGTGCAATTTGAAGAAGATAAAGACACCTTGTCATATATAGATATGATAGGAAAATGCTCTTTTCTATTAAGCAATGATAAAAATAATTTATATTTCTGTTCTTTTTATCTAATGTTTCTGAAGTACTTTAATACACACACACACACACACACACACACACACACACACAGAAAACACACAGCTGTGTCTCCAACCGCATTTCCTCTGCAGGCAGAGACTGCAGATTCTGGAGCTCCCCTCAGAAACTTCTAGAAACCACACCCTGGCTATTTGTAACTCCCACACATCCTCCTACATCCTCCTCAGATTTCAGAGAGGAAGAGGGGAGAGGGAGAGAAAGATAGAAACATCAGTGATGACAGAGAATCATTGATCAGCTGCCTCCTGCATGCCCTCTGCTGGGGATTAAGCCTGAAACCAGGGCATGTGCCGTTGGCCAGAATCAAACCTGAGACCCTTCAGTCCACAGGCTGAGGCTCTCTCCACTGAGCAAAGCCAACTAGGGCCTGAAGCATTTTTAAGGAACTACCTTATGTTCTACTAAGATCAAGCAGGAAGTGTTATCTACAGTTAACAGAGAACAAAAACCAGATTCTTGTTAATTAGAACTTGTCACAGGTCATCGGGGTGGCTCACAGCAAATTCCTTTATTCAACCGAGATGTAATACGCCTCTCCTGTGGGTCAGGCAAGCTCCAGTATGTTTATGACATAGTTCCTCCCAAATCTAATTTCATACCCAACTAATGCCTTGGCCATTTAATCTCCCGCTGAGAGCTAGAACCAAGACATTTAGAAGAATTCAAAGGAGTTATGAATGTCTGCTGGATAAGAATCTGTTTGGATTCTGTCCTGACTCCAGTGGCCACGTTTTTCTTGATCCAACCTTGGAGGAGAAATTAACCTGCTAAGAATCAATAAGGAATTTCCACAGTCTCAGGGTGCCCCGTGTTTCTCACCATTAGTGTAACTCACTTCCCAAGTGTTAAAATTTTCTCCTCCGTTTTTAACTCTAACTTTCAGGGCCTCTATGAAAGCCAGACTCCTAGGGGATTAAAAGCCAGCTCACGGATCTCCTGACTTTCTTTGAGTGTTAAAAAGAAAACAAAAGAAAAAGCTACTGCTTTGTGCTTAAAAGGATATTGCCTTTTAGTCTATTCACAGTATTTTTCTAGTGGATCTGGCTTTCCTTTTAAACCTTCTGTTTTTAAAAAAATATATTTTATTGATTTTTTTACAGAGAGGAAGGGAGAGGGATAAAGAGCTAGAAACATTGATGAGAGCGAAACATTGACCAGCTGCCTTCTGCACACCCCCCATCAGGGATGTGCCTGCAACCAAGGTACATCCCCTTGACCAGAATCAGACCTGGGACCCTTCAGTCCGCAGGCCGATGCTCTATCCACTGAGCAACCGGTTTCGACAAACCTTCTGTTTTTGAATATTGAAAAGCCACATCCACCCCCACTTCAGTCCTTATAATTTCTCTTCTCCCATCTGGCCTGTCCTATGGAATAAGATATCATTTAGCTGGTGAAGAGGTAATGAGCCCTTCACTCAACTATGTGAACACACCTGAACTCCACACAAAAGCAGAAAAAGGATTCACCGGAGATTTATTTTCCTTCCCTTTATCAGTTCTTCATTGAAGACACTGAAAGCAGCTGATAGGAGGGCCTGTGTGCCTCACAAAAGAAGAGAGGCTGCCTCTATGCACATTCTCATTCTTCCCACTGGTTTGACGGTTCGCTTTTGACAGGTTGGCAACTTCGTATTTTTTAAACCATAATTTATTTAGTGCCGCTCTGCTTTCTCATTGCACATCTCACATATTGTGTGTGGAAAACGTTGTTGTGGGGTGGTTTTTAGCTGTTCTATTCCTTTCGATAATCATTCATTCAAGAGGGCTGCAGGAGAGTCTTTGGAGCCAGGGGGTGCATTGGGGGGCTGCCTGAAGGTCAGAGAGAATGAGGAAGGAAACGTGAGTAGAGGGGGAGAAGGAAGAGCACCAGGAGGGGTGGAGTTGAAGACAGAGAGAAGAAAGGAGGGATAATTAAATAGGGTGAGAACTGCATAAAAAAAAAGAGAGAGAGAGGGAGAATTGTGAGAAAGAAAGCAGCATAAAAATACCATTGCTCTGTGCCCTGTGGCATACAGTGGACTCTAACTCACCCTCCCACCTCTGAGGGGAGCTGAGGGGGTCCATACTTCTGGATTTTTATTGAGAGATAAAGGAAATTATTCCTTCACCTCCGCAAAGCATAATTACACAGAGGTGAAGAAGAGGTTCAAAATACAGTTCTCACATAGTCACATCTGAGATGTGGTCCTTGAAGAAACTGGTTTTATTTGGCTCCTTAGGGTAAGAAGGGGGGCAGGTCTAAGAGTGCTCTCCTAAGTCAACCTTTTTCTATCCATATATATATATATATATATATATATATATATATATATATATATATATATATTAATTTCAGAGAGAAAGGGAGAGGGAGAGAGAGATGGAAACATCAATGATGAGAGAGAATCACTGATCAGCTGCCTCCTGCATATCCCCTACCGGGGATGGAGCCCATAATGTGGGCATGTGCCCTTGACCAGAATTGAACCTGGGACCCTTAAGTCCACAGGCTGATGCTTAATCCACTGAACCAAACCAGCTCGGGCTAAGCCCACCTTTTTCTTGAATCGACATGATCCATCCATGAAGTGAGATTCCCCAGTGTGCTCCGACCCCGGGATTTGGAGTCAGACAAGAGGGAGACAGCTTCTGCAGGCATCTGGGTCACCCTTTGGCAGGCATACAGAACCAACCTGTATTCAAGGCCATGTCCACGGTTATGGGCATCATGAAGTGCCAAGACAGCACCACATGCTCTTCTGCGTTTCTCTCACCCAGACAGCTTCTCTGTAAGGGTGGGGTGAATATAATCCTTTCACAAATGAGGAAGCACAACCTGAGAAGCTGAGTATTTGTGTGTGCCCACAACATCGATGAGGGTGAGACTACACATTCAAGGCATTTCCTTCCTGCATAGCCCATGTTTCTGCCAGAGTGCCCACCTGACTCTGAAGTGTGCATGGAGAGCAAAAAAAGAGAGCCAGTTGGTTTGGAGCTCAGGGTGGTTAGGGAGAGCACCTTCTCAGAGTGGGAATCATTTGACTTGGGCCACAAGAAAGAGTGTGTCTATGAATAAGGGTCCTTCCCATCAGTGATTCTAGGAGAGGAGTCCAAAGTCACCAAGGCCAACAGGAGCAAGGGATGAACTCCCAGTTCCAGGAGGACATTGGGATGCTGCTGTTCAGCTGAGATACCCTGACAGTGGGAGAGCAGGAGGAGAAACTCGGGGGAGTTGGTTTTCCTTCCCCGGGGCTAAGGTCTTCCTGGATACACAAAGGGCAATGCCAGTTCTCTGTGCCTGCATGTGAAATGGGACGAGTAGGTTCTACTTTTCCTCTTCTTACATTCTTAGGAGGAAATCCCTTTGGGGATACTTGGAATCACCCTCTAGAGTTAAAGACGCACAACTCTTGCAACCTGAAATCCACAGGTAGAGTTGTGCCCATGGAAAGGATTGTGTATGCGCATGAGGAGGTATGAACCCAGAATGATGGCAGTGACATTGTAACTGCAACATGACGAAAGCAACCAAAACATTCTCCCACAAACAAATAAGCAAATCTACTATTGTGATGTATCATAGGAATAGAGGCCTCTGGGAAACATAAAGGGACTTTAGCTCACATATCCTGTGGAAGAACATCACACAATATTCTCTAAGGTTGTCAAATACACACGGTATGATAACACTTGTGCAGCTGTAGTATGGTGCCCGTAGTATTTCACGTTGCTTGGTGACACATATGTGGTAGCTACATGAACATGCCGGGAAGTGACAGCCATCACATTTGGAACAGTATTGATCTCTGTGGGGAAGGAGGGAGGGAAAGAGGAAAGGAAGAAGGGAGGGAGCAAAGGAGATTAAAGAAGGGTTCTCAGAGACCTCCCCAGCATGAGGGACATAATGTTTGTTAATCTGAGTGGCAGATACACTAATTTTCATTTCCACCCTTTCTCTCTCTTTTGCATGTTTAAAATCTCTCATAATAAACATTTCTATTGGAAAACAAGTCAAAGCAAGCACAGAAACTCCTCAACACCAGCCAACAATGATGGTTGGGATGGGTGATTCCAGTCCGCAGAGAACTGAGGCGCACAGCAGGCCCCAAGTGGATATGGGGGTTCCACTGTCCCTCCCAACCCCAAGAAGATGGCCCCTCTTGTCCAAGTACCTCGGTGCTGCTCTGGGTGGGAGGAGAATGCAACTGGGGCTTACAGACAAGAGATGCAACTGGGGAAGATGGGAGGATGGGAGGCAGACATGGAGAGCTGGGATCCGGCAGATAAGTGCGCGGAGGGCCCTTGTTAATCTCGCCAGGCTGTTGTGCTTGAAAGGACCCCACTTTGCTCCCAAGCTGCCGCTTATGTTATTATTTCTCTCAGCGGGTTTCAAGCTGCCTGCAATTCTCTGTTAGTTAATAAGAAAAGTGAGAGATGCAACAATTGCTTTTGCTTGGCTGGCTTGTAAAGGCTTTGTCACTCAAAAATGGAACAAAGGCCCTAATAACACCCTGTGCTGCCAAGGCAAGTGTCAGGGAACACACCAAAATCAATTATCTGGGTGAAATTCAGAGACAGGGGAAGCGGCGCGCGCACCGCTGCAGCCACGCCACACAATCCCATTAACGGGGGGCTGCTGCTCCCCGGGGAGGACAGAACCACGCTGGAAGATTCTAATTAAAAGTAAATAAAGGGAAACGAGCCCCTGGTGCCTTCTGCAATGACCCCGATGGCCCCCGGACACGGACGTGGTTCCCAGCAGATGGGGGCAGGGCTCTGGGTGGCTCCTGGGGGAGGTGAACTTGGAAAGCAGGGCGGGCTGCTAGCCTGGTGGGCTCTGCTGGCTCACCCTGCTTGGTAGGGATGTCCAGTCCCTGGGTCAGGTGTGTGGGATGTGCCTATGATGTGCTGGGAGCTGGCAGAATCTCTATGACAAAGGACAGGGACATCTTTGGAGGTTGTCTGTGAACTAATACATCTCTCCTGTTAAATGAACACTCAAGGAAATATGTGGAAGGAGATGGATGAACATGGCGGTAGATTGCATTGGTGAATAGTCCCTTCAAGTTGTCCCTAAAAGCAACACATAAGAATCAGCTAGGACATCTTTTTTTTAAAATGCAAAGGTCCAAACCTGGCCCCAAATCAAGTAGATTGAAATCTGGGGAGGTTGGAACCCATTCTTCGGTGGTGATACATGCTCCCCCAGGTGACTGTAAATGTGTCTCCAGAGGTGAAAATTGTTGGACTACATGGTCTCTTATAGGGTTACTAGAGGCCCACCTCTGCCATATGCCTACTGCCTTGGTGGGGTTGAGGTGACTGGATGTTGCCATCTTTTGTCTTTGGGCACTGCCATCTTTGAGGACATGGCAATCAATTAGCATATTCCCTCTTTATTAGATAGGATTCAGCCAGATTGGACAGGTTTTCGTCATGCCCTCACCGAGCAGAAAGATTCGCCAGAAAGCAATTAGGACAGGTGGGATCTGATCTTGCCTCCACCAATGACTGGCGTTGCCACTGTTGGAAAGCAAACCAAACTCTTCAAATCTCAGTGTCCTCATCTATTAAAAAACAGGAGTCCGATAATTAGCTACCTTTGCAGTCCCTTAGGGTTTGACCTTGAAAACTCCATGACCCGGAGCTCATGTAAGACAAGCCACACACATGTTTGCCGAGTGCCTTTTCCATGTACCAATTCTCTGCTGGGAGACGGAGGATGCGCCCCTAATGAGAAACACAGATAAGACGCTATAATTCCTGTTAAACTCTGCATAGATGCTGGATAGAAAGGCTGATGCACAGAGGACTGATGAGTCCAGATAAACAGCAGAGATAAGTGCTATAGCAACAGACTTGGACACGATTTTTCTCCAGTTACTGACAATGCCTGACACCGGAGGTAGTCACTAGCTATTGGTTGAATGAATGAATGAATGAATGTTGCCTCTAATATTGAATCAAAGTGTGGCTTGTCTCTGAAAATTGAGTATTTCTGCCTCACTAGATGTTAAATAATCACCTTTCCACGCATTTCCAACAGGCCAACCGCTGCACCGGAGTTGTGCTTGATGGATTCTAATATCCCAGCCCAGCTCTATGAGCCCATAGATTCTATTAATATGCAAATGTATGGCTTCAGAGCCCAGGAGGATCTGGTTTCTTCTGGAGGAAGGATACATTTGCATCTTGTGAGATGTGAGTCCTCCTCACTAGGTAGAGATCCTCCTAACTCTTTAAAACAGTGCCTTCTGTTTGACTTAGATGTGTTTGAGCCATTTACTGAAGTCAGCAGCAGAGAGAGACTGGTGGCGATCAGGCCTGGGGGATTGGGGGCCCCTCTGCAGAGATTCTGACAGGATAGGCGAGAGCCACTGAAAATTAATTCCCTGGAATCATTGTGAAGGAGTCACTGTAGCGTGAAGGTGGGCTCTGAAGCAAGGAGGGAGATTTTGCGCCATTGTCCCTCTCAGACTCCTTCAGCTGATAACTGTGGGATGCAAACACCCTGCTAATGTGTGAGCATAAGCCAGTGCGGGGTGTTCTTTGTGAAGGCCCTGCTCCATGCCTATCCTTTTCAGCTTTGTTGGTGACAAAAAAATCTGTTTGGAAATAAGCTCAGGCAGGAGAATTCACCCTGTTTGCAGAGACAGAAAGTGGTACAATTCAAACCCAGCTGCCGTCGCTGGCACCAACTTCTTCTTATCCCCGGTGAGGTTAGGACCATATTCAGCCATCATTGATAGATCCTCCTTTCCCCCAACTGATGGACCGTGTATGACATAACCTATAGCTGCAGCAAAGACATTCCTGAGCACCTAACCAGGCACCTTATATGGACTGTACATTGAACCACCAATGAGCACCTGCCAAATACCGTAAGCCCCCAATTCCTAAGTCCCTAGGTCCTTAATCATGTGCCTTACATGAAACCACCAATCAGCGTGTGCTGAGTGCCCTAAGCCCCATCCCTTCCTTTTCCTCCCCTCAAAAGGCATGTTCACCCTGGCACATGTGCTCTTTCTCCTCTGGAAGGCAGCCGGTAGGGTCTTCTCCTCAACAAAGCCTGTGTCCTGGTCTCCTGGTCTCCAGCCCTCTGTTTCATCTTTCAATCATCACTGACAAACCCAGGGACACAAAGCAGCAGTGGAAAGTCTCAGGTCAGTGTATGCAGGGGCTGGTGGTGGTTGTTCGTTTGAATTGTGTGGCCAATGCCTTATGCTAGACAATGAATGAACTCAGAAAAGTAGAGCCAGAGTTGGGGGTGTGGGGCAGTGCCGATGGAGGGTACAGAAGCTCAGCATCCCCTCCAGGACAACCTTTGCCAAAAACCCCAAGTTTTTGTCCAACCCTCAAGCATGCTGTATGTAAAATACCCAGGATTCCTGGGGGCATTCAGATTAGTTCCCTGCCTCTTTATATTCTTGGCTAAGCGAAGATGGAACAGCTGCAAACTTGAGGATGGTATTCTGCTGGGAGAGCTGCTACTGAGGTGCCCAGTGAGGGGTAAGGCTGGTGGTTGGAGGTCAGACCGAGGCAAGTGTCTTATTCCTAATGAGGCAAAAGACTGAGAGAAGCAGTTTTAGGGTTAAATCTTTGTTTTGAAAAATCAGCACCATCTATGACATTCCCACTCTCCTGAAATTCCTAAAGAAGGTTTTATTTTTTTTTTAAAGCAGATCTGTTCTAGGTGAAATGATTCTTGGTCGTAACTGCCTACTACACACCCTGAGGTCATATTGCTCAGGGTGCAGTAGTAATGAGTCAGATGCATTATTAATACACAAGTGCAATGACACCCTTGAGTCTTTGAGAGAAATTCACGCAGGTATACAGAGTACACACCAAGAACAGCGTGGATGTGAATGCAAAGAAAGCCAGAGCAATTCAGGGGGGATTCGCTTTCAAATACTGAAATTAAAACCTGAAACAATAGATCGAGGTAAACCAAAACGAGGTGATATATCCTCATGCTCCCCTGGGTTTCAAAAGGCCCACACAGCAGCCTGCAGCCGGAGTAAGAAATATTTGGAAATAGATGCTGTGCTATCGGAAACAAAGAAAAACAGTTAACAATCTCAAGGGGTGTAAGGTACAATATTTGGAACGTCCAGACACTCCAAAACACACTCGGAGTACATGAAACTAGACAGCACAAACTCAACAGTTACCCAATTAATGTCTGCTCCTGCTTCCTGCATCTGAGGCTGTGCTAAGGATGAGCCCTTCACCTAGAAACTCAACTGTAAACCTTCAAGCCGAATGGAGCCTCCAAGGGAGTATGAACCGACTGAGCTCTGCATGGGGCTCCTGGCAGAGGCACCACCTTGACCTTTAGGACCTGTGACATGATATGGCAGAAAGCAAGCCAGGCCCAACCCTCAGCCAATACAGGATTGCATGATCTGAGGGGAAGTCTTCAGTACTCTGGTTCCTTATCTGTCAACGATGAATTGGACAACCCTTAAATGTCTCTCCAGCGTTAGTATCCAATAAAATCATCCCCCACCGTACTCAGAAGTCATCTGCTTTTGTCTTAAATCCATATTAACAAAGTCTCTAAAATATGAGTGATCCAAGACAGGACATACCCCAGACTTTGTAAAAAATGTTAACTCTCCTTTTGCAAGGCTTTTCAGAAACTCATGCAGGGTCATCTTTGCTCTATGGGGAGTACTGGAGATGGAGGGACAGACACTATATCCCAGGCCACACCACAGGACACTTGTGAAAATAGCAGATGATCTGAGATGCATTCCCATGGAGTCACTGAGCCGCCCATGTCCCCTCCAGGGACTCACATGATGTGACCCAGAATATATCCTCTTTTGCTTCTGTGTCTCCGGGTTTAGCCTTGGTTTCTTTTTAATCCACAAATCTAGACTTTTCCAACCATGAATGACAGCACTACCCATTTAGAAATAGGAAAGCTTTCTGAACTGTAAGTAAAAAAGGAGCAATGAGAAGATGCTCAGTGAGGATATTAAAATGGTGAAATGGAAACAGTTGCCTCTTACCACGTCCCTCCTCATATCCACTGCCGGCTCCCCGGTGCATAATCCCCCCACACCTGCAACTCAGAGGCTGGGACACTGAGGCTCAGCCCTGCCCACACGCTGGACTCCACTCCCGCTACCCAGAAGGAAGTAAGATTAAAGAAGGCTGCTTAATCCTCCTGCAAAGCTTCTTAAGCATTTCTATCAGGGTCAGCTCAGTCGGTGCTTACTCAACCTGCCTCTGGAAAATATCCCAATTTAGGCCCTTCTGCTGACTGTCAAGTAAAGAGAAATGAGAGCCCGGATCCTGATCAGAAGAGGAGCCATGGAGAGACACAGGTGGCGGGAGGGCAGACAATGGGGGGAAAACTGAGCCATCCCTTTCTGTGCAAGAAAAGTACTCATGCCCACACCCAAGATCATTTTGGTTTCCTTCTTAACTGATTTTCTTTCCCCACCTCCATTCTTGAAAGGATTCTTTGAAAGGATTCAAAAGTATTATTAAAGAATTTTATCAATATACTTAAGGTCTGGTGCACGAGTTCATGCATGGGTGGGATTCAGCCAGCCCACCCTGATTGGAGCCAAGTGGGGCTGGGCCAACTGGGGGGGAGGGGCATCAAGAGTTTGGCTGGCTGGCTTCAACTCAAACCAGGTCAGTTGGCTGGCCGCAATGCACATCATAGCGACTGGTCATCCTGGTTGTTCTGGTCATTACGATAGCTTGGCTTTTATATATATAGATTAAGTACCTACTGTGTTCTTGGAACTGAGCTAGAGAGGTAACACCTGCTCTTACAGAGCACAGCCTGGCAAGGAGACAGGGGTCTGACTCTGCTCCACAGAGCATAGCATGCTAGGTGCTATAACTGAGGGTTTTGGAAAGTGATAGAAGCACATATGGGGTGTAGAGCAGAGTTGGAAAGCTTCTTAGAGGAAGTCATAGTTAAGCTCTAAACCAACAAATAAATTAAAGATAGCCAATGGCAGCAGAAAGGTGGGGTCAGGGGCCAGAGGAGTAGCAGTAGGTAACCGAGAGGGCATTGCAGACCGTGGGTCATGGTTAAGAGGATCCTCTTTTGCCACAGAGTTCAAGCTGGGTCTCACCCGAGGTGATGGAAAGATGTGGAAATGTTTTCAACAGGAGGGCTATAAGATCACTTTTGCCCTTTAATAGATCTCTGATTGCTGAGTAGAAAAAAAGACTTGGAGACCTAGCTAGTTTGGCTCAGTGGACAGAGCAACGACCTGTGGACTGGAGGGTCCCAGGTTCAATTTGTCAAGGGCACATGCCCCATGATGCAGGAGGCAGCTGATCAAGGATTCTCTCTCATCATGGATGTTTCTATCTCTCTCTCCCTCTTCCTTCCTCTCTGAAATCAATACAAATATATATATATATATATTTTTTTTTTAAAAAAAGAAAAAAGACTTGGAGAAGAGTAAAGATGAAGGACCACATCACCAGCAGTGTGTTGATACTGGAAATGGCAGAGGAACTAAGGCGAGGTATTGGCTTTGAGGGACATTTGGGAGGTTGGATTTCTAGGACTTACTTGGCTGTCCTCTGGATGTGATGGCTGAGGAAGAGAAAGGAACTAAGAGTGAAGTGCAGGTCTAGTCCAGGCTGGAGCAGCAATGCAGGACCAGGGCAGCCAGGGAAACACAATACAGAGTTGTGAGCAACATAGGAAACTGGAAGTAACATTCAAAAAAGGGGCAAGGTCTTGGTGTGGTTCTAAACGGGTGCCTCTCACTTCTCCATCCTGTCTTTTGGGTTTTGTTTTGTTTTGATTTGACACTTCTTCCCACTGGACTAAGAATAGGAATGAGGTTAGGAGTGCCTTTTAGGGTCCAAGCAATTGGTAAAAATAAAATAAAAATAAAAATTTAAGCTGCAAGTGGGGAGGAGTTCAAATGCATTGCCATCTGAAACGGCATGAAAGGGCTTGAGCACCTTAGTGCTCACATGACAACACACATGTGATAAGAATGTACGTATTTGTATGGATTCACAATATGGTGTAGTGGGGAACCGGGAGGTGGGGGACCCTAGAGGGAGGGGTGCTGAGGAAGGAGAGCCAGGTGTGAATGTTCAAAGTAGCTTGGTTAATGATCTGGAAGAGAAAGTAAACTGCACGTTCATGAAGTTTTTAGCTGAACAGCAAAAAGAAGAGACACGAGGGAAAATAGCAAAATAATTGGAGTCAGAACCAAGAGGAGAGCGGAGAATCCTATGTACCCACTTTTGTTCGGTGATTTATTACAACGGGACCACATTCTTTCTGAAGAGAGGTGAGCAGAGCATGCTATTTGTTTCCAGAAGATACATTAGCTCAATCAAGTTCCTCTATTGTGGTTCATTCAATGTTTCATCAGCCATTAAGTGACAGATAATAATAATAATATTAATCATAAATGGCTAACATGTATTTAACTCTTACTGCATGCTGGTCACTGAGCCAAGCACATTACCTCTTTTAGCACTCTATGAATTCTGGGAAGTAGACGCTTTTACAAGTGAGGACAATGAAAGTTTGAGAGAGTAAGTGATTAATCCCAGATCTCACAACTATTAAGCGGCAACAGTACAATCAGGACCAGAAGTTCTGATTCCTAATGTTCTGGTTCTGATTCCCAAGATTCTGGTCCTGACCACAATCTTACTGTCAGTTGCATCATAGAAATAATGTTACCAAAGTTCTGATTCCTAATGTTCTGGTCCTGATTCCTAAAATTCTGGTCCTGACCACTATCTTACTGTCAGTTGCATCATAGAAATAATGTTACAACTAAGTCCTTAGAAAAATAAAACAGTGCTGTGTAGAGCTGCATGCAACCTAAGAATCATAACATTATTTTCATGTTATTGTTGAAAATCCAATGAAACTCTCTGTGGGTGAGCATCAAAAGTCTCTAGCTTCCTCATCAGCAAGATTCACCCATGGGGAAACTCTTAAACATTTAAAAATATTAAAACATGTATATCTGTTTTGTGGAGTGTCCCAGATACCAGAAAAGGCCAGAAATCCCTCTACTCTCCAGAGCCCCAGTTCAATCTTTAAATAGCTCAGTTTAGGATGTATTGGCAATCATTCCACATAGCTGTCTTCTTCATTCGCTATGAGGACTCTTTAAGTTACTCATCTTTGTGTCTCTATCACCTAGCCAAATGCCTTGAACTTAGTAGGTTGTCATAAATGTTATAAAGGAATAAAACAATGATTAAAGTAGAAATGCTGCTAACGAATGTAGTAAATGAACTTGCTGCCCCTGTAACAATCATCTGGTTATTGAAAAGTATATAAAATATATTATACTGAATTGACAAATATTTGGTAAATCCTTAGTTTCAAATATTATGTACTTAATGCCAAACAATGAGCACCCTCCCCCCCAAAAGAAGGCATGGCTTTAATGATGAATGTTATTATTGTCAACATTTCTTTCTTACTTCACAATTGACAATCATATGCAGAAATAAGACCCAGTTTATGAAAGGCAACCATGTAGACAGGTCAAATATAAAACAGCATCATATGTGCCAAAGGCTCTCCTACTTCACAAGTTTTAACTGGATTAGTCAGCTCTGCAGGGTACCCCGAGTTTCTCTAGCCTCATCTCTCTCTTTTTTTAAAAAAATATATTTTTATTGATTTCAGAGAGGAAGGGAGAGGGAGAAAGAGATAAAAACATCAGTGATGAGAGAGAATCATTGATGGGCTGCTTCCTGCATGCCCCCCACTGGGGATGGAGCCTGCAACCCAGGCATGTGCCTTTAACCAGAATCGAACCCGGGACCCTTCAGTCCACAGGTGTCAGCTCTATCCACTAAGCCAAACCAGCTAGGGCTCTAGCCTCATCTCTCCACTTTCCCTTATCAAGTGTTTTTTTTCTTTTCTTTTCTTTTTTTTTTTTCTTGCATCACACCAGTTGTAAGTCCTTGAATTTGCCAAACACTATCTTGCTTTGGACACTTGGGCACCATACCTTTTGTTCTTGGTAAAAATCTCCCCTCTCCACTTTGCTTTCCTTTGTCTTGCTACCTTCAGTCTTGGTGCAGATTACTGATTCCTTTAAGAATTTCTCCCTATTTATTTGACAGCCATACCCCTCTCCTCCTTTTGTCCCATGTCCCTGTGCATCCCCAGGGCCCCTCCGTGGCATTGATCACACAGGGCATGAACCATCACCATTTGTGCCTCTGTGTCTCGTGTTCTAACCTCGTGTCCCCTTCGCTGCTGTGACTCCAGCACCTAGCACAATGCTCAATGTATGTTGGGTGGGGAACACAAGAAAGCAGGGATGGAGGTTAGAGGCAGGCAGGCAGACTCTAACGCTGTACTGCCATTTTCCTAACGGGGACACATATATAGTGCTCATCAACTGGACAGGGTAGGTTTTGCAGTCTATCCTTGAGGCTGAATATTTGGCTGGGGTTGGAACCAAACATCCTTATTTGTTGAAAGGATGAACCAATTTCCCCTACTCTCAGGTGGAATGAACATTAACCCACACATATTAATGGCAGTTTCATTAGAGTAAAAGAAATGGGAAAATAAAAAAGAAATGAATATATACATGAGGGTGGGGTGAGAAAGAGAGAGAGGGGAAGAGAGATGGAAAGAGAGAGAGAGAGAGAGAGAGAGAGAGAGAGAGAGAGAGAGAGAGAGAGAGAGAGAGAGAGGATCTTTCTGGCATTGGGCAAAGAAAACCATGAGGAAAGCAAGAGATTGGGGGGAAGCAAACAGAATTTTAAAGCCAGTCTTCCAGCCTTTTACATTGTTACTCCATAAGCACTTTGAGATAGTCAGGCTGGGGACAGATAAAAGCCACCAAGAGTTTTAGTTTGCTGACAACATCCGAACAAATAAATTTCATGCTGGCTTCACCATCTACTGTAAACGCTGAGCCAGGGGTGGGATGGTACCTGTTTTAGAAAACCTTATAAAAAGAGGTAGATTATCTTGGGGCTAAAGGTAAAAGAAAAAATTATATCTGTAAAGTCCATTGCAAATGCCAGATGCTGCCACAGCTGTATTTTAATATTCCAACACTAGGGCAAGAGTGAACTTGCTATGTGCCTCTTATCTCCGTCTCACATACCAGTGCTGTCAATGCCATTGGCAATTTTACATGTAAATGAGCCCATCCATCACTCCTTCCTTTGCAGCGACTCACTTCGGAGCCTGCCATGGAGTTACACCATTAAATCTCCCTGCTTTACAATATACATCATGACACATTTGACATCAATCAGCTGTGTCAGCCCGCTCACTGTAAACCATGAACTTGCTCTGCATCCCGCTCTGCATGGGGTGATTAAACCTGCCTGGGGTAGCTTCTGATTACAGAGATAAATGGTGATTCCCTTCCCTCAGGCGCTTCCTCCACCTGTTCCCGGCCAATGTCCCAAGCTCCTCAGGCCTGCCCGTGGGAGGATGGAGTGGCCAGTGGACAGTGTTCGCTCAATTGCTAATTCATACATTTAAAGATACATGTTTTATTGATTTTTTTTTATAGAGAGAAAGGGAGAGGGAGAGAGAGTTAGAAACATCGATGAGAGAGAAACATCGATCAGCTGCCTCCTGCACACCCCCTACTGGGGATGTGCCCGCAACCAAGGTACATACCCTTGACTGGAATCAAACCCGGGACCCTTTAGTCCACAGGCCGATGCTCTATCCACTGAGCCAAACCAGTCAGGGCACTAATTTGTACATTAGCCTTCCAATCCTGAGTGTGGCAATCACTGCTTGGGTTTGGGTTACTGCTTTGCTATTTTAAAATGAGGGTGAGAAGCTACGCTTTTTGGTCATGCTATGAGGACATGTAAGGACTTAGAGTTCCTCTCTCCTGCCAGAAGAGAGGGACAGAGAGGATAGTCACCTCAGCTCCCAGTGATGGATACTGGCCACATGCCCACTAGATCCCTGTATATGTTTTGTCATTTCTGCCAGGTTACCTCTAAGGACATCCAATTCCTGGCAAGAAATCACATCAGAATTCACATGAGTAAAAATGGCACTAGTATAAGTGAAACATTGAATCTATTCTAATTGTTTTTAACTAGTCATTTTGGCCCTACCTAGTTTGGCTCAGTGGATAGAGCATCGACCTGAGGACTGAAAGGTCCTAGGTTTGATTCCGGTCAAGGGTATGTACCTTGGTTGCAGGCTCCTCCCCTGCCCAGGCCTTGGTCAGGGCTCAGGCAGGAGGTAACCAATCAATGTGTGTCTTTCACGTTGATGTTTCTCTCTGTCTTTCCCTCTCTCTCCCACTCCAACTCTAAAGGTCAATGGAAAAAATACCCTCAGGTGAGGATTTTTAAAAAAATGAGTTAATTTGAAAACTTCAGCACTTTATTTTTAAAAGTAGGAAGTTACTTCTATGCTGCATCACACCATACAGCTGATCAAAACGCACCAATGTACCATGGCACTCCAGTTAAAATGCACTAGCTCGCCAGCCACATGCAGCTCTTTGGCCCCTTGTGTATGGCTCTTCCACAAAATACCACAGCCTGGGTGCATCTATTTTGAAGAAGTGGCCTTAGAAGGAGTTGAAGCTTAAAAAATGAGGCTCTCCAAAGAAATTTCAATCATCGTACTATTGGATATTTGGCTCTGTTGACTCATGAGTTTGCCGGCCATTGCACTAGATTATAGTTGATGTCTGTGCTTTCTTTTCTCCAGCTGGTAAATCCAAGAGGATTTTAGCCATATGAAGAGATAGTCCACTGAACTGACGAGGCAATCCATCTGATCTCTCCCAGAGTCCTTTTGCCCTTCCTTCTGTTGAGGGTGAGATAACAGCTACTTCCCGGGCTTCCTGGCACACTGACCAAGCCATCTGCTGACCGGTGGAAACAGCCTCCATGGTGTGTGCACTGAAGAATGCCTCCGAGGCAATAAATTAGGAGGTTCTTTGGACCCAAAAGAACACACAGGGGTGAGAACATCTTTATCCACATGTATCTCCTCTCAGCCACGGGCCTGGTACTGGCCCACCTGCCCTTATTCTCATTCCTATCAGTTTGGCTGCTTGGTTTCTCCTTTCTCTAATGATCTCATTCATCTCCCGAGTTCAGAGTGGTTTGTTCGAACCAGGGAATACAAAGCTATCTGAAATGAGCAGAGTGGAGGGCTGGGCTATTGATTATAGCCACAAATTGGACTCGGTGTCACAACTCTTCCAGGATGCCCACAAAAGAGGACATCCTTAGGGTGGGTGGCAGAGAGTGAAGAAAAATATAAGGGAGCAGGACAAAGATGGGGGAAGGGGGTAATCCTGTTTGGGGGATTCATCTGGTCTCAGGACGTAAAAGGAGGAGGTGGGCAGGGACTGGGAGGGAGGAGAAAATCGAAAGGCAACGGTGGGGCAAGAAGCAAACAAAAGGAGCAAGTTGGTTCCTCGCTTTCATTCTTGGGGCATCCAGAATAATGAACCCTTTTCTGCGGAAGATGAATGGGCAGCTGTAGAGATTATGAGTGAGGTTTTATTGCAGATCAATAAATCTGTGTCACAGATCCCCATCTGGAGAGAGTTTTAATTTAAAGGAAAGAGTGATGAGCTCGCACGGACAATAAATCAAAAAGTTGTGTATTCACGTATGCATTAACCTTCTATCAAAACACACATCTACGCCGGGGCAGCATTTGGGAAACAAATCTGGGAGGTGATTTGGAAGACGGCCACCGGGAGCCCGCGTGCCTGGGGACAGGGTGAGAAAGCTGCTGTGTCACTGGGTGCCCCAGCCATCAGTCCCCATTGTCTTTGAGGGGACTGGGGGGAAGCTGGGGATTTCTAGCAGTGCTGTTAACAGGAATCACTGGTTGTCAACAGAGGATAGCTGCCTACAATTAGAATCAGGGAGCATTTTCCAAAAAGGAGGAAGGAGGTGTCATAGCAACAAAACCGAGATAGCAACGGAAGCAAAACAGATGGAGGCATATCTAGGTGATTCTGGAACCGGTGTTCAAACTCAGTTTTGAGTCCTGGTGTAACTCAGGGACTCACCCCGGGGCTGCCCACTGTTTCACAGTTTCTGCCCCTCTCTGGCCCCCATCTTACACTAAAGCCCTCCCCATGACCATAGCAGTGGCTGCTGGCTGCCCCAGAAGGTGTGGTTGAGAACCGAGGGTGCAAATCCTGCGAGACAGATGAGTTTGTATGCACAGCACAGCACTGCAACATGAAGATACACTTGCATATCAAACCAGCTGCCAACATACTGGCAGCGTGGGAAGCAGGCCCACTTCTTTGTGACCAATCTGTGCCATTTTTGCATGCTGATATAAATGATGGGTAGTCTTGCCCTAAATGGTTTGGCTCAGTCAATAGAGTCGGCCTTTGGACTGAAGGGTCCCAGGTTCGATTCCAGTCAAGAGCATGTACCGTGGTTGTGGGCACATCCCCAGTAGGAGGTGTGCAGGAGGCAGCTGATCAATGTTTCTCTCTAATCAGTGTTTCTCTCTATCCCTCTCTCTTCCTCTCTGTAAAAAAAAAAAATCAATAAAATATATTTTAAAAAATAAATAAATGAGGGCTTGTTTTTCATAGACTTTTCTAGAAATTGAGGCAGGAATTAAAGAAGTTCAGCACAGGGTGTCCATCACCAAATCATTCAGTCTCTCTCTCTGTAAACATTTTATATGTAGGCTTGTATATGTACACCCCTAAAGCACTTACATCTTATCATGTATGTATGTATTGTCATATATGTATATTTTCTAGTAATAAAGCAAGTATATCTATTTATCATATATGTATATATTAATTCCTTTATTTTCTAGTAATAGAAAGTGCTAGACCTCTCAATTCACAGTAGCACTGCTAGGTAGATATAATTAATCTTATATTACTGATGAGAAAATTGAGAGTCAAAAGGATTAGGAAACCAGGATTCCAGTCCAGATCTGTCTGTCTCACCTCATTGTTTAGGCCTTATCTTCTGTCAACCAGCCTCTTACGTGTGTGTGTGTGTGTGTGTGTGTGTGTGTGTGTGTGCTCTTTGAATGCTTCTATAGACCTGACCAATTCCTTTGCAAACTAGCTTTTAATACACACCCTATTGTGTGGACTGCTTCACAGTGGTGACTCAGTACAAGCTTTGCCTGTGTGTTTTCCCACAGCCTGGAATAAGCCCTCCCCACTCACCTCCCCATGACCATGATCCTACTCACACTTAGACTCAGCTTAGGGCTCTGGTACCTTCCCTGACAACACCAGCTCCACTTAACAGAATTAATTCCCCTTTGTTTTCTATCTTATACACATCACCCCCAGAGCACTTTTGCTCTTTATGGAATTTGTTATCCTATAGTTATGATTTCTTTGTGTTCACAGTCCCATGAATTGTGGATTCTGGCTTCTTGACACTTATTTATATCATGCTTAGCAGAGTGTGCGAGCATGTGCTTGATAGGTGTTTACCAAGGTGAATAGAAGAATATTCTTCATTAGTGAGATGTTCACTTTTCAAACAATAGAATGTTTTTAAAGAATTTGAAATTTCTTTATTCAAAAAGAATTAATTCTGATCAAACAAATGCATACACATAAAAACAGAAGTACACAAAGGACTCCAGCCTGGCAGGTGTGGCTCAGTGGCTGAGTGTCGATATGTGAACCAAGAAGTCATGGGTTCAATTCCCAGTCAGAGCACATGCCCAGGTTGCAGGCTTGGTCCCCAGTAGGAGTTATGCAGGAGGAAGCTGATCAGTAATTTTCTCTCATTTTTGATGTTCCTATCTCTCTCTCCCTTTCTGTCTCTGAAATAAATAAAAACATATTTTTAAAAAAAGGACATGAAGACTTTCAAGTGGACTGCCAGTTCCTAGTCATCATTAGGAAGGTGAGCTTAATAAATATTGGCTGAATTAAATTGGTTTTGTTATGAAAGAACACATCACATCTGGGAAATGGCTGATACGGTGCAATGTGTGCAAGGAGCATTAGACCAGGTAACATGGAATCTGGAATCTGCTTCTTTTTTTTTTCTTTTCTGGAATCTGCTTCATGCTCTGCAAATAGCTTGCTGTGTGGCATCAGGCAAATTCCTTGTCCTCAGTGAGTCTCATTATCTCATCTGGAATGAGAGGGTGGCTCTAGATATGAACATGAATTCCCCTATGTTCCATTTTTATATCTTTAAGAGCTTTCTGATATTATTTATGTAGTCAATAAATAGTTATTGTGCCCCTTTTCTAGTCTGGACACTCTATTTGGCTTGAAGGATGCAAAAAACAAAGACAATGTCTGGAATCAAGAACCTCAAATGTGGTTCTCACATCAACTCTGCAATCTAGGCAAGGTGATTATTGTTGACCTTGTATTTTTTTTAATCAAAAGAGAAAACTAAAGTTCAGAGAGCTTTACATTTGAAGATAACTGGAGAGCCTTAAGATTCTGAGGCATAGCATTTAAAAGCATATAAAAATCTTTATACATGTCCCCATAGTGGAGAACAAAGGTCTTCCACATTTCTTCACTTAGATTTATAGAAAAGCTCAATGACTGCATGAAATTTACCAGGTAATCTAATTTACCTCATTGACCATCTTTGAAAAGAATGTTATCAAGTCAATGCTGTTTCGTTTTTTATGCTTATAAAGATATAAGAGGTAGTCTTCACACAGAGAATGAGCAACAATTCTGTTAAAGACACTAAATTGAAATGATGGGTGTCTAATCTGATTTTCCCAGAGAAATATGTTATCCTGTAGGTTACATTCCTTACCAAAAGTGTGATGTCCGACATTTTATAGGCATGACCATAAACATCAGGTTTGATTTTGTGCCAATAATAAAAACTACACTCCCTTTGAAGCATAAAGCTTTCTAAGTCAGCTTGCTTCATTAAATTCAACAGATATTCCAAACAACTAAAATAGAAGGAGCTGTGATAGGCGCTTCTGGGAAAAGAAATGTGAGTAAGATATCGTCCTTCCCCTGGGAGCTTTGTTCTATTATTACCAATAAGAAAATGACATGAACGCCTATGCTCAGAGTCATAAAACGATAAGTGCCTTGAGGAAGGAAGACCATGAATTAACGTTTATTGATTATTTGCTGTGTTCCAGGTGCTATTATGGGATCTTTCATGAGTATTATTGTCCTTGAAGGGAAGTTGAAGTTAGAGTAATGTAGAGCAAACTTTTTAAAAATGAAGAAACAAAGTTCTATTTGTCAGAGCCCAAATCTGAAAGCAGGTCTGATAGCTACAAACAATGCTCTTTTCATGTTTCAAGGTCCCCCTGACACACACACACACACACACACACACACACACACACACACACAGAAGTATTGTTTAAAAAAAAAAAGAGAGATCAAAGGAAGCTTCCCTAGCCTGGTCAGGTTGTTCAGTGGTTAGAGAGTCAGTCCATGGACCAAAAGGTTGGAGGCTTGATTCCCGTGCAAGGATACTTTCGTTGCATGTTTAATGACCAGCCCGGTTGAGGCATGTCCACGAGGCCAATAATCCATGTGTCTCTCTCTGTTCATGTTTCTCTCTCTCACTCCCCCCACCTTCCCTTCTACTCTCTCTCTAAAAAAATCAATGGAATAAATATCACTGGGTAATGATTTTTTTTTTAAAAGAAGAAGAAGGCTTCCTGTGGGAGAAGATATTTACACTGAGCTTTGTTAAGGATGGATATAATTTCGGGGAGTAAATAATAAAGAAAGGGTTGCTACTGAAAAGAAGGACCAGAGCACAAGCAAAAAGAGAAATCTCAGTTATGTACATGTAATAACAAATAGTCCACATAAGTGAGACGGCAAGGACTGATCATTGATCCCATGTTTATTCTGTGTTGGGTGTCAGGGCTGTGATGATGGATAAGATGGCCAGATGATTCTAACCTTACAGAAGCAGATATTATAACATAGAGACATTCAAGGCATTGTGAGAGTAAGAGAGAAGGGAATGGCTAACCCTGCCAAGTTAGGTGAAAGAAGAAAAGTATGCTTGCGGACAACATGATCCTTACACTGAATGTTGAAAAGCATTGAAGAGTTGGTTAAGTAGAGGAGATAGAGTGCAGGTGGAAGGGACAGGGGAAAGAATGAAAATCCTAGCAGAGTGAACATCATGATCAAATTCAGAGGCATCACCCTGTTGGCAGGTTCAGGAAAGCAGCTATTGGGACACTTGGTGCACACACAGGAAGGAGGTGAGAGCTTGAGAGAGACCAAAGCACACATGGGACACCGAGTGTTAAGCTTCAGAGTTCGGCCTAACCCTTCACTTTGGCCTGAAAAGGGAGGTTAGCTTGAACTTCCTGGCCAGGAGGTATCATGAATGGTTTCTGATAAGGGAATGGCTAAGTCAGAGCTGTGCTTTAGGAAGATTAATAATATAAAAAGGAGAGGCAGAAGGGAGAGCCATTTATTATTGGCTTGTTTTGATAGTTCAAGTGAGAAGCAATTAAATAATAAACTAGGGTGACGGTGGTAAGGATGGAAAGGAGGGGGTGGGGAATGATAAAGTTAGAATCAATGAAGGGACAGACCTGAGGGGCAGATTTTTCTATAGGGGCCAGGGAGAGAGGGCTGGTGGCATTCCTCAGGCACTTATAAACAAGGGATTAGATTTAAGATGGGAGTCAAGGCTGAAGACATATTTAAGCATCTTTCCCACAGAGGTGATAATTGGACAGTGGGAGGTGATAACGCTGAGAAGAGACTCTAAAAATTAAAAAAGAAAATGAAGGGTCCAGGAACCAACCCTGGGAATACCTGTGCTTGAGAGCTAGAGAAAGGGGGTGGGGCCAAGTGGGGGACAGAAGACAAGTGGCCACCGAGATGGAGGAGGGTCAGGAAGGCCAGTCTCACAGAGAGGAGCAGGAGTGGCCACGTGCAATGTTGCAGAAGGGAGTAGGATGGATTGAAATTCAGCCAGTGGATCTGACAATGAACGTCAGTGAAAAACTTCCAGAGACTGTTTAGAAAAGAGTGTTGGGGAGAAAAACAGGTGGCAAAGGATGGAGTAGCATTGACAGGCCAGCAAACACGAAGTGCACAATGTTCTCTTACAAAGTGTGTCAGTGAAAGGAAAGAAAACACCCCTAAAATTATGCTTGCCCACCAGTGATGGGGAAGTTATTTAAATCTCTCTTACTTGCTACTTGACAGCTCTGTGGTGTGTCTGGAAACAGAGGGCATCAGGAGAATCAGTGTTCACATTGCTTGCACCTGCTACTGCCCACACCATTCTTGAGCCCAGCGCTGGGTCTGCATCTGTCCCAATGCTTGCACCCCTGGGGGCAGCCCACCAGGCTCTTTCCTAAGTAAGAGGCAGCCTTTCACAATCTCACAGCCACAAAGGATGTAGCACAACAGAATGGCTAAAACTCAATCAATAATCCCATGAGGAATTCTGGAAAGGGGCAGAAAATAGCACTGTTTTGAGTTTTCCCTTATTTTCTGCAGCTGCTCAGGCTATTAGACAACCGTATGCAGTTTGGGAAGGGAGGTTAGCCCAGCACTGTCACTGTACAGCAACCATGTGAAATTCACAGCCTGTGGGCTGCATGCCTCATTTATTTGGCCAGTGCTAGCCTTTGAGTTTGACATGCTTGCTGTACAGGAAAGTAGCCACACCCAGCACATGCCAACAGGTGACAATTGCTCAACAGATGGAGAAGAGTGTGGTGATGCCCTAGAGCCGTGGTCCACAAACTGCAGCTCAAGAGCCACTGGCTCTTTGGACCCTTGAGTGTGGCTCTTCCACAAAATACCACGACTTGGGCGAGTCTCTTTTGAAGAAGTGGCATTAGAAGAAGTTTAAGTTTAAAAAATTTGGCTCGCAAAAGAAATGTCAATCATTGTACTGTTGATACTTGGCTCTGTGGACAAATGAGTTTGCCGACCACTGGTCTGGAGAGACAGCTGGGCAGCCTGTCCTCACTGTCCTGTCCACAGACCTTGAACTTGACCAGAAGCAATTCTTGGGGTGGGCCCCAGGACACTCCCCTGACTCCGAGGCCTCCAGAAGATTTATCTAGCAACAGGTACCCTCCTACCTAAAGACACCCCACAGGTGCTGGGTGCAGAGTGAAGGCTTTGTGGGGGGTGGGGGATTAGGAATTCTGAGGGAGAACAAAGGGTGACAGGTAAAACCCTAAATTACTTACATTTCCCTGCAGGTGGCCGGGAGTTAAATGAAAGGAGGCGGGCCCAGGAAGGAGGGGAGGAAGAAGGAAGGAAACAAGAGGGAAGCTGAACCAATTCTGAGTGGGGAACTTTCTGAGAGGCATTAGTCACTCTTAGAAAACCAGGAGGCTTTCTCCCCGCGTGCATTGAGTGTGCATGAGTCTCTAATTTAGGAGTCTTTTCTTTTCAGCGGAAGGAGGAAACTTCAGGTGCATTTCACAAAGCCGGGATCTCTATTACCTATGACTAAAGCTCAGAATGACTTCCTGAGGGAAGCTGAGGCTGAGGAGAAACCAGCTGGAGGAAGAAAGGTACAGCGGGAGGGGCGTATGACTGTGCCAGGGGCAGAGGCCAGCTCAGGCTCACACAGGGGGCTGGGAGGACCAGTGCTGGGGTAGGGTGGGCACTGGTTCTGCAGGAAGGGGGCCTGTTGTGGCACCACCATTGTTGGAGATGGCATTTTATGTGGATTTTCTTATTTATCATATTGCATCTTAAATACTTTCCCTCCCTTCTGTACTGTGAGAATAAAATGGGATAAAAGCATAAAATGTGCAAGAGAAAAATGGGCTAGAATGCCTCTATACAAATACAAGATGTTCATATGCCTGAAAGAGGAAGAGAATATCTCTTGGTAAGGCCATTTTTACAAAGTGAAATGATGCTTTCCTAGCGTAAAACTGGGGTCTCCATGGGGACATGGCATGTCCTCAGGTTCCTGCAGGATGACACAGAGGAGAAGGTAGCACTACAGTTAGTTGCTGGGCACAGGGAGGACCCAGGCATCTTAGCTGGGTACTTTGCCCACTGGCTGTGGCAACTCCTAATATGCAACTGAACCAAATGAGTTGGCCTGTATTCGGAAGGATAACCACATTCTGCCCATGTCTGCTGTATTCTTTTTTTTTTTTTTTAATATATTTTATTGATTTTGTACAGAGAGGAAGGGAGAGAGATAGAGAGTCAGAAACATCGATGAGAGAGAAGCATTGATCAGCCGCCTCTTGCACACCCCCTACCGGGGATATGCCCGCAACCAAGGTACATGCCCTTGACTGGAATCGAACCCGGGACCCTTCAGTCCCCAAGCCGATGCTCTAACCACTGAGTCAAACCGGTCTCAGCTGTATTCTTATTTAATAACCTCAACATCAGAAAAAGTCATCCCTCTGTTTTTCCTCCTAGATTTGGTAAAAGTAGTTGACATGGGTCACAGTGGATCTAATTTGATGCCAAGGTGATGCCTTGGGTACCGTGTAAAAGTGCTCATCTTCCCGGAGCACCTCTGAGTTCTTTAATGCCTCTGACACATTAATTCTAACCCCGGCCTAAAGTGCCCCAACATCCCCGAGAATCCCAGGACTGAAATTATAGCAATTTCCTATAACTGGAATCAAATTCCAAGGTTGGAGAGCATGGGCCACGTCCTGCCATTAATTCAAACATCCATGTGAGAGATTATGGTGGGCAGCTGTGATTCCATTAAAGGGGGCAATTTCAACTCCATTTCCTTGATAAACAGACAGAAGCTCGCCCCTAAATTGGGCTTGATAGATTTGATTAGGGGAGAGTTTTTGGAGGTTGCAGGTTCTACAGGAAAATTGCTGTTTGATGTGCAAGGCCAAATTGCACTTGAAATCTCCTTGTCTCCATAGAGGCGGGGGGAAGGAAGAGGATGGCACACCTAGCCAATTGCTATCATCTGAGCAGCAGCGAAGTCAAGCTGTTGCATTGAAAGGATCTGTTAGGTATGCAGCCAGTGTGTGCTGCGGAAAGCCTGCCATGCTCAGGGGGACCCATGATTAAAAGCAGCAAAACCAAATGTTATTTAAACAAAGCAAAACGTACCCATCCGCTCTCGTTAGCCCACGAGCGTCCTTTGCAGAGAGCTGGAAGACATGTAGCCTCCTTAGGGGACACGGGTGGTTCCATGTTTCAGAATTCCCATGGAGAGCCCAGGGGCCGGGGTGAGGCCCAAGTGGAAGCTCAGAGCTTTAAAGCACCCCCACCCCGGTGCCCCACCAGCACAGACACAGAATGAGGTGCTAAACTGCAGTCAAGCGTCCTAGATGGCTCTTCAATACATGGGAGACTCCCCTTCTCTAGGTCAGCCACCCCAGATCATTCAATGGAGATTGTTGAATTATCAAACAGTGCTCTATGATTCCAAAAGTCACAGGCCCTCTGTGTGGCCAATGTGTTTGCTTTTTAAGTGTGGGCATTTCACAAGAGCACTTGCACTCCCTCAGCACTGCCCATTTTACCTGGCCTGATGCCAAGGGCACAGGGAACTGAGATTTATTGAGGATCGAGAAAGTGCCAAGAACCATACTGGGTGCTTCGCGGGCATCAGTCCATTCAATCCATGAATAACCTTGGAGGTGGCTAGTGTTTTCTCATTTTCACAAAAAAAAGGTGCAAAGTTTCATCCAAGTTCAAAAAAGATGACCCAGGTCTTATAAGTGGTAGAGGTGGACTAGGATACACAGTGAAGTCAATGATGTTGAAGTTTCAACTATTGTTATCCCATGGAGCTGTGGCCCAAGTGAACTCCAGGGCAATGAAGATGAGTGGGGAGAGACACCCCAACTCCTCATGCTCCAGGGGTCCCAGTCTTGACAGAAGGGCCAGTGCTGAAAGAACAGTCAGTATAAAGACTGAGAGAGGATGAAAGTGAGACATCATTTAAATCACTGGAATTTGGCATGAGGCAAGCAACCATCAAATCAGCCTCTGTCAACCAAAAGTAGATGGGGAAGGGCCTCTCTAGAAGCATCTGTGTTAGAGCTTCCTGGGAAAGAACTCTTGGGGACATAGGTGTTTCATGTATCCTTTTTCCTCTTGCCAAATGCTCTGTGCTGGATCTTTTGGGAATTGAACAAATGTGGAAATCTATCTAGTAAACATCAACTTCTTAAATGTGTCACTAGATTTTAATAAAACCACGATGGTACCCCAAAACATGGCTGCTTGAGAATTCAAGTCCCACCCACAAGAATCTACTTTTCTACAAAAGCCATACATTTGTATTCTATAGCATTGTCTCCACACATCGCCACGGCCAACCTAGATGTTTAATGGAATTGACACCAATCATA
This sequence comes from Pipistrellus hanaki, assembly GCF_964339955.1. NCBI lineage: Eukaryota > Metazoa > Chordata > Mammalia > Chiroptera > Vespertilionidae > Pipistrellus > Pipistrellus hanaki. Next base: position 15,256,378 of record NC_140521.1, on the reverse strand, counting down.
GTTTTGAAACATTTATGTATGGTTCCTCATCCTCTTGAACCTTCACTCACCTATCTACTCAAATAAAGCTTTCTAAAGCGACTTTCTCTACAAATCAAATACTTAAGAATATCAGAACATACTTTGCCAACCCAGCAACTGAGCCACACTCATAGAAATACCGCTTCTCCATATCTTTCTCCTCCCCTCTGAGAAGGAGTACCCCACCATTTGGAACCATGGCTTTGATCACTTACCAGTGGATTCAGAGCTCCAGCACCTGCCTTCCCATGCCTGGCAAACAGATAGAAACAGAATCTCCACAGAGCTGGGACGGATCAGACGGACTCAGCCTTGAAGCCCTATTTCCCTGCTGCCACCATGGGTCTTTAATTACCACTCCTCTTCCCCAACCTAGACTTCCTAATGAATTTTCCCCTATACGCGCCAACACATTACCTGTGGGTATAGCACACGTGAATAAAGTTCTTTGGGATCTGGTTTCTGCAGTGTTCATTCTTCATACCAGGGATAAAGATTCCCATCAGCCAAGCTCAGACTATTTCTGGGGTGGTCCCTGGAGCCATCCAGCACTCTGGGCCGAATGGAACACCCCAACCTGACTCTGTGCTTTAGCATTGGGGCAATTTGAAGCACTCTGTCCACTAAATGTCATGTAGGTCTAGCCAGTGTGGTTCAACCCATGCACCAAGAGGTCAAGGGACATGCAGAGAGCATGCAGGATGCAGCAGATCTATGTTTCTCTCTCATGGATGTTCCTATTTCTCTCTCCCTCTCCTTTCAGTTTCCTTTAAAAAAAAATCAATATATTATGTATTTTAAAAAAAGATTCAAGTAGGATGTTAGGATTAGGACCAGATTGAGATTGGAGGTCGGGTATAGCATATGTAGTCATATTTATCTTTCATGATAAATATTACAAATTTATTATCAAGGGTGCAAGGTGTGCCAATTTTGCCCTCTGCTATTTTTGCCGTTTTAGAATTTTTGATTAATATAGGCATGGACTCTGCTCTCATGGAACTTAATGATCTAATAGGGAAGAGATCATTGAAAAGTTAGAAGTTCACCAGTTATTACCATCTGCTTCCTGAAAGCATCTAAGTTACCCAAGACAGATGCAGGTACAGATGGTCACTTTCTATCCACAGGGAAGGAGGCTGAAGACACCCTACATGACCCATTATAGTTTCTCAGAATCCATAAAGTCAGAGGTGCTCTAGCTTCATCATATCTGAAATCCACATAGTAGAATTGGGCAATGACTGCATATTGTTTTGTGGATATAGATCAAGAGGCTTTAACTTGTTTGAGATGAAACACTTTCTCTTTTTAGAAGTTAGGAAATCTTAAAATCAGCACCAACCATAGTACCCAGCACATAGTAAGTGCTCATTGAATATTTGTCCAGTGAATCAGTTGAAAGATTGGTATCTGCTCTAATCAGGCTGTGGACTCCTCCTCCTTGCCAACCCTACTACTATGCCCTTCCTATGGCAGAAGATAGCCTATGGGAGGGCAAATGCAAGCGAGCATCTGGAAGAGCATCCTCTCCTCCCTCTACTTAGACCACATGTGTCAAACACAAGGCCCGCGGGCCAAATCCAGCCCGCCAGGCCTTGCAATGTGGCCCGCACCGCGCTGTCATCACTGCACTCCGCTGTCAGTTTATGACATTGTCAGTTTATGACTGTTCAGTAAACCATTCGGCCCGCGATTTAGGCTGGATTTTAGATTTTGGCCCCTTCTCTGATTGAGTTCGACACCCCTAACTTAGACACTATTCCCAGCAGCAGAAGAGAAGGAAATTGCACCACTGAGCCAGTCCGCTGATATTTCCATGATAACAATGGCCACTACAGAAGGATAGAGAGGCACCAAGGGGAACCTGTAAGAAGGCAGCTTGTATGTCCACACACATCATCAAGGCAAGGATCACAAGAACCACTTTGGAACAAATCCTCAGTTAATTTATTTTACCCTGCCACCCATTATTACTACACTTCTCTTGTTTAGGTCTTGTCTCAATATGCTTGGCTAATTTTTTTCTGCCCAGCTGCCAACCTTGGGCAGGAGAACATCTGGTATATTCCCAAGGGCTTTAGCCCATTAAGAATGGCAAATTGATTTTTTTTAAAATTCATAAATCAGCAGTCAAATGAAATATGTCATTTTAAATTATAAACACACCCAAGTCCAATGCATGCCTGCTACTTGTGCACAATTGCAATTATTTATGACTGTTTAATATTTGTTAGGGGGGGGGTATTGTCATTGTAATTACGTGATACAAGGTGAAATAATTATTTACCGGTGCTGACACAGAATTGCCGATAATTATGTAATATCTGTTGGAAATGAGTCAAGTTTTTAATTAGTGATACACACTCAACTGATTGTTATTTTTCAAGAGAATATGAAAATCTATCCATGAGAAAAGACACCTGGGACTTACATTAGCAATTGTTCTAGATAAAATGCATATTGATTTATGCACATGACCATATTGTGTTATTACTTTTCAATTTTTGAGGGGTTCTTGCTTACATAGACAAAAGAACAGAAACATGAGCAACAACTCCCACAGTGGGCCAGCAACTGGAGGAAAAGACATAGCTTAAGAGGCCCTCATTTTCCCACTTTTCTGTAGACTCTACTTAAGGCAGATAAATATATGCCATCGGCATGCACAAAGACACCTCTGTACCTCTTCCTTTCCTGATAGATTCCTGGAGGGCAGGAACCAGGCCTTTCTGCAAGGCTCATCACAGGGTCCACCCTGTCCCTGCGGATTCACACCTAGAGCCAATGCTCTATAAAAGTGCGTGGATAAGATATGGAGAAGAGAGAGCTATTCATGGGTGCAAAAACGCCTTTTACTGTTTTCTTGATGTTCTTCTGTTCGTCCTTGAAACCACAGAGGGAAAAACAATGAAAAACAACCTCACCAGCTTCTAATAAATGGTCCTAAGTCATGGACTCGGTGTAAAGCTTACTGAGGAACACGGTTGCCTACTAACCATATTATTCAGAATCATTTTTATGTTAAAAAGCATTTAATTAAACTCACATTATTAGATCCTTTAGTTACTCATTAAGCGATGAAGTGCTTTGCTAGGAGAAAACACAAGGAAGAAAGGTATTTCTATTTAATCGTTCTCTAAATACTTTAGATGATTGGCTAGGATCACTCCAATGCAAGCGTAATAAATTCAGCTCCTTCTATGCTGATGAATTAATGCCACCTTCTCCAGGAGGAAGAGAGACAGGGATTCGTCCATCTACCCTGGGCCCCTCAGTACAGGGGGAAGCCTTTCCTCACCAGGTTCTCTAACACCAGCCCCAGCCTCTCACCAGGTTCATTGATGCCAGGACATTCGCCATTACTTCCAAGGCCCCTTGTCTCTCAGGCCCAAGAGCTCCCTCTCTATTCTGCCTGTGACACTGATGCTACAAACTACATCTCTTCTGCACCAGCTGGTGTTCTGCTAGGCTCTTTAGCAGAGGTACAAAAAAAGGGCAGAGGCTAGAAAGGCCAGAGGAGCCGACTCCGTCTGCTGGCTGGCTGTTCCTGTCAGTGCTGCCCTAGCAATGGCCCTTCGCCCTGGCAGCTGTACTCAGTTCCAGGAGCAGCTGTTTCCCTTTCCAGCTCACTCCCTGGTCACTGTCTCAGGAACCTGCATGGGCAGAGGCCACGCCTCTCAGAAGAGGCCACGCCCCTCCTCAGAGGTCCCTTCCTGCTGGCCCTTGAGGAACAGCCTTAGTCAGATAGCAACCTCTAGCTCCCAGTTCAGCAGGGCCCCTCCCACAATCCAACAGGTGCTCAGTGTTGAAGGGCTTAGCTTCCTCCTTTGTTCTCCCAGCCCAGCAGCATTTCAGGATTTCCTTTTGTCCTTTCAACTTTCCAAAACCTGGTGGCTCAGTTCCTAAATTAGGTGATCTCACCTAGTGGGAGTACGTTTTACTGCCCAGACTGACTGATACACCTCTATCTATACACATGTGCTGGCTCTCTGCTTTTGCTCATGAATTGCTCTCATCTGAAACCCCTCTTCCCATTCCTTACATCTAGGAGATCTGGTCAACCTTCATGATACAGCTCAGGCATCACCTACTTCCAAGGTTGGCAAACGAGCCACATGCAACTCTTTGCCACTAAAAATACCACAGCCTGGGCAAGTCTATTTTGAAGAAGTGGCCTTAGAAGAAGTTTAAGTTTAAAAAATGTGGCTCTCAAAAGAAATTTCAATCATTGTACTGTGGATATTTGGCTCTGTTGACTCATTGAGTTTGCAGGCCACTGACTTATTCCAAGAAAGGTCCAGATCCACACTGAGTTTGGCAGCCCCTTTCCATTCCCAGAGCACCCTGTGCATTCTGTGACTCCCCATTACTATTACACACTGAAATATTTTTAATTGATTTTAGAGAGAGAGAGAGAGAGAGAGAGAGAGAGAGAGAGAAAGATTTGTTGTTTTACTTATTGATGTATTCATTAATTGATATTTTTCACACTGATATTTTTATGGCCTTGTCTGCCTTGTCAATTGCCCTCCCCCCACTTCTTTTCTCTCCAGTGTCAGATGGGTCACTGTCTCTCTCAGACCTTGGATCACGCCCAGCATACAGAAGTGTCACAAACACCTGGTTTAGCAATAAACACCATATTGGCCTAAATATGAACTGGACTCCTAAGAGGCCCCACACCTCTACACTGGTAGGATGGGGATTCTCATGGGGAACACTGAGTGACTCTGTTCTTGTGGGATTCTGACAGAATAGTGTTTTGCTACAAAAAAGAATCATAGGAAAGGAGAATAGCAGGCAGCTTCGAGATGACTTAGTATCACTTCTTTAAGTTCTGTATTAAGCATTTGATCTTGTACCAACCGTCTGTGTAAGGATAGTCCTAACTATCACGATTCCTTCCATGAGCAAACAGAGTAACAATACTATCTGCCACTCACTGAGCATGCAACCAGGAGGCACTGCACTCTCTCACTGAGGGCAAAATCACTCCTGTTTTCCAAATGAAGAAAAAGTGATACTGAAAGGATGGGACTAGGGTGAGGTGAATGAGGAGCAAAATATAAGGAAGTGACCAAAACTGGTAATCAACATACATATAATATTTTAATAGATTTTTAAATAAAAATGAATGCAAAAAAGCAATGATAAAAAGGACATAAGGCACTGACCAGTTTGGCTTAGTGGATAGAGCGTCAGCCTGCAGACTGAAGGGTCCCAGGTTCGATTCTGGTCAAGGGCATGTACCTTGATTGTGGTCACATCCCCAGTGGTGGGTGTGGAGGAGGCAGCTGATTGATGTTTCTCTCTCATCAATGTTTCTAACACTCTACCCCTCTCTCTTCCTCTCTGTAAAAAAAATCAATAATATATATATATATATATATATATATATATATATATATATTTAAATGGACATAAGTATTTTAAATAGTATTGCTCCCTTTTCCTTTGATCTCAGGGTGGAAGAAGGCTGCATGGCTGACTGCTTCTGTAACTTGCACAAGGGGCACATCCAGGGAGACATGGAGCTGACATGTAAATTCAGTTTCCCCTATTCCCAACCTCCATCATCCACCACTTACTGCATGGCCAGGGTGATTATAGTCTGCATCTACAGAGTACATTACCTGCTGTGGCTTTATGAGCTGAGCTCTGCTTTGTAATTAATGTAGAGCAATCCAGGTGGAGACTTTTAAAGAACATGAATGTTTGTCACATGTCACATGGAACTCTTTCGTCCTTTAAATTCTACACAATTTCCCCCAGCCAGTATGTCTCAGTGGTTGAGCGTCAACCTATGAACCAGGAGGTCATGGTTTTCTTCCCAGTCAGGGCACATGGCCAAGTTGCAGGCTCGATCCTCTGTGGGGGTGAGCAGGAGGCAGCTGATCAATGATTCTCTCTCATCACTGATGTTTGTTTTTATCTCTCCCTCCCTCTCCCTTCCTCTCTGAAACAAATAAAAAAATATTTTTAAAAAATTCTATACAATCTGAATTTAGATTTCATGCCTTCCAGGTCACCATGTCTTAAAAATGACTGTGAAACGATGCCATTTGACTCTGTATGTACTACTCATGCAGTCACTCATGTATTCATTCAACTCACGGTCATCGAGTGCCTATTTTCTATGAGTCTATTGCCATTATTTATTTAAGCACTTGTGGGATTTAATGAATGGATTGGTAAAAAGCAGCAAGGAGTGACAATCTGTCTTCTTTAGGATAACTACCAAGGAATGAAGTAGTAAACTATGGCTGAGAGATAAAGGCAGGTGCTTAGGTTCCAGTACTAATTCATACAGAGACTAGAGATCAGGAAGACTACAGGTGACTCCTTTGGAAAACGGCTATAGCAAACACATTCCCCGAGTTCCCTAACAGCATGATGGCCTAAGGATTATCATTTTTCCTCTGTTGTCTTATTTCACAGTAGGTTGCAAAAAAGCGACTGCCCGGTGCAAAACACAGGCTTGTACTCAAAATGTCAGTTTGACTGTCCATGGGGCCAATGGAGAGATGGAGTTACCCTCCCCAGCCAAAGGTGCAAAAGAGACCCTGAATCTGAGGAGACAGTGTGGCACTCAGCGGACTATGCATGCCATCCTCCCACATGCCCCCTCGCCCTCTTCCTCGTCCTCACCCTCTCCTACCGCCCCCTGTCCCTGTTGACAAGCAGCATCTACTTGTCTGGGGAGTTCAGTGGTTTCAAGTGACTGCACCCAGCCAGCGAATATGTATAGATGGTTATCCTGTCTGTCCCACAGTCACAGCTCAGACAAATGATAAATACTGAGGTCTTTTAATCTTATCTCACAAGTCCATCCCTCCAGCCCTCTAATCATTCATGCTGCTCTGTGGCGACCACCTTTCCATTTGTCTGCCTCTCTCTGTTACAGAAACGAAGGGAAACAGAGCTCTGTAGTTGGGAGGTGGGGCTTGACCTCAGCCTGTGTTCTGAGGCTCAGACCAACACAGAGGCCTCGAGACTTGGCGTCTCTGCTTTGGGAATCTGCTGCCAGGATCTCTGCCTCCCACTCTGATGCCCATTTTTGAAAAAAATAAAATAAAATAGGGAGGGATTCAACAAACAGGAAGATTTGCTTAAGATAGGGATTGTGGCTTATCTGAAGAAAGCTTCTGCTTAGGGTGTTCTACACACTCAAATCCCAAGGACTGGGAGGAAATGCTGAGCGGCTATGGTTTTGTCAAACTGTTTAGCATCTCTGCTTAGTCTTTTTTTCCGTTTTTTTAACCTGTGAAATGGAGGTAATACTTCCTATTTTCAAAGGATGCTTCAAGTTGAAGGAGATAATATAGCAGAGTATTGGGCAGAGTCTCTGGCATTCCTTTATTGAGTCATTGACTGCTATATTATTGATTTGCATCTCTGCTTCCCTCCATTAAATGCTGAGGTTAGGGTATAAAAAAAGACAGAGATGGCCACTTATTTCATCAAGTTCAGCAGACACTTAGCATAGTTATTATCCTTAATAATCATAGTAATAAAAATTAATAAGTAGTCACAGTAAAACAGTAGTAGTGTTTCCACTAGTGTCACTAGGAAAACTATTTTCGAAACAGAACAGGCTCCATAAGAAGCCCTCAGACCACATTCCTAGGTAGCTCTCTGCGTTTTGCAGTTTTGGTGACAGATATGGAAGGTGAAAGCGGAAATGGCTTTGTAAGCAGCGGCAATTCTCGCCAAGGAAAAGTCCTGGGCCTGCGTTATAACAGGGTTCTCTCCACTCCACACCCCCGTGTGCATTTGCCAACTGCTCTCTGGGGAGTCTGATCTGGACATTCCGTTTTATGGTAAAGGGAGCTACTAATAAGATAAAGCAAGCAGCTCAATTACAGTAAATATGCTGCAAATATGTACCTGCTAAAAAGATATGTGACAAGAAATGCAGGAAAGCAGACCATTTTTATAATCTAATCATTATTCTTACAAACCAAGTGAATTGCCCTTTACACTTACTCTGATCACTTGAAAACCAAATGAGCCCGACCGGTTTGGCTCAGTGGATAGAGCGTTGGCCTGTGGACTGAAAGGTCCCAGGTTAGATTCCAGTCAAGGGCGTGTACCTTGGTTGCAGGCACATCCCCAGTAGGAGGTGTGCAGGAGGCAGCTGATGGATGTTTCTCTCTCATCGGTGTTTCTAACTCTCTCCCTCTCCCTTTCTCTCTGTAAAAAATCAATAATATATATATATAAAAGAAAACCAAAGGAAAGCAATGCTGATGTGAAGAGCAAGGGCCACACTTGGCATTTCAGGAGGAGCGGTGTGGAGATGTGTATGTGTTTGTTATGGCTGTCTCACCTGTACCCCTTGCTGCCTCCCTTGGGCTGGAGTGGTGTCAGATAGAGGCAATATGGGTTGGCAGCCCAATAGAGAAGTGAAGAGCATGAACTGTAGTGGTTGTGGTTTGGGGTGGGTAGGAGGGAAGTGTCACGTGAGTCTAGGTCATCATGGGGCCTGGGGCCATCGGATGTAGAGTTGAAACTTAGGCTTGACGTGATGCTACCTTAAATCCATCAAGTTGGGCAGGTCATCCTCCACCAGGAATAACCCAAGGCCCGGAGGGTCAGAAAACCAACTATGATAAGAGACATGCAGACAGAGGAGCAAAAATCTAGAACAGAACTACACTCATTCAAGGACATTAACTAATTGCATCTTCCCACACCCCCTGGCATTCTCTGTTGATTTCTGCTTTTTCATTTTTTTCTAGGGTGTTTTAACTTCTTTCCACTGTATTAATATAATGTATCTTCAAAGGGATCTGAATGTTATTTAAAACAAAAAAGATCATGGTAAGGGCATTAGTTATGTCCCAAATGCAGACAGCTGGGTCCCTTCTCTTTCCCTAACAACAACAATTATTAGGTACTAATAATAAATAGGCTATTAGGTGCCAACTGCTGGTTCTACATACATTAACTTTAGGGCTGATGACAAACAGCCCTATAAGGAATACATTGCTGTTTCTATTTTTAGTTGAGCAACCTGAGTTGAGATTAAATAACTTTCCTCAACTTACATGATCCATGAAGCTCCAATCTCTTGTCTATGTTTCACCTTCTAAAGCTTTCTTCACTTACTACTTGGCTCACTCAGTTATTCCTGAATTCATTCATTCATTCATTCATTCATTAATTCATTCATTCATAAAGCAACAAATATTTATCAATAAGAACAAACTCCCTGTGCTAAATGTTGGCTGTAAGTCAGGTTGTCCTTGCAGAAGGCTTGTAGGCTGTGGAAGTCAGGGTGATTATCACTGTCGGAGGGGTGGATGATGACTGTAAAAGAAGCGTGAGGGACTTTCAGAGATGTTGGTAATATTCTGTCGCTTGATATTGCTGCTGGTTACATTGATGTGTCAGGTGGGAGAATTTATGAAGCAGTATAGTTAGCATATGTGGGCTTTTCTTTATGTACATATCTATGCATGTATACGTCACACACAAATGATACTTAATAAAAAGTGTAAACATGCACAAATGACCAAATAAACAAGCAATAAAAATACTGTCCTTGGCTTTTGAAAATTACCACTCTACCAAATGAAAGAAAGCAACTCTTCCTTAGCCAAAAATATTTGAAAGTACATTATTTATAGTAATGTTTAGCATTGTGTATATATATATATATATATATATATATATATATATATATATATTTTTTTTTTTTTTTTTAAATATATATATTTTATTGAGTTTTCACAGAGAGGAAGAAAGAGGGATAGAGAGTTAGAAACATCAATGGGAGAGAAACATCGATCAGCCGCCTCTTGCACACCCCCTACTGGAGATGTGCCCGCAACCAAGGTACACGCCCTTGACCTGAATCAAACCCGGGACCCTTCGGTCCTCAGGCTGACGCTCTATCCACTGAGCCAAACCGGTTTCGGCAGCATTGTTTATATTTTTATAAAGTATATATGTGTGTGTCTGTATGTGTATATATGTGTGTGTATATATATATATATAATTACTTTATTATATATTTAGTTTAAAGTAGAGAGAATAGCCTTGCCTTTCTCTTGCTTAGTAAAATAGTTGTGTTAAAATTATTGGAGAGATATTGCCTTGGTTTTGTTGTTGTTGTTGTTGTTTACCAACTTGTAAATTTAGGCATTGCACTAAACACTTTGAGCCTATTTTCTCACAACAGTTCCCATAACTCAGAGTGATTTTAAGGATCAGGTGTGTTTGGTAAACCTTAGAGCACTCCTATGAATTAGTTGTGATTGTTGTAGCTGTTACTGGCATCTTGGGTTTGATAGAGATCACTTCAGAGATATTCTGAGTGACTAAAACAAACCTGGTAAAGTTGGGACCTGAATGCCTCTCTTTTCTCCTTATTTTCAACTTAGGCTGTCTCTCTTGAGTCACATGCCTGGGGCAAACCAAACCAAAACAAAACAAAACAAAAAAACACCCAGTCTGATACAAGTAACTCTGCTGGCATCGCTATGAAGAGAATTTCTATAGAGCCTGCTCTCCTGTGCCCTAGAAAAGAAGAAGAAATCACCTTCAGGGAGTCTGTCCAGACCAAGGTGGTGGGCCTTGGGACAAGCCTACTCCACCGCAATGTGTATGATTCTAGATGAAAGGTCAACATCTCACATCTGCCCGGCGTGACGGTCTGGTTCTCCCAGGTCCTCAGGTAGAAACTGAACAGGTGGGCTGAGTCCTCCCTGCTCCTGGCCCCAGGAGGGTAAAAGGAACTGAGAGTGAGGAGAAACCTCACTTCCTATACCACGGATCCCCAGGAGGAGTGGCCATTCACTTTCTACCACCTATCTAGGAATTTCTCAACATGACCTGAATCCATATTGAAAGAAAAATAATCTATTGGGGGAGGGGGGGGGAGAGTGGTGGCAGTTAGAGAGTAAGAGTCTTTCAAAATAAAGAGGGTACATGCTCAGCTAAATAAAGCTGCTGAAGATGAATATATATGTATATACATATATATTCATTTGTAGCACATAAGGATTTCTTCAGTAAAAAAATAAAATTGCATAATTTCTCAGCCAAATATTCTGAAATGGAATGGAGAGAGAAAGTGCCACTGTTGAGGCTCAAATAAGTTCCTGGAATATCAGAGGCCAGGTATATCTGAAAACATATATTAAACAGATAAAAAATTAATAATCATGAGGGCAGATACAAAACTCTAATTCACAAATAAAAATTATTTAACATGAGGCAGGGGGACAACTGAGAAAAGACAGGTGAAATCTGAACAAAAGAAAAAAAAAAGAACACTTGGGGAATATTGAGTCTGAATATTGAGTGAGTTTCCTCTATTGCAGGCTAGATTGATAAGAGAAACACATGCTTCAGCATATTGCAAAGCCATTTCAGAATTCCATATCAATATGTCATCTTACAAACTCCTACATAGAAAGAACAAGTGGCTTACGGAGGCAAAAGAATCAACTGGCACTGAACTCATTGGCAGCACAGGAGCTAGAAGACAATGACATAACATCCACAGATGACTGCGAAAAAACGAAGGTGATAGAAGAACCCTATGCTCAGTCAGGATATCATTCACCTGCCAGAGCAAAAGAAAGGTTTTGAGATTAGGCAATCATTCAGAAACTGCTTAGTGCATAGGCTCATCTGAGGGAAATACGCAAGAGCAGCTCTGAGCACACAGGGATCAGACAGAACAGAGACCAAAGGGCGGGGAGGTGAGAAGAGAAGCAGGGATGAGAAACAGGGGTATGTTCCTTCCAAAGTGGATCAGGAGAGATTGTTCCAGAGTGTGTGTAACCCACCTTTAGAAAGAAAAGCATGTACAAAAAAAACAAAAACAAACAAACAAACAAACAATCTAGAAAGCTGTAACAAAACCTACAAGTTCAGGTTGGGGAGGAGAGGTGTAAGAGAATGAGAGAAGGAAAGTAAAGCGAACCAAAGATTTGACTTGAGTTAAAGGAAAGGAGGGAGAAAAGTTTTCCAAATGTCCTATCTACCTGAGGGGAATTGAGGATTGCTAGAAAAATAGCACGTTTTTGTTGATGAAAGTCAGTCTTAGTGGGGAGATTATATTTTATATTGTTTTCAAATAATAGGAAAAATATGTCTAATTGTGTCAGGAGAAAAAACTATAAGTTGTAATAATGCAGACAGGAATGTCTAAAAACACAGAAGGGGGAGCCTTAGGATGCAGTGATTAAGATGTAGTAGATCTCTCTCTCTCTCTCTCTCTCTCTCTCTCTCTCTCTATATATATATATATATATATATATATATATATATATATAATATATACACAATATATAGTCAATTTTATAAAACAAAATTATGTATAATGCAAGATAAAATAGTTATAATGGAAAACAATACAATTTTCATAGAATTTGGCATATTTAGTAGACAAACATAATGATGCAAAGGTAGGAGGACTACTAGTCAATAAAATTGACTCCAGATGTAATCTTATATTCTAACATGCTATAGATAGATGGTGTTAATTTATGTAAGTGCAAGGAATACTTTTAAAAATTAATCTTGCACTGGACAACAAGGGAACTTTAAGAAAAATATCCCAGATCATCTTTGGGTCAGAAAAGGGAATTCCAAGGTATCTAACAAACAAACAGAATGAAAATATTTTGAGACTATAGAAGACCAGAGAAAAAATAATGTATCTTTAATTGTCTCTATTATTCATGAAGAGAGATGAAAAATATATGAACTAAATACTCACAAGAAATTAGAGCAAGAACAAAAACAAACAAACAAACAAACAAAAAACAATAAACACATTTAGAAAGATAAGATTAACATGGATGAAATTAAGAAAAATAAAAGGGAGAAGAGGGAAAATCCAACTGCCAGTTCACTGAAAAGCTTCTGTGAGCCTAAACAAGGAAACAAAATAAACACCTATGGACACATTAGGAGTGAGAAAGGGAAAACAAGCACTCACTTGAGCCAGATTAAAGCATTTGAAGAGAAAGCTACATGAAACTCAATAGACAGATAGATGCTATCTTAGCAAAATGCAAATTTGTAAGAAGTCACCCCAGAAGTGAAACCCTGAACAGATCAAATTGACACCTGCCATTTTTAATAGGAATCAGAACCATGTGGATTCACAGTTGAGATTTAAATTCCAATGATATTTGAACGATTGTGGGCCATAGGGGAGGGGGGGGAAAAAGAACTTCTAAATTTATTTTATAAATCCACAATTACATTAATACTAAAGCCTAACAAAAATAGTATAAATGAATTTCACTCTTGCATACAGAGACAGCTATCTTATTAAAATATTAGAATTAAGCAATTAACTAAGCCTGTGCAAGAAATTTATGTATTGGGGGGCTGTCTCTCAGCCCTGCCGGCACCCTCTCCATTCCAGGACCCTTCAAGGGATGTCCAATAGCTGGTGTGACATCCCTCTTTGCAATCCGGGACTGCTGGCTCCTAACCACTCACCTGCCTGTCTGCTTGATCACCCCTAACCACTTAGCCTATCTGCCTGCTCGCTCCTAACTGCCCTCCTCTGCTGACCTGGTCACCCCTAAGCGCCTCTGCTTTGACCCTTACTACTGTGGTTTTGTTTGGAAGGACGTCAGAAGGATGTCTGGCCTAATTAGATATTACTCTTTTTATTAGTATAGATTATAGAAAATTCATGCACTAGAATGGGAGGTCCCTCAGCCTGGCCTTCTCCCTCTCACAGTCCGGGAGCCCTCAAGGGTGAGAGGCAACCTGACATCAGGATAAGGCGACACCCCATCACACCTTTGCTGCTGCCACTGCTGGTAACACAAGCCTCAGCAGGCCCTGATTACCTGAGCCTAAGGTGACCCTTGGAGGCTGGGCAGCTGCCATCTGAGGTTTGCCTGTGTCTCTGGCCAGCCCTGGGCGGCTGGGGGCTGAGGGTACTGGGGGACTCTGGAGGCAGGTGGCAAGGCTGAGGGGACTGGGTCCTGCCATCTTGCAGCTGTGGGTGCCACCATCTTTGAGGGCGTGGCAGTTAATTAGCATATTCCTTCCTTATTGGCTGTGGATACTACCATATTTGAGGGAGTGGCAGTTGGTTAGCATATTTCTTCCTTATTGGCTGTGGGCACCACCATCTTTGTGATGGCATGGGAGTCAATTAGCATATTCCCTCTTTATTAAATAGGATTATATTATACTATACTATATCATGTTATATCATATTATATTATATTATATTATATTATATTATATTATATTATATTATGGCTTTAAGACAGGGGTATGGGGACTCCAAGTAAAACTGGAATAGGATCAAGAGATTGCTGGAAATTAGAATTAGTTGAGAGCTATTTCAACTCAAGATTTAAAAATCTATTCTCTCTACATTAATGAGTGTAGTTTCTCTAGTTAATTAGAGATTTGGTCTTAGCTCTCAAAGACAATATAGCAAGTGCAAAGTTAGTAATATTACTGCTCACAGAGTGGCATATGCGTGGGTGTTTTTGGAAGCCCAAAATTTGTATAATTCTATTCAGATAATGCCAACACATTAAGAAAATACCTGAGAAAGTTCAGTCTACTGCAATATTCATTAAACTGCCCTTTAGTTCAATGGACAGGAATAGTCTATGGCGGACAGACCATGCTCTATGAATGCCTCTTCAGACTTGTATCTAAACTCCCTACTGCTAACAACCACCATTAATGATAAAAATAGCCTCCCGCAGGTGCAATCTCTAATTTAAATGCCATCTACTGGAGCTGTACTTTGACATATTTCCTAGCTCCCCTTTCATAATATATCACATTTATCATAATAACATAATAAGTCTAAAAGACTAATTGTGTCTTTGTACATTTCAGGCTCTTTAAGAGTCTTTCCCTTATTTTTCCTTGAACTGTCTATTTCTGTTTCTGGATCTCTGTGGTATCTCGGGGGAGTTCTCAGGAATTATCTGGGACCTTAAATTGTGTGGAATTAAACGGTGCCGCCTTCCTCTGACTTTAGGAATGGTGAGTCTCAAAAAGGATCTGAGCCTTGACTGATTTGGCTCAGTGAATAGAGCATCGGCCTGCGGACTGAGGGTCCCAGGTTCGATTCCAGTCAAGGGCATGTACCTTGATTGCGGGCACATCCCCAGTAGGAGGTGTGAGGGAGGCAGCTGATTGATGTTTCTCTCCCATTGATATTTCTAACTCTCTATCCCTCTCCCTTTCTCTCTGTAAAAAACCAATAAAATATACTTAAAAAAAGAAGGATCTGAGCCTGAGTCTCAGCATCACTAAGTTGCAAATACTCCTTTTGTAAAGCATGCATGAGCACGCATACGTTAAAGCACACATAACCCCAGTGAACGAGTGAAACTTTCAACTCCACATGGAGCTTATCATCTTGGCAAACACAGCGAGGTGTAGTCTGTCCAAAAGGGATGCCACAACGCTAACACCACAGTTCCTTTCATGAACAAGGCCATCAGCTATACAACTTTGTCTTAAAATGTGTCAAGCTAGAGCGGCTTCCTCCAGGTTGTGTAAAAGTTCGAGGTCTTCACCAAACATGTGCTTAGCTATTTTAGAAGATGGAAAGCTCTCCCCTGAAGAAAAGGCTGGCTCTACCTGGAAGGAACCCTGCTGTCCCCACCTGTTCTGAAGCGAGATAGCCTTCTGTCTGGCTCCTTCACTTCCACACAGACTGACATCTTCCTTCCCATCTGGTGTGGGAAGCATATGGCCATCACAGCAACCCAGAATGCCTGCACTATAGGTACCTGTTAGAGGATTCAATCATGATGCGCCTGAGCCCCAGCATCAGCCGGAGGCTCTGATGATCTATCTGCTATTTGAGGAAGATTGTTTCTTAGTGTAGCAACTACATTTTCTTTCACCTTCTCTCCTATTGCTCTTACTACTGTATGAAGTCAGCAGTCAAAAACCAAGGCTCAGTGGTTGAGCGTCGACCTATGAACCAGGAGGTCATGGTTTGATTCCAGGTCAGGGCACATGCCCGGGTTGTGTGCTCTATTCCCAGTAGGGGGTGTGCAGGAGGCAGCATATCAATGATTTTTCTCTTATCATTGTTGTTTCTATCTTTCTCTCTTCATCTCTGGAATCAACAACAAAAAACAAAAATTAGCCCTGACCTGTTTGGCTCAGTGGATATAGCGTCAGCTTCTGGACTAAAGAGTCCCAGGTTCCATTCCAGTCAAGGGTGTGTACCTTGGTTGCGGGGCACATCCCCAGTCAGGGATGTGCAGGAGGCAGCTGATCTATCTTTCTCTTTCATCAGTGTTTCTAACTCTCTATCCCTCTCCCTTCCTGCTTGTAAAAAAAATCAATAAAAAATATATATTTTTTTAAAAAACACAACCAACAATAAAACAATAACGCCTTAACCTTGTGTTCCAAATTGACCATCTTTATTGGGTCTCCATCTCTATGTCACCTCATCTGCCTTCTTGGGCACAAGGACTGTGTCTTTGAGCAGGGATTCTGTTCAAAAAAATTCTTTTGAAGATACCATTTACCTCATTACCAAAAGATCACTGTTCCCATAATAAATTCTGTCTTGAGTTCTGCTCCAGCAACACATTTTCCATCAGAAAAATTCGCATGCTCCCTTGCAGTGGGAAAGGGTAATTAAGTAGTGCTACATACTTTCTGTGTTAGCCTTAGCTGCCAAAGGCTCAGTGGTAAAATTAGCCTTTCCAGGTATCTGGGGAAAAAATCGACTCTCATTTTTGAGACTATTTCAGGTCTTGGGATTTTTTTTTGTGTGTGTGTTTTTTACCTTTGTCTCATCTCACACTATGTTTCACTTGTTAAAATTCATATAATCTCGATTTTGGTGTCTGATCTGGCTTTGACCTCAGCACGGTTCGTTTGCTCTCATTCTGTGCACGGCCTATGTGCCTGGGTCCCAAGTGCCACTGCCTGTGCTCTTAATAACAAGATGAGAGGAAGGGAAGGTCAGCACCCGTAAGATGGAAGAAGAAAAGTGTAAATCCTGATTCCAAAGCAAAGCCTAATCATCTCCTGCTAAATTTTTTTTCATGATGTATCCAGTATGTCTTTGGTAAAAAAACAAAAACCTACAAGTGTATACAGTAAGAAGATTTCAAGGACTGTAATTTTCATAAGTCCAGATTATACTAGGTAGAGTTGACTGGGTTGCTTGCAAAGAATATTTACACAAGATCTACTGCCAGAGCGATACAAGTGGATAAAAATAATCTCTTAGCTTACCTTTTATGAAAATATCAATATATACATTCAAAGAATTTGGAAAATACTGCAAGGCCAAAAGGAGAGATTTAAAAACACTTGCAAAATCACTCTTTAACTTTCTTAAAGAATATTTTTCAATTATTAATAAAACATAACCATTTAAAGTATACAGTTCAATGAGTTTTGACAATTATCTACAGCCATGTTCACTACTACCACAAAAAGGTGATAGAGTATTTTCAAAACATTCCCAAATTAGCTCTAGTTTCTCTCAGTTTATTTCAACCCACCAAATTATTTTCCAAAGTGATTGTACAGTTTACAGACTTACCAGCCACATTTTAGAATTCTACTTGTACCACATATTCATGGAAACTTTCTTTTTCAGTCTTTTTAATTTGTCTATTCTAGAGAGAAGTGGTAGTCATTGTAGTTTTTGATTGCATTTGCTTGATGACGTACTTGATGTTGAAATTTATTTTCTTCTGATTATTGAAATTTTATAAAGTTCCTTTTGTAAATGATTTGCTTTGTCAACATTCACTCATCTAAAAAATAATTAGTGTTATTTGACCTCCTACTATTGAGTGTTAAGATCAAGTTTATAGGTTATAGATACAAGTCATTTGTCAGATACATGTGTTAAGAATATTTTCTTCCATTTTGTGGCTTTCTTTGCCATTTTTTTACACTTTCAAACAGTAAAAGAATTTAATTTTTTATCACCTTGATGTGTCAGTTTTTTTCTTTTGTTTGTGCTTTTTGGATTAGACCTAAGATATATTTACCCATCTGAAGGTCACAAAGATGTCCTATTTTTTTCTAGAATATTTATAGTTTTGTGCTTACATTTAAAGCTGTTGTCTATTTTTTGAGTCAAGTTTTGTGCATGATCTAAGGATGGATGTTTATCTTTTTCCATATCAAGACCATTTATTTTGCTGCTATACACTGAAAAGGCAAAATTTTGCCCTACTTAATTTCCATGGCACCTTTTTTGCAAATCAATTGAACATGTGTATGGCTAGTCTAAGTCACCTTATCATTTCCATAAAAAATTATGCTAAGATTTTGACTGGAATTTTGTTGAGCTTATATATAATTTGGGAAGAATTGGCATCTAAAGGTACTTGTCTTTGAATCCATTGGTATGATATGTTTTCTCATTTCTTTTATCCAGATTTACTTCAATTTCCCTCAGCAATGTTTTTTAGTTTCCAAGGAATAATTCTTATACATATTTTTAGAAATTCACATGTAAATATTTCAAGTTTTTTATTCTATTGTAAATGGGATTTTTAAAAATTGGATTTTCCAATTCACTGCTAGTATACAGAAATGAACTTGATTTCTATTCATTGATCCTATATTAGCCTTGCTAAGTTTATAGGCTTAAGGTGAGGGAATGGGAAAAGGTTCCATACAAATGAAAACCAAAGGACAGCAGAGGCAGCTATACTTACATCAGACAAAATAGATTATAAGTCAAAAATTGACAAACCTTTAGCATAAATTACCAAGAAAAAAAGAGAGGATGCAAAATAATCAGAAATATAAGGGAGACTGATACCACAAAATTACAAAAGATCATAAAACACTGTTATGAACAATCCTATGCCAATAAGTTAAACAACTTAGGAAAATAGATATGTTCCTGGAAGAATACAACCTGCCAAGTATGAATCACAAAATAATGGAAATCTGTACAAAACAATAACAAGTAAGGAGATTGAATCAGTAATCCAAAAGCTTACAACAAAGAAAAAAGCTCAGGACCTGAAAGTTTCACAGGTGAATTCTACCAAACAAATAATTACAATATACCAATGAGACTTCCAGTCAAGATGGCAAGTATAAAATGTGCTCACCTTTTCCTACTGTCATATCAAAATTACAACTCAAGTACAGAACAACTACCCTTGAAACCCACCTGAAGAGGAGCTGAACAGAATTAGAACTAAGGATATAAGGGAGAAGCCACTCTGAGAATGGTAGAAGGGGCAGGTAAGAGAAAAGGGCTGGTCCCACACTGACATGTGGCAGTTAAGAACCAGCAGGGATATCTCAGCTGTTGGGGGTCCCCACTGAGGAGTGAGCGGTCCCAGCCCTACACAGGGCTCCGTAGCCCAGAGCATCTTAGCAGGAAGAGTAATCCCTGATGACTGTGGAGATCATCAGGAGCTCAGACAGGTGAGATGAAGGGCTCTGGAGACCCAGGTGTCTGCTTAAAGAGCCCAAACACAGACTCTTGCTGAACCAAACTTGTCCTAAGCTCCAGAGAAGAAACAGAAGGTTGAAAAACAGCAGAAAAAACTGGAAGGAACTGGACTGCCTGGCTTCAGGGGAAGGCTGTAGGGGCAACTCTCTCTAGCACTAAAGTGCTGGCAGGCACCATTGTTTTTTTATTAATGATCTTCCCACACACAGAATAGACCTGCAGGCAAGGGCCAAATCTGAGTCTTTGTGAAGAGGGCTAACATTCTCTCTTGTCTACCCTGGTGATTTTCAGAGATTGCTCCCAACCAATTTATGAACCAGGTTGAACCTTTTTTAGAGGCTAATGCTATGACTTTTCAAAAATCTCTCAAAGCAAAAGGGACATCTGTAATACTTTCAACAACAACAATAATAAATGAAGTCTGGCAAAGGCCATAAAACCCAAACATGCAGTGGCTGGTCTGGGCATACTCCAAACCTGAAGCTAGAGGCAGCCAACCTGTTCATAGCACAGCTTCTCCCAGATGCTACCAAGCTTGCCGAGGCAGCTACCAACCACAGAGCAGTGAGGCAAGAAAAAGAAATAAAAGCATCAAATCAGAAAGGAAGAAGTAAAATTTTGTATATATATGTAAAATTTTAAAGATTTCCACCCCAAATTGTTAAACCCAATAAACAAATTCAGAAAAGTTTTAGAAAACAAAATCATTTCTATCCAATAACAATAAACTCTGCCCCCCAAGGCGGGGGGAGAGAAAAAGCCCAGTTAGAATCCCACAATAGGATCAAAAACAATAAAATATTTATAAATAAATTTTACCAAGGAAATAAAAGATCTTGACACAGAAAACTATAAGATGTTGATACAAAAATAAAACAAAAATAATTCATATATTTGTATTCATGGATCTAAAGCATTAATATACCTAAAATGTGTATACTACCCAAGCCATCTACAGGTTCAATGATATCCCTATCAAAATTACAATGGCATTGTTCACAAAAATAGAAAGAACACTAAAATTTGCACAGAATCACAAAAGACTTCAAATAGCCAAAGCATTCCTGAGAAAGAAGAACAAAGCTATAAGCATTTCACCTGCTGATTTCAGACTATATTATAATGGGATAGTAATTCAAACAATATGGTACTGGCATAATTATAAATATATAATATATTTAAATTGAATTTCTATATCCCTATGTTTTCTTTATTTATTTCACCTGGTGTTTACTAAATACTTTATTTCTGTAGTTGGTATGTAACTTAAGAAATGATTATGTATTATACATATGTTGTCCCTAATTGGTATGGTATGTTTTTATAAAACACAAATTCTCCAAAGGTAGAGATTGCTATTCTTTCTAATTTCTTCCATTTCTCTGTTCTTCATCTTTTACTCTTGAAAAAATAATCTCAAATTTGTTCTCTGCACCACTGATTTAATTTTATGTTGCTATGTCTGTCCTATACTTCTCTTGAATTTTACTTTCCTTAAATATGTAAATATTTCCTGATATAACAAAAGTCTCCTTCACTCAATCTGCTGTTTCATCATCTTCTATATTTTATCACTTTTTTCCACAGATCTAGTGATTTATTTTTTTTTTCTTTTATGGAAATTACATACATATAAGATACACTTCTAAAGTTGTCTTCTGTTTTCCATAGTGGAATTTTTTTTTAAAATTGTGTTTTCTCCCTTACATCTTGGGTGTAATGATATTCATCTGGAAAGTACAACAAGGATTTTACTAAATCATTTCAAAGACTCTTATGGTTATTACTCCATTCTTGCTACTTTTCCATCAGTGCAAAGGTATATGAAAATTGATGGATATGTAGATTTCCCTCCAACATCACTTCCTACCTCCTGGGAACAGTAAGAATCCTCTCATATCACAATTTAAAGGGATTCTCAATGTGTTTAGTCCACTTTAGACCTTTTAATATTGGATATATGTATGTGTTTTCATAAATATTCTTTTAATAAGTTGGAAGAGGAAAAAAATCAAGTACGGTTGGAAATCTTGAGTGCAAAAATCTTAACAATTTTATAAAATTGAATTGGAATTACCAGCTTGGAAGCATTCATTCAATCTCATAACTTCAATATATCCTACAGGTAAGTCAATGGCCCAGACTTTCCTAGTGATCTTTGACCCATACACTTCCTCAGTCTCACAGGCATCTCAGATTCAGCATGTCCAAATTGAAATCCACTATTTTGCCTATAATTGCCAACATTTGGAAATGACCACTTCTTGTACATTGCCATATTCAGAAGACAGCTGAGGTTCATTTAAAATAATTCAGTGCCCCTGGATTAGCCCATCTAGTCTGTTGTTCAAAATTTCAGATATTCTGCTTTCTTAAAATCTGTCTTACTCAGCCTCTCCTTTCTATGCCCAGTGTTTCTTATTTTAAATTTTATTTTGGCCTCGATTATTAAAATACTGTTCTAATTGGTTTCTCTGCTTTCTATCTCATCCTCCTCTAATCATCCCTTTTCACTTCTACCCGTACTTTTTCTAAAAGTTGGATCTGATGGTGTTAATATCTACCTTAAAACATCAGTATATTCCCTTTGTTTAAAGGGCAATAGCATTCAGACTCACTAGTGTGAAGGCTCAGACTCTCCAAACCACGAAAGTGCCTTTGAATTCCCAGAGGACATAGATTTTGATTGGGTAGATGTAAGGGCCCGAGATTCTGCATTCTAACAAGTTCCTAGGCGATTCCCCCTGTCGCTACCCATTGAACCATACTTTAAATAGCACATCTCCATCTTTCTATTCATATGTATCTCTAAACTCATCTTCCTTCCCAAATCCTACACTGTAGCCCTGCAAACTGCACCTAATTACCTTCAAGACCCTTGGAAAAACATCTTGGTGTGATAAGTCATATTGCTTCTTTGTTCAGAACACCCTTCTCTTGCTCTCCCACTGAAGAACACTAATTCCTCTTTAACCCTCAAGCTCCATTTATAAAATAGAATTTTTCCATGTGTCTACTCCCCACCCCCCACCCCACCCTTGTCCCCATAGATGCCCTGGCTGTGTGAGTTATGAGTTACATTTTAGAGCCCATGTGATTCGTTCTTGACAGACTTTGTTTAGAGTACACCTCCTGTCTTTACTAGTCTATAACATGTCATTGGTACTTAGTACACCATCTGTCAGTTTGTAGCTACTTAAGTGTTTTTATAAGAATACATGGATATAAAATTAAATTGAAGAACAAGTTGGACATTAGTTTGAGATTGTCTATCTACTTGCATTAGTTTTCTATTGCTGCATAGCAAATTATCACAGACTTCGGAGTTTAAAACAATAAAAATGTGTTACCTCTTAGTTCTCATGGGTTAGATGTCAATGTGTCCTCTGCTCAGAGTCTGGGGAGGCTGGGATCCTTCTGAGGCTGTAGTCATCACCCACACTCACTGGCCAGGGAAGAATGCCTTCCCTGTGCTGTAGGACTGAGGTTCCCACGTCCTTGCTAGTTGTCAGCTGGGTGCCCTTTCAGGTCCTAGAGCCTGACTGAGGATCGTTGGCATATAACCCTCACAGGCCAGTCACAGCAGGGCTGTCTGCTTTCTTCCAGGTCAACTGCAATACATCTGCCTGACTTCCTATCCCTCCCCAGTAGGCTGCCATTGGAAATAGATATGCAATGTCATCACATTAGCCATACAGCACACCCTGACCAAGGCAATGATGCTAGACAATCTCATCACACTTTCAGGCCCTGCCTTCACTCAGAAATAGAGAATTACCCAGGCACATGCAGAGGGTAGGCATCTGGTGGGCCATTATCAAATTCTCCCTGCCACAAGAGTTGGCTGGAAAACATCAAGTGCTCATGACAAGCTTGGGGAAAATGGGAGGGAGAACCATGTTGAAGAGGAAGATAAACTAAGATCCAAATATATAGAAATATATGTTTTATCACTATGCTATGCTGGAGCTGGATTTTAAACATTTATGTGCTTAAACTGTTCATTTTGTAAATGGAAGTGAAAATGTGAGGACCTTGTAATCTGGGGGAGAAACAGCATTGCTGACTGCTACGAATATGATCTTCCTTCTTCCTTATAATTGCCGCTTAGTCAATACCAACAAACAAATGAAAAGCCTTCAACCTTTGAAAAGTTAAGTGCGTGAGTGGGGAATTAAGTCTGATCAGTCACTCTTAAATTACTTGCTCAACTTTATTGACTCTAAATAGAATCTTAAACGTCAAGTTAAAAAGAATATAAGTGATGGCTTTTGAAGTGAGACTGACAGCTTATCCTTTTGCAAAGCGTGAGTATGCCCAAAGCCCCTTACAGTAGCTTAGCTTAGCCTTCCAGGAAGCCAGTCAGCAGCTAACATGGGCAGTTGGGGCTCCTTTTAGAGGGGTATTCTTTGCTTTCCTACACATCCATCCGAGTCCTGGAATTTGAATGACAGGTGCTTAGTGTTACCCAACATACCAGGTTTACCTTTTCATCTCTTTCACTGAATGGATTAAACTTCTAAGCTGTGACAGGTGATATAATGACAGCATTATCAACTTAAAAATTTTTAAACACTTGCTCACTCCGAGCTTATTCCCCTGGGGTAGTTATTCTCTCCCCTGAAATCCACCCATGATCTATGTATCAAAATTCAATATATTCATCTCTCACCATGCAAGCATAATTAAGTCAAACATTTTTTTGCTCATAGGTAAAACCCCCATAGGCAATTATCAATTCCCTTCATGATTGATGGAAAAAAACTACAGTGGAAGTGCATGCTGGAGCACTCACAGTCATGTACTGTAGATAACTTTGTCATTACATTAATGTGATGTAAAAATTTCTAAAGAGACTAGGAACTTGGTAACAACTGTAATATCTGAGCGTGTCAATTTGCCAGGAAATTAGAGTGAACTAGCAGCATTGCTAACAATGCTTTTGGGAGCCATTTTTGCAAAAGTGAGAGTAAAGTTCTTTGGCATTTTTATTTTTTATTTTATTTTTTAAAATATATCTTTATTGACTTCAGAGAGGATGGGAGAGGGAGATAGAAATAGAAACATTAATGATGAGAAAGAATCATTGATTGGCTCCTAATCACTCACATGCCTATCTACCTGATCACCATAACCACTCTCCCCTGCTGGCCTGATCGCCCCTAACCACCTCTGCCTTGCCTCCCCTTCACCCCCACCACTGTGGCTTTGTCCAAAAGGATTCCTGGAAGACGTCTGGTCTATCAGATCTAATTAGCATATTACCATTTCATTAGTATAGATAATATTTTTGTATATATATTATATAATACAGATAAGTATTATTGGATATTACTTTTACATCTATAATGAGCTCAATAATTTCCTCCAAAACTTTTTCCCCCCATATTGTATGGCCAAAGTATCTTCCTGCCACCAAAACTTTGTGATTTGACCTTCAGTAGTGTACTGTTGTCACTGGGAAGTGGCCTCCCAGAGAGAGACCACATTTGCATGTGTGCTCACACTTCATTGCAGCCATTTACTGAGATCTAACACAAGGGACCCAAGCATAAGTGACATTACACCACCTCCAAGGCTGGTCCATAAAAGCCTCCCGCTCTTCCCTCCCCTGCTGGCTGGAAGCTGAGGACTTGGACATAGTGGAGTCACAATACAGAAGGGACCTGCATCCTTGAATCACCCGTCATCGTGGAGGGAAGCCAGACTCCCAGAACCCAGGAACGCCAGCACCGGAATTTATATAAAAAAAATAACTTTTACTTTTTAATGCCTTCAAAATGTGGAGATTTGCTTGCTGTAGGAGTCATCGTTACCCAAAACAATGCAAAACTCAAGGCTTTGGAGTAGGGGCTGCCTTAGAGAAATGATCTAAATTATCTGACAAGAGCTTAGCAGTCATGCGGTAGGCAGGGAGGAAACAGATCTAGCAAGCTGGAAATCCCTGCTCTGCTGTAGGGAAACAGTTGGTAAAACTGTCACCCGTGTTAGCACGGAAGGCAGACTGAGTGCCTACTGAGCCTGTGCATCTCAGGAGCGTGGTTGGCAAGAGCCAGAACGCTAGCATATGTTCCTCTTCCCTTGCTGGGTTTGGCAAGGTATGTCAAGAAAGAATGAGTTGTTTTGCAGGCAGAAAGAAATGAAATAAAAATATCAGAAATTTGGAATCACACAGACTTGAAACTGCGTCTAGAGGACAAACAATGTGAAGGAAGACTTTACGAGCCTCAGAGACACAAAGGCCCATTCAGACTTCTCATTGCCACAGAGTAAGCGAGGGGCTTCCCAGCAGCCTGTGGTTCCAGAGAGCCTGAGGGTACCTACCATTCCCTTTACAGAGAGAGGCATGGGGTGAAGGTAAAAGGGGAAATAAAACCGGCACCACTATGGTTCCAGAAAAGAACTGTTAGTGTTAATTCCGGTGCAGGGAACTGGCTGGAAAAACCACGAGCAGGATGGGTTATC
Source organism: Pipistrellus hanaki (assembly GCF_964339955.1). Lineage (NCBI taxonomy): Eukaryota > Metazoa > Chordata > Mammalia > Chiroptera > Vespertilionidae > Pipistrellus > Pipistrellus hanaki. Next base: position 15,230,463 of record NC_140521.1, on the reverse strand, counting down.
TTTGCTGACTACCACACCACCCAAATAGTCACTTATTATGCATAACTCTCATTGCAACTTGCATGGGCTCAACATTAATTTCACATCAACTTTGTTTATCTGGCACGGACACCTTCATTTCAACATAGGCATCCTGGTCATGGGGCTTCCTATATTCCTGGGTCCCCTAAATCAGTGGTCTGCAAACTCTTTCATCAACAGTGTCAACTATCAACAGTGCAATGATTGAAATTTCTTTGGAGAGCCACATTTTTTCAACTTAAACTTCTTAGACTTGCCCAGGCCTTGGTATTTTGTGGAAGAGCCACACTTAAGGGGCCAAAGAGCCGCGTGTGGCTCGAGAGCCGCAGTTTGCCAACTGCTGCCCTAAATGAAAGGCTCCTAGAGGAAACAGGCCAGGTACGTGCAACTCTTTCCCATGGTGTGCCCAAGTTAGACAGAGCTGTAATATGCACCGTGCACCAGGAGTTACTTAATGATTATTCCTTTATGACAAAAAGGATCCTGGAAAATGACATCTGGAAGAGAGAGTCCCTAAATGCTCTATTGCATACCTTTAGGTGGTAACAATGGAAGGAATAGGGAAGTCGCGGGGGCACATGTTTTCCTTTGGGGATTTATTAAGCGAGAAACACAAAAAGGACAACATTTCAATTATGTAGATTCCTGCTGTCTAAAAACCACCGACATTTCATTTCATCTTTGCCTGGCACGGAAGCCCACCTCTGGGGACAACCACGTGATCTTTTCCTTGTTAAGCAGGTGCTGTGCACAGCAAAAAAGCAACCCGATATTAAACCGTAAACCAAGTGAACTCATAAATAAAGGTGCCTACTGCAGTGGCGTAGTGACGCTCCGTATCTAACATTTTCAGGGGACAGGCCCCATGCAAAGCATGTCCGCATATTTTTTTTCTAAGATGCAGCCGGCTGTGTTGTGGAAATTATAGATTAGCAGGAAGTGCCACCCTCCCTGGAGGAGCCCTGTGCTGAGTTGCAACCCTGGGACATTGAAATGGAAGCAGTGGTGGCTCTGACAGTAAATTGGGGAAGCATTCACCTTTGGTGCAATTATTTCCAACTTCCATAAAAACAAAACACCAAGCGAGAGGCGCATTGCTGCGTGGTGTGAACGTGTGCAGGAAGGCAGATTGCTGCATGGTATGAATGTGGTGTGAACATGTGCAGGAAAGGGAGAAGAAGGGAAAGGGTTTTCTCGTGAGCCATCTCAGGACTTCTCCAAAGGGCTGTAGCTCTCTCAGCAGTTTCAAAATCTTGGTCTGTTCTCAAAGCCACAGGAATCTTAGGAAGGAAGCAGCCACAACAGAACTCAGCTCATTAACGACACACTCATATAGCGTGCGGAGGCGAAATTATTTCCACCTCAACTTTAATGCATTCCTGGAAACCAAGAGGGGGGACAGCTCGGAAGGATGTCTATGATGGCAAGTGCTAGAAAAACAGTCTTGCCACGCATTTTGGCAGCCACACAGTTACCTAAAACAGAGGAGGGACATTCTATTTGGAGCCCAAAATATGACCTTGTCACTTATTCTATCTGCTGTGAATACATCTGTGGCAAATGGATGCTCTATTGCCCCCGCTAGGGAGGTCGGCATTCAGAAAGCAGAAGGCAGGGAATCCATATTCTTCCACCCAAAGGATTATGGTTGAGGGACTTTTGAAAACAACTTTTCCAGATTCTTTAGAAAGTTCGTGCAACTGTGTGAAAAGTCAAGGGTTAGTGTGAGTGATAAGAAGGGCCATCCCCAAGAGGAAGACAGAAATGGGGAGAAGGAAGAAATGAAGAAGCACTTAGGTGGTCTCCCTAGGACGTAGCTACAGGAGAAGAAATTGAGGTTGAAAGGGTAAAACCCAGTGCCAGAGGGGTAGGGAATCTTAATAAAAGCTACCGAGATGAAGGGAAGCTTGTGAAATAGATGGGCTTCCCACTGACATTTATGAAGAATTCACTGACGATTAAGTACTCCAAGCTTACAGAAGGTTTCAAAGCAATTTTGGAAAAACAGAAGAAGGCAAAGTCAATGACACCAAAGCTATTGACTGTTTTGTATAAAAATGGCATGACAGAAGATGTCAGGAAGTGGAGGTCCTTAACACTATTGGATTCAAGCTTTAAAACACTTATGGGGATTGCATTGTACGTCCGGCAATCTTCCCTGACAGAATGATCCATGAGGACCCAAACCATGTAATAAAGGGGAGGAAGATCGTGCAGGGCTTAGTCACCGAGGTGAAAAGCAGGACACACTGAACTTGCAACTCAATGGGGTTACTTACCACTCTTAGATAAAGACACTGCATTTGGTAAGGCAATGTATGGTTTGGGGTGGCTAAGGGTATGAGTTTGAGGTGATACATTAGCCATATAAAAAATGGGGGTACTCATAAAGAAGAGAGTGTCCTGAGATAGGTTAAAGATGCCAACTTACCCTAGCTGGTTTGGCTTAGTGGATAGAGTGTTGGCCTTCGGACAGAGGAGTCCCAGGTTTGATTCTAGTCAAGGGCATGTACCTTGGTTGCAGGCACATCCCTGCCAGGGGGATGTGCAGGAGGCAGCTGATCAATGTTTATCTCTCATTGATGTTTCTAACTCTCTATTCCTCACCCTTCCTCTCTGTAAAAAAAAATCAATTGTATATATATATATATATATATATATATATATATATATATAAAGATGCCAACTTAACTCTTTGCTATATGCATTACTAATATTTTTCTGATTTTAAAATGTATCAACATTATACTACTGCTGAGCAAAGGGAATACGAAAATGTGGGGAATTAATCACATAGAAAACTAAGATGATGGTAACTCCACTTCTTTATTATGGCACCTTTATTGCAAATCAGTTGAACATATGTATGGCTATTCTAAGCTATCTTGTCCATTTCCATAAAAAATTATGCTAAGATTTTGGCCAGTATTTTGTGGAGCCTATATATAATTTGGGAAGGATTGGCATCTAAGGCACTGTCTTTCAATCCATTGATACGGTGTATCTTCTCTTCTCTTCTCTTCTCTTCTCTTCTCTTCTCTTCTCTTCTCTTCAGATTTACTTCCATTTCCCTGAGCAATATCTTGTAGCTTATAGTGAATAATTCTTATAAATATTTTTAGAAATTCACTCGTACATATTTGTCATTTTATTTTATTTTATTTTATTTTATTCTGAGACCTTAGCGGTGTGCTTCCAGAATTCTCTAGAAGCCAAACCGCATTTCACTGTGATCAGGAACAAGGGTGGTATCATTTGTCAAAGCTTTAGAGTGAGATGGATACAGAACTTCGAGCATTTCCAAAATGGCTGTATCAAGAAACCATGTTTTGTATGGCCAGACTTCATCTATAAGTTTCATATCTGGAAGTGGTTGATTTTTATAGCTCGAGCAGAGAGGCGGTCTGGTTTGCTAAGAAACCATGTATTAAAAGGGAGGAAGATGATGCATGGCTTAGAGGACCTCTTCATGGGAGCTGGAGTTGCTGGGGCTACAAAAACTATGAATGGGGGCATCATCCTGAGTCTGAACATCTGCAGGCCTGGCGTCCTGTGTGGAGAACAGCACAGAAGGAACAGGTGCACCTCTCGCAGCTAGTTGCATTGGGTATGGAGATGGACACAGATGGTGTCTCTTCAGTGATGGGCCTCCCTGACCTGACCCTGGCTCAACAGGAGCTGAGAGGAGAAGGCAGCAGGCAGCCGCACTCATCATGCTGACTGAGAAGGTGTCGAGCAAGGTTGTGAAGGGCCAGTGCTTCCAATCTTTCCAAGGATCAATGGCAAAGAAACAATGACTAAAAGACTGCAGGACTTCAGTTAGCTTTCATGCAGCTCAGAATGTGGGGATCTCTGCATGAGGCAGTTAATATTTCCACCCAAAAGCTCTTGGTTTAATTTACCACACTCAGTTCTGATTAAGAAAATCTTAGCCTGGCTGGGTAGCTCAATTGGTTAGAGTATCATCCCAACATGCTAAGGTTGCAGGTTCAATGCCCGGTCAGGGCATGTACACACAAGAATCAACCAATGAATGCATAAATAAGTGGACCAACAAATTAGTGTTTCTCTCCTTTCTTCTTGCGAGAAAAAAAAAATTAAAAAAAATATATTAAAAGACCACATGACCTCACTCATTTATGGATAATAAAGAACATTATAAACTGATGAACCAAAAGATAGATATAGAGACAGTAAAGCAACAAGCAGACTGTCAAATTTCAGCGGGGAGGGTAGGGAAATCTGGGGGAGATAAGAGATCAACCAAACGACTTGTATACATGCATATAAGTACAACCATTGGACACAAAACTCTGGGGAGGGAGGGCATGTATGGGAGGGGGGGAGCAATGGTAAGATATGTACACAGATAATAATTTAATAAAAAAAAAAACACTAAGTCATTGGCACTAAAGTATAAAAGTAACCAGTATCCACCTCATTTCTCTGATGTTTGAACATGATTCTCCTGTCATTAAACAATATGTTACCGAATATATATATATATATATATATATATATATATATATATATATATATATATAAGAAAATCTTAAGAAGCCAGGGCTTAGAAGAGGTCATAATTCTGGAGCCTGCAATGTAAACACCTAATTCCAACCAGACTTGCCCAAGAGCACATGCAGGGAAGGCTGCACTGACAGGCCTGGGGAGCGGAGACCTCCTGTTTGGTCACGTGGAACCTGAGTACGTTTGTTGATGGAAAGAAGAGGGTTCCCTCTCTTCTGACCACTTCAGCTCTCTAAAGCGAGGCTGGGGGAGCTACGAGGCCTCCTGTTCCTCTTCACCTTCACACCCCGGATTTTCGGCTGCTGTTCAGAGGAAGGGGTCACTGATTGGTATTGGCCATGTGTTGGGGCAGGGGCACAGCAGATGACTCAGACATGAATCCTGCTGCTTAGGTAGCTGGATAAGGACTCAATTAAAAACCTGATAAAAAAAATAATCAAGTGGATGATTTGGATGTTGCCTCATCCTCTTATTTATTTCTCTTAGTTCTATGAGGAAGCTTGAATTGGAATCAGATTTTTGCCCCCTCCCTCACTCAGTTTTTCCCCTGAGGGGAGGAGAGACCTGCCTGATTGGTCAGCCTGGGAAACTTCCAGAGCACATAACCCACAATGCAGTGTTCCCTCCACAATTCGGGGAGCAGTTCAGGTTACTTTTATTTGTGAAATCAGTAACTTTTATTTATTTATTTATTTTAATATATTTTTTATTGATTTTTTACAGAGAGGAAGGGAGAGAGATAGCTAGAAACGTCGATGAGAGAGAAACATTGACCAGCTGCCTCCTGCACATCCCCCACCGAGGATGTGCCCGCAACCAATGTACATGCCCTTGACTGGAATCGAACCTGGGATCTTCCAGTCCGCAGACCAATGCTCTACCACTGAGCCAAACTGGCTTCGGCATGAAATCAGTAGCTTTTAAATGAATTCATCAATAAATGTAATAGCAACTGTGACTTTAAGAAATAATACAAACATATGTATGTCATATGCGCTTTTGAGTCCACACTGCCCTGTGGTCTAGGTTCCACAGACTAGGAATCATGACTTCCCTTCCCCGATGGTGTTCAGAAGGCAAATGCTCTCATTACTACAAATAACAATAACAATAATACTAATATTAATAGAGTAAGAGATATTGAGAAATTACTGAGTTCATTTTATGGTTTATCTTGTTTAATTCTTATAAATATCCCACGTGGTAAAATTGTTGAAGTCTTTTTGTTGATGAAGGGACAGAAGTCCAAAAATGTTAAGTAATGTGTCCTTGAGCTGAGATTAGGACTCCAGATTAGCTGATTCTGGAGCCCAAAGTATTCATTCTTACAGGATATTGATTGTGTTGCCCATATTTCTGGGTAGAAAACAAAACAAAACAAAACAAAACAAAACAGAAGGAGGACATAAAATAATGAAGTGATTCCTACTTGGTTGTAAAGCTACTATTACAAGAAATGTTGAAGGGTATTCTTGAGGAAGAGGAAGAAGAAGAAGGAGGAGGAGAAAGGGAGGAGGAGGAAGAGGATGAGGAGGAGAAGGGGTAATGGCATCAAATACAATCAATCAACAATTGAATCTAAAAATAAACGAACAAAAAAATCTAATGAACAAAATAAACAGGTGAATAAAATAGAGTCAGAGGCATGGTAGCATGGAACAGACTGATGATCCTCAGAGGGAAGCGGGGAGGGGAAGCGGGAATAGATTCACCAAAGACAGTAGGGTGGTGAAGGCCTGGGGTGAGGTAGAAACTGAATGGAGGGGGGCAATGGGGGTGGGGACGGGATGGGGGAGGGGGCATCTGTAATACTTGCAACAATAAAGATTTTTTAAAAATGTTTAAAAAAGATAAATAGGGGTGATGACTACTGAAGAAGATAGAGTTATGATATCAAAGCCACTGGGGAAAGGGGAGAGGAACATCCTCAGGAAGGTGACGAGAGAAGAAAAATGGGACTAGAAAGGAGACAGAGAGGCTGGATCTGAATATCTCCGCTCCCCGTGCCTCATGTGCAGTGACTGAAATGTGATGCGAAAGGATGAATGGCATCTGCTTTAAAAGGAAAATAGTGGAAAGGAAAAAGAACGCATTGCTATAAATAATGTCACTTACATGTTTGAGATCACAGATATATAATTCAAGGAAGGGAAGCGTGTCAGTGAAATCAGGGTAACTAGAGGACGGGTGGCATGATGGAGACTGGCCAGTCTGAGCTCCTGGGTGGGAACTGTATATGCAAGAGATGTCCTTAGCAGAATGGGGAGCTGCTGTGGGACCCCAGGCCCGATACTCAGAGTCCCCACTCGGATGGCAGTTTAGAACAACCCTGACTTCCCCCACATTCAGAGTCTCTCTCTCTCTGTCAGCCTCTCAAGTGCCTGTGATTTAGCTGCTCTCTCCCAGACACACTCTGCCCGGCGGCTGACCACAGTATCATCCGGCTCTGCTCCCAGCCCTTGGTAACCAGCCTACGCTTGTCAGGGTCTAAGCTTTAGAAGATGGGTGGATGTCGATCAGTGCTCCTCAGGAAGAAATACAACCTCCTGATCTTCCCTTCACACATGAACAACTGACCTCCCCGGGGCATACATGACCATGCAAAGGCAGACGGGCATTCTCTCCATAAGCCAGGGTCTACCGAGATGCAGATCCTGAGCTATGTGCCAGGGTGAGACTGTACAGGCAGACACAGGACATGAAAAGGACATACAAGAATAGTACATGTTATACATGAAACAAATGAGAGGTTTATTAGTGAATAGAGGGACACGGGGCTGGGTTAATTTGGATAATGCTTTTGGGGGATGTTTTTAGAAAAGATGACACAAACATGGAGACCAGAAGGTATAGAAAACTGATTCCAATAGCCTGAGAGATGGGGTGGAGCTTGTGGGGTGGAGCTTGGCATAACCTGAGGGCTGGGCATGGGATGGGCAGTGGGAAGAGGCGAGTTTGGAGAGGTAAGCAGGAGCCAAAGCGTAGCTGTAGTTAAATTTAGGTGCTGGCAAGAGGCCGAGAATAATGGAAAAGCACTGGAGGATGTGAAAGGAGAAATGATGATCCCTGAGATAGCTTTTAAGATGATCAGAAAGGCTGCTCTGTGGAGAATGGGGGAGAGGAGGCACAAGAAGGCAAGAGGAAGTGGGTTCCTCAGAGCAGGAGGCACTCCTGACTTCTTCCTAAGGTAGCTGCTGAGATATGGACCTGGGACCAATACAAAGTCTAGCTTAAGAGAACCTGCTGGGCAGACAGGCTGGCTGAGCTCAACCCTGGCACCTCTGCACAGGAGCCAAAAGGAGGAGCCACTTTTTAACAACTCTCCGTGTCTTGATGTCCTCACCTAGGTGAAAATAATCATTCTTAGCTTTTAGGGTGGACGTGATGATTAATCAGAGAATGTGTGTAAGGGTCCCATCATGCAGTGATCGCTGGTGAAATATTAGTTTTTTAACTGTTACGGTGACTTTGACTAAGGGGCTGGGGGGAGGTGGGGACTCTTGGTCTTGTGTGAGTTGAGAAGGCTGGCCAAAAGCAATTCATAGAAAGGAGCGACTACAAGTCAGCTTCTTCCCCTTAATTTCGTGGACTAATAGCTCCAAAACAAGAGCTACCACTGAAACCGGTTTGGCTCAGTGGATAGAGCGTTGGCCTGTGGACTGAAAGGTCCCAGGTTCGATTCTGATCAAGGGCATATACCTTGGTTGCAGGCACATCCCCAGTAGGGGGTGTGCAAGAGGCAGCTGATCAATTATTCTCTCTCATCGATGTTTCTAACTCTCTATCCCTCTCTCTTCCTCTCTGTAAAAAAAAAAAATCAATAAAATATGTATATTTTTTAAAAAGAGCTACTGATAGGCCTAGTAATCTGCATCCATTCTTTTCTTCATTTTCATGTCAGTCTTCAAATGTAGATATTATGAGCCCCGGTTTAGATAGGATAAAACTGTGGTCCAAAGGCATAAGGTAAAGGCTCAAGGTGACCTAGTTAGTGGAGGAGCCAGAATCCAATCCAGATCTGCCTCTTTCCAAGCCCACGCTCTTTCCACCATCCCAGCTCATCACAGTGCACACCTGCACTCAAACTCATCTCAGGTTCTTAGGAGCCTGCCACATCTGTGTCTCTCAGCACCGGGCGTCCTCTTTATGGAAGGTTCCCTGGTCACAGGAGAAGGAGAAATCTGCCCGCTCCATACCTCTTATAAAAAGGGGAGAACAGACCCATTCCATCTGCTCTTCTCTAAGGCTGAGCCTTGCCAGGTAGAGTCTGGAAATGAGACTGTACCCACTGCTGCGTACCAACTGTTACAGAGCTAATTAGCTGCCGAGATTTGGGAAGGAACCCATTAAAGAGGCCAGATACCGCACGGAGGAGAAGCAAACCGTAGAGCTGCTGCTCATTATTGCTATTGCCATTAATATTAATATTAATACTATTATTTAGTTTTATTATTACTCTGATATATCAATATTATTGCCGTCTCCCAGCGCCTTCTGCATAAATCTATCGCCAAGTGTTTTAGAGGTTTAATACCATTATCGTTATGTAATTAAACAAATAGAAATAATAGTTGCAGAATTGCAGAGTTACATAATTATCGCTCCGCCATGGAAACAATAAATAAAAGTGTGCGTGCCTCCATAGCGGTTACATTAACAACAACAGAAACACGGAAGGCTGAAGCTGAAGAATTATGCAACGGTTACATAATTAAATAATAAATTATCCCGAACTACAGGGATGTGCACTATACAAAGCAGCTCAGAGAATGGTGGAGGAAAGAAAACCATTAAGGAATACAGTAAAAAGAAAGAAGGAAAGATTTGCCTGTGGATAGGAAGCAAAGCAACATGGCCCAGAATGGGAGGTCTGGGGTGTAGGGTAAGAGGTCTCTTCAGGTAGATATCCAAATCTATATTCAGACAAGTACATGCATTTAATGACCCCCCCAGAACACAAAGTTATTTACTTGTCTAAAGCTATACATCACTTGGATTCTAAAACCCCCTTCACTAAACAGCTTATCACATGTGACATACATTTAAGCCACCACACAATGTAGACTGACTATTGTATAACTACAACAACCTGCTCTGTATCCATGACCTGTGGGTTCTTTAAGATGGAATTTTGGTTGGAGGTTGAAAAATGAGAGATTGTTTGGAAATTATTTGACATCACTGAAACACTCAGTCACTGCATCCCAGTATTTCTTTGGTTGTATGCTCACACTATCAACAGACACAAATATTTGGAAAGACGAAGATGTCTGATGTTAAATCAAATGATCAGATTGGTTAAATTATTATCCCCAAGCTTTGCAGTGAGGCTGCCCAGATTTTTATATATAAAAAAAGATGGGTTTATGGAGGTCCAGGATGAGGGACATCATCCTATACCTCAGGACATAAAAATGTGCACCTGCTCTAAAGGCAGAGCTCACACTGGGATACACAGGGGATAGCCACGTGTTTTGCACTCCGAATCCACCTGTCTCCCCAGGTGTCGGCAGGTCCAGCTCGTTGTTGGGAAGAATGGCACGATGGGACATTCCTGGGATGCCAGCAGCATGTGGTAGGAGTGAGCACATGGCATCGCTCAGCGGTGACAACGGGGAGGCAGAAGGCTCCTGTCCAGAGCCAGCGGGGCGCTGAGCCGTACTCTGCCAGCCTCACTGTAATTCACCATTTCAAGGAGGCTCCTACTTCTCCATCAGGACTGTTCTGAGAGCAGCCAGGTTGGGCCATTATCATAATGGGGTCACCTGGGAGGCTGGAAACAGACAGGGGAGAGGTCTATCGGGGAGGACTAATTGACTCCTGTCTCATTACCTGGCTCAGCGTGACAGGCAAAGTCAGTGATTGGAAAAGAAAAGACTCAGAACAGGCCCGTGCCACGGAAGGGCTGAGAGGACATCCCGCCTGCTGGGCCCGGGGGACTGTGAATGCGCTGCCCAATGTCAGCCTCACACATTCAGGTCGTCATTTTCCAACCTGCAGCTCTGCCGGGCCCTGGCCTGCGGCTGCCCATCTGCCCGGGCTCCCAGGCCGCAGTGCTGAAGGACACTCCGAGCTCAGACACTTTGGCGTCATTTTGTCCCCAAGCCTCAATATTTCACTTTGAAATCCTTTTTAACTCTGCCCAGAAGAAGGGGAAAGCAGGGCCCTTCTCTAGATAAGGAGGGCAAATTCCATCATCCTGGGACCACGGGAACTTCTCCAAGAGCTCTCCTTCCATTGACCTTGAACCACATGGGCACCTTCAAAGGATGTTCCCTTTTCTCAATTACTTCTAGAGGCACTGAGGTGCTGGGGAAAGGCCTGGGACTGAAAATAAATACACCTGATCCGTTAGTCAGCTCAGACTTCCAGAACAAAACACCGTCGAGTGGGCGCCTTAAACAACAAAAATTCATTTTCTCAAGTTCGGGGACCTGGACTTCCGGATCAGGGCGCTAGCATGATGGGGTTCTGGAAGCTTCTCACATGGCCCTTCCTCCTGGACTTGGAGAGAGAATTCTCTCTCTTTGGTTTCTAATCCACCATGAGGGACACACCCTCAAGATTTAATCTAAGTCTAATTTCACCCCAAAGGCCCAATCTCTAAAATATCATCACGTTGGAATTAGACCTCAGACATATGGTTTGAGGGGGGCAGACGCATCTTCATATAAGACTTGGTTTGGGATGTCAGCTGCTGCTGCTTCTTCTTCTTCTTCTTCTTCTTCTTCTTCTTCTTCTTCTTCTTCTTCTTCTTCTTCTTTTTAATTAGGTGTAGAACCTGTAAAACTTCAGTGCCCGGAATCTCAATGACTTCACTTATGTCAGGTGACTAATGGGACCGGGTACACCGGACTGTGTGTAAGCAATAAGATGAGATCCAGGAGAAAACCCCTTTTGTACATATTAGTTCGTACAAATATGAGCTCTGGTCTCTCCCCGACGACTTTCAATGAGTTTGTGATCTATGCAAGCATCAGTTATTTATCAGTTCTGACCTACCTTCCCCCCTTCCCTCTTTGATTTTCTCTCTACCCTGATGAGTTGGCCTGGGTTGCAGCTTCCTTTCTGGGAAAACAACAGCAGTCAGAATGAAATCCAGGAAGTTCTGATGTCTCCCTCTCTCCTAAGGGTCTCATGGAAGAAGAGGTGTTTGTACTAGGGCTGTGGTCGGCAAACTGCGGCTCTCAGGCTAAATGTAGCTCTTTGGCCCCTTGAGTGTGGCTTTTCCACAAAATACCATGGCCTGGGCAAGTTTCTTTTGACTAAGTGGCATTAGAAGAAGTTTTAAAAAATTTAGCTCTCCAAAGAAATTTCAATCATTGTACTGTTGATATTTGCTCTGTTGACCAATAAGTTTGCTGACCACTGTCCTAGGGCATTGGGAAAAATATAGCAGTCCTTGTCCATCATTATGATTTCCCTGGGAGTAGTTTCCTCAGCCCTCGCTATCCTGCGTGTCCCCTTGCTGGGCCCTCATGCCTCACGTCACAGTGTCAGCAACTGTAGCACCAAGACAGGTGGTGGAGCCCAGTGTTCAGGAGCCTTTCCTTCCCAGCCCAGACACCACTGCTTCCATCACCCGGTTGTCTCTGTTGGTTGCTGCCATGTCAGTTGCATTGAAATTGCAACACGAGACCCTTCCCTTGACTAACATCTCTGTACTGAGCAGGGGAATCAGAACCGAACAGATGTTTTCAGGCCTCCATAAATCCAGGAAGATAAAAAAAACCATCCACCTAGCACTTTTTAACAATGCACCTCGCTGATGAACCAGCAGATTGGAAATACCAAAATAAATATAAAACCCCATGGAAGCCTCAGAATAAATCTTAGTTTCCCCCTCCCCTTTTTGTGTTCTTCAGTAGCATACACCAGGCATCATTTTTTTTTTAATACTCAATGAAGACCCACCCCTGGGAACAGGAAGTCTATAAAACTGCTGCTGTTTCCCTCCAAAGTGACCAAGGATCTGGCGAAATGTGCGTGAATCACCCTCCAATTGCTTCCTGCAAAGCTCATCCCACTCTCTCCCCAGTCCTGCTCTCTCTGCTGATACACCCAGTGTTGTCCTGTTTCCTCCCATAACTCCTTGCTGAATTCCAATGAGGCTTTCTAATTAGCCTAATTAATTTTCTGCCCAACTTAATAAGACTGTCTCTGGTTTAGAAATAATTGGACTTCCCAGCACCATTTTCCCTCCCTCTGTTTCTCGGTGGTGAGTTGTGATCCGGCCTCCTTTAATAATTCAAAATTAGCTTCTGTTTTTCAGATGATGGGTTCATGTTCGGAGAGTTATTTAGTTTTTTCATTAACACTCTGCCATTGCCCTCTCCCTTCTATGAAGAATACCTAAAGAAGTGCCGGATATAAAAAATGAAACTAGGTTCTGTCTCTTCATGAAGAGATAAATCCACTTGGGATCACATTTTAGGTGGATTCCCACCTCTTATCAATTTCAGGAAGGTAAATTAATGCCTTGCATAAAGTATATTCTTTCCCGCTAAGTTTGATGGTGGCAAAGGAAATATACCCTAAGAAGCTCACGTATTAACATCACGAGAATATATTCTGGCAACGTGCTTCCTATGGAAAAGCAGCCTTCTTTCTAAACTCTTACATATTTTATATGTCTAGGAATCTGTTTCTATAGGCAAATAAAATTGCTGTTAAATACATAAGTGTGTTTTCTCCAACCAAATGAATCAGAAATAAAAGGAGGAGGGAGGAGGGACATTGGAACATGGAGATTTTCATTGGCTTACTGACTTCTGATAAATGAGAAGTCAGTAAGCCAATGAAAATCTCCATGTACCAATGCATATTGGAATAAGATTGGCAAAGCCATGTAAATTAAATACTGTCTTCTATTTGCTCTCGAGTTCTGGAATGCCAGGCAATCTTAGCCGCTATAGCATTGGTTTTATAGCCTCAGGAATACATTACTTGGAACCATGAAGATGGAATTATTTTCTCAATTCCCTAAAAAGCCTGGAGCAATTTTTTTTAGAGGACTTATAAGTATGCCGATGAACAGCATGAGGCATTACAGAGCATAGTGAGGTTGTTGCTTCCAATCCTCACCTTCCTGCCAGGATGGCACAGCTGTGAGCCTTCTCATTATGGCTGCCATATTTTAGTGGAATCACAAAGAGGAGAAGGTTTTCAAAGAATGTATTCCCAATAGCAGCTCTAAGGGCACAACCCTGCTCTTCTTGTCGGATTATCCTAGACATTTCAAAAACAAAATGCCTGGAGTTATTAAGGTTGGCTCTTATGTCAATGAAGATGGGTGATCCACTCATGTTCCAAGTCACTTCTATTAGGACTCATCTAGGCAGGTAAATGTTTTATCTAGAAAACTCCAAGTGTACAAAACTCATCGATTTGGGGATGATAATGTACTAAAAAAAAGACTCTCTCTCTCTCTTCCTTTTCTTTCTGTCTCTCAGAACTCTGTGGGTATTGCTTCAAAGACAGTGTTTTGTAGTGAAGATGACATATGACCTACTTTTTTAAAATGTAAATAACATTCAATTTCCTACAAATGTCCAGAAATAATAAAGTAAACCCATATCTTCAGAGTTTGCCACAACTATCTAGTGGGGGAAAACACTGAAGTTGGAATAAGGAATCAAAGATAATAGTGAAAAGAGTAGTACCCTTTGCAGCTGTGTAATTAAATAAAGCTTATTTTGGGACACCAATTAGAAAAATGTGAAACTATAGGAAGTCATCTTTATTAGATTTAAAATGGTAGGTTTTCCTGATTGTTGCTTATGTAAGACACTTGCTCTCAGCAGAACCCTAGGATGCCCAGTGACCAGCCGGGTTTTGGAGGTATGACCCATTTAAGCCCATGGACTACTCAGGGGAGGTCTGTTTAACATTTGAAGCTAGTAGAATCCTAGCTAAACATTAAGTCCTTTATCCAGTTTTATCCTTAGAATATATTTTCCATAACCATGCTTTTAAAAATGGTCTCTGCATGGTGGGCTTCTTTGTTGTTTGTTTATTGTTTGTTTAGTATATTTTTATTGATTTCAGAGAGAAAGATAGAAACATCAATGGTGAGAGAGGATCATTGATTGTTGGCCTCCTGCACGCCCCCTACTGGGGTTTGAGCACACAACCCAGGCATGTGCCCTGGACTGGAATCGAGCCAGGAACCCTTCAGTCTGCAGGCCAATGCTCTATCCATTGAGCCAAATCAGTCAGGGCAAGGTGGGTTTCTTTTCTCAACTTTGGTACATTTTTACTAATCTTTGTCCTGATGCCCCTCCTTTGGTTAAAATTCTCTGAAAAATTTTAACCAAAGGAGGTTAAAAGAAAATGTGATTACTCTGAATCCTGATTTTGCATGAATATCTTAGGGATAACCTTTTTCCAAAGAAAACAAGACATCAAGCATAGCAGCAATGATCACCTGATGGGTGAAGGTCCTTCACAACAGGTGGAAGTGCTGGCATTACCCCCATCTCCCTAGAGACAATGCATTGACTATAGAATCGGTGCATCCCTGAAAATGGGTACTGAGGACAGGAAGAGAGTCAGTTCTCAGATCTTCTTCCATTCAAGTTTGGCTTAACCATGCGACGGCACAGACCATGTTGAATTAATTAAGATGGTGTGTTACAGGCAGAGATACCTGAGGAATGATGTATCCATGTGCACTGGGCATGTATGCTTGATGAGCTCCAACAGAGGGCATTTCATAGTGGGAACTAGACATGAAGCTGCTGGATGAGTAAAAGAGGAGATGAGGAGGCAGCATATAGATTAGCGACCAGAGGAAGTGTCAACCAGATTCAAAGAAAGGCCAAAGAAAAGAAGGTCAAAGAAAAGGTCAATGGAAGAAGATGTCCCCAGTGCCAAGGACTGGGGTTAAAGAAGATATTCAACTAGAAAAAGTGGCCCAAAGACAATCTGCTCTAGCTGAAAGCATCAGCTGTCACTCTGAGCTGCCAGGTGGCATCTGATGCCCCTGCTCCAAATGGCCCTACCAGCCAAGATTTTATAGATCATAAAGTTGCCGGATCCCCTTCTTGAACATAGTCTCTGGTTCTGCTTCACCGACCTCCCACAGCAGTCAACTGCACAGCGGATAAAGAAGCATTACCTCTTAATGGCCAGAAATTTACTGGCTATAAATTTTACCAAGTGCCCTCAGGTCTATGTGTTATTGTCAGGTAAAGTAAGTCAGGGGAGCAAGCAGTTTTCATTATTCCCCTAAAACATCCTTTCCTTTTCTCTACCTGAGAGAAAACAATCCACTGTTGTAGTAATTCTTTGACATGAGAATTACTCCACACCCCCACCCCAGTTTTTCCAGAGTACATCAAGACCCTTCCCTATTCCTCTTCAATGTTTTCCTCCTCCCACCTCTCAGGAAGCATTAGCAGACAGTGAAAATGACACCTTAGTCCATTCCTACCACCACTCCTAAGATACTACCTCCTCACTGGTGGTGGGAACCATCCTTTTTAGAATGGGGTTGTTGCTAACAATCAACTGATCTTGCCTCCTGTCCAGGTACCACGTGCCCATTTCTGAAAGTTGGGACATTGGCTTCTGCCTCTCTAAGTAGGCAGCAGAGAGAAAAGAAACAGAGTCTCCTGGATTTGGGATGGCAAATAACTCCTTCTATAGTCACCCCTTCAATTAGGCGAGGAGTTTGATATTATTATGCCCATTTTTGAAAAAAATGTTAAATAACTTTGGCCAAACTCGCAAAATGAGACAGGATGCAAAGCTGGGATTAGAGTCAAGGTCTGACTCACTACAAAATCCACAAAATTTCACTATATAGCATTGATTCCAATTTCCCGTAGGAGCAGCATTATAAAATGCAGAACATGTTAATGTTAAAAAAAAAAAACAAACACCTTTCCACATGGAGTTCAAAGATTCTGATGATAAGATGGTATGCTGGAAGAGTTGCCAGGTTTCCCAAATAAAAATACAGGGCAACCAGTCAAATTTGAATTTCAGATGAACAACAAATTATTTTCTTAGTGTAAGTATGCCCCGAATATTGCATGGGGCATACTTATATTAAAATTATTTGTTGTATAGTATAAATTGACATTTAGCTGGTAATCTCATATTTTTTCTGGCAATGCTAAATGTAGTCCATCTGAATCTTAATGCCTTGAGTCTCCAGCTTCATTTTGCTGTGACAAACTAAAAATGCTGTTGAGGAAAATTTAATTTGCTCTCTCCTTTGCATCATTGATAATCTCTACTTTCCAGGGTAACTGGGGTTCAAGAGTAACCTAGGTCAAGAGTGAATCCTCTATATGTGACCATTTAAATCTGATGTTCTGTTATGTGTCCAACTGAACATTTAAGTCCAACATTATCAAGGTATTTACATGTTCATTCAGATGTGTATATGTACACATACATGCAATAAACTATCCATTCAGGAATCTGTCTCAATAAATTTTGATGAATATATACATCTCTGTAACTACCACCCAAGACAAGATAGAGAACATTTTTATCACTCCAAAAAGCTACCTCATATCCTTTGCAAAAAAAAATCCGAATTCCCCTCCAGTCCCAAGCAACAGCTGCTCTGCTTTCTGTCACTGTAGATTAGTTTTGTTTTCCTAGAATTTCATATAAATGGAAAACAGACTGTACCAACTACTGTCTTCTGTTTTTGTCTCCTCTTGTTCCGAATCATGGTTTGAGATTAACCAATATTGTTGCATATATTAATCGTCCATTCCTACCTATGGCTGAGTCATGTCCCATTATGTGAACTTACCATAATTTGTTTATTCATTCATTCATTGATGGGCATAGATTATAACCTTCTCTAACATTTGTGTATAAACCTTTGTATAGACATGTGCCCCACATTTGACTAAAACTTAGTTATCATGGTCAGTCTTTTTATTAATTTATTTTTATACTTTTATTGATTTCAGAGAGGAAGGGAGAGGGAGAGACAAAAACATTGACAGTGAGAAAAAATTATTAATTGGCTTCCTCCTGTATGCTCCCACTGGGGATGGATCTCACAACCCAGACACATGCCCTGACAGGGAATCAAACCATAACCTCCTGGTTGATGCTCAACCACTGACCCACACTTGCTGGACTGGTCAGTCTTTTAAAATATTGGTCATTGTAAGTATTGTGTAGTTCTATCATTGTAGTGGGTTTGGTTTGCATTTCCTTGAGGGCAATTGAGTTTAAAATATTCAGGAAAAAATGTTGACTTTTTCATTAAGCAATTTTTGAGCACCTATGTTTTTTTCTTTTCGCCGGGTACCATGCTACAGGTACTGAGTATAAAATGAAAAATAATGAACCTGATCCCTACCAGGTACAGAGCTTGAACCAAGTATTAATTGCACACACACACACACACACACACACACACACACACAGATGAATATAAATGGTGACAAGATCATTAGAAATATAAATAAACCACATTAAGAAAAAATAACAGAGGCCACCAAATTCAGACAAGGAAGTGAAAGATGAGCCTTCTTAGAAGAACATTTGAAACACCCTGAAGGGTGAGTAGGAATTAGGGAGGCAATGAGGAAGGGGAGGGTGGGAGTCTTACAGATAGAAGGAAAGAGGTGTGAAAATGGGATGGAGCCACATTTTTACCTCGGTACTGAAGAAGGGCCATAGAGTTGAGAATACTGAGGCTGGGGAGAAAGGCACGTAATGAGATGCAGAGGTGGACAAGGCTGGAAGCAGTAGAGCACTTCAGATCATGGAAAGCATTTAGGATTGATTCTAAGTGGAATGGAAATTCAC
Organism: Pipistrellus hanaki; assembly: GCF_964339955.1. NCBI lineage: Eukaryota > Metazoa > Chordata > Mammalia > Chiroptera > Vespertilionidae > Pipistrellus > Pipistrellus hanaki. Next base: position 15,212,127 of record NC_140521.1, on the reverse strand, counting down.
TGGCAGGTAAGTGCATGTAGGATAAGGAAGTTACAGTCCCAAAATCTCACCCAGATTCCAGTGATGAGAATGATTTGACTGAGGCTGAGAGGGAGATACCAGCCAGTGGCTACAGCTGTGGTATAAGCAGAGGAATGAAGTGTGGCCTTGGAGGAGCAAGTGGAAATGCAAGAGTTCAAGATGAATTTTTGAGGTGAAATCCACAGGATTTGGTGATGACTTAGGTGACAGGACTGTAGAAAAGCGAGTGTCAAGAAGTTACTGGGCCTCTTCCCTGAGCAGCTTAAGTTGATGGAGGTACCCAACAGAGAGTGGGGAACATGGGGGGCAGGATTTGGAGTCCTGTAATTGTCACAACTTGTACAGAAGGCTTGAGTGACAACTACAGGGAAGGAGGTGACAGTCTTGTTGCCAGAGTAACATTTTTCCTAAGTGTGAAAATAAAGACAGTAAAAATGCACTGTGTGTGGCCATGTGCATGTGACTTAGTGTAATGTCATTGGGGTCTCCCTGTAACTCAGGGGTCCTCAAACTTTTTAAAGTGGGGGCCAGATCACGGTCCCTCAGAGAGCTGGAGGGCCGGACTATATGAACTACTAATTCCTACTGTAACACCTCGGCTGCGCTCACTGCTCAAAAAACCTGGCGGGCCGGATCAGACTCCTCTGCGGGCCGCATGTGGCCCGCGGGCCGTAGTTTGAAGACCCCTGCTGTAACTGGACACTGAGGGAAACTCAGGGCCACCCCATACAGAAGTGCAGAATGAGTACTGTCCAGCTTGAACAACCATGTACAACAGCCTTGTACAAAGTTGGCAATGCCTAGGCTCATGAGTAAAAGAAAAAGATGCCTCTCTCACAAAGGAAGGCAACATAGGGATTCTGAAAGACAAAGTTTGAGAAAAATTGGGACATTAAGGTGATTGGTGCTTTACTGTGTCGCATGTAAACAGGTGCCTAAAGGATTGTCGCCTAAGGCTGCTTGAGTTGGACCTTCAGTCACTGACAGCTTACCAGCTTTCTTTACATTGGGCAGTCACGGGGCTGCGGTTCTGTGACAGAACCTGCCTTAACAAGACGACATAGAGGCCACCAATGACAGCCTCTGTTTGCCCTGTAGAGCTGGCAGCAAAAAGTCAAGTGGTCCTGCATGTAAAGCAATGTTGATGCAGAAATATAAGTGCTAGAACAGACATGTCCCCAACAAGAAGACTGAGTTCCCTATAGTGTTCATTCTGTATAGGTGAGCATAACCTGCATGCTTATTGCCAGACACAGGGCTGAGCAATTTGCAAGCTTTATGCCACTTCTCCTCAGAGCATCCCTGGGAGGTGGGTAATAGTGTCATTCCTTTATGATATACTAGGAATCCAGGGCTTAAACCTGTCAGTTTGCCCAAGGTCACAGTTTCAGGAAGTGGCCAAACAGGGATTCAAGCCCAGGTCCATGTGACCCGTTAGTCCATGCTCCTGATGACTTTATGGCTGTTGATGGTGAGTTTATTCAAAGACAGCTTTCATTGGGCAATGAAGTTGACTGTGTTTATTCCACCTTCTCCAGCGCCCACTCCTGCTTCGACTGTTGATCTATTATATTGCTTAGAAGGTTATGCTTCATAGGCAACGGCCGTGGCGTTAAGTGCTGAGGATATGCGCTGCTCTGTGTCCTTGTTTCTATGTTCAAACAATAGGATTCAGGCCATAGAGGCAGGCCCAAGAGAAGAGCAGAGCCAAGGTCCGGGATGTCAAGGACCCCACTGCTGGAGAAGCACTTCTGCATTGCACTGTGGCCCAACACAGCCCCTCAGGACATCTCCCACTTATGTAGGGAGCCCATGTCACCAGGGGAGGGGAGAACTGGAGAGGAGAGGGAGAAAGACAGAGAGAGGGATGTAGTGGCACAGACCCCTCCCATCTATTTTGCAGAGGAGAGTGATTCTGCAAAAGCACATCGGATTAAATAAATTAAAAGAATTGCACCCCTCTGGGAACATTCTTAAAACAGAAAGTCATTGGAACCGATGTACTATTCACTCACAGCCTCTCTCCTTATAGGAAACGAATACAATCAAAATAAAAATCACTCCTCACTCCATGTAGTGAGAGGCAATAAATGGGCACAGGGAGAGATGGGGGAGGGGGGCAGGTCACAGAAGCCAGAGTGTTTACAAAGCCATTAAAGGAGAATGAATAGATCTAGCCTGGTCCCCAAAGAGAAAGAGATGTGAATTTTCACATACAAATAGGAAACGTTTAGAGTGTTATTAATTCAAGACAGAGAGCCTAATGCCCCTTGATGGGAGCTGTCTGGGTGTCTGGATAGCTGCAGCGACCCCTGCTGGCAAGAATCATTCTCTGCTGCGCTAGTCTATTTTCAGAACTGTCAGTGCTACTGGGGACCACAGGGGAAGCCTGCACACCTAACCAGGAATTCTTTCACCCCGGTGTTGCCTAGAATCTACTATAGTGCCTGGCACATTAAAAATCCTTAGCAAAGACAGGTGTGTGGCTACATGACCAAATGCATATTCTCCTATAGCAGTGGTCGATAAACTGTGGCTCTTTGGCCCCTTGAGTGTGGCTCTTCCACAAAATACCACGGCCTGGGCGAGTCTATTTGGAAGAAGTGGCATTAGAAGAAGTTTAAGTTTAAAAAATTGGGCTCTCAAAAGAAATGTCAATTGTTGTACTGTTGATATTTGGCTCTGTTGACTACTGAGTTTGCCTACCACTGTCCTATAGGAATGAACCACGATTGAATGCAAGGCACCATGATTTCATATCCACAGTAACATTGGAACTTTTTTAACCCAACCAATGGATTCTGCTAAGAAAGATGTCCCTGGTGAGACTACAGTTACCATGAGAGCTGACAGGCAAGCATAGTGGGGCGCCCACCATTGGTCCTAGTGACACAGTGGCAATGCCTTGGTTGTATCCTTGTGGGGGCTTGCCTGAGATCACAGGGTAAGGAGGAGCTTGCCAGGGGAAGAAACAGGGGAGGGACCTTATGCAAAGGGAAGGGCATGCTAAAGGCACAGACAAAAGCATTTCATGGGCTTTTGGGAAAGTGGCTTGGTGTTACCAGAAGTTGGAATGAGAGGTAGGCCTGGAGGGAGGTTGGTGGTGGAAGAGTTCTATGACAAAGAGCCTCTTATTCTGAAGAAGCGTGAGGTGATCCGCAGCCTGTGGACACCCACTGGGAGCTTTACATTTAGGAGTGCTGAGGTTTATTTTGCATGTTATATCCATAGCTCTGGCAAGATGGTGGGAGATAATTGGGGGTGGGGGGCGGAGTGGAGGGAGGGGAGACTAGAGTTGGAGATCCCAGGAAGAATGCAATTGCCTTTAGTGGAAACACCAGAGGGGCTTTGCTAGGATATCAGTAACAAGACTGATGTGAGAAAGGGGAAGGAGGTACAAGCAAGGGAAGTGGAGGCCAGGCTGTGGTCCAGTCCCTGGCACCCATGTCAGTGTCAGCACCTGGAACCCAGGGGGAGGGCCAGGTCTGCAGGGAAATCTCAGAAGAGATGCCGAGGAGGTTGGGCGCCTGAAAGTTATGCAGCCTGCGTCTTGATGCGGGAGTTCTAAGCTCATAGGAATTTTGACTGCATTAATAGTTTCGGGAGTTGTTAGTTTATATAGATTGCAGTGAGAAAAAGTCCATTTTCCATCTGTGCCTTAGTTTCCCTCTGGCATATTTATATCAAAAAGTAAACTGCTCCTCAAGGATGCAGTGGCTTCCAGGGAATGTTTATAACAATCACCACGTATTTGTACAGCGTTTTATTTTTTCCCCTAACCCACAAGTCTACAGGTTGGATAATTTTACCCAAATTTCACAGGTAACAAAACTGAGTTTCTAAGATTAAGTGACTTGGATATAACAACTAAAGTAGTCGAATCAGGATGTAAGAACTAGTCCTCTGAATGCTCTCTGGACATACTGTTAAGTCTTTGTCACCATGATTTGTTGCTATCCTTGTCACTGTTTTTCTGAAGGGACACTACCTCATGAAAGAGGATACTGAAATGTTAAGTTCACAGTGACTAAGTCGGGGTAAAGCAATGAGCCTTCATTTGTAACACTCTGAGCTTCATTGGAGACAAAGGTGATTACACGCTCAGGCTTATTAATGTCTCTGCATACGCACAGTTCTGTCCATCTGAGCTAAACCTGCAGCTGCAAACTGGCCAGCAGACAGCACGCTCAGTGCTCATCTTGATCTGGAAAATTATACAAGAGGATCAAGGCTGGCGTCTGAGGAAGAAAAGCACACATGGGCATCATCTGCCTGCTCTCCGCAGCTCCCTCTCCCTCCCTGTAAAACTGTCACCAGGCCGACAGGCTCCATCACAGCCCACCTAAAAGTCAACCACGAGCTCTCCAGTGGGCAATGTTTCATTTGTCCCCATCCTGTCCAAGGAGCTCTGTGAAAGATGGCCGTCCCCAATGGTTGCCACGGAGAAATAAATTAAATCTTGCCAAACCTGAAAGTCACCTTCTGAGGGAAGTTTTTTTGGATTCTCCACTGTATCTACCCATAGGAGCAGGAGAACATGAAGGCGCCCTAAGAGAAGGCAATGGAAACGTTGACTGATGGGTAAACACACAACATGGTAGGGAGGGGGGCACCCTGCACAGCTCCCCGCAGTGTTCTGTCCTTGGTACCCCGCAGCCCAGGGGTTAGGGGCTCAGCAGAGAGGGGCACAGGTCAGAGGATGAGCACACTCCCTGGAAACAACATAATATAGGGCTTCTTCTCCCCACTGCAGAGCTGCTCTGGTACTCCTTCTCGGTAGGGATGAGGGGTCTTCTAAGCAGGAGCCTTAGGATGGAGCAATGGCGCCAAAGGCATAATTAAGCCGTGCGAAGGCTCTGGTGGTAGCAGACATAGTGCTTCTCAGCCACCAACTGTATTTTCTAGAGCTTTCACATTTCCAACACCTTCCCAGGCATTTGATCATGTTTGGCCTGATCCTGGAAGGCAGCTGGAGCTTGAATAACTCCCAATTTGAAAGAGCAAAAGACTGAGGGTCAAGCCCTTAACAGGACCTGGCCCAGGCTCCCTTAACCCCCAACTCCCCCCACCCCCATCCCTCACTCCACCCCTACGCCTCCTAATCCCCAGAACTGACCCTCTGTTGCTTTCAAATCCTACAGGGACAGCTCCAGGAAATACGGCTCCTGTGACACGAGCCATGATCATTGTCACCCAAGGCTGTCACTCCACAAAGTGGTTTCTGGCAGCACCATCCATCGGAGAGTAAGTGGGTGCCACCCCCAGTGGCAGTGCCCTGGCTGTGTGCCAGGGATTGTCTAGAGAGGAGCGCCCCTTTATGAATAGAGGGCGTGGCTTCAGTTGAGTCATCACTGGGCATGTTGTCAAAGTCTTTGTTACAGTAATTTGTTGGTATAATTTCCCAGATCAAGATGGGCACTGAGCATGCTGTCTCCTCCTGGAGAGTCTGCAGCTGTGGGTTGTGCTCGTGTGGATAGATCTGTGTGTATGCAGAGACATGAATATGCAGGTCAGCAGGCAACGTGTGTGCATCTGCCCAGGAGGTAAACACATATGCAGCCCGCAGCCCAGGCACTCCGATGTGTGAACATCCAGCCATCCGTGCATGATGCCAGCATTGGAGGTGACGCATCACCGTACAGTGATGTCAGAGGAACCAAAGATAGCTGGATCTGAGAGTCTCAGGCTAACCAGTTTCTAACCAGTTTCATATTCAATTCCTGTGTCCAGAAGAAGTGGGGCTTAAGGGCAGTCTGTTATGTTGATCTACCCAATTGGGCCAGAGTCCAGAAAGCAACCCAGTTAGAGAAGTCTTTGTTTTTAGCATCTCATCGTCTAACTCTAATCCATACCGGATTCCTTAATGGACTTATGGATGCCTCTTCCCTTCTCCACAGGTTGCCTGCAGGCTGCTTGGAGAGGAAATTGCCAGCCATGTTTGACTTTGGGAGCTGACTTTCCCCCGGGACAGCTTAGTTGGCTTCTAATGGCAGTCAGTTCTCTCATGTTTTTATTAACTTGAGTAGGGAGAAGGGGTTGGTTTGCACGTTCTGTATTACAAACAATATCTCTATGCAGATTTGGATGGGGAAAAACACCTTTTTTGGGTAAATTTGCTGAAATATTATAAACTCGTAAGAATAAAGTCAATTATTCAGTCCCTTTAGGTTCTGATTGCAGTTTTATTGGTATGGAATTTAATAATACTTAGCACTTCATGTACCTAAAGTAGTTTACAAACATTAGCAAATCAATCCTCTCAGTGGCTCCTTACAGTTAAAAAATAATTAAATTACTTCTGATTCACAGAAGAGGACATGTGGGAAGGTGATGAAATTTGCTTCAAGTGACAGAAACGTCAGTATCTTCAAAGTAGGAAGCACAATAGGACCTGCTTCACAGATACAGGCTCATTTCCGAATGTTAACAGTCTCTAAGTATAAGAAGTGTGTTGTTTTCAATCTAAGAACCAATCAGATGTTGGCAGATTATTAGAGACAGAATGTGCCATGAGGGAAGTAGGAATGATCACAAGGTCCATTTGGTCAGAGTGTGGGAATGACCAAACCGGAGGGTAGAGCAGTCTCAGTAGTGAGGCATCGTCCTGGATACAACAGCTCTGCCCCAAGCAAGTCAAACTCAAAGGCTAACATGGGCCAAATAAATGAGGCATGTGGCCCGCGGGCCACGAGTTTGTCATGGTTATTCTACACAAAGTCCTAATTCATCTGGATCATGACGAGGGATGTACGTATTCTCAGAAAAATAAGAACATCTGCTTTCACTATGTCCTATGACTTCCCGGTCTTTTTGCCTGTTCTCCTTGAAATGTAGAGGGGAAAGTTCTCAAAGGGGCAGAGGCTTGCAAATAAAATATATTTGAAGACTAGGGTAAGTCATCAATCTGATACACCTTCATTCTGACAGAGCACTTAGTAGGGACTCTACATATGGCAATTCAACATAACTGGTCCATGATCCTGAATTAATTTAAAACCCACATAGCTGGTTTGGCTCAGTGAATAGAGTATTGGACTGCAGACTGGAAGGTCCTGGGTTCTAATCCAGTCAAGGGCCATGCTCGAGTTGTGCGCTCGATCCCCAGAGGAGGGCATGCAGGAGGTAGCCGATCAATGATTCTCTCTCATCATTAATGTTTCTATCTCTCTCCTCCCCTTCCTCTCTGAAATCAATAAAAATATATTTTTAAATAAATAAATAAAATAAAACCTACATAGCAAATTACCCCTCTGAGGAAGAGCCCATGAAGGGTTAGCATTATACTTTCTTTGGTTTTACTTTGTTTTGCCACGTCTCATTTCTGGAAAAACAACATCTTTATTTTTTAAGAAATTTTTGTGAATGGAAAAACATCATACTATGGCCTTTACATGTTATTTTCTTCTTCCATTCCATCTCTATCAAAATCAATTCTTCAATAACTACCAGACAGCAGCATGGATATAGCCTAACCAAGAGTTACTAGCTTTAAAATTAAAAACAAAAAACACCTTATCAGTAACAACCAGTGAAACACTCAATAAGGAAAGGCTCGATGATAAAGAAATAAAGAAACAACTGGTTAAGTGGAAAACACAGGCCCAGGCCTGGGAGGTAACCACCGAGTCGCAGCTCGAAAACAATTTAGTTGAAACCACTGAACGCTTTATAAGAGGAGCAAAAGGAGGCAAAGATATGTGCTCTGAGCTCCCTTCTTGCAATAATTGAACTGAACCACCCAGCAAAGCTAAAGCCCTCCGAGGGTTTCTTGTGCATGCACTGACATTGAGAAAGTGAACTTGACTCTATCAGCCCGTGTCATCCCTCAGAGATGCCTGCTGGCACGCCTCCCCAGGACGCAGGCGGCACGTAGGCAGGCGGTTCATACAGGTTTCATGTGCGCGCTTGCTGAGTTGTTGCCATCAAAAACAAACTATTATTTCATTTCTCTGTCCTCGCCCGTCACCTAGGTTCTATGCTACTTGAATACATGGTTCTCTTTTCTATTTCTCCCAAAGCAATCAATTGTACTTCCATTGTTTTCCAGCAGACCTGTCTGTTTACCATGAGTGGCCCTGCTTTAAATGGAAATAAATTAAATGAAAGTAAATAATGTATGCTCCCCCTCTCACACGTTATACCCGGTGCTCACAAGATGGTTAAATTGATTTAAGTGCCATTTAATCAAATATTGGAAACAGCTTGGCTAAAATCACCATTTCTATGTAATTCACATAGGTTATTTCTCTAGCTCAAGAGAAAAATTACACCATAATTTTGATTACAGATACCAAAAGATACTCATGCGCTCTTTGGTTGCTTTCGTGTTTTGTTTCAAAAAGAAAAAAAATCATTTACATAGTGTTTCTCTCAATATAAATAGTTGAAACTGAATGATCACAAAACAAATAAATCTAAAAACAACCAAGCAAGTGGTAGCTTATAGGATGAGGTAGCATGCTATTATTCGGAAATGTGTTCTCAAGGTCACAACAAAATTCCCCTCAGAATTTATATATGTTGAGTGTCTTTATTCCATTTATAAGATCAGATGACTATCAATTCTAATTTTGTTTACTACATTTAACACACAAGTTGGGAATAGATGCCCTCATTCATTTCTCCATGCGCTCTGCTTTCTCTTCGAGTTCCTTCCTTAGTCTTGACTTTCCACTATCTTCTATCTGTAATTCCACTTGCTAACAAGTTGGTCACAATACTGAAATATTAAGTTCGCTTAAATATCTTTTTGCTGTATAATTATGTTTTCATCACCAAGTCTGTGATCACCTCTGTGAATGAAGAATGTGGGTCAATATTTAGGAGCAAAATCCCAGTTTCTAAAGATGGGGCATATTTGTGTGGCTTCAGCCTATTTGAAATTCGGGATTCATGTCACTATGAAATGCGCTACTTCCCCAGAGCTCCCACATCCATCCTCTGCAATGATGGAGAGTCCACTCCCACAGGTGGGCACACCCTCGCCATCAGTCACCTGTGTGCTTTCCACCCACACCCAGGCCCAGCCCTCCCTGGGCTTGGCGGTCTCCCCTGGATGGGGGTCCTCTAGCCATGCTCACCCGGTTCCCTGCAAACATTCTGCGCCTTAAAGGTCACGGGAATGATCAAAGACGACGAAACATCCATTATGACGATTATATTCCAGCAGAGCCTGGCCTGCCCTCAGTTCCAGCTGCCACAGTCAGGGTCAATCAACTATTATTCTAGCTGCTTTTCACAGCCCACTGACTCGAAATTGACTGCCTGCAGCTCTGTTTTAGTGCAGGAGGGAGGGAGGGAAGGAGAGAGAGAGAGAGAGAGAGAGAGAGAGAGAGAGAGAGAGAGAGAGAGAGAGAGAGAGAGAGAGAGAGAGAGAGAGAGAGAGAGAGAGAAAAATAAATCCTGGAAGGAAATTCTAGAATCCAAAGTATTTTTCAGAAAATGAAAAATTTCTAGGGATTTTAATATAAGCCGTTTAAAAACATACAGGTGGCTTCATCAGCGCCCAAGTCTAGTCTACCGAGTAGGTAAGAACTATCTATTTTTGTGGGTAATAAGGGAAATCATAAAAGAATGAAACTGTTAACAATAGCCACTTAGTAGGGAAAGGGGAGATGCCTGCTGTGGGTCTCCTGTCCTTTGATCCTCAAGACACCCCTGAGACGGGCAATACTTCTTCCTCCTTTCCCAGATGGGGAAACTGAGGTGTCCCGAGGTGAACAGCTTTCCTGGAGACCCAGAGCAGACACCAGGCTGAGGTTTGCACAGCCACACTGCACAGCCCGTGAGGAGTGGGAGTGGTATCCTGCTGCTATAAGGGGCAGGGGGAGTGGGGTGGAGCTGGGGGTGAGTGACAAAGGTAACTACTCAGCACTCTGCTGAGTCATGCATCAAAGTGAGGCTCCCCATGCATCCTTGACTCCCAAACCATGTCTCTCTTCCCATGAAGGCAAAGGTCAGATAGTCAATCCCGCTCCTGAGTTTAAGAGGCTATGCATGGAGGCTCCCTCCCCATGATTAATGTTTCCTTTTCATCTGAGCCCCTCACGCATGGGTCTTGCAGGGTCTTCACTTCAGCCAGATGTTCCGCATCTGTCTCTATTTGAAGGATAGAGATACATGAGACCCTCAGGCAGCCTTTGGCACCTGTAGTTCCCCATCTGGGGATGGTTGTAACACAGTAACATTCCTCCTCTCCCGCTACTCTAACCGGGACCCGAGTCCTCATGGGACCCGGACTCTCATCCCTGTCCCGGAAGCCAATGACAGCTTGCCCTGTGGCTTGACAGGCGTCAGCACGTGGCGCTGAGCTGTCCTGATTTTCAAAGGCCTCCGGAGGTGTCACCAAGGACAGGATGACAGGCAAAGGAAAGCAAACTGAGACAGGTGCATGTGAAGAGAGGTTTGTTATAGGCTATCCAGCAGCTTAGACACAACAACCACTCGCTCTCCTCGTTGAAAGTGCATCAATGAAGGGGAGGTATTATTAGCCCCACTTTTCAGATTTTGGAAAAATGACCTTCCAAGAGGTCAAAGAGCTTATCAATAGTAATGAGTTTGGGGTTTGAACCTCAAAATGCTTGATTCCCAAACACACCTTTTGTTTTTATCCTTTGCAACAAAGTAAGCTTTTTTTTTTTTTTTTAACTTCTCAAAAGCAGTCAAGACCCTATGAATATTGGTCCACTGAAAAAGAATGATGGGGATGGGGTGTGAGGGAGAACTTGAACTCCTCAGAGACTGAAGCTTTTAACCATCTCTAAACTGCTATAAACCTGGTGGGGAGAGATCCAAACCTCATTGCACAGATGTAGCAACAAGAGATCAATGGCCCTGAGGCCAGTGGTGGCAACGGGTCTAGCCCACATCCCTGGGCACCCAGTTCAGTTGGAGAAAACATGGAATCAATTCTTTAGCGCTGGTTCCTTTGATGGAGTATCCACACACCTCAGGCTGACGCTAACCTGTGGAATGTGCGTGTGCACACTCCTCTCTCCATACCCATAGCACTGCACCCAACACATGAAGTGTTGCTGGTCACATGTGCAAACAAAGCATGTGCACTCCCCTTGTTGGTGTCAGAATCAGATAAGCTTCCTTGGATAATAATTCAGGGCTTATTGGCAGGGCTGATGTCCCCTGCGGGGCCACAAGTGCTGGTGAGTAATTATACCAGCAAACAATGTAGAAATAGCTCTGAGAGCTAGACTATGAGGTTAGGTGTGTTTTTTTTTGTTTTGTTTTGTTTTCTGGTTTTCTTTTCTTTTCTTTTTTTTTCTGGAAATACTCTAGAATGTGCAATATTGAATACAGTATAAAAGTCACTTCCCTTTTGTCACACTGGAAAGTTTCTCGTTTACCCCTTGCTTTTTATTAACACAAATTGTCCTAAGGCAAGGTAGATAGATATTACAAAGGCCTATGTGTAGTCTACAGAATCCATTGTCAGATTAGAAGAATAACCTCTGATTGTTCAGGTGTTTGACCAGGAGGAGACAATAACATGTAGAATAGGATGCCCTTAGCTGTCTGACAGCAAGCAATCATTTTATGCATCCTTTTCAGGTTTGGGAAAATGCCCTCAGCCATCTCCAGATGATCCAGCCCCGCTATAATGCTGGAATTGGCTTCCAGCAAGCTGGGATAAAGGTTAGGTCATGCTTTTGTTTGTTTGTTTGTTTGTTTGTTTGTTTGTTTCTGGAAATACTCTAGAATGTGCACTATTGAATACAGCATAAAAGTCACTTCCCTCTTGTGACACTGGAAGATTTCTCCTCGGTTCTGCCCTATTAGCTTGATGCCAATCGTGACCATTTTTAGCAGGTGCGCCCAGACTTCTGTGCAGTGGGAGGGTGAGGGGAATGTGCAGAGGCCGTGGGGAAAGTGTCAGACCCTCTTGTGCTGACATTGTCAGAGCCCTAGACTGGCAGCTTGCAGACCAGGGCCTGGGAGGTCCCGCCCATCGCCAGTGCCATGCACCCCACACCGGGGCCCACCTGCGTTTGTCTGGGTGGCAGATGTCCAGCCAGACACGCAAGCTGAGGAGAGAGACCCAGGAGTGATGGCCAGGGCAGCCCATCCATCGCTCTCCTCGGCTCTGTCGCTAATGAAGGCGGCCGCTGCTGGCCAGCCTGGCGGCCTCGGGGACGGCAGAGAAGGGAAAAGCCGGTGGAGACGGAGGAGGCAGCTTGATCTACAGTGTAATTACAGCTGTGCTGCGAGACAACACAAATTGGGCCCCGGTGCAGCCGTATTTCTTTTTGTCCAGAAATTAATTTTCATATCAGAGGAAAAGCCATTTAACTTCTGAAACTGAGTCGGACAAGGCAGAGAGAACGCAGAGGATGGCACCCCGGGGCCTGGGGCGGCATTCATATTTCTGGCTGAATTGGAGGGGAATGGGGACTTCCCCACCTCCCTACCTCATTCCAGGCAAAATCAAGGATCAGATTTCGAGGGAGGGGAAGATATTGGTGGGAGTGGGGCAGGGGAGGCCGAGGGGGCGCATAAAGAAGAAGAAAAAGGGGGAAGGGAGCCCTCAGCACAGACATCACCCGCGCAGACCTATTCATCTCCCCGGGATCAGGAGGGCAGAAGCGAAATGAAGTCGGATGCCTATTTTTCCCAGAGCTCTGGAGGGCAAATAAAATAACAAATAAGGAAATGCTGAAAAATCAACACAGTTTACGCGGGATAAAAATAGAGGCGCAGGGAAACAAATAGCATGGCTGGTCGCTCCTCTCCTGAGAAGTGGGGCGGAACAGATGTGCGGGCCCAGGTTCCCAGGATCTCAGAGGCTGTGGGCACCTGGTTGGATGGGGGCGGTTCCCCATCTGCTCCAGCAGCTCTGCCCCTCCCCTCCTCACTCCCCTAGAGCCCATATCACCCCCCCCATAGTGTCCCCCCCCAATCCTAATTCGTGAGAAGATGATGGATCAATGCCAGACTCTTAACCAAGAGGGACACGCCTCCTGCCAGGATAGAAGCAGGGGGACAGCTCTCTCTCCTCCTCCATCCTTCTCCTCCCGCTCCCCTCCTCTTCCCCAGGCCACCCTCAGAGAAGTCAGGGGTGCGCTATTTGAACAAAATTGAGCTACACTAATCATCCGCCTCTTTTTCTCTCCGTGATTGTGTCCTCGGCTCCCTTGCCCAGAGTGAGAGGCTTTGGCAGACACGGACCGTATCTGGGGAGCTGACAGACACCGTCTCAGGGCCTGATCGAGTGTCCAATGAGATGGAACAGAAAGCGAGATGCATTGGAGGAGGCAGGGGGCGCTGGGCTGATGGACGTGAGGAGGAGAGAGGGGGAGGTGGTGGGCAGCCTCCTGCCCCTTCTCACTGGTGCCCGGCGCCATGTAAATAGAGCCAGGCAGACAAAGCCATTTCAGTCCCTTAATAGACTATCTGCTCAGTGCCTTTAGCCTGTGATCAGGTTTAGCCTGTGAGCAGGAGGATAGATGTCAGACAGGTAGAAGACAGGTAAAGGCATGTGTCTATAAAGAGCTCATATGTGGAATCTAATGAACACATTAAACTGATGAACAAAACAGATCCAGAGACATGGAAGCATGGAACAGACTGCAGAACCTCAGAGGGAAGGGGGGCCATGGGAAGAGATTAACCAAAGAACATATCAGCATACATGCATAACCCATGGACACAGATATTTCTGCTGGGAAGACCTGGGGCAGAAGTGGGAAAAAGGGGGGCAACGGAGAAAAAAAGGGGACATCTGTAGTACCTTCAACAACAAAGATACATTTTAAAAAGAAGAGGTCTAACTATTGTTTGGTATTTGGGATACAAAGAAGCTTTGGTGACATGACAATCACATTGGACTCTAGAACTGGCTCTCGCTCAGCATCCACCAGGCATGTCCCCTTAGACAAGCCATCTTCTCAGATCTTTGTTTCTCTTTGAAGTAACGGAAATGACATCAGAGCTGGAACAACAGCTTACCCAATACCCTTATTTACTTATTTTTATTTATTTTTAAAAAATATATTTTGTTGATTTTTTATAGAGAGGAAGGGAGAGGGAGAGAAAGTTAGAAACATCGATTAGCCACCTCCTGCACACCCCCCACAGGGGATGTGCCTGCAATAAACGTACATGCTCTTGATCAGAATCGAACCCAGGACCCTTCAGTCCATAGGCCAATGCACTATCCACTGAGCCAAAGGTTTTGGCTCCTTATTTACTTATGTTTATATGAGAAAACTGAGACATGAAGAGGAGCCATGTGTGGAGGGTCACGCTGCTTTGAGTATTTACCCAGAAGTGGCTCAAGAACACGCAGAATATTTATCTCAGAAGGGAAGCCCTAAGGAGTGGCCATGACCTCTGACTCTCACTCCAGTGCTCTGTCCCCTGAGACATGAATGCCCAACGACCTTGGCCTCAGACACAAGACTAACAGAGAGAGCGACTGAGTTACAGGGCAGGACAGCATCCAAGGAACCTGCCCAGCACCGTGTGAACACAGGTGGCGAGTCTGTGTCTAGTGAAGGCAGAGCTCAGCGACACATTCTCCCTTCAGAGTCAGACATCTGTCTACCAAGACGCCCAGGAAACAAAACTTGCCTGTTCTAGCTGTTTCCTTTCTTCAGCTGGTTTGATCTCAGACAGTAAAATTCCACCCCCTCTGAGTCTGTTATGCCTATAAGCTTCATCAGAATCACCATCATGTGACTACCCTATGTGTTTTGCTTAGAAACAACCATTTTTCTTTGCTTTTCTCCTGAGTTGTATGTCTGACCAATGTACTCATTTTTCAGATGGAAAAACTGAAGGTCAAAGCCGACAAGGGTACATAGGACATGGGAAAAAGTGAGGTGTGAAGTCTCTGTTAAGATCCACAAAGCTTTCACAGGCCCCGCGGGGTGGTAGAGAAGGCGTAGGCCAGTGGTTCTCAACCTTCCTAATGTCGTGACACACAGGTTGAGAACTGCTAGCAGGGTTGCCTGAGACCATTGAAAAACACATATATTTACATTATGATTCATAACAGTAGCAAAATTACAGTTATGAAGTAGCAACAAAAATAATTTTATGGTTGGAGTCACCACAACATGGGGAACTGTATTAAAGGGTTGTGGCATTAGAAAGGTTGAGAACCACTGGCCTAGGAGCTTTGTCAGCATCCAGCCAGAGCGAGGAGTCTACAGTGTGACTCTTGTAATGAAAGAGTTTTCTTCTCTCTTCATCTTTTGCCTCCCGGCAGCATATTTTTGTCAGGATCAGCTAAACAGGTGTTACACAATCTAGCACCTCTTGAGACCTCCGTGGCAAAAGGCCATGGAGCACGAAGGAGGGAATTTTCGGGTTCTCAGGGGAGCATGTTGTCATCTATTTCTTGTTGATCTTATTAGCACCAGTCACTGCAAAGCTAGCCCCTTGATTATGTTTTCTCAGTTTTTCAATATTTTGTCATCCCGTTTCTGTCGTTCTTGGTGTTATTTTAATTACTTTTCATTCTTAGGATTGGATTTTAATTTTCTGAGCACTCCCTGGGTGATGGTGAAGAAATAATAAAAAAGGCCTAATAATCATGTGAACCCTGTGCTGCTGGTCATCCTGGTATTATTTAGATTATTAATAATGATGCTATTCGTGGCCATAATAAGAGCAGTTTCTGTCTACATGTTCATAGCATTTTAGAGAAATAGGAATGTGTGCACTCACACATCTTGGGGGAGGCAAAGGGGAGGAGACTGGGTATTCTTCATGTACCTCCCCTAACGTAAGAGAAAACAGCAAAAGTAGGCACAGGAAATCGTTGGCAGTCACCAAAATAAACAGCACAGTTGTTATGCTGGGTATAAAGGTTATACCCAGATCCACAGTTGGGGATCTGGGTATAACCTTTACTCTCTGTCCTACACAAGAGGAGGCTCAGGCCTTTAGGGCGGGGCCAGAGCGCTTTCACCACCAAACACAGGTTTGGTCCATAGCATATGCTGAGAGAATGGGAGGATGGGAGACAGGGAGGCAGGAAGGATTCACTAAAATAAAATAAAAATAAAATGTAAGTCAGAAAGGAGCAAGAGATGTACTGGGGGACCTTATCAAATATGCCCACTGGATCCCAAAGAGAAGGGCTGTTCAGCCTCCAAACCAGGTTATTCCCAGCGTGGCCATTATAAGACCAGGCTTAATCCTCCCAGGAAGTCAGCTTTTGAGCTGGTGGATGAGGTCCACTATGGATGGGAAGTCATTGGGTAATAGCTTTGTCACCATCTTCTCCTCTCCCTCCCTGCACTGCCCATGGGTCCCTTAGCTGACACAGGTGTCTATGCCCAGCAGGAATCTGCCATAGTGGCAATTGTAAGCCTACTTTCAGGTTGTCAGTAACTTATCCAAAAATCTGTCTGTGGATGCGACAAAAATTCAGAATAATAGTGTTCTTCATAATATTACTAATACCAGATGACTGCAAATTATCTTAAAACCAATAATAGGGAGATGTTAAATAAGTTATGGCATATCCATTTGATATATTGTTGTGCAGTTATTAAAATAATTTTAGTGGCTTAGGGACATGGGATGATGTTAAATGGGAACAGAACCTGGGAAGAAGAGTTGAGAGCCAGGTCAATGAATGGTGGATCAATGAATGGGGAGGTTGGACTAGAAGAGTATAACACACCTTGAAGGCCATGCTAATAGGATTTGAGTTGAACTTATAGAGATGGGGGAAATAGCACAAATTCTGTATATGAGAGTAGCATAGCTGACATGAAAACTATTTTTTTTCATTAAAATAAGCCTTTACTATATTTGGTTAATAATTATATTCATCATGCTAATGTTATAAATTAATAAGTGATTATCACCGTAATCATACTAATGTAAAACATCATTTTATACCAACATAATCAATCATAAAAGAAGCAGAGATGCCTCATTGGGAACAAGTGACTACAGCATTTGAGACTAACTTTCTCAAGCATGTATTATTTTGCAATATGGATGACTATTATTAGCCGATTTGATCCTTCTCAGAGGGAGCCTCTTTTTAATAAAAATGGAAATGATAGCTAATGCTTGTTTTCTCCCACCCTGCTTTCTATATGACCAATCAGTGTTTTAATGTTTATGCATTTTTAAATTAAATTTAGATGTGTTTCATTATCAAACTGCTTCAAATATTGGTACATCTGGCCCTGGCTGGTTTGGCTTAGTGGATAGAGCATTGGCCTATGAACTAAAAGGTCCTGGGTTCGATTCCAGTCAAGGGCACATGCCCAGGTTGTAGGCTCGGTCCCCAGTGAGGGAGTTGCAGGAGGCAGCCAATCCATGATTCTCTCTCATCATGGATGTTTCTATCTCTCCCTCTTTCCTCTCTGAAATCAATAAAAATATTATTTAAAAATGTTGGTACATCTCTATACATCTGTATACAATACAATATATACATTTTTTATACAAAAATATACATAAAATATTTTTAAAATATACATAATATTTTAAAAGTAAAATACATGCATATACACATATGGAAAAATATGTGCCATCTATAGACGACCTTGTATCCTGACCAAAATAATAAAAGTCTGCACAAACGGGTGTCGCTAAGAACTACTCATTGCCATTGAAGGCTAAATCAAGCTAGCAATGCCAAGATGATGGAATACCATAGGACCAGGTTTGAGACAATGAGACAGCGTGAACAAAAAAACCTATGAAGATAAAAACTGGAGTGAGTGAACATTTTATCAAAATTACAATGAATAGAGTGCCTTAAAATTCTCCTACTGAAACTTCACCCTGAGGAAGTACTTAGGGAAAACAACTCTGATGACCTCAGGAAAGATGAAAGGGACTGGGCAGTAGAGGACCGGAGGCAGGACCACAGAGACAGGTGAGGCCCAAATGAACCAATAGCAGCAGGAAGAGACAGAAGGGGTGGGTCCTAGAGATATTCTGTGATACAATGAACAGGAAAAGAGGCCAGTGAAACATCAGAGAGTAGGAATGGGGAGAGAGGTGATATTGACCAAGACTCCGAAGGGTCTAGCTTGGACACTTGGATGAATAAACAACAAACTGGATTAAGAAAGAACAAAATGCAAGATGAGTCTTGCCCTTTCCGTTGTGCTGAGAACTTGCTGGAGCTGATCTCATTGATCCCCCTGAGAGGCTTCTGAAACAAGTCCTTTAATTACCTTCTCTTTGCAACAGACAAATGGAGGCCCGGAGAGTTTATGAAAAAAATATGCCCAGGACCGCCCAATTAAGAAGTGGCAGGAATAGTTGGATTTGAAAGTGCGTGCCTCTTCCTGCTATGCTCCACCACGTACAGTAGGTATCACATCATCAAACATATGTACAGATAGAGGCACTGGGGGAGGGGAGGTCGGCAGAGAAAGCAGCACCAGGGCACAGACAGACACGAACTGCCGGCACAGCCAGCCCAAGAGGCATTTTCCAAAGAGGAATTTTCATCTCTGAGACTGGTGAGCAGGCCCTTGCTGCTGTCAATGCCTTCTAGTGAGCTCGATCATAGAGTCCAGCCAGCCAGCAGCCTGCCTGTTGGTACATTTCGTGGAGGAAGCTTTGCAGCCAACACTCAGGGCCAATTCTGCTCTGATTGCTTCCACTAAATCAAGAAGAAAATTGAAAAGATTGACACACGCATGCACAAGCCTGGGTGGAAGTCTGCGGAGGTGATGATTGGCGCCCCCAGCCGTGACCTTTATTTTCCATTAATGGACCTGGGTGAGTGGCAGTTGTGTTTGAAGCGGCATAAAATGAACTAAAATAAGAGGGATAAACAGGAACCCTTAAGGGCTGTTTTGCGAGGAGTCTGGAGTTGATTAAATAACATTGTACACAAGGAGATGTGATCGCAGACACAGATGGAAGATCAGCATTAAAACCAAGTGCTGACCCACCCAAACAGAGTGATTTTAAGCAACAGGAAGATGGGAGCCGATCTATATGCCTTTGATCTGGAAACTGGCGAAACATAAAGTAGCCAAAGACCCACAATTTTTGTGGTTTTCCTGGGAGTCCTCTGGGAGGAGCAAAAATAGGGTCTAGAGATTGGATGTGAAGAACAAACAAAAGCAGAGCACACACTGGGGATTGGGGCTGAGGGACATGACTTTATTTTTTTTTATTTTTTTTTAAAAAATATATCTTATTGCTTTTTTACAGAGAGGAAGGGAGAGGGATAGAGAGTTAGAAACATCAATGAGAGAGAAACATCGATCAGCGGCCTCCTGCACATCCCCTCCTGGGGATGTGCCCGCAACCAAGGTACATCCCCTTGACCAGAATCGAACCTGGGACCCTTCAGTCCAAAGGCCGACGCTCTATCCACTGAGCCAAACCAGCTAGGGCCATGCAAGACTTTAGAACCCACCGCTGTGTTCATGAAACTCTGTATTTTGAATCTGTTACCTATGTCACTGATTTTACAAAGGGAGCCTGTTAGTCTGATGTAAGAAGCCTTGGGTACCCTCTGCTATAATATTTATGGTTATAACGGAAGTGTGTGAAACCTTACTGACCAGGCTCTGACATTGGCCATGATCTTCTTGGAGACTGTTTTATTTCAGAGAGAAACCCCTGCCCTCAATGCTTATCCTAATAACCTTGAACTTTGCTCTCACAGAGGCGCTATGTATCCATCACTGACTTTGGCAGATCTTGTCTTTCCTCTCCCTGTTCCCTCTGTTACTCTCCCTCCGAGTGCAGAAGTTATTAAGGGCTCAAGGATCCCTGCTCTTCTCTCTCTTCTGGAACTCCTTCTGTGTTATGGCTCTAACATCCTCCGCTCCCTACCCCCGTTGGACGATTATTACAAAAATTCTAACTCCAGCCTTGTCTACACACACACACACACACACACACACACACACACACACACACATGCCTTTATAGGGCACATGTGACCCCTGCAGAAGGTAACCCCCAGGCTGTGCCTCCCTCTGCCCGACACCTGAGTTCCAGGCACTGGGCATGACAGCTGAGATCTATGATTTATTTGA
Organism: Pipistrellus hanaki; assembly: GCF_964339955.1. Taxonomy (NCBI): domain Eukaryota; kingdom Metazoa; phylum Chordata; class Mammalia; order Chiroptera; family Vespertilionidae; genus Pipistrellus; species Pipistrellus hanaki. The sequence goes on along the minus strand of NC_140521.1, from coordinate 15,192,109 downwards.
ACCCTTTTGCTGGGTCCGTCCTTCCTTCCTTCCTTCCTTCCTTCCTTCCTTCCTTCCTTCCTTCCTTCCTTCCTCTCTCTCTCTCTCTCTCTCTCTCTCTCTCTCTCTCTCTCTCTCTCTCTTCATGGCATCATTGGTACACAAGCCTTAGTCAGCACCATGAAAGGGATGCAGGGGGTTGCAAGACCCCCACATGGAAGTCATCTGAGTCAAGCACCGGGCTAAGATAAGCAGTTTTGAGAACTGGAACATGCTGTGCTGGGAGAAAGCATCTTTATTGCTTTAAACAGTGCCCTGGAGTCTCTTCACTGCCCTTCTTACTTGCATTTGCCTGAATGTATAGGAAAAATCACATTTTGTTCTTTGAAGAAGCATGCACTTCGATGGAGGACAAGAGCTTCTGGGAGGGGGTCAGACAGTACTCATGAGTTGTCTGCTCAACCCTCAGTAGGCAATATGTGTTTTTAATAATCATCGGGTAATTAACAGCTGTGATTCAAAGCCTTTTGTTTGGAAAAAATAATAATAATTTTACTTCCTGGAGCCAGGAGCCAGATGGTCAGCCAAAGAGAGAAGCCTCCAGCTACGAATCAGACAAGCAGGGAAGGTGAGATCCATGAGCTCCCTCATCGCCCTGCAGCTGGTACAACATCTGGACAGGAGAACAAAGCAACATCCTAGACACCTGTGTTCTCCCCAACCCCCATTTGCCCACTTAAAACTAATTACAGTATTGGTTTGTAATCCCTGCTATAAAAAGTATAGTTCTTCCCCTCACTGACTTGTTCTCAATGACCTCCTTAGAAAGATCCACTGCCCAATAGAGAATGTCAAACTGGGAAATTGTTTTGAAATATCACAGGCACGTGAATTCTTTATTTGGTTCAAAGACACTGTGTTGCCCCTTAGGCTTCTTGTTACTTGCTATCACAAGTCAGCCATCTCCTCTCCCAACCCCTCTGCTGATTCTTGTTACCTTGGGGTCTGTGATTAACAAACCACCTTTCAGTACGCATCATTGTGTCTGTAGCAGATATGCTCAGTATCTTCACAAATCTCTCAACACACATAACATACACTGATGTGTGCACGCTTGTGCGCGTGCACACACACACACACACATCTTTGGTGAAGGTATTGGAAGAGGAAAGATAACTAAAGGAGGATGAGATGAAGCAAATGATCTGAATATGTTCATATTACAGTTCTCATTAAGTCCAGTGTCTGGTCTCTTTGAGACTTGGGTATGATGGATGGACTTTATCTCATTGGCTGAGAACTGAAGCTGGACATGAATTTGAGGGTTCTGTCCTTGTTCACATGGAAGAAAGGGAGGAAGGCTTGGAGGAGGGGCGGGAGGGATGGTCAAAGAGAGGAAGAAAAAAAGGAAGAGTAGGAGTGGTCATTAATAACCTACCAGTTTTACTCTTGTTTCTGTTTACTGTGTGGTTAATATGGACCTGCCACGACCAGATATTACACCATCATGGAGAAGACCGATTCTGGCCCAGTGGCTTGTTGATCCCCTGAGTAGAGGGGGATCTCTGGTGGCTGATTCCTGACTTTGCGCTGTTACAGTGACAGGAACAATAGCAGAACTGTGATTGCCTTTGTAGTTTTGTGTTGAGGGGCTTAATATTTTAGTGGTTGCCATGACAAGCAAGCTTAAAACACCACTGGATGTGTGAGTGACAGAAGATAAGGCTTCCTATCTTTCCATGGTCAGACTCTGAAGAGATTTTCCTATCTCCAAGTTGTATTCTTTCAAGGGAATAGAGGATCTGAAACACTGAATTCCAGTTTCAGATCTGCCATTAACTAGTGTCCCTTGGTGAGTGTCATGTAACATCCAGGGCAGAGAGGTTCTGCTTCTGAAAAATTTGAAACTAATAATGAATACATGATATATTGAGATTTTAAGATACTGATAATATAAATAGTGGTCCTTCCTCACCATTAGCCAACTGTGAGACTTCAGGTATTTTCCGGGTCACCATTTCCTCCCTTGGGAAATTAGAAATTCATCCTAATGAGTTTGGCTCAGTGGATAGAGTGTTGGCCTGCAGACTGAAGGGTCCTAAGTTTGATTCTGGTCAAGGGCATGTACCTTGGTTGCAGGGACATCCCCAGTAGAACCTGTGCAGTTGGCTGCGGATTGATGTTTCTCTCTCATCAATGTTTCTAACTCTCTATCCCCCTCCCTTCCACTCTGTAAAAATAATAATAATAATAATCAATAAAATATATTTTTAAACAAAGAAATTAAAGTGACCATTACAAATATTGCAAATGTGTGACACCAACAACAGACAAAAGAGAGCTTATATTTTAGAGCAACAAATCATACAAGGAGGAAAATGTAGTTCTAACAGCCTGAGATGCCCTTATTTAGGGCTGATTCACCATAGCTCTGACCCTGTCACTCCCTGGAGGCCTGATACTCCCATCAAGGTTTGTTGAGGCCAAAGCAAGAGGAGTCAGGTGTTCTGCTGTGATCACCCCTGAAATCCCCCTCCCCAATAGAATCTGTTAGAAAGTGGAAAATAAAACACCAACATAACCATGTTTACTTCTATCAGTAGCTTATCCCTCACATTCCTCCTTACTCTCTATAAGGGTTAGCCAAATCCTTTAACTCTTGTGTTTCTAAATTGAAACATGGATTCAATTATTTATATGTCTGAAGAGTGACTGGAATCTTGCTCTGTAATAACAAGACCATATCAAAGGAATCTCACCAAATCTCCCTTTGACAGCCTGGCAGCTGGCAGGTTGGCATGTTACCGATTGTAGGTGTGGGTGAGGATGACTAGAGATGTAGGCTACAGTGCAGTGAGATGATTTGACTGTCTAGAACCTTGGAGAACATCATTTTAAACCAGGGGTCTTCAAACTACGGCCCGCGGGCCACATGCGGCCCGCAGAGGAGTCTGATCCTGCCTGCCAGGTTTTTTGGGCAGTGAGCGCAGTCGATGTGTTACAGTAGGAATTAGTAGTTCATATAATCCGGCCCTCCAGCTCTCTGAGGGACCGTGATCTGGCCCCCACTTTAAAAAGTTTGAGGACCCCTGTTTTAAACACATGATGGTGCTGACACAGACACCAAGGGATTTAAAGAATAATAAAGCAATTATAATTATACTTGCATCTGTTGTTATTTATTAGACATTGATTGTATGCCAGACATTGTATTTGGTGCTCTTCAGGCAAGTAAATAACTGATTAGTATTATTTTCTTCAATCCTCACCCAGCCCTAAGAGAGAGGCAATGTAGTCCCTATTGTACAGATTAAGAGACTAAAAGGATGGTTACAGAAGCTCCGTAATTGGCCAAGGATCACAGTTCTTTGGCACATGGAGTTGGGCCTCAAATTCAGACATATTTGACTGAGCCATATGCATATTGAATATTAATTAAGCACCTACCATGCCAGCTAATGTACTGAATTTATCATAAACATCTTACTTTATGATCACAAAAACCTAATGGAAAAAGAATTATTATCTCCATGTTTTGGGTGAGAAAACAGGCTCAGAAAATTTAGGTGACTTGTCCAAGGCTATCCAGCCAGTAGCAGGAGAAGCCAGGAATCTTCCCCAGGTATCTTTGCCCCTGGAGCCTTTGTGCTGAGCTGAATGGCAAGGGTAGCATCAGAGCATGAAGAAAATAGGAACCTTGTAGTCTTCTGGGAGCTGATCAAAGGTATTCTGCTGATTTTCTAGGTTCTTCTGGATTTCCTGAGTCACATATCCCAATTGGTCAGGAGGATTTTTTTTAAGTGGGGTAACAGCATTATGTGTTTTAAAATATATTTTCTACTGTTCTTTCTAGTTCTTAAATTATTGCTTTAATGTGTAATAATTTTTCCATAGGAGAGAAATACATTCCCCATTAACTCTAAAGAGGGAAGTATTGCTACATACACACAAACAAGAAAAAGATGGTAATTATTAGTGCATATGATGGAATGAACACTCATCTAAGTTCTCTACCCATTTAACTTTTATAAGAAACCTGTCAGGTAGGTACAGCTTGCCACCCCTATTTTTTTCAATAAAATGATTGAGTCAAAGAGAGACTACGTAATTCACCCAAAATCTATAGGTAGTAAGTAACAATAAAGGCAGACTATTTCACAATACATACTTTTAGCCACTATAATATATTGCCTCTAGAGTCAAAGTAGTTCATTCACCCAATCAACCTGGTGCTAAATGGTATTGGGAGTGCAGAATATTGGGGAAAGAGTTCAAGTTAGATGTTAGGCAAAGTTGGGTTTGACTCTCAACATTGCCACCAGCAATTGGCTGCCATATTTATTGGAGGAAAAATCTAGTCTGGTTTATTTCTCTTTATCTTCTTCATCACCTATAATACATATCTGTTGAATGAGTGAATGATTTTTGCGTGGAGCCCGCCTTACAAACTATGAGTCTGATTCCAAAGCTCAAGGGCATTCTGTTGTCCAGGTCCATCTTACAGAATAAATCAATAATTTATCCTATATACTAAAAGGCTAATATGCAAATTAATTAAATGGTGAAATGACCAGTCACTTTGACACACACTAACCACCAGGGTGAAGATATTCAATGCAGGAGCTGACCCCTGAGAGTGCCACTCAGCCAGAAGCCAGGCTCATGGTTGGCAAACAGAGGTGGTGCCAGGAGCCTCTCCCACCTCCACAGTAGTGCTAAGAATATTTGACTGAGGGCTCCCAGACTATGAGAGGGCACAGACCAGGATGAGGAATCCTCCCTGGACAGCCAGCCCTGATCAGAACTAGGTGAGATGGCCCCAATCACTGGCCAAGCCAAGGGACCCCACCAGTGCATGAATTTATGCACCAGGCCTCTAGTGAAGAAATAAAAGGCATCCAAGTTGGAAAGGAAGATGTAAAACTTATTTTACACATGATGATTGCCTTTACAGCATATCTGATGAAATCTATAAAAAGAAGCTACTACAACTGAGAGTAGCAATATTGTAAGATAAAATATTCTATGTAAAAATCACCTGAATTTCTATGTATTAGCAATACATAATCTAAAACTTAAATGACAAAGAAACAATGCTATTTAACAAAGTCATCATGAATTTAAATACTTCAGGCTACATCTACTAAAGGATATTCAAGACCTGTTCATTGAAAACAAAAATCAAAACAAAAAAACATTGCTGGAGGAAATTAAAGACCTACATAGAGATATATACTCAGCTAATCAGTCATAAACTCATTATTGTTAAGATGAAATTTCTCTCAAAATTAATTTATGTATCTAATACCATCTCAATCCAAATACTAATAGGTGTATTGTTTTTGTGTGGAAATTGACAAGCAGATTTTAAAACCCATATGAAAATGCCAAACACACATGAAAAATATATACCATTAGCAAGTAAGCACACAAAAATATGCTAAATATCATTAGTCATTGGGAAAACTCAAATTAAAACTACAATGAGATACTGCTCTATAGCTATTAAAATGGCTATAATTAACATTCCAAATGCTGGCAAGAATATGGAGGAAATGTAAAATGGTACAACCATATTGGAAAAGAGATTGGCAATTTTATAAAGAGATAAACATTCACTTACTATGTAATCCAACAATTATACTCTGAGATATTTACTCAAGATAAATCAAACCATATGACCACATAAAGACTTATTTATGAATGTCTATACCAACTGTATTTCCACCAAACAAAAACTAGAAGCAACCCAAATGTTCATCAATATGTGAATGGATAACAAACTGTTATACAGTATATTCTCACAATAAAATGCTACAAAAAAATAAAAGAATGAACTTGAGAGATACACCATGAATAAAATCTCAAAATAATCATGCTGAGTAAAAGAAGCCAGACAAAAGCAAATACATATTATGTGATTTCAAATATCTAAAACTCTAGAAAATTCAAATGAATTTATGGTGATAGAAATAAGATCAGTGGTTGTATGGGTGGGGAGTGAGATGACAGGAGGGAAGGTATGTTCACTATCTTGCTTATGGCGATTAGATTTCAACAAAATTCATGAGTATATAGATCAAATACTATAAAATTTTACACTAGTTTATTGTATATCAACTTATATGTGATTTCTTAACTACCACTTATATCTCACAAAGTTGTTAAATATAAATATCCTGCTTACATAATCAGGATATTTCCTTTATTTAATTTTTTTAAAGTATTTTATTGGTTTTTAGAGAGAGAGGAAGGGGAAGGGAAATAGAGAGGGAAACATCAATGTGAGAACTGCTTCCTGCATTCTTCCTATTGGGTATTGAGCCAGAAACCCAGGCATGTGTCTTAACTAGCAATCCAACTGGCAACCCTTCAGTGTAGAGTACGCCCAACCAACTGAGCCACACTGCCAGGCCTGCAGGATACTTCTAATAGCTCCTGTGATAGGATGAGTGGTGTTATGATGTTCAAGTCTAATCCCTGATATCTATTTATTTGATCTTATTTGGATAAAGGGTCTGTTCATATGTAATCAAATTAAGATACTATAGGTTGTGTGTGTGTGTGTGTGTGTGTGTGTGTGTGTGTCCATACATAATTCATATGTGTAAGACCTAACCTCTAGTACCTCAGCATGTGACTATACTTGGAAAGCTGGTCTTTAAAAAGGTGGTTAAGGTAGAATGAGACTGTGAGGGTAGACCTGAATGCAAGCTGACAGTTGTATTCAGGAATTTAAGACACACAAAGACACCAGGGACATGGTGATAAAAAAAAGACCATGTGAGGACACAGCAAGAGCATAGCCATATGCAAGCCAAGGAAAGAATCCTCGCAGGAAACCAACCTTGACAACCCCTGATCTGTGGTCATACTGGATTAGGGTGGTCCTTACAATGATTAGAATGTTTATAAGGTAAAGGAGAGGGAGATTTCAATGAACACAAAGAGGAGAACACCATGTAAAGACAGAAGTAGATACTACAATAATATGTCTACAAGCAGAGAACACCAAGGGTTGCTGATGACCACCAGGAAGTAAAACAAAGGTTGGAACACATGTTCCTGAAAGTTCTTAGGAACCAGCCCTGCTTGCACCTTCATTTTGGACTTCTGGCTTCCAGAACTGTGAGAAAATACATCTCTGTTGCTTTAAATCACCCAGGTTGTGGTTATTTATTATGGAAATCCTAGAAAACTAAAGGAACCTTTTAGAAACCAATTTTCCTCTCTTCCTTTCTGTAACAGAAATAACTTTCCCCATTTTCCATTTTAGTTGTGCATCTAGTAATGCTCTTAACAGACTACATCTGTCCGGCTTCTTGTTATAGTATATTCATGTGACTAAGTTTGAGCCAATGGCATATGAGCAAAGAGATGTACATTACTGGTCCTATATTTTTTCTTCCTCTTTACCAGTTGGGAATTGGTGACAATTGAAACAAACACTGGAGATGACAGAGTCACAATGGGCTTTAGCCTACTTACATCGAACCTGTCAGGTGAGAGAGAAACAGAATTCTACCCTGGTTAAGCCACTGTGTTTGTGGTGGCCTATTCCCTACCCAATGACCACACATCTAATAATTACCCTTTTCTCAGTTGTTGTGAACCTTCCTGAAGTACTTGGCCTAATTTCATGCACAAACAAGGTTTGCCGCTTTGTCATTTAAAAAACAACAACAACACATTTATTAAGTGTGACTCTAGGAATGCTTCCACTTCAAAAATTAAGGAGCCCATTTTAATAAATGTAAATGAGCATAAACCAGTAAAATGGCACCCCCACACCACCACACCTTGTTTGTCGGCCATGGGAAACAGCAGAGGCTGTGGCAGCCGGCCCTGCCTCTGTAGAGGGACAGGAGCAATGTGGTGTCAAATGTCTCATGGAGGTCATGGGTGACCTTGGACTAGAGTGGACCAAAGGACAACTCTAGGGGAAGGTATAGGGTACATATGCTACTCCTAATGGTGGCATTTGCTTTATCTATGTCTTAATCTATGTCTAAGATTTAAATTGATTCCAAAGTAAGGGGAATAAGCCCGCGTAAGGCTTGTAAATACAAAGAGAAGAGTGTCTGGCCACCTTCTGTATACACGCGTTTTAAAAGAGAAAGGATAATATGCAGAAAGGGAGAGAGAAATGTTTTTCAGAGATTGGTTGCCAAAAAAAAAAAAAAGAAAAGAAAAGAATGAATTGGACCTAGAGAAGTTAGGAAAAATCACTTGAGACACAATTGCTCCTGGTGGCAGGAAGTGTTAATGAGGCATTTGACATTTGGACTTTGCTTAATGGCGGAGGCTGAGTAGAGACAGACCGGGCTGAGCCATGCAGCTAGGCGGAGGACAATAAAGGAAATGGTTAGCAACAGAATGTGATCACGAAAAGTGACAACACTCTTTTGTGTGGAGCTGGATTGTCATCTTTTCTCTCTCTCTTTTCCTTGTGTGCAGGGCGCCCGTGCAGTTTATTTTTAGAACATGCACTCAACGATTTTCTGTTTTATGACCCTAAACATTTTCATCTCTTTATAATTACACACCCAACGTGTAGCATGACATCTTATTTTCTCATACAAAGACAGATTGAACTCCCGGCCTAGGCTGTTCTAAAGAGGCCGTTGGCAGCAGCTCCGGTAGACGGGATGGGATACTGGGGGCACATACACCATCACAAGCATGCTGAACCCCCACCCTGTTCAGCCTGGGCCCAGAGCCCGCCTTCCACGGACCCTCCCCTCAGTCTAAAACACTACCCAGGATTCTGCAGAGGAGTTGTGTGCTGTTCTTTTCCTTTCCTCCCCTTTCTCTCTTTTCCCTCCCTCCCTCCCTTTCTTCCTCCTTCCCTCCCTCTTCCTCCCTCCCTTTCTTCCTCTTTCCCTCCCTCTTCCTTTCTCCCTTTCTTCCTCCCTCCCTCCCTCTTCCTCCCTTCCTTTCTTCCTCCCTCCCTCCCTCCCTCCTTCCCTTAATTCATTATTTATTTCCAATTTTCACTTGCTTTCATCATACAAGTAAAATATGTCCACTACAGAAAAAAATCTTCCATGATGGAGCTATAACAGTCACTGCTCTCTCAGAGACTAGGTGTCCATGCCTCACACTGCGGAATGGTGAATGGATAGTAAAAATCATAACATAAAATTTTTTATGTTATGTTTTTATTTATTTTCTTTCCACAAGAACATAAGCCCCACAAGGGCAGGGGCTTTTGTTGTTTGGTTCACTTATGCATTCCAAGGGGTTAGAACTGTTTTGCTTTTTTGTTTAATACTAGAGGCCCAGTGCACGAAATTCATGCATGGGGGGTGGTGTCCCTCAGTCCAGCCTGCACCATCTCCAATCTGGGACCCCTTGAGGGATGTCCGACTGCCCCCTACTAAGGATGTAGCCTGGGCATGTGCCCTTGACTGGAATCGAACCTGGGACTCTTCAGTCCATAGGCTGATGCTCTATCCACTGAGCCAAACCGGCTAGAGTAGAACCGGTTTTGGTGAATGAGTGAACATGTGACTTCAGGATTGGCGTCAGAGTCACTGTATGTAACTATTCTACTGAGACTGGGCATTTAGGTTATTTCCACTATTTTTTTGTTTTGTGGAACGCTGCAACAAATAGCCTTTTGTAAAAACCTTTTATTAGTTATAGTCTAACCGCCCTAGGATTTAATCCTATAAATATGAAAACCAGGTAAAATGGAGTAGGTATTTTAAACCTTTGTTGCACGCAGCCGAACTGCCTTTTAGCTTGCTTTTCCAACAGTAGTGTTTAAGAATACCCGCTGCTAAGAGAGGGAGTTAACATTTTTGTAACCTTTGCCAATCTGTGAGGCAAAACCAGGCCCATTTCAATCTTGCATTTAATTTAAATTCCTTTGATGAAAAGTGACGTGAAGTTGTTGTTATGTTTCTTGATTATTAACATATTTTAACTAGTTCTTTAGATCCTTTGCTGGTGTTACTATTGAAATATTTGTTTTCTTATTGAATTTTGAAGTTCATTATGTGCTAAAGATGTTAACAGTCTGCTGTCCTGTTAAAATCATCTGCCCAGATGATTGTACGTTTGACATGCAGAGGGACTTAATTTTCACGCTGCCAAGTTCATCAGCCTTTCTTTCCTCCTGTCCTTGCTTTTGCACACAGACAGTCCTTCTCCATCTGGAATCCCCTTGTAGATTTACTTTGCATTTTCCTGGCTTCGTATTTTAATTTCTGCTCTGTAATCTAACTCTAATTTTGGAGTTGGCTCCACATAGATTTTTACACTATTGTAAAAACTGCAGCACTTATTGAATACCCCTTTCTTTCCTAACCGATTTCTGAAATTGTCATATTCAGGCCCCAGATCCTTATATTTCATAAGACCATTTCTGGGCAATTCATTCTGTTACATACATCAACCTATTGATGTGAAGCCAGAACCCCTCAGTTTGTGTGTGGTTTGGTGAAAGGACTTAAAATATGTAGGGCTGAGTCTCCAAACCTCCAATAGGTTTCTCTATGGTTCTCTATTTTATTTTATATTTTGGGTGTGGCCAAAAGTGAACAGTATTCTCCCCCAAAGGTTATTACACACACACACACACACACACACACACACACACCCCAAACAAACAAACAAACAAACAAACAAAAAACAAGACATAAAACTATCAGAATTGTGCTTGGAATTGCCTTAAAACTCTAAAGTCATTTTAGAAAAATGGGCATGACAATACTATTCAATCTCCTCATCAGAAAGATAGTCAGCTTCTCCTTTTTTGTTTGCTGTGGTTGTTGTTAGTCACTGTCTCAGCTGATTTCCCATCTCTCCAGGTGCTTTAGCAGTCTCCCGTGCCCTGCAATCCAGAGCATGGGTTCCACCCCCAGCCCCACCACTTGCTCACTGCATGATCCTGGACAAGATACTCTCTCTCTTTAAATCTGTACGTTCATCTGTAAAACGGAGTGATCGCAGCAACTACCTTTAAGGTGGTTTTAAAGATTAAACAGGAGAATTATGTCCAACGCCCTTGGTTGTGGGACTAAGTGAGCAATTACTAAACGCTCACTCTCAAAACTTAGCACATCCTGATCCTTAGCATCTTTGCTCTTGAAGGGGAAGAAGCGAAGGTCTTGGAGAAGCAGAATCTGATAAATCGGGAATTTGAAAAGTGGACCGACTCTTGGTGAAAGAGAGATCAGAGAGCTGATGTAGGGATTGCCTTCAGGTAATCAAATCCTCTGCTGTCAGAGTGGGGTGGAAGGGGAAAGACACCGAGGCTGAAGAGAAGGATTTGGGGGCTGTTTCCAAGCATCCTAGGGGAGGTTGAGGGGGTCCTGGGGGAAAAACAGCAGGTCTTCCCCACCAGGGTGGGGTGCCTAGTGTGTGCCCCTTGGGGTCCCCCAGACCCCAAGCTCAGAAGGGCCCTGAATTTGGTTCAGGCTCTACTATTGCCATCCTGCTTAGTGATTTGTGAACAAGAGTCCCACATCTGCATTTGGCACTGGGCACCATAGGTTGCTGGCCTATCCCACCACTTCCATCCTGTGCCTGGTCCTCAGTCCTCAGCCAGCCTCCTGCTTATTCAAGCCCTTATCCCCAGGCCCCACTGACTCAGCATGAAATTATGAAGTGAAAGGGCTCTCAGCAGGGCACTTGCTGTCAAGTGAAAAGAAGAATCAAGAATGCACTTTTTCTGGAATGTGAGTACTGAAAAACATTGGTGCAGAGTTGAAATATAGGTGGTGATTTGCAAACCAACTGGACACTGGGATCTTTAAAGAAAGGATAAAAAGTGAGAAAGAAGGGACTATTAGAGAGAAGCTCAGTCATTGCCTGCGATTCTATTCCTGTAGCTCATGGCAAAGCTGGCGCATGTGCGGAGTTGTTGCCTCTTTCCCTCAATGGTGCCAGGTGCCACCCGGGGACCTGACTACTTCCCTCTTAGACGTGGGTGATGCTGTGGAACAGCAGTGACTGGGGAGAGGCGGAACCACATGCACTGAGGGTCTGTCCTATGCCCTGCATTGTGCTAGGACCTTTACCAAAAGCTTCCAGGTATTGCCACAATGGCTCTGTGGGTGGGTGGTATTATCTCCATTGTACAGGTGAAGTCACACGCAGAGTAAGTAGCTACGAAATGGGATGGATTCCTGGGTCTGTCTGTCACCAGCTATCTTGTTCTTTTTCATGTAACACAATGTCCTCTAACTGGAAAGGGAGGCGGTGCAGTTCTCAGACTCAACTTCCCATGCAGTTCTCAGACTCAAGGCTGTGCTAAGTGCATTCCATGTTTTAACTCTCTCAATTCTCTCAATGAGACCCGGGGCTCAGAAAGTTGAACTTTTATAAGGACCCGCAGCCGTTAAGTGGCAGAACCAGGATTCAATCCCACACAGTCTGTCACCACAAGACAGACCCTTTCGTCGCTCTAGGATGTTGCCTCCTCTAAGAGAAACTGGGACAGGGTAGAGAAACCTCCGTGATTAAATACAGATGGAAAAAGGTCAAGGGTGATTTCTGTTTCATGGCTGAGCACTAGGTGGGAAGACGGAGTCATTTAATGAAATGTGAAAACAGAAGGATGAGGCGTGGGTTTTAGGGGAGTGATTGTGGCGTCACTTTCAGACATGCTGAGTCTGGGCTGCTTGGAAGACATCTCAGAGGATGCTATCCAATAATAGCATCTTCATTACAAGGTCCCTGTGAAGATGAGATGAGTTAATATGCAGGCAAATTGCCTGGCACGGAGCAAGCACCTCATAAGTGTTTGCTATTCTTATGGCCCAGTAAACAACTGGGTCATAGTGGAGCTAAGATTAGTATGACCCAGTAAGCAACTGGGCCAAGTGGAGCTGAGAAGAGGGATCTTAGTTGGCTAGAGATAGAAGATGAAGAGCTCTGAACTGACCAAGATGATACCGGACGTAATGGGAGAAAAGAAGATCTCGTAAGATACACAAATGGTCTTTGACATATTGGATAAAGGCTGGTCCCTAGAAAGTTCTGGAAGTTTTAACAAAGAGGAAACACTTCTTTACGTTTGCAGTGAAGAATTGGGTCTCTGAACCAGAAAGGACAATTCCTTGAGTGGTAACCAATATCATCAGAAATAACCAATAAAATATTAATGAACCCAACTCTTGGAAAACAAGGACCACAGTTATCCAAACTTCTCTCTGTAATGCCTGAATATAATGTTCACCAGATCTGTGCCCAGCATCATCATACATTAAGAACTTCCAAGACCCTCAATTAGCTTCACACCCAAATATGGTACCCAAGTCTCTAAGTGATCAAGAACCCTGGTCTTCAAAAGCCATGGTCTCATTCAAGACACTAAACACACACACTCACACACACACACACACACACACACACACACACACACACCCCATACATACAGATGCTCAATATCTTCTGATTGCTGCTTTGGCCAGTGACTAATGAGGACTTCTCCTGATCTCAGAGATCAATATGGACGTCCTGCAGAAAGCTGTTTGTGCTATTGCTCTAGATTTGAGGTCCCCCCATAGTTCTTTACTCTTGCTCTACACAGCACTCATCCTCTGAATTGGTCTTTCTTCTTAGACCACCTAGATCAGTTAACTTACTCATCACCTCAGGACCTAGCATAGTGCCTGACCACCACAGGTGCTCAAAGACTCTCATGTAACAAAAAAATCATTGGAACATGCATTTTAACTCCAGCATCTTTTGTACGGTCTATGCCCACTTCTGCTTCCAGATTAGACTCAGAGACTCAGTGAGGACTTAGCGTTCTGTGTTCCTCTTTGTCCAATATTAGAGTTTTGTTTGACTCAGTCAACTTTGTTGAGGTATAATTTACAAACATTAAAAGACACCCAGTGCATGGATTTTGACAACTGTATACACTTGTATAACCACCATAAAAAACAAGGTACAGATCACGTCTATCACCCTCAAAGGTTTCCTTGTGTGTTTCCCCAGTTAATCTCCCACCCATGCTCGCAAGCTCCATGCTTCAGGCCAGAAGCTTTGATGCTTCTGGGGATGAGACCAATCAGGTTTCTAAAAGCAATGAATGAGTGCTGATCAGAAGACCACTGTCATGTAGGAGGTGAAATATGTGATTTGGTGGCAAAGAAAATAAAAGAAAACAATAATGCCTGAGTTGGAAAGCATGTTGGCAAAGTCAGGAAGGGTAGTTTGTTTGGAGCAGAGGTTTTGAGTCAAGAAGAAGCAATCAATGCAGTTGATGAGACAGGAATTGATGGAGGTAGGAATGCAAATATCCACATAAGTAGGGAACACTGGAGATGTTGCAAGACCCTTCAGGTGAGGGTACCCTCAGGCTCTGCACTTTACTGAACTCAGTGAGGCACATAGAGCAACACAGGGAGCTGAGAACTTCCTCCTAAGACAGGAAGCCCCTCAGCCACTCCGGTTGCTGCATTGCCTTCTTTGACTCAGATAGAAGCTGCTGTGTCAGGCTCCTTCCTACTCTCTCTTGCCTGGTTAGACCCTTCAGGTACCAAGGATTGCTGATCCCCCATCTTTCCCTTTCTGACTGGTTCTATCTTTTGTTCCAGGCCAGTCATCTTCCCAAATGATGAGAGAGAATCCTTCAGGACTAAGAGGTGACAGAAGGAGCCTGAGTTCCTCTGTTTCTGTTCATTTTAAACCATAATTCTCTGTAAAAATAGCAATACAATTTCAAAGTATAATCCAGATGCTGTTTAGAGGATTTCATTAGATACATTTTTTTCCCCAAACAAGTCACATCAAGGGAGGCGGTCCAGAGGAACTTTAATACTTCTCATCGAGAGATTGTTCCATTTGTGTTTATAAATATATCTGCATTTATAGGAAATGCCTCCCTTGGAAGACAAACTAGAACATCAACTTCTCATAAAAATGTTGTGATCCATTGGCAAACCCTATTTTGATATCTCCCCAGTACAAGGCAGGTTAGAAAGATCAGCTGAAATGTAGAGATTGGAAAAAAGCAACCGAGTAACTTTACAGAGGATGCCATCTTCATTCTCTCAATTTTCCTCAGCAAATCAAATCTTGACCACAGTGTAAGAAGTAACTACCGTAGAATGTCATTGAAGAAATACCCTTCATACAGACACATGGCACTATCCTGAGAGTAAGAACACAGGGGTGCTAGTCCTGACTCTAATGTGACCTCGCTGTGTGAACCTTGGAAAACCATTGCTTTGATGAATTGGTTCTTCTTTCTTTCCTATAAAATTATTACCTAAATATTTAGGACTTTTTTTTTTTTAATTTTTCAAACATTTTTTTTTCCAGTGGGGAGTGCCTGTTCTTTAAAGGAAATTGAAATGGTATCATCTGTAAAATGGGGATAATTACAGCATCTGCCTCCTGGTGTTGTTAGGCGGGTTGAATGAGCTACTTTAGGGAAAGCAATTAGAGCAGGGCTTGCACATAGTACCAGTCCTCAATAAATGTTAGCGGTGGTGATGCTGCTGCTAATGATGATGATGATTGCAGGAAAATAAGGGCTTTCTCTATGGACCAGCAACAAAGAGGGAACTTAAAAATAGAACAGCAAGAGCAGTGGCTGTGCTTCCACTGTCCAGGGCTGCGGGAGGGAGAGTGGAACTTCTGGTGGAGGTAAGAGGCCAAGTCTTAGCAGGAACTTGGGGATGGAGACTGGGACCTGGATGACATTTACACATAAAGTTGGAGCCTTCAAAGGCCTCCAAGTGTTGGATCAAAACAAATTTCCATAATTAAGCTTGGGGACAGCAAGTGGGTTGGGTTTTTGATTTCTGCTCCCTGTGCTGACTCCCTCCTGGGGCTCCTGGCAGAGGCAGACACAGAACTGCTCTCAGAGAAACGTGCTCTCACCACAGGCCATGTAGGTGTTCCAGTCCCTACGTGTTCCTGCAAAGGATGTGCTCATAATCCGAAATTACCAACCACTCGAGCAAACAACCACCTTCTCTTAGGTCCCTATAAACTGTAAGTCATCACATAGCTAAATAGAGACTATGGAATAATTCATCTTAAAATATTTTAAAAAGCAAGTCTCAGACACATGATATTGCAAGATGAAAAAAAAATGGGGAGCCTTAAAATAGAAAACCTTTCAAAATAAGTAAAGGAAGTTATGGCAATTTTTAAATCTCAATGAATGGTTAGGCATTATCAGAGAATTACCAAATGAGAAATAAAACTTGGGAAGTCACCCAGAGAAATAAAAATGGAACATATAAAATAGCAATTAAGAGTGAGAAGACCCAACACATGCCCAATAGGAGCTTCAGAAAGAGGGAGCTGAGAAATAACATTTGAAGAGATAATAGAAGGTGAAGAATTCTCTAAAATTACTAAAGGACCTACGCACTGAAAATAATCAGCCAACATATGAACCATTCAACAGTGATGTGCTCTTGAGGAAGCCGTCATGGTGGGCTCAGCACACCTCTCAGAACTGCCACCACCACACCCAGCTGGTGTGACATTCATAGTTGAATGTCAACCTATGAACCAGGAGGTCACAGTTCAATTCCCAGTAAGGGTAGATGCCCGGGTTGCGGGCTTCATCCCCAGGGTGGGGCATATAGGAGGTAGCCAATCAATGATTCAATGATTCTCTCTCATCATTGTTGGCTGTCTTTCTCTCTCTCTCTCTCTCTCTCTCTCTCTCTCTCTCTCTCTCTCTCTCTCTCTCCCTTCCTCTCTGAAATCAATAAAAAAATATACTAGAAAAAAATGCCACCATGCAAGCAGTGACAGCAGTGGCCTCCAACAAAGTCTGAGAGGTACAGTATGAATGGCTCTGGACTGATCTATCCCCCTATTCAAGTCCATGCCAAAATTGTGACCAATGGGATTTTTGCTTTGACCACATTGGTTGCATTTCCTGGGCATCCTCCTCCTGAAATTAACCTGGAGAAATGTTGGAGGACAGAATGACATGTGAGTGATGTCACGCCACTGTGCCCGGGCGTCCTCTCTCAAAGGCAACCTCCCCTCCCTGCTGTGAGGAGTCTTGTCTCTGAAGCTTCTCTCCGCTCAACCCAAGATTGTTCCCCCAATGTGCCTCCTCAGGTTCCCGTCTCCAGTGCCGGGGGCAAGGTGACATTCCCTGAGATGTATGATGATTGTTTTTGATAACCTGAGGAATGCCGGTCCTCTAAAAGCCTCGGCACTCTGCTCATTTTCTGAGTTAACCCTGGCTTAGCACAGATTTATTGATGAGGTGTGTGGTTTGCTCTGTGTATGTGTGTGTGTGTACACTCGAAGTGTGTTTGAGACAACAAAGGTGAAGGAAGAGAGAAAACCAATATTTATTTAGCTTTCCTATGTGCCATCCCTTGAGCTAATTAATGTCATACATTCCAACTCTTTCCGTTCTCATAGCAATCAGATGGGGAGGGTATTATCCTGCTCAGTTATCAAGGAGGAGAATGAGAGCCAGAGAAATGAGGTAGCAGGGGGAGGGGCGCTTAGCTATGACTCTAATTCTTTAGGGAAGAAAAGACAACAAAATGCTGACAAGAATCCAGAATTCCTATGTAAACAGAAGCACAAGACTGTGTTTCTGGGAGAAATGGAATGCTCTCTCTCTCTCTCTCTCTCTCTCTCTCTCTCTCTCTCTCTCTCTCTCTCTCTCTCCACCTTTTTATTGACTGTATTGCGGTGACATTGATTAACAAAATTATATAGTTCTCAGGTATACAATTTTATGACACATCATCTGCATGGAATACTCTTTTCTTCAGAGCCTAGAGGTACCTATGCTGGTGTAGCTGAAATCTCTCAGACAGCCTGACCCCAGCACACCCCAGCTCCCACAGAGGACCACTGAGGCTGTGCCTGCCCCGTCACCAGACGAATTTCCTGGGCTCACCTGGCACTCTCCGTCCTAGTGCCCCTTGATCCTCTCACAGCTCTGCCAGAGCTGCCTGCCTCATCCTTCTCCTAGTCCTCGCTGGGCAGCGAGCACCCAGCACAGTCCCAGCACCAGCTCTGCCGAGGAGCCGAGCTCCCTCTAAGAAGAGCTCTTGTGGTCCCGAGAGGAAGCAGCCGCTGGCCCCACAGGCAGGAGGCCGGCTCTCTCCTGGCCTGGGATCTCACAGGTACAGCTATGCTTTGTGTTGGGGAGGATTTCGTTGGGTGGTAATTCGGTGTGCACTTCTCCAGGCTGTAAGGCGAGCCTTTCTCATGAACGCCAGTCCTGCCTCCCCTGAGTGGGGCTGAAGGGGGGCAGGGAGAGTGCACTGGGACTCAGCCTCCTCTACCTCAGGGTAAGGAGAGCACAGCACAGCGGCAGGTGCACAGACCTGGGGGCGGGGGGGGGGCGGTTATGGCTGTGCTGCCTCAGGACTTTCAACCTCTCTGGGCCTCAGTTTCCTAATGTGAGAATAGGGATAGTAACCCTACCCTTGGGGCTTCCCCAGGACTATGTGGGAAAGGTCCAGGCAGCAGCTCAGTGACAGTCATGCTCAGACCCTTCAGGTTCAGCCCCACCTGCCGCTCACTCTCCCTCGGTTCTCAGGAGGGTGTCTGATGAGCCTTTCAGAGACGCTCCCTGCCACGGGTCTGCCGCCTGAGAGGCAGATACATATCCTATTTCGTAGACAAAGAAGACTGAGAGGCTTGGTGTGAAAAGGTAGGGGTCTGGGCTCCACCGTCAAACCTGACACCTCACTTCCTGGCAAATCACGTCGCTTCTCTAAATGGCTGTGCTCATGTGAACATGGACCACCTAGGGCTGCCCAAGGTCGCTAGGGGGCAATGCATGTGGACACGCATGCAGACACGGGGCATCCTTCTTTCAGGAAGGTCCTGGGCTGACCCAGTCTAGCCTTCAGCATCATCACAGGGGGGACTGGTGGTGGGCACACAATGCAATGCAATACAATGAGCCCTGAAGGCCGGGGGTGTCCATGGCACCAGGGCTCCTCTGGCTTCTCAACACAAGTCAGTGGGATTACAGGGATTTTTTTTTTTTTTATCCAAATCCTTGTTCTGACCATGCGCCCGAACATTTTACGGTGAAAACGCCCTGGACAACACAGTCTGCATTTCCCTCCAGTGGACAGCTCTCTGCTCCATGCCTCCCTGTGTCTGGGCCTGGAGGAGGCTGCCGGCCTTTCAGCCCTTCCGCCACTGCCCTCTGGTGGCCGTAGCTGGCAATGACACATTTTCAGTGCCCGCGGGCGCTCTGGCTCCCAGGCCCCGCCCACGCTGTGGCTCTGGGAGGTGTGTTGTGAGCCTCATTCAGGCCCCATCCCCTCTAATCCGGAGCGATCTTCTAGGCCATTCTGAACAGATCCCTCCTATTGAAAGTCTTTTATATATATGTATATAATTGATTTTTTACAAAGAGGAAGGGAGAGGGATAGAGAGTTAGAAACATCAATCAGCTGCCTCCTGCACACTCCCTACTGGGGATGTGCTTGCAACCACGGTACATGCCCTGGACTGGAATTGAACCTGGGACCTTTCAGTCTGCAGGCCTACGCTCTATCCACTGAGCCAAACTGGTTTCGGCTCCTACTGAAAGTCTTAACATTTGTCACCTCAGGAAGGCTCACGATTCTTGTCATGACATAAATACACTCCTTCTGTGATACCTCCTTTGTCCAAATGTCCAGTGTCTGACCAGGGCGTCTATCCATCAGGGGTCCCTGTGGGACTCCGAGAGGACCGTGCCCGGGGTGCAATCTTGGAACTGTTTCCCACTTTCTCACTCAATGCCCAGTTCCTGCCCCAAACTCAGCTGGCAAACCCATCCAAAGCCCCACACGGATGGATGTCACCTCCTCAATTAGGACCTTCTCTGGCAGCCCCAAGCCCATTCATTCCAAGTCAGCTGCGCACCGAACCCCATGTTCTCAACTCCTACATCTCCCCAAGGGGCCTGGGTGCTCCGGACCCCGGAGCCACATCACTAGCTAGCCATGTAGAATTCCCGCTGGCCGCCCCAGCGCAGAATTCAGTGTCTGGCCCACAGAATTCACTCAGTAAACGTGGTGAAATGAGACATCACAGCTAGCTTGTGAACCGGGAGAATGGCAGAGGCTGCCAGGGTGAAACTTAGTCACAATGACTTATATCCGCACGCTGATATAACAATATCTCTAAACGTGAACTGCATATGAGGCCTGTGGACTGCATATGAGGCCCGTCTGGTGCTTTACATTAATATTCTCATCCAAAAGGCACAGCTCGCTTCCCCTAGCCCTGTCTCACTTGATTTGATGGAGACAACCCCCCTGGAGGTGGGAGGTGTGCAGGCATCGGATCTGTCTTGTAGACGGGAAAACCAAGGCTGGGGACAGGCTGGTGGCGAGCGTGCAAGGATGAGGTGAGAGCCAGGCCTTCAGACCCGTTTTTGCAGCCTCGATCGCAGAGACAACAAGCGTGTGTCTGCTACTCCTTATTAATACCCTGCCGCCTCTTCCTGACAGAGGCAGGCCCCAGGGGAGGAAGCAAACACAGAAATGTGCTTTGCCTGCAGACTCGGGCTGCGCAAGCAATCACAGCCTCCTCTCTCTCTCTCTCTCTCTCTCTCTCTCTCTCTCTCTCTCTCTCTCTCTCTCTCTCTTCCTCCCTAATCAATTATGGAGGGAATGACAATGAAGACAGGAGGGGGCAGAGAGACTCAGAGTGACTGCAATTCATTGCAAAGATCCCAGAGGCTCAATTCCTGCAGCCACCTACCCTGCTGGGAGCACGGGGCAGAGAGAGGTAGGGGTTGGTGGCTGACAAGGAGACAAAGGAAAAATGACAAACCCAGTGAGTGAGTGAAGGTGAAATGAGCGGTGCTCCGCAGCAGATGGGGCTGCGGCCGGGTAATTTTCTCCTGTCACCTCCCCTCAGGTAACAGATAATCCCGCCGCTGTCGGAGGGGAGGGGGGCACGCCGAGGCAGGCTCAGAGCTCCGGGTCTCCTTCCTGTTGGGAAGCCGTGCCCCCCATCCTTTAACCTGTCGTGATGATAAAAATCGTAAGAGCCCCAAATTTTTGCAAGACGTACAGCGCCGACTGAACTCAGTCCCAGGCCGCGCTGCTATCTGTCAGCTGTCAGGGTGACAGGCAGATTTGTAAACGCTCTGGCTCAGGCGGGTTGAAGGTGACATTTTGCAGCGGGGGACTTTTTTCCCTGTCCCTCACTGACACAGGCTCAGAACTAAGACAGCAAGCACCCTGACTGAGCCCTTGACCCTCAGGCTGGAGACTGTGGCTCAGTCCTCTGCCCACTTCTGCTGGACCCCAAGCACTCCAAACACCCACATCCCTGTGGGCCAAGTTCCATACCACGCCCCTCCAGGCCCCTCTCCTCACAGACCACGCCCCTCCCCAGACCACGCCCCTCTCAAACCCAGGCCACGCCCCCACAGCGTCTCCTCAGGCCATGCCCCGCTCATCCTTTCCCAGGCCACGCCCCTCCCCATCCATTCCTAGGGGGCCCAGGACTTTCCTTATGATTGGTCTTGGCTGATGGTCTCTCTGCTATTGTAAATACTTGCACAAATTAATTAACCGTGATATAAAAACTGAGAATTACGACTGACTTCATGTAATGGCCCCGCCATGCTATATTTTGGCTGAAACACCTAAAATTAGCCTGGATGCTCAGTAACATTCGTCCCTTTGGAGTCACTAAACCTTAGTCAGGTGTCTGTTTGAACCCCTCTTTGCTTAGGATTTTATTCTCAGTGTCTATAGCCCAGGAAGGTAGGGCTGGCCTGGATGGTGGAGGAGGGGGGTCAGGGCAGCCCCTCCTGGCTCTTGCGGAAGGAAGGAAGGAAGGAAGGAAGGAAGGAAGGAAGGAAGGAAGGAAGGAAGGAAGGAAGGGAGGGAGGGAGGGAGGGAGGGAGGGAGGGAGGGAGGGAGGGAGGGAGGGAGGGAAGGAGGGAGGGAAGGAGGGAGGGAAAGAGGGACGGAGGGACGGAGGAAGGGGAGAAGAACATCAATTGCTTGCCTCCTGTACATGCCCTGACCTGGAATCAAACATGACACCTTCCAGTGCCTCGGGAGGACACTCTGACCAGCTGAGCCACACCTGCTGGGACAGTTTGATCTCTTTAACCGGGGACCCCAGCCTCTCCTTGCCAGCTCTGTGTGCTCCATCTGATCAGAGGGGCTCAGGGTCAGGTGTGCATGAGGGGAGACCCGTGGCCTCAGTCCTGAGTATGGAGCCTGATTTCCTCACTCTCCTCTTGGGCAACGTTGGTCCAGCCCACAGCCCACAACCCACAGCCCACCACATTAATGTACTATCAAGTTTCCTCACGTGCAGACCAGGGAGCCACCTGTGTCAGAGAAAACACCCCCCGCCTGGGCAATGCCAATGGCTCCTGCCTATGCAACAGCTCCGCCTAGTGGTCAGCCGCAACTGGCAACTTAGTTTTCTCATGGACAGAGTGGAGGTCAGGATGGGACCCACTTAGAATAATTATGAGAAAGGCACTAAGTGAGCCATGTAATAAAGTCATTAGCCCCCAGCGCCTAGGAGCTACTGTTAGTGCTGCTATTCGGTGTTATCTTTTGTGATATGAAGGAAAGCAAGAGTATAAAGTGCTGGTATGATAATAATTTCCCTATTTTGTCCCACCTCATCGTCCTGTCAGCCCCTGTCCCCTCCCTGCAGAAGTCTTGCTGGACCCACCCCTCTCAGGAGGGTGTCCCAGGCCAGGCCAGCCCCTCCTCCTGGCCTTCACCTCCACCCAGAGAGACTTTCAGGGGAACTAAGCAAAAAGTAACATTTGGGAAAACAATTCCACAAGAGAAACGCCCTAAGTCTGTCCTGGGACTGAGCTAGCCTTTGAGGGAAGGACCTGAGAGGTAAAGAAAAGAGATTCTGTCCTGCGCTGGGATTGCAAGGGGCATATATTCACTCTCCACCTGCTCTTCCCCTTGGACCAAGCCTCCCCCATCCATCCAGTCAGGAGGAGGAGGTTTCTTAGAGTTCAGGCCACACTGGGATTAAAGCAGGGACAAGACAGCTCCCCTGCTACCCATGTTCTTGCCACCTGTGTCCCCAGGCTGTCCCTGCACTCCCCACCCAGAGCCACAGGCTATGGCAGAGGTCATGGGAGAAAGGATTCAAATTTTCCCAGGAGCAAAGCCTGGCTCCCTGCCCTCCTCTAGCGGTCCTTCCTTCCTTGGCCACCAGGGGGCGGCCGGGGGTTTTAGTTACACATCCAGCCTTGGCTCTCACTGAAGGGCATAGACATGCAAAATTAAAACTAATTACATCAGACAAGAACTGAATAAATAAAACGTTGCCCGCGGTGCTCATGAATGGTCTAGAAATGCCAAGAAAACACTCCTAAGACGCATTGGGGTTCTCAAGCTTTGGAGATTGTGGGGAGACCATCTCAGAGGGTAATGGGACATCTGCCCATTGGTCTGTGAGACCCATGGCCATATTTTCTGGTCCCAAATGGTACTGCAGGGTCTGACAGCAGGACTGGCAATGGGGCTGTTACACCCCGGGGAGTAGCTGGTATTTTAGGCAGAAGGATCAAATCCCCCACCCAGAAACAATACCAAGTTCAACTTAGACAGGAACCTCGCAGGCTCCTGCTACCACCATGGTCCTGTGGCTGCAGAGGTAAGGAGTCCAGTCACTGCCCTGCGGTAAGAGGCCCTGAAGAGCAGCTGGCCCTGAAGGGGTACCCACACACCACCTCTGCTTCCCAGAAAAGCTGATGGAAATGAGAAGCCAGAGACACCCTGACTCTGGGATTTCGGAGCTCAATTCACTGACTTTTCCCTAAAGAAGTGATGCATCCAGCCACATTTCAATGGGATTCGAAAGCTTTAAAAATAGTCACTAATTCCCTAACTGGTTTGGCTCAGTGGATAGAGTGTCGGCCTGCGGACTCAAGGGTCCCAGGTTCAATTCCAGTCAAGGGCATGTACCTTGGTTGCAGGCACATCCCCAGTAGTGGGTGTGCAGGGGGCAGCTGATGGATGTTTCTCTCTCATCAATGTTTCCAACTCTCTCTTCCTCTCTGTAAAATATCAATAAAATGTATTTTTTTAAAAAAACAGTCACTAACATCCCAGTTTCTGATTTAGTGATGTGAGCCACCCACCCAGCTTGCAACCCTACCTATAGACTGGCTTTGCAAATCATCCTGTGAGCATGCTGCTAGGGGCAAGGAGAGAGCACAAGGCCAGCTGCTTCCTGCTGCAGGTCCACCCTCCCTCCCCCACATCCCGCGGCACCACTGGGGGTCCTTGCCAAGAGAAGAGCCCTTCAGAGCAGGGAGCCAGGCTCATGGGGAAGCCACAGCTCCGGAGCGCCCTCGCGTGGCCATCCTCCGGAGATGCAGGCGCAGCTGCCTGCATACACCTGCGGGCTCACCTGGCCACTCGTGGGGGCTGTGCATGGAAGGCCCTCTGGTTTGTCAGCCGGCTGTTATGTCAGTGTAATAACAGTCCCGGGGGGGGGGTATCACACCACTATTTCCATCCAGCGGAGGGCCATTCCATCAACTGCTCCAGAGGCCTGCTCGGTAAATGAGTTTTCTTTAAAAATGCCTTCATTTGATTGCTTCGCTAGGACACATTTAGCACCCGGACAAGCACAAAGGACAGGACGTAGGAGGGCGGAGGACACGTGGTGGTGGGGGTGAAGGTGGGGGGGGAGCAGGCAGGGGCTGGAACCACGGGAGGGTCAGAGGCAGAGGGCAGTCCACAGTCTCCTGTCCCCAACTCAGGTGCCCTTCCTACCTCCGCCCTTTGTCCTCTCTCCCTGGTCACACTGAGGTCCACTGGTTTGCTCCTTGAGAAACATCCTGGGCTATTCCGCCCCGCGCCCAGCAGTGCCTGACACTGGCTTTGCTAGGGCCTGGGGGGGCGTAAACGCACAATAGGTGGGTTGTGTTTGCCCAGCTCTGTAGGGACGCTGAGGGCCTCGGAGATAGACAAGATAGACAAGAGCTCTTTGAAGGCCCCTCCCCGGGGACCAGCCTGCTGAGGTGGCTGGGGACAGAAGGCTCCGTGGACCCTGGAAGTTCGGGTCCCGGCAGGAGACACGCTCTTGCCCTCCCTGGAGCCCTGACCCTTAAGGGTCACTGAGTGGCTGAGCAGGCCCGTGTCTCGCTGAGACCCCAAACCAGAATGGGAGGGCAGACAGACAATGTCAGGGGCAGGAACACGGCGCTCAGACAAGTGGGGCGGAGGCAGCTCCTTCTGACCCCGGGCTCCCCAGAACAGTGGTTCCCATTATTGGCCACATGTCCCTGGGACACGGGGTTAGAGAGACTGTTTCCTACGTGATACAGTGGAGGAGGCCATTCCTGAAGGAGAGGCGCACTGAGAGGGGGCCCCCATGCACCTCAGTCTGCTGGCCGGCAGAGGGGAGTCTCCAGCTTGAACCCTCTTCCTCGCAGGCCCTCTGCACTGGCTTCAGAGAGTGTGGCTCACACTCCAGGCCCAGGGACCCTTAGCTCCCTACTTGCTTCCCTCTGCCCAGGCAGGTCAGGCCTGGGGCAAGGGGGCAGAGGGCAACTGCTTCTAATTAGCATTTCACACAGATGGAACATTCCCGTCCCCCCCTCTCCCCCAGTGATCCCCAGAAGAGGACCGAAATTATGTTCTACCTTTGAAAACATCAAAGGGAAGCAAAGAAATGAGTCCATTTGCACTGGAGCCTCTGGGCCAGCTTTGCTGTGGTGTCTGAGTGGTCCAGCCTTAAAGGTGGGGGAGGGGAGGGGAGGGGAGGGGAGGGGAGGGGAGGGGAGGGGAGTGGAGTGGAGAAGAACAGGTGTCTCAGAACCAGAGGATCCCTGAGCAAGTCCCCAGGGCCTGGGCTCCTTGGAAACCATGGCAACCCAGGGCTCCCTCCTGGGCCTCCCATTGGGCCCCTGGTTACTTGACACTTTGTGTTCCACCCCCCTCCAGTCTTTAGTGATAAAACCCTGGGGGCAGGGCCAAGTCTAGCTGTCTTTGTAAACATCTCACCAGGCCCAGGGTGCCAGTACCAGCTTCATGGGGAGGGTCCGAGGTCAGAGGCCATAGGTCAGCAATGAGGGTGGACAGAGCCATGACGCCCCTGCCCCCAAATGGCAAAAAAACAGAAAAGGAAAGGGCTGTGGTCAGAGAAAGAAGGAAAAGGAGAGGAGTCTTTGTAGGAAGGTGATATGAAGAGACTCCGGGACGGTAAACTGTCTAAAATCCCCAACCCCCCACCAGGACTGTCCTGAGCACTCATGGGTCCAGGAGGGGTGAAGAAGGGAGAGGGGAGTGACATCCTTTCACAGGGCTTCCTCTCTCCACACCTTGCTCATTCAAGACTCAGAGGCCTTGCCCATAGCCCACAGCCGCCTCCCTGGCCTTGGTGTTGAGCAGGAATCTGGGGCCTCAGAGTTCTGGTGCCCCGTGCTGTTCGGCATGTGGGCATGGGGGGCCTGAGGACTGAGCCCTCCACCCCTGTGAGGTCAGGCAGCTCACAGGTGAATGGCATTGCCTGCTATCTCCAAGCTGAACGCCTGCTGTCAATTCCATAAACCTGGAGGCACCGTGGACCCTGTGATGACCCTGGAGGGACTGTGGACCCCGCTGAAACCAGTGTGTGGCGACGGGCGAATGCTGGGGCGTGCTCAGACAAGGTGGCCAGGGCCTCAGTCTTGGCACAATCCAGAGCACGAGTCCCCCACCTCTGCCCCAAACCCGGTCTGCACCCCAGGCAGGGACGGGGGAGGACTCTTGTTACCTGGGCCCTGGAAGCCGAAATGCTCAGGGATTCCTTAGAGCAGGGGTCTTCAAACTATGGCCCGCGGGCCACATGCGGCCCGCAGAGGAGTCTGATCCGGCCCGCCAGGTTTTTTGGGCAGTGAGCGCAGCCAAGGTGTTACAGTAGGAATTAGTAGTTCATATAGTCCGGCCCTCCAGCTCTCTGAGGGACCGGGATCTGGCCCCCACTTTAAAAAGTTTGAGGACCCCTGCCTTAGAGAGAACACGCACACCCCTCCCCAAAGTCCGGGAAGAAATGAAAGCGAGCACGCCAGCAGGTGAAAAGCAGATCCAGGGCTCATTAGCATACATCTGCATGCCAGTGAAGAAACAGGGTCCTGCTTACAGAGTGGGAGCTTACAGATGCAATAGACTCTGTCACTTTAGGACCTGCTGCTGACAGCCTCCGGGTCACTGGCCACCAAGGATGTATTGGGAAGAGTGGAAAGAACTCAGGCACCTTGCACACACATGCACACACAAGCACACACATACAAATGCACACACATGTACACACATAAGCACACACATGCACATGTGCACTTGTGCACACACACATGTGCCGTGGGACACCCAGCAGGACCGCGAGCTGGTGCTGCACCAGCACCCTCTGCTGTCCCTCCCAAGCCACAGACTTTCTGGCCTCACCATGCGATTCTCGCTTCGGGCTGCCTGGCTGCCGCATTAATAATAAATTATAATATATCGCATCAGTCTAGCACGTCGCGCTAGTTTACTAAGCACTTTTCCCAACAACATGCCACTTAATCCCCATTGCTGCCAGGAGAATTCCTGGCTGTCCAGATAGGGATGCTGAGGCTGAGCTGGGGTTGCAGGAGGCGAATGGATCAGCAGAACCGGGTGCCAGCCTTGGGCATCCCCCATCCCCCCAGCCCCTGACCTCTGCCCCAGCCTCAGTAACCCCCCGGGGTGGCCCAAACTCTGGGACCTGTGGCCACCGTGCCCATGTCTCCGCTGGCACTGCTGTGTGGGAGTGAGGTGCGGACCTGGCCGCCTAAGGGTGACCCAGCGACGTGCGAGAAGCACCCACAGTGCCCTCTGGGGGTGGCCTCCCAGGGCCCTGCCAGGAAGACGGAGGCTAAGGGGCAGCAGACACAGGCGTGGCGGGACTGTGACAGCTCAGTGCAGCTCAGAGAGTAGGCCGGGGGAGGAGGGGGTTGCACAAGCAGGGAGCTCCGGAAAACAGTGTGCTTCTCTGCGAAGTTTGCCCAGATGCGCACTGCAGGGGGGAGGCAGAGAGGGCTGCCTCTCAGCAGGCACAGGAGCGGGCTGTTGGGGATGCTCTCCGGCTACTTGCCTGAGGCCTAACATTTTCTCAGAAAATGCGCCCTGCAGGCTCCCTGCCTGAGCAAACACCCTCTCCAAGAGCACGTGGTGCTGGGGCTGTCTTACAATCTCATTCTAGAAGTCCCCATAATACGGGACCTGAGGGACATCTGCTCAGATCTTTTGGCTTCTACTTGCCCTTCCCCTGGATCCTGGGCCCCTGCAAGTGCACACACACACACTCACACTCACACACACACACACACACACACACACAGAACCATATACACAGAACAACACATACGCCCAGAAACACACACCCAGATTTCACAATAACCACACACACCCACACACCCACAGAAACACATCCACATGCAGAAACACACACACAGAATCACACAAACAGGGAACCACACACATAAAACCATACACAGAGAAACAAATACAGAAATACACAAACATAATAACCATACACAGAGAACCACAGAGAACCACACCCAGGGAACCACACCCAGAACCACACACACAAACAGAACTACACACACATACACACACACACACACACACACACACACACACACACTTCATACAAATGCATCCATCCCTCCATGACATATCTCCAGCGCTAAAAATCTCCAAAGTTAAACACCTTGACATCTTAGATCACTTCATACTGAGCTGGTTCCCCCCAATCAGGCCTCTTGGTTTTGCTTTACACCATCAGACAGACACACCTCCCTCTTTCCTACAGAACAGCACTGCGATATAAGAAACCGGCTGCGCTCTTTGGCTCCTGATTTTTCAGCTCTTCCTCCATATGTCCAGCCATGTCAGAGCCCAGGTGGACCTCTGAGTCCTCTACTAGTCTGTCCAAACTCAAGTTCCCCCGAAGAGAAAGCCCAGGGTTCAAGTCCAAGGGTTTTATTTCAAAATGTGGCGGTCAGTCCTCCCAGGGAAATGGTACACCCAGCCTGGGTGCGCTCCGCCTGCCCAGCACCAAATACCGAAGCAATAAAAGACCTTCGTGGCCAAAACCGGTTTGGCTCAATGGATAGAGCTTCAATCTGCAGACTGAAGGGTCCCTGGTTCGATTCTGGTCAAGGGCATGTACCTTGGTTGCGGGCACATCCCCAGTGGGGGGTGTGCAAGAGGCAGCTGATCGATGTTCCTCTCTCATCAATGTTTCTAGCTTTCTATCCCTCTCTCTTCCTCTCTGTAAAAACTCAATAAAATATATTTAATAAAAAAAAAGACCTATGTGGAGCGCACACGTGGGCCTGATTCCTGCTCCTCCAGGGACCCAGCCACGGTCAGAGCTGGTCCCCTCCTCCCAGGCAGGGCTGTTCCCTTTTAAGTGCCCAGACTACACTCAGGCTGCACCAAATGTTGAGTCACTTTACACCAGAGGCCCCACGTGGAATTTCAAGAGGCAGGAGTGTGTGCCAGGGGTTATTATGAGACAGGCAAGAGCTTCGGCGCCAGAGCTGGGTGTGAATTTGTCTCCTGCAGGATCTAGCAGTGTGAGAACCTGAATAAGCCCCTCAACCTCCCCGAGCCTCAGTGTCCTCATCTGTCAAAATGATCTAATACGACCTCCCCTCTGTGGCCATAACAAAAAATAGGAGAAATAGGCCGGCTGGTGTGGCTCAGTGGTTGAGCATCGACTAATGAACCAGGTCATGGTTCGATTCTTGGTCAGGGCACATGCCTGGGTTGCAGGCTTGATCCCCAGTAGTGTGGGTGCAGGAGGCCGCCGATCCATGATTCTCTCTCATCATTGATGTTTCCCTCTCCCCCTCTTCCTCCCACTCTGAAATCAATAAAAAAAAATATATTAAAAAATAGGAGAAATTAATGCAAAACCACATGGCCCTTAGTAGGTACCCAACATGTCCTACTTACTTATTCATGTGACTGCCATTCCAGAAAAGTTGTGATACTGCATTTGGCAAAAGGTCTCCTCTGTTTTACGCAATCCCCCCCACTACCACCACCCCTGCAAGAAACAAGCTGATTATCATAACGGCACCAGTGACACGGCGTCATGGCCAGTAATAAGAATTTAAAAACGTGTCGGGAAAACAGCCCCGCTCCATTGGGATGGAGCCAAGGCAGCCAGCCGACAGCCCAGCCAACAGATGAGCTGCTTGGCTGCTTCATACCCTTAATAAAACAGCGCCTCTCCCCGAAACCTCTGTCTTGCTCAACAGAAACATCCCAAGGGCTTACACAGAAAAAATAAACGACTCTATGGGTCTTCCCCCAGAACAGAAGCATCGGTGAGAAGGAGGGGACCAGGAGGCGGGGCCGTGGGTGAGGGCTGAAGTCCACTCCCATGAGTGAAACACTTGAGAAAACAGACTTTGGTTTGAGAAGGAGGGATGAATGCCAAAAATGGCACATTTTTTTTGACACGTCCGACAGACAGACTGGGTGCTTTCTTTCTTTCTTTTAAATATATATTTTATTGATTCTTTACAGAGAGGAAGAGAGAGGGATAGGAGTTAGAAACATCTATGAGAGAGAATCATCAATCAGCTGCCTCTTGCACACCCCCTACTGGGGATTTGCCCACAGCTAAGGTACATGTCCCTGACCGGAATCGAACCTGGGACCTTTCAGTCCGCAGGCTGACGCTCTATCCACTGAGCCAAACCAGTTTCGGCAGGGGTGCTTTCTTTGCTAGTGGTCAGTGGGCTGACTGAAGACTCAGATGAAAAGGAAAATAGAAGGCCAACTAACTGCGAGCCCCAGGTTCTGATCTCCAGAGGCCCCTGTGGGTTTCCATGGGCAGCGAGCATGGGCTGTGGTGCCCATGATCTGTGTCCTGGGGGAGGCCCCTGTCTCCCCGCTCCAGCGGAGGCCTCACAAGCCATCAGACAGGGAGGTCAGGCTTAGCCGTGACAATGACAGTCTTCTTGCAACAGCAATTGGGAACAATTGGACTGGTCTGTCACACCAGATGCATGGAGGCTAGTGGAGAAAGACTATAATAATAAGAGGAATGAGTTTAAATGCAAAGGGGACACCCCATTCAAAGAGTTTCCCACCAGACGGAAAGCAATGGCTGGCCAGGCCTTTGATGTCTCAGCATTCCTCGGGGCAGGGAGGCATGGCAGGCCGTCCCCACTGGAAGGAGCCAGAGCACTGTCCATTTCTAGAGTATCCTTCTGCAGATGATTCAACTGGAACCTGCAAAGGCGATGGAGCTGCTTCGTCCCAAAACCCAAACCAAGCTTCGGGCTGAGTTCTACCCCTCACCCACGGAGCAATATCTCATCCTCTTCTCTGCTAGAATGCCCTCCAGCCCTAAGAGGGACGAGGTGTGCTGTGTACTGAAGGGAGACTCCTAGGAACTGCACTTTCTGATTTTAACTCGGCTGCAACAAGCCTGCTCTCTCTGGAAACAGGATATGGGATGTGGCACTTTTCCCATCGGCCACCAGAGGGCGCCAGTACGCCATGCTAGGACCCTCTTCTAGGCTACCTGATGGTCCACAGGGCCTGTGTGTGTGTTTATGTGGAAGGAGGTCAGGAGTATCAAGGGTGTAAAATAACGTATTTTCACTTGTGTTCTCCCTACATCTCAGACACAGCTTTTCTGAAGTCCATTCTCCCCGCCCCCTTCCTCTTCAGGCAGCCGGTCCACACATTCCAGTTGGCCACCAACAGACAGAGAGAGAGGGGTTGGGGCAGGTGAAAGCAACTTTTTTCCCCTGACTGGAGATGTCACAGCCCTGTTTCCCTGTCCTGGCCTTTTGCTGTAAAAGGCTGTCTGCAAACATGAGGCCTCTGTGCTCCAGCCCTGGGGGAGCCACAGGGGAGGGTGCAGGCATGATGCACTTTATGGGAGGCAGATAATTGTGCCAGCGACAGGCAGGTCTGTTCCTCCTGCCTCTTCCAAGAAGGCCCATCATGCAAGACCAATGGTTTCCGAAAGTCTAGTCTGCTCCCCAACTAGCCAATGTGTTAGAAAGAGAAAGAGGGGGTGGGGCATCTGGGAGGAGCACAGGAAGTCGCATGGTAGCCCCTGGCCATCTGCTGCCTCTGGGGGGGTGGGGGCCGAGGGCTGGGGGGGGGAGGGGCTGGGCAACGGACACCAGTCAGCCTGGGCTCTGAGCAGGGGGGGGGGGGGGGGGCGGGGGAGCGGCAGGTATCTCTGTTTCTGCACCAACTGCTGCCGGCAACCGGCAGTTCTGGAGACCTGGGCTTGCCCTTGTACAGGGCCTCAGAGCAATATGCAGGCTCCTAGGTCCTCATTCTGAGTAAGCTTGGCCATTTCTGATACCACCTCTTTGATCACCTATTGTCTGTTGGCACTCTGTTGCCCTCCGGTCACAGGTACAAAGTTTCGATCATGCAGGATGACAAGTTCTGAGGACCTACTATACGCCAGCGGGACTGGTTAACTGCCAGACTGTACACGCGCCAAGCAGAGTTGCTGAGAGTTGAGTTTGCATTCTCACCGCCCACAGGTTCACACATGCTCATACACATGCATGTACACACTTGTTCATACACACTTCAACTCTGGAGGGGATGGATCCACTGCTCAGCTTGATTGTGGTGATCGTTTCACAATGTATTCAGCTATCCGATCCCCACGTTGTACACCTTAGACTTATACAATTTTTCTTTGTCTATTTACACATCTCGATCAAGATTTAAAAACCCAGATCCCTGACCCTTGAAGCAACCAGAGGTGAGGGGGATGGGAGGGGGAGTGGACAAGACACAAGAACCTGGTGTCTTTTCCAATCCCCTTACTCCTGCCCCGGCTCTGTCCGGGGCCTCGTCCAGCCCCGCATAGAGAAACCAAGGCCGCAGAGTGACTCAAAAAAGAAGCAAAAAAAGATATTGGCAGCAGGTTTTTTTCTTTCTTTCTTTTTTGTCCATGTGGCCATTTGCTCAAAACCCAAGAGGCTACTGTGTGCCCACAGGGAACGGGGCGGTGGGCACGGGGGACAGGCGGGCTTGTGCACTACGGCCCATTATCTTAGAATGATGCAACCCAGTGTGATCGCTTAATAGGGAACACATTTTAATAGCCTACAAATGAGAAGTCAGAGGCAATTAAAATCCGTTCCCGATTAATTGTTTTCTTCTTCTTTCATTAGGAAGAGTTGCTGTCAGATACCAAAGCCATAAAAACAAAGGCAGCCTCAGCTTCTGCTCCCACCAGGCACCACCTGGGAGGAGGCCTGGAGTTTCAGCCTCTAAATGGCAAACCCCTCTCCCTTCAGCCCAGGGGCCAGCCCCTCCATGGGCGCCAGAGAGCTCAGATCCTAAGAGTTAGGGAACTGTAAGCTCTAAGCAGCAAAGTCACGGGCAACTTTATTACCAGGATGCCACCAAGTGCTTCTTTTTTTTATGGCTTTTAATTCTGGTTTATTCACTCTCCGGAGTAATGGCCTCAGCAGACACATTTATACTGATTCAGCTTTCTCTGCTTTTGGTCCCAGGGGCGTCCTCCTCCCTGTCCCAGCCGTCCCCTCTGAGCTGCTCCCCAAATTCCAGGAGACAGAACTCAGTCTGACCTGGAAGAACCTGACAGCCTGCAACCGGGAGGCTCGGCACTCACTGCCCCTGCATGACATGGGCAGGCCATGTACCTCCCCCATCCCAGCGCCCTCACCTGTGCAATGGAGCTGTCTTCAGTGACCCAGGGCCCATGCCAGCTCTGCAGCCCTCACACTACATTGAGTGCACATGTGTATCCTATATCTATATCCATATCCATATCCATATCTATGTCCATGTCCATATATATATCTATTCCCATATCTAGATCTACCTCCATATCCATGTCTGTCCATATTTATATCCATACCTAGGTCGTCTATATCTATGTCTACTTTTATGTCTATGTCTATGTCTATACCTATACTATATCTGTATCTATAGCCATATCTGTATTTATATCATCTATTCATGTATATCTATGCCTATACCTATATCTATCTATCTATCTATCTATCTATCTATCTATCTATCTATCTATCATCTATTCCTGGGTTCCACTGAATCTTTAGTGGCTTCCAGGTCATCTTCTGTGCTCAACCTGACTTAATCATTGTTAGACAACTACCTTGACCAGGTACCTCCACTATCACCAGCTTTTTCAAACACACAGCGCCAGGGTTTGAACTTGGCTGATTTCAGAGCTGACACCTTACCCGCTATTTCTTCCAAGGTTTTGATCTCAGATCCTCTTTTTAAGGATGCTAGGGTTCCTGGCAAAAACTGTGACATTCCCCCTCCTTTTCCAATGGGGAGAATGTTTCTGTTGAACTCCTCGCCTCTCCTGGGTCTTCATGACCCGGAGTCCATAGCTCTGAATGGTCAGCTGGAGAAGACAGTGGGGCTGCAAAGCACTGCGGGATGGAGAGGGAGTCCTCCCTCCTTCCTGGGACAGAGCCCGGGCTGCCTGGGAACCTGAGAATGGGCGCCATTGCCCCCACCACCGAGGCTCCCCAGTGGTGAGAGTTCTCACTGAGCCTTTACTTTATTATTTTTATTGTTGTTTGAAAAGCCTTGTAATAACTGGGATAGATTTCTTAGGAAGCCAAATAATGGGATGCATTTCCACGCTGGCTTTATAATTAATGTTTGCATCATTTATCTTTCGTGGAAAGATTATTCTGACTAACGAGGTTCTGGGCCACTAATTCATTACACTGCCTTGTCACTTCCTGCTCCTTCTTATTACCCAGGAATAGATCATTAGTCAGAGTTCAATGACAGGGAGAAATTGTGTTCATTAATTTAATTCCCTCGCTCACTTCTGGGCCCCACATTTGTCCAAAATTGGGGACTCGAAGGGGGAAAATTTAGTTGTCTGAAGCCTTTGCTTCTGCCTCATTATACCTTCTACAACCCTCCCATTCAACCAGAAAAAGGCCAGGACAGTTCACTCATGACAGTGGCCATAGGCACTGCCCTTTCTCAACTCAAGGTTAGGAGTAGGGGGTGAGGAAACAGCCCAGGATTTAGGCATTTGTAACATATAATCAACATATAATCAAGATGTTGCTTTTCAACCTTAACTCTCACCTGGTATTACTACCTGGGAGTTGGTGGGAATACCCAAGCATCCCCGACAGACCAGTAGATGCTGTGGGAAGTATATACGTACCCCCTAAAGTCCTCATAAGAAAATAGAATGGTATGATAGAGAACTGGGAGCCTAGGCCCTGCCCTTAGATAGACATGGTTTTGAATCTGCCTCTTCTAGGGTGAGATGTGTGTCCTCACTCAAGATGCTTAATCTCTCTGGACTGCAGTTTCTCCTCCACAAAATAGGAATGACAGCAGCGACCTCTTGCTGGCATGAGGATCAAGCTACCTGAGGCATCGGAAGGGGTTCGCACAGTGCTGCAACTATTAGAACTTGGAAGAAAGTCGCACGTGGAGTTAAATTCATCAATGATCCTACAGTGAGAAGAGGGAAGGTCTCTCCTGGCTACACATGGAAGCTCCTGAGGATGCCCAGGCCACCCAGGTTGTTGGAGTGGAAATCTCTGGGCATGGGGCAAGGCATCGGTGGTTTTAAAAGCTCACTCAGTGGCTGTAAGGAGGGGTCGGGGTTGAGAACCACTCAGCATCTGGAGATTCCAGGTGAGCAGCTTGGACTTGAATCAATCACTGAGAGTTACCTGGCTGTGTCCCTCCTGTAAGGACTGTTCACCGATGTCCCACTGCAGGGGGACCCCTGCTCTCTGAAGGAATTGACTGCTAGGGGACCTGGGACCCTCCTGAGCAGGGTTAGTCCCACATTGTGCAGGTGGTAGGCAGAGCATGGGGGCCCAATGAATGCTGAGATGTGATTCAGAATAAAGGCTCTGAGGGGGAGGGCTCATCCCAGGGTCTTGGCCCAGTCTAGAGACCAGGAAGGTTTTTCCAAAGAAGGTTCTAGGATCAAGTTATAAAAAACGCCTAGGTAAAGAGAGAGCAGGGCTGTTTTTCTTCAGGCAGAAATCAAAGACTAGTGCAAAGACCATGTGGCTGAAGCAAAGAGAGCACAGGAAAGAGATGAGGAGGGAGCCGCAGAGACAGGACCTGCAGAGCCTCGTAGATCGGGTGGAGTATTCGGGTCCTTCTAAGGGAAAATTGAAGGTGTTCATGGAGGAATTGTAAATGGGACAAGGAGGTGGGTGGCAAGATAGACTAAGCTGACCCTCAACCCCACTCCATGCTATAATAGTACTCTGGTCCTGAGGACCAGGGTGATATGAGAGGGACCCCTCAGAACCCTGCACCCCAGCTGAAATCCTCTGCACTGCCCTTCATGGAGAATCAGTGGCCTCAGATATGGTCACCAACAGGGGTGCTGTGCCTCTCAGGTATGTTGTAGCAGAGAAACTTGGAGGACCTCTGCTCCGGATCTTTACCCACCAGGACACTGATCAATAGCTTCAGTTTCAGAAATGTTGATGGCAGTAACCTTGGGAAAGGCATGCGCTCCTCCATGCTCAATGGATCAACTGAAATTCCTGTGTGCCCACCATCTGTGTGTGTCGCTCTGTGAGTCTGTCACCAGGAGTCTGGCCACGACTGATGGACTGATTCTGTCTGTGGACCCAAAGGTGAGCGCAAAATGGGTATGTCATCCTGGGCTTCTTGGCTTTCAGTCAGCCTCTGCCTGAAGTCAGAGCCTCTCTCCTCTCAGGCTGTCAGAATCGTGAGTTCACTGAGTATGTTTCTTCATTCGGAGATCCACTCTGGGAGGGGCATGCTGTAGGGTCCATGTCCAAATAAGCCAGGATGTTGGTAGAACAGTTACCCCCACTTCAATGCTTTGTATGTTTGTGGTGCATTGTATCTTCATGGTCAATAATCTCATCCTCATTGATGTAAATCACTGTACGTGAAGAATCCTTAGACTTCGGTTATTTGTAACTAAGTTTCATATAAGTAGAGGAATACCTAGAAATGGTAGGAGAGAAGGCAGGACCAGGGAACGGGAAGGAAATGGACCTCATGAGCAATGACCCAACGCAACCCTTCTCTCAGGCAGGAAGGCTGAGAGTTGATGAACATCAGTCAGGCGGGGTGGAAAGTTCACGATCCTTCACTCAGATCTCAACCTACAGGTTGATGAATTCAACAAGCCAGGCAGAGTCCTGACAACAGACATGCTGACTTCAATTACCAGGAGTGTAAAGGCCAGGTTAAAGGAATAAATACTTGGGTAAATATTTAGCACAATGCTTGGCACATACTAAAAATCATAATATTTTATTTTCAATTACTTTTTATTTCCATCACTACTAAGATAAATAAAAGAAAATTCTATATTAAGCACAAAGAGTCTTACAATACTTGTGATTCCTTATCTCAATTAATTCTGAAAATTGCCAGAAGGTTATCTATAGACCCATTGCACAGATGAGAAAGTGGGGATCACAATGGTAACTTGCCAAAGGTCAAGCAAAATCTGGCAAAGAAGAGATTTGACTTGCAGGTCTCCTTTCCATGGCCCACAGGAGCCTTGGCATGTTATGGGCCCTCAGCCTGAGCCACGATGAGCTAACTCATGCTGGGACTGCATTCATCTGTTAGAGCTGCTATGGCAAAGCATCACGGATTGACTGGTTTGAACAAAGTCACGTCCTCAGAATTCTGGAGGCTGAGACCAAAATCGGGGTGCCTGAAGAGTAGGTTTCATCCTGAACTCTCTTTTCTCTGCTTGTGGTTGGCCATGTTCCTCCTGTGTCCTCACATGGTCTTCTGTTTGTGTCTCAGAAGGACACCAGTCAGATTGCCGGAGGCGGAGGGCCCACCCACATAACCCAGTTTTACTCTAATTACCCTTTAAAAGCTCCATGTCCAAATGCTCCCACATTCTAACCAACTGGGGGTTGGGGCTTCCATATGCATATTCTGGAGGGGATACAAGTCAGCGACCACATAGCTCGGATAAAGCTCTGGATCCTTCTCTTGCCAATGGGATCTGCACTTGGCTTTTCATGTCAATGCAATCCCCCTGAATCCAAAACATTTTTCACCCTGCAGTACAAAAAATACTTTTCATCT
Source organism: Pipistrellus hanaki (assembly GCF_964339955.1). NCBI lineage: Eukaryota > Metazoa > Chordata > Mammalia > Chiroptera > Vespertilionidae > Pipistrellus > Pipistrellus hanaki. Next base: position 15,154,103 of record NC_140521.1, on the reverse strand, counting down.
GAATTGTTGGGCAAACGTCAGGATTAAGGTAACTCACTCCACAACTGAGGTATGGAGAGGATGAGAGAAACAAAGCAGGTTTCTCCAGGTGTTGGTCTTGAAATCCTCCTTAATTTCCCTAAGGGACATGGGGGGAAGGGGAAGACCACTGCAAACACAGCAACAGTCTGGAGTGATCTTTTCCTAACAGCAAGGCGCATCCCTGCATGGTCTGCAGGAAGCAGTCACATGGGTTCTGCCCTCAGGGCCACATCTATATATATATAAAAGCCTAAGTTATCATTAAGACCAGTCAACTGAACAACCAGTGGGCCCGTCACTGTGATGACACACTGACTACCAGGAAGCAGATGCTCAACCCAGGAGCTGCCACCTGGTGGTCAGTATGCTCCCACCGCCAACCTCCTGCAGCTAGCCAACCTCCCATGGTCCCTCCCCAGGCTGGCCTGCCAGGACCAATTGGCCATGATCGCCAGCCAGGCCATGGGACCCCACCCATGTATGAATTAGTGCACCAGGCCTCTAGTAGATGTAGAAAAGGCCCTAAGTCAGTCACACCAGCTCCAGGGCCGTGTTGAGTGAACCTAGTTCCTTTGTCCATCTTCTGTCCTTCCGATCTGCCAATAAAGGGTGGTAACCAAGGTAAAATGGAGCATTTTCAATATTGCTGGAGGAAGAAGATGTTGGAATCCAAAGGAGTGATGTGAGCAAGCAATAATCACCTTCCCACTAACTACATTTTGTGCCCTGTGGCCTTTGGGAATAATGAACTACATCTCAACTTGCCTCGCTGTGTTGTTTTTTTTTTTTTTTTCTACTGAAATGACCACAGTCACACAGAGGAAGAGGAGGCATAGGAGGAAAAAGCTGTGGTCTGCGAATGCGTTTGGTACCTGGCACTTGGGGACAGACAGCTGGGGCAAGGGGGAGTTTAATTTCCTGGGGCCCACACGGTTCTGAGTGATTGGCAGGCTAATTTTGCTCTCCACTCGGCCTGGTATTGAGAGGAAGTGAAGACGCAGAAAGCTGCCAAGAACTGTTCCTTGCTTTTGGCAAAAAATTCTAGACCTCATTAGAAAAAATCCAGAACTAGACTTAGAGATTCCGGGAGTCTGGGTGAAAGGGAGACTTGTGGGTGATGGTAATAAGTATGTTTTGTGAGAACATATTTTCCTAGGCATCATTCTCTGATTTGGTCTCCTACCAAACTTATGAAATGGTGTTATACTTCATATGCCTTTGTTGGGATGTAGGAGGCTCAGAGAATTAAACCAGTTACTTACAGGCACACCATGAATTGATGACAGAGGCAGACCTCAAACCCAAGTGGCTGTAAGTCTGTGTCCAGCTCTTTTTCACCTCCCTGTGCTGGCTCCTCCAGACCCTGTCCAGAGAGCGCCGACAGTCAGGAGCTCAGCTGCTTCACACAGCTGGAGAGGGCAAGCCCAGTGTGGCTACCCACTCTCCTTTCCTGTCCTCTCTGTTCCTCTAGGTAGTACAGGCGACACAGGTGGCGTGCAAGCAGATAAATCCATGGGTATCAGAATAAGAGAGTTGCAAACTCAAATCTAGTATTCAAGGTCAAGTGACCTTGGGCAAATTATCTCTTTAAGCCTTGCTCTCCCTGTTTGTATAAAGAGGATGAGGAAACCAGCATCGTAGGATTGTTTTATAAATAAAGTACGTGTGAATGTGCATGTGTGTGTACTGTCCCACGTGGTTATCTGAAACTCAGTCAAGGTTAGCTTTCCAGAGACTCAAGAGAAGTAAGAAAATGCTCCTTACTGAACACCAGCAGTTCTCCCAGCATGCTTTGCAAGGGTAGCAGAGGCTGGGCTCAGTGTGGCCTCCTGTACATCCATTTCTGCTCTCTACCACCTCAGGCTCAAGGCTTCCAGATCCCAGTGCCCACGGAACACAAATTCCATCAGACAGCCTGGCCTCTTTCTGGCCACATGGGTGAGAAAAGACAGAGGGTCAAGGAAGGCCAGAGGACTCAAGAGGGAGAGCAAAACAGAGGGAGACAGATGGATGCTGGAGCCACATGAGTAACTGTCCCATCCGGGGCACAGGCCAGGAAGCGGCCAGATCCATGGGGTCCAAAGCAAATGGAGAACCGGGTGGAGTTAAACACAATGTCTGGGCACAGCATTGGACACTCGATGGGGAACGAATTAGAACACAAATATGCCTCAGAAGCAGAGTGAGAGGGCTGGTCGGGTTCTGAAAAAGGTCTTTGCTTTTTGTCACCTGTTGAAAGGCTAAAATCACAGCTTGTGTGTTTGCATTTAAAAATAGGCACTTATGCCCTAACCGGTTTGGCTCAGTGGATAGAGCATTGGCCTGCAGACTCAAGGGTCCTAGGTTTGATTTTGGTCAAGGGCATTTACCTTGGTTGCAGGCACATCCCCAGTGGGGAGTGTGCAAGAGGCAGCTGATGAATGTTTCTCTCTCATCGATGTTTCAAACTCTCTATCCCTCTCCCTTCCTCTCTGTAAAAAAATCAATAAAATATATATTTAAAAAATAGGCACTTATGTGTGCGAATACATGGGAGTGTGTGCTTGGTCACACATGTTTGTGTGTGTGTGTGTGTGTGTGTGTGTGTATAAGCATGACCCATTTACCCTCCTGGCCCATAGGGGTAGGTGATCCTGGGGAAGGCATTGTTTATAGGGAGGTGTGAATAGAATCTCCTTCTCATATTTCTGAGAACCACAGCAAATTAAAACTATTCAAATATATCTCATGTCCTTATTATATACTCTGTGGACATTTTTCTTATAAAATTAACATATAGTCATTATGCCTGATTAACAGGAAATTTTAAGGCACGACTTCATCCATTATAATAGCGAGAGCCTCCCAATGCTGCCTGCTCTGAGCAGACAAGGCAAGCCGTGGTACCCAGCTGAGAAGCCTGGCTGCCCCGCCCCCCATCTGATTCTCTCCATCTGCATAAAAGGTACACTACCAAGCCAAGGAAGAAATCGTCGCAGCCCCTGTTCTGCTGACAAATTCCAAAAACCGATGTCTTCTCCAACATAGTCAATAACTCACAACACTGATGCAAAGGCAGCAAACAGAACTCCCATTGAGTGAGGGGGGCCACAGAGCCACAAGGCGAGGAAACCCTTCCTCCCATTTATGGGGGCAGGAGTCTAGGACAGACAGAGGGCAGCTCACTGTCCGCTTTATGCAGAGAAACACTAAGAGGTCCCCCCAGGCCTGTCTACAGCCACGGAAATGGACACTGAGTCACCAGTAATAAAATAAGAGACCGCAGGATTGGGATAGGACACCACGACAGAGGTGTATTGGGATTTCCCACTTATAATGAAACTTCCTTTCCAGAGGAGGAAGTTGCACTTTAGACTTCTGTCCCCCTGACCCTCCTCCCCCCAGGGATCCCCATCTTAGTTGAAATTGAGAAAGAAAAAAAAAGAATTTAAAGAACATCAGTGTATCCAAATTTTAGAAACAAAATTAAACAACTTTAATGGCCAATTCTGGTCTTTTGGCCTCTTTCTAGGATTTCTGATATCTCCAGATTTGCCTGGTCGGTGTGGGCGAGGTGATACCCTCCCCAGGGGCACAGAGAGGAGTCCCGTCTATCTCCCCGCCCTTCCCACCAACGCGACCCAGATCTGTGCTGCTTATTTCCCTTAATTGGGCACATTTTAAATATTTTTATTGAATCGAATTTTACATCCCTTGTCTGGATTTATAGACTGTTAAATCCAGTGTTTGACATTTATTTCTCTCCAGGAAAACAGCAAATACATTTGAGCAGAGCCATCAGTCAATTACTTCGGTGGATTGTTCGCAAGTTACAGAAAAAAATAATAAAATCACATCCTCTTTCATCTTAGGGGCGAGCGATTGAATTTAAGAGCGGTAGAAAGCCCAAGCTGGTCTTGAACTTCAACATGTCTTTCTTGAACAACTGTGAAGAGGCAGAGGCAGGGACAAATGAGCCCTCAGCTCTAGCCCTGCTCCTTCAAGCATAAGAGAAAGTGACCAGACAGGAATAGAAAGGCACACCACAGTCATTAGACAGATGCTGAAATGAAGTGAATGATTCTTAATATCCCAGGAGATCCGTTTCCTCAAAATCTCCACTCTTTCCAGACATTTCCATACCATTGCAGCCCCGACATGACAAGAATGCTCCTCTTGCACATTCCTGATTTCCATCCTCAGGATGTTTGAATTCTGCCTCCCCCGATGCAAACATGTTGTCCCTGCTTTCTCGACCACCAGACACAGCAAAGTACCTGAGACATCGCATCAGGGGGCAAAACCCAAACTCCAATCAGACCGGGAATGTCACCAGGGACAGACCCCTCTCAACAGTGCTAGCCATACCATTCTGCAGAACCAGCCTCTTTCCATGAGCAAAGCATCCACATTCCAAAGCCAAAACAAAGACCCAACCGGACCTCCAGGCCAGGGAAAAGGCATCCGCCATGGACCCTGGGCAAAGGACAGTGAAGTGAGCGGGCACCTACCTGTGCTGCCCCTCAACTGCCACCTCTTCCCACCTTCCCCGCTCCTTTCTCCAGTTTAAAAACATCCAACTTTGCCTTGGGGATGAGCAGAATGAAATGTCACTTACCTAGAAAAAGAGACAGAAGAGAGAGCCATGCGTTACATTCCATACGGATACTTTGAAACCAAGGCCGGCCTTTGACTTTGAAACCACAACGAGTGAGCTGTTTTCTCATCCCACCTTCCTATAGTTTCTGAGACTCGGAACTCTGCATGAGGCCCTTCCCTATGGCCCAGCCTCCCACCAGCATGTCATCATTTTCTTTTGTTTTGTGTCCAGGCACGATCCCTCTTCCCGAGCCCTGACCCCTCATCACCAGCTCCCTGTCTGCATTCAGTAAAAGTCAGGGAGGAACGAGGGAAGGGCAGAAACCATGGAGACCAGGGGGACCTCAGACATGGGCTCTGAACTTGTGAGATGCCTGCAGCCTCTGTCCTCTGTCCAGCAGGGCCTCAGGATGGGGTCCATGCTGGCAGTGCCTACTCCCAGGAAGGCCAGTTCCCTACGAGGTGACTTTTCATTGAAGGCTCTAAAAACTTCTTTTTAAAAAATTCTGTTTATTGATTTTTTAGAGAGAGGTGGAAAAGGAAGAAAGGGAAGAAGAAACGGGGGGGGGGGGGAGATTTGTTGTTCCACTTACATATACACTGAGTGGCCAGATTATTATGATCTCTGAATGCATAATAATCTGCCCACTCAGTGTGTGTGTGTGTGTGTGTGTGTGTGTGTGTGTGTGTGTGTGTAGAGGCCCGGTGCATGAATTCGTGCATGGGGGGGTCCAGCCAGCCTGGCCAGGGGGAGGGGACATGGGCGCTTGGCTGGCCTGCCTGCTGGTTGAACTCCTATTTGAAGGGGAATTTGCATATTAGCTTTTTATTATATAGGATATACATTGAGTGGACAGATTATTATGCGGTCAGAGATCATCATAATCTGGCCACTCAGTGTATATTCCTTGTATGTGCCCTGAAACATTGGGATATTGGGACAGCACTTTAACCAACTGAACTACTGGACCACAGTGGTCCCATGAAGGAGCCCAATGTCCACCAGCACCAATACCATCACCCAGTACAGCTGTCAGCACAAGGAGACACGTGTTCTATGTCTGTTGGGTCAATCAAGGGAAGGCCCACCCATTCCACAGGCAGCAGAGCCAAGAGACCGCCCATTGTTTTCTGCCAGAGAGTGACACATGTGCTTAATCAATGATTATTTAACAAGCACCTCCTGTGGGCACCCACTCCGCCTCTTCAATAACGAGAGGCTGTGATAACCTGAGACAGGACTCGTGTTGGCACAGATTTTGGCATTTACAGCCGCATTTCATCACCAAAGCATCTTGATCTTCCCACAATCCATTCCTTAGGAGAGCCTGGAAGAGGCTGAGGGGACAGACTCTAAGGGGGGGGGCTTGGGTGTTGTCTCCATCTGTGTTCTCATACCGGAAGCTGTGTGAGGACTCCCCACATGAGGGTTCCCCATCCTCTGTGCCCAGGCCATCCTGGCAGGAGCAGAGGGCAGGATGCACCTTTACCTTATGCTAAGCATCTCCCGTTATGCACAGATGAGGGCTGGAGGCACCTGCAGTGGGGCTGGATGCCGGCTTCTCTGCCTGCTTTCCACCTTCTCCCGGATGGCAGATTGTGCCTTTCTGGGTGGGCACAGGCCCATGGCACAGAGGTACACAGTCTCGCCCTGCCCTGCACTCAGCCACACGGCAGCAGGGAAGGAAAGGAGCCCAGGGCTGCATTTTCTCCCTCCCCCTGTGCTTGTTCACAAAGCAAAACACAGAGGCCCCACTGTGACTGTTGGTCACATCCAAAGCTGAGGCAGCTTTTGAAATGCACCAGAGACTCTCCCACGGCGGGCTGCCGCCAGGCAGGCCTCAGCCTCTCCCGCTTCCTCTCCCTCTCCCAGGGCCTGCGGGCTGCGCCAGGCCTCCATGGGGACCTGGGAGAACTATGAAGTTGTCTTTCTCAAGTCCCACATCTGTTTCCTGAGGCTGAGAGTGGCAGGGCAAGGGGAGACTGGGAGAACAAAGGATGACAAAAAGGAACACCTGCAGAACAAAATCCATACAAGGGAGGGATTTAAAAGAGACTGTGGGAGTCCCTTTCTTTCCCTCCTCTTCCTGGAGTAGCTCAGGGGTCCATATAGTGTAGGATCCTGGGGACCCGGAAACCAAGGCCCGCGTCACCCAGACAGGCACAGTGGCACTGTGTGAGCAGGCTGGCGGCAGCAATAAGGCTATAGCTCATGATCTATGGATTTTATGGGGAGTTTTAGGAGGCTGGCAATAAGTTCACTCCGGTACACAGTCTGGCAGAGCAGTAAAAGGCGAAGGCAATTGCACAGGTTGCATTTCAAGTGGCATTCTGCTCTGAAGGAGGAGGCACGGCCACCAGCCACCACATGTCCCGGTGCTCCCTCCTGCCTCCCAGGGTGTGCAGCCCCTGGACTTGCTGAGATCTCGCCCCACTGCAAGGAGGGACAAACACATGAATGAGTGGATCTAATTCCTCCTCTTCCAGTCAGGCCCCCGAGCAGCCAAGGGTCAGGCATGCTGGGCTGGGTCATACCCAGAGCTTCTAGCTCCAGAATTCTGACTTCACGGAGCCCCTAAGGAGGTGAGGGATGACACCTTCCCCAACCTGAGAACTGCTCTGGTTCTATCCAGACTTAACAGTGAGGCAACTGCTGTCTTGCCCCAAGTGCCAAGTTATATGTGACAACACTACTAAGGAGCACGCTTCTAAAGAGATCAATAGCAGGAGTGGGCTGAGCACTTAGAAGGCGAGTCATCAACCGTGTGGGCTTGGGTCTGAACCCCCTCTGCAAGGGAACCGAGACTGTAGCACCATCTTGATCGTTTTGGTTTATGGCCATTGGAAATCGGAGTGCTATCTGGGTGACTACCTTCCCAATCAATGCATTCGGTTGCCAAGGAAGCCTCGTCAGAAGCCACTGTGTATTATCTCAATACCTGTTCCCATTGCAAACACATCGCAATGATAGTATCTATATGTATGTGCTGTGCAATGTAAATTGTCCTGATTGTCCTTTCTTGAACACTGACTATCTATCACATTGGATGTGAAGTCCCATGAGGTCAATATTCTTTTATGCTCCCACTAGTAGCCCCGCACACGAATTCGTGCTTGAGTAGCTCGCTACCGCTTAGCTCAGCTGGCTGCCTGGTCCACTACTGCTCATAACTCTCTGCTGCAGGTAGCTCCCTGTTCCACCCTTCTGTAGCTCTCTGCCTGCTGCCCTCCCCCACCTCTTGCTATTGGTCATTACACGTCACAGCATAATGACTATTTGCATGTTACCTCTTTATTATATAGGATTTTGCAGAAGAGGAAAGTGATGTTAGGGAGGTCATCATTTCCCCAAGGTCACAAGTTTTTAATCCCTAGGTCTAGAATTCAGTGGCAGACCCCAATACCTGTGCCCTTCATGTTCTAAGGACCCTGATGGGAGACTGTCACTTCCTGGGCAGGGGCAACTCTGCTGGCCATCACCTCTGGCTATTGGAACCTAAACTCAGCCACTCACAGAGCCTGTCAGGGCTGCCTGGTCAGTGAGCTGCCCTAAGCCCCCTCTTCCTAGTGGATCTATTTTGGTTTTGATGCTTCTGTCATCCAGCATCAGCCAAGGAAGCAAATTGGAAGTATCTGAGCCCCAAGCTAAACGTCTATCCAAGAATCCTACCAAGGTCAGCAAGTAAAGACTTATTCCATGGCACCTACTGGGCAATCCCACTTAAAATTTACCACTGAATGTGTCCAATTGACTTGGATGCTGATAGCAACAAGGAGTTAATTCTCCATAAATGGTTTTAAAAACTGATTGGAACTTATTCAATTTTTTTTTTTACTATCTATACATTATGAGAGTGTATATGGTGACTAGTGGGTGTTAAATGAAAATCAACTGATTATAAAAAAAATGTATTTACTGAGGATTAATTCTGCAATAACCACGTACACAGATCTATCACAGTAAATCCTCAATAAGTGCATATTTTGGGAGTTTAATAATTGTTTTCACAAAGCAAACTTAAAGTTAGATGCTTTGGAGAGGAACTGGTGTTTTTAGAAAGCAGAGCCCAGAGAATAACGTTCTGTTTCATTAATTAAGTGATACAATTCCTTACTTTTTTTTCAGCTACAGTTTTATAAACCACATGTACCAAATAACAAGCAAACAAAAAATGAGACTTTCTGATAAGTAGATTTAAATGTACTTGCAATTAATTAATGATTGATGGTATTGAACTGCCTGAAAACATTTGGAGTTGGCACTGAAGTTCCTCCTGTCTCCAAACAAGAACTCATTTATCATCCCAAGAAAAAAGCAGAGGGATTTTTAGATATTCCCTTGGAATTAAATAAAAGAATTTCCCAGTAATTTTATTTTTAAAAAATTAGATTTTTTTGGCTATGATTTAAGCCCATTTCCTTTAATAAAGTCAGTCATAGTGATGTTTAGAAACTAGTCAATCACTCTTTTCCTTATATTCCTCAACTCATCTTTTCTTAAATTGATGATGATGGTGACGATGATGACGTTTATTGAGAACTTTCTATACACTAGAGCAGTGGCCGGCAAACTCATTAGTCAACAGAGCCAATATCAACAGTACAAAGATTAAAATTTCTTTTAAGAGCCAATTTTTGTTTTTAACTTAAACCTCTTCTAACATCACTTCTTCAGAATAGACTTGCCCAGGCTGTGGTATTCTGTGGAAAAGCCACACTCAAGAGGCCAAAGAGATTCATGTGGCTGATGAGCCGAGGTTTGCTGACCACGGAGCTAGGACATAACTTCACTTTTTCTTTAAGAACATCCTCTAGGAAGTTTGTCATTTTGCTGTTCCTCAGTGTTTATTGAGAGACACAAGACATGGAAATTTATTTGAAGATGCTGATTGAGGTTTAGCTTCTTGGAAACTTTGGTGAAGCGTGAGAGCAGAGGTAGGGTTTCGGGCCTGGAGAGAAGATGAGTGTGGGCCACCTCATCAAATGAGAACCAAGCACAGGAGCACCCTGAGCTCCTGGGCCAGCCTTCACCAACATGACTCTGAGGCCCCTCCTCACAGGCGTGAGGATGTGAGGGTGTAACTCCACACACAAGGGGGCGGGTCTCTAGCATTGTTAGTGGCTTCATCTCCAGGGAAGGACATTGGTTGCTCACAACCTCTGCCTTTCCCTCTCAGAGAAACTGATCTGTGGGTGAAATAGCTCCCTGGACGACCGCTTAGTCCTGCTTCACCATGAAGGGCCTGGGGGACTTCGGACAGCTCTGACTCCTGGGCCTTTATCCCTCAGATGATGGACGCTGAAGGTGAGAGAAGGTGATGCCTAAGATCCATCCCTGTGTCGCTGTCCATGGCTCACTTCATCAGGCCAGTGGGGAAGACATAGTCTTGTTGACTCTACAGCCATGCCCTGCCATACTGTTCACCCGCTGACCTGAACTGCATGGGAGCAGGATCAGTCTGGAAAACACTAACTTTGCAAAGCAATTCCATTTAACAATGACTGAAACCCCAGAAGTTTTCACTCCAAAGTTTAAAAAAAAAAGCACAAAACAGTTGCATATTCATAGGGTGTTACCCATTTTCCTTTCAGCTACCTGGCTATATCTATTGTATTAGAATCCAGGGAGGTTTAACACACACACACACACACACACACACACACACACACAGTTTCTTATCTATGGTGCTTCTACTCAGCAGGTGATTAACTTCTTGACCTCACGAAGCTCTAACGTGACCTTGGAGACTAGATAGAATCTTGTTATCTTGTAATAAGTTTTATGGCTTATTTCAGTACAGTTCAGCCATGTTTCTCTAGTGATTAAGGTGGTTATCAGCCTATGCATTTCAGGATTATGAATTATGGTGCTCTCTCCAGGTATTCAAGGGGGCTTGGGAATGCTCTGACCACTTACTATCACAGTTAATGCTCATTCCCACTCTTCCTTTCCCACATGCACAAAACAGATACAGCATTCTGTTTCTAGAAGTTTCATGAGCCCCTTCTACCGTAGACCCAGATCTGGCTATCAAAGCAATGGTATTTACCTTTAATTGATTTAAGTAAATTCCCTAAGGAAGATTAATGGTGCCATGCATAGTGCTTTAATTACTGTCACTCTTACTTAGGATTCAGAGAAAGAAATGTTTCCATCTTCCCCCGCGTGTTCCAGAGAGAGTGGCATTGCCTATCTGAATACACGTAGCTATCAGCAGCACACCTGTCTCCATGTACCTTGCACATGACACGATGAAAGGACCAGCCATATGTACACCTCAGGGGACAACATAAGCTCACTTTTGTCTCTAGCTCATGCTTCAATATTTGCCAAGTCCCTTTGCTTTGCATTTGTATTTACATGGGCCAGGACGACTTCTATCTGCCGATTTCTTATTTCTAGATGTGCCCAGAAGTAATTCAAGAATTTTCCTTAGGAAGGCTTCCAGGAGAAATGTTCAACATATCTCAGGTTCCATATTCCTGTGCCACAGGATCAAGTATGATGAGAGGATAGGAGGGTGATGGTTTACATGCCACCACCCACACTTTCACCTCCTTTCTTTTTCTGGTATTATCATTAAGATATTTCAGAATTGCCCAAATTTGTTTCGCTCAATGGATAAAACGTTGGCCTGCAGACTGAAAGGTCCCAGGTTCGATTCTGGTCAAGGGCATGTACCTCGGTTGCGGGCACATCCCCAGTAAGGGGTATGTAGGAGACACCTGATCAATGTTTCTCTCTCATCAATGTTTCTAGTTCTCTGTCCCTCTCCCTTCCTCTCTGTAAAAAAAAAAAAAAATCAATAAAATATATTAAAAAAAAAGAGATTTTAGCATTACTAAGAGAAGGGGTTGTTAAGAGTATATATTACCAAAATAAGCGAATTCCTATGCTGTGCTTAGCTTAGAACAGACACTGTGTGTGCCTAATGGAGGTCACCCAAAGTAAGTGTTAAACTCATCATTTATAGTGGGTTTAAAAAAACACACATAAAAATTACCTATAAGCTACACAAAAGTCAACTTTTCTCCCAGCTTTGGTTCCCAAGAGTTTGGGATAATAACATTTTGACCCAGCTATGTAGAGCAAAAATAAAAAAAGTAGTAAATAAAAAAAAAAAAAAAAAAAAAAAAAAACAGATACGAATTTGTGTCCAGGCCTATCATTTAAAAACTATCTAACTTTGGACAAATTGTTTAACTCCATTAAGACTTAATTTTCTCATTTATCAAATGAACATGATTTACAGTACTCAGAAATTTGGCAAGAATCTGATGAGCTCATGTACAATAGATACACAGCCCACTGGGAGGCTCATTATTGGCTAATCCATGCCCTGAAGCTGTTTTTCATGTCTTGTCCTTCCTTGTATGGGGAGCTAAGGGCTCCCTCCAAAGGTCTCTTTCCTATAACATCCTACATTGCAGCACAACATGCAATGTGGGTGTTGTCCCTATGATGCCATTCTCACAGGTCAGGGATGTTCTGTGCCATCCTAGCTCATGCTAACAACCTACGGAAGTCCATCCATGCACTTAAGGAAATCCTTCATGCTGAGATGCTCAAGTTTGAAATAAGCTATGCATTTCTTTCTTTGCTCAGGGCTCCTATTTTCCCTGGACCAAATGCTTCGGCGTCTCAAGGACTTGCCTTGCTATTTCTAGAGCCATCCCCAAGATCCGCTTGACCTTTAGTTAAGAAAGGTTGGTGGGGGGTATAATCCTACAGATAAATGTGTGAGGTTTAAGATGACTTAGCCCAGAGTTATCAGGAGGAACTGCCTGGGTCTAAAGGCTAACATTTTATGTTTAGCTGAAGGCCAAGGAACCCTTCAAGGCAGCATGGGGTACCATCCTCCTTTTATGTTTCCTGGGTCCATATAGTTCTCCACTTCAGGCATTACATTACATACTCCTTAGTGACCACGTAATGATGTGGACATGGCCCCACACCATGAGCACATCTTTGTTTTCTTCTATAATAGAGAAGTAAATACTGAAAAGCAGGAAATGCATCCTATTGGAACTGCCTGAGATTGAAACCCCCTTTATTTTATTATTATTATTATTTTTAAAAAATATATTTTATTGATTTTTTTTTACAGAGGGGAAGGGAAAGGGATAGAGAGCTAGAAATATTGATGAGAGAGAAACATCGATCAGCTGCCTCCTGCACACCCCCCAGTGGGGATGTGCCCACAACCAAGGTAAATGCCCTTGACTGGAATTGAACCAGGGACCTCCCAGTCTGCAGGCTGATGCTCTATCCACTGAGCCGAAACCCCCTTTAAAGTTCATTTCTTTTCAATTTCCCTCAACACATTTCTGGTTGGAGGTGTCAAGAGCTGTCTGTTGTTTTTCACACCTACCCCCAGAAATTCCTGGCTGAATTGCAGGGTTTGGCAAAGAGAGTCCAAGTGTGAGACAAAGCACAAAGGATTTTAGTACCATTTTCGCTGAAATGCACTGGGAAGAGGTACAGTACAATAATAAAAAAAAAAGTGGAACCTCATCTCAAATCTGTATCTAAATAGATCAGAGCACTGAATATTCTGAAAAATAATTGACTCGACTCAAGGAAAGTTCTGGAAATCTTTTGAAATTGTTATTTGTAGAAGGGGGAGGAAGTGGGCTAAGGCATGGGGAGAGAATTGGATTTCAGATATTTTTCTATGTGGAGTTTAAAGAAAGCTGTATGCATTAAAAGCAGAAGCAGAGAAAAGGTATATGTGGTAAACACTTCGGCTTTGGCTATTCATTCTCTGCCCCATTATCCGGCCCTGCTGTTACCTCTGATACAGCCACTGACTGTTTCTACAGGAACAAGGGTGGCTGTGTTTCTATGAGACTTTAAGAACAGGTCACAGGTCAGGTTTGACCCACAGGCCAGTTTGTTGACCCCTGTCCTAGGTGGTTGGTTGTATATTTTCCCTTGAAGCCAATCAATCCATGAAGTAGACTTGCCCTCTTGTCTATTTCTCTGTGCTGACTGCTCAAGTACATGCTAGCAGCCTTCTGCTCGAACATGTTATAGCTATGATTGGTCTTTGGCTTTCATACTCTTAATAGTTAGAAGCCTTTGTATTTCTCTTTGCAAAGACCAAGCATAGCGGACTTTTTTGATGTTGTAGAATGGCATTGAGATCACGATCCACTTCCCAACATGAGCTGTCCATTCATGCTGTGCTCCATATAACCCACTGTTAACAGGCCTATATAAGGTCCTATGGGAAGAATCATATGGAAGAGAGAGCATTAACCCTTCCCAATCCAAAGGAGGATGCAAGAAATGTGGATACATATATCAAAAGTTACAGTATAATCCTGCATTGTATGTGTATGTGTATGTGTGTGTGTGTGTGTGTGTGTGTGTGTGTACATATCTCCAAGTGCCTCTACAAATCGAGATATGTAGACCTTAATGCATAAGAACCCGAAGAAGGACAAAATAAATAACTGGAAGAAGGCTTCGTGGAAGAGGTGGGTTTTAAAACTGGATGACTATAACAAGAGCAAGACACACCTTGAGGGCAGAGAGGACTTCTCACTGGTTTAACTTACAGAATTCCTTTCCCTTCTTAGCAAGTAGATCTGAACGTGAAAGGTGTTATTGAAATGTAATTAATGCACTTCCACTCTTCCCCAGAAAGCCTGCTGCCTTTTTCCTGATGTACCTGCTCACAGGTGCACCCAGGTACACTACGTCAGGAACAGTCAGCAGGATCCTCGGCCCTGGGCCAGGACAGGTAGGGCCAGGTTAGCGCTGGGGCATGAAAAGGGGTCAAAACAGCAGGTGTCACCTGTTGACGGAATCATCCCCTAATTCGCCAGGAGCGGCGGCACCACTTAATCACCTTGAACCACAGCTTTATTTTGCTAAAGCGAATGTTACACTCTGAGTACACTTGCTGAAAGGGAAGGACCGAGGCTTGCATGTTTCTGTAATGGGAGTGGAAATGGGATCTCTCTTTTTTCCCTGGACGGTTCTCTCGTGCCTCTCCCCTGGAGATCTTTTGCAATTTTTTTTTTCTTCTTGTTTCTTTTAAGGGGAAAGTGTAAAATATTAATTTTGAGCACGAGTAAAATTGAGCCCTCTGGAAACCATCCTGGAACACGAGACGCAGCCTGACTTAATTAAGCAGTGATTATGCCGGAGAGCCTGGATTAAGCCTTCACATGTGGGTAAAGACAGAATTGCTTTTAGAGAAGTCAAGTCAGGCGGCAGAGGGGGGCTGAGGGAGGGGCGGGACGATAATTGGATAGAGGAGAAAAAAGCAATCTTTGTCGTAATAGCACAGAAAGTGTAAATTGACTTGGAGATTTCCCAACTCGAACTTTCTGGAAGGTCCAGGTGAGACTATGGACAGCCAAACCACCACTGTCTCTTGCCAACCCTTTGGAATACTTCAGGATGCGCTGTCTCCGTTTTCCTCCCAACCCTCCCAGCTCAGGTGCGGGAAGAGGCAGGGAGAATGGGCTGTGTGTGTAACAAAACCCCGGGGAATGTGGTTAGCCCCCCGCTGCTCTCAGGATGGCAACCACTAATTAGCCCCACAAATTTACGGGCTCCAGGGATGTGAGCAGATGGGTGTTTAAGTTAACAGCAGCTCCAATTTGTCCTCCATTAATTCCAAGTGATACCTGAGTTTATGGGAGTTTTATATTGTTTCATCTGCTTCAAAGTGAGTTGCCCACTTCCCAAACTGTTCTCTGCTAAAGCAACTATCTGTCTGTCTCCCCGGTTCTAGAATGGGATACTGCCTCAACTCCAAAGCACTTTGCCTTTTTAATGTGCTGAGGACCTGAGCTATCTTCCCAGACCTCCCGGGTCTCCAGGTCCCATTCTACATGCTCATCCCTGTCCATTCAACACAGTGTTCTAAAGCAGTGTTTCCCAAACTTTTGACATGTGTGTACCCCTTCTATAATTTTCGTAACGCTGAGTACCCTCGTAATCATGAGAACGTAGAATTAGGTGCAGCTAAGCATGGTGCAGTGCATATCCCCACCAAACTCCGGTGCAACGCGTACCCCCACCAAACTCTCCCCTTGCCCCTGGGGGTACGCGTACCACACTTTGGGAAACACTGATCTAAAGCGACTACACTTTGTGCCAGGAAATGGCCCTCTTGTAAACATTTTGCTGGGTAGCTCTTTCTTCTCCACTTCATTTAAGAGACACTGAAGGATCAGAGATCTTAAAATCCAGGATATTCGAGTTTTAAGAAAATATTTCCAGTAGGACATGATCTCACTCATCTAGGGGAAATGGTGAACCACATAGACTGATGAACAAGAACAGACCCAGAGATAAGGAGCCATGGGTCAGACTGTTGGACCTCAAAGGGAGGGTGGGGATAAAAGGGAGAGATCAACCAAAGGACTTGTGTGCACACATATGAGCCTAACCAGTGGTCAAGGACAATAAGGGGGTGGGGGCATGAGTGGGGAGGGGTGAGGGATTGGAATGGAGGATTGAGGACAAATATGTGATACCTTAATCAATAAAGAAATTTTTTTAAAAAAAGAAAGAAAACTCAGGGATTTTCTACTGCAGTCATTTCCATGTTGGTGCCCTTCCCATGACCACCACCCGGCTCTCGGCCCTGCTCCCCTCCCTGCCAAAGGAGGGCTGGGCAACCAAGCTCCGTGGGAGAAGGCAGGCCTGCTGCCAGCCCCGGGCACTCAGGCCAGCCTCTACTGACGAGATGCAGCTCCTCTCACCCCTTCTGAGTTCACCGGACCCTGGGGATGCCTGGTGGCCTCAGGGAGCCCTCACAGCAGTGCAGTCCTGCTCCCACCAGCCCTGGCTACAGCCCGAGAAACCCCTATTTAATCTGGTTTATTCTACAAGGCTTCCTCTGTAAAATAATTTTGAAAACCACCGATGCAGTCCAACTCCCCTGTTTTCACAAATAATAATAAAAACCCAATCCCCAGTAAAGTTAGGAAGGTATCCAAGGCCACAGTGGCCAGCTAGATAAAGTTTGGATGTTCTAATGAAAGTCAAGCTCATTTCACAGGCCTGCTCAGCCCGGTGTTTGGGAAAACATCCTCATTCACTATGCTCACCACCATTGCCATCCTGTTGACCTGGGCACTGCGTACAATTCTGACTGGAGAAGTTAACAAGCAGTACCTGTGCACACCCATCCATTCATGTTCCTCACGTGGCCACAAGCACAGGGGGACAGCGCCTAAGAAAGTGTGTATTGTGTAGGCCAATTTCAGGTCTCCGAGCAACACCATTTCCATAATTCCCTTTGTGTTTGTGCCGACAGCAAGCACGCAGAGCTGGTCTTGCTGCCTGAAAAATGCGTGTAACCAGTTTACCACCAGAGCCTGGCAGGTGAACAGAAGGCAGACGCTAGCAGCCTCTGGTCACCTATGAGGAGAACCCATGTGTCCATGCGGTCATTCTGAGTCTACACATGTGTCAAACACAAGGCCCGCGGGCCAAATCCAGCCTGCCAGGCCTTGCAATGTGGCCCACACCGTACTGTCATCACTGCACTCCGCTGTCAGTTTATGACATTGTCAGTTTATGACTGTTCAGTAAACCATTCGGCCCACGATTTAGGCTAGATTTTAGATTTTGGCCCCTTCTCTGATTGAGTTCGACACCCCTACCCTAGACAGAGCTTC
Source organism: Pipistrellus hanaki (assembly GCF_964339955.1). Taxonomy (NCBI): domain Eukaryota; kingdom Metazoa; phylum Chordata; class Mammalia; order Chiroptera; family Vespertilionidae; genus Pipistrellus; species Pipistrellus hanaki. Next base: position 15,136,856 of record NC_140521.1, on the reverse strand, counting down.
AGAATCACCCCTAACACTGATGCTTGGTCTCTCCTGTCTATTCTGGTTTTGAGTGGTGGTGGGGAAGGGACACCTGGTTTAGGAGCCTGCACAGGTGGTTTCCATGTGGAGCTAGAGGCTGGCCTGGGCTTAGATTACAGTGTTTCCCAACCTTCTCTCATGATGAGAATCACCTGGTGGAGTTGTTAAAACACAGATTCCTGAATCCCAACTAAGAAGTGCTAAACTAGAATTTTTGAGAACATATAGGTAAAATTGCATACCTAACTTAGTGCTCTGTATATAACATCTGTCTTAGAGCACTAGTTAAGTATACAATTTTACCTATATGTTCCCAAAAATTCTAGTTTAGCACTTCTTAGTTGGGATTCAGGAATCTGTGTTTTAACAACTCCACCAGGTGATTCTCATCATGAGAGAAGGTTGGGAAACACTGGCTTAGAAGGTACAGCACTTAATTGAAGTCACCTGTGGAGCTGGATGCCCCGCAGCCTGGGCTCTGGATTAGCACAGCAATGTCCTTTTCAAAGAGGTGGGATGAACTGAGCCTGATTAACAAGACAGGGAACAGCAAATGAGGCCAATCTTATGGGTCAGGAGGCACCCAAGGATGGCAGGGGAGCCTCTGTGAGGAAAGGCAACTGTCTTCTCGTCTGTGCCTTCGGAGGACGAAATGCCCCAAATCTGCACATTCTGTCTATGCTCTGTTTCCACATCTATGAATCTAAACCTGGGATGGGGAACATCTGGCCCTTGGGCCAGATAAGTCCCTCAAAATCATTTAGTCTGTCCTGACTGGTGTGGCTCAGTGGATAGAGCATCAGCCTGGGGACTAAAGGATCCCAGGTTCCATTCCAGTCAAGGGCATGTACCTTGGTTTGGGGCAGATCCCCAGAAAAAGGTGTGCAGAAGGCAGCTGATCAATGTTTCTCTCTCATGGATGTTTCTGACTCTCTATCTCTCTCCCTTCCTCTCTGTAAAAAACAATAAAATATATTTTTAAAAAAATCTTTTGGGCCGAAACTGGTTTGGCTCATGGATAGAGTGTCGGCCTGTGGTCTGAACTGAAAGGTCCCAGGTTTGATTCCGGTCAAGGGCACGTACCTTGGTTGCAGGCACATCCCCAGTGGGGTGTGTGCCAGAGGCAGCTGGTTGATGTTTCTCTCTCATTGATGTTTCTAACTCTCTATCCCTCTCAATTCCTCTCTGTAAAATCAATAAAATATATTTAAAAAACAAATCATTTGGTCTGGCCCAGCCAAGGCGACAAATAGGGGTGAGTTAATTAAATGTTTGACCAAATAGAGCAGGCTAATTTTTAAGTGAATAATTTTGTATGGCCCCTGGGATGATGTTACAATAAGGTGACCAGACATCCCGCTTTTTAACAATTTGTCCCGAGTCCCGCGGTGTTTTAAGAAAAATCCCGATTTTTTAAAATGCCACGGGACACGGGACAAATTGTTAAAAATCGGGACTGTCCCTCCAAAAGCGGGATGTCTCGTCACCTTATAAGTATCCAAGTGGCCCTCAGCAGAAAAAAAGATTCCCCACCCCCTGGGACTCCAAACCTTTCTGGAACCCATTTTTCCTTTTAGCTTGTCTTTTTGTCACAACAGGAAGCCACATATGTTTATCTTTCCCGTCTGAGCAAATGCTGTCTTTCACTTTGGCTTTCTACTGCTTCGAGCTTAAGCACACCCTGTTAAGACTATATCCTTCCCAGCTGTAAGGAGGTTAGAGGATCAGCAGGAAATCGCAGGAGAAAGAAACAAAAAGATATGCTCACGGTTGGAGTTTCTCGGGGTTTCTCTGCTTTGTCCTCTCCCAGGATGGACGGATGGACACTCCCGTCATGCCCTGGTTCAAGGGGCCCGGATGGGGAATTTGGCTCCTGCCTCCTGAAAGGCTGCCACACCTCCAGAGAAAGCACGAGAGAGGACTGTGCCCTGGACAGCGCAACACCTGTGCTTTGGAAAGAGCCGCTTCCATCCCATTGAGCAGTGCAGTAATTGAGTCTTGCAATCCCTGCTGCTGCCAGGACTGCGTGTGTGACCTACTGGGTAGGGCAGTGGTCAGCAAACTCATCAGTCCACAGAGCCAAACATCAACAGTACAACGATTGAAATTTCTTTTGAGGGCCAAATTTTTTAAACTCCTTCTAATGCACTTCTTCCAAATAGGTTCGCCCAGGCCATGGTATTTTGTGGAAAAGCCACACTCAAGGGGCCAAAGAGCCGCATGTGGCTCGAGAGCCTCAGTTTGCCGACCACGAGTCTAAGCTTTCACTGTTAGTGATTACTAGGATTACTAGTCTCTAAATTGTAACTTGTGAAAAATATTTTCAAATGGCATGCAAGGAGATATTAAAACTATGACTGAAGAGATTGTTCAATGTCTCTCAGCTATTGAGAGGCAAACCTTGGACCCAGGATCCAGCTTCCTAGAATGCAAACCAGGCATATGTTATGGCCCTCAAACCATTCAAAGCAGTGTAGAGATGGATGTCATAAAACGTAGAACTTGAAGCCAGCCTCTCTCCATTTTAGCCAGAGAAATTTCAGAATAATGCCTTCTTTATCTGTCTTACTTATTAGCCTCCCCTTTCAGCCCAAAGGATTTGTAAGTTTTATTTTATATCATTGGTTTTAGAGAGAGAGGAAGGGAGGGAGAGAAAGAGAGAGAGAGAAAGAGGAAGAGAAGAGCATCAATTTGTGGAATACTATTATATAGGCTTTATGTACGTGTGCATATATCCACATATAATTTCTACAATGTGTACAAATATGTACAAAATACTGTTCACATACATGTATTATTTCTCATGTATTATTACAATAAAAATGCAAATCAGGAAAAAATAAATGATATCATTAAGTTTGTTTTGCAGAGATGGCAACTAAAGCTGGGGTGAGGGGAATAATTACCCATGTCACAAAGTGGGAGCCAGAATTCCATCTTGGGACTGATTTTAAAATCTCCAGGTTTTTATCTGGTTTGTTTGCTTTTCCTGCTGGGTTGTTTTTGTGTAAAATGATCCTAAAGTGACTTCAAAGAGAAAGGATGAGATCGCTCCAACATAAAGGCTCGAGGATCGCTTTGCTGAACACGTTTATAAGTGTTCAAGTCACAGGAAGATGAGCTTAGCATGTTGTCATCAGTGCCTAAGCAGAGGAAAAGTCTGTTTGAGCAAGTATTTTGCAGGTGGGGGGAAGTCGGGGGTGGGGGGGTATCTGTGCTTGAAATTTCCCTCTGAGCAGCTCTTTTGAGAAGAGTTATTAGAATTTATTTTCAATTATACACCAGAATAAGCCGTCTGCAGTATAGTTAACTTCCAATTTCAGCCAATTTTGGAGGCATTGAATCATAGATGCCTCAGTGATTAAGAATCTATGTTGCAAAAACAATTCCCACTTTGCAACAATGCAATCAAACAGATCCACAACTCAGAACACATTATCCAATGCTTTCTCAGCTCACTGGTGGAGTGCAATAGAATTTACCAACCATGGGGTTCACCCAATGTACTCCGAGCTCATTTGCAAACAGATCCGCAACTCGTAACGGCTCACGTGGGGATTCTGGTTCAACAGGGCTGTGAAGAGATAAGTTGAGCTGCCTTGGCTATTCGGGGCTTTGGGGCTGTTTCGTGTTCTCTTTCTCCTCTAATGTGCAATGGTGGAACATAACATACCACGCGGAATGGAGCCCCTCCCTGCATGATTCTGAAATTGCTCTCCATGGTAGGAGTTCTGATTCATTAAGAAGACCAGACAAAAACCTGTCCAGCTGTTTGCTCTTCTAAATCGCATGGCTTTGTGTGTGTGTGTGTGTGTTTGTGTGTGTGTGTGTGTGTGTGTGTGTGTGTGTGTGAGAGAGAGAGAGAGAGAGAGAGAGAGAGAGAGAGAGAGAGAGAATCCACGCATCTTAGGTGCAACAGAAGGGTATGCAGCAAACTTAAGCTCTTTCTTTAAAAGTTGAGACGGTAGAACCTTCCCCAGGCATGTGAAAATGCATGAGCCAATCCAGTGGAGGAAGGGGAAGTAAAAGATGCCTCGGTTGTGGAACTTGAATGCATTTAACTTCATAAATAGGACCAAGCAGTACTGAAAACCATAGTAACAAAAGTGAATGACAATGAAAAATAATGTCATAATGAACGGGGATGTGGGAGGCAGTATTAGAGTGCTTATTTCCACATTGTTTTAGTTGGGAATCAATTGTTACTGTCTAGAATGAAAACACATAGTTTAAAAATGTTCTCCAATTTCTTAAAGGTGTTAATATCTTTTATTAACTTCATAAGGAACTTTTAGAAAATAATATATATAGTGACTTAAAATTCATCTTGGCTTTGAAAAGATGTCACAATACTATGGGCAGGGAATGGTTGGGTTGCAACGGATAAGTTAGGTTGACTGAAAATTTAATCTTTTTGGGTACTTTATTTTATTTGGATGGTTTTCCTCTGTCTAGGTACTTTAGGTAAAGTACTCTGTCTGGGTACTTTACCTACACAGACACCTACACACACACACACACACACACACACACACACACACACACACTATTGAATAATTAGTAAGTTAAGAGCTTTCTATGCACTGTCTCATAAACTTTCCCAATACTTCACACTAGGTTCATTATTATCATTTCACAGGTGACAAAGTTAAAACAAAACAAAACAGGTAATCAAATTGTTAGTAGAACCCTTACAGAAATTCATATATTTCCAAATGCATCCCTGATTTCCTAACTACTAAGCAGTACTTCCTCGGTGATTTGATTTCACTTTGGCCAATAGAATTGAGTTTACTAGAGCATATTGAAAAGCGAGCTGGACATTTTGGAACATATTAAGACCATAGAAATCGGGTGACCTTTGGATTCTGAAAGCATAGATTTATCCAAATTTGTTCCCTTGCTCTGAAGAATAAAATCTCAAAGATATCATTAAGTATTAGGTTTACAGAGGAAAAGGGATTATAAATCCCTTACAAAGTCTAGTTAAAATTTCATGTAATATACCAGAGATAAAGAGAGATGGATATTCAATAAGAGGCACAGACTGCAGTATAGCAAACTAATTAACCTGTAAGAGATCCCAGTGGAGAAGGTGATGATCAGGATCTCACACAAGAGAGATATAATGAAGAGAAAATGGAGTTTTCAAAGAACCCGCTGGGTCTTGATGGGATCAGATATGCAGAGTCCTTGACTCCTGACCTGCTCTCAGACAATGGACCTCATTCCCATTCCTGGACTGTGTGGTCCATGCACGGAGGATGGATGCCAAGGAAAGAGAGCAAGTTGAGGAGCTGACCATCAGGCCTGGTCCACTCTTGCCACACACAGCTTTTTATTCAGCTCAAGCAGAGTATGGAGAAGGGTAGCCCTGAGAACTTGGGAGAGTCTAGCAGAGCTGAACATTTCCATAATGGTCCCTGGGTTCAATTTAAAAGGGCTTACCTGAATCTTTGAAGCTCAGATTAATCATAAGGGACTGAGCTGGGACTTGGAGGAGATAAAAACATATTTGAGAAGCATTTCCTCCTGGGAAAGGCAGGCTTTTTGCTATTAAATGTAATAGGTTTCTCCTGATCTAAGGTGGATAATGCTAAGTTTCTATCCAAGTAGCCACCCTCACCTTTATAGAATTATCCATTTTTAGTGGAACGTGTGGCCCAATCGTCTTTGCTATTGAATGTAGCCACGTGATGAAGTCCTTGCCAGCGGCAGGGTTGTGAGGACGCTCCCATGAATGGTCCTAGGACGTGATTGGTTCTTGTTCTTTGACCTTCCTCTTTCCTTGGCGTTGCTGGGAAGGTGAATTGTGTGATTGCTGGAGCTCCCACCCACACCATGAGGCCAAGCCTCACCCTCAGGATGCCAATCTGAGTGGCTGAAATCACCCAGCCAGTCTTGTACTGCCTATCTTTGAAATTTTATATTAGAAAACAGATTTCTATATTATTTAAGCTATTATTTTTCAGGCCTCCATCACTTACAGCTACACTTAGTGCTAACGGGCACATCTCCTATTGCAAAGACAACTTTGGATTCTATATTCTTGCACACAGATCATGGATCTAATAGAAAACAAATGAGATTCTGATAAATACACCCGTTGTGAAATTGTGTGCCTATATCCCCTGCCTTCTCCAGGGTCTCTCTTGTAAGCGGGCTGCTTTCTTCCGTGGGTTTCCATCAGTAGAAGCAAGATTAAGCAGATCAGAGTGAGCAGGAGACAATAGTGTCCCATTGTCCCCAGCCAGTCAATTGTTCAGTGTATGGATACCCGTGTTGGCACATTTCTTCACCACAGAGTTGCCCATGCTCAGAACTCTGTCCCTCAGGTGAGGATGTAAAACTTTTCCAAATATAAGACTATTCCAGAGGCTGGACAGCATGCAGCTGGGACAGAAGAGAGTGAGGAGTAATAGAACGTCCTTAGGTTTAGGCTGAAACCAGGTTCCATTCTGGCATGACTAGAAATGGTCAGACGAAGGGAGCCTTGTATTAAATGACTGAGGCATTCTGCACTGGTTCTAAAGATTAAAAAAAAAGAAGAAGAAATCTTTAATGTATTTGCAGCCACACAGCTTTACTCTTCATTGAATCCGTTATTAAGTCTCTAGAAAGACCTCTGCCATCTTCATTTAAAGGGATAATTTTTTTAAAAAAAAATCTCCCAAGCTCCCAGATACAAGCTTCACAAGGGTGCTGTCCAAGGTCTCTCTATGCAGATCCATGAGCCTAGCAGAGAGCTAAGCAACAGGCTGAGGTGCCCTTTCTATTGCTTCTCCCATCAACCTGACCCCTGTCCCCCCACCATGCTCCAGACGTCCCCCCAAAGAGGCAGCCAACTGCAGGGTCTGACCTGTGTCCATCTCTTTTTGACTCTTGCTGCATTTTTCCCTCAGCCCTGGCTCTGGGATACACTGTTCATCACTCTGGATGAACACCTGACTCTACCCCAAGGGTTTAGCAATTGATCAGGGTCCCTTTCTGGTCTTTTGTAAACCTTCCATTTTACATCGGCCTACTTTCAATATTATGTCTCCAGTGAGAAAGGCTCTTCCCCCATCTTCAACTCAGGTCGCCTATGTGCTTGGGTACAAAATCTGGGAATATTTAAAATATTCTTGGTAATAACTGTGTTTATTAAGTGTTTACTGCATGTGGAGCAATGTGGGAAATACATTAGCACAAGAAAATCGTCTTTGTAAACGATTAATAACTATTTTCTCCCACATTTTGCAAATTAAAAACCAGATTTTGAGATGCTAAGTGACTCACCCACATCCTCAGAGCAGATGTGTGGCTACACTCTAAACAGTCTTTCCTTCTGTATGGCCAGGGATGGCATGGTTCCCTGAACTGTACCTTACTGAGTGGGGTGGAAGGGTCACCTGAGGAGAGTCCGTGAATAAGTGTTTTGATTTTCTTCTAATGTCTTACTGATCTAGAGTGTGTAGAGTGTGACACATTTTCCTCCTCCTTATGCATTTCTCCAGAAGGTAAATTTTGTCAATGTCCTCATCTGGCTGGGAGGGCCAACTTTCCTAGTAAACTTGAAGTTTCACAGCCTGGAATGCTCCATATTTCCTTTGCAGGCAAGGTGATGACCACGTGGGCTTCAGGCTATTTAGGGCACCAGCTGTTTACAGGTGGAATAAGGGGTCCTTGTTCTTCCCTACAGAGGCTATATTTCCTTTGCCCAAGCACTCACTCATTAGGACTTGCACTTCTTCCCCAGGGGGAAAGCCCTACCAGGAGAAGAACTCTTGATTTTTTACAAAGAGGAAGAGAGAGGGATAGAGAGTTAGAAACATCAATGAGAGAGAAACATCGATCAGCTGTCTCTTGCATACCCCCTACTGGGGATGTGCCCGCAACCAAGATACATGCCCTTGACCGGAATCAAACCTAGGACCTTTCAGTCCACAGGCTGACGCTCTATCCACTGAGCCAAACCAGTTTTGGCCAGGAGAAGAACTCTTGATGATCCCTGGAAAGGTCAGACAATGTGTCCTCCACAATAGGACTTTTTCTTCACTAGTCAGAGGTGGCATGATCCAGCAAAGGGCTCTGCCTGGCTAGCAATGGCCAAGAGGTAAGGATGCGGGCTCAGTTTCACTACTTCATCACCATTCCCTCATCTTCCTGTTATGCTTTGTTATAAAATAATGCCATGTTCACTTTCCTCAAATGTTACACTTCCCTCAGAGGGGTCCTGCAGACACGTCCTTGCCCAGAGGCAGCACCATGTAGGGTCCCTTCCCACTCCCGCTCGCACCCTCTCCCCCTCCAAAAGTGCAGTTTGCTTCATTTCATGCACAAATAGCAACTCCCAACCATGAAAAAACACCTGGGAGAGGCAGGGCACCCCTGGTACAAGATAATTAGAGATTATTATAATAGAAATTGCATTGCCACATCAAACGGTATCTTTTAGCATTCATTAGCCTCCAACCCCAGCCCCTGAGCCTCTCAACCCTCCTGCCGGAGAGAGTGCTTGTCAACCAGGCTAAGCCTTGCATACTACACTGGGGACAGGGGACGAAGATACACACAGCTGTAATTCATCAGGGGTCTCCCTGGGTGGAGGCAGCAAGTAGGAAGGAGAGCTGGGCTCCTTTTCTGATGTATTTGTTTGTTTGTTTGTTTGTTTATGCTTTCTCAGCAAGCTAAGAAGATAGAAATTGCCTCCAACAAGAAGCTGACCCTGTAAGAAGGCTATTCATAGGTCACAGGGGGAGAGTAAGTGCAGCTTGTCTGGCCTCTCCCTTCTTTTCTGACTTATGAAATCATTTAAATAGGTAAAAGGCAGGTCCCAATTCTCCCTGCCTTTCCCACTGCCTGCCACCTTATGACTTGCAAGATTTGTTGTCATTCAACATATAGGAAATTGCAAATCCAGTATTTTAAAGACTAGTCATTTAATAACAATATGTATTAGTTGCTGAGAGAGAGAGAGAGAGAGAGAGAGAGAAACATTGATGTGAGAGAGAAAGATTGGTTGCCTCCTTCTATGACCAGACCAGAGGTCAATGTGCCCTGACTAGGAATCATACAGGTGACCTTTCAGTGCATGGGGTAAGGCCTAACCAACTGAGTCACACAGGCAAGGGTAAAACTAGTCATTCTTCTTGAGGAATACTTGTTTTTCATACACTTCCCCCGCCCCTCACCCCTGCCCACTCAGTTTTGTGACAGATTAGAATTCTTTATTAAAACAATGAAAAACTCTCATTTATAATGATTAATAATGAACATCCATTTTTAGCATTACGAATTATAAGTACAACAATAATTGCCAATTGCTACAAAGAACTATTTGAAGAAGCATAAATGCCTTCATCCAATTAGATATCTTTCTCACTACTGCTTAACAAGCATGTGCTCTACATGTATTCAAATGTTTCCTTTTGTATGAACCTTTGATATATTAATTCCCATAATGGTTGTTTATTCACCTATTGAAATACTACCCAGCACTGGAGAACTCCAGTTTGAAGGCCCATATGCCAATAAGACCACCTGCATGGAAGACAACCAATGTCCGATTGGCAAACACAAAAACAAGATTGTAATAGATAAATACCAACTCATTGACAGTCCCTCAGAGCCAATTTGATTTCTTCTCTTAATAACTAAAGGGCCCAAGACAGATGATCACCACCGGTGAGTTACTGGGGTATAGACATGTTGGCGGGGGGGGGGGGGGGCGGGCAGAACCCCTCCCCTATATTTCCATCCTATCTACTGTTGGATAAAGAGGATAATAGGGGCCCAGAGGCAAAACTGAAGCTGCTTTATGCCCTGATTTGTCCTCCTTTCATCTTCAGTGCTTTCTCAGCGGTGATGTCATAGAATAGACACAATCAATTTTTGTTCTGTTTGTGCAGCAAAAATTTGGCTACCAAACAATGGTTAATTTAATAATCGGGTCAACTTAGAAACAATCAACAAAATATTAATATAAATGAATTAACTTTTCAAGCAGGACATACATTATTTGTTCATTCTTTCTAAACCGCTTTTGGAGATGAGGCTCTGTGAGGCATACAAATGAATGGCTCTCCCTGGGCAACACAGTGGGTGACAGCTGAACACACCTTGGATATCTGAGCCTCCACATTCATGCCTGTTTACGCGAGATTCTGCAAACTCTGTGATAAATGAAACATGTGTGCATCTATTTTATGTCTAGTTACCTTTCCCCAGGGCTCATCAGCATATGAGTACCCACGAGGCACCTTATATTTAATAGATAAAGTCTGCTGAGACTTGCTCCCTGGCCACATCATCCCCATAGATTGGTTTGGATCTCTATGACGGTCCCCGCCTGTCCTTACCCAGGACCTTTTGCTAGTGTCCATGACCACCAGGTGGCTTGAACTTGGCGCCTACCCTGCCCACAGCCACAGATGCCATCCTGAGAATTCTGCTCTCCTTGCTAACGTGCTGTTCCTACTCATCCAATGAGAGATTGGTCCCGGACTCTGTAGTGTTCTTTGCTCTTGAGGTCCCCAAATATGAGCTGTATGTCTCACCCAGTTTCCCATGGAAAAAGTCCTTTCAGTTCCTGTTTGTAGCTCCCTTTTAGAAGGGGTGACTCATGCTCTGAGATGTGCTGTGGGGACAGATAGTTGTGTGTCTACAGAGATCTGCTCTGTCATGTCTCATAGCACCTCTCCTCTCCCTTCTTCATCTCCTAACCACTGTTCACCATAGGTGTCCTTAAGTTGTTGTTAAAATACATCTGGTTTTCCCAATTAGAGTCATGTCACTTTAAAGGATAAATAGTCTGCTGAATCCTCTGGCCAGTCAATATAGAGACCTAAGTTATTGTTTGGAACACCACGTACTAGCTGTGTGAACATTCATACATGAGACATTTTTGGTTTTCATTAATCAAACTACAAAGTATGTTTAATTAGCTCTGAATTCCCCTTGCACTTTCATAGGTTGCATCATTTACGTCTTTTGGTTTCTTGCATCATATGGTTATGTTTGATGGCATTCAATGATTGTTAGTGACTGGTGTCATTTGGTTAACATCATTTCTAGTTGTGATTCATCATTGGTTCATTTGTTTCACAAATAGTGATTGAATAGTTACTATGTCCTAATTACTTGGTTAGGCATTGGGGATATATAAGTGAGACAGGTTAGGAAGCCAGGACAAAAGAAATAGGGAAACTGAGACAGATAGGTAAAAGGCCAAGCAATTTATAGCCACCTAATAAATCACAAAATCCTATCTTCCCTAATCAAGGACACTTAAGAGTAAATGGTTTACACTTCTCTCCAACCAGAGGGTAAAAGGCTTAAATCACCCTACTCGGGGAGACAGATAGCAGAAATCCAATTAGTGCCATTTGTGCCAACCACACCCAAGGACAGGACAGGACAGAGGAAATCAGGGGAATAAATCTCATTTTGGTCATCAGCATAAAGCTGATGAATATTCTATTGAGAGCCTCTCTTAAGACCTCCTCTAAAACTCCCCCCTCTAGAAAATAGATATCCATCAAGACAAAGACCCAGTGGGGCTCTCGGTGGAGCATGTGGAGGCCTTCCTTCCCTCTCAGGTGTGCCTCTGTACTTTTCTCTCCTAAACTCTATAGGTCCCCAGGAGACTTTCAACTAGGGGAGCAACGGGCAACAGCAGCTTGTTCCAGGCTTACCCCCCTGAACGTGTCTCTAAGGTCCCTTCTCTGATTTTTTCAGTAAGCTAACAGCAGCCCCACAGTGGTTCACTTCTCTCCTATACCATTTAAGGAGTCAAAGCAGAGTACCACCTACACTCTCTCCTATTGCTTCTTCTAGCCCCTGCTTTGTTTCACCATCACTAGCTTTAATAAACATACTCTCAAAATCACCTGGACTTGTGTTGTGAAATCTTTCTTACACGAGATCAAGAACCTGCATACTAGCGATTGGCCCAAGGCAGAGCCATCATCTGTCCTCCCACGTGGTTCCTGGACCCAGCCATCAATGTTACTAGAGGTGTGCATCCTGCAGAACCCTCTGTCTGTGTCCAGTGTTTTCATATAAAACCAGATGGGGTCGGTCAGTGTTGGCTACCTCTCCATATTATTTTAATGATAGAAGAAAATAGAAAGCTGGTGATGGAAATAATAACATTTCATTAATAAAAATAAAAGGAAAGCTTCTTCAATAACCATGTCAGGTTTCCTTTTAAACACCTCCATTTTTTTAAATTGTGGTGTCACCAAGCACTGCCAAACATTCCTTCTTATCAGAGGTATAAGAACCTGTGCAGTCTCTTTGGAACTCATTTAATACAGAGCGCTACTGCACTCTCCAAGGGAAGACTCAACATTTTCCTTTTTTTTTTTTTTTTTTTTCAATAATGCTTCCATTCTCAGCACATTTTTATCCACAGGATTTTTGTCCTATCCAATCAATCCCCATACAAAACATTCCAGATAGTTATTTCTCCTACTTCTTCACTATCATCTCCTAAGAATGCCATCTTGCTTTGGTAGCATAAATAATTGGAGACTGATATATATGAGCAACCATGTATAGCACATTCCTCCTAACTCATTAGAACAAGTTCCTTTGTATCCATACATGGGAGGGATTCTAAGCCTTCTGTTTCCTGAATACATTTTTTTTAATTCTAATTTTTTCCCTGAACTTGATAAAATGCGAGTCAACTATGGAATGCTAGCAACTGATAACGAAATTCCAGTTTCCCTGTCTCATTTGAACACTGGGAAGACTAAAGCAGGGTTCACATTGCTGTGTTATCAGGAGCTAAGACTTCTGTCACCAGAATGACGCAGAGTCCAATAGAATCCCCATACAAAATCAAGCAGATTGAGTTGGGAAAGCGCGTCACCGGAGGGCACAGAGAAGAGGTGTACTGGCACATTCACAGACTGACTGCTTTTGAACATCTGTATCTATATTGGATTGCACTTGGCCATAGTCCAGAGAAAATTTGGTTCTTTTCCTGCTAAGCTTTGTTTTGGTACTAGTACATTATATGGTATATGAAATAGCCTTCCTGAGAAATATTTGTACTGGAATGGTTGTGGGCACAGACTTGCTCAGGGGTAGGGGCTGCAGGAAGGGACCCCTGGGGGGTGTCTTTTGAGGTCCTGGGCAGAATTATTCCTAACTGCTACTTGTAAAAAAAATCTGTCTCAAAGGTCTCCCTTATTGGAAGAGAAATGAGAAGCATGGAAATGAGCAGCCACAAGCCTTCCTGGGATTACTGTTTTGGCACTAACTGATTACCTGTTTCTCTGCTCACCTCTCATCCCAAAAGTCTGGTCCCAGACCACCTCAGAGCGGGCCAGCTCTGGCCCACAAGGGCTGAGCTGACGTCTGTGATGGCTCCATCATTTTCTGTCCCAGTCAGGTGGCACATTGGATGGCTTTGTGTCCCCTTCCCATCCCCCATCCCCTCACTGCCTATGTATCTTCTGGTCTAGATACACCCCTGTAATGTCAAAAAGGCATATGTCTGTTTTTACAGAGATCTGTTTCCTTGCTTCAGCCTCAACTACAACAAAAAGCCTGGGCAAAGGGCTTAGCTTCTACAGTAGATAGTGTTGTGGAAGCGGAACATGGGTAGAGAACATTTTGGTTCTGTGACATGAGCTTCTACAGTGCCAGTTCAGTTCACTAGCAATGTAGCACTCAGATGTATAATGCGACAAAAATCACCTTTCAGGTGGCCCTGGCCCTGCAGGTATGACAGTCATGCCGAGCACCAGCAGCTGGTTCCATGCAACCATGTTCTGCTCAGGCTTCCGCCTGAAAGACAGCTGCTCCATCACCAGGCACTGGGCAGGTGCTCAAGAAGTTATTGCTGTCTCTGGCCCTGTCACATCCAAGTCTGTAAATTACAACCTCAGGAGAGCAATGCCGATATCCTACTGATGCAAAAGACACCTTAGGCCACAAAAGGGCCAGGAGCTCAGCAAAACGGAGACTAAGGTGACCATCCTAAAGATAAGCATGATATAAACTCTGGCTTCCACGTGTACACATATGCATGCATGTAGCAGACACTTTATTTAAACATAAAGCATAGTCAGTTTCCCTGAGACATGAAGGATTTGTGACTCGAGTATTTGTAGCTGTGTAACCCTAAATTCTTGTAGTCCCCTACCCCTCACTGCACAATTCCTAAATATAAGGGTGGCCTTGCACCCTTATATACACACAGGAGAACCAAGGCAATTCCAAGGTCTGTCACCTCCAGAGATATTCCCAGCCTAGCCTGCGGCTGCAGCCGCCCCGACTCTGACTTTGCCCGTTGGACTGACAGGATGCGCACCCACTCCAGATTCACATGATGGAGCTGGTATCTGCTGAATGAGCAGTCTGCCTTCCAAACCAGCATCTGGGGTGTAAGGACTCAGATCCTGGAGCTTATTTCAAGGTCAATTTGCTTCAGAATCAAAATCCATTTGCCATAAAGTAGAGAGATGCTGGAGAGGGAGGAGGGCCTCCAGAAGGGAGGCACACTCATTAAATCAGCTGTAGGAGAGCCACAAACCACACACTCACACTCACACAATCACATACTCACATACACACTTATACATATTCACACTCACATACACATACTCTCACACATTACCACTCACACACATACATACTCACACACACACACACACACACTCACACACACACACTCTCACATACTCACACTCATATACACTCACATACACATATTCTCACACACACCCGCTCATACACATACATACTCATATACACACACTCACATACTCATACTCATATACACTCACATTCACTCGCTCACACACATACACACACACACACACATACACACACCCACTCTCTCACACACACATCCACATACATACCGAAACATACATACTCATACACACACACACACACACATACACCCACTCTCACACACACACACACACACACACACACACACACACATCCACATACATACTGAAACACACACACACACACACACACACACACTCACCATTTGTGAATTTTTAATACCCTGTCTTAATCTGGGGATTTTTTTGAGTTCCTATGGTTTTCCTGAGGGCTGGGCTGAGGAAGAGGACTGTTTCCACGTCTCATCATCTTGGGATAAAAGCAGGAGCGATCTCCCTGGCGCAGCCAGTCTTCCATCTCAGACTCTCAGGTCATTACTAAATGATTGCCAGTGCTTGCAGACATTTCCCTGAGCCCGTGACAGGCCTCCTTGAGCCCGTGAGCAGAGGCAGGGTGTCAGGGAGAATTGGCAGAGCTTGGGGTGTCAGGGAGAATTGGCAATTTTCATCTCACTGTCAAATTGCTTCCTCTGTTTGGGGATGGCCTGGCTCTCTCCTGCCCTGTGTCCTCCGTCATTTCCTATTTTGCAGTTCTGAGAAATATTTCTTTTTCTTCTGTCCTTCATCTCCCAAACCCTATTCCTTGGTGATGGGGATCTGCATGGAGCAGTGTGACCAGATGTTGCGCTGCTCAAACGGGAGGAGGGGGCTCGGGAGCGTGCAGAGGAGAGGAGGGGAGGGTGAGAGCAGGCCACGTTCTGTGTCCTGTGTCTCACCAGCCTGCTGATGCCCTGTGCCCTTTGCCCTTCGCTCCGAGCATAGCTGGCCAAGCTGGCCATGATTTGCTGCCTCTGAAGAAACTGGCTCTGGGAGTGCAGGGAGCCAAGGGCACAGTGGAGAGCAGCAGAGAGCGCTGGGCTCCTTCTGATAAGGATTCCCTTGAAGACCAAGCCAAAGCATGAAGAAAAGCCCATTTGTGCATTATTTTCACCCACATGTCACATGCTCATTCCCCTCCTGGCCAAAGGCAGATACCCTCCGCCTTGGTCCTGGCAGGGCAGGTGTGGCCGACGCAGGGCATCCCCTAGGTTCGTGGTTGGTAAACTGCAGCTCACGAGCCACGTGCAGCTCTTTGGCACCTTGAGGGTGGCTCTTCCACAAAATAGCATGGCCTGGGTGAGTCTATTTTGAAGAAGTGGTGTTAGAAGTTTAAGTTTAAAAAATGTGGCTCTCAAAAGAAATTTCAATCGTTGTGCTGTTGCTATTTAGCTCTGTTGACTAATAAGTTTGCCAACCACGGCCCTAGGTTGTGGCCTCAGCCAGCAGAGGTCCTACCAGTGCACTTGCCCCAACTCTAAGCGTCCTCTTCATCAGCTGATTAGACCCTTGTTCAGTGAGCTTCCATGTGGACACTCAGCACCCTGATAGGTTCTAGAGAGCTTACAAAGGGGCAGGAAATAACAATCCCCACTTTTCAGAAGCTGTGAGCTATGGGGGCTGCTGTTTATGAAGCCCTTCCTGTGAGCCAGCCCGGGGCTAAGCTTTAAACTCCCACCCTGGGAAGTAGGTGCTGTTATCAAACCCATATTTGGAAGGAGAAATGGAGGCTAGGAGAGGCTTAAAATTTGATCCAGTGTCCAAAGTGAGATTTGAAAGAGCCAGGATTTGAACCCGGTCGTCCGGAGTCCAAATTCTCAATCTAAGTGTTTGACCATCTTGTGCACTGTCTCGGGGAAGCCAGGTTATTGCTTGAGAGAAAGCGATCTGGTTGCAGCCACTTTGAGATGAATAAGTGCCACCTGGCATCACATCACAGAGGTTAGGGGCAGGGAGGCAGGCAGAGGAGGAGCAGGGCACAGGGGCCAGGTGTGGAGAGGAGGCCTGGGAAGGAGCTGGGAGCGTGTGCAGCATCCTGGTCACGTGATGGAGGTCTCTCCAGCATCTCCATTTCAAATGCAAGCATGTTGTCCAATTTCTGGGTCTTGGTGCCAATATGCAGCTGCAACTGCTTTTCACGTTCTGAGACCTGGGGCAGAGGATGACAGTTTTATAACCCAGGGGACCTTTAAACAAGAACTGACAAAGCAGCGACGGTGTCAGTGAAAGAGTCACCCTGAGCTAGCCCCAGAGAATTGGGCCAGGTCGTGTGGAGGAGCTTCAGGCCACAGCCTCCGGGAAGGATGCCGCGCACAGGGCCCTGGGCCTTGCTCTGGGTCCCTCTCCTTCCTGGGCAGGTGCAGGTAGCAGTCCACCGGCTCTGCAGCCCGGCCAGCAAGGCCTCCACGGGCTCCTCACCTCCGGTGAGAATGTCAGCAGTTTTTGTCTCCTTTGGGAAAAATAAGAGATCAAAAGCCAAAGAACTGGCCCATTTGGGAAAAGTGTTTATTTTCCCATGTAGACCTGTAACAGCTAATAATAGAGTGGAAGCGGGCACCCAGGGAGTGTGGGGACCTGTAATAGCTAATAATAGAGCAGAAGGGGGAGCAGGACATGCATATAAGTACAGCCAATGGAGGGAGGGTATATATGGGAGGGAGGGAGGGGGGCAAAAACTCTGGGGAGGGAGGGTATATATGGGAGGGAGGGGGGCAAAAAAAATTAATAAAATATATATTTTTTTTAATTAAAAGAAAAGAAAAGAAGGGGGAGCAGGGACCCAGGAGCTGCTCCAGGGCCCTTTGAGCTCTCTGGCTTTGCAGCATTTGTAGGAACTGCTCTTTCTGGTCAGATCATTCCAGGGGCAGCTCTTCCCTCTGCACCACAGCATCTCCTGTGTGTGTTCTCTGCATTGCAAGCAGGACGTCCCAAGGAGAAGGCCATCTCTCAAAGCGCATTCTTCCAGCTTCAGGCTGGTGACAGCTGGTTATTGGAGGCACCTTGCAACTCTAAGCCCCCTGATGATACCAACATCGGAGATTTTCGGCAAAGAGGGGTGAGGCGTTCATGGCACGTGTCTGCACGCCAGAGATGGGGTTTCACTCAGGGAGGCCGCCAAGTGTAGGAAAACAAGAGCCTAAAGCATCGAGTGCCTCTGATTCCTTAACTACCACACCGAGGAATGTGGTAGTTAAGGAATCAGATAAATGATTCCTGGTTTCCTCCTGCATCAAGTGGTGTGGTAGTTAAGGAATCAGATAAATGATTCCTGGTTTCCTCCTGCATCAAGTGCTGCGCCTGCCCAGATACCTTAGAACTGGGGTACCACTGAAATAAAGGACCTCAGGTCTCAGTTTGTGTGGCTTCGGGCTAAAAACTTCACTACTCTGAGTCCCGGTTCCTCTGTGAACTAATAAAAATAGACTGGTGGTCAAAACCAGTTTGGTTCAGTGGATAGAGTGTCGGCCTGTGGACTGAAGGGTCCCAGGTTTGATTCTGGTCAGGGGCACATCCCCAGTGGAGGTGTGTAGGAGGCAGCTGATCGATGATTCTTTCTCATCGATGTTTCTAACTCTTTATCCCTCTCTCTTCCTCTCTGTAAAAAATCAATAAAATACATTGGTGTGGTGAGGATGGAATGTGACCTCCTATGTGATCTTTGTAGTCACAATGCCAGGCTCTTCCCCAACACCCAGGAAGCAGTTTTCTTTCTATGGGAGGATTAGACTACTGAACTTGAATCGTGGAAAGTCTTAAATTTTTACTAAATTTGAAAGAAGTACCCATGAGGTTATGGATCCCCTCCTCAGACCGACATTTGGGGATCCATGCTAGAAAGGAGGGGACAGCATATCCCAGAGGGGCAGCCTCAGGAAGAAACCACGAGATGCTCATGGTGCCTCTGAGGGAAGAACCATGCTCTTTGCGGGCCCTAGGGGACTTTGGGTAAGTGAGGTCATTGGGGGTCTGCTTATAGGAGTGACTTCTGAACTTCAAGGGCAAGGGCAGTGCCCAGACATGAAGGCTGAGGACTCAACCCCACATAAAAGCTCCAACCAGACTCTTTCATGTAAGAACTGGGCCAGAAGAAAAAGCAAGAATCCCCAAAAGGGAAGTGAGAATTGAGGACTGGAAGCTTGAATGAAGACCGCATGGGGAGGGACAGATCAGGGGGCTCATTGGAGGGCAGCTGAGGCTACGTGTCCTCACACGGACCTGGTGGCATCGGATCTGAATAATTCCACCTGCTTTACCCAAGGTGAAGCTGAAGCATGAGTGTGATGGAAATGGACTCCTGCAGCAGAGGCTTGGGGAGAGGCCTAGATCCAGGCTGCCCATGAGTGTGGAGGACTAGGGCTGAGCGTCCCGTTGCTCTGTGTGTGGGGCCTGAGCCAGGGAAGCTGCTGTTCCTATTAGAGGCGCTCTGCTGTACACCTTCCCGCGGCGTGGCTGGGTACACTGTGTTCCACCACGTTAAGTTTAACCACGGAAGCGTGCCACACAGTACACTGTTGTCGGTAGTTCAGCAGTTGATAAACATGTGAGGTGACAATGTAAAGTGCTTCATCTGTAACTGTCTGCAATTTTCAGTGCAATTTAATTCAAATAAGCACATGTTTGACATCGAATATGCATCCGTTTCTTCCCCGGAGCTCTGCTCCCAGCCATGAAACTTTACACACTCTTAGTTAGACTTTGGGCTCAAAACATTTTCTTCATAAATTTCAATAGCTTGGTGATGCATCGCTGCAACCAAGATATTTTTCACATTAAAAATTGAGACAAGCACTCTAAAGAGTCCCAGTACATTTTGTTTGACTCCGGTGTGTTAGTTAGGTATTGCTGCATAACAAATCAGCCCAACTATCAGCAGCTTAACCTACAATAATACTTTATTATCTCTCACAGTTTCTGTGGGTCAGGAATTCAGGAGCAACTTGGCTGGGTAGTTCTGGTTCAAGGTCATTTATAAGGTCAAAGTTGATGCAGGCTGGGCTGGAGTTATCTACAGATTTGGCTGGGGCTGGAGGATTTTCTTCCAAGGCAGCTCCCTCACATGGCTGCCAAGTTGCTACTTGTTGACGGGGAACACATTGCCTGTGCTTTAAGCATGCAGGCTGGCTTCCCTCCAAGCAAGTGATATA
Organism: Pipistrellus hanaki; assembly: GCF_964339955.1. Lineage (NCBI taxonomy): Eukaryota > Metazoa > Chordata > Mammalia > Chiroptera > Vespertilionidae > Pipistrellus > Pipistrellus hanaki. The sequence goes on along the minus strand of NC_140521.1, from coordinate 15,117,022 downwards.
AGAGATCAAGGCAAAAATGGTAATGGCTTTATGACCAAGCCTCTGAAATCACATACCACCCCTTCCTCCAGTTGCTATTAGTCACACAGGGCCAGCTCTGATCCGTTGTGGAAAGGGACTTATATACCAGGAGGGTTTGTACACCAGAAGGTTAGAATCACTGGGGTCATCTCGAAGGCTGGCTACCAGAACTAGCAATTAATCTTTGGAATCTACTTTTGAACTATTCATTGAAACGAGTGTTCGTGAACACAGGCATGCAAGCACACAATTCTAGTTCCACTTGGAGGAAGTCTAGCTTTTTCCACCTTAGTTGACATGTTTTAATGTGTTCCATTGGTTCCAGCGACTTCTGTTCCATCATCCAATTCCATGTCATCTTCATCACTGTCTTCCCTCCTAACACCTTTGTTTTCCCTTTACTTCTGTCTGCCTCCCACTCCAGTTCCTTGCCAGGAGAAGAAGGCCTAGTGTACATGTTTAGGTTCTCAGCTTCATTTGAATTCAAAACCTTTATCTTCCTTCTTGCTCTTTTCCTCTTTCTTTATATACTTGGATTACCTCTTGATCTGTTGTTCTCTCAGCCCCAGAGCAATATGATTCTCCACAGAGGAGCAAGGGAGGCAAAGAGCTAGAGAATTTATCTTGTAATTTCCAAATGCACGAATATACGCAGAGTGTAGCATCCTATATAATAAAGATGCACATGGTCATTACGCCATGAAATGTAACAACCAACCGCATTATGACCAGATCACGAATCAGCAGGAGGGTGGGGCAGTGAGCTACAAGTGGATTGTGGAGGGTGGCAAGCTATGTGTGTGTGTGGGGGGTGGGGGAGGGTGAGTTACAGGAGAGTGGGGCAATGGGTGGAGAGGTATTGGAGGGTGTCAGCGAGCTAATGGCCAGCTATTGGTACAAGGATTCGTGTGCAGGTCTACTAGTACTTTATAAAATGCTCTCATACATCTGGAACCAGGACTTGATTCTGCACAGACCCAAGGTGTCATGAGTTCAATTCTAAATGAGTTTCTCCAGCTACCGGTGCTAGGACATATATTACCTCATACTGAACGTATTTTCCTCAATTAGGCTCCCCTCTTGATCAACAGTTTTGTGTCTATGTTTCCACCAAAAAGGTGTGAAGGCTAAGAACATCAGCATCTCCCTGGCTTACCAAGATCCCCTTTGTCCTGTGTATATACACACACTGATGATTTCTGACATGTATCTCTTCCCTGTTCCTCTTTCCTATTCTTATAACCATCTTGTCCCACGTTTCTATCACCTCTCAGCACATTATTCACATCAGTATCCCAAATCATCCAGCCACCTCTAGTGCCAATGAATTCTGTATACTTTGACCTGATCAATTTTCCTTAAATTCCACTTTCATCGCTTCCTTCTTCTGCTCAAAAACTCCTCCAGCCTTTCTCCACTAGAGTCAAGGAAAAGTCTCAACTCCTTTTGAGACTTTTCCTTGACTCTAGTGGAGGGGCCTGGCATATTAGACCCCTGAAATTTATTCCAAAAACATGTTTCTGCTTCCTTTTTACTTCTCCCTGACCCGAACATTCTCACTGTAGGTCTTCCCAGGCTGTTCTTCATTCCTGGGATGGCCTTGCCCGCAGACCCCCTGTATACGCCACCACACTTCTCTGAGGGCCCTGGATCCTCCTGACTCTGCCTCTCTGAAATGCCATTTCTAGTTACCCTTCATGCTGCTCCTTTGCCCAGTACAGTAGAATTAAACTCTAGTATTAAAATCAAAGTCTCTTGCTCCGGGTGCAGACCTCCTTAAACAACAGTCTTCACGTAGACAAGACGGTGGGCCTTGTCCACACTGGGTTGAGCATACTGTTCGACCAACAAGAAGGATTTAATATTTGCTAAGAGTTCTGTGGGGCAAACAGCCCAATAACAGCCCTAGGAACAAGGTTTCTTTTTTTTTTTTTTTTTTAATGGATCTCATTTTCTATGTTCTGGCTCAACAGCTACTTGGGCAGGAAGAGCTTGTGTTTCCTGCCATGGTTTAAACCCAACTCATTAGATTCTGCACCAGTAGGGGGTGTGGCAGCACCTGCCCCTCGGAAATGCGCCAGTCATTCTGCCCTTGCCACCCCCCCCCCCAATGTTGTTCATTAGCTGGAACTAGGTTTAATCTCTCTCAGTTTATCCTTATTGTTTGACAGTTTAACAACTGTCTTTGGTGCTATCAGCAAGAGTCCTATTTGGGGCTACCCACCGTGGGAAGCTGGAGGGATTTGTGCTTGCACATTTTTGTTTTCCACAAGATCCTGCTGTGGTGACAATGCCAGGACTGTGCAGTGAGTGAACAAAGGCATGCGTTTCTCCTGTCGCCAAGGGCAGAGACTCCTGCCTCCTTTGCTAGATGAAGAGATGAAGGCAAGAGGCGACAGGCACCCCGAGATTTGCCATCCACTCAAGAGGAAAACCTACCCTTGATGTCTCTCCCCTGAGAGAAAACAATGACGTTAGGCCCACATGCTAACTAGCATTTATATGAAGTGAACTCAGGACTGGGTCAAAGGGTTGAAGACAGAAGCTGGAGAAGTAAGTCTTGGCTCTTGGGGAGGAATGAATAAATGGGAGTAGTTATTTACTTATCTAGCAAATAAAGATCTATTGCATATCAGATTCAGGGACTGACATTGTTATTTATACAAAAAAATAAAAACAAAAAACAAAACAAAACACACACAAAACAAAACAAGAAATAATTGCAGCTCAAATGCAAAACATAGTCTGCTTTCAGTGCCCGGTTCCCACCAAGGACCCTTCTGGTCTGGATTAAGCCAAATCTGTTGATGGAAACCAAAGCTGAGTCACAGCCAGGGGACCACACAGCATGCCAGCAGGTTTGGAGGCGACTGAAATAGATGGAGAAGGCTCAGGGCATAGCTTCCATTGCCAAATGTGGGCAAGGTGCTGTCCCACAGTGTGTCTTCTCAGACTTGGCCTTGTCTGTGTTTCAATGACTTTGGTGATACAGCTTTGACCATAGCTCAACACCCTGCTGCTATGGCAGGCATAAAAGAGAAATAACCCACCATGCCCAACCACCCAAGCCCAAACCATGGCTGAGATTAAACCAAAGTCAGAAAGGTAGTACCAGCATAGGTCAGAGAATATAACCCCAGCAGTCCCTCTTCACCAAATCCAACGCTTCCAGGAGATCAGCCTTCAGACCCCACGCTCCTAAAGTCCAGTGGGAATGTGAGTCCACATTCCTGTCCACAATCTGACTCAACATTTCTACTTGTATTGGCATTCACTATTGGGCATGTACATAGACCTTTCATCATAAGAGTACCCATGTGGGTTTTCTTTTTTAATGTTTCAAATTATTATTTTAACTAATATTACCAGCTACTGTAGGTGAATAAATACAGGAGAGCCACAAAGTTGAGAATTAAAAGTTTGATATCTAATCATGACTTCAACGCCATCTTGGTGGGGTGCCACTGAGCCCCAATGTCTCTGGAAATGTTTTCTTGTCAAATAAATGAAGCAGATTCATGAGGTGGTTTCAGAGAAGGCTTTATGCGCAAAGCATAAGGAGAGAGAGAGAGAGAAGGGAAGTAGTAGAGAGGAAAGGAGGAAGGAAAAGAGAGAAAGACAAAAAGAAAGAGGGCATGGGCAGGGGATAATGACAGGTTGAAAGGGGAAAAGAGAATGGTGTACATGAAATTCCTGCAGACGCTTCAGGAAATGAGGCCTGGAAACCAGGGCAGAGCATTCATCAGATCTGATCAGGGCACAGATCCCAGGTCAGGAAGTAGAGAAACTGTCAGAGCCCATCACTTAGGAGAGATGGTGTGACATTGTCGTGTGGAGAAGGCAGAATCTGAGAAACATCTGAACCAGGGAAAGGAAGAGCTAATTTTACAAACACCTACTATAGCATGCTGAGCTGTGAGCACGCTTCTATCAGCTGGCCTCTTTTACTCACTCAAAAATGTGTATTGACCAAATTGTGTGGATAGGTTTTGCCAATACAAGAAACAAAACAGAGTCATTCCTTGCCTTCATGGAGTTTACAACGAAGTTTAGAGCATAGCTTGGGAAAGGGACAGCAAATGAATAAAAAACAGCAGTCATCAATTATATGTTTTTAAATAATGTTACATGAGTATTAGAGTCTGTATTTTACTGACAATGAAACTGAGTTTTAGAGCGCTCAAATACCTTATTCAGCATTGTACAGCTAGTGATTTTTAGATGAAGGATTTAATTTTAATCTTCACCCAAGGGCATTATTTTTCCATTGATTTTTAGAGTTAGAGAGAGGAGAGGAGAGGAGAGAGAGAGAGAGAGAGAGAGAGAGAGAGAGAGAGAGTGAGTGTGTGTGTGTGTGTGTGTGTGTGTGTGTAGAGAAAGAGAGAGAGAGAGAGAGAGAGAGAGAGAGAGAGAGAGAGAGAGAGAGAGAAGAGAGATAGATAAAGAGAGAAACATTAATGTGAGAGACACATTGATAGCTTGCTTCTTGCATGCACCCCACCCAGAGGGCCAGGGATTGAGCCTGCCACCAAGGTATGAAGAGTCCTTGATCGGGAATTGAACCTGAGAGCCTTTGGGCTAGAGGGAGGATTTAAACTGAAGTCTGATAATCACAAATATATACTCTTTCTACTGTACATACTGGTCACTTCTCACCTGTAGGAGAGAAGATCATTAGCAAGGGAAAGAAGAAGAGAGAAGACAACAAAACTGAAATCATGGGTCATGCCGTGATTGGGTTGACTAGTGCAGGAGAACATTTCAACTGTATCATTTGGCCCTGGAAGTTACCATTGTAACCTAGTAGAGTGCTATTGGAGCTGCTGAGAAAACCACCAAAACATGCAGCAGGGAGGACCATCTCAACACAACAGCCAAGAAACAGGGATCCCACTCTCCGGTTCTGAGAGGAAATGAACAGAGAATGGGCAAGGAGCCTCCTGAGCAGCCGTCAAAGGCAGCGCCACTCCGAGTTTCATAAACTTCCAGCCACGGATGTGTCTTTTCCGCCGGCTCCCGGCTGTTTGTGAGCGATGCAGACATTGGTGTGAGATGCACAAAGCTATTTCGGCTGCTCGAAAGCTATCAGCCCTTGCATGCTGGGTTTGAGCAAGACAGATCCTGCAGTACTCAGGGCATCAAAGGGGATTACCCAGAAACCGATAACAGATTTTAATTTAGATGATCATGATGGGGGCTCAGAAGGAGGAGGCTGGGAAATGGACAGATTGAACTCAGGGGTGGGAAAAGGAATGAGATGAAACTGATGATAACATTACATTTGGAGGTTTATTGAGCCAGTCTCCGTGCCATCTCCCAGGACCCCGCCTTTTCTTTGTGATACACAGCAGGCATTTCCCCCACTCCTCCACCACAAAATCAGGCTGGCCCAGCGCCTAGGATGCTAGCCCCCCGAGGACACTTAAATAGCTATTATTACTCTTTGTTTCCTTGGAAATAAACAAAACACCCTTTTAACCACACAGGCTAAGGAACAGGATATATGCTAGTTTGGGGGTGGGGTAGGAGGGTGACCCACCTTGATAGAGATCTTTCTGGTGTCAGTTCCCACAGGGTTTCCCCGCCCCCACTATCCCCCATGCTCATTACTGTTATCTCCAAAGTTCAATCGCTGGCCATCAGTCCCTTCCACTTCTATCTAATGAGTGACCACCCCAGCTGGTTATAGAAGACACCCATTGATTCATTCATTAATCTATTCAATCATTCAAGAAATATCTATCGCTTGATCAACTAACTGCTATCTGCCAGAGACTGTGGCAAAAGCAGAAAAGACAGCAGTGAACAGGATCAACTTGGTGCCTGCCTTCCTAGGGAGAGTTTCATTGACTTGGTGCGGGTAGAGAAAGGAGGGGGAAAACCAAAGAAGTTGATAAAAGACTTAAATTTTTTAAAATATATTTTTGTTGATTTTTTACAGAGAGGAAGAGAGAGGGATAGAGAGTTAGAAACATCTATGAGAGAGAATCATTGATCAGCTGCCTCTTGCACACCCCCTACTGGGGATGTGCCCCCAACCAAGGTACATGCCCTTGACTGGAATCAAACCTAGGACCTTTCAGTCCCCAGGCCAACACTCTATCCACTGAGCCAAACCAGTTTCGGCAAGACTTTAATTTTTAGCAAGTAATATAAAAGAGGAATGATTTTAAGCAGGGTTTGGGAAAGTTGATTTAGATGAAGTCAGCCAGGATGAGATTAGGGCTCCCAAAGGACTTAGCTGCCTTAAAATTGAAGACACATTTACACGATATAAACATACAAGACAACAACAACTGGAAACTGAAGAGAGGGTCCTCATACTGATAAAGGGCATCTACAAAACACCTATAGTTAACACTGTACCTACTGGGGAAAGACTGAAAGCTCTCTCCCATAGATCAAGAGCAAGGCAAGGCTGTCCAAGCTTGCCATTTGCATTCAGTATTGTGCTGGAGGTTCTAGCCAGAGCAATTAGGCAAGAAAAATAAATACAAGTCATCCAGATTGAAAAGGGAGACTTAGAACTATCTTTATTTGCAGATGACATAATCTCATACAGAGAAAATCCTAAGGAAACCACAAAAAATGATTAGAGCTAAGAAATGAGTTCAGCAAAGTTGCAGGGCACAAGTTAAATACACAAAAGTAAAATGAAAAAGGCAATCTCATTTACAATAACATCGAAGAGGAAACAGTTCAAAAATCATTTAAAAATATATGCAAAACTTGTACTTGGAAAACTACAAAACATTGCTAAAAGAAATTTTAAAAACCTAAGAAAATGGAAAGTCATTTCATGCTAATGGATTGAAAGAATGAATATTCTTAAAATGTTAAACTCCTAAATTTATGAACAGATTCAACATAATTTCTATGAAAAGCCCAGTTGCTTTTTAAAAATTTGTACAAATTAACAAGCTACTCCTAAAATTATAATGAAAATCTAAGACACCCAGAATAGCCACAACAATCTTGAAAAAAAAGCCCCTCCCCCCACAAAAAGCACCAAGTTGGGGAATCCACATGGCCTGATTTCAAAACTCACTCCAAGGCTATTGCAATCAAAACAAAGTGGTGCTGTCAATGAAACAGGATAAAAAGTCTAGAAATCAAACCCTGACAGTTATGGTCCACTGATTTCTTTGCCAAAAATATTCAATGGGGAAAAGAACAGTCTTTTCAATAAATGATGCTGGGCAACTAGATATACACATGCAAAATAACCAATTTGAACTGCCTCCCATTATATGTCAAAATTAACTCAAAATTTATCATGGACCTAACCAGAATAGCTAAACATAGGGGTAAAGCTTTGCAAGCTTATGTTAGGAAGTGGCTTCTTATATATGATAATACAACACTGTTGGCAAAAAAAAAAAAAAAAAAAAAAAAAAAAAGTCAGATAAAATGAACATTAAAAGTAAAATGATTCAAATGACACCATGAAGGAAGTGAGAAATTAAGGAATGGACACTCAGGGGACCTAGCAAAGTCTCTTCAACACCCATGGATGTGTTTCAATATTTAACAGTTGGGGTAGCCATCTCAGTGCAGCCTGGATGAACAACAAGCTGCCCTCCATACAGGGGACAGAGAAAAGAGGCATGTGAATAAATGAAGTGGCCTAAAAAACAAATAAATCATAGAGCTAGTTAGTTAATTTCTTTTAAAATTTAATTTGTAGGTTTTACAAGTAAAATAATTACTTGTGCTGTCAATATCACTATTATGTCCTGTGGTTTGAATGATAGCAAAGTATTTAGGTTCCTGTTGCTATTTAAGAAATAGGAACATGTTTTACACACGTTCTGTATTCAAGAAGCACGTAGCCCAGTATTTTACATGCAGTGCATGTGCAATTCTCAGTGAATGTTTGTTGAAGAAATGGATAAGTATATGATGACTTAAATAAATAGAGGTAAAACGGAGGCTAGAAGAAGCCACTTCTGTCATTTCTACTAGTCTCACACAGGCCACCGTTAAACATCAGAAAGTTATACTGGAAGACTTGCAGGTTGCCACATGCTTTGGTTTTCTGTCTTTTTTCTTTCTTTCTTTTTTAAAAAAAATATATTCTATTGATTTTTTACAGAGAGGAAGGGAGAGGGATAGAGAGTTAGAAACATTGATGATAGAGAAACATTGATCAGCTGCCTCCTGCACACCTCCTACTGGGGATGTGCCAACAACTAAGGTGCATGCTCTTGACCGGAATAGAACCTGGGACCTTTCAGACTGCAGGCCGACGCTCTATCCACTGAGCCAAACCAGTTAGAACATGCTTTGGTTTTCAAAAGCTGGGAATCCCTGTGGAGTCAGAGCTCTGGACTTCCTAGGGAAGCCGTGACACAGGAGAGGGAAGTTGGTTGGAGGTAGGGAACAATTGGATCCTCTCACCATTCTTTTACTAGAGAAGATGCTTTATCCACTCCCAAGTGAGATTTTTATGAAAACAAATGGCTTAATTTTCTAATTTTCTTTTAAAAAGGGTTTTAAATAAAATCATTGAAAATCATGATCTGATGCAAATTGCTCTATTTTTCATCATTAAACTGAGGCCCTGAAGGTTAGATGATTCTGGCAATTGTCCAGCATGTTGGTAAGAAGAGGGACTATCACTGTGATATTTGTAAGACCAGGTTCTTTCTGCCTTAACTCCTTCATCTACTACTGGATGACTTCTTTTTAAAAATATATATTTTATTTACTTTTTGCAGAGAAGAAGGAAGAGGGATAGAGAGTTAGAAACATCGATCCTGCACACTCCCTACTGGGTATGTGCCCACAACCAAGATACATGCCTTTGACTGGAATCAAACCTGGGACACTTGAGTCCACAGGCTGATGCTCTAACCACTGATCCAAACTGGTCAGGGCTACTACTGGACGACTTCTTGACCACCACCCTCCACCTGTTTGCTCACTAGAGACCACCCGGCTGCTCTGGCTGCCCAAGCTAAGCCAGAACTTGGGGTTGGGAGGGTGTGACCCAGCCTTCTCAGATCCCATCTGGCCCTCTAATCCTTTCCCAGCTTACAGGAGAAAGTTAACACTGAGGGAAGATCAGAGAGGTGAACCATCCCAAGCCCAAGTCTGAATCTCTACATTGTAGCAGACACAAGGATCTTCAAGCTGAGGAGTTATGTCCTGTCCAGAAGCATACGGACAAATCAGATGAGCCCTGGTCCTAACCCCAGTCATTACGCAGAAACAGAGCATTTCTTAGTTAGTACACCTCAGAAGTGAGGTCTGGCTTCACAGGAGAGCTACTGTGCATGTCTGCTTAGAACAGTGGTCACACTCGCCAAAACTGATTTGGCTCAGTGGATAGAGCCTCGGCCTGCGGACTGAAGGGTCCCAGGTTCGATTCCCGTCAAGGGCATGTACCTTGGTTGCGGGCACATCCCCGGTGGGGAGCGTGCAAGAGGTAGCTGATCGATGACTCTCTCTCATCGATGTTTCTAACTTTCTATCTCTCTCCCTTCCTCTCTGTAAAAAATCAATAAAATATATTTTAAAAAAAAGAAAAAAAAGAACAGTGGTCACACTTGAGGCTGGGCAGGGACCACAGCCTTTCACACTGAGGCTCGGTTTCTTGTTGTGTCTGGACTAGCAAATCCATTTCCCACCTCTCTTCTTTGACCCTGTAGGTACAGCTCAATGGTCGGGCTGCTTTCTTGGCAACTGACATAATAAATGTAAGCAGGATATTTACATTCCCTATTATTTGCTGTACATTTCTTTGGCAAAAGGAACCGTACATGCAAAGCGGTAGTATGGCTGGGAGGCAGGGGGCCGTAATTAAAATCCCTTTTTGTTTGTTAAATGACTTATTAAAATGCTTATGAAACTGCTACACAAAGCAGCAGCCAAAACCCCTTTTGCTGCTAAATGGAATGAAATGGATTTTTCAAATGTCACGCTAGTATCCACTTAATAATACATTTTCCTATAGACAGGACAATAATATATATTTTAATCACTTTTCTACAGGCAAATAGACTGCTCAGGAGCTGCCCTTCACTGGCACTTTGGAAATTATGAATTTTTCAATAACCTTTTCTATTATTTATCCTGTGTTATTCCGTAACATTTCTGCATGAGGAATGTGCTTGCCCGACACTTTATGAATCTCTTCTATTATTTATTAAACAGCAAGGTGTCTCCCCACAACCCTCACCCCAATCCCCCAGAGAAGGCTGCTTATGAGAGGGGTCTAAACACACACAGCTACATCGCGGGTTGTGAATACCTTTGTATCTATGAGAGATGCGCACTGAGTGGCTTCCTCCCCACGGTTCAACCCTGACCGCCACAGGTGTGCTGCTCAGAGAGATGACGTGGAAAAGGGGAAGGTACGTAGCCTAAGATAGTCCCTGTTTATTGCAATCAGACTAAGTTTTCTCCTCCTGAATAGTCCATTTCAGAATGGAGGCCTCCATTAGGTTATATGCATGCACACAAGTCCTTTGGTTGATCTCTCCCTCTTACCCCCACCCTCCCCTACCTTCCCTCTGAGGTTTGAGAGTCTGATAGCTGCTTCTCTTTCTCTGGGTCTGTTTTTTGTTCATCAGTTTATGTTGTTCATTACTTCCTCTAGATGAGTGAGATCATGTGGTCTAAGAAATACCCTTGTAAGAACCGAAACTGAGAGTATTTTTTGGATCACATGATCTCACCCATCTAGAGGAAGTAATGAACAACATAAACTGATGAACAAAAAACAGACCCAGAGAAAGAGAAGCATCGACCAGACTCTCAAACCTCAGAGGGAAGGTAGGGGAGGGTGGGGGTAAGAGGGAGAGATCAACCAAAGAACTTGTGTGCATGCATATAAGCATAACCAGTGGCCATGGACAACAGGTGGGTGGGGGCATATGTCAGGAGGAGTTTGGGATGGGAATTGGGGGATGACAATTATGTGATACCATAATCAATCAATCAATCAATCAATAAATAAATAAAGTCTGATGAAGTACAGGGCTGCACCCCAGGGATGCAGGTAGAACACCTGTGGGAGTTTAGGGGAGAGGGGTTGTGCCTGGATGGTGTCCTCAGACATCTTACTGTCCCCATGGGTATACCAAAACCCCCACTGAGTCCTGGCTAGTAGGGCTCAAGAGATGGAGGGGAGGGGAAGTGAAGGGAGGGCATGGGGAAGCAAGCAGAGGAAACATAGATGGAGTAGGTCAGGGGTTAGCACACAATGGCCCTCGGGCAAAATTCTGCTCATTGCCTCTTTTGTAAATAAAGTTTTATTGAACCACAGCCACTTCCATCCATGGTATAGTTGAGTATTTGCTGTAGAAACCTATGGACCTCAAAGCCTGGAATATTCACTAACTGTTCTAAAAAAAAAAAAAAAAAAAAAAAAAAAAAAAAAAAAAAAAAAAAGTTTGGTGAACCCTGGACCACTCCCTTATATAATAATCTTGGATTTGACTGAAAGAGGGAGATAAGCACTAGGTTGACCTGATATACTTGGGGGCATCTAGATCAAGACTTCCTCTCATCCAAGGAAACAAGGAGTCAGGTCATGAGCACTCTGAGTTTAACACGAGTCCTACTGCTCAACATCCTGAGTAGGTACAGCCACCAGGTGGGCATTATCCTCTTCTCACCAAGAGAAGGCTCAGTTCCAGAACTTGGATGATGAGGGCAAAAGGACCCAGCCTCTGAGAGAGACACGTCCATCTGCCTACGCGCAGTCTCCAGGGCACTGAGCGCCATTGATTTTCATCCTCCCAGATGGACAGTTCCCCGGCCACTTTCTCTGCTTGCTGAGCAGCGTACAAACCACTGTGCGCCTGCCTCTGGCTCTGAATCCGACCTACTCCATCTATGTTTCCTCCTCTGAAGTGGCGAGTTTAACCCTGAGGTTCTCCTGAGCTACCTTGTCTCCCTCCCCTCCTCGTTCCAGACAGAGTCCCTCCTAATTTCATACAGGAAGCAGAGAGGTTTGATGTGACTTCCTCATCACCCCAAATCCTCCATGTGTGCGCAGCCTGTCCTAGGGGCTCTGGAAGGGGCGCCACGGGAATGCCGGCAGCGGTTCTTTGATCCCAGCCAAGTCCCTCCTCACCCAGCAGCTCTCAAAATATCACTGATTCATGTGTGTTTTAGAGAGAGGGGGGTACATTCACTTGAGATGGAGATGATATTGGCAGGATAATACTAGTGTCCCAGCTGGTGAGAGGCAAACGCCCCAGGGTCAGTCCAGCTAAATGATATCTCTCTCTCCACTATTTAGCTTGTGAGGCTCTCAGAGCAGGGCACTTAGACTAATTTCAGGGTCTTTTCTTCTCCCTGGAAGAACTGCTCAGCCCTCTTGAATGTAGAATCTGTATTCCTAATTGGACCTCATCAAAGCTCGCTCGTTGCCTTCAGCTGGTTGAACACATCGAGACCTGGAGGGAGGGGACACACACCAGCAGGTGATCCGCTGGTGGGCTGCACCTGGGTGGTGGCTGCGTGAGCCCCTGCTGCCCCACAGAGAGGCTGAACAGCATCCGGCTTCATGCTGTGACTCAGCTGCTTCCACCCAACCTCCTCCAAGCCACTGTTCTTACTCCCAGTGTCTTCTACCATAGAAGAACCCCTTTAACAAAAGGCTCATCGTGTGTTGGAAACTGTTCTATAGACATTTCATGATTGATTTAGCCCCACAAAATCCTATAAGTCAGAGGCATCATTTGTCCAGTTTTACAAAGATGGGACTGGAAGCACAGAGAGGTTGAGAACATAGTTCAAAGACACACAGCTTGTGAGTGACTGAGTAACAGCAGAACATCAGGCAGAAGAAGAAGGGAGAAAGGATTGCTGTGACACAGTGTGTCATGATCCTCTCTCTCTTCCTATGGACTTCTCTAGGTCTTAAGGCTGATCAACAAGACAGAGCTTATATTCATCCTTCTACCTCCCTTCAAGATACTGTAACATTTTTCTTGGAAGGAGGATTACTATGGATCTTTCTTAAATTAGTAAACTTTATTTTTGTTGTAGACATCAAGTGAGAGCATTATGTAAGACTTAGGTGAGCCAAAAAACACCCATTCATTCACTACCCTAACACAAAGACTGCTGGTACTTGGATAGAGAAGAACAAGTTTATGTACATTTCAAAAAACCTACAGAACACACCAGAACTTCATGAAAGCCCTCCCAAGTGCCAAATTAAACCAAATGAGTCTACTGGTGGGGAATATTTTCTTAAATCTAATGGCCATGAGGTACATACTCTGAATTGCCCTGCCTACTAATTTTGTCTAAAATAACAAACCTTATGCAACTAGAGACATAAAAATTCTCCATGTTCATCAGAAACAAGAGCACCTGATGCTGAAACAGAGAATCTAACCATTGCCAGACAGCGACCTAAGTAAAAAAATATCAACCCAGTGGATGTGCCAGGTGCTGAAAGGAACAAATGAGCTAAGGCCTGGTCCTGCCCCTAAGGCCCAGGCAGTCTAATAGCAGACTGACCCACCAATAATCATAAAACACGATTGTAAGTGCAGGATTGGATGTGTCCGGGAACACAGATAAACCTGCGAAATGAACAAAAGAAATACAACAAAACACAGGAGTTTTGGAACTAGATAGAATGAGTTTTAAATTCCAGCTTTCTCCCCATACTACTAGCTGAGCAACCTGTGACTGGGCACTTGATGTTCTCATCTATGAAGCAGGGATTATAACACAGAGCTAAATTGAGAGTCAGTAGAGTAACATGCACAAACTTCTTAGGACAGGGCCTGCCATGGGAGGGTGAGTCTCTCCTGGTCCCTGTTTAGATACACTGATCTCTGATAGGTCACCTGAAGCCCATGCACTCTGGTGTGGCTCACTCCCCTGCCCTCAGGGTGTTGCTGCCTGTCTGCAGGAGATCCTAGTCCCTCCTCCTGCTGAGAAGGCAGCAAAGAAATGCCTTTTTTAACTTTCTCTCATCTCCAGACTTGCTGAAGCACAGCTGCACCAGGTGCTCAGTGGCTGGGGGACTTGAGAGAACCTGACAAAGGAGGTGTGGGGTGGGAAGGGCTGCTGAAGGGGCAGGTCTGCTCCTGGCCTGTTTCATCACTGAGTGGAGAGGGAGAGAAAGAGAAATAAATACTAGTTTGGTTTTTGCTGGATGCTGGAGCACATTTCCTGCCAAAAGTACCTCTCTCAAGGGCAACTGCTTGACACTTAGGCAAGGGAGCATGTGGAAAGAACAGGACAAGATAGAATTACAAGTGACAGCGTAGCCTGTGTCTGCAATTACAATGCATTGTAAACAAGGAGAATTGCAATCCCAGCTGCCAGGCATGGCCAGAGATTGACAGGGATGGCGGCCTTCTGAGAAGCTGGCAGGGTGTTTCTCCCCTGGCTGCACATCTGTGTTGAATCAGGAGGGTGGCAGTTGGGCACAGGGAGAGAGGACCTCGGGGCTGCGGTATGGGAAAGTGGGCAATCAGGGCTGGCAAGGGGACAAGGAAGAGCGAGAGAGCAGAAGGAGGTGGAGAAGCAGCAGCAGAGAGCACTGGCAGGTCAACGTGGTGCAAAGGAGGGAGTATGTGTGTATGTATGTGTGTGTGAGCGTGCATGTGAGAGTGTATTGTGAATAGAGAGAAAAAATTTCAGAACTGGGTTGCATGATTCCCACCACCACTGCAGGGCAGAAGAAACTGCCTTTTAAAAAAATAAATCTACTATGTGCCAAGTTTTTTGTTTGTTTGTTTTTAATTAATATGCTTTTATTGATATTTTTTTTTAGAGGGAGTGGGAGAGGGGGAGAGAAACATTGATGAGAGAGAAACTTGGATGGGTGGAGTGGCTGCCTCCTGCACACTACCTACTGGGGATCTAGCCTGCAATCTGGGCATGTACCCTGACCAGGAATCCAACCAGAGAATTCTTGGTGTATCTGAGGACAGTCAACTAACTGAGCCACATGGGCCAGGGCTGTGTGTATCAAGTATTCTAAGGCATTTTAGACATGTCACCTAATGATCTGTATACCACAATCTTTCAAGCATTGACATGCTGTTAAAGAGTAATTATTGTGCATCTATGATATTAAGGTCCTGGTTAGTATTCTGAATCCTAGATTAAAAGGATACAGTAACTGTCCTTGAGCAGGTGGATCTTGTAACCCCATTTTACAGATGAGAGAACTGAGCCTCAGGGAGGTGAAGGAACATTCTCAAGGTTTCTCAGCTAGTACTGGCAGTGTGAAGACTCCAGTGTAGATCTGAAACCAGCACTCCACAGGCTCTACCATATATTTTGTGGGAGCCCAGGAAGTCCACTGGATTTGTCAAATCTCTCTATATAAAAGCCTGATATGCTAAGTGTCCTACTGTTCGACCAGTCACTATGATGTGCACTGACCACCAGGGGACAGACACTCCGACTGGTAGGTTAGCTTGCCGCTGAGGTCAGGCCAAGAGGGACTGGGCAATCAGGACTGGGTAAGACAGGCTGGACACATCCTGGAGCCCTACCAGGGTCCCTTCCGTGCACATGTGGGGTCCCTCAGCCTGGCCTGCACCCTCTTGCATTATGGGACACCATCTGGGATGTCCGCAGGCCAGTTTGAGGGACTCCACCAGAGCATGAATCCATGCACTGGGCCTCTAGTATTAAATAAGAGAAAATCTGATGAGTTCATTGAGGATGCTCAATAAAAAATAGTCTTCTTCTCCTCATCAAACTGGCCCACTCAGCTCTTGGTCAGCCCGGCTCTGGTCACTTCAGGTAGCTCTGCCCCCACTGGCGCCAGCTCAGCTCCCAGTGCCAGCACCGCATCCATGGCCTATAAGCTGGATCCAGACTTTGGGCCTCAGGTTTTTGCACTGGTGACAGGAGAAAAGGCCATGCAGTGGCCGCTGTGCTGCTGTGTGCAGAGCGTGGCCTGTGCACCTGCCCTAGGGAGCCAGGAGTCCAGGCCCACTGGTCCCCTCTGCTCTCCTTCCCTGCAGGCGCCGAGCCCAGACAAGGGTCTGGCAATGTCTCCGGAGCCCTTAAAGCGGGAGGACTTGTCAGCCACAGTCAGCCCCAGACGTGGGTTTCCCAGCCAGGCCAGCTGGCAG
The DNA here is from genome assembly GCF_964339955.1 of Pipistrellus hanaki. Taxonomy (NCBI): domain Eukaryota; kingdom Metazoa; phylum Chordata; class Mammalia; order Chiroptera; family Vespertilionidae; genus Pipistrellus; species Pipistrellus hanaki. The sequence continues at coordinate 15,100,928 of NC_140521.1, read as the reverse complement.
GAAGGCTGCAAGGCAGCAGATCTGAGGAGAGAATTCTCAATCACATTTACATGTGCATGAAGCAAAAAGGGAAAGGAAAGGGGGAGGGAACCCTCCGGATCCGGAACCCAAAAAGAAAGTCACTAACGAATCCACCAGAAAGAGAGAGAGAGAGAGAGAGAATTAACCACAGATTTGTCTCAGCTGCTCCCAAATTGCTGTCCCTAAAAGCTCCCCTTCCCATCCTCCTCCCTCCTTCCCTGGGTCCAATCTCCCAAAGCAAGCCTCTAATCTTCCCTTAATTTGTGCCTTGGTTGTGAGAACAAAGCAGGACATCACTGCCCCCCCCCCTCCCCCAGCCCTGCGCAGCTGCACTTCCTCAAGGGCCCGAGAGACAGTCCCCGTACCATCATTCCCTGCGCTTTGCCAGTCTGGTCCTCGCATCACCAGGCCCCATAGTGCACTGCAAGGGGGAACCTGAGAAGCAGCCTCCTTGCTACCGTGCATCAAAGGTCACCTTTCAGCCCAGGGTTACCTTTGACCTCTCAGGGAACCAGAGACAGCAGTGTCTGGGTCAGGAAAGAGCCCAAAGCGAAAGGGATGCATCTGGGGTGATCCAGACTGTCATCTTGCAAAATTACAGATCTTTTAGGCACGTCGCCAGCCCCCCTCCCTCAGGGGTAGTAATACATTTGGGTGTTTATGTCCTTTTTCAAATGAAAATTAGACACTCAGCTTTGTTACTTCCTCCCAATTGAATCCTTTCAGAATGTCAGATGACGCATCGTTTCTGGGTTGCCTACGAATGGGACAGGGTTTTATTCTCAGACACAGCTCCCACTGGGGCCACACTAGCCCCACTCAGAATTGTCACTTTCCATTTTCAGGGGAGGCTAATTTAACTCCCCTCTCATGACCTCCCTCTCTGCCTCCACCCAGGCACTTCTCATTGCTCTTCCTCAACTGTGTGGCGATCCCCGGATGTAAAGAAATGTGTTGTTGGAGACTGCTGGCTGGGTTCATAGCCAGCCTTAAAAGCTCAGTGCTGATCAGCTCATTTGCCATTCTGCAATGATTGGGAATGGTTGCCGGTGGCTGTATGTGAATGGTACATCCAAGGAAAGCCTGGAGCAGGGAGCAGGGGGCATATAGCCTGGCGCAGGGCAGGTCTGCAGAGACTGTGGGGGAGACCCTCATTATGACCTCTAGCTGGAGACTCTTGAGATAAATGACTGATTTAAGGAGAACAATGAAAGCACTTATCAGGGATTCATCTATGACAGTGTTTCCCAAACTTTTGACATATGTGTACCCCTTCTATAATTTTTGTAACTCTGAGTTACCCTTATACTCATGAGAACATAGAATTAGGTGCAGCTAAGCATGGTGCAGTGCATATCTCCACCAAACTCCAGTGCAACTCGTACCCCCACCGAACTCTGCCTGTACGTATGCGTACCACACTTTGGGAAACACTGATCTATGGGATTCATGGAAATCAATGTCTAGAAAGAATTCTTAAGAATTTTAGGATAAATGCTTGGCAGCTGCTGCTCAGTGGTTGAGCATCAACCTATGCACCAGGAGGTCATGGGTTCAATTCCCAGTCAGGGCACATGTCTGGATTGTGGGCTCAATCCCCAATAGAGGGCGGGCAGGAGGCAGCAGATCCATGTGGATGTTTCTCTCCCGTCAATGTTTCTGTCTCTCTTTTTCTCCTTTCCTCTCTCTCTCTAAAAATCAATAAAAAAAAATACTTAAAATTTCTTTGGATAAATAATCCTTGTTCTCTTAGCCCCTCTCGTGACTTATTTCCAATCCACTCATGAGGATTCAGCAAAAACTTCCTGCCTCAGAACTGCTGGGCGAGGAGGGACTCAGCGTTTTTCTCTCTTTGAGTTTCCGCCTCTGTTAAGCAGATATTAATCCACACCTCCTCACATATTTGGTGGATAAATAATTAATATTTCAAGAATATTCTCTGGACACGCAAAAGCATAGCGTCTGAGCGCAAGGTGTAATTGCTATTCCAAATCGCACATTTGCCAGGGTGATTTTTGTGGAGGCATATGACCTTCAGAAGAAAAATATCCAATTACTGCAGTTTGTTTATTATTTCGTGCTAAAACATTGTTAGCACAGACATGTTCTCTTAATATTTTATGAAGAGGTTACCTAAGACAGATTTAATTATAATATCTATTTACCACAAGGGCTAAAGAATTGGATAATGGAAAGTATATATAGCCCTAGCTGGATTGGCTCAGTGGATAGAGCATCAGCCTAGTGTCTGAAGGGGTCCTAGGTTCGATTCCAGTCAAGGGCACATGCCTGGGTTGTGGGCTCAATCCCTAGTAGGGGGTGTGCAAGAGGCAGCTGATCAATGATTCCCTCTCATCACCGATGTTTCTATCTCTCCCTCCCTCAACCTTCCTCTCTGAAACATATATATAAAGAAGGTATATATTGTGTGTTAGGAGTGGTTGGGTGGAGGAGGTAGTGTTATGAGGCTTTCGATTTCTCTGAAATTAGTTAATTCAAGGTGCAGAGGCACCATCTTTCTGCGCCAGGGCCAGCCGAGTGGTACTCAGCTCTGGGAGTGGAATCTGTCTGCTCAGTGGGACCTGGGGATGGAGAGGTCTCCCTCAGCTTTCTCAGGGCTGTGGGAACAGGGAGCCACACTCTGGGGCTGATCAGAGAGCAGGAGAGACAAGTATTCAGTGATGAGAGAACAGTTTTATCAGCTGATTAGCATTCAAAGCCATTGCCCTAAAGCAGTGGTCGGCAAATTGCCTCTCTGGGCTCTCAAGTTGCAGTTTGCCTACCACTATCATAAACTATCATTTACCTCTTTGCATACAATATGCCACAAATGCCTAATCCTCACAGCTTCCAACTACATGGTAACATTTAGTCTAGCAGTGGTTGGCAAACTCCTTAGTCTACAGAGCCGCAGTTTGCCGACCACTGACCTAAAGGCTCCCCTTCCATTAGATTTCCTTAGAGTGTCTGTTAAAAGTGAGCCTGGACAGGAGAGTAAGAAATTAGCAGACAGAGAGCTGAAGACAGTGAGGCTCACAGGGCCCAGATCTGCTGCAGTGACCTTACCCCTAAACTGGGGGCGTATGGGAAAGGGCTGTTTAAAAATATATACGTATATATTGATTTCAGAGAGGAAGGGGGAGGGAGAGAGAAGCATCAATGATGACAAAGAATCATTGATTGGCTGCCTCCTGTGCTTTCTGATGCGGGGATAGAGCCTGCAGCCCGGGCATGTGCCCTGAAAAGGAGTGGAAAAGTGACCTCCTGGTTCATAGGTGGACACTCAACCATTGAGGCATGCTGACCAAGCAAGGGCCTGATTTTTAATTGCTGAGGCATTTGCCCAGTAGAAAAGTGGTGGCCAGGGGGGAATGTGATAGTGGAAAATATCAATCACTGTGGTCCTAGGGGCTTGGAAGGCATTGATTGGTTGTCCCTCCCACCAATCTGAGGTAGAGATGATCCCCTTTCTTGTATTAGAATATGGAGGCTCCTCCAGGGTAGCAACCAAACCCCACAAGTAAGCCGTGAAGCTGACATCCGCACTGCAGATGGTAACTCCAAGGCAGAGATGAGCTGCTAGGTTAACTTGAGGGGTACGTCACGTCAATTTCAAAGTGCAGCTACTGCTACGGTTCTGAAAAAGGACTGGGGGATTTGTTTGCTCGCAGCCAGGCCATGGCTGACAGCCGAGAGCTAGACTCTATGCTCCTCTCAGAATCTCCTACGATGCCCAGTGTCAGTCACAAAGATTTAGTGCAGATCTCCCTGCAAGGCTACTCTTGATGTTCCTTTACAACAGACGGCCGAGTGCTTTGCATTCTGGGGGCAGATTTCATCCCCAGTAAAGCTTTTCTTTTGCAGAATGTGGAGGGTGGGCGTTGGGCGGTGAGGAATACTTTAGTGCTTTTTTGATTTGGAGACTTAAGTACCAGAGCCCAGTCCGGAAGAGGATTTGGATGGAAATGGTCTGAGTTCTTTGTGGGGAGAGTAACACCTTAGGGGGGGTTAGACTGGCTAAAGTAGCCAATGCATCTGTTTGGGAAGTGGCAGGGAGAGCAGAGCATGGGTTGGGGCACCCGGAATTCTGAGAAGGAATTAGCAGACAGAGAGCTGAAGACAGTGAGGCAGAGGAAGAGGCCACCAGTGAATGGCCCTGAGTGATGGATGTCAGAAGGGTGAAGTCTGATATCCAATTCGATTTCTCCGTTCCCTGGAGAAACTCCCTCTGCCACCACCATGTGGTCATGCCTCTTTGGGGAACAAGGAAAGTAACTGTATGGGCATTTGGGGATAAGGAGGAAGCGAGAGGTGGACAGATACAGCAGAGATGATGGGCTGCCAGAGGTGATGGAGCCCGAGCAGAAGCATGCAATTAGGGATATTTGTGGGGTCCAGAGGAGGCAGTTAGGGGCACCTGTGGCGTCTGGGGGAGCCTCTGAGACTGGAACACTGGGCAGAAAGAGCAGGCTCCACCAGCAAAGGGAGGAGAGCACTTCTCGTGGTGCTGTGAGTAAGAAGAAAGTACTGGCTGAACCTTGGGATTCTCCCAAATGAAACCCATTTTGACTGCGCATGTGGCATACCCAATATTCTACACCCTTCAAGCACTATCCCAGGGCCCCATCATTCTCTCAAATCTTACCCTCCACCCCCCATGTTTTGTTTATCTACGGACCAATATAACTCCTATTTCTCTCCTCTTCAAGGCCATCCTGATGTCCAGCAGAGGGAGGTGTTGCCACTTCCTGTATGACTGTGGCTCCGAGTCCATTTAGGGACTACCAGAACCCGCCTGCACTGAGGCAAGAAGGGTTTTCTGTCTGTTTGTTTCTGTATAGGAACCAATCTCATGAATGTGACCAGGGAGATGCAGAGAGCGAGAAGAAAGGCTGACTTACACTCCTGATTTCAGACATAAGACAAAATATGGCCCCCTTAGGGGCTCCTGAGAAAGGGCAGTTGAATGATAGACTTCTGCCTCTCACCTCTCTTTTCCTTCCATCAACTCTCTCCATCTGTCAGGTTGCTTTGCCAAAAGAGGGGAGTCCTATGAGTGACATGGCCTGTGAGACAGTAGCCTGGCCCTTCTCTCTCTCTCTCTCTCTCTCTCTCTCTCTCTCTCTCTCTCTCTCTCTCTCTCTCTCTCTCTCTCTTCCTCTCTCTCTCTCCTCATCTCAATTTTTTGTCTGCGTCTCTAGCTGCCCACAGAGGGTGGGGTGGCAGGTGGGTGGGTGTGGGCCAGATCACTGCCGGTGGCTGAACAGTGCTGATGTGTAATCACAGCTCAGCCATATACCATAATGCGGCCATAAAGATCTCAGAACCACAGTACGGGAGAGTTATGCCTGAAATGAAGTCCAATCTGTGATAAAGCAGCCGGCGTTAATGCCACAAATATGTGACGGCGGGCAGAGAAATGACTGATTGGGGATGTTTATAAATATAGGAAGTGAGCTGCTTGTGGCATCCAATAGAGGGGTTTAGCAAAATGAAGACAGATGGCAGCCAGTTAGCTCTCACATTCCTTTATGGCTGCCAATCCACGCAGAGAGCTCCGGGGTTCAACTTCATCCCACCAGCCTCCCTCTGGGGCCCTCCAGGTATGTGTCGCAGAGCGGCTCCACCTCCTGGCTCGGCGCAGAACTGCAGCTCGCTCAGAAGTGACCTGCTGCTGACCTCACTAGGGCTGATGGAGTCCAGCACGGCCATTCCAAAGATGGCCTGGATGCACTCGAACTGCAGCCAAAATCCTGGGACTTACTTAACTGCTTTATAGGCGTTGTCATTAAAATGTAAAGTCTCAGCATGAGGGAAGGTTTTAAAGACCCCAGGTAGCCCAAGCCCTCAAGCAGCGCTAAAATGCCCTCTATCTGTGCCTGGCCCATGGCAAGTCTGACCTTTGCCACGTGGAGGCTTCAGTCTTTGGCATTCCATTGACTTTGAATTTCAGAATTAAAGTTAATTTCCTGGAGCTGCCATCCTCTGGTCCTTAGCAGCGTACTGAGCCAGGATATCAACTCTTTTTTTTATTTTTAAAGTCCCCACCAAAGGATATTTTTCCATTGTTATTAGAGAGTATAGAAGAGAGAGGGAAAGACAGAGAAACATAGATATGAGAGACACATTGATTGGTTGCTTCCTGCATGCACCCAGACCAATGCCTGGGCCGGGGAGGAGCCTGCAACCAAGGTACATGCCCTTGATCAGAATCGAACCCTGGACCCTTCAGTCTGCTGGCTGATGCCCTATCCATTGAGCCAAATTGGCTAGGGCCAGGATGTCAACTCTTCCTTTATGAGACAGCCCTGCAAATATGAGAGGGGGTCTCATGGCAGTGTGTGGACCTGGCTCTGGTCTTTTCCATGGCACAGTGGGAGGGCTGGTGTTCTTGGCCCACAAAACATGCACTCATTGCTTTGCTCTCCTGGCCAATTCCAACTTTTGGAAGTGTGGTGCAGTGGTTAGCGTGGTGTCGGGTACTGTCTGACTGGTTCACAGCAATAAAGCACATGAGAATATTTGCATTTTATCGATATAATAAAAGGTTAATATGCAAATTGCCCCTATTGGTGGAACAACATGAAACAACCAGTCGCTATGACACGCATGGACCACCAGGGGGATGATACTCAATGCAGATGCTGCCCCTGGTGGTTAGTGCACTCCCACAGGGGGAGCTCGGCTCAGCCACAAGCCATGGTGGTGGGAGCCTCTTCTGCCTTTTCGGCAGTGATAAGGATGTCCGACTGCGGCTTAGGCCCGATCCCCTGGGGAAAGGGCCTACGCTGGCAGGAGGACATTCCCTGAAGGGTCCCGGGCTGCAAGAGGGTGCAGGCTGGGCTGAGGAATCCCACCCTCCCCAGTGCAAATTTTTGTGCACTGGGCCTCTAGTGTAACATAAAAGAGGGAAGGTACCTCACTTTTGTAACTTGCAGGAAATGACCATCAGTAAAACCAGTATGTTTTCCCTTTTCCTTTCCACCCTCTGACACGGAACGCTTCTTCAATCCATTAGTATTCTCCAGAACTCCATTATTCCTGCCACGTGGGCCTTTCTCCCAGGAGCATTCTCCAGGGCCCAGGTCCACCTGAAGGACCCTCAGGGAGAGCCCTTACCCCCTGCAGTTAGCTAAACCGTGCCATGAATCTCCCAGGAGATAGGACATAAGCCCATATGTGAATAATTTACTTTTTGAACTTAATTATGAGATATTGCATTTCCCCTGTTAAATTTCATCACCGCAGGTTTGGCCCATTCCTCCAGCCTGACAAGGTCTTTCTGGATTCAATCACCTGATAAATTTGGTTTCCCTCCCAATTTCATGTCATCCACAAATCGGATAAGTGTCATCTCTACGTCTTCATCCAAGTGGCTGATGGAAACGTTTATGTCCCGTGTCTCCTGGCAGCCCAGTGCTCGACATTGATCAATTGGTTTTTCGGCTCCTGTTGGCTATGGTTATTCATCCACTTCCTAATATACCTAATTTGAGTAGCATTCGGCGTGAATTTCCTCATCGTTCCCACAGACCTATTATAAGAGGCCTTGTAAGATGCCTCCCCCCACTTGAATTTCCAATTCACGGTGCCTAGGACATTTCCCTGGAAAACACAGACAGCGTTCTAAGATCTGAGGTTTGCCTGACATGACCTCAATAAATGATATTAATAAATCGGAGACAGGAGGAAATCAGTCCACAGTGTGCACTGTAAGAGATTAAAGGAAAACTCCACACTTACAGTGCATTGCTTTCTGAACCGTCTCCTGTGAAATCCTAGATTTCCCTGGTGGAATGGCCAGGCCACTGCAGGAGCTGAGAGGACCCCAGCAGGCACACCAGCCCCTTCCTATTACAATCATGTTCCACTTTATGTCCTTCTTGAAAAAGTGAGATGCAAACTGTAAAGACTGAGCTTTAAAGGAAGAAAGCAACGGGTCTGTCCAGAGTATCGCACTGTATTGACTGGTGCTTGGGCACTGGCCTCGTTAATAAAACGGGGCACCAGTCCCTACATTTGCTCTGTGTCTCACAGAAGTGCTATAGGGGTGGATGGATCGCCTCAGGGTAGAGCAACCCAGCAGGTCCATGATGGAAACGCACACTTCGAAATGCCCCAAGGAATCCTCCCGTTTGTTCCCAGCAATCTACTCCGAGGACGTGCTCACCCCCAAACATGGACCGAATGCCTCTTAGTCACAATGCACTTTGAACCACATGATTTCCTCAACCTCTACAGCAGTCTTAACGAGGAAGATACGACTTATTCCTGTTTACCAAAGAAGACACTGGTGCTAAAAAAGAAGTGAAATGAATGCTAACAATCATATAGCCTATAATCAAAAGAGCCAAATTCAAATGAAGGTTGAATCACCCAAAGTCCTTAAAATGTGCCTTTATACCCCGTGACCTTGTATTACTAGCAGTGTGTGGGGCCTACTACATTTGAGTGTTTAGAAAGAGCTAGGCACTGTGCTAAGCATTTGCAAGGAGGATTTCATATGCTTTCATACTAGCAATACAGCTAGGGGTGTCATTATGCCCCGTTTTGTGGGTGAAGATGCAGAGCTTCCCTTAGGGCAGTGGTCAGCAAACTTATTAGTCAACAGAGCCAAATAGCAACAATACAATTGAAATTTCTTTTGAGAGCCACATTTTTAAACTTAAACTTCTTCTAAGGCCACTTCTTCAAAATAGACCCAGGCCGTGGTATTTTGTGGAAGAGCCATACTCAAGGGGCCAAAGAGCCGCATGTGGCTCGAGAGCCGCAGTTTGCCAACCACTGCCCTAGGGTCATGCAGAGAAACCAAAAGAGCTAAGACTAATCCACCTAACCTGACTGGAGAGGCTCTGCTGTTTGCAATCAGACTATTTATTCCTATCAGAACGCATCTTATCATCAAACCTGACCTAGGCAGGTGCCATTGGCCACTCTGGCAGATGTCTGAGAAGCTGTGCCTGTCTCCAAAGCTCTCCCAGGTGAGTCTGCTGTTAGAGATGATCTTTTGCTTTGGAGGGAGGCATTGCTTTTTGTGTAAATGAAAGCAGGCTTCCTCTCTTGGTGAAGGATGGCATGAGGCAGAGCCTCTTCAGTGTGTTTAGTTGAGGGCAGAACGTTGAAGGAGAGGAGGAGAAAGACAGGTAACTTGGATGATCTCAGGGCCAAAGACTCAGGCAAAAGCTCAAGAGATGGACAGAGGCAGGTCTGAGCCACAGCCCTGGGAAGCTTAGGGGGCAGGGCACGGGAGTGAAGGGGAGAGGGTGCTAAGGCAGGCTCTCCCTTGGGCACATTTAGCTCTGGTCTAATCCTGCTTCTTTGGAAAGAAGACCCTCCTCCCCCTCAACTATTGACATCTCGCTGTTCCCTTTCATCTTTTTCCAACTGCGCTGGAGAATAGCTGAAAGGGATGCCAGCCTCTAGACTCTGCAGCCCGTGTGGACAGAACCAGGCTCTGAAGCGGGGACATTGCAGAGGGCACGGTTATTTATGGCCTGGGGTGGGCCCCTCTTTTTCTAACGGGAAGGAACAGAGCGGGAAGGAAGGCAGCACACATCCCAAGGCGTGCCCTTCACACAGTCTTTCTAGATATCGTGGCTGAGGCTGGCTTTCTGCCGACATATAGATTTCTATTGCCTATTGAGCATGGAGGAAGATAAGAGTCCTGAATAGCATCAGACAAGGAGCGAAATGAAATTTTATCCCTGGTAATGGAGGATGCATTACACTTCTTCTCCTTTTAGAGTCTGTTTGCCACTTGAGGAAATTCGACTGGAATCCACAGAATACCCAGCCAGCCTGCAGAGAGCAAGAGCCTAAAGGGACCAGAGAGATCAGGGAGAGAGAAGACTGAGATCCAAGGGGCCAGATGCCCCACCCCTTGCACTGCTTGGGAGTTGGAGAAGGTCACACAGCATCGTGACTGTTGCCAGCCCTGCCCCCACCCTGACGATTTCTTTGGACTAAACTGTTTTCTTAAAGATACGCAGCTAAATCATAGGAGGAAATGGGGCAAACGTAGGAGGCACAGGCTGTGAGTCAGAGAAAGGTAGGTTCCAATTCAATGGTCTAAACTCTAAAAGCCATCGTGACCTGATAGTGGAACAAGGTTATGTCATTACATGCATTACTCAGAATGTACACTTTGCATTATTTCCATTTTCTTGTAGGCCCTATTTGAAAGAGTGGATCTCTATTAGATATGAACTGTGATATAAATAATATGGTAGAAACACCTCAACTAGAAAATAAAATATGTCCTTACCCCCAAAGACATTCACTGGAAGAACATTTTGGGGGGAAAAAAGGTTTCATGTACTAGTGGGATCCGGTTACTGAAGTTGTTTGAATGGTGGAGTCCCTATAAAAGCCTGTTACCATAATTCAACAACGGGTTGCTTGTTTTTGCAGACCTTCTCAGAGGCTTTGTATGCCAAAGTCCATTGTGCGTCTTTCAGAGCATCCAACTGTTTCATAAACCGGCGAACTGCAGAGCCCTCTTCCCTGTTTTATTTCAAGAACCATCCAAAGGGACTGCTTTGACAAGGAACCGTTCGGGGAAACCCTCCTGACTAGGGGCCTGTTGCATCCAGCACAGACCAAACCACATGCTGCTGTAGGTCTTCCCGGAGCCTGCCAGGACTCAGGCTGCCGGCCAGGCAGCGTCTCTTTGGAGACGGGCAGGTGACCCGAGAGGCCAGCTGCTGCTCAAATAGCTCACAGGCTCATCCAGCGGAAGTGTTAGGGAGGGGAGAGAGCCTTCCTTCCTCTCTACCCAGAGACCCAAGCTCAGTCGCAGAGACGGGATGCAGATTTGGGGGAGGAATAGGAGCGTTCCATGTGGGATAATATGGCTTTCTTTACAAAGCGTAAGTCCATCTACCTCCCTCTCTGACATTCTCCTCTCCTCTTCTCTCCCAGGGGACTCTGGGACTGGCACTTATTTTCCATCACTAAGTGGATATACATATGCACATAGGAGCACACACAATGTGCACCCCTACTCACACATGCGCACACGTGCGCGCGCACACACACACACACACACACACACACACGTGTGTATCTTAGGGTCTTTGATGTGGACCAGTGGGTATACTGCAGGCACAGACTCGAAGGCTCCCCACTCACTACACCACCTCAGATACAATACATCCCCACTACGCAGGTCTCGGTTTATGAAAAATAGAGAGAATCAGAACAAACCATTTTTTCCCTAAAATGTTGAAAGAATTCAGGGGCATGGTGGACACCAGGGATTTGAAGTTACAGGTTACGGACACTTCAGATTGCTTTTGGCTCCTGGTTCACCAAACAGAGCAGGGAAGGGAGTGATGTCATTTTCCAAATTGCAGTCACCACTGAATGGTTCACCTGCAGCTAGGCAGAGTCAAGTCTAAGCATCTGTAAGTTATTTGCATTTCAAAAAGCTGAGCCAGACCTGTCTCTCCAAGCATTTTATTGGAAACCCTCTCCCCCCAATAACCCAGAAGCACACACTGGACCATTAGCTTCCCGCACCCTCCAATATGAATTCTGTATCTTTTTAAAAATATATATATTTTTAATTGATTTCAGAGAGGAAGAGAGAGATAGAAACATCAATGATAACAGGGAATCATTGATTGGCTGGCTCTGCACGATGGACCAGCCCACAACCCAGGCATATGTCCTTGACCGAAATTAAACCGGGACTCTTCGGTCCACAGGCCGACACTCCATTCACTGAGTCAAACTGGCTAGGGCTGGATTCCATTCCAACACCCCTGTGTGGGACCAGGAGAGGCGATAAAGGAAAATGCACTGAAGAAGGAGAAGGAAGAGAACCACAGACTCCATCACACAGAAGCATGGTGTGCTGTGGTCTCCTCTGCCACCTCTGGGATTCAAATGTTCCAGATGGAAAATGTGTCTAACCTTCTAGAAAAAAACCCACAGGAAGAGGCAAGCTCATTCTCACTACCAAACCCCAAGGTAGCTGACCATTCAGTCATCAGGTTCTGATTATTTAAGAAACTAGTCTCCAGCCTTTCTGCAAAGACCTGTTATTGGGTATTTTCTGGATTCAAGGGGGATTCGGAGGCTGGAGAATGCTGGCAGGACAGAATGTACATCCTTTAAAAAAAATACATTTTCAATTGATTTCAGAGAGGAAGGGAGAGGGAGAGATAGAAACATCAATGATGAGAAACATTGATTGGCTGCCTCCTGCCCACCCCACACTGGGGATTGAGCCCACAACTCAGGCATGTGCCCTGACCGGGAATCGAACCATGATCTCCAGGTTCATAGGTTGAGGTTCAATCACTGAGCCACACCAGCCAGGTGTGCATAATTTCTATTGGCTGAAACAATCTCTCTGTATTTTCATCTGCTTCTCCCCTGCAGTCTTAGCAGAGGGGACTGACTGCTCTGGAAGAAGGGGTCTTGGCAGGGGTGGGCCTGCCTGGGAGAGGTATTTTGTATGACTCTACAGGCGAGACTTTGCAAAACAGCAGAAATTCTGCTACAATCCAACAATTGGAGGAATTTATTTTCGACTGAAGTGAGCCTAAACCTGCTGGCTGGGAGTCCCTGCCTTCGTTTTCTTGCCATTTGAAAACACCGCACAGGCTAATTTATATGGGCTTCCTACTGTGAGCGCTTTATAGAAAACATTTCATCCATTCCTTTCTGCAGTTCTGAAAGGCAGGAACTTTGCAAATGAGCAAACTGAGGCTCAGGGAGACCATAATCAATGAGCAGAGTTAGGGTGGAAACCCTGTTTTTTTCTGGTTCCAAAGTTCCTCTCTCGTGGGTCAGATTTTATTTCGAGGATGGATGAAAAACACAGCAGCACCGGACGCCCGCCAGAAGGTCGGAATTTACCAGGTTCTGAGACCCTCTCCCAGCAGATCAAGGGCTGACGGCTGCCCTCTCGCTCCTGCTTAGGATGCTCGTGCTGCTGGGAGGAAGAGAGGGTTCAAAGGTGGGGCGATGTTCCCCCCACTCAGCTCTGCTCCCCCTCCCCCTGCTTCTCCCCCACATCAACTCCAAAGGCTGTCTGGAGGTGACAAGCAGGCAGATGGAGCTGTGAGCTCTCAGCCAGGTGGCTCTCTGCACGCAGGGAGCCTGCTTCTCATTCCACCTGCGCCTTCCCCTTCATCAGCAGAAGAGTTGGGTTATCTTGAAACACTGGAGTTACATCTCCTCTTGATTGGGCTCCGCGGCTCTTTAAAAAGTCTCTGCTGAAAGTGAGAACCGTGTCACACCTTTAATAGCCTCATTTCCAGGGTGACTGTGCCTTTTCAAGCTCCCGGGCTCCCAGGGAAGCCTGAGCGGCCGGCTTTGTGCGGCTCCCGTGCATTTCCATTCAGGCGGCCTTCTCTGAGAAGCCTTTCATGGAGCGCACAGGCATCTGGAGGGACAGAGAAGCGTGGACATCGGTGGCGGCTGAAATCTGTCACACCGGGGATCCAAAAGCTCAGCCGGGGAAAAAAAGGCAAGGGGGAGAGGCAGGCTTGGGGAGGGGGGACACCCAGACCGGATGGAAGGGCTGGGATGGAAGGGGTGACTTTGTGTAGCTTTGAGAGGGGGGTCTAACATGTCCAGTTGCTGCGGGTGTCAGAAGCATCCTTGGTTCTGGGAAAGGGCTCTTGGGGACGATGAGCCCAGGGTTGAGAGACTCCAGAGCAATGGTTCTCAACCTTTCTAACGCCAAGACCCTTTAATACAGTTCCTCATGTTCTGGTGGCCCCCAACCATAACATTATTTTCATTGCTACTTCATAACTGTAATTTTGCTACTGTTATGAATCATAATGTAAATACCTGTGTTTTCCGATGGTCTTAGGCTCTACAGCAATGGTTCTGTTGTGACCCACAGGTTGAGAACCGCTAGCAGTGTTGCCTAAGACCATCGGAAAACACAGATATTTACATTATGATTTATAACAGTAGCAAAATTATAGTTACGAAGTAGCAACGAAAATAATGTTATGGTTGGGGGCCACCAGAACATGAGGAACTGTATTAAAGGGTCGTGGCATTAGGAAGGTTTAGAACCACTGCTCCAGAGGAGAGATTGGGGGAAAGGGAGGTGTTAGATAGACTCAGGGACATCTGGGAAGAAGGCAAGAACCAACAAAAGGAGCCAAAATGGGAGGTGCGCTCCGTATCCCTGTGCAGGGTCGGGAGCCACGGCCAGCTAGCCATGTGGCTACTTCTACAAAGAACCGTGTGCAAGGATGAGAAGGTTGAATACAAGGCCTGAGCCAGGAAGGCCCGTGTTTCCAGAACCGAGAAAAGCGAGAGAGAGAGAACAAACCTGTATTGTATGTATTCTCAAGAAGAAATCCCAGTGAAAGGCAGTGGGGACAAGAGAGCATTGGATAAACAGGAATGAAGCCAGACACAGGCCCCGGTGTGGACAGACTTGAGACCTGTGCAGAGCGAACGGCACCAGATCCAGCAGAATGTGTGCTGTGTGAGCCCATGTTCAGGGAGGTGGGGAGCAGGTGTGGCTAATGCTTGAGTGTGAACACCCAGCCCGGTGATCCCTGAGCACAGAGCTTGTGCTCCGAAAGCACCTCTGACCCCAGTCATTTGGTAAGAATCTGGGTCCCTGGGACTAGATGGTATACCATCTCCCCGGCCACCAGCTTCTCAACGTGGGCAAATGAGGTGAATCCAGGAAGCAGCTTTCTGAAGGCATTTGGGACAGAAACATCAGCATTTCCACATCTGAACATCACATTTCCATTTAGAATGACCCTAATGTCTAAAAAAGAACATTAAACTGAAACAGGTTTGGCTCAGTGGATAGAGTGTCGGCCTGCAGACTGAAAGGTCCCAGGTTCGATTCTGGTCAAGGGCATGTACCTTGGTTGCAGGCACATCCCCAGTAGGAGGTGCGCAAGAGGCAGCTGATCGATGATTCTCTCTCATTGATGTTTCTAGCTATTTAACCCTCTCCCTTCCTCTCTGTAAAAAATCAATAAAATATATTTAAAAATGAGGAAGAGAGAGGGATAGAGAATTAGAAACATTGATGAGAGAGAATCATCCATCAGCTGCTTCTTGCACACCCCCTACTGGGGATGTGCCTGCAACCAAGGTACATGCCCTTGACTGGAATGGAACCTGGGACCTTTCAGTCCACAGGTCGACACTCTATCCACTGAGCCAAACTGGTTTCGGCAATAAAATATATTTTAAAAAATAAAAATAAAAATAAAGAACCTTAAAAAGTACTTGGGTCAATATGATTACTCATGACATGGAAGGACTTAGAGAGCAGGCAGTACACAGCAGCAAGTCCAATGAGAGTTGTTGAGGCTTTTGGATCCAGGGTTTTTTTAAGTGTCTCTGACCAGACTCCGAAGTGTTCCTACCCCCCCCCCATTCCAGCCTGTCCTTCCCCTGGCCCCCCAAAATGCCTCTCTGGGAATGAGGACACAGCCTGCTTTTAACAGAGACAGACGGGAGCGAGGCACAGAACCTGCCTTCCACGCCTAGCCCAGCGCCCTTGCTTAGCCCATCTGCCCAAGCCCCTGCTGAGCCCTGCCCACTGTGCAGGCAAATTTCACCTGAGCCATTTCTCCAAATCTAAAATGTGTGGCTGCGCCCAGGGACTGATCTCGCTTCTAAAGCTGCCTCCATTCGGGGCAGTACCTGGACAGACTTCTAATCACGGGCGATTGTTATTCTACTGAGCGCCTTCGACAAATAATCTGCAAACAAGAGGCTGCAGGCTACCAAAGGGGCAGCCTTTATCCCTTTTCTCTTCTCCCTCCCCATCTCCCCCCCTTTAAAACACACACACACACACACACACACACACACACACACACACACACAGCTTCCGGCTTAATGAAAACACAGCCTGAGCGAAAGCAGGAACCCTTAGCCCTTTGCCCAACAATATCTTCCTTTTAAGAGTTTTTATTAAGCGGTTTAGAGTTGGCTGCTTTGGGCTGAGAGGCGCGAGGTGCTCTCCCCTCTGAAAAGATTGTCCTTGCGTTTCAGGAGTTGGCACGCTTGGCTCAATTAACGGAATGGCCAGGAAGAGAGGGTCAGCCTTGGAGAGTTCCAGGCTCACGCTGCGTGAATGATGAGTGGAGTGGCAATTCGGCTCTCCTGCGGCAGCCGCCTGGCATGCAGCACGTGCACACACGTGCACACATGCACACACGCACACACACCGCAGGCAGGCATCCCAAGGATCCCTCCCAGAAAAAAAGAAAAAGGAAAAAAAAAAGCAGCATAAAGGTGAAATAAAGGAGTTCCTGATTTGTTTTTATCTGCTTGCTGTTAGGGAATCTGTAACATTTCCACAAAGAAGCCTGACTTGCCTGCGAGAGCAGACAAATGCATCTGTCAATAGCGGCGTCATTGGAGCCCAATCAGCGTGGTGCTGCAGGAGTCCCTAAATGTTTAATTTCTCCCCGCGCTGCGAGAGCTGTGATGGGTCTTATCACAATGTGCATTGACTGCACGGAATGAGACGTGGCATGGAGCGGTTTTGTTGAAGGGAGAGACATGAAACGCACACGCTGGGAGCCCATTAAACAGGTTTCTAATAATATCGTCTGATATCGACATCACAGCCGCATTCCTAACCACTTTAGTCTTGGTGTTTAGACAGGGATCACTCATTTTCTTCTGACATAGAGTGTGCTCGAGTTGACTCGTAGAATGAGAGGATGGAAGGTAGAACAAAGGGCTTTCTTAGTGTGATGATCAAGGAACCCTACTTAGTTGGAACCCTACTACTGGTCACAGGATCAAGATGCCCCTGAGAATACTGACGGATAGAGCAGTCACCAAAACGTGTGCACCATCTGGGACAGGGGCATTGATTGATTTCGGCATCAGACCACATTTATCAAAAGTAGCGTGCGGAGCCAAAACCGGTTTGGCTCAGTGGGTAGAGCATTGGCCTGCAGACTGAAAGGTCCCAGGTTCGATTCCTGTCAAAGGGCATGTACCTTGGTTGCGGACACATCCCCAGTAGGGGGTGTGCAGGAGGCAGCTGATCAATGTTTCTTTCTCATCAATGTTTCTATCTCTCTATCCCTCTCCCTTCCTCTCTAAAAAAATATAAATAAATAAAAAAAAAATATATATATATATATATTTTAAAAGTAGAGTGCGGACCACCCAAAGGACACAGGACCCTAGATAGACTTCTCAGGTATTTTTCTAGCACATATGCAAAATAAAACAAATATATGATTCATTTTTGCTCTACAAATGTGGAACCTAAAAGCGCTCGTTTGCTCATACATTCATTCATGAAACATCAAAGCCTGGCTGGTATGGCTCAGTGGTTGATCATTAACCAATGAACCAGGAGGCCATGGTTCTATTCAAGGTCAGGGCACATGCCCTGGTTGTGGGGCATACAGGAGGCAGCCTTGATGATTCTCTCTCATCATTAATGGAGTGGGCTGCATCTGTCCCTTAGCAATGTAGCCACGTGAGCACCTGCAGGTTTTTGAGAAACAGCAAAATCCTGGAGATTTGCTGGAGGGGCCGATGCGATGCTGAGCTTGGGAGAGCTGGGGCGGATATCCGGTAAGCCTCTGGGACAGAGAGAAAAAGGGGAGAAAAGGACTGCCCAGGCCTTGCACGACTTTTATTCCTGTCTTGGGGTGGAGGGGGGGAGAAAAGGTTCATTTGGCATAGTAAATTAATTGATGCTTTTAAGAATGAGGGGACCCCCGTTATTTGAAATCAATCCAAGGTGGTTGTATGAAGTCATGTTTCTTAAAAATACTGAGCACTTGGCTTCTGAGCAGAGCCAAATGGAGTGTCGGGAACCGGAGGACCGGTTGCTGTGAAGGGCAGTGGGTGGGATGCAGTTCTGGGGCGAGGACCCCACGACACAGGGGGATCCAAAGTGCCTCCAGCAGAGGTGTCACCTGGCCCCACCCAGGCTCCCACCCTACCCTGAGGGGAGCACAAAGCACGGAGATCAGAAAAGGGGTGTGAAGAGGGGATACCCAGGGAAAAAGGCAAATATGTTCCTGCAACCTCCCCCTCAGAGGGCAGCCGGGACCTCATTTAGACAGCGGTGTCCTTGACAAATGCTAATTTCCTCCCAACCCCACTACCTGAGACATTACTCGAAGTCCAAATTAATACTATTTTCTTCCAAAAAGAAATAATCATGGGCTTCCGCAGCAAAACTGGCATGCAGGCTCCCACATGCTGCACTAATCATAACGTGCACTCCCACGGATTCTTTGGGGCAAAGGTCTCCGAGGCTTTGCCAAACATTAATTAATTAAGTCTTGCAATCTTCTCCCCAGGAGGCAGGGGGCTATTATCTCGGCGTTCCAGATGTGGAAACTGAGGCTCAGGGAGGTGAAAGTGATTTGCCCAGGGTCACGCTGGGAATAAGAAGCGGGACAGAGATAGAAATTGCAAAAACGTGCCCCATGGGGGTGCGGGAGGGGCCAAGGCTGCAGAGGGAAGGTGTGTGAGCAGGAGCTGCCTGCTGCCTCATGCATATGCAGAACTGAGGGAATTCTGGGCCCCCAAGCAGGTTCCAGTGACTGGGAAAGGCTCCCCAAACCATCTATTTTCATTTGCAGGATTCAGGCTGCCTGTGCCCAGAGAGAACACGGCTAAAACCTGGAGAGAAAGCTCCTTGTAACCCCATTCCTGGGATTATTGATACCTAACCTTAATGTGGACAATAAATGATGGTGAAGGTGAATTTGAGACGGGAAAGGAGGGCCTTGAGAGGGGCCTCCTGTGCGCCCACTGAATCTCCAGATTTCATTCACCATGCCATGCCCTCGGCTCTGCCCGGCCTCTTCCAGAATTTGGTGGGAAGGCTGTTTGCACCAAGAGCGGCTGGCCCAAGGCCTCGCTGCCTGCACGCCTGGTTTAGCAGCTGACAAATACCATCAGCAGATTTCCCACCCTCTCCACTGGCTGCCACCCCCCCCCCCCCCATCTTGGATGCTGTGACATATTTTGATATTTCCTTGTGAGATTACACTTCACATAATGAATTTGATTCTTCCATTCTTTCTCTCTTCCCCTCCAAACTCTGCAGCTTCTGAGAGTTTATCTGCTTGCAAGATGAATCGGCCAGAGACTGTGGGTGTATCTCTCTTTACACTTCGCCTCCCCCAACTGCGGATGAGAAATAGACTTTCCCCTCATCCATCATAAGTCAGCGTGACAGCTGAGCTCCCGGGCTGGGCTCGAGGCATCATCCTTCTCTCTGTCCTGCTTCAGTGCCTGGCCTGCTGCCGTGGGAACCGTCGGGACCTTCATAAAAGACTCAACTTTGCAGTAGAACCAGACCCAACAAATTTTAAAAATCATAATAATAACAAGATGGAGGGAGAGGGACTTTAAAAATAATGTAAGAGAAAGTTCTTTCCAACTCGTTTTCTCAGCGGACTATTCTCTCCTTAAAGAGGGTATTGTGAAATTCTAATAAATCCAGTCTTTTTCCTGACATGTTATCAATCTTCAAGCATCCCTGGAGGGGAAGGGGTAAATCCGATTTGCCTGATTTTACACGTTGAGAAAATGAGACAAAAGGAGGTGAAGAAGAGAGGTTATAATGGAAGGCCAAAGGAATTAGGTGAGGGGAAGCGAGGGGCCATGTAGCAATGGCCCTGGCGTGACTGGACGGACGAATACAAGCAGGATACTGAAAAACTGTTCTATCACTCAACCTCTCGCCTGTCCCCTGATGGGAAGTGAAGGCATAAAAATAGATTCAGATTTTAACAGTGAAAAAGTCGTTTGTGATGCTGATGGAAAAGGTACTACCAGGCAGGAGACCTGGGCCCCAGGCCCTTCTGGGATGAAACGGACTGAAATAAACTTAGGTCAGCTTTTGTGTGGGTGAGAGATTGGGACACTCAGCTTCTCACTTCTACAATAAGGGGTTCCATCTAGAAGAACTTCCTCTCTAGATACCAAGATTTTCAGATTTTTATTATTCACGGGTTCTTTTTTTTTTTTTTTTTTTTTAATATATTTTATTGATTTTTTTTTTTTTTTTACAGAGAGGAAGAGAGAGGGGTAGAAAGTTAGAAACATCAATGAGAGAGAAACACTGATCAGCTGCCTCCTGCGCACCCCCCACTGGGGATGTGCCCTCAACCAAGGTACATGCCCTTGACTGGAATCAAACCTGGGACTTTTCAGTCCGCAGGCCAACACTCTATCCACTGAACCAAACCCTTTTCTGCTATTCATGGGGTTCTTGACATTAAAATTTCCCAAGATGAGTTAAGGAATGCTGTTATGCTGAGGACTTGGAAACCCAAAGAAACATCCATTTGGGGACTATGATGAGGAGGAATTCTTTGCCATCCAGGGCGGGCTCTGCATGAGCCCAGCTGGTCAGCCAGCAGCCATCACTTGACCTGCGCAGTGGCCAGTCTTCTCTTTACAAGACATGGTCAGGAGAAGAGTTGTCTGGAGCCTTCACCAAACCCTCAGGCGGCTCAGAGATGGGAACTAAGGAGCTTCTGACAGTTTTAGACACTTTCATGGCCAGGCTGCCATGGACCAGTCCACTGAGAGGGCTGAGTTCTGGAAGGTTCTCTAGGGTCTCACACTACGTGTGCGACCACCACCTCTGTGTTTGATTTGGTCTCGCACAGCGAGCTCCTGAAGGTCCCTCCCACTCTTCCATGACTCTCTTTAATTCATGGATCGCATGGGCAGGCCGAACCTTCACTTCCAAACGTTACTGGGAGATTTAATTAAGCACCATTCGAAATTTTTGAATGGAAATTGCCGCATTAGTCATGATTATTATCCATTTTCTTTAAACATAAGGCCAACTGCTAAGCTGTTAGGCACAAGCTTGGAAATTACAAAAATATTCAACTATCCATTATCTGAGAGTCTGTTTGCCAAGCATCTGATCTAATCAGGGAAAGCCTGCTGGAACAGACGGCCTACCCCGAGCCCTGTGAGCCAGGAAACTTGGACACGCGAGGAACGAGTGCCTCAAAGTGCCAAATAGTGCCGAGACTCTACAGGACTCATTTTCTACTCAGCAATAGCTCACATTCCCCACCTGCAGCAAGTCCCCTTCCTCCTCCCTCCAGAGCTATACCTTGAAGGTATAGCACCATTCGAAATTTTTGAATGGAAATTGCCACAATTGCTGCATTAGTCATGATTATTATCCATTTTCTTTTTTTCTTTTTTAAAAATATATTTTATTGATTTTCCACAGAGAGGAAGGAAGAGGGATAGAGAGCTAGAAATGTCGATGAGAGAGAAACACTGACCAGCTACTTCCTGCACACCCCCTACCGGGGATGTGCCCACAACCAATGTACATGTCCTTGACCGGAATCGAACCTGGAACCTTGCAGTACGCAGCTCTATCCACTGAGCCAAACTGGTTTCAGTTATCCATTTTCTTTAAACATAAGGCCAACTGCTAAGCTGTTAGGCACAAGCTTGGAAATTACAAAAATATTCAACTATCCATTATCTGAGACACAATGACATCCCTAGAGACAGAACCAGGGTCCTACTGCCTATTTCTAGGAATCCTGGGACCATCAGTATAACTTAGAGAGAGGGTTGGTCTAAGTAGCTAAAGCAGATGTTTAAGCGCAGAGAAATAGTGCCTTCATCTCAACTTTCTATGTATGAGCAGTTTACAGAAAGCCTTCCTGCCATAGGAAACAAAACAGGTTAACACAGTAAGTAATAGATTCAACAAACACCGCTAAGGATAAAGAACTAATTTACATTTAATGAGACAGCGATTATTTATTAAATAAGAAATGGCTGTGATTATGAAGAGGGGCCTCAAAGGCTTTTCAGGAAGAATAAATTTAGCGTGGAAAGCAGCTTTTTCATATTCAAAAGGTGCGACTTGAGGAAAGGGGGAAGGGAGGAGCCAGCGGAATGAACAAAGGATGGAGGGAGCTGATAACTTCTTCTGGAATATAGGGCACCAGACACAAATTTAATGAAAAATAAATCCCACGCGAGGTCCTCTTCCTTGGAAGTGATACCACAGTCTGACTCCACGGTATTGATTTAAAGAAGAAAATAGTATATGATTACTAGAGAATTTATGGCATGTTGGAACATATATTCTGGCCCTTATGCTGTATAATGGATTTTTTAATCAAAATTTCTGCAACCGTGACTATGGAGATATATGTTAGTTGCAGCTATGTTGGTAATGTTTCAGTAAGGAAACCTGGGGCTCTCCATGCAGAGAACTGAAGAACCGCCAGCCCCCCATGAAAGTTAAGACCAAGCAAAAAGCCTGAGGAAATAGCCAAGTAGCTCTGTGATTGGCCAAGATCAGCTGAATCACAGGATTTGCCTGAGACATTACCTGCAGGATCTTTTAAAGATTTGTGATGTAGCAAGTGTATGCATTCATTTTGGTGGTGAATCATTATTTCATTTGGTGTTTCGTGTTTTAAATAGCACCATACACTGAGTTGAAACACTGAGTTTGAGTCCCCTGGCTAGCTGTGGCCGAAAGTTCGTTTTCACCCATATCTTCTTCTCTTTCTGTTTTGACTCCATTCCCCATCCACTTTTGCATTCAAATCTACACAGGACACTGTCCTGACTAATGGGATGAGAGCAGAAGTGATGGGTACTGCTTTCAGGTCATGCCTTTGGGAGCACGGTGTAAAATTCCCTTGTTCCCTTACTCCCCCTGCTCTTTGGGTTACAGACGTGATGGTAAGTGCTGAAGCGGCCACTTTGGAACCAGAGTTAAAACTGTGGCTATTAAGATCATTCTCTCAGTCCTAGACCACACACCTACTTAAAAGAGAGACGCATTTATGCCTGGATTAAGCCACTGTACCGTGAGTTGCCTTGTTGAAGCATCTTCGTTATATCATGACTCATGCAGAACTCCATTATAATGGCCTTTGAAACAAAAACATTTTTTACACATTTTACCTCTGCCTTTAAACATCAACTTCTTAAGAACCAGAACTATAGCTAATGAATTTGAGACCATGAAGCAAACAGATCACATATCTTCCTATAGATGTTATTAAGAAGTGGCTAAGAAAAAAAGGATAAGGGAAGCCGAGCAGTATTCTTAACTGGAAAAGAGGAGGCCAGTTTATCATTTGACCAGAGAGCTGTCAAGAGACACCACAGTGAAATACCAGGGATAGTTAATTAATAGGCTTTTTTTTTTTGTAAGGTAAGGAACACTTTAACGGCCACATGTTTCATCAAAGAGAATACAAAGAAAGGTTTTGGGTCAGGCCTTTGGGTGCATGGCTGTAAACAGAGGCTGACTTAGCAAGAGAAATCCAAGTAGGGCAGAAGAAATGGTGGTTGCATGAAATAAAATGAACAACAACAGCCTTCTTTAGATTTGCCATTTTTTACAGACCCTCATGTGTATTTCATCATTATATCTTCAATTTATATTTCGCATTTATTTTTATTAATTCATGTTCAAACACTCTAAGAAAAATGATAAAATAAACCCCATACTGCCATCACTCAAGTTGAACAAGGAGAGCAATTTTGCTGCATTTGCTTATCTCCTTTTGTTTCTTTCATCTTTATTTTTCATTTTCTCAACATGATTGGGATGGCACATCAGAAACCTGAATTCTCTCTGAGATTTTTAAGTTAAGTCAGGGTTTGCCCAGGCACTCATAGAAACCCAAGGAGGGCTATGCCTCCCTTCATGTCAGACTGGCCACTATTTCTAGAGAATGACCACTGTGTCTAGGAAGTGTTAAGAAGTAGCATCATGTCTTCCTTTGTACTCAGGAGCTATTCCTTTGTAGATGTGTGTGTGTCCATGTGAGTGTTTTCAGTGATCTAGGTGAACTTTGCATATAAAGAGAGAGTATGTGCAGCAACACTTGCTTATAAATTGTTATTTTGCTGGGGATCTTGATTTTTCCTGCCAAAGTCATAAGTGATGTTTGGTCAACAACTGGCATGCCACTAAATATTGGATGGACTTATCTTCATAGCATTCTTTCTAGGTCAATCTATCACAGGGTCCTTGTGTAAGTCATTTATTGTTTAGGACTTTAGTCAGTAACTTTCAATCATATCATACTACTTTGTACCAAATATTGTAGAACCATAGATATAAATATGACAAAGTCATTTAGAGGATTACATGACCTGAAAGGGACACAGATATGTCAACATATAATGGCCAAAGATCATGTTAAGTAGCAAATAAAACAAACTTCAAGCTATTAAAGCAGTAAAAAGGAGAAGAAAATCAACTTTTATAAGATGTAAAGGCAGAAAGAGAGGCATCCATAGAGGAGGTGCCATTTGACGTGGGCCTGGAACAATTGTTAAATGAGTTGGATCAACAAAGCAAAGAGTGGGAATAAAGTCACTGGCCACACGGGGAGTATAGGTACATGAGTTAAGAAGATCAGAAGCAGCTGATCATCAAATTCAATGGAAACAAAATGAAAATATATGTAGGTGCCAGCTTTTAGATAATTGTGTATGCCATATGGAGAGGTTAAAACTCGATTTTACAGGTGATAGAGAAATGGCAAAAACTTTAAAATTCTGATGAAACCTAATAAGATTTGCATTTGAAGAAGATTCCTTTGGGACTAGGGAGGCAAATGAAATTACATAGAGGGGAGAATAGAAACAAAAACAATGGGAAGTGTTACTGTCATATAGATTAGGGATTGTGCGGTTTTAACTAGAATCATGGAAGTAGGCCTTAGGATAGAGATGATTTTTTTTTGTTTGTTTTTTATGTGTAGGAAGTGGAAACAAATTTGGGTTAGGAACTCACTGGACATACTCTATATGGAAAGAAGAGTCAGGATGACTCCCAGGTTTCTTGAATGGGCTGGTGCTACCATTTATAAAATTAGAAAACACAGAAGAAGGAATTGACTGGGAGGCCAGAAGTGATGAGCTAAAGTATAATCCTTAGCGTTTAGGCCTTTAGGGAGTCTATTGGACATCAGGGAAAGTGTCTGCAAGGCCATTGTAAGTGTTCATCTAGCTCTCAAGAAAATGTAATTGGGTCTATGTTCACAATGAGATCTAAATATATATATAGGATCTAAAAATACATTAAAAATGCATAAAACATAGATGTATAGCTTGGTTCATTATTGCAAATGGAGCACCACTCAGACAAAAGAAAAACATTGCCAGCACCCATACCTCACGTGCCCTCCTCACTAAGGGTAACCCCATCTTAAATTCTATCATAACTACTTTTTTGGGACTTTTCGGTTGTTTTGTTTTGCTTTGTTTTGTTAGTTTTAGCATCTAAGTATGCAAATTGAAACAGAAGAATCTAATTTTGTCTGTTTTGAAATGTCATGCAGTATGTGCTCCTCTGTGTCTTGCTACTGTTGCTCAGTGTGAATTGCGCAAGTCATCCTTGTTATGTGTCCTCAGAATTGACTCATTGTCAATGCTGTTTGACATTCCATCAAGTGACTGCCCTACAATGTATGTCTTCATTCTACTGTGATAGACATTTTTATTGTTTCCATCTCCAGGCTCTTTTAAACAACATTTCAGGAACATTTTTGCACACTCCCCTGATGCGCATGGGCACATATTTCTCATAACTAGAAGTGCAATTTCTGGGTCATATGGTATGAATATCTTATACTCTGGTAAATAAAGAAAAATGATTTCCCAAAGTGACTGCCCCTATTTTCACTCATACTAGCTGTGTATGGGACAGGCATTGCTTTGCTGTCATACAAATACTTGGTACTGGCATTTCCATTCTCTCCCTCTCTCCTTCTTTCCATCTCCCTCTCCATTCCTCTTCCTCCCGTCTCCTTGTCTATTCAACCCTCACTTCTTTCCTCATTAGCATCTCACTGTGGTCCTAAGTTTTCTCCAGCTGATACCTGGTGATGTTAAATTGGCCTTTTTGATCCTTTCTTTTTTCTTTTTCTTTTTTTTTCCTTTTTCTAAAAAGCCTCCTTAAAGCTATTACTCACTTGAGCCTACTGGGTTGTTTGAAAAATTTAGACTCTGATCACACATGTGAATTGTAGGACATAGTTGGAAGGTATTTATAGAAATTCTAACCAACAGAAAGCTCCAGTCCCCTGGACTGTTGTGTACGGGCTCTGGATGGCTAAGGAGGACCTGACCCTCTTTTCTGCTATGTTGAGTGTGTGGTAGTCTTGATAAGTGAGATGGAAGTTCAATCTCCAAAAATAATTGTTTGCTGTGCTTATCAGCTGGATGGCTGTAGATCCCTGATTTCTTTTCCTCGTGTAAGAACTCGGGGTTTGCTATTGTTGCTTTAGCTTCTCTAGTCATCTGGACAATGCCCCAACCAGGGAATCTGTGGGTTCTCTCAGGGCAAAACAAGCAAAATAGAGCCCTTGGGATAAGCATTTTGCCAACAGAGCAATCTCATAGATAGAGGATTCATGAACATCTGTAAGAATGTGAGCAATCAACAGAAATAAAAAAATGGTAGACAGGTTGGTCCATGTTTCCATGTCTTTGAAACATATTGATTTTGACAAAGTGAAATCGGTTTCTCATCTGCAAGACTTTCTGGAGACTTTCTGCACATTAAGGATTGAATTGCCAAGAGGGAGGTAATAATAGGGACCATGTTTTCAAACTTCTGTGACCATTGATTTTATTTTTGTTCATTTATTTCTGTGGAACATCTCCTTTATGTCCCTGATCATTCATTCATTCATTCATTCACATGTTTAACCATCATGTATTCACAAGTACCAGATATGAAACAAAGATGTGTAAGACATGAATGCTGCCTTCAAAGACCCCCAATTTTTAAGACATTCAGATCACTGGCTATAAAGCCCTTTATCCTTTCTGTATCAGTGCTCCAAATTCTCAGTTATCTGGTAAACTTTAAATTATTGGCCCATAGTGGAAGGTTGCTGTTGGCTTGTTCCTTTTCATTTGCTGTACATGCTAACTGCTGGATTTAGATATACTAAGAGGCCTAGAGGCAATGGGTGCATTTGAAAAATAAAGCACCAAGAAGTCAGCCTCTCTTCTGCTCCTCCAACCCCCAGGCAGTCCCTCAAAATCAGAATGAAGAAATCAAGATGGGGAAGCCGACTTGCTCTACCCATTCCAGTGGGAATCAGCACATTTTTGTATCTCCCGAAGCCTTGTCAGGATCACATTTAATCTTAATGTTATCATAATTACTATAGCTTTACATTTCTACAACAGCAGGTCTCTGGGGAGAACAAATACCATGGGTATAAAAGAAAATGATCAAGCTTTGCCCCTCCCTTCTAGAAAGACAGATACCTAGGCCGTATATTGATATTTTATAAGTTATTTCTGCCTTCCCTCTCTCTTTGAGGTGTCAACTGTATGCGCTGCCTGGGGGCTGTTTCTTTCCTGGGAGGGACTGACTTAGAAACGTGCAGAAGGGGAGGGTGATGGTGAAGGCAAGACATGCTGGTGGCCAAAGGAGGAAAAAAAAGATTGCAGAGATTTAAGATGGAAGGGAACTAAGGTATGTATTAACTACCTAAGGAAACCCAAGCCAGAGTCACTTATTTACATATTTAACTTAATACTCAGGAAGATTCCCAGAGAAGAATCAGTATCCCTACTTTATAGTTATGAAAGAGAAGCTCCTTTAAATTCTGGGTCTTGACTGTGAGGTTCTCCCTCCTCCCAACTGGTGGGTGGAGTTATGACATTGCTGGCATCTGTCACAAAGACATCCCAAGACATTGAACCACCAATCCGCACGTGCCAAGGTGTCCTGGAGCCCACCCCTTCCTGTTCCACCCTGGGTCCAACCCTCTCCTGTCCCTTCCCTTAAAAAGACCCCCAGTCCAGCCCATGTGCTGCTTTTTCCTCCATGTCCAGGCGGCAGCCCAGCTGGGTCCCTCTCCCCTCCCCAACTCCTTCAATTCTGATTTCTCTACCTCCATAATGAGTCCCGCCCATTACTGGAGAATAAACTTTACTTTAAAATGTTTTGGTGGTCAGTTTCCTGCACCTCAAACCTTACATTGACCAAGGTCCCTTACTTAATGTGGTTAAGGCTGAGTTTGAGCCACTCCATCTCTTTCTAAAGTTCCTGCTCTTTTTCCTATAATCTTGAAAATGAGTGATGATCTTATTCTGAAGCCTGGTAGCCACCTATTGCCTAGCACTCCGCTGTGAGTTTGAGAAAGACCAATGCCATCAATCCTGACTCCCACTCTCAGGGATTTTCCAAAGGGAAATAGAACGGACACACAAAAACCAAGAGCTAGCTATCCAGGAGAGATGTGAGTTCATGTGCTGAGGTCTGTGGAAGCTGAGAAGACAAGGAGATAAAACTAGAACTAAGGCCCAAGGGTAGTCTTGGAGGAGGAGGGATGGAGCAGGGCCTCGCAGAGCAGAAGCACAGTGGGCCAGGCATTGTGGGAAGGCAGTAGCATGGCACAAAGTCAAGAGACAGGACTAGGGTTTCAGGGACAAGGATAGAGAAGCCTTGCGTGGAAGGATTAGGGCAGCCAAGGGATGTGGGGTGGGAGAGGAGGGAGGCATGGCAGAAGGTCTTGAGCCCTGGGAGATGGCTCTAGAGAAGAAAGAAATAGTGTGAGAATCAGAGAGAAAAAAAAAAGAGTTTATCACCTGGACCCTGCCCTTTTCTCACAAAACCCAGGACCAGCTGATTCCTCCTTGTTCCCGGGTCACTGAGCAGCTCTGCGCACAGATCAGCATGGTGCTTGTCACTCCTGGTTTGCATGGCTGCTCCATTTACATGCCCCCAGGGACTGAGGCAGCTGCAGAGGCTGCCAGGTCTGTCTTTGCTGCTTCGGAGCGTGATGAAGCCAGATGGAAAAGCTCGGGATGAGAGGAGCTGGGCGGCTTGGGCATGGGCCAGTGCAGAGGGGGCCTGGGAGCTGGGAAGACATGACCTGGTTCAGACTGGCCAGGGGCTGATAGGCAATGTTTCAGCCTTAGCAGAAATCCCTGCTGGATGGCAAGAAAAAGGAAAGGTGGGCATCTGGAAAGGGAACGAGGGGGACATGGGACATAACCAAGGGTAGAATGAAATGGCTAATGGTTTCTGCCTAGAATCACTGACCTACAGAAAGACAAAATCAAGCAAGGGTTACTTACTGGTAAAAAACAACTTGATTTACTTTCTTAGAGAAATGTCTAAAGAGTATATACTCACCTATTCTAAAGCAAATGAATCGGACACAGAGCATTAGCCATGGAACTAAAACAAGACCATTGTCCTACTGAACACCCTTCTGTCTCCCTGATTTCAAATTGGAAGAGACCCAATGCCTTCACGTGCCACATGATGCTATAAATGACCAGGGTTACTTTTTCATGAAAATGATGCCTGCTCGAGGTATGCAAACTCATACAGGACAGCAAGGGATTAGGTAGGATGTAAATGCCCCTCCTGCTCACTCCCTCAGTTACTGACCCACACAGAATACTGCTTGCATTTTCCAGCAGCTTGCCAGCTCCTGACGATCCCATTCAGCAGCCATTCCCTGGCTCATTTCTCATGGCTGCCCTCCCCCGTCAGGTTAGATTACTCTCAGATGTTCCAATATTCGAGCTGCTTCTGGCTTCCAGGCCTTTGCTCAAGCAGCTCCCTCTACCTACAAATTCATCCTCTCATCAGCCTCCTGCCTCTCACCCTGTACTACTTGGTGACACCTCCAACTCTGTTACATAGTCAACTCAAATGTCACTGTCTCTATAAAGTCTTCCCTGATATGACCCCAACAGACATGCGCATCACCTTCTTTAAAGTCCCACCGCATCCTGCATGTAATTCAATGGTTTCTTTGATTTCCTGTCTTTCTCCCCTTGCTGATTCAGTATCACTGGAGAGCAAAAATTGTCTATTCATCTCCTTGTTCTGAGAACCTAGCAAATACACTGATGCCACGTAAGAGCTCCGTGATCACTGTTGGAGTGAATGAATGGATGGGAAAATGCAGGTGTTAAAGGTATCAAACCAAATTTAGAAATGCCCTCCGAGTCCTTATTGTAATCAAAAGGACAGGAAAGAGAATGAGAAAGATGATAGAGGAAAAAAAGTGGTAGCGTGGATAAAAATGGAAGAAAGACTAATAACCACAGAGAGGGAGATATAGCAAAGAAAAAAAGGGAAAGGAAACAGAAGTATATAGTGTCATATATTTAAAAAGACAGGAAGAGCCCACCTAGTGTGATTCAGTGGTTGAGAGTCAAACTATGAATCAGGAGGTGGAGGTCTGATTACTAGTCAGGGCACATGCCTGGGTTGTGGGCTTGATTCCCAGTGTGGAACGTGTAAGAGGCAGCGGATTAATGATTCTCTCTTATAGTTAATGTTTCTCTCTCCCTCTCCCTTCCTCTCTGAAATCAATAAAAATATATATAATAAATAAAAATACAAGATAAGCTTGCCCCCTATTATCTACTTTGCATCCTTAGAAATCCTACATGACCACTTTCATAATTTTTTTATATGCTCTTCATTCTTTTTTCTTTTACATGTTTTTAAAAATATGTTTTTTATTGATTTTAAAGAGAAAGGAAGGGAGAGGAAGAGATACATAGAAACATTGATCGGCTGCCTCCTGCATGCTCTCTACTGGGGATCAAGCCCTAAACCAAGGCACGTGCCCTGACTTGGAATGGAATCAGTGACCTCTCAATGCATGGGATGATGCCCAACCAAGTGAGCTACACGAGCCCAGGGCTGCTCTATGTTCTTAAACCCTCAGAGAACCAGTTCTGCTTGGAACAGACAGAGCAGTCCATCTAAGAAGCACATGCTGCCTGAATTGCAGTGATAGAAGGAACATTATTCCTGTACCCAAAGGAACTATTATCTGTAAGAAGAAGAAGTTTAACAATATCACCAAGAAAGATAGATGGAGAGGACCTTTAGATCCTGCAGCAAAAGATCCAGTGTGGATGAGATTTTGACCCCACAATGGCCTTTTGACTTCCTCAGAGCCCTCTTCCCACTGTTCATACAGTTGCCTGTGACCAGACATCCAGTTTTCCAGTTTGGCTCTGCGAGCTCACAGCATGGAGTTGATGCCCCCCTAAGAAGGTCCCACCAGCAATGTCTTCACTACTGCCTGCATTTCCAGGGGCATGGAATCAAGGGCTATTCCAAGAAGGAAGCAATTCCCAAATTTAGATGTTGACCTGATTATATAATTGTGTTTTATCACCTCATCTCTAGAACTCAAAAAAGAACACATTCCAAGAGAAGGTCTCCCAAGGCATCATGGCCCGAGAAGCTCCTCATGCTACCTTCTGGGACCTAGAAATGCAGTCAGAGGAAGATCGCCTGAATCAGAAGAAAGAGGCTAGGAATGGAGCATGGGGGAAAGCTTGCAGAATAAGGACTGAAGGTTCATAACAGGGGCCATGTAGTGTTTGAAGGAAACTGTGTGCACATCAGGAATACGGGAGGATCAAACCAGCGAGGAGACTGGTGAGAGAAGAGGATGTGGAGGACCAGGGCAATGCAACCGACCAGCCAGTGTCTCAAGTCCTCCTCTGTGTAGGGCTAAGAGAGGCTCTCCCTTTCTTCTTCACATACTTCTGTCATATCTTAATTTTTAAAAACAAATTGTATTCGTTTGGAAGTTGGAAACTATTCTTTAAATAAGGGAAAAAAACAGAAATAAATAGTTTAATCCCAAGTTCCAGGGAGAGCTGTCTCGGAACCTCACAGAACCCAAGGCCTCCCTCCCAGCCCTCTGCTCTTGAAGCCAGGTCCTTCCTATGTCACTAGGCGTCACAGATCTTGTTTTCTTCTTGTTTACCAGAAACTGGGGTGAGAAGGAATCCAGATTTACTAAACTTAGGGGGAGGGGCTTTGTTGAAGGCCAGCATCCTCCTTCCCGGGAAGGAGGAGAGGCCACCTGCCTGGCGTGTTTGCCAACACGCAGGAGCTGCGGCCTGTAATCATCATTAGCTCTCTTTGGTGTTTACTGACTGTTATTAATTAGAATGAGCAAACTTGGCATTGATGTGCCTGCCATAAGGATGAAGGCTCTTACTGCACAACCATCCTGCACAAGCGGCTAGACTGGGACTCATTTACCAGCTGTCACTGGGACGAGGCAGACGCAGGCACTGGCTAATGGAGGGCTGGGCAGGGCTGGGGAGAGAGAGGGATGGACCAGCATTTCCATGGAAGTTTAGTGAGGGGGAGCTCTGCAGGAGCAGAGGGGAGAGGAGCAGGAACTTCCTTTATCTCAGGTCAGAGTAGCCTGCAGGCTCTAGGTAGCTTCCCAAGGTAGCCCAGGCCAACTGCTGTGCTCCTGATCCCAGCCAGAGCTTCCCTCCCTCCTCCCTCAGCAGCTTTAATGGGCCAGCAGATCATGGAACATGACTTCCTTTATGAGTCAATGGGCAAGTGTCCTATTGCCCTTCAGGAGAGACTGCCCTCCAGGGGGTCTTGAAAAAGTGTTTGGGGGTGCAGTTGCCAAGAAAGAGAAAGTATTATTTAGGGTTTTGGTCCATCACAGGATACTGATAATCTGTTTCTCTGGAAGTGATGCTCTGAATAGAAGTATTTATTCCCAATGAGTGATCAGCCTTCAGCGAGGAGAGGACCACCGCATGGGACATTTGGAAGATGGTTGGTAGAGGAACATATCAGCTACAGAAACGTGTCAGTTTCTACTGCATGAGGCAGTAACCTGGCAGGTAGGAAAGGGAGGTATCAAGACAAAATAGTGATCCCACAGGCTCAGAAGTAGAATGCACAGAGACTTGGGCAGAAGCTAAATTCATTCTGCCAGAGAAGGGGCATATTCCCTTCAGTTGTCCCAGAAGAGGAAGAGTGATTGGCAACTGGTGGGTAAGTCCTGAAAGAGAAAGAGCACCCGTGATATGTCCTCGAGGCCCCGTACTTTGGATTGTTTGAGGGAATCAACATTTATTTCTCTAGAGATCTGGGTACAGGTCAGACCCATTACATGGCTCAAGTTTGAGCAACCAGGAATAATGTAGTGCCAGCTCCATGTGGACAAGGGGCCAACTGTGTGACTCCTCACCCCCACCTCCTCCTTTTCCTCTGGGGTTCAGGGGATGCTGTGTCTGCACAGGCATGTCTCAATGCCTTCACTCTTGACACTTCTGTTCTGAACTGAATCATATGTGGAAGTAGGGAGATTGTGAAAAGGAGGAGAGTTGATGGGTGAGGACACTGAAATACGAAGAAAGATCTAGATGGCCTGGAAATTTGGGGCAAGGATGCAGTAGGATTCTGTATCATCAAAGGCATCATATGGTCCCAAAAAGTACACAGGGAAAATCCCTGAGTAACCCTGCATTTGTGAAGGCTCAGCCACTAAGAGGAAAGGCCCCTTAGTCGTGGAGCTTTTGCCAATGGGGGCATCCGGAGAATTGCCTATTATTGGCACTTGGTCATGTATCAACCCCTGGAACTGCACAGTGAGCTCTGAAGATGTCGTCATGTTTGCCTCTCCGACCTTTCAGGTGCTACTTGCTCTTGGAAATTTAGTCACTCCATTAGGTGCTTGAAGAACTCCATGCAGCTTGAAGACCCATCTCAAATGCCACCTCTCTGAGGCCTTCCTAATCCTCCAAGCTGCGCTGGGCTTCTCCACTCTCCTTGTACATTCCCTGAATGCAAAGGAAGCAGCACAGACAGTGTTTCCTGTCTGGTTGTGCTATGTTCAAGATCAATGTCTATGTTTTATTTATCTCTCCATCCCCCTGGACCCAGTGCCTGGCATGCTGTAGGAACTGGTGAATGAGTCAAGGAACAAAACCCAACCACCATGACCAAGCAAAGGTCTTCTGGAAATTGCTCTTTCATTACAAACACACTGGTCTTCCCCGAGAAGAAAATACTATGAACGATCTATTTACAGAATTGAGTAGTGTGTAGAGACAAGGAACACAACTTTTAGAGAGAATTTAGATGTTAAAGGATAGAAGAAGTAATAGTGGGCAGGATGTGACACATATTGACCTGGTGCAAGACAAAATCTTTAAATTTGTTATTTAATTCAGTCCGCACTTTCAGGTAGGTATTGTGGTTCTCATGGGTTTGCTCCTGAGATGTTTATTGGGCACTTACTCTCTGCTGACACTGTTCTAGGTGAGGT
The DNA here is from genome assembly GCF_964339955.1 of Pipistrellus hanaki. Classification (NCBI taxonomy): domain Eukaryota; kingdom Metazoa; phylum Chordata; class Mammalia; order Chiroptera; family Vespertilionidae; genus Pipistrellus; species Pipistrellus hanaki. The sequence continues at coordinate 15,066,837 of NC_140521.1, read as the reverse complement.
GGTCCAATAGTGAACCCGAGAAGCAGAGATCTCACACTACTTTACGTACAGCCTACAGATGCTGGTACTGCTCAAACAGGGTGAATGTCTTCTGGTTTATATAAGTCTGGTCTGCATGGCTCTGAGGCCTATTCTCTTTCCACACTCTAGGTAGCATATGTTCCAGAAGAGTCCAGACATGGAACTCTGAAATTTTTATTTTATAACCAAGAAAGACATTCTGGGAGACTGACTGATTATGGAGCATTCTGGGGCCTCCAAATAACCTTTGGTGATGTTTAACTGACTCCACAATTTCCTAAGTCAGTGTTGGGCCTGGCATTAGGCACTGGGCCAGGAAGGAGAGAAATGCCACTTTCACTTTAATTCCCAAATTGTTTTCAGGTGCTTGTTTAGATACAGCACTGGGAGGTTGCCTGCCACACAGAGAAGAGGGTGGACGAGGCCTCCTTTAGACCTCTCCTCATCAGAGTTACTGTTTGGAGTAATGAGGAAGCATGGGAATTGATTTGATGTCTAATGAATAATCAGCTGCCATAAATAATTGTAATCACTAATCTGGTGCAATTAGAGGCAATTATAATAAATGCAATTTCCTCCCGAGCCACTAACGAACTACAGAAATATGAATTGACTTTAAGGGGGCTGGCAGTGATTTATGTGATTGTGAGATCACGAATTCCATTATCTTGGGAAAGATTCTTAAAGGAGCAAAGTCCTAATAAGATGTTATACCTAACCAAAGAATAAACTAGAAAACATAACCCCTGAGGTAATGAGCACTGAGCTCCTGTATCTCACAGCTTTAAAGAGTCCTGGGGACACCTTCTCTCAGCTGCGGTTGTCATGTGAAGGCTGTCCCTTTAAGTCTTTCTTATATAGAGATAATCCAACTTTATAACTTCAAGTCTTGAAGAATGAGAGTTAAAGAGTCCAATCAATCTGCAAGAGAGGGGGATGACAGAAACATCTGGATAGAGATGGCCTTTTTCTATTCCCAAGGAAGCCATGTCTATTGGCCCACTATCCTTTCCACATGCAAATGAATCCCCAAATTCCAACAGAAAGGCATCTTTATGTAAATTGAATCACCCTAGAGGTTGTCAGTATCTTAAAAATGCTTACATCACTTTCATTATGTTACCCCACTCTTAGAACTTATTAATGGCCATCTATTTGCTAATAAATCAGCCAGATGTTTTTGAGGGGCTCCACAGCATGGCCTCACACAATTGTGGCAGCACTGTAAAACGCAAGGAGAGGGTGGGAGGTAAGGTGTCTGATCCCTGGTGGCCAGGGACTGGGGGTGTTCATGGGCCTACAGGACCATCAGGGCTCAACTGCTAATGTCTTGTGCAAACCCAGCTGAGATGCTTCCGCAGATACAGAGGCCCAGGCCCACTATTCAGGCAAGAAGGTTAGACTTCATTCTCATTGCACTTAGAAAAAAATCCAATCTCCAGGCCATGGACTAGAAAGTTCTATATAACCTCACCCCTGCTCAGCTTAGCTGCTCAGACCCCTTTCCTTTGGCAGACTCCACCAAATTCATTTCACTCAAACCTTTAGCTTTCTCTTTCCAAACGCGCCAAGGTAGCACTTGCTTCAAAGCTTTCCTCTTGCTTTTCCTTTGCCTGGAGGGCTCCCTGACTCTGATTTCCCCCATGGCTGGCGTCTCCTTGTCATTGAAGTCTTATCTCAAATGGCCCCAGTCAAGTTAGGCTCCCAGACACCCTGTGTGAGTGTGTGCTTCCCTCTTACCCTCTCTGTCCCAGGCCTGCAGGAGTGCTCAGCACATGGCAGGTCCTCAGTAAATATGCATTCTATCCATCGCTGAACCCACTTTCTTTCTTTTAAAAAAATATACGTTTTTATCGACTTTTTTTTTCTGAGAGAGAGAGAGAGAGAGAGAGAGAGAGAGAGAGAGAGAGAGAAAGGAAATGGGGAGAGAGAAACATCCATGGCAGAGAAAACATTCATCTGCTGCCTTCTGCATGCCCCCTACTGGGGATCAATCGAGCCAACAACTGGGGAATGTGCCCTGATGGGTAATCGAACAGGTGGCCTCTCCATGCATGGGATGACCCTCAAGAGACTGAACTACACCGGCTGGGGCCTGAACCCACTTTCTAGTTCCTCTCTCTATCACCTCTGCACATCACTCATGGCCCATGCACACTGGCCTATGTGCTGCTCCTTGCACACATCCTATTTCACATGCTTCCTTCTGCTAGAAATGCCTTCCCGCTTGCTGTCAGTGGAAATGCTTCCAGAAGGTACCAGTGCTGCTCCCCATAGGAGCCTTCCCTTGCCACAGGAGAGCCCCTTCTTGCCCCTAACAACCATCTAGTATGTGCTGCATGCCAGGCCGGAAGTACATTAGCTCCCAGAGGATGCTGGTCCTTATTGCAACACACATATTTTGTGTCATTACCTCTGCTGGCCAGCAGGTCCTAAAGGCGGAGACCACCTCTCCCTGGGCCCTGTCTCTGCATTGTGTGTGTCGTGATCCTGATGCCTTAACAACTGAAAGGATGGGGAGAAATTCCTGCAGCACTGGACTCGGGAAGAGGAAAGCAGGGAATGTGCAAGGCTCGCTCTCAGGACCTTACACACAGTGGGGTCCTTATACACAGTAGGGACCTTACACAGAGCAGAGTTCTGACTGCGGTAGACAAAGAGCCTGTGATGACAAATGAACCTCAGGTTCTGGAGCCATGCATGCTAGTCTTGGGCTGCCCCTGACTAGGAGCATGGCATTGGTGAGCGCCTCCCTCTCTGCCCATGGCTTCCTGGGGTGGAAAATGAAGCGGCTGTCAGGCTTCTCACCTGCTCCAGCTCCAACCTGCCAGAGCTCTGTGTGTGGCTGGAATGGCAGGGGACTTGGGAGGGAGAAACTGGGAGGCGCCTGTGTTCATGTTTAAACTTTCCAGTGGAGGCAGTTGATTCTTTCACCTTTTCTCCTCTCTCTGGTGGCGGCAAACAAGCAATAAATATGGAAATCCTAAAGCTGCAGAAAATAGTGAGCGTTCTCCATCCCGCTGACAATGTGCGTGGAGGCTGCCTCACAAAATGAATGGGCTCGTCCCTGCACTGCTCTGGTGTGAATCCCTGGCTGAGCGTGGCTGGACCATTTACAGATCAGGACAGGTATCCTTTGTTCTGCCAACACCAGCCCCTGGCCCTCCTCCAGCCAGCATGGCACAGGCACAGGGCGGCCACTGCCCAGTGAAGGCCTGGGTTCCTGCACCAGTGAGCCCCACGTGGACTGAATCCATGTCCAGAAAATCATCCAAAGGGAGAGAAACAATACAGGTAAAAGGGAAGGGCAGTCCTGGGAGAGAGTGGAGGAAAGAGAGGTGGGGGGTGGGGGCAAGGCTAGGCAGAGTGTTCTGGCTGCGGGGGGCTGCCCCTATCCAGCTGGGACAGGTACAGTTCCCAATGTGCAGACACACTCAGGTGTTGCCCTGCACCTCCTCTGCCTGCCTGTTAAGCACAAGCCTGGATCCCACCAGACTCGTTTCCAGCAAACGTCCAGAAAAGGACCTCAGTGATAGGGGCCTTTTACAAAGAGGAAGGGAGAGGGATAGAGAGTTAGAAACATCCATGAGAGAGAAACATCGATCAGCTGCCTCCTGCACACCCCCTACTGGGGATGTGCCCACAACCAAGGTACATGCCCTTGACCGGAATCGAACCTGGGATCCTTTAGTCCAAAGGAGAAAGCTCTATACACTGAGCCAAACTGGTTAGGGCAATAGAGGCCTTATAAAGGTAATCTTCAGCAGCCTTTTACCAAGAGGACACCGAGTGTAAGGCTGGTGTTTAGTGGGTCTGTGGGCTCCTGCTCCCTCCACAAACTGCTTCCACTTCTGCTGGGTCCGCTCCAGGTGCTCCACCTGAGGCGTAGCTCTTCCTGGGCCCAAAGTGCCCACCAGGTGTGGCTTACTTTCCCTGCTCCGGAGGCAGGCAGAGAAGCTCTCTAGTCCTTACCAGGTACCTCCGGATGGACCTCACAATCTCCCACCTTGCCCTGGCTCAGTGGTTGCCAGTCATCTCATGCATGGAATTGCTGTGGATTCGATTCCCAGTCAAGGGCACATGTCTGGGTTGCAGGCTCGATCCCCAGTGTGGGACGTGCAGGAGGCAGCCAATCAATGAGTCTCTCTCATCACTGATGTTTCTCTCGCTCTTGCTCTCTGACTCTCCCTCTCTGAAATCAATTTTTAAAAATATTTAAAAAGAAACTGAAAAAGAGGAATAAGGTGAGTGCTGCCACCCAAATAACGAACTGCCATCTTTATTTCAGCATCGGCTTTGACAAGGAAAGGGTCCTTCTTCCCAGTAAGACATTGTCACTCCCAGGAGATCTGCAGTGAATATGAGATGTTTGGCAGCAGCAATTCACTAAGTCTTCAGCACTCCATAAACATTCATCCCACCGTGTTTTGGGAGTGGCTTCTGTGTGTCAGTCAAAGCGAACAGCAGCAGAGAGGAAGCTACAAGGCGAGTCAGACAAGGCCCCTCCTTTGGCTGGTTTGTGCTCTTATGAGGGAGACAGAGGCAAGAGCAATTTCAAAGCTATCTTATGACTGCTCCAGAGAGAGGTGCTGGAGAACAGGGTGCTCACCTCTTACTGGGTGATTGCCTGCCTTGCCTCCTTCCCTTTGGGGACTGAGGCTGCTAGCCTGAGCTTCAGGAATGGAGTGGGGCGGGCATTCTAAGGGCCTTCATGCCATTTGCCTAACACTTCATGGACTGCCAAGAACCTCAGAATAGCACTAGCTGGAGAGGTGAGGGCAGGGGTCCTGAGAAATATCTTGCTTGTTTCAGGGCCGTGGGCCTGTAGGAGGCAGTCAATAAATATACATTGACTGATTTCTTCCCATACACTAAGGTCTGTGCTGTTCGATCGGTAATTAATCACGGACCGGTGTAGGGTGTGACATCTTCCATAGTATTGAGCAGCATTGTTATTTATTTCTTCTGTCGCTGTTTAGCTTTGCACACACGGATGCATTTCCAGCCTTTGCTCGAATTGAAGAGACCAGAAGGCAAGACTGCGCCTCGTTCTCCGTGCCCTGCTGCGCCCAGCACAATGCCTGGCTCACAGTAGGGCACAATCGGTGCGGTGATTAATGAAGTCCTCCTTCTGCCCGGGGTCTGGCAGGCTTCAGAGCCACCAGCTGTCCCCCAGACCCCCTCTGGCCACAGGGGCACACAAACAAATGAGCTTTGCCTACCTTCCCTCTGCGAGCAGCATCGAGGATCCGGAGAGCAAAACCCGATGTGAATTTTAAAAACCTTCAGCGGTGGTGGCAGAGCAGGCCCGCCAGTGAGGCAAGCGCACCTGTCTCTTCAGGGCCACTGGAGCGGCTCCTCCATGGAAAAGGCAGGGATTTGTGCACAAAGTGGTGCAGGGAGGGGTGGGCTAAGCTCACAAGCAGTTATCAATGGCTCGGCCTGGGCTGAGGGGCTCTGGGCAGAGGCTGGGCAGCCTGGCTCAGCCAAGCCCACCTTTTCCCACCAAGGCCCCAGTGCATCCATTCTGTACACGGCTTTTCCGCAATGAATGGCCCTGTGCCCCAGAAGGGTACCCGGGTGCATGTTGGGAAAGTATCTCTTCTCCCTCCTCCTGCTGTTCTCTCCCCCAAACATCACAATAAGGTCTTAATTTTGGTGAATAAATCAGCATGTGATTTCCTTTTATGCTGGGTAGGAACTAAAACCTAAGATTTTGAACATCTATGATGTGCCACAGACCTTCTCATGGGCTGTCCCATTTGATCCCAACAGGAGGTCTTGGGTGTGACCAGCCCCCTTTCACAGGGGAGGGAAGCAGGATCCAGAAATGTTTGCAACCCACCCAAGGTCACCAGCTAATAAGAAAACCTTGACTCCAAAGCCCCTGAGTGTGCGTGAGTCCCTAGGCTGCTGGCTCTGGTCTGATCGTCATCATTCATGACAATTCCCTCTGAGCATCAGGAGACGTTCTAAATTACCGCCATTTCAAACCAGAGAGCGGCTGCCCGTGCTGCCTACCACCGAGGCCGTGGCGTGGGCTTGGTGACAGTGATTTCGGATGCTGGCGGGAATGTCAAGAGCAGTTCACTTATTATTCCAGGAAACACCCAACAAATGCTGACTTCTTTTCCTGCTATCAGCACCCACCACCAGCTGCTCGCCTGCACTGGGGACATGGGGATTTAACTCGGAATTCATGACTGCAGCTAAACCTCCCTCCGCCGCCACACCATGGGGATTAGTGCTCCGGAGCAGGGCTGCCTGGGAGCTCAGGACCCCGGGGAAGAGGAGCCTGGGTGGGGAGGAAGCCTTCGCAGGACACAGCAAATAAAACATCCAACTCTTCCCTGGACAAAACTGCCCTTTGCTTTCTACGTAGGTGGGCTCTGCTGCTATTACCTTTTTTGCCTCGTTCTGCACTTTTTTATTCTTTAACATCTTTCAAACTGTATTTTCTGTCGGATTGCCTAAGTACAGAACATGCTTTGTTTCACACGAATACTATTACAATCCTTTGTTCCATGATGACTCTTCTTCCCATTTTGCAGAAGGGAAAGGTAAGGTTCAGGCAGCCCCAAGGTCACTCAAGGAACATGGGCAGAGCCAGGACTTGAAGGCCGAACTTCTAACCTTTCAGACTGGACTGGAGCTGTTAGAGCAAGCAGCCACTTCCATTTCTCTGACTATCCAGGATCAATTGGGGGTCAGGAGATAACCCCCCTCCCCGCCCCCGTAAGCTGCTGGACAAGGGTTCTCCTTGGCCCAGGTCCCCCACATGCATGGTTACAAGCATTGTTCTCCAGGGCCAGAGTAGCAGACACCGTGAAAAGCGTCCGTCAAGGTCAAGCTGGACCGCACTGTCCCATTTCCCTAAATGCCGAGATGTAAATCACCCTGGAAGCTCCCCAGGAACATGTGGGTGAGAGCGAATCAGACAAGGGTCATGTGTTTCTAATCCAGTGGCTTTCACGATGTATGATTTATGTTCTCGGGTTGTTTCCTGGTGGTGTTCTGCGTTTTTATTTAGCTTGGCATTCCCACATCTGCTCTGAGTTTTATTACTTTTGGCCATGGGGGACTGTGGAGAAGCTACTTATTCAAGAAATACAAGACAATATACAGCAATGACAAGAAGACATTCTAAATAGTTTTTCAGTCTTGTATCCCAGTGAGGCAGAGCTGTGTTTTACTAAACATAAAAATAAACAAGTTTAAAACTGTGTTGTATACATTTAGCTCCCATTCCATAGCCCTCAATACTCAAACCATATGCACCAACCAAATAAAGAAAAAGAACAACCCAATTCAAAAATGGCAGAGAACATGAAAAGATATTTCTCTGAAGAAGATACAGTCCTCCCTTGGTATCCTAAGATACAGTCTTCCCTTGGTGTTCTAAGACACCCCCCAAGATACCAAAATGTGTTGGCATAGGATATGAATACAACCTGTGTACATGTTCACATATACTTCAAATTATCTCTAGGTTATTTTTAATACTGAATGCTATGTAAAGAGTTGTTATACTGTATTGTTGAGGTAATGATAACCAAAAAAGTCTATACTTGTTCAGTACAGACACAATCATCATAGGCCTAACTACATAATACACATCCAGAAACAACACAACTTGTTTTTCAATCCACAACCAATTGAATCCATGATCGAATGAATCTATGATTCATTGAATCTGTGGATATAGAGGTCAATGGTCAATGAGCACATGAAAAGGTGCTCAATTCCACTAATCATTAGGGAAATGCAAATGAAACCACAGTCAGATACCACTTCATACTCATTGAATAGAACATTATATGTAATTAAAAAACAAACAAATAAAAAACAACAAATGTTGGTGAGGTGTGGCGATATGGGAACTGCTGTGCATGGCTGATGAGAATGCCAAATGGTACAGACACTGTGATAAACAGTTTAGCATTTTCTCAGAAATTTAAATATAGAACTACCTTATAACACAGCAATTCCGCTCCTGGGGACTCAGATCGATATTTGTGCACCAGGTTCCTAGTTGCAATGCTCTCAATAGCCAAGGATTGGAAACAACCCAGTTGAGCATCAGCAGACGAAAGGAGAGGCACAATGTGGAATATACACAGAGTAGAATTCTATCCACCCACAAAAAAGGAAGGGTATTCTGATACCTGCTACAACATGAAGAAGCCTTGAGAACATTATAAATGAAATAAGCCATACAAAAGGACAACTATTGTATGATTCCGCATATATGAAATTCTTTGGATTGACAAATTTATAGACACACTAAGTAGAATATTGGATTCCCAGGGGCTGGAGGAAAGAGGGATGGGGAGTTACTGATTAATTAGTGCAGGGCTTCTGTTTCAGATGAAAGCATTCTGCCTAATGGTGGGGATGGCTGCATAATATTTAACGCCAATATATGGTACATAAAAAATGGTTATGTTTGTGAGTTTAATATTATCTACATTTTACCACATTAAATGCCTCCTCTCCCCCACCCCCCAAAAAAACTTATGTTAAGGTAACAGATCATGAAGGCTGACTATGATCTTTATTTTCTCCTCGTGAAACATTCCTATACCCAGAATGCACTGATCCTTGGCTTCTGGGTTTGTGTGGATACTGTTCCTGCTGTTGGAACTGTCTTTCCCGCCTGCCCTCAATCCTATCAGCCTTTCCCAGAAGCCTTAGCTCCTTTCTCTCACACCCGGGGTCTGAATGCTCCCCTCCTTGTTTCCTTAAAGCATGTCCACACGCCTTATTAAGTCTCTCCGCCTTGTTTTACAGTGATTTCTTTAGGTGGACTGGGAGTTTCCTATGTCAGGGCCAATGATTTACTCATGTTCGCATCCCCAGCACATAGTAGCATTTCTAACTCATAGCAGGAACTCAATAAATATTTAATTACACTGGCTGGTCTTAGAACTGTTTTTGTTTTGGTTTTGTTCTATGCAGTTGGGGGGATGGGAAGTCGTGCCTGCTCAAAAGAAGCTGCAGGAATCACAATACTAGAAGAGCAACATGGAGGAAGGTGAAAGAGGGCGTTCCCTCCCCCAACACATGGTCTGTTTCAGGAGCTTTGCTGTGGATCTGACACATGGGATCTGACCATGGATTCTGGGTCTTCTTACTTAATCTGGCTGAAACCTAGCTTCCTCAGAGGAAGCTGTGATCTATCGAATCTGTAATCAATTGAATCTATAACCAATTAGACCTGTGTCGGTGTATTTGTGGATGCAGAGGTGAATGGCCCATAGCAGGTCCACGTGAAATGCTGATGGTGAGGATTCGGGGAGATGATGCATGAAAGGCCCTTGCTCATGGTCATTGCTGGAGGCTGGCTGCGCCATTGTAATGCTCTCTCATCAGTCTTACCTCCTGCTACCTTTCTCCCTTCTCCCCAGCCCCAGCTCAGAGTTATTCCTTAACCACCTCCACATTTTTTCTGCATAAATGATTCCATCAGCAACACAATCTTGGTTTGTGCAATCTAATAGTTCTTTCTTTTGCTCCTTTAGCAGTTAGAAGGGAGAGAGTTAGGGTAAGGGTGAGGATAAGGCTACGTCTTCTCTCCAAATGGCCTCCACAGCTGCTCCACCATTTGCCTGCTCAAATCCCTTTCCCTGGAGGCATCAAAGGGCAATGCCCACATGAGCCGAGGTTGGCAGGACCTCTGCGTCTTGGCAGGTGGTTTCAGCTCTTCAAGCTCCTATTCTGTGTGAATCACAGGGCTTTTGTTCGTGTCCCCGTCCCCCCGACAGTGGAGAAAGCGCTGTTCCTTTCCTTCCCATTTTCCCACCCTCCTTTTTCTTTTGTGAGATTTCAAGTCCTCCAATTAAATAACTGGTAAGTTTTTTTAAGCACCAAACTTTACCAGATGACTCCCTTTGTTAATGTATTTCTTTCTTTTCTTTTTGCTTTTGAATTCTCATACACCCTGCCTTCTTGAAAGGAAAAAAAAATAAATTTAAAGAAGACATCAAACATTGATCTCTGTAAACTAGTTAAATATCAAACCCATGTAGAATTTCTCGCATGCGTTCATTAGGCAAACATTGATGGAATGCCTACTGTGCAACCAGACTTTGTGCTGAGCACCGGAAGACCCAGGCCAACGGAAAAAGGACTGCCCTAAAGAAGCATCTGATGGGTATATCCCTGCCAGGCAACTTGCTGTGTGAGGTACAAAGGGGTTCAAGGTCCCAGGACAGCCCCAAGTTAATCTGCCATTTCAGGTGGGTTCACTGGCTTGAGGTGGATGCATGGGGACCAATACCTCATCTGCTCCTTTCCCGAAGGCACCTGCACTGACCTCTAATGAACTCCACATAGGTATGGGGAGAGGGAGATTCCAGGAGTGCAGACGAGGGTAGGGTGGCTGAGGAGGTGGGCTGAGTAGGATGGAAGCATTCATTCCTCCCAGGGCAAATTATTCATGGCATTCTACATGGGATGATTATGCCTATTTTGCAAAGAGTGCCAAACTGATTCAGTGGAAGGAGGAGAAATAAGGGTAGGTGAGAAGTCACTCCAGGCCCAGACTTCCCATCTTCTTCCTGAGTTTAAATTATTTCCTAAAAGACAATCCATGCTCTTGGGTAAATACCTATGAAGCCAGCGGCTTCCTTTAGCCTCAGTTTCCAGGCAGTGCTCATTGCATATTGGGAAGCCCAGGTGTCCAGGAGCCATGATTTCCCTGCTTCTCTCCATACCAACTGCCATGGCTCTTCCTGCTTCCCTTGGGGTTTGAAAGCCTGATTGCATGATCCCAAGCTATGTAAGGGTCAGAAAGAGTTAAAGTAGGGCTGTGTGTGTGTGTGTGTGTGTGTGTGTGTGTTGGCACAGGTACAACCACCTCAGGGCACTATTCACTCAATTAGAGGAATTTTAGCAATTACCTTGGGGTCGCTCTCTCAGGCCATTGTATTCGAGATTTCCTAAAACCTGCATAACACCATCTCCCTCTGGAGACTCCTGCTCATACATAGGCCCGAAGTACAGGTGGCAGCATGTCAAATTGTTCCCATGCCAGCTGTCTGGACCTTTCAGCCCAAACCTGCTTTCAGCCCAACCTCTGGGCAGTTTCCCCATAGAATAAAACAACAGCCCAGGGGTTACTGCTTTCCAATGTCCTTCTGACTTGAAGTGGGCTGAAGCAATACTCAATTCCATTTTGATTTGCATTTGCCGAGCACTGGTTCTATTCGGTGCACTGGGCTAGGCACCATGGGAAATACAAGGGAAATATATAATAGAATTTATTGGGAAATACAAAACATAGATACTGAAACATTATTTATTTTTATTGAAATGAGAAAGAGAGAAAGAGAGAGAGAGAGAGAGAGAGAGAGAGAGAGAGAGAGAGAGAGAGAGAGAAAGAAACAATGATATGAGAAACATCAATGTTAGAGAGAAACGTCAATCAGCTGCCTCCACATGAGTCCCAGCTGGGGATGGAATCAGAAACCTGGGAAGCAAACCCGCCACGTTCTGATTATGGGATGATGTTCCAACCAACTGAGCCACACTGGCCAGGGCCATAGTGAACAATTAGAACCAACAAAGGACGGAATATAATCAAATGTCTAAATATAGAGTGGGTATGAGAGATCAGAGAAGAAAGGCAGATGACAAAGTAAGCTGCAGTAAAGATGATTCGACATAGAAAAGACTTCTGGCTCAACCATTAGTCATCCATTCAGTTAGCATTCATTTATTAAATGTGAACTGAACATTTGCTATATACTGGGACCTGTAGAAGGTAGTGGATAAAGAGAATAAAATCAGTTATTTAGTGAATGTCCAAGTTAGCAGCAGAACTGGAAACAGTATTCTAGTCCTAATTCATCAGTGGTTCAGCTAATACCAAATGGAAATCTATATGTGTCAGGCACCAGGATAGATGCAAAAAGCCTGCCTTGCATATGGAGTAAGCATCTCTGACACTTAACTAGCTGTGGGAACCTGCACAGGTTTCTTAACATCTAAAATCCTCTCCCTGGATGCTAAAATCTATGTATATAAAAGCCTAATATGTAAACAGACCAAAAGGCGGAACAACTGAACAACCAGTCACTATGACATGCACTGACCACCAAGGGGCACAGGCAGAACATGGCCAGCGTTGGCAGCAGGTGGCAGAGTGCAGAAGGCATCAGCCATGGTGGGATGGTGGAGCAGTTGAGAGGGGTGCCAGACCAAGGCAGGATGCTAGTCACTGTCATCGGGGTTAGCCTCTGGTGGCTACTAAAAAGTTCTTTGATCCTGGATGCACCATTGTCCTGCTTGGTGCTTGCACCTGCTGCCAGCACTGCCCTTTCTCAAACCTTCTTTCAGCCCAAACATCCTCAGGGCTTTTCCACTTTCCCCTGCTCCTGAGGGGCAATTGGGGCCAGCAGCCACCTCTCTGGTGACGGCCCCACTTGCACCCACTGCTAACCCCTAAGGTACCACACACACCTGCTGCCAGTGCCTGGCACTGGTCCCAATTGCTCTGCACCATTAGCGGGTTCATCGGGGCAGCAGCCGCCACTCATACCTGCTGACAGTGCTGACCTTGTTTGCACTCTTTGCTGGTGCCAGCCCCAATCTCTCCACGCAATAATTGAATGTGAGCGGGGCTGGCGCTATCAGTATATAGGAGTGGTGGTGGCAGGAGTGGGGCTGCTGGCAGGCAGGGGATTTGCGTGGGGGGGGGAGGCATAGCGGGAGGGGCTGGGCAGGGGCAGGGAGGATGGGTCGAGACCCATCCCTGTGCCCACTGCAGCCTCATGGCCCACAGTTCCTTTCAGGGTGCACGAATTCATGCACTGGGCCCCTTGTGTGGATAATAATGGTCCTCCCTCCAGAACAGATGTTGGCATAAACTGAAGTAAACATGTAAAGGGTGAGGCATGATTTCTGACACAAGGTAAGTGCTTCATTAATGATGGCTTTTCTTATCACCATGGAGCTACTTCAAAGTATAAAGCATGGTCTTGTCCTTAAGGAGCTTTTATGAATTCTAATGGAGAATAAATACATAACCCAGGTTAATGTGTCCTCCTGAAGAAATAAAGAGTAAAATGAGAATCAACAAAATAAGAACAAGTGTAAAGCGAGAAATAAACTTTAATAAACAGAATATTGTGAATGGCCCTTTTAGTAATTGCTTTCAAAACCTATAGAACATTAGACTTTTCAATCCTGGAAAGGAAACATCCAGAGGCCATTGAATCTGTCCCCCTACCTCCCATCTATTAATAAATTAAGAACACTAATTAAAAGCCTATTATCCTCCAGTGCATGCTCCAATAATGTGGTAAGTATCATGACCCGTGGCTGTTGGGCCCTGAAGTACTCTGGAGTGCTGGGATATTGAAAATAGCTGAGGATGAAAGAAATAATAGAAATGACTATTTCCGGGATGGGCCTTGGGAAGCTCATTCAACAATGAGGCTTCTTTCTTCTTCCCATTACCCGCTGGGGCAGAGCAGAGTTCAAAGGTCAATGTCCAGGAGACAAGGCAAATCCTAGATTTTACCCAGATGGGTAACAGCGCCAGGAAACTAATTCTGGGATAGAATGGGATGGGGTTGAAAACATCCAAGAAGAGATGCTGCTCATTGAATAGGGAAGGTACACTGGGACCATAGTTTGTACCAACCTAATGTAAGACTAGGGATGAAGGGAGCAAGGAGAGTACAGAACAGGAGATTCAGCTCCCAGGGAGGGAGAATAAATATGATTTTGTAGAAAATAAGAGCAGCAGCCAAGGAGTCTGGAGTTTGGTATAAGAAGACTTTCCAGAAGGAGGACTAAGGCCAACCACTTACACCAGGCACAGGGATGAAAACAGGCAGTGAGTTCTAGGTGCCAAAGGCCGGGGGTTGGAGCGAGTTGAGGAGAGAAACACGTGGGCATATCAGCCAAGGCAAAGCTACCTCAGATTCTCTTCAGTGGTATGAATCAGACTTCTCACATAGAGCCAAGCGAGTTCCCATTGCTTGGGACCAGCTAGGATGGAAACCACTAACTTCATGACCCACCCTGGATAAGCACCAACGTAGAGAGCCGTCTGAGGGCAATTTGCATGAATGGACACCTTGTGGTCCACCACCTATGCCACACACAATGCCTGGCAAATCCCAGGGTCTGCCCACTGGAGCATGAGGAAAATGCAGGCTCCTTTGTCACTCTGTCAGCAGCGTCTGAGACCAAGCCCGTGATGGGACATCACTTAGCCCCGCTCAGGCCCGATTCCAATCAAACGCTGACACTTGTCAGTATTGCTCTAAATGTGGCTGCCATGGAAGCACCCCTCTCACGTCCCCTTCTGCTCCCAAAGTGCCCCCAATAGACTATTGTTTTTAAGCAGCGCATCTGTTAATTAAAAAGGAGGAATCAATTGGCCTCATCTCTGCCTTCCAGGCTCCTGTGCACACAAGGATTAGAGCTGCCTATACCTGAGTCAATTAGAGATAAGGAGAGGCGACATTTCCACATCTGCCTTATCGCAGCGCTCAAAAAGGACCCAGATTAAAATGTACGGAGATGATTTCTTTAGTTCTTTGCGCCGCCTTTGCCTTCTTTTAATCATTAAGAAGAAAGCCGATGGTCCAAGCTGGTGGTGGAGGCGCACACTCCAGCCCATGCTGATTCCTCATCGGAAACCCCAAACCTATCCCGTGGGCACTGCTGGGACCCAGGACCCCTGCTGGACCTCGAATGCCATTGACCGACCTACATCCCTAAGAATACAGCTTTAGATCATTCCCCGGGCTCTGCACTCCTAGGAAAACACTGTTTGGGGAATGATTCAGACATGAAGTTTGCCTGGAATTTCTGTACAGCTCTCCTGGCCCAGGTTCAATGATCCCAGGCCCCCCAACCTTTCTGCACAGGTTGTATTAGCAGCACGTTAATCACTCTTTAATCTTGTTTTGATTTCGCTCAAATAGGTCTGTTTCCCTGGAGAAAGCTTTTCCCAGCGAGAAGACTCTGTTTTATAGAAACACTCCCGAATAGCTCATCAATGTAACTGTGGATTGCACAGTGGCTGTTATCAGATGCATGTCAGTGAAGATTTCAGCAGATCATTTTGTTTTATTTCTACACTCACGTCAGCTAAAGGTGAAACAGCATGCCTATAAACAAGGATACTTTTTGCTACAGCCCTGCAAATGTTAGCAATGTATTTGATCGCCTAAGATATTGGTTAGCCTAGAGTGTGTTTTGGTTCTTCTAGGTCAATGGTTGGCAAACTCATCAGTCAACAGAGCCAAATATCAACAGTACAATTGAAATTTCTTTTGAGAGCCAAATTTTTTTAAACTTAAACTTCTTCTAAAGATACTTTGTCAAAATAGACTCACCCAGGCCAAGGTATTTTGTGGAAGAGCTACACTCGAGGGGCCAAAGAGCCACATGTAGCTTGCGAGTTGCAATTTGCTGACCACGATCCTAGGTAATCTCTCCTGCCATTAATTGCAGTTATCAATGGTCCCAAGAAAACTAAAACTTGCTCAAAAGTCAGGCCACAGATGCTGACATTGGAGAGAGAGAGGATCTTGGGTGACCTCAGACATTAATGGACATGCATCCATGAACTTGATTACTGGTCATAATTCTTTAACCCAGGAACCCAGAGTCACTCTTCATGACAGCAACATGGATTTGTGAAACCTCTGGGCAGGAAGGTCTTCAGAGATTATGAAGGGGAAGCAGGTGGCAGTGAGACATGGACATGGACATCTTAGTCACATTTGGAGAAGTTGGCATATTTCACTCACAAATGCAGATTCCATTTATGCTAAATGGAAGTTCTCAGAGAATTTTTCCCCATAAGGGTAGTATGCATGCAAAGCTTTTAACTCGTTAAGTCATCAAGGTAAGCATCCATGCATGCCAATAATGACTGGCAGCTGTCACAAAACGCAAAGGACAGAATCAAAGCTGATCATCAGAGCCAAAACTGGTTTGGCTCAATGGATAGAGCATCAACCTGTGGACTGAGGGGTCCCTGGTTCGATTCTGGTTGGGGGCATGTGCCTTGGTTGTGGGCACATCCCCAGTGGGGGGTCTGCAGGAGGCAACTGGTCGATGTTTTTCTTTCATCAATGTTTCTGACTCTATCTCTCTCCCTTCCTCTCTGTAAAAAAAATCAATAATATATATATATATATATATATATATATATATATATATATATATATATTTAAACTGATCATCAGAGATTAATTGTATTTCAATAATTTTTTTGTTAATCCTCACCTGAGGATATTCTTCCCATTTATTTATATAGAGAATGAAGAGAGGGAGGGAGGAGAGAGAGAGAGAGAGAGAGAGAGAGAGAGAGAGAGAGAGAGAGAGAGAGAGAGCGCCTCCCATAGGCACCCTGACCAGGGCAGAGAATCAAACATGTAAACCAAAACTGTGACCTTGATGGGGAATCAAATCTGATACCCTTCGGCTGGGGCTGATCCTCTACCACTGAGAAACACCAGCCAGGGCAGGAAGAATTTTTAAAAAGCTCCTCTTGCTCCCCGAGTTTCTATGAAAGATTTGAGATCTAAGGGCATTTATAAATCAAACTGCTATCTTGAATACTACCTAAGGGTGGTGGGCAGGTATTAAAGATAATAGACTTGGGATTTTTCCCAGAGTCCTTTGAACTTCTTGGTGTGGTGGAGTCAACAGATTTCTGCTTTCAAATTTTATCTCTCCCATGCATAAGCTTTAAGGACTAAGGCAAATCACCTAAATTTATTAAGCTTAATTTGTTTATCTTGAAACTGTGGATAATATCTGATTTTTAGGAGGACTCAAACCAGTCTTTATAAGGTACCCACCCACAGCAGAATCTTAACACACTGGATGCTCAATAAATATTATTATTATTACTAGTGTTTTTTGTTTTTGTTTTTTTACTAGTGTTTTTTTTTTTTACTATTATTATTATTATTATTATTATTATAGTTCCTACTTTACTGGCTCTAGAGGAATTATAGCACCCCTCAGAAATCTGATGTTTCATTATCTGGTAATGCTATGATACAACAGCGGATGAGGATAGAAGTTCAAGACTATTTGCTACCTCCTAGGCACTAATGCAGAAACTAGACAAAAGTCACTGCTTCCCATGATTCCCCAAGGCAAAGACGAGTTGTGTTGGTCATAAGGAACTCCATGCCTCCCCCTCCAGGCAGGTTCTGCTCAAGTCCCAGTGAGTCCTCAAATGAAAGATGGCAGCAGGGGAGGGGAAGGAAAGGGGATGAAATGAAAAACCTTGGTTCTTCATTTGGACTCAGGGCTTTTCCCTGTAAAGCGACCCTGGCAGGAGCTCACCTGATCACTGTTGGAAAATGTAGGTGAGGCCTGATGTTCACCTAGCACCCCTTCCACACATCAAGTGGCAAAACTCCTAATTGCTATTCATTAAGGGCATCACAGGTTATTTACTGATGCTACTAAAGAGAAATAAAAAATAGATATATCAGCAATATAGGACATTGGAGGTATATTGCATCTGAAATGCCCTTGAAATGGGCTTTGGATAAAATGTTAGTCTAATTAGTCGTTATGATCGGGTATCTATGGAAACAGCCGTATAGTTGTCCTTAAGCCAGACAATCACTTACTCACTTAATAGCATGCAATTCACACAAACTGAGCTCGGTGCTTATCCACATTAGTTCCTTGCAAAACATTAGAGAAAGCAGAAAATCTGAAGAAAAAATGTTTTGCACAAGGAAGAAAGGGGATCTGTTACAGTGGATTGGTGCCCTGGCTACCATGAGCAACGAAGGGAGTCTTCAAGTTGATTTTATTCACATAGCATCCATGTTGAATGAGCCCAATGAAATACCTCCCCGGTGGGGTAGCAGTGGAAGAAATTGTCCTATTAATAGCATGCTTCAGCTATATTACGGGTTAAATGAGTTAACTGGGCTTTTGTTGAATGGCCTTGTAACATAGGCACCATTTAGAACCATTTCTATGGGAGGGACGCTTGCTGAATTCCAAGTACTCCACTTCTGAAACACAGCCCCTGTGTGATGTGGACTCCCTGCATCCTCAGAGACTCGGCCCGCTGCAGCGAGGAAGTCCTGGGGAAATGCGTTTAGATCTGGGTTCCAGTTCTCACTCGGGCACTTGTGATGGGAGTGACATGAGTCTTTTCACTTGTCTGGACCCCAGGCCGGCTGTAAAGAGGGGAACGTAGTGACGGGCTGGTCTAGAATATAAGCGGCACCAGGGCAGAGCTGGTGCCTTTCTTAATCACCGCAATAAATATTTGGCCAGGGAAGGAATGAATAAGTAATTGCCTACCTTCCAGCGTTGTAAGCAGAATCAAATGGGGTAAGGCGTGTGAAAACAATTCACGAAACTGGCAAGTGGAATACAAATGAGAGACATGATAATTATAACCTATTGTTACAGGCAGAATGTCACCTTCTGTGCATTCCATGTAAATGAGGATGTTTGTGCTAGCGCTAATTCCAACGGCTGAGCGGGCGTCCAGAATACCGAGTGGTACAGATGGGCACGCAACCTCGGATGGCAGCGGGGGCTGGGGCAGGAGGGAGGGGCGGGGAGTGGGAAGGCAAAGAGAGAGAAGTTAAACGAATGGGGACTCTGGCTGGAAAATGGGCTAAAAGGCCTAAGGCCTCAAGGCAGGTGAGTACAGGTACACGGGTCTTATAAAGACTCTTCTGGGACCAAGCCAAGGATTAAAAGGCCATTCTGCCTGCATCTGCACAAACACAAAGAGGAGCTATGCCAAAGAGAGTGGATCCTGCTCTAGGCAGCTAAACAAAATGATTGATGCTCGGGCAACCAATTAAGAAGGATATAGAAAGGGTGTATGTAAGACATAGGATTTACCATGTATGCAAACAGAATGCGGCAGACTCAGTCAGATCTTCCCACCACCACCTGCCAGCATTTGTAGCATTTCTGCCTGTTAATAATAGTGCTTGGGACAGAGCTGTCCGGGTGCCCCTGGTGCTAACATTCATACTGCATGGCAGAGAAAGGGCAGGGCTGACACTCAAAGGGAAAGGTCCCCATCTCAGTGACCTGGAGTCTTTGTTTGGCAGGTGACTCAGGCGGCCAGAGAATCTCATTATTGAGAATCTCTCAAGTGTCTCAGGCACAGACGCAATCAGGCATCCATCCGCAGGGCATGATTGGGATCGCTGTAAATTGAGACCAATCAGCAGCTCAGGCCTGGGCAACAGCCCGGGCAAGGAGAAGTCAGAGTTTCTGATCACTGCCTAAAAGATACGAGGCTGTGCCCAAACTAGCCAAGACTTCCCATCAGCCTGTGCACTCCTTGAGCCAAGACACAGCTATCCAATGGTGACCCTTCTCCCGCCCCTCCCCCCTTTGCCTCCACATCAAGATTGACAGCCACCTGGTCTCATGGCCACCTTCCTGCTCTGACAACCAACCCTGAAATGCAATCTACAGTGGCTCTGTAGCTATGTCTGTGGGAACCACTTAAAAAGAACCCAGGAGCCGAAACCAGTTTGGCTCAGTGGATAGAGTGTCGGCCTACGGACTGGAAGGTCCCAGGTTCGATTCCGGTCAAAGGCATGTACCTTGGTTGCAGGCACATCCCAGTAGGGGGTGTGCAGAAGGTAGCTGATTGATGTTTCTCTCTCATCGAGAGAGATGTTTCTAACTCTCTATCCCTCTCCCTTCCTCTCTGTAAAAAAATCAATAAAATATATTTTTAAAAACTATAAAAATAAAAAAAAGAACTCAGGAGGAGGCAAAAAGATTATTTTTTTACATTACAGAGGAGAGAGAGACCGCAGGTGGCAGGCAACCTTCTCCCCAAGCTGTCGCACAGAAATTCTTCTGTGCCATCTCCAAGTGCTCCATCCCCCAATGTCAAGTTAATATAATACACATTTCCTCAGAGGCCAGGTGTCACTTCCCAAGAGGGAAGGAGTCACCTGTGGAAAGGGCATGGGTGGGAATCGGACCAGGAGGTTCTAGCTCTAGCAATGGACTCACTGCCTGAAGGGCTCAGTTTCTCAGTCTATTACAGGAAATAAATCCTACCTGCTTCCTGCTACACAGGACCCTTGTGTGAGTCAGGTGAGATAATGTATGGAAACACACTCTGAGAAATTAAAGGCGCACTCTACAAGGGAAACATTAATTAAAGGAAACCTCAATCAAGCAGTGCCTTCTCTATTCCTGTACTTTAACAAAACAACACACAAACACGCACAGTTATCAACGCAATGAATAAACTCATTGTGAAAGTTAGAAAGTCTCCTCTTTTAAAAAAAATATTTTGTTGATTTCAGGGATGAAGGGAGAGAGAGAAGAGATAGAAACATCAATGATGAGAGAGAATCATTGATTGGCTGCCTCCTATATGCCCCACACTGGGGATCAGGCCCACCACCCCAGCATGAGCCTTGGTGGAGAATCAAACCGTGACCTCCTGGTTTATAGGTCAACACTCAACCACTGAGCCACACAGGCCAGTCACAAAGCCTTCTCTTTGTGACTATTTCTCCACCTAGAATCTGGGTAGAGAATACTCATTTGCTCAACCCTACCCAGTAGTACCTCATATAATTAAACAAAGATGCCTGTAAATTAGCCGGCGTTCACAAGAAGGTTTATGTATGCAATCTCTCTGAAACGTGTCTCATATCCATGCCTGAACACCTGATGCAGCCAAACTGCCCACATAAACGAGAGGGGAGCTCTGATCCCAGGGCCATAACTCTGCAAGTTCATTAACAGTGAATTATTGTTTTGAACCAGGCTTGGCCTCTGAGGCCAGAATTGCACATTCCTAAAATAATGTGCCTGACTCCAGCAGAAAATGATCTTCCCATTTCTCACCTTGAACTTCGGAGTTGAACTCCTACCTCATCGGTTACCTGCTCTCTGGGCAGGTGACTCCATCCAGCTCTGTCCTTTTGCCTTTAATTAACCCCCACAAATGGGCAGAGAAAGACACACAGCACCATCTTGAGCAGGGAGGTGGGAAGTGCCACATATGTGAAAGAGCCTATTCTTTGCAATGCTCTCTGGGGCCACAGCCTCTCCCAGTCCCAGTAAGAACAGGTATTGAGACCCTGTCATGAGCTGGGCACTATGTTGGGTCTGTGACATGCATTATTTAAATTAATCCTCACCAAAACCACGAGTTAGGCCTGGGATTCTGACTTTTGGTATAAAAGGAGATCAGTATAAAAAAGGAGATTTACTAGTTATACTGGTTCATAATGTGAAATTTTTCAATAGATGGAGTTACAAAAATGTTGATATGTATGTTGTTTTGTTGTATTGCTCCTTCAGATGACTACTTGTTTCTACCGAGGGCAAACATATGAAGAAGTGGATAATTGGGTCTCGGAATGGTCTGCCTCAAAACAAGAAAAGTTCTATTGGGATGGTATCTACAAATTACCTGAAAGATGGGGGAAATATGTAGCTAGCGATGGACATTACTTTGAATAAAACACTTTTTAAAAAATATATTTTATTGATTTTTTTTTACAGAGAGGAAGAGAGAGAGAAAGTTAGAAACATCAATGAGAGAGAAACATCGTTCAGCTGCCTCTTGCACACCCCCTACCGGGGATGTGCCCACAACCAAGGTACATGCCCTTGACCGGAATCGAACCTGGGACCTTTCAGTCCGCAGGCCAACGCTCTATCCACTGAGCCAAACCAGTTTCGGCTGAATAAAGCACTTTTGATATTTCTCTTGAAATTATAGTGTTTTCTTTGATTACAAAATTTGCATTATTATGGTTAATAATGTGGCTTCATTATTAACCAATTAAATATTCGGGTTAACGATTAACCTGTTAAAAATGTGGGTTTTGTAATCCAAAGTCCCAATAGAAATTTTCTTGTTTTGAGGAGACCATTCAGAGACCCAATTTTCCACTTCTTCATACATTTTGAAGTGCTGCTCAGAAAGGGGGTGTGCCCTCGGTCGGAACAAGTGGACATCTGAAGGAGCAATACGACAAAATAGCATACATATCAAATCATATATATATATATATATATATATATATATATATATATATATATATATATCAATATATGTGTAACTTCATCAATTGAAAAAAAAATTCTCATTATTAACGGGTACACCTAGTAGTATAGAGATTGTGATTCATTAGGCCCCTTGTACCTGCACTTTCAGACCATCAAGCGGTGGCTCCGAGGCTTCTCGGAGCGTGCCAATAATGCTCCTGTTAATAATCGCAGATATTACTTGGGAGTCATTATGTGCTGGGCAGTGAGCGAGCACCTCACGTGGTCCCTCCCATTCAAATTACAGTAACATTCTGAGGGAGATATTAACATTCTCTACATTTAAAGACAAGAACCCTGAGACTAGCCAAGTCCAGGGACTTGCCAAGGACTCTGAGGCTGGTAGGCATTGGGGCAGAGATTCACACCCCATTTTCTCCGACTCCCAAATCTGTGGCTTTTCCACTCTATCAGCTGCAGCACAATCCCAATGTAGGCAACCAAATCCAAGTGTTTATGTTAGGGACAGTTTTCTTATGCTTTCTCACCTGGAACATTCGTGATGGAGTCGGTGACTATTATTATTATTATTGCCATCGTTAGTAATAACTTTTCCTGGTGAAGCCCGACACCAGGGCGTGGGAGCGTCAGTGTCTGAGCAGGAGCCTCGAGAAAATGCCACAAAGTGATGGTGTCTATCAGGAGGTGTCGGTGCCTCAGGGAAGAGCACATTAGAATCTCTCCCCATGGGCTGTGACTTGGCGGAAAGCCACTTCCCAAGACATAATTAAGCTAAAACATAACCTCTGGCCCCCCACCACCTTTATAAATCTCTCTCTGCAACTCCCTCTGCCAAGGACCAGCACACGGTAAGACCTATAAATACTTTCAAGGACTCTGCCCGGGCAGCCAGAGACTCCCCACCATCCTCCCCAGGTAGTCAATACTATCACACGGTTAAGAGATAATCATAATACCTTAGATCCTTAAAGCTCCTTTGAGCCTAAAAAAGTTCAAAGCACTTTGATATTGCTTCTTTCATTCTGTCCTCACCACATCTCCGTGGAAGGACAACTTAAGGAAGGAAGCTCCCATTCTTTCATCCCTTCTCCCACAACCTGCACCTGCTCCCCTCCTGTCACGGGCGCCCAGAGGAGCCGGAACCTGCCTTGTGTGCAAAGGTTTTCTTAGTACTTCCGGCCTGCTGGTTGGGCCTTCTCCATGGCCCCTTGTCGTCTCTGTCATCTGTTAGGGAAACCTCAGAGGTTGGGTGCAGAAGCCATAGTTCCTTCTCTGTGGTGTTTCACAACACACTGGTGAAGGGAGGCTTTCTGGTGGCAGCCCTGACAGGTCAGGTTGGTTCTTTCTAGAAAGGAGGTGCCCCTGGGTGCACACCCCCAGCAGTGGACAGGACCCTGCCTCTGTGTTAACTCTGCATAGTTGGTGATGTCCAGGGAGTGAGGGGCATGAGAGTATCCCTCTGAACCCAAGGAAGAACAGCACCACGGACAGGGGGAGCAGCTTCAGAGGCAGAAGGGGCAGCCTCACATGGAGGAGCCACCCTGGCCATTTTGCATTGGCTCTTCAGCCCGAGTCTATGAAGAGCACAGCTGCAGGTGTCAGCTTGCAGCTCTCCATCCAGGTGGAAGCGGAGCCTCAGCCATCTCCACAGGACTCCATTGAGTGCTGTTTTTTAAAAATATATATATTTATTTCAGAGAGAAAGGGAGAGGGAGAGAGAGTTCGAAATATCAATGATGAGAAAGAATCATCGATTGGCTGCCACCTGCATGCCCCCCATTAGGAATCAAGCCACAACTTGGGATGTGCCCTGACCAGGAATTGAACCGTGACTTCCTGGTTCATAGGTCAACCCTTAATCACTGAGCCATGCTGGCCAGGCACAGGGCTCCATTTTTTAGGAGCCTCTGCCTGGGCTGACCAAGCCAGGGCAACACGGACCTAGTATAGCAGAAAGGAGCCACTGAGACCTTGAGATTAGTGCCCAGCAGCAACAACACAGACGGAGACTTTAAATACACTTAGAAAGTGAACAAAGAGACAAATGAACAAACACAGAACAAATTATTTCTGTCATCGATTCAGTCCACGCTTCAGTGTGTGCGCACCAAGCGGCAGTCGAAGGAAAGGAGCAGCCAGGAGTTGGACTCACTTGTGTCCCCAGGGCTCTTGGCCACTGGGCTCCCTCCTAAGGAGTGGGTTGCTGATCTGGCCTGGCCTTTGCCAGTGGGGTTTGCAGCGTGGAACTGTGTCCTCTGTACCTGAGCTGTGGTTAACTCTCTAGCCCTTTCATGTGTCAGTGGGATCTGTTTGGACAGCAGAGAGCTCTGGCTTAGCTCTTCCTGGACCACAGGGCTGGGCCTTGTGCATTTATGCTCTGAAAGGTCACCCTCTGATACAGAGACTGGCTTTGCAATGTGCTCCCAGTTATCACGGGACTTGGGAAATGCCTCTGTTTGTGCCTAAGAGCGGAGGGTGCTGGGGACAGAATGGAGCGGGCTGTTGCCTACTGACAAGTAGAAAGAGGAGGGGGAGGGCTCAGCTGCCAGGTGCTCATGATTGCCCAAGACA
Source organism: Pipistrellus hanaki (assembly GCF_964339955.1). Taxonomy (NCBI): domain Eukaryota; kingdom Metazoa; phylum Chordata; class Mammalia; order Chiroptera; family Vespertilionidae; genus Pipistrellus; species Pipistrellus hanaki. Next base: position 15,042,216 of record NC_140521.1, on the reverse strand, counting down.
ACAATCCCATCCTCTGGCTTCCTGCAATCGGGGATGGAGAAAAATCAAACCTAAACAGAGACTGGACACAGTCATGGAATATGTATAAGCTCAGAGTTTTTGCTTATTTTTTGTTTTGTTTTATGAATGATTTTTTTAAAAGCACAACCCTAATGTCAAGCTTACATGAGACCTTAGGCTATAGAATAAGGTTGGGAAAAACTGACATAGCTCTATTTAAATCATCCTTAATCGGGGGAGGGGAGAGAGGGGTGGGCTAAGAGGTGTTTGAGAGTTTGCAGGATAATGGCATGACTACCATGGGACTCCTGGCCAGGAGCAGGCCAAGACCCAGGGTTGCTGGCAGCCAGGTGGCCTCCATCTCACTTCGATTCAAGTAGGGCTGAAGCCACTGTGCTTTCTTCCCCCATCCCCTTTGCTGTTCTAGCTGCATCCGCTGGGCTCATCCACCTGGCTTGGGCCCTGCAGAGGTGACTTGGCTTGGTCTGAACTTTGCTGGTGGTCGCAGGTTCCTGCTGCTGATCCCAGGTGGCTGTGTCCACCAGCCACCTGGCTTCCCGGTTCAGATGCATGTACACATACTGTGGGTCTCAGGGGAACGTGTAATAGTGAGCGCCTAAAAGCATCGTCAGATGTTCTCATGGCCTGGAGCATCTCATGGAATTATAAAGTGCTCATGCCCACCATCTCGGATCCTACCCACAGCCTCAGAGACTCTATGCTCTTCGCACTGCTTCAACCTGAAGGACTGGAGTGGCCGAGAGGTTAAGTCACTTCCCCAAACCACACAATAAGCTAGGGATAGAACCTGGCTTAGGATACAATAAGCTGGCTTCTGTCCATACAGAGGATTTCTGGCCCCTTCTAGAACTTCAGGAGATACCTGCTGGACAGAGCTCTCTTCACAGCCTGTGGTCAGTGCTGACCCACCCAGCCAGGGCCCCAAGAAGGCAGAGTCAGGCTCGAGCCCTCCCCCTAGAGTCTCCCCATAGAACCGTAGGTCTTCTTTACCCAGGCCCTGAGATGTTTAGAAAGATCTACTGATAATAAAACAAAAGCAACAATAACTAAATGATAGTCGCAGTGATGCGGCAGGTAGGGCTTGCTATTCCAATTGAAAATAAATTGAGGCTGATGCTATTAGACACTTGGAAGTTAGGACATTGACCGCAATTTACCACTAGTGACAGTTGGAGCCAGGTTTGAACCAAGGGTTGTCGGGCTCCAATCCCTATACTTTGATGGCAGAACAGGGAAGGAAGGCCGGTGCTAAGACCCGCCCATCCATTCCCAGTCTACATCAGGGAAATATCACTGAGAGGACCACAGAGCAGGCCAGGAGCGGTTTTGCTTTGATGGAGAAAATGCCACCTTCATGGGCTCTGCTTCTCCAGGCTGGAGCTGAGGGACGCGGAGCCAGGGTCAGGGAGCCACCCTAGCTGGCGGGCCCAGCAGGGAGGATGGGAGTGCAACATTGGGAGGAGGGACTGGAGAGCCACAGGGAGAGATTCCCAAGGAACTCACGCTTAAGGTTAACTAACTCCCCTGAACATTAACCCTCAAAATATCTATCGTTTTCTAGCAATGGCTTTGCTCAGAAGCATCTGTTTTAATCCCAACACCAGCATGGGCCCGACTGCATGTTCCCGGTGAATAGAATGCAGCATGAGCCTTCCTGCAGGTTCCATTCTGCTGGCCTTAAAAGGACAGGTACCTGCTTTTCACAAGTATCCTTAAGCCTGCTGCTCACAAGCCCTCAGACATAGAGGCCTTAGAAAACCAAATGGAAAAGTAAAGAGGCAAAGAGTAAAGTCTATTTCACTCAGGTCCACTGCCTCCATCAAACCCGCCTGGTTTCTCTTAGGCCCTGGGGCTGTGGGCATTGCCACATTCCCATGGCTTCTCTCCACTCCCCAGTGGAGTGAGCCATTCATCCTGAGAACTAGCCTGGAGCCACTCCCTCAGTGGACCACCACGTGGCACCCTGGGCGAGCCCTCCTGCCCTGTGGTCCCCTCCTCTCTCCTTCTCAGAGCACACGGTGGGATTTATAAGGCTGTCCCAGTGACACGCCATCTCAGTCACTGCAGAATGGCAGTTGTAAAAAATCCCATTTGCCAGGGTATTAGAATCCCATTAGTACTCCCGCTGGAGAAATAACCCCGACCCTTCAGAAGGAATTAAATATATCCGGGCTCCAGCCTTTGGAGTGTTATAGGCCCTTCCCCGTTTGAGGATCACACCAACTGACATAAAGCCGCAGGCACCAGCTGTCCTTGCTCCATAAACCCCTTGAGGAGGTTCTAGGAGTGATGTATGGAGGGGCCTCTCGTCCAACAAACAGGCTCAGAATAATCACAGGCAGCGACTGACACAGGCCATCTGATTTGCCTGTGCTTGAGAACTCAGCCATTCCGTAAAAACCCCTCACTTCATTTTCCTGGCCGCCCCAAGCAGACTCCACTGCCAAGCGGTAATTGGCATCAAAGAGAAACACTGACAAACTCCTCAAGCATATGGATTGTCAAAACAGAATCACCTGCGAGACAAAAGAATAACAACAGAGCTAAATTGTTCTAACATCTGGCCCGATCATCTCCCTTTATCAATGAAGAGGCGGCGGCTCAGAGATGACCATTCATGCCCAAGTCACACAGCCAGTAAAGGTGAAATCTCTTCATCCCCAGCTCAGCATCCCTGCTGCTACACCCCCTTCCAGGGAGAGGATAGATGGCTTCCATCTTGTTTGGTGTCTGGTCTGAGCATTTCAGATCATGAGCATTGTTGCCCTGGATGGCTGTCCTCTGCTGTCCGTGTGCAGGGGTGTGTGTGTGTGTGTGTGTGTGTGTGTGTGTGTGTGTGTGAGATATCCTCACAGTACAGAGCCTGTAGTGGTGAGCATTGAAGTCGGAGAAGCCAGTTTCAGAACCCAGGCTTGCCATGTGTTAGCTGTGCGACCTCAAGACAAATTATTCACCCAGTTCAGTTCTCAGTAAAATGAGGATCAATAATGACATTTTGTCATTTTCAGCATCCCGGAGATCTTGTTATAATGCCAATTCTGATTAAAAAGGTTTGGAGATGTAGCCTGAAATTCTGCATTTAAAAAGGTTCCCAGGTATCAGGGATCGCACTTTGATGATCAAGGTCATTTGGGTTTTGTAAAAATTAAATACAATAAAGCATGTCAAGACCTTAACATGGTGAGAATAATTCTTCAGCAAATGGTAGCTGTTAATGTTTCATGTTTGAGATTTGGACCATACATCATAGATTCAAGAACACTTTTAAATTGATTTCAGAGAGAGGAAGGCAGAGGGATAGAAGCATCACTGATGAGAGAGAATCATTGATCGGCTGCCTCCTGCATACTCCACACTGGAGATGGAGACTGAAACTGGGGCATGAGCCCTGATTGGGAATCAAACTGTGACCTCCTGGTTCATGAGTTGATGCTCAATCACTGAGCCACACCAGCTGGGCTCAAGATCATTTATGAAGACCTGCTATATCCTGTAAACTGACCTAGATGTACAGTGACATCTCATTGTCAAAGCCTGGAGCTACTTCTGTGTGACAGTCCACAATATCACTATTTCTTAGATGTGAAGACTGAGGCCCAGAATGATGAGTAACTTCTCTATGGTCAAGTGGGAGGTAATGGAATGACCCTAAGAGTAGATGTCATTCCACCCACCGGGGACATAGAGCGGCATCCGTCTTTCTGTGACTACCCGCTGCCTGTCGCTGGCTAGAGGATGTTGCTGAGAATGAGGTAGGTCGATCTCCATGTATACATGTGGGATTCTGAGATGTGAGCCAAAAGAAGGAGCAGGCTGCCATCAGGGTGTGGTGTGTGCAGGCGTGTGTGCAGGCAGAGGGAGAGACGAGTGGGCAGCCTGGCAGGACACACAATGGCAGGGGAACCCACAGATCATGCATAGACAGATATCCAGGAGGCTGATAGCTGACAGACATGCGCCCACACCCAGATGGCTGGGAACACACAGCACAGGGAGAGTTTGGAAAAGCTGTAAATCTAGGTAGAGGTAGAGACAGACAGAGAAGCGGCCCACGTGATTTTGACAATGCCATCTGTGAGTGGAGACCCTCAGTGCCATGGGAAATAGACTCCAAATTGCATCTGGAGCTGGGAATGGACAGTATGGTGGTGCCAAGAAACTTAATTCAAGAAGCCACTCCTTGCCGAAACCGGTTTGGCTCAGTGGTAGAGCGTCGGTCTGCGGACTGAAAGGTCCCAGGTTCGATTCCGGTCAGGGGCATGTACGTTGGTTGTGGGCACATCCCCAGTAGGGGGTGTGCAGGAGGCAGCTGGTCGTTGTTTCTCTCTCATCGACGTTTCTAGCTCTCTATCTCTCTCCCTTCCTCTCTGTAAAAAATCAATAAAAATATATATATATAAAAAAAAGAAGCCACTCCTGCCAAGCCCCGAGGGGTTAATCAGGGCTAAGCTGAGTCCTGCAGTTCCACCTGGTTAGAGAGTATCCCCCCAGTCAGGAGAAGCAGGGAATCCATGTTTGCCTCTGGGAACCTGAGTCCAGTGACAAATCCGAGGTCAGAGATGGGCACGGGCTGCCAAGTGGGTGGGGCTGTGCAGGACAGAAGGATGGGCAAGCCCAGGGCCACTGGTGGACTGGGTACTAGGCAGGCCTGGTGTGAGGGACAAGCCGGTGTCTACAGTAGGAATCAGAAGCAGGGGCCTGGTGGGAGCTGCCCAGCAGATGGACCTGCTGTGAGGGGTCCCCAGGAGCCTGGGTTGGTTCAAGTGAGCCAGGACCATCTTTGCTGGAATCCAGTGTCGCCTACAGGCCCTGGCCCAGGCCTCCCCACTCAGACCTGCCTGCTCTGGAGGCACCCAGGACCCCTTGTGGTTGGCGCAGTGCTTGAGGGCCCCGGAAGTGATCCCCATTCTGTTTAACTTCACCGCTAACAGGACAGCCAAGGCTTAGAGATAAAATGTAGGACCTCAGGTATGAAATTTGCCTGAAATTGGCCATGGTTCCAGCACTTGTCCCAGTACATTTGTTTTCCTTTCCTCCAGAGGTGTCCACGTACAGCCCCTGCTTCCTCCTTAGGCCTCTATGCCTCCTCCTTCTCTTCTCCCAGGTAAAGACCTTACTTCTATCTCCAGGAGCTGGGAACAGTCAGAAAAAAATGGTGACACTGACTCTTTCCTCCCCAAATCTACCCCATGGTATCCCTCTGCCTTCCCTCCTGCTTCCCGTGAGTGAGTGTCCCTGCTGCCACCTCAGAACACCCCGTCTGTGCTCAGGATTCCACATGTGCGACCTGCTCTCCCCACTTGTCTCTGCTCCTGCCTTCAGTTGTGTCTGTCTTCACGCCAGCCACCCCCACCCTCCTGCAGTCCAGGCTAGAGCTCTCTCCTGTCTCCAGTGAAGACAGAAACCATCTCACGGCCTTCCCAAGTTCCGTCTCCTCCCTCTGTGCTCCCGTCTCTCATTTCCCTTGAGCAGAACTCGGTTAAGCCATGGAAACATCTTGTCATGAATACCAATGACTTTAGGCCGGTCCAAGCCAGCGGCTGGTTCTCAGCTCTCATCTCACACAACAGATTCATTCAATGAGTGTTTGTGAAGCACCTATGAGGTGCCAGGCCCTGGCCTGGGTGCAGGGACACAGCTCTAAATAGACGAAAAAGGGGCAAGGGCTGGCCCACTTTATAGACTTACATGCACCTGAACACACACACACACACACACACACACACACACACACACACACATACGCACATGCCTAAACTGAGTGGAGGGGGTAAGTGCCACTGAGAAAAACAAGCAGGAAAAGGGGGCACAAAGGACTGGAAGGACTAGCAGGAGACTTGGAGCAGCCATACATACTCCTCCGGCCATCCCTCTGTCCCCTGCTCCCTCTGTGAGTTTTCACCCAGGACAGGGCTTTCAGGGCATGGAAATGCCGGCGTCTCCAGCCTCCAACCCTCCCTTGAACTCCAAACTCACAGATTTCCTGAGCATGACATTGCCACTGGAGGCCTAGTGGGTCTCTTACATGAGCCACATTCACAAAAGAACTCTTGATTTCCTATGTCCCACTTGCCATGCAGGCGACCACCCGCATGCACCTGTTCGTCTTCTGTCCTCCTGTTTTCATAAATGATGGCACCATCTGAGCAGTCGCACAGGCCAAAGCCCTGGTGATCATTGATTCTGCTTTCTCTTACCCTTGGCCCTAACTCATGTCCACAGCCAACACTGGCACAAGGGTCCTCTGCACACAGTCTGAATCTAGCCATTTTGCATCAACTCCACTCAACATCACCTTGAACCTGGACTAGGGAGACCCTGGCAATGGTTTCTCCTCAGCATCAGAGCGTCAATGCCCCCTGGCATGGTCTCCTGGGATTATAAAGACATGCCAGTGCTTCCTGGGCTGTTACAATCACTTTGCTTTCCTGCTTAGCTTCACTGGATGCCGGATGGTCTCCAAGTGCCAGGATGGAATGTCCGGGGGACCACTTGACCAAGAGACAGTGCCCCCAGGACACCAGTGCCAAGACCAGCCTCCTGCTACTGGAGGGCACACAGGTCAAGTCTCCTGCCTGGAACTGACACTGTGGAGACCATGCCAGTGAGAGGTGCCCGTAGCAGGGGCTGGCATCCTCCTGCTTGCAGAAGGTGCCTCCAGAAGAGGGCACAGGAAGAAAGGAGATCAGAGAGGAGGGAGCAGTGGTGACCCCCTGGCAGCTGTGCCCTGGCTCCCCATCCACCCTCTCCACGGAGCTGCCTCTCAGCCCAGTGCACGCCAGACTGGGAAGGCGCCGTTCATGTATATGCAGGGGCCTGACTGGCAGGCGGCTGGAGAATTAGCATTGGTAATGCAAGGAGAACACGGGGAAAAGGTAGATGCAAAGGGAAGGGAAATGGTGCTCTGTGGTTCTTTCCAGAAAAAAGCAGGGGAAAGGCCCCACCCCAGGGCAGAGGTCAGAGGTCAGAGCATCTGCAGGACTGAGAACAACCTTATCCTCATCCTCATCATCAAATAACAACAGAATCAATGAAATCTTAATGCGAAGGAGCTCATATTACTTTAGCGTCTTTTAGTAAACATTAGCTACATTCAAACCCATCTTCCCAGCTCCTGTTTGAGGGAATGTGGCCACCACAGCCCACCTCTGGTGGAAGTCGGGGTCGCAGGTGGCAGCCAGATCAGGATTTGACCTTATTTCTGTCTGTCTGTGCACAGCCTCCACTCCTATCACCAGGTCAAGGAGCCTCTGTCACCAGCAGGTTTAAAGGGCTTGCACCATCCTCAGGTTTAAAGGGTTTGCAAGGGGGCGGGCAGGTTGGGGGGATTCTCCTGCAGCAGCAACCTGTGATGAGCACCAGGTGAAAGTGGGAGACAGGGCCCCTTGCCTAGGGCTGGAGCGGGAGGAGATGCAAGAGGAAGCTCTGGTCCCTAGCAAAGCACCACACAGAGCCAGGCTTCTCTGCTTTGCTGTGCAGCAAAGCCAGTCCCTGAGTTGTCAGTCACCACCTGGGGAGAATCCAGAACAGCCAATGCCCTCTGTGGAGGAGGGAGCAGGAGGGAGAAACGTGGGGAGTGAGGCTGGTCCAGTGAGGTGGCCACAGCCCTGTGGGTCTGTGCTGTCTGCATAGCCCTCCCAGAGACCCCCGTGCCCGTGTCGAGCGGCTGTCAGTGTTCCTATTATCTGTGCTAATTATGTTAACGTCATCTGGCTTTCTCTGACAGGAGGAGGAGGTGGCCATGCTGTCAGGGCAGCCAGCGTGCCTGCAGCCACAAGGCACTTCGGGATTCCTGTCAGGACTACCAGTTTTATTGAACAGATTACTGGACTGGAACGAGCTAAATGCTCCAAATATGCTGATGAGGATGCTGGGTCAAGATGTTCTCCCAGTGATGAGGGCTTAGCATCTTCACTACTCAGCATCCGCCCCAGGAGGACGCAGGCCCTGGGGTAATTCTGCGGCTCAGGCCCCCGTGACCTTTGCCCTTGGCCATGCTGGCTCCTGGTCCACCCAGGATTCCCTTCCCTGCTTTGTTTTGCAGGCGGGGATATGCCCAGCTCTTTGGGGCAAGCCCTTTGCAAGCTAAACACAACTGTCCGGAGAGCCACGGGCAGTTGGTGGGCATGATGGGGGCACAGCCCAGTCACCAGGAGACTCAACTCCCCTTCTTTAGACATAGCTCAACCCTGCTGGCTGTCAGTGGGACCTTAAAAACATCCTTCTTTGAGGTGAGAGGGTTAAAGCCACTGCCAAGGCTTTGCAGACACGAACCCCATATCTCAGAAAAGCAAAGGACCACAGGATGCTTCTGCTCCTTAGCTCGATGATACAGACAATGCTTGAACAATCCCAGCATTGAGATGAGAACGTGGAGATTGGTTTCATTCTGAACGTTGTGTCAAAGACCACTCACTTGCCACCACAAAATCAACTCGCCTTGAGTCCTAAGGAGCTAGTCTGTAAATTCAGCCAAACATCTCACATTTACCTCTCACCAGAGTTGGAAGACCATTCAGATTTCTCCCAGTCACTTTCCAAATTCTCAGCATCTGTTTTGATAAATGAACACTTCTCCACCCTCAGCATTCAGTGGATGAGCAGGCAGTCGGAGCAAGAATGTGAAGTGGACTTGAACCCTTGCTGATCCCAGAGGAGGGCTGCTCCTGAGGCAGGAACACTGCTTTGGGGCTGCTTGCCAGAGGCTCTGGGGACCGCTCTGCCCAGCCTCATTCCCATGCCAGCTCCTCCTGGCTGTGTGCCCAGGCTGCTGCACATGATCCACCCAGGAGAAGACCGGGGGGGGGGGGAACCGATGCTGGATGGGAGGGCTTTAAAAGGAAGCATCCTGGGAGTAGAATTTGCAGGGTGGAGGGCTGGAGCCAGGATCCCAAGGACCTTGGCCCAGGCAGGGAAGGAACAGGGCTGGGCTGCATGTACCTCTTTCCAATCAGCATGATTGCAATCAATGTGAGAGCCAGAGCACTTCAACAGGGCAGGCAAGACAAGAAAACCACCAACATAAACAACAGGGCAGGGAAGACATGCAAAATCACCACAACAACACAAACAACAGGGCAGGGAAGACACACAAAACCACCAACACAAACAACAACACAAACAACAGGGCAGGGAGACAAGCAAAACCACCAATACAAACAACAGGGCAGGGAGACATCCAAAACCACCACCAACACAAACATTAGAGGGAGGGGGCCGGGAAGGATCGAGCACCCACCACAGGCTTCTGGTGGCAAGTTGTCTGACTGTGCCCCTGGTGACCAGGTCGGGAATGAGGGGCCATGTATGCAGGGCCAGGAACCCAAAGAAACCCCTGCCTTGGGCACCAGGGCTCAGTTCAGAGATGGTCCATGTCAGCTCTCAATCAGTCTCTTTTACTACTAATTTCCCTTCATGTTTTTTAAATTTAATTCAAGGCTTCCTTTAAATACCAATCAATGAGCCATCCAAATTTCCTCCAAATACTCTTGAAAACGTTGAATTATGCAATTAAGGATTGTGTAATACAATAATATGAGGAGAAATGTTGTCGTACATATTTTAATGAAACACACAGGCTTGGGAGGGAGCGAGGCAGAGATTTCCCCGAGCTGCCTTCCCCCGCCTCCGGTGACAGCTTCATCTTCTTCATTATTAAAGTCCTGCCATCCACACAAACTCCAAAATGAGCATTTGCTGTGAAAAGGACCCCGCAGGAGGCAGCTGAAAGCACTCTGGCCAGATCTGGGTTTGCAATTATTCAGAGAGCGATCCATTTGTAGTGGTGATCCCTCCCAAGTAAATATGCCCCATTTACTTATCATTCATTCATTCATTCATTCATTCATTCATTCAAAAATACCAGGCTCTGCTACCTGAGTCTTTGCTCAGGCAGTAGAGTGAGGGGCAGTCCTGTATGCCTGGGACTGTCCCAGGTTTAGCACTCAACACTCCCAAGCTCAGTAAGCCTGGCAACCTGGACGACCTGTTGTCTCACATGAAAGCTGTATTTGCTTGGCTGACTGTTGTATGTTCCTGACAGTTTCTCCTGGGGAAAGCTTCCCATGACAATGCGAAAAGGGATCCACTGTCCCATCGCATATCAGCCGCCCTGTCATCCTATGTGTATCCATCACCACACTTGCCTTCCACACGTGCCTTCCCCGCCACAGCTCCCCATGGGTCCTTGAGGCTAATTCTGTGTCTGAGGTATGATTGTATTTCTAACACATCATGATGCTCAGACTCATTGTAGGCACTTGAATATTGATTGGATGGCAAAGGATAATGCTGAAAATAGTAACAATACTGATAGCAATCATGGAAGGTTTCCCTACGCGCCTGACACATGAGAGCATAACCTTAAGTGACATGCAGGATTTTGGCCTGCAGAGCTGGGAGAAGCACATTCTAGAAGGGGAGAGTGTGTGCATGGTGAGTATAGTGATTAGTACAAATACAGTCTATTGAATGACAGACACGTAAGAATGCAAGAAGAAAGAGTAGCTGAAGACAAATGATTATAAGTTTCTAAGAATTGTAATGTTGAAAAAGGATGCTACAGAGTAAAAAGTTGGGATGGATATATAGGATAGGCTCAATGGTAAATGCCGCAGACCTGTTAGTTGCCCACCCTTGACTGAGTAGCAAATAGAATCCTAACACAGGTTTTGGCACAAAGGAATGGGGAGGGGCAGAGTAGGAAAACATGCCAAGTTTATATTCTCTTAAACCTGAGCTTAACTCTGATTTACCACTTGGAAAGTCTCTCAATGTTCCTGGGCCTCGCTGACTCATCTGTGAAATGGGAGCACTGGCAGCTAACCTGCAGAGGGGCTGAAGACCAGAGCCGATGTGTGGGGATGAAGCAGTCAGTAGAAGCTGCCAGCAGCACCAGTATCACAGGGAGGAGCCAAGGGGAACTAGTTGAATGAACTGCCGGGGAGTCTAGAATCCTCCCACTTGTAAATAAATGCCACCCACCAAGCTACTATCTGGGCCACTGTTCTAGGTCAACTTTAAATAGGAAACAATTAGTGAACAGGGCTCTTTCCCCAGGGCTCCCTGGGCCATTGTAAATATCACAGTTATTATAATGCCCTTTTATGTGATCCTGAGACTCAGGGAACACCATCATAATTTTGTGTCATTTATTTATCCTTTTATAAATGCATTTAAGGTCTCGCTTTGTAGTTTTCTCCTTTCCTCCCATACATTTGTTACTCAGTCTACAAGGCACTTCGAGACTAAAGAACACTTTTTTATTTCTCCAATTTATTTCCTCACTGTCCAGTACAGACCTCTGTGCATGCTCAGTGCTCATTCCCTGCAAACTAATGTTCACATCATGGTACTCCAAGCCCTTGTCTTGCAGTCCCAGGATCTACCTTATGCCCCAGCCACATCAATCCACTTAGAGTTTGCTGAGCCCACTGTGAGCTTCCCAGTTCTGGAGTATCAGGTCTGAATTGTGTTTCCCTCACATCTGAAGGGCCAGGTTGTTATTGGAATTCAGCGAGAAGATTGGAAACTGGCCCCTGTGAAGGAGGGAAGGCTGCTTGTGAATCTGGACAGAGAGCCCGGATACGACTGCTGGCTGTGCCTAGTCCCTCTGACTTAGATACGCCTCTTCCGGGGACATTAGGATAATAATAATAATAATAATAATAATAATAATACTCTTTTATAAAGCTGTAGACATGATAGTGTTACTATCTAGCATAAAGCTGTTTTGGACACTGGAAAGTACTCTAGCCGAAATGTATTAATCCATAATGTGACATAATGAAAAGCATGCAAGGGCTGGCTTTCGGTTCCAGTACCCCCACTTGCTAGCTGGGCGAGCATGAATAAGTCACTTTGCAACTGTAGATTTCAATTAATCACCCATAAAACGAGAGTGGCTGCAATTGTCCTGCCACCTTTTCAGGGCTATTAGGATTGCTAGCGAGATGCTCCCTGGGAAATTGCTTGATGAGGTGCCTGTTGCTCTACACTGCGAGGCCCTGTTGCGAGTGGTTAGGGAAGCAGCCTGCCCAGCTCCCCAACACCCAGCTGGGGCATGCCCCAGAGCGGGTCCCTGCCCCTTGCTGGGAGGTTTCACTGGTTGCAAAATGGTGAGAACAGTGTCAACTGACTTACAGGGTGGTTAGGAGGATCAAATAAGTTAATGCATACAAAGTGCTCAAAACAATGTCTGAAACTAGAATCAAATAAGTTACGTACCTAAGCTATTATTGGGGGTTATTATCAGCATTATTATCATTTTCCCTGTGCTCCCAGATCTTTTCTTATTTTTTAGTATATTTTTATTGATTTGAGAGAGGGAGAGAGAAACAGAAGCATCCATTGAGAGAGAACCATTGATTGGTTGGCTGCCTCCTGCACATCCCACACTGGGGATCAAGCCTGCAACCCAGGCATGTACCCTGATCCGGATTCAAATCGTGACCTCCTGGTTCACAGGTCCATGCTCAACCACTGAGCCACGCTGGCTAGACTGTGCTCCCAGATCTGGATGGGCTTGAGCATGTCCCATAGCACAAAGCACTGTTTCCATCTCTGTCTCGGTAGCCACCAACCAGGTCAGGCAACTTTCTTCTTTGCTTTTTTTCATCCCTCATCTCACCTCATCTTATCTTGCTCTGATTCTCTGTCTCCCCAGAAATATAGCCCAGATAAGTCATTTTATACTGAGCGTGTTGCCTCCATGCTGAGAGACAGCACCTAGGCCAGGATTTTCTTAGTTAATATCTTACCATTGCCTTTGAGGGGAAAAGCTCTGGTCTAAGTACAGACATGGCCCAGATTCAGTGGCGCCTGACTCTTATACAGTTTTGAGGTTCTCTTTAAGGAAAAGAACATGAACTTAAAATATAAAAAGTGGGTCTGAATCTATTTAATTAAAGTGGGAAATTGTAAGTTTTATGTTTTTAAAAGCTGAAAACTACCCACAACATCAGAAACTCTAGAAAAAATAGCATTGGTATTAAATATATCCCCAATATATTTCAGTAATATTTCCCTATATCCTTAGCAATATAATTTTTATCACTTTGCTATATGACTTCATAACATTTTCTATTGAAAGAACAGAAAGCTAAATCAATATCTCTTGTAGAATGGTTGGTTTTTTTCAATTGATAGTTCAGGACAGTTTCTTTCAGCTTCCCTAATCATGATTGAAAATGTCATGTAGATTCTTAGGATTTCAGTCAAATCTGAAAAAATAGCTATCAAATTGTTGTTCAGAACAAAATCTGTGTCCTATGATATTGGAAAAATTTTCCATAGAGCAGCCTCAACTCTTTACCATTCAAGCCCATTTTCCTCCACCTCCCAAGTACTTCCAATGTCAGGTTCCAGAGGACACACCCATAGAATCTCCTGGTAGACAGTAGGGACACTTCTGGAAGCCATCTCTACATCATAACAGCTAGCAGGAATTTAATGTGCGTGAAAGTAACTGAAAAGAACACAACGTACATCCTAATAAGCTAAATTAAATGGATCCCCCAACTCCACCTCTTATCTGGATCCCCAAAATGCTGTGACCATTCAAATGCCATTTGATACAGGGAAAACAATAAGCATTATGTCAGAATAACAATAACAGAAGTCCCAATTAATTTCAGTCTCATTTTTCTATAGTTTACAAAATATATTTGACCAGATGACTATTTCCTTAGTGCTTCTTCCAGGGCTTTAAAGGGATTTAGACCCTGTTTCTGTAATCTATTGCTGTATGACAGAGAGTCTTAAAACATAAAGGATTGAGACCTCCTTAGATGTCCACTTTCAAAGGAGCCCCCAGCTGAATGCAGCCACAGTAATGACCCCACATCACCGCATGCAACACCGTTGAGTCATCCCTGCTGAGCCCTGCACTAATTGCAAAATCATGAGCAAGTAAGCAGTTGTTGCTTTAAGCCATTATGTTTCAGAAAGGTTTTCTGCTCAGTAATAGCTAACTAAAATAGCAGCAGACAGCTCAATTGCAGCCAGACATGTGGCACTGGGTCTGGATTGACGTGTCAGGCAAAGCTGAAAGGGGAGAATGTTAGTAGAGACTCACAAAGCAGTGCAATAAGTGAGTACATTGCAAACTTGGCCAAGGAGATTTCCAGGCAAAATGCTGAGGATGCCAACAGGCTTATTTTGGTAGTGTATGCAAAGGAGAAGGGAGCCAAGAAAGAAGTGATCAGTTTTCAAGCAAAATTTAGAGGAAACACAGGGGCTTCAAAATAGATTCTCCAGGTAGCAAAGAATTCTCAAAGTAGGTGTCTTAGACAAAAGATCAGGTCAAGGTTGTGTCTGGAGGACCCCCTGTGAAGACATCCAGAAGATTTATGGCACTGTCCCCTATACTCTCTGAGACACGAGGACTCTTAGAAATTGTGAGTATTGTCCAAAGTGGAAAGATGTCCAACTCAGAAAGAATTATGTTGGAGCACAGAGCAGGAAGTAAATCCCAATAGGATGGACAGGCAGCACTCAATGTTTTTAAGAGCTCTGTTCTGATGAGAGAACTGCCAGGTTGGAAAAAAAGAAGAAGAAAGCTCAACTTGACAAGAAGCATAGAGCTCCCAACTCCCTGTAGAAAAAAACAGGCTGAGGGAGTTTTCCAACTACAAGTGGGTTATTTCTTATGAGAGAGAGAGAGAAAAAAAAAAAAGAATTAATTAGGGGGCAAAACCAAGAGTCCAGATGGTGGTACCAAGTCCAGTGAATTAGAAAACTCTCACAGAGACAGAACTTGGCCCTAAGCAAAGAAAGTCTTTGCCTCCAATAATGGTGAATGGGCAGCGAATGCCTCTTTAGATTTTAGAATTGCTATGGACCAGTAATAGCTATGCACTTCCCATTCCGGTCATTTTTGTGTGGTAGTGTTTACTGCAATTATCCCGCTCCTGTATTTCCGTTATATTACAACTGTGTGTTGAATATGGGGAAATGTAATATATATTTTTCAGTTCACAGTTCTTAAGCTCAACAAGTGTGAAACAAAAGGAGCTTCATGATTATGAGGTACTGGACTTGAACTTGATGCCATGCTGGGATTAAAATTTGGGCTGTCTTGGAAGGAGGTGGATATATTTACCACTGAAGAGGGAGGTAAATTGCTATAGTGAGAAAGCCAATTGTGCTGGATTATCTGAAAAGAGGTGTCAACAATTCTTCCCACCCTGTAGGTGTATGCTTCTCTTCCCATTCTGAATGTATATGCCCCCCTCTTGAATCTGGGTGAGCTGACAACTTTGACCAATAGAATGAGGCAGAAGTGATGTGCGGGTTCCTGGCTGAGGACTATGAGTCCTAACAGCTTCTGCTTTGACCTTCTGAGAGGCAATTGCTACTTAAGAAAGTTCAGGCTAGGATACTGAATGATGTGTGTGTGTGTATGTGTGTGTGTGTGTGTGTGTGAGAGAGAGAGAGAGAGAGAGAGAGAGAGAGAGAGAGAGAGAGAGAGAGAGCACATTCTCTGCTCTGCTCCATGTCAAGGAACTTGACCCCAGCCACACCGTCCCTTTCTCCCTTGCTGGATGGTTCCTTCTGTGTTTGGCTAATGCCTCACAGAGAAAGGGCTACTTCCCCTGCTCCCTTCACAGCAACTGTCCTGACAAGCTAAGCCTTCAAGTCACAGACCCTGGCGGGCAGACCCCTTTTCATGGCCCACCTCCTGATTATTCCATCATCTCTTCCCCTTTCCACTTTAGGTTTGGGGGTGGTCATAGCTTCCCTAGATCCTGAATACGGGGTGCCTCAATATTCCTATTGGATTTCTTTACCCACTCTAAAACCATCACTTCATCTCCAAGTCTTCACGTGAAGCAAGTAGAATCCTGTTTTCTGCTGTTGCCCTGACTGATATACTCCTCTCCGATAGTTACCAAATTCTGAATCCTAATCAGCAGAGGGAAAAATAAATATGAACATGAAGTCATAGATACTGGATTTCAATCTTAGGTTTATAATTTCTTAGCTCAGTGACCTAGAACTAATAAATTAACTTACTTGAGTCATAATTGGAAACATGGAAATAATATTAATCCATTTTACAGGTTTGTGTTCGTGCATTCAGTATTTAGCAAGCCCCAAGTCCTGAATATGCAACTCTCTAGGAACTATATTTAAATACATTGGGGGACTGAGTTGGAGCTCTATATCCCTTCCGGAGTTCAGCAAGTATCAAGACATCAAGTCTATAACAAGAGTTTAAAATATAAACATAAGCCTTGCAAGAAAATTAGCCTGGCTACTGTAATGGCAGGTTTCCAGGGGACCGGGGAATGGTAGATCGGGCGTTGGGAGGAGAGGATGTCAGACAGGCCTTCCTGGTGGTGGGGCTGGGTTCAGACAGCAGGAGAAACAATGGCCCTTTGCAGGGGCTTCACAGTGATGAACAAGTAGGTGTGTGTCTCTGCTGAATGAAGAACTGGTGGCATTAAGAAGAGTAAAGAGGATAATATGTTTTCGAAAGGTCTTCTCTCTGTAATCAGAGGGCCTCTCCAGCTGTTTCTGTGCACTATGCATTATTTATGGCCCATCCAGGGCTGGCATCTCGCTATTTGTCTGCTTCCTGAGAGGGGCGGCGGGAAGAAGGATCTTTGACTCAGCAATTTTGAGCAAGGCTAAGTGAGAGGACAAAGGAGAAAGGGAAGTTGGAGAAGAATGTGGATAGAAAGGAAAAGAAAGAGGGTGACAGTTGGCCAGGGATCACTGGGGTCATTCCACTTGACCTTGAGAAAACCTAATGCCTGAGGAAACTACCTCCAAGTGCCAGTGAATCTGGAAGAAGAGATGGTGTGGGGTTCAGTTGCTTAAGTCCCTGCGAATTCCAGGCGAGCAAAATGCCATCTTGGCAATTCATTTCTGCCAGGCTCCAACGGGTTAAGCAGAGGCAGAACTAGTAGCTGCAGGGAAGAGAGCTAAGAGACACCCCATATGAGAGCATGAGAGCATCCTCACTGCTAGAAAAGGAGATGAATCTCTGGTTGGCCCTGGGAACCTGGGATGTAGAAAATGGAACTGAGGGACCAAGCAACACAATCCATCTCCTTGTATGACGTGCTGTTGTGCACACCACAGATGGCTCTTCTGCCCAGAATTGGGGATCCGGGGCCCTGCTGATAGCATGAATCAGCAAAGCTACATCTACCCCCATTTCCACTGCTATTACCTGATTCACAGCCAAGTTCGGAAAGCAATGAAGTCCCATGTTTTTCTTCCTTTCTGAAAGCACACAGTGATGTTCCTATTATCATTATCATCATCATCAAACACTAAATCTTCGCCAAGTGCCCTTCATCTGTATTCTGTATCAGGGACCTGATATTAACTGAGCCTCCAGTAAATGGCAGTTGCTCTGCTTGTATTTAAATGATGTTATCTAAATTGAGCCTGCAACAACCCTATCAGATATTGCAACTCCCATCTTCCAGAGGACATAACACGCTCAAAGAAATAAAGTGATATCCAAGGTCACAGAGTTCATCACAGACAAAGTGTGGGTTCCTGTCCATTCCAGAGGTTCTCGGGGAAATGCAGACCAACACCTTTTTTCTCTCTTTTACAACCATGCTCTGGAGGTTGCATTTGACCTTGGAGGCCGTTAGTCATTTATAAGATTCCTTAATAATATGTGCACTGCAGGAGCTTGGGGTCAGCATGTTCAAGAAAAGTAAAACACACACCTCAGCAGTGGGACAGGACACATGGAGACAGTTTAAATTAAGTCCCAGATTCCCAGTGGAGCTGCTTGGAAGGTAAGCTGACTTTCCCTGGTATCAAATCTCTGTCTGCAGGAGATGCTGGATAAAAAAGGACTGATTACTAATTTACAGCCTATTTTCAACTGCAACACAAGTCTTCACTCCTTTTAGGAATTAATGGTCCTATTGTACATTCTCAGAGATGAACATGCCTTGGTGGTCAAAGACCAGAACTTAGGACTCTTCTGGGGTTCTCAGAGTTACCATTAATATTAATGGTAATAGATTTCAGAGAGTAAGGGAGAAGGACAGATAGAAAAACATCAATGATGAGAGAGATTCATTGTTCATTGATTGGATGCCTTGTGCCCACTCTCCACCCCCTGCCCCGGAACTGGAGATTGACCCCGAAATCCAGGCATGTGCCCTGACCAGGAATCAAACTGTGATCTCCTGGATCATAGGTTAATGCTAACCACTGAGCAATGCTGGCAGGGCTGGGAGTTGTCTTTTTTTTTTTTTTTTTTTTTTTGTCCTTCCAGCCTCACTGGTGACATGCCCCTGGAGGTGTTGAGATTGGATGGGGCAGGGATTTCCCCACACACACATAGGCCTGCAAAATAAACCAAACGCCTGCACGCTACCCAGCACAGTAAGACCTCTCACTGTTCCTTGTAGCCTTCCTTTGAAACTGAACCCAAAGTCTCCCCCGCACTACTCCACATCCACAGTCCTCCTCTCTCCTTTTAGGCCCTTGTGTGAAGCCAATCGTAGATTTGGATCTTAACAGGCACAAGTCTCTTGATATGGCCTGGGTCCTGATCTCACAAGCATCCCTGGAGGCAAAAGTTTCAGGTACCAAATGGGAATTCAGAAGAAGCATGGAATATATTCATAGTTACTGAAGATGGGTTTGGTGGCAGGCTCCATGCTAGTTGCTTTGCATATACTATTTAATCCTTTCAACAAGTCTCTGAGGTAGGTTATAGTGGTCCTTGCCTCATTCCCCTAATCCACAAGTCTGAGATTATAAATTGTTTGTCCAAGGCAGGGGTCTTCAAACTATGGCCCGCGGGCCACATGCAGAGGAGTCTGATCCGGCCCGCCAGGTTTTTTGGGCAGTGAGCGCAGCCGAGGTGTTACAGTAGGAATTAGTAGTTCATATAGTCCGGCCCTCCAGCTCTCTGAGGGACCGTGATCTGGCCCCCACTTTAAAAAGTTTGAGGACCCCTGGTCTAAGGTAAGAAGGAATTTGGTGACATTCAGACCTCTAATTCCAATGCCCCTGTTCCATTCCTGTCCGCCTAGCCTGCTTTCTGCATTTTTTTTTTCATAGCTGTGTTTTTTCATTTCATGGATGTGGTCTACCATCTGCAACATAGAAGATGCCTTACAAATATTCATAGAATGGATGCTGAGTGAATAGATAAATATTATACAAATGCCTGTAGGACTTGAGATCCTCACCAGAGAATAAGAGTGAAGTGTCTGAGCCAACTCTGATTGCTCCTGAGAAGGGGAAATGTCCACACATGGAGACGGAGGACCCTCCACATCCCTCTCATTCCCTATTGACAGTGACCCTTGGGTGACTCAGGAATGTCCTCTCCTCACCTAGGCGTTCCACCTCAGACCAGCCTCAGCTTTCTTTTTTTTATTTTTTTTAATATATTTTATTGATTTTTTACAGAGAGGAAGGGAGAGATATAGAGAGCTAGAAACATCGATGAGAGAGAATCATCGATCAGCTGCCTCTTGCACACCCCCTACCGGGGATGTGCCCACAACCAATGTACATGCCCTTGACCAGAATCGAACCTGGGACCCTTTAGTCGGCAGACCGACGCTCTACCCACTGAGCCAAACCAGTTTTGGCAGCCTCAGCTTTCTTGCCAGAAAACCAAGTGTGTTTATAAGAGGCAGGGCTGTGTCCTCCTACAGCTAAAGGCTTGGACCTCCCAGACCTCAGAAGAGGCAAAGTGAAAAGATCTGGAGCATTTCTCCTGCCCCCATATTTGCATTTGAAAAGGAAAATCAACTTCGGGGAAGGTGACAGTGCTGTATATTCTACTTTCATCCTGATAGTCTCACCTTTAAATTGAAAGATCCCCCTTTAGTCTCCTTTTCCTTTTAATACAAAATTTAGCAGTGAGAGGAATTCACTAAAACTATTTCTGGCACAAAGCGGCAGTTATTTGTGTAGATGGCAGGACACTTAACATAATGCAGGCAGAAAATTAGCCTGTAATCACTGCCTTCTTTTGGATCTGCTTTAGATGTAGTTAAGCCCAGGAGATGGCCAGAGAGTATGCCCCTAGGACTCAGCGCCCCCTTCATTTCCTTTGGTTTTGTTGTCTCCTGCAAAGGAAATTAGGGCACTGTGGCTATTGAGGTGCTTCTGTTCAGCCAGGGAGATGCTCACACATACACACATACACAAATGACAGTTAGTGCATATGATTTTGGATGATTTAATGGCTTGAATTATCTTGCAGGTTTGTTGAGAAAATGCCAAGGTTGGCAGAGCCACCCGGGCATCTTCTCCACTGCCTGCCCCTAGCCAGTCCTTACCTGCCAAAAGCAGAAGATAGACTGTGCTCCCCCCTACTGGTCTTTTGTTGGGTCCGGAGAAAAGGGTCAGATGTGTGGCGGAGGCCCAGCCCCCAGATGCTATTATGCTGGAGGAAATACAGCAGGAAGAGGCGTAGCTGGTTCTTTGCTGGTTTCTCTCTCAACAAAGGCTCAACATGTGTATAGAGCTGGGCATGTGAAACCCAGAGTTCCCACTGGAGTCCTGTCTCTATCTAAAAACTTAATTTCCACTTTTAAAATTTCTCCTTCTTCATCTCTCCCTTTTATAAGAATGCAAGCTTTTTCCCGGGGTTGAGGTGCTTCTCATAAACTTTGTACCCATGGACAAGTTCGTCTCTGGCTCTAGATCTTAGTTTTCACGTTGATGAAATGGAAATGTCCCACCCACTCTGAAGAATGGATGTAAGGCTTAAGTAAGGATGTATAAAACTGCTGTGTGACCATGAAGCCTTATGTAGATGTATGTTGGCACAGGTAACATACAGCTTCTTGACATTTAGTCATTTTTAACACATTCTGCTTCTAAAAATTTAATTTAGGGAAGGTAGCACCACAAAATATGTTTCCAACTCCAATGTCAACAGAAGGAAGAAGCAAAGTCACCATGCGTCCCTGTGTGAGCTTTTCTCAGTGTCAACTCCAGCCTTCCACTTAAACATGTGAATCTAGATGATTCTAGAAGGTCTCAGGGGGACTTCCACACAAAGTGAAACATTCACTCCAACAGCCAGACCTAGCTAAGTGAATACCAGCGTGTCCTTGAATCTCTCTAAGAATACTAAAAGCGTTGGAATTGATGACAATCAAGCATACTTCTCAAATTTTAACTTTCTCCTACTTCCCTGATGCCTTTTCTTGCTCACACATAAAGCACAGCTGCCTGGAAGCTTCTCTCTTTCCGACCCCAATGCTCACCTTTCCCCAACAAATCACACCAGTATCGAGTTTTACTTTTCTCCCTCTGTCCTTGTCTTTGTCTCTGCTTTTTCCCCTCTTTCCCTGAGCTGATAGCCTTCCTCTCCCCTCCTCCAGTTCAGTTTTTGCCTAACCTGTCCCAAATTTCCATCACAAATACTTATCCCTAAGATTAGTTTATGGCAAAGGTTGCACTTCTCTTTGGAGGGTAAAGGAAATAAGAGAAAAGGAGATCGGAGTGGACAGAAATAGCATTCTTTTTGTCAAACAAGTCAGGGCGAAAGACTGTGAAGAGTCATGTTAATTATTCTTGTCTCCGTCAAATATGACTGAGGACACCTTCCAGTGTGGTCCAAGATTTTACTCGAGCTTGCCCAGAAGAGTGTCAGAAATGGAATACCAGAACCAAACAGGTGAAAGCAGAGAATGCCACGCCTTTGTCAGTGTGTTGGATGAAAACCCGAAGCAGTGTCTGCCCATGAATATGCATCTTGCATGTGTCTTAGCTATCATCAGCAGCGCTCGGCAGATGGCTGCTATGTATGTTTTGAGATCTGCTGCACACTATACCTGATTGTTATGATGGGCGATCAAGGGCTGGGCAGAAGCTGTCAGAATGATTAACGCATCGTCTGGGGGGAGTGGCAATTCTCCATTACCCTTGGTTCCAGGGCCAAAGGCCATGATCTTATAAAGTCTGAAAGGTAGCTCTAATGAGTAAGACATGGAAAGGGGCTTGACCATCAGTGGTCATTAATGCTCCCCTTCCCAGGGCCATTAACCTTGAGTTCCTTGGTCCAGTCCCAACTAGGTTAATTGCACACCACCTTCTCAAATTCCCTCTTGCCCTGACAGCTGTATGCAGTGTGGCTGTAAGATGATGTTAACGGCATGCATCTTCATGGTCAACCTGAGGATGTTGCCTTCATTATTGACTCTCATATTTTAGCAATTTCATTATGAGCAGGGGGGGAGGTGGGTATGGGGGAGCTTTCAGTGCTATTAAGAAAATTAGTCTTCTTTACCACGCTTCCTTCCTAAATGATGTTCCAGAGAGGCAGATAGGACATTGTTTACCTAAGGGGAGACTGCATGGCTGTATTTCAAGAGTGGAGATAGTATTGTTAATGATGCAGTCCTATTGGTTGTAGTCAAGATAACAAAAGAGGCCACAGTCACCAAAAAGTACAGACTTTATGGTTGGATGCTGACCCATGGCTGATTCTGCTGAGACAGGACTCTACCATCACATAGATCCCTCAGCTATTTCTCATGCCAGGAAACTGTGGCCGAAAACTTGAAAGCTTGGGACTCGTTAGAATCCATCATGTCTTTCATCACTTCATCACTGGTCTCCTCACTGCCCAACGCTGGCTGCTTCTAAAGTTCTCCTTCTTCTTCTACCACCAGCTCCCTCACCTTTCACATGCCTTACATATTCCCAATCTTGGACCTGTCCCATGGCCCTCTTTTGCAAATATTTCTCAGAAAGCTGAGCATGGCTAGAGGTAAAAATCATGCAGCAATGTAGACTGGACTCACATGAAACTCATGGTGTCCAAATGCAGAAGATCTGCAAGGGAGCATCCAAATCCACTCCTTATCTTTGGTTAATTCTCTCACCACTATCCTGCTAAATATTCACCCCAACCCCATACTCTCAGAAAACAATCTATCCCCCCCCCCCCCGCCCCGCTCCACTTCTCTTAGGAAACTGAAGTTGTCAGGCAAGCTCTACTCAAATTTTTAGCCACCTTCCTTCATTACCAAACTCTCTAGATCAGCATCCATTCTATCCCCTCTATCATTTTCTCCACCCAAGCATTGCCTCATAAACAACCTTCTGGTACAGCCAGTACCCTCGCCTCTTTACCTTGCCATCCCCAATGTACTCCATCTGCACATTGCAATTAATTTGGAAAACCCATACCTAATTTCTTCCTAGATTTCCAAAGGCCATGATATTTTTCATCCCAAATTTTGCACTGACAGAATATATTACTCCGTGTTGAGCCAGGATATAAAGTGCAAAGAAGCTTCGGGGGATGAGGAGAAATGAGTTTCACTGCACCGAGGAGCCGGAGACAGCTGACTGCCCTCCCTGGCCACCGCGGCTCCCTCTTGCATAGTCCTTTCCCCGGAATGGCTGGATGTCCTTTATGACTATTTCCCAGGTTTCCCACTCTGGAGGCTCACTGCTATTTCCCACAATCTGCTCCCTAGGAATCCCTCTGATAGTACTACTTTATTTTCAACTGCCCCTATTTTAGAAACTGCTGGAGCTGAGAAACCAATTTCCATGCTTATGCCATAGCATGGGTGGCCTTTAGGCAAGTTGTACACAAGCTGTATGTGTGTTTCATCATGTGAGACCCAGACTCTGCTCAGAGGGAGGGCAATAGGTGGGGCCTGCATTTGGTGGAAACCACCAGCACAAATGACCACCTTCAGTGGATGGAGGAAGACAGGCACTTTTAGAAGCAGATCAAGTGGTCCTTCAATGGAGTCAGGCACAATGATGTGCATGGATGCATCTTACTTGACAACGCCCTTTCAATCCTTCCTGACAACACCCCCTCTCTCCTACCCACTTCCCGTTCCAGGGCCAGGACTAGGGTGAGGTAAATGGGGCATTTGCCTTGATGGAAAATTTAAGAGAGTGCTTTTAAAAACCGGTAATGATGATGATAAAATTTTTTAAATGGAATTTCTTTTAAAAATTAAAACTATTCATAAAAACATAATGAACTACCAAAATTTTGAATAAAGTCAGGATCACTACATTACCATGGTGAGCCATAGTGGAGCCAGAGGCAAGGGGAAAATCAATAATACTGATTGATCTTTTACTGCTAAAATTTTGGTATTTTATTAATCATGAGGTTTTCATTTTTAGCATTCATTTTATTTTTTTTTAGTATTGCATTAAAGTATTATTTTTCATTATCCCTGAGTTATGGCACCCTGTTAAGTTCTGTGCTGAGGTGAATGCCTCACTTGCTCCACCCTTCTCTAAGCCCTGCCCATTCACATACCAACCAGTTGCCACCTTTTCTTGACCAATTGTCTTTGGAATCATCCTTTTCCTCCATACCTGTTGCCACAGGCCCAGTTCATTTCCTCATCCTCTGTTTTTTTTGTTTTGGTTGTTATTGTTTTGCATTCATATAATAGTCCTCTATTTGGTCCACTAATTTCCATAACTACCCTTTTCATATTTCAATCCCACATTTACCACTGTTTAAGACTGTACAGGGTTTTCCAAGGCCTACAGTAAGTAACCTGTGCCTTTAGTGGCCACAGCCTCATTTCTTACCACTTCATCATCCAAGCTCCACAAATAATCCATCAACACTCATCAGATGATTCATTGCATCCAATATCTCACAGCCCTCTGAGCCTTTCATGCTCTCTCCCACATTTTCTTACATTTCATTGAGGCTGTTCTCTCTGCCTTCAGCACTTGTTTCTTCCTTCTTTCTGGAAAACTTGCCCCATCTATAGACAAAAAAAAAAACAACACAAAAACAAACAAACAAAAAAAACAGCCCTGACCAGTTTGGCTCAGTGGATAGAGCATCTTTGGTCTATGGACTGAAGGGTCCCAGGTTCGATTCCAATCAGGGGCATGTGCCTGGTTGCAGGCATATCTCCAGTCGGGGGTGTGCAGGAGGCAGTGGATCAATGTTTCTCTCTCATCAATGTTTCCAACTCTCTATCCCTCTCCCTTCCTCTCTGTAAAAATAAATAAAATACATTTAAAAATAAAAATAAATTTAAAAAAACAAACTTCCCATGGCATTGTAATTGTCTGTTGGTGTATCTGCCTCCTCCACCAAACTCTACAAGTCTTCTCGAGGGCAAGGATACTCTCCCTAATTCACCTCTATATAAAAGGCATACAGCAGGTGCTCAAAACATATTTGACGGTTACACAAATGAATTATGAGTAACTGAAGAAGTGAATTATCATGGTCAGAATGCTCTTAAGTAAGCCTTTATTAAGCTCCTTGCTTTGCAAGGTAGTGTGAAGGCTCTAGTAACCAGTGGTGGCCTCAGCAAATGAGTGTTCGTGGTGAACTCCATGTTCCAGGATCTGTCTGGAACCTGCCTTGTATTTCTCCCACCCAAACACATGCCAGTGGCAGAGCAGAGTAGGGATGCCCAATTTTCATTAAAACATATTCCATTGGTTAGAACTAGCATTTCTGAAATCTCCTAGAAAAGCCAAAAAGCAATTTCTAATGAACGAAAAAACCATCTGGGGTAAAAGGATTGGGGTTGAGTATCATAAAGCAAAAACAAATGTCAATCTCCTATAGTATTTACGGTAGACCCTGGAGGAAGATTAGAGAGATCTTCTGCTTATGTGTTGGGCTGGGCAGGAGAAAGGAAGGGTGGGATGGGCATGGGCAAAGCCTGGCATTTGTTCAAAGTGCTCCCTGTTAGACTCACATAATATAAAAGAGCTGTTTTCACTAGAGTATCTTTAGCCTCTTGTCTCTCTTTTTTATTGTCTTGATAAATTCTTTATTGGGGCAGCTGTCTTACAAAACTGGCCCAGAACACACATAAACCCCTCTGATCAACACTTATAAGCTTGTCCTCCGCACATTGCTCTGGGGCTTATAAATAATAGGGAATGATTAGAAAACAAAGACTGGACTTGCCACAACCATGAGCACTGTCCCACCTCCATTCTCCACTTCTCCAGACGAGCCAGATGGCTGGCCCACCACGTGGTCTAGAAGCAGAGAGGCATCACCTAATTCCCAGCATGGCTCCAGGGCCCAGCACAGGATCAGGTGGGGTCTTATTGGTACCTGGTTTTAAAATCTGAACTCTACCACTCACTTGCTCTCTGCTTTAATAACTCATCAACTTAAATACGCTGAATTCGTGTGTAGTCTACAGGTTAGCCCGACAAAGTGCCCTTTAATCTTATTGGGGAATGGAATTTAGTATGAATTCTCTAGAAGAACATGCCGTGGGTGAGAACATACCATAGGGTGTAAAGCTAAACAGGAAATGTTAATAAAAATTCAATTAATTTAAACTATCCTAGACCAATTGACAATAGAGTACCTGTTTCCTTCCTTTCTTTTTTCCTTCTTTCTTTTCCCTGTTAATTTATTATTTTATTTATTCTTTCCACAAGATGTATGAATACCTACCATGTGCCAAATAGATAATCAATCAAGGATTATGTCCGTACTGACCACCAATGCAGTCCCAATGGCACAGCAGTATCTGGGTAGTAGATGCTCAATACATGTTTATTAAATGTGTCTTTCTCTCCCTGCTTCTCTTTTCTATCTTTTGATGGTAACATAATGTCTTCCTCACTCTATTTACAACAACTGGTAGGGTACTGAGCTCATTATTTGTATCTTTCATTTATAAATTTACTAGTAGACAAACCTTGGCTCATATCATAAGATCCCATTAAGCAAATTAGTCTTTGGTATCTTTTTGTTGTTGTTGTTGAAATGAACATAAGTCTACATAGGTGATGATTCTGTATTATTTAAGAAATCACTGTTACTTTATTTTATTTTTATTTTTGGTGTCCTGGGCATTGCTTAAATTATAACTTACTGGCATCATCCACATGATTCAACCAAGTCAGATCTGTGGTGCAGACTGTTGCATTTGACATTTTCTCAGCTCTCTGTATAGGAACACTCCTCCCCGTCCTATTTTCCATTTTTCATCATCTTATATCCCATTTCTCCAAGGGTCTTGTCCTCAACTAACTGCCATGACACACTTCCCATAATATGCAGGAACTGATAATGATTTAAGTGATTCAACTCCTCCTAGAGAAATGTATAGAGGACTCTCCAAACACAGGAAGAAAAGGCAGTCACAGATACGACCTTAGAAATAATGAAGTAATTATAAACAATAAAAGATAACTGGTAGCTGTGAGTTTCCCCTAGGCCCCACCATTCACACCATGTGGGTGGGCACCTACTCTGTCTACTTAGAAAATTTGAGCTTGGCTTGCCACATACATTCCCTCGTGTTTATGTTGTGCTCAGCTAACAGAGAGGACAAAATAAAAAGCTAATGGAGCCAAGGCCATGGAGGAAGAGAGAGGAGTTCAGGATGCTGCAGGCAGAAGGAGCACTCTGTGCAGAGGGCTTGAAAAGATTTAATCGTGATAGGTTGGGATAATTGAAAGGTGCATGATAGTGATATAACCTATAGAGCAAAGGTAGGCCAAAGGCTAGGAAAGTAGGCTAGGGACACATAAATCAAACCTTTCTGGTAGCACAGAAATGCTTAGACTTTGTCTGACTGAATACCCAATGGTTATATAGTTAGCTCCACGTTTTGGAAACATTGCTCTGGGGCCGTATGGAGGATATGTTTCAGTGGCATAGGGGATGGGCAAAGTGGAGGTAAGGATAACAGGAAGCTATTGTAATAGCCCAAGAATTATATAAAGAGAAGCTAAGCTAAGACAGAAGCATCAGCACTGACAGAAAGGAGATATCTTTGAAATGAAAACTTCAGGACGGATAACTGGTGTAAAGGGAGCTCTGAAGAAAGATGAATATTGAAAAGCTTAGTTTCTGAGATGGGCAACTGAGCAGATGATGATGCTACAGATCAAGAAAAAGGAATCTAGAAGGAAACAGGGTCGGAGATAAAGATGATGGATTTTATATTGGATAGAAAGCATGTGAATCACCTGGTGCCTGGAGAATATCCAGATGACTGACAGCAGACAGTGGATAGGTAGAAATGGAACCCATGGACTAGAGATAAAGCTTTGGGAATTATTACCATACTAGAGGCCTGATGCATGAAGATTCATGCAAAAATTAGGCCTTTCTTCCTCTGGCTGCCGGCTGCCTTCACTATGGCCCTAAGCCACCTTTCTGCCTTCAATACAGCCCAAAGCTGCCTTCTGCCTCTAGCCTTGTTGTGTCAATTTGCATATTCCCTCCTTATTGGCTGTGGGTGCCCTCATCTTTGTTGTGGAGTTATGGTAAATTTGCATATTCTGTCTTTATTAGATAGGATAACATCTGGAAGTGTAGTATCTGAGTACAGATGAAACTGGCAAGAAGAACATATTGAGTAAGGACTGAGCTAAGAGTAAAACCAAAAAAAAAAAAATTAAAAATAAAAATCAACCATTGAAGATGACAATTGGACAAGAAAGGCAGCACCACTGAAGCTGAGGAAGAAGAGTTTGGGGGTGGGGGAGGGGTTAGTTGCATCAGCTATTACAAAGATGTGAGACATAAACATGTTCAGAGAAATATCAGAGAAACTCTGGAAGTTCTTTGTAGTTTTTGTCTAGTAAGAGGTCAAGGATGCTGACTTCAACAAAAGTAATTTCAGTAAAATAGAGGAACAGGGGCCAGATTACAGTTGACTGAGAAGTGACTATCAGGTAATAAGACAGTGGGGGTATAGACTATTCTTTTTAGCAGTCAGGATGATACTGGGAGGAGACAGAGAAGGCAATTATCACAAAGGGACATATGTTTAAGTTTTAGGTTCATCTAAATGTTTAAAAAAAAACTTGATAGTTTGAAAAAAAGTAGGATGAGAAAAAGAGGTCAAAGGGAAAGAGAGATTGGAGACACAGGAGAGAGGGGGAAAGATGAATGGATCAAAGTGCCGAAGAGATGGAACTGGTGGAATCGATGGCAGAAGAGGGAAGAGCAGCCCTTAGTGGGGAGAGGGACACCTCATCCTCTGAGATGAGAAGAACTGAACCACCTGAAGCCATGCATGATGCTAGGCTGTGAGAATGGTTTGGTCTGAAATAACCACAGAGGTAATGGGAGAGGAAGCCCATGATATGTAACAGTGGCCACTCAATATTATAAACTCCCATTTCCCTTCCTCTAACTCATGCTCCCAAGTTTCTCAAAACCCTTGCAGCTGGAGATTCCAAGTAATGTTTAATCCCTATTTCTTCTGATATGACTTAAGACCTGTCCATCCCTTCCTCTCTGCTGTGAGGATAAAGGACTTACTTATCTCCTGGCCTCCCCAGCAAAACCTGAGTCCCTGGTAGAGAATGCAGAACAAGTCCAGTGTCAGCTAAACACACTCTCAGCCACACATTCCCAACCCCTCCCTCCCCCATCAGGATCCATACACTCTGCTCATGAACTCCACTGGGAAACTCTGGGAGCAGCTGCCCAAGCATGGAGAATTTGTCTTTCATCAGGAGCTGCTGTGCCACAGCTCAAGGTACCCTGCCTGCCTTGGCCCCAGCAGTGGGTGAACAGCTTGCTCTCTGCTCTTGACACTACAAGGCCCCTGCTCCAACATAATTAGGGCTGAGAGGCTCACTGTTCCTGAGCGTGGTGGTGATACACCTGACAGTCAGCTGTCTACATGCAGGTGTCTCACAAAATACGTTAATATAGACTGAACACAGCTTGGAAAACAGTAATCGCCATGCAAATGTTAGCTACTATTGTTGTACTGTTAGTATTATTACTCACATATCTGACATTTTAATTAGTCAGTGTGATATACAAGAAGCCTCAGAAAGGGCTGAGGACTGGCTGAAGTCCTGGCACACAGTGGAATTAATATGGTTCTGAATCAAGACTCTATCATTCATTAGTTTTGTTTTCTTAGCCTCAGCTTCTTTATCTGCCAAATGGGTGTGTTAAACACTACCTCAGAGGGCTATTGAAAGGAGTACAATTACTTATATTCATTGCCAACCATCCATCAGCTTAAAACAAATAGTTAAAGTCTCTCCTTTCTCTTTTACATGAAGAAAGTAGTACTGAAATTGTTGGAATAAATGAGTAACGCCGTTCTTTTGGCACCTTACACTTTCTCTCTTGTATTTTGTGATTATGGTTCTCTCCAGTGTTCTTCCCCCTCCTTCATCATCCACTTCAGCAAACACGCGCGCACACACACACACACACACACACACACACACCACTCAGTCAATACATTACATGTTAGGTCCCTGAACAAGTCCAATCTGTAAGCCAGGGCAACCTGGTTTTGTTCACAAGATCAGTCATCTTTTCTGTCCACATTCCCTTCATTTTTCAAAGCTCTAAGCTGCTCCCTTTTGTCCCTGGCCTTCCCTGACACCGTTCTAATAGTTTCCTGGAACCTGAGTGATGTCCGAGAGCCCTTGCGGGGGCGGGCACTGCCACCTGAGGGGCACTCCCAGCGCAGTAAAACTAAGCGGGCCGGCTTCCCCCATGTATCACCCAATTAAATCGCCACACAGTGGCTCCTCAAGGGAACCCTGCTGATGTCAGAGGGAAGAAGAGGCTCAATCACAGCCTCTGAGGAAGCCAGCTCATTGTTATTTATATTATTTATAATACCACAACCTCTGGCTGGCGGACCAGGAAGAAGAGATGCCCCTGTGAAATGCAGTGATCATGGAAATGTCTTAGTTTCAGGAAGCTCCTTGGGATTTCTAACCTCCACTACTTCGGGCAGCACAAGCATGGTCCCGGTGAGATCTCTGAAGAAGCAAATTTTTAAAAAATATATATCTTTATTGATTTCAGAGAGGAAGGGAAAGGGAGAGAAAGAAATATCAATGATGAAAGAGAATCATTGATCAGATGCCACCTATACACCCCACACTGGAGATTGAACCCACAACCTGGGCATGTGCCCTTTATGGGAATGGAACCATGGCCCCCTAGTTGATAGGTCAACACTCAACCACTGAGCCACACTGGCCAGGCTGAAGAAGTAAATTTTGATCTCGCTCCTTTGGAGTCATTGGAGGAAAGAACTCATTCGCAGGCTGATGGCCCTGAGCACACAGTGGGAAGGACAGGTGCTGGGGATCTGTGTGAAGCCAGCCATCCAGAGAGCAGGCAGAACCTCCAAGGGGAACGTCTCTACCCTTTAACCCACAAGCAAAGGCCAGGCTGCCCCAAAAACCCCCAAGCAAGCCTTTGCCATTGAGGCCAGAGTCAATTTATTTATTGTCAGGCTTCTAACACCAACTAACCACAACCGGTTCGGGAGTCCCTAAGAAAGGCAAACTGATTTTAACATTAGCACCTCAACCTGTGTGTGCAGTAATGTGGCACCTGAAACTCAATCCCTAAATGTCATTATACACATCATGTCCCCAGGGTTCTTCTTTGCCTCCACCCTGTGTCCTGGGGCAGCTTTGAGTAGGATTCCCCGTTATATACTCTGCAAACACTAATTCTCAGTAGCATATGTCATTATCACAATGATACAGTTCCTGCCATTATGGTGTAATATCAGTCCCGGTATATGATCAATTCTGCATGGGCAGAGACT
Source organism: Pipistrellus hanaki (assembly GCF_964339955.1). Classification (NCBI taxonomy): domain Eukaryota; kingdom Metazoa; phylum Chordata; class Mammalia; order Chiroptera; family Vespertilionidae; genus Pipistrellus; species Pipistrellus hanaki. Next base: position 15,010,693 of record NC_140521.1, on the reverse strand, counting down.
GTAGCTGACTTCATTGCTCTCTATTCCAACTATCAGGAATATTCTTGGCATATTGCTTGCACTCCATAAATATCAGTTGGATGGGGAATGAATTAAACAAGGAGAAACCTCCTTGGGAAGGGAAATAGACACATAAAACGGAAGGCTATGTTTAGGGGAATCGGAAGATTATTTAGTGGATTAGCCACTCCTGTTGGATTACTGGGTCACAGCTGCTCCCTCTCCCACACCATTGATTAAGAGCTGACAACAAACCGAAACCGGTTTGGCTCAGTGGTAGAGTGTCGGTCTGCGGACTGAGGGGTCCCAGGTTCGATTCCAGTCAAGGGCATATACATCGGTTGCGGGCACATTCCCAGTAGGGGGTGTGCAAGAGGCGGCTGGTCAATGTCTCTCTCTCATCGACATTCCTAGCTCTCTATCTCTTTCCCTTCCTCTCTGTAAAAAATCAATAAAATATATTTAAAAAAATAAAATAAAAAGAGCTGACAACACTTTTGATTTTTCGGGAGTTCACTGAGTATTTATGATGTCCCTGGCCTGATGCTAGGCTGAGAGGATGTGAAATGATGGCAGGTCTCCTGTCATCTCTTGAGCTGTGATTTTCTGAGGGACACGCGATTTCCACTCGGCAGCACATTGTAGCTCAGAAATGGGTTACATGGTATAGATGATACAGGCCGCGGAAGTCTGGAAATGCAAGTGGTGACAGGCATTGCTTTTCTGCTCCTCTCTCAACAGAAGCTTCTAGAATACTGGCTGCTTTCTCTTTTAAGTTCACGGGTCTCTGGCCTTTCCCGTTCCCTCAGGACCTGGCATAGCCTTGCTGCATGCAAATAACCCACCAGCGCTCCCCTGGTACTCTGACCCTGCGCTCCTGCCAGCAGCCATGGGGAGCAGATCTGACTCCCCGGGTGGCAGCCTGGAGGACGGGGGAGCCTTTTGGGGCAGCTTCCACTGCTTCCATTTGCCCAGGCTTTGAACTTTCCAGCCCTTCTGGTTGCTCTGGGTTATTCCACTTTCCTCCTCTCCCAGAGAACCATCTGGTTTCAAGATAGTTGTAATGTGTGCCAGTGTGAGGGCCTAGAGGAGGCAAGATTAATTGCTCTCCAGTTAGAAAAAGGGAAAGCAGTAAATTTTTATGTTTAGAGAAATATGAGCTAGTGAAATACAGCCAGGACACTTTGCCCAGTCTTTTATTCTGGAGCAGAAAATGCCTACCACCGTTAGACAAAAGTTCATTTTCTCAGGCGCCTCCTTGCTTGGGTTTAACTCAGAATCTCAAGTCCCTTTGCCTTGGAAACTTTCTCAGAACCTGGACATGTGGATTGGCATAGTGCTGCTCACCAGCTTTCTGACCTTGAGCCAATCACTGAACAATATTTTAAAACAGGGAAAGTAAGTCTTGCCCTACCCATAGGAGACAAAATGAGTTTTTTTGTTTGTGTTTTAAATATATTTTATTTATTTTAGAGAGAAAAGGAGAGGGAGAGAGAGAAACATCAATGATGAGAATAATTGATTGACTGCCTCTTATACAACCCCAACTGGGGATCCAGTCCTCAACTTGGGTGTGTGCCCTGACCAGGAATTGAATCATGACCCTTCTGGTTCATAGGTCAACTCTCAACAACTAAGTCATGCCGGTTTGGCATGTCAGGTTTATACGTTCACATGAAATGAGATGTAGACATGAACAGGCATTGCCGATAATAAAAGAGATACCCATGTGCAAGGTGGTTGTATTGCTCACAGTGTTACCAGTTTCTCCCTCTAATTCTGTTCTCATTGGCATCACCCCACACAAAACTAGGCGTTTGAGGGAAATGTAAACAAACCTGCCTCAGGGAATTTGCAAACTAAAGGAGGCTTTAAGGATCATTGCATCTTGTGTTATAAATATAGACACAGAGCAAATGCTAAATAATAATGCCCACATATGCTAAGTGTTTGCTGTGCACCCAACTCAGCTCTAACTCTTCCACATGCAGTAGCTCATTTCATCATCAACACCATTCCCAGGAGGGAGACACTAATTAGCATTTTCATTGATAGATGAGGAAACTAAGGTCAAGTAACTCCCTCAAGGTTAGCTGTGACAGTAGTAGGGCAGTGGTCTGCAAACTGTGGCTCGAGAGCCACATGCAGTTCTTTGGCCCCTTGAGTTTGGCTCTTCCACCAAATACCATGTGCAGGTGTGCACATACAGTGCGATAGAAACTTCGTGGCCCATGTGCAGAAGTCGGTTTTCGGCTCTCAAAAGAAATGTCAATCACTGTACTGTTGATATTTGGCTTTGTTGACTAATGAGTTTGCCGATCATTGTACTAGGATCTACACACAAGAAATCTAGTCCTCAATACACTCTTCCCACTAGTACAGTTAATTGCTGCCCAGAAACTGAGGTCCAGAGAGGTGTGGACAAGTTGCCCAAGATCACTCAGCAATTAGGGATCACACACCGGTCTCCTGATCCCTAGGCCAGAGGTCTGTCTGTCTACCTCAGTATTTCCCAAACTTCTCTCATGATGAGAATCACCTGGTGGAGCTGTTAAAACACAGATTCCTGAATCCCAACTAAGAAGTGCTAAACTAGAATTTTTTAGAACATATAGGTAAAATTGCATACCTAACTTAGTGCTCTGTATATAAAATCTATCTTAGAGCACTAGTTAAGTATACAATTTTACCTATATGTTCCCAAAAATTCTAGTTTAGCACTTCTTAGTTGGGATTCAGGAATCTGTGTTTTAACAGCTCCACCAGGTGATTCTCATCATGAGAGAAGTTTGGGAAACACTGGTCTACCTGGACAAGCAGTAAAAGGGTAGAACTCAGATCCTAGCTGGCCATGCAGCAGTGGGAATGTCCTTAGGCAAGTCACTGGCCTACTTCAGATTTGGTTTCCTCATCTAGATAAAACTGTCATCAAAGGGTCTCTTCCTCAGTTTATTGTGAGAATGAAATGAGACCCTATATGCAAAGCACGAGGAAGAGCCTGGCTCTGGCTGCTCAGCAGATTGTAGGCATTAGTTCATATCATGCTGCTTCTTTCAGGAGAGTCATAGAGTGGCTGTGTGGCCATGGGATCCACGGGGCTGGCTGTGGAAGGAGAAAGAGGGAGAGATGCACCAGAAGCCTGTGTTTGCACCAGAGAGCAATAGACGGTCCCTAGGATAAAGATTAAAAAAAAAAAAAAAAAAAAAAACTAGCTGAAACCGTTTTGGCTCAGTGGATAGAGCTTTGGCCTATGGACTGAAAGGTCCCAAGTTCGATTCCGGTCGAGGGCATGTACTTTGTTTGCGGGCACATCCCCAGTACGGGGTGTGCAGGAGGTGGATGATCAATGTTTCTCTCTCATCGATGTTTCTGACTCTCTATCCCTCTCCCTTCCTCTCTGTAATAAATCAATAAAATATATTTTAAAAAAAAAACTAAAATAGAGGGAAAAGGTTAGAACCACATACAAGCCAACCCATTATATCTGCTCTCTCATCTCAACATTTCATTCATTCCCTCTCCCTTCAATGGACAAGGAACTGCCTCACTCCTCAGGGGACAGCATTGGCCCACCCCTCAGGTACTGCCTGCCCCTCTCAGCTTCCTGGTCCATCCTGTGATGGTTCTGACAGGCAAGTGTGGTTGGCCAATCAGCTGTCACGGCACAAGGATCCAGGCCAGGGAAGGAGAGCCTGCTCGCTCCTCCCGAGGGAGCCCTGGAGGTATACAAACTTTCGAAATTGCTTCTGCCTACTCAGATCGCTCTCCCTCTGTTAACAACCCCACAGACATCTTGTCTATGTTTCATAAATAAGCTTCTCTATTTATTCAGGGGAGTGAGTTTGTAGCTATTATGATTCAAATGACATTGACATGATATTTTCTCTTTCTCCCCCCTTGCTATTGAATCGGAAAAAGAGAATCCATAGGGAAAAAACATTCACAAAAACCCAAAGCAATTACTCTGCATATCGGTCCATGAAATAAATAAATGTGTATGCCAACTCTCTTTTTTTTGGGGGGTGGAGGTAAGGGAACTGATACATAATTTAGAAATTGTGGCTGCTTCCTGGTACCCAGAGCTGCAGCTGGCATGTACTAACGGGAGTCACGTGCTGCATTCATTAAGGCACCGAGCAGCGTTTTAATGCCTCAGCCGTTAACATTATCTGCAAGAGGGGCTGCGCACACAGTCAGATCCTGGGGATGTCAATCACCCCATTACACAGCGTCAGTTGCGTCATATGGGGTGTTACTTCTCATTAGGTTGTCTGAGTCAGCCAGTCAGTCAGATGTGACTGAGCAGATGGGCAATAGGGGAGGCAGGCAGAGTGTGGGCTGGGCAGGAGGTGCAGCAGCCAGCCCAGTGAGCACTGCCCCTCGGAGCCCTTGTGTTAAATGCCTGTCCTGATAGATCAGCTTAGCCTTATCCTGGCTCATCCCTTTCCCCAACTGAGCTCACCCCCAACAATCTGAAGGCCTGGCTCCAAAGTGTCCATAGAGTCTAGGATGTCAGTGCTGGGCCGGAATCTTCCCTGATATCTGGCTCCACAGCAGAGGAAACATGTCAGAGTGGCTTCAGAAGATGTCCCTACCCAGTCTGTCCACACTCAGGGGCCCCCTGGAGTGGCTGAGTCAGAGGTGACAGACTCTCCAAGGGCTGCTGAGTCATTTGGCCTCATGGCTTTTAACTTTTTGACTGTGACCCACAGTAACAACTTTATTTAAATCACAACACTGCATGGACACACACACAGACACGCCACTGCCACTGAAGCAAAATGTTCATAAAATATCCCTCCCATGTGTCGTGTACTTTGATTATTCTATTCATATTTTAAAAGCACAGGTGGAAGCCAGTGCATTATTTCATAAAGGGTTGCAACCTGCAGTTTGCATAGCATTCTTTTGGGGTTTTGCCAAGAAGCAGACCTGTCCTGAGGGCAGGCACTGATCTTGACAAAACAGCACACAAACATAGCGGGCAGGGGGAAGGGAGCTCTCTGGATGGCCAGTTCCAAGTGTAAAGGCAATACCAAGAGGCAGTGAGGGGGGCTGCGGAGTCCAGAGCACTGCTGGTGGGAGCTGGGGCCCCAACTTGCTGTGGGAAGCAGAGTTGTTTATATTTCCCCATGAGATGGGGCCCTCTAAGGGCATGTTTGTTAGGCTCGCAGGCTTCTCCAAGTTACAATTCATTTCCCCTGTTTTCTCTGTTCCTCCTCCTTTCCCCCTAGTTCCCCTTACTTTTCTTTTGTATTTTTAAGTAATTTTTAAAATATTTTATTGATTTTTTTACAGAGAGGAAGGGAGAGGGATAGAGAGTGAGAAACATTCATCAGCTGCCTCCTGCACACTCCCTACTGGAGATGTGCCTGCAACCAAGCTCTTGACCGGAATCAAACCGGGGACCGAAATCAAGCCAATGTTCTATCCACTGAGCCAAACCAGTCAGGGCCCCCTTACTTTCTTTTGCCTCCTCCTCTACTCACTCCTTTGCCTATCTTTACCAATACCAAAACATGTTCCTTAAATATATTTGACATTTTCTCATTCCTCATTCACAAGCTGCTAAAGAAATTCTTCAAAGTCCCTGCAGGCCAGAAACCTAACAGTCGAGTTGTGATCCATGTAGTGTGTGTGTGTGTGTGTGTGTGTGTGTGTGTGTGTGTGTGTGTGTGTGTTGAGCTGGAGAGCAGGCGATGATTCCATCCCAGCTATAGGAGAAGTTGAGAGTGTGGCTTTGAGAGAGGAATAAGCCTGCCAATCCCCCACACTAAGGAAATAATTTAAAACGAGAGAAGAAATCATTGCTTTGTTATTTTGCTTTCAGAAAAGCTGTCTCCCTTCTAAAGATATTAGTTTTACGTTAGATTCTATTGCTCTGTCAGCATCTGTGGTGAGTTGGAGCTGTGATACGAAAGAAGGAAGAAGGATAGAGAGCTAGAAACATCGATGAGACAAGATCATCAAATGGCTGTCCACTGTATATCCCTACTGGGGACGAGCTTGCTATCCTGGCATGTGCCTGACCAGGAATCAAACCAGAGACCTCTTGGTTCCTGGGTTGATGCTCAACCACTAAGTCACACCAGCCAGGTGAATCTTCACAATTTCTTAAGCCTTATGCCACCTACATGTCTATTTTTATAGGTCCTAGGACAGGTTCTTTAAACTCTCAGAGAGTAAGTTTCCTCTGCTACTAATTGAAGGTAATACTAGTAATAATAATTATTGCTGCAAGAATTAAATGAGATAGAATTTGCACAAGGTCTGGCCCTCAGAAAGTGCTAAGTCATGTATAGTCCATACCACTTCTTCACATTTCCTTCTTGGAAGGTTTTCTCACTCTTTTCCTGCCCTCTTCCTTGCTCCCTTTCTTCCTTGCTCTCTCTCCTTTCATGAGCTTAATCCTTGGCTCTGGGGGCTGGGCACCCTCTGAGCAGGCATCTGGTATACCCGTGATATCTGAAGGCAAATAGATTGTGCACCTGCTCTCCTGCTGCTCTGAGTGAAGCCCCACTGGGCGACAGCACCTACCCCGAATGGAGGTCCTAAGGGCCATGCCCCTGGTGGTCATCAGCCATCTGTCTGCTATTAGCGCCCATCAGGGCATCCTGTTGTGGCTTTGGAGGGCAGAGAAGGGCTTTGTGGCTCCAGGAATAACAAGGCCCAGGAATAACAGCCCCTCTACACGGACCTGCAGAGACATGCTTTCTGAGTTGTTCAGGTGCATTCAGATGGGAGTATCCAGTCCTGTCTGCCCATGCTAATGAAGGCCTGGCTTGGGATTATGAGAAAGAGACAGTGTCCACCGTGGAATTCGATAGAGCATTGACTTTCAAATCAGAACTTAGGCTCTGCTCTGCAAAATCACAGCACCCAACTAGCCTTGGTTTAGGGCACAGGTCCCAAGGTAAGGCTTTGGGACATGGGACAGGAGGTCCCACGCAACACAATGATTTTCCATTATGTATCGAACATGATGCAGTAAGCTGGCAACATGGGCAAATCATAGGCATCTCTCTTGATGGCCAAACCCCACTGTCATACCGTCCTGCTCCTGTAGGTCTGTGATTCAGAGTATAGGACCCATTGGATTTTTCTCAGATTTCAGATGGATTCAGAGATGAGAGTTCCAGTCTGCAATGCAGAGAAAAAATGGGTGGGGCCTGAAGCAGTAAATGTGTCTGGTAACACTGGTCCCAGAGAGGTGAGGATCCAGCAGGCCACCCATGGGTGGGGTCATCTGTTGGCAATTCATCCCTGAACATCTGGACCTTGACATCCAGCTGGGATGCGTTCAAGGAACACAAACTCATTTATCAGCCAGCAGAGCGAAGCCCCTTGAGGAAAGTGATGTCACCGTGCAGTTGTTGTCCAACACACACCAAATCTAAGCCAAAGTCATGTGGGGTCATGCATTCTCAGGGATTTTTCCACCACTAGGGGAAACTGGGAAATGACAAGACCCAGAGCAGTGTCTGTGTGAATGTGTAATTCCCACATAGACATTAATGCTATTCTTCCCTGAATCAAGGTTGTAGAACCACTAGGTAAAGATGACCATCAGAGGCCTTGTCCAAGGGGGCCATCAACCCAGTATGACGGGTTCCAGGGCTTGGGATTTTTAGGGAAATTATTTGGCCAACCTTTTAAGCATGACTTGAAGCCGCCCTGACCTGCCTCAGCCCCGACTGGACATGGATGGGTGAAACCCTGCCAGAGATTCCCATGGAATCTGGTCTTTGCTGGTGGGGGGCAGCTCAACCAGCACAGCTGGATCCTAGGGCACCCACAAAAGATGTCTCTGATTTGTGAGCCTGTTTGGGGTGTCACAGTGCCCGAATCTGTAGGACATCTGCCAAGTGGGGAGGAGGGAAGTGGGCAGTAAGGGAAAGAAAGGCGAGTGACAAAGAGGAGGGAGCTGGTGAGAGGGGGAAAATCTAAGATAGAGGGATTCCAGCTGGAGACTTAGGTAAGGCCTGTGGTAGGGTTCTGTTATTCACATGCTGTGAAATATACACTCAGGGAGGAGACAGCTGCCAGAAAGGACTGATTTAGTGATGAATTTATGATGTGGCCTTCCTCTTCCTTCCCGCAGACATTGGCAATGATGACGTTCCTCTTGACAAATACTTCCCAGGTATCCTAGAGTCCCAGGCCTCTGCAGGGGTCCGCAAGGCTGGTTCTCAGGAGGCTGTTTCATGCTGCGGGGCCTTCAAGCACTTGCTTTCTGCAGACACTTCAATCAAGAACCAAGGGGCCAGCTTCCCTGGTGCATCGCGCATCCTTCCTCCTCCCTCTTCCCCGGCCCCTTCCTCATGCGCTCAGTGGAGTGCTCATCAGCTGGGCTCCAGAGGGAGGAACACGCTGTCCTAAAGTGGGAGGCGAGACGGGAAATTGCCTAGAAAGCCAGGCACCACGCAAACAGCATTCGGAAAACAAGAGCTGTTACTTTAATTATGGCTCGTGCTGCTTGCTGTCTCACCACAGCCTTTCTCACACGTTCATCAGAAACCTGGTGATAAATCACTCTGTGGAAGCCAGAAGCTGCCAGAGCCGCTGCCTCCAGCTCTCTCCTCTCTGCTGCCCAGGCTGTATTCTCCTGGAGCCTCTAGGATTGGGATTCCAAGCCTATGTTGAACGGAGCCTGGAAATCAGACTGATGCCCCCAGTGTGGCTTTCACAGAGACAGCTTTAGCAATGAAGAATGGAGAGTATGTGTAAGTGTGTGTACGAGTCAGATTTGCAGCTAAATGATAGCCTGCACATTGGTGTGTTAGACACTTTTCTGACACTGACTCTTTGATGTTAGTGGTGAATAATAATAATAATAATAATAATAATAATAGTGTCATTATCATACAATGATATATATTAGCAGTTGTTATTTACTAAATACTTGTTATATGCATGACCAAATACACTGATCTCCAGTGTTCAGTCCTCTCACCACTCAGCCAGGTACTGAATATTATTTGCATCTTTCAGCTGTGGAAATTGAGGTTAAGCCTTTTGTCCCAGATCACACATGGAGGGTAGAGCTGAGGCCCTAACCCTGTCCTGTGCCCACACGGTGTGCTTGATGATCTCTTGGTGATGTATGTGCTCATGCTCCAGGGATCCTGCCATATGCACTTGGTGGCATCAGAGACAGATGCCAAGGAATTGTGGGTCAAGGGCAGGGTCCATGCTCTTGGAACAACCTCCAGCTGCTTTTCCCTGAGAGATGGTGGTGCGATTGGTGGAGAGTGCTCCTAGTCCCCACAAGTTGCTGGTGAGGGTGGGTTTCTTGCATTGTCCCGAGATAAAGAATTTTCTGAGACTCGCACAGGCGAATGAGTATGGCAGAAAGCTTTCTTTCTATGGAATTAAACACCTGAGTTTCCAAGGTCCCATTTCCCTCTGTCCCACCACAGAAGAAGTGTAGCTGCTACTTCAATAGGGCTAGAATTAAAGTGGTCTCTGTTCCAGGCTGGGACACAGTCCACTCCAGCATCAGATTAGCTTAGTTCATGTTTCCAGCTGCAGCCCATTAGTCTATCGCATGTGGTGTCCATAGGGCTACATGGCTAGGAAGGGCACACAGGTGAATGCAAGGAAGCCACAAGAGCACCAAGAGCCAAGAGCACAAACTCCTTTGTTTGGGGGGTACGTATCACCAAATTTTTATGGGCTTATAGTGGCCCTGCTCCCCCAACCTCCTTACCTCCAGCCAATTATCCCTGTTCCCAGATTCGGCAGCAAGCACCTTCTCTATGTTACCCCAACTTCAGTGTACATATCCTGTCTTCCCTTTGTTCAGTCCTTTCCCCTAACAAGGAATGGACCAGTGCTTCCTGGTGAAGTGGCCCGGATGGTCATGCTTATAATGCCTGGCCTTCCCTTGGCTCCTTTCCCATTATTAAAAAAGAGTTAATCACAATGGTATCATTAGCACAAGATTGAATATTGGCACTGGGAAAGGACCTCAGGCACCTTATAATCTTTTTTACAACCTTTTTCCACAAGAGAAAGCCCAGCCTCAGAGAGGTAAAGTCATTGACCTCAAAGCACACCTAGACCCAGCACCCAGTTTTCTGAGGCCCTGGGTTGCAATTTCTCTACTGTGTTTGAAGAGGATGGGGAGAAGTTTTTGAACCTTTGAAACAGTTAGTCTCTTCTTTCTCATGCCTTTCCTGGTGAGCAGGTAAGTGGCCCTTTGTAATTCAAGGTTAATCTTTGATATCACTGTGTTCAGCTCAAAGGCAGGAGGCTTCTGGCTCCCAGGTGCCTGCCCCAGGGGAGGTGGTCCCGCTGGCAGAGCCTAGTGGAAATGGCTGTCCACTGCTGGGAAGGGGAGGAGGCCTGCCTGGTGTGGGCCTTGATGCAGAACAAAAGGAAATCATTGAAATGGGGGTGGGGGAGGGAAATCCCTCAACAGAAAAGGTAGAAACTCTACACCAAGGAAGAGAGAACTCAGGATGAAGGAAAGCAGCATTTGGGTGGCCATCTTCCATCCCTCTTCTCTACTAAACCTAATTCACTTCAAAGCCCAGTTTTTACCCTACTTTCTCTGTGCCTGATCCAGTCCTTACCTACTTTGTTGTTGTGTTCTTAAAGTGAGTATAATTTATATACAGTCAAATTTAGCGCTCTTAGTGTATAGGTCTATGTGTTTCAACAAACCTAGTCATGTAACAATCTTCTTAATTAAGATATAAGATGTTGCATCAATTATAAATTTCCCTTGTTCCCCTTTTTGACAGTTCTAACCACCATCCCCTGTTTTCTGCCGCTATATTTTTGTTACTAGTGGAAATGGGGTCCTTGCAATATCAGAGAAAAATATTTTCAAGGACCTACAAGGAAATATGAGGTTTGCTTGTAAGATTTATTTGGGAGAAAATAGAAGGCTGCTGCGCCCAGGTGTTCAATACCTTTACCCCAGGCTAGACTGACAGGCCTCTATGCTCACTATCTTGGCTCCTACTGCTCATGCCTCATAGAAGCAGCCTCCCCCCACCCCTCCTCTCCTGCTCCCCCTGACAATCCACTACATGGGGAAAGGGAGAGGGATTGATCCCCTTAGTGGGACAGTGCTTCAATCCCCTGGAGTATATGAAGCTGCAGGCTTATTCTCCCCAGTTGATTATGCTTAATCATGTCTGATTCCCTTTCCTCTCTTGTTTATTAATATCAATTACCTACACTAACAGTATTGCCCTTTCAAGAGTGTGAATGGAATCAAACAGTATTTAAGCCTTCAGATCTAGCTTTTTTGGCTCCATATAATGCATTTGAGGTTCAGTCACATATTGTGTGCATCTCTAGTTCCTTCTTTTTTAATGCTGAGTAGTATTCTATTGTGTGGATGGTACCTTAGTTTTTTTTAATCTACTCACCAGCTAAAAGACATTTAGGCTTTCCAATCTTGGGAAGTTATTAATCAAGCTTCTACAAATATTCACATGCAGGTCTGCATTTGAACTTCTGTACCCCTATTTCTTGGGCTTGCTGGGGTTTAAGATACGGATATATTGAACTTGGACCTCTCTGTGTTTTATCTCACATCGCTTAAAGTCAGTTCCATAGATATTGTTTTTTAGGGTTTTTTTTTTCTATTTATTTTTAATCAACCAAAAATTGTTGAGTACAGGTAGGTGGTAGGCACTATACTGGCATTGAAGACACAAAGATCAGTGAAATGCTTGTCTAAGATTTTTATATGGCATCCAACTTGCTGATTGAGTGGTAGGCATTGTACTTTATCATAGTATGGAGTTGGGACGGTAATGCACTGGCCAAGCCAGGACATATTGGCACAGGATCGGCTATAAACAACCAACAGCTTGATTATTTATAAGCAATAAAACAGTGATCATCTGAAGACAAACCCATAGATTCTGACTCATAGGCATTTCCTCACTCAGATGTGTGGCAAGAGCAGACTTTGCAACCCATACCCTCATCTTCACAACTTCCCTCAGACTTTAAAACATCCAGAGGAAACAATCTAAAATATTAGATAAAAATAATATATTATACTGACAGTTTTCTCTGTGTACAAACTTAAAGAAGCATAGTCACAATGTTTCCATAACATAAGGGCTTCTCGTTCAAGCTCCTGATACCTTAATATCTTCTGTAATATCATTGCTCAGCCAGTGGCTGCATTTCCCCAGTGAGATCAAACTCACCAAGCTAACCATCTCAATGAATCAAGCACTGTATTTCAAGTGGGCCATGCTTTATGGACCTTCATGATGTGTTAGAACTTGTGCTCCATCATCATCATCATCATCATGATCATCATCATCATCTTCTTCATCATCTCTCCTATAGATAATATTGAATAGTAGGAATCTTTTATATTAAGTCAGTATTTGTCACTCTATTACTTCATTGATTGATCTTAGGTTTGGTCTTTGGGGCCATTCAAACTAAGTGGAATTTCTATGAGACATTTCAAAATATCCCAGTGACTATATCTTCTTTCAGTCTTTTCCTCTCTAGGCGGAAAGCTAAGTAAGCTCCCCGATTCCTTCTGGTACTTGTGATAAGAATCATAGGCCTATCATCTAGTCTATTCATCATGTAGAGCACTCGGACATGATTCTGTTTGCCCAGGAATCCCTAACTGCTTGTAATGCTGCAAATGTAGTTTGTTGTGGCCTCTGTTGGTCTATTAGTACAGCCCCATATATCAACTCCTGGGGAAGTTATATTGCAATGATGATATATTATGCCTTTTTAGAAACTAAAATTTCTAAGCTTTTTTCACATTCTACTACTGAGCCTTGTTTTCTTTAACTGCTTTGAGGTCATTGTTCCTTTTTTATTAAACCCGACCCACTTCCGACATTTGCCAACCCTTTGAAATTCAATTCTATCATGATATTACTTATCTATTCCAGCTTTGGATCAAGTGAAATTGTGATCCCTGTGCCCACTGCATTTTTATCTAATTCCGATTTTTAAAATGTTAAACAGGATAGGGTCAAGGATGCAGACCTTCCTTCAGGTTGACAGGGATCCAATATTCAGAACACTATGCAGACTGTCATTCATTCAAGTACCAATCCACTCAACACCAGGGATCACCCTGAGGACTCTGGGAAATGTCCTGCTAAAATATAAAAAGTGATGGCTAGCAAATTTTCCAAGTAACTTATTATAAAAAGGATGTAACGTTGGACTGCTTGAGCTGTGTCATAGTGATTCAATGCTTGCTTATAATAAGGGCTGTTTTCCTCCCTACGTGCTCATAATCGTCCTATTAACAATTTTTTCAATAGTCTGTTTTCTTAAAAGCAGGCACTGTAACAGCTAAAATTCTGAATATTCTGGATAAATATGGATCATTTTTTTGTTCTCAATCACCTTATAGATTGGCATAGAATGTAGGGCTTCAATGATGTATATATGAACAAATCTATAAGATAGTTTAAATATATATACTTGGGAGCCACCAAAACCTTTCAGAACCTGGGTGGTGAAACTGTACCGAAGTAAGTACAGGAGGCTCCCTTGCTGGAGCCTGCAAGAGGCGTGGGGCCTTTGATATTAGTAGATCCAGAAGAGCAGCTATTTGGCTAACTCTTATGGTAGGTAGATAGGTGACCTATGCTCTGTGTGGGATGCTAATGCATGATACAGTGCTGACATGTAACTGGATGGAGAGGTGACATTCATATTATCCCATGCAGCCAGACTAGATGCCTTTACACACACACACACACACACACACACACACACACACACACACCACTATTACTAAGTCTGCAAGCTTTTGAGACTCTTCCTCCATTCTTCTCAGCCTCTTTCCCTATCACAGAGGGCCAGCTTTCCCCATGGAAGCATTCCTTCAACAAAATCTTAGACCCTAACCAGATTCATGGTTCCAGTCCTTTATGGGAAGGCTCTCAGCAAAGTTTTAGCTCAAAGGTAGAGGTCTAACTTGGTGGTCCAAGAGTCTGATGGTGGAAATTTCCACAGCAGCCCAAGCACAGAGACACTTGAGAGCCCATGGGCCTTTAAATGCTGTACAGCCATCTCTTACTCTGCCTTGTTTGTCTGCAAAATAGCACCTTCTTGCTGCTAATCTTGGACCAAGACCAAGCCTATGCATGCCAAGGGCTGGCTGCAGCTGCTGCATTGCCCTTGAATATTTCAACTCCATTGCTGAGCCTCTACTGACAGCACCTGATGCCTGCACTGGCCCAGTGGCTGCCACACAGAGATTTTGAGGCTTGCTGAGCCTCTGCAAGGGAACGATCATGCTTTCCTTGAACAACACACACACACACACACACACACACACACACACACACACACAAATGAGAAAATTTATTGTCTGCAAGAGTATCTGCAACAGTGCATCTTGTTTTTGGGAGACAGGCTGATTAAAAATATTAAAGATTGTGATGTCCTGCTCCTCCCTGGGGCCCCCCTGTCTTCTCGTCTCTGTGTTTATCTTTTGCTGGAGGCACATATCGGAGCTTAAGGCTGACAGTTTCATTTAAAATTATTTAGATGATGCCAAACACAAGATCTGTGTACAGGTGATTTTTCTTCTCTCTGTGGCCCCGGCTTATTACCAAACCGGGATGTGGCAGCAGGCTGCAGATGCCATTAATTTCCAAGGCTCCGGTTTGCACTTGCCTACTTCCCACTCCTTCCCCCAGCACTCCATGCATCCACACTGCCCATGGAGACGACTTCCTCAAATTTATAGCACCTGCAAATTGTGTGCATCCTCGGATGGATGTAAGTGTGCTGCCTCTGCCTCCCAGCCTCCACCCTGGCTCCAGAAGCTGCAATGAGCTCTGGACTGTGGGCGAGACATAACGGAAGACATGGCATGGGCGTGCTGGAGGAGCAGTTGCCATTGCCACATGTGTCCTTCTTGATGCAACAATGAGAGACGAAAGGAAAGGTTCTTGTTGTTGTTAATCCTCACCCGAGGATATTGTTCCATTAATTTTTAGAGCAAGAGGGAGAGGGGGAGATAGAGAAAGAGAAACATCCATGTGAGAGAGACACAGCTATATTAGTAGGTTGCCTCTTGCAGGTACCCCGACCAACTGCGGCTGGGAATCGAGCCTACAACCAAGGTACATGCCCTTGACCAGAAGCAAACCAGGAGCTTTTGATGGGGAAAATTAGACCTTTTTGGGGGGTGGGGGGGTGGGGGGGGTAGCAATCTGAATATGCACCAGTAACCTAATGCATATTCCTGTTAGCCTATAGTCTAGTCACTGCAGTTCTCAGGCTTCCTGACACTCTCTCTACTGAGCCAAACCAATGAAGGTGGAAAGTTCTTGTTTTTAAGAGAGTAAAAGAAGAATCCTCTCAGAGGGGAGCTGAGGGGTGTCCATAAAAAGTCAAAGAAAGCCCAAACCAGTATGGCTCAGTGGATAGAGCGTCGGCCTGCGGACTGAAAGGTCCCGGGTTCAATTCCGGTCAAGGGCATGTACCTTGGTTATGGGCACATCCCCAGTGGGGGTGTGCAAGAGGCAGCTAATCGATGATTCCCTCTCATTGATGTTTCTAACTCTCTATCCCTCTCTCTTCCTCTCTGTAAAAAATCAATAAAAAATATATATTTTTTAAAGTCAAAGAAAATCAATGTGTGATTAGAGATGGTACAACAGGTAATGCAGAAAGACTCCCAGATGGAAATCATGAGATACCACCAAGGGAAGTGCAGAGCTGGGAAGGAGGGAAGAGACGGGTGTTTCAGGCCAGCACGCTATCCCCGGCCCACTACTGCTCATGGGAGCTGCTGGTCAGGTCACTGTCAAGAATCCAGAGAACCTATGCTGACCCCAGGCCCTCCAGCCCTACCCTGAGGCCAGGAAGGAGGAACACTCACCTTCCTGGCAGCCTGGCTAACACAGGTGTCACAGTGATCACACTCCTCATTAGGCAGGTATTGGGAGAGATTGTTGGGTAGACACTAGAAATGGCACATGTGCCCTAGCCAGTTTGGCTCAGTGGATAGAGTGTTGGCCTGCAGACCAAAGGGTCCTTGGGTTTTATTCCGGTTAGGGCACACACCTTGGTTGCAGGCTCCTCCTCGGCCCAGGCCCTGGTCAGAGCTCAAACAGGTGGCAACCGATCAGGGTGTTCCTCTCACGTAGATGTTTTTCTCTGACTCTCCCTCTCTCTTCAAACAAAATGGCACAAGGTTTGTGTGTTCAGTCTGTACTGGGTGGCTGAGGTTATGCAGCATTAGACGCCTCCGTTCACTTCAATGCATATTCTTACCACCATATAAGCTACCACAGTGTCAGGAAAGTGGGGTTGCTCTCCAGCCGGCCTGGGGCCATGCTGATTCCTAGGTGAACACTTTTTCTTCCTTGTGCTTTTGTTTTTTGAATAAAACTTGCCTTTCCCTGTCCTTGTCTCTCTCCCTCTCTGTGTCCACATCCTCCTCTGCCACTAGAAAAAAAGCAGTTTGTGCTCTTCATGCATAAAAACTACTCCCAGATTTTCTGTGGGATTATTAGCTGGCTGCTATCCCTCAGCCTTCTGACAATGAAAGCACTGCAGTTACTCCCCATCGCTGCTGATAAAGGAGCCTCCTCTCTTTGAAAGCAAGTATTGGGGAGAAGCGGAGGTGGGGTTTTCTGCAGAATGCATTGTGGGGTTTTTGTTTGTTTGTTTGTTTGTTTGTTTGTTTTTAAATATATTTTATTGATATTTTTACAGAGAGGAAGAGAGAGGGATAGAGAGTTAGAAACATCCATCAGCTGCCTACTACACACCCCCTACTGGGGATGTGCCTGAAGGTACATGCCCTTGACAGACTTGAACCTGGGACCTTCAGTCCACAGGCCGATACTCTATCCACTGAGCCAAACCGGTTAGGGCCAGAATGCATTGTTTTTCCCTTGATTTCTCGTGTCTGAAACTAGGTCTGCTTCCCATGTGCACCTCTGAGTGGAGACCTCACCTGAGTTCTAGGAGTTCAGGGCTGATGCATGGAGGGTCTGTCCTTGGCCAGTGGTCCTGAGAACATGTTTTGGGCAACAACAAAGGCTCAGAGATTCAGAAAACTCCCATGTTCCCCAATTATACCTGCTTTTTAGACAGAGAGCTCCACTAAGGTATGGAAATATGATGGAAAATGGTCCTGAGAGAGCTGGTCCCCACATAAAAAGAAATCAGGGTCCTGTGAACCTCATCACTCAGGACATTGATCCTTGCACTTCCAACGGGGATCCGAGCCACAGAGGGATCTGTCTGTCTATTTGTTTGTTTATCCTTAGTGGGCACTGGACCAAGAAGTAGCAGTCACAGTCATCTGGGTGATAAAGATCCTACCCCAGGCATCACAGGGACCTGGTCAGCCTGCCCTTACGCACAGTCTCTGCTGAAGGGGGAGAATTGGAGGGGGGGGGGGGGGTGATGTCTCTCAAGAATCTCAGAGCTAAGGAGTTGGGCTCACACCACGGATCATACTAGCTGGATAGCCATGGGGAAGCCAAAAAGGCCCTCAAGCCTCGTGTGTGCAGAGATGAAAACAAATGCCTATGCAATAGTTTTCCTTCTGCAGTGCCTACTAAGCCAATGTTCTCATGTATTGGCTTGGCTCGACTGAAGGCGGTATCCTTGGCTCCTTCCTACAAAGGAGAGCACACACGTGGCCTGGACCAGCTCCTTTCAATCCCGCACACCACTAAGAATGTGTAGCCCTCTGCCCAGGCCCTAGGCTCCAGTGGAGGAAACGTCTCTCCCTGAGTCAAAGAAGGAGAATGCCTTCAGAGGGGGAGCCCACCTGAGACCACCGATGGACTGTGGGGTGAGCAGAGACGGCGTCCTGGCCATGGAAGGCCTGAGAGGCAGCGGGGCCCACAGGCTGGGCAGCTTCCGAGGGCTCGGGCACAACAGCCGGCTGGGCATCCAGGCTGCTGCCAGCGGAATGAGTTTCCATTTCTCAGCCCATTAAGCTCAGGAAACTCCAAACATTCAAAAGCCTTTAATGGTGATAAACCAGCGTCAAGCCCACCATTCCAAACACACACACCCCCACCCCTTCCCAATGAAGCTCTACCCCAGCTCCAAAGCCGGGGTCCCCGAATTCTTCTGACTGAATGAGGGAAGGATTATATGGGTGCAGAATTAAGTGACGGCACCAAAGCCCAGGTGAGTGGAAGTGGTCTATGCCTTAGGCCTTGCTGGCCATTGGCCACAGACGTGGAGATTCTAGAAGGTTCACACCACAGCAGCAGCACGCACATGCCCCTCCACTGCACGGTGGCTGGGAGCCGAAAGACATGCTCAGATAACCCCAAATGCCCCGGGGCCCCCCGTGCTGCTGCCTCTCACCCATCTTTCATGCACACTGCCACCACATGCCATTAGAGTTCATTTCCTACCCTGCTGTGACCTCCGTGGCCCCAGATCAACGATGCTCCTTATGGCCGGTTCTGCTCTCCCCTCTCTTCCTGTCCCTCAGAACCCATTGTAACTCACTCCTCCCTCCTCAAGCACATGGAGTTCACAGTCCTGCCCCCAACATGCCTTCTGTCCCAGCCAGGCCTGTCTCTTTAAGAATGCCCAAGTGCACGTGTCCATTGGTGACTTTGCATACCGGAGTCTTCTGGCCTGACGTGGCTTTCCTCCATCCACACTCAGTCCTGCGTGGGGCCCATCCCTCCTGCCTGAAGCCACCTTCTCTCCTCTGCAAAGCCTTCTCTGAAACACCATTCCACAACGATTTCTCCCTTGCCTGCTCCTTTACATTATTTCTGCACTGCACAGTTAACACCTGATGGTACATTCTCCTCTGGCTCTCTGTACCAACTAATGCACTCCTTAAACATCTCCAGAAAAGAAACACTCACCTAGCAAACTCTGTTTTATGTTTCACCACCAGGTTTGCAAACACATACCTTGGCCCTGTATATCTCCCTCAGCATCACCTGGTTATGCCTGTAGTTCCATATAGCTGGCACTCAGCACATGCTTATAATAGAATTATTGCTAATTGTTTTTCCTTCATCTAAATAGACACTTTTCCTCCATAATTCTGAAAACGGAAGAAAGGGGATTTACTCTGTTCAATGTATAATATTGAGAAAAAGTTTGAATGTGTTTTTAAATGGCTGACATAGACTGATTTCTGTATAGAGACAACGAGAAGCGAGCCTGAACCAAACTCTGCCACTAGTCCCTTGTCAGTCTGAACCCCTGCTCCCCTTGGTAAAAGGCGGAATCTGGACCATGTCTCCAGGCACCTCCCCATCTATACATTCCGAATGCAGTCCCACTCTCTGGTCCTGTGGGAGCCCTCACAAGAGAGCAGCCACACCTGGCCCCCTCACCCAGAAGCCCCCGGGCCTGTCCTTCCGCGTTGCTAATCTCATGCATGAGTTACTGCACGGCAGCTCCATTAGCTGCCACGGCATCTGTGCTGATGAGAAAAAAAATAAAGGTAAGCACCTAATCTGACTGCCAATTTATAGTTCGGCGTCCCTAAGCCTTTCCCTCCTTCCCGTCTCAGGGAGTACCCAGCAGTCCTTTGTCTGCCAAACGCTTCTTGCTCACTATTCGCCTACCGCCCTTCTGCTTGTACACGTGTTTTGAGGGCCCTCTGCTATCCCTGGAGGATTCATGGAGGATCAGCAAGAGCCTTTCCCCCAGCAGAAGCAGGAGCTTATCAGATGCCCCCAGTAAGACTCCTCTAGGTAGCTACCGCCCCCCAGCCTCTGGCTCTGCTGTGGTCCAGCCTGGCTGGGGTCAAAGGCCATTCCAAATGCAGTGGCTTTGCAATCTGTCTTCAATATCACCAACATCACAGGCCCCCTAGCTGGCGGCTGCAACACAGGGCCTCAGCCCCAAATGGAGGTGCCGACCCGGAGGCTGGCTTCAGTAGCTGCTTCTGGGGAGGCAAGCCTGCAGGACTCCGGGTGCAGTGTGATAAGAAATATATGTGGGGCCAAAACTGGTTTGGCTCAGTGGATAGAGCGTCGGCCTGCGGACTGAAAGGTCCCAGGGTTGATTCCGGTCAAGGGCATGTACTTTGATTGCGGTCACGTCCCCAGTAGGGGGTGAGCAAGGGGCAGCTGGTTGGTGTTTCTCTCTCATCGATGTTTCTAACTTTATATCCCTCTCTCTTCCTCTCTGTAAAAAATCAATAAAATATATTTTTTAAAAAGAGTATGTTTTCTCATTCATAGGAAGTCCCTTCTGCATTTATGCTAATGAGGTGGGTTAGGGTGGTGCCCCTAGATAGATAGCCTGAGGATGCTCTGGTCACCAGAAAGGCCACGTGATTGTAGGGTTGGATCTTCCAGCCATGCCCCAGTGACCTCTGGGAAGGGGAAGGAGCACGAAGCTGCAGGGAAACTCTGGAAGGAGATCTGGGTTGGTAAATGGATTCCAGGGTGGCTCATGCCAGTCCACGGGGCAGATTCTGCATTTCTTAGGCTCCTTCCAGACCTTTCTATGTACTTCTTCCTGCAGCTATTCATCTGTATCCCTTATAATAAATCAGCAAACAGAAACATATATTTCTCTGAGTCTGTGAGCTGGTCTAGCAAATTAATTGAGGGCTAGAGAGACTTCCGGTATATAGCCAGTCGGTCAGAAGCACAGCTTGGTCTTGGGACTGACCTCAGAAGTGGGCAGACCTAGAGTCTTAAGCTGTGGTGACTGATACCAACTGCAAGAAGAGAGTGTCAGAACTGAGTTTGTGGGACCCCAATCGGTGTCTTCTGAGAACAGGAGAATTGTTTGGTGGGAAACACACATGAGAATAGGGGAGGGGTTGCTCTGGCCTAACGCACCCCCTTTCCTTCCGCCCGATCTGTATGGGCACAGAACTGCACAGCAAAAGAAGACGCTGGATGTCATGGGTTCAAGGGCTCCTGTCAGCACCAGGTCATCCTGGTCCCCACAGGACAGAGTCTGCTTTCCATCCCAACATCTCAGCTTTCAGAGTCTGCCCTTGGGATTGCCACAGCTGGGGGCACAGGCAGGGCACACCGGGTGCACAGGCACATATTCTAAAGACATGCCTTTCTCTGCCCTCCCCTCACGTCAGACTGGAAACTAATGTGTGGGGCAGAGAAGCAAAGCAAGTGGGGACCAGGCCAGGTGGGTGGGAACGTTACAGGGGAGACGATGGACGCGTGGTGCAGGGAGAGGGGGAGACAGGGAGGGGGGATGCAGCATTGACCTGCCCTCTGCCCCTCACTCCTCCCTCAGGCTCAGACAGGGCAAAGGAAACCTGAGCCAGGGTCTCTGAGCTCTGTGTTATGGGCCTCAGCAGGAACTATCAGGCCCCCGTTTTTAAACAAAAATCAGGAGATACTGCAAGCAGGAGCTGCCCTGACTTCACCAGCCCACGGGACTTAGTCTGGCTGTGTGGCCAATCAGCCACAGTGCCAAGGGTCTTCAAACTACGGCCCGCGGGCCACATGCGGCCCGCAGAGGAGTCTGATCCGGCCCGCCAGGTTTTTTGGGCAGTGAGCGCAGCCGAGGTGTTACAGTAGGAATTAGTAGTTCATATAGTCCGGCCCTCCAGCTCTCTGAGGGACCGTGATCTGGCCCCCACTTTAAAAAGTTTGAGGACCCCTGAGCCACACCATGGAGGGGTCACTGAGCCACAGAGTGAGGATCCAGCAAGCAGCCCAAAGAACCAGATGACCCAGCTTTCTACATTGTCTTATTTGCTTCCTGGTATTCCCTGGGAATGGGTGTGAAATCCAACTGCCGGGGACACACCAGGGCAGGGAGATTAGGCGGGGCAAAGCCCCAGAACTGGGGCACCTCAGAACGGGATCCCTCCTTATCCTAATTCCAGATGCAGCGCAGCTCTGGGCCCTCTGCTCTGGAGGCCCAAACCAAGATTCCAAACCTCATAATGAAACATCTGTCTCCCCCTCTGCCCCCCTCTCCCACTCATCCAGTCCCACATCTAACATTATCCATCACCGCGTCTCCGTGGCAGGCAGAGAGAAGGGAAGAGCAGACGGGGAAATTAATAATTGTAGTGTCAAGGCGCGGGATGCAATCAGAATTCAGCGTGGAAGCAAATACAAATACAAACAAACCCGATATATTCTTCTGAAAGATGCTGGGTCCCCCCGCCTTTCCCAAGAGCTGCCAATGATAGTGCTCAGCAAAGAGATGAATCAGCGCTAATGGGGAGATTAGGACTTGATTCTCAGGCCTGGTCTGCGCCACCTCGGAGAGCACTCTATTGGAAATTAGAGCAGGGATTGGGGGGCGGGGAGGAGGCAGGCCTCGGAAGACACAACCAAAATCCATCAGGACCCAATGGGAAGCAAAGGGAAGGGTGTCTTGTAAGTCAATGGTAAGCACGTGAACTCTGAGAAAATAAAGTGATGAAGGGACAGGGACGGGGCAGCCCAGGAAGAAGCAGAGAGAGAGAGGCACTGCCCTGACCTTAGTGTTTAGAGGTCAGAGGAGCATATTGGGAGATCCACCCCTAACCCTCTTGGTCATCCCCAAACCAAGCTGGAACCTCTCCACTTTTGAATCACTCCTCTGCCTCCTGCCAATTAGAGCTCAAGCTCCTGTAGCCTGAAGCTCTGCCTGCGCATGACAATCTCTGGGAAGTGATCTGGGGCTCCCACTGGGGCTGATTTTCTTGTCAGGACAGCGCAGCTGCAATTTCAGTCAGGAGTATGCACCCTCTTGCCTCCTGGTTAATGGATGCAAAGAGCCCAGCATGATACTGCCACGTAGTAGGTGCTCAGCTTAATCCCCAGTAGGGGGCATGTAGGAAGCAGCCCATCGGTGATTCTCTCTCATCATTGATGTTTTTTATCTCTCTCTTCCCCTCTCTTCTTCTCTGAAATCAATAAAAATATATGTTTTTGCTATTGTTTTATTTTAGAAAAAGAAAGAAAGAACAGAATATAGATGATACATTGAGAGTTTGGAACAGTTGCTCACAATTCCCTTTCCTCCATTTCCTGATACCCGCACCCAGCCCAAGTCAGGAACTGCTTTGCGACAAGGTGGGGTTTAAAATGAATCGCCCTGCAGTTGCCTTGGTAGAAGGTGCCTAACAAGAGCCTTGTGAATCCATAAATACCAGCAGATGTTGCCTTCTCCTATCTTCCACCATCAGGGCCTAGATTGTATGAATGGACTTGCAGGAGCTGAGGATCTGCCCCAACTCCTGTCAGACTGGCTGGGCACAGGTGGTCAGGGCCACTGTCTAAGTCTCTGCCATGATTAAATCAATGTTCTAAAACCAGAACGCTCCTATCTGCATTCCTGTTGCTGACTCTATAATTGGATTGGACCTCAGTGATTTTTAAAGTCAGCCACAATTATATTTTAATTTCTTACATGCCTCGAAGTACAATTAGCTGCTGGCTGTGAAATTTCACAGCCAACTTTCTGCTTGGGTTCCTGTAACAACTGCGATCGATTCAAATGGCAAGCTTCCTGGGGATACTCTGGGTCACGATAAAGATGGAGGCCCCCAACGTGGGTTAAGCATTACAACCCAGTCACCACAATTTCACAAACTGCATTATCCGCCGTGAGCCACAGGTAATCAGCACTGGCCCTACATACATGCACTTAGAGTTGGCTTCATCCCAAACCCTGAGTCAGAGAAGCATTTATGACTTGATAAAAGTTCTACATGGGCACATGCAACCCAGTGCTATGCAGGAGGTTGCAAGCACACGCTTTGATTGGCTCCAAAGACTCTTGGTTTCAAAGGTAAAGAACAGGCAGATGAGTATGTGCATGCCTGAAAGTGATGGGGGGAGTAAAACTTTTTGCATGAAGGTTTCATATTTTTTAATTAATTTCTTTATTGATTAAGGAAACTCATATTTGTCTTCAATCCCCCATTCTAATCCCCCACCCCACCCCCACTCATGTTCCCACCCCCCTATTGTCCTTGACCACTAGTTAGGCTCATATGTGTGCACATAAATCCTTTGGTTAATCTCTCCCTTTTACCCCCACCCTCCCTTTGAGGTCCAACAGTCTGACCCATGGCTCCTTATCTCTGGGTCTGTTCTTATTCATCAGTCTATGTTGTTCACCATTTCCCCTAGATGAGTGAGACCATGTCCTACTGGAAATATACTTATAATATTTTTTTTTAATGTACTAACTAGTCTTGGTCACCGTCTGTACTGAGGGTCAAAAAAGAGGGCAAGAACCCTAGCTGGTTTGGCTCAGTGGATAGAGTGTTGGCCTGTGGACTGAAGGTCCCAGGTTTGATTCTGGTCAAGGGCATGTGCCCAGGGTGAGGGCTTGATCCCCAGTAAGGGGCATGTAGGAGGCAGCCAATCAATGATTCTCTCTCATCGTTGATGTTTCTGTGTCTCTCCCCCCTTGCCTCTTCCTCTCTAAAATCAATAAAAAATATTAAAAAAAGAAAAAAGAAAAGAAAAAGAAAGAAAGAAAGAAAGAAAGAAAGAAAGAGGGACAGAAAAGAATTTGAGTCCAGAACACCGAGTGTGCTTCCTGGGAAATTCTAAAAGAAAGAACAAGTAAATTTGAAAGAAAAAGAGCTGAAAAGGTGAATAAAGACCATGCAAAGGGGGATTCTCAATAGAAATAGAACATCAAACTGAAGAATTTGGCCAATTATTATAAAGCTGAGCTGGACCTGGGAGGTTCTGTTAACAGAAAAACTGTATAAAAGTACAGAAAATACAGGCTTACACTATCAACCTTGAGATGGGGCTCAGGTGAAGGCTCAGAAATCTCTGAGGTACAGAGTAGCACTTCCTCCCTCAGGCTTGAGAACTCCTTAGCTGAATTTCTGAAAACTCAGAATTATTATAGACAATGAGCAGGAAAGATCCTGTTGAAGTTATTTGCTGGGTGGATCTCATGATATAGGTGGATCTCTTTGGCTCGGAGTCTATAAAGTCTTTGTCACAATTGCTCATATCGGTGGTTATGAAGGGAAAGTAGCCATGGACATGATGTTTTGCAAAGAAGCATGGCTATATTCCAATAAAAGTGCATTTACTAAGAGATGTGGCCAGCTGTATTTGACTAGTGGGCCTTAGTTTGTCAACCCCTGATCTAGAAGGAAAAGAATAATAGGGCTCATAATAATTTATGTGGTGTGCCCCAAAGCAAAGGAGGTTAAATGGTGTGTACAAATCTCATCTTCAGGAATTGTTCATGCCCATCATTTGGAAAAACAGAGAAGTTCAGTGTGTGTCCTTGTCACTTATACTATTACATCCCTCAACAACTTCCACCTGTCTCCATCCTCCTCCCACATTCTGGGGCTGATTGCTATGCACCACCCCTGACCTCAAACACCAGCTCCTCCACCATGCCCCACAAGAACACAGCCCAATTTCTGGAGCACCAAAGAGACCTCCCCAAGTCTGACAATGTTGCTTAACATATGTCCCTCTTTTACTTTCTCACCTCATTACTACAGCGAAGAGTAAAATTTTATTTTTCTCATTCATTCACTTTGATGAAGCTCTGGGCTTCCCAAGGTGACCACTGAGACCTGAACAAATCTCACAAACCGATAGAGCTAATGTGAAGGTGGGTGCTAATAGCTTAAGGCGGGGACTCACAAACTGCTCTATAAATACACAGGGTACAGGGCAATGTGCCAAGATAAATATGCCACAGGACAAATATAATGCAGCTTTCAGAAACATACATCTCATTTGAATAATCTTGGAGGCAAGTTAAATATTATAACAAATTCAAAGTGTCATATTAAAATATGGCTATGATGTGAATAAATATAGATAGTATGTATTAATTAATTTTCATTGTTGAGCTTGTTGCTCACCATTTTGTGCTATGAATTCACGTTATTAGGGATGAACTCCTCTCTCATAAGGGATACTCAGTGGAGTTGGTTGAAAAGCACTGTCTTGATATAAACCTCTTCCTGCTTTTGTAAGAAAATCAAGGTCAAGTACAATCTCCCATAATTTCTCATCCTCCTTCCCAAAGACATATACACCCATATTTATTCTTTTAATCTCTTCTCCAGTCTTAGCTAATGAGTTACATTCCTATTTTGGCCAACTGCTTCCACTTGTGTCTTTGATCCCAACTTTTCCCACTTTACCTGTATTTTTCTTCCACTGGCCATCTTGTACCCATTCTAAAATGCTCTCTCACTCTCTTCTTCTGCCCCATTGGAGTCATAAATACACCCAAGTACTTCTATTATGCAAACCCTTCATTTTATGTCATGTCTTCTTTTATCATCCAATCTTTTTTTCTTCCTAAATTATTCTTCTCAAAACATAGTCAGAAGCACATCAAAAATATAGTCCATGATTCCTCTCTCTTTCTTCTTCGTGTGCCATTTATTTCTCAACCCACTGCCATCTGGTTTTTATCCTCCCTACTCTACTGAAACTGTTCTTAGTAAGATCATCCAAGACCATATCCCAATTGCCAAACGTATAGAACATTTCAATCTTATATTACTTGAGCTATATGAAGCATTTGATACTGTGGAGCTCCTTTTTTTTCCGTAAAAAAAAAAAAATACATTCCGGGTTCTTTTATAATGCCAACTTGCCCTCTTTCTTCTCATTTCACTCTTCCTATCTCTTCTGTTCCCCATATTGCCCCCTCCCCCGTCCTTTAGACATTAGTGAGCATCAGAGTTCTACTTCCCTCTTTCTACACTATCTTCCTGGGTGAGCTCAAATATTCTTAAAAATTTAAATACCCGTATTAGTAATGTATTGCTATGTAATAAATTACCCCAAAAGTTAGCAACTTAATGCCACAAACATCTTATTATTTTATGGTTTCTGTGGGTAATAAATCAGAAAAAAGCTTAGCTGAGGTCCTCTGGCTCAAGGTCTCTCATGCAGCCTTAGTCAAACAGTTGGCCAGGACTCTGGTTTTATCTGAAGCTCAACTGGGGAGCTGGGGGAGAGAGTCTTCTTCCAAATTAATTCATATGGTTTTTGCAGGCCAGTCAGTCCCCCTCCACAGGGCTTCCCCACACCATGAAAGCTGAATAGAGAGCCCAATGTAGAAGTCACATGCTTTTATAACATAATCTTGAAGGTGATAGTCTACTCATTAGAAATGAGTCGATATGTTAAGTATTCATTCAAGGGGAAGAGATAACACAGAGCATGAAGATCAATGTACGGGAATCACTGGGGACCATCTTAGAGGCTGCCTACTATACCACCTGTGCTCTGATGGTCTCATGTCTATATCTCTCTCCTGAGACATCTCCCTCAAGTTTTAAACTCACATCCTTACTGCTTGCAAGACATCCCTCCTTAGATGACTCAGATGTCTGAATCTCAATATATGCCGAAGAGAATTTACCATATTTTTCTCTATATCTATGGCCTATTTTCTCCTATCTTCTAAATGTGCTACAGCCATAAACCTAGGCATCCTTTCTAGAAACCGAGGAGACAAACTTTATTTTTCATTCTTGTTTATTCTAATAAAATCTAGTGTCTTAATTTTCTGAATTTATTTGCTACATATGTCAACCTGTTTCCCTTCTTCCCAACTGTTCACCACTTACAAAATAAAGTTGCTCATTGTGTCTCACCTGGACCCCTGACACACATCTAGCTCATGAACACTCGAACCTAAGTAGCCCTGTCCAGCACACTGCATGTGTTATGTATTAAATGCTCTCAGATTAAATAGATGGAGATGAACATGGGGCAAGATTTTCAATGAGTGCTGAAAACCGTAAGGCACTCTCCGTTACAGTGCTGTTGCTGCTGGAGAGGATGCTAAGGATGACAGAGATGATAATATGGGAGAATTGCACCATCCGTGTAATAAAAATGTGAGAACAAGTCTTGATCACAGATGCAAACAAGTTATCTCTCTCTGCTGAGATGTTCAGCCCCTGCTGGAAGCACCAAACACACGGGTTCTGATGCCACATGTCATCATCTCTATTTCTGCACCTGGATGCTCAGTGAAGGCTGAGTCCTCAAAATAACCTCTGGTTTTGAATGAGGAAATCATCACAGTATAATTGGGGCTGCGGAAGAGCCGGAGATGCCATTCCAGTGGAACGCTATTCTGAGTTCTCCCCCGTGATCTAAGATGGGGCACGTCTAATCCATCATCTAATCAATGATTCAATCATTGTAGATGCACCCATCCACAGGACCTCTATTTACATTTTCTCCCGGCCTCCATTTTTTTTCATGTCTCCTTAAAGGACATCAGAACCTCCTCAGAACTAAGTTATCACGGTGGCAGAGAGAGAGAGTGAGAGAGAGAGAGAGAAAGAGAGAGAGAGAGAGAGAGAGAGAGAGAGCGAGCCATCATGCTGAACAGCTTTGAGACAGATACCATTACCAAGGGTAGCAGCCAAACCTATTCCCCGCCTGTGAATTCAAATGCAAAAAGACAGTTGATGCCTTAGGACAAATTTAGCTGTGGCTGGGCTAGATCATGGATGGGTACCAGCATGAAAATTCATTCATATGACTTGGGAATATAATACCTGACACAAGATGTATCGTGGCTGCTGTGCTCCCATTCCAGATAAGGACACAGCAGTAACAGATGGAGGAACAAGGCACTTATCTTGTTAGTTGATGGATTTATCTTTTTTCCCCTTTCCTACATATTCCTAGTGTTTAGTGAGTGGTGGTTTTCACCGTGCAGCATATGGAGAGTGAATTGATTTCTTTTCTCCCTCCTTAATTCAATGAGAACCAGAGTGGGGATAAACAGCTTGCTGTGCTAGAAAAATTTCCAAACAGTCAAGAAAATGTCAAACTGCCTTTTCTTCCATTTGTGGTGGGAATTTTGGGTTTGGAGAGCATTCCTCCATCAGCAGGGATGAAAATGAGAGTGCTTTATGTGATTAGGATAATGGCACATCCGGGGTTCTCAGGGCTTTGGTTGGGACAGCATCAGCTCATTCTAAGTTATGGCCAAAGAGAGTTGTATTTAGTACAGGGAAGGAAGGGAATACCCTGCATTTAAAATAACTCTTAACATGACTAATTATAGTGGCCTAAATAACTGCTATATTCTACCTACTTCCAATACCCCTCTTAATTGATACTAATATATATATATATATATATATATATATATATATATATATCTACATAAACAAATTAAACAAGAGGGAGAACATCGCAAGATGAAATATGTTGTCAGAATTGTATAAGCTGGAAAGCAGATGAATGCATAGGAACTCATCTCACCAAGCAGGGAAAGTTAAAACTGAAATGGATGGGAGAAGCAAGCTGATTCAGGCTGCAAACCTCTAGAAACACCCATGCATTTGAGACACCATTTATTAATAGAGGCTGTGGTGATGGGTGCATTAAAAAATCAAGGAGACTATGAAAGTCTCTGTGAGGAAAAGTCACATTTCCTACATTTTGAAATTAGGGAGTAGTACTTCTATCCTGGTAAGAGATGAACTAGAGAAGTGGTTTTCAAAAATGTGGTTCCCAGTTGGTCTGAAGGTTGTGGGTTATTGTTAAGCTGATTAACAAAAACGTGGTTCCCAGATCAGCAGTATCACAGTCACCTGAGAACTTACTGGAAATGCAAATTCACAGGCCACACTCCTACTGAAGCAGGACCTCTGAAGGAGAGGCCCCCCCTACTGTGCTTAAACCAGCCCTGCAGGTAATCCTTATGCTCAAGGTAAGAGCAACTTGGGGACAAGGCACAGACAGGTAGATTGGAAGAGCCTTTCCTGAAAAACACACCCACCAGGATGGATAAAACTTCTTGATATTTGAGGGTTCCCCGAAAAGATGGATGGGTCCCCTCCGTTAACTGAGAGTGAGGCCCACAGTCAACATACTGTCGCCTATAGACCTTCCAAAGAGCTCTGAGCACTTATCCCCCAAGCAAAACAAACAAACAAACAAACAGGAAATAGAGAATAATGAAGACCTCTTGGAAATTAAAAATGCTGTAGACATTTAAAAAAAATAAATATGAATTTCAAACATAGAATGATAAAGTTGTAGAGCTCTCCCAGAAAGTAGTATAAAGAGATAGGAAATAGAAATGTGGACATATTTTAAAAATACAACACCAACTTAATGAGACTTCTAGCAAGAAATAGAGAGAAAAGAGGAAACAATTAACAAATAAATATCAAAATACAAAACTGATTGGAAAGGAATTGACTAAGTATCCAGGAGAGTAAATAAAAAAATTAATCAATCATTGTAGATGCACCCATCCACAGGACCAAGGCACTGTATAAAGAAATCCCCAATATCAGGGATAAAGAGTGTTGCTTAAGAGCGTCCTAGGAAAAATTGGAGATCTCACCCAAAGAAGCAGGAAGCAGGAGGCACAGTATTTCTCAACAGCATCCCTAAAACCTGCAGAGCAACGAGGAAATTCTGAGGAGAAAGCATTGGAAAGTGAGAGTTTGATACCGAATCAAACAATCACATGTAAGGAAACAGGATATTTTTTAAACAAGCAAGTTGTCAGTGCTTTCCTCAGGAAGTAGCTGAAAGTGTGCTTTTCCAAAACATGGGTAAATTCAAGAAAACGGAAATCGCGGGGTCCTTAGAAACATTCCAGACAGAGAGAGAGGTGCCAGATGGCTGTAAGGGGACATTTCTGCATGACAACTGTGATGCAAGTCCAGAGAGCAACCTCCTCAAATTCAAGCAGGATAATGGAGGGTTCTAGAAGGGATATGCAGTCAACACTGCAACAGCAATAATAAAATCTGCCAGATTGCCTCAGGCATGAACTCTGATTAACTTTTCATAGTACAATACAATGGGAAACATTCTGAAAAAAATAGGCAGACATACGTGGAAAACTAAGTAGCTGTAAGAAAAAGAGGAAGTTGTATGAGAGTAAGTGGAATTATAATTTACTTGTTTTGATTTGCATTGTATTGATGATTTGAATATTTATTGATTCAACCAAAAATGTTGATGTAAAACTAGATATTGGGATAATGGGAGAAATAAATGTGATGGGTGAGAGGTGTGAGAGTCCTAAATCTTTATTTTCTGTAGTAAATTGATATCTAGAATTTATGAAATAATGTTACAAGAATGTTATTTAGAGATCTGAAGGTAAATAGGCAAATAAACAGATGAGAATTGAAAATGTTTGACTTGGAGAAGGGGATTCTTGGGTGAGGACAGTGAGACCAATATTATTAGTGTCACTTATAGTACTATTTATATTTAATTACTTTGATAAAATCACATTCTGTGTTTAAGCCTTGGACTTGAGGTCCTACCTCTTGTCCTAATTCTACAGCATCCTCATTATAGGACCTCTCTTAACCTGTCCAAAGTGATCAACTCCTTGTCATTCAATTTAACTGTCACTTCCTTAAAAAATGTTTTTCTTGATGCCATCCAAAATAAAAGAAGTCCTCTGTCTGTTTCTCTCACTGAAATTTTTTTCCTCCTTCTGAGAACTCGTCTCAATTTTTAATGAGAACATCATTTGCTATCTGTCGCCTATACTAGATTACAGAGTTCATAAAGGAACGGGTCTTGGCTTGTTAACCATTATTTTCCCAGTGCCTCGCAGAGGGGAAAGTAAATGCATGGATGTGTCTACCTCTACGCTCATCCTGAGGTCTTCCTACATCAAACATGGCATCCTCTCCTAAGGAGAAATCAAATGCTCCCCTGTCTGCTAAGGGAGGGATTATCAGAGGTAAAAATTCACAGGTGGGGTTTCGGGCAGGCTGAGGGCTAAATCCTCCCTCCACTTTACTTACTTTCAAAATCTGTTGCACTCAAACATCCTCTTAAGTATTTGAATAAGGTTCATTAAGTATAAGAGTTTTTTCTTTCTTGAAATTTATTTTTGTAGATCCCTTTCATCATCATCCTTCCATGACTCAAAACAAGAAAATTTAGGAGTGGTGAAAGGTGGTAGGGAGCGGGAGGAAGTAGATGGATTTGGTGGGGAGTGGGGGAGGGGTCCTGAGAAGTTGGGAGGCCTCCTGGCTGGGCTCTATCTCACCTAGGGCCCTACTTGGTGCAAAAACTCTCTGGGACCGAAACCGGTTTGGCTCAGTGGATAGAGTGTCGGCCTTGGGGACTCAAGAGTCCCAGGTTCGATTCCGGTCAAGGGCATGTACCTTGGTCGCGGGCACATCCCCAGTAGGGGGTGTGCAGGAGGCAGCTGATCAATGTTTCTCTCTCATCAATGTTTCTAGCTCTCTATTCCTGTCTCTTCCTCTCTGTAAAGAAATCAATAAAATATATTTAAAAAAAAAAAAAAACCTTTCTGGGGACAGCAGCCCTCCCATCCCTACCCACCCAGATATGCTGCTGCAGGAGATGCAGCCTTGGGGTGAAGGGCCAGTAGATGCTGGGGTCGGGGTGTAGATTCTGAACATGGAAAGCTGTAACCTTGAGCTTGGCTGAGGAGAGGCTATAAACACAGACAGGTACCACAGATAAACAGCAAGAGGCAAACCTAATCAAGACCGTGGGGATTTCTGTGTGTCTCTGCCACACTTTTGCACGGAGCTGCTGCAAATCAAGCTATTCTGAATCACCACAGCCTGTCTCCCTGCAGCACAGGCGACTGTGGTGTGCCTCAGGGGACAGCCTGGTGGGAGGAGAAGTTACTCACTGGATCCAGCAACAGGTTGAGGGGGTCCTCAGGGACATGGGCTATTAAGGTGTCAGCCTGCAGGATGCTGCTGGGAGATAACATTTCAGGGAAGCAGATTCCCCAGGACTTGTGGTCCAGAGAGGCCTCTAGCTGCTGTCACAGCAGGGAGACTCAGACAGGAACACACACAGGGTTCACTGGGGTGTGTGGGTGTGTGTGTGTGTGTGTGTGTGTGTGTGTGTGTGTCCAAGGCCTGTCAGCTCCACTCATGAGCAGTGTATAAGATATAGGATAGGTGTCTTGCTTGAGAAGAACCATTTAGTCCCGATGAACTTGGTGAGCTTTCAGGATGAACTTGCCTTCTCCCTTTTCCATAATCAGTCTGGATCTTGGCCTATTGTCACTCTCTAAGTGCTCACAGCTCCTCATTCTCCTGACCACAGCTGCGTGTTCTGCCATGTGCCCTGGGAAGAAAACCCTAGATTCCAGCCCTTCCTCTGCTATTAATTTACTTGGAAACCCAGAGGCCTATCCTCATATCTGCAAGGACCTCAGGTGTTTTGCAGTTTCCAATGGACACATCCTCCCATCTCAGGCTCCCGTGGCTCCCTCAGTCTGGGTGATTCCTTGTACCCCCCATTCCCCACCTGCAACCCCCTCATATGAATAAGTCTTCCTCATATTTTAGATTTGTATAGAATTTTCTTAAAATTCCTTTCCTAGTTCCTCATACATGGGCAGGGACCCTCACACATTCTCTTAGCACAGTGGTTGGCAAACCACGGCTCACAGACCACGTGCGGCTCTTTAGCCCCTTGAGTGTGGCTCTTCCACAAAATACCATGGCTTGGGTGAGTCTATTTTGAAGAAGTGACCTTAGAAGAAGTTTTAATTTAAAAAATCTGGCTCTCAAAAGAAATTTCAGTCATTGTACTGTTGATATTTGGCTCTGTTGACTAATGAGTTTGCCGACCACTGTCCTAGCATGTTGTATTTTTGCTTTGTTGCACTGACCACAACTTTAATTAAATTACTCCTTGTGGCTGAGCTAGTCCTGCTAGTCCACAGTCCCTGTGAGGAAGCGTGACTGGCACTCCTGTGTGCCTGGCACGGAGCACAGTGAAAGGCACTTTGGGAGTGTGTGATAATGAATGAATGGATGCCAGCCAATGTCTCTTGAGCACAACTTAGGTGTTCTACCCTATCCAGGCACGTCTCCTTTTATTGTGCTTCACCTTACTGTACTTTCATGGATGTTGCATTCTTTATAAATCGAAGAAAGACCCTCCACCAACAAAAAGACTGACTGGCCTTATTGTAATGCTCGCTTTATTGTGGTTGTTGGAGCTGAACCTGTAACATCTTTGAGATGTGCCTGTAATAGGTGCTAGGAGTGGAGTGAACAAGAGGCAGTTCTTGTCCTTAAGAAGCTCAAATAACAATGGAGAGAGACTGAGAAGTCAACCAACAACGCAGGGTCAAGGCTATGATGTGGGTAAGGTCAGAGTGCCTTAGGACCTGTCGGAGGAAAGGATTATGATGTGAATTCATAATTGCCTTACAAAGCTACAGAATCTGTGCAATGGAGCACTATTGTGTAGATAGAAATCGCTGATGATAGACACTAGACACAAATGCATTCCAAAGCATGTCTTTGCATGAGCGCCCCCTATTTTGATAAGTATCCAAGTAGCATGTACGGAAATGCTAGAGCTGTTGATTTCAGTGGCTTTCGTATTTTCCAATTTCTTAAGTGTTTTAAGCTTTTCTATGTGTATTATATAGCTATTTATTTTTGTGTCACTTTGTGTCTTTATTATTCATATGTTTTCATAATCATTGTCATCAGCATCACAGATGATTACTCTAAAAAGCAATAACATCCAAAATTTGAGTTTATGAGTGACTTGTGAATGCACTTGGGGCACTTGTCAAATTCTTGCCACATGCTAGTGGAGTAGATATCTTATCTCTGTCTACAAATAGGAATCTGAGGCGCACGGGTCTTTGCCCACAGCTTGGAAGTGAGAGAGAACCCAGGATTCTATCTCTCCTGGGCCCTCCCCACTCCTTTCTGAGGAGACTGACCCTCTCTTATGACCATATTTCTACTGTGTGGCTTAGAGAAGGCAAACATTAATTTTCAGCAGCCTGCCTCACCATCCCTCAGACCAGGGGTCTTCAAACTTTTTAAAGTGGGGGCCAGATCACGGTCCCTCAGAGAGCTGGAGGGCCGGACTATATGAACTACTAATTCCTACTGTAACACCTCGGCTGCGCTCACTGCCCAAAAAACCTGGCAGGCCGGATCAGACTCCTCTGCGGGCTGCATATGGCCCGCGGGCCGTAGTTTGAAGACCCCTGCCTCAGACCCTTAAAAATCATACAGGAAATGCTGCATTACCATCCTCCAAGTGTCAGGGGAGAGCTCCTTGGTATGACCACATCTATCCACTGAGCCAAACTGGCGAGGGCAACTTATTTTTAAAAGAGACTCAGAGAGCTCTCCTGCCCCTTTTGCCACTTGAGAACAGTGAGGAGACAGCCGACTATGAGCTAGGCAGCGGCCCTCAACAAACACCCCATCTTCTGTCACCTTCACCTCAGACTTCCAGCCTTCAGAATTGTGAGAAACAAATTTCTGTTGTTATAAGCCACTCAGTTTATGGTTTTCTGCCAGCGGTCTAAAGGGACTAAGACAAAGGGGTCTCACTAACACACAAGTATTGTCTTTTACCTCTTCTTTGTCCTTGGATCCCAGAAGATAAACTGAGAAGCTATCATTGCTAAGACACTCTGACTTGCTTGCTAAGGTAGATACAGTCAGGGTAATTGCCAAAAGAAGCCCTTTGTTTTGATTCCAGGCCTCCATTTGGTTTGCCTCGGGAAGTATGAAATGATCTTTCTTACAATGACCAAAAGCATTGGGAAAAAGCAGAAAAAACAAAAACCCAAATTAGATAACCTTGACCTCCCAGGTACTAGTTCGACTTCAGGACTGACATCCCCAGTGAGACTCCTGTCACCTTACACTGCATCCCAGGTATAACCTGAAGTCAGGGAAAGCTACCAACCTAGTTTAGTCAAGGTCAACATCTTTCTCCTCCCTGGCAAGCCCCAGACCACCAGTCCTGCTGCTGTCCTCCCCCTCCACCTCTGAAGGTCGAAGGGGTAAAGACCAACTCGGGGGAAGGTAATAGAGTGACAGCACCTCATAAAAAGGAAATATAAGGGACGAGGCAAAGCGCCGGCAGCCAGATGCAGTGCTTCTGGAGACATGGTGAAGAAGAAGAATGTTGACCCGGTGAACTCAATTTGCTCCACTGCCTTATGCTTAAGAAAATATTCGAGCTCTTTCTTTGCCTTTTGTGCCCCAAGAAAGCCCAATGGCCGCAGCTCTCTGCAACCTGTCACCTGGCTGCTGATGTAGTTGTTGAGCAAGAATCTCCCGTTCTGACAGGTGGACCTCTGACAAGGGGAGAATGGATATTAGGGTCTCTGGCCTTTGGGTCCCAGTCCAGGCTGATTTCATTTCAGATTAAGAGCTGCTGAAATGCAGCAATCGATAACTCAGCTCTTTTGTTTGGTTGTTTTTGCCAAGTCCCCAAAGAGATTAGATCTGATTTTGCAGACCTTTAGCAAATTTAATTGTTTTTTATCCACGGTTGCTCAATACAACTCCTTCGAAGCTGGGAGCAGAGAAACTCCGGTCCTGCAGACTAGGGTTACTTAAAGTTAAAAAGCCGAAGTTCCTTGGGTGTGCGGAGAAACAGGACCATGTCAAGGTGGAGATGTGTTTGACTCCAGTGATCCTCCACCATTCCACTCCTCCCCTTCCCATCACCATTCTCCTGGAACAGAATTTCTGCTCTCCTTACTCATAGGACCAAGAAAGAAACATATGAACATGGAATCAAGAGCTCTCAGTTCCAAGATTTCATTCTGACACCCAAATTATATCCACTCCAAGTTTTCAGGAAGGTTGGGAAGGATCTGAAGGGAAAGTTGACCTCTTGGCCAAACAGGACCATTCTGAGATGAGGAGGGAGAAAAGTGTGGCTGCAGGACTCACCAGACCCTTAATGATCGCTTCTAACATGGTGACACTGGCCACCAAACAGCAGTAAAGGCAACTGATCACCAGTTCCAGAGACTCCATGCTGTGATCAGCCCTCACCTGGTGGGACCCACACTTTCTACACACCTTACTATCTTTAGCCTTCCACTGTCTTCTTCAGCACAGCGCTATACTATTCCCAAGAATCTTGCTCAAGAAAATAACAGTGGTGCATAACTGTATTGTTCATTCCAGAAACTTCCTGCAAGACCCATTAAGGCATCATTATAAGGCATTAAAGTATAGTTTCTACCCCAAGACTGTGTGTCCAGAAATCCTAACTGATTATATCAAGATCCTTATGGATCCCAATCTTGCACACCCCCTACTGGGGATGGGCCCACAACCAAGGTGCATGCTCTTGACCGGAATGGAACCTGGCACCTTTCAGTCCACAGGCCGACGCTCTATCCATTGAGCAAAACTGGTTTCGACAAAAGGCTATTTTTTTGATTCAGACACTGCCGCTACACTGTTTGGATTTAATGTTCTGTGTACTCTTCAGCAAAAAGCAATGGGAAGTTATTGGAAACTATGTCCTTACATTGCACTTCAAAGTGAGAAAATGAGAACTTCGGTTAAGAACTTTTCCTTCTTAGTCCATGATCTTAGTAACTGAGTGCGTTTCCATTGAGAAGAGAAACATGTTAAGAAACAAAACTTAAGCTACTGCCTGCTACACAGCAAATTATCAGCCTATTCTTTCTGAGGTAAGCATGTTGATTCACAGGCCAATCAGATACTTCAATCATTTCAATTTGAGGAAATTGTGTAACTCAGCTTGCCAGCCTGCCAAATGGATCTATGTGATTCATGGGTCCTTGAGAAATAAAAATTCAGGCTGGCAAAACCTGTACAATGTTGAGAAGGCAGGCAGCAGGCAAGGACCCGGCCCTGTGCAGTGTGAGTGGCAGCCCCCACCCAGGCCTATATGCAAATAACCAAGCAGGATACCAGGAGCCGATTGCTTTCCCATCTGCTATTTTTCTCTCTTTTTCCCTTTAAAAAAAAAAAAAGGAAAAAAAAAAAAAGGAATTCTTTTCACTCTGCATTAGCGCTTGGATGTAATGGTGCAAAGCATTTTTCATTTATCATCATAACGCCAGTCAAAGGAACTCTTAATAATGTAAATGCAGGAGGAAAGCCATTAGGGTTTATTTGCATGGCAGCTCTAAGCTCATTCTCCACTCTGGGTATAAAGTGGGAGTCAGCGGGCAGGGCCAGGTGGCCAGGTGGCCAGGTGGCATTGCAGCCAGCCCCTTCCTGGAGGGGTCTCAGGAAAATGCAAGTGCCCCACCTTGAGGACCAGAGCCAGGGATGCAGGGCCCGATTGCTGACTGCACCAGAGGAACTCCCATCTGCTCTCTACAACCCCTTCCCTCACAGGAAGTCGAGACCCACAGGTTGAGAACCGCTTCTGTAGAGCCTAAGACCATCGGAAAACACAGACATTTATAATACAATTCACTAACAGTGGCAAAATTACAGTTAGGAAATAGCAACGAAAATAATTTTGTGGTTGGGGGTCACCACCACATGAGGAACCGTATGAAAGTGTCGTGGCATCAGAAAGGTTGAGAACCACTGCTATAGAGGCCTGTCAGGCCTCTGGAAGGCTGGCCCAGTGCAAGCTCACAAAAGCTTGGGAAGTTGATTGGTGATTTTGAAAAAGTGCATGGTCCTTCCTAAGCCCAAGACAATATAACCCCAAAGTGCTCTCTCTCTCTCTCTGGATGACCTGAGCTTGCCTATGCACTGGTGCAATTTCTCTCCATAACATGTGGCCCTAGCAGCAGCATGGCTGATGCCTGCACAGACTCCAAACGCAGGCGCCAGGCAAGAGCTAGGATCCCACAGCACAGCACCAGATTGCAGCCAGGAACATGAGCAAAGTGAGCCGAATGATGAGAAAGGCTGGTCTGGACTAGCTTGAATGTGGCACCGAACCCCTGGACATTGGCTCTATTTCTGGCCGACGTTTTCCATGGAGGGATGGAGAGAGATGGGACATCAGAAACCCAGCTGCTTTCTATTTTCACCCAAATAAATCTTACCACAGGCCCCATCCTCCCTTGTGGGTCCTTGCAAATGCTTTTTCTTAGGATACCACTTCCACTGGCAACA
Source organism: Pipistrellus hanaki (assembly GCF_964339955.1). NCBI lineage: Eukaryota > Metazoa > Chordata > Mammalia > Chiroptera > Vespertilionidae > Pipistrellus > Pipistrellus hanaki. The sequence goes on along the minus strand of NC_140521.1, from coordinate 14,971,926 downwards.
GTACCGAGAGAAGCTCAACAAAAACAATGTGATCCCTTTATGAATGAGCCAATAAACTGCACTCACAGAGAGTCTACCGATCAGCATTTTACTGTACCAGTTTATCCCAGCAATTTCAAAATGTAAGGGAGCCAGGGATCTCGGGAGCTGAATCGTGACTGTAAATGGATTCTCCACTAAATCATTATAATAGAAAAGGTCTGAAATATGGAGACAGAGATAACTGAGTAACATCTCTGATCGGACTCCTATTTAGCAAATAGGACCTTGGGAAACTAATTTAACTTCCCAGAGCCTCAGTTTTCTTATCTTTAAAATGGGGCAGTAAGCCCTGCCCAGTGTGGGAGGCAACCAATTGATATTTCTCTCTTATGTTAATATTTCTCTCTCTCTCTCTCTCTCTCTCTCTCTCTCTCTCTCTCTCTCTCTCTCTCTCCTTCTCTCTAAAATCAATAACATTTATTTCACAAAATGGGACAGTAATTTCTGCCTCCCAGAATTGCTGTAAGGGGGACATGAAGTGAAGCCAGGCAGGACCTCTGCAGGCTGGCTGTTCATGGCTGCTGCTTAAGGGTCCTGGTCACTGCAGGAGGTCTGAGGTCATCACATGCAGGAGGTCTGTGATGAGGCCTGGGTGACAGTGTTTTTAAAAATCACCCAAACAGCCGAAACTGGTTTGGCTCAGTGGATAGAGCGTCAGCCTGCAGAGTGAAAGGTCCCAGGTTCGATTCCAGTCAAGGGCATGTAGTACCTTGGTTGCTGGCACATCCCCAGTGGGGATGTGCAGGAGACAGCTGATGGATGTTTCTCTCTCATTGATGTTTCTAACTATCTCTCTCCCTTCCTCTCTGTAAAAAATCAATAAAATGTATATAAAAAATAAAAAAATTTTAATTGCCCAAACAAAGTAAACATTGCTGATCTTGGCATCACACTTGGTGCAGCAAAGACACCGTGCCCCGAGGACAATGCCTGGCACATAACACATGCTCAGCAAATGTCCATCTTTTATTGATTGATTGCCGACTGAACACTACCTCCTTCACAGTTACAAAGTAGAAATAAGAGCCCTGAGATCTTAAGCTGACAATTTGTTCAATATTCAGCAGCTATTTAAAATTTAGGAGAAATACATTTCACATGTAAAATGCATCAAACAAGTAAGTGGATTTCAAGTGTAGGAGGAAGGAGTAAAATTGGCATCCGCAATGGCTTCCTGCGTGCTGCCTTCTTAATTTATACCGGAATATGTTCCTTTCAAGGTGGGGGGCAGGGAAGAAGGCTTTGATGAGATTTTTTTTTTACCCCAACTAATATTTAAAATAGCTCAGCTTTTACATGATCTGCAGGAGGAGGAGTGGCCAACTTATTTTAGGAGATACTGTAAGACTGGGGAGTCTGAGATTTACCCTAGAAATGTGTCACCAGGTAGATTTCAGAAAGAGTTCTCAGCTGTGGTTATCTATTTAAATTGCACCTAATCTAACACTCATTTAATTTTTTTTTTTTTTTTTTTTTTTTTATCACTCAGGTGTTTGACAGCCATGTCCTATCTAACACTGATTCTAAGCTCCCGGTTCCAGCGGTAACATCCTGTAATGTAAAAGCCCACACAACTGCTTCTTCCCAGAGTGGGAATGCACATGTGTTGATACTTGATAAACGGTCCTTTCTCCAGCATGTCAAATGAGAAAAAGATGTTTGCTCCTCTCTTCATTTTTGATCACTTTCATCCTGTTTCTATGGGGAAACCAAGGCATAAAAAGTTAAGGTGATGCCTCAGAGTGGCTCTTACAGGGAGAGCCGAATGAGCGGAATCATGACTGTGACTGTTATTTACCTTAAGAAAGGCTCACAATTTCCCACTCCCCGGAGCCAGGAGGCAGCATGGTAAGGTGGCTGAGGACTCTGCTGTGGAAAGTCACGCAGACTGGCATTCAGATCCCGACTGATATTCGCCCGCTTTGTAACCTTGAGGGAGTTCATTTATCTCGCCAACATCAATTTTCTCCTGTGAGAGGATAATTTTGTAACACTCATGAGGGGTTGTGGTAGCGATTAAATGGATAATGCTGTGGAAGCTCTTATGATCGTGCCTGAACATGTAAGTTCTCAATAAATGTGATCATTATCCGTAGTATCGGTATAGCGGAGAGGTTAAGAGTACACAGTCAGAGCTCAGCTTTCTGGGTTCAAGTCTTGTATCTACCACTTCCCAGCTAAAGGTCTATTGCAAGTTACTTAGGCTCCTTATGCTTCAGATAATAACGAGAATATGCATGATACCTATTTTGAAATGTTGCTGTGAAGTTTGAGTGAGATCTTTTCAAGGACTTGGAATAGTGCATAGCATCAGTAAGCACTCTTGCAGTTTAGGAATTACTATTATTGTCAGAACTCTCATGTCCATAGTAGCAGACTAAGTTGTGTCTCCCAAAATTCATATGTTGAAGTCCTAGCTCCCTGTACCTCGGATATTTGGAGCTAGGCTCTTTATAGGGTAATTGGGGTAAAATGAAGTCTTAAGGGTGGGCTCTACTGTTATCTGACTATCGTCCTTATAAGCAGAGGAAATTTGAACACACAGAGAAACACGAGGGGCACACACACAGAAGAAAGACCATTTGAGGACGCAAGAAGAAGGCAGTGACTTTGAATCAAAGAGAGAGGCCTCAGGAGAAACCAAATTTACTGAAACCTTGATCTTAGACTTCTAGCTTTCAGAACTGTAAGAAATAAATTTCTGTGGTGTAAGCACCCCAGTTTGTAGTACTTTGCTATGGTTCTGAACACTCTAATACAGAAGGGATACATCTTTCTCATCTCTCTTTTAGCATCGTACTGACCAATATATTGGCCACACATATGAAAATCCAGAGGTCTTAAACGAGTCTGTCAAAGGTTAGGAATCTATATTGAGTCCAGAGAAACAGAAAATGCCCTGGGAGGGCTCAAGGGAATGGAAGTAGGCAATGAGCATGGCCAGCAGAAGAGGCAGTTAGTCACCTTCCTCAGCCAAATTGGACACAAGGACAAGGGGTCAGGGGTGGGAAACCTTGTGTGGAGGAGACACATACTCAGATGCAGGTGACATGTCTAGATGGAGAATCTGGCAGGTGGCAGGTGGCAAATTGGAGATTAGCACCTATCAGCTCCTAATGTCCTTCTAAGAAATATTCAAATGTGACTTCTATCAAATGTCACTGCTGTCCCCTCTGAACAGCCCATCAGAACCCCAAGCTCTCCTCTGCTACATGCAGCTGAACCACAGTTCTTTTCTTCCTCCACCAGGACACCGACACAAAGTTCACTTCATGTGACCAAAATGTGGGACATAGATCTGAACATGAGAACTCTCTGGATTCTTCAATCCACTGGTCCTTGAACAGCGTATGCACCTGCCCACTGTCTGCTCACAGGACATGGGAACAGCTGATATCTCCAGAAAGCATTGGAATGCCTCAGTAATTAGAGAAATAAAAATGCATTTATAGGCACAACCTTATTAGCAAGGCAGTCACCATAATAAAGTTAGGAAGAGAAGGAGACTCCTCGTGTGTATTTATAAGAAAGAAAATAGCTAATCTCAAATAATCACAATGCTAAATACGCCTCTCTCTCTGAGGCTAAGGTGCAATGTTCTTAATAAAAATATGTAGGCTAGTCGGCAATTGCTTTGTTTAAATTTGAGATAGAGTGTGGGAAGCCTGCACCAAGCAGGTTAGAGATGACAGTTCTGGAAAAGAGAGAGCCTAAATGTTGAGCTGTGGCCATCACACACACACACACACACACACACACACACACACACACACACACACACACACACAAAACTCCCACCCTATCATCTTTGCCTTGAGCCCCTGGGGAAGCTGCTTGAAATGCATATGCAGTAACTCCTTATAAATGAGCCTTAATTAGCCTGTTTGGGAGACCTGTCTGGAGGGGTACCAGATCCTTACTCTTGGCTTCAGAGTCTCTGTAGGAAAAAGGTCAAAAGATCTTGAAGAACCTTCATTACTGTCCTACCTGCTTTCTTTTCTCCAGGCAGGAGTGCATGCTGGCAGTCCCTGCAAGGGAAGGACCATCCAGCAGGGCAGCATTCTAAGCCTTTCTTAGATGTCTTTGTCCTTCCCTGTCACTTTCACAGAAAATCATGCTAACCAAGGTCCTTTGGGCAGCCAGAGCAGGAAACTGGGGGCCAGCGGGCCAGCCATGCCACTGGGCTCGAGGGTCAACTGCAGACCCATGTGGTGGTTTTCAGTGGAGGTGTAGCCGCTGTCAGGTGGAAGTATATGTTTATTTCTGGGCAAATGCTTGATTTCTCAGCAAGCAAGTTGGTTTATTGTTTTTTGGTGGGATTTTGTTCAAGCTTTAAGCCCATCTCACATGCCACAGGGATCAGCATGCTCTGCCCCAGACTATGAAGAGCAGACAGACACACTCCAACTGGTTTGGAGTGGAGAGAGCCTGGGAGTGGAGTGAGGGTACAAGAGAGAAAGGCCGATGCCAGGCCCTGGGTATCGTGGTGGTGGTGAGGGGGTGATGCTCAAGAGCATGGCTGAGAGTTAAACAGAGAAAGCTTAAAATCATTTAAGCTGAGTAGACCAGGTGCTTGCCAACAAACACTCACTAGTTGTAATAAGTTATTGCTCTTGCCATTGCTACTAAAATTGACTTTTAAAGAACAGAAAGAGAAACAAAATAAATACATTACTTCCTTGGCTTTCTGGGTTTTGTCTCTTGAGCCTATCCAGTTTCAGAAGTCACAGGCTTGAATGCCCTCAGGTAACTGGGCTGCCAAGGCAGGCACATGATAGATGCATTATGATAACGGGAGGGGTGCCTAAAACATATCCTGACATATTAAGGGGGTCTTGAACCTACACAATTTCATCGTTGTTATCTTCTGTGTTGGTTTCTCATGGCCACTGTACAAAATCATCACAAAGTTTATGGCTCTTACAGCATAAATCTACCTTATAGTTTTGATGGGTCAGAAATTTGGCACAGATCACACTGGGCTAGAGTTGAGGTATCTCAACAGGGCTGGTTCTTTCTGTGAATTCCAGAGAATAACCCATTTCCTCACTTTTCTCAGCTTCTAGAGCCTTCTCACTGCCTTGGCTTGTGGGCTAGCAATGCATTTTCCCCCCCTAACTTCTTGTTTCCCTTGTCATATCTCTTGCTTCTGCTTTGACCTTCTTGCCTCCCTCTTATATGACTCTTATTATTATAGTGAGCCCTGGCCAGGTGGCTCAGGTGGTTGGAGTATCATTCCATACACCAAAATATTGTGGGTTAGATTCGTTGTTAGGGCACATACCTAGATTTTGGGTTTGATCCCCAGTTGGGATGCTTACGGGAAGCAACCAATTGATGTTTCTCTCTGACACCTGTTTCCTCTATCGTTCTCTCCTTCCATTCATTTTTCTCCGCAAAAACAAACTAAAAACCATATCCTTGGGTTAGGATTTATTTTTTTTAAGACAAATTATCTTATCCCACCTGGATAATTCAAGATAATCTCTCCATCTCATAATCCAGGGGTCTTCAAACTACGGCCCGTGGGCCACATGCAGCCCCCATGGGAGTATGATCCTGCCCGCCAGGTTTTTTGGGCAGTGAGCGCAGCCAAGGTGTTATAGTAGGAATTAGTAGTTCATATAGTCCGGCCCTCCAGCTCTCTGAGGGACCGTGATCTGGCCCCCACTTTAAAAAGTTTGAAGACCCCTGTCATAATCCTTAACCCAATACATCAGCAAATTCACCTGTGCCAAGCAAACAGGTTCCAGGGATTAGGACCTAGACATAGTTGAGGAGCCATTGTTCATCACACTGTAGTGTCATTTATAAAATTCCACCAAACTAATGTCAAATGATAAAAAGATTCTGTACCTAGATTCTGACTACCTGCCCACAACAGCCAAAAGAAGAAGAAGATGGATGAAGACTTTCATGATAGAATCCTCCAGAAAGATTTGTGGGCACAGCCTTACTTCTCCAAAAATGACATGCCATCGGTCCTGACCCACATTCGTTCTTGTCCTAAACACTGGCATCTGTCACTCAGGCTACTATGATAGTCTCCCAATGTCCGCTATTGCCCTCCTCCAATTTTCTCTACACACAGCAGCTAAAAGAATCCTTTTATACCCCTGTCCCTCCCTCCAATGTCTTGCCACTGCACATAAAATGAAAAGCAGCTTCTTTTTATGGCCTTCAAACCCCTGCATGATCTGGCTTCTGTCTCCTTCCCTTTTATTTGGCTCTGCTCTCTCCCTCACCTGCCCAGCCCAACCACACTGGCTTTTTTTAGTCCCTTAAACCATGCTGAGCTATTTCCACCTCACAGCCTTCTCTTATGCTCCCACCTCTGCTTGAAGGGCTTGTCTACCTTTCCTTTTCACACTGGTTTCTTCTCATCCTTAGGTGTCAGCTTAAATATCACTCCTGCAAGAGCCCTTCTCTGAGTCATTCTATCTATGGAAGCACCCCCTCTACTTCACACACACACACACACACACACACACACACACACACTTTATCCTCTCCTGTCACTTTGTACACTGTCATGGTACTGACCACAAACTTCACTTATATATTCATTTACTTGCATGTAAAAACAGATTCATAACATCTATACAATAAAACCAGACAGATAATTTAACAGCTATTTAGTTATTCCTTTTAGGACTGATGACTCTCCAGCACTAGACTACAACATAATGGTAAGGACCACATCCAGGCCTGTTTTTCTCATCAGTATACACTGAGAACACGGTAGGCTAGGCCAGTGGTTGGCAAACTGTGGCTCACAAGCCATATGCGGCTCGCCACTCTATTGACTAATGAGTTTGCCAACCATTGGGCTAGGCCATCTGTTGGGTGGATGGATAAATGAATGGATGGGTGATATATGGTGGGTGCATGTAAAGACAGATCTGTGAAGGCTAACCCATAGTAGATTCTTGACTCACCTTGATTTGCGAGGTCTCTGTGTACTATCTGATAAGTGTGTGCCTGGGTGATTGCCTCTCTCCATTTAGCAACAAAAATATAAAACTTAAATTTGAGGCATTCCTTAAGCATACCCTGATTTTAATTCATGGCAGACTTAGTGTGGGGCACAGACCCTCCTTAATTTGAAACTCTTTCCATGTCTGTACATACAAATACCAATAGATGGGCAGACAAAACCTTGGTAATTTATTTTGCTTTTTTTCAATTTAATAGAGAATCAATGGACTACCCAGGAAAGTCTGTCGGTTTCATTGTTCCTAACCTCCACAGTCACTTCTGCCAGGGCACAAGCAATGGCTTCCACAGGACACAGAAAAAAATAGAACCCCATCTAGTCTGAGAGTGGATGTGCAAGCTTTGAGGCCAACTCCATCCCAGTCCGAGGGTCCCTGTGTCAGCATCCACTCTCATCTGTTCCTCCGCATTTGTAGGCTGCAGGGAGCTCAGCAGAGGTACTCCTTCCTTCTCTACCACTGATTCCCTCAAATCCCAGTCTTTGAAAGAAGTAAGCCAATTCCCTGGTGAGTAGGAAATGGGAAAGGAAGGTGATTTAGATATCTTTAGTGGTGTCTGACCCTTACTGATACCCTGATAGTGACCTGAGCCAATAGCTTCTAGCCTGCTCACACCGGCCGCTCTCCAAGGTTCTGATAAAGCTGTGGCGGTGGCTAGCCAGGAAGGAGGCTTCCGCTGGAATGTTCTGTTCCCATGATTCCTCTGACATCATGGCCCTGATACCAGTTTCCTATGAGCTCTGAATTCCTTTCAAAATTGCTTTGTTGACATTTAAAGGTCTCCATCAGTCTAGTTGTGTGTGGAGAAAAAAGAGAGAGAGAGAGCTGGGATAGAGTCAGCTCTGCCTCACTACCTCTGCACTGAACCCAAGACAAAATGACTGCTGTCTGGAAAGCAGACCCAAGTGTTCCTTCCAGCTCTAAAATTCTATGATCCTATGATGCCTCCTGTTCAGCCAGTTGTCTGAACCCCTCTGACTGCCAATAACTCACAGAAAATCCCATTAAAAGAGCAAATGAAACCTGTAACCAAACCTACTGGGAGGCTGCCACGGCTTAGGACGTTTTCCATCATGGACCGTTTGTTTTCCAAAAGAGCTGCTCTGCCAAGGGGAGGCTTAGGTGGGACATAAAATACAGCTTCCAACTGTGTGTGCTATGGATCAAGGGAAGGGAAGCCACCGACTGACCCCCTTCTCGTGTGAAGCACGCAGTCTCGCCTCCTTGTAGGAAGATGAACGATCCAGATGAATTGCGAGGGCCTATGATTGCGTTAGGTTCCTCCATTCTGTCCTTTTCTTGATAACTTTCACAGCGATTATTTCCGTTGCCAAAATGAACACCTCAAATATGATCATGAACATAAATATGTTCAATAAAAATATGAGCCTGGAACAGCTCATGTCCCTCAACATAAATTCTCTGGAGAGTTAAAACTGTGTTCAGAATAACCCAATTTCCAGGTCAGAACTAACTGCTGGACCTTTCTCTTACAGAAAAAGGGCCTGGATGATGAGAGAAGTGAACTGTGAGTTGATTATGTGTGAACTTGAACTTGGGGACCTTTGGGTGACTGTGGTTTCAAAATGTATTGTCCACTACAGGGATCCAGCTAAGCAGTCTTGGGGCTAGGAATGTGTTTGCTTCTGTGCTACAAGTCTGCCCCAAAGGAGGTGGGCCCATAACCATGGGCACAGCCTGTGGCAGCTGGGGGGGACTCACACATCTAATCCAGGCCCATCTAGCCACATGAGAGAACATGAATACACCTGCTCCAGTCCCCTGCAGAGCTCTTTACATCAGAACCTTTCCCCCTCAGTGACTTCGTTTTTAACCTATGCATAGAGGGCTGCACACTGCTTTCGAATTTCCTCTAGATCGATGCATTTCCCTCTCCAGTTCCCACTAATATCAAATAATAAATCCCTCAATATGATAATAATAATATTTAGCTCTTTCTAGATTCAGAAAAGCCTTCTCCACCAAGGATAGCCTTTGCTGACCAGATCAAAGGGATCCCTAGTCCAAAATCATATTTTATTAAAGTCTGCTCTGAACCCACATTTTGAATGGGTTCTGCTATTATCACTGTAGAAGGCAAGGAAATTACCAGATGCCTTTTCTCCTTCTTTGTGTTAAATGCATAAGTCTATGGATGAAACAAGTAGTATTTGATCAATTGACATCTTGCTTCTCATTAGTTTGCCTGGGGTGCAATGGGTTTAAGTTGCCATTCAGATAAGCAGAGATGTGGAAAAGAACTTATCAGAGCCTAAGAAAATTGAAACAATCTGTTAGCCATCAAACTAGAAGTTGTCTAATTTCACAAACACCCTCACTTTACAAATTAGAAGATTGAGGATAAGAAAGGTCTCGTGCCTAAGTCCAAGTCCCATGGTAATATTAAAATAGAATTGAGACTAGAAAGTGGGTCTACAGACACTCAGACAAGGACTATAATGAAAAAACATTTTGTTTTTGTCTTCCATTCTATTTGTGCTTCTCTACTAAAACCTTCCCAGCCCCCTTCCTAACCGAAGCTATTAAAAAAACAGTGCATTAAAAATCAGACTAGATATGTTTTTTTCTGATTTTCAATTCAAGTCCTACTGGAGATTCGAGTTCATTTGGAAGATCTTCTTTGTCCCCAGTTCATTCCCCAGTACAGTGAACCCATCAGCAAACACTGGAGGCAGCAGCCAGGGCTCTGGAGTTTGCTGGGGTGGGAGTGAAGGCAGGGAGAGGCAGCCATGTGATTCTGCAAAGGTTTTCTTGGCCTCTTACTCAGCAGTTTTTATAATGCAGTGGATGTGCAAGTGAAATAATGATGGTGAAAAATGATGAGCTGGAAGGTTAGTTCTTTGCCATCTCATATACTTCAGTTCCTCTCTCTCGGCGCCTCTCACCGATATAGAAAGGGCTTGGGAAATAAGGTGCAGTACTGAGGTACTTGTCTGACTCTGTGTGCACAGAAGGCAGGAGAATAAGGCTGAAAGGAAAATTTTCCTAATTCGTGATCTGTTCCAAATACGAATGCCAGATAAAATGCAGGTGCCCAATTATAGTCAAACTTCAGATTTTAAAAAAAAAAATCCCTGTTAGGAGAAGAATGTGTGAGTATACTAAAATAGTTTTCATTGCTGATCAGAACAACAAACTTAATGGGTATTTTTGTTTTTTATTTGCTAAATCTGGAAAGCTTAATCTCAAAGTAACTAATATGGGGCACTCTGTATATTTTAAATCTTTTTTGTCACCTCCTGCACCGACTACCAAAATGAACATGAAAACACCAAGGGGAAAAATATCAGGCTTTTACCTGTATAACACTGCGGGCATTCTCAATTGCTGGGGAAATTCCAGGGTCATCACAGCTCCGCCACCGCAGTGGCTCTGAAGCATCAGCCTGCATGGGCCTCATCTGGAAGCCTTGTAAAAGCAGAGATTTCTGGGCCCCAACTCTCTAGTTTCAGATACAGCAGGTCTGGATCTGGCCTGAGAATTTGCCTTTCTTATTTTTAAATGTATTTTTTTAAAAAAGAGGAAAAGAGCCCTGACTAGTTTGCTTCAGTTGATAGAGCATCGGCCTGAGGACTGAAGGGTCCCAGGTTAGATTTCTGTCAAGGACGTGTATCTTAGTTGTGGGTACATCCCCAATGGAGGATGTGCAGGAGGCAGCTCATTGATGTTTCTCTCTCATCAATGTTTCTAACTCTCTATCCCCCTCCCTTCCTCTCTGTGAAAAATTAATAAAATATATTTTTTTTAAAAGAGGAAAAGAGGGGAGAGAGAGATAAAAACATCAATGATGAGAATCATCAATCAGCTGCCCCTTGCATGTCCCCTACTGGGGATTGAGCCTTCGACCCGAGCATGTGCCCTGACTGGGAATTGAACCATGACCTCCTGGTTCATAGGTCGATGCTCAACTACTGAGAGACACTGGCTGGACCTGAGAATTTGCCTTTCTAACATGTTCCCATGACCGCAAGGCTGCTGACCCGGACTCTGGTTTAGAGAAAGAAACACTGGCCTAAAAGGCAACGGCCCACAGTTCTGGTTTCTGTGCTGCTACTCATCCCATGTGCAACTTTAGATAAACAATTTAGAGTCATTTTGTTTGTGTTCAATAACACAGTACATAGTGACACCCTCCGAATTACAGAACGGAGCACTAAGGGGAGAAGGGAGTTACTAAAGCTCTGTCCTTAATGACCCTGGCTGCACAAAAGTTGATTAACTCCGATCCATAGCTGGGGCACAGGGAGGTTTCTAAGACCTCTGTGAGGAGCCGCACAGCAGGCTGCGGGTGGATCTGCTTTCACAGGCAGCGAACCTGCTTTCACCAGGCAGCCTTCTTTCTCTGCTTTGTGGAGTCCCTTTGTAAAAAGGTGCCAGTCGTTAAAAACTGTCTGCAACCCACTGACTTAGAAAATCACCTCGGGTCCTTTCTGAGAATCTATGATTACAGCTCAACTCCCTTCCAATTCCACCCGCTATCACTGCCCCAGACGGTGTGCCCTCAGATTTGCTCCCAGGAGCGGGTCCTCCCAGGCTCAGGGAAAGATAAGCTACGGGTTCACACCTAATGCTGCCCAGAGTCCTTGGGACTGTCCACACTGGGTGCCAGGTGGTAGGATTGACAGACTGGAACCTGGGAGGTCTCAGAGTGCCCTGCCTTGCCTCCCAAAGGCCTGGGCAGCTGCATTGTGCAGACAAACCTGTTGGGAAATAATGGGCAAGCCTGTGAAGGGTTAGAGAGAGCCTGCCATAAATTAGGGAAGTTCACGTACAGTCTGTCCTCCAAATCTGTGGGTTTTGCCTCTGTGATCCAACCATCTGCAGTTCAAAAATATTAGCAAAAGAAAGTCGCATTGTTGCTGATGTGCGCTACGCAGTCAGGCCTGGACTGGTGGCATCTGTTCTCAACATGCACACAGACGTTCTTTGTGGTTATTATTTCCTAAACAATATAGTGTAACAACTAGTTACACGGCATTTACGTTGTATTCGGCATTATAAGCAATCCAGAGATGATTTCAAGGCGAGATAGAGGGATATCCATCATTTATGTGCACATACTAAGCCATTTTATACAAGGGACTTCAGCATCTGCAGATTTTGGTATCCTGGGGGGTGGGGGGAATCCTGGCATGGATCTCCCACAGATACCAAGCGAGGACTGTACACTGATGGAGAAGGAGAGGCATTCTAAGGGGAGGAATACACTTGCAGCTTTTCACAAAGAAGAATGGGGAGCACAACATGCGCCTCCATCCATCAATTGGCAACGTGCATGCGCAGAAACCTGCGCAAACCCTCAGCTCTGGGCAGAGGGCCAGGCGGTCCATGGGAGACAGAGGCGAGTGCATCCAAATAACCTCAGAACGTTGGCCTTGCTCTGGCCTCCTCCGAAGGACTCTGTTCTCTTTCGACTGCTCTTGAACTTCAGAAAGAAAGTGTTTGGTGAAGTGGCAGGCTGGGCCTGCTTCCTCCTCCAGCAGAAGTAGCATCTCTTGTGGAGAGACTGACTCTGATCTGGCCTTAGCCACCAGCCCATTTCTGAGGTCAGTGACCTAGGTCCTTGGCCAAGGGCAAGTGCCTCTGTGGTAGAGCAGACGCCTGAGCAGCAGATAAACTCTGGGCTCAGTCCTGGGCGGGAAGAAGGAGACCCCAGTCCCCAGCCCCTGGAGGAAGGAATGCTACTGCCCCGGGGCACTAAGCTCACTTCATCTCCCGATATTTGGGAAGGGAGCTATACTCTAAATTTTTTCTCCAGAGTTTATCTTACCTTTCAAGTTATTTTATCTTTAACCAGAATATCTTACTCTATCCTTTCTCCCCAATTCAAGAACATTATAAGAGGAAGAAAACAGAAAGATTCACTTATTTTCAACAAAGGCAGATGGAATGGAGGTATAAAGAGCTTGGCCTTGCCTGAAGTCACAGCACTAGTTAGAGTCAAACCGGGTCTCAGAACTGGGCCTCCTGCCAGGGTTTGTCCCAGGGCCTTCCCTGCGCCTTCCACCACAGCAGGGCCCCTCAAGCTCTCCGTCCTCCTCACAGCCAGATCACTGCAGAGTCATGCAGCCCATTTTCCCTGCCTCTTCCTCCCCGTATGGATGGCAAGAGCCTGCTGCCCAGAAGGCATGAACAGTGAGTTTAGATACAACTGCAAAAGACAATTCAGCTGCACACACTATTGTTTTTAATAAAACCTTTGGGTTTGGCAACCTGGCTGTATGTGTGCCTGCCTCAATGTCATCAGATTCCTGTTTCTCTCGGGCTGTGCCTGAGGGAAGCAGCCCTGAGCTGAGCAGGGTTCCCACGTGGAGACAAGGGCAACTGGAACCTTAGGACCCGGCTCTCCCAAAGCAGGGAGCAGTGGCTCTGGGTGGAGAGAGAGCAGCCTAGGGAGTGCTACTGGAGTACTAGGGCTTGGCATTGACCTTGGGCTAAAAAAAGGAGGCTCAGGCAGCACTGGGGCATCGCCACAGTGGGTGGCCTGGGGTACCAGGAAGCGAAAGGAAGCACAGCCACCTGCCTGTGACTGAAGCCGAATGAAATGCTATTAAAGGCAATCAGTCGGAATTGCTTTTGATACATAAATATTTGAGGAAATGATTAGCTCATTTTAATTACCTCCTAACATTGATAACAATATTTTTGTGAGCAGCGGCTTCTCCAAGGAGGCAGCAAGGGGGCGCCCCATCTGTTCCTGGCACCCCCACTCTTTCTCTTGGGGGAAAAAAAAACAGCCATTATCTATTCAATGGGAATGTGGGGAGAGTTGGGGTCTAGAGGGGACCAAAGAATTATGTCCACCTTGCAAAAGCAGGCATAGGAATGCTGTCATTTTCATCCAAACCCAGTAGGAGGTCCTTTTAGATCTTACATGTTCTCTGGCTGGAGACCTCTGGACCTGGGCCGGGCCAGAGGTCTGGTCAGAATCTGAAACCATCTCGGACCCGATGGGCCTCCTGTCAGAGATGCTCTCCATCTCAACCAGCAGGAAGCGGACAGCTCCCCTTCTTATAGTTAGCGATGACTCAGAAACCCGCACATGCTCCCCGTAAAGAGGTAGCTGCCTTTGCCAAGAATTACATTTGAGTGCGTGTTCTGTTTTGAAACCACTCTGTAGGTCTTATTAACTCAATAAGCTAAGTATGACTCCTGGACGCATAAGCATGGAGCACAGATCCCACACAAGAGTCATCAATAAACCACCTCACTCGGCAAACAAATTCATGCCTCTCAATTACTTGGGAATTAACAAAACTCTTCTACTTCTGCTAAGTATGGACATGTCTAACTTGACATAGTGGGGAGGGGGGACAGTTTACTCTTAATATCCCAATTATTATTTGGAAGTCAGGTGACAAAGATTACAGAGGGGAATATTAGGGTCACAAATGTATACACAGATAACCAGACTGTTGATTTGGTTGTTCTTTTCATACTCATTTTTTCTTTCTTTCTTTTTCTTATTTTTCTTTCTTTTTCTTACTTTTCTTTCTTTCTATCTATCTTTCTTTCTTCTTTCTTCCTCCCTCTCTCCCTCCTTTCCTCCCTCCCTCTCCTTCTTTCATTTTCTTTCTTTCTTTCTTTCTTTCTTTCTTTCTTTCTTTCTTTCTTTCTTTCTTTCTTCTTTCTCCCTCCCTTCCTCCCTCCCCCTTCCCTCCCTCTCCCTTCCCTTTCCTTTTCTTTCTTTCTTCCTTTCTTTCTTTCTTTCTTTCTTTCTTTCTTTCTTTCTTTCTTTCTTTCTTTCTTCCTTTCCTTCCTTTCCTTTCTTTCCTTTCTTTCCTTCTTTCCTTCTCCTTGCCCCATCCCCTCTTTTCTTTCTTCCTTTTTCCTCCCTCCTTTCTTCCCTCCCTCCTTCCCTCCTCTCTCCCTTCCTCCTCTCTCCTCTATCCTCCCATCTTCCTTCTACCCGGTATCATCTGCATGAAACTGGAACACCTAAAAGGGCCTTCCTGCCCAAGATCATGGCTGCTCTTTGCTGAGAAGTTTTGCAGGCCCCAGACTGCTGAGCTCATCATCGTTCCCGGATTAGAATCTGCAGGCTTATGAGATCAAGCAAATGCTGTGCTGCTTCCTTGGCGCTCACGCTGTTTGTGGGGAAAGCTTCCAGGCTACCACGGGACAGGAGAGGTGGAGGTAAAGCAATAACTCCCGGTCCAATACACGGAGGGGAACTTTGCTGTTAGAAAGTCTGGGACACTTCCCTGGGCTGCACCCAGCTTTCACCTCCAGGAAGAGGGCAGGGGGATGAGGGGGGTCTGGGTCCAGGGGCCCCGGGCTTGAGAACAGAGGGGCAGATGCGTTTTCAGATGCAGCCATGGATCTGCAAAGGATCGGCACAGCTCTTCCTACACAAAGAAGATAAATGTTGCTTCGAGTTTTGTTCCCTTTGCTGCATAAAGCTGTTCTCGGGGCTCGGTTCCAAACACACATTGTGGAAGAAGAATAGAGAAGTGACAGGCATGTGCTTCGATTTGCCCCAAATGTGCTTCATGTTCTGTGAATCTGGCATAGGGGTGGAGAAAGGTGTCCCTGCCTGCAGTGGAGCTTTGGGGTTGCTGGGGGACCCCGCCTCCAAGTTGAGGAGCAGACCATCATTTCCATCATTTCTTCTTGATTTCAGAACCCCTCAGTTGCTAAATACAGTCGCCTCACTGATGAGTGGCTTCACAGCTCGCTCTCTCTCTCTCTCTCTCTCTCTCTCTCTCTCTCACACACACACACACAGACACACACACACACACACACACATATACATGCGCCTGCGTGTACACACACCCACACACCACTTCAATCCTCCAGCCCACCTTTCTCTCCAAATCCTCATTCTTGCCTGATGAAACCTGGAAATCCAGGAATCCTTTCCCCCTCTTCCCCTCCTACTTTTGACTAGTGAGGGGTGGCTACTGTGTAGCATTATGTCCTTGGCAATCTTCAGCATAGACCCGCGTTCAGGGTCAGTTAGGTCCCAGGCATCATGCTGGAACGAAAGACAAGGTACACTCCATGCTTTGGAAAATCTCCAGGAGGTAAAATAAATAAATAAATAAATATCCACACAAACACACCAAATAAAAGAGCAGAATAGCCAAAACTGGTTTGCCTCAGTGGATAGAACGTCAGCCTGCAGACTGAAGGGTCCCAGGTATGATTCTGGTCAAGGGCAAGTATCTTGGTTGCGGGCACATTCCCAGTGGGGGGCGTGCAGGAGGCAGCTGATCAATGTTTCTCTCTCATCGAAGTTTCTAACTCTCTCTCTCCCTTTCTCTCTGTAAAAATTCAATAAAATATATTTTAAAAGAAGAGAATAGAATAAACGCATTCTGAGTGCTGCACATGGGCTGCCTGGAAAGAGTAACACCCCAAGAACGGCTCCTGAGGCCCTGAAGAGGAAGTAATTTTCGGGCTGAGTTTTAACAGACAAGATGGGTTTGGCAGGTAGAGGATGAAATGCAGGTAGGTGCTGCGGGCAGATAAACTCCTGGGGTTCCGTCATATCAGAGCACAGCTCATCCAGGAGGACGGGGTGCATAGCAGCAGTGGAGGGGCTCCAGCAGCAAGTAAGAAGAGAAAGGAAAAATCTGTAAAACTCAGGGCATAAGAACTGTGTGTGCCATGCGCGGCATTGGGAGTTTGATCCTAGCAGACACCGGGAGCCACTGCAGGTTTGGAAGCATAGTAGTAGCACATTTTGGTTTAGAAATGAAATTCTAAAGCGAAGACCATGATCAGAAATTAGGAAGATAATCTGTTTACAGCAGCTTGGAGGATATATCCCTCTATTAAAGGCGAAATAATTTCAAAGACATGGGTTGATGCAAAAAAAATCACAGGCAAGAGGAGGAGAAGTGAGAGAGTGCCACCCATCCAAACCCCTCCTCACGCAGGCCCCTCCTCCAAGGAACTAGTTGGGGGTGACTGGCCACATTTTCAGACTTGCACCCCAAAACACCCTCTCTGAGGTGGGCCAGCTTGGGTCAGCACCTTGCAATCACAATCCCTTCCTCACTGCACATGACCTAGTGCAGCCAGCTCCCTCTATCCTCGTCCCTTGCCTTCCTTTCTGACCATCCCTCTTCCCAGTCCCCCGGAGCCCTCTCTCCCCCCTCTCCGTGGCTCTCCTGTGTTAATTGCCAAGCTTCTGTGCCTTGGGAGGCTGCTCTTAACAAAAGATTAGCCCTTTTTCTGGGAGGAGGTGGTTGAAAAGGAAGGGTTTTTGTTTTTAAGGCAGATGAAAGCCAGCCAGAGGAGATGTGCGCTTGACCCTCCAACACGAGTCTCCCCGCCTCTCCCGGCTTCCAAAGGAAGGCTCTGTGAATGTGAAATGAATCCGGGGCCTCCTGTCTGCTCCACAAGAAAGGCAAGCCGGTCTCTCAGACACAATATTTCCTTTATGGCCGCGCCCGCTCCTCCTGCCCCTGGCAGCAGCGCAGCCTCAGATGCCTGCTTGACCTTCTCAAGGTCACTCCCCGCAGCAGCCCCCCGGCGCCTCTCCCAGGAACCTGCGGAGCTGCTGAAAGGGCCAGGTTTTTGTTTTCTGCAGCGCCTCCTTCATAGTGGAGTCCTTGCCCGGGGGCAGAGACACCTGAAGTTCCCAGCAGGGCGGTCCCATTTGGTTAGGATGGGCCTCTTGGCCCGCTCTGTGGAAGAAAGGCCCGCAGCAGCTGTGGCTCACCAACTCCGCATTCATGCCACCTCCCCTGGGAGCCATAGACAGTGCCACTTGGGAACTTGAATGGGGACTTGCCTTGCCCCTTCTTAGCCTCCCTCATGCACTCTCCGGCTCAACAGCCTTTGATGCCAATACTTTGCAGTCTTGCTACATCTCGCTCAGCAGTTAGTATTGGCTGCACACCTGTCTGGTGTCTGCTTGCCCACATCAGTGATGCCGCCGTGGGTTGCTTGTCTCCAGCTGGGAGGGACAGCGCTCCCCCCTGTGCCTGTCTGGCAGCTGACTAGGGTGTAGAGAGTGGCTGAGTCACCTTGGTGTCTGCCAGGCGCCAGGGAGGCACTGTGCCTGGCACAGAATTGGCACTAGCTGCATGGGATGTTGCTTCCTTTTTTGCAAACGTAATTTCTTTTTTAAAAAAAAATATATATATTATTGATTTTTAACAAAGAGAAAGGGAGAAGGATAGAGAGTTAGAAACATAGATGAGATATTAACATCGATCAGCTGCCTCCTGTACACTCCCCACTGGGGATGTGCCCGCAACCAAGAAACATGCCCTTGACCGGAATCGAACCTGGGACCTTTCAGTCCACAGGCTGACACTCTATCCACTGAGCCAAAATGGCAAGGGCGCAAATGTAATTTCTGATCCGTGCTAGATGAATCTTCTTTGTGGGGAGGAGGGCCCCGTTGGAGAAAACTGCTGTCTAAAGGAATTGCCTCAGAAACAATGTCACTAATCAACTTGGGCTTGAGTTAGGATCTTTGTGTGCCCAAAGCTGTGTGGCTTTGGGCAAAGTCTGTATCATCTCTGAACCTTTGTTTTCTCATCTGTAAAATGGAAATAATGCTGTGGTATATCTCATAGGGCGCTGTCTAAGAGCTAATACCAGTCTCACAGCAAATGCTCTGAAAATGGCCATTCGTTTTGCCCATAAGCTGAGCACCACAAAGTACAAGAGTAAAGACCTGCCTGAAATCTCTTCATCTCCATGCACATAAATTGGAGGCCTTTTTCCAAGGCCCTGCCTCCCATAGCTCCACCCCAATTCTTCCTCACCTCTGGACAGAATGAGTATTTTCCTTTCTTCAAAATTCCTGGGATTCCATAGCTTAGCTCTTTCCTATAGCTTTCTAACTCACAAATGATAAGCTACTTGTGGGCAGAATACGGGTTTGCCCATCTCAGTAAATAGTTTGCACAAATGAACAAGGTGAGACCGGCATTTAGTGTCCATCTTTCAGTAGGGGAGGGTCTTTGCAAGTGCCTGTTGGCACAAATAAACAAGGTGAGGTCTTTGCAAGTGCCTGTTGGCCATTCCTGGACGAGAGGAATCTCTTCTCGTAGCCTGCAGGACACAAAGGGCCCCAATGATGAATGACTGCCTCTTAGTTTAGGGGAAGCCCAAAAATGCCCATTAAGAGGGGCACTGAGGCATCACACATTAATCCTGAGCATTTCCCCTTAAACCCAAAAGAAATAACTAACTGTTGCATAATTCAGTAAGAAGCCAGGGCTGGAGGTCGAATTTACTTTCCCAGTAACCAGTGAATAAGTACCACCCACCAAACTACTTAGTTCATTTAAAATCCTGACAATTTAACACCACTCTGGAGAGATAAGAACCATTTATTAGAAGGCACAGTTCATTAACCCGAATGCTAGGGGCAAAGTTGCTCAGAGAAAGGGATGGGTGCAAACCTCACCAGGAATCCCCTTCTTTTTCCGCCCAGGAGCCAAGTGGCTATGGGAGTGGGCCAGGAACTCCCTGCTAGTGGTATCCCTGGAAGTCTATCTGACCACGTGACTCACTTCCCTCAAAAGCCAATCCAGTGGGGACCAACTCACAGCATTCGAATTAAGGTGGAGCGTGTGATGAGACCTGAGCCAGAGCAGAGACGATGTCAGAGTGTTCACTCCCACCTCCCACCCCAGTGGCTGTGCTCCCTGCCCAGCAAGCCTCCCAGGGCCCAAGGCTTGTCTCCCACATCGGATGCCCGTGTCACATTTCTGTCCTTGGTCATTGGGTTTTTTGAACATGCAGACCAGGCGCGGCTATAAAATATTTCACAATCCTACCAGGGTAGCAGCTGCCAGGGCATTGTATGCAGCCCTTGTATAAAAACTGACAAGCACAGGACAGCACCGAGCTCGGGGCTCCCCGCTGTGACACTGTCTTTTTCTGGTCACATAACAAATCTATTTAGGATGAAAACGCGCCGAATTCCACAACAGACTCGTCAAGTCACAGAGGGGCTCTCCCGAGAGCCAGGGCTTTAAGGTTCTGTTTCAATCCAGCCCTGTCACTGTTCTCTAGAAAGGACTGCTATGGCTCTCAGGGGTGTGCGGGCGCCTGAACAGGGACAGACGGGGGTCTCCAATTTGCAACATACAATGTCATCCTATATCTCACTCACCGTGAAAAGACAGCTTCACTTGCCAAATGGTTGTAACCATTTAAAAACGGACTCAATGGGAACCAAGGTAACAATGTCTGTGTGGGGGAAGGTGGCTCGGGAAGTCGCTGTGTATCCGGGCACTTCCTAGGCTCAGGTGTGTGCTCAGGGCAGGGGCAAGACCTTTATCTGATTCTCAGTGAGTCATATAATCACATCACCCATTTGGCAAAACATTGTTTGCATAAATTATTTCATTCTTTCATTCTTGCAACATCCCAGAGAGGGGGGGAGGGGAGAGTGTTTCTGTATGACCATTATAAAATAAGTAGAGAGTAATGGAGATTGGGCAAGTTGATTGCTAGGAGGGAGTTATAGTTAATGTCTTGGAAGGATGGCATTTTTCTTATAGTCAGATGCACTGCTTTCTAGGAAAAAAGGGGGGGGGGCATATCTGTTCTTTCATCAATTCTAATTTTTTGGAGCAATACAACTTCCTACAAAGTACAGACCACTTCCTGAAGCTACCTTGTTAATTTATCTTCTTGTATATTACTTATTTCCTCCAACCAAGAGGCTAGAGTGAGGGGGAGGGAACTGTCTGGCTCTGACACTTGGAGGAAATGAGTAATATACAAGAAAACAAATTACCAAGAAAACTTCAGAACATGGCCAGTACTCCACAGGAAGTTGTCCAGGAAATGTGGGAGGGAACACCGGGCACACTGAAGCAGGCTGAGAGGCCTCCCTGAGATCTGAGTTACAGAAAGTCGCCCTGCGAGGAAAGGTCTGAAGGAAAAAAATTCCAGGCAAGAAACCTCCCGAACAAAAGTCCCTGAAGTAAAACCAAAAGTGGCAAGTTCGAGGAGCAGAAGGATAGACAGAGTTGCCGGAGCAAAAATCACTGAGGAAGGTGGTGCTATGTGAGGACCTCTAGGAGCCAGGAAGGAGCAAGACATCAGAGCCCTGGGGGCTGTGCGGAGAGTGGGGATTTTGTTCTAAGTATAAAGGGGGAGTGACCAAGTTTTATTTATGCTGAAAAGTACTGTACATACTGCTGTTTGGAAAACGAATTGCAGGAGTCATGAGGTAAAGGATGGGTGAAAAGTGTGGAAGCAGCCAAATTGACTACTGCAATGATCCAGGCAAGATGGCATGGTCCCTTGAATGAAGGTATTGAGGGAAGGCAAGTGAAAATGGATTGGAGATTTATTTATTTTACAGGTTGAACTAACAAGAAACGCTGACAGATTTTATGTGAGGGGTAGAGAAAAGGGAGGGACAGGGATAATTCCTGGGTTTTGTGCTTAAGCAGTATGTATAAAAGGCTGCCATTAAGAGAGTTAGAGAAGACCAAGGGAAGAACAGTATCGCTGTGGGCTGCAAGCAGAGGAATAATGAGTTCCATTTTGGACATCAAATGGCAGCTGGGATCTATTCTAAGACACACAGCTTGATTACTACTGAAAAAGGAAAACAACAATAAGAAGACCTTTTTTTAACTGGTCATACCAGCCTACGTAGATTTGAAGTCTTTTTCTATTACAAAGGCAATTTCCTCTGCCTTAGGTTGAAGTGTGCGAGGCAACCTTTGTTATGTGTCTCAACAACAAAATTGTCAGCTGTGGGCATCCTCTCTGCCTTAGGGTCTACACAGCACTTGGTTATTGTAGTCATTCTCCCAGGGACAAATAGGCACTTCCCTGTTATCAAATTTATACCCAGCGGTTCTGTTTTCATACATTTCCATATACATGATCATTTTTCGTTGAATGCTAAGTCATTGTGTGGTTGAAAGAATCATTTCTTTTAAAAATATATATATATTATTGATTTTTTTACAGAGAGGAAGAGAGAGAGATAGTCAGAAACATCAATGAAAGAGAAACATTGTTCAGCTGCCTCCTGCACGCCCCCCACTGGGGATGTGCCCACAACCAAGGTACATGTCATTGACTGGAATTGAACCTGGGACCTTTCAGTCCCCAGGCCGACACTCTATCCACTGAGCCAAACTGATTTTGGCTGAAAGAATCATTTCTTAAGAAACTTTTAATGGCAATTAAAACTAACACATGCAGTACCAAAGATGCATATCACTTAGGAAGTGAAGAAAATGTGACCAAGTTTGTGTATGTGCAGGCAATGGCAGCTAAAGGACTCCACTCAACAGGGGGAGATTATAAGATGTGATTGAATGTGAGATGCATCCTAAGAATGTGAGAAAATAAGGTAATTGAATGAATGAAGTGACATATTAAGTTTGAGGCATATTTATAAATCTAGGGCTCACAGGTTAGGTCCCGGCTGGAGATACAATTTAACAGTCACCAGAATGGAAACCATAGTCCTACGTGAGATCTCCTAGAAAAGTGAACAGAGAAAAGACCCCAGGACAAAGCTCTTGGCAGCCAGCACATAGCGATCAGGTAGAGGAGACAAGTTCGCAAAAGAGACAGAAAATATGTGTTTAATGTGGTAGGATGAAAATCGGGAGAGTCTGATGCTGGGGAAGCCAAGAGGGAAATTCTTAAGAAGGTAGAAAGGGTCAACTATGTCAACTGCAGCTGAGAGGAAGATTCAAGATTGGAAATTGACCACTGTATTTGGTCAACAATATAAACATTGTTGTTGACTTGATGAGAACAGCCTTGGGGGAGCCCTATGCCAGACTGGAAAGTTGAAGAGTGAAAGAGCGGAGAAAAAGTGAAGACAGTAAATAAGATCCATCTCCTGAGAAGCTTTACAGGGAAGGGGAGCAGAAAGATGTCTATAGCTATAAAAGGATATGAAGTCCAGAGAAGCGATTGACATGATAGTTGCTGTTTTAAAGACAAGATACTTGAGCAGGTGTGTGTGCAGATGAAAGTGATCCTAGGGAAAAGGAAGAGGTAATGATGTAGAAGAAAGAGGAAGGTAATTGCAGGATTGAAATCTTCCAGGGAGGAGGGGAGAGACCCCAGAGCATACACTGAGAAATGGAACTCTGAAATGCAAAGGGTGACTATATCTGTTATGAAAAGCAGGAATATTAGAAGATTTGGTATCTGGAAGATGAGTTAAGTTCCTAATTGCTTCAATTTCCTCAATGAAATATGACTCATTCACCACAAATGGGAGCAAGGAGATTTGGGAAGACTGTAAAAGTTTTGAGGAGAGGGGAGAAAAGTACAAGTTCAATGTCTCAGAAGAGACAGAGCAAAGCTTCTAGGAATGCACAGTCGGACTCCTGGGTGGAAGGAAGCGCCCACAGAGATTTGAAATGATGCTGGTCACATTGTCTTGTCCAGCAAAGTCCAAAATCAGAGAAAGTCCATAGGTGGTTTCTACCCAGCCTGAGAATTTTCCAGGGAAATGCAACAGAAGGAAAGAGAAACAGGGAGGGGAGGATGCTTACAAAGGAGGACCAAAGCATCTATAATAAGAAGTGAGGTGCAAATAGGATATGAGTGAAAAATTGGGGGAGAGGGGTTCCAGGATTTAGGTAATGTGCTATTGCATTTGGGACAAGGGGTAGACTGGAGGAATAAGAAACAATATTTGGAGAAAGGAGGTGAGTATCAGCAAGCAATGAATGTCTCCTCTCAGAGGATGACCATCAAGGAGGCCTGAGGACCTCAGAACATGGGAGAAGTGTAGCTGATGGGTGGGAGTTTCCTTTCTTTGCCATCTGACTCCCCCACAGCAGTTGAGTTGGGTTTGACCTTCTTTCGTCCCCAGTGAAGAGCAGCTGCCACTCATCCACACAGAGTGTTCTTAGTTTCCATTGTGAATTTGTATTTCGTTACCCCCTTAGATGTCTTTCTGCTGAACATGTATTCCCTGTCCCGGTCCTGACAGGCCCTATGCTGTGGCCCTTTGATCATTTCCATTGAGCTCCTCTGGGGGACGACAGGTGCCACAGATGTTTAATAAGGGTTCTAATAAAGGTTCAATAGAACCGATATGACCACAGGGCATCCCACTGTGTCTATGTTTCTACCCTGCACTATCTGCTTTGTTTTATTAATTGCTTTGTAGATCCTAGCATTCTTTGCAGGTTTTATGTTCAGTTTTTGGTTGTTTCTGGGTATCTTTCCAACCCGAGCGGCCTGCACTTGTGTCTAGATTGACTCTACCCATGTGTTTGTGTGTTTTATGACTCAATTAACAGGTCCCATCTTCTATAGGTTTTCATGTCTTGTTTTTCTCTTAGTTTCTCACATTTTTTAACCTTTCCCAAGGAATCTCATTCGCCAGACTCCATTGGGCCACTAGGCAAGCAGGATCCTCCAACATTTGGTTCTGTTTTCTCCATCACCTACTTGCCTCCCTTCATGGAGAGAAGAGATTGTCTCCATTGATCATTTTCTTCCAGATAACACAGTACAGGATGCTGAATACAAGTGGTGCTCTGTGTATGGAATTAAGTTCGGTAACAACGATCACAATAATTTCCAAATCTAGATCCAATAGGTTGTTATTGCAGTTACAACATGACATGCAATTTTCATGGTGTCGCAGCATCTATAGCATTATTTTTGGAATATAATCTATGCTTAGGGCTCTGGGAAGCCAAATGTTCCCATCCATATAAATCATTGAAGATCCCAGTTTCTGCCAGCTGTCTTTCTAAAGTTGGCACTGTATTCAGAAACCATCTTAGAATGACTCTCAGCTCTCAGGGCACACTACCCCACAGGAGCAAGGGGACTTCTGCCAAGACTTTGGCGTCCATCAGACACAGTGTAGTCCTTCTCTTGGTGAAACTCCTAAATTAAAATTTTAAAAAATATATATACCCAGGAGTCTGACTCAAATGATGATGAGAATAATTATGAGGTGAAGAAGATTTTTTATGGTAAAATACATCTGAAAGAAATTATTTTAGCTTAGCTAATTGTCCTAATTAGAGCATCTTGCCCAAATGCCTAATATCCTTAAGCAGGAGAGAAGCAATGGTGACCATTAGGGCATCCCATGGAAGAAGAAATAAGAACCATTACTGACACATCTAAATATCAAAAGTTAAATACAGTGTCTTTATGTATTAAGTACCTACAATATATCAAGCAATGTCATACTGCTTATTAATGTCATAAATATTACTTCATTTATCTTTCTATCAACACGAAGACAAAAGTATTGTAGCTACATGTAATGGGGCTTACAGAAATCAGAGGATATATCAGGGATTTAAACCCTTGTCTACTTGTTTTCAAAACCCATGTTTTAACCTAAGAAATAAGTTGAGAAGAGAGATCTCAATAGTCTATCCTGAGGAAAAATGGGTGACAACAAACCTCAGATGCTACAAATACCTTAATAGAATTCATACTTAAGGTGAAACAGAGAAAGCTAGATGACCAGGGAGTTTATTCTTTATGTGATGTAGAGATGCTTTATAAGGCCTATGGAATTTTGTTTTTAAATAAACTGTCCTCTAATCACTAATTGTTTTTGTTTTTTGTTTTGTTTTGTTGCATTTGACATTCTAGGGGTTTTAATATCTATCTGAATATCTATCTATTATCTTTCTCTCTATCCCTCTATTTCTATCTCTGTCCATACTGCTTCCCCTGTCTTTTTCTCTCACTCTGTCTCTAAGTGTGTCTTATTACTTTCTCTCTTTTCTCTCTCTCCCCCCCTCCCCCTCTCTTTCTCTCTCTCTGTATCTTGGTATGGAAGAAAGGCTATTTTGGGGCTATTTAGAAAAAGTAGAAGCCACATTGTTAGGGGGGCCAGAGAGAGTGAGCAGAAAACAGGTTTTACTCTAAGCTCAAGAAAAAAGAGATTAAATAATAAAGAACACATGGCCTAGATTTCCTAAAATATGCCTTAATTCAAGTGGTGTGGACCATTGCTCACATATACCTGCCCTTGAAACTTTGGGGTAACATACAGTTCAGCATGTAACGTTTCTGTGTGAAAAGATAACCTTCAGACTTCCTTTCCTGGTCACATATTCAGAAGAAGGGGGGGGGTGGGGGGAGTGCAAAAATGTGTTCCATGCCCATAGTGTACCGCCACTTTTACATACAGTCTAGGACTTAGCCATCAAAATCACTTTACTGTGAATAAAACCAAAGCTGAGAGAGAATAAACTGCTCAGGCTCACATAATAAGTGTGAACATCAGAGTTCAAACGGAGGTCCCTCTAGTTCTAAATCCCGTACTGGCACTGCATGGACTTAGGGCGGAGACAATGCCCAGAGATAAAGGTCATACCTCTGGAGGGAGCTCCTCTCCTGCTTTCTGCTTCAGAAGAGGAGGAAGGGCTCAGCATAAGGAGATAAGACCCCAAGAGAAGTCCTCAGAGGGCTTATAGAAACAAAGATGCAATCGCTTCCGGTTAGCTGGTAAACTTGAGGTGAGGTGAAGAAAGATAGGAGAGAAGGTACAGATGATGCCCTAATCATATTCATTCCAGCCTCCTCATCCTTTTATATTCTAAATTTGTGGGCTCCTTTTCATCATCCCTATGCTGGCTGGAGGGGTGGGCAGGGTGATTAGATACTCCTCTTTCTCGCTTTATTATAATATGCTACATGAAGGCCACCAGGCCCCATAGATACACTAGAACACATCTTACATCCATGATGTCATTAGACCTCGAAATGGTTGAATATTGGCAATTTGGTGTGGTCCAATCTGATACTGTAATCAGGATCACCCATAAGCCTCTTGGTAAACCAGCCAGAGCACAGAGCCCAGTCAAAACAGGCTACTTCCTGGACCACCCAGCAATTTCTATGCAGGAAGAGGAGCCATCTCAGTGATTCTGAGGAGCCAGCTGGTGAAGAGGAGGTCCTAAGACTCCTAGATTGTTCCTCACCCCTAATTGGCTCTGAATGAGTGGAACAGATAACAAAAGCTGAACACAGAAGGACCACAAACCACCTGCCTCAGCACTCTTCTCAAATGTCTAAGGAACATTGCACAGGGTAAGAGTATAAGATTGGCTGCCATGCCTCTGTCAGTAGTTTCTGTCTGAGTTGAACTTCTGTCCTCATCTGTAAAGTCGTGATCAATGTAGCACCCACTTCATGGGAATATAATAAACATTAACAGAAGTAAAAGACACATGGCAATTAAGATGGTACTAGGTACCTAGTAAACGATCATTTAAAAATTGTGGTTATTATGAAAGACTGTTATTTTAGGGCATAAAGCCTTGAAGTCATTCTATAAAACTTACTGCAGGCCTATTCCAACTCTCAATGTTCAGAATATTCATCTGATCTCTCTTCTATCTCTCAGCACCCTAATATTCATCAATGATAACTGTGGTTTCCAGGGGTTCTAGTTTGGGATGACAATCCTGGCAGAAAACTAAAGATGCCTTCTTTTTAAAGGACACTGGATGCTAGTTTGGAGGCAAGGGTTTCTAAAAGAGGGTTAGGACCCATGTGCATAGTAAGCATTTTCAAAGGATGGAATAGGTACATTTCAACATATACCACTTGTATCGTTTCTAAATGCATATGGGTGCTGCTTATTTACTTTCATGCACATTGTTTAGAAATGCTACAGAATGTACAGTTTTCATTGTATATGTTTTCAACCATTGGATACCAAAATTAAAATTACTTTCATGCAGATACTTAAGACATTTTTCAAGTCCTGAGTACTGTTCTTGTATCCACCACGGGGCCTGGAGTTACTTCCTTTCCCCGTGCCTCAGTTTCCCTGAGTTCAATAAAAGAAGTGATGATAATAGGATTACTAGTTATCTGGCCTAAGGAAATGATCATAAGACTGGAAAAGACTATATCCATAGAGATGTTCACTGAAACATTATTTATAACAGCCAAAAATTACAACAACATAAATGTCCAAACATTCCGTAATGGTATTGTACATCTACTTGATATAATGTAATGAAAGCAATTAAACTTATGTTCACTAATGCTATGTAACGACATGGAAAATTGCTTCTGATCTATTCTTAAAAGAAAAAAATGAGATATAAATGATATGATTATGACTATCTAATAAAAACCATGGCAAAGAATAAGAAAAGGATGGAAAGAAATACATTAAATGTGACTGTGCATGAGTGATTTTAAATCTTTTTAGGACTACTCTTGTACCGTTTCCAAATTATACTTAATAAGAATATATTACTCACACTAAACAAAATATATCAATAATAATCAACTGAGAGAATTGGGTTAACTGCGTTCTCAGGCCCTTTCCGTTCTAACATCCAACTGCAGTCAAGAAGATTTAAAGAGATAATAGATTCGTGAAAGCCCTTTCAAATGTGCGCAGCGTCACCCGATTAGAAGGTCTTATTATTATTAACTTGTACGGAGCAGAAACCAACACAAATCCATTAATAAAACAAAGTCGTGAGATGAAAAAGATGCGCATGACACACATTCTGTTTGCTGTTAGGCAATTTGGGGCAGAAATATTCTTGAAGCAACCTTAAGAAGAATGGACCTTGCACTCGTTTTGGCCTGTGCATGCTCTCTGCCCTTTGTGCTGACATAACTGTCAGCAGGTTTTGCTGCATTCTCCAGTGACAGCAGAATAGATGGCCCAGCCCCGCGTGGGGACTGGTGTCTGCTTTGGTGTCAGTGATGTTTTCCAGGGCCAGGGAAAGAGCGGCAGGGCTGTACCTATAGGAAGCGGGCCTGGAACTACACAGGTAGGTAAGGGGAAATGATAAGGGTGGCTGGTAGGCTTCCCTGTTGAAAACCCAGGGAAGCTTATTCATACACAGGAATGCCAAGGTGAATGGAAGTGCCTTGAGGAGTCAATGCAGGAAGCAGGTTTTGAGCCCAAGTCATAGGTCACTAGTGCACTTCCTGCCAGAACAGGGGCAGCTGCAGAGTATATCTGTATTTTATTCAAGTAACTCCTCATCCTCAACCCCAAAAAGATGAAGGAATGGACAAAATACGATCAAATAATATAAAACAAAAATCTGAACTTAAGCTCAACAGCTCTGGGTTTGATTTGTGAACCTGTAACGTACCAACCACACACACACACACGTTGGCCTGGGCATATGGCCTCTGTGCCTCAGTTTATTCCTGCATAAAATGAGGTTAACCTGCTTTGGAGGAGTATTGAAAAGGATCACACGGTTTTATCTAGAAGGTACCTGGTGGAACCTGAGGGGTCATCTCGGCTTAATAGGCAGATCAGAGGAAGCTGGAAAATTAGTTCAACTTCTGAATGCTTAGCAGAAAGACAGTGAGGCAAAGATGAATGAAGTATAATTGCTTAAAGCTTTTGTTAGAGTTCCAAACTCTGGGGCATCTTTTTTGACAAGACAAGAAGCATCTTATGCTCAGAAGGGCAAAGGGACCGATTTGTCCCTATTGGGCCTGAGTCACGGCCATGGTTCTCTAGGCTGACTCACAGGGAAAGCAATAAAAGCACAGGGCTTACTAGCTAGAGGAGCTTTAAAAGGATGAAATCCCAAAATGGGAGAAATGAGGCTCAGAAAGACAAAGTAAGTTGCTCAGAGTTGCACAGTTAAGCCACCGAGCTGATATTTACATTTAGTTCCCCCATTTCCAATTTAACATTTTTTGCTACTGCACATATTTTTAAAAATATATTTTTATTGATTTCAGAGAGGAAGAGAGAGGAAGATAGAAACATCAATGATGAGAAGTTATTGATTGGCTGCCTGCCGCATGCCCCAGGATTGAGCCCACAACCTGGGCATGTGCCCTGACTGGGAATTGGACCGTGACCTCCTGGTTCATAGATCAATGCCCAACCACTGAGCCACATCAGCTGGACACTATAATATATATTTTGGTGATTCAAAATATACTTTTCTGCCTTGAGAAGTATGATATAAATGCAACAGAAAGGGAGGTTTGAACATATACACACATGAGTATGATGGACGACAGGGTACTGCTGGAGCAGGAGGCTGAGGAGTATATGTGCAGTGGCAGATAAAGGAAAGGCCTAATACTCATACTGGCACCTTTATCAATATGCCAGTTTTTAAAATTTAGTGTAATTTCAGCTCCATTTAATCTGCAGATTTAAAGGTATCAGTTATGCAGGACAGATAGGGGCCCATTTTGTAGATGAGGAGGGAGGTTGAATGTTTTCCCCAAAGACTCACAGTCATTAATGGCAAGAAAACGAGGCAAAGGTGAGCTCTCTGGATGGGAAGGAAGAGAATCCTTTGCATGGTGATGCTTGGCCTGCTTCTTTGGAGCGTATTCCTGAATGTTGGCAAAACCACAGGAACCGTTCTCCGCTCCATGTACCTCTGGAGTCCCTCAGGCTCCGTCACCCTTAGGAACTACAAAACCATGTCCCCTGTTCCACACAAACTGGGTCAGTAACTCCTCACAGGTGCTGCTTGGGCTCTGCGAGTCCCAAGATATCAGTGTTTCATTGGCCTGGAACTTTAAGCCATTGGGCTTTTTTTTTTTTTTTTTTTTTTTCTTTTTCTTTTTCTTTAGATAAGTATAGGCATCCTAGCTGGTTTGCCTCAGTGGATAGAGCGTAAGCCTGAAGACTGAAGGGTCTTGGGTTCGATTCCGGTCAAGGGCACATGCCCAAATTGTGGGCTCAATTCCCCAGTGGGGGGCATGCAGGAGGCAGAATATCAATAATTCTCTCTCATCATTGATGTTTTTATCTCTCCCTCCCTCTCCCTTCCTCTCTAGAATCAATAAAAATATATATTGTTTTTAAAAAGATAAGTATAGGCAAGCAAAGCACAGAGGGGTTGACAGGTGGAAGAGGGGATAGAAGTGGAGAACAAAGGAACACAGGGAAGGAGGCAGCTTTATCAACTCCAGCAGGCCCGGCCCCTGGCGGGCAGAGTGGAAGGACCAGCCACTTGCCTCTTTACAGTTCTAACTAAAAGGAGCATTCCAGAGGTGAATTAACATTTAAAAAGAATGTAAAAACTTGGAGCTGTTCTAATGATGATTAATGGAGAGCTATAAGGGGGCCATGACCTGCCTGTGTCATTAAATGGATTGGCAGGTTTCTGAGCATTAATTATAAATAGCCACAGGAGTTCTCCCGCTTCACACAATGAGGATAAACCCAAGTCTCTGGGAGAGAAAGAGAACGGAAAGCAAAAGGGAGAAAAGTTGGCCTCGGAGTGCCTGGCCTGCCTGTGGTGGAAGGAAGGGAGAGGGAGAGAGCAGAGGGAATGAGATAAATGATAAATTAGACCCTGCCAGTCAATCACATTTTCTAAATGTTTTATGTCCCAAAAGCTATAAAAGCAATATTCCTTTCTGCCCTTATTGGAACCATTTCTGTACAGCAATCACATCCGTTTCCTTGGGGATTTCAAGTAAAATGTGCTTTGCCTTTTCTTTTCACATTTACTCTCCAGCCTGTGACCAAGGGAGGGTCAAAGTCCGCATACAGATGGGCAGGACAGCGACCTGGCGACAAGGAGGGGTGGGCAAGGGTTGTGAGAGGAGGGGCCTGGGGCCCTGGCCCCGAGGATGCCCACAGGCAAGTCCACAGCAGTAGGAAAGTCTTGGGTCCTGTGCTTCACAGACTCAACCATTCCAATGAGGGCTCCTCAGCAAACAGTGTGCTGACTCCATAGACTGCAAGCAGCATGAGGGCAAGGATGGGTGGATCTGGGCATCACCAGAACCGCCAGCAGTTCCTGGCCCAGCATAGGCCCCTGTCAATATCTGCTGAATGAGGGAATGAATGAAGGCCTGAACAAGCACATTTATCCATGGTTGAGGATGCTCAACAGGCCTCATTTGATACACCAGGGCTCCACAGAGCCTCTGGCAGGTGGAAGGTGAGGTAATGATCACATCCTTCATGCAGAAGCCCTTCTTTGGCTCTCAAATGCTGTAATAACAGCTTTGCTCCTAACCAGTGGTCAGCAAACTGCTGCTTATAAGCCACATGCGGCTCTTTGGCCCCTCGAGTGTGGGCGGCTCTTCCACAAAATACCACCTGCGGGCGCGCAGGTAAAGTGCCATTAAATCTTCATGGCCCTTGCACAGAAGTTGGTTTTTGGCTCTCAAAAGAAATTTCAATCGTTGTAGTGTTGATATTTGGCTCTGCTGACTAATGAGTTTGCCGACCACTGTCCTAACCAGCTCTTTGAAATCCCACGCAGGCTCACTACATCTTGGAGCTGGAAGGGAACCAGAGAGCGGAAGAAACTGGCCCAAAGTCACTCAACTACCTAGTTTAAGAGCCAGCACTAGGTCCTTTCTAAGAACTGTGCCTCTCTCCGTTTCCCTTCACCTCCAGAGAAGTTGGCAAAGCAATGGGGACCTGTGAGAGCTGTCAGGTGAAGGCCTTTGGGTTTTGGTTATTACCTGTGGTGGAGAAGAGAAAAAGGAGAGTTGGACAGAAAGGGAAGGAAGAAGGAGAGAGAGAGAGAGAGAGAGAGAGAGAGAGAGAGAGAGAGAGAGAGAGAGAGAGAGAGTCAACCAGAGAGACAGAGACAGAGACAAAGATCAGAGAAAAGATAGGAGAAAAAGAATCCCCAAAGTAGGATTTGGAAAAATGGATAGTCCTGGATGATGTGATATTTTTCGCGTGTCATTATTTTTCAAGGCGAGGCTTTCTCCTGCGAGTCATTATTTTAGCTGATTGGAAAATGGTGTTGAAAGTCCTGCTTCTCTGGTACAGTTTTCTTCATATCCTATTAGTTGCAATACAATTACAGAGAATACATCAATTCCTGGCCTGCCCGCCGCGGCTGCCGGAGCCGCCTATTAAAAAGAGGTCTTATTAATGGAATTGTACATCCAGGATTAATCGGCTTGCACTGGCCATTTACATTTCTCATTCCACAAGCACTTTTGTTTGCTTAATAGGCTGAAGGAGGTAGGAAATGACACAACAAAAGCGTCTTCCAATTGCCAGGCGTATCGCCGGTGGATATTAATGTCGCCTCCTCCTTTCATCCTGAAGCGGCCGCTGCCCTGGGATCAGATCTGGCACTTGCCTCCCGGGAAAAGCCAGGCGGCAGGGAAATGCTGGTTGGTGGCAAGAGCAGGGAAGGGAGGCGGGGCTGAGAGGGAGACCTGGCCCAGGGAAAGTCTGAGCTTTGAGGAAGGAACAGGGGCTCCTGCTCTGTGCCCTCTGAATGGTAGGCAGCGGGGAAGGCCCAGGAGGCCTAAGGCCTGAGGGAGGTCAGAGTGGGGAGGGAGGGAGTTGACCTGCATTCATGGGATGGATGCACCCTCCCCCTTTGCTCTGAGTGGCTCCTACAAATTGTCTTTTATATATATATATATATATATTATTGATTTTTTACAGAGAGGAGGGGAAAGGGATAGAGAGCTAGAAACATCAGTGAGAGAGAAACATTGACCAGCTGCCTCCTGCACACCCCCCACCAGGGATGTGCCCGCAACCAAGGTTCATGCCCTTGACCGGAATCGAACCTGGGGCCTTCCAGTCCATAGACCGATGCTCTGTGCACTGAGCCAAACTGGTTTCGGCTGCAAACTGTCTTTATAGGGCTGAATGGTGAATCTGCAGAGCCCTCTGTCACTTCCCATCTATGGCTCAGTCCGTCCCAGGTCCCTCTTGAACTAGGCCAGCAAAGCGCGATTTAACGTGAAGGGAGGGTTGGGGGCGGACGAGGAAATCTCACAGGCCCACTGGGCTTTTGTTCTTGCTGGGAGCAAGGGAAACACAAAACTAGGGCTTGGGTTCTCCTTTCCTAACTCGGGGAAGGAAACTTAAGGGAACGGAAGCAGGGTTCTTC
The DNA here is from genome assembly GCF_964339955.1 of Pipistrellus hanaki. Taxonomy (NCBI): domain Eukaryota; kingdom Metazoa; phylum Chordata; class Mammalia; order Chiroptera; family Vespertilionidae; genus Pipistrellus; species Pipistrellus hanaki. The sequence goes on along the minus strand of NC_140521.1, from coordinate 14,938,115 downwards.
AGGGGATCTGGCTGCGGTGTGCCCGGGAGAAGGAGTCCCGGGGACAGTGCCAGCCCCTCGGAGCGGGAGCGAGCCTGCACGTGAGCATCCCTGGCTGCAGGGCGGACAGGAAAGTAGGGCAGCGGGAGGCGCGGCTGCCGCAGGCTCTGCCTTCCCCATGGGCCTCCTGGGAGTGCGAGTGACTGCACTGAACAAAGTCAGTGTGGCAAGGCCCCTCCCTGCACACTGGCCTGCAGGGGGTTCCCTGGGATATCAGAGAGCTGTAGACCCCTCAGGGATATAGACCCCATTGGCTGGGGAGGGGGCGGATAATAGGGAGGGGGAACCTTGGACCCTGTAATTAAGCTCTATCTCCAGAGAATTCGGCTTGGAGTAGGATGAGGCTGAAACTGGTTTGGCTCAGTGGATAGAGCGTAGGCCTGCGGACTGAAAGGTCCCAGGTTCAATTCGGTCAAGGGCATGTACCTTGGCTGCGGGCACATCCCCAGTGTGAGGTGTGCAGGAGGCAGCTGATCAATGTTTCTCTCTCGTCGATGCTTCTAACTCTCTCTCTCTCCCTTCCTCTCTATAAAAAAAAAAAAAAAAAAAAAAAAAAAAAAAAAAATCAATAAAATATATATATATATATATATTTAAAAAATAGTAAAGCTGCCTGAATATAAGGTATTTTAAAAATAAAAAATAATTTTAAAAAATAAATAAATAAATAAAACAGAGTAGAATGGGGACTGAAAGGCACAGGTCAGTTCGGCCACTGGGTGGGGCTTTAGCCCTAACCATCTGGAAGGAGGTCGGCTTGGTGATGGACAGGGGATGGATCTCCAACCCCGGGCAGGAGCCAGGCTTCCCACCAGGGCCAGGCGCCCGCCCACCTGACTACTCTCTTCTCCTGTCCTCTCTTCCACCTGCTCCAAAGGCGATCTTTCTAAAGGCTCATCCTTCCACAGCGATGCTCTACTGCATTTGCTTTTTCTTTTGTCTCTAACGGGCTGGCTTCCCCCTTGACCCAGGGAGGTCTGGGCAGGGCAGGCATGATGGACAGCTGAGGCCTCGGAAGCCCAGCCCCCTCCCCAGCCAGGGCTCTGCGGGTAACTGGAGGGCTCCGGTCTCTGGGCTGGCATGGCCCGGGCGCAGAGCCCATGGACGTTGAGGCGCTGTAATATACAGTGACTTTTCCCTTTAATGGGATTTTTCTAGACCACTAGGAGAAAAAGATTCCATTAACGACACTACAAAGGCCTCCACTTATTAGTATTTTAGAATAGTGGCAAAACATTTTGTGAATCTAATTATTGCTGACAAATATGAAAATTGAAATCAAAGTTAAATTTTCAGCTACAGTGCCTCCTAGGCCACTCTCTGACTTCCACGATTGCATCAATGCGTTTATTCTTCCAGCAGTTTCAGCAGAAGATTGGCTATTTTCCCTCTCCCCTACTCCCGCTGGCTTCCTCCCCACCCCCACTCTCTCCTCGGCCGGGACCCTATATATTTTGAAGCATTAAATCTGACATATTCATCTTGGTGGCTGGCATGAGCTAACCAACCTCATGTTTACCTGTCAACTATAGAAGCGGGCTGAGCAGGGGGCTGGGGCAGCTGTTTCTCACGCCCCTTCTCCTTCCACCCCCAGTCCCAAGCCTTCTTGTCCCCCCTTCCCCCCCCACCCCCCCCCCCCAGATAAAAGTCATTTGACTGATTTCAAATTCCTCCCGATATCAGGGCAGAAAAAAAAAAAATAAAAGGCTTGTCAACACCTTTCTTTCTTTTCCCCTATTAAGCATACTGTAAAAATCAATCCCTTTTGTCACTTCTCTCTGCTTGCGAGAATGTTTAATGGATGTCAGGGGAGCTAATGATCGCTGGGAGAAAATTCATTTCAGATTTGCTATTTATAAAGTACTCAGTGCTCAGGTGGGAAATTAACATGAGGAAGGAGCCGGTGGGCGGGGGAGAGAGACCAACGTATAGAAGAGCCGGGGCCCTGCCAGACTGGCAGTTGCCACCTTCGTGTAGGTGGCCCGCAAGGCATTCTGGGGCCAGCGGACGCATGTGTCAGAGACACTGTGTGGGATCCTGAAAACAGTACAGGCACAGGAGACTCCCATACTTTTGAAAGTTGACCTTGCAGAGCCAAACTTATCCCAGCAATAAAGTCACACCTAGGAGGCCTCACTTGCTCACAGGGCTGTGGAAAGGCTTGGCTACAATATCACCCATCAAACTTTGATCAGGGCCTGGCACAGACTACTGGCGCATCTTTAATAAACATGAACTTCCTTCCCACGGCCCCATGGCCCCTGCAAGGATCAGGACAGGGCGGGTGAGCACACAATTGCGCAAGAACCTGGGACAGGCCACAGTGTGCTCACACTCAAACCCACATAGCCCTGAGCCTCATCCGGGACCTTCAGCATCCAGGTGGTCCCGTTAGCCTGTGGTTCTCAAACTTGGGTGCCCATAGTCAGCGTCAGAATCCCCCTAGGGCTTCTTAAACTCACATGGCCTGCCTTGCTTTAAAGTTGCTGGGAGTCTGTAGCTCTGGGGGTGGGGGTTTAGAATCTGCATTTCTGACAAGTTCCAGGTTAGGCTGATGCTGCTGGTCTGGGAGCACACTTTGACAACTGAGGTTGACAGACAACTGAACTGTGCCCTGAAATGTCACCATCCAACTAGCACCTCCAGATACAGCTAGTGCTTCCCCACCAGCCTTCACACACACACACACACACACACACACACACACACACCCTCTCCAACCAGTACAGACTCAGAATTTCCAAGCAAATCATTAAACGTGAGTTCATTTGCTGCCAAATTGTACATTCCGGGTCAGTGAGGCGAGTACTCTGGTTAATCTGGTTTGCTTCCATGGGAAACCAAGCCTCAGTTTCCCCTCTCCATAGCTGGTGCCTCCCCTGCTCAGATGGGTCAACTTTGCCACTGCTGTTCCAGTAAGTTCCCCGGGCTTCACCTGGGGCTCCAGGTCAAAAAGCCCTCGGTCCCCCTCACCGTGCTAGTCCTCCCTCTCTGGCCTTCTTGCCAATACTTCTGTTCGAGCTGGATTAGCTGCAAATCTCCTTTGATCGCTCACTCTGGGTTAAAACAGACAACCTGTTGCCACGTGTTTGATGACGGCGTCCCAGGGGAGTTCCTGTGTGTAATGCAGCCGGTTACTGTACACGGGCATCCCACGCAGGCGTGGAGCTGCTCATTCGCTGTCTTCGAGGTTGCTTTTCGGGCTCTGATTTTTCAATATCAGGCTTCTCAGGACGCCTTTAAGCTCCAGAAATAAGCCAAAAATAGCTTCTCTGGTCATTTATTGAAATGCACGTGAGCCGGGAGAGGGGAAGGTAGTCATTTTAGGAGTTATTCCCTGGGCTCTGGGAGCCTTGGTGGATGGCATGCTCACTGCAGGTCTGGAGGCCCCGTGGGAAGTGGGCTGGCTCACAGACATCCTGACACGGAGGCCCGTGAGGAAGACTGACATGTCGTCTCCTGGCACCTGGCTGCTGCTTCCCCCAGACCGGGCGGGGATTCTGGGCACCAGCAAATCGTCCTGCCAGCAAGCCGCTCCCTCAGCTGCATTCCGCTAGGAAGCCTGTCCTTTCTTCTCTAGTCACTGCCCTACAGTCCCACCCTCTGAGGGGGCTTCATGTCAGCAAGGACAAGGAAGGAGGTGGCTGGGAGAGCCCTGCCCCAGAGCCAGAACCCCGAGGGAAGAGCTTCATCTCTGCAGAAGCTTGCTCCACATTTCTCCCATGGGGATGCGCTTGCAGTGCATGAGCCATAGTAGGTGCTCAGTTATTTGCTTTTTTTAAAATATATTTTTATTGTTGATGATATTACAGATATCTTTCATTATCTCCCTATCTTTCCCCCCTTCCTCCCAGTTCCTACCTACCCGCTTCCCAGGTCTTCACTAGCCTATCATCAGTGTCCATGGGCCATGTATGTAAACATATACATTCTTCTCATCCCCCCTAATCCCACACCCAGGTATGTCAGTCTAGTCCATGCCAGTTATTTCAACTGAGGAGAGGAACTTTCTGGCATTGGGCCACTTTCCACCACCATCTCCTCTCTCTCTCTTCCAAATGTAGATTTCACAAATAATCCTATCGGCAAGAAGAGCAGCCATTTTGTTTCTGCCTTGCCAAATCATATCCTTCCCCAAGAAAGAGTAAAAAATAAAATACAATTTAAAAAACAAACAGAAAGCTATTCAAACTTGCTTCTACCTTTCAGACACCTGGTTCTAATCAGACTATTGCCCTTAGAGACATAACATTATGAACGAAAGTCAGGTTCCAGATCAAAAGAGAACAAAACAAAAAATGCCCCAGTTAAGTTTAAATTTCGGATAAATAACAAACAATGTTTTAGTATAGGTATGGGCTATGCATAATAAGAAATTATGGGTTGCTTATCTAGAATTCAAATTTATTGGGCATTCTAGATTGTTATTTGCTGAATCTGGCAAACCTAGAAAAAGGGAATATGCATTTACGTGCATACTTTACATATTTTCATAGATTGCAGACTACAAGCTTGCTTTGTCCTGGTGGATTTTTTTCTAAGGTGGGACTATCCCAAAGAAACTAAGGTCCCTCCAGTGAGGGTAGGACTCATGACTTCTTCCCCGCACCCACACACCCACAGAGCCCAAGCTGGGAGAGATCAGGGCTCCCTCCCACCTTCTTAAGTCCTGGTTCTCAGAAAGTAGTGTCAATCACCCAAAGGGCATCTTTTTGTTTTGCTTTGTTTTTGTTTTTGTTGTTGTTGTTAATTTTTAAATATATTTTATTGATTTTTTACAGAGAGGAAGAGAGAAGGATAGAAAGTTAGAAACATAAATGAGAGAGAAACATCGATCAGCTGCTTCTTGCACACCCCCTGGGGGTGTGCCCACAACCCAGGTACATGCCCTTGACCAGAATCAAACCTGGGATCTTTCAGTCCGCAGGCCGACACTCTATCCACTGAGCCAAACTGGTTTCAGCTATTTTGCTTTGCTTTTTTGTTAATCCTCTCATGAGGAATTTTTGCCATTGCCTTTTTTCTTAGAAAGAGAGAGAGTGGAAGAGAAGGAGAAGGGAGAGAAATATTTATGTGAGAGAGACCCGTAAATTGGTTGCCTCTGAACATGCCTCAACCAAGGCCAGGGATCGAACCTGCAACCAAGGTCCCTGTCCTTAACTGGGAATTGAACCCAAGACCCTTCGGTTCAGAGAGCCGACACTCTAACCACTAACACACTGGCCAGTGCCTGAAGGGCTTCTTGAAAGGCAGACAGCTGCATGTCAGAAAGGTCCACGCTTTCTGGTTCATTGGCCACATTTGGGCAGCCAAGACTCTAACCACGTTATGTGGCACAAACCTCTTCCTCTTTCCCTCATGCAGGTGAAACAGGGAAATGGCTGGGATGGCTCCATATGAAGGCTGGGTACAGAGATGGGGAGTTAGAATAAGTCTCAAAACATTTGTCTACTTTTTTAGCCTTTTTCATTTTTGCCTAGCCTTATTTATGCCATCCTCTCAACATGGAAACACTTGTGTACAGTGTCACACTGTGCTGATCCCGTGGGAAGGATGTTACCTGCAGACAGAGCATGTGCAAAGGCTCTGTGCTGCGGAAGGCATCAGTGCTGGAGTTCAGGGCCAGTGTCCAGGATGAGAGGGGCAACGTGAGGAGGACACTGAGAGACAGAGCAAGAGAGAGTCTGGGCAAGAGAGGGGAGGGCATTCTGTGCCTAGATAAGGAGCTTGAGCTTTATCTCGAAAACTAGTGAAGGTTTGAAGTAAAAGGCTAAGGTGACAAAAGGTGGGGGTTGTTTAGCAAGATCATTAATTATTGGCAATATGGAAGGTGGCAGCAGGGAACCTATGAAGAGGCAGCCTTAATCCAGGAAGCAGTGATTTAACCACAAAGGAGACAGTGGCAAAGGTGGGAGCGGAGGGGCAGACCCTGGAGAATTTTCACAGGTGGAACCAAGTCGGTGATGCTTGTAGCAGGAGGATGAGGTGGAGGGGTGGAGACCAGGATGACTCCAATGGGGAGGTGAGTCCCTAATACCCTCGCTGTTCACAAGACCTTGCAGGATTGTTGGCTTTTGCTTCTTCGATATATATCGAGTCACAGGTTTCATGAACATAATTCAATTACACAGGAAACTACATCCCAAGGAGGTTTAAACATCCCATTTTATAGATGAGAAAAATGAAAGCTTCCGGGGGAGGGAAGAAAAAACAAAAACACTACATCCAGAAAGCTAGAGTTAATCATAGAACTGGGATGAGAAAAGAATATTCTGATCATTGTAGGGATCAACAAATACATTTGCTCTAAATACCCTGTGTAAGCTGTAAAACTACCTTTGTCATTCCTTCCGGAGTTGACTTAAGAAAGGAGTTGGAGATGAGCTGTGAGCATGCTCGGGGCATGATCTGCTCCCTTCTCTAAATGGTAGGGCCAGGACCAGACAAAGAGATGGAAAAATAAGGCAGGGGTAGATCATATTGTATCTTAAAAGTTCAGGAAAAAAAGAATGCCACCAGGAGAGAAGTGATTAATGCTGCGTGGACACTTTCTGATGTATGAGTCAGAGTCAGCTCTTTTGCTCCTTATACAAGGAACCTTTTCAGTTCTTTTCCACTTTCTGAAAAGGAGTCTATAGAGTTGTGGAGACACACATAAACCTGTACAAACATGTGTGCAAACACACACCTTCCTTGAATTAGGCTCAAAGGAAAAAAGCCATCAAGTTCAAACTCCTTCAACTTCCTGACACCAAGCTTACACCGTTACCTGAATCCACATCATGCCAAGGACAGCTAATTGTCTCTGTCTCTTTTTAATTTTTTTTCTTTATTGGGGTAAAATACACATAAAATAAAATTTACCATCTTCACCACTTTTTAGCCTTCTCTCCAAAACTTCTGTTCTATTTGGATTAAGTGCAAATGTCTTGAATAGCTCGTTCTCTGTTGAATCAAACAACCTGTTGCCATGTGTCTGATTACTGTGTCCCAGGGGAGTTCCTGTGGGTGATGCAGCCAGTTACTGTACACTGGCATTCCACGCAATGGCATTAAGTACATCCACATTGTTGTGTGCCACTATCATCACTGTCCATCTCTACAACTTTTCATCATCCCAAGCAAAAACTGCATCCATTAAATTATCACTCCCCATTCTTGCTCCCACAGGCCTCTAGTAACTCCTCCTCTTTCTCCCTCTTGAATTTGCCTATTTTAGGGACATATCTTCCTTGTGGAAGAGCACTCTGATCTGAAAAATCTTCTAGAAGCTGCCATGACTTGTTTCTACCCCAGCACTTAGCATGTTGTATTAAATTGTCGACTTCACTGAGTGTAAGAACTATGTCTTGTTGTTTATGGTTAGTATACAGTACGGTCTGGATAAATCATTCTGAAGTGGATGAAATATAAGTGCTAGTAAGAGCTTGGCCATGCCCTTGGATCTATTATGTTGCTTGCTTGCTTTTTTTTTTTTTTTATCATTCACCTTGATGATGCGGGGATGATATTTCTTTATCAACTGGGGATGACACAAAGCTAATGGTGACAGCTCATCAGAATACAAAAATAATTTCAATTGATTTAAATAATGGGCCCAAGGTACAGAGAAAGTTCAAACACTTAAAAAACATCTTTAGAAATTTACTGTAAGCAAGGATAGGAAAAGTCTTGTATAAAAGCATTTTTGTCAAGAGGAATGAGTACAACATCAATGTGAGCCAGTAGTGTGGTATATCTGGAAAAAAAAAAAAGATAGTAGACTAGACCTATAAAACTATAAAGTCCAAAATATGGTGTGTAATAGTCTACTCCCCACTTTGCCTATCAGACCGCTTTGGGAAGAGTCTGTCTGGTAATGCCTTTTAGTGGATCATTATTAAACTGGAGCCTGTTCAGAAGATAATGACCGGAATGATTAGTGGTCTAGAAGTTGTACCTACGATATTCATGAGAAGAAACTACGAACGTCAAGATAAAATAAATAGAGTCCATGATAGTCATCTCTTAACAAGTGGATCACATCATATTACTTGTGTTTTGCATTGCTCTAATCGGTAGAAGTTAGGAAGAGGCAAATTTTTGCTCCATGTAGATTTATTAGAATTATATTAAGCTGCAAGTAATAGAAACCTAATTAAATGAAGATTTTTTTCATGAGTGATAATAAGTATGGAAATATGTATTCCAGAGCTGCTCCAACTGCTAAATCATCTTGAATCTGAGGTCCTTCTATTGCTGAGTCATATCAAAGTGACAATACTCAACTATTTTTTAAATCCTCACCTAAGGATATGTTCATTGATTTTTAGAGAGAGGGGAAGGGAGGTGAAGAGAGAGAGAGAGAGAGGGAGAGAGAGAAAGAGAGCGAGCACTCAGTGTGAGAAACATCACTCACTCAGTTGCCTTCTGTATGTGCGCAGACTGGGGATTGAACCAGCAACCTAGGTATGTGCCCTGACTGGGAATTGAAGCCACAACTTTTCTGGTGTACAGGATACAAGATAACACTCCAACCAACTGAGCCACCTAGCCAGGCTATCCTCTTCTATTTTTAATTTATCAAAACATCAAGTCCATTTGGTTCACCCTGAAATCTTCCTTCTTTGCCATTCTTCAAGTGTGTTGTTTGTCCTCCAGTTTGAAAGCTAGCTCTTAGAACTCCAGGGAGTATGCCAATCTCTCATTCAAGAAGAGGGGGGAAGAGGAGGTTTCCATTAGCGCAGGTTTCCTCACTACAATTCTCTAAACCCCACCCAGACAACGTGCTCTTATATTCTATTAACCTGAACTACGTTGCATGGCCATACCCAGCCATGAGGGGAGGTAGGAGACAGTTTTTGAATGGGCACATTGCTGCCCTGAACACATTTATAGCGGTGTTTGTAAAGAAAAAGGATAGAATTTGGTATTGTGGAGGCATCATAAATGCCTGTGAGAACAGTGTTTTCTCACACTTTATCAGCTATGAAAAGGGGTGTTAACAACAGTTGTTCTCAGCTGTATCTGCATGATATAATCATCTGTAGTTATTCTGACCTAGTTAATGAGAAATTTTGTGAGCCGGGATGAGACATCTGCATATCACAATCTCCACAGGTATTTCTGACAACCAGAAATGAGGACCACCACTCCGGTAGTGCCTGCACACTGGAAGTCTCTGAAACTGTTGAACAGGAATTATGAACATCATTCGGGTGCAAGTGTGTTGCCTTGAGTGGAAGATTGGGCAAATTCCAAGGTATCTCGCAATTCTAGGAGTCTGTAAAAAGAGTTCTTTGATGTGGTGATTAAATTTATTTGGCCTTCCAAAGTGCAAGAAAGTAATAAAAAATGGTGTGTGAAGACATTTAGATCCTTCTATTAAGAAGTTCTAAGGAAGAAGGAGAAATATAAAACAGTTTTGTTTTGTTTTTTTCAGAATTAGCAAAATGGTTTCTCCAACTACAATGTCTGTGCATCACCAATCACAGTGAGAAAAAATAGCTAACAATTAATCTTTTCTAAGCCTGGGCCAAGTTTCCCTCTGACTGTTTAGGGGAAGAGTCAAGTGACTTAATGGAAAGTTTTGTGGAAGAAGGAGAAAGAGTCGATTTGAATAGCAGATAATCAACACTTGAACACTCCATCTTCTCCAACTAAGTAGATCCATCCAGTCCATTGTCCTCTATTCTTAGACCTAACCTTTTCTTGCCCTGTTGCTCTCCCTGATGCCAACACAAGGTCTTACTCATCTGATCTGTTGCCCGCTAGAGCGACTATTTTCTCTTCTTGGGAAATTTTAGCCAGAAATACTGAGCTCATCCACCATTACCTAGATGGCTAGAACATGTGGCTTATTATTTATTATAGCCAGGTGGGATTACTAATATATGGATTACAGATTCAGGGTCCAAAAAAAGATCTTATCAGAAAGACGATATGAGTTAATTCTAACAAGGTGATCTCAGAAAAGGTAAATTCTGAAGTTAGGTTGTTGTGTACGTAGTAAAACAGCACAGGTATAGGATCAGGAAGAGTTGAATTAATAACAGTTCACTGTAAGTGAGCAGTTATAGGACTCTTGGAAACCTAATGGGATCTCAGGTTTCTCCTTCTTTCTCTCCCACCCTCCTTTCTTTCCACCAATAAACACTGAGCACCACATTGTGCCAAGAACTGTGCTGGGTGTGCTAGGAATGTAAAGATAAATAAGTCAATTCCTGACCTCCAGGAGCTCACGGTCTGGCAAGAGGGACAGACATGTAAGCAGGTAAGTACACAAATGGGTGGTGAATATGACGTAAATACAAGAGTAAGGAAGCCATCAAAGAAGAGATGAGGGGCTTCAAAGGATGCTGAGCCTGGCATTCTGTACTGATTTCCAGTATTTGCCAGGCCGGCAAGGGTAGCCCTCAGCTGAGGGAGCAGTGAGCACCTGTGTCCTGAGGACAGGGAGGCAGAGGATGCCCATGAGTCCATGGAACCAGGAGATTATGGGGTTAGAAGAGAGGTTGGCAAGACCCTGGGGACTCCCCACACCTTTTCAAAGAGCTGATACTTGATCCTGTTTTGATTTAAAATTTGGAGAGGCCGTCTTCTGTAATACTTTGGACTGCTCAGAGCCAGGGGGAGAAGAATTTTTTAAAAATATATTTTTATTGATTTTTTACAGAGAGGGAGAGAGTCAAAAACATCGATGAGAGAGAATCATCGATCAGCTGCCTCTTGCACATTCCCTACTGGAGATGTGCTGGCAACCAAGGTACGTGCCTTTGACCAGAATCGAACCTGGAACCTTTCAGTCTGCAGGCCGATGCTCTATCCACTGAGCCAAACCTGTTTCGGCGAGAAAAATTCTTAAAGAAGAAAGCAGAGTACCCACAGTAACTCTAGAAAAGGACAACAGGCGCCCTTCCTATGATGATTACAAAGAAAACAGGAGAAAAGCCTGGGCTATTGAACTCAGTGAAGAGGAGCTTTGAGGGAAAAGGGGAGGGAGTCATGCTTTCAAATATTTGAGGAAAAGTCGTGTTGAAGAAAAATGATTCGTAGTAGCAATCATAACGCTATTAGGTAATATTTATTGAGGGCTTACTATGTGCCAGGCAATGTTCCAAGCACTTTATCTACAGTAACTTATTTAATCCTCGTAACAGCCTTAAAGTAAATCCCAGTTATCTCCATTTCATAAAAGAGGTAACTGAATCACACAGAGGCTGATTAAATTGCTAAGGGTTTCAAACCAGGAAGTGACAGAGCCAGCATTTGAGCCCAGCAAGATTGCACTCACTTTTATAATTTCTTTCCAGACAAATTCTCCTTTGTTTCCCTTTCCTTCCTGTCTTCCTGAAAGGTCAGATACAATAAACTCTCTAGAGAGATGGAAGTCTACCCTTATTGGAGATGGAAGCTGGGGGGCTACTGCAGTTGCATTTTTGGGGTGTTAGAGCTCAAACAGAGGGATTGGGATAAATCCTCTTGAGAGTTCCTCAGGGCTTGAGCCAGTTGGGACTCTGGGGTTGGCTGACACAGCAGTGTGAACACTTTGTGAGTTACCCAGCAAGGGCCCTTGGCACACATCTGCATGGTAGCTCCCTTCCACATGTGCCCCCAGCCCTGCTGACTCCACCCAAACAGAGGAGTGTCCATTCCTGAATGCACTGCAGGAAAGGACCTGGCTTGGAAGGGGGAGCCAGCAGGTCTCCTGCCTAACCCACTAGCTGCACCATTGCCACTGAGATTCTGGACCTGAGCCTTTGCTGGGAGTGAGGAGAGACATGGGGGCTCCAGGCTGGATAACTAACTCTTAGGGAGGGAAACAAGGAAGGCTGTGACAATCTTCATATGAATGGAGCTTGCTTAGTACTCTCTAAATACAGCTCTAGCACATTCATTCTTTATATATGCATATATTGATTTCAGAGAGGAAGAGAGGGAGAGAGAGATAAAAACATCAATGATGAGAGTCATTGATTGGTTGCCCCCCCGCACATCCCCTACTGGGGATCAAGACCAAACACTCAGGCATGTGCCCTGACTGGGAATTTAACAGACATCTCCTGGTACATAGGTAGATGCTCAACCAACTGAGCCACACCTGCCAGGCTAACACATTCATTCTTTTATATATATATATATATATATATATATATATATATATATATATATATATATATATATATATATATATATATATTATATATATATATATATATATATATATATATATATTAATTATTGATTTTTTACAAAGAGGAAGGGAGAGGGAGAGTTAGAAACATCGATGACAGAGAAACATCTATCAGCTGACTCCTGCACACTCCCTACTGGGTATGTGCCCACAACCAAGGCACATGCCCTTGGCTGGAATCGAACCTGGAACTCTTGAGTCCGCAGGCTGATGCTCTATCCATTGAGCCAAACCAGTTAGGGCCACATTCATTCTTGACCCACATGCAAATGGCTCTGGAACCTCTCTTACAGGATTGAGCAATTATGAGTCAGTATCATTCCTGACTCCTGGTACCTGAAATGCAGTGACTAGTTAAACCTTTGGCTCATTCTAAGAATGCTGACCATATAAAGATATAGATGAATATGTGGATACGTGCCATAGTCCACAGGATGCAGCCTGCAGCGTTCGTGGCGCACACACACTCACACGTTCTGACTTCGGTCGCCAATCTGTGAGGAAGTTTATATCCTAGCTTCCTGCAAGCAGAAAGCACTGCTGGGTGTTTTCTTGTAGCACCGTTACCTTTCAAGCACTGTACTCCAAAAGGCTATTCACAGGATTGCAAGATGCTGAAGTTGAAATGAAACTTGAAAATCTTTTTAGACCTCCTGCTTTATTTCAGAGATGTGGCAACTGGGGTTCCTACTCAAGCTCAAAGAACATTTTCAGTTGACTGTAGAGCAGTGGTTCTCCACCTTCCTGATGCCGCCACCCACTAATACAGCTCCTCATGTTGTGGTGACCCCAACCATAACATTATTTTCGTTGCTACTTCATAACTGTAATTTTGCTACTGTTATGAGTGGTAATGTAAATATCTGCATTTTCCGATGCTCTTAGGCTCTACAGATATTTAGAGAACCATTGCTGTAGAGCCTAAGACTATCGGAAAACACAGGTATTTACATTACAATTTATTAACAGTAGCAAAATTCCAGTTATGAAATAGTAACAAAAATAATTTTGTGGTTGGGGGTCACCATAGCATGAGGAACTGTATTAAAGGGTAGTGGCATTAGAAAGGTTGAGAACCACAGCTGTAGAGGGACGTTTTTCAAACCTGGCCACAGCATAGACTCCCTTAGAGAGCTCTTTAAGATATTAGTGTGGAGCCCCATCATGAGGAGATTCTGATCTAACTGGTCTGGGGTAGAGTCCAGACATTGGTATTTTTACAAAGTTCTTCAGGTGACTCAATGATATGCCATGTTTGAGAACCACTGGCTTGGAGAAAGAGAGTATTGTAAATACACTTTGCACTTACCCCCCAAGACCTACCATCTTCTGAGAAAGGGTCAAAGATAGAGAATGACTCTAGGCTGCTTCACTGGGAAGAATCACAGACCCGTGAGAAAGGTTCTACACGAGAAAAGTTGAGAACCACCTCCACCACTCCAGAAATGCAGGGGGAGGCAGTCAGGTGAGCGATCCTAACCTTTTAAGGGTGGCTACAGTGCCCAGTATGAGCATAAGAGAAGCGATGTTCCCTTCGGGTACATAGAGCTGAAGACACAAGTTGATGAATTAAAGTATGTATGTCCCAACCACAACATAGCACCAAAGGAGAATGAATAAGTGATGAGTTTATTATTCTAGGAACTCTCAATTAAGGTATATGAGTGGGTAGTAAAAAAAAAAAAAAAAAAAAAAAAAAAAAAAGGTTCTCAAAAGGATGTCATCTTTTATAATATATATATATATATATATATATATATATATATATATATATATATATTATTGATTTTTTTACAGAGAGGAAGGGAGAGGGACAGAGAGCTAGAAACATCAATGAGAAACATCAACCAGCTTTCTCTTGCACACCCTCTACTGGGGATGTGCTCCCAACCAAGGTACATGCCATTGACAGGAATCGAACCTGGGACCTTTCAGTCTGCAGACTGATGCTCTATCCACTGAGCCAAACCGGTTTTGGCAAAGGATGTCATCTTAAATGAACCCCAAAGTATGAACCCTCACAGAAGTTCCCTGAACCTCATTTCCCTCATCCAGACTAGCGACCTGAGAAAATCCTTGCCCTGTCTTATATGCCTTGCCCTGTCTTATATGTGTTCTCCTCTTGACTCCTTAGCCCTCCAATATTGTGCAGAAGGCAGGTCAAAGAAGTGGATAGGCCAACAGACAGAGTGGAGACGGTGCCAAGGATCAACCAGTAACCTGAAGGACAAGAGGCCATGGTGACAAAGCCAACCAACTTCCACAGTCCACACACTAACTGAAAGAGCATCCGACAGCCATGCGCCCCTGTTTGGTGGAGACACCCTGGAGCAAAGACAGCATCTCCTGTTGTTCACTAAGGCGGGGCCAGAGCTGTGCATCCTCCCCCATGGCTCCCGACCTATAAACAAGGACAAGGGGCAGTTGCTTTCTTGCCAAGCATCAGCATTTGTGCAGAAAACAAGAGGCATGTCACTGAGCCTTCCCCTGCTTCTGGTACTCCTGTGGGGCTTCCAGATGGATTCCAAGGGATGGTAAGCCAAGCCAAATCTGGGAGAAGGTACTCTGTCTATGGTCTCATCCTTTAGGTGGTTCTAGTCACTGCTGTGTTCCCAGCACCTCAAATTATACATGAGATATAGGTAGTAGGTGCTCAATAAACACTTGCTGCGTGATTGAACAATTACACAGAGTCTGGGGGTTAGAATTAGTGGCTCAACCAAGAGGAAACAAAGGCTGCACCTCTAGAAAGTGAGGTTGAATGAGCAAGGGAAGCCAAAGCCAGCCAGTCTTTTGATCTGTCTATTATTGTAAAAGGCGATACTCTTAGAGGAAGAAAAAAAAAAAATCAAATTCGTTACCTAAGGTGTCCTTAGTAACAAAGCTGAAGAATGTGTTTTCCAATATTTGATTTCTTAGCCTGACAGTCTCTCTTGAAATACTCTCCTCTCAGCACCGAAACTGTGGATCTCTGCTGGTTCGCGTTGCAGTTTGCAAATGACTTACAGAGCTCTGGGGCAGGGAGGCTGTTTCTTCTCACAGATAAACAAAAGGCCGTTTCTCTAATGTGACTTACGCAGGGGGAGAGTCTGTGATCTGCTGTGGTTTTGGAAGGAGGAGAGAAGCAGAAGAGCAAAGGAGGGCGACATTGGGGGGAAAAAAAAAGAATGAGGAAAATTGGAACAAGCGTGGCATAGAAGGTGAGCAAAAAGCACGAAAGAGGCAAGGACAAATTGGATACGGGAATTCCTGCCAGGAATATCCAATGGCTGAGAATTCTGCGGCCTGTAGGATCCCGGCTCCCTTACTGGAGATGGCTCAGCTGGCCCACCGATTCGCTGGTCTCCCCTCCCTCCCTGTCATCTGGGCTCCTTGTGAACTGGAAAGACAGTCTGTCCCCTCCTTCTCCTGGGCCAGCCTGCAGGGAAGCGGAGCAACCCCTGCCAGCTTGACCTAGATCTGTCAGCTGATCAATTATTTTTCCCATAGAGGAGAAGGAAAAATGAAAAGAAGAAAAAAGGTGTGTGTGGGGAGAGGAGGGTGCAGGGGGGAAGGAAGAAAGGAGAAAAGAAAACGGGGGTTGGGGGGAGGAGGGCAGAGAGGAAGAGAGGAAGGAATGGGGAGAGGAAAAGAGGGGAGAAGTGGGGAAGTGGGGAGAGAGCAAATGAACGGTAACGTGGATCAAGACATCTATCTTTTAAGTGTAAGCTCTTTTAAGTTTAAGCAGCGACCGCAAGAGCAGGCTTAATCCAAAAGGTTGCATAAATAAATACATAAATGCTTCAAATGAAACATAAAGCTCTCGGGGGTTACTGAACAAAATCATAGTCAAAGCCAAAGGCGGAGTCGTCTGTTTCGATCCAGTTTGGAGCTAGTGGTCTTCCCTCTTCAACACCCGGCTCCATCTCCCGCCCTCCCCATGCTCCTCCTGTCTGCTGTTCACCCTGCCAGCATTACCTCTCCTTCTGAAAATGGATGGGAGGCAGGCTCCCTGCTGCTACTCCTTCGGAAGCCCCTCTGGTCTTCCCTGGTGCCCTCTCTAAGGAAAGGGAAGGTCAGGGAGTCACTGACTCCCGAGGTCAGGATGGCTGCCATGGCCTAGCCCAGCTCCAGCCCACCTGCATGCCCTTGATCACCTTCTTTTTGCATGTTTTCATTTTTTTTTTTTTAATCTTTAATTTGTTCTATTGAATTTCAAATGACTATAGACATAAAGTAAACATGTAACAAGCCAACAGAGCAGAAAGGAAGTAAACGGCATAAATACAACCCGTCTCAGCATGGAGTTCCACTTAGCACCACATGTCTGGGGTGTTACAGCCATTAATGAGTCCTTATAACACCCAGGGGACGTGGGCCCCAGCCTGGCAGGCAGGTGGGGAGACAGGCTCATGCAGGGAACGGTGTTCCCCTACAGAACACATGGCGGGCTCTGAGCTTAGGTGGCCAGGCGCCCCCCAGCTGGGCTCAGGACTGGCCTGGGATCTGGCCGGCGTGTGGATCGGCCTGCTTGAAGATTCTGCAGAGGTTAGATCGAAAGCAATGTGCTTTTTGTTTTGTTTTATTTTGTTTTGTTTTTGCATTTCCAGCATTCTAGTTGGTGGGCTAGCGCAGGCCGTCAGCTCCAAACTGAAAAACCTGGAACAGAGTCAAATCCCAGAGGAGACAGTCCCGTCCAAAGTGCCGTCACCACGAGCCCGCAGCCAAGAGCCTTGTACCTCTTCCCAGCACGTGTCTCCTCGCCTGCCTGCACCCAGTGTCCCGTTGTCACTTCTTAGGATGTCAAGGGAGCTCACTCCCACCCGAGGGGCAAACTGGAGGAAGCCAGCAATGGCTCCCGCAGCCCACTCATGACACTCATCTGGGGCTGGTGCGTCTCAGGGCTGCATGTATGAGGAGGACAGGGCCCCGGGAAGCGCTAGAGGACCGCCTGGAGCAAAGCACTGCAAGCGGGGAACACCATGACCCCCAACGACACGGGTCAGCACGCCTACGTACACGCACCGCAGGAGACGCCTACTGAGAACCCACAGAAGTGGGGATTAGGAGTTGAAGCTAACACTTTGCGCTTCTATTTGGCTTTAAAAGTGCAGAAAAGGCCCAGCTGGTGTGGCTCAGCAGTTGAGCATCAACCCAGGAACCAAGAGGGCACTGGTTAGATTCCCAGTCTGGGCACATGCCCGGGTTTCAGGCTTGATCCCCAGTAGGGGATGTGCATGAGCCGATTGATGATGTTCCTCTTTCATTGCTGTTTGTGTATATATATATATCTTCCTCCCTCTCTAAAAATCAATAAAATCATATTTAAAAATAAATAAAAGTGCCCTAAAGGAGGGACCAGCACGAGGACCAGGCTTGGCACCTGGTGGCAGAGCTGTAATCCCAAGAACGGCCTCTGTGAGTGAGGCCTGCTGCTCCCAGCGGGCATGTCCTGCAGCCTGGCCTGGGCTCAGGGGCCACCTGGGTAGGAGGGTGGAGGGGCACGACCTTCTCTGTGCTGTGTTCAGCTTGCCCATAACCTGCCCCGGCTGGGCAGCTCCGAGCACAGCAGCTGGGATCCACTGTAAGCGTCTGTCCCTGTTCCCTGCCTCGGTTCCAATTTATTCCTTCGCTTTATTTGTGGCCACGCTTCCACGCGCTCACAAAGGCCAGGATCCCATCGTCCCGGATGA
Organism: Pipistrellus hanaki; assembly: GCF_964339955.1. Classification (NCBI taxonomy): domain Eukaryota; kingdom Metazoa; phylum Chordata; class Mammalia; order Chiroptera; family Vespertilionidae; genus Pipistrellus; species Pipistrellus hanaki. The sequence continues at coordinate 14,920,232 of NC_140521.1, read as the reverse complement.
TTTTTCACTTTGCCAGTAAACACTGTTATGGCCTCCACTGCTTCCCTCCCTTCTCAGCAGCACTGCCCAGCGCGGGCTGCTGCTGGCACCCAGAAGCTGGCAGTGAGTGGCAGGAACTTGGCTGGGCTGCCCAGCTGAGCGGACTCCATGCCGTGGGCGCTGAGTGAAGGAGAGTGTGAATTCGGCCCGGTGTCCCTTCCCATCTCTGCCCTGCACGCGGCTCGAGTGGGCAGAGAAGCGGATGTGGAAAGGGAGGAAAGATGAGAAAGGTGAGACTTGAATCCAGCCATGCTCCCCGGAAGATGTTAAAAAGAGTAGCAATCCTTCGAAAGAGAAATGGTTGGGTTTCTAGAAAGAGAAAATCTGCAGTACAGCCAGCCATTCTTTCAGAGCCTCTGGGTGGCAGAAGGTGGGCGGGGTGCTAAAAGGGACATTGCCCAATCGGGGGTCCCCCTTCCCCCACTCCTGTTCCCAGAGAGAGGAGGGCTGGTTCATCAACCCAGGCTGCCCTAGGGCCAGAGCCCCAGGGTGCCAATCACCCCTCCCTCTTTCCCTCCTCCCTCCCACCTGCCCATCACTAATCACCCCTCCCTTCCTTCCTCCCTCCCACCTGCCCATCACTAATCACCCCTCCCTGCCCCCTCCCATCACTAATCACCCCTTCCTCCCTTCCTCCTGCCCATCACTAATCACCCCTCCCTTCCTTCCTCCCTCCCATCACTAATCGCCCCTCCCTCCCTGCCTCCTGCCCATCACTAATCAGAGAAGATTCCCTCAGAAGCCTCCTCCTCCTAAGTTGGATCATGGTTGCTGGTTGGGAGTGGGGGTGGGGACAGGTCAGACAGGGGTCCATCACCTGCCACCGGCCCGCACACACCTTTTCCAGAAGGCAAGCCACCCCAAGCAGCAGCTCCAGAAAGAGCCAGCTTAAAACAAAAACAGAGGAGGAGAAAAAATTGCCTGGGAATGTGTGCTGCATTCTAACTAGTCCCACTGGGTCAATGCAATAGGGGTGGATTATTGCAGCCAAGACCTGGGCTGCCTCGGTAATTCTGCAAGTTTGATAAGAGCTAGCTGGCAGGTTCCCAGTCTCATCCCTAAGCGAGAAAGCAGCCGCCACCTTTGCCGGTCCAACCTGCATGTGGTGTGGGGGTCTTAGGGGGTCCCTCTGCCTTAAATACAGGCGGCCTGGTTCTGTAGGACAGGCTGAAGCCGGTGTAGCACTGGCTCTGAGGTGGGGAGCACTGGTTAGGCCATTTTTTTCCTTAGGAAATCTGGGATGTGGGAGCCTGCCAGGAGGTCTGAAGCACCCCTGTCGCCTCCATCCCCACCCCAAGATGGAAGCAAGATCACAAAACCAGACTGCACCCCGGGGAGTGGGGCACCAGCACTTTCCACTCATGTATTCACGGATGATTCAAAGTCTAAGCAAATATTATGCTTCCCCGCATTTATTTCTGATGAAAAAATAATCACGTATGCTAATTTATATGTAAATTCCGTTTGGCCCCGGGGCTCCTGGCATGCAGCCAGTGGGGGAAGTTTGGCTGTGGTCTCGGGTTTGATGTTACAGATAGAAAAGGCACAGATCTCTCAGGACAAGTGGGAAGTGATCCAGGACTCGGACCTGTGCTTTCCCTTCCTCGTTTCTGTGGCTAGCACCGCAGGAGCCATTTCCCCAGGAGAGCCTGGCCCTGAGCTCACTGTATCCCCACGGGCCAGGGCTGGGGTTCTGATCTCCCTGTGTGAGTCCTTGCACCCCGAACAGGCTGGTGCACACATACCCCTGCATACACAGAAGCACACACACACACACACACACACACACACACACACACACACACGCTGTCGCTGCTCCATGTTACGTAAGAGGAGTCATTCAAGGATGCCTCCAAGTTAGCTCCTCACTCTCCCCCCACCGACGTCTCCATGGGAGAGGAGAGAGGTCCCGAGGCTGGAGCTGCAGGCGCCATCGAGGCTGTCCCGGCAGGACCTGCCAGTGTGACTTCCTTGCCATCCGACTCGGAGCCCTCCAGGCCCCCTTGAGCCCCAGCCAAGTATGCACCCACATTCGATTCTTCCCATCCTTGTGCCTCTGTCCACCTTGGGTGGGCCCCATGGCAGCCCCTAAAACCAATGTGGAGGGGACAGCAGCAATATCCAAAGCCTACCCTCAGAGATGGGTCAGGACTCCAGGTGGGGATTCAGTGGAGACCATGCAAACCCCATACTGCAGGAGGAGAAGGGAAGAGGTGGGTGGGACTCCCCATCCTTTTCTCCCCTGAAGGGCCAAACTTTCCTCGGGGAACACAGCTGTCCAGGTCAGAGCTTCTGCCTGCTGGATCACCCAGGGAAAGTTTCTCTGCCTGTCTCAGGCCCTACGAGTTCAGCTGCCTTTAATATGAAAAAACAAACAAACAAACAAACAAACAAAACCAAGTCAGACCCCCCCCCCCCCCCACGCCAAGGACAGTGTGGGTGGGAGGAGCAGGTGAGCAGATACTGCTGCTGGAACGGAAGAGCTGGGACAGAGTGGGGGACCAGTCAGTGCAGCAAATGGACCCGGGACTGAAGCCGATTCCAAAGGCACCCAACACGGTCAAGATCAGAGCACGCACTTGGCCCAGGAGCAAACCCAGACCTCAGTTGCAGCCCACAGCTTGGCTTCCAGTCCAATAATAAACAGAAAATTAGCATTCGGCTCTTACTGCCTCTCTCCCTGCAACTTAGAAACGCTGTTCCGAATTTCAGAGCCCCATGCAAGGCGTGCCTGTTCCCGCTGCTTCTCAGCGGCTCCTTGTCTCTCCCCTACCCTCACCCCCACCAACCCCCCCTCCACCACAAACACACCTCCAAACACATTCAAAACTAATGCAGTTGTTTCACCGAGGCTGCAAACCGCTTCATCCCTTCACGCCAGGTCTCCCTCTGGCCAGAGCCGTGCAGGATGCAGGTACCTGCTTATTTCTAGCCTGCCTTCTCCCTCGCCTCCTTTCGGGAGCCTTGCAAGTTTCCTGGCAGATATTTTAAAGTTTCCTCCTGTCATTTCTCCCCAGTAACACAAGCAACACATTAGCGACCCTGCTGCCCTGGGAATCTGTCATTTCCCCCCCTCACCCCCCCCTCACTTCTCCGTGTGCTCTGTCGTGTGTGTGTGTGTGTGTGTGTGTGTGTGTGTGTGTGTGTGTGTGTGCAAGAATGTACATAAAGCCGGGGAGAGCAGCACACAGCCACGCACCTACACAGGAGCCAGACACCTTTTACTTAAGCATACACACCCCCCATTCCAGCAGCAGCAGCAGCCAGAATCGAATCAATATCCTCACAGCCTGGTAGGGAGGATGGAGTCCCAGCCATGCTGTTTGAAACGCTCTCTCCTCCACCTGCAAACCGCGCAGCGGAGCCGACCGGGGAGTCTGCGAATCGCATAAAGCTCAGCTCTCGTACCATCCCCGGCTCTACGGTAGGCAAATCAATAGCAAGTGCTTACCTTGAAAGAGAAACAGAGCAGCCAGCCCCGTGAAGATTGCCCAAGAGATAGAATTGTGCATTTTTGCCTGGATGGTTTTCATGCTTTTTCTTTTTCTTTTTTTTTTTTTCTTCTTCTTCTTTTTCTTCTTTTTTGTCAGGTTCGGTTTTTTCCTCCTTTCTCTCCTGACAGATCGCGTCGCTCTCCAGCTCCTGGAAGGAGATGTAAATCCACTGTGTCGCTGAAGGACACGGCAAGAAAGCCAGCCGAGAGGGTGTGAGAGAGTGTGACTTCTCAGTAATTATCTCTACTCATACTCTGGCACCGAGACACATCGCACAATCTGGCCCTGGACAGCCCTCCTACAAGCTGCAATCATTGGTTCTAATCCAAGGATTGACAGAGCTACAACACCCGCGCGCGGGTGCGCGAGCACACACACACACACACACACACACACACACACACACACACGAATCATTTACTGGGCAAATCAGGCTAGCTGATTAAAGAGACAGGAGCCTGGAGAGATGGAATGATAAATGCCACTTTGGCCCTTCTATATTACTTTCATTTTTTAAACTGACAGTCTCAGAGCCCCAAGCATCAAAATCCCTTTCCTTCTGGCATTCTTTGGCCTCCTGAACTCAGATTCCCTCTGCACTGGAAAAATCCCACAGCCAGCCACGGCTTACGGGAAAATTTAAAGGGACATTTTCATGCTCGGTGAAACTTGCAAAGAGAAGTCAAATCTCATTTCTTGGTACCTATTTTCTTCTCTGATAAAAATATCATTCAATGACAGGGTTGTTTTTTTTCTCCCCCCTCTCTCTTTCTCTCTCTCATTTTCCCAATCAACCTTCCATTTAGTTGCTTTGAAAATAATAAAACAGTTTATGTTCTCCTCCCGTCGCCCTTGGTTCAGTATATCTTATTTTTCATTCACTTAATTTATTTCCTAAAGTCATCCATGTGTACATGACACCATGTAAGGGAATAAGGCTTCTGAGGTTTGAAAAGGACTGCAGTCTGAATACAGAAAACCTCCAAATGAGTACAAGGGATGAGTTTATTTGGCATGTCTCGGTTAATCTATATTCACTAAAAGGAATAATGTAAGTGCTGCAGTTTAAATTGCAGCAAGAGAGATTGAAGTTAGACATGTGGAAGGACTTTCTGAGAATAGACTCTGTGGTTATAAAATGTCCCCCGTTGCAGACATTCATCTCTTTGGTGATGGGTGAGAATAAAAATCAGAAAGAAATAATCGAATATGTGTACTGATTTAAAAATTTTTATTTTATTTTATTTTATTTTTTTATTTCAGAGAGGAAGGGAGAGGGAAAGAAACATCAATGATGAGAGAGAACCATTGATAGGCTGACTCCTGCATGCCCCCTACCGGGGATCAAGCCGACAACCCGGGCATCTGCCCTTGACCAGAATAGAACTGGGACCCTTCAGTCTGCAGGCCGACGCTCTATCCACTGAACCAAACTGGCTAGGGCTGTCCTGAATTCTTGAGAGACCTTTTAACTCTAAGGCCCTAGCAGTGAATGATTCAAATTTCTAATTCCTTCCTATGGGAAGCACATTATATGATGGGAACGGAAATTCTGGAAAACAACCCCTCACAGAATCGTCCCTGACTGATTGGGATGAATTCATGCCATCACAATGCCTGGACACACATGTTTGAATAATTTCTTCCAGATCTCCACAGCTAATTATTCTACTTCCTTGCAACCGCATAATAACTTTAATATATATGTTCTTTACATAACACAAAAGTATGTACGTCTGCTATTTATATTTAGGAGAGTATGGAAATGGTACTGCCATCCACCCGTGTTCAGCATGGCTGTGGCCCCTGCAGGTTCGCGGCCTGGGGACCCTGAACAGAAGGAGCACTGGGGTCCAGAGACCTGGATCTCTGTCTCATCCCCCGCAGACCTGGGGACTGTGGGCATGTCATTTGACGCCTGTCAACCTTGGCCTCCCATCTGTAAAATTAGACAATTAAAATAAAGTCTAAGGCTTCTTTCCATTTTAAAGCTATTTTATGTTAATGGATTTTCCCCCTGCCACCGTGTTCTAATTCACATGTCCATCAAAATGTTCTTGATTTTGTAAGCTCCCAGGGAACCAAGTTTTTATCTCCCTGTTAGTCTTTTTATGCAGGGTCTGCATACAGCCATGCACAGTGCAGTGCTTCGGGATGGCTCTGGCAGGGGCGTTGGCTGCCCAGAGCCGAAGGAAAGGTGGCTTGTTCTGACCACCACCCCTCTCCCTCCAGGTCGACAATGAAGATCATCCTCTTGTGTTCCTACTCAGATAGGCAGAGACACTAACGTTTGTAAATGCCCTTACCCTAAACGGCAATAAATCTGTACCTGTCCCAATTTTTCACTAAGCACCCACACGTGTGGCAGCAGTAACAAATGACTAAGTCTAGTTGATATTTATTGAGCCTTTGCTGGTCCCTATTTTGCATGCATTTTCCTCATTAGTTCCTATGAAGGGGGACAATGATCCCCATTTTTTAGATGACGACATTGAGTCACAAAGAAAATGTGTTCACAACTACACGGCTGGTAGCCATGGAGCCAGGATTCGAACCCAAATATTTGTCTCTCAGACCAACTTCTAAATTACTATCTCCTACTAAATACCGTGAGGGATGCAAGCACATATCAGACATTCTTACCTATAACTCTGCTATTTTAATAGCGTATGAGATTACAAATGATATGAAACAGCACGTATATCAGTCAAAGTATAGGAAAGCCAACATGTTACTCTAAGGATGAACTGAGTTGCCTATGGTTGGGACACATAGTTACTCTAATCAGAATGCAAAGAAGTAAGTGATGGGTGGGCATTTTCTAAGATAGTTTTTAAAAGTCCAATAAGAGATGGTGAAAGTGAGGTAGAGGCTGGGTTTAAGGCAGAGGAAATAATACTGCAGGCAAGGATTACCATCAATTAAACTAGACATGAACCCTACCCATTTGGCTCAGTGGATAAAGCATCGGTCTGCAGACTCAAGGGTCCCAGGTTCAATTCTGATCAAGGGCATGTACCTTAGTTGTGGGCACATCCCCAGTAGGGGGTGTGCAGGAGGCAGCTGATTGATGTTTCTTTCTCACTGATGTTTCTCTCTATCCCTCTCCCTTCCTCTCTGTAAAAAAAATCAATAAAATATATTTTTTTAAAAATAAACTAGACATGAAAATGCACCACCTATATCTGGGCCCCTGAAACCTAAAATCCCCCATCTTGCCCTGATATGTTGTAATAAAAAAAAAATTAAGAGATAAAACAGCCAAAACCAGTTTGGCTCAGTGGATAGAGTGTCGGCCTGCGGACTCAAGGGTCCCAGGTTCAATTCTGATCGGGGACATGTACCTTGGTTGCAGACACATCCAAGGGGGGAGGGAGGGGAGAGTTCAGGAGGCAGCTGATGGATGTTTCTCTCTCACTGATGTTTCTGGCTCTCTATCCCTCTCACTTCCTCTCTGAAAAATCAATAAAAAAAATTTTTTTTAAAGAGAGATAAATCAATGTATGCTGGCACAGTTTCTAATCCATGTTAGTTACCCTCTCCACACCAACATGCCTGGCACATGGCAAGCACATTCAGCACACACTGGTCATCTTCAACGTGGCTTGTGGACCAAGACCAGCTGCAACTGGCTAGGTTCAAACCCAGTTCTGTCCCCAAGGGCCTAGGGGGCTTTGGTGGAGTCATTTCAAACCCATCTCTGAAACAGGGATGGCAGATTACAGCTCCGTCACAACCATCACCATCCGTCATAACCAGCAGCTCATCTCCACTTGTTTTACTATTTTAATCAGAGGGAGATGGATGCGGTCTTCGGGGTGTCATTGGGAGGAGTGAGGGGAACCCAGGCTCCTGCCGAGATCCCTTCGGAACTGTGCTTTGTGCCTTCACTGAGGCTGAATATATCCTGGGGGACTGCTCAACCAAAAGTCTCATTTGGACTCTGAGTGCTGCTAAGTGCTGAACCATCCAGAGAGCCATATCTCTTTCAATGCTCAGAGTTACCACACAGAGAAACATGTCCCAGGGGCCTTCATGTTTCTCCTGAAGAGGCCACCTTCCCCTCTCTGACATGGAGTGCACCCCAAAGTCACCCCCTCGGGCCTGTGGATCATTCGGCAGCTCGCTGGTGTCACTGCACATCGCGAAGCTGAGCCTGGCCTATCCACAGAAGGCTTTCATTCAACCTAATGAAAAGAGTCACATTGACGCAGTCAGCATTTTTCCTTTCTATTTTCCATTTTTGCTTCAGGGGCTCTCAGGCCTCAGTGCTGGGCTACCGTATTGCTGCAGCGGCCTCCCCGGTGGGCACCTGGGCCCTGGCGTGTCAGGGTGTCTGCGGCGGGGCTGAGGAATCGCTATGGCTACGGGTGACGCAATGGCTAGAGAAGCTGATTGGGGGAAGCTCTGATTGGAAGGGGATGCTTTGAAATGGCAGCTCCTTACTCCACAATCAAAGTTCCTTCCTCCGTGTCAGGAGGCCCGGGCACGTCTGATCAGGTGTCTGCAGGACCGCGTCTGCCTCCTGGATCGGCCAGATGCACGTTCTGCACCATTTCCTTCCCAGTTCGAGGGTGAGGGGAGGATGAGCGGTCCTGAGACAAAATGAATGTCAGAAAAAGAGACCTCCCATTCCAGGCAGAATGGTGTTCTCTCCCGGGGCGTTCAGAGAACTCTATTACAGAAATGACTTTTCCGTTTGCAGATAAGGGCTAAGGAGGAGACGTGAGAAATAAGGGATAAGAGAAGGGAAACAGAGGAGGTATTTAACTTCAGAGGAAAGGGCAACTCGGATGGCATTTCATAAGCCTCTCATCCTCGGGTAGCTGAGGATGCTGCATGGTGTGTGGCGAGCTGGTACAGATAGGGATTGATTCTCTGCGGACGGCCCCCACGCACACCTGTCACCGCCTCAAACCGCAGAGAGTCCTGGCTGCCCTGCTGTCCAAATGCAGCTGAACCCTGACAGCCGCCCTCAGCCCTGGGAAGGGGGATGGCCAATCCTACACACATGGTGGATGGGCCAGAGGACTGGCAGAAGGCAGCCCAGACAAGAGGAGGAGGAGGAGGAGGAGGAGGAGGAGGAGGAGGAGGAGGAGGAGGAGGAGGAAGAGGAGGAGGCAGGTGTGTGTGGTGTAGGCTGGGGGCGGGGGAGGGGCAGTGTATTTTCTTTTTCTCCGCTATTATGGCAAGACCTGCGGGAGCTTAAATCTAAAAAGCTGCTCTGAAATAATGTTCGGGACTTAACAAAAGCCAGTGCTCTGCGCTGCCATCCGCCCGCTGTGGCCAGCCAGCCTGGCTGAGGCTCAGAGCTGTGACAGATCTCACATGCTCAGAGGCCGGGACAGCCCAGCCCTGGGGGAGAGAGCTGGCCTGCCCTCCCCACACCCAGGGTAGGGCAGGCTCCAGCTCTGACTTGCAATGTCACATGGAGGAGGGAGAAAGCCATGGCAGGGAGAAGGCAGTTCCCTATCTCTTCGAGGGGCTCTCCCTGGAAAGCCTGGGACAAGGTTCCACAGCTGGTCACTTGGTCGTGCATGGGATGGGTCTAGGGTACGAATAGTGTCATTATGTGAGTCTATTTTGAGGATTTGACTCTGAGCAGGAGATGTCCCAATTTATCTTATTTTTCTTAAATATATTTTATTGATTTTTTTACAGAGAGGAAGAGAGATAGAGAGTTAGAAACATTGATGAGAGAGAGACATTGATCAGCTGCCTCTTGCAAACCCCCTACTGGGGATGTGCCAGCAACCAAGGTACATGCCCTTGACCGGAATCGAACCTGGGACCCTTCAGTCCACAGGCTGATGCTCTATCCACTGAGCCAAACCAGTTTCGGCACAATTTATTGATCATTTGCTTAAGCGAATAGCGAGATGAAAGTCTAACTCTTCAGAGCAGAGATTAAGGACACCGAGATTTAAATCTGCATTCCCACAAAAGAAGCAATTTTAGTGTTTCCCAACCGGAATTATCGTCACAGTCATCGGGCCTTGATTTCTACGAATTATCATCATCATTTCAGAAAAGGAACAACGGGGCATGCTAGGAGTTTAAGGGAAAGAATTTCACATTTAAAAAATCAGAAGAGCTGGATCTGAGTCTAATTCCATTTATCAGCCTCAATTCTGGGGTCCTCAATTTTCTCATATCATCTCATCTCCTCCCATCTTGTCCTTAAAGCGGAAATAATGACACATGTACTTGACAGCGTTGATGTGAATTAAGCAAAATGAGGGCTATGAAAGCCCTCGTACAACATCTAACACACATCGGCTCCTGTGTCTTTGCAAGCAGCTTACTGGGGGAAAAACTCATCACTAGACTGGAGAATACTCAGTTAGAAGTTCCCAGAAAGGGTTGCTGCCTTCAGGATGCTTATTGCCACCAAGTTTCCTCTGGGCTCTGCAGGAGACTGGGGGCTCTTGTGTTTGGGTGCCCAGTACACTCCCCCATTGTTCACCTCAGGGCATCAGACCTCAGGGTTAGATCGGGACAGCCATCCTCTTGCTGCAGGAGTGAGCTAGTGGCCCTGGCCTCATCCATTCGTTTTCCCCCTGAGAGTTTTATAGATGGTTTTTGTTTTTTTTTGTCTGCTTGTTTTTGTTGTTGTTGTTGTTTTTTTTTTAATGTTTTTATTGATTTCAGAGAGGAAGAGAGAGGGAGAGGGAGAAGGAGAGGGAGAGGGAGAGGGAGAGGGAGAGGGAGAGGGAGAGGGAGAGGGAGAGGGAGAGGGAGGGAGAGGGAGAGGGAGAGGAAGAGGGAGAGGGAGAAGAAGAGGAAGAGGGGGAGGGAGAGGGGAAGGAAGAGGGAGAGGGAGAGGGGGAGAGGGAGAGGGAGAGAGAGAGAGAGAGAGAGAGAGAGAGAGAGAGAGAGAGAGAGAGAGAGAGAGATCAATGATGAGAGAAAACCACCAATTGGCTGCCTCCTGCAAGCCCCCCCATTCGGGATGGAGCCCGCAACTCTGGCATGTGGCTGCAACTGGAATCAAAGCATGACCTCCTAGTTCATAGGTCAATGCTCAACCACTGAGCCACAATGGCTGGGCTCTAGGTGCTTTTTGGAAAGAGGTACTGCTCCCAGCGGGTTAGCTTTCCTAACAGGTAGAGAAAGTCTGCAAGGGAATGAAGTCACCAGAAAAGAAAGTAGAACCGAGAGAAGAGGGCATCACTGTTGGTGGGACCAGTCAGAGTTGGGTGGTGAGGACACAATCTAGTCTCCAGATGTTGTATTGTAAAGCCATGCACATGACATCTATGTAATGTTCTTAACCAGCATTACCCCCACACGTTTAACTACATAAATAAGCAAGAAAATGGGACCAGTCCTGCTTGAAGGCAGACACACACCCTGCAACTTCCCAGGCCCTCACTTGTTATTTTTCAATTTTTACTTTTTGTGGTTTAGTTATAGTCGGCATACAATATTGTATTCACTTCGGGTGTACACTGCAATGGGTAGACATTTAGAGAATTCACAGTCACCCTAATAGGTCCAATGGAGAGCAGGTCAAGACAGACTTCCTTCGCTTCCCTCTCCTCCCGCAAAACTTTCCCTGATATATTATTGTAAATATCTAGGTACTATCCAAAACCTTAGGTAGAGATGTAGACATCTTGAGGCCCTTTATTTAAAAAAAAAAAAATAGTGTGATTATCAAGCTGGAACTAAAATAGTTATAGACGGAGTCAAGACAGAGCATATTCTCCCTCCTCCTGAAACCTCAGTGGAGGGAATAAACACCATACAATGAACCTCTCCACATGCCAGACTCTGTGGGGCATTTAGCACATACCTTCTTACTCAGCCATTATAGTGAAGCATCCATCTTATACAAAATCGGTTGTTTGAAATTTTAACCCTGCTATTTGGCTTCTGTAAATACTTGCTTGCTTAAATAATAAGGAAAATAAGACTACTCCCACTTCAGAGAGGCTATTAAACCTTCCCCGGACTAAGTTATCAGAGCTGGCACCAGGCCAGGCCTTTGGTTGAGGTCTCAAGGCCCCAGCACATAGGGGCTCTTTAAGAACTTGCAAAGGGGGCTGGAAAACCCTATATTTGGGAGACAAAGAAGATAAAAACATATAAATGGGGGAAATTCCTCCATGTTGGGGCCCAGAATTTTAGAGACATTTTCTTCTGGACCCACACGTACTAATGGAACTCCATCTCTCTAAGTATTGCGTGGTTCTTCTCCAGTTTTCTGTAACAATAGGGTCCTTACACGGCAAATATTATTACCCTTAATTTGCAAGGAAAACGGTTAGCGAAGTTGTCCATCACGCACAGGTAGTGATTGGTCAGGCCTCCTCTATACACAAGACCCTGCTCTTTCCCCCACACTTGGCTTCATGTCAAAGGAAACTGAGACTCCAAGCAAAACAAGATCGGGGCAGCCTGGCGTGGTCAGTGAGAGCGACCAACAGGACACCAGCCTTGATCAGTGTTCAATAACAGAAGGCAGGAACTCATTCAACTGTGGAGAATCACTCAATCAACTGCAGATGCTCAGAGATGAGCATGGAGTTTGTGGAGATCATGGTGAGCCACCTTGGGTGGGTGTGAGTCTATGTTTTCAAGAGACCAAGAATGCAAGTAGTTTGGGCCTAAACTGCAGGATCTTGGGTCTCTAAGAGGTTAAATACATTTGAAATACTTATGTTTAGTTGCTGTTAATTGCAAGAGGGGAAAAAACGTGAAAACAATAAAAATTGATATTTCTGAAGGGGAATAAGGATGAATGCACAGTAAATGAAGTCATGCCCTCAGAGGGGTCCTCCTCCCCAGCCTCTAGTCTAGGACTGCTCCCCAACTCCTGCTTCTCCCATGCTAACTGGGCAGATGTGGAGGCTTTATGCAGGTTACACACAAGTGACTCTGGCACACACATGGGCCCTGGCAACCTCTTCTTTGCAGTCTGCTCCCCACCAGACAATGGATCATAGAGCACAGTGCAATGGTGGGTGTGAGGCTGAACTCAGAGGAAGGTGGAAGAACTTAGGGGGGTGGGGAGGAGTCTCTGGAACAGCTCCATTTTCCTCCATTGGGGTCGATGTCTATCTGACAAGAAAGTGTGGCTAACTTACAAGCCTTTGACCACTTCCCTCCAGGTAAATGTTTAATTTGAAGACTTTATGAGGAGGGGGAATCAGGTCTGCGAAAAGATTTCTATAGTTCTGAATCATTTGGCCTCATATTATATTAATGCTATCTAAAAAGATGCTGAACTCTACCAGCAAATTTGGGGAAGGTTGGAGGTAAACAGAATCCAGAGGCATTTCCATTTTCCTCTGAGAACTGCTGTCCAGAGCGGGCAATCGTTAGAAGCAGAACAGGGAGTAGAATTAACATTTTGGCTCCTTGTCCAGGGTTTCCTTCCTTCCTTCCTTCCTTCCTTCCTTCCTTCCTTCCTTCCTTCCTTCCTTCCTTCCGTCCTTCCTTCCTTCCTTCCTTCCTTCCTTCCTTCCTTCCTTCCTTCCTTCCTTCCTTCCTTCCTTCCTTTCCCTTTGTTTCTTTTGCAGAAAGATTCCTTCATTTAAGGTTTGATTGAATGGCTACTTATAAAGTCTTTTCTGCCCAAGAAGTATATCCTGGCTGCCCATGTATCCCACAATTGTTCTCTCTGGAACTGAAGGTCCCAATCTAAAAACGCAACCATACCTGGTTTGCGTGGATCAATTAATTTGTCTACTATGGACATCTCAGGGTAGAGGGCTTTCCATTTCCTTACACAGCCTATGTTATGAAAGAATGTGAGGGCAAAGGAGTTGGGGAAAGGGGTGGCAAGGACAAAGTTTTGCCAACAGTGATGAGTGACTGGGTCTTCTTAGTTATTCTGAATATTGCTTTGCAAAGCAGGAAAGCAGAGATCTAGTGGTAAGAGGGCATGGCGTAATACTCCTATCAAACACATGGCTTATCCATGTGCTGCCTCCTTAAGCTACATTGATGATTTTGCAGGGGAAGAAAAATAAAGATCCTTTGAGAAGTCTATGTGGGAGGTGAATGGCCTAGGCGAAATAGCTATTCATCACAGACATTTGACTGATTCAAACCCACAGTGGGGTATAGAAGACACATATAAAGGCTTAAAATCAAATCACGTGTCATACTGAAGAATAATGGTACTTTCTCTAAGGGGTGTGTATATATATATAATTTTTTTTAAAATTTCTGAGTGAATTAAGTGCCTATAAAAGGTGTTGAGTTGGCAGCCTCAAAAGCTAGAGTCCTTGATTTATTGTCCCAAAGAAGAAGGACAGAGACTGTTGCTTGAATCACTGCTACTCACTCAGAGCCACTCACCCATATACTCTGCCCTTTGCTGCTGAGAATCGTGACCCAATGTCCACCGTGTGCAGGTCATTCCCACAATTCTGTAGAAGCTTTAGATTTGGATGATATAAGGGATAAACGGTGGGGACATAAAATCAATAAATTTGAGGTCCCTTGCAAACAAATTATTCTGTGACCACCCTTTATGGACAGACCTGATATTATTAACACTTATGCATCTTTCTCCAAGTAGAATTTCTATTTTCAAAGTATGCTTGCATATTCTATTTAATAATCTTTCCATAAAATATTAGCAACCTTTGTTATTGTCATTTTCATTTATGGGTGGAAGACTGAGTCAGAGAAAATGGATCTGAAAATAATCTTGGGGAGATGATGGGACTAAAATAGGACCTGGATTTCCTAAAGAAATAGTAGATGAAAAGAGAGGCCCCTAGTCAAAAAAGGTGAGGCAGCAGTAGAGGTAGGGTAGGGACCCAGGTTTTCTGAATCCCTGGCCTCTCTCCACTGGCCCATTCATCAGTAATCATTATCTAACACAGAAGACAAAAATACAGACAGACACACACAAACACAGATCGTGCAATGACAACAATGAAAACATGAACAAAAATAACACCTTCTGAGAGGGCGAAAGTATTAAGATAGATTAAAGGCCTAGAGAAAGACCAGATGTGTGGCTGTTGATATGAGGTTCTCCTTTTAGTCCCCACTTATACATTGCTTTTCCCTGCAGGATTCTTAAGGTGCCTGAACAGCAGAAGCCCTGTTAGTGAACTGGGAGAGTGAAAACAGCACCATAGGTACAAACATAACACAGATGTAAAGGCCTTGGCACTCAGTAGGCACAAAGTATATATTAGTTCTCCTCCTAAAAGAGCATTATTCTTCACTAAGGTAGACAATTATAATTATTTTAGGGAGGGAAGTTTTTAAGTAAACAAAATATTGATTTTACATTAAAATGTTGAGTTTTGGAGGTTCAAGGTAGTGGTGGTGTAAGAAGATGTTGAATTCACCCCTTCCTTGAGCAAAATCAAATATACATATGCCTATGTTGCAATTATATCTGTGAGGCAAAGGAGCACTGAATGAATAACTTCTGGCAATGAGTAAGAAAATGAGATGGAATTCCCTGACCGGTTTGGCTCAGTGGATAGAGAGTTAGCCTGCAGACTCAAGAGTCCCAAGTTCGATTCCAGTCAAGGGCATGTACCTTGGTTGCGGGCACATCCCCAATAGGGGGTGTGCAGGAGGCAGCTGATCGATGTTTCTCTCTCATTGACGTTTCTAACTCTCTATTCCTCTCCCTTCCTCTCTGTTAAAAATTTTATATAATATATATTTTTAAAAAAATAAAAAAGAAAGAAAGAAAATGAGATGGAATGGAGAAGGCTGGGAAGCCGAGGGAGCCTCTGGGAACAGACTTCTTCCGGCTGCAAGATGCTACCTTAGAGGTCCCTTGAGAGCAGTATGTTATGCCAGAAGTCCCTTAAAGCATCCTAAACTGGGAAAGGAACAGACATTCAGGTCCAAGAAGCACAGGACTCCAAATAAGATGATCTCAAAGAGACCCACACCAAAACATATTGTATTTAAAAGGACAAAAGTGAGAAGCTCTATTCTGATGCTTTGGCCTTCCTGCAAGATTATCTGGGCAGGCATTCTACTGGTACATTGCCTGGAGCGTCTTGCCTCCAAACAAAGGGAGTAAGAGGGAACAATAGGGCATTCTCACACCCTCCTGGCTTCCCTGCTGAGAGCTGCTCCAGCCCAGCAGGTTCTTTCTCTAGGCACCTGAAGTGCCTACTCAGCTCCAAGCACCTTCCCCCAAACCACTCAGCACATACGGCCTGCCTGCGAAGAGATTGCTTCTACACAAGACCACTTTCTGTACAATAAGCAACAAAGGAACTGCAAGGAGAAGACTGGGGAGACACGGAAGCTCTCCAGGAACTGCAAAAATTGTCCAGGGTGGGAGGTGCATGTGAGCATCATGGTTTATTGCTCCCTCCATAAGGCAGGTGGGGAGGTCTACCCAGGTGCTCTGGCCTACCTGCAAGGTGTTCGAAGTACAAAGCACATCAGAAGATATAAACAGGATCAACAAGGATCATTATATGCACTGAGAGGGCAGGGCGGGGCAGGGCTAACTCCTGACTCCATTTTATACTGTGGGGCAGGGCGGAGCTATCCTCCATTTTGTGTAATTGGACCCTAGCCCCCACCCAACCAATCAGGGTCAGCCAAAGCAGTGACATCATCACCCCTATAAAACCCCTTGAACTGTTGAAACTAGTGCTCTCCCGCCATGCTGTCTGCATAAGTGGGACAGAGCCCATGTTAGCATGGAAGAGGCTCTTTTGTTTATTGCATTAGACTCAGCTCCCTGGTGGTCCTTGGGGATCATAAAATCTGGGTGTAACAGCTCCTGTCCTCCCCACCTGGAGCCAGTGCCTCAGATGCCTTAGTCACCCACTTGCCCCCTACTTGACTATCAAAACCATAGGTACCCACATTTATACATAAGGCCACAGAGAGAGCTATCCTCTCTAATTCATATAAACAATATAAAAAGTCAAACAAAATGAAAAAAATAGAATATTATTCAAATGAAGGAATGAGAAAAGTCCCTAGGGAAGAGGAGGGAACCTTAAGAAAATAGAAACAAGTAATTAGCCTAATAAAGAATTCAAAGAAATGGTCATGAGGATGCTCAACAAACTTCAAAGTGGAAGGGAGGAACTTAGGGAAAACTTCGACAAAGAGAAAGTATAATAAAGAACCAGCAGACCTGAATAATACAATAACTAAAATAAAAACATCAGGAAAAAAAATCACAGCAGGTTAGCAAAACAAATGAGTGATCTGGAAGACAGACAAGAGGAAATCAATTAATCAGAAGAAGAGAAAGCAAAACTGAAACAGGAATTTTGGGGTGTGAAAAAGACAGGTGTTAGGAAATTTTGGAAATTAAGGGGGCCATGGAGGAAGCACACAACTGCAGAGCAGCAAAAGGTCTATCTCCATAGAATACAGAAGCTGAAAAGCTTCTAAAGCTATACATTTCCATAGAATGAGGGAGCTGGGAACAGCAAAAGGTCTATATTTACAAAATAAAGGAAGGAAGCCCCAAGAGAATAGGAAAACAATAAGGAAGGAGGGGGGAGAACCTCACAGGTCCCACCTGAGGTTCAACCTTGAGCCCAGGAGTTACTATAGTAACCAGTCCAAGGGAATAGTGACCAATCAGAGGGGATATCAAGGCACCAGGATCTGTAGCCTTTATAAGCCCTAGGGCAGTGGCGGGCAAACTCTAGTCAACAGAGCCAAATATCAACAGTACAATGATTGAAATTTCTTTTGAGAGCTGAAAACAAACTTCTGCGCATGGACCACGAAGTTTCAATCACATTGTACATGCGCACACATGGTATTTTGTGGAAGAGCCACATTCATGGGGCCAAAGAGCCACATGCAGCTCTCAAGCTGCAGTTTGCAGACCACTGCCCTAGGGAAAAGGAAAGATATCCTCAGGTGAGGATTAATAAAAATACATCATGCATACACACATACATACATCTGCCATGTGATCTAACAATTTCTCTTCTGGTGTTTGTTTGTTTGTTTGTTTATTTACTTTTAATATATATTTTATTGATTTTTTA
Organism: Pipistrellus hanaki; assembly: GCF_964339955.1. Classification (NCBI taxonomy): domain Eukaryota; kingdom Metazoa; phylum Chordata; class Mammalia; order Chiroptera; family Vespertilionidae; genus Pipistrellus; species Pipistrellus hanaki. Next base: position 14,902,729 of record NC_140521.1, on the reverse strand, counting down.
CAGAGAGGGATAGAGAGCTAGAAACATCAATGAGAGAGAAACATCGATCAGCTGCCTCCTGCACACCCCCCACCAGGGATGTGTCTGCAACCAATGTACATTCCCTTGACCGGAATCGAACCTGGGACCCTTCAGTCCACAGACTGACGCTCTATCCACCGAGCCAAACCGGTTTTGGCATGAACATTATTTATTTTTATTTGCTTTAAGTTTTGTTTCCTTTTCTTTTTATATATTTTTAAAATAATTTTTTATTGTTGAAAGTATTACATATATCCCCGTTTTTGCCCCCCATTGACCTCCTCCAAAGCGCCCCTGCACCCCCTAAACCAGGCCCTCACCACCCCATTGTCTGTGGCCATGGGCCATGCATAAATGCATTCCTTTTGTATTTTTAATTAAGTAGATTCTTGACTTGATAGATTAATTAGGCTTCAGTATATCTTCCTTGCTTGCAGCCCAGAAAAGCCTTCTAGGGTAGTATATATTGACAAAATAGCAAAGTTTATTAAAATTAGCTACTAAGTCCTGGCTGATTTGGTTCAGTGGACAGAGCCTTGCCCTGTAGACTGGAGGGTCCCAGGTTCCACTGCGATCAAGGCCATGTACCTAGGTTGCACGCTTAATCCCAGGTCTCCATTGGATTTCTCTTATCCTTGGGTAAGGATTAAAACAAAAAAAGCTGCTAAGATATGGGAGCCGAAACCGGCTTGGCTCAGTGGATAGAGCGTTGGCCTGCGGACTGCAAGGTCCCAGGTTCGATTCCGGTCAAGGGCATGAACCCTGGTTGCGGGCACATCCCCAGTAAGGGGTGTGCAGGAGGCAGCTGATTAATGCTTCTCTCTCCTCAGTGTTTCTAACTCTCTATCTGTCTCATAACTCTCTATCCGTCTCTCTTCCTCTCTGTAAAAAATCAATAAAATATATTTAATTTAACAAAAAGATATCGGAGAAATGATTCCAGGTCGAATGTTGCTCTCTGCATCCTTCCCATCTAAAAAGCAGTCTATTCCCAGATGAAGGGAAGGAATTGCAGAAAGCTGAACAACTTCCTGCCACTGCGAACAGGAACTGGCACACATGGACACGTCCATGCCTACTGCCGAGATCCAGAAATCTGATCTCATCATCCCAAAGGCTCCTGTGGGGAAAGGTGGCTTTACGGAGTGTGTTTGTGTTGGATGCTATTGAAAATGAAATGTTTGTAGAAATGTCACTGCACAAGTAAGACATCTTCGTGGGGCAAGAAATGCGGTTCTTAACAAAAGCCGGAAGTACAGTTAAGCATACACACATATGCAGCACAAACACACTCTCCCTCCTTCTCTTCCAGTTGTGTTTACTTCACTTGTAATAGTTCAGGCTCAATCACAGGCAAACGTGACAGTACTGAAAATACAGCCAGGATTTTAATATGTTTATATTGGTTTTTATGGCCTGCTGGGCTCACCTTTAATTTTCTTCTCATCTTACAGATGGGGAAAGCGAGCAGCAAAATGATCAAGGTGTCATTGTATAGTCAAATGAGACAGGAAACTCCTGAGGTCTGACCCTCAGCCCTCATGCTATGGCTGATTCCATATCAATGTGCCCACTTGAGAACATATTGCAAAATGTCGAATGGTTTTATTCCTTTAAATGGAATATAAAAGGGTTTTATTTTTCTCTGTCAAGTTAGAGACTTAAAGACATAGTCATAAATCAAGCCATCAACAAGCATGTATTAGGCCCAGGTGGCGTGGTTCAGTGGTTGAACATTGACCTATGAACTAGGAGGTCACGGTTCGATTCCTGGGCAGGGCACATGCCCAGATTGCAGGCTGGATCCCCAATGGGGGGAGGGGAGGGTGCAGGAGGCAGCCAATCAGTGATTCTCTCTCATTATGAATGTTTCTATCTCTCTTCCTCTCTGATATCAATAAAAATATATTTAAACCCTAGCCAGTTTGGCTCGGTGGATAGAGTGTCGGCCTGCAAACTGAAAAATCCTGGTTCGATTCCAATCAAGGGCACACGCCTGGGTTGTGGGCTAGATCCCTAGTAGGGGGCGTGCAGGGTGCAGCCAATCAATGATTCTCTCTCATCATTGATGTTTCTATCTCTCCCTCTCCCTTACTCACTAAAATCAATACAATATATATATTTAAACAAGGATTTATTGGGTCCCCACTTTTCTCAGATGTGAGAGACACTGTCCCATATAGACAGAGTGACAGTGCATCCTTGGCTCCCTGAGGGGCACATGGCTCAGCACCTGCTGTGAGCTGAACATTTTGCAAGTATGATAGATACAACTATTAGTACATGGCTGGGGTTTTCTAAAGTGTTTCACAGCTTAAGTGGCAGACTGACCATCAGTTACAGATATAATGGATATTGCATTAATAAAGATGAATGACATGAACTGACACAAAAAGGAAGTCCAGAATCTCAGTAGCTTAAGGCAAAAAAAAAAAAATAAAAATGAATTTTTAAAAAGCTCATTCTAAGCCTCAATTGGGGAAGAGAGACTAGTTAAGAGTCAAAAAAGAGTTTAGGCTAGAAGTGAGAAATCCCCAACCATGGAAGTGAGATAGTAGAAATTGTATTCTTAGAGGGACCCCTTAGAAGGCACCAGGCTGCACAACACTTTTCACTAGATAGTGGAAATATTAGGACAATTTTACTCAACACAATAATTATTATGAAAAATAGTAATTATTATTTAGACCTGATGAGTTTCCTTTCTGGTTTGGTATACAAGGAGCTAGACAAGTATATTCTAAGTGCGAAGGTGATACAGGTCCGAGTGATAATCAAGTAGAAATAAACCAGAGAAGGCTAACTAAACAATTACAAAGAATGATAAATACAAAATATAAAGATTGATGACTAGAAAAAGTACTAAGATTTTAGTACCAATAAGTATTAAGCATATTAACTTTTGTAAAATACAAAGATTCACAGATTGAGAATGGTGACCTGGCTTTAAGTTCTTTTAGTAAAGACACATATAAAATAAAGCAATACAGAAGTTTAAATACTATGCTAAAAAATAATAACAAAAACAAGTACAGCTGAGACCTGTTTGGCTCAGTGGATAGAGCGTCGGGCTGCGGACTGAAAGGTCCCAGGTTTGATTCTGGTCAAGGGCATGTACCTTGGTTGAGGGCACATCCCCGATGGGGGGTATGCAGGAGGCAGCTGATCGATGTCTCTCTCTCATAGATGTTTCTAACTCTCTATCTCTCTCCCTTCTCTCTGTAAACATCAATAAAATATTTTTTTTAAAAAAAACAAGTACAATATCTATATCAAAAGAAACAAAAGTCCAGGGGGAAAGAGTAATCATGAGAAGGAGTGGTATTCACAAATAGTATGATCAGCAAAGAGGAAATAATAGTCATGAGTATTAGTGAAATCAATAATTGTTGCAAAATAAAAACTTTTTATATACAAAGATTAATGGACAGTTCCACAATTAAAGTAATAAAAATGTTAATATAACTCTCAAAGGAATGAGGGGACAAATAGGAAAAAAATACTCATAAGATTTTAATAACAAAATTAACAATCCAAAAATAAAGGAATGTAATATATAATGTAATAACAAAATTAACAATCCAAAAATAAAGGAATGTAATAGATGAGTAAGTAGACACAGGTAGATACAAAGATAAAGCAGATGGCAGATATAGACAGAAAGAAAGGGAAAGAACTTTGAATGAAAAAATAAAGATAATACCCCTGGCCAGTGTAACTTAGTGGATTGAGCATTGCCCCATGTACCAGGTGGTCACTGTTGGATTCCCAGTCAGGGCACATGCCCAAATTATGAGTTTGATCCCTAGAACGGGATGTGCATGAGACAGCCAGTTAATGTTTTTCTCTCTCATCAATGTTTCTCTTTCTCTCCCTTTCCATTCTTCTCTTTCTAAAAACAAACAAAAACAACAATAAAAACACATTTAAAAAATAAAGATAATGCCTATGCTTTGCAATCATGATGGAATTTTCACAAATTGACAATGGAAAATACACAAACCTTCAAAAAAGAATCTCAATACATTTTAATCGTCAGAGTACTATGGGTCATGGTCTCACATAAACATACGATAAACAGAGAAATTAACAAGAAATAAGGGAAACTATCTACCTGAAAAGAGAAAAATCCTGGCTTAATCAGGAATTCAGCTGCAGATAGTTATACAATGAAAACATTATATATTAAATCATATTAAATACAGCCAAGGAAATTTATAATCTCAAGTGACAGTATTAGGCAATAAGAAACATTAGGAATAAGTTCAGCAGACATATTTGTCTGTTAGAAATCTTTCTGCAGCTAACACACAAACAAAAACGATGCCGTGCCTTAAATGAAAAAGATAACCAGTTGTTACTGTTTTTCTTTACTTATAAATAAGTCCAGAGGTGGGCAGTTACCGGCATTTGTTCGGAGGTTAAACAATATCAGGGTCAATGGTTTTACAATTCTATTAGTCTTTGCTTTATCTCTAAAAATGCCTGTTGTTTCCTCAGACATTACATTCATATTCCAAGCAGGAAGGAGAAAAAGAAAGAGTGTATTAGCCTTTGTCTACCTCATTTTAACAGGAAAACATGTGCTTTCCAAAAATCCCACTCATTTTTATGGGCCAGAGCTCAAGCAAATGGTCAATGCTAGCTACAAGAAAAAACTTGAAAGTGAATAGTAGAGTCCATTGAAGAAATGAATAGCATAAAAGAAGAAAGATATAAATAAACAATAAAAACAAAAATCCAATCAATACAAATAAAATGTGGTTATTTGCAAAGATCAATAAAATAGATAAAACTCAGGCTAGTGTGATTAAAAGAAATATATTATACAAGCAACATTATAAATAAGAAAGAGGACAAGAATTAAATTTTAAATATGAGGAGAATGCGAGGGACAACTTTAAGCCAATACTTTTAAATATCTAGATGAAATAGAAGGGTTTTTTTTTGTTTTGTTTTGTTTTTTTAGAAATATGGAATTGCAAACATTGACTCAATAGGCAGAAAACTTAAATAAATATAAGGATAACCATCAAATACATTTCAAAATGTATCTAACAGCATATTAGTCAGAATACAATGAAGTCTCATCACAAGCAAACTTATATACAATCAAAATTACCTTAAAAATCTCTCAGGAATTCAACATTTTCCCCTTCATAATTGGAAGAGTTCTCCAGCTCTTGGAAGATGGTTCAGAAATAAAGTTGCTTGTCTAAATTTAGAGGCACGGTCCTAGCTGTTTTTGCTCAGTGGATAAAGCATTGGCCTGTAGACTAAAGGGTCCCAAGTCCCATTCTAGTCAAGGGCATATCCCCAGCTTGCCTGCTCAATCCCCAGTAGGGGGCGTGCAGGAGGCAGCCAATCAATGATTCTCATCATTGATGTTTCTATCTCTCCCCCCTCCTCTCCCTTCCTTTCTAAAATTAATAAAGAAATATTTTTAAAATAAAAAAATAAATAAATTTAGAGGCATATTTCATGAAAACACATTGTCTTTAGTGTCTAGATATTAGGTGGCATTCATCTTTATGAAATGTACACAGGAATGGAAGCCAATGAAGAAACAACACACAACTCCCATCTCATTCCTACTCTGGGTCTGGAATAGAGTTTAGAACAAGACTTGTGTACTTACAGGAATTTAGTTTATAATAAAATGGCATTTTCAATCAGTAAAGAAGGAATTGACTATTACAAAAATGATATTAGGTTAATAAACTTATATAGGTTTCAGTTGTACAATCCTATAATTCATCATCTGTATGTTGTATTATGTACTCAACAATCCAAGTCAAGCTTCCTTCCATCACCATTTATCCCCCCTTTAGCTTCTTGTACCTCCCCCTACCCCTCTATCTTCACTACACTGTTCTCTGTGTCTATCAGGTTTTTTTTCTTTGTTTGTTTGTTTTACTTAATCCCTTCACCTTTTTCACGCAGACCCACAAACCCCCTTCCCCTCTAACAGCTGTCAGTCTGCTCTCTGTATCTTTGATTCTGTTTCTATTTTGTTAATTTATTGTGTTCATTGGGTTCCACATAAAAGTGAAATCATATGGTACTTGTCTTTCTCTGACTGGCTTATTTCACTTAGCTTAATAGTCTCCAGGTCCATCCATGCTGTTGCAAAGGGAAAGAGATCTTTCTTTAAAAAAAAAATTAAAAAAACATATTATATATATATATATATATATATATATATATATATATATATATAATATATTTTTATTGATTTTTTTTTTACAGAGAGGGAGAGGGATAAAGAGATAGAAACATAGATGAGAGAGAAACATCAATCAGCTACCTCCTGTACACACCCCACTGGGAATGTGCCCGCAACCAAGGCACATGCCCTTGACCGGAATCGAACCTGGGACCCTTCAGTCCACAGGCCGACGCTCTATCCACTGAGCCAAACCAGTTAGGGCAAGAGATCCTTTTTTTTTTTTTTTTTTAACAGTTGAATAGTATTCCATTGGGTAAATGCACCCCTATGTTCATTCTGGTGTTATTTACAATAGCCAACGTTTGGCAGCAGCCCAAGTGCCTATCAGTAGATGGGCAGATAAAAGAACAAAATTCTTAGTCTTTGAAGAAAATATCAGAGAACATATTTTTAATTTGTATATCAGAAGGCTTTTGTAAGGTACAAAACCTAGAATTTATAAGAGAAAAGACTGACAGGTCTTTCTGCGGAAAAATTATAAATTTCTGCATGACAAAAGACTCTATAAACAAAGTTAAAAAAAGACAAGTAAAAGAAATATTGGCATGGTGGAATAATATTTTGATATAATGACTGATTTATTTCCTAACTTCCTGTTATACCCAGCACTTATCCCCACCAGCTGGCCCCCTCCTCAGTGGAGCTGCATCAAGGGTGTTGTGTTCATTGTCACAGCAGAATGCAGAATAGAGAGAACAAAGGAGTCAGTTCTCAGTGTTTGAATCTCAAAAGATCAGGATGTGGCATAGAAAGGGCAATTAGAACAAAATGTGTTTGTAACCTTCTCAATTTCAAGATTTGATTGTCTCAAGATTCTGTTGGCTTTGGCTAGAAAGGGAGTTGAAAGGAAACTGAAGAGAACGGAGAAACTAGAGGGTGTTTGAGAAAGACTCTACCTCCAGCCCCCAGGCTAAGCCTAAGCCTGGCATTGCAGGTAGCAGTGTGTGTGTGTGTGTGTGTGTGTGTGTGTGTGTGTGTGTGGTGGGGAGTCCCTGGCCCCTGTTGTGAGAAATCAGTGGAGTGAAAATACCTGTGTCGTGTGTCTAGGAGAACGGACTTGGCATGTTCTCACAGATATCTCTCATGCCTAACATGCACAAAACCAATCAAACCATCCCAATGCACACAAATAATGGTCACTGTGAAAAGGAACAAAAGATAATTCAAATGTAAGGTAAGGATCAAGAACCAGGGAACACAAAGTATTTCTCAGGGGAGGCAGAGTAGAAAAAGGGGGCGGGGCTGAGGACCAGAGGCATCCTGCCACCAGCACCTTGGTGCTCTTATGCACCAGGAACTTGGCCCCAACCCAGGGAAAGCAGTGGTAAAGGTCAAGTCTGAGGTCCAGAATAGCTGTGAGGCTCCAAGAAGTCATTCCGAGGAAGACAAGCAGCCAGCCACACGTCTGGGAAGCTGACTGAGATGAAGGGTATTGTAAGGGATCCCTCTTTCTTTCTTTCTTTCTTTCTTTCTTTCTTTCTTTCTTTCTTTCTTTCTTTCTTTCTTTCTTTCTTTCTTTCTTTCTTATTCTTCTTCTTTTTTTTTTTTAATATATCTTATTGATTTTTTACAGAGAGGAAGAGAGAGGGATAGAGAGTTAGAAACATCAATGAGAAAGAATCATCAATCAGCTGCCTCCTGCACACCCCCTACTGGGGATGTGCCTGCAACCAAGGTACATGCCCTTGACTGGAATCGAACCTGGGACCCTTCAGCCCGCAGGCCAACGCTCTATCCACTGAGCCAAACTGGTTTCTGCAAGGGATCCCTCTTAGAGTTTCAGCCCCTGGAGCGACTGGCAGTCCTCCCACAACTTGGCAATGCATCTCCAAACTCATCAACATCTCAACCGAAAAACAGGCCACTGGCAAACAATACAGAACACAAATGAATAAAGATATGAGAAAATCTTCAAACTGACTAGTAAGCAGAGGTATTTAATTTTAAATAATAATTAGGTTCTCCACTCTACCCCTAGCCGTAGGCTGACAGTATTTTTCAAATGGTGATAATGCCAAGGGTTGTAGAAGGTGCTAGAAAAGCACATTTTCACACACCGTTGGGCAGCATCTATCATAATGTAAATGTGTGTTCCCTTTTAGTCCACAACTCTGCTCCCAGGTGCTGTCCTCAGGAGAAATCCCCAGGCCGCGGAGAAACAAACTCAGTGTGTTGGCTGCAGTCCCGACTGTAATAATGGAAATGAGGATCACCTCGGTATCATTGGAGGGGATAGTTTAAAACACATTTTCTTTCCATCCTTTAGAATGCTATATAGTTGTTTAAAGGAACAGGGTATAGCACTATGTGTCATATCATGGAAATAGCTCTGAATCATATTATTACATAAAAAAGGATGCAGTGAGTACAGTTTTGTTTTTATTGATAAAAGATGTATACCTGCACATATGTATTGAGAGGGGACTGAGGTGATGAATGTCCAGACATTACTTTACTATGGGGGTGAGGTGAAGGGAGGGTGAGGAGTGACTTTCATATTTCACTTGGTATATTCCCATACTCATTCTTTGGATAATATGATCATAAAAATATTATATAATAAAAACTAGAGTCCCAATGCACAAAATTCATGCAAGGGGCTCAGCCCTCGCAGCCCCAGCTGCCTCCCCAGGCTGGCCCTCTCAGCCCCTTGCAGCCTCAGCCAGCCCTCACAGCCTCCACTGGCCCTTGTAGCCTCAGCTGTGTCCAGAAGGTCATCCAAAAGGATGTACAGAAGGCCGTTCACTGTTCAGTCTAAGTAACATATTAGTTCTTTATTATATCTACACTAATAAAATATAAATATGCAAATTGACCATACATCCTCAACATCCATCAGTCAATCAGGAGCGAGTATGCAAATTAACCCACCAAAGATGGTGGGTTAATTTGTATACATAGGCGCATAATACTTGGGCAAGATGCCTGCTATGAGGGGAAGGGCAGGGGGCAGAGGGAGTTACAGAAGCAGCCATGTCTTCACTCCCAGGTGACCGGGAGCAAATCCAGGGGGAAGGAGGCCTATTCTTGCATGAATCTTCATGCAATGGGCCTCTAGTGGGATTATAAGAGCTGAGAAATTCACCTAAAATTAGGAAATAATTTGCTTTTGTTTGGGTTACTTTTTTTATTTTTTAAAATATATTTTTATTGATTTTAGAGAGGAAGGGAAAGGGAGAGAGAGATAGAAACATCAATGATGAGAGAGAATCATTGATCTTCTGCTTCCTAGACCTCCCAGCCCCCCACTGGGGATTGTTCCCTGACCAGGAATCAAACCATGACCTCCTGATTCCTAGGTCACACTCAACCACTGAGCCATGCTGGCCAGGCCTTTTTAAGTTATTTAAAGAAACAAATACTAAGCTGTGTTTTATTTAATACCCTCAGCACTTGGCTCCCGGCTCCTGGCTCATCAGAATGTTCTTCCCAGAACTAAGCATAGAGCACAGAGGATAAAATTGCCTCTCTGATGCTTCCTCTGGGAGCCATCTCCTGACTGTGCGGCAAGGCAGGGCAGGTGAGGGCAATCTGTGGGGGCAGAAAGAACCAGCCATGCTGGTTGGTCATCCCCAGGAAGGTTGTGGGTCTATTGGGCCCAATAAAAGAGGCAAATAAACACACAAACAAGCAAAAGCAACTAAGTAGAGAAATTTGGAATCATATCTGTCACTCTACTTGGGTCTTGGGATTGTGCTCTTTGTTGGAAATTCTTACAGATATGTCTGCCTCCCCCTTTTCCAACTAAACTATACCAATAAGCTACTGAAGGTCCATGTTTCTGTTTTCATCTCTGGGATCCCCAGTATGTATGCCTAGCACAGGACACTGCACACATAAATTCCCTGTTGGAATGGATGGGTCTATCCCAATATCGCCTCTGTTGCCTCAAACCCCTCCCAGTGTGCAGGCACCACAGGACAGTGTGGTATAAAGACAATAGAGTCCCCCAGTGGAAACATTCCTTCTAAGATCACATAGCAAAGATGAAGAAATTGCCATTCTTTAAAAAATAAAATAAAAATATATATATACATACATTATATATATGTATGTACACATGTATACATATATATGTATGTATGTATTATATATGTATGTATACATATGTATACATATATATGTATGTATGTATATACATACAATAATATATATATATATATATATATATATATATATATATATTATTGATTTCAGAGAGGAAGGGAGAGGGAGAGAGAGATAGAGACACCAATTATAAGAACCACTATTGGCTGCCTCCTGCCTGCCCCCTACTAAAGATTGAGCACACAACCCTGAGCATGTGTCCTTGACCAGAATAGAATCTGGGACCCTTTGGTCCACAAGCCGACACTCTATCCACTGAGCCAAACCAGCTAGGGCGGAAACTGCCATTCTTAATGACCGAGCATCTCTGCTGCACTGAATTCACCTTGAGAAACAGTTTTACGAAAAGGATGTTTCAGAAGGTGCAATGCTGCCTCTCTGATCTGCAGTCGGGGAAACTTTCAGAAGGAGCTCAGTCTGAGAGATGGCAGGTGTTTGAGGATGTTGCTGGCATGTTCTGGGGTAACCGATGCCTTAGAGGCACTCTTTGAGGCCCGAATTGGGAGTGACGTGAGTGGGAGAAAGAGAGGAGATGGCCATAGAGACATTTTGCTGAGCTTTTTGCAAAATCAGAAAAGCTCACAGAGGAACACGGAACAGGACACAGAATAAAACCCTGGCCACGGCAGTTGGCTCCCTTAGAAGATATGACACAGAGACGAGCCAATGTCGGGGAGAACCTGAGAGTGTTTAGGTTATTTAAAGAAACAAACAACTGAAAGTGTTCTCCCGGTTAACACTAGGGAGATAGTGCAGGCCTGGCACGGTGAGTCAGAATAAGAGGCATACATTTGAGAGGCAAAAAAAACAAGGTGCCTGAAGGATGATGGGCCCTTGGAGGGATGCCTGGGACCAGATGCAGGTAAAGCATCCGGATGAATCTGATCCAAACCCGAAGTCTGGCTGCTTGGATGTACCTCAGGATTTATTCAAAGTTGCTGAATAAGGTCCTTCTCATGCCTGAGAAACTCCCTGGTTGTATTCCTGGCTGCGCTGAGAAAGGACCAGGATCTTCCAGCCCTCCATGCCATTCAGTAAATTGTTATTTTCTCTAATCAGTAAAACGTGGGAGCCTGAGAAAAAAAGAGTATTTCTTCCGTGGGCGACTTATTTACAAGTATAAGTTCCAGGCGCCAGAAAATTGCTCCTAAAAATGCTGTCAGGGCCAAAACTGGTTTGGCTCAATGGATAGAGCATAGGCCTGAGGACTGAAAGGTCCCGGGTTCGATTCCGGTCAAGGGCATGTACCTTGGTTGTGGGCACATCCCCAGTAGGGGTTGTGCAAGAGACAGCTTTCTCTCTCATCTATGTTTCTAACTCTCTATACATTTCTCTTCCTCTCTGTAAAAAAAATCAATACAATATATATATATATATATTTAAATGCTGTTAGATATAAAGAGAGGCAGCATCTGCCCAGCATGCTTTCTTCTTCAGGTGCCCATTTAGAATCTTCGCTCCTTGGGGCTCTTTGGGACTTCTTGTTGGGGTACAGCTGCTAACACAGGACCCTGAAGACAGTCAATGTTCCTTGAATTGATCTGAGCCACCTCTGCTTCTTCATTTATTCTGTTCCCCCAACTCAGAGTGGCCTCCTCCACAAAGCTATCACCGAGAGCCAGTCAGCTTGCACAGGCATTTCACACCATCTCTTCTCACGGTTCCCTGGGTCAGACATGTGGGAGTGGTTTCTAGCCATTGCCTGGTATACCATGTGAAGACTGCGTTCCTTGCTGACTATGTGACATGCATGGAGTCAGTTATTCTTTCTGGGCCCATTTCCTCATCCAGAAAGTGAAATGAAAAAATACACATCTCACGGGATTTTTGCTGAGATGAAAGGAGATGACGCACAAAAACAGCCTCGCAGGGTGTCTGGTCAAGGACACTTGGAGGTACGAGCTGCTTGTCCTTTCTGTGGACTAAGTCCCCAGTTCAGGAAACACGTCTTGCACGCATCTGTTTCCCACAATGCCTTGCACAGTGCTCAGCACAGAATAGAAACATCACAGAACTATGGAATTTCAGCCTTTCATACTTGTATTATAATTGACATTTTATATCTGGACTCACTGCAAGTGTGTATGTATGTATATATCCTGAAATATTTATTCTAGCCTACTCCAGTCTTTAAAAAGAAATGCTAAACATGGCCCAATAAATTGATTTTGTGACCCATAATGTGGCATGACTTGCGGTTAGAAAATAGTTATGTATGTCCTAGATCAACCACCCACGAAATGTACATACCCTCTCGACATCATCCACTCTATGGTGACTGTCCAGCATTCATCCACTCAGATAAATAGTCTCTACTGAACAGTGTGCCCATTTTGATGCACTAAATATAAAAGGATGCTGAGGCCACAGAGATGATGTCAGCAAGCCCACTGGACACTGCTGTGAGCATGGACCAGATAGCAGGCAGGCAGGGCCTCTCCTGTCGGAGGAGGAGGTATTGGTTGGGGCCTTTCAATTATACATGCGGGTTCTGTGAAGGTTCTGACTAAATGAAATGGCTGCAGCAAAAATACCATGAATTCTTCATAAGTGCAGGCAAGGGAATGCCTGGAGCCTTCTCTCCACGATGCCTCCTAGGTGCATTCTTCATCACCCCTCTGTGTGTACACTCTCACACTCAGCTGGGATGCATGTGGTAATGGGGGTATATTCGTCACTGACAGTGCTTCCTGCAGCCCACAGTGGGAGCTGCCTCGTGCAAGGCAACTGGGCAGAAAAGGCGGGCTTTAGTTTCTCCAGAGAAAGAAGGACCTCCTGCAGGTCTTGGAGACATGGGTTCCCATTAGCCCCCAGACCAGGATGGAAAACACCTTTCCAGCAAGGATCTGTAGCTTTCTCAAAAAGTGACCTGAACCACTCTCCAAAACACACCTGAAGCCCAGCCTGTGGAGGAGAAGGTCAGCGCCCTCCTGCTACTGCCATTCATGGTATTTTTCTTTCTGAGAGTCCCTCCTACCGCTCATCGTATTAGAGGTAGAGAGGATCCCAGCTAAGGATGCAGAAGCCGGGGCAGGATGCTTTTCTCCCAGCCAAAGTGCCGCTCTCTGGCTGAGCTGGTGCAGGAACAAGTTCCTCCTCCCCTTCCATACTCAGGGAACAGGTGAGGGCTGTGCCAGCTGGAGAAGATATGTATTCAGGGGGGAAAGGGCATCTTCTAAAGCAGGTGAGTGCATCTACTTGGGCTTCCATAACAAAACGCGATGGATTGGGTATTGTCAACAACAGATTGTATTTTCTCTCAGTTCTGGAGGCTGGAAGTCCAAGATCAAGGTGCCCACATCCAGTTCCTGATGAGGGCAGGCTGCCCGGCTTGCAGAACCTCTAGCTGTGTTCCCACATGGCCTCTCCTCTGCGTGTGCACAGGATGGAAGTTTGGGGTCCAGGGAGGGATCTGATGGCTCTTCCTCTTCTTATAGACACCAGTCTTATTGGCCTAGGGCCCCACCCTTGTGACTTCATTTAACTTTGGTTACCTTTTCTCAGGTTCTAACTTTAGATACTATTGTAATGGGAGTTAGGGCGTCAGCTATATATTTTGGGGGACACAATTCAGTCCATAACAGGGAGATATGCTATTATTGGTGCCAAGGCCAAGAAAGTGGTCCTCTCGCAATTGCCTGTTGATGTTGCTAATAATGTGGTCTGGGACAGAGAGACCTATAAGATAAAACCTTGACTGGGCCAGGACCTGATTTCAGGAGGAGAACTCACTGAACGTAAGTCCTGGCAGATGTTAAGGTACATGTTAATAGGATTTTGATTGGACTCAATCATGGTAACCTGTGATTTAAAGAGTTACTTATTTTAGTAAATATTCATGGAAGACAATGGGAAGATCTTCTAACTTCATGATTCCCTGGACCCTAGAACAGCTTAACAGGCGCATCAGTGAGACGAGCAGCTAACACCAGACCTTCTGGAGGAGTGGCTGAGTGATAAACACTTCAAGTGCAGCCTGAGAGCATCCATTTCCTAGTGTTATTTACATGCTTCCTGGACAGGCAGGCTGAGGCTGAGGGCAGGGACTCCTGGGCCACTTCTGCACTCAGGCGTGATCCCTTTTGATGGACTTAATCTGCATGCTGTCCAGAGGGCTGAGCATCGATTAAAGATGAAGACTTCAAAAGGAGCCACCTCACTTTCCAGAGACTCGTTATGATCCGCACACAATTCTCACAACCAGCTCACTCCAGTCTGGGAGGAAGTGATGAAGGAGAGAGTTGAAAGGGTAAGGTGAGGTTTTGGTGGGGGTAGAGGGTGGGGAGAGGGGTCATTCTACCAACTTATTTCCTTGTTAAGTCTCAACTCCAAACCTTTGCCCACTATCTATGTCCACTATCCCCCTTTGCTTCAGAGAGAGCTCCCTTCCTTCTTTCTCCTAGCCAATGTCTCTTCCCCTCCACCTCTGCTCACCTTTTATCCCCACACTTATTTTGCCTGAGAAAGGAATATCTGTCTTTTAAACAGGATCCTAAGGTTATTATGTCCAAAACCTTGCCTGCCTTCCTCCCACTTGGTTAGGTGCACTCCCTTGTATTTCTACGTGTCCCGGGCTTCTTTCCATCACAGCATTTACCACTTCCACATTTTATTTCAATCATCAGCTTCCTGATCTCCCTCTGCAAATCAACTGTGAACATTTCGAAATCAGAGTTCATGTCTCATTTGTTCTTGTACAATGCGTGCCTAACATAGTACTTGGTATATGATTAGTATGTAATAAGTCCTGAATAAATGAATAAATTATATTTTTACTTGATCCCTACCATTCCTTTAGAGATCAATCATAGCATTTTGACCTGGCACAGAAGCTCTGGTGTGTGTGTGTGTGTGTGTGTGTGTACGCGTTGTTGTTGTATAGATAAGATAAAGAAAGGTGGTTTTCCTTGGCAGTGACTGAGGCATCACTGAAAATAAATTTTCAAAATGAAACTTAGAGATTTGGTTACCCTGGGACTGATTGGTTTCCTGGGATGTGGGAATTTTGCTTTGAAAACCAAGGCAATCCTGGCAAAACTGGGATGAAGATCCTACCTGAAGACCACATGATTCTCCAACTATAATGTTTCTATGGTAATAACCCTCTGTACCTCAGGTATATGAAACAGGTTTCATCAGATTCAGATTTAGCAGATGAAGGGCTAATCATTTTTTATAAAGAATTTTCTAAGCCTGCCTGGTGTGGCTCAGTGGTTGAGCATCGACCCATTGAACTACAGAGTCATTGTTCGATTTCCAGTCAGGGTTCCATCTCCAGTAGAGGGTGTGCAGGAGACAGCCAATCATTGAGTCTCATCATGGATGTTTCTAGCTCTCTCTCCATCTCCTTTCCTCTCTCTTAAATAAAAATACTAAAAATAAATAAATAAATAAATAAATATCCATCATCTAGATGCCTAAAATGATGTCTTTGACATTTTTCCCATTCAAGTTTCCTTACCCAGGGTCATTCTGTTCTTTCTTTTCTACCCCATTATCCATTCTCCTCCTTTGGCAACAACTCTTATGGATTTTAAAGACTAGAGAACTAGAGCACTGCATTGGATTCAGAGGTAGATCTACATGTTGGGGCTGGCAGAGCTTCTCCACAGACTCTGTGCCAATGATCTCTGGACCATTAAGTGAGGAAAGAATAATCTTCTCTTTTGTCTAAAGCGCTGCAACTTGGAGTTGTGTTCTTATAGAGATTGCCATCTACCCTAAGTATTATATTAACCAAACACAATTTTTTTTATCTTCAGAGCTCATGATCATAAACCTGTTCTTACAACACAGAGAGTTCCCCACTGCAGAATTACATAGAAACCAATAATAACCAAATCAATCATAGTCACTCCTGCCATTTAGTGAGCACTAACTTAGTGCCAGATGAGACCTCAGTGAGAGGGTCTTGGAATACATGAGACAGTTTTATCTTCATAATTACCCTTTGTGGTGAGTTATCTTTTTTCTATTTTTCATATGACAAAAAAATGAAACTGAAATATGAATTAGTTTAAGCCATACAACCACTAATGTAAGAATCAGGATTAGAATCTTAACCAGTCTTTCAAAGATAAACTATAAACAATCAAGTTATTTTTTTCCTAATATTTAATTCCTTAGACTCACTAAAGATAATAAAAAATTAAATGAACCTCCCTCTTTTCCTAGTCTCCTGCTAAGACAAGTTTCTTGACCCTCTCTGCAATGCCCTTTAGCCTTTTCTACCACCTTTCTTTTCTACCACCAGAACTGTGTGTGCCAATCATGACCCACTATCCATCTACATAAAACTTTTAATGCTACCCCACTGCCTTCTGCAGTTATTCTTAGCAGAGTGAGAGTCCAAGATAAAGGGTATATTGAAATCATGTCTAATATCTCCTATTTCTTCTGTACTCTGCCCACATCAACATTTTTCTATATGTAACACTCTAGCCTAAAACAAGAGCAAAAAACAGCAACAAAAACAGCAATATTTATTGAACACTTATTCTTTACAGGCAATGTGCAGTAGTATATGTCATCTGATTTATTCTCTTAAATATACTAGATGCATTTGCATATCTTATCTCATCCAATCCTCATAAATGTTCGATGAGAAAGATATTATTATCTCTAGTTTTAAAATGATAAAAGAGACACCTAGAGAAAGCAATTCACTAAAGATCTTGTAGTCGTGATTTTTAGAGTCCAAATTGATCCTA
Organism: Pipistrellus hanaki; assembly: GCF_964339955.1. Taxonomy (NCBI): domain Eukaryota; kingdom Metazoa; phylum Chordata; class Mammalia; order Chiroptera; family Vespertilionidae; genus Pipistrellus; species Pipistrellus hanaki. The sequence goes on along the minus strand of NC_140521.1, from coordinate 14,885,662 downwards.
GATCTTGATTCCAAAAGTACAGCCCTTTCCATAACAACACTCCCTAAATGTGGTATGTAAGACCCTTCCCCATCTGGAATTAACCAAATCTCTCTTTTAATCATCTCACTCAGCTCCTTCTCACATAAGGCATGCATTGTATAACTCCATTCATTAGGATGTGCAACTCACTGTGCCTGGAATTCTCAATTTAATTATGATAAGCTCTGTTTCCTCCTCCTTATCAGTCCATCAATTCCCTCTTGACTTTATTCTTGCCTCTATTCAGGCAAGATTCTCCTCCCACCCCCATGGCCTAACACTTCAACTATATTCCTGTCAAGTTCTTCAAATGTCCTTGCTTCTTTTCTTTCCATTATATTGACCTGGTAAAAGCTTCCACCTTGTATCCATCCAAGTGAAATGCCTTCTCCCTTCCTACATGGGAGCTACTCAGAACCTTTGGAGGAAATCATAACTCACAAACTATCTAATGGTCTCTAATTTCCACTGGGCCCTTAACATTGCATTGTGATATTTCTATTCTTCCCTAGATAACCGTCTCCCCATCCTCATGCTGGGCAGATGACCTTGCCTCCTATTTCACTGGAAAACAAACAGAAGTCATTATTCATTCACCCATTCATTCATTCATTCATCGAGTCCCTCCTATGAGTCAAAGATACTTCTAGGTTCTAGGCATTCAGTAGTAAACACAACCTGACCTTATGCAGCTAACATTCTAGTGGAAAGTGACAGATAGTAAAAAAAAAAGAAAAAAAAAGAAGAAGAAGAACAAGTTCACTACTGTAGAGAATATCTGATAGTGAAGTTGTCAAGGAGAAAAATTAAGAGGTTAAGGGAAGAGGCAAATACATTTTAAATAGATGGCAATGAGAGGTTTAATGGATAAGGTGATGCCTAAATAGAGACTCTAAGGGAACATCAACCAGAAAATTGCTCCAATTCTTCTCCCTTGCCAACTAACATCCTTGTATCCACACCCACTGATGCTGCCACAGTGGGAGCCATGGTTTCCTTCTGCTGTCATTCCTCAATGACCCGGATTGCATCTTCTTTCCCCTTCTGCTCCAGAGGATCCCTCCCCTCTATTTCGAACCTCTCTCCTTTGCTAGGCCTTTCTTACAGCCAGTTAGATATGGCATGATGTCATGCTTTTGAAAATCACAAACACATCCTCATCCTCTGTGTTTGTTTTCTAGGACTGCCACAGCATAGACTGCAGATCATGGATATGAACAACAGAACTGTGTGGTCTCAGTCTGAAGACAAGGAGTCCAACATGAAGGTGAGCAGGACCACATTCCCTCTGAAGGCAAGGGGATAGGTATGCTCCAGGCCCCTTTCCTGGCCACTGAGCATTCTTGGCCTTGTGGTAGCATCACTCCAAGCTTCACATGGTGTTCAATGTGCATGTCTCCATGTCCAAATTTCCCTTTCTATAAGGACACCAGGGATATTGGATTAGGGTCCCTCTTACTTCAAAATAATCTCATCTTGACTAATTAGATCTGCAAAGACTCTATTTTCAAATAAGGACACCTTGGGAGGGGTTAGGAGTTAGGACCTCAACATATGCATTTGGAGGAACATAATTCAACTCATAACCCTGATGTCTTCCTACCTATGCTTTGTCTTACATGGTGCTTCACAGCCACTGTACCTGAAAGAAATCATTTCTGCACTATTTATGCTTCATTATTCACACTATTTTATTGTCATTTTGTCTTCTGTTTATTTGTTTTAAATATATTTTTATTGATTTCAGAGAGGAAGGGAGAGAGAGAGCAGTAGAAACATCAATGATGCGAGAGAATCATTGATCAGCTGCCTTCTGCATGTCCCCACAGTGGGGAATGAGCCCACAACCCAGACATGTTCACTGACTGTGAATTGAACCGTAACCTCCTGGTTCATGGGTTGATGCTCAACCACTGAGCCATGCTGACTGGGCTAATATTCTTTATGCCCCAAATTAAGCCTACCCTCTTTCTCCTACTCCTAAGCCTAATCCTGTACTATTTCCTTTGTTGAGAAAATGGCATCATTATTCATTCATTGTCCTCCCAGAAACCTGGAAATACTTGGTTTTACTATCTCTACTTTGCCCTTCATTAATTGCCATGTTTTCTTGATTCTAGAGTATCTTTAGACCACATCCTTTTCTCTCTGCTTACCCTGTCTTCAACACCTCAGAAACATGTTTTGTTTTTGTTTTTAATCCTCACTGGAGAATATTTTTTCATTGATTTTTAGAGAAAGTGGAAAGAAGGGGGGGGGAGGAAGGGAAGGAGGGAGAGAGGGAGGGAGGGAGGGAGAGACAGAGAGACAGAGAGAGAGAGAGAGAGAGAGAGAGAGAGAGAGAGAGAGAGAGAGAGAAGGAGAGAGAGAAACACTGATGTGAGAGACAAATCAATTGGTTGCCTCCCACACATACCCTGACTGGAAATGAGGGTGCTGGGAACAAACCTGAAACCCTGGTACATGCTCTTGACCTGGATTCAAACCCATGACCCTTCGGTGGGAGAGAAGCATTTAATAAATGTTTGAATCACTGAATCATATCAGCTCTCAGTTTAAATCAACATGTGTTGCATTGATTACCTTCAGGGTGCCAGGCATTTTCACCCTAACACCTGGGGTTAGAAGCTAGGCAGCCTCCAAGGTCAGTGAGGGTAAGAGAGAGGGAAAGGCAAGAACAAGAACATTTCTGTGGTTCTATCTGGAAGCATCGCACTTGCTTCCCTGCAGGCAGCCTCAGGGCCACTTCACTGGTCTCTACTCATTCACATCTACTCCCGCCAGCACCTCGCAGCCCAAGAGCATGGCTCTCACCTAATCTCCCCACCCAGTTTATTGCTTTGCACTGCTCAGCTCACCAAGCACATTTATGTTTATTGTGTGATTAGTGCTGAGTACACTGAACAAGGTAATGACATGCAACAAAGGCCAAGAAATGATGGCCCGGCTCTGTGCACTGCTTACTACCTCCGGAGAAGGAGGCACGCCTCTCCCTCTGAAGCCCAGCTGTATTAAGTACCCAAGGCTGAACCACAGGCTCACAGGAAGGTGCCCAGTGGAACGCAGCCTAAGGAGCACTTCAGACGCAGACCCGGTAATTGGCAGCATCAATGACTTGGAGCCAAGAGCAGTGTTTTCTGTGGGATGGTAGCCAATTGGAATTTAGTGTTTGTGGACAATCTGACAGGATCTTCCAGATACTGAGCAGGAGGAAGACAGAGGCTGGATCCTGAGCATGCTGGTGTTGAATTTAGGGAAAAGTGAGAATTCGGAACAATGTGAATGGGAAAGAGGGCCAGGGAAATCATGGTATAATCATGGTATAATCATGGAAGTTACTGAGTTATAACTTCCCACCATGGATCAGGGTAAGGCAACTTCTACCCTTAGGTTGAAGAAATGATCTTCCTGTGACTAAACCATTAGGTAGGGTTTTCAAGGTCTTTCCCTACCTAGATGACATAGCTTTTATACCCCTTAATCTCCCCCCCCCACCCCAGACAATAAATACCATCTACTCCTATAATGGCCAGCTACCCTACCATCTTTTATATATCTGTGTTAAGAGGGTAGATTCAAACATCTCCCTCCCTGTTCTTCCCCTAGCCAGTCCATCTATTGACCTAATGCGTATGTCACTGCAGGCGACAAAAGGAACACCGATAAGCACTTATTCATTTAATTCACTTCACAAATAACTGAGACATCTACTAGATGCCAGCCCTGGCTGTACACCTTTGAATAAAATAAACTGTGCTATTATGAAACCTGCAATCTAGTGGGAAAGAGAAAATCTAAGTATGTAAACAAATAAGTACATACATATGGATTGTGGTAAGTGTGATCAACACTTCTTTCTTCTCTCACAACAGGACTTTTTTCTGAAGGCTTCAGGGGGACTATACATGGGCTTCAGGAGGTTCCATTGATTCCTTAATGGTATATGCAAAAATTTCCTATCTGTGTGGGTAGATGGGGTTTTCTTTCCTCTAAAAAATACCCAGGGCTTTCATCAAAATCTGAAAGAGTTCTATGACTTCATAAAAGTTAAGAACTGATTCTGTGCAGTCCTACCAGACAGGATTTTCCTCTTTTTCATAGCCCAGAATTGATTATATTTGAAGCTGCCATCTCAGAAAGCATGGCTAGAGAGACATATGCTGTCTCCTACTCAGTCACGTGAGCAGGTGAGGGAGCCCCTGTGTTGGCAAGTGTCCACCATGATGCCAATATTGGTTGACTTTGGGGAGTGGGAAATAGGGGGATGTTTGTATTCTTTTCTACAAGCTTCTGTGCTCCCCGGATTGCTTACAATAAACATGTACTGATGCTATCACCAGGAAAATGAACATATTAAAACTATTCTTATTCGGGGGAAAATTACATATTTTACTCCATGTGCATATCCTTGGTGCCCAATGGAAAATATTATAGCGCTCTTCCAAGAGTTGTGTTTTCCAAAAATATACTAGTAAGTGCAATCCCTGGCCCCATGCCATCCATCTTATCTGAAGACTTTTATCCCCAGCAACTGTCCACCTGTCACATCCTATTGCACAGAACAGGAGAAAACGATAAAGAATGCATGAGCGTGTGGGAGGTCGCTCATGGTGCAGGGGGCTTTCAGGGTAGAAAGGGGGTCTAGGGAATGGCAGGTCATTTGTCTGCAGCTTCTGGACTGTGAGCTCTCCCACAAGGTAGAGCCAAGGGGTGATTATTGCTGTTATTTATAGAGCAATTTTCTCCTTCATTTAGACACACAGTCTAGTAAGACTCCTAGACGCACCAATAAATAATAGCTAACAGTTCTGCCTAGACATTGTTCTCGAAGTTTCATTTATTTATTTATTTACACCCTGAAATTAAGCAGATGGCGGTAAAGCTCTGGGGTAAAGCAAGATGGTCCATTTCTGCAAGAATAAGAGGGAGTAGATGATAATGGCCTCTGAGAACCTTAAGTTCTTAACCAGGGTATGAAGGAGAGTCTGACCCTATCAGTAAATAGGGAGAGAGCATCTTTATTTTTCCATGTTTGATGATTTTATTTGTTGCAGACTGTAAAATAAGAAACCCGAGTCAAGGTCCAATCTCACTCTGCCTCTGTGTCACAGTGGGTGAGCACTAAGCTGCTGGTCTAAGGTTTAGATTTCAAGTAAGTGTGAGATTTAGACTAGATCAGCATTTCCCAAGTTCTGTTCAACGGAGCATTAGTACTACAGGATGTTAATAAGCTTTAACGTCAAGAGGGGGAAAAGCAACAACACACAAATCAAACAAACAAAAACCCAGGGTTCTGTGGTCAATTACCTTTGGGGAATGCTGGGTTAAACAAAGCAATGGGTTTCTTCACTGTAAGGATTCTCAGAGCTTTAAATATGCTAAGTGACCTTACATAAGAGAAACTTTTCCCCAAAAAAATATTTATTCATAGAATTTTGGTATTGTTTATAAAAAATCATTTGGTCTTTGGGGTTGAGATTAGATCTTGGAAGTAGGGTGGTAGTCATTAGTCTCAACTATGGATTATTTCTCGTTCTCCTAGGACAGTGGTTGGCAAACTCATTAGTCAGGAGAGCCAAATACCAACAGTACAACGATTGAAATTTCTTTTGAGAGCCAAATTTTTTAAACTTAAACTTCTGCTAACACCACTTCTTCAAAATAGACTCACCCAGGCCGTGGTATTTTGTGGAAGAGCCACACTCAAGGGGCCAAAGAGCCACATGTGGCTCATCAGCCACAGTTTGCTGACCATGGTTCCTAGGACATTGCTGAATTGCATTCTCCTGACCCCTTGAAGGTAAGAATGGCCATGTGACTGACTTGGCCAAACAGATGTAACGAAAGTCATGTGTCTCACTTCCAGGTGGAAGCTTGAAAGGTCTATGGGCAATTTTCTCTCCTCCACATGACTATCGATGGCGGCTGCTTTGTCAGTATGGGTTTGGCAGAGACTATGATTAACAGAGTCCCTCTGCTAATTAGCCTGTGTTGAATGTGAAAGTAAGTGAGGAGTAATTTTGTTGGTTAAGCCACTGAAAGATTGATGATATTTATTTCTGCACCATAATGTGTCCTATTTTGACTGATGTAGGGGCCAGGGCAGAAGCAGGAGAACAATTAGGCAGCCATGCAATCATCCAGGTGAGAGACGATGCTGGCTGAACAAGGATATTAGCAGTGGAGGTGGTGGAAGTGCATGGACGGTGAATATACTCTGAAGGTAGAGCCAATGGGATTCCTGATGGATTCAGTGGAGGGTGTGAGAGGGAAGTGGGCTCTGACTCCAGGTTTTCTTGGCCTGAGCAATTAGAAAGATAGAATTGCCATTAATTGGGATGAGAAGGAATGGGTAAGAGACTTGGGGCAAAAACAATTTATTGTGCCTTTTTTAATATTTCAATTTCTATCTTTTCCTTTCAAGTTTTTTTTGTGTTTTTTTTTTTTTTATAGTTTCTATTTATCTGCTGAAGTGTTTGAGTTTGACTTTTATCTCCTTGAATATAGCAGGGGAACTCATAAAAAGTTCTAAGCAGGAAAGTGACAGGAAACATTTTATGAATCCTTCACAAAGCACAATGAAAAGGCATAGTGTTTTGTTTTGTTTGGTTTGGTTTCATTTTGTTTTCTGCTGCTTTTTGAGGAAGTGAGCAAACTGAAGTGCCTGGGGAAGATATTAGCAGCATTTTATGTGACTCCCTTTAGGAGCCAAGGTTCAAAACAAACCGTTTGGAACTCATTGATTTCAGTTTTCTTTTTATTGTTTTCCACCTTGATTGAGTCCTTGGACTGTAAAGAGCAGATTGACTCAGATGCTTTTAATTTTCTGCCTGCTCGATGATTCTCACCTATTCTGTTTGCTTCCTGTCTTCAGATGATCAGCAGTCTCCTCCTAGGGAAGATGCCTTTCCCTTCTGACTCCAAATCCCTCCACCCTTGGTTGGTATCCTCTGTGATTGTCTTCAGTTGTAATAACAAAACCAGCATCCCTAAAGTCCTTCCCAGGGCAGAAGTCACAAGCTAAACCTCAAGGTCAAATATCTCTCCCAATTTTCTGGTGTCTTGTGTAAGCCACACAATGATTTAAAAAATAAAAAATAAAAATGGGGCTAACATTTTTAAAATCAGAAAGTTTTTTTTTAAAAAAATAGAAATATTGGCAATACTGGACACCTATTTTCAGAATCTCTTGCAACAACAGTTAGAACTGAGTAGCTGTTGCCTCATTAAGGTGGGTCAGGTACTCCGTCTTAGGCCTCTGTCTCCACTGGGATAGCTACACTAGCTACGTTACTTGCCTGACTCCTATAAGCATTTGTATTCCCGCTCTCCACTTTCAAGATTTCAGAGGTCTTCCTTATACATTAGTGTATCTAATCCTCACAACCTTATAAGGTCAATAGTTTATAGATTGAAATCATTCCTTCCCAGAGCTATATTAATTGCACTTTTTATTTGAGTGCATTTAACAGTACTTAAGTGCTTTTATTTGAAGTCTCTGAAGGCCAGGATTAGAAATTCTGCTTCCTCTCTCTGAACAAACAAGCAAAAAGTAGACTCCTCTCAGAAATAGCCACCCAGGGAGGTGCCAGGGAGCAGCATAGGAGGCAAGCTGTGATGAGGTGCATGTACTCTGGGCTCCTACTGCTGTGTGCTGCCTGTCTCTTTGTCATGTCATGTGTGTGTCATCTGGTCATGCAATGACATGGTTGTCTCATTTGCAAATATAGAAAAATATTTATTATGTCTTAGCCCAGTGGTCAGCAAACCACGGCTTGAGAGCCACGTGTGGCTCTTTGGCCCCTTGAGTGTGGCTCTTCCATAAAATACCACATGCAGGCGCGCACATGCAGTGTGATTAAAACTTCATGGCCATGCGCAGAAGTCAGTTTTCGGTCTTGGTGAGCCTATTTTGAAGAAGTGTTAGAACACTCAAGGGGCCAAAGAGCTGCATGTGGCTCACGAGCCGTGGTTTGCCAACCACTGCCTTAGCCCACCCCTACCTCCCTGAAATATAAAAACTGGAATGAGATTAGAGAGAGGTACTAAGACCAAGTCTTGCAGAGTGTTTACCACACAGCAAGATCTTTTTTCTTCTACAAGCCAGTGACTTTCAAAGTGTATGACTTGGAGCCCTAAGGTTCTGTGGATTTGTCCCTCCTCCAGGGACTCTCAAGGGGCCAGGGAGTGAGTGATCTACACCACATATTTCCACTACACTTATATAGAAAGATATGAGGAGCCACCAAAGGTGTTAAGTAGAAATTGAGCTAGCCAGACTCTGAATTTACAGAGATTGCTCTGTATGGAGGATGCATTTGAGAGGACAGATCTGATGGCAGAGAAGAATGAAATAAAGAGATGGCATGTTTAGTAAGACAAGAAGAAAGGAAAGTTTAGGAATTCTTCAGCAGGTAAAAATGGCAACTAATGAGTCAGGTGACCACAGCATCAAAAGAGTGAACTGTCTCCCTGGCCAGTTTGGTTTGGTTGATTGGAGTATCCTACTGTGCACTGGCAGATTGTGGGTTTAATTCTGGGTCCAGGAAAATGTCTAGGTTGTGGGGCACGTGCAGGAGGCAAGTGATTGATATTTCTCTCTCTTGCCTCCTTCGTCTCTCTATAAAATCAATTTATTAAAAAGAAGAAGTGAGAAGAATCAAAGCTGACTTCCATAATTTTTAGTTTTAGTGATGTGGGTGGGGAATCGAGGAGGGGGTATTTAAGAAGGATAAACAGCTTTACAAATATGGCAATGAACACAAGGACTGTAATATATTCATGGGACATCTAGGTTGAGGTGCTGATCAAGAAATTATAGGATAAATTAGGCAGTACAAACCAAAAGATTCCCCAACTTAGCTACTGAATGGGCTTGGGAACTTACATTTCATCTCTGAGCCCATTTCCTCATCCACCAAGTGAACACGTGATGGTACTGGGAGAACCAACAGATTAATAGACATGCAGGGATTTCTGAATTCCATTAAGTTATATGTAAATGTCACATTTTACTTTCCGATTCCCTCGGTCAGTAAAAATGAGAGGCATTTGCAAAAAACTATGGCATTTTAAAGTTGAAAGCTTCCCAGAGGTGGGACTGATCTAACCTGGACCTCCAGCAGGACTCATCCTGATATCTTTGGGGAAGTCCCTTCACAATCTCTCAGTGGGGAGAAAGTTTGGTCTTGCTTTAAAAATATATATATAGTGTTTATATATATTTAAAGTATGTTTCTCCCATATTGCTGGGTCTCTCCCGCATCCCTAGGTTGTGTCCTCCTTTTTTTTCAGAGAGGAAGGGAGGATAGAAAGAGAAACATCAATGAGGAGAGAGAATCACTGATTAGCTGCTCCTGCATGCCCCTTATTGGGGAGTGAGCCCACAACCCAGACATTTGTCCTTGATAGGAATCGAATCCAGGACCCTTCATTCCTCAGGCTGATGCTCTATCCACTGAGCCAAACCAGCCAGAGCTGGTCCTGCTTTCTAATTTTACTTCCTGATGGAAACATTCCTAGAGGAGCCTTGCTGTAAGGACTATGGGTCAAAAGGACTCCTAGCAGTTGAGTCCTGGCTTCTGTACCATCCAAGTAGGGCTTACCTCTTCTTAGAATTCTTTGTCAATTGGTCATTCCTTGGGCAGCTTCCTATTTTATGAAATAAGTATTATTTGATTAATTTGCGCCTAATTGAGATTTCTGTTCAGGTATTCCCAAGAAGATTAAATGGGAGTTAGAATATGTAACATGAAAGCAGGGACTCTTCAACTTCGAAAAACAATAGTTTACATTTTCTGTAGCTTCTGCCTTCATTCCTTGATCTCTGCCACAGAGCTAGAAAATCTATCATTTTCCTTTTTATCCAATCCCATGGTTGCAAAAATATGTTCTATTTTGTTTTCTGTTTGTATCACTTGCCAGTGATTGATTAAGGACGTACTCCCAGCAGACCAGTCAGGGGTGAAGGAGCAGGACTAAGAAGGGAGAGCTGAGCAAGAAGGCGACCTGAGCTGAAGGCGATCCTGCAGAGCCCAGCCCCAGCCTGCTCCCACCCAAGCCACTCCTCAGAGCAGGGCCAACAGTCATTCCATGTGGCTAACTGTGGCTGAAAGGGCGCCACAAAATGACCAGCGCGCTGGGCAATGCTTGCTAGAAGTTTTGCAGTGTTTAACGAAGCCCCTTGGATTCATGCGCAGTGAGTACACTCAGTAGAACAGAACCTAGCACCAATGCATGAGTGAACCTGTTGTTGTCATCAATGCCACCCTGCTACTGACCAACTACTGTTCCTGTGGTTGATGCCGCAGGAGGGTCAAAGGAAGAAGCTAGTCTGTCAACCAGGGTCTCTCAGTTCTGCCGCCTTTTCAGAGGTGACATGTGTGTGACCACGCAGCGCATGGTGGGAGTTCAGCTCCCTCTCATCCCTGTGTCACTGCTGGAGTTGTAGCTGTGATGTGGCCAGCAGGGTGGCGATCTCATGGGAAGAGGAAGAGATGCTCTTCAGCATACCTGCTGGATCCTCTAACCCTGGTGGCTGCAGTGAGGCTGGGTCCTTATTCATTCTTCCAAATAATAGCAGTGGGCATTGGACATGGTGCTGTGAGAAGGTCAATTTGCATGCGGCCAAAGGAGGTGACAGGATTCCTTTCCACACCCTGCTTAGTCAGCTCTGCTCCCTGTGTCTCCTCTTCATGATCAGAAAGTGCCAGCGCATCCAGGGGATTCGCTCTAAAACGGCCACAAGAACCAGGAGAAAATTGGCTGTCGCCTGAAGTGACCCAGAAATGTAAGGGCCAGTTGGGGGGCGAGGGATGGGATTCCTTTCCTTTTTTTCTTCATTGTTCTTTCTGTTTGTACAATATGTGTTTCCTCCCTCAACCTCCCGCAGCTGTATCCCGGCAAATCAAAGAAGGGAGGGGAGAAGCGATTTAAAATTATACTATTGAATTTTCGTAGGATGCCGAAATATTTTTTGCAGTTAATGGGAGCTCTGAATAGTCTGTTGCAAATAATTACAGGAAAAAAATACATTGAAATAATTAGTAGTTGCTATTAGAACATTCAGCAGAATGGAATGACATCTTTGCCTGCCTGTTAAACAGCACTTTATTTTCCGTTGAGGGTGTTTGGGATGAGATGAGATGGCAAACACTGCTTCCCTGAGTGATTAGAAGAACTAGCATCATTTAGGCTAGACTAGGACTAGCCCAGCTCTCTGCTCTCTCCTCCTTCAAGAAAGCGCCGCGTGCTTCCTCCAGGCAGTCGTTAATAGAAGTGGGATCCACTGAGCCCACAGACGCCAGTGTAAGTGGCTTAGGTGTAATCCCTCAGATGCAGGCAGAGCATTAGACAGAACCGATTACGCCACAGTTTCTGATTCTGGGATTCTCTTTCTTCCTCCTCTGCTTAGAGAATACGTAAAACCTCCCACTCCCCCAGCCTCTTGACTCTCAAAGAGAATCTCATTTGCCCAAAACAGAAAATGGTCTGTCTTGATCTCACGAGTAAAACAAAATTTGCCTTTAGCCCCCTCCCTGCTACCTTTGTGGTATTTCTCCTTTCTAACGGGAAAAAGTTACAGTTTAACAAATATTGACAGAGAGTCTGATTTTCAACATTTTAATTTCTATTAATAGACATTTCCAGAGCCCTGCCCGCAGCACCTCCTCTCCCTCCTCTCTCTTTTCTTCTCTCTTCCTTTTTCTCTTTTGCCCCCGTAGGCATCCTTTGTCTCTCTTTACCCCTTCTTTTTTCCCAACTGTTCCCTCTTCTCCTTTTCCTGCTCCACTATGAGAAGAGGAAACAGAAAAAACAAAGAGAAAGTGAGGAATATTGTGACACGCAGTGTCTCGAACACACAGGTGACAATGGTATGATACAGTGTTTTTTAGTTTTATAATACACAAGTTTGGAGGGATATTTTTGAGGTCAGAGAACATCTGTGTGAGGCTGCTGGTTATGCCTCCCTCTGGTATTTTATGATTGTGGTCTAAGAGACTTATCAGAATAACGAATTGCTTCCTCTTTGGAGGAGAAAAGCCTAGGAGGCCTGAGAGTCCATCCTGAGCAGAGAGGACTGAAGAGATGGCCTGTGAGAAAGGTGGGCTCCTTGCCCATGACAGGAGAGAAAGGGGAGGGGAGGAGGAGAGGACTGGAGGTGGCCCTGGTCCACAGCTGGCCGTAGGTCCACCAGGATGCATTTCTGAGGCCCAGCCTATTTTCTCATATTGCTGGGTCTCTCTCCCAGCTCATGTCTGGTCCATCCTCCTCCTGGCACACCCACACTCTGTCCCTTGGCTGCAGGGATTCCCACTTTGTGTCCTGCCCCCCATCCCTAGTAAGAGTAAAAGGAGCCACATGCTAACCTGACAAGCTCAGGGGAGGCCTGCCTGGCAGTCTTGTAAACTCAGAGACCTAAAATAACTACAAAAGATGGTTTGAAAATTAAATATTTTAACTGTAAACAGGTTAGAGTGGGTAGTCATATTCTAAGCCAATATTTTCCCTAACAAAGATCAACTTAGATCTTCTTTACTGAGCCCATTTGCCTTCCTGCCTCTAAGATAACATATCTGTGAGATGTCTAGTTAACTTGTAACTTCCCTTTTTCTGGAGCCATTGGGGCACAACCAAATGTGGTGGGCGCCAGGACAGATGCCTCAAATTCCTTCTTTATCATGTTAATTGTTCCTGCACTCACCTAAATAAGCATCCATCATTTTACTTTGTATCAAATCCCAGGGGTTTCTCACCACTTTGCTTTCTTCCGCTTCCTTAATCCATCACCAATGAATTTCATTTAACCCACCTATGTCCCTCCTTTGATTGCAATGTATAAATAGAAATGTATCCTGCCATTCTTTGGAGCATTATCTCAATCCATTGAGGTTCTGCTTCCCGACCTATGTCCACAGTTTGGCTCAAATAAACTCACTAAAATTCTTTACAGGTTTCAATGTTTTTTTTTTTTTGTTAACACTAGGTTGTGTCCTGCAGAAAGGACATCAGCAGTCCCTCCTGCCTGGAAGCTGCAGTGTCCTCTCATGAGGCGGTGGAGCTGGCTCTGGTGTGCATACAGAAAAGACAACTAGATGCACCAGTTTTCCTACCACTGTTAAAGAGCTTCCCTCCCAAGGTTCTTTGTGGTTTACCTCCTGTAAGTGGTGCCCAATTTGAATATTTTGAGTAAATATTAAAGGGACTACAGGAGAGGGTTCTGGAGCTTATGTGGGGGCAGGGAGGCCCTTATCACAACTCCTAAAGATGGTCATGCCATTCGCACCCCTTTGCTCAGGGCTGCCCCTGCTGGCATGCAGTTAACTTTGTTTCTGACAAAGAGGCAACAATCAAAGAGCTATGGATGAAAAGAAAAAAAAAAGAAAAAAAAGAAAAAGAAAAAGAAAAGGCCACATGCTAACCTCGGTAGCTCAGGGAAGGCCTGCATAGCCACCTTGCAAACTCAAAGACCAAAAGAAACCACAAAGGATGGCCTGAAATTAAAACTTCAGCTAAAAGCAGTTTAAGGGTAGCCATGCCCTAGGCCAGTATCTTCTCCGCAAAAGGTCAATCTTTACCTTAATGGAACCTATTGTCTTTTTGCATCTAAGATAGTATGCCTGTGAAATGTCAGGGTGACTTGTAAGGACCCCTCGGGGCAAAACCAAATGCACCCTGGCGCCTGTTGTTATCTTGTTATTTGCTGATTGTTAACTCTCTTGCATTCACATGGTTAACAGAAGTATATGTCTATCATTTACTTTTTTACCCATTCCCAAAGGTTCCCCACCTCCCCTTGGCTTTCTCCCACCACCCTAATCTATCACCGGTGGATTTCCAGTAACCCACTTATGTCTCCTGCTTTGACTGTAATGTATAAAACAAGATGAAAAACTGCCATTCTCTGGAGCATTCTCCCAATACGTTGAGATTCTGCTTCCCGGCAATTGTCAACAGTTGCGCTGAAATAAACTCACAAAACTTCTTTACCGGTTAGGATAATTTTACGTTAACAGAGCTGAGGCTGCAACACCTGTCTGGACCGCGGCCTCCCAGTGAGGAAAGCCTTCCTTGCAATGGCATCATCTCCACGAGTTTAATGAGGTCTCTTTTCCCTTCTGTCTCTCTTCTGTTCTCTCTGGCCAGCCCTCTCTGTCCCTGTCTATCGCTCATCCCTGCTCCCGCTGCGTTGGTTGGCTGTGCCATCTCTTCCTTCTATTAATAGAGCTTATCAAGCTCCATGTTTGCTGTTCCTCCCGTGCCTCATGATTGGACTTTCTCCTTTACATCTCCCCCAGCCCTGGCCCTGCCTGTGGTGACCTCTGCAATTGCCCCCTTTGAACAGCTTCTCTCTCTCTGAGTTTGATGTTGGCACAGGACAGAGTCTCATTGGAAGTCCGCCCCATGCCAAGGGCTCTCCTGCCACTCGCGTCCCAGAATCCTCTGGGGACAAGCTCTGGAGCCTGTGGCTACAGATCCAGGGTTCCCTTTTCTCAACTGCAGCAATGACCCTGGCAGGGACACTCTGCCTCGCTGGGGCCAAAAGGGATTTCAGTCCATGAATCAAAAAGAACCCAAACCCTCCCAGTGAGTGCTGTCTGGGGCTATTCCTGGAGGAGGGGCTGCTATTCAACCCTGTGATGGCCTAGCTCACCTGCTCACTTACCCCCTCACCCCCTTCTGTATTCAGTTCTGAGCATCCTTCTTGACCCTAAGATCTTGAGATGGTGTCAGCGCTTGGTGATGCCTGTTCCCACTTCCTGTGGCTGCAGTGGCCGCCTCCCCACCCGGCCAGCTCAGGCTCTGCCAGGCTGCGGTCGCTGCAGGAAGGTTTGGGAGGAAAATTGGTTTTATAGGGCAGCAAACACACTGAAAGCCCTCAGGGAAAAGCTACTGCCTCGGTTCCCAAACCAGGTTGGGTTGGAACTTTGTGCTCCAGATTTTTATAGTCTGCACGGAGCCAATTTAAACAATTTCAATCAACAGGCTCCATGTGATAAATTGCACACAGCGCGCTATTAAAAAGGAGAGGATAGGTGTGGATTGAATTTGATCTCTAGTGGGGGTGGTGATCCATGAAGTCTCAGAGTCTCCCCTTGCAAGTCTTTAAGGCTAACGACTGGGCCAGAAGAACCCAGCCTGGAAGCAAAAGCTAACACCTGTGAGCGGAAGTATGACTGAGGCAGGTGCAGTGGATGGCAGGCGCCTCTAGACCTGCACCTTTCCTGCAGGCAGGCTCCGGTGGATTATGTAACCTCTCCTGGCTCAATCAGAATACTCACAGCTGCCGCCCTGTGTGGTTTGTGTAATAAAGGAGATAAAATAAAATGATAACTGATATTTATTATGCACTTAATATGTGCCAAGTACCATTCTGAGCACTTCACACACATTAGCCTACTCGATGGAAGTTCAACAGTCAGCGCGGGTGGTTCCCAGCACATAGTAAGTGCTTAATAATTGTTGGGTGTCATTGTTAATAACAACAGTCACAGTCACCACGGACACTTTCAAAGCACATATCCGGTGTCAAGCTCTGTGTAGAGATCTTACCTATTAGCATGCTTAGTATTCAGGGCGACTTTGTGAGTAGATACTAGTGCCATCACTCCTATTCTACAGATTAAGTGGCCAAGGCACAGACGGGCTAAGTGAAGCATTGCCCAAGGTCAAGAGCTAGTGAGCAGTGGCGCTCGCTTCATGAACTGGTGACTGCTATAAAGACCAGATTCTTAACTGTTGCCTCTCTTGCAACTGACGTTAACTGAGCTCCTCCTGACGCCGGCACTGGAAGCCTGGGGTACATCAGAGCCCCAGGTGGATGGCCATCTCTGTTTTCCACCTCCTGGGGAGGGATGAAGATAATCAATGAGTAACATCAGCTAAACATTTGCATCTTAGAAAGCGCTCAGTGGTAAGGAGCACAAGTGAATCAGAGAGTGGGCTAAAGAACTCAGTGTCTGGGAAATGTTGAAATGTTGTATCAGCGGAAGCTCATTGAGAAAGTGATGTTTGAATAAAGACCGAGAGTTGTGGTCGGCAAACTGTGGCTCTCGAGCCACATGCAGCTCTTTGGTCCCTTGAGTGTGGCTCTTCCACAAAATACCACAGCCTGGGCGAGTCTATTTTGAAGAAGTGGCATTAGAAGAAGTTTAAGTTTAAAAAATTTGGCTCTCAAAAGGAATTTCAATTGTTGTGCTGTTGATATTTGGCTCTGTTGACTAATGAGTTTGCCTACCACTGGCTTAACACATAGGACACATCGGCCCCCTTCTGGAGAGCCAGTGCACATCCTTCGCTGTGGCCCTTAGAGACCACGCAGGGGCTGAAGCTGACACAACCGTGTTTAAAACGACTTTGATTTGAGGATTGCAACCATTTAGTGTGTATCGATTTTCCTTTCTATTTTTAGAAAAGTGGGAACATGCTAATTAAACAGTTTGAGGGAAGCCGGTTCCCAGGGAGTGTGGCTTAGGAAGTCCCTAGAGCCAAATTCTTTGTTTACTTTCCACATGCGCCCCCAGGAAGGAGGCGCAGGTGGGTTTATGGCTCCCCATCTCCCATCCCGAGACTATGGGACCCGACAGAGGACATCTGGTCTCCTTGCCTGGTCTCCTCTCCTTGGCCTCCTATGAAGAGGGTCATCAAAGGATTGGGGGAAGAGTCAATATTTTTAACAAAAAAAAAAAAAAAAAGAACGACCTTGCTGAGTTTACTGACCTGACACTTAAAGTATATATCTTAAAGTATATATCTTATATAGATGTTTGTTTTTTCAACTTTAATTAGAAACCGATTTTATCATTGCAGAAGATGGTTCATAATTTAAAATCATTTACACTAAGCCCTACAGCAAACTCGGTTTCTGAGTTCATATAAGAGAACCAGGTAAACCTCTGTAACACAAAAAGAAATCAAGAAAGTATTGGTAGATGCGATGCACACATGTCTTAGAAAAAAATCTTCTCAATGAGGCATAATAAATAAAGGCACAAACTTCAAATTTAGCATTCGTAGGCTTTGTACCATCCCCCCCCCCCCCCCCCATTCCTCTCTTTTGTGCTTAAAAGGCAACCTCTCTCTTTATCCTAAACAAGATTATAAGACATGACAGATTCTATGGGGTCATTCAGAAAGCTCCCTTCCTGGATGTTTAAGTTGAGATGCCCTCTACTGATGGCAAAGCAGGGATACAAACCAGAAACATACCAATAAGCAAATCTTTCTTCTTCCCTGAAGTAGAAGCAGCCAAGTGGAAAAATGGCAAATTCTGGGAAGCTTCTTTTGGGAGGCCCTAGAATTTTATCACTGGAGTTAAATTCACAAGCAAGGATTGGAGGATGTTTAGGATTCCAGCCCACTGGGCAGAAAGAGCTAGAAGATAGTGGCTGACTATGTGGGATGACTGGCTCCCTACCAGAAGGAACACAAGCCAGGAAGCACGAATGGAGGTATGACCAGAGGATGACAGGGAAGAGGTGAAAATCCTGAGTAAGAAAAAGAAGATAGGATGGGATTAATAAAATGCAGGAGCAGTAGTTCATAAAGACTATCAGAAATCTGATAAAGAGAGAGAGAGAGAGAGAGAGAGAGAGAGAGAGAGAGAGAGAGAGAGAGAGAGAGAGAGGGAGAGAGAGAGAGAGAGAGAGAGAGAGAGAGAGAGAGAGAGAGAGAAATAATTTTCAGAGGTTACTGCAGGGCCTCAGAAGAATGATTGAAGTGGATATGACTATAGAATAGGGGGATGAGAGGCACTATCCCAGGGTCCTGAGAAGTTATGATTTCAAGGCAGGCTTAGGCCTAACTTGCTGGTACAAGGCTCAGTCATAAACTCTACTAGGCATGGTTCAACAGCACACCCTGGCTTTTTCTTTTTTCTTTTTTTAAATATATTTTATTGATTTTTCACAGAGAGGAAGAGAGAGAGATAGAAAGTCAGAAACATCGATGAAAGAGAAACATCGATCAGCTGCCTCTTGCACACCCCCCACTGGGGATGTGCCCACAACCAAGGTACATGCCCTTTACTGGAATCGAACCCGGGACCCTTCAGTCTGCAGGCTAACGCTCTATCCTCTGAGCCAAACCAGTTTCAGCACACCCTGGCTTTTTCATTTCCTAATTTTGGAGGTTGTGGGCTGAGACTGTGATCTCCAGGTATGAATCAAAGTATATTCATATGTCCCAGTGGATAATGATGGCTTCACCTCAAGAACACAAGCTGTGCTCTAGAGAGAAGTCTGACCAGCCAGCCACAGGCACAAACTCTACAGAAAAGTCTCAGCAAATGCCTGTGGAGCCATCCATAAGGCACCATTTGTGGGATGAGTACACAGAACCCATTGGCTCCTGGGACTTTGTGAGGTGACTCAGTCCTCATGTTATTCTGACTCAGCCTAAAACCTTCACCTCCCTGAGACTTAATGACTTAATGTTAACCTAGTTCTTGCTTGTGCCTGCTGTTGGCTCTATCTGGGATGACTTTCTTGCTGTCTTCCCAAATTTTGTTCTTTCTTCAATAAGCAGGGTAAGCGCTCTCTCTCCCTTGAGCAAACAGCTCAACCCCTAATGATAGCGTCTAAATCACATCCCACAGAGCCCGATTATACATCCCCCTTTGTTCAAATATCTCATGAACAATAGATGGTGCTTTGAGTAAGTTGCTTAACCTCTCCCAAACCCAATTTCTCATCTGCACAAAAGGGTATCAACAAATCTACACTACATAAACATGCATTAGGCTGGCCGTTAAGTTTATAATGATTTTCTCAGTGGCCATGCCTCTTTTTCACCTCTTCCTTTAAGAAAACACTCATTCCCCACACCTCCCAGTCCAGCTGTGGTCTGATTGGGCACAGTCACTTTCTAATGACCTTTCTTTGCTAGTCTTAGTGTTGAGTCTAAGAGTAGGCACTTGACAGAAGACAAGCCAAACTTTTAAATAATTTCTTAGAGCTGGGGAGGAAACATTTACTCTGATGACAAAGGTGTGGGGATGTAAGTCAAATGTTCCTGGTTTCTTTGCCTCCAGCATGTGAACAAAGCTGGTGTCTAGTAGGTAAGAGTGAAGCTGATATGCAGAACAGAGCAGAGAAGAGGCAAGAAAGTGAGCAGAGAGGAGGGGAGTAGGAAGGAGATAGGAGGGAGGAAGAAGGAAGGCACACAGTGGGAGAGAGGATGAGAGAGTCCTGCCAATATTCACATCTCTAATTCTGGTCACTGTGGTCCTGGGATCTGTTCTGATTTGTTTGATTGGACAAATTACTTGTGTTAAATTTCTCTTTTTACTTGTCTATTTCTTATACCGATGGGTCCTGACTACTTGACTGGGTAGCTCTAAACATTAAATCATATAGTGTGTGTTAAATGCTGGTCAGCCTACAGTGTAAGCATGACTGAATGGTAGTTATTTTATCCTTTTGCCCATCTCTGCAGGAAGCTGTGGGGCACAGTGATCAGGGGCATGGAATGTGGACACCAACTTCATGGGTTCCAGTCCCGCATCTACCACTTAGTGTCTTTGTGTCCTTGAACAATTTATTTCTCTTTATCTTAGCATTCTCATCTATAAAAAGGATGTTGTGGTGAGGATTGAATAGCTCAATATTCACCAAGTCCTTAGAATGCTAATTATTATTATCATCCTTATCTAAACTATTAGCTTGCATGGCCACCTCACTATTGCTAGCATCAGAGCTGTCTTAAATGTAGGGTTTTTTTGTCTTTAAATTGGCATATCAGAAATCATACATAAAATGGATAGCAAGCATTTGTAAGTGTTGAATAAATGGCTAACAGTGTTCTTTTATACATTG
This sequence comes from Pipistrellus hanaki, assembly GCF_964339955.1. NCBI lineage: Eukaryota > Metazoa > Chordata > Mammalia > Chiroptera > Vespertilionidae > Pipistrellus > Pipistrellus hanaki. The sequence goes on along the minus strand of NC_140521.1, from coordinate 14,865,827 downwards.
CTCTCTAGCTGTTTAAAAAATAATGGTGACTTTTGCACGTTAGATCCTTTGCGAGGGCAGGCAATAGGCCTGGTTCTAAAGATGTCATGGCAGCTGCAGAAATACATTTTGCCTGCTCTCTGGGCCATGTCTGAAGAGCAAAAGGGATGCTCCAAAAATATCTCTGAGCCATTGCCCCTTTGTGTGCCTGGAATTTCTCTAGCAATTCCTCAGGAGCAAATGGGGAAAGCGATGTGGCAATGGTAGAGTCATTCCATCCCATTTCCCAAAGCGCCGGCCTTCCATTACTAGATGGGGCTATTCTTAGGTTTGTCTCCAGCCACTACTACGTGGAATACTCAGGGACGCTTTGAGGGGACAGTCATGGGAGAACCTAGGGTGATCTTACTCTGTAGGGTGCTGTGAGATCATCTCCTTGTCCACTGGGAACCGTCAGTGATGGCAACTCAGAGCGGCTGCGGCATCTGAGGAAAGATGAAAACACTCTCGCTGATGTACAGCGCCTGGCTGCCATCAATGAGGGCAGCGTCTATCTCCAGCTGACTCCATCTAATGCGATTACACTCATGATAATAAATATTGTTCAAAATAAAAGTCACTCTGGGGATTGGGAATCACTGGAACAGGTGTTCAGAATTAAAAGAGTGCTGTAATTGGGTGACTTATTCATTATTGGAAATGTCTTTTAAAATCTATTGCATTTAAAAAAACAATACTTCAGCTGCTCTCTTGGCCTTCCGAAGTCATTAGCTGGTGCTCTTTATCTGTTTGTTTTCTCCACTGGAGTGAGGCTTTTAATGTCACGTAAGAACTAACTTGACTCCGTGCCAATGTGTTGGAGTGAGCGATGAAGCCTTATGAGGCCCACACATCACTCTACACACGATGCTTCTGCTCTTTGGAGCTCATGGTCTCTGTAGCCAGGGGAATAGGATGGCAGGCAGGCAGGGAGCTGGGACAATTCTTGCTTGACAACAAAGCCTGTGGAGCCTTGCAGATGGACATGGTTTTCTCCAGGCCACACTGGCAGGTCCTTAAAGAACTTTGAGGAAGGATCAGGGGACTCGATTCTCAGTTCAGTCTCTCTGACAGAGATGGAAATAATAACAACAGTTTGATAGAGCACCCTCCTTGGGCACTTTCAAAGTGCCTCACCCGTTTCTCACAGTCAAAAAATGATGATCGGGATGGCCGTGGTCTTGAACTACGAATGGAAATGACCATGGCTCCATAGATGCAAAGGGCTCCTGATGTCATACAGCAAGTTCCTATTTGTACTCGAAGTTGGTGTTACAGCAGGAATGCACATTTTTTTTAAACATGAGTTCCACATTCCATGTGAGTTATTCATGACTTGCCTGTCTAAGGCTGTGTTTGCTCTTGTCCATTGGAAGAATGCTCACCATGCCATGATGCAGGGGGGACGTTGTGTTTGAGAACATGCATTGGCCTAAAAGGTTTGCTTATCTTCTGTGGGAGAAACTATGGTGTTCCCTGAAATTTCATCTTCTGAGGTAACCCCTTCAGAGTTTTTCTGAGTATCAAGGGAAGAATCAATCCATAAGTAGGAAGCATAAAGTATTTCCCCCCTATTTTGACCCTACATAACGTTGTCTGAAGACATCTGAGACCAAACCTTCATTTATCAACTTGTAAGGGTAAATCTTTGGAGAAATTTCCTGCTGAAAATATTCCTTGTGGGGATGAAGGAATGAGGAGCCAAAAGAATAAGGGCTAAATGTTCCCCTATCCTTTCTGGAGGTAGGAGAGCAGGTAGAGCAATCCCCAACCATATACTGAGGATGAGCACTCAGGAAATGTTGAAAACAAAGTATCTCCCATTCTACTGGGCTCTCAGAACAAGGCATCATGCTGAACACTGGGGACCAAAAGGTCAAAGAGGCAATTTCTGCCCCCAGGGAGCTCCTGGGTGTTTGCTGTAAAGCTGCTTAGGTTCTAGAGATGCAGCAAAATGGACCAACCCTAACATGACCAGACACCTGTCTGGAATGAGCTGTAGGTTGGAAGGCAGGGGGCCTGGGTTATACTATTACATAACTCCTGTTTGTTCTGAGTCATCCTTCAAATAATGTAAGCCATGTTTTCTCAGGAACATTTTCCTGAAATCTCCCAGTCTAGATTTGGTCTGCTGAATGTTTCTTTCATGACAGGTATCAAAGCTGTAATCAGATCTTGGTGTGATTGCTTGTGCACCTGGATCCCCTCTATCAGGTGAGAGGTCCCAGGAGGGCAGGGTCATGTGTCTCTTGGAATGACTGTGCTCTTAGACCTAGCCCAGTGCCTGGAATAAAACAAATAGCTTTAAAGATTTGAAGAAAAGTAAAAAAGAGAAGTTTTGCCTCCACTAGTCCTGAGCAATGGCAAAACTGATACTTAACATTAAAAAGCCAACAGTGGTTTAAGGCCTAAAGAAAACTATTTAGCACCCTTAATTCATCCCACATATGGGAAATGTTTCCTTCAATGGAAGTGACTTCTCTACTGATGAGAATACTGTGGGAGAAGTCTGTATGTAGTACGTGAGAAGTTGGAAAACACAGTATTTTCGTGCTTATTTCACCCTGTACTTCAACTTTTTCCATTTTTTCAGCTATGACCACCTATGGAGAGGGGGCAGATTTGAAACTGTAGGGCCCACCCAGCTCCTTCCTTGGCCTGGCCAAAGCCCTCCAAAGCAACCCGATGTAGGAAGCCAGGGAGCAGCTTAGCACGGAGCAGCAAATAGGGCCAGGGACTCCCAACGGCTGCCGAATAGCATCTCAGATACACCAAAGAGGTAAATTAAATGCATTAATCTCAGTGAGAGTCACCATTGAGGCAGTCAGGGCTGCACAGAAATTTCCAACAATTGGCCTCATTTGCTTCAATAAAAAATAAAAGATGGTGGGGGAGGGAGAGCTTGGGTGGGCATGGCGGCTTTTTTTCTCCTCTCCTCTCTAGGCGAGTAATCAAAATGAAGTTCCACAGTGAGAAAAGGCACTTCTTTTCTTTTTGCTACACTTGAAAGCAAACGTATTTGGCTCTTTCTCCTGTAATAAGGCAAATCCTTTCTCTGTTAGTCATTTAAGAACATAAAGATGATGCTGGTGACACAAGACCCTGCAAGCTTCATTCCAGCCTCTTCTCAGCATAAATAGGCAAATGTATTCTGCTTAAGATAGTTTTGCTGTGGGTACATGACATTCATTCTTTTAAACCCATGGAGGCTGCAGCTCTATGAATCTATTTATGTTTATATTTCTATTTTTAAATCATCCTATTTCTATTCATGGGCCCAAGGAAAACCCCTTAAGTCCTGCACCAAGCCTGGCTACTTGCTTCATAGGAATGGAGAGGAAGTTCAGCACAAACCTCACCCCAACATGTCTTATTTGGGGTCATTTATCAGGACTTAACAGGAAACCTGGAATGGCGGGAAAGAACACAAGACTAACAGAGAGGAGACCTGGCCCCAGATTTGGGCTGTGCTGGGTAATTTTGACTGAGTCAGTCAATAGTAACACCTGGTCTTTATTTCGTCATTCCATTTAAGCCCCAAGACAATCCTATAGATGGTATGCTTGAAAATTTCACCTCATGTTTGAGTAGACAGTCTTAGGGTGGTTCAGTAAGTCATCATCAGAAACATAGTCAGTACACGAAAGAGCCAAGATTTGGATCCAGGTCAACTGATTTAGAAGCCTGATTTCTTAGCAGCTATTTCACACTGCCTCAGGGTCTAAATTATTCTCTCAGGGATTCGGTTTTCTTCTTGCTAATTAATAATGTCTCCCTCCCAAGGGTTTTGTGTAGAATCAACTCAGAAAATACAAGCACAATGGCAATTATAAAAATAATATCAACATAAGGTATTTCTGTTGTAACGCGGTAACAGTGTGTTAGACTTACCAACCCAGATATTGCAAAACATCCTACAGTCAGAGAACTTTTTAACTGTTTTCTCAGGATACGGGGACAAAATACACTCCTGTGGCTAGGGGTGTGCTCACTCCAAAAGGAGTTTATGTGCCACAGAGTGTCCCTCTGGGAAGAGACTTAATTCTGAGGACCTATGGAGGTGAGGAAGAAAAGAAAAGGACAGGATAGTGAAATTTCTCAAGAGCCAGAGATTCCTTTGTTCTGGAATCAGATTAGACAAGAAGGAAGTGATTAAAGTGGGTGAGAGGGTGCTTCTTTAGGTCCCAGGAATTCAGAATCCAAAAAGAAAGTTGGCCTAGCAAAAACCATTAGGTTACTCTAGGCCCGTGGTCTAGGCCAGTGGTCGGCAAACTCATTAGTCAATAGAGCCAAATATTAACAGTAGAATGATTGAAATTTCTTCTGAAAGCCAAATTTTTAAAACTTCTTCCAACGCCACTTCTTCAAAGTAGACTCACCCAGGCAGGGGTATTTTGTGGAAGAGCCACACTCAAGGGGCCAAGGAGCCGCATGTGGCTTGAGAGCCGCAGTTTGCCAACCACTGGTCTAGGCTATCAGTGTCTGCCTTACATCTCTCTGGCCCAACATTTACATAGTGTCTGTGGTATCCCCTGGCAAGTGTCTATGGTTATTCACTTGAGGGCTGTCTCTCAGGCCATTCAAGAGAGGAATTACCACAAAGGCTAAGGAGAAGCCTCAAGAAATAATGAATAAATTCACTCCTTGAGGGTAAATTTGTTCCCAGGTGGGACAGTTGAGGATGCTCTGGCTTGTCCCCTAGATATCTTTAATTGGGACTGAGCCTGATTGCCCCTAGCCATATCCCTATTTTACAATATATTTTTATTGATTTCAGAAAGGATAGGAGAAGGGAAGAAATACAGAAACATCAATGATGAGAGGGAATCATTGACTGGCTGCCTCCTGCACACCCTCTACTGGGGATCCAGCCCACAACCCAGGCATGTGCCCTTGACTGGAATCAAACCCAGGACTCTTTAGTCTGCAGGCTGATGCTCTATCCACTGAGCCAAACTGGCTAGATTGATACCCTTCTTGAGGACACGCCCTTTGTCAGTTTCCCTCCTGTTTCTGTCTCACTTTGCCACTTCTTTTCCATTGCTTCCTGAATTCATTTCCTACATAAAGTGCTTGCATTCAAATTCTTACATCAATTGTCCTTCTGGGAAGCCCAAGCATAGAGCAAGCGAGTGGGCTATTCCCATACTTGTGGTAAAGTGGCAGAAAGAAGGGTGATGATTTGCTCCCCAAATGAGCAGTAGAGAAGGACTTTGGGGACAATGGGGTAGTTGCTGAGGGCAGATTGTCAGGAAGAAGCAACATTGAACTTTGCTTGTTGCTGCTGGCAGCTGGAAAGATGCAACTTTTACTGAAGGAACCAGAATGCAAGGCCAGGCTCTGGGGAAGAGTGCATCTCCCCTAATGAACAGAGACCTCATGGGGCCCTGACCATTGGCAAAGAGTTCTAGCAGAAAATACTGAGGGCACAGGAAGAAAAACCTGAACCTGAACTTCCTTCTAAACTGGGAATATGTGTTCTCAAAACTATTCTGTTCAGTGGCACCAATGTGATCGATCTGTCAATATTTGTTCCCTAATATTATATACCAGGATATAAAGAATTATAGGCCGAAACCAGTTTTGCTCAATGGATAGAGCGTAGGCTTGGGGACTGAAAGGTCCCGGGTTCGATTCCGGTCAAGGGCATGTACCTTGGTTTCGGGCATATCCCCAGTAGGGGATGTGCAAGAGGCAGCTGATCGATGACTCTCTCATCGATGTTTCTAACTATCTCTCTCCCTTCCTCACTGTACAAAAATCAATAAAAATATATTTAAAAAAGAATTATAGTATTTTAGTAATATAACTATGTTTTTTAAAAATGTTTTTATTGATTTCAGAGAGAGAAAGGGAGAGAGAGGCATAGAAACATCAATGAGAATCAATGATTATCTGCCTCCAGCATGCCCCCTATTGAGGACTGGGCCTGCAAACTGGGCATGTGCCTTGACCTCCTGGTTTATAGGTTGATGCTAACCTATTTAGAACACTGGCCAGGCACTATATTTTGTTTTATCGTTATTGTTATCTCATACTTTCTCATTCGTGAGATAGTTATTTTTCCACGTGAAAAAGAAGACTAAGTTTTAGGGAAGGGAAGATCACGGATATGAAAAATGACATTCTTGAAGGCTCTGCCTCTCACTAATCCTCATGCGCTGAAGAAGAGCTGCAGTGCCTGGATTTTAATTAAACTCATTAATTAATAAATTATGAAATCAGTTGATATACAATTCACTGGATTCGCAACACATGTAGAGCAAACTGGGTCAGCCTGCATCTGTATGCCTGCAATGTGCCTAAATGAATATGCCAGCAAAGGATGAGCAGTGGAATCAGGTTTGTCTGAGGCAAGGAATCATGCTCGCCTGTTTTCCAAAGTGCTGCAGATAAAGCCTTGGTCTGAGTTGGCAGGAGAAACAAAGGCAGCATAATGCAGGACCCCAAGCAGCACTCTCTCCATTGTAGCAGCATTGTTCTTCCCAGATGAGCTTGGACAGAGATCAATAAATCCAAAATCCTTCTGAGCAGAAAGGATGAGCAATTGGATTTGATTTTGGATCTATCAATCAATCATGAGCCAAAAGCAGTTCTGGCAGTGCAAGACGCAAACCTCTTAGCACAGCATAACCATTCCCTGAGACCTGCAATTTGGACTGACCCAGATGCAAAGTCAATCAAAATACTCAACCCTGCGATGTCTAATTCCAGCTAGAGGATGTAAGCCGATAAAACATTCAGTAGAGGTTTGTGGGCGTGACTAATCAATCCATGTCCAGGAATTTGTTTTACAGTCAAGGCTTTTGATGATCAAGTTAAGGTTGCTATCAGCAGCTCATGGAGATCTGTGACGAAAGCTGGTATGTGCATCTGTGCATGCATGGTCTTGTGTGTGTGTGTGTTTTATCTATAGAGGGAGAGGAAAATGAAGGAAATGTCTAAATTAAATCTACTTAATTTTGTTTTTGAATTCTTCCAAAATGTTTTGGGATTTGCAAGGCTTTCTAAATCAGAATCTGTACTTTAATCAGATCCGCACATGATTCACTTGTACGTCTGGTTCTGTTTGAGAGGCATGACTGAAAAACATTCCCCATGCACAGGAATCATCAAGGTAATGAAATAAGACACATAGACATCTGCTTGTATTAGGGGGTCCTATAGGAAATGATTGGTATGAAGGTATTGACATCATCATCCTTAGCACTTTCACTGGACTGAGAACTTACTGAGGATGGGCTCTGGTCTGGATGCCATCACTGATTTGCTGCATAAATCATCTTACCTCTCAAGGTCTTACTTGTACAATGAGAAGGTTGGATCAGATTGCTAGTTCCAGGCCTGCTTTACCTCCATCTGTAAGTATGGTGATAAAGGGAGGCAGAATAGCATGGTCCATGGCAGTTAAGAAATGGGATCGAAATCTGCTGGTCCTTGGATCAGCTCTAGAGTGAACCACTAAAGAAGGGCGTGGCATTGCAAAACGTATGCATTCTTTGTAAGCTTCAATTTTTTCAACTGTAAATTGGACACATATTGTTTAGTTGTGTGGATTTTAACAAATGTATTTCATGTATGCAAACCCAATCAAGACATAGAGCATCTTCAAAAGCCCACAATCACTCTGATCCATAATGCTGCACTGGCCTACCAACCATAAGACATAGTGGGTAAGAAGGAATGATGGGTGATGGGAATGCTCTGTATCTTAACTGAGGGGGGCATTTACACATATGTGCTGCTCAAAACTGTACAACTGTACACTTAACATGTCTATTTTATTGTAGACTAATTATACCTCAATAAAGTTGAATTGAAAAGAAAAACTAAAGCACCATTGGGGATCAAGGAGTTCTCTAGCTCTCTCTCCAAGAGCAGGTTTTCCAGTCTGATTCCCAGAGCACAAACCCAAATAGCAGAGGTGAACTGAAGATTTAGCACACAGGATGAGTATTTATGGCAAAGACATTGAATCTATCCTTCCCATTGACCTTCTGGAGCAAGTGAGTGCTTCACGAGTCATTATGTTGGGCCTAAGGTACAAAATCTCGTGTGACCCATGCACCGAAGTCGCTCTGACTTCCTATGTGGCAATCCCTCCCATAAGAAATGGGCAAAGGCATCAGAAGTCTCCATAAGAAATGGGCAAAGGCAGAATCTCAGCCTTCCTCACAGACTTACCACCATTCTACAGCCATCTCAGCAATGCAGTGAGACAAGAGACAGACTCCCCCAGTACAGTCCCCCAGAGCTCAGAGAATTAGCTTAAAAAATGATCATACTCACATAAACAAAAAAAAGCTACAGATTTAACCCCAAATGTCAAATGTAAATAAGTGAGCAAATTGCTAAAATGAGTTGAAAGACAGCCTCAGGACTCCTTACCACAAGCTGTTAGTCTCTGACCTGGGTTTATGATCAGATCCAATTAGCAGGTGCTACCTTAAAATTATAGAGTTAAAGGGGCACCTTAGGGATCAGCTAGTCAAAGCATTATTTTTAGCCACCAAATATTTTCTCCAAACCAATTCTTATGCAGAGATGTACACCAATAAAAGAGATAATGGCATAGGTAATCTAGTGGAGGCAGAGGTGGGATTCCAGCATTATGAGGACCCACCACCATTCCTATGAGGACCTTTGAGGAATACAGTTTGACAAGCATGTGATTGGTCCAATGCCCTTATTCTATCAATTAGGAAACTTAGGCTCTGAGAGCCCACAGCTCTTCAGATGGGCGGGCGGTGATAGAAGCAGGTCTGGAGAGCTCCTGACAACCAGTAAAAATGCTTTTTTTCATGATACAGAGCTGCCTCGACTAATAGCACAGAAACCCATTACTCTGAGCCAAATGATTTGTTCCATTCTGAGCCACTCCATGGAGAATCCTGAGCGCTCCGCGCAGAAGCCAACCACTCAGCCTAGCAACCAGGGGCCATCAGTCACTAAGCATTCCTTTCCAGGCAGCTCCCTGATTTAGCGAATCTGTGTTGCCCAGGCTGGAAGGGAAACGTGCCTTTGCAGCTCCTGAGGAAAGGGGAGCTGGAATAGGAAAGAAAGGAGAACCAAGGGTTCTCTTTGCTGGAATATGTAACTGATCCAAATGGGGGTGGAGTGGGGTGAAGGGACAGCTGTCAGAGAATGAAGGACCCTGCTGTGTCTGGTGTCCCAGTTCCACCTGAAGGACTGTCTGCTTCCCACAATTCCTTGCCCCATGCTTGATATTCAAATAAACCACTAACATCTTCAGGGTTCCTCAACATTGGGTGAAAACCACAATTACATCTTCATTTCCCAGAAAGCTCTTTTGTAAGGTTGCTCCAAGAGCGAGCTCTCTGGTCAGAGTGAGAGCTGAGCCAGGAGGTACTTCAACCTGGTGTGTCTATTGCAGCTCAGCCTTAACTGGAAAATGAAGTAATGATGACATTTCCCACTAGGGGGCCTCACATCACCCAGGGCCCAAGGCTCCACAGCACTCTCCTCCCTAAACATATGGGAGATCTGGAAGCTAGATTGGTCCTAGGACTCCTCTATGCCAATAGAGCGCCAAAGCTCCAGGCATCGCTCCACCTCCTGCCATTCTGGATCCTTAGACAACTGGAGGGTCAAACCCAGGTGCTCTGCAGGGAAGAATGGTTTCTTCCAAATGAATAGCGATGCTACAATTCCTGACATAGATGTGCCCTTGTGTTTGAACCCTAGGAGATACTAAAGTGCTCCCAATGAGATGCATTAAGTCTGGGTGTTGCCCATTCTGTACCCTAATCTCTACCCCAAATCTCCACCAGGCTGCTGATGCCTGAGGTTGGTCTCTAGTTGACTTCCCATGGTGCTGAGCTGGGAAGCAAACTAGACCCAAAATGGGCTTTTGAAGAGCTGCATAAGCCCTCCCTTACTGTGAGGAGGGACTTGGGGCCTGGGGTGAACCAAATTCTTACACTTTTCAAAAATTGCTATTCTGGTGGCTATCCTGGACCAATGCCTAATGAAAATAAAAGTTCCCAGAAGACAGTATGGCTGGATTCACCCAAATATAGAATCAGCTGGGTCTCTATGCCCCACAAGTCTTCAAGGTTAATGAATGGGCAGATGGCAGCAATGGTGAAAGTGGAGAAAGCTCCAGACATGGGTTGTCCGTTACGATGGCCATAGCTACACGTGGCTAGTGGCTACTACAGTGGGCAGGACGGATGAAGGCACATCTCCACCGCTGCAGAATTATGTTGGGCAGCACTGCTTTAGATCTTTTGTCTAAATGTCACCGATGTGTCTGCCATCCATAATGTGCAGCCCGTATGCTAGGTTTATTATGTCAGACCCTCCAATTACAAGGTCTAACAGCGGAGGTGGAGAAGGCTTCAGAGAAGTGATGATTTATCTGATTTTCAAAGGTTGAGCAGTCTTGGCGAAATGGGGTTGGGGAGGTGGGCGGTACCTCCAGGAAGAAGAATTAGCACCTGCATAGTGACAGCTCTCCCTCCCTTTGTTCCTCTGGGCTCTGCCCTTGCCCACTTGGGTTGCATTCCTTTGCTTAGCTCTCAACTCTAGTCTCTAACTTTCCATTGCAGAATGGGAGTAAGAGCCATCTCACAGGATTACTTTCAGTGGCAAATAAAGGACAGCACAGGGAGGCGGTAAGGCTGTGTGTGACACATTAAAAGCTCAACAGATCCTTGCTCATTTTTCTTCTTTACCAGTTCCAAGACTGGAGGTGCTTAGGAACCACTCTCCCCTGTGTTTCTCTGCCCAAGCCCTGGCTGAGCCGTGTGGTCCCTTCATGTTCTGCCTGTGCGCTTTGGCCAGAACAACGCTGTTCATTGCAGCTATTTCCAGCCCACAGTGAGGCTGGCTTTGCTTTGCTTTGTTTTGCAGCAGGTGTTTCTCATTATTGTGCAGCGAGGTGGTGGGGTGGCCACACTGGCATGTGCCTATGTGATTTCCCAGCTGTGTGTCCCGTGCCCAGGGCTGTGGAAGAACTCTACTACCAGTGCAGTCTGGACTCTTTCCTGGTTAACCTTCAGTCAGCCTGGTGAGAAGGAAAGGCCAAGGGCTTTGGAAGCAGAGCCAGGGTTCTCGAGTCTCAGCTCCATCTGCAATCAACCCTGGGTAAGTTCCTTATTGTCCCTGCACTTCAGTTTCTTCGTCTATTAAATGGAGCTAATTCTACTTAACTCGGGGGACCATTGTAGGAGTGATGTAATGACATACAAGGAGGCATCTAGTATAATCCAGAGCAGGGGTTCAGTGTTGGTTCTCTTTCCCTTTGGGCGCTAGGAATTCAAAACTTCTAGTGCCCTAGCCAGTTTAGCTCAGTGCATAGAGCATCAGCCTGTGGACTGAAGGATCCCAGGTTCGATTCTGGTCAAGGGCACATGCCTGGGTTTCAGGCTCAGTCCCCAGTAGGGGGCGTGCAGGAAGCAGCCAATCAATGATCCCCTGTCATCATTGATGTTTCTATCTTTCTCTTCCTTTCCCTTCCTCTCTCAAATCGATAAAAATATATTATAAAAAAAACACACAAAAAAAGCCACCAAAAACTTCTAGTTAGAGAGGCGGCACTTAAGACTGCATCTTGTTTATTCAACAATTAAGTATTCCTCCTGTTTTAGTGGACACTTTCAGTGCCTTGTCCTGTGGTTCTCACATAAGCCCATGAGAGAGGAATTTCTACCCCAAAAGAGAGATGAGGAAAGTCAGACTCACAGAGGTGTGAGAATTCTCCCTCACTGGCAAAGCTGGGAGCCCACTTCCAGCCCATCTGTAAATTAGCCCCTTCCCGGCCAGGCCCACAGTGCTCCAAGAGGCAGGAAGGGGCCAAATCGCATAGATGGGTGTCTCTACTATGCTATGGGCACGTGTTTGCACTCCGCATTAACATCACAGGGGAGCAGGCACGTGTTTGCACTCCACACTAACATCACAGGGGAGCGGGCACGTGTGTGCACTCCACACTAACATCACAGAGGAGTGGGCACATGCATGCACGGCACACTAACATCACAGAAAGCAAAAGAGGAGCCTTGTGTTCAGAGATAGGCACTCACCATGGCAGGGCCCTGGAACTTGGACCCAGAAGCAGCTAACACTCAGGAGCAGCCTGGCACCGAGCATTGACCAGATTGACCTGAAACAAATAAAACAGCCAGATGTGAGCAGCGATCAGGAGGCACAGCCTCATGTCCAGTTCCCCTCGCCTGCCCTAGTTAGACACCCAATTGTGTCCTTGGGTCCTGGCCCCACTTCATCATCCAGAGTAAACGGGGATTTTAAAAACTTCCAGTGCCTACTGCTGCCTCACCTGCCCCTCCTGACTCAGCAGAACTGGGGAAATGTGCTCCCCAGAGAGTCCACCCCCAGCTCGGCTCCAAGGCTGCTGTGGTGCCATGCCTTGTATTGGAAGCACAGGTCCCGGATGCTCCATGCTCAGACTCCATCCGCAGTGCTTCTGTGGGATGTCCCCTCGGGAAGTGCACATCTTATACAAAAAGCCCCCAAACTCTGTGCGATGGACTGCGTTCTCATTTGGGGGGTGCCAGGCCCCAACGATGACTTGTCTTTCAATGAAGACATAGGGGTAACCTCTGTGAACCAGGGGGCAGAGCAGGTGGCGGTCCCCGGGGAGGAAGGAAACAAACACAGATCAATATGGTCTGTTGGCTGGTAATTGCTTCCACAGTGTTTACGGCAACTGGCTATCCCAGGCGATGTAAATAGTGGGGGCTATTACATTTATAATAATGACAGTTATTATCTCTTTTTTTAATAACTGGGAGAAACAATAAAACGAGGGTTGTCGGCCCATTGTCACCCCCATCCAGTGCGCGCTTCCACCCCGCGCCTCACGCCGTCTGCAAAGATGAATGGGCTGCTGTCAAAGCTGAGACTTTCTTGGCTGCCCGGCCAGAGGCTGTTGTCACCTTGCCCAAGGGTTGCTTCTGAAGAACAGAGGCCAGCTCGGAGCACAGGTGCCGTCCCTCCTCGCCAGGGATCTGATCCTAGGACACGGGACCAGAAGGACGTCTGTGTCACCACAGGAAAACCCTAATGAGAACTAGGAACAGATACAATGGGGATGAGGTTTTAATTAGCAGAGGAGGATGGGGGGACAGAGGGCTATTCATTTTCATGATGAGTGCAACAATCACTTCCGGCTGGTTCCTCCATATCCTCTTTGCTGGAGGCAACAGAATGGGGTTGTGCGTATCCCTTCTTCCAAGTCCACTCCCAGATTCCAGGGCCTTGTGAGCATGCCCAGGGGGCCCATTAGTCCAAAACTGTAGTTCTGTCCTTTTTCTTTGTTTTCTTCTTGTCTCCAGTTTCTCCCTCAACATGGCCAACCCCTCTTCCCTGCTCTCCTTCCTCACGTGAGGCTGGCCCGCGGCCTGTCACCCATTTATCAATGCATTGGAACTATAACTCAGATATTGATCTGTGTTTGTTGGTTTTTCCCCTGTAAACTCGGGCTGTAAAGGTTTCATTACCGGCCTCACAGTCATTACATCAAGTAATAGGAAACATCCATCTTCCTAGGGCTCCACTTCCGCACCCAGTGGAGACTGGTCCGGAGAGCGTTAATCAAGCTATGAAAATCATTGGCAGCTCATTCCTCTATGATGAAAAGGCTGGTTTGCAGCCTCGCCGGGCAGCAGAGGCCTGACACCTTGGATACCTACAGCAACTCTGGGCTGTGTGGTTTCCTGCTTAGGGAGGCGGTTCCTCGCCCAACGCCCGCATGCAAATCTCATGCTTGGCTTTAATGTGATTCTCCCAGTCAAGTCCTGTGTAGTAAGAACAAGGCGCGGATGGGGCTGGGCTTCCCTGTAGCTCCGTGGGCAGAAGGGAGGACTGTCAGTCACTGCCATGGATCCCTCCAAGGCCAGCCCCATTCGAAGGTGGGGATGGAGTCCACCAAATTGGTATCAGGTGTGCGGTGGGAGCTCTGCCATCGCTGACTTGCTCTCCTTCACATTCCTTCTAGTTCCAGGTGGAATCTATTTCTCCAGAGACTGTTCTGGCTGCTCTATGGTTTGTGGAGGCAGGGGCTGCAGTGCAGGAACCACAGAAAGAGGGACTCAGCATAAGGTGACCAGACATCTGGTCACCTTATTCTGGCGGGATAGTCCTGATTTTCAACAATTTGTCCGTTTCCCTCGGCGTTTTAAAAAAAGTCCTGATTTTTGGAAAGATTCTTTAACCCACCAGTGCCCCGGGTCAGAGTCAGAGGTGGCCCGGTGTCTGGAAGAGTGATGCTGGGAAAGGCTGAGAAATATACTAGCTAACTTGATGACAAGGTCTAGTTCCTCTACAGCTGAGATCAGAATTATAAACCCATTTTCCAGATGAGAAAGCTGGGGTGCAAAGAGTTTCAGAAAATTATCTCATCCACAACGCCTCCAAATTGGCCTCCACTCCAGATTACAGCTCGATCAATGTTTTCCCCAGGGCCATGATAGGTAGGCAGGAGTGGGAAATTCAGGTGTATTGTGAATAGGGCCGAGAATAATCTACATCTCCTTATTAACTATCCTTGGCTGGCACATTGATCGCTCCCCGCAGATATGTCTCCTGTATCCTTCCCTTTCAGGCTTCTGCTTTATTGTTTATTACTTAAGCCTTTGAAATACTTCAAACAGCAGAGAAGAGAGCTCCTACCCCCAGGCTGTCAGAGGGGGGCCCGAGGCAGCTCACAACAAGCATGGAAGTTTTTGGAAGTCACCTGTTTTATCTAAAAAAATTATGTGAAAGTTGTATTCTACTTTTGCTTCGCAAAGCATCCATGTTGGTTCTAATATCTTAAATTATGCTCCAAAGTGGTTTATTTTTACCTATAAAAATAAAGGTATACTCCCAGAATCATGATCACAGTATTATGGGTACTTATTGTCACTTGCCATGCACCAGGCATGTTACTGGGTGAGTTACACCAATGACCTCACTGTGAGGTTTTATTATCACCACCTGCAGATAAGGAGCTGGGTGCCCCGTGACACAGAGTCAGGATCTGAATCGGGATAGGCCTACTCCCATCAGCTATGCATGAGGCCACCACAGCGTACCTCCAGGGGCTTGGTGTCTCAGCATGGGAAGCAGATCCAGATGGTGTCTGAAAGTTCATGTAGAAAAATATCTTATTGCCCTAACGGGTTTGGCTCTGCGGATAGAGTGTCGGCCCTTGGACTGAAGGGTCCTAAATTGGATTCTGGTCAAGGGCATGTACCTCAGTTGTGGGCTCGATTCCCAGTAGGGGGTGTGCAGGAGGCAGCTGATCGATATTTCTATCTCATCGATGTTTCTAACTCTCTCTTCCCCTCCCTTCCTCTCTGTAAAATCAATATATATATATATATATATATATATATATATATATATATATATATATTTAAAAATAAAGAAAAAGATACTATTTGTGTTTCAGGTGGACTGGTCACAAAGCGAACTTTGGGGGAGACTGAGTGGAAGCAGCTACCATGATTCTGGGATTGGCCCCTGAGGAGAGCAGCTGGTTGGTCAGCAGCCTTGTCCCAGGGTCTCATTAAGGCTCAGGTTGGTGTGTGGATGGCTTTCTGGGCAGAGGTGACCACCCACTGCAGGAGGCTTGAGCTTGATGCTGAGGAGCTGATGTTGTTTTCAGCCTTTGTTGGAGGGGAAAAAAATCCGTGGGAAAGAGCAGGTGCAAATAGTTAAACAGATGATGGCTCAGAAAAGAACAATAGCGTCAAGACAGGAAATCCAATCCTCCAGAGTTTACTTGTAGAGACAAGTTGTTGGGACCAGGGAGAGGGGGTTGCATCTTGATGAGCCTCTGAGGGCTACTGGCCCATCCCACGCCCATTACCACCATCCAACATGTCTGAGGTGCTGTCCTCTTGCCCATCTGGCCAGTGTAACCTGGGAGGCAGGGAAGGCAGACTGCACTAAGATTAGGAAGTGTGGTGGCTGCAGGTGAGGGATGCCGAGAATAACAGCCACAGACATTCCCTAAAACTTCTCTCCAGTTTCACAGCAGAGAAGAGTCTGCACAGCCTTCTCTCTAACCCATTAAGGGTTAACATCCCTTCCCTGAGTCCAGCCCTCCTGCAATTGGAATGTAAATTATAGGATGTTACTGTGGCTGGTTCAATCCTTGTTTATTTTCCTGACAAACCAAAACAGCCCCAGACCAGTCTCCACATAACAGCCTTCCCATGTTAAATACTTTAAAAAAAAAAAAAAAAAGATAGAAGTGCCCTGGCTGGTGTGGCTCAGTTGGTTGGGCACCATCCTGGACGTGCCTTCAATTCCCTGTCAGGGAACATACCAGGGTTGTGGGTTTGATCCCTGGTAAGGGGCATGCAGAAGGCAGACATTTCTCTCTCTCTCCTTCCTTCTTCTCTTTCTAAATATCAATAAAATAATATAAAAAACCTTAAAAAAATAAATAAATAAATAAAAAAGAAAAGAATGATGCCGCAAATCCACAAGGTAATTTGATCACCTTCTTCCTCTTCTCCTATAGTTCTGAACAGTATTTATGTTGTAAAACTGGAGCTGCACACAAGATAGAGGGGAGCATTCATGCGGGGTCTTCCTTTTCCTGATAGATCTCCTAACATTTTGTCATCTCTCATTGCCTCTTCTCCTCCAGGCCAGGGGAAAATCAGGTTTCAGTCATTTTCACTCAGTGTAACAAGAGGCCAAGATTCCGGCAAAGAGAGGAATGAGTTCATTTGCAACCTCGGGGCTGGAGGCACAGTCTCATCGCAAATCCAAAAGCAGTTAAGCGACAAGAAGTAAAGACTGAGGGTAAATTGCCAATAACCATCCTGGGAAAAAGGTTAATCTGCAGCTTCAGGGGATTGTGTCAGGGCTGAGATCTTTCAGGACCTTTCCAATATGTTAAAGGCCTTCATTTCCCAGGGACACGGGGACGTCTGGTTCCAGAAGGAAGGGGGGACGGGTTGGAGGAAGAGAACATTCTAATAGATTGCTTAACTATTTGTTAGCTAATAGTTATTGAGTTCATCTCCTATGCCTCCATGTGAAGTATTTTGTATATATTCCATGTGGTTGAACACTGGGAAATTATTGTGAGGAAGGATTCTTTTCTCTGTTTTATGGATGAAAAAAGTGAGACTCCAATGATCAGTGAGTAACTGCCCAGGATCACACAACCGCCATGTGCTGAAATTGGGGCTTCAACTCAGGTGTGTGCACCTACAAATCCCACAGCCTTAACCATTACATTTTACTGTCTCTTTATACTACTTGTAATAACTTTGCGATTGTCTTGAGCTGGTAGTTAAACCTTACGTGATTTCAAATTTTGCATCTGAACAGCTTGGGTTTCCTACCCAGTTATGACTTCCATTAGGGAACAGACACTTTTATGCTTCTCTAATATCCCCCCAAATGAAAAAAATGCCCTAAACATAATAATTTGCTTTTTCACAGCACTTTATAATCTTCAAAATGTCTCTGCATGCATATATTTCCCCCACTTCATCCTTATGATAGGAATAGACTGTTACTATATCTAATTTACAGGTAAGAAAGCAGAGGAGCAAAGATTTTTACAACGTGCCTCCATTAGGAACTGGAAGGAAAGGACTTGACACTCTTTCACTCTTTTTTCTTTAGTTGATTTTTTACAGAGAGGAAGGAAGAGGAATAGAGAGTTAGAAACATTGATGAGAGAGATACATAAATCAGCTGCCTCCTGCACATCCCCTACTGGAGATCCTTTTTTTTTTTTTTAAGTTTTTATTCCAGAACCAAGGCACCTGCCCTTTATTGGAACTGAACCTGGAACACTTCAGTTTGCAGGCTCTATACACTGAGCCAAACAGGTTAGGGCAGGACCTGACACTCTTATTCATTTCCCTTCTAGCCTAACTAGTCCTTGTGTGTTAGACACTCTTATTGACTTTCTAAAAACAAGTTATTTCTAACAGAGGAGATCCTTGGAAGTTAGGAAACTCTAGGCTGCTCCCAATCCAGGAATGGGCACTGATCTCAGTTTAGTCAGTGAGATGTGAGGAGGGGTTTCCTCTCTGAGAAGGGAAGTACCCAGTGCTACTCTGTGTTTCTCACCTGAAATGCAGGACTCATTTCTTGGTGATGCTGCAGCCATTTTGGGGAAATAAATAGAATTTCAGGTGTCCTGACTTGAGTCCTGACATCATTGAGCTGCTGAACCAACAGAAACCACTGTCTTCTGTCACATCTTTGTTATAATAAAACATAAAATAAACCTGTTTTGTAACCAAAAGAGTTCCTAGTGATTCCATTTTTTACTGTGCCAATGGCACTCAGCTGATGTGCATTTGGAAGATGATCTGTAAGCACACTTTATACAGTAGGGCCAGTAAACAAATTTACTGTACAGAGGCACATACCATCATTATTATTGTTACTTTAAACACTTAATGACATGATTCTGTACTAGCATTTGGATTCCTAGACCCCAACTCTCCACCATGAGATGATTACTATGTGTATGCATTGTGTTCGGCATTTTAACTGTTGAATCTCATTAACTGACAACTTTACAATTTAAGTATTTCCCCCAAAACACTAAGGGGCATTTTGGGGTATGACAGAGTAAGCTGAGATGTCTCTACTAGCTCCATGCCCACCAGGGATTTGACGTTGGCTTCTGGGGTGTGACACCCTTCCCTGTCACCCACAAGAGTTTCAGAATTGAAAGAAGACTGCGAGGGCCAGGGTACTAGGTCACAGGAGGCAAAGTCAATAGAATTGATTTCTTGGATGGACCAATGGGAATCTCTTAATCCTTATGGTGACAATGTGCTGAATTATAGGCATAAAATAACTTTGGAGGGGGCAGAGAAGTGAGCTCTACCCTCAGCTTTGCACAACCAGCTGTCACATGGAGACCAGAATCTCTCAGAACAACAACGTTTGGCCAGGCACAAGCAAGGAGAGGATTTCCCAAAATATGGAGAAAAGGGAAAGAACTTGATGCAGAGCAGCCTTCCAGAGGACTGGCCATGAGGATGAAGCTCATTTATAGTTCCCACACCCCACCTTCCAAACTCATCGCCTCTCACATTGTATGTGGCTTTGAGTTAATTCCTGAACCTCTGAAAGAAGAGTGTCCAAACCTTCCTCAGAGAGCATGACAGATCTGATTCACAGACAGATACCCTGCCCTCAAGAGGCCCAGTGTCAGTATAGAAGCTTGAAAACTAAACCTGTAAATCCTAAATGTGACACACATGCCATTCACCTTATGGTTTGTAGCTAGAATCTCTGAGCTGTGCTTGCTCCTTCATTTTAATCAGCAAGGTTTTCCTAAAAGACTATAATACAGTTGGTTTTGAGCCAACTGAGGAATGGAAACATGGAGTTCTTCAAAAGTTCTTCTATTACTGAAAAAATGTAACGTCAACAAATTTTTGAATGCATTACCTATTACACAGTAGAAGGAAAGGGTGTTGCAAAGTTCAAGTTCCAGATCCAGAGTGCCTCCTCTGCTCACTCGCTGTGTGACCATGGCCAAGTCACTGGGTCTCTCTGTGCCTTGATTGTTATCTGTAAAATAGAATAAGATTGTACCTACTCACAGGTGTTCTACAGAGGGTCTAATGAGTTGACATTTGATATTCTTAAGTAAATTTTAGTCATTGATAGGTTGTGCTCTATACATGGTGAGTATTCAAGTAGTTACAACAAGAACAAATTGGAGTTGGAAAAGCAGAAATAAACACAAACATAACCAATAGATGACTGATTATTTGGGGAGGTGAGAAAGTGAGAATTAACATAGGCTGTGGGGAACACTGTTATCAATGGAAATGGATATAATTTGATGTAGGTTTGGAAAACTTAAATTTTCAAATCTCAAATTTACTTCTGGCCAAGGAAGACCACTCTGCTCTCAAAAATCTCAGGATTGGGGGGCGGGACAGTGGGAGGGTAGGAAAAGAGAATTGAAAACCATTGTGGAAAACACAATTTTCTGAATCTCTCCAACCTCAACATTAAGGTGAATTTTGATGGGGCAAGTACTCTGATATAATCTGAAGTGATTTTTTTTTGTTTGATATAAAGCCACAGAAAATGCACAGGGACAGTTTAAAGAACAAGCAAGGTGAGTGAGCTGCATTAAAATGGGAATGAAAAATAACCCAGAAAATGCTATTTATTGTAAAAATTGCTGTCATGCTTAGAGCCGCTTTGATCATCTTTGCCTCAAAGAAAGCAGAGCCAACAAAGTGAAGTTTCAGAAAAGGGCAGCAAAATGATCAGAAGCATAATGGGTGAAAGGGTTTTTATCCCTAGAAGGAGAGAAACAATTGGGGGGAAAAATTCTTTGACTTAATAGAGGTGTATTGGATAATGAATGGCAAGTGCTGGCCATTCAGGTGCTGCCCTCTTCCCCTGTCCCAAATCACAAGAATGAGGAGGAATTTGAAAGGACTGAAAATAGATAAATGGCCATCATATGTTTAAAGCCTCAACCAGGGAAACTGGCAGCCTCAGGGCATTTTTGAAGCAAACAATGGAATGGCTTTCTAAGAAGATCAAAAGTTTAGCTCTTACCCAATAGCAACTCGTCATCCAGGGGTGTTTGCTAAAAAACAGAGGGGCAGTGGCCTGCATCAGACCTTCTGCAACAGAAAAAGCCCTCCCTGTGGTTGTCCACAGGGGCCGTCTGTTGAAATGGAGGCACAGGAAAAAGGGGAAAAAGTGAATTTATTTGCCCTTGGGATTCAAATAATGCAAAGGGGTAGAGTGGAGGAGACACTTGCAAAATGTAGATGGTCTGAGGCAAATTTTCTCACCCTCAACATCCTACACCCACTCCTATTTCCCCTACCCCCTACACACACTCCTTCCCTTTCTCAAGGAAAGAAGAATTCAGTCTTGGCCTTACCACTCAAAGTTGATCCAAGCCCAGCTACATCTCCCCCAAGAAACTTGTTAAAAATGCAGAGTTTTAGCTCCACCCCACCCCCCAGAATCAGAGTGTGCACTGTAATAGAGTTCCCTGGTGATTTGCAGGTGCATCAAAGTGTGAGGGCTTAACTACAGGAATTTCGGAGAAAAGACTAGCTGTGCCTCAACCCCAGCTGTGCCATTCACTCGCTGTGGGGACAGCCAGTTCGTATCTTCAGCTAGAAAAGCTGAACTGAACTCTCATGAGTATTAAATTAGCTAATGCATTTAATGCTGTTGGAAATACATCTGACATATCGCAGTAAAAATTCCTATAATAGACATGAGGTTATTATGGATATTTCTAATCATCCAACCACAGAGAAGTGGGAAGATGGGTTCAAGAATGTGCTACAGTGTTATAAGAATGAAGAAACTATAGTCAACAAGAAAAAGAGACAAGGGTACTGACTCAACCTCCCAACTCTGAGTGAGATAAATAAGAGATGGAACAGGAGACAATGAAAACAGGGTTTATGCTCCCTACATAGCATGTGCATAGCTTTATATAAAGCCTACCTGTGAACAGGCTCCAAAGAGGGTCAATGGGTTACACGTCAATTAAGAAAGGCAATACATGGTTCTTGTGTGTGTATTTTCTTCTTGTGCACTTGACAAATATTCTGGCATTGTTTGATTTGTTCCTGAGATTGTTGATTAGGGTAAATTGGTTAACTTTATAGTCTTTGAAATAAGTATTATTTCACTTGAAAAAATTACTGCCTGATTTTTTACTCACTTTACTCACTTTACTCACTTTACCAAAGCAAGACTCAACCTGAGACGCAAGTGATTCCTATAATAGTTACACTATCCCAATGTTATCAGAAAGAACTCAGTAATAGTGTTAGTAAAATAGAGAAAAGCATAGATTTTCATCAGGCACCCAAAATAGTCCTAGGGTTGTGTCACAATAGTAGAAATAAAATAAGTTGTTCCTAGAGTTCACAATAAGTAGAATCCTGGGAGAGATGCAATTCAAAATTGGAGGTAGAGCAACAGATGACCTGAGGCAAGTCTCTTGTTGTACCTGTGCCCACTATCTGAACTGGACAGCTAAATAGCCCATCTATGACTGAGTCATTGCAATCTCTTAACTCATGGTTCTCCATTTAGACACTCTTTAGTATTCCCTCCCATCCTAATTCTTCTTCTAATTAATAACCTGAGTAATAAACAAACACCTGTTATTCACAGATAGGTGTGTACCCTTGTCAAAGGTCTTGGCTAAATCATTTGTACAGTCTCTAATAACAATGTTAACGACCCTCTGCATTAGCTTCAGGTTGTAAAACATCTTTCCTTGATGTTTGGTCAATATTTTCATGACTACTAGAAACATCTATCACAGACTCTAGGATACTAACGGGCTCCTGGAACATATGCCATAATTCATGCTGGAGGCTCAGTGGAAACCACAAATACTTGAGGTCCTGCTCTATCACCACCCAGAAAGGTAGTCTTGAACTATCACTGAGATCATCTAGAATATTTCTCCTAAGAAATATGTACTGATCCACAATGGAAAATCATGGATTTCAAAAGAGATCTGTGTGGTTTGGTAATTTTCTAAACAGAATGGTCCTCTGACTACATACATGCTTACTCTGGGACTGAATTACGTAATATATATATATATATATATATATATATATATATATATATATGCAGTGAGACAAATGCAAGAATAATTTAACTGATCAGGATTGTGGATTAACCAATGCAAGACCATAAAAATAGCCAGAAGCATATTAGGGAGTATTAAAGAACCCATAAAGCTTATTTCTTTTATAAAATAATATGTTCCCTATTACTTTGCTTAATAGTCCAGAATTAGAAAGAAGCTAATTAGGAAGGATAGCCCCTTGAGAGTGTCCTACCAGAAAAACGAACAAATATCTTCTGCTTGTTCATTCAAAGTCTCTTTGAACTAAACTTAAGTCAGACCTAGAGGCAGAACTTTTGATTTCTAATTCTTGTTCTCATTTGGTCTAAATATCTCTTGCTAGATCCATAAATGCCATCCCAAACATATATAATCTTATGAAATTTGCAAATTCTGTAATCTATGGGCTGAAATGTAGATTTCATATCCTTCCCTCCTCCAGCCTAGACCTCTCAATCCTTATACCATATTTTTACTTGTCTACCATAAGTCTGCACTTGAGTTGTCTTAAATGACCCAATATTTCCTAACTTAAAGTAGAACTCATAATCTGCCCTACCTTCTTCCTCTATGGGTCTCCATTACAAATACCTCAAGTCTGCCCTGGCTAGCTTGGCTCAGTGGATAGTGTCAGCCTGCTTCTGATGGGTCTTGGGTTCAATTCAGGTCAAGGGCACCTGCTCAGATTGCAGGCTCAATCCCCAGTAAGAGGCATGCAGAAGGCAGCTGATCAATGATTTTCTCTCATCATTGATGTTTCTAACTCTCTCTCCTCCCTTCCTAAAAAAAATAAAAATATATTAAAAACAACAACAAATATCTTAAGCCTGCTCCCAGTGTCTGATCCTGCTCATACCATTAAACATAGTCCAGAAACATTTGTCATTTTTTTACCTTCCATCTCCCTTTTCCTTGAATCTACTTATATTGGGAAATATTTATTTTTCAGAATTATCCATACCTTTATTCCCAGCATTCTTTCACTTATTCATTCATTTAATAAATGGGGGGAGGGGATTTATTATGCTCCAGGTCTCAGTCAGCACCTTTGAAAGGCCAGCTCCTAGGCTTGGGAAAGACCTAGGAAGTAGCCTTGCAAGCGAAAATCTTGCCTTTTGTGAACTCCTTCTCTGATTAGATTGATGATCTGTTTCTATTGTTGTTGGCTGCCAAGGAGTAAAATGACCTATTCTACATAAGGATAACATCTTTCGGAGCCTCTCTAATTGCTTATACACAAAGTCTAGTATTAAACGGAAAAATTACCAGATATGTTAAAAGACAAAAACAAAAGGAAATGAGATAGTAGAAAAGAGTCACAGATGATACAGAATCGTATCCATTTTACAAATGGACTTTAAATAGCTGTAATTAATATGTTCAAGAACACGATGACAGAATGAAAAATTTTAGCAGAGAATGCAACTTATATAAACATATCAAAAGTCTTGAACTGGGGAAAGAAAACTTAAAATTATGAATCTAATAAATGAATTTTATAGTGCATTAGCTCTAACTAGTTTTATGAAGCCAATATAACTTTTTACCAAAATATGAGGGCATGTGGGAGGCAACCAATCAAATATTTCTCTCTCACATCGATGTTTCTCTCTCTCTCCCTTCCTCTGTCTCAAAAATCAACAAAAGACATATCCTGGGAGAGAAAAATAAGTCAAATAAAAATAAGAATAAAAGGTATCAGAGTCCATTACATATAGTAAGAGTAAATATTGTCTCATGAGACTTCTAAGTTGTGTGTGTGTTCCTTTTTTTATTGAAGGTTTTGAACAAACATGCTTTATAAACACTGAACTTTATGATAGTATATTAAAAGCTGTAAATTATCTTTCAGTAAACCATCTCTTTAACTCTTTGTCTCAGCCTTTTCCAAATTCAAACATTATCACACACACACACACACACACACACACACACACTTTTTCTTGTCATAACATTTATCAACATGTTGCAAGACATAATTGTTTAAAGACACTCATATCAGGAAACAAACGCTGGTTTATATGATCTCCGAAATTCCTCTATCCCCAAACACACTGAGTCTGTGAGCGGGGAGTAGCCAGCCAGGAGGAGCACACCCAGGGCGTGCAGTGTGTGGATCAAGACGCGAAGGGAGGCCAAGGTGCTCTCTGCTCATAGAAGAACTCTGGGAAACCTAGACTCTTACTTCCCTTTCCTCATCTCCTTTCAGAATGCTATTCTCTTGTTCTACACTTAAACCCCAGACTGCACTACCCAGAGCGAGGCAGACGCCTTTGCAGGCCCAGAGATGTGACAGGCCTGTCAGGGAGTAACACTAGCCGAGAGCACTGGTGGCTGTCACTGAGCACCCTGCCCTGGGTCCCGCCCTGCTCCTTGCTCAGATGCTCTCATGGGCCTGGGGACCCTGAGGCACTCCAGCAGGCACCCAAGCAAAGCTCTCTGCTTCCTACGTGGCTTCTCCTCTGAGTAGACAAGCATGGTCCCAAAGCGCTTTCTCAGCCACAAGGAGATGCTGTGGAGATGGAAACCTCGAGGGGGCATGAAACAACGCTCCCATCTGCAGGCAGCACCCATCTGGCATCTGGGGATGCCGGTATTTCCATATGAACCCAAACATGAAACAGGGGTGTCCAGTTTCTAAGAAAGCTCTGCTCCGCTCACTGTGCCCCGAAAACCAGGAAACCTCCTGTTCAGAAGGGACAAGTCTCTTCCCCTAATGCCCTTCTCTTTATTTTATTTATTTATTTATTTATTTATTTATTTATTTATTTATATTTTATTGATTTTTTACAGAGAGGAAGAGAGAGGGACAGAGAGTTAAAAACATCGATGAGAGAGAATCATCTATCAGCTGCCTCTTGTACACCCCCTACTGGGGATGTGCCCGCAACCAAGGTACATG
This sequence comes from Pipistrellus hanaki, assembly GCF_964339955.1. Lineage (NCBI taxonomy): Eukaryota > Metazoa > Chordata > Mammalia > Chiroptera > Vespertilionidae > Pipistrellus > Pipistrellus hanaki. Next base: position 14,840,298 of record NC_140521.1, on the reverse strand, counting down.
CCCTTGACTGGGATTGAACCTGGGACCTTTCAGTCTGCAGGCCAACGCTTTATCAATTGAGCTAAACTGGTTTTGGCAATGCCCTTCTCTTTAAAAACCCAAAGTGAAGGCACCTCTTGGCAAATATAATACAGAATGGCCCTCAGAAGCCATTGGGACACAGCTCTTAAAATGCCTGTACGAACTCTGTGAAGCCAGCAGGATCTCCAAGTCTGCAGTCCACCCTCCAGCTGTGGGTGTGGCTTTCCCAGCCTGACTCCTCCCACCCAGGCTTTTCTGGCACAACAGATCAGTAAATAAAAAGACACAAATTACTGAACTAGAGTGGCACAGCATCTTGGAGTAGAATTGTGTGCAAATGAAAAGTCACAGGAGTACAGATTCATCAGATTCAAGTCAGTTGCGCAGATTTTTCCTTCTACCTCTGCCTGAGGTGCTCAGGGCCTCCTATTTCTCTATGCCCTCAGGCTTAGGAGCCTGGAGCTGTTTCTCTCTACCCTATAGCACCTGAGAGGTACAGCTTATCCTGCACAAGACCACCAATCTTAGGTTAAACAATTTTCCTATTTTTAAATCAACCAAGGCCCAACTCAGTGGCACCACTAAGTTTTCACTGCAGATTATGCTGAATTAATAAACTTCTTCCCACCTAGAGCAAAACCCAGAACAAGGGATAAATTAAGATTTCCTCAATAGCACTTCTTTCTCATCAGGCCTTATTCACCTGTGTACGTGGACTGCTCCACCCTTGACCTCTGAGCAGTGGCGTTTCTACAACAATTCCATCAATAGCTCATGAGAGGGCTGCCCATTTCCAGGATAATGACTTTCTCTCGTCAAATTTCAGTAAAATTCACTTACCTTGGGTCAGGAAAGGATTAAAGAATTTTAGAATGTTCCTTGAAAGTTTCTTATAGAACAGTAATGATTTGCATGTTTGACTCCGATCACGTATGCGAAGCATGACCATTTATTTATGCTTTATTCTACAACCATAAGAGAAGGGTCATTTTTAAAAGAACAAAAGAAAAAAAAATGAGAAAAGGGTCTTCTTTTGCTAGAGTCAAATAGCTTCCTAAAAGATGTGTTAGGGCCGAAACCGGTTTGGCTCAATGGATAGAGTGTTGGCCTGTGGACTGAAAGGTTCCAGGTTCGATTCCGGTCAAGGGCATGTACCTTGGTTGTGGGCACATCCCCAATAGGGGGTGTGCAAGAGGCAGCTGATCGATGATTCTCTCTCATCGATGTTTCTAACTCTCTATCTCTCTCTCCTCCTCTCTGTAAAAAAGCAATAAAATATATTTAAAAAAAATAAAAATAAAATAAAAGATGTGTTAGGATTCTCCAGAAAAACAGAGCCGGTAGAAAATCTGTATGTGTGTGTGTATGTGTGTACGTGTGTATGCATGTAGAAAGAGATTTATAAGGAGTTGGACCATGTGATCAAGGAGACTGAGAAGTCCCAGGATCTGCAATCTGCAAGTAGTAGACTCAGAGAGCCAATGCTGTAGGCACCAGCCTAAAGGCAGAGGAGCTGTGTCTCTATGCAGTTAGTCCTGAGGAGGGACCTTACTTGCAGCAGGGTCTGGCTTTCTGCTCTATTCAGGCCTTAACTGATTGGAGGAGGCCCACCCACTTTGGGGAGGGCCATCTGCTTTATTCAATCTGCAGTCAAATGTTCATCTCATCCGAAAACACCCTCACAGACACACACAGACTATGTGGTTTTTAAATATATATATACTTTTATTGATTGCAGAGAGGAAAGGAGAGGGAGAGAGAGATAGAAACATCAATGATGAGAGAGAAGCATTGATCGGCTGCCTCCTGCATGCCCACAATGGGGATAAAGCCTACACTCAGGAATGTGCCCTGACGGGAATCAAACTGTGACCTCCTGGTTCAAAGGTCAATGCTCAACTACTAAGCCACACTAGCCGAGCCACACCTAGACTATGTTTAACCAAATGTCTGGGTACCTCCTGATCTAGTCAAGTCGACACATAGAATTAACCATCACAAAAGGGTTAAGATTATCATTGTACCTAGATATTAATAAAGGAAGACAGGAAAGGGCACTAGACATTAAGAAGCCTACTAAACTGGGAAGCTGAGTCCAATATTGGGCCTGCTTTGCTAGGAAACAACAGCTTCACACACACCCCAAGTAACCACCAGTCCATTCTTGGGAGATCACTGCAGGGAGGGATAGAACAATAAAGGGAAAATTTCTCTGCTGCACACATGCCCAGTGAAAGCCAAGATGGTGCAGGGCAGGTGCTTCCACTCTGAGGCATGTACAGTAGGAACTAACATGGCTAGTTAGGTGGAGGAGGCTAGCCTGGGAAAAGGATGGTATTGGATACGGGACACAGAAATCCAGGAGATCTAGGAAATGTAGAAGCCTACAAAGATTGGGAAATTGATTGGTTATTTTGAAAAGGTCCCTGGTCCTTCACAAGCTCGAGATAATATAACCCAAGCTTCACAAAAAGCTCTTGCTCTCTCTCACCTTGTAACACATGCTTACCATGTTCACTCATGTATTTTTCTCTCCGTAGTAGCCATGATGAGATTTGTGCCTGCTTAGAAGAAAAAGAGACTAGAGCTCACTCTCTTCTCCACGTGAAATGCAAGGAAAAGAACTGTCTGCAAACCAAGAACTCTCACTACACACCAGCTTGGCCCAGTGCCTTGACCTTGGACTTCCCAGCCTCCAGAACTGTGAAAATTATATGCATGCTGTTTAAGCCACCCTGTCAATGGTATTTTGATATAACAGCCCAAACTGACTAAGATGGAGATTCCAGCACTGAGAAGTGGGTACAAATGACCCACCAAAAAATGCCATGCAAATAAGTATGGCTCAGTTGTTAATGAAGGTCAGGAAAGCCACCACCAGCAGGGATCGGCACTATACATCAAATGTAAAGTGCAGCAGCTTGAAATAGGATGACTTTTTCTAACAATACGAAAGTAAATGTCACACCCACAATGCCATGCCATGTGCTGATGTGCACATGAAAATACAGGCAGAGCTGAAAGAAATGATCAATGCCTTAAGAGTGGCAGCTGCAGCTTTTAAAGAAAACATGCTTGAAACAACATACGTTGGACTTAAATTTAGAGCAATACTGTGCACACTCGTATCCAACCTACTCTAGAGACAGGTGCAGTTACCACATCAGAGGAGGGCCAGCCTGCAGGGACAAATGTGGAGCCTGAGGGGAAGCCTCTGAAGAATGGGACCAACGCTGAGACTTTGCCAACAGCTATCTATAGCTCCAAGAATGTGCTAGTCCCTTTGTGAGAGAGCATCATACCTGTGCTATAACTATTTTCATTATTGACATACTAGAGGCCTGATGCACAATATTCGCGCATGGGGGTTTTGTCCCTCAGCCCAGCCTGCACCCTCTCTAATCTGGGAACCTTCAAGGGATGTCCGACTGCCCATTTAGGCCCCATCCAGGTAGGGGATCAGGCCTAAACTGGCAGTCAAACATTTCTCTCACAATCCAGGACTGCTGGCTCCCAACTGCTCGCCTGTCTGCCTTCCTGATTGTCCCTAATCATTTCTGCCTGTCAGCCTGATCACCCCCTAACCACTCCCCTGCAAGCCTGATTGATGCCTTACTGCTCCCCTGCCAGCCTGTTTGTCCCTAACTGCCCTCACCTGCAGGCCTGTTCCCTCCCAACTGCTTCCCCCTGCAGGCCTGGGTCCACCCTAACTGCCCTCCCTTGCAGGCCTGGTCCCTCCCATCTGCCATCCCCAGCTGGCCATCTTGTGGCAGCCATCTTGTATCCACATAGGGGCAGCCATCTTGTGTGTTGGAGTGACAGTAAATTTTCATATTACTCTTTTATCAGATAGTATGTAGCTCAGTTAACTCTTTAATCAGGCTGTTTCTAATTCAGTGGACACCCTATGTGAACTTTCCTTAATTAATTCTATAATCTTTCCATCATACAATCAATTTATTGATGGATTACATGAGATTGGTGCCTACTTCATCCAGATAAGGCCCCTTCCACTTATACAAACACACTTGTAACTTACCGTTAGCAGGTGTCTTAATTAGCTTTTGCAGCCTAACAAGTCACCCCAAATCATGGCTTTAAGTAACATATATGTATTTGCTTATGAGTTCTGATAAACTGCCTATGCAGTTTTTGCCTGGGATGGTTTATTCTGTCATTCAGATCAGCTAGTGTCTCAGCTGGGGCAATATGTTCTAGGCCAGCAGTCGCCAACCTTTCAGACCTCATGGATCACCAGTGGTCTGAGGACCACCAGTTGGCGACCCTAGACTATCTTTCCTTATTAGTTGATGATATCAGTGGGGAGCAATAAAGATGACTTGTCCATGTGTCTCTTGTTATCCAACAGACTAGCCTGGGCTCCTTCTCATGGTAGTGGTCACAGACTTCACTAATGCAGCAAAGAGGGCAAGTCACAAAACACAAGCAGTTTTCACATCTCTGCTTATCTTTGATTTGTTATTGTCTCAGTGACCAACACAAGCTGCATAGGCCAAGCCAGAGTTGGTGTGGGAGGGAACGAACATCAGTGCCCCTTTGTAACGATATGCTACCACTGTGTGCTGCCAGCCATGCCTGATCTTCTATTGGCATAGCTGCCACCACATTGGAACTCAATCAGAGCAGCCTCAACAATCAATTTGTATAAGTTGCAGCTATCGATTACATGCGCCTTACATAATGCCATGTCTTACAGTGTTGTCATCCCTACATAACACAGGGGTGACACCACAAATGCATGAGAATGGAACACACTTTAGAACAGCCCCTTGACCTCTTAACAAGGCTCTCTCTCCCCTTTAGTTAGATAGCAATGATTGTGTGAAAATACAGCCAAAGTCTCACTTTCTGCTCTTGCTCTCGATGACTCAGCAGTATGTGAGAAATGTATGTAAGGTAGGGAAAACTCAAGATGCACAGTTCCAAACTTACACATCAGATCATTTAGGGAGTAGTGTGATTCATGCCCTCATAATACATTTTTTTCAGTCTTACATCAGGATTCTTTAGAACAACCAGGTCACCTAAGGCCTCTAAAAGAAAACTTAACCACCAAACTTTACATATACAGGACTATGCCCACTGCGTAGAAAAAGGTATTTCTGTAGTGGTGATTCTCTGACTGGCTTCTGCTTGCTGTAACCTCTGCTTGCTAGAAGGCTCACTGAAGGACCGTGTCCTGCTTGGAGGAGTATATGCAACAAACCAGCAGCACTATGCCCAGAGGACATCTATCAAGCTCTTATCATGACACGGTTTTATTTTGTGTTTGATTTTAGATTTTTCTTCATGACATGCTTGCAAACATGTGAGCATTTCAGCCCTAACCAGTTTGGCACAGTGGATAGAGCGTCAGCCTGCAGACTGAAAAGTCCCAGGTTTGATTCCGGTCAAGAGCATGTGTCTGGGTTGCGTACACATTCCCAATAGGAGGCGTGCAGGAGGGCAGCTGATCGATGTTTCTCTCTCATCGATGTTTCTAACTCTCTGTCCCTCTCCCTTCCTCTCTGTAAAAAATCAATAAAATATATTAAAACAAACAAACAAACAAACCAAAAACATGTGAGCATTTCATCTCATATTATACAGAAGTCCCTTTTTATCTGCAGGAGATACATTCTAAGACCCACAGTAGATGTGCAGAAGCATGGATAGTACCAAACCCTATATATGCTGTACTTTTTCCTATATATGCATACCTAGGATGAAGTTTAATTTGTAAATCAGGCACAGTAAGAGATTAATAACAATAACTAGTGCTAAACTAGAACAATTATGTAAATATCTTTGGGGATATTAAGTACAATAAGGCTTCCTTGAACATAAGCAATGTGGTACCATGACAATCTGATGGCCGACAGGACCAGGAAGTACCTAATTGGAGGGAAGTGCATTCAGCATGGAGATGCTGGACAAGGGGAAGGTCCTAGTGCTGGGAGGTACAGAGCAGGTCCGGGGTGAGACAGAGCAGGACCCTGTGGGATTGCATCATGCTACTCAGAACGGTGCACCACTTAAAGTTATGAATTGCTTATTTCTGAAATGTTCCTGTTAATATGTTCACACTGTAGTTAACTACAGGTAGGGGAAACTGCAGAAAGCAAAACTGCAAGGGATGGGGGTGGGAGAGAGAGACATTGTAGTCTCTTGGAACTGAATCCTCATCCCTTTCCAGAAGCGAAGGGTTGGGCTCAATTTCCAGCCTTCAGCTGGTAAGTGGTGTGGGGGAGGAGGTGTCAGTCATGGCAGACCAGGGACAGCCCTGGGAATAAGCTCCCTGCATCTCCCAGGGCGCTATCTCAGATGTCCAGCCCCGCAGACAACCTGCTTCATTGTCTCCTGCTCTGCTCCCAGCTTTGCCATAATTAATTTTCTTCTCTTGATTGACACAGCCCTTAAAGAGCAAGTGTCTCCATCCCCTGGCTGTGTGCTGTAGCAGGTGATGCAGGGAATGCAGAATCTATTAAGGGGAAGGGGAAGGAGAGCAGGGCCTTGACCTCCCTTCCCTCTCACAGGCCCCTTCTTCTGCATGCTGCCCCCTCCCCCACCCCCTGTTCCATTCCCCTGGAGCTGCTGTGAGACAGCAGGTTACGTAACATCCTATAGACAGTGCCAACGTAAAACTCTGATCGGTGACAGCCCAGAAGACAAACAGGCTTCAGTCTGTGGCGCAAACCTCTCTGCAGCATCTGCTGCTGTTTGCTTTCGGCGGGTCCATCAGGGCTGCACTGGCCAGTCAGGCCTGGCGGGGGTGGGAGCTGCTGTGCTCAGCAAGGGGCTGTCAAACTGTCCCATTTTCCTGCCTAATGCATGCAGGGGTATCCATATTTATATCGATCCAGGCACATGAGTGACACGCGCCTGCCAGCTTGGCAGGGATGGGCCAATGTAACGGCACTCACTGAAAATTTCTACTCGCACACAAAAGGCATATATTTAGCCTGCTCACTGATGTGGTGTGGCCTCCACTACAAGCAGAAATCACACCAGTCATTGAATATATATGAGTGATATATACTGTATATCTAGACACAGAGAAATATATGATACATACATGTGCATATATAGAGAAAGATAGATAGATAGATGATAGATAGATAGATAGATAGATGATAGATGATAGATAGATGATAGATAGATAGATAGATAGATAGATAGATAGATAGATATGTATTACATACAAGGTAGGGCAAAAGTAAGTTAACAATTGTTAGTATGCAAACACAGGGATTATTCTTGTATTATTTTCATTCCAAGATGGAATGTCAATATTTCCTGAACTTTCTATAGTCCCCATTTTCATCCTGTCATGGAAAACTTAACCTGGACCACTCAAGTTGGTCTGTTTCTTCTAGTTTAAAACTCAATATATTTTGCTAAATACATTCCATTTTTCCCCTTCTCTCCCTGACTACAAAGTGGGGTGAGGAGAGCAGAGAGCAGTTGGGGGAGTTGTTACCCAGCCTCCACCTTCATAGTTTTCTATGAGGTGCAGTTTGCTCTTATGGATCTGGTCACTTCCTCCTGGTACCTTCTCCTGATAGCCATCATCCCAGGAGCAAACACTGTGTGTCATCTTTGTCCCAAGCACAGGCCACTTTGATTCTGTCTGCTCTCTCCCATCCTTCTGTGCCTCCCCAGGGACTCAGGACACCCCAGCTGTTCTTGTGTGGCCACACTGGGTGCCAGGGTCTGTGAGGCTGCCTCCAGACTATTTGTCCTGGTGCTTTATTCTCTTGGGCTAGATACCTTGAATCTACACCAGCAAGAACTGTATATAAGTCTCCTCTGTGCTCCTCATATTGAACTTGCCTGGGATATTCATTTACCATCCACCATCTATCATCCACCCTTCACTCACCATTAGCTGCAGGATGGTGTGGCAATGAGGTTCCTATGTAGTGGGGCTCATAACTTTGGTATTGTCTTCAAGTCTCCTCTACCTTTCTCTGGAAACCATTGGCACCAGAAAGGGTTTGATAACCTTTCTGGCCACGTGAAATCTAACTTTTACACTATCTCATATTTTCTGCCCAATTATGGCTGTAGAATACATTTTATATCCTGATATTTTTCTTGGGCTTTTTGAGAGAAGAAAAGTATCGGGAGAGGAATTCTTAGTATTATAATAAAAATTAATCTGAAAATAATCTATTATGTAAAAATGCAATAAAGAATAAAAAAATAGCCCAACACTTGCATATCCTAAGGGTTTATATTGTTTCTGCTGTACACTCGGTTATCTATATATATAAAAGCCTAAGTGACCAAACAACCTGTTGACTAGTTGCTATGACATGCACTGACCACCAGTGGGCAGACGCTCAATGCAGGAGTTGCCCCCTGGTGATCAGTGTGCTCCCACAGCCAACCTCCCACTGTCTCTCCTCCCTCCCTACTCCACCCCCACCAAGAGACCCCATCTGTGCACGAATTCATGCACCAAACCTTTAGTATATTTAATAACACAATGCACTTCTTTGTTTTAGTATTTGTCTACCCTTCCCCCAAAGACAGTGCTTAAAGAAAATCATTGCTACAAACTTAGCAATAAAGGTTATAGACGCATGAAAATTGGTAGCTGAGGTAAAGGGAAGAAGAAAGTTCATATCTAAAAATTTTATCTACTACAGTCTTTTGAGAAATCCATATTCATTTTCTTTTAGCAGAAAAAAAATGTTGGTATACATATGGGTGCTTAATTATTACCATTATTACTATCAGCTATAATAATAACACTAATTGTAAAAATGGCATGCCTTTAGCTCTTTTATCACAAAGAGCTTTTCATATCTAGTTTATTAACATGGGCTTCATCATATTTGTATGTCAGCCAACTGAATTTCTATATATAACTGTCACTCACAGCCACAGCTAGGGCACAAGGACAGCATCTACCTTACTCACTGAGTAGGTCTAGATCCCAAAATAACGCCTGCACATAGTAGGTGCTCTGTAAAATGGTGTTTCAACAGGAACAGGTTTAAAATATCCAGATTCAAGTTTTGTCTGCCCAGTATACTCTTTAAAAAGGATATATGAATCTGTAACAAATCAGAATTTTAGAATCTTTATTGACTCTGCTGACAGGAAAAATAAGGTGCTTGTCAAACTGAGCCAAGGGTACAGTTAAAAACTTTCCACAGGGCTGATTCTAATTGAACGTTCCTTTTCAAGCCGGCATGTCCACTCCATCATCTATCGCCTCCAAAATATGAAAATGATTTATTTCGCAGGCCTTCTTGTTCAGATTGCCTTGTACTGCTGGTTAAAAAGCCAGGCAAGCAAACAAATGCAAACCAAATCCTTCCTGAAAAAAATGGAACAAACTTCTGCATGCTGCTCAAGAAAGAGAGAAGTTTCATGAAAGGAAAATTCAAAATTGAACATCCCTGGCCAGGTAGCTCAGTTGGTTAGAGCATCATCCCCCTATGCCAGGGTTGTGGGTTTGATTCCCAGTAAGGGAACATCAAGAATCAACCAATGACTGCATAAATATAAAGAGGTGGAACAACAAATTGATCTTTCTCTCTTTCTCTCCATGCCTCTCTCTCTCAAATCAATCAATATAAAAAGTAAAAGACCAAACACACCTGTGCCTCTTGATCTCCTTACTTGTTAACAGCAAGATAAGAAGCCACTGCTAATGAAAATGTGCATTTGAAGACCAGGCCGGTGCAGAGGTAAAAGTCAAGAATGGGATTAAGGGCGTAGCTATCAGCTCTTAAGGGTGTAGTTATCACAAGGAAGACAGGCAGACTTTAATGAAACAGTAAAAATCATCAATGTTATTAAGTCTCAGTCCTTAAATTCAGACCATTCTAGTAATCTGTGTGACAAACTGACGTACACAGGAAGCACCTAGGCTGGGAAATCAAGTCGGGTGGTTATTTCAAGGAGAAGCATGTTTGTTACGTTATGAGCTCAACTATTGTAGCTGCTTTTTTTTCTTGGAACACTTATATTTTTTTTTCTTGAAAGAAAAATTCCCAGACAAACCACGGTTATTTAGAGTTGGGCATTTGGCAGACATTTTCTCAAAAATGAGCAAAGTGAGCCTGTCACTTAAAAACAACTGAGATTATTTGTTGCCAATGATAAAATGGGAGCATCTGAGCAAAAATCAAAATGTAAAAAATGTTTATCTGCCATCGTGAGCTTGACAGACAGCTTCCCAGTATTCAGACTTTTCTGATAGGGACTGTATAATATTAATAAGTGAGACTTTTTTTTATACTGAATTATGAAATGTATTAACTCTTGGATTTTCTGAGTAACTCAACAAACCAGTATTTTCCAAATGATCAATACCTGTGGTTATGAAATTGCACGGGGCAAGATAGACCAGTGACATTTTTAAAAATATATTTTTAATTGATGTCAGAGAGGAAGGGAGGGGGAGAGAGAGAGAGAGAAAGAGAGATACCAATGATGAGAGAGAATCATTGATTAGCTGCCTCCTATAGGCCCCCTACTGGGGATTGAGCCCACAACCCGAATATGTGCCCTTGACTGGAATCAAACCGGGATCCTTTATGCCACAGGCCAATGCTCTGTCCATTGAGCAAACCAGCTAGGACAACTAGTGAATTTTTATTTAACAGACTATGAGAAATTTACTAATAAGGTTTTAGATTCCATATTGCGATGAATGTTTAAGAAACTATTAAGTTCTCAAGTTCTAGTGTAGTAACAAAAGGAATATTGATAGTTACTTGCAAAGCCTATTAAAATACTTCATTTTTCTACAACATATCTGTATGAGGCCAGATTTTCTTCATATACTTCAATCAAAACAACTTATGGCAACAGATTGAATGCAAAAGCAGAAATGGGAATCCAGCTGAATTCTATTAAATCTGACGTTAAAGAGATTCTCAAACTGTGTAATAATGACACTTTCCTTGCTAATTGTTTTCCTTTTATTTTGGGAGCTATGGTTATTTTTCATGAATGCATTTTTTATAAAGAGCTGTCATTTCATATTAATTAATAAATCTTATCTTTTTAAATGTTCCTTTCTAATTTGGCAAATATTGATAGCGAAACCCACACAGAATAATACTTTCTGAGGGCCTCAGTAATTTTGAAGTATAAAGGGGATCCTGAGACCAAGTATTTTAGAACTGCTGAGCCAGCACATAACAGGTGGTGATCAAACCAATAAAGGCTTAGAGAACTATAAGGAGGTCATTAAGGCACAGGACACCTTGTGATTTGTGATATAGCTCCACCCACCGTATTTGTATCAATTTAGAACTAATATGTGATCTATAAAATGTAAAGATTATCAAACAATATACATATTGATCCGGATATTGGTAGAAATGATCTTTGGGGCTAAAAATAAAGCTTATTGGTCACTGATGCTAAATACACGTTAGGATGTTTGAGGCTCTGCCAAAAAGCTCTTCTCTCCAGGGCCCAGGCCGTCCCAGCATCCAGCATGGGAGTTATGCAGGTGGCACTGGCAAGGAAGGAGAATGTGGTGAATTGTCCATCACTGGGTAACTGGTTACCAAAATCTTACCAACACCCACTGTGTAGCACTTCTACTTATATCTCATTGGCCCTGCCTAACTGCAAAGGGGTCTCACAATTGCCATCCTACCATGAAACCATGGTCCATGAAACAGGAAGGTTGGGGTCCGGGGTGTGTGGGAAGTAGTAAGAGTCAGAAGCCACAGTGACTATTCCCAATCTACCACTTCACTCAAAACATAAACCCCCACTTACATAAGTTACTGGGATCTGAGTCTTAATCTTGCTCATAATTTTTCACAATTACATTATTTCTTGCATACTATTTTGTGTTCTTTTCATTGACATTATTTTAAATGTCTCCATAGTTCTCACATTTGCAATTTTAATGTCAATGTTAAATGTTAATTTATAGGTAAATTATTATAATTGTTAACAGTTCTTACTTGTTGGTTATTTGAGGGGTGTCTAGTCTTTCACTAGTAACGATGGCATATAAATGTATATCATTATAAAAAGTATGAAATTATTTCTTTTTTACCGAGTCATCCCAAGTAAGATGGCTTTTTGTGAGAACATGTGTTACATAATGCCCATTATTTCATAAACTCGTGGACAAGGATCTGGCTTTATTCATTTCTGTATCCCCAGAGCCTAACAAAATATCTGGCATTTGGTAGGCACTCAATACATGTCCACGGAATGAATGACTTTGCCAGATTGCTTTCCAGAGTTATTACACCAATTTCAATGCCACCGGCACAGAATTATATTGCTCTACAGATTCTTTACTGTTGGAGCAGTATTTTTCTTCATGTACTTAATGATCAGCATGGTTAAAAAGAATGTCAAGGTTTTTCTTTTACTATTTGTATTTTCTCTCACATGAGCTCTACTTAGTAAAATGAATCTGGCAATTCCTCTTAGGGATTTATATACTGACTTCATATATTATGGATTTCAAAGATTTGGGGTCATTAGTTGTGAGCTCATTGAAAGAAGAGAATAAACTAGGAATGAGTGGAGGTGGTGCCAGTGGGTTCACTTCAAAAAAAAAAAAAAAAAGCATAGAATTATTATTATTATCATCATCAATGATAGATCCTCCCTTCCTCCAGCTGATGGACAGACGTAAACCCCACCTGTGGCCAGACATACCTAAACACTGAACCACCAATCAGCACCTGCCAAATACCCTAAGCCCGCCCCCCCATTCCTAAGTCCCTAGGTCCTTAATCACCAATCAACGCGTGCTGAGTGCCTAAGCCCCGCCCCCTATCTTCCCCTTAAAGGTGCTTGTACCCTGCCCCTCGCTCTCTTCAGCCCCTCTCTCTGGAAGCAGTTGGCAGGAGTACTCTTCCCTCCAATAAGCTCTGTCCTGCCATCCCTGTCTCCAGTCCCCTTCTCTATTTAATCTATCAATCATCACAGTCATCAAAAAATACTATTTACTGAACACATTTTTACAAATATGATCTCCAGGTCTCGCATTATTGGACGATAGATACTATTGTACTTCTATTTTTCAGGTGTGGGAATTGACGTTCAGAAAAGTTGCAACTGCCCAAGACCTCACAGGTAGGAAGAAGCAAGTCAAATGTTGAATTCCTATTTGTCTGAATTTGGAGTCCAGGCTTTCTCTCTCCTCCCTGCTGCCTCGACACTGCTCGCCTGAGGGCCTCACCAACAACTCACAGCAGAGCTAAGAGGAGGAGGAGTACACTTGGGCCCCTGGGGGCCGACATGTGAATTAAGTTTTGTTTTGTTTTTATTGATTTCAGAGAGGGAGGGAGAGGAAGAGGGAGAGGGAGAGAAACATCAATGAGAGAGAATCATTGATCAGCTGCCTCCTGCATGCCCCCTACTGGGGATCGAGCCCACAACCAAGGCATGTTTCCTGACCAGGAATGGAGCCTGGACCTCTTGGGCTACAGATTGACACTCAACCAGTGAACCACACCAGCTAGGTGCAGGCAATATTTAATGAGAGGGCAGGAGTGCAAACCAGGAAGCAAGGAAGTGTCTCAGCGTGGTGGGCATGCTGGGCTCATGCTGTGTCCAGACATCGCCTTCCATTGATAAGAACTGGCCATGTCCCCCTGACAGAGGCCTCTTCCTCAGACCCTCAACAGGCAGCCTCCAGTCTAGTTAACATGGAATAAAATTAAAATACCAGCCAAAACCGGTTTGGCTCAGTGGATAGAGCGTCGGCCTGCGGACTGAAGGGTCCCAGGTTCGATTCCAGTCAAGGGCATGTACCTTGGTTGTGGGCACATCCCCAATAGGGGGTGTGCAAGAGGCAGCTGATCGATGTTGCTCTCTCATCGATGTTCCTAGCTTTCTATTCCTCTCTCTTCCTCTCTGTAAAAACTCAATGAAATATATTTAAAAAAATTAAAATACCATATCTGCTGCATTACAAGGGCTAGCAGCTGCACGTGACTAGCAACTACTGGATTGGACATCACAGATGGGAACTTGTCTGTCATCACAGAAAGTCCTATTGGACAACACGGCGAGAGTCCCGCCTTTCAAGGACAGCAGCAACAGCAGAGGTCCCTGGGAGCTGGGAGCAGTGCAGATCTCAGGCACTGCCCTAGCTCTACTGCGCTGGAAGCTTCAGAATACAGGACCACCGGGTGAGGTGTGAATTCATTCAGTTCCCCACCACCTGCCTGGAAAGCAGTCGGGGGCTGTGCTTTGCCTGCTGAACACCTGTGCTACCTGAGCGACCAAGGAAAAGAAAAAACAGCTTTGAACTTGTCATCTTTACTCCCAACGGTTCCCCAAGCTATTGCTTCTCTTTTTATTTTTGTATTGTTCATTTTTTTGAATATATTTTTGGGGTCCCATTCATATTTCAAAGACGGTGATGGTAGGAGCCTACTTTGGCTGTTGTTTAGAAACACCTCTCCTCACCGCTGCAGCCTCACCTCCATTGCCCCACTGCCCCTCTCCACTTTGGCTGTGTAGCCAACAACCCTGAAGGGGTGATCTCAGCGGCTCAGAGCCCTGCGTTTTTAATTGTAGCTACCACTGCACTCGGACCAGCCAGCCCTGCGTTTTTAGCAGCATCCCAGAGAGGTGAGTGGGAAGACTCTGCGCCCTCCTCCTTCTGCAGAACAACCCTCTACAATAGGGGTGTCGAACTCAATCAGAGAAGGGGCCAAAATCTAAAATCCAGCCTAAATCGCGGGCCGAATGGTTTACTGAACAGTCATAAACTGACAATGTCATAAACTGACAGCGGAGTGCAGTGATGACAGCGCGGTGCGGGCCACATTGCAAGGCCTGGCCGGCCGGATTTGGCCCGCGGGCCTTGTGTTTGACACATGTGCTCTTCAACTACATCGAGCCAGGCATATGTGTGTTCCCAGGCTGTGATAGGCAGCCATCTTACAAGGCCTCATAAATATTGAACAAGCACTTGGTAAAGAAGAGGGTTATTGGGGGTGGTGCTGTCAGCTTCCCAGGTGCCTGTGTATCAGGAGCCCAGAAGGCTGTGTGGACACACCCTCCTGCAGTAGCCCCAGGCAATGGACCCTTCATCTCTTAGGGAAGCTGGGAAAGCAGTCAGAGAAATTTGCAAATGAGTCTGCCCCTCAGGAAAGCAAGCTGGTTTCCTCCAAGAGAGAATTGCTTTCTGACAAATCATGTCAGAAAAAACAGTGTGTGTGTGTGTGTGTGTGTGTGTGTGTGTGTGTGTGTGTGTGTGTCTCTACACACACACATGAGAATGTCCACAGAGAGGAGGGCCAGCCCAGTCCATTTTCAGCGGGGCTTCTTTTATTTCGGTGCTACCAGATGAATTTTTTATTCCCACGGAAGTCGGGGCCCAGGCCACTTATTTCAACACGTCAAGCTTTAATGATACTGGTTTCAGTTTTCTTTACTCTGTGGATTGGATACACCACATTGCAATTCAAATCGCCCCAAACACCACAGTAAGCAGTGAGGTGATCACATTTCTTCCAGAGTGTAAATGGCTCTCCACGGGGGACCCATTCCAGGAGCTCAGGGGCCTGCACAGCATTGCCCTGGCAACTTCCTTTTCCCCAGGTGATCGTCACTGGAGGTAAATGCTTGGAAGATGAAAGTCCCCAATCCATGGAGCAAACTCCTGTTAGGTTCAGAAAATACCCTCCTTCTGATACTGTTGTAATTAGCTAGTTATTAATCATAGGAGGGGAGCAGACAGAGGCCACACATTATAGGCATGTCACCAGGAAGCTTCAATGTCACCCTCCCCCGGGACCCCTGGCCTGTTCCCTGCAGGTCACAGGGACAGGGACTGGATTAAGGGGAAGATGAACTAGGATTAGGGGAAGAATTTGCCTGTCAATCTAGCCTGGGAAGCCATGGATTGGCCAGAAGAGGCAGGGCCACTGGAAAATGGGGCAATACATAACCCCTCTAAACAAAGGAGCTCACTCTCTTGGCACTCTTGGCTCTTGGTGCTCCTGACACACGTGTGACCCTCTTGCATTACCCCATGTTTCCCCCATAGCCATGTGGCCCTGCGGACCCCACACATAGTGGAGTAAAGGACTACAGCTGGGGACACTAGCCTGATGCTGGATTGGACTGTGCAGACATGGAATGGAAACTGGGCAAGGACTTTAATCCTAGCTCTTCTGAAGCTGCAGCCACGTTTCTTCTATGGTGGGATGAAGGAAAATGGGACTTTGGAAACTAAGGGATGTTATTCCATAGAAATAGAGCTTTCTGTGATACCTCAACCTCCCGTGGGGACCTCCGGAAATTCTTATTCCAATGGCACTCCTAGAAACCTACTCCAATCAGCAACCAGTAGGGACAAGTAGCTCTCCCCACCAATAACACATTGGCCATCCTAGTGCAACCAATAACTCCCAAAGGGTTAGAAAATAAGAGTGTGTGTCTCGTGTGTGTGTGTGTGTGTGTGTGTGTGTGTGTGTGTGTGTGTGAGAGAGAGAGAGAGAGAGAGAGAGAGAGATGCTTATTGCACCTACCCCCCAAAATCATCTTTGAAGGGGTCGGAGAAGCTAAGTTGACTAGCTCAAAGTGACCCACAGGCCAAGACCAGTTTGGCTCAATGGATAGAGCGTCAACCTGCAGACTGAAGGATCCAGGGTTCGATTCTGGGTCAAGGGCATGTGCCTTGGTTGCAGGCACATCCCCGGTGGGAGGTGTGCAGGAGGCGGCTAATCAATCTTCCTCTCTCATCGATGTTTCTAGCTTTCTCTCCCTCTCCCTTCCTCTCTGTAAAAAAATCAATAATATATATATAAAGTGATCCACAGAAGCCAAGAAACATTTGTGTTTCCAACCATAAAACGCTGCTGCCTCCCAAGGTCTGCCGGAGAGGGAAGTGACTTCTGAGCCCTCCCTGATTATGCTCCATATGAATGAACAAAGTCCCTGGAGAGCTCACCTTTTCCCTGTGGAGGGACCCGGAGTCCTAGGATGGTATGTGTGAACGGGAGCCCCTTACACATAGTAGGGATTCATCTGCCTCTGTGCAGGTGCTTCTGCATTTCAGCCAGTAAATTTTCCAGCTTATGGCCGGTAGCCACGAGTTTGCTAACAGGTAAGAGCCGGAAGAGAACAGCATGTCATGTGCTAACCGAACCATGCACTAATTAGCCACCACAAACCCACCTTTCACATTCCTGAGTAAGCTGTTCCCAATGTGTAAGCCTTGTTTCAAGTTACAACCAAAAAGTTCATTAAGAAGTTAGCTACTTGGGACCTGGAATAAACTTCCTCCTAGAAAGGACATTATAAATAGTGTGCTAGCCTACCCCCCAGATGCTTCTCCGACCTGTAGTGGCTTCAGTATTACCCAGTTGCTGGAGACAATAACTGTGCCATACCCGTAATTAAACCAGTGAGCAGAACAAAAAATATTTTTACATCAAAGTTCATTCTTAAGAAAGTAAGATTAATTGGAGACAGACAAGGAGGTGGATGGAGGCTACATGATGCTCTTGGAGGAGGCTTTCGGGTTACTGAAGGGCTGTTGAGGTTGATGGCCCAGGCTCTTCAGTGCTTCTCATTTCACTTCAAAACTTATGAGTTGCCTTTTGCTTGATTCAGGTATGTAGCGGGCACTCCTTATACTTATCCCCCATAATTAGAGCCTTTTATTTTTGTTCCTCACCAGTGAAAAAGGAGAGCAAGAGAAACTGAGAGGGTTAGGGGAAAAACTGGGAAAAAGAGAGACTGCAGGGAGGAAAAAGGACATAGTTTTCTTTAAGCAACCAAGCAGGAGTTAAAAATAAAGAGAATAAATGGGGAGATTAGAGAAAATCTGTGAAAGATTGCCTCCTTGGGGGTGTCAAATGAACCTGTCAAAAGAAGGGGAGAAAGGGGGAAAGAGTGGAGGAGAAAGAGAGGGGGGGGGGAGAGGAGAGAGAGAGAGAGAGAGAGAGAGAGAGAGAGAGAGAGAGAGAGAGAGAGAGAGACTATTTCCATGGAGAAGAAATGCTGTCTTAGGCAGTTTCTTTGCAGGTCATTAGAGGATGTTACCTGCGCTGCTGACTAAAGTGAAGGAGACAGAGGACAGCCTTGGGGGCAAATGGGGTGAGGTGAGGCTAAGAGGTTTGACATGCCTGGTGCTAACTTCAGAACCTAAAAGGCAACTCCTGTGTTACAGGCTGGAAATTACCTACTCTGTGCATTAGCTTTACTATTTTTCACATAACCTAAGTATCCCCAAGTCTTCCAGTCTCTCAGAATCTCTCTCTCTCTCTCTCTCTCTCTCTCTCTCTCTCTCTCTCTCTCTCTCTCTCTCTCTCTCACACACACACACACACACACACACACACACCCGCTCCCTTTTCTTTTTCTTTTTCAGAAAGTCCAGTCTCCCTGGTTCGGTGTCCTATCTCCTCTGGCATCTTCCCTCTGCTGCCCTGGATTATTCAGAAGGCAGATTTATATTAATTTTGATTGTGCTATTTTAATATTACATTTTTTGTTAATATTTTCCTGTGCCTAATTTCTAAATTAAACTTTATAATAAGTATGTGGACAGGGAACCCTTTCCTCATTTCCCAAGGAACTACCACCTCCAAGTGTCAAATTTAACCAACTTTTAGGCATCCAGTTTGAGATAAGAGAGGGGCAGTTTAGGCCAGTGGTCGGCAAACTGTGGCTCGAGAGCCACATGTGCCTCGCAAGCCCCAGTTTGCCACTCTGTTGACTAATGAGTTTGCCAACCACTAGGGATTACATATTCCCAAATGTTCTTGCTCTCCTAGGGGCCACGCCCATCCTGGCCAATCATGTCTGTCACTAGGTGTGATTGACAGACAAGTACCCTCTCTCATCACCCTTATTTTACTGGGCATATGTTTCTTTCCTTTGTTGGATCCCTCCCCTAGTATTTGCAGGGAACATGCCTATAATACCTGGCCTTCCTTTCGCTCCTTTTCTGTTATCAGTAACCACTTAATTACAATGGTGTCCATATGGCTGGGTTATCATCCTTTATCCCCAAGGCATCCCACCATGCTCTTACTCTCTAGATTAATGGGATGGAAACCACCCCCCCCCCTTTTTTTCCCCTGATAACTTACAGTATCTTTCCGGACAAAACAAAAGTTATTAATATGTGGGAGTTTATCATCTTTTACATCAGTCCCATCTGAGGTGAATAAAGCTGGTGAGTGTTACTCCCTGTGCTTTTCCTCCTTCCTCTACTCACTGTGAGAAAAAAGACAGCAGCCATGTGAGAGAGACTCCAGGGACTGCTGCTCTATGGGGCCCTATTAGTAACAGGTCCTCCTGAAGGGGGTGGGGAAGAGGGAAATGATTAAGAAGGTTATAAGATGGAGGTGATGGATGGTTTGTCTGAAGAACAAGCTTTGGAAGAAAGAAACCCAGAGTTTCCCAAGAGTCATGGGTGCTCAGGAACCTTGGGGCCTGCTTTAGACTCTGGCAAAGAAATGCTCAAGAGATGCAAACCCAGAACTCCAGTCCGGACTGCGCTGCTTTCCATGTGACAGCTCCTGGACTGGGTCACGTGGGTCAGCTTCCACTTTATCCCCAGGAGAGTGAATTCTCTTTTGTCTCAGTCCTTCACTGCAGATCAGGCCAGAGCCCAGGCCAAAGGCCGGTTAATTGGCTTTCCTAAACAAAAGAGCCATCTTCCCCGAGATAAAACCTGCACTCCCTTAGAAAGCACAAGTGGATCAAGTCATTTCTTTTTTTAAATAGCCATCTTCTGCCCTCAGGTTATACTTATTATGTTTTCCTTGACAATCCACAAAGAGTTTTCGTACAATCTCCACCTGGCAACCCGCATTGGCCCAAACCAAACTCTCATAATTCAGTTGTAGTTGATTAACAGTAGAAATAATTTTATCGCTACCAAAAGAAGTAAAAAAAAAAAAAAAAGGGAAGCATGGCCACCTGGAAGGCTGGATCAAAGCCAGCTGATTATCTTTCTATTACTGCCTGAGAGACCCAGGGGAGGGCAGGAGCCGGCAGTAAGCAAGGAGACAAAGATTCATATGAGCCAGAGCCAGGCCAGGTGACCTAGGAGCCTGGCCACCCAGCAGTAGCCTGGAATAGGAAGGGTCTCAGCCCTATTTGCACTTCTATGGACAATCCCTCCTCCTCCCCCCCTCTCTCCCCAAGCCAGCCAATTCTCCCCAGCTTGAGCCTATGAACTGTGTGGTGTGCCCATTATTTTTCTGACTCTGTTCCCTGTAATCACAGCTAAACTTGGCTGTCTTCCCTCTTCACCCCCTTACTTCAGTTTGGTGTGGTTGGGTGAGGTATAGGGGATCACATGACTGGGTGGAGAGGTTCACCTTGAACTTCCTTGACTCTCCAAACACTGTTTTGGTAACTGAGGAGAAAGGTTAGGGTTAGGGTATCCTTTCTTTTCTTTCCTTTTCTTTTTGAACCCCTGCTTTAAGATTCCATTTGTGAAGACAGAAGAGAGTGAATTACAAATTTTGTTTTGCTGTTATTTTGGTAATGAATCCTAAGTATAAAAGGATTATTCAGAAGGCAGATTTAGATTAATTTTTGAGAAAAAAACACATCCACAAATCTATTGTGCAGCAAGACATAATTAAATGCTGTCGCCTCCCCCTTCTGCTTAGTTTCTCTTCGCAGTTTTAGTTAGCCATGGTCAACCACAGTCTAAAATACAGAATGGAAAATTCCAGAAGTAAACAATTCATAAGTTTTAAATGGTGCACCATTCTGAGCAGCGTGATGGACTCTCACGCCAGCCTGCTTCCTCTCACCTGGGACATGAATCATCCCTTTGTCCATGCTGCACAAACCCCCTGCCCCATGTCACTCAGTAGCTCCCTGGGTCCTCAGATCAATCATACTGCAGTGCAGTGCTTGAGTGCAATTAACCCTTATTTTACCTCATAAGGGCTCCAAAACCATTCACATTTTTACTGCAATGTATCCTATGGTTGTATTGTGGTATTATTATGTATTTTTGTTAACATTTTCCTGTGCCTAATTTGTAAATTAAACTTTATGATAGTTATGTCTGAATAAGAAAAACAGCATGTACAGGGTTCGGTACTATCCTGTTTGCAGGCATCCACTGGAGGTCCTGGAATGTATGTCCTGAAGACAAGGGGAGCAACGGTAATGCAGCTGTTTGATTTGCAATTGATTGATTTGATCTGCAATTGATCGATCTAATATATTATAAGGCAGAGTTGCGAGATTTTATATATATATATATATATATATATATATATATATATATATATATATATATATAATTTTATTTTTCCCAGAGAGAGGAAGGGAGAGAGAGTGATTGAAAGATGAAATAGAATGATAGATTTTTCCTTAATCCAATTGATGGACAGACATAAACCCCACCTGCAGCCAGACATTCCTGAGCACTGAACCACCTATCAGCACCTGCCAAACACCCTAAGCCCCCGATTCCTAAGTCCCTAGGTCCCTAATCATTGGCCTTACACGAAACCACCAATCAGAGTGTGCTGAGTGTCCTAAGCCGCATTCCCTCTCTTTCCTCCCCTTAAAGGTGCTTGTACCCAGGCCCTCACTCTCTTCTGCTCTCTCTCTGGGAGCAGTCAGCAGTACTCTTCTCTTCAATAAAGCCTGTGTCCTGGCATCCCAGTCTCTGGCCCACTCTGTTTCATCTTTCAGTAATGGATAAGAAACACCAACGATGAAAGAGAATCATTGATCAGCTGCCTCCTGCACAATCCCTAACTGGGGATTGAGCCCGCAACATAGGCATGTGCTCTGACAGAGAATCAAACCATGACCTCCTGGTTCATAGGTCGATGCTCAACCATTTAGACATACCAGCCAAGCTTAAATATTTTTCACAAAGTAACAGTATATACAAATTTGAGTTATAGTAGTGGTGTGAAGATACAGCTGGTAGAAAATTTCAAATTTCTGGCCATGAGCGACCAGAGCAGTGTTGACCACTCACAGACATGGATGAAAGCTCCCTGAACAGCTCTGAGCACCTCACCTGACCTCAGGACCTGAAGGGGTCAAGGGGAGAATTTGATGAGGTTTTTTTTTTTTAGAAGGAGCTGTCATGGTGCTTCCAGATCCAAGCCCTGTGGAATTGGCTTCGGGGTGGGGTGGGAGGGATGGAGGTGGGAAATGCTTTCTTCTGTTGGTCAGGGTGTGAGGGAGGGCAGGCCTGTGCCTAACTCTCAGGAAGAGGGTAAATCAGGCGGTGGCCATTCTGGGATCAGCCTGCACTCTGCTTCCTAGGGCCAGACATGGGCCAAGCCAGAGAAAGAGCGGCAGGCCAGAGCCAGTGTGAATCCTCTCAAGAGGGGCTCCTGCCAGAGAGAGAAGGGGAACCATGAGGGTCCATGACAAGCCCTACCACTTGGGACCCCTGGTGTTACTCTCCTGACATAGGCCTGTACCTTTTCCTCAGCTGGCAAGTCCCACTCCACACCTGGGAAGCATGGCGGATCCCATGACCACCTCTCTCTCACCAGTCCCAGGTGCATGCCCTGCAGGGGCTGCTGGGAGCTGGAGGTGGGGAGAGGAGAAAGCTACTGTCCTGCTGGCTGAGGCTTGGTTTGATGTTAAGTCAAGTTCAGGTCATGATGAAAATCATAGACAGCACCTTCTAATTCCCTAACTCAGGTCATATTCATGACTTACATAAAAGATGGGTTGCAGCCCGCACTAAGGTTGCTTATTGCCCGGGCTCATTCTCATTGGCCAGTGTGTACACCTGTTTGCTAGGGAGCAAAGCAGTCATGGGCCTGCTGGGATTTTCATCCTGACACAGGTAGGGATGATAATAGGACAGAAAAAAGAAAACATTCAAAATATTGAATAAAATGTGAGACCTAGAGTTTTAAACTGATTTCCTGTGGTTGCTCCCACAAAATCATTTAAAAACTTGTTTACAGGCTCTTCAATACATATTACTGGTCTCATCATTTTTTGGCTGGGAACTCAATAAAAAAAAGTCTAGTTAAAAATATTCTGCAGTCAGGTAGGAACAAAAGACTATCAGAGATGGGACTAATTCAAAAGTCAATAATCATTTAAAACAGAGTTTTTCAAATTACCAATTATGACCCATTAATTAGTTATAAAATCAACCTACTGGGTTATGAACCAGGGAATTATTTTTAAATGAAATGGAATTGATGGGATGAAATATTGATAGAAGAGAACAGAATGGAATGTAAATGCCAAAGCACATCACCCCTAGTAAGATTAAATATTGTTTCATGATTATCTTACTTATGTGTATGTGTGTGTATATATCCATGTGGGCTCGGTTAAGGATGTAAAATATATTTTCAGGGGTCCTCAAACTTTTTAAAAGTTTTTAAAACTTTTTAAAAGATCACAGTCCCTCAGAGAGCTGTAGGGCCGGACTATATGAACTACTAATTCCTACTGTAACACCTCGGCTGCGCTCACTGCCCAAAAAACCTGGCGGGCCGGATCAGACTCCTCTGCGGGCCGCATGTGGCCCGCGGGCCGTAGTTTGAAGACCCCTGTTTTAGACCATATCTCACAGTCAAAAAAACAACAACAAAAAACAGCATATACAAAATCCATAGAGAAAAACCAAGTCAGGAACCAAAGGTACCATGAGAAATAAAATACAGGAAGCGAAGAGAAGAGTGTCACAGAGAGAGCAGACAGCAGACAGATTCCAGATGTGTCTTCCCTCAGCTGCCCCCCTTCAGTTTTTTCTTTCCAGAGTGGAAGGTTCTCACACCCAGAGATCCTTACAGTCACCTTATACCTTTCACCTTTGTCAACAGAAGAAAGAAGGAAAAGAGAAAGAAAGGGTGGAGAAGGGGAATGAGGAAGAAGAAGGAAGGGAAGAAGAAAGAGAAGAATACATTAAAAGGAGAACAAATTAGTGAAGACACTCTTCCCACCCTCCTTTTAAAACAATCTCAACCCACACAGCCAGTGGCAGAGATGTGCCTATAGATACACATACACACATACACACACACACACACACACACACACACACCAAACAAACTACTTTGAGATAAAGAAATTCCAACTTACAATCAATACAATACACAATGCACTTTGCAGTGTTATCATATGAAACATATAAAAGGTTTTAATAGTAACAAAACTAATGTACTCTGTATAATGCTCTGGTAATTAACCTTGTAAATTTATTTTTGAACACCCATTTGATCTGACCAAGTGGGGAGATTTCACTACAGATAGCATCTTCCCAAGGTATGTTGACTGGAGAAGACAACATTATCCAGTGTGGACTGCACTCGGGGCTGCCACCTTGTGTTGACTTTAAACAGCAACTTTCCCAATGTGTTCTTCCTAAATGGTGCCCCCTGGAGTTAGGAAGTGCAGTGGTCCTGACTATGCATTCCTTCCTGGACACCTGCCATAATGCCCCCTACTGGCCAGGATGCTATCTGCAGCGCTCTCTACAGCCCTGTTCTCTATACTACAGTGTTTCCCCGAAAATAAGACCTAGTGCAACTTTGGGAGAAAAAATTAATATAAGACACTGTCTTATTTTCGGGGAAACAGGGTAGAAGCAACTGCACTGAGTACTTTGGGTCTTGACCACTACAGGGGTCACTGCTCAGACTTCATCTGCTTTCACCATGGACTTCTCCTTGGCTCATGGGGTATCCTGACTGCAGGTAGTGTGCATAGCCTTATAGTTACATTCCCCCTAGATATCTGGTGGGTCTAGTTCAGAAAGATCTCCTATTTTTACAATATGCTAACAGCAAAAGCCTCCCTCCACCTCTTCCCTCCCATCATCCTTCCCCTCTCCCCACCAACACACAAGATTATTCTTCAAGGGGCAGTTAAGCTTTCAGGGCAAAGACTTTCTCAACTCACCCAGATCTCATTGACCTTCTTCTCCTCTGTACGGAGATTTCTCTACCGCAACTGGGATTCTGCACTGCCCAATTAAATCCTTACTAAATCCACCTCGTGCTGCCACTGTAGTCCCAGGTGTTAGTGTTGTTCTTGACTCTTGGTTAGACCATGAACTTCTCAGTCTTTGGAACCCTTTGCAGCACCCAGCACCCTGCAATGCCTGAAAGTACAGGCCACAGGCAGAGCTACTTAAGAAGCTGGTTCTTTAAGCATCGCTCTCTTTATGTATGAAAAGTGACTTCTGGACCAATGCATCCCTTTTGGGGAACTTATGAATGGTTGGATTTGACCTAAAGACAAGACACACAAAAATAAAAATAACTTATATGCCAGGCACAATATAGTGCTTTACACACATCATTTTTCTTGATCACAGTCCTATTTGGTAGATATTTTAACCACAAATGATTGAACAAAAAAATGGAAAAATAAAAGATTAATTTATCCAAAATCATACAGCTAGCAAATGGCAAAGCCTGGAACCCAAGTCTATATTCTCTTTATAAGAATAGTGTCGCTCTGCCGAAGCTGGTTTGGTTCAGTGGATAGAGCATCGGCCTGAGGACTGAAGGGTCCCAGGTTCGATTCTGGTCAAGGGCATGTACCTTGGTTGTGGGCACATCCCCAGAAGAGGGGGTGCAAGAGAAAGCTGATCAATGTTTCTCTCTCATCAATGTTTCTAACTCTCTATCTCTCTCTTCCTCTCTGTAAAACTTCAATTAATATATATATATATATATATATATATATATATATATATATATATATATATAGAATGGTATCTCTCATGTAAAGTAATACTGCTTCAAATTTCAAAAAAAAATCAGTAGATGGAAAAATGTTTCACATCAGCCAGGGAGTCATTCTGAGCCCCAGAGACCTCAGGCCTTTCTCCCCAGCGACTGGGAGCTCGTTACCCAGGAGCCAGCAGGACTCCAGGCTGAGGCTCCCAGACTCACACTGGGCATTGGCCTTGCACAAGAAAATCACCTGCAGTCATGCAGATGAGATGGAAGCTGCAGAAAAAGAGAAGCAGCAAGTGAGTCGTATAATCTGTGTAAAATTACAAAGAAAATCAAGATCCAGAAAGATTGGAGTCAAGAAATGATCCTGCTCTTATTACCTTACCTGCTGAAGCATTATACACATGATCTTTATGGTCTGTACTGGCCCTTGGTCATACTGTCATTTACTACTGTCTAAAAGTTTTATAGATGTAGGATTTGTTTGCCCACCTAAATGAAAAATCCCTAGAAGTTTGGGCAAGATAATACATTCTGTAGCATTTCCCAGAAGGCTGGATGCATTTCACACAAGTTTAAAACACCTTTTAATCTTTCAGGACACAGTGTCCCAGCACCATGCGGAAAAAAGAAAAAAAATGAATGTAATATTGCTGCTGCCATCCGGAGTCTTATAACTTGGTGGATATTGTCATTAAAAACTGACTGATGGAATTTTAGTGTCAACAAATCCCATTTTTGAGAACTCATGAAGAATTAGATAAGCTTTACAAAGATTAGAAACAGACCAACATAATGCATGTTTTTAAAAAGGCAGAAAGATCAAAAGTCAGAAAGTTAGAGATTAGTAATAACACCAAGTTTGCCTATGACCAAACAAATCATGAGAAACAAATCATGAGAGAATTAATTGGGGAAAAGATCATTAAGTGTTGAATAATAACCAATGTGGCTTTCAAAGGAATACATCTTGTCCAGACAAACCAGTTTATTTCCATCCAAAAGAGAAAGATGTAGAAATTGTGAGGCAATAAATATATTATAACTTGACTACAGCAAGGTTGTTGATCCTTTCCAGTGTGATATGCTCATAAATATGCAAATAAAATATAGCCTAAGTAACTCAGCTAGATGGTGGGTGCACTAAGAGGAAACCACAAAATAAGCTTTAGCTGGAAGTTTTGCTTTTTTTTTTTTTTTGCCCTGAAGTATCCCCAATTTCCATTTATGACATGCTGATAGGAGCAAGGCTGGTCTTATTAAATCATGGATAGGCCCAAAGTGCAATGCAGGCCTAGAATTCTCTTTAGCTCTACAGATCACAGATGAAATAGTTGAAAATCAGAACAGGTTGGATTTTAATTGAGAAGGTTTGTAAGGAAAACAATTTCTGATCTCTCTCTCCCTTAGTTTTGTTTATTGCTTTGAAAAAGAGAGATATATATCGATTTGTTGTTTCACTTATTTATGCATTCCTTGGTTGCTTCTTGCATGTGCTCTGACCTAAACGAACCCACAACATTAGCACATCAAGAGGATGCTCTAACCCAGGGGACAGCAAACCGCGGCTCTTTAGCCCCTTGAGTGTGGCTCTTCCACAAAATACCACGTTTTTAGCAAAGGCCAGCTTTAGGAGTACGCTAATTAAGTTAATAACAATGTACCTACCTATATAAGTTAAAAAATTTTGGCTCTCAAAAGAAATTTCAATGGCTGTATTATTGATATTTGGCTCTGTTAACTAATGCTCTAACTGCTCTAACCAACTGAGCTATCCAGCCAGGGCTGATCTTTCTCTCTTGACTTTACTCCTGGAGCCAAGTGTGAAGGAAGCCTTTTCTTGAAGCCAGAGGCTCTGATGTGAAAGAGGGGTTACCTGGCTTCGGGTTGTGAGCTGGTCCACTGAGACCTCGGTTTTCTCGTCTGTCCAATGGGGTAACAGCTTGCCTGCTGTGCAAGCATTATCTTATGTGGATTAGCTAATTAATGATCATTTAGGGTCTTAAAATGCAGTGTTGCATGCATACTAAGTATTATTATATTTCATGTGAAGGGCAGAGATCTTGATTTGAAAAGAAAATGGGAGGAAAAATTACAGGAGACAGAATGAGAAAACACAGGAGAGAAGCTATTACCCAGTTTGGGGAGTACAACTGCAAGGGCTTGAGCATCATAAAACATCTGTGCTATTTCCACTCACCTCTGCTCCTCTAGTCAGCATGAGGGAGAAAGCAGTCTGCTATCTATAGGTAAAGAATCAGAGAAAGCAATAAAGTGAGTGTTTGACCTTGACAAGGTTGAGAAAACCTCTCAAATGTCATACCATTTTGGAAGTCCTAAATGGAGAAATTACTTAAGCTACCTGGGGGATTGTAGTTATTAACAAACCAACGTAAACAAGACTCCAGAATCGAGCTACTAAGGATTCTTTGGACACATGGCAGACTGCTTCAAATTGACAATTTCCTGGACTGCTCTTGAAACTCAGTTTGTTGACTCTCGGTTCATCCCAAATTAATGGAGTTGCCTGTTCAACAGCTACAACTGCCCTTTTGGATTGGTCTCAAGGGTCCTTCCTAGGGTATAAGGAAGGCCAGAGGACAAATTCTAGATGTGCTAGTACTGTGGAGTGAAGTCAATTAAATAAAAGGCATTGGTCTCAGAGGAGGGTAGAGGCCCTAGGACTAAGTCTTCTCTTATTGGTGGAGCTCCAGTTAATCCCCAAAAAGGTCAAAGAAATTGGGGGTCGGAGTTGTTTCAGAAGTCTGTGCCACAAACCAAAAGAAAGAGGATTTGCCCATTTCTCTCCTTTCTGGTTCTAGCTCTTTCCCATCTGAAGGATCCCTCTAATAAATGAAAAGATCCTTGTCAAATAGATGATTCTGTTATTAACCAGAAAAGTGTGTCTTCTGGGTTTCTGGCATATCAAGAGGACTGTCATCCTCTCTATAGTGTCCCAGGGCCATTTAGTTGTGCTCATCAGCTCTATGAGGGAAGGACGAGGAAGGCAATGCCCTAAATTTGGCCAAGTGGCCCAGGAGCAGCCCAATGATAACTGTGAAATCCTGGGTGGAGTCTTCTTGGTGCAGCCTTTCTAGCTTACTCAAGGGCATTGGTGCTGGTGGTGAATATAAAATGGCACAATCCAGGCCTTAAATCTCCTATTTGAAGACTCGCTGGACTTCCCCCCTGATTGCATAGCTCTGGAGACTTGTGAAGTACAGAATTAACTTTCTGTCCTTGGAACTCAATTGTCACTATGATAATGCAGTACAAATGAGCACATGACCAGGACTCAACAGAAATCAGGGCAGACAAAAATGAGACAGGCAGGATTCTAGACTACATTTTTTTGGAAACTTGACCTTGTCTAGGATAGTTTTATAAATTATAGGTATGGGTACTTTTGTTTAGAAATAAACATATGTTTTCTTATGTTAGTAGGAACAGAAAGAAGAAAAAAACACAGTCAAGATGTAGGAGGTAGAAGTGAATGTGGGTGGAAACACTGTGCATCTAAAGTCAGCAGCACTTCCTGGGAATCCCCATCTCTTTCCAGTTCCAACCAGCTAGCTAAAGGAGCCAAAAATAACAAATATGAAAAAAAAAGGATCTTATTTACATTTTTTAGAATGTGGACATCCCCCGCCAACTCTGGAGCTCCTCCAAGGAAGAGACCATTTAAAAAAATCTTTTTTTTAAGCCTTTAGCACAATGCCTGGCATATAGTAGGTCTTCAACAGACTTTTGTGAATAAGCAAATGATTAAAGAGTAAATTAGGAACTTCTCAGAAATGTAGTGTAGTTACCCAATATTTGCTTAAAAATTCAAAGGATCATGTCCTAATTTTATAAATGCAACTTGAACAACTGTACTTTTTTTTTCTAAATATTTTATTGATTTTTTACAGAGAGGAAGGGAGAGGAAGAGAGAATTAGAAACATCAATGAGAGAGAAATATTGATCAGCTGCCTCCTGTACTCTTCCCCCCCCCCCCCCCCCACCACTGGGGATGTGCGCTCAGCCAAGGTACATACCCTTGACCGGAATCGAACCTGGAACCCATCAGTCCCCAGGCCAACACTCTATCCACTGAGCCAAGCCAGTTAGGGTGAACAACTGCACTTTTAACAAAATGTAATCTATGATAGATCCTTGAAAGCCCTCCTTAAGTAAATGTCTGCAGGCTCCCTCGGCCTGTGAGACTGCAGTGTGGAGCTAGCAATGGCTGCTCCTCTCTCCCCCTACGCATGTCAGCTGCTCCAGAAATCAGATCTGAGCAGCTGCCTAGGCAGTCCCTGAACATAATTCCTGTTGGTTTAGGATTTAGGCTTACAGGATTAGAATAACGATCATAAACCTTGGCCATTATAAAATCCTAAAATCATTATTAATTTTAAAAGGAGTATAAAACCTTGGGCAAAACTAATAACAAATGTATGCCTACTCTAAAACCAAGATGAAGCCTAAATCCTGTCTAATTTGGAGAGCCAGGGCTGGAGCGGATTATGGAGAAGGCTGTGGATCTTCCCTCCCGCAGTTCTCAATATGAAGAGGACATAGTGAGCCACTACTTTTGTCCAAAGCCAGGGACTGACAGGGATCACCCTGCAGTTCTCTAGTCTGCAGTTTGCACACGAAGGGTTGAAAAGACTAGAATCAGCACTCCCAGGCTGAAGAGTATATTGGCAAAAAAAAAAAAAAAAAAAAAAAGGGAGCTAGGACCAAGGACAGCAGCCAGGGAAGGGAGGGCTCTGCCATAGTCCTCAGTCATGGGTCTTGCAATTGCTGCCTGCCTTCCATCAGTGTGAAACACACACACACACACACACACACACACACACACACACACACAAAAAAAAAAAAAAAAAAAAAAAAAAGCATTGGCATCCTGAGGAGGGGCTCCTGATCAAATAGAAAACCTTGTTTCCAACAGCATGTTGCACGAATTGAATTTGCCCATGCAAACAAGTCTGCTGCAAAGACGCAGGGCAAGATGCAGAAATGAAGGGGCGGCGAGGCCCGTCTCAGCTAGGGGTGTGTGATTTACAGCCCAAGTTCAAAGTGATGATAATACCATGTTTTTACTTTTAAAATTGTTTTATCCTATTTTTTCCAGCCCGTAAGGAATGCACCTTGGTGTCAACAGAACCCCTTTGTCTTTGTAAGCTATTTTGAAGCCAAATATCAGTAAATTACTTCCCAAACCACCACACAACTAGATCACGCTGAGAAAATGGGCTTTGCAGGAATGCAGTAAATTGTTTCTGTCACAGAGGAAAATACAAGCAGTGGAAATCGTTATGGATGAGTCATTATGGGAAGGGGCCAAAAAAATTAACCTTCCTCCGTTGCCTTTGTCTTTGTGCAGGCAAAGCAGGGTGTTACGTGTATCTGTATGTGTTTATTTGAATCCACCTGCCACGCTTAGGCGTTTGGGGCCAGGATGGGTTGCGGAGATAGGCAAGGCCAGGCCCTTCATGGACGTGTGTGTGCAGGAGGGAGCAGGACAAAAGGCCAGCTTTCCAGCAGAATATTGCTGAGAAGGTCTTTAACAGGATTCAAGGACGAGGGGCTGTGGGTTAGTGAAGGGAGAGAATTTTCATTTGAAAACCTTTATTTAGCCCAGCAGCATGGCTCAGTGGATGAGCATTGACCTATGAACCAGAAGGTCATGTTTCGATTCCCAGTCAGGACCTACGCCCGGGTTGCAGGCTTGATCCCAATTGTAGGGCATGCAGGAGGCAACTGATCAATGATTCTCTCTCATCGTTGATGTTTCCATCTCTCTCCTTATTTTCCTCTCTAAAATCACATAGATATAGATATAGCTATAGATATATCATATATCTATCTAGATATCTAGATATATAGATATATAGATATATAGATATATAGATATATAAATATATAGATATATAGATATATAGATATATAGATATATAGATATATATAGATATATAACCTTTATTTAGTGTTATAGACTGAAGGTGTAACCAATTACCCCCTCCTCTGCAATTCATGTGCTAAAACCTAATCACCCATGTGATGATATTGGAGATGGGGCCTTCGGGAGGTAACTAGGTCACACCATTGG
Organism: Pipistrellus hanaki; assembly: GCF_964339955.1. Taxonomy (NCBI): domain Eukaryota; kingdom Metazoa; phylum Chordata; class Mammalia; order Chiroptera; family Vespertilionidae; genus Pipistrellus; species Pipistrellus hanaki. Next base: position 14,808,551 of record NC_140521.1, on the reverse strand, counting down.
GTTGGGAATGGGATCAGCGCCCTTATAAAAGACCCCAGAGAGCTTTTTCCCTCAGCCTTCCCACCACAGGACAGCTCAGCACCTGTGAGCCAGGAATCTGCCCGCACTTGCTCTTGGACTTTCGCCTCCAGATTGTGAGAAATAATTTTGTCTCCAAGCCATGCAGCCTGTGGTATTGTTATTGAAGCTCAAATGGACTAAAACACGAAGATGTAAGAAACAGTACCAGGCACAGGAGGAAATGCTTTACACACATCGCCTCTTCTGCTTCTCCCGACAATTGCATTTGGATGTTGCTGTCATTACCCCGTTTACAGCGGAGCAGTGGAGCTTTAGAGAGTGGGGTGCCTTGTGAAGCCCCCAGCAGGGACATGGCTGGACTGGGGTGCATACCGAGGTGTCTGACAGCAAGCCGTGCTTTCCAGAGAGCTTTGGGTAAAGAGGGTGTGGTGTGAGGCCCACCGTGGACAAAGCCAGCCCTCAGAGTCAGTATACTCCTAAAACAATTGAGAAAATTACCCTCATCCTCCAGGTTTGAACAAATCATTTCATAGTTGCTCGGTGAATCCTCACCCAGCATGCTCCTCACCCATCACCTCATCACTAAACACAGATCCATTGAGTTCCCGCCGGCCCTCTGAAACCACCTCACTCCAGCTCTCCTCCCTTTGTGCCGTATAGAATCCATTTCCAATCACTCCATAATGATGCTTCCTGCCCCTTCTATGCAAACAATGATGCAGAAAAGTGCTCCATTAAAGTGTTAAACGTGCCCTAATGTGTGGTAATTGATTTCACGTATGGAGTCAGGGACAATGGATTTGACACAGGTGCTGTCTGACTTGGAAAAAGCTGGTTCTCTGTGCGATGCTGACTGTCCAGGGGACTTGGCCAAGGAGCCTGACACGATAGGACTCATAAGGTCCTCTTAGTTTCTGTCAGGGACCATATCATCTCCAACCCGGCAAGTCAAATTGATTTACAAGTAATATGAATTTGAGGGCTCTGTCCTGCCACATGGATCATAAGCTACCTCTGAGGTCTGCCAGGCTAGGGAGACACCCTGAGGCAGGTGCAGGTCAACATGGGTGCCCTGGGAAGGCCCGCAGACAAAGGAAGAGAGCAAAAAGCATGCACATGGAGAGGCTAGGATGGCACAGGGAAGGCTATGTTTAATGCTTGCTGGTTGCACCCGCATCTGGACCCCAGAGGCAACAAGAAACACATGTGTGCATGTTGCTGTTTAGTTCACAAAGAATTTTCACACACACGATCACATTTTCTCATCAACCTTGCAAGGTTGAGATTCTTAGCAACATAGAGTGAAAACTAGATTACTCATTCTCTCCTTGGGCTACACGGTGTCTGGGAAGCTTTTAAAGAACAGCTGGTACCCAAGGCCCCTCCTCCCCATGCCCAACCAGATCCATTTTCAATTGATCAGAGATGGGACTCAGGTGCCAGTATTTTATTTTATTTTATTTTTTTGGTGTAAATATAACAATAAAACTATTAATGGATACTTATGTTCGAATTTTATGATTTTCATGTGTCACATATATTTTCTTTTGATTGTTTTTCAAACATTTAAAAATGTATAAACATCCCTAGCCAGTTTTGCCCAGTGGTTAGAGCACCAGCCTTCAGACCAAACCATCTGGGTTCAGTTCCGGTCAAGGGCACGCACCTTGGTTGCAGGCTCCTCCCTGACCCCGCCTCTGGTCAGGGCTCATGCAGGAGGCAACCAATTGATTTTTCTCTCTCACATAGATGTTTCTTTGTCTTTCCCTCTCTCTTCCACCCTCGCTAAAATTCAATGGAAAAATATCCCTGGGTGAGAATTAACAAAACAACAACAAAAATAAAAATGTAGAAACATTCTTAGCTATACTGTATTAAGACAGACAGAGGCTGGATTTGGCCCATGGGCCGTAGTTGGCTAAACCATGTCCGTGTTCAATTTGCCAAAATCTCTTCCTGCCCCCATACCTCCTGCCTCACATGCTCCACACTCGCACTTAGTTTTAAACCTCGTCTACAGCCTCCCTGTAGGACCACCTGCCCCAAGTATCTAACATGCTGATGTTGCTCACTTTACTTTCTTTCTTTCCCACTTGTTAGGTATAGCTTCCCAGATGGTTCTCATTTTTTTTGACAAATAAAAATGTAGACATTTAAAGTGTACAATGTGATGTAATATAGTTTACACTGTGAGATGATTATGGCAATCAGGCTAATTAATGTATCTATCACTTCACATAGTTTCCGTGTGTGTGTGTGTGTGGTAAGAACACTTGAGATCTATCCTCTTAGCAAACTTTGAATCACAATATTATTATTAGCTATTGCCATGATGCTATATATTAGGTCCCCAAAACCGATTCATCTTATAACTGAAAGTGTGTACCCTTTGATCAATACTTTCCCTCCCTTCACCACTCAGCGTTTAGGAACCAATATAGTTTAAAAAGTACCCCCAGCCTAAACCAGTTTGGCTCAGTGGATAGAGCATTGGCCTGTGGACTGAAAGGTCAAGACCATGTACCTGTGGACTGAAAGGTCAAGGGCATGTACCCTACTGGGGATGTGCAAGAGGCAAGTTATTGATGTTTCTAACTCTCTATCCCTCTCCCTTCCTCTCTGTAAAAAAAATCAATAAAAAAATATATTTTTTAAAAAACGTCCCCCCAAATGATTCTGACCTATAACCAGGTTGAGAGTCATTGCATTAGCCAAACATTTGTTCATGTACTGATCGAAGCAAAATGTGTTAGATCTGGAGAGGGGCCACGAATTTAAATAAATAAATTTAGGAGACAGGAGAGGAAAGACTAAAGACTCAAGGACAATTGACTCTGATCTGGTCCGACAGACATCCTAATGCCCAGTGCAAGGTGAGTGCACCCCACATTCCTACCAGCAGGGTGCTTTCTCAGCTGACATGCCAGCGTGTCAGAGCCATGCTTCCAGGCCATGGGATTTGAAAGAGAAAGAAGAGAGATGTCCTCTCAGATGTAGGATGTTCTTGATCCACAGTGAGCTCAAAAGAGGCCTGAGGAAAAACCCTTTCTCTGTCCTTGCTTTATACTCCACAGATTTACTTAAAACAATTTTTAGAAATGTCCTCAGCTCCTGGGGGACTAATTTAGCAGCACACAGCCTCCTCTAATGAACTATGAATTGTCCTGATATACTAATCTCCAGGCAAGGAAAATGCTCTTTGCAGCCCGAGTTTCCAAGGGAGCTTGGGAGAATTCCTACATAATTTGATGCATTAGCAATACAACAATAATAATAAAATATAATAATAATAATAATAATAATAATAATAGGAATAAAATCTACCATTTGTTGAGCCTCTATGCCTGACTAAAGCTCATTGTGCAAATGAGGATGTGGGTCTCACAGAGGATGAGTGTCATGCTTGGTGTCACAGCCTAACAGGCATCAGACCCAAGCGGGAACTGGACATGCCTGGCTCAACCTCCCCCCTCCCCAACTGGAGCTTATGGGTACAGATGCACAGCACAAAATGCAGGTTTGCTACCTGCCACTGGGAGGAGAAAATAATTATAATAATAATTACTCTTTTCTGAGCAATTCTTTAAGCCTGGTACTCTACTTAGCCATTTGAATATATTCTCTTGTTTAATGCTCTCAAAACCCTGAGAGGCAAATTTTTGATCCTCAATTTGCTCATGAACCATTCCAGGCTCAAAGATGATATGAGTGAGTGCACAGCGGGAAGGAGCAAGGCACTGAGGGAGCCCTTGCTGACCTGGGCACTGGCACCTGCCTTCTTCACCCCATGCCCTGTGTGATATGTGCACCAGCAGGTCCAGAAGCCATCTCGTTGCCACTCAAGACTATCCCTGCTCAGTGTCCCCTTCACCCAGAGAGGGAGGGCTCTCTCCCCAGCTGGTGAGGACCATGAGAACCTCAAGTTCTGGAGGAGAGAGGACCTGTCTTTCCAGTTCAGGGCTATCCTAGGGCCAGGGTTCTCTGGGCATGAGGCCACTGCAGGGGACCTGGTAATAGGCTGGGTGACAGGGTGGGGCTCAGAGCAGGGCTTGACAACCAAGCCCACTGGCGCTCAAGTCCTGACTGTGCCATGTGAACCAGGTGAGTCATGTTGCCTCAGTTTCCTCATCTATAAAAGCCAGTGATTCCAACAGCAGCTTCTCAGGGGTAGGGGAAGGATTATAAGAAATAATGTATGCAAACACATAAGTGCTTAGCCTGGTGCCTGATTGCTTGATTAATGGAAGCTATTATAACTCTTAATGGCTAAGGGAACTAGGGCACTGACCCCATATTTTACCTCTATTTTCAGGACTGGAAAAAACTCCATCACAGTTTGCCCATCAATAATAGTCAATTCCACTCCCTAGAGGCCCTAAGTGTACCTGGACTTAAAGCAGTTCTGAGGCACAGAAGTGGGTATGGAGATGAGCTAAGACAGGTGGCCCTCTGGGGCATGTGCAGTGCCGCCCTGCACTGCCTCTACCTGTGGTGCAGGCTCATCAGCCTATAGGAGGTCAGTGGCCATGTACCCAGCTCCCTGTGATGCAGAGATCCTGCTACTCTCTCCACCAAGCAGCACATACACTCATGTGCACACACATACAGGCACACACTTATACATAGACAGATATACACATGCACACCACACACACATATGCACGACCACATGGATGCCCATGTGCATTCACAGTCACACATGCACAGGTGCACATAATCGCATCTACAACTCAACTGTGCACACACCAACCCTGGGCACATTATGCACATATGTGTCCAATACACACACACACACACACACACACACACACACGCACGCACACGCAGCCCCACACCCTGCGCCCACAGTAGTCAGTGTTCTCTACTGTGTTTATCGGCACGAGCTTCCCAGGGCTGTGGAGGCCGTGATCCTCAGAGGCAGGAGCCCCTCCGGCTGCTGGAGAAATCTGCCTTTCCTTCAGCCTCTTTCTGACAGTCCCTTCTGTCACGGCGCGATTATGCTCTTTCTGTCAGGGACGCTGAGTGATTGTGGCAAGAAAATTGCCTTCAGCGATCAGGATTTAAGAAACACTTTTCCTGAAAATAGTGCTCAAATTAATTAACTTGCAGGAAAGGGTTGCTGGGGTTTTTTGGCCTGGATTTAATTTATTTTTCCCAACGAGTTTTTTGTTGTGTGATCAATGCGGAGGAGAGCATCACCTCTGTGAGCATCACCTGAGTCCAGAGGCCCGCCTGTGAGCCCACAGGAGGCTGCACAGGGGAAGCCCCACGGAAGGCAGAGGCGGCCAGAGCTCCCTGGACGAGAACTGTGCTCACGTGGGGAGCAGGACATCCTTGCAGATGGGTGGGGGTTGATGTAGAAACACCCAGAGAATATGATAGGGGTAGTGCGCAGACACACCATGGCCTGGAGTCCAGACCTGTCTCACACTGACTGGGTCATTTCACTTCATTTCTCTAAGCAGCTGCTCCTTCTTTAAACAGCGGGACAGCCATTTAGCTTGGTCTACACTGCAGTGTTTCCCAAACTTCTCTCATGATGAGAATCACCTGGTGGAGTTGTTAAAACACAGATTCCTGAATCCCAACTAAGAAGTGCTAAACTAGAATTTTTGAGAACATATAGGTAAAATTGCATACCTAACTTAGTGCTCTGTATATAACATCTGTCTTAGAGCACTAGTTAAGTATACAATTTTACCTATATGTTCCCAAAAATTCTAGTTTAGCACTTCTTAGTTGGGATTCAGGATTCTGTATTTTAACAACTCCACCAGGTGATTCTCATCATGAGAGAAGTTTGGGAAACACTGGTCTACAGTCAGGCTAATTATCATGAGGATCAGGTGAGACCTCTCCAGGCAGCAGCAGCATTTTGTGTTCAGCTCTGTGAATGCAGCACCCAGCAGAAGGGTGGCTTGGACAGCAGGGCAGAGGTCACCAGATTTGTTGTCAGGAAGATCTAAAAGCAGGGCCTCTGTCACTTGCTGTGTAACCTTGGATCAGTACATTAACCTCTCTGAGCCCTTGTTTCCTCATTGCAAAATGAGATGAGCACCAATTCACATCGGCTGCAGGACAACCCTGGCTGAACCCAACCCTAGACCTGCATTCAGCTATTACTACAACCACTAAAATATGCATTGCCTTATTCTCCTGACATGATTGGCTGTGTACATAGTCAACACCCAGCGTAGGAGACCTGGGGAAGCAAGTGCAGAGAAGAGAGAACCCAATCGTACTGTGACATGGAGAAATGACCATATTCAAAACGTGGAGGAGCAGTTAACAACCACGAGAACAGAGCATCAGGCCTGGGCTTCTGTCTTCTTGCCTCCCATTCGATGCCCTGCACTGAACTTTGACACGGCAAGGACTCAAATGCTTGTGTGATAGCAAGGAGGACTGACAACCTTTCCTTACGCTCCCCTCATGAAAAACAACAGTCTGTAGTCATTTCAGCAGCAACTGCAGCATGTAGTCCATGAATAACCTGCTGTCGAACCACCTGAGCAGCTTGTCTAGCATGCAGCTTCTTGGACCCGTTGGTAGACACACCAAATCTAGCAAGGAGGTCCAAAAATATGCATTTTAATGAGCCACCAAGGGGGCCTTATGTTCTTTAAAGTTTGGGAACCACTGACTTAGACAAACGATTATTTGTCCAGTGGAACCCGTCAGCCCCCTCTGAAAACCCTTCGTGAATTGATTAAGCCATGTAGTGAGGTATCTCTCAAAAAGCACTCTACAGTGTCTGTCCTCTGATGGATTGAAAATTGAGTGTGGAAGGTTCAAACAAATTCACCTTGTGGGTAAATTTTACTTGTGACTGTTACTTGCTTTATTAAGATTATCTGTGTGCAAGTTTGAAATGATGATCCCAGAATGTTCTTATTGTCTCCCAGACTCATCTTCCTACCTAACTGGATGGCACATGGGCTCGAGGGATATCCAGTCACCATTGGTGTTGAATTTCCCTGGTCTTGTGATGGTATACTGGCTCCATCACTCGCTGCCATTTTCTTGATAAAACTATTATTATGGGAAGGATCACATGAGAGAGGGAAATGAGATGGGATGAGATGAATGAAAAAGAGAAAAGAGAAGGGATGACAGGAAGGCAAGGACAGAGACAAGGAAGGGGAGTGAATGGAAGGGAGATGAGAGGAGGGAGGGGATGGAGAGGGAAGGAGAGAGAAAGAGAAGAGAGCTGATTCTCTAGCCAGAATAGACCCCTGTTGCCTGGCAGATTCTGCATCAGCAAATTCTAATGGAACATGGAACTGGGATTAAAGGACTGGCCTGGAGGAACAAAAGGAAGAAATAAAGAAAGGCGACCAATAGACAAAAAGAGCAAAGCGAAATAAGGGCTGGCAAGAGTAAAAGCAGAAATGTAAAGTACAAACACTCCAGAGAAGTGAGGTGTTTTTGTGTGTGTGTGTGTGTTTTTTTTTAATTTTTCATATATTTCATTTTGCTGCATTTAATAACACAGGAATATACACGTTTAAAGGATGAAATAAAATGTACAGAACCATAGTCACACTCAACAAAAACGAGAACACAAATGTAATAAAGGCTGTGGCCCCAGTGCTCTCCCCCTGCATAGGATTATAGCACCTCCCTTCCTGTTCCTCCAGTCATGACCAAGTTCAAAGCAAGAAGCTCTCTTCTAGCTCCCGATAAAATCAGTGAGCAAGCCTTGGCCAGCGTGGTTCAGGTATGTCAGCCTGTACACCAAGCATGTCAAACTCACGGCCCCGAAGGCACAGCCAATATAATGGTAAGAAACGTTTTAATAAAAAATGTCATAACTTAATTTTTACAATATCCTGTTATACATAACCTTCTACATACATAAAAAGCCAGCGACCATAATGACCAGAGACCAGAGACCAGAACACCACGCCCCTTGCCCGGGCTGGCCTGCCCCCCAAGGGAGCAGTTAGGGGCGCCCTAGGCAATGGGAGAGGGTGCGAGTTTGATGGGGGAAAGTCAGAGGAATAAGGGGAAAGGCCTTAAGGGTATGGGGGTTGGGGTGGTCGGCCCGGAGTAGGTGTGGAGTGTGCTGGGGAAGGAACAGGAGGATCCGATTGGAAAAGGCTCAGCACAGTACCTTCCTCATCGCGAACCAGGACGGGTCCAGCCGGGGACTGAATGGGCGGCTGCTTCATGAAGGCGCTTGGGACCGACATGCTCTTGGCAGCGGTAAAGACTGAACACTTGTGGGCTTCTATACAGACACTCCCGAAACTCCGCTGATTCCAAAGAGTAAACAGCTGTCAGCGCCAAAACAAAAAATTCTCTCCAACTAGAGGCTCTGGACGCTGCAAGGCCACTGAAGGAAACACCACTTGAAGAACCGGAAGTGTGCAGCCAGAGGATTAAGGGGTTGTGGGAGACACCTGGGTGCCTATGGCTAGAACATGAGCCTGCTATTGCGCATGTGCATAGTCAGCCCTACAGTCCTCAGCCTCCCAGTATTTGGACGTGACTTCTGGGGGAAAGTTATTTCAAGAGGTTTGCTGTTCCCTTGCTGCGAGGAAGATCACAATGAAAGGTTTCTGATCTTGGTTTGAAGCGAGGAAAATGGGATAGTGACAAATAAGAAACTTTGGAGACAGTGAAGGGCAGTTTGTCCAGACTGTTGAGAGCTACGGAATAGAGTGTAATTGGGATAGAAATCCTGCTAACAGCACCTGATGCCTGAAATCTGAGCAGTCTACTTTAGGTTTTCCAGTTCGAGTTTTTGGAGACCGCCTATTAAAACATTCCTGCTTGGAAAGTGTTTGTATAGAAGCCCATAAGTATTAAATACTTGCTATGTTTACCATGCTTAGCTCTCTGTAAGGAATATGGAATAATGTTAAATGCCTCATGTACTCAAGAAGCTTGACTTTTAAAATAAAAAATAAAGAAGAAATATAAATATTAAAAATAAAATAATAAGGAGCTTGAGTTTTAGGGGTGAAATCAAGCAGGCAGGCAGGCGAGTGGTTAGGAGCCAACGGTCCTGGATTTTGAGAGCAATGCCCATGAGATCAGGCCTAAATCAGCAGTCGGACATCCCCTGAAAGGTCGCGGATTGTAAGAGGATACAGGCTGGACTGAGGGACCCCTCTCCCCTCCCCCCTCCCTGCTCCCCACTCCCTCGCCTTGCCCCCTTCCCATGTGCATGAATTTCATGCCTGATGATTATAGTCGTATTGTATTCATTTCCCTTCCATGCCTTCCATGCAGGTGCACCATTTATCCCCACTAATACTAGCAGCAAATATTTTAGCAGCCGATGGCCATGTCATTAGTCTTGGACTGACTTGTTCATTGTGCACAACAGGAAACATTTCGCTTTTGGAGAACAAAAATAAGTTTATTTGCATTATGCTTACTAATTTGTGAAGTTATTCAGTGTCTGGTAAGTTAATGTTCAAGAAGAAATATTAATTTTTATTAAAATGTTCTATTATTTTATGTTAATGATGACCCATTTATTTCAGACCTTTGTATTCAGCATGTCTCTATCGAAATAAACCTATGTTTCCATGAAAATTTAAGCTTTATTTTTTTGTGTGACCCACATACACTTAAACCTTATTTGGCCCATGTTAGCCTTTGAGTTTGACATGCTTGCTGTACACTGAAAGGTTGTGGATTCAATTTCTGGTCAGGACACTTAGGTTGTGGGTTCTGTCCCAGTTTGGGGCACAACCAATTGATAGTTTCTCTCACATGGATGTTTCTCTCTTTCTTTCTTGTCTCTCAAATCAATAAGCATATGCATATCCTTGGGTGAGGATTAAAAAAAAAATAATAAAATAAATGCATGAAATACAGAAGGAAAAAGGAATAAAAATGTTCCAAAGAGGAAGGAAAAGGGCAAAGAAATAAAGCTAGTATGAGAGCGATGGAAATAACTTCATTCTCTCCTGCCAGTGCCCTTCAGAGAAGGAAGTTCTCTGACGTGGCCAACTCAAATCTCCTCTGTAATTCCTGCCAATTTCATGTTCCTCTGGACCAGCCCCGTAAGAGACTGTGACAATTTACTGATTCAAAATGCTACAACATAAGAGATAACAACTTAAATAGAGCCCAGCAGGCTCTGCTTCTGAGATCTTGGACGTGTATGAAAGCAGGGCCCCGCAGATGAACGGGCACAGGCGGGAAAGACATTCAAGGCGGATAAAATCTCTCCCCTTTGCCAACTCTGAAAACCATCTGGATTTCCTGTTTCCCTGCAAGGGACACGTTATCACTCTAAGTCTGTGAGTTCAGTCCTTGGGGAGGGGGATCAATGCAGTCCTCCCCTGGTAGCCACTAAAGGGACCTCCAGTGGCATCCTCAAGATGACCTGTTCTCAGGCTGTCCCCTCAACCATCTGTCGTGGGTCTGGTAACTGAGGAGTGAGGTGCATCTTACAATCAGCCACTCCTTGTGCTTTATTCTCTGTAGTGCTGATGCTCCTGCCTTATCATTACTGGCCTCACCTGATCCCCAACACCTGGCCCTGCTATTGTGCCCTGTTTCATGGCAGGGCCAGCTCACCTGTCTGCTCACGCTAAACTGACAGCAGGTGGACATGTGTTACCAGTTTACCTGGTACATCTCCTCAATCTTTTCCCCTCCCATTCCTGCTCTGCTGTACAACAGCTCCCACTTACTAGACTCTGCAATGGGCAACTCTTTTTTTTAATACGTTTTTATTGATTTCAAAGAGAGGAAGGGAGACAGAAACATCAATGATGAGAAAGAATCATTGATCACCTACCTCCTGCACACCCTCTACTGGGGATTGAGCCAAAACCCAGGCATGTTCCCTGACCTGAAACCAAACCGTGACCTCCTGGTTTATAGGTGGACCCTCAGTTATTGGGCCACACTGGTCTGGCAGCAATAGGCAACTCTTTACCTCTATGAAGCTCCAAGTAACCTGTACATGTCCAGATCCCACCCCTGAAGGTTTGTTGAGCACCTGAGTCCTGATGCTTGATATCCTCCCTAGTTCACCTGCTATTGGGCCTGCCTTTTGGTGAGCTGAGTCCTACTTGGCCACAATGCATCTTGGGAAGGTCAATGTAGGTCCACTGTGTCTTTGAGGAACTCCACAGATAAGTTGTTCAGATCCATGCGATGCCTGTGATCCAGTTCTGGCTGCTTCATCTTCTCTGGAATCCAGGGTGGGCATTCCATCCTTGAAGCTTATCCCTGGAACAACTCAGACCAAACTCTACCTTTTTCAAAGGTTTCCCATCCTTGAGACATCATAGAGAATAGTGGTCAAGAATGTAGGGTTTGGCCTGCATGGACCTGGAGAAAGATAAATATCATATGATGTCACTCATTTGTGGAGTATAATGAACAACATAAATGGGTGAATAAAAATAGAGCCAGAGGAAAAAATATATTTTAGAATATAATAGAAGTAATCCTGTTATTTGTAGATGCTTGATATTTCCTTTCAACTTTTGTGATATTATACCACACTGAGTAGCCAGATTATTATAATCTCTGAATGCATAATAATCTGGCCACTCAGCATAATATATTAGATGCCCAGTGTATGAATTTGTGCATGGGAGGGGTCTAGCCAGCCTAGTCAGGGGTAGGGGATGTGGGCAATAAACCAGCCTGCCTGCTGGTCGAACTCCTGGTGGAGGGGATAATTTGCATATTAGCCTTTTATTATATAGAATATACACTGAGTGGCCAGATTATTATGCATTGAGATCATAATAATCTGGCCACTCAGTGTATGTTAGTACAGTTTTGGTAATATTATTATATTTTAAATCTTTTTTTCTTGAAATAGTAATGTTTGTTGCATGTAACATTATGATATTTAAAATTGTTTTTCTTGAAATATTAATGTTTATTGCATGTAAAAGGCTAATTATTCTGAATCTACAATCTGATAATATATTTATTTTATATATTGTAATAAATAAATAAATAAATAGGAAAAAAGAATGTAGGCTTTAGCATCATGTGTCTGAGTTGAATGTTGACTCTATAACTGATTCTCCTGGAACCACAGGCAAATTAACTTCACCATTCTCAGCTCCCTATAAAATGGGGCTACAATCACTATGATTATGTGACATTGGCAGCACAGTGTGTGTTTGAGCACAAAGATACCTCTGAAGAAAAGCTGATGAATTGTATCTGCCTCTCTGAAACCCCCAGGGCTCCGTCATGGGTCTATGGAAGCTGTGTTACTGTATTGGACACAGAATTAGCTAATGCCAGGCTGAGAGCAAGACCTTTTACCTTGTGGAGAATCCTGCCCCTGCTTCCAGCCAGTCTCAGTGGCTTACCTGGGCTGGCTGGGCCAAGGCACATCAAGGAAGGATGTCACTGCTGCAGTAGGGAATCCCCTCCTCCCTTGCAGCTCCCAGTCCCCTTCACCTTCTCCAATGCTCAGGATTATAGGAGAACACCCAAAGAATGACTTTATCATGTGCCAAACTCAGACCCAAAATATTACCAAATGTGTTCAGGTTTGGTTTGTGCCATCCCTGAGAATTTCTAGTATTGTAACCACATTTACTATCCTTGATAATTTCAAAACTAACACAATGACACTGTATCTTAACTCAGAGAAGCTCCCAGGAGCCCGCCTGCAGCCTAACACTGCTTGCCCTGTGTGGGAGAATATGCCTTCCTTGACCAAGGCCTACCTCTTCTGCCTCTCAGTTGTGTAGATAGATGATCATGGGTCTTGTAATTGGCTACAGTGAGTCACAGTGGGACCCATAGGGGCCAAGTTAAACTGTAGGGGTGGAGTCACCTGTCACTAGGCAGGCAGTGGGTCTGTGGTGGCTCCTGAGCTACTTCTGAATGCTCAGAATCGCAGTGTTGAGTGATAGATTTCAACCGGCAAATCCAATTCCAAAAGATTCTAAAGTCACTTCCAAGTTCATCAGCAGACTACAATAATCAATTAATTGTGTTTATTTTGGTGGCTGGAGGGAGAGGGGAATGAGTTCATCAATAGCCCTTAGGGTCAGGGAGTCAGGCGCCAGCTTCTGAAATCTGAGATCACTGTGATATCCTGGAAAATGCAGAAGCTGCTGCAGCGATGCTCACCCGCTGAGTTGATTGCAAAATGGCCCCAATTCTTTCCCTTTCTTCATCCAGTGTCCTATGAAGTGGAGCTCATTTCCACTGCCTGAAATCTGTCGGCCTCCTGACTTGCCCACAGAAGGCGGTAAGCGCAGCGCTGTGCCAGTTCTGAGCCTGGGCCTGGAGGGCCATGCAGCCCCCTCCTGTGTGCTCTCTTAGCATCCTGTATCTTTCAGGGGAACAAGGACAAGCTAGTCTGCTGAAAACTGAGAGACCTCTTTGACCAAAGCCAGGACATCCCATCCAACACCATCCTGGACCAGCCATTCCCCAGCTTAGCTATCTTACACAGCATATTGTAGTAATAGATAATGGATTTTTTTAAAAATAGCAGTAGAGCCTAAACCAGTTTGGTTCAGTGGACAGAGTGTTGGCCCAGGTTCGATTCTGGTCAAGGGCATGTACCTTTGTTGTGGGCACATCCCGAGTAGATGGTGTGCAAGAGGTAGCTGATCGATGTTTCTAACTCTCTATCCCTCTCTTTTCCTCTCTAAAAAATCAATAAAATATGTGTGTGGTTTTTTTTAAAAGAAATTTGTTTTAAAAAAAAAAAAAGTAGCAGTAGAATCCTAGTTGGTTTGACTCAGTGGATAGAGCATTGGCTTGTGGATTGAAGGGTCCCATGTTTGATACCAGTCAAGGATACATTCCTGGGTTGTGGGCTTGATCCCTAGTAGGAGGCATGCAGAAGGCAACAATGACTCTCATCATCGATGTTTCTATCTCTCTCCATCGCCCTTCCTCTCTGAAATCAATAAAAATGTGTGGTGTTTTTTTTTTTTTTTAAAGTAACAGTAGATTACATCCTGATGGGTCTCCCCACATCTACTGACGATAAATTTAGGGTTTTAAGTTACTCTTTGGTTGATTCAATCCAAAGCTGGTGATGTAAGGACTAGGTGCTTCTCTCTGTAGTGAAGGGCCAGCTATTTTGTTTTTTGCATATTCCTCTTTTTTTACTTTTTTATTTGTAATAATTATAGATCCACTATAGATCCAAAAGGTGCAAAAAATAATTTGGATAGTACATGGAGGGCCAGGTTGTTGTGGTTTTTTTTTTCTTTTTTCCTCCCAATATGCCGTTGATTAAATCCTTTTATATAATGACAGAAAGAAATTGCTAGGGGAAAAAAAGATATATAATATACCAGCCCAAATTCTTTATGATTAGATTCCACAGAACAGACAATTTTATGAAAACTTCTGAAGGATTATTTTCCGTTGGTGCATGTGTCTCATCACAGACCAGTGACAAATGCCTCAGGGCCTGGCGCCTGTCCACAGACCACACCTAAGTAGCATTACTTGAAACTCTTCTGGCAATCTTCTGAGAAGAGAAATGGAAACTGAGCCTGAATACAGCAGGATAATTTTAGACTCAAATGATCTTATCACAGAGAAGGTCTCCAAAGAGGATATTTTTAAAGTATCTGTTACCCTAAGTGCTCTAAAACAGTGGTTTTTGTGGTTATCTAGCCCTGAATGATGAGAAGAAAAATCATGAAGCCTCTATAAAGGAATTTTCCTCTCATTTTCTTCTTTCCCCACCACTGTAACAAATAAGTGAAAAAATTAGCAAACACACCACACACACACACACACACACACACACACACACACACACTAAAGGCCATGTCAGTATTGACATACAGTTATTCAATATGCTTGATTCTAAACAACGGGAATCAAAATGAATTTATGACTGGCTAAGAGTTGCTGATAGGAGGTTGAGGTTTTGGTGGTGGTGTTGCTTGGTTGGCTGGTGCTTGTTTTTGTTTTTTGGTTGTTTTAAATTATGAAACCTATCTCCCTAAGTCAGAGAGAAGTATTGAGCCAATGAGACCCAGACCCTAGTGTTCCCCACCCCCTTTACTGGAAAAAGAAGTAAGTCCTGAGACAAAAGCCCTCTGTTTCCAGGGTGCAGATGCATGAAAAACCAGTTTTGTTTGAAAAAGGCAGAAGTGGAGGAGGAATTATAAAACTCTGGCCACAGACTAGGACTGCTGAGGTTGGTAGGATATCCAAATCCATTAAAATGATATCCTGACATTCACATCCCTTCCCCAGGGATGAGAAACGTGGGGCATGCTCAGAGCAATCGTGAACCTGTGAGCACCATAGCTCATCTCCCTCTGCCAGACATTTGGCATAATGCAGTGGGGGTGGGAGGGGGGCAGGTAATTTGTGCCATTTCTCCCTTTTCTTCTTTGTCCACATACCTAATAAATGGACTTCTATTCCCTAAGTGTTACAAAAGAGTGTTTAATTTGGTTGGAGAATGCAAAAGAACTAAAAAATGGTGGAAACCATCTGTAAATTATTAAAATCACATTCACCCTTCTACAACATCTTTCTGCATCCCTGGTTACCTCTTTCCAGTCCATTCTCCTTCACAAAGGCAAACCTGATCATGCCATGAAAAGTATACGATGGTTTTCCATTGGTCTTAGAATAAAGGTAAGGTCTAGAATGGCTTCTCTGGACCAGCATGATTGAGCTCCTAAGCAGCACCTCATTGCCATAAAATCTCCTTCCCTCTCACTGTGGCCCCTTCACGTTTGCTCTTTCTAGGGGTGTCGAACTCAATCAGAGAAGGGGCCAAAATCTAAAATCCAGCCTAAATCGCGGGCCGAATGGTTTACTGAACAGTCATAAACTGACAATGTCATAAACTGACAGCGGAGTGCAGTGATGACAGCACGGTGTGGGCCACATTGCAAGGCCTGGCGGGCTGGATTTGGCCCGCGGGCCTTGTGTTTGACATATGTGCCTTAGACTGTCAAGGTCCTTTTCACTTCTGCATCTCTGCATCCACATCTACGTGTCCCTCTTCTCCTAACTTCTCTTTCACTTCTCAGACTTCACCTGGAGGCTAAGGTAAATACCCAACACTAGTTCTGACCACTCCAGGCTTTTTCAACTCCCCTCCCCCTCCCCCCCACCCCAAAACTATCCAAATTGTACTCATAGAATTATGTGTGTGATTCCTCTTTAATATCTTTCTCTATCACTAGATTAGATGAGCTCCATGAAGGCAAAAAGGCAGTTTCACTTCACTGGTTCATTCAATCTATTTCTTGGATGAATGCAAAGCTATTTCAACGCCAGTCCTACCACCAGGATGGAAAGCCCACCTCCTACACATTGTCAAATTCTGCATTCTAATGACAAGAAAAAGCCAGCACAAGACTGTTTTCCTCTAGAATTTGAGCTCAGATGAACTCAAAACAGGAGCATATATTTTTTTTTCCAAGATAAGAAAAAAAATATATAAGTAAAAAAAAACCCCAAGCTTTCTTGGAAAGCACCACTAGATAGAGGCACTCTTTAAAATTGAACAAATGAACTTGAACTCTACAGATTCTTGATAGACTCCTGCTTTCTAGGGAAGGTGGGATTCCTGCAGTTCCTGCTACTAAGCAGGGCTGTTTCTCTGGGGCTATGGCCATACATAAACCTTCCTCTGACCTTGGCTAATGGTTGTCAATGTGGTCTCCCAAAGCAGCATCTTTTGAGATGCAAAGAGCTTCCTCATATGGTTGAGTGGGAAAGCATAGGCATATATATTATATACCAGCCCAGATTACCCCTTTAGAATTACATTCAAATAAAGTCTATTCAACTCTCAAATACTTATGTCTTCAAAGCCCAAGATTACCAAATTTTAGGTAGTCCAAGATATTCCCGTAAGAACAGTAACAAACATTTTTCTAATGTGTGTAAGATTAGCTAGTGTTTACATAGGATCCTCAATGATCCCCAAGAACCATTTAGAAACCAGGCCTCTAGGTTGAATATTTTGCTGTTATATTGCCTTCTCGGCTTGACAACACTGGCCTTGACCTTTTAACAAAATTGTTGATGCATCATTTGTCAATACAGCACCCATCTGTAAAATTTCTGAAATATGTCTTGTAGGGAAGGCCCAGTGACTGCACTCAGTGTGTGACACCTGTTAGCGATAACCCGGCAAGTATCCAGATGGCTTGTCCCACAGAAGATCTAAAATATGCCGAAACTAGTTTGGCTCAGTGGATAGAGCGTCGGCCTGCGGACTAAAAGGTCCCAAGTTCGATTCCGGTCAAGGGCATGTACCTTGGTTGCGGGCACATCCCCAGTGGGGGGTGTGCAAGAGGCAGCTGATCGATAATTCTCTCTCATCGATGTTTCTGACTCTCTGTCCCTCTCTCTTTCTCTCTGTAGAAAATCAATAAAATATATATATTTTTAAAAAGATCTTCTAAAATAATACCTCCACTGCTTTGCCTTTTCCTTTCCCATCAAATCCATAAGTATTAACTTCACATCTTGACAATGATCAGTCCTATCTGCTTTCCAACCTGGAGACACTAAAAGACAAAGTTGAACAGATATTTATTTTTTCCCCATCTACTATTTGAATGGCTGGCTGTTCAATTTCTTTGTCGATGGAGAAATCCCTATTGTTAGATTTCAAGCTTCAATTGCTAGGCTTCAGTTAAAATCCCCGCACACAAACACTACACCTTCAGCCAGAGGCATTCTTCCTTAGTCCCCCATAGGGGCAGAACCACCATAAATGTTTTTAAATTTGTGCGAAGGTAGAAATAAATGAGTAGCATATTGAATTCATACCTACAACAGTCTTTTTAAATTTTTAGTAAAAATTATTTTGTTCAATAATATTCCTGCCATGTAAATCAACAAATGGCCAGTAGTGAGCAGCAGGATGTTTCATCCAATCTATTATAGTGAACATTAACAATTTCTCATTAAAAAAACACACACACTTTAGATTTTAACTACTATTTCTGTGCAACCTCATTACGTCAAACATCAGTGAATTCAGACTTGTGTCACTCTATAAAGCAGGCCGGAGATCACTGAACCTTCCAACACTCTTTTGTTTATTATTTATTTATTGGCCAGGGACTAGACACGTGGCTATTTTGTCACAGAAGGACACACTACTGTAACGAATAGTCTATATGCAAATATAGCAGAGATCCCCTTGTGACAGCAACTCTTTTTTAAAAAAATATTTTTATTGATTTTTTACAGAGAGAAATAGAGACGGATAGAGAGTTAGGAACATCAATGAGAGAGAATCATCAATCAGCTGCCTCCTGCACACCCCCTATTGGGAATGTGCCCGCAACCAAGATACTACCCCTGACCAGAATTGAACCCGGGACCTTTCAGTCTGCAGATGGATGCTCTATCCACTGAGCCAAACCGGTTTCAGCAACAGCAGCTCTTGGAAGGGCTGAAAAGACTGCTGCTTTGGCTATGACGTGGTAATAGATATTGAACTTATGTAACCATAATGAGCAACTAGAAAACGCAACAAAATGTATAAATCAACTGTTTTTATATGTTGGACAACAGACAGGAGAAAATAGCAATTGCTGAAAGAAGAGAAACAAATTAGGTGAAATTCAATAATTGTCCCAGATTTCTGCCTGAAGGCAATGTCTGAGCCATGCATTCAGGAAGAGGCCACCCCACCCCACCCCCACCAGAGTGCAGCAGCCTTTATAAACAAAAGCAAGGAGACTGGAGTTCAAGGAACCTGTGGCAAGTGGAGGTTGTAGGACAGAGTTCCAGGAAGTGAGGAGTTATATAGAAAGTGAGCCTTAGAAATCTGCATATGTAACCCCTTAGTCTTGATTGGGATATAAGGCAATAGAAAAGACAGTATGACCTTCAAAGCCTGAAGGTCATAAAAATAAATAAAATTTTATGAAAATTATAAATTCATATGAAATAAGGCTAATGAATTCTACACAGGGTAAACACACACACACACACACACACACACACACACACACACCATATCATAATTCATTGCTTAAAACCAGTGATGAAGACAAAATATTGAAAACTCCTGGAGGAAAAAAAAAGTCACATTATGTATAGAAAAAGATAAGAATGAGAGAAGAGCATTATGCAAGCCTTAAATCAATACAATGACTTTTTTTTTTTTAAGAAACTGAAGGGAAGAGAAAAAAAACCCTGTAACCTAGTATTCTATATTAAGTTTAAATTAGCCTTTAAAATAAGAATAAAATAAAACCTTTTTCAGACAAAAATGTAAAAACCTGAAAGAATTCATCACCAGTAAATCAGCCCCACAAGAAATATTGAAAGAGATTATTTAAGTAGAAGAAAATGATGACAGATGAAAACCTGGATCTACACAAAGAAATAAAGAGCATATTAAAATATCAGTGTTTTTACTCATGTTTTAATTTCTTTGAAATTAAATGAATGTTTAAAGTAAAAAGCAATGTATTATGTGATTTTACAATATATGTAGAAATAAAATGTATGATTAGAGTTGTACAAAGGATAGGTAGGATAATGGAAGTATTTTATTGTAAGAAAATCTTACATTATACAAAAATGACATAATATTGTTTCAAGGTAGTCTGTGATAAGTAAAGCACATATTAGAAACCCTAGAAAAACCACCAAAAAATAAAACATGAGATATAGATAATAAGCCAATATTGGATATAAAATAGAAAAATAGAAAATTATTAGTTAATCCAAAAGGCAAATGATAAATAAGAGCAATAATTATATTAAATGTAAATGGTTTAAATGTACCATGTAAATGACAGAAATTCTCAGACTGAATACAAAAGCAAGATCAACATTTGTTGACCACAAGAAACCTCCTTTAAATATAAAAGTACTAATATGGTCTTCGCTTTCTAAATATATGTGATGCAAACATCAACAAGAAGAAAGTTGGAGAGATGATATTAACCTCAGATAACATACACTTCAGAACAAGTGATATCACCAGGAAGAAAGAAGGGTATCTCAAAATAAAGGGCTGATTTTCAAATAAAGCCCAATTAAAGTGAACTGCCTCGTGGGATTGCCAAATAATTAGAAATGAATCAAGCATCCCAAACGATTAGAGATAAGCCCTAGCCAAGCTAGTTTTAACTTAAATTTTAAAAAACTAGAAAGTAGACTATATATACTTCTTTCCTGTTCAAATTCCATTTTTCAATATACACATCTGTCTTTGGCCCTCTTTATCTAAGTCCTAGATGACTACTCTTTTATATTCCTCAAGTTACTGTTCTCCTCTTTTTCTTTTTTTAAAATACTTTATTGATTATTTTACAAAGAGAAAGGGAGAGGAATAGCAAGTTAGAAACATGATGAGAGAGGAACATCAACCAGCTGCCTCCTGCACACCCCCTACTGGGGATGTGCCTGCAACTCCTAGTTCCTGTACGGTAGGATTAACAGAATTGGATTTTGGAACACTCAGAGAACCTGGTTCAAGTTCCTGCTATAGAGTTATTTCCAGCCAGTGGAGGATCTGTTGAGCTTTCCGGCCAATGTCTAACCATTGGAAAACTCTTCTCAAGATAAACACAAGCTCAGATTGAAACCAGGATTCTCAGGAGAGGCTGCTGAGCACTGACACGTTGCCTTACTTAAGTTAAGCCGTCCCTGGTCTGGTTCCTGGAGAGAGAATAACAGCCAGGATTGTGTGGAGACCATCCCTTTGCTTTCTCCAAAGCTGCTTTATCAGGAACAAGCCCCAGGGTGCTATTACTTAATCAATAGCAGAGATGCAGAGTGAGGAGAGAAAAAGAGTTCACAGTAAACTGATTGCTTTATCTGGCTTCTTATGAGCAGCTGAGAGACTAGTGGAAGTCCTCTAATCTTATCAAGCAACCAGACAGATTGATTTTAGGTTCATTAATAGCTGCTGGGGGTGGAGGACAGACAAAAGGGGAAAATGAATGCATCATTGGGATCCACACCCATAAGAGAGGCCAAGAGCTCTTTCTGAGCTGTGCAGGGTCCTGTAAGACCACTGGGTCAGGAAGCTGGTCCCTGGCCTAGCCAGGGCCTAGCCAACGCTCTATCCACTGAGCCAAACTGGCTAGGGCTCATTTGGAGTTTTGAGTGCTTGCAGACCAATGTAAAAGCACACAGTTTTCTATTGGGAGGTCCTTTGGCCTCCTGGGCCTTGAATCATATTTACATTATGATTCATTAACAGTAGCAAAATTAGTTATGAAGTAGCAATGAAAAGAATTTTATGGTTGGGGGTCACCACAACATGAGGAACTGTATTAAAGGGTCACAGCATTAGAAAGGTTGAGAACAACTGTTTTAGAATGAAGATTGCAGAGTTATTGGAGGTGGGAAAGTGCAAAGCAGAAGGTTAGGAGACCTACTGTGGTCATCATAGAAGTGGACAGAGATGAGGTACACATAGCCTGTATCTCCTGTTACCCCCTAATCCCAGTACTTCCTACCACCTGGTGCCCAGCCAGGCTTCACCCACTCCCTCTGTGCATGAAGGAGCCCTGTCATTAGACCCTTCCATGTGCCCATTTTCTAGACTTCGTGAATGAGGCAGTCATAAAAAGGCAAAGGCAGTAACACCAACTGTGAAACTAAACCAGGTATGTTTTTACAACTTCTGTGAAAATAGACATACTTATTCCTGGTAGAGAGATGAGTTCAAGACGAATAGCAGACACTGGGTAAATAATTCAGCCCTGACCTTGATGCTTATTGATTCCTGCAGCTGTTTATCTTTCTCTAGGCTATCTAGAAAAAGAAAAAGAAAAAAAAAATACCAACCTCCAAAAAACAATTATCACTTAATTATAAAATTGCTTGGCTTGGGAGAGCCTTCTGGTTGGTTGCTGAACACTCCAAGGGAATAAGTTAATCGCTATAAACCACCCTGCTGACTGGAGCTGCTGCTTAGCATTCTTAGCCACAGCTTCATTATTCTCTGGTATGGATTTAAAAGAAGAAGAAGAAATAAAGGAACACCCACATTTTCTTCTCATTTTCAGATGCTTAGAATGTCTGGGCAATCCAATGGCAGATGGCTGGCTATTTCTCACCTATGGGATTTGAATCCTAATGGATTCTAGGCATGGGGGCACCAGACGTGGTGCAGAGAGCACTTGTTCCAGGTTAGCTACTGATGGGAGCAGTGGTGGTGGCTGGGAAGGTGGGAGTGGGGGGAAGGTGTTGAAAAGAGGATGATGGTAATAGTTATGAGTGTTGCTGTAGTAATATGACTTCACGTTGGACTGCAAAAAGGAAAAAGAATGAGATTCTTTTTTAATACAAATAATTTTCTCTTCAACTTCATTGTAGGTGAAATGTAGGGCCCTAAAGCCAGCCCCAGTTCTCACCAGTCATTTCCTGGTGGGTGGAAATTTCTAAGCACCAGTGTCAACAGCCGCTCTGAGCAGGAGGCTTGATCAGGCCAGTGGGTAGGTGAGAAGTCAGCCAGCTGGGATTTTGGAATTAGAGCTAATGAACTCTTAGCTCAGCTTGCCCTGTTCTTTTGTATTTATTACCTCATCTCAGTAAACAGTAAAAATGCTTGGCTCACAATCAAGTCCTATTAAAATTGGGCAAAGGACTTGAATAGACATTTCTCCGAAGAAGATATACAAAATTGCCGAAACTGGTTTGGCTCAGTGGATAAAGCATCAGCCTGCAGACTCAAGGGTCCCGGGTTCAATTCCAACCAAGGGCATGTACCTTGGTTTCGAGCACATCTCCCAGTAGGGGGTGTGCAAGAGGCAGCTGATCAATGATTCTCTCTCATCAATGTTTCTAACTCTCTATCCCTCTCCCTTCCTCTCTGTAAAAAATCAACAAAATATATTTTTAAAAAGATATACAAATGGCCAAAAATCACATGAAAAGATGCTCATTAGGAACATGCAATTCAGAGCCACGTGAGACACATCTCACACCTGTTAGAACGGCTACTGTAAACAAAGAAAATAACAAGTGTTGATGAGGATGTCGGGAAATTGGAACTTTTGTGCAGTCTTGGTGGGAGTATAAAATGGTTCAGCCACTATGAAAAACAGTATGAAGGTCCCTCAAAATATTACAAATAAAATTACCATATTACCATGCATCAATTCCAATTCTAGAAAGTAAATGAATGACAGGGTCTCAAAGAGATATCTGTATGCTCACGTTCAAAGCAGCTTTATTCACAATAGCCAAAAGGTAGAAACAACCCAGGTGTCCACTGGTAGCTACTTTTTACCAATCTCTATATCTCTGTCTATGTCTACATTTATGTCTTTGTCTATGTCTACATCTATATCTATTTATATCTATATCTATACCTATTTATAATGGAATACTATCACAAAGAGGCACAATTATGCAACTAGGCCATACTCCTCCCGTGATTGTGGAGACCAAGGTCCAGATATGGAACTTCAATCCACGTCCTATGACTTTAAATCCAGAGCACAGGCTCTGCGTGCAACCTTCTGACTTCCCTCATGATTGTTTCCCACATACAGAACACGCTCATTTCTCTTCTTAGTATTCATATTCTACCCCATTCAAACTCAAATCCTTCCTTCACTCCTCATCTCCCTGGCCTTCCCTTTCTCTTAGCCTCTCTACAATATTTCACCAGCCCTCTGATCATCCCCTCCCAGCCCTTAATTCCCTAACCTCTGGGGCCAGGGCCCGATGCTTCCTCGACCTGGGATACTCTTCGGTATGATGGCCACATGGTTTATCTCCTTCAGACTTCCCTGGCTACTCTACCTAAAATACTGGTCCATCGCTCTACCCTTGGCAGAGACTCCTATTCATCATAGGTTGTCACCATTTGGTGTAGTGAATGTTTTACATATTTACGTATTGTCTTTTTCTGCCCATGGAAGGTAAGCTCCATGAAGGCAAGGATTCAGTCTCTTCATGGCTGCATGTGGGTATGGTACACAGAAGCTACTCAGAAATGTTTTGAATGAATAAATAAACTCCTATGTTTTACCTAGAATCTATCATATAGCTATATGTAACTTTGAATCATTTATGTGTTCTCAGAAATAACAGCTCTATAGAGTGTTAATAGTTGTTATGCAGAAAAAACGCATTGTCCTTCCAATCTAATTTGACAAAAACTCACAAAGTAAAATCACTTTTCATCCCCTTCAGGATTTCTGAGACCCTTTTGTACTTTCATATGTTGCTGTGCCTCGCGCAGCTCTGGGGGGCGGGGTGTCATGGGCAGCATTCTCCCAGGGCGTGTCCACAGAGTCAGCCTTGGGCATGTGCACAACCCATCTTTGCTGCATTAGTGATCCTGCCTGTTGGTGAATTCCTCCTTCTTCTGTGGCCTCAAGGGCTTGATTTCTTTGTGGCTCAGATGAGGTTCTCACTGGTCGGAGGCCTGCTCTGGTGCTAAGATTTCAGTCAGAAAGAGCTACTGTTGGTTTGATTCCATTCCTGTTCACACAGAAGGGCTCTGCTCCATAATCACACCAGTGACGTCACCCTCAGCACACCCGTTCCTTCTGGCACTCTGAAGGATTTGCTGAAAAAATGGCAGGAGGAAAGGGGATGGTCCTGAGCTTCTGAAACAAAAAACCTCTAAACCAAAGGTAGCCCCTCTGCCCTGTTATCCCTACAGCATGAAGTAGGACTTGGCAGGGAGAGTGACCAAGATCCAAGTGGGGTCAGAGTAGGGTTTCTGCTTCACCATTAGAAGGGAGCCATGAGAGATTCATGAGAGGCCCCCATCTGGGGACTGAGCTGGGAACCACACAAGCAAGAGGATAAGTGCTCACACCTCAGAGCTGGAATGGACATCCATGCTCCCTCTTTGGGAGCATCCTGGGATGTGGTCCCTGCTCCACCCTGCTAGCCCATCTCAGCTACCTGCGAGTTGCATGCCCACTAGGTGGCAACCTCTTGTCAGCTGGGATGAAGGAGGAGCAGTGTCTGAGGCGGTGAGCAAGTGGAGATGGCTGAGTCTGGCACTATCAGAAGCCTCTCCACACCTTGTTCGCTTCTTGATCTGCCTAATCACTGTGAAATGCACATTTAATCCCTATTTTGCAAGTGTGAGACCTGAGACTCAGAGAGGTGAAGGAATGTGCTGACGATCACACAGCTGGCTGTCCGGACTCTCAGGCAATGCTCATGACACCACAGTGGCATCCAATGGAGTGTGTAGAAATAGAGAAGCAAAGTCCTGGATAGAGAGGTTGGCGAGGAACAGGAAGGCGTGGAGAACTCAGCAAACAGCTGTTATTCAGCCATGGACCTCTTGAGGTTAGATTAGAGCATGGAGCTTGTCTCTAGAAGACAAAAGGCAACTAGAAACAATTTGAGGGATTGTATTCATCCCTGGTGAGGGAAGCCTGGCCTTGAGGAAGGAGCTGGAACAAAGAAAGGGAGAGAAGGTGATGGTAAAGCAGGTTAAGAGTCTGAATTTCTAACTCCTTCAGATGGCCCTTGATGCTTCCTTAAAGTCAAAACCCAAAGTCTCTATCCACCTGGTAGGCTTGGTGAGGAAGAAGCAAGCTCTTTGGAATAAGGCTGAAATTTAGGAAGAGCAGCATTAAAACCATCAATCAGGGTTGGGGGGGGGAGGCAAGAAAGAGAGCAAAGGGAAGAATGAAGCCCTTGGCCCGGGCAGACTGGTGTGTCTGAGGGGCAGCGACAAAGCCGGTGTGGCCAGAGCCGAGGGAACAAGAGGCAGAGGGATGGGCCAGGGGTCAGGTCATGTACAGCTCTAAGGTTCCTTGAAAGGAGCATGGCTCCCTCTCAGAATGAATGGCAGTCATCAGGGGGTTCTGAGTTAAGGAGCGACACAGCATAAGTGATGTTTAAAAGGGTCACTCTAGTCATCCCACATCGGAGAATAGATGGACGCATGACAAGGGTAGAGAGCAAGGAGACACGTTAGAGGGCAATAAACACCCCTTTCTTGCTTCAGCCAATATCATTGGAGTCTCCGTCCTCAGAGGAGGCACCAGGTAGTTAAAATAAAGATTTGGCATAGGATGGGGTTGGGAGGGTGGGCTGAGGGGGCTGGCATACAAGAGGCAAGGCTGAGAGATCGTGAGCTTGGGGCTGGACAGGGCAGGAGGGGAGCATAAGGAGCCCGCAGCTGTCCCCTGTCCATTGGCAGGAAGGGCACGGGCTGCCTCACCCACACAGAAGCTGTGGCAGTGGGCACCGGTGGAGATGAGGACGAATAGCCAAGCTGGCCTGGCCTTGCGCTGGCTAAGGATGCCACAGCCTGGCCCTCTGAGCTGCTCCCGGGCTGTTAGGGAGAAGCTGCTGGGGCGGGAGGGAAAGTCCTTGTAGAATCTGTAAAGACTTCCAGGCAACTGCCCTGCTCCCAGCTTGCCCTAGCTGTGTGGGCAGACTGGGGCCGATTTTCAACAGTCAGGAACCAGAGACTCTCTCCTGCAACCGGAAGCCAGCCACTTCCTTCGTCACCCTCCATCCCTCCAACCCTTCCCTTGCTTTCTTTTCCCCAGGGAGCACTGAAAATCAGACCAAGCTCAAATGTGCACTGGAAGGGGACCTTGGTTTGAGAGGGTTGGGTGGGAGGGAAAGGGGACAGAGATGCATGTAAATTCCAGCCCTAAATCCCAGCTGGTTCTGTAGCTAAGGGCACCCCCACCCATGTTAGGATGCTCCTCCCACAAGGAGGAGAAGTCAGAAATTGATCTTGCTTTTAGCATTTACCAGGCATCCTCTGAGGGGGCCACTTTTTCACTCACAGGGTTCGTCTCTGCAAAATGCATGACCTTGTTCTGGCTCCTCTCTCCCATCCTGTGCGTGCTTGGCTGCTGCTCCCAACTCCTGCTCTGTCTCCTGCTTCTAGCTTTGAATTTGCAAACCATACTCTATCTCATTTCAGTCTTCCTGATATCTGGACCCCCGGTTCTGCTGCAGTGTTTGGCATACAGTGGCCGCTCAATAAACACCTGTTGAATGTTATTGGGTGGATGAGATATTGCCTCTGACAGCCGGCCACCTGGTTCTTTGTCACCACCTCATATCTGCAATTTGTCCTTCTCAGAAGAAGCCAAATCTTAGTCCAAGAAGGAAGGGGAAAAGATACTCTGTCTTACCAACCTTTCCCATGTCCCTGGAAGAGAAAACTTGGCCATGGCCTCTGCTCTAGACACCCCTTGGGAAGTTTGGGTGCACACCTTTCTCTTTCATCAGATGGAATGCATGCCACAGCCCTGCATTCCAGAACACAGGGCCGGCCAAGGCTCAACAGGTAGCCCAGGGAGGGGGCGGGACTTACAGTCTCTATTCTGCCAATAGCCTTACCTGTGTAATCAGAGACAGGTCATGCACATTTTGAAACCTGTTTTCTCATCGGAAAAGTGGGATAGATTATGTGCAGGCCTGCTTCACTGAGGATATCTCATGACTAGAAGTAGAGTAAGTCCCAAGGCAATGACCCAGAGCCAATGGGAGGCAGGCTGGGGAGCTGTAGAACACAGAGTCCTGAGGTCAGGGACACTCAGCTCCAGTCCCAGCCCTGCCACTTGTGTGACTTGTGATGCTTCTGATCTTCTGTTTTTCCCTTTGTAATATGAGACCAGTAATAGCACCACCCTCACGGAATTGGAATAGAATTAAATTGGTGAATGTATATTAATGTGGCAAGGTAGCTAACAGTAGTGGAGCCTCTGCACATTAGCACGCCTGGCTGCAGCAGCAGTTAGGAGCGGCACTCTCCCAACAGAAGTTTCTGTGATGGCACAGATGTTCCACAACTGGCCTAACACTTGCCCACCCCTTCCCCCCACACGTGGCTACGGGGCAATTTAAATATGGCCGAAGCGACTGAAGATCTAAATTTTTAATTTTAATTATTTAACATTTAAATAGACACACTATTTAAATTTTATGTAACTAACGGCTCATGCACCAGACAGAGCAGAACTATCCAGACATTATAGAACTATCGGAATTTTAAAAAGAGCAGGAAGGTACCGCACAGCCAGAAAATGTTGCTCGGCACTAAAAAGAAATGACCCATCCAGTCATCAAAAGACATAGAGGAGCCTTAAATGTGTATTGCTTAGTGAAAGAAGCCAATTTGAAAAGGCTACCTACTGTATGATTCCTACCATAGAACATTCTGGAAAAGGCAAGACTCTGGAGACAGTGAAAGGGCCAGTGGTTTCATGAGGGTGGAGGTGGGGTGAATAGGTACAGCAAAGAGGATTTTTAGGAAAGTGGAACTGTGTCTGATACCAAAATGGTACATACGTCATTATATGTTTGTCCAGCAACATCAACAACACTCAGAACAAGTGCTAATGTGTAAACTATGGATTTGGGGTGATAATGTGTCCTTGTAGGTTCATCAATGGTAACAGATGTCCCACTCTGCTGGGGATGTCAATGGGGGAGGGGGAGTCTGTGAGTGTGCAGAGCAGGGAGAATATGGGAAATCTCTGTGCTTTCTGCTCAATTGCTCTGTGACCTTAAAACTGCTCTAACATGTAAAGTCAATTTTAAAAAGAACACCGAGATGTATGCCTAAAAGAAGTGGGATTTGAAGTTAAGAATGGGTGGCACATGCATAGCAGGGTTGTGTTTGCAATGCCCAGACACTGGGGTAGAGCAGAGGGTTATGGGAAAGATGTTGGAGACAGCTTGCAAAACACCAGCAGGAGACTGTGGATTCCAGATTAAAGACCCTCAACTGTATTCAGCATTAATTGAGTTTCTGAAGTTTTCACTTTTTTTTCTAGGAGATACCCAAAAATCGTTCTACAAATATTAATGTCCTAAATAAGCATTGCTATTTGGGACTTTACGTTTTTTGAAGGTCAGGTCCATGTCTTGAAGTTAAATCATGTGAGAATTGACATCAGAAACTGTAAAGTGCTTAAAAACAATTTAAATCAAATAAATAGATAGCTTAGCTCAGGATCCTGTGGCTTTACAAGACTCTTCCATTACCAGTGGGACATGTCCCATATTGCCTGGAAAATTACAGGCTTTTAGGGACTCCTGCTTGACGGATTTGTCTGGATGTATCTGAAAGGAAGTGCACAACGTGGACCCCATCAGCACTGGGGACTCAGCACTCAGAATGCTTAAGTATCAAGAGAAGATTTTCATTTGTGCTCTCCCGCCGTGCACTATCTTCAAAGGTCCCAGATTTATTATTTCATCAACAGACCGGAGAGGGGAGTTTGTATGAGATCAAACAAACACGAGGACTATGGAAGGCCAGCAGGTGACAGTGTATAAATTGCCCGATGGAAAATGTCAGAAGTTGACATCAGAGCAGTGGGAGGGTGGGGAGCATATAGAACTGAGAACAAACGAGTGTGGCTTTCTGGGACCCAATTCCTCATACAGTCCAGTTAATGCAACGCAAGAAACTCAGGGCTCGGAGACCCACTGAGAATCCACTGAAACCCATTAATTCAAAATATATCCTGTATTAAAAAAAAAAAACACCTTGAAAAGCATCTTCCCTCTCTTTAATCTCTCTCTTTTTATATACACACACTGTATGTTCTATATCTGCCATATATATATATATATATATATATATATATATATACACACACACACATATATATATATGTGTATATACACATATATATGTGTGTGTGTGTATATATATATATATCCCTTTGTTTTCTTATATCTTATCCTTTATATCCTTTACATCTGCTTGACCAATCTTTCAAGGGTAGTGTCTGGATAGTAAAGGCCTCTTCCAACATAGAACATCATATATCCATTGTCATCGCTAGAGCCTTGCAGACTCAAAGACTCAGAGATAAGAAACAGAGTTAGTGTCTCTGCCTACCAACCTCTGTACTTGTGAGTAGAAACTTTGCCCAGGATCAGTCTCTGTGCATCTGAATTAGAGGGTAACAAGCAGTTATGGGGCATTTTGTTTGGACATAAAAGGTAATATGTGCTTTGTACATCAGTCCAATCCCTCCCCTCACCCCCACCTAGTTTCTGCTCAAAGACCATCTTTCTCGGCCACCCTACCTAAATAAACATCAACCCCTGGGCAGCTATCTGTCCCCTTGCCCTGCTTTTATTCCATAGCACTTTTCATCACTTGGCACCAGAATAAATATTTATTTCTTTGTAGATAGCCCATCTCCTCTGCTAAGATGCAAATTCCATCCCGTTTTAAATACTAAATAGCGCTATGAGGAAAGTGCTATTAAGAACCACGTTCTCAGATAGAGATACCGAGAGATTAGAGTTGAGGGACTTCACCAAGGTCATGCAAGCACCAGTCACAGAGCAAAACCCAAGTCCATCCTTACTCCGGAGTCCCTGCTTTCAGCTACAGCAGAAGGATGTGGTCCGAAGACTAGATGTTTATATTCAATGGAGTCAAGCTTAGATGTGGCTTCAACAAAATGGCCTGAAAATTGGCTTGTTCCCAACTTACCTTCTCTACTCTCTTCTTTCCCAGTGGATGGTACTAGCAAGTACCAACTACCTCTAGACTCCTATGAAACAGCAGACTATTAGAATTTCTCCGAATGCATATTTTTCCTGGACAGGAATGATGTTATTTATAGCAGCACCATGCATGATGGCTGGTGTAGAATGAAGCTTAACCAGCAATTTGCTTATTTTTATCCCCATGTGTCTCTAAGGTTCCTGGTCTCCCCAAGAACATGTTGCTGATATGCTACCAGAGTCCAATAAAGGTCACTGGACTTTATTTCTCAAAATCAGACTTAATTTGCTGTAAGCTCCCAGCTACGAGTCTTGGTAATTTGTGGCATTCTCCCTTTTACCTCCATGGAATTTAATGATGGTCTCAATCTCTATTTTTCCTATAGCTTTAGCTATCTGTGGACATCACTGCCCAGGACTGACCCTTGTCCTTGTCATCCACCATCCATCTCTCGAGCATTCTGTGTTAGGTAAGTTTAAATACATTATTTTCTGCAGCCTGCCTTGAAGAATATATGTCTCACACTCAGGTCGTGCTGAAGAACAGGCCTGTGCTCTTGCCTCTCTCTGGAAAAGCTCCAGCTCTAGCTCTGAAGGTATAGCTCCCACCTCTACAACGCAATCCTATCGCCTATGCCTTCCTCTCGAGGGAAAAGCTCATCTCCCTCCACAGAACTTCCTAAGACCTATCCTCCCCTTTCTTTCCTAGGGTTGGGAGGAAAAAGGAGCTACTAAATTCAGTTACCTTTCTATAATCATTCCACCCATTAACAATAGTTTACATCAGACCTGTGTGTGTACTATTACAAAGTCTTCATTCATTTCCTTCACAGCTTGACCATGTGGACTGCCAAGATGGTAGCCTATTTGGCTGACAAACACATCTGCTGAAGTCGAGAAAGAAGAAAGCTATTTTCCTTCTCCAGATGACATCAGGCACGTGATTTTTCCCTGGAATCACACAAGCCATGTCTTTCCCTCCACCCCTCCCCCCTACCCATCTGTCCCCCATTCCCCACCCCTTCAGTGGCTGGCAGTGCTCTGATGACCCTCCATGAAAGCATAGCCCTTTGGGAAGAGGTCAAGGGGTAGGGCTCCTGCACTGCTTCTCTAGGTCAGCACTAGCTAAGCAGGGACTCAGAAGTTATTAACAGCTGAGCAGAACTCTAAACCTTCTGTTCCTAACACATCTCTAACACCTTTCATCATCCACACTCGTTATCCAAAGTCATTTGCAGCTGTGATGAAAGTGGGTGGGCAGGATAAATAAACAAACAGTTTCCACGTGGAATGCTCAGCTCAGCACAGCTTGAAGTTTTACCGCCACCCATCCACCCATCTCGGAGTAAGGCAACCTACACAGGGCAGGTTTCTTTGTCTTTCCTGCTCTCGTGCAGGAGAATGTACTGCTAATGTCAATCAGGTAGCAGATCCTGGTATGGAGCAGCGCTTATTGCATGGAAAGAGCCATCTTAGAGTTGCTGAGGACACAAATAGCTGATGAAGAAAAAGACCATTTGGGATGGCCCTGACCCAATGGCAATGATTCAAACAGTCTGAACATATTAGGTGCCCTGTGGATAAGGAACAATAACTATGTATCAGCAGGGAACTCCAAATCCACCAAAGGCAGGAGAAACTAACTCCCTTGGCTTTGACCATGACATCTGCTGTGTTTCCCAACTTCACTGCCTCTGGCTTCTAAGCATTTGAATGGTAGATGAGATTGAATATGGAGGCTCAATCACTTAATACTTCACAAAGGCATAATAAAAATTAACTGATCCCCCTCTGCCCCAAACACACACATCCCCCAAAAAAATGGTTTACTGGTTTCTAAAGATCTGGTTGAGAGGGTTTCTGATAGATTTTAAGGTTTGAATATTATCTAAGTCAGAGTGTCAAAAAGAGAAGGTAAATGGTTGAGCTGAGCCACCAATGATTAATGGATACAGCTAGCCAGCTATCTTACAAACATTTATTGAGTATTTCTTCCATCTCCACTATGTCAGGTATTGTGCTAGTCACTGAGGATGAAATGATGACAAAGATATATATCCTACCCTTGAGATACTCCTGGGCTAGTGAAGGAGAGAAATAACCAGGTATCTTGCACATGGTATGACATACAATATAATCATGGCCGGCATGGGATAATGTGGAAAGCAATGGGAGTGGACATTGGAGGAAGGAGTTAAGCAGGATTTCTAGAAAGAAGGGATCCTTGGGATAAGTCTTCAAGGACAGGAAGAAGTTAGCCAGCTGGATAAAAATGGGAAGGATATTTCAGGCAAAATGTACAGCAGGTGCAAGCATTTATAGAGGGATGAGAATACCAATAGCATTTGGAGAATTTCCACTAGTTCTGTGTGATTGAAATCTAAGCTCAGTGTGGGAGTGTCAAAGAATAGGTCTAAGTCAGATTAAGAAAAGTCTCGTGAGTCATGCCAAGGAATTTAAAATCTATGCTGAGGTTTGAGAAGGAGCCTTTGGAGCATTGTAAGAGGAGAGGAATGGATAGATTTTTAATATGGCAACATCAGCTGCACACAAATAAAGAGGGTAAAGACTGGGTAAATTAGTAGAGTGAAGACAAAAGACAGGGAGACTTATTGTAGGGATCATTAGAGAATTTCAGGTGAGAATAAATAGTCTCCTAACTAGAAAAAGAGCAATATGTTTTGAAAATAAACATTTAGAAGTGTTTTTATTTCAAAGTATTTTGATTCTCATAAGTGGTCTCCTCAATTAAGAATGAACCACACAGCACACCACTAATAGTGCTAATTGTACCACAATGACAGAATCACTGCAAATATGAAAATAGTGAGCTGACTTAGAAACCTACCCAATACACACAATATTTTATGACATTTCTAATATCCCTCTGCTTTTTCCTACACAGTCTCCAACTTCAGTTCTATTCTCATTGAAATGGGAGCTGGTAGGGAAAAGTACTCAAATCCAGTGAATCTTGAGTCTGGCGATTTTATTCATACTGAGATATGAATCGGCTTAACGTATTATTCCTTCTATGGTCTTCCTCTTTTACTTCCTACCCTTCCCCCAGAAAACCAAGATTTAACTTAAACTAAAGGACAGACTCACCAATCATGGAATCTGTTGAGGTTGAAGCAAAGAAGAGTTAAGGAAAAGGAAGTCACAAAGTCACCTTCAAGGTCAAACTGGACCACAGAAGGCATTACTGTAGGCCTCTACAAGCTTTGGCATGTGCCTTGACCGTCACTCTGCCAGGGAATGTGGACTAGACTCCTTTCCTGTGGGAGTGTGGTGTAACAAAGAGACTCCATGCCTTGGAGTCAGGCAGCTCTAGGACCTGGATTCAGCCTGGTTTCTCCCTGTCAAATGAAGGGAGAGAGGGAGGGAGAGAGTCCTCCCCACTGGGACAACTACTTGAGATCACATGTGTGAGGTGTCAGCACAGAGTCTAGCTCAGGGTTTCTCAACTAGGATGATTTTTGTCTCCACAGGACCTTTGCTGATGTCTGGAGATATTTTTGTTTATCTCAAGTGTGTTGGCGAGGTGCTACTGGTTTCACGTCTATAGAGACCAGGGATGCTGCTGAACAGCCTAAAAGGCACAGGACACCCCCACAACAAAGAATTATTAGGCCGAAATGTCGATAGTGTCAGGGTTAAAAAAAAACTCTTCTCTAGCTCAATAAATGTTCTTTTTAGCTCCTCTCTCTCACTACTCCCCGCCCCCCCCCCCCCCCCCCCCGTCCCCACCTCCACCCAGTGCAGATGAAGAGAGTCCCCCAGGCAGAGAGATGCATCCTGGGACAAAGCCTGGTGCTGACTGGAGAGGGATTAACCCCGATGATTCTCTCAGCTGCTTCCCCATCATGAATAGAATGACCGATTTGTGGGGAGTTAGCTCATGCAGGCTCCCGGGCTGTTTATTTTCCTGTGTGTTACATTTTTGAGTGAATTTTGTTTTTCCCAAAATTAAGCAAGAAACCCTGACATCTGGTTGGCTCACCCTTTCCCCTCATTGTGCTTTTTTTTTTTTTTTTTAATCTGCCCCAGCCATTTCCTTTCCCCCTTCTTTCACTGCCTCCTCCCTCCAAGCCCAAAGAAGACTGTTTATTGACCACAGAGCAGGTGCATGCTCTCAGCCAGGATTCCCAGGGACCTTTAAGGGGTTG
This sequence comes from Pipistrellus hanaki, assembly GCF_964339955.1. Lineage (NCBI taxonomy): Eukaryota > Metazoa > Chordata > Mammalia > Chiroptera > Vespertilionidae > Pipistrellus > Pipistrellus hanaki. The sequence continues at coordinate 14,773,998 of NC_140521.1, read as the reverse complement.
TTTTTTTCTACATGCATAAACCAGTAGTGCAAAGGGCTGCTCTGAGCAGGAGTCTGCGTTGCAGATGGGGTCTGAGCCCCTCCCAGTCCCTCCTCCCTCGCTGTGTACACTGTGGGTCCTGGAGGCTCTGCACTGTCTGAGCAGCATCCCCTCCCCCAGGTTATGCTCCTTCCAGACCAAACACCTACAAACCTGTGAGAGAGAGCAAAGGAAACAGCGGCTCCTCTTTCCACCATTCTTCCTCCATACATATGTATGCATGTGTGTATATGAACACACCACATATGACCCAGACACTCATAGAGATGCATGCACATACAAAAGTGCATGAAGAGAAAGGTGTCTGTGCAGGATGCTTAGGAAAATGCCAGTGCTTAGAAAGCCTGGCTTCTGGCTGTAGACCTCCGAGGGCTGGTGTTATGCTGATTCTGCCTGTACGACTTGACATCGGGAGCTCAAGGCGCTGATTTCACCTCCCTAGGGCCTTGGTCCCCACTGATGCTCCCTTCTGCTCTCCTCTGTGCTGTTAGGGCTCATCATCCAACCATTCATAATCTATCGCTCAAAATCAAGCAAATGCGGTGATGGACCCTGGCCAGAGGCCCTAATTATTACCAGCTCGAGATTTTCCAGTTACTTAGCAAATCCTCACCCTGTACATCTAAGCTTGGAAAACTACCTTGGGAAAGAGGGGTTATGTGCAGAGAAGGCTTGGGGCTGCCAGGAAGCAGGTGTGAGGCAAAGGCCTGGGACACTGAGCTCAGGAATCCGTGATGTTGACACCTGATCAGAGTCGGTGTCAGAACTCAGCAGTCACAGCCCGAGGCCCCGGCTCTGCACTAAGACCAACACAGAATGAGCTTTTTTTATTCCTCCTTACTCCTGGCAATTTGGTAGAAATGGCACCTGCTTACTCCGATACCAAGCCCGACGAAATACAGCTTTCATAGCTTTCTTGTGTTCAGGCACAGTCCATGCAGAGCCCCCAAAATCAATGGCCATCGATTCCTAAGCTAGAAATTCATAAACTTCTTTAAGGTCAGGGATTGATTTTTTGCTTTCAGTAAGAAAATGTGAGACTCCAGACCTTTCCCTCCCTTTCTGCCACCTTTCTCATCTACAGGGACACACGCTCTTGTACACATGCTCTCCCTCACCGTTGTGTCTCCTGCCCTCCCTGCCTCGGTACCTCCAGGAGGGAGAAGCACTTAGGTGCAAGGAGAGAGAGAGACACTTAAACATTCCTTCGGCTACATCAAATCCTCCTCGCCTCGACCTGATCCCCAGTATTAATCTAATAATGGAACAAATAGATGTGAAGGCTGACAGCACAGGAATGAGTACAGTGGTTGGGACAGACTCGTTAGCATTTGCCAAATCCAAGCCTGGAGCAAGGGATTGGACTGCAGAGTTCACACCAGGATCAGATCAGTGCTCTACCCTCACCTCGATTCTGCCCATGGCCCAAGTGCTGGGTGGACGGGCACTTGAGCTTGTGTCCATCCAAAGGTTGGCACCGGTTGTAGGAGCCTCCTTATGGCCTGGACCTCAGTTTACCCACATGTGAAAAAAAAATTGAGACTGTATCTACCACCTGGGTGACTATGGAAACCAAATAGAGGCAAAAGCACAATTTAGACTGAAAGTGTCAGGTGAGTACAAGATGGCAATTACTACAGGACTCCAGGTCTTTTTTACTTACATTTTTTTTTTGTTTTTTAAAAAAATAAATTTATATTGATTTCAGAGTGGAAGGGACAGGGAGAGAGAGATAGAAACATCAATGATGAGAGAGAATCACTGATTGGCTGCCGCCTGCATGCCTCCTACTGGGGATAGAACCTGCAACCTGGGCATGTGCTCTGACCGGGAATCGAACCGTGACCTCCTGGTTCATAGGTTGAGGCTCAACCACTGAGCCTCGTTGGCCGGGCTTCCTTGCTCATGTTTAGAATCAAAAAGTTTCAAAGGAATTCATGAATGACATGACTGATGGGGTCATCATGGATCTCTTCTTTCTATTTTCTATATTTTATTTTATATGTGGTAAGAACATTTCACATGAGATCTGCCCTCTTATGAGACTTTTCAACGCATGACACAGTATTGAACCTCTAGGCACAATGTTGTACAGCAAGTCATTAAAAGCGTATTCATCTTGTGTAACTGAAATTTTCCTCCCCTTTCCCCTCTTCTAACCCCTGGCAGTCCCCCTCCTATCCCCTGCTTCTGTGAGTTTGGACCCTATCTCATGCAAGTGGAATCACAGAACTACCACAGGATCCAACAATCTCACCTCTGGATAATTATCCCCCCCCCAAAAAAAAAAATTGAAATGGGGATCTCAGAGAGATAGCTGCACTCCTGTTCCACTGTAGCATAAGTCACAGTAACCAAGATATGGACTCCATCTAAATGCAACTGATGAAGAAAATGTCTATATACTGGTATATAGTCCAATATTACTCCGCCTGGAAAAGGAAAGCCAGCCATAGCCAACAGTATGGACGCACCTGGAAGGCATTATGCTGAGTGGAAATAAGTCAATCACAGAAGAACGATTTTTTTTCTTTCCTTCAGATTGTACCATTTTTGAGGCTGCCAGGCATGAGCTCTGGAGTCCAGCAGCACTGGAGTTGCACCGGCTTTACCACTTGTTAGCTGTTACCTGGGTACCTAGCCTCTCTGAGACTGCAGCCTCATCACTCCCTCTGATGCAGTGAGCTGTGGAGAGGACCGGCAAGCAGCCTTTGAGTGGCAGGCACTGAGCCACAGGGGGCTGGTCCAGGTATCACTGCCCTCACTCAGATGACCCCCTCGCTGCCAGCTGAAGGGCTTGTGTTGTAAAGAGGACCTCGGAGCCAGGCCTTCTGCGGGACTGGGGCCAGACCCTTGGATGTTGCTGGCTGGGGGCCCTGTCCAGACTGCTCTCCCTGGCATGGTGAGCTTTCTGGGCAGCCCGAGGCAGCTGACTCTCCCTGCTCCACGGTGAGCCAGGGGCACTCGAGTCTCTGGTCTCAGCTGCATGGGGATCACGTGCTTTTGCGGGTGCCAGGCTGTTCAATTAGCAGCAAATCAAGATATTCAGATGGTGCAGCCACACGCAGCGGGCCAGCCAGAGCCCTTACTTCCCGCTGAGGCCGGCAGATTGTGCCTGTGTTGGCTACCAACTTCCTGTGGGCCTTGCAGGACTCTCTGCTGCGCGCCAGTCCCCACTCTGAATTCTCAGAGTCCTTTTTACCCTCTGGCTCGGGTCCTGCAGTCTGTCAGGGCCCTTCTGCCAGAGACTGGGCTCAGCGGGGCCTGCCAACAGGTTCCCTCCCATTAGCAGAGCCCCCTGCTGGCAAGTGAATGCAGAGCAGGCGGGGAGCCCCAGGTGGCAGGGGAGGGTGTCTGTGGCCACGAAGGAGTCCCAGGTCCTATCCGCAAAGTCCCCAGCAGGCTGCCTCTCTGGCCTGGGGCTGGGCCATATGACCCTGAGTCACAGCCAAGGCTCACAGGGGGCTTGGCAGCTATGCCTTCCCTGCTGGTATGCGAGCTAATGTACCAACCTAGGCATGACCTGAGCCCAGAGGCCTCTTTTGATTATGGCTCTGGCAGAGAATGTCCCCCAGAGGTGAATTGGCAATGGCCCAGGGGCGAGATAAGCACTCCTTCAGCCAACCGGCTGAACCCACCATAAACACAGGCAGACCTGATGATCCTGGGTATACCGTGTCCCATCTTTAAAGCAAAGAAATAAGGTTACTCTCCTTCCTTCCCACACATCCTGTGGGCATTTTTTTAAAAAATATATTTATTGATTTTTTTTACAGAGGAAGAGAGAGAGCTAGAAACATCGATGAGAGAGAATCATTGATCAGCTGCCTCTTGCACACACCCCCACTGAGGACATGCCCGCAACCAAGGTACCTGCCCTTGACAGGAATCGAACCCGGGACCCTTCAGTCTGCAGGCTTATGTTCTATCCACTGAGCCAAACCGATTTCAGCAGTGGGCATAGTTTTATCATCTTCTTTGTGACCTATATAGGATTGTGGGGCAAGGGGAGCATATGGGAAGGGGATGCTCACCCTTGTTTTTGTGCTACCTAACTATTGGCCCCCTTCGAGCCCTGCTCTAGGCCAGGCCTCTGTGCCCAGGAGGCCAGGGTCCAGCAGGACAGCTGGCTCCAGAATGGTGCGTCTAGGTGCTGTGGGGGAATGAGTTGGACCTAAGGCAAAGAGATTTCAGAGAAGGACCAGCACCACAGGCAGAGTCCTCACCTCCATTAGACCCTGAGGGGGGGAAAAGTTGAATCCCAGACTGCCTTGCCCTGGGCTTGTCTTCCAAAAGGCAGGTGCTTTGGAAATACCAGCTTGTTTAATGTGAGTCCTTGGGCAACATGATTGGGAATTTAAAGAGATATAAGCCCATCCATGATGGGGAGATGGTATCATTGGCACATTCACTGCTTCCTATGAGAGTCAGAAAAGTGGGGTCAGTTACTGTTCTTTATGGAGGCCACAGTGATTGGAAACAAAGTCATTCCTCGTCCTCCCCGACTTCTCTTTCCACATCCAATCTTGAGAGACTGGGAAGCTCTCAGAAATGCCAAGCGTCCACACCTGCTGTGGGGGCTGAAAGTCTCTATCTGCCAGGCATCAGCAGCTCCCAGCCTGCCATCCCCATGAAGGGGAGAGTAGCCGGGAACTCTGTTATTCTTTAGTAGTTGGAGTGGGGACCCATATGAAGCCCTCTGGGGTGAGCCACCCAAACTCCTCTATGACATTCTGTTATCTTGTCTCTCATCCACATCAGCATCCAGCACAGACTGGCTGAGGCTCCTTCCTGAGGACTATGGCTGGGATCACGGTCTTTCTTCTCTGTTACTCCCATATCATCCCAGCGAATGTCCGCAGATATGTGATTGCTCAAAAGGTTATTCAAGTTCAACTTCAAACTAGTAAGATGCTAACCCACCCCAAAGGTCCTATCACAAAATACTTGAAAAGGACAGTGTGAAATGCATGTTCTCTTAGCTCAGAGCAAGGGCATGGAGGCACCAGTCCTGGCTGTGGGTGGTGCCTGAACAGTACCTCTGTGTTGGGAGGTGGCTGACAGTGGGGTGGGGTGGGAAATGGACCAGGAGCTATTATGGTCAAATGCCCATAAGAAACGAAAAGTAATTTTTCAATGTACAAAAGAGGTCCTTGCTTAAGGAGTTTTGGGGATTCTGCATTTACACTTGACTTTGCAAGGTAGCTCATCTCCATCCCCTATTCCTCTCAGCTCCCCCTCCTCAGTGCTCATTTCTGCGGGCAGTTGGGGCAACTCCCTCCTGATCAGCTCTCGCTGTGTTCAGTGCAGGGATGCACAGTAAAGAAATCATATAGCTTCGTGAAGTTGGAAGTTTGTTGCTGTTTTATTCTGCTCTGGCATCTAATCTCATTCTATTCCAGTGGATTTATTTCCAGGGAGTGGCCATGGCCCATAGGAGGGTCTTGAAAACAGGCAGGAATTTGACACAAGAGGCACACCCCAGGATTATGCAGGGTCCCAGGCCAAGGCTGATGGCCTGATGTTGTTATCAGGAGTACTAAGCCGCAGGATGCCAGAAAGAAAGCCCAGGGCAGAGAAGTCAGTAACACCAGAGACTGGAAATTTTCCAGAACAGGCAGCGGAAAGAGATAGAGGCAGTGGCTACTCCTTTATTGGGCGGTAGCAATCAAATCATCTTGAGTGCCCATTGTACCCCAATTCTACCTTCACCCCCAACATGTCCGGGTCTTGCTGGTTCTTCTTAAAGAGGCCAGGTTGGGGAGTGACATGGTTTGGGAACTTTAATGACAGTATAGGAGGAGGTAGGGCCTTTCTCTGTTGTTATAAATAATTCCTAGTAATTCACTGGCCTCCAAAGGCCAATTCTCTGAAGTGTCCCTGGGTCCCTGGCCGAGAATGCCTGATGCAAGCAGAGGATCTGGCCTGGTCTGACACCCCAGATGTTACACTCTTGGGCACCTGTGGAGTATCCTGTGGGCTGAAGCTGTGATGGCCAGTGTCATTCTGAGGGCAGGGTGTGGAGCCCATGGGAGCTGGAACCCCTGGGACCCCCTAGTCCAGCATTGCACTCGCAGCAAGCTGTCACATGGGGAGAGGCGCCCAGGATGGAGTCATCTCCTCCACAGAGGACCACAACTTCCTGCCCTCCTCCTTACCTCGCTGGCTTCTTGGAGTTTCTCCAAAGATAGCAGCAGGCACCGATGGCTAATTGCTCTGAAATAGCTAGTCTCCATTTCAGGGCGCTGCTTGCTTTTGCTTTAGGAGCTGGCACATGAATCCTCCTAGGGATTAGAATAACCCTGTCCTGGCTGCATTCCCTGGAATCTTGGCCTCTTTCCCTGGCACCTGTCCCAAAGGGATGGAAATCTCTCAGTATTTATCCCCTTGAAGATTCCCCGTGCCTGCCTGGCTCCCAGCCATTCTGCATGCAGACGGCCCACTTCCTCCATCCTCCGGGGAGCAGATCATGCCCTGGCTCCCCCTGTCACTCATCACCACTGAAAGCTGTATCTTCCTGCTGGGGCTGCCCACTGTTCCACCCCATCCCCCTGGCCTCTCGGTTGAACTTTCATCCTGCTGAGGCAGAAACCCTTTTCCTACAGTCTCTTTTCCTCCAGAAAGCCCAAGGTGTGGAGGAAAGACCCGTGATGTGTTCTCTGATGAAGAAAGATATGAGCCATCACTGAAACAGTGGACATGTGGGTGATTGCTTCCTCAAGAGCTGTTATTCCTCCTTCCTTCTAAGGAACAGGTGACCCTGAGGTCAGGGGTCATGTCTACAGGTGGGTGAGCACCTGGAAACATTCACATGGGCCATCTGGTAATGACACAGTGCTGGAGCAGAGAGGAGGGGCAGCCAACACTGCTCACTGCTGCGTGAGGTTACCCTGGGGGCTGTGCGTATCTACCACAACTCATTAGACTGAGCTCCATGAAGATAGAAACTGGCTCTTATAATTCTTTGTAGCTCCTACCAGCCACTGGTTAACGTCATCTCCAAGAATGGGGTGGAGGAGGGTGGAGGAAGAACAGGACTGGCATATGTTAAAAGCTCTGATGAATGAGTGAACTCTGATGGTCCAGCTTGTGTGCTCCTGGGCGGGAACATGGCCCTTTCACTGAGTATTAAGTTTTAGCGTAGGTGGGCCCTGCAGGTCAATGGCCACTTGGAATGTGAGGCTGACCAGTGAGTGGAAAGCAAGGATGCCAAGTTCACCGAAACTGGTTTGGCTCAGTGGATAGAGCGTCAGTCTGTGGACTGGAGGGTCCTGGATTCGATTCCAGTCAAGGGCATGTATCTTGGTTGCAGGCACATCCCCAGTAGGAGGTGTGCAGGAGGCAGCTGATAGATGTTTCTAACTCACTATCCCTCTCCCTTCCTCTCTGTAAAAAATCAATAAAATATATATATTTTTAAAAAAGGATGCCAAGGTCCTTGACCACTAATTTCTGTGGGGATTGGGCGAGAGGGTGTGTAGCTGGATCCCAGCAAAGCCTGTGACTGGTTGAGAGTGTGATTTGGGCACAGGAAGTTCAGCGCACGTCTACTGAAGTCAACCCCACACATGCTACACAACATTCAGGAAGATTCTCAGCTGCCTGCGTCTAGGGCAGTGGTTGGCAAACCGCGGCTCGAGAGCCACATGCGGCTCTTTGGCCCCTTGAGTGTGGCTCTTCCACAAAATACCATGCCCTGGGTGAGTCTACTTTGAAGAAGTGATGTTAGAAGAAGTTTAAGTTTAAAAAATGTGGCTCTCAAAAGAAATTTCAATCATTGTCCTGTTGATATTTGGCTCTGTTGACTAATGAGTTTGCCGACCACTGGTCTAGGGGCACTCAGAGCAGAGCCTAACTGAGCAACTCATGGCAAACCCTCCGTGCCACACCAGCCAGGCCACTCAAAGACCTGCCGGTCCCTTCCTCTGCTCCTTGCGCCCTGACTCTCCACTCTGCAGTCCAGGTTGCTGCCTCCTGAAAGCAATATTGTGGCGTTGTCTTTGGGTGCCCTTTGCCAAGTCACTGTCGGCTCTCCACGGCAATTCAAATACAATCATAATAAATAAGCAGCAGCAATTCAGGCAGCGTATAATAGATCACATAAAGCCTTTCTATGGCTGAAAGGCCCAATAAGTGGCATTTTATGAGAGAGAAGGAGGGGGAAAGCTCGGGGAGAGTGTGTTTGGAAAACTAAACTGTTTTCAAGCAGCAGTTGTGAATTTCCCACCTTCAACGTGGATTCATGGTTTTGCTGCTCCAGAGCCAGGCTGACTCTCGCATGCAACTGTGCAAAGGCTGTCAGAAAGCAGAAAGCATGCACAAGGGGGGTCTGAATGTGGTCAGAAACGCTTTGGTAAAATCAGAAGGTAGTACACAGGAAGAAGGGGAATGTCACCTGGTCTCCCACCTGCAGCGTCAGACAAACTGCAAAGGAAGACAGACAAACTCCCATGAGATGAGGCAGGAAGGCAGGCAGAGGTCTCAGAAGAGGGTGCTCCCAGCAAAGAGGGGAACCCCCTGCCGAGGCAACACAGGGACCGAACATACCTCTGCTCTAGAGCAGTGTTTCCCAAACATTTGACATATGTGCACCCCTTCTATAATTTTCGTAATGCTGAGTACCCCTCGTACTCATGAGAACGTAGAATTAGGCACAGCTAAGCACGGTGCAGTGCATATCTCCACCAAACTCCGGTGCAACTCGTACCCCCACCAAACTTCCCGTACCCCTGGGGGTACGAGTACCACACTTTGGGAAATACTGCTCTAGAGCAAGAGAAGCAGAGGTTTGCAGAGGGCTCGCCATTTATTAGCCTCTCAAAGCCTTTCCTCTTCTGTTAACGGGATGGAAGAAACCTGTCACTGCATGCAGCACATAGTAGGTCTAAGAGAGGTTAGTCCTCTCCCATGGATCCCCCAGGAAGGTCAAGGTGGCCCTCGATCAGGGGAAAGCCTTGCTTCCCTTAGGAGTTAGGCCCACTCCGGTCCCACGTGGGGCCTGTCTTTGTCCAGGTATTGTCCTTGGCACTGAGGATGTGAAGATGAATGGAACAGAGTCCAGCTCTCCACAAGAAGCCTCCAAAATAATAGAAGCATCATCCCCGCAATGCTCTGCCTGTGCCTGAGGGCACAGGGACTCAGTGGGGGAGGGACTGGGTCAGCTAGAGGTCGCCAGGAAAAGCCTCAATAAAGGAGCTGACTGTTGAGCTGGTGGATGAATGAGTCCAGACAAAAAATAAAGAAGAAATTTCAAACAGAGGGAAGAGCAGGAGAAGCGGCGCAGAGGGACACCTGTGTGGGGTGTATTTGCAAATCCTAGGAGCACTAGCAGCTCAGGGAGCAGGAGAGGGGGTGGGGTTGTGTACCCCTCTTTCAGCCCCGGCTGTCTTCACAGACCTGCGCTTCTCAGAGGCGGCCAGACACCACGCTGCTCCAGAGGGCTAACCACAATTGGAATCGGGGATAATGGAGGCCTGGGAGAAAAGGTTTGGGGTGCTGGTAAGTGAATTGATGGGACCCTCCAGTTTAGAACTTGGGGCAGGATTAGAAATGGGTGGGCGTTGGTGGAGGGAGGGAGCTGACTCTATAATTCTCTTATTGAGCTGTGATCCACTGCCCCCTCCCCCATTTTAACACCTTGCAATATAAAGAGCAGGATTCTAAAAAGAAAGCCAAAGATGACAGTTGTAGGGTAAAAAAGGTGTGGGAAATGTGCGAGGAACAGACGGCTCAGATTCTGCTCCGCTGTCAGTAACTCCTGAGGTGTCCCCAAGAAAACCCGCATCCGCTGGGGGTGGGGCTGGGGAGACAGAGCCGGTGTCAGGGACCTGAGCAAATGGGTCGGCGCTTGAAGATTTTTGACCTGATCCTTCATGCCCTCCCAGAGGAAGAGGCTGGCCCCAGCTGTCAAGGTGCATCCCACTCTGGGGCTGCCTGGCTTTTGTCCCCAGATTGAGTTCTCAAGTCTCTCTCTGGCGTGGACTTCCCAGGCTGTGATGGTGATGCTCTCAGCAAAGTACTAAGAACTCTAAAAGCAGCCTCCAGTGAAATCATGGAGACCCATGAATTAGGAGGCAAATTGTGCTGGATGCCCAGTGTCCCCTTGTAGAAAGATGGACTCGAATGAGAAACAGAGTTTGTCCTTTAAACTAGGATGTCCTGCAATCACCAGCTAAGCCCGCTTCCAAAGACAGAAGTAGAGAGCTCCAAGTTATCCAATCTGCTCGCCCCGTTCTCCCTACATCCTATACCTTCCTTTCTCTCAATAACTGAGCCCGTGTCTACAGGGGCTCAGTTCTCCCTGACCTGTCTGGGTGGACAGAAGCTCACTTCCTGTCTGGATCCCCTTCCAGACTTCACTTCCTGCCTTTCAGGGGGCAACTCCATCACCATCATGGCCCCTCCCTCCTTAAGTGACCAGACACTTGCCTGCTTTCCTACATGTGCCCCTCAAGGAGAAACAGGAAGAGTACTTCTGTGGTGATAAAAAGCTAGGAAAGATGAACAGTTATTTCTGGGGGTGAAGATGGGCTTTTGAAGTCCAAGGCAGCATCCTTTAGTGAGAGAAATATCTCGCCATTGACTTTATAGGTTCTCGTGGCCACACTGAGCAAGTGGCTGCTCCAGGAACAAATGATGTGCTGGTGTCCAGCTGAGAGGTGAGCAGGGGAGTTCCACATCCAGATGTTCCCTCCTCTCAGTGTCCGAAGGCAGGGACAGTCCTGCCCTCCCGGGTGCCACACCACTGGTGTCTGCCTGACGTTGGAACCCGTTTTGATTAGCTGAAAAAATGTGTTGAGTGTTGTCACAGAAGCTCTGCAATCCATTCATATGTGGCTTCATAATGGCAGGAGGTGGGATGAGGGGGGGAGGGAGCGGCAGGTCTGGGTAGGAGAGAGTTGCTGAAGATTTATCTCTCTAATTATGCTTTGCTCAGGGCTAATATTAAAATTAGTTTGAATTCCCTGAGCGCACAGCAGCTCAGGAACATGTGGGGCACCGGGATGCCAGCCTCGGATTTTAAATTTGCTTAGGATAGACATACATGGGTAATGGCAACCCTAATGTCCCTCTCAGTCAGGCTGCCCCGAAGTTCACCCCAGGAGGGTAGGAGGGAGCAATGGCACTGTCCTGCCTGGGACTGGCAGGTGGCTTCAGCAGGTGCACCCCACAGCTCTTTGTGATTGTTCTGTGGCAAAAATCACCCCAGCTATGGTCAATAATATACAATTACCAAATTAATACCGAACGGTGTGTCTCCTCTGCCACCAGTGTCGGGATGTGTTGTGCTAATGACTTTTGCACCTGCTGAGTGTAATTAGTGACTAATCTGTGTGGGGGTGTAATTACTGGGTAAACACATGATATTTACCAATAACTTCCTGCCAGGTGAGCACAAATGAACATTAACAGGTAGCTGTTAGGACCAAGTTCAGGTGAAATGAGAACGAGCCTGGACTTGGCCTTAAATCTAGGCGCTAATGAAAATCTTGTTCAAGGGCTGTAACTTCATTTGTGAGCAAACTCCCTACGATCCTAGTTGGTTGTTTTCCCCCCCATCAGACCTCGAAGAATAGAAACTAAGCATCCCAAGACATCTTATTTGTGTGTGAGAAATAGCTGTTAGGAGTCGGGAGAGCTCTGTCTGATTCTTGATACCTGGCACTGAGAGAGACACCCGAGATTAGTCCCAATTTCTTTACCTATAAAATGGAGATAGTCTAGTTTGTGGGCTTATTCTGTTCAGTGATTGAAACTCTTGACATGGGGGCAGGTTTAGAAATATAAAAAGTTTCAGAAGTATATGTTATTAAAATTATGATCCCAGCCTGGCTGACACTATGGGGGCCTGAGAATCTTGAGTAGGAAACTGTAGGTGAGACAGATTCGGGTAGACAGGGACTAGTGCCTACCCCACCCACCCCACCCACTCCCACCCTCACGGAATCTAGAAAACCTCCAGTACTAAAAAGGGAAGTCAAGGCTTCTCAGCCTGCTTCTCCCTCCTACATGTGTCCCCATGCCCTCGACGTGCCAATCTCAGAAAACTTTCTCATGCATAACTATTAGGCAGAAATCAGAGGAGGAATTAATACCAGGTCTGAAGACTCCCCGAAATATGTTCGGATATTTAGTTTGAACTTCTAGTAAAGCTTTTTAGGCGCTTTAGCCTTATCTCTATCCCATCTTAGCACACTTATGGAGGTGTACCAACCCTGCCATCACGTCTGAGCATCACAGATAGAAGAAGAGGGGCATGTGCATTAAATGGAAGGAGAGAGTGGCTGATTATTGATGAAACCTGCTAGGGTGTCCCCTGACAGACCCATTCTGGCCACATATTTACCAATAACTTCCTGCCAGGTGAGCACAAATGAACACTAACAGGAAGCTGTTAGGACCAAGTTCAGGTGAAATGAGAACAAGCCTGGACTTGGTCTTATGTGCACGTATACATGTACACATATCCCATTGTATTTCCCAAATTCTTCTCACTTTGACACTACCTGCTCTGTTTGCCTCCACCTTTACATGGGCACCTCTGATACCCTTCTTGTCTCTCTCCTCAGCAGTGAATTCAGGGGGCTCTCATCAGACTTTTGCTCAGCATTGTTCCTACAAGGACAACAACCTCATTCACAGTCAGCTAATCAGGATGAGGGGCACAATTAGCAGGTGACCAATGAGTAGATTCATTGGTCACCTGCCAATCAAATCCAAGACCGCAGCTTCACTGGGGCTGAGCCCTAACCAGGTGAGCTCACTATTCACAGACTAACATGAGGTACTGTAATATAATGCTGCTACTTCTGGGCGTTCACTTTTGGTGAGACAGTAACAGATACAAAGTTAGGTGATTTTCTCTAGTTATTAACTAAAATTGACTATATATATATATATATATATATATATATATATATATATATATATGTTTTTATTGATTTTAGAGAGAGAGGAAAGGAGAAGAAGAGAGAGAGGAACATCAATCAGCTGTCTCCTGCATAGGGGATCAAGCCCGAAATCTGAGCACGTGCTTTGATTTGTAATAGAACCAGAAACCTTTTGGAGCATGGGAGGACACTCGACCCTCTGAGCCACACCAGCCAGGGCCACGCTTTGTTTTTGAAGTGCATTTTCCATGGCATGCTTTTACAAACATTTAGGTAAACTTCTTAGAAATTAACATAAACCACCTTGATTATCACTAGATATAATCTCTATGTTTTCATTTATTATAATTTTTACTTTGAGTCAGTAATCAATATTCACATGGTTCAAAATTCAAAAGAAAAGGACACCCAGTGAAATCATTTCCTCTAGTTCCTCATCAGCTTCACCAAGTTCCTCTCCCTAATGTCACCCAGTTACCAATTTCTTACTAATCATTCCAGAAATAGTGTACCAGGTAGAAGCAAACATATCAGCTCTTTTCCTTCTTTATTTTACATAGATGGTAATATATGACTTATACTCTTCTAGGTCAAGTCTCTTTAGTGGGTATATTCAAAATATTTTTAAATGCTTCAATTTTCTGATTTATGTAATATTTATATCCAGATACCTGGAAGATTTTCCAATTCTCTGATTTTTTAAAATATATTTTTATTGATTTCAGAGAGGAGGCAGAAGGAGAGAGAGTTAGAAACATCAGTGATGAGAGAGAATCATTGATCACCTGCCTCCTGCATGCTCTGGACTGAGGATCGAGCCTGCCACCTGGGCATGTGCCCTGACAGGGAATTGTGCCTTGACTTCCTGGTTCATATATAAACTACTAAGCTATACCAGTTGAGCTGATTTTTTTTATTTGCATAAATAAAAGATATCCATCAATTTCTGGGTGCCTAGTAGTTTTTTTTGTTTTTTTGTTTGTGTTTGTTTTGTTGTTGTTTTGTTTTGTTTTTTTTGTTGTTGTTGTTTTTTACAAACACACTATCTTGGGTTTAAACTCAGAGGTCCTGGGGCCAAAACCAGCCATCTCCCCTCACAGAAATAAACACAAAAACAAGAATTGATGTTGCTCTTATTTTCTTTCACTGTCCTTTAGCAGACACAGCTGGTGATTACTGCTGAGGGCAAGGGGCACAGGAAGTAATCCAGCACCTGGTTTGGCGGATGAGGATTATTCTTCCACTCTCAGGTAAGCCAGTGGGGCTCAGGCACAGGTCTGCTCACAGTTCCATGGTTATTGGGGGCAAGAAGGGCAGGGTTTGGAGTGAAAACTACTTTCTAAGCCCACACTCCTCCTTGCAATGTCTTGAAAGTTCTGGAAAGTCCAGAAATTTTAGAGCAACATGTGTGAGTGTTAAGGTGGAGAAAATAGCCTGACTTATACTATGGCCTTTGTGGGGCGCCAGAAATCAGGCAGAGAGCAGCGCTGTCACCTGATTGGTGACTGTCACGCCTGACTTTGTTGGAGAGATTGTCAGCTTGGGATCCTTATTTGTCTCCTCTAATGGTCTGAGCCTGCACTCACTGGAGGTGCTCTAGAGACTAAAGTGGGAGCCCCCTGGAAGAGGGGAACACCTGGAACTCATTTTTGTCTCGATATGAAATCAGACAACCTATATCTTGATCCTTGCTGTTTATTTTTATCTCCATCTCAAAAAATGTCATAACTGTTGTAAACAGAAAAAGAGTGTATTTTCAATTATATCTCTAATTATGGAGAAGGACTCCCTTCTGTTTTCCTCATTGCACCCTCTTAGTTGGCGCTTTCCTCTGGTGAACCAGAAGATGAAGACTTTAGACCTCGCCTGGCCAGTGTGTCTCAGTGGTTGAGCATCAACCTTTGAACGAGGAGGTCACAGTTCAATTCTCGGTCAGGACACGTGCCCAAGGTGCAGGCTCAATCCCAGTGGTAGGCATGCAGGAGACAGCCAATCAATGATTCTCTCTCATCATTGATGTTTCTCTCCTTCTGCCTTCCTCTCTGAAATCAATAAAAACATATTAAACAAACAAAAAAAGACTCTAGACCTAAAATTCAGACCATGAGTCTCTCCCTTTTGTACCCAAAGATGGTGCACATGTCATATGCTTCTTCCCACTTGGCAAATAGGAAAACGAAGGCACAAATGGCCTAAGAATGAGTTTTCAAGGACCACCACAGCCACCCTCCTGAAGACTGGCTCCCTGGAAGGGTCTGCAAGCAGGAGCTCACCCAGAGGAGCACACGGGCTGGGGCGTTGGGCAGAGGAGATAAAGGGAAAGAAAGGTGAAGTGTTTCCAATCAGTGCTCAGCTCAAGGCCGCAAAGACACTGCAAACTGTTGTGAGTAACTCAGCATCCGTGTCGCTCAGCAGCACTGTTGGTCCCAGCAAGAAGCACCAGGCCTGGGAATCCCCATCCCAGTAGAGAACCCCATTGCCCAGCTTCTTTTAGCCCAAGATGCAACCCACACCACCAACCTCCTTCCCACCCCGACATAGCAAACATCTGGCTAAAGACATCCCCATTGGCACAGCAAAATGTCCTCCTGCTAAGGATCGGTGACTGGATTTCTTTGAGGTTTCTGCACATTTCACTCATCCCTGGCAGCGCTATGCTGTCTCTCTCGGCCCGTTGGAGCATGCCCAAACGCAGCCACGTGGGCATTCCCAGGCCGCAATTTCTCTCCTCTTCTCGGCTCCAGTTCTTCCCCCTCCGGGAGCTCCAAGTCTGAGCTGTCACATTGCTGTCAACCAGATGGGAGACCAGGCGCAAAAGCTGCTAATGCCTCTTGCAAAGACAGGGCCTTTTGTCACAAGCTGGCTTTCCGTGCAGGGCTGGGCGGGGGCCTCTTAGTCACCGTGGTCGCTGTAGGGTAACGGGGCCTTTTTGTCACCGGGTCCCCACTGGCAAACAGCCCTCATCCCTTCCCCGTGGCACTTCCCCTCGCTGTCCCTTCTGCTCTCCCCGCTTAATTGCAGCCGCGTTGCAGCAGCACGCTGACAGCCACGAGCTGCCATTCCAGATGCCGGGAACATGCTCCCAGGTAGGCGCCCTGTAGGATATTTATGGCTTTAATTCCTCAGCAGAGGTTTCTGTTCTGTCACACAGCGACATATGAATCGCTGCTCATTTGCTCCTGTATTTCCACATCAGTGGCAATTACGGAAGAGCTGCTGGCTTCTTGTTCGACCCCACAAGCTCTGATCCCTACACACACATCAGACTGAGCGAAGCTGGGAGGGACAGCAGACCACAGAGCTGCAGGGAAGCCGGCTCCCGGGCCTGCAGGCAGCTGTGGATGTGTGGGGACGGGGGGACGTGCCACATGCTTGTTCCCAGGCAGCCTCGGTTTCCCCAATCAGGCATAGGAGGAGGTTTTCGGGTAGGAGGGGGTTAGAGTGTAGGCCCAGCTGCAGGAACTGCCTCTGCTCTGCCCGGCAGCCACTACCACCTTGTCCCCCTGTGTGACCTTGGGAAAGTCACTTCCCTTCTCTGGCCTCTGCGTTCCCAGCTCTGAAATGAGGACAAGCAGCTTCCAGGCTCCAGGGGAGGGCGGAACTCACCGGTGCAGACACAGGTGAAAGGTCTACCCAAGAGCCAGTCACGCTGCTCAGCCTGGACCGAGAATGCATTGGGTTCACCGGTCAGCATTTTCACATTTATACAAGGGCCTGGCAGAACAAGTACGCCCCCACCTGGGGAGTACAAGTCCCCCTTCCCCCTTTTTTATAATCTTCCACAAATTCATAAAACAAAGAGGCTTTTCCCCACCTCTTTCATTTTGTCAGTAAACCTGGCAATGGAAATGCCAAGTTGAACCGCAATTCCTCCTGGTCTGCGCTGCAATTGGCTCTGGATGGAGAGGCTTTCCGTTTCTACACGTGAATTCTATCCACACCCTCACTTCCACACACAGGCCCCAGACATCCCCGCCTCTCCACCACCGCTCTGCCCAAACCCCTGCTTCCTGGAAAGGACACCTGTGCATGCTGCAATGACTCCAGTGTCCTCTGCTTCAAAGTCCACTCACAAAGCCCACACCGCAGCCAGGAACTGTGGCGAGACCCACAGGGCCACACAGCCAGCGGGCAAGCGGAGGTGGCAGGCTGTCCAGGCAGGGCGGCGCTGGGGCTGGGATGCAGAGGTCCTGAGGCCCGGGCAAGGCCTGTTTCCTGGCTTTGCCAACCTTCATCTCTCCCCCTCCCGGAACTCGGCTCAGGCTCCAGCAGAGCCCTGACACCAAGTCACAGGTTTAGGCTCCGGTAGATTCTAAACAATTCTGGGGCCAGTTATTTCCTAGCTTAGGGGCTCCAGATTTAGCAAATAAAAAGATAACAAATGATTTTTAGTGTAAGTATGTTTCTATGGAATATGTTTATACTAAGATATTATTCATTGTTCACCTGAAATTTAAATTTAATTGGGTCCCTCTTTGAAAGCTGCGCTCAGGACCCAGTGGTGACCATTCTGTTCCCTTGGCAAGAGGACAGACAGTTCAGTGGTGGCAGTACATGCATTTGGTGATGCTACAAATTGCGCTCATACTTCTAGGTACTATCCCTATGCTCTCTAGATTCTAGATATTGCTAAGGTCTGTCTTTGGTCACCCTGTTATTCTTCACATTTTAATGTATTTTTTATTGATTTCAGAGAGGAAGGAAAGAGAGAGAGAGAGATCAATTATGAGAGAGAATCATTTGATTGGCTGCCTCCTGTATGCCTCACCCTGGGGACTGAGCCCACAATCCAGGTATGTGCCCTGACCAGGAATCGAACTGTGACCTCCTGGTTCATAGGTCAATGCTCAACCACTGAGCCACACTGGCTGGGCTAATCTTCACATTTTAAAACTCTCACAGCAGCAGTGGAAGGTGAATAATACCTTAACACACAAAAAGGACAAAAAGCATGGCATGAGAAAGCCCAGCTCCTTGAAAAACCACTACACTCATTGCACCGCTTATGGAAATCCATGTCGAAAACCCAATAATCAGTTCCTTCCCTGGTTTTGCAGAACTAAGATATTCTCCTCTTTGAATAATCTAAAAACAGTCCCGGTTCATCTTTTTTTGCTTTCCTACTCTGACTTCTAATCAATTTTCTTTCACACTTTCCTATCCCTCTGATAAATCAGATGCCAATTTATCTTCCTCTCCCCTATTTTCTGCCTCCTTTCATTTCATCTCTGGCTCATCACTAATCAGCTTGTGCAAGCATCCACATGTACATTCAGAGTCTATTTGCTATTTCTTGTTTGCGACAAGAAGTGATACCTCAAATTCATCAGCTACCCAGACAATAAAGACGGACACTGTTAACTTCCAGGAAACAAAGCAAAATATTTAAAGCAAATAGAGAATTCCAACTAGTAATGCAATTAATGCCTAATAACATTCGTATGCAGCTTTGCTAGGGCTCAAGTACATAACCTGAATCCTATCTGGTCTTCACAACAGGTGATCTACCCTGATGACAGAGTACAGAATGGTGGAGTGAGTACAAATGGCATGCATCAGCAAACTGATTGGGTCTGAACTGCAATGCTGCCAGAGAATGTGTGGTGTTACTTGGCTAGTACCATCCAGCCTCAGTTTTCTGAGCTCTAAAATGGGATAAGAATAGCCTCTGCGTTTGTGATAGTGAGTAAAAATGGAATGCCTCATTCATGTTTGGCGAACTAGTATGATCCTCATTTTATGTTAAGGAAACAGAAGCCAACTGAATTTTACAAGTTTATTCACAGTCACATAACTAATGAGCGGCAGAGACCGGATTCAAACCCGGGCATTTATGAATTAAAGCTTCTGCTTGGCCCATTTCATCATGAGCCTGCAGTCCAACGTTCCTCGGAACCTAACGTGCATACCAACTACCTCGTTAAAATGCAGATCTTAATGAAGCCCGAGGTTCCCTGCGATCCTGCATCTCTTACAAGCTCCCAGGTGATGCTGCTTATCTTGCTGGTCTACACTTTGAATAGCAAAGATATAGACTCTAAGTATTAACTAGAATTTAGGATTATCCCCATGTGCTGACATTGGGCCTCTAAGAATTGAGACTTCAGTGATGAGAATCCTATATAATGGGAGAGGAATATGCTAATTATCCATTACACCGTGAGGCGTAATGACCAGGTCACGGATCTTCAGGAAGGCAGAGCAGCAGGCAGAGAACTACAGGAGGGCAACAGTGACCTATTGTGCATAGATTTGTGCACAGGGCTACTAGTAGAATATAAAGGGTCAAACCATTTGTTCAAGATGTTGAGTGCCTACCATCTGCATGGCATGGTGCCAGGTGCTGGAGACGCAACGATGAACCAGAGGTGCTGGTGAGCACATCTTAAACAGCTCACTACAGTGAGTGGGCTGCTGTATTTGGAGGAGGATAGGGGGACCCACAGGCTAAGAATGGAAGGCAGACATGCACTTGCACTTGTAGAGTAATTGTAGATGATGGAGAATCTGGAAAGATTCATAGAGGAGTGTAACTTAGATCTAAGCCAATAGGGACCCATGTAAGGTTCAACACAAGCAATTAGAGCTTAAATCTGGGCTGAAGGAAGAAGACAGAAATCCAGGACACCAGCTACAAGGCTGTCACAGAAACGAAGGTGAACTGATGGGACTTAGACTTTGGCAGAAACTGTGAAAATAACACATGAAAAGGAAATATTGGAGGACCCTGAGGAGAAGCGAGTTACAGGAAGCACTGGACTTTAAATGTGGGGAAGCCCTAGGCTCCATTAGACATCTTAAACTGTCCTATCTGACTGTGGTCCCCTCTGAGCTTCCAGCTTTTCATCTGTAAAATACCGATCATCCGTTTAAGGGGCCTCTGTGAAGATTAAAGATAAGATAATGCATGTGGATGCCCTTTGGAACTCTCAAGCACTATATAAATTAAGGAGCCATTATTATTAAGTTTCTCATGCAATATCTGACACATTATCACTGAATTAATTAAGTAATAGAAAAATGGGATTTGATGGATGCTGGAATCTAGAGAAAGAAGAAGAAATAACCGAAGGTGATCATAAAATGTCTGGAGCACTAGAATAAGAAAAGAGTTGCATTGCATTTGATGGGACTGGGAGGAACAGCAAATCCACAGGGGAATGGGAGGTTAGGGAGTTTGTATACCTTCTGAGAGACTTGGCCCTGTTCTAAGAGGACATTTCTCTGATTCTCTAAAGCAGTGCTGGGATTCCTAGCAGTTGTAGTGAGAAAACTTCAAGTAATTTTTATCCCCTCTGTTATGGCCATTTGGTCCCCATCTGGATGGCCAAGGGTGAGGTTGTGCTAAGCATCAGTCTCCTCATCTATAAAATGGGCATATGAATAATGGCTACCTCAAAGGGTTGCCATGAAGACCAGTGTTAATAACACAAAGCTCCTCACTTTGTGCCTGGCACACACCCCCCTCCACTACTATTGTCATGGTTACCATGAAGGGCATGTTTAAAACAGAAAACAGAGAAACCTGGAATGTGTGTCCAGATTAAAACACAAAGAGCATTAAAGGTAAAAAAGAATCAAGAGCTCATGGGTCCACTTCTGCCCTACCCACAGCACCCTACCACCATGTTATAAATGAGGAAACTGAGGCCCACAAAGGAAGCTAGTGACCAACAACATTGCGGTAGAGTGAGCTGATATATTCTGATACACTCTCAAGGTTTTCCTAGTGATATAGGGAGTGCAAAAAATCTCCAAGAAGCTAAGAAGAAGAAAAAGAAGAGGAAAAAAAAAAAAAAAAAACTACGGAAAGCACTGATTTAGATGAGCTAGCTCCATGGTTAAGGCCATTCTTTTTATCTAAGGAGAAATATATTTCTTCCAGGCTAGACTATTAATTAAAATTCAGCAATGTTAATTTTACTGCCAACTTAAGAGATTCTTATTACATTTATTTTCCAGGTAATTGCTGCTTGTACAGGAGTTCATATAGATGTCTTTTTAGATGGCGCAATAGATCAGAATTATAATAGTTAAATTCCTCACCCTTCATTTTGCTTCCCTCTAATTCTGAGTCTGCTTATTTAAATTACATTGGGAACTCTCTCTCTCCTTCTCTCCCTCATTGCTCTTGCTTTAGCATGCGCTCTAAATGATAGGATCTTTCAATGATAGGATCAACAGAGGCATGGAATATCGAAATAGAGTTTGTTTTGTTGTTCATAATTTTATCATACTATTTCCCCTCAAAGGAAACACCAAAAATTGTTTCTTACATATATAGAAAAATATATAAAAAACACTTTTCCTTCCATCACCCATTTTTATTCTAATTTATATGCCCAGCACAGATTAATAAATTGATATTCAGATAAATGATTTCCCTGATGTCACAAAACTAATACAGTTCCATTTTTTTTTAAATCTCAATGAGGAGAAAAATTCCCTAAAAAATTAAAATATACTGTTCTCAAGAAAAAAAGAGCCCAAGCTGGTTTGACTCAGTGAATAAGGCCGCCATCTATGTGTCTCTCTCACATCAATGTTTCTCTCTGGGTGTCTCTCTCCCTCCCTTCCACTCTGTCTAAAAATCAATAGAAAAATATCCTTGGGTGAGGATTGAAAGCAACAACAAAAGAAAGATAATGAGAGGAGGCACCTTTATGTCTAGGAAGAGAGGCATCTGAGTGGGAGCGTGGATGCAACAGAACTTCTTAGGCCATCTCCAAAATCAGGGCACTCCGGGTCTCGCCTGTTTCTGAGCCCATCTCCTATAAGGAGAATCTTTTCTTAGGTCTTTCCATAGCACTGAATTCCCTGATGAGGCCACACAGGAAGTCACCTCCATGGGAACTTGTCCCAGAGGCACCTTTCAGGGGCCATCAGGCCTTCAGGGAGAAGCAGTAGTCACCTCAAGCCCAGGCACAACCAGCTTTGTGGCTGGGAGCTTTACTGCTCCCCAAGATGTGTGGACTTTCTCAAAAAAGCACGATTAACTATATGCTAGGGAAATAAATGATTGACGGGGAAGGTGCAGATCAATCTTCAAATCTCAATGGCAGTTGATGTTTATTGAATCCTTGTTATGTGCATGATACTGAGCATTTTATATGCTTTATCTCCATTTGTCCCAGCAGCCTTGCAAGTTGGGCACTGTTATTGTTTTTAATATATTTTTATTAATTTCAGAGAGGAAAGAAGAGGAAGAGAGAGAGAGAAATATCAGTGATCAGAGAGAATCATTGATTGGCTGACTCCTGCACCCCCCTACTGAGTATTAAGCCCACAACCTGGGTATGTGCCCTGATGGGGAATCCAATAGTGACCTGCTATTCATAGACCAACACTCAACCACTGGGCCACACTGGCTGGGCTGGGTACTACTATTAGATTTAGATTCATTTCACAAGTGAGAAAGCTGAGGTTTATATAATAAAGTAACCAATGTGAGGTCACTCGGCTACAAATCACTGAAGTCAGGATTTAAACCCGGTAACTCTGACTCCACAGCGCCTGTACTTGGAATGGCTCTGCAAACTGCCCACCTTGAGGTTTTGTTCTGTCCAAATCCCTTTGGTCCTGCAAAGCTGTACTGGGTGCAACAGAGAAAGGAAGTGTTGTGTGTATAGCAGAGGTCTCCAAACTATCAAGCTTACACTCAAGCGGGGTGTAAGTTTACCCAACAGGAGCCTAGAAGAAAATATTAGCTTGTCTATTTATAAGTAATGTCTCCCTTTGAAAATCTGTATGTATGAGTTTTATAATGTAAGCAACACATTAGTACAATAAAACATAATTTATAAATGAATATATAAAAATATATAGGGTGTTTCTCAAATTTATTTTACATATAGGGATAAAAATCATTCCTTGTCTTGAGCTATGTAGGATTGTAGAACCATAAAACTGGGAAGAAATTTTAGATAACTTATAATCCAAATTCCTGCTCCTACCCTCCCTGGCTAGGATTACTAGGATTACTAGGATTAATCTCAAGCCCTATATGCTAATATATCAATATATATATATAATTGACTTCAGAGAGGAAAGGAGAGGGAGAGAGAGATAAAAACTTCTGCTTCCTCCTGCACATTCCCTACTGGGGACCAAGCCCACAAATCCCAGGCATGTGTCCTGTCCCAGAATTGAACAATGACCTCCTGGTTCATAGGTCAACACTCAACCATTGAACCATACCAGCTGGGCCAACCTTGTCTTAAGCACTCTGAGTTTACAGCTTCCAGGTGCTTCTCTCTGCCACTACTTCATGGCAATGGAGACATCAACCACTTTTTTCCTGACTCAGATCTGCATATCCCAGCTCTAGCCCCAGTGAGGTGCTGTGCACCCAGATGACTGGGCAAACACAGAATGGGATGGATGTATTGATCATAGCCTTACATAAGAATGTGCCCTGGGTCTGGCCCATGTAGTGGCTGGGGATATATACCTGGGGAACCAGCCCAAGGTCATCAGGAGAGTCATCTCATGAACACTCTTGTGAGCACAGAAGGCCCTGCAATGGAAATGCTCTACAGCCAGTGCTGCTAGGCTGATAACTAATTTGCAGGCTGCTTTCCCTTTCCAACCTCAGCCCCTCCCCCTTGGGTTTCTTTCCTGTGCTTATGAATTGCACAAGACTTCCATCAGCACAGCTGAGCTGGCCTTCTGGAAGAGAACTGTCGGGACACCAGCAGAGAGCCACATGAGTGAGGGATTTCATGATGTGAGGTTGGGGAGGCAATCACTGGAAACTCACCAAGGCTAGAGCTGTGGAGTCAGAGTCAGGGAGGTTTGCAGTCTAAGCAATCAAGTAACCAGTTACCACACCCCAACAAAATTGAACTGTGGCTGGTCATATGACAGAGCCACCTCAGGGTTTTGGAACACACTGAGGTAGGAAATTAGGAAGAACAATGTCTAAAGTTTTGGAGTCAAAGTTAGGCTGGGAAATTAATCAGTGATTGGAATCCATTCATTCACACATCCATTCTACAAACATTTTCTGAGTGCATATTATTTTCAAGGTACCAATCTAAACACAGGAAATAGGAGCTTTGATGAAGACAAACAAGGTCTCTGCTTTTCTGGAACTCCGCTTGAATAAGTAATTGAACAAGAAAAGACGAGATTGGTGGCGATAATGGTTGAAGTGGAAGAGAAAAGAGGGTTTAAGAGTGATGGGAACTACTTTAAATTAGGTGTTTAGGAAGAGCAATCTCTGAAGCACTGTGATGGGAGAACTGGCTACCAATTCAGAACGGAGTGGTAAGATTTACACAATTTTGTGAGTACTTTGGTGTCACATTAGCAGCTTTAAGTAGGCGGGGGCAGAATATTTACACCAATTAGCAACTTCTGCGTAGTATCACAGTGCCTTCTTTTCCTCCAGAGAGCTGGCTAGTGAACACACATCAGCACACCACTGCATGAATCTAAAGTCTAAATGCAGAGGAACTGCAATGTGAATGTCAGGAAGGAGCAGGCAGAGGCCCTGCAAGGTAGACTCAGGGAGCACAGAGGAGGCTGGAGGCTGGTGAGATGGAGGAGCGAGACACAGGGTGAGCGTGGAGATCTTGGCAAAAGCTGAATCACTTAAGGACCCTGGACACTTGTCATGACTCTGGGGATTTTTTAATTTTAAACAAAAAGTCATTGAAGGATCTTAAGCATAAGGATGGCATTATTTGAATTATGTTTTTTTAAATACATTTTTATTGACATTTTAGAGAGAGAGGATGGGAGAGGAAAAGAGAGCTAGAAACATCAATGATGAGAGAGAATCATTGATCAGCTGTCTCCTGCATCTCCTGATCCCCACCCCATTGGGGATTGAACCAGCAACCTAGGCATGTACGCTGACTGGGAATTGAATCGGCAACCTCTTGGTACATGGGATGACCCTCAACCAATTGAGCCACACCCACTAGGCATGAATTATGTTTTAAAAAGATCACCTTGGTTGTTAAAAGAATGGAGTAGAGAAAAGGGCAGAGTAACAGACAATAACTTAGAGTTCAGTGCTTATGAAGGAAGGTGTGTACAAGGCTAGTCATTGTAGCAGTGCATAATGAAAAAATATTGAAAACAACCCAAATGTCTGTCAAGATCAGAGAAGGTGGATTGGGAAGGGTCTATCCATATAACTGTTAAACCATCATTAAAACTAAAGACACTCTTTACTTACAGTCAACAAAATACCTTCAAAATATATTATTAAATGGGAAAAGAACAGTTGGTACAAAACAGATTATAAAGGTTGTTGCTTTTTATATAAAATGGGAGTTGGGGGAGGTATGTAGAAGTTACAGTTTTTGTATTTATTTGCAGGTATATACATTGCAAAATATTTAAAAGAGCTTATAAGAACTAAGAACCCAATAGGTCAAACCATATGAAAGTGTCACTTTCAGAGGTCAAAATGATTTAAAGAAACATTGGCAACTGTATATGGTTTGGCCTAAAGGTTATTTAGTTTTGTTTTTTATTTACTATTTGTTATAGATGTGGTACCATATTGTGAAGTGCACTTTTTATTGTATGCACTTTTGTGCTTTATTAACCCATAAGAACATGTTCTTGTATACCCTATTTTAAATGTAGGAAGATAAGTGATTGATAGATGAGTGAGCAAGAGAGATGAGAGGTTCTTGAAGAAGTCCAATAAAAGTTTATGGCAGCTGAGACTAGAAGGGTAGCAGTGGAGATTAAAAGAAGATGCTTCTTTTTTTTTTTCTTGCTAGAGAGTTGATAGAACTTGCTGTTAAGAGTTTATTTTTAGGGTGATGCAATTAAGAAAAAAAGGGGAAGCAAGGAGACAGCCTCAATTAAGTAATTAAATATAGTGGCTTGGGCAAATCAATGGTGTTTTCATCACTTAAAATAAGAAAGATGGGGCAGAAATAGGTTTGGGGGGTGGGAATCGAGATGCTGAGAGATGTTTAATTTGAGAAGCCTTTGATGCACTCAAATGGGCCTGTCGGTTTGGAGCTGAGAGAGACACACGTGGACTTCAGGAAAGAGTTGAGGATGCTGAGCTATAAAGCTGCAAGTTATCCCAACTGTCAGAAGGGAGAAGACAATATTTGAAGAAGAGATTCTGGAAAATTTCAAGGTTCTTTCTTTTCCCTGAGTCCTGGAATATGACAAAGCTTGAACATTAGGTAAATCAAAACCAGATGTCAGGGAGAAATGAGCAAACCAAGAAAACCTGGACAGGTTTCCTCACATTTAAACGCCCCTCGTGCCTACATATCATGTATTATTCAACCTACGGGAGCCCGCATGTGTCATTTAGGAAGCTGGGGGGAAAGGCTTGAGTGGGTGAATGGAGAGCTGCCAGGGGCCCACGGCAGCTCTCCATCCACCCACTCAGGCCCGAAGGTGGCTTCGCAAGGCACACATCCTCCCACTTCTTCAGGGGGAGGGAGGTGCGGAGGCACTAGGTTCAAACGGGGGCAAAACTGAAACGGTTCTCTTTCCCTCCTCCCACCGGCTAATCCAACTTTAAAAAATAACTCAAAGAGGCATAACACTCAGTGATTGAAGAAGGCAATAAACTGGCCGGGTCGCATATACGATAGGGAATAAAGAGTAAGTGACAAAAACAAGATAAATGGAAACATGATCAAAATAAAGCCTTCTGCGAGATCTAATGATTGGGATTCTCTGTGCAGGATCCGGGCTCAGAACCCAGCAGGGTCTGGGGTGCGCTTGGCAGTGGGGGACGGAGCAGCATCTCTGAAGGGCTGCGGAGGAAGCATGAAACGCCGCCGAGCACACTAGTCTTCAGAAGATGGTCCCCCAGGCGCCTCTGGCAAGTGTTGAGCTGTTAGCCTTGCATCCTCGCTCAATTCTAAAAATGGATAATTAAATTCCATCGCTCTAATGAAATTCCCCCTGTCATTTACACTGCAGAGAGTGTGCAGGGAGGCTTCTGGGAGACCGGGGAGGGGGTGGGGACAGTCTAAGCAGGAGATCACTTACACAGCACAGAGCAAAAGAGAGACGAGTTGGGAACGGGTGAGGGTGAGCCCTGAGGGTGGCTGGGTGAGAAATTCGGGACCGGAACTGGACAGGGTTAGATCAAGCGACTCAGGTTCCTTAGGGTCAGGGCTGTGCCCACCGAACAAAATCCAGATAGCTGCCAAATGTGTACTCAGCTTGGTGTCATGAACATCTGGACGTGGCTCACCCTGGAGAAACATACACATAAATTGAGAGCTAACAGCTCTCTTCTCTACTCAGAAATCTTCCAGAAAACGAGGGATGTGACCATAAAAATGCATACGTTGTTCTTATACCCACTGCTGCTATTACTGGGCCCATGACTGACAAGGAAGGAAGAGGGCATGAAATTTATGCAAAATTTGGAGCATACATATTTATTAATATACATGTGTGGTTCTTGTTGAAAAGCGAAAGCTTAGTGCACTGAAGATTCTTACAGGGGGAAAAAAGCAGAAAATATTAACTCATATTCCCTCTCGGGTGTGCAGAGATCAGTGAGGCCCTCAACATGACCTTGGAGCCTGTAGACAGTTCTGCCCTGGAGGAAAGGGGGAGGCGGGGGAGCGTAAGCCCAGGAAAGTCTGGCCTGATGCTCTGTGCTAAGTTCTTCCATCTAACAGTGGGAACTTGCCACTGACCCTCCCAGGGAGTTCAAAAAGGAATTTTGAGATCCACGGAGATGCAAAAAATATGTACATCCCTATTATACACTTAAGACGAGAGCCGGGAGGAGGTGGGGAGGAATGAATTAAGGAAGCCAGGGTGACAGTGAAGCGCATTGTTACCTAGCTATTCATGCACTCTTGGCTTTTCAGTTGATGAACTTTTCACACCAGAAGTGGGGAAATTAATCAACTTTCCCTCTCTGCACGTCTTCTTCCATCTCCTCCGCTGTCTCACCTAATTATGTCGCGCTCGATATGGACGGAGACATTGTTCTCATTTCAACTTTTCTCTGCAGAGCTCCACTGTCCTCACCTGACTCTGCAATGCATTCTCACCTTCGCCGGCATAACCTGCCTTTAACGTCTGCGGCAGCTCCTCATGTAGATTCACATGGGGAGCTCCTTGCCTTCTTTCCTGATATTAGTGCCTTGTTGGGGCCCCCTCCAGCTGGCCACACTAGGGAAACTTCATTTCTCTGGCTGCACTCAACCGCCCTTCTCTCCTTCTAGTCATCTGGATGAAAACCATGTTGTCCAAAGGTGTTGGAGACAGCTCTCCCAAGACCTTGTCAACTTCCTAAAATCTCCTAACTACACCCATAAAGCAATGCCCTTCTTGCAAAAACTCTCAGGGATGTGTCTGACTCTGCTGGCATGATTGGCAAAACACAGGTGAGGAGGGGCACTCTTTGGATGTGTTCCATTTCTGAATATTTCATGACATATAGGCTAAACTTCTGGAAGGCGAAATAAACATGGTAATTACCAACCAGGGCTTTCCCATTATGTAGATAAACTCTTCTCTTCTGTGAAATAATCCATTTACATGCCTTCTGGACCATCAGGGGAATTGAAGACTTTTGAACACTAAGCTAACGAAGGCCCTGGACGGCACCTCTCGGGTTCCACAGCCATTTATGTGCTGGCTGCATTGACATCCATCCCGTGTGACACATTTACAAAGAACGGGACACCGGCCTCGCATGTGAAATATAAGATGATTCTATGTCTTAAGTGCTTAAAGCTTATTACCAAAATAGGTGTGCAATGTTGCCGTTATAAATATCACGCTTAACACCTTTTGATTCTTTTTTACTCTGAAGTGTTCAACCTATTACGGAACAAAGAAAGGCTGCCTTTTAAATCTCACTCACTCCAGCTTCCTTGGAGATGGATGTGCCCCCCTCGGAAGCTCAGCCGCACATAAAAGCCCAGCGGTGCCCCATCGTAAATCTGTTTTACATCAGCTTTTATGGGAGCTGGGCCTGGGCTGGGCTTCATTATCGTCTTTTTTTCTTTCTCTCTTTTTTTCTTTGACTTAAAAAGAAATATCATCTCCAACCGACTCAGATCATTTGCTTTGTAAATAACACGCATTCACTTTCCCCTTAGAGCAAACCTCCAGGGATTCTTGGCACCCGTGGCATGATGTGACCAGCCACCTGCTTGTGGAGGTACCCCCTTGGGTCATTATTCAGGCACGGTGATCCCCCTGACATAGCCAGGACCTCTGGGCCACATAGCTTTGCTCTTGGGGGGCCATCTCCAGTACTAACTCTGCAGGCCCAAGTCCCCAACATGCTGTGTGCAAAACATGGTCATCTTGAGCCCACCATGTGGTCCTCACAGAAACGTCTTGAAATGGCATGAGCTTCATTCTGAAGTTGCTGCTAGGTGTTGTGCCTCTCGGGTCTGATCACATTTCTCCTTTTGGAGCTATGTCTACTCATTACAGCCTTTTAACGATGCGTTGAAAGATCTGAATTATATTCTAATCAACGCCAATTTAATGAAAATTAAGGGTGGAATTATGTGAAGAACAATGGAATAAGAGGAGCTTTAGGTTCATCGGCTGAATGATTTGGGCAGGTTCATTTCTCTGAGCTGATGCTTTCTCATTGTTGAAATGAGTAGCTATTACAGATCATCTGAAGGTGCATCAGATTCTGCCTGGCTCTCTGATACTGGGGTTTTATGACCAGTGTGCCTATCACAGAGGATATAAACCACTAGTCCTTGACTGGGTTTTATCTAGCTTAGGATAATATTCTTTGGATCCCCAACTATTGAGTCCAGAAAATGTTTTCTTGCTCAGATAGCTGTCTTATCCAGAACATAAATTCAGAAGACTGAAGGATAAATTGAAGCCAAGGACCTTTTATCTAGCAATAACTTAGCATCTTAAAATACTCTGGTAGGGTTAAAATGGCAGATTAGAAGCATGCACTTCTGCCTCTGCTTCCTCCTATGAAACAACCTACATAGAAGCATAGAAAGGAAAAAGATAATATGCAGAATCAATGAGAAGAGGAGCTTGGGTATGTGGGTGTTGCTTACTAATAGGCACTTTAATGCATTGCTTGGAGACAGAAAGCAATAGCCCTGAGAGGGGCTAACAGATGAGGTGGGATCCTGCATGCCCCGTGGAGCCCAAGAAGGTCTGGGCTGGGAGTGAGCAGGCACCGCAAAGGGAGGAAATGAAAAGTCAAACTGAAAACAAAGGGGAGAGATGTCTTCTAAAGAAGTGGAACAAACTGTGGAAAGTTAAGACTTTTAGTTAAGCGTGTTGGTACTTTTTGTATGGTTCTATCCCATACCACCCAGAACCTAAGGTCAGAATTCTCAATAATTCCTTATTAAATATTAATATACAAGTAAGGATTGCTAGAAATATGAGCACTAGAAGCAGGAAAATGAAGGGATTAGATAAACAAACAAAGTAAAGGAAAATGGAAGAAAAAGACATGATTTTAAAAAGAGAAAATAACTTTTATCATCATCATTTGAGAAAGATGCAAGAAGATACTTTCTTCATAATTGCATAAGAATGAGCTCACTGCCCTGGCCACCAGTGTGGCTCACTTGGTTGTGCATTGTCCCATGCACCAAAAGGTCACCAGTTCAATTCCTGGTCAGGTCATATGCCTGGATTGGGGACTCCATCACCAGTAGGGGGTGTGCAGGAGGCAACCAATCAATGATTCTCTCTTATCATTGATGTTTCAATCTCTCCCTCTCCCTTTCTCTCTGGACTAAATAAAATATATTTTTTTAAATGTAAGAGCTAAAAAATTGACTTCTAGACCATTGTTTGTCAGGAAAATATTTTAAGATGTACTCCATAATCCCAGAGGAGGAAAATGTGTGAGCCAAGAGACAGGATTTCATTGGAGAGAGCAGTAGAAGGCATATCATGACCGCTGTGGTGTGTGAAGTCTAAAAAGTCCAGCATAGAGATTGGAGGATAGAGGATGAAGCTCTGGAATGGAGGTGAGCAGGAAGAAACTGGGACTTCTGAGGGTAGAAGGTATAATTGAGAGTTTGAAAAATAACTGAAGGCATGGCAAAGGCAAGGGTCCAGGAGAAAGGTAATTAATTCCCCATGGGGAAAAAAAATTTATTGTACAAGACATTTGCGGTCTACATAAGAAACAATGCAAAACGAGGTACGATTTTAAGCAAGTGACAGGGTATGAGAAAAGAGTCTATTTGACTGGGGCTCTGGAATAGTCTCTCAGAGGGTGCTCCTACAGAGAGGGAAATGGGAGCCCAGGCCTCTCCTTTGCCAGGCACTGAGTAATACTTTTCATGGTTACACTAATGTAAATGCTATTTACTAGTATTTGTCTTCAACTTTTTAAATATATATTTTTATTGGTTTCACAGAGGAAGGGAGAGGGAGAGAGAGAGAGAGAAAAACATCAATGATAAAGGAGAATCATTGATCGGCTCCCTCCTGCACACCCCACACTGGGGATTGAGCCCACATGTGCCTTTAACTGGAATCAAACTCAGGACCCTTCAATCTGCAGGCTGATGCTCTATCAACTGAGCCAAACAGGCTAGGGTTAGTCTTAAATTTTTAAAGAAAAACCCATGGACAAAAATAGGAAGCCTTGTTTGCACCACAGACCAAGCTGGAAATGATGTATTAGCCATGTGGATGTGAGAGAAGGGACAGAACAGAGAAGGGGAGGAAAGGAAAAATAGCAAATTCGGGCTTTAATATCCTCACCATCACCAGAGAATATGCAGGAGTTACCATCAGAAGTTGATGCTGCAAAAATAAGGATGTAAATCTATGCAATGTAAACAAAATAGGATATTTTTAAAACAATAAAAATATTCAAATATTGAGAGATCTTGCGTGTGAGAGAAGGGAGCATTAATAATTTAAATTCTAACCATTCATAATATTGAAGTCATATTATATGGATATTGACTAAAATTTAAAAATCAAGAAATGGAGGTTTCAGTTGATTTCCTGGGCTGCTGTTAGACCTTAAATTAAAACACGGCCTCCACCTTGGCTTCATGTCACAGAGATGTGGGGAGCATTGGAGAAAGGGGGGTGTCCGGTCCCACCCCAGAGACTAGGCTGTCATTCCCTCGGGATGAGTGAGACTGAAGCTCTGAGATTTTTTTCAAATCCATTGACTGGAAGGGGCTAAGGTGGGAGGGGGACTAGAGGCTGGTGAGAGTGGGGCCAGGGGTGGTTTATTTGCAACATCAGCTGCTCCATGTTGTTCGGTTTATTATCACAAGCATCTAGTCTCTTGGTAGAAATTTAATTGACAAGATTAAAAGCAGATTTCATAAAGGGGAACATGACTAAGGTCCAGAGCCCAGGTGAGGTCAGATCATGGAGGTCCAGAGCATCTTATTATTTTTTTAAAATATATTTTATTGATTTTTCACAGAGAGGAAGGGAGAGGGATAGAGAGTTAGAAAGATTGATGAGAGAGAAACATTGATCAGCTGCCTCTTGCACACCTCCTACTGGGGATGTGCCCACAACCAAGGTACATGCCTTTGACGGGAATTGAACCTGGGACCTTTCAGTCCCCAGGCCGACGCTCTATCCACTGAGCCAAACGGGTTCAGACAGTTCCAGAGCACCTTAGCCTCCTGGGCCTTGGGGTGGAGGAGCTGGCAGGCATCCTCCCAGCCTTCCTTCTGAGCAGGGTGAGTAACGGGCTGCTTGGGGTCAGGAAACCACTCAGAAGCAGGGGCAGTGCTCACCTGGCCAGACCACTTCTCTGGGGTTCCCACTGTTTAAGCATCTCCTCTCCCTCTCTCTTCTCCCAGTTCCGTCCTTCCCCTTAAATGCACCCTTTGCTCTTCCTCTGCCTTTCCCCAACCCCCTTCGCTGAACTGCAGGGTGAAGAACAGAGAACACACCCCCAGGGAAACAGTGCCGCCTGACTTTATTGAAACGTGTTTTCTCATTGCCTCATCTGCTTAGGCCACTTTCTCTTTCAAAATAAACGAAATGATCTTGCATTTTACTTCTGCTTGGTGTTCCGTTTCCTCTCCCTGGGCCAGCCGGTCTCCAGGGAGAGAGGGTTTCCTCATCCCGGCGGCCGAGACCTCATTTCAGAGACAAGAGCTGAGCTGAGCATGTGCCCGCCTGGTGTGATACATCATCTCACAGAGGAGCCCTGTTTACTCTCTGCCTGGCTGTTTCTGCTCTGGGTTTCTTCTTTTCACTCACCTGAGTGTGAAGGACACATAGATCTCCATCATTCTCCCCACAGCCATGGGGACGTGTGACAGGGCCAAACACAAAGGCAAGAGATTTATAGGCCCCACAAGAGCCTAATTAATAGCAACCGCTGGGCCTCTCCCCACCTTCCACTTCGGAGGGCCCTAGATACGCAGCCGCAGCCTCCCATAAAGCAGAGAGCGCTGACATGAGAAATAAAATATCGTATTGATGCTCACATAATGCTTTATATGCATCCCTGAGCCATGCCCTGTGCTTAAACTCCAGCCTTTTAGTATAATTTTAGCCTTAGAACTTAACATTTTTACTGCCTTTTTCTCAAAATAATCAATATTGATTTTACTGTGTCTGTTATTATCCTGACATTCAGATTTATTTCCTTGCTTTGCTTTGCATGAGATTGTAGTTTATAGAATTAACATTTATTCTATTCTCCCAGGAATGCATGGGATAAGTCTCCTGCCCCATTGGCAAATCATTCTGCTTATACTGTATTGAAAAATAATAATTGGCTTTGCACCCTCATCAGGTTTGAACAGCTCTATTATTTTTATGTTTGCTGCTACACTGATATCATCTTGCAGGCTTTGGACTGTTAGGGACTCAGTAACCTGAATCCATTTGGTGAGGCCCCCGCTCCCAGCCTTCTCAGAACCTGTCTGCTCGGAAGGGCAGCACTAAGCACACCGATGCTCCACTTCCCAGATGCAATTTTTACCGCTGCCTTGTTGCGTGTGTTTGTACTGATGCACGGAACCCACCGTAGACCCAGATATAAGGTTTCTTTCTTGGGTAGTGGTCACAGGGAATGACTGGAGGAAATGTTAGCACCAAGAAAGTGAACCTTTATATTCATATATTCGCTGTGGTTTATGCGCTGGAATAGTTCACGAGGAAGCTAACCTTTAGAGGAAGCTGCAAGATGTACTGGAGAGAGAATGAAATCAGAAGTCAATGAGCCTAGGACCTACTCAGTAGTGGTTGTACGGCCCTAAACACATTACCTAACTCCTCTGGGTCCTGTTTTCACAAGAACAAGAGCATGGGAATATGCCGATCGTTCGGTCGCTGTGTTAAATCAACGGCATCATGTAGAGTGGTTCATAAACGTAGTTATCTATAAATATGCGTTTCTATGAAGTCAACATGCAGGAGTTTTTGCAACACAGTTGTGAGGAGCTCCACCTATTCATTTCCTCCTTAATGTATTCACTCAACAAATATTTATTTAGCACCTGCTCTGTGCTGCTCTGTGGCTGGCCAGGCTCCGTGCCAGGTGCTAACATTTCAAGTGGGCTCAGACATCTTTCTCTTCATGGATCTCGGAGCAGGTTGGGAAAGCAGGCATGGGTCCAATCGTCCCTCAGACAGAAAACGACAGCTGGGATGAGGTTTGAGGACAGGTAGGAGGAGCAACTGAAGCCCATCATAGGAACAGAATCCTAGGAGGAGGCATTTGAGCAGAGAATTGAAGGAGGAAAGGTAGCTTATTACTTAGATGGCAAGAAAAGCATTCCAGGCCTAGGGAGCCTCCTGGCCAGAAGGAGCTTGGAGGCCCTGGGAACTAAAGAAGAGCTGATGTCCCTGCAGAGGCTGGGGCACTTGGGACAGTGGCCAGAATGGAGGAGCCAGCAGCCCCACCAATGAGGCCCAAAGAGCAGGGTAGGTGGTAGTGTTTGTTCTGGGTGAAGAGTTTATGAACTGTCTGCATTTCCTCCTTTACAATTTCTTTGTATTAAAGAAAAAGCCAAATAGGTAGCCAACAAAAAGGTGGGGATGGAAATGAGAAAGCATGCGCCAAGATGGAGGCTGGCGAAATCAAGAGCAGGACATGCAGAGGACGATTTAGGGAGAATCTGGATTGTGGTCACACAGGTGGGCATGTGCTATGTCCCTCATGAATATATCCAGTGCATGTCATGGGGAGACGTGGGATTTGGAGGCGCTGGGTCGAGTGGGGTCACAGATGGACAGACAGATTGCATCTGTGAAGAGGGAAAGGAAAACAAACAGAAACAAAAGCAGCCTGGTGCAGTGAGGCAGACACTGCAGGGCCCACCAGTACTTACTGGGGTTAACTAATGGTGAGTCTACTGCTCTCATCTCCGAAGACATCTTTAACTTGGGCAGATAGCTTCCCAGTTTCAGGGACCTTGCAGTTCCCTCCTGCAGCTGATTTGCCAAATTCCCCCTGCTCCAACCTCCTACTGTTTCTTTCTCCAGCTGGACCAGGAGCTGTTAGAGGCCGTGCTCCCAGGAGCTCCTCCACGTCAGGTGACCTCGGTCCGGGGGGAGTCTTTCAAGTTGGGGTAATCTTGGTTCTGGGGGAGCTCCAGGCTGGGGTTACCTTGGTTCTAGGAAAGCTCTAGGTAGGGGCAACCTCAGTTCTGGGGGAAGTCCTCCAGGTTGGGGCAATCTTGGTTCTGGGGGAGCCCTCCAGGTCAGGGTGATCTTGGTTCTGGGGGAGCCCCAGGTCGGGGTCACCTCGGTTCTGGAGTGGCCTTGGCTGGAGACCCCTGGAGCCGGCAGAGCACAGGAACACGCTGCCATGCCGACTGGCTCGTCTGACCCTGACACTCAATTAGCAGAACAGACGGTGTCTAACGTATGCTTGACACTGATATGATTTAACGTTAATAACTGCTTTTCAAATATTTATTACAATGGCTGTTTTAATAAATATTTCATGAACACTATTTTTTTTTTCAAAAACCCTCTGTTGCCAGCTTTGCTGCCTTAATTTGCCTTAATGAGGATTTTAAAAATTCAGTGATAAATTGCTTCTTGCCAGTGCACAGGAGGTGAAGAGGGCGCATATGGAATATCCATCATCTGGGGCGGCAAACCCAGGAAAAGATGAAGAACCAGCACAAAACCCCTCGCAAGAGGGACAGACAGCTGCTCCTCAGCTCCTCAGAGGAGAAAATTCAACCTGCCCTGCGGTCAAGGGGGGGTGGGTATGGGGCAGCATTTCCATGACAGAGAAGGACGTAGAGCCCTTGGACAGGAGACTGACGAGCTGGGATCTCCTAAGAAATCCTGGAAGACAACCTGCAAAGGGAGAATGGGGCCAGCCTGCTCCTCTGAGGGGTGGAAGGAGGTACAGGGAAGCCCTCTGGGCCTCTGTGGACTGACAATGGAGCACTGGGGCTTGGGTGTAGCAGGCAGGAGGTCTCAGAGGCAGGAGAGGGTCCCCTGCCCCTCCCCGCTGTAACCTGAGCACCCCACCCCCCAGTCTTGGCATCCTGTTTCCCAGATTGCCTGCTCTACCCACACCTCCCTGTGGGACTGGTCGTGCCCCCTTCCAGAGAGGGTCTTCAGAAAGCTAATGAAAACTGTTCCTCTCTGCAGAAAATTCTTTCTTTTTTTATTTTATTTTTTTATATTTCTGAAATTGGGGCCCCTCTCCCCATCCCTGTGCTTGTTGCCTGTGGAAGTGTGCGCTTTTACAACCATGAAGCACGTGGTCACTGAGCCAGTGCTGCATCGAATGATGAGAAACGATGGCACACTGTGTGGCCAGCAAGACCCAGTAAGTTTGCAGTGGACACCTTCCTCACCAGGACCCTGGCACCTGGGTCCAGAGGTTGGAGGAGCCTCTGCTCCAGAGGGTTTCCTGCTGCCACTCTCTTCCGCCAAATAGTGCCAAGGACAGCACTAGGCATCTGCACCGTGACTGTTAATGTCTACCCTACACCTCTCCCTGTCATGCTGTGTTCAGAGGACTGGATCCTGCCTGAGTCCCCTCACCTTGGTCTGGCCAAGCATCCTTCATGGCAGAACTTGGGCCAGCTCTCCATGCCCCGTGTGGCTATGGAGAGGCACTGACAACTGCTTGCTCTGGTTCCTGGTCCTTCCTGGACTGGGGGACTGGCCCCATATGCTTGCTCAGGGGCAGAAGAGTTCCCTTAAGTGACAGGCAACTCAACTAAAGCTGCCTCTACCTGCTCAGTCTGCCTCTAGAGGGGGCCACTTCAAGGACTGTGCATGTGGCCACCCCCAGCCTTTTCACTCCCTTAGACTTGTCTCAACCTGGTGTTTTAGTCTTCTGCATTTTACATCCAGCCCTGATGCCTCAACTGGTTTCAAATGTTACCCTGTTTCCCCGAAAATAAGACAGTGTCTTATATTAATTTTTGCTCCCAAAGATGCGCTAGGTCTTATTTTCAGGGGATGTCTTATTTTTCCATGAAGAAGAATACGGTACACATTTATTGTTAAATGAAAATAAAGGAAATTTATTACCTGTATACGGTACGGTAGTACGGTAGTTGTCAACACAAACCAGACAAACTGTGAATCCTAGAGTATCAAGAATTTACTCATTTATTCAATGACAATCATGTCATCATCTTCTGGAACATCATCATAACAATCCAATTCCTGAATTTCCTGGTGAATTTCTTGTGACTCCATTTCTTTCAGAATCAGTGGACCAAATCTCTCATGTTTAGCCTGGAGGGGCCTTATTTTCGGGGGATGCCCTGTATTTCACGCAGAAGGAAATCTGTAAGTAGGTCTTATTTTCGGAGGATGTCTTATTTTCAGGGAAACACGGTATGTGTTAATTGTGTGTTCAAAGCAATCACTTCCTCGTGGTTATATCCACTTTGCGATAGCCTCTCGTGTGCTGCACGGCTTCAAGAGACACCATCCATGTTCATTCTACCAAACAAGAATCCTCCAAATGGAGGGGGATTCCCACTTGACCAGACATGCAAAGCAATGCTTTCCACGGACCCATGTAGAGCAGGTCTGACTCCACAGAAGGGACGACAAGCACAGCGAGCACTATCAGACATTACTACATGCTGTACCATACGCGGTGAATGCAAAGAAGAAAAAGGTATGGAGGAGAAAAACACAAGCACAGGTTTGGGTTTTTCAGTTCTATGATCTAAGCATGTACAGAGGCTGTGAGTTCGGTATGTACACCGTCTGTAAAGGCAATGAGGAACACAGGGGACACACATAGACTAAGTCTTAAATCGACTAGGGTGGGCCATGTGAACAAAGAGGTGGGTTCAACGTGGGGGCAGGGTGCATCAGAGAGAAAGCATAACACAAGCACAGACACCCACTCCTCCATCTCTGGATGAAGTTATTATCCGCACAGTTTAGTATTGACAGAAAATAAAATATGAGTCAGAAAATGCCAGGGGCAAGGCTGGAGAGTTAGGCAGGAGCTATGTCACGGAGGAGCTCATTTACCTTCTTAAGAAACTCTTGTCTTATCCTGTCGGTAATGGGAAAGCATTGAAGAGTTTAAAAGAGAAATGATACACTTAGATTTGTGTGTCAAATCATCAGTCACTCAGGGAGCTCTGGAAAGAATAAGGGTTGAGCAGGACAAAATAAGAAAGCCTCTTAGTCAATAACACCATCGTTTTATGTAGAGAAGATGATGGAGATCTTAACCAATAACAATAGAGCTAATATTTATGGAGGGCTTGTTATGTGCCAGACCTCATTCCAATTCAAAGTATTGCATATTTAATTTTTACAGTAATTCTATTAGGAAAGCACTATTAAAATTTATATTTAACAGAAGAGCAAATTAAGTCCGAGGAGGTCAAGAGCTTGTCCAAGCTGGTACAATCAAGGGAGTTTCAGGATGAAGGAGAGGGGGAAGATTCAAGAAAGATTTAGAAGGGCAACTGAAAAATTTAAATGTAAGAGGGAGAAGTTAACACATTCAGTTTGGAATCTGAGCGTGAGGTGTACATGGGACTCCAAGGCAATAATTACATCCAGGCTGATGCCAAGACAAAGTAGAGGAGTAGCCTAGGGTAGAGGAGAAGGTGGGGGTTGTCCACACTGACCTGGTAGCTTGATTCTAAAAGCTGAAAATACCTCTGCCTGAGAAACTGTCATCAGAAAAATGACCTGATTTCAGAGCTGTTGGCTGTTCCTTAAAATATAAAGGCCCAGGCCTAGCCTAGTACAAGCCACTGTACTTTCCAGCACCTTAGGCCACTTCCCCAGCTGAACGAGGCGGCCACCAACCCCTTTATTATTTCCTCATCAAGGCCTTTTGCTGATCCTTCCTCCTGTGATAGCAACTGGAAGAGTGACTGTATCACGTGGTCAGATGAGCCAGTGGCAACTGGGATCGGCTCATGCCAAATGATGGCCTCCCATTTCCCCCCTGAAACTATTGAATGAGCTTAAAAGACACGAAAAAACAACCTGCGATGGAATTGCCAGGTGCACAGGTTGAGGCCTGCATGACCCCCAGCTGCAGAGAAGCTATTTCCGCTCCCCCTCAGGCGGTGCCATCACAGAGCAAGACAAGCAATGTTTGGGAAGCAAGGACAGCTGACCACGCGGGCTCTGATTAAAGCTTGTGTGTGTGAATCCTGCAGTGTCAGTGGCCTCTTCTGATCAATTTAATATCCTTTTGGTTTGGTGGCAATGTGTGGTGGCTATTTGTGATCCCAGCAAACCCAGAGGAGTTACAGTCAGCTTCGTTTGGGAGCCGAGATTGAGATTTGAAATGAGGTCTGAGCAGAATCCTCCCAAATGACCATGGACTCTTGGGGGTAGGGCATGTGGACTGAGGGGAGAGGTGAACCAAGGAGAGCATCCCGATGAGAGGCAGTGTTTCAAAGTCTGGCGGAGGAAGGGAAGCCTCAAAGGAAGGAGCAGCCACACAGAAAAGATGGACAAAGCCCATGTGATGTCAAAGAGGCAAGAAGCGGGAATACAGCAGATCAGGCCAATGGGCCAGACCTTGGAGAGGTTACTGGCAACCTATTTAGGGCCAGAAAGCCTGATTGTAGGGCAATGAGGAGAAGTACACAGAGTGAGGAAGTAGAAAGAGTCCAGACTGTTACATTGGGATAATAAGGGTGGGAAAGAAATTCAAGAAATGCTGGGGAGGGACAGTGTTTAAAAGGATGATTTTATTCAATGGAGTATACTCATTTCTGGAGCTGCTGCAACCGATGTCCACAAACTGGGTGGCTTAAGACACTAGGAATGTTTTCTCTCATAGACCAGGAGGCCAGAAGTCCCAAATCAACATGTGGGCAGGGCTGCACTCCTCCCAAAGGCTCTGTGAGCCGTCCTGGTCCCTGCCTCTTCCAGGTCCTGGGGCTGCTAGCAGTCCCTGACTGTGGCTGCTCCACTCCTACATTGTGGAGGCTCATTTTATACCTCAACTTCAGAGTCCCAGGATGCCCAGGTATTTGCCTAAACACTACTTCCGGGAGTACCTAGAGGACGCTCCTGGTGGGATTAGCATTTGGTTCCTGAACTGAGCAGAGCAGACCCTCCTCTCTGTGTGGGTGGCCTCCTCCAACCCCAGGAGGCTTGCACAGAAGAGTAGGAGTAGGGGCCCCCTCCTGCCCTAGACTGAGACTAACTCCATCTTCCTCTCTGACATCAATAAAAATATGTTTTAAAAAAAAATTTAAAGAACCTATCTACCTCAAAGGCTAATTAGGAGTATTCAAGGAGTAATGCATTTGGGACAGAGCACAGCAGGTGATAGATTAGCCCTCATTGCCTGGGTCTGGGACTTGGACCTCAGAGGGACCTCACACTCCATCCACAGTGAGTGCCTCACCCTCTCAGGAGCCGACCTTTCTCATCACTCTCCGCAAACCAACCCCATTCTCTTGGCTACTAGCGAGTGGACTTGATCCCCGGCTCTCCCAGGTGTATGCTGCTCCCCACCACTGGACACAGAGGCTGCACAGCATCCCCATGGTCCTGCAGGCCCTCCCTCCTGCCTGCAGAGCCAGGAGCCTCTGCTTCTCTCCTTCAATCACCTTTTCTCGCCTGCTCCTCTGCAGCCCAGGTACCCAGACAGCAATTTGTTCCAGATGCCAGGCAATTTGTGGCGTCCTGCTCAGCATGACAAATATTTCCCCAATGCTTATCGACCTCCAAGGAAGCTGCTGGGATCAAGCCTGCCAGCCCATCACCGACACTTAGCTGGAAACATGTGGGCCTTTAATTATCATCGCTGAAACCTGGGAAGAGTGGCAGCCAACAGAGGTACAATTCTTGCTGGCTCATTCCCTGGAAGTCGTGCAGCGGGTGTTTGACTTTTGAGGGGTCTCCAAGAGGCTAGGGGAAGTACCTGATAAATCCAGTCTGATCCCCAGATGCAGCAGAACCAGCGGGGTGTAAAATGTGGTCCAAGAGGAAAATTGATTGAAACAGGCCCCTCATGGCTCTGACTGAGGCCCAGTGCTCCTAGCCCTCAGTGTAGGGGCAGAGATGACTGCAGAAAGGTTGTACCTTGTGACTCAGTGTGGTCCGAGGACTAGCAATACCCTGGATTCTTAGAAATTCACCTTCTCAGGCCCTGCCCCAAATCAATGAAATTCCTGAGTAATCCCTGGACAAAAATGGGTCAGAGGCCCTGGGCTATAGGACTCACTAAAGACCCTATCTCCTCTCCCACCTTCAAATATCTCCTTCCTGAAACTCTGCTAGAGAGGCTTGCAATGTATACATGAATCAAGAGGGGAAAAATTTTAAGAGCTTGCACTATAGCCCTTATTACAATAAGACTCCACTTCTGCAGGCACTGGGGACAGAGCCTGGCAAATTCTAGTTTAGCCCTCATTACCTGAGGCTTGGACCTCTGAGTGAGTGCCTCCCCTTCTCTGGGAGTCCGCAAACTTCCTCGGCACCTTGTGACTGAGATGAGATTTTCCCTGAAGCCTTTGTTTCTCACCCACGGGGCGTTTTTCAGAGTCCACAGCAGCAGCAGCTCTCTCAGTATTTATTACAAGCCCTTGTGTTTGTTTCCTTAATCACCAGTGATGTGAACCAGCCCAGAGGCACGCTGAGGTGGCTTCTGGTGGGAGATATCATTAACATGTCAGAATGCCTGCCTGGTGTTTGTACTGCACAGCGATCTTCAGGCGTGACTGCCGCAGCCTCAAGGATTGGGGTGTAGTCTGTAGTTTCTTTACGCCAGCGATTGAAAATAATCTTAGATCCCCAAATAGTTCTCTGTGGGATGGATGTTTCCCATCTTGTGACCCTGGTACCCAGCTCAGTGGCAGGCAGAGAGCCAGGTCTGTGTCTGCAAGATGCGACAAGCCAGGCAGTGAGCTAGCTCCTGCCACTCTGTGTCTGTCTACTTCTCCTGATGGGTCTATACTCTGCATGGTGATCCCACCCCTTCCCAAGGTGATACAACTGGCAGGTAACTGAGCAAGCAGGTCATTGGCTCCAAACCTCACGTTTTCATTGCAATATGTCTCCTCCTCATAAAGGGCTGAATGGGCAGGTGATGGATATTCAGCAAGAGACCGTGACAGGGCTCCTTAGCAAGGCTTGCTCTAAAGGGGCTCCCGCCAAAACCGGTTTGGCTCACTGGATAGAGAGTCGGCCATTGGACTGAAAGATCCCAGGTTCAATTCCGGTCAAGGGCATGTACCTTGGTTGCAGGCACATCCCCAGTGGGGGGTGTACAGGAGGCAGCTGATGGATGTTTCTCTCTCATCGACGTTTCTAACTCTCTATCCCTCTCTCTTCCTCTCTGTAAAAAATTAATAAAATATATATATTTTTTTTAAATAAAAAAAATAAAGGGACTCCTTGAGGATAAAAGCTTGTTTTGATGGGCCTTGAGAACACCATAAACCACTACTGAATGGGAGAGCAGCAGCCACTGTTGTCCAGTCAGGGGAGCTAGGCTTAAAAGAGCTGGTCCGCCTGGTCCACGGCTGTCCCTCACACCCTTTGATGTCAAGGTCGGCGGGCATGTGAGAACAGAAGCCGATTAGGATTCAGCACAGGTTCCTAAGCAAGTGCCCAGGCCCTGCAGGGGGGACGAAGCGATGGAAATGAAAGACAGAAGTAATGACCAAAACCTGGGTTCAGTAAGTGTCAAGGTTAAAAGTAGGCAGGATTTGTCTAGCCTCCCCGACTACCAGCTTTGCCCCCATGATTTGAGAAGCCCGGGATGTCCCTTGATGCATGATTAAAATGTCCTCTTTTGGTTCCCCCCTCTCTCCTTCACCTTTGTGGTCTCAGCCAAGACCGGAGACAATTTGGGGCTGCATAATCATTGCTGCCGGGGCTGCGAGCTATCACGCACGCGCTCCTCAGGAGGGGCTGATTACCATATTAAGCATCTTTCACTTGACAAAAATCAGTAAGAATGTTTCTTTCCGTTTTCCCTAGAACACAGACAAGGGAGTCAAGAGGGAGAGGCGGGAGCCAGTGGGGTTTAAATCATCAGAAACTTCTCTCCATCTTTCATAACATGGATTTCCTTTGATGCTGAAATCTTTCTTTACTTGGGTTTTATTTGTGTTTTTTACTTCTTTTTCTTCCTTTTTGTTAAACTGCCATTCAGAGCCTTTGTCCTCCCTGCAGAGCCCT
The DNA here is from genome assembly GCF_964339955.1 of Pipistrellus hanaki. Taxonomy (NCBI): domain Eukaryota; kingdom Metazoa; phylum Chordata; class Mammalia; order Chiroptera; family Vespertilionidae; genus Pipistrellus; species Pipistrellus hanaki. Next base: position 14,730,535 of record NC_140521.1, on the reverse strand, counting down.
GAACCTGCCCACGCCAATTGGAGAAAGGTCAAAGGTCGCCGGGCCCCAGAGGCTGACCTGCCTGCCAGCTCACCTCTAGCCAGTTGGACCCAAGCATCTCACTTGTGATTGGCAGCTGGCTTGAGAGCATCAGAGGTTATTCACCCTTTTCAACAAACAACCTAGGAAAGAAAAAGTGAACCCCAGAAGCCAACTTTGCAAACTACAGTGCTTTCTGACTCGGGGGCAAGTGAAGCAGGAGACTCAGATCAATTATGTGAGTAATTTGAGCTTCAAACACATCTCTCCCAGAAACACTCAAATAATCGAAGTGAAGGAAGCTACGGGGGGAACCTACATCAATAACTTCCTTCATCTGCCTTTTCACTTTGTCTACATGACCCAGATGGTGTCAGGAAGTCCATAGGATGTAGAAAGAATGGAAGTAGTTTAGTAAGTGCCCATCAGGTTCCGGGCATCACTCAAGGAGAGCTGGGCCTGCATGTGGTGCAATCCTGGAGTAGTGTTTCATGCAAAGGACCACAACCTGGAAGTCGTAACTAAGTTTAAAAGAAATTGCAAGTGCCGAAACCGGTTTGGCTCAGTGGATAGAGCGTTGGCCTGCGGACTGAAAGGTCCCAGGTTCTATTCCAGTAGGGCACATCCCCAGTGGGGAGTGTGCAAGAAGCAGCTGATCAATGTTTCTCTCTCATTGATGTTTCCAGCTCTCTATCCCTCTCTCCTCTCTGTAAAAAATCAATAAAATATATTTTAAAAAAAGGAAATTGCAAGTTTAATCTCTTAAATTATATAAAGAGAATCCAGTTAAAAACACCAAAACAAACAAAGCAATATTTCCTTACCACTAACAAACAATCCTAACACATGGACTCTCTACTGCTGCCCTGACCCAGAGCTCCTACGGAGCCCTCTCTGAATACCTCCCAGATGTCTCAGGCTCCTGCCATGAGGCCCTGCTCTTTTATTCCTTTCTCTGTTACCGCCCACTCCTCTTGTCATGACTCTTTTTATTCATTTGTTTGATTCTGCATCACACACACACACAAATGAAGAACTAGCTGTCAAAGACCAAGTTCTCATTAGGAGGAAGCGAAGGAAACGGTGGAGGCTTCTGATAGACAAAATGTTCCTAGGTGGGCCAGGGCTCCTGGGGTGCGGGAAGCGGACGCTGGGAGAGCACACAGGCTGGTGAAATGGGTACCTGTCCAAAAGCCACGTGACAACCTCGAGAAGAAGATATTATTCTCTACTCCGTGGTGAGAGATAGGAAGCCCGATCGAGTTGTCTAAGGCCACAAACCTTACAAATGACAAAATCAGATCCAGGGTGTGTATGACAATAAAGCCCACCATTTTCCCACCAAACCAAAGTGTCCCATGGAAGAGATGTAAATAAACCTGGGATGATAACCAGGAGGACAAGATTCATATCATCTATTTCTCATCATTCTTCAGTGAAGCAGATGTAGGAGTGAGAGGGAACAAAGAAAGCTGAAAATGACGCATTGGCTTGTGATCCAATATTACCCTTTTAACTCAGCGTAACACTAGTTCAGTAAGTTCTTTCTAATTGTAGATGGGTGTGGTCTGGCTTTCCTAGTAATTGCAAGATCATTCATTCCACAAATATTAAGCTCCTGCCATTTTAGAAATCATGTGATGAGGTGGACAAGCAAATAGAAATAGATGATCCTTGCCATAAGAGAGTTGGAGGTAAGTTGGGACCCGTGTATTTAAACATTTAAGACTGTATTAGGTGTGCAGAGGAAAAGAGCTGGAAATAGCACTGGACCTGGAGTAAGACTTCAGACAAAACTGGTTTGGCTCAGTGGATAGAGCATCGGATTGTGGACTGAGGGGTCCCAGGTTCAATTCCGGTCAAGGGCATGTACTTTGGTTGCAGGCACATCCCCAGTAGGGGATATGCAAGAGGCAACTGATGGATGTTTCTCTCTCTTCGATGTTTCTAACTCTCTATCCCTCTCTCTTCCTCTCTGTAAAAAATCAATTATATATATATATATATATATAGTATATATATATATTTTTTAAGAAAGAAAGAAAGAAAGACTTCACCAAAGATGTGGCATTTGACACTACAGAGAATTGTGTACTACTTACCACCTCCTTTAATAGAGCCATGCCAACCAGGCAAGAATGGTCAATTCAAGCATATCCTGAACTGCCTTTAATTTTCATATTTGACCATTGTGTTCCACCCAATCCCCAAAGAAACAGTTATGTTGGCCAGGCCCCAAAATCACACCGTACCAGGATAAGACACATAGTACAATCCTATTTTCTTGATAATAAACTCACAATTTTATTATCACTGACATGGTTCAATGAATGTTTTGGGCACCTATTGATTATCATTGTGAGCTAATAAAGACATAGCCTCTGGTTTCATGGAGCTTAATGTCTATTGGAGGAGATAAATGTTAATCATATATCTGTAAAGTATATGCAACATTTCATACACATGAGTGTAAAATTTCTATGTACCCTGAGAAGATGGAAGAAAGGGATCTGATCTAGGTGAAGGTGGAAGGGTACAAGAAAGGTATTCAAGGAGGGTTACTCAAAGAATGGATGCTTGAGCCAAAACCTGAAGGCAGGAACAGGAAGAGCAGAACAGGAGGCTGTGGTGGGAGGGGCCAAGCAAACCAAGTGGCTGGAGAAGAGCTATGTGTCTGGAGAGGGGAGAGCCTGGAAAGCAGAGGCCAGATGAAGCTCGGAGACAGGTGGGCCACTGACCTGTGGGTAAGTGAAACATATTACTCTTGATCCCACGAACAAAGGGAAGCCATTGACGGCATGATCTGGCAAGATCTGCCCTTTGAAAGGACCACTTGAGCTTCTACTTGAAGAACACAATGCAGAGTGGCAGGAAAGAACTCGAGACAAGTTAGGAGAGTGCTGCAGCGCTCCCGAAAAGCTGGAGACGGAGGAAGAGCAACGGGCTTGGAATAAAACAATATACATGCTTTAGCTCTGAAGCCTGTCTTACTAGTCAAGGCAGCCTGCACATGGGAATTGTCTTAGTTTGGTTTTCTTTTTTCATCTGCAAAACTGGGAAGATACTTTCTTGCCTTCTTCCAGATGCTTTTGAAGATTAAATGAAATCAGGAAAATGAAAATACAAAACATAACGTAATAGGATCTTAGTAGCAAAGAAACGATTGAAATGTGTGTATTGGGGACCTGCTGCTCTGAGTAGGAGCCGTCAAGTATGTAAGCCCACCCAAAAGGAACAGCTGAAGACAAGAGTGGTCATTATTGATTTCTTTTAAAATACATTTTTATTGATTTTAGAAAGGAAGGGAGAAGAAGAAGAGAGAGAAACATCAATGATGAGAGAAAATCATTGATAGGCTGCCTACCGCACACCCCACACTGGGGATTGAACCCACAAGCCTGGCATGTGCCCTGACCAGGAATTGAACCGTGATCTCCTGGTTCATAAGCTGATACTCAACTGCTGAGCCATGCCAGCCAGGCAAGAATGGTCATTTTTCAAAATGAGCATGTATTCTTGGGGGGTATCTGAGAGAAATTTGGAGAAAATGTTGAACAGGAGAAAAAGAAGAATGAGAGAAGAAGAATATAAAGAGAGAGAGGGAGCAGAAGAAAATTGGCAGGGAAGGGGGAGAAAGGGAAATGGTGCTGGGACAGTTTTCACTCAGCCATTTAAAATAGGCAGTGGGAACTCGAAGCAGAGTAATGTGTGCATGTAAAGAAAATACAAAGACTTCATTCCCACCCTCTGGATATGCTCTGCCTCCTGTTCCCTCATCTCATGGATCTAGTTATGAATCGGACAGCCTCCTTTTTGAAAGAGCCATGATGCTCTTTCGTTCCCTTTGTTTAAAAAGCTCCTCCATTGTCTTCATTTCCCCCATGTGAACTGCTGCATAATTACTCAGTTGATAACATTCTCCTGATGAAAAAAAAACAAGCCAAGAAAATAAAAACTCATTCTGAATTTTCACGATGCTGATTCCAAAAAGAACAAAAGTGATTTCTTATTTTGTTCCCATTCTGCAATTGTATAGCAACTTCTTGGCTTTTTAAATGATGAACAAATAAATCCTATTATTCATCGAATAAAAAAAATCCTATCAAAACCCTTGTGTTATGATAAATGAAATGAATGAATTAACCAAGTGCCTGGAACATGGAGCAAAAATTCCCCACCAACATCCAGAGATGTGTTCATGTGTTCTCTGATGGCTTGCAAGTTCTCCTCAAAGTTACTTTTTGATATCTGCTCTCTGGCTTTCCCACCTTTTTCCTGCTGGCCCACTCCCACTGTTGGCTTCATTCCTAGAACCTTCATTCCACACAGTGTCAAATGCCGCTGAGAGCTTGGAGAGTTGTGCGTCGGTCTTCCCACGCCAAGCCCCGCCATGCCAACTGCACAGGCATCCAGGGCGACGGGGCGAGCACCACCTGCTTGTTGGCTCCCTTCCCTTGCACCTGCCATGCCCACTTCACCCAAGCGGCGGCAACCCACCTTGAAGAGTTGCCCAGTCACCTTGAAGCAGCAACACATCCGTGTGTGAGTTCTGCACCAACGAGACTGAAATCGTCTTGCCAGCCTGGCAGATAATGATCTTAATAAGAAATTTTCTTTGAAAACACAGACTCTGCAAACTACCTCTTGATCTCCAAACCTGAACCAAGAAAACAGCTCCCTCTCAAAATATGATCTGGGAATGGAATTAATATTGATTATGAGGGATAAAAAGTGTTGCATGGGAGAGAGTAAAAATTATCTCAGCATAGGGGGTAGGAAAAGAAGAATAAAAATGAAGCATTAGCAAAGCACTATAAAATGACAAAGTCCTGTGTTGTTAAATCACTAAGTTAATTAATAAAAGATTCTAGAGGAATGTATTAAGTTACCACTGAACTGCATGATCTGGTTTTGTTTTGTTTTTAATATTCAACAAATTAAACAATTCAGACGGTCTTTTGAGAGAAGAATCTGAGGGAAGGAGCCTGGGTGCTGAAAAATAGGATAGGATTCCATTAAGTTAATTCATTCATCCATCAAACACATATTTGTATGAACCTGCCATGTGCAAGTGAGAGGTGCCACCAGAACAAAGGGCAAATCACTGTGCCAGGGCGCCTACAGACTAGCCAGAGGGGAAAGCAGCAAGCTAGTGATTAATGAAATCAGAGGCAGGTCACAATGGGAACCAGAGAGAGATACAGAGGCAGAAACAGAAATAAAGATAGAGACAGAGGGAGAGAGGTGAGTTCTAGAGGAACCAAGAAAATGCCAACCACCCCTCGCAGCAACCCACACCAGGGTGGAACAAGTTGGCAGTTCCTGTTTGTATTTTGAGTTTCTCTGTTCATGAAATACAAAGCTGAGACCTGCTCCCTAGTGGAGGTGGGGCCACGACAGATAACGGACAGAATTCCCATTGCCAATCTCCCTGAAAGAGCAGATGCCTCAGCCAGAATTCTAAACTATTGGAAGTGGAGCTTAGAGAGGAAAGGACTCCTTTCATCTCCCTTTTTGGTTGTAGATCCCTAGGGCCTGGGTTTTCAATGGGAGAGGTTCAAGTATGCACCTCTGGGCACTGGGCACCGAACTGATGTCTGGAACAAAGGACTAGTCTAGAAGCCAAAAGGGAGAAATTGCTCTCTACATGCCATGAAGTACTTATGGAGAGGACTCTGAACCTGAGAAGGTAGGCCATAGACTGCAAGGTTACTTAGAGATGTGTTACTTCCTGTTTACTATGAAGAGGCAACAGATCAGAGCATTTACAGCAAAAGCCATGGAGGCCAACTGTCCTCAGTCACATCCTGACTCCATCACTGATTAGCTGAGTTATCTTGGGAAAGTTGTTGACTCTCTTGACTACCTTCCTTCATTCTCTTTAATGAAGTCCTGGGAATAATCACAGGGCTTACCTCACGGGGTTGCTGTGGAGATCAAATATGTTTTTGTGTGTAATGCACTCTAGACAACCCCCTGCATGGAGTAAACACTCAATATTTATTTGCTATAAAATATTTGTCATTTAAAGGACTCCTTAATTTTAGTCAAGTCTCATTTAAGTAAGTATTTATAAAATGTTGGAATAGAGTGAAAGCACTGGGCCTTGCAGCGGTATATTGAAAGGGTCTAAAAGAAAGCAGAGTAAAAATGTTCCCATTGTGCTGAACTGGCCAAAACAGGAGCTAGACAGAAATTATACTTCTAGAGAAAGAACCAGAGTCTGGAGTCCAGGACCCCTTCTCTATTCTGAGATTCTACTTTCAAAGACAGTCTGGTTTTTAATTTTATTATGAAATTTTATGCTAATACTCCAAAGGAGAATTGAAAGTCATGTCATTCTCTTGCATAAAATCCTGCACTGACTTCTGATTGGAATAAATTACATGCACCTATCTTTCTAGCTAATTTCCAGTGAGAGTCTAGGTATGTAAGCAAGAACCTTGCTTTCAGGTCATTTCACTGATCCAGGTCTACTTCCCTCAAGTCAGGTAAGGACAGAGGTCATGGACAAGGGCACGGAAACACACCCATCTTACCTCCACACCAATGTTATGCATTGGAAATGTAAAAAAAAAAAAAAAGTATATAATATATATATATATACCTGTGAGAGAGGAGTGGCAGAGAACATGTAGCCTTGAGAGGTCACCCTCTAAGAGGTCTGTGTAGGCCGGACCCTGTCACTTTGTAAACACTTGTGTCCCACTACACATGTAGTATAGCAGAGTTGGGAATCCAGTCAACAATGTAACAGTGGGAACTTCCTTTTCAAAAAAACATGGCAGTACTAGAAAGAGGGACAGGCTCTGGAGCTAAGTCAGGATTGCCTACTTGACATCTTGCTGAGCTGTCAAAATAGGGAGGAATGAATCTCCAGGCCAGAACACCTGATCCCCATAGGTCCAATGTGTTCTACCTCATGTATGCTTATGGCTTTCCCTAAGCCAGCATATCCACTTTCATTATCTTAATTGCTACCCATAAGTTAATGTCTCCTAGTTCCAAATTTCCACCTTGACTTCTTACCAGAGCTTCAGACAGATCATTTTTCTTGCTTGTCTCACAATACCTTCATACTCAGCATATCTAAAAGGTGCCCTCCATTCCCCAAAACCTTCTTCTCTGCCTAAGTGTCTTGTCATAATTGATTGTTCCACCATCTACTTTGACAGGTCCACCATCCAAACCAGAAACCTGACAGTGACCTTTTCCTCTTCCCTCTAAGTCACTTTTCATATTAACTCATCACTGTGATGGTTTATTTTATGTCCCATCTTTACTGGGCAAGGGGATGCCCAGGTAGCTTGTAAGCATGATTTCTGGGTGTGTCTGTGACATGTGTCTGAAAAATATTTAGCATTTGTATTGGTAGCCTGAATGGATTGTCCTCACCAATGTGGGCTGGCATCACCCAATCCATTGAGGGCCAAAGTAGAACAGAAAAAGCAGGGGAAGAGTTCATTCATTTGAGCTGAGATCTCTGTCTTCTCAGCCCTCAGACATTGGACAAAGGTGCTCCTTGTTCTCAGGCTTTCAGACTCAGCTGGGACTTATCCCCAGGTTCTCAGACCTTCAGACCCAGGCCCAATTACATCACTGGCTGTCCTGGTTTCCCAGCTTGTAGATGCAGATCATGATCAATTACCCAATTTCCATAACAAATCATTGAGGCCAATTTATGTATAGGATTTTATCAAACTGGTTCTGTTTCTCTAGAGAACCCTGACCAATACAATCACTAAGTCAAACCAATTGTACTTTCTAGTTTTGAATTCTTTTCATCTGCTTCATACTTTCAAGCCAATGCCTTATTCATTATTCCTTGTCTGTATCATCCCATTGTCATTTAACCAGTCTCTCTACCTCAAACCTTCCATATCATCATTATCTGCCTGAACTCCAAGTTTGAACATGTTACTTTATCCTCTGGTTTTAAATTTATTAATGGGCTTCGCTTTAAATCTTTTAAAATGGCCTACGAAGATTTTCATGAACACGTTTCTTAGGATTCTTCTTCTTCTACTGTGTTATACCTTCAACGCGCTGAAAACAATGTGGTATTTCCTACTCTTGGCTGGCAAGCATAGTATTCTCTTTCTTAGGAATATTTTAGAGTTAACTTATTATCAACACAATCCCTTGCCAGGTTTCAGCCACAGAAATTTGGTGATTATTTATCAAGATGATACCAAAGTATAGATCTGTTTGTGCCAAAGGAGGAAGTAGGAATTCTGAAAATATTCTCCAAAAACTGCCCAACCTAATTGACTCCGTTTCCTGGCTGGTGTGTTTTATCACTGACACCACCCATATCAGGGTTAGCAATAACAGTTTTATAGTCATTGCAACGTTCATAAAATGTCCTGACCAAGGGACTCTTGATTATTTATCCAAGAAGCATTCCACCTCCATAAGCTAACGCACCCCATTACCTTTGCAGAGACCCACATGGGTTCTAGTTTTGATAGGACTTGTCTTCACTGCAACTTCAGTCACCAATCCTAAATTTTTATCCTGACAGGCAGAAAGGACCAAAGGCCTTGAAGAAGCTTTCAGTGTTACTCTACCCGCCACTGGGAAGCTCCTCTTAAGGTCACCTGGACCTGCACACAACAGAAGAGCTGAGCTCTGTATGTGAGTCACCTCCCCCATGGAGATGGCCAAGCTACTGACAAACCTCCTAGAAATGTGGTCTCGCAAGTTTCTTGAAGGCCAAAGATACTGGATTCAAGTAAAAAAGGCATCAATTCCCAGACAAATAAAGGACAAATTCTATTCTCTAGTAATTTCTTCTAACCTTCCAAAAATAAAGTTATTTTCATCACCAAGTGCCATTATATCATCTAAATTTGTCTTTTATTATTTTCATTCATTTGTACCCTGTATCTCCAAGTACAAGTATTCAAAACTCTGTGTCATGTGCTCTGGGAACAATGAGTAGTTTGTGCCACCTGGGAGATGGGCTGCCTGTTGGAGGACATCTGAAAGATCTATCCTCCAGAGATAAACCAGATAACAAACCCACAGATTTTGAGAATTTAGCTGCTCTGCCATCTACTCTCAATGTTCTATTTCTAGACTCATCTATTGTCCTATTTAAAAGCCTTTTAATGACATCACACGCGCACACACACACACACACACACACGCACACGCTGCCCACAATATAAAGCTCAAGACTAGGCTTTCAAGCGTATGACCAGCCCTTTCTGATCTGATTCCTGTCTATCCACCTGGCCTCATCCAGATAAAAGTCAGAGTTCTCAGGCTGGGGTGTACCTCACAGACATGTCAGCACACCAACTATTTGAGGAACATATTAGGGGTAAGTATAACTTTCCATAGAAATCAGCTAATAATAACAACTCAGGGCTTAAAAACTGTTCTTTGAAAAAAAGTACATCAGCAAATAAGTGTCTTTAGCAAGAAATGCTTACACTAGCACAGGTATGTTGAGTTAAGAGCAATATGGGTGATACTCAAGTAGTACCTGGACTCATCAGAACCAAATGGGTTAACCACCGTAGGGATTATCAGCAATTCCTTATTGAAAAGCAGCTGAAAGTCTGCACTTCCTTTGCTCAGCATTGCGGTGGAAAATGGACTGTAGACAGTTCTCATTACATGTTGTGAGTGCTGTCACACTTAAATCCTTTTGTCGCCTTCACACAGCTCCACGTAGGGCATCTCTCTGGCCATTGTCATATGGAACTGCAGGGGCCTTGAGGTCAGATCCTTCCTGATGACTATTGGTAAGATTCCAGCACACAGCACAACGGGACCAGGTGTGCCCACCACTTCTGCACAGGGTTGTCTCAATCAGTCCTCTCCAGGGTGATCCCACACCGAAGTGGCTTTTGTTGCAAGCCTCCTTCCGGGAAACCCCTCTGTCTGCGGGGAGGACCTGGGCTGGCTGATCACCCCAACTCCTCTCCTGGCCTCAGCCTAATCACCATCCTCTTCCTGCTCCATTCTCCATACTCCAAGGACTCCCCAGGACAGGGGTCGGCAAACTCATTAGTCAACATAGCCAAATATCAACAGTACAATGATTGGAATTTCTTTTGAGAGCCACATTTTTTAAACTTAAACTCCTTTTTAACTCCACTTCTTCAAAATAGACTAGGCCAGGCCGTGGTATTTTGTGGAAGAGCCACACTCAAGGGACCAAAGAGCTTCATGTGACTCTCGAGCCGCAGTTTGCCGACCATGGCCCGAGGACAATGGCCAGGCCCGCATTGCCGAGAAAGGAGCATTGCTGCTTGGTTCCTGCCCCCAGTCACCTTCTAGGTGCATGTATGATCACTAGGTCCCTCTCTGGCTATCTAACCAAGTCCAGGCTGGCCTTCCTTTTAACTTTGCCCTGCCTACACAACCAAGCCCACGTTTAAGAGGTGGGCCCCTCCCTAGCCCATTGGAGCCATTTTCTTGGCTGGAACTGTTCTCCACGGCCTTCCTGGGCAGGCTGCACGTACAGTTTGGCTGCGGCATGTGTTTCCTGTAGGACAGTTATGGGAACTGGGGCTATAAAAGCAGATTGGGGTCAGCCCAGGGAGGCCGGGGAGTGAGAGAAGGAGCAGGAAGCATCCTTCCTCGGCTGCCCAGCCCCTCCCGCTGCACAACCCCAGATTTCATTTCCCAGATAGGGAGCAACTCCATTAAACTACAAAGCATCACTTGAGAGAGGATTATTTTCTTACCAAGGTGACTGGGGGGTTTTCAGTTCTGAGACTTTATGATCACATTGTCTCACAGGCAGCTTGACAACGTCTTATGTCTCTGACACTGGAGGGATTTATTCACTTGAAGCGCGGCGCTGAATCCTTGGCGGGCCCTGTATGGAAAATCGGGCTTTAGAAGTAAACACTGCCTTGCCCTTCTGCCTTCCTTTCTTCTGAGAATCTGCAAGCAGTGCCATCTCAGAATGAAATAAGTCCCCTGCTCCTAGCTTAATGGAAGGTAGATGTTATCCTTGCTGTGTTTCAGAGGCTACCTGTTCTGTAGGATCAGAGCGATAATACGGATACCTCTTACCATTCAGAAATGTAAAGAAGCTTGAGTGGATATTAAGGTAGAATTATTCCACTTGAAGGTCTTGAGAAAGAAGTGAGAATCCTTTGTTCTAAACACCACCTCTGTACCTTCTTGTCTCACCCTTTCCCCTCAAACCTCTTTCAACTCCCCAATCAAACACAAATCCGTGTATCCAATGATAAAATCATTAGGTTAGCATGGCCAGCATGACTCAGTGGTTGAGCGTTGACCTATGAATCGGGAGGTCACGGTTCCATTCCTGGTCAGGAAACATGCCCGGGTTGCAGGCTCGATTCCTGTTGGGGAGCATGCAGGAGGCAACCAATCAATGATTCTCTTTCATCATTGATATTTCTATCTTTATCTCCCTCCCCCCCTCTCTCTGAAATCAATTACAGAGAAGAAATCTGGGCTTGGTTATTTCTTCTGGCTCTGGTTGAATCCTTCAGGTGACGGGGAGCTCACTGGCTCACAAGACAGCCAGTTCCATGAGAGAGAATTCTTTTTCGCATGAAGTTAAAATCTCCCTCTTCATAAGTTTTGCTTTTGGGTCCCAACCATGGCCCTCTGGAGGATCCCTGAGCAAGTGTTATTTCTTCTCCACATGACAGCACCTCAAATATTTGAAGGCAGCTATCATAGCTCCTTTTCATTATTTTCCTCTCCCACATGAGATAGGGTCAGACCTTGGCAAGCAGGAAAAATTGTTCACAGTGACTTGTAATATTTCCATTTCTTAAGGAAGAAATAAACATGGAGCAATTTGTCACCCACTTACTGTCCTATTTTTTCAGGTAGAATAAATGCTATTTTCAGCTCTGAATCTACCTCAGTTAACTCTTTGTTTTAAGGAAGCCACTGAATGTGCTTCTGCTCTGAAGCTTTCGCTGACCCTACTCTTGGAAAATGTTGGTTGCTCTCTCCTCTCTGCTCCCACGATGTTCCATTTAAATCATTGCACTGTTTTGTTTCATCTCATTTATCCCCAGGCCTGCCTCTCAGGACTCTAAAAGTCTCAAGCAGAGCCCATATTTTAATCACGGTGGTATCCCCAATGCCTATCAGAGGGCCTAGAACTTGGTAGCAACAAAATAAATGTCTGCTTCTGTATGAATGTGGTCTATACATCATAATAAAGAGGGTTGTCAAGATTTCCTCAATGCCTTAAACTATTGGGAATCTGTTACTTTACAAAGTTGGTTTATTATTTCTCCTGTCAGTTTCAGGTCCCAAAAATATGGAGCACATGTACAAATGTGGAAGCAACTTTGTATATATATATGCCCTATAAAGAAGATGGATGCCAGCACTCCGCTGTGCTTATCTGATGACTAACATCAGTGGTGACATGTAAAACTATACAGTTAAAAGACATTAAAGCACTGCTTAGATGAGAACAGATGAAAAAGATAGAGACTGCTCAAAAGGCTGCTGAGAAAAAAAAATCTTTAGGCCCATTCTTTAAAGCATTTACATAAATAATCCTGACTAGATATACACTTTTTAATTTCTGGTGTGAGTGTATGTAATATTTCGGAGTTATATATATGGCCAATGTGTGTGCATGTGTGTGCACACACATGTGTGTATGTATGTGCCTGTGTGATGTGAGGGGTGTGGTATTTAACCAGGATGCCCCATTTACTCTCCTGCTTTTTCAATGTTTTCAGAAATTGTTAGGTTGTCTTCAAATACCCTTTGTATTCCGTGTAAGGGTATTGGTAGAAAGGGGACTGTAAGTGATAAGGATAGCCAGAGAGTTTAGATATCACAGATAATAATAAACATGGTAGAGTCCCAGGGAAGGGCTGGTAAAGTTTAATTGCTTTGTTCAGTTTTCTATTTACTTAGAACCAGAGATAATGGCTGATGCCAAGAAAACAATCAGTTAAGGACTCATCCTAACCGGCCATGTTTGAGGTAAGAAAACTGCTGTGTAAGCACGTTGGACAAAAGTTTCCCATATTCAAATTCCATGTTAAATGTTCAGTAAATTAAAGAGAGAGCAAAAGCAAGCTTAGCCCTAACCCTTTCATACAAGTGCCAGGAGTCCTTCACTGGAAAATCTAAAGGATGATTTCTACTATTACATGAAAAAATAAGAATAAGAACTCCATCTGTCTATTGAGAGATTAGAAGACTGCTCACTTTATTATATCTTCAGTGTATTGAAGAAGAGGTGTTGAGGGTATGTCACTTTGGAACCATCTCTGCATCTACCTCTTGTTTAATTTTAGAATAAAAGCATAGGACACAGAAGAGAGCTTAAAGTGGAGTGAAATGCTAAGAGAATTTGCATGGAGGGGGGCAGCTATTTTATTTTATTTATTTTATTTTATATTTTATTATTTTATTTTATTTTATTTTATATTTTATTATTTTATTTTATTTTATTTTATTTAGCAAGGAAGGCACCTGGATGCCAGGGACAGGTAGCAGGTGACATCCTATACAGATTAGTTCAGGCAATTAAGTAACTAGCCAAAGAAGCAGAGTTTTCTGAAATGCCTAGGTCTCTACAGGCTTAATGCAGCCAAAACAGGTCTTTAGATTCCAAAGTCATTCCTGGAGGGTACAACTGTGGGCTCTTGACTCAGATGGCCTGGGTTCAAATCTTGATCATTGCACTTCCCAGCTTTGTGATTGCTGGAAATAGTTTAGCCTTTCTAACTATGGTTTCCTGCACATAAAAGAAGGTAATAATGCTCTCTCTATATATAAAATATAAAAAGCCAGCTACCATAATGCCATAACCACTGGAACAACCAGAGACCAGAACACCACGCCCCTTGCCCAGGCTGGCCTGCCCCCCAGGGAGCAGTTAGGGGCTCCCCTAGGCAATAGGTTAGGATGCAAGTTTGATGGGGGAAAGTCAAAGAAATAGGGGGAAAGGTCTTAAGGATCTGGGGGTTGGGGTTTGGGGTGGTCGGCCCGGTGTAGGTGTGGAGTGTGCTGGGGACGGAAGAGGAGGATCCGATTGAAAAAGGCTCAGCACAGTACCTTCCTCATCGCGAACCAGGACGGTGCCAGTGGAGATTGAACGGGCAGCTGCTTCATGAGGGCGCTTGGGACCGCCATGCTCATGGCAGCGGCAAATACTGAACACTTATGGGCTTCTCTACAAACACTCCCGAAACTTCGCTGATTCCAAATAGTAAATAGGTGTCAATGCAAAAACAGAAAAATCCTCTCCAACTAGAAGCCCTGGGCTTGCAATGCCACTGAAGGAAACACCACTTGAGGAGGAGCTAGAAGAACCGGAAGTGTGCAACCAGAGGATTGTGGGGTTGTGAGGGACGCCTGGGTGCCTATGGCTAGAACATGAGCCTGCTATTGTGCATGTTCATAGTCAGTGACTTCTGGCGGGAAATTATTTTGACAGATTTGCTGTTCCCTTGTGGCGAGGAAGGTCAGAATTAAAGGTTCCCGATCTTGGTTTGAAGCAGAGAAAATGGGATAGTGATGAATAAAAAACTTTGGAGACAGTGAAGGGCAGTTTGTCCAGACTGTTTGAGATCTACAGAGTAGAGTTTAATTGGGATAGAAATCCTGTTAACAGCACCTGATGCCTGAAATCTGAGCACACTACTTTTAGGTTTTCCAGTTCGAGTTTGTGGAGACCGCCTATTAAAACATTCCTGGTTGGGGAGCACTTCTGGCACCAGATGGTCACCATGAAGTCCAACCCCTTGGTGACCTCGGGGCGCAGCAAAAACTGCAAAGGCCACTTCAATGCCCCCTCCCACATTCACAGCAAGATCATGTCTTCCCTGCTCTCCAAGGAATTGCAGCAGAAATACAATGTCTGCTCCATGCCCATCCGAAAGGTTGATGAGCATGTTCGAAGACATGACAAAGGTCAGCAAGTCGGCAAGGTGGTACAGGTGTACAGAAAGAAACATGTCATCTACATCGAGAGGAGAGCAGCGTGAGATGGCTAATGGCACACTTGTCCACGTGGGCATTCACCCGGGCAAGGATGGTTATCACCAGGCTAAAACTGGACAAAGACTGGAAAGAAATTCTTGAACACAAAACCAAATCTCAACAAGTCGGAAAAGAAAAAGGCAGATATAAGAACTTACTGAGAAAATGCAGGAATAAATGTAACCTGTTGTGTAACTACAGTTTAGCTGTAGGTTTTTAGCCTGGTATGTATTCCTTTAAAATTGTTCAGAATGTCTCTGGAATATTGTTTCCTTCCTGGTGATTGATATGTGGCTCTTTATATCTATTGTTGCTGCTTGGATTAATTTTATGAATAAAAATTGGAAATGTTTCTTAATTCAAAAATAAAAAAGTAAATAAGTAAATAAAATATTCCTGGTTGGAAAGTGTTTGTATAGAAGCCCATAAATATTAAGTATTTGCTATGTTGCCATGCTTATCTCTCTGTAAGGAATATGGAATAATATTAAATGTCTCAAGAAGCTTGAATTTTAAAATAAAAAATAAAGAAGAAACATAAATATTAAAATTTTAAAAAAAGAAGCTTGAGTTTTAGGAGTGAAATCAGGCAGGCAGGTGAGTGTTTAGGGGCCATCAGGAAGGCAGGCAGAGTGGTTAGGGGCAATCAGGCAGGCAGGCCAGTGGTTAGGAGCCAGCAGTCCTGGATGTGAGAGGAATGTTCCAAAAATCCCAGATGGGAAGACTGTGTAAGCACGAATTTCATGTATTGGGCCTCTAGTACATTTATAAGTTCATAGAGAATTTTAAAGGAGATAATCCTATAAAGCACTTGACATGATGCCTGACACATAGTAAATATTTAATACATGCTTTTAAAAACATGGCCAAATCATAAAATTAATATTATGAATTGGCCTGAGAAACTAGAGGCAAAAGAAATGAAAGATTTTCTTAAAAGCAAAGGGAAGTGCGCTGTATTAATACTGTGGCTGCAGTACCAAATTAGCACGTACTATGTGACTTAAAACAACAGACATTTATTCCCCTGCAGTTCTGAAGTTCAGAAGTTCAAAATCAAAGTGTCCAAAGGCTCTGGCTCCTTTGGAAGGCTCTGGAGGAGAATCTTCCTGCTTGACTGAGTCTAGCCAAATGTTACCTGTATAACTGTCTCATACTCTTAGAGTTGCCTCATCTATAAAATGGGGGACGTCCTCTTTCTCTTAACTTTCACCATAAACACCAAGTCCCTCAAATTCCTAATCTGTTTTCCAGAACTGGCCTGAGCCGGAGGACAGAGCACACCACCAGTGATGTGGGGGTGGAAAACCACAAGGACAAATGTTTCCTTCAAAAGTCTTCTGTTTGAGAACTGAAGGGAAAGCTTACTTCAATAAAAGAGTTCACTCTAATATGATGGGAAGACCGAAACTGAGACTGGGATGTTAATAGGAACCCACCAAGCTCTGGGAACCAGCTGTTAGTCCCTCTCCAAAAATCACATTTCTCACCCATCCCCACCTCCCACCTCTGTCATGGCAATCAGCTCTGCCTATGCATCAGTTCCAGCCTTTTGTCACTGGGCACCTTCATTTGCTTACATATGGCTTTGGCCCTTAAAACTGAGAAGCACGTGGCTTCTGCTATCTTCTGAGCTCACATCTACCTTGTGTCATCTCCCAATGCACCCTGTCAGCTTCTGCCCCCACCGCTATCTCCTTCAATCTCCAAGTTTACCAACCTCAAGTTACCTAGAAAATAAACTAATCAAACACACATTTCCTTCTGAAATAGTGCAAAAGTTATCAAGAATATGGATGTGTTGCCCGTGGGCAAAGGCCAATCAACAATAGATAGGAGGAGTGTCCACCTGGAGAAAAACACAGCTTCTATCCTTCAGAGGGATTATATGTGGATTAGCTTCACCAAAGAGGGGGATGAGGCTAACAGGTATGTGACTGCTCTTCTTTGAGAACCACATCCCCATCCCCCAAATTTTCCATTTCCATGTGAGCTATTGCATTCATGTCCAAGTCCACCTTCTAACCGCAGTTGATTTGCTCAGGGTGCTACCTATATAATCAGTTGGACCAACAGTTCCCTTCTCCTTGATTACTGGAGTTTATAAGTGATTCATATGGGCCTCCTTCATTTCACTAAAGCCATAAATCTTGAATGTTACAGGTGGCCATGTTTTTTGCCATATGTAGAAATTGATATCCAACATGAGACAAAGATGCCAACCCACAGCAGGGAAAAACTGATATGCAAGATGAAGAGGCTCCTGCCAGCATTTCAAGTACCAGCTATGCTTCCTCCAGAGACACAGCTGCCTCTTTGCCTTTCCAGATCTGCTTTGCTATTCAGACTCCATGAATCTCATAAGATACCCAAGGTACTTACATCAGGGTGGCTACTTTGCTTTAACCAAGTCTCTGCTATTTTCAACCACAGTGGTCTTAACCATCTTAGAAGGGTATAGGCAGAAGGGGCAAGAAGATTTCTCCAGAACACACCTTTACACGTTGCCGACAGCCCTACCCAGACTTGGCCAGGATTCTCATCTGTAGCATTGGCCTCAACAGAGGCTAATGTACTATTTGTCTTCAACAGAAGCTGCATGTGTAATACACAATAGAATTGATTGTTTTGCTGATATATATTGAGTGCCTACCGTGTGACAGGCATTAGGCTCTGTGCTGGAAATTTAATAAAGAATAAAACAATCTGCTGGTAGAGCCATGATATTTCAAACTCATTTTTATCATAGAATTCTCAGGAAGAAGTGTTCACTATGACTGAACACTCTACCTCAACCCACACACCACCACTGCAAGACTAGAGCATTTGCAAACCGAGAACTCTCCCCCTCTCCATATGCTTTGACTACACTGATATACTGAAGCCAAACAGAAAGCACTGGGGTCTGCCAGCTTCAGCGATTGGAAGGAAGCCCTCTGGAGACTCTTTCCTATCACTACATTTGGGACTTTCTTTTCCCCGGATTCCCACGTGTAACTATAGCAAATAAATACAAGTCAAATCAAGCCATTTTTAACAAGGTGCCTGAAAGGATAAAAGAAACTACTGTATACTGCTACCTTGTCTCTACATGACTGCTAAGCTCCTTGAAGACAAAGGAGTTACTTGATTTCCTCAACATTTAACATTTTCTGAGGCCTTTCTAAGTTTTCTTCACTATTCTAGGAGTTGGAGGTTCAGTGGTGATCAAAGAAACAAAAAACAACAAAAACAAAAACTGTATTCCAGTGTAAAGATGAAGAATAATCAAACCATAGGTTAACTAAGTCAGGTCAGGTGATGCCTATGTCAATGAAGAGCAATTGTGTGGGTTAGAGGGAGTGCCAGGCCTGCCCAGGTAAGAGGAGGACTTTCTAAGTAGTAGGACAAAGCTAGAGATGGAAGACATCAGTAAGTAGTTTTTTGTTTGTTTGTTTGTTTGTTTAAAATATATTTTATTGATTTTTTTTACAGAGAGGAAGAGAGAGGGATAGCGAGTTAGAAACATTGATAAGAGGGAATCATCAATCAGCTGCCTCTTGCACACCCCCCACTGGGGTTGTGCCCACAACCAAGGTACATGCCCTTGACCGGAATCGAACCCGGGACCTTTCAGTCCACAGGTCAACGCTCTAGCCACTGAGCCAGTTTTCAGCCATCAGTAAGTAGTTTTTATTTAAAGCCATGGAAGTAGGAAGTAAATTCAGGTAGGACAGAGGTATAAAAACCGAGCCATGCAGCATTCCGATTTAAGAGATTGTGGTGATTAGGAGATACTAGGAGTGGAAACTCAGGCATGACCAAAGAGAAGGAGGAAACCAAGAGCACAGAGTCTGTGAAGCCAATTGAAGAAAGTTCTCCAAGAAGGAGGAGCAAAATAACATGGCAAAATGTGGATGAGAAGTAAGACATAACGTGAGGTGACCTTGACAAAACAATTTCACTCGTGGGGTGGAGACAATAAAATCTTTAGTAGACTGAGGTCAATAAAAATCTGGAAATAAAGAAATAGAGTACAGACATCCATCTCAAGGAGTGTTAGTGAGAGGAATGCAGAAGTAAGATGTTCACTAGACATCCTTGTTGGGTGATAAGGTGTGAGGAGTGAGGGTCTTGAGCACGGAAGAGGAGGGAAATCTAGTATATAAGTGGGAGGGGTCTGCTTTAGATGGGGCAAGCACAAAGCTCATCAACTCTCATGGGAACAAAGGCAGAATATGTGGGTGCAGATGCAGGAATTTCCATAGGGTTTGGGTGCTGAATTATTTCTGAGTACTGCTATTGTCTCAGTGAAGTAAAGTATGACATTATCTGAGGGTAGAAGAGAGAATTTCGCTACTTTAGGCGAGAAATGAAGATGTGAAGTAGTCGGCTCAGATGGGGAAAACTGATCGACTAAGGGAATTGTAGGATTGGCCAGCAGGGCAAAAGATCCATTTGATATTTTTTTGTCTCAATTTAAAGGAACCCCAGTAGTCTGTGCAGTAACCATGGAAGGTATGTAACTCAAGAACTTGAATCAGCTGGAGGAGGGCAGTTAGCTAACAGCCTCTCTATGCAGTTGAATCTGACAGGCATTTGAGTCAAAGCCATGCAGATCCTAGCCCATAACTGAGCACAGAAAAAAATCTCCTCATGGGACTGCTCTGCACTGTGCTCCTCACTGGGCTGGCTAAGACTCTCTCAGAATTGCAGCAGAATCCAAGGCCCTCCCTCCTCTCTCACGGGTATCAAATTCATCTCATTCTGAAAGTTTTCCTTGACTACCCTGTCACTCTTCAGCTTTATCTTTCAGATGGGTTACCCTTTCCCCTGCCCACTTCAAACTCCATTGGGCATCTGCTTCTGAGAAATTCCACCTACCACCCCATGGTCATGAGTCTTCTCCTCTAGCTTCTTCAGTCGCTTCAGTCATGATCCACACATGAAGTGAGCTAGGGCGGACTCCCCCAGGTGAGCATGAAGAAATAACAGAGGAGCCAAGAAACAGAGAGTTCCCGGCAAATGAAGATTCATCTTGCACATGGAATCTACACTGGTGAAGCAGAGGAATGAGACCCTGAGGGTGGGGATGTTTCCTAAAATGGTGGGGGAGTCAAGCCATGCAGTCAGGCAGGCTGATTTTTATCTCACAAACCTCACCCCACCCCTTCCTTGGAGAACTAGACTAGGGAAGACAGGGGCTGCCATTGAAGACTATTCTTCATGCTCTTCTCACTTTGAGCCACAATCCTGAGAGGTCAAAAGAACAAATTTATATTGCACACTTTCCTTGTGTCAGGCATTGTGCTAGGCACCTGTCTCTATTATTCAAGTCTCTGAGCATTAAACTATAGAAAGGTAAGGTGAATATCATTTTATCTATTTTTATTTGTGGAAAAACAAAACAAAATACAGAGACTCCAGCCCTAACCATTTTTGGCTCAGTGGATAGAGCATCAGCCTGGGGATTGAAGGGTCCCAGGTTCGATTCCAGTCAAGGGCCTGTACTTTGGTTGTGGGCACATCCCCAGTAGGGGGTATGCAGGAGGCAGCTGATCAATGTTTCTTTCTCATGGATGTTTCTAACTCTCTCTCCCTCTCCCTTCCTCTCTGTAAAAAAAAATCAATAATAATAAAATAAAAATAAATAAAAAAAAACAGCCAAAACCGGTTTGGCTCAGTGGATAGAATATCGGCCTGCAGACTGAAGGGGCCCGGGTTCGATTCTGGTCAAGGGCATGTACCTTGGTTGCAGGCACATCCCCAAGGGAGGGGTGTGCAGGAGGCGGCTGATCGATGTCTCTCATCAATGTTTCTAACTCTCTATCCCTCTCCCTTCCTCTCTGTAAAATATCAATAAAAAATATTTTTTAAGAAACAAAAAATTTAAAAAAAGCACAGAGACTCCAAGAGAAGTCATATAGTTAATAAGTGGTGGATGCAGAAAAGGGCTTCAAAGCCTGAGCCACTTCCACAATACCTCATCGCTGTACTTGTCAGCGACAACTTACATATCAGAGCAACGAATTAATTTCATCTTATATACACAGAGTTTATACAGTATGCAAATGTATATGTAAATGACCATTCTAATTTATACAAACAAAGATGCAAATGTATCGGTAGGTTTACAGGAAACTGGTAAAATTACTTTACCTCAGTTGACCCACCCTTAGGACTCTGGCAAATCTGAATCACCCTAATATAAATAACCCCAGCTGCCCATCTGAGAGCTATCCCTTCGGCATGTACAACACTGAGTCTCTGGCCCCCACCGATGATATTTAGATTCCTCGTGATGTTCTCCAGGACTAAGATAAATGTATGAAACAAAACCTCTCAGGAATTTTCTGTCTCCAAACAATAAGGCAAGAATCTACGCCTGTGTACTGTCCTTGAGGATTCAGGCCCACACACAGCTCGGGCCGTTAGCAGCCTGATTTCTTTAATCACAGATTTACCTGAACTTTGGGCACCCAGAATTCACTTTCTCTGTTCTCCCCTCCCATACACAGATGAGGATTATGAGCAGGCAGCTTCATTTGAGAGGTGCTGGGAAAACTAAGGCCATCCCCTTCCTCCCACTCAGTTCTCTGGGGCCTAAGCTCTGGAGCCTGAACAAGAGTTAGTGCCTCCATTCAAATGTAAGCCCCCGTGGGCTCATCAGTTTTTGCCACCTAATATTTATCTCAGATGAAAACGCTGATTGAAATGTACTGTAAGGGCCTGGCTGGTTTGGCTCAGTGGATAGAGAGCATCAGCCTGCAGACTGAAGGGTCCTGGGTTCGATTCCAGTCAAGAGCACAGGTCCAGGTTGCAGGCTCAATCCCCAGTGGGAAGCGTGGAGGAGGCAGCCAATCAAAGATTCTCTCTCATCATTGATATTTCTCTCTCTCTTTCTCTCCCTTTCTCTCTGAAATCAATTTAAAAAAAAAATTTTTTTTTTAAATGTACTGTAGCCAAAACCGGTTTGGCTCAGTGGAAGAGCGTCGGCCTGCGGACTGGAAGGTCCCAGGTTCGATTCTGGTCAAGGGCATGTACCTTGGTTGCAGGCACATCCCCAGTGGGAGGTGTGCAGGAGGCAGCTGATCGATGTTTCTAGCTATCTATCCCTCTTCCTTCCTCTCTGTAAAAAATCAATAAAATATATATATTTTTAAAATGTACTGTAGGATGAGGTGGAGAGGGAGCAGAGTGGAAATAGGCAAAGGAACCCTAAATAGGGGCCAATGGGCAGGCCAGAAAGCAAAAGCTGCCTGAAAAAGTGACTTCCCCAGGGCCACACACCTTCCGCTGATGGCCCTCTGCCGGGTGGGCCTGGGGACTCGCCAGCCACCTCAGTTCGCTCACCCTGATTCCAGCATGCCCCATAATTGCTGAAGCTTCTCAGCCAGACATTCTCTTCCTTGCTCTGAGCCTTTGGCACTGGGGTCCCACTTCCTGAACCCTGGCCGTCCCACATCTACCTGGTTGCCAGTTACCAGCCAAGAGTCCATGCCAACACTGCTCCTGTGTCATTCCCCTTCAGGTGGCATCTGTGCTAGAGGCCTCCCTTCTTGTACTCCCAGCACTCCCCGCGCGGTCCCAGAGGACAGAGAGCCTGTTTATGTATTCCCATATTTCCAGCGTCTAGCTCAGTGTCTTAAACAAATCGTTTTAATAAGTATTTGAGTGACTCCAGGAAACTCCATTACCCCATTTAGCACGTTGTCCAATAGCTGTTAGATTGTCTGTCCCTGGGCCCCATGAGACCGTTACATTTGAAGAATTGTGTCTGTCTATTCCTGTTTCCCGGGGAGCTTGGCACAATGCCTGGCCCAGGAGGGATGCTCAATAAATAATTTTTGAGCTAATTAATGAACTTAAGCCAAATGCATGTACACCGGTAAACTGGATTACAGTCACGGTGGGAATGGCTTCTCCTCCCCGCATCGCTGTCCTCAGCTCTCCCTGGAACATTGTTTGAGCCACAGGGCTGACCCTCCGCACTGACACACCCACAGCCCATGACCCCATCAGCGGCAGCTCTGCCTCTGGTTAAACACCCAGCCCCGCCTGCGTGCTTTATTATCCGAGGCAGACACACATCCTCCGTCGCCTCTCCTTCCCTCCTTTCCCTCTGCTTCTGGAATGAAGGCGCTGCGGGCCCGGCCTCACTCCGACACTCATTACTCTGGTATTGATGGCCTTCCACCTCCCTGTTATTCTGTGAAGATTAGAAAGCAGAGACCTTTCTTGGGCAAGGGAATGGGTTTTGTCAGTATTCTGTGCGTAACAGCAGAAAGTATAATAAATTCTGGCAGTCAATCGAATATGACATGATAATGAATGTTAACATCATGTGCCCCCCTTTGCCGACAGAGGGGAAAGTCATGTTAGATTACAGCGACACACAGGCACAGTGCGATTTCTATTTGCCTCGCTCTCTCTCTTCTCCTTTCCCAGGTTTGACCTCGGCGCCTGCTCAGCTCCACCCCTCCATCCCCAGCTTTATTTGCCTGGCGTTGCTCAGAAACATGGCTTCAATTCCCAGGGCTCCGCATCTTGTCTGTAAGAAGCCTTACCTCAAATGGAACTTCCCTCCCCCAGACTTAACTAAACCTCCTGCCTGGGAGCCCTCCTGCAGTAGCAGGGCAGCCCGTGTTCCCCCCACCCCCACCCCCCACACACATACCCCAGTCTGCAGCAGGCTGAGTGGGATAATAGCCCAGGAGTGCACTGTGAGGTGAATCCCAAGTTCAATGCTAGCTTCATGCAAGTCTAGGATGGAGGTGGGGGTGGTGCGGGGGAGGGGCAAGATGCCTGCTCCTCCCCAACACTGTGCATATGAGACAGAACCTGAACCAAAAACCTGCTCCTTGCCTTAGTTTTCCCTTAGATGACTTGGTAGTAGATGCTTGGCCTGCTGTTTTGAGTTTAAGAATCTGAGTGCCATAATCTAATCCACAGGATCAGCAATTTCTCAGGTGCATGATTATTAATAAAGATAATAATATTTAGAAGTGTTTTAGCTATCTTACTATCATTCACTCCATTAGGCTTTTCTACAGAAACATGCTTTAGCAGCTCCAGGTTTCTCCACTAGCCAATCAGAACCTGTCCTCCTTGGTCAGCCAAAGCATGTGATAATTGGCCTTTTATCATGGAGCTAAAGGTGACCTCCAACTAACAATAATCATTAATAAGCCATGATGATATGGCAAGCATTAAACCACTTAATCAATACACTTAAACATGTAATATAATATAATATATATATATATATATATATATATATATATATATACACACACACACACACACACACACACACACACACACACACACAATAATACATATTCTAAATGATAAAGTCATGAAGTGTCCAGAGATGGCATTTAGTCCCTCCACTGTATCCATCAAGCAATGTATAAAGAGTCAGCGTAAACCACATAACCAGACCTATTCTTTCATTGTGTGGGCATCTCCAATACTCATTAGTAGAAATTGATTGAAGATACAGAAGGCTTGCTTGAATAGTTTCAGATAATGGAAAGGTAGAAAGGACAGCAAAGTTAATAATCACGTATTATTATTATTATTGACATCTGATTACTACTATATCATTTACAAAGCACTTTTATCTACATTATTGTATTGGGTCCTCAAAAAGTAAAAAAGTAGGCATTAATAATACTACTAATTTTACAGATAAAGAAACAGGTGTGACCTAATCAACACTCACAAGTATTTAAAATACAGACTAAACATGAGGTCCCCAAACAACAAAGTTAAATTGAATGGCAATGATGATTTTAGTGTTATTCGGGTGTCGCTTTACAGTTTTAAACTATTTTCACATGCAGTTTTAAAATTCAGTTGCGCAAATATGCAGACATTTTAAAAGATGCCTCTTCAGCCCAATCCTCCTATATCTTGATATATTTTTCATATGGAAATAAACCAAATCAAAGCATCTGTACCCAACAGTCTCCATTTTATCACGTTGTCTTCTCCAAGACAATAAAGGACACGTATTGCAGGAAGTGGGCACTGTTGGGCCCTTGTCCCCAGACCAGTGGTCGGCAAACTTATTAGTCAACACAGCCAAATATCAACAGTACGATGACTGAAATTTCTTTTGAGAGCCGAAAACCGACTTCTGTGCATGAAGTTTCAATAACACTGTATGTGTGCACCTGCACATGTTATTAATATTTTGTGGAAGAGCCACACTCAAGGGGCCAAAGAGCCACATGTGGCTCGAGAGCCGCAGTTTGCCGACCACTGCCCCAGACCAGCCTCAATCTAGGGACCACTCCCACCTGCCCTCCCTCAGCTCTGCCCCTCATTTGATTGTTCACAGGCTGGATCCAAGGAAACCTGGTTTCAACAATGAAAGGACAGTCATTGCCTTGAAAGACAATGGGCAGCTGTAAACATATTTCCTCCCCCAGCTTCTCTACCTGCCCAGGATGGAAGAAGCTGGATAGAAAAATCTTACCTATATTGGGGAGCTAAAAAAAAAAAAAAAAAAGCTAACATTATAATGTTAGTTGGAGAAATAGGACTTAAAATTATACACACAGGATGACCTCAACTGTGTGTTTAATATCTTTTTATTGATTTCAGAGAGGAAGGGGGAGGGAGAACGATAGAAACATCAATGACGAGAGAGAATAATTGATCAGCTCCCTCCTGCACACCTCCCACTGGCGATCGAGCCCACAACCCAGGCATGTGCCCAAACCGGAAACTGAACCATGATCTCCTGGTTCATAGGTTGATGCTCAACTGCTGAGCAACGTTGGTTGGGCTCAACTATGTCTTAAAAATTTGTTTTTAATGACTTGGAAGTTACTAATGTTCCTGTTGATGGTAACTTTGACCTTGATAATTATTATGTCTTACTTCTATACTCAGAAAAATATGATCAACAGCATGGGTGACACTGGCCTGACAGTGGATTGTATAAAAAAGCCCTCACCTCAAGATGTGGCTTCTAAAAGTCACCTCCATAGTCAACTGAGCAGGTGGAAGGCTATCTGTCCTGAAGAATTTGCCAGAAACTCCCTTGGACAGAATGGGAATGTGACCATCTTCAGGAAAATAGCTCGATGTATTTCAAGCTCCTAATGCTCCATCTGGCAGGTATATATGCCTTTAAATGCCAGGATTTATAAGTAACTGTGCTCCAAGATCATTTACGTATTTTCCCCAAGTCGCTTAAAGAAGAAACCAAGTGTTTCCCATTTCTGGCTCTTACTAGCTCCACTGTAAATAGTATCAATGATACCAAGTGTCAGGTGCTGTGGGCCAGGTGTTACGCTAGACATTTCAAACCCGATGGCCTTAATCCATGGTATGCAAAGACTTGTGACTTGTACAGTGTTCTATAATTTTAAAGAATTCCTTCCTCCCTTCCCCTGCTATACTCTGTGCCCCCTTAGATTTCATTCCCCTCTCCTTGGGCCTCTGTACCCTGTAGTCCTGTCAGAGCCATTGTTGTTAGAGGCAGAAGGGACCTGGGGGAGCGTCTCCCTTGACCCCTCATTCTGCCGATAAGTCACTGGTGGCAAAGGAAGTGAAATAATTTGCCCAAAGCTGGCCAGGTCGTCAGTAGCAGGGCCAGGCCATGAGCACAGACACAGAAGTCTTTTCATTGCACCTTGAGGTTAACTGATCCACTTACCTGGAGAGACAGAGCTGCGTGTAGGAAGAGTGCCCGGTAATCATCGGGTCCGGTTCTGATGTCCCTCTGACATCAACTAGTCATCTGGCCTGGGAAGGTCACTGCACTCCAGTCCTGGAGTTCTTGCTTCTATAAAAACCATCCAAAAGGGGTTGGATGAGATAATAATTGTGATAAAAACATTTCATAAACTGCAGAAAGATTATATAGACTATAGGCATTGTTATATTGACTACCAGTTAAACACATTTCCAGAGTATTTGCATTTTTTTTTGGGGGGGGGTGTTATTATTTCTTTATTATATTTTACCAATCTTCCAATTCTTTTTTTTATTGTTGACACTATTACAGATGTCCCCCATTTCAACCCCTCTTTGCCCACCTCTACCCAATCCCCGCCACCCCTCCCCTGGCCATCACCACACAGTTGACTGGGTCCATAGACTATGCATATACAACCTTTGACTACTCTCTTCACCTTATTTTATCCAATCCCCCACCCCCGCCCCTCTGATATCCAGCAGTCTGTATCCATGCCTCTGGTTCTATTTAATTCAGAGCAACTGCATTTTAAAAAAAGATATTTTAACTTGATAAAAAAAAAAATCCCAGAGGTAAGGTGCTCTCAAACATTGCTGGTGGGGATGTGAATAGCTATAATGATCTGGCAGGATCAAGAGCCATTAAAATTCAAAATATACATATACTTTGCCCATAAATCACACTTATTAGCACCGAAATCGAAGAATGAAAGCAGAGAGCTACAGAGTGTATGTACGAAGCCAGGCACTGCAACGTAGTTTGTGGGGACTCTGAGTGGAAAGAGACGGAACGCCCTCCACGGGGGGGACGGTGAAACGCCCTGTAGAACTCACGCCACAAAACATTTTTCAGCGACTAAAACGAATGTGTTCTTGCTCGATCCATATCTATCGACCCAGAGGAATTTCTGTGATACATGGTTAAGAGAAAAACAAGTCACAGAGAAATGTACTTCCTTGATTTGGGTTTTGTAAAACGATGAGGGAAATAAGCCCCTGTGTTTGTATTGAAAAAGGAGCCAGGGAGAGAGGGAGCAGGGGACAGGGAAGTCGAAAAGAAAGGGAATAAGCAAGAAAGAGGTCTCATTAACTGAAAGTAATGAGTGCTCGGGACGGTTAGCCAGTGAGAAAATAAATTCAAGATCAAGTTGGCGGGGAGGCATCAAACATGATCAAAGGCTGAGGCTCTGCCCTGGCCTTGGCGGCCTCTCCCTGCATCTCCCTCTCAGAAGCCTCACCTTTCATGAGGCTCAATGTCAGGGGGAGGTGCCTGCAGCTGCTGTGGTCCGGGCTCACCCTGCCCAGGTCTGCTGGGAAAGCAGGGATCTGCAGGGGGAGCGCATCCATGCTTCTGGATTTACCCCTGTCTCACTCTTGCTTTCTCCATTAATATTTAGGCTGGAGCCTAACGTGCAAACCAGACTGTAAAGCAAGAGGCAAGCAATCGAGCGCTCTCGACAATAATGTTGCACCCTTCAGAGCACAGAGCTGATGGGCCTCAGCACATAATTACCAGTATAGATTGTTGTTCTAAGGAATAACGTTTTTTTTAATCATAATAAAATACTCTTACACTGGCAGAGAGGGCTGCGTGTGCGCAGGCCTAGTCGCTTCACTATTGCCAAGCACCCAGACTCGGCTCCAAAGGAACCTCAGGCAGGGATGGATTACACGTGCAGTTGAAGAAGTATTAATAAATTCCAGTTCCAGCCAGGAAGCCCACGTGGCAAGAAGGTGGGCAGCTGGGTAACAAACAGGTGTGATGTTGACATTATATAATCTTAGAATGCGCTGTATCTTCCAGGCCACTGGGAGCTGGGTTATGTGTATCCAAGTAAAGACAGCTGTTACTAACTTCTCAGATGCCAGCATATCTGGAAAGCTTTCTCTCCACCCTGTAAACCTTTCTTCGTGTATCCTTACTATTTTGGGATACTCCTTCTACTAAACACCCACTCCACGGCACTGCTATCGTTTATTTGCATGTCTTACGTGAAGAGCATGCTCATCGTTATGTCAGCCCTTCCTCCCCATAGCTTAGCAGGTTTGGATCCTGATGAGAGTCAATGCCTGTTAAATAAACCTGCTCCTTAAGGCAATCCACAGGCACAGCAAAGGGTGCAAAGCTGTAGGCTGGGAATCAGGAAAAGTGAATTCCACTTCCAGCTCTATGCCCAACCTCTCCATGACTTCAGACAAATAAATCACTGACTTCCCTGGGATTAGTTTACCCATCTGTGAAGTGGGCACAGCACAAAATGTTGAGATTGAGAAAAATAAGGGAATGATGAGGGAAATCATGAGCAAGTAAGCAGGAACACACAGACACACACACCCCTGTCTCAGGCCCTCCCTACCTTGTGTAGCAGCAAAGTCCTGCCCTCCAGCGGGAGAGCTCAGGCTACCCTGCCTCACAGAAGCCTTCCATGCCTATCCAGAGACTTGGTTCTCACTGTTCTACTCCCTGATGACTTCCTTAGAACTCCTTTTCTCCACCATGCTGCAAGCTTTTTGAGAGATCTGGGAGGTGGTGTATTTTTAATCTGTGTATTTCCAGGGCCTCACATAGCACCTGACCAATAGTCAACACCCAATAGCAGTTGGATTAATGAGCAAGCGAATAGATGGATGAATGAACAGAGGGAGGGAAGGAGGGGAAATTTTGTATCTTGGGTTTTGGTTTGGTTAAAATGCCTCTGAGCTGATCTAATCATAGAACTGATACCTTCATGTTATTTGCCAATATATAAACATCGAAATAGCATTAAAGTTCTGTAAGACTTGGGAACTTGACATTTAAATATGATTCCTCTCTTATTCTTCTCTTGTTTAAATTAATTTGGTTCACCAGCAATATCAGGATAAATCACACTCTCCATAGAATATTTTCCCAAACATGGGTGGAAAGGGAAAGAAATGCCTACTATGGACATTATGTAAGGTCTTTCATTTAATCCTCTAACAATCCTCTAAGGTCAGTGTTATAAAGCCCATGTCATGGGTGAGAAAACTCAGACCTAAGAGGTAAAAAGGTCATCCATGGTTATTCCTCAGGAATGGTCACTCTGCAGAGCCACAATTCATCAAGGGCCAAACCTAGTGGTCTATAAAATATCTGTAAGAAAATCATTTCTGCCTGAGCTGGTTTGGTTCAGTGGATAGAGCATCAGCCTGAGGACTGAAGGGTCCTAGGCTCAATTCCGGTCAAGGGCACGTGCCAGGGTTGCAGGCTCAGTCTCTAGTAGGGGGGTGAGGGGTGGGAGGGAGTTGGGGCATGCAGGAGGCAGCCAAGCAATGGTTCTCTCTCATCATTTATATTTCTATCTCTCTCTCCCTCTCCTTTCCTCTCTGAAATCAATAAAAATATATATTTTAAAAAGAAAATATTTCCTCTCCATCTCTATAGAAAAATCTTAGAGATGTAACGTACATTGAAGAAGTATGGAGAGGGAGAGCAGTAATTGGTTCATTTATCTGTGTATTTCCAGGACCTCATAGCACCTGGCCAACAGTCAGCACCCAATAGTAATTCAGCCAGGCATTAGAGGGCATTCACCATCCCCATCCCCAGCCCGCCCACCAGACCTGCCTTGACTCTGACCAGCCTGAGTTGGTCACTGCATACATACTCACCCAAGAGCCTACTTCCCATCTCCCTGGAGCAAGGAGCTCCATAATGTGGAAACCCACCTGTGGTGGCCTGCTCAGGAGGCACGAAGGGGCCAGGCTGCATATAAATGGGCTCTTTCACTGAGCGGGAGGCAGGTAATTTCTTTTGTCCCTGCTGATGCATTATTGATTGTGATGGATGTCTGAGTGGGAGACCGTTCCAGGAGCCATTAAACAATAATTTCATCTCCGCTGGGTAATTGATTGTCAAGGGCTCACAGTGACCAGTTGTGAAGTGGTGAATGTTTTTATTTGGGGCAGGGTGTGAAGGGAAGATTGCATGATTTATTGATCCAATAGCAAGCCCAGTTTTCAGGAGGAGAAAGCTGAGGTGGACGTTGACCTTCTCAGAGACACGGGCAGCCTTTCTCCAGAGGTCAGGTTTCTGCTTTAGGAATTATTAGGGATGAATCAGGGACTCTTGTCTTTACCTCCTCCTAATGGCCTCCATCTCTGAGCCACCTCTCTATCCAGCCAGAAAATTCTAGGCACTGCCTATCTTAGTACAGGATAGTATGTGTGTGTGTGTGTGTGTGTGTGT
The DNA here is from genome assembly GCF_964339955.1 of Pipistrellus hanaki. NCBI lineage: Eukaryota > Metazoa > Chordata > Mammalia > Chiroptera > Vespertilionidae > Pipistrellus > Pipistrellus hanaki. The sequence continues at coordinate 14,699,649 of NC_140521.1, read as the reverse complement.
GTGTGTGTGTGTGTGTGTATATATATATATATATATATATATATATATATATATATATAATAGCTGGAGCTGTTACTAGTAGCCATCCTGGACTTACTCAGATGAGGGCCACACCTCATAATGGCGGAGTCTATATACCTAACAATCTCACTAGTCATCATACTACCCCCGCACTGCCTGCTTCCAAACATTATTTAAAATGACATTGAAATAAACGTCCTTCTTTTTTTTTTAATAATAGCTATTATTGGGGGTTTTGTGTTACTAATCCTCAGTAATGCTCTGAATCCTGGGTTTCTCATCACTACAGTGGAGAGAATGATTTAGAGCTACTTTACACATAAAGGGAGCATTAAGAGTGAAGTTGAATTATAAGTACTTACAGGAGAAATGATAAGAAGAAAAGGATAAGGGAGGGAAGGAGGAAGAAAGACCAGTGATCCCTGTTGACACTGGGATCTCATGTTGAAAGAAGCCAATCAGGGACCAGGGCTGAGCTGGTCCTTGGAGAGACCCTCCCTGCAGCATCTTCGGGTTCTACCCAGCATGGGGTGTTCTTCACTGTCGTTCCCCACATTCAAGTACACGGACACAAGACCAGGTGGAGGAAGGCCCGGCAGGAAAGCTCAGAGTTGAGTGTACAGGGGGCCACGCAGGAAAAAGCCACCTGCTGTCATTTTGAATAAACTCAAAGAAGCAAAGGGGAGAAAAGCCATCTTTAATGCCCAGGAGGAGTGCTTATCTGTCTCCACCGGCTGCCAAAGGTGGATTTATCAAGGGTTTGTTTCCTCCTTCCTCTCCTTCCTTTTCTTATTTGTTACTCCATCATCTTGTCAGCTGGAACCACCGACTCCCCTCAGAACCCTCCATCACCCCTCGCCGACCATCTCCAAAAAGGCCCTTCGAAGCCTTGGCCCATTCCTCACAGTCAACCCAGAGCCTGGCCTCTGAGATTGGAGCTCATGCTCGTGCCTGATGGACAGACAGACAGACAGCTTCCCGTGACACCTGGGACCAGGCCTGCAGACCCTCCTAATTCCTACTTCCCTCCTTTTGTGCCTCTGGGAAAATCCCCTTCACCCACAGCGGCTTTTCCAGGGCGTTTCTACCCACCTCCCCACACGCTTGCACTGACCCCTGCTCTCCAGGCCAGCGTTTCCTGCCCTGTCTTATCCCATGAGCAAGGACATGTCTGCACGGCAGGAGTGTGTCCTTCTGGCAATACCTTTCTTTGCAATAGGTTTGTTTGTTTAGCTTCAAAATGATTTCAGCGAAAATGTGTTGAGCCTGTGATCAATACCTCTATTGACACTGCCAGTTAATACCTTCTCACATGCCCGGCTTCTATATGCAGACGTTTTAGAATGTCAGCCATCTCGCAGCCATGACATCATGTAACTAGGATTTGAACCCAAGTTCCCTGCCTCAGAGCCTGCTGTTTTCCACCACGTCTGTCTGTCTGCTCATCAGTCTAGGAGGGATGGGTGGGCCACCCCATCCCCTTGGCCTCCTCCTCCATCCCAAGCAGCCACCGTTTGCTGTTGATGCCTCTCCCTCTCACTCCCCTTTGTTCTCGAGCCACTGTCTGCAGGGAAGCTCTGATCCCCTCCCTCACCAAGCCTGTGCGTGACTGCTCCTAGTTCTTTGGCTGAGGAGTCCCAGGATCTCCCCTTCGGCCCACCTACAGGCTGTCCTCAGCACATCTGCGCAGAGAATGTTTTGTTTTCAGGAATCAATGCAGCAAGCGATTTCCCAGAAGTGAGTTTCCCTCCCTCACAGCTCCCATAATGCTTGTGAGGGATACACAAACGAGGCAAAGTCCTACCCCTATGCTTTCTAAGCCATTTGTGTTTGTGTGCTTGAAGGAGCAGATCCTTTTTATTTTTTTTTCCCAAGAAAAAACTGAGGAACAGAGAGTTTCAGGAACCTGTCCAAAGACACTCTGAGCCAGAATTTGCACTCAGCGCCAGTCCCGATTGCCCCTGAGGGCTTCTCCACCTCCCTCTGCTCCTGAGGGGCAATTGGGGCAGCAGCTGCCACTCGCACCCACTGACAGTGCTGGCCCCAGTTCACACCTGCTGCTGGCACGGGCCCCAATCGCTTCATGCCATCAGTGGGTGCAAATGGGGCCTGCACCATCAGCACATGGGAGCAGTGGAGGGAGTGGGTCTGCTGGCAGACAAGAGACTGGGGGGCTGCAGTGGGAGGGGCTCAGCGGGGGCACAGAGGATGGGCTGAAACCTGACCTTATGCCCACCACACCCTTGAGACTAACAGTTCCTTTCAAGGTTCACAAATTCATGCACTGGGCCCCTAGTTATTAATAATGAGCTACAAACTTCATTGAGAATTGATTCCCATAATCTTGTTGCATTCATTTTTCTATGTGCCTTATGCACTGGTGCACCATTTCTCTCCACTAATACTAGCAGCAAATATTTTAGCAGCTGATTGCCACGTCATTAGTCTTAGATAGACTTGTTTGGTGTGCACAACAGGAAATATTTCACCTGGAGAACAAGAAAAATAGGTTTATTTGCGTTATGCTTATTAATTTGTGCAGTTATTCAGTGTCTGGTAAGTTAGCGTTCAAGAAAAAAATATTAATTTTTATTAAATGTTCTATTATTTTATGTTAATGTTACTCATTTATTTCAGCCCTTTGTATTCAGAATGTCTCTATTGAAATAAATCTATGTTTCTATGAAAATGGAAGCTTTTGTTTTTTTTTGCAGCCCACATAAACTTAAACCTTGTTCACTTGGCTCTTGTTAGCCTTTGAGTTTGACATGCTTGCTGTAAATGCTCTAAAGGTACAAACCATTCTTACATCTCCCAGCCTTCTTTTCTTGATTAAAAAAAAAAAAATCAGACTGGCCCTGACCAAGGTTGCAAGTTTGATCCCATATAAGAAGAAACCAATAAATGCATAAATAAATAGAATAACAAAAACCAATGTTTCTCTCTCTCCCCCACATCCTCTCTCTCTCTCTCTCTAAAATAATCAATAATTTAAAAATATATTTAGCCCTGGACAGTGTGGCTCAGTTGGTTGAGCATTGTCCCATGCATCAAAAGGTCTCTGGTTTGATTGTTGGTCAGGGCACCTGCCTGAATTGCAGGCTTGATCCCCAGTAGAGGGCATGCAGGATGTAGCCAATCAATGTTTCTTTCTCACATGGATGTTTTTCTCTCTTCTTCTCTCTCTAAAATCAATAAAAAATACATTATAATATATATATATATATACATACATATATATATATATATATATATATATATATATATATATATATATATATATTTAATCAAACTATGTTTTATTCCAAATATCTCAAATTTTGGAAATTTTATACCTAGTGACCTAGCCCCAGATTTTTCAAATCCTTTATAAAAGAGAGAGCCCAGATCTCACCACGTTTATTCTCTCAGCAAATAGTTAACAAGCCCCTGGTATAGTACCAGATGCGGGGGGTGATTGAATGCTGGGAAACAGAAGTGATGGAGACAGTTCCTGCCTGCCAGGACCTCAGGGGAGAGGGCCCTGCAATCATACGAGCCAGAGAAATCACTGCAGCAGGCCTCTGGGGCTCAGGGGTTGGAAATCACCTCCTGGTGGCTTCTGTGTGCTGTTTTGATATTACTACGTGGGCACCCCACGATCTTATGTGACTTTCCAAGTGTCTGGCCCCAACGAGATTACAAATATGTATGGAGAGTGTGAAGTTACCGCCTTGGTGCCCGTTCTGGCTCTGTTGCTTTTGCCTCTGTGTGTTTAGACACATTCCTTAAATGCCCTGTTCCTCGGTTTTCTCTTTTGCAAAGTGTTGATGGTGAGAGGATTAAGTGAAATAAGCAGAGAAGAGCTCCTGGCACACAGTGAGTTACTGAGAAGTGTGAGCGTGCCCATGCTTGTCTGAGGGACCTTGAGGACAGCCGGGACTTGGCAATGGACAAACTGTCCCCCTTCCCATGCCCTGGTCCATCACAACACACAGTGTGCCCCGGTCCTCTGGATCTTTGTTTCTGTCGTTTTGTCATATCAAATCCAAAGAAGAAACTGCAGCCCTAGCTGGTTTGGCTCAGTGGATAGAGCATTGGCCTGCAGACTGAAGGGTCCCAGGTTCAGTTCTGGTCAAGAGCACATGCCCGGGTTCCAAGCTCGATCCCCAGTAGGGGGCATGCAGGAGGCAGCCAATCAATGATTCTCATCGTTGATATTTCTATATCTCTCTTTCTCTCCCTTCCTCTCTGAAGTCAATATATATATATATATATTTTAAAAGTAGTGTCCACCCAGTGCTCACAGACGAGGTGACACAACATCACCACGCACTGTAAGGTCCCAGGTTGCAGGCTGTCATTCGAACCACTCACAAGTGCTCTGCCTCTCCACCTTTGGAGCATGTGCTGAGATGGCTCTTCCTCAGCCCCATTTCCTTGGCCAATGAAATGAGAGTAGAAGAGACTAATTTCACCAAAATGTGATGGACATCTCCTGTCTTTATCTGCCCTATGAAACAGCCAAATTTGAGAAGGGGGTCCCCATCAGCCTGGTCCCCTCTGACAAACAATGCTATATACTGTATAGTATACAGTATAAGCAAGAAATAAAAGTTGGCCAAGGGCATGTACCTTGGTTGCGGGCACAGCCCCAATAGGAGGTATGCAGGAGGCAGCTGATCAATGTTTCTAACTCTCTATCTCTTTCCCTTCCTCTCTGGAAAAAAAAAAAAAAAAAATATATATATATATATATATATATATATATATATATATATATATATATATTTAAACACAAAACTATTTAAAGCCATTGTGGTGTTGAATTTGTTACCACAGCATTAATCTAACATACCCTGGCTGATACCATCTGGAATGATGGAGATAAAAGATTTCTTGTTTTCTGTCTAGTGCCCCTTCCACAGTCTCAGGTTGGTCTTTCCTACACATTCACACCAGCCCACAGCCGCTTCTTTCTTCTGACATGAAAGCATTTGCCAGCCTGGAAACTCTCCTCTCCTCCCAACACTTGACCCTGGTTAGACTAACGAATGACTGCTGCATGAAGAGGCAAAAAAAAGTATTCCGAACCTCCTCCCCGACTCCTCCCCACACCTGCCTGCTGGCCTCTGCCTAGACCAGTAATAGATAAAGCAATTGTGTTTTAATAAAGAAAATTGAATTACCTTTTCAGCATGTTAACAAATGGCAGTGCACACAGATCTCTAAAGATTTATGCCCACAATTTGCAAAATTATTTCTCTATCGATCAGCACATGTTTGTTTTCTGTGGGTTCAGTCAATTAAGTAGTAACATTCGGGTGGGAAAATGAGGCAAGCCCGGAAAGTCCCCGGTGCAGGCAGATACATGTTGCATCCTGTGACTGAGGGATGTCAGATGTGTAGGGACCTTCTAGGGCACACATGGAAAGCCCAGGAAAGTCTGTGGCAGGAGGTGACATACAAGGGGGGTAGAAGGGAAAGGGGAGTTCAGAGGTGCCAGTGTTTGACCTGAGAATGCCACACTGCTGGTGGCTTTGACAGCTCGATCCCACAAGACAGATGGTGATGGGTGGTGAGCCTGGGCCTTTGGTCTGACAAGGAAGGGAAATGGCATGGGTGGATCAGAGTCAGACTGTAGGCAGCCTCATCAATGCCATCCTACCACACCTGCCCTTCCCCCAAGCACATGCTCTCAACCTCACCCTCCTCCTCTTCCCTGGTTTTTGCAAGAAGCCCAGCAATCAAAGCCTCTAAAAAGCCTACATTTTAGAAAAACGTAGAAAGATAGCCATCAAAATATTAAGTTTCCTAGGGGTGGTAAAATAGAGCTGATTTTTATACTCAGAGGGCTTACCTATATTTTGTAATTATTTGATGGTGATCATGTGTTACCTATATAATAAACAAAAACAAAAGCTTTTGTAAATATCCAATCATCTGATTGGAACCTGGCACGTATACTCACCAAACTGAAAACATGCTGTCTTAACGACTCTCATACTGCTTAATTAACAACAAAAGTAAGAGCACAACTGGTGTAACTCAGTGGTTGAGCATTGACCCATGAACCAAGAGGTCACTGGTTTATACCTGATCAGGGCACACGTCCAGATTTCAGACTTGATCCCCAATAGGGGGCATGTGGGAGGCAGCCAATGGATGATGTTTACCTTTCAATAATGTTCCTATCTCTCTATTGCTCTCCCTTTCTCTCTTCCTAACATCAATTTTAAAAAGAAGAAAACAAGGATAAAAGGAGGGAAGAAGCATAAAAAGGAAAGAAGGACGTGGAAGAAAAAAATTATGTGAGCACCGTGTGTGGGCACCAGGCTGGGTGCTAAGGACAAAGATGAAAGTCATGTTCTTGGCATCAAGCAACTTTGCTTCTGGAAGAGCAATGAGTGCAAACCATGGCCCAGGCTCCTTGGTCAAACTATCAATCAGGGGAGAGGGAAGTTTTTGGTCCTGCAAGAAAAAGAGTCAGAGAGAAGAGTAAAGAAAGGCATCTTTGGCCAGGTGACATTCGAAGAGGAAACGGTGCAAACAGGGAATGCCCAAGTAGGGGAGTTAGCTTCCCCTTCTGTTTGAGGAAGACTCTTAAAAAATGAACTTGCTTTTAAAAATTCACGAAGGGATAGGCCGGGCCAGTGTGCTCAGTGGTTGAGCGTTGACTTATGAACCATGAGGTCATAGTTAGCTCCCCGGTCAGGGCACATGACTGGGTTGCAGGCTTTATCCCCAGTGTGAGGCATACAGGAGGCAGCCAATCAATGATTCTCTCTAATTATTGATGTTTCTATTCCTCTCTCCCTCTCTATTCATCTCTGAAATCAATTAAAAAAAATTATTTTTTTAAAAGGTGGGACCGTGATGCAGAATGCCTAGCCCTGAGACAAGGTAGGTACTTGGGCAGAGACAGAAAGGATGCCTCAAATCAAGCTCAGTGAGGAGCATCCTCAAGAGAAAGCATCACTGGGGCGGGGAGGGGCTGCTACTCCTGAGAAGGAAGGAGAATCACTGATACCCAAGAGATACTGGACTGCATGGCCTGCCCTCCATGCTGTTGCTTTTCCGCCCTTAGCAACAGGATCCACCCTCCACTTGAGGATAAGGGGCAAAGTAGCTGACAGCTAATCACTTTTTCAGAGGGAAGACATTTCTCCTCAGCAAATATGGACACAGTATGTTATTCTAGGAACCCTTTGTGTCTGAGTAGTTACTTGTGTAATTCGGTGATATTTGTTCTCTCGGTTGTCCAACAAGTACCTCCTGTATTCATTCAACAAATATTTGTCTGAAGACCTGCTTAATGGATGCTTAGTAATTATACTGCTCTCAACCCTCCAAATGGCTTCCCAAGTCACTCAGAAGAAAAGTCAAAGTCATGGCATGGTCTATAAAGCCTTCGTGATCTGGACCCCTACAATCTTCCTGAAATCATCTCTTCCTCTCTTCATATCCTCCTCCCCAACTACATCTGCCGCCTTATTATTCCTCGAGCAACCAAATATATTTCTATTTTTTAAATATATTTTATTGATTTTTCACAGAGAGGGATAGAGAGTTAGAAACATCGATGAGAGAGAATCATCGATCAGCTGCCTCTTGCACACCCCCCACTGGGGATGTGCCTGCAACCAAGGTACATGCCCTTGACCGGAATCGAACCTGGGACCTTTCAGTCCGCAGGCTCTATCCACTGAGCCAAACCGGTTTCGTCAATATATTTCTATTTCGCACTTGGTTCTTTTCCTGCTTCTACCCTGTTTCCCCAAAAATAAGACAGTGTCTTATATTAATTTTTTCTCCCAAAGTTGCGCTAGGTCTTATTTTCAGGGGATTCTTTGAAGAAAAAAAAAATCTTATCTTTTCATGCGCTAGGTCTTATTTTCGGAGGATGTCTTATTTTCAGGGAAACACGGTAGCACCAAGACCTCTCCAACCCTCAATAGAGAAGACAAAAGGCAGGTTTCTCCCACATATCTCCCTTCAAAGAGCCTCCTCATGCCCCTGAATGCCTTCAAGACTGTTGAAATGTCACCTTGTTGGAGAGAACTTCCCTGGCCTCTGATAGTCAAAGTACCAATTCTCCATCATTATCCAACCTCTTTATCATTCTATGTTGTTTAGTTTCCATATGACTTGAAACAATTATCATAATATATATCCATCTGTTTATTTGCTTACTGCCTGTATTCCCCCATTACAATGGAAGTCCATGAGAGCAGAAATATCTCACCATTGTATGCCCAGTATCTAGCATCGCCTAGCATATAGTAACTGCTCAATAAATATTCATTCAATAAACTTGTGAATATGGGTATCAGAGCTGGAACTGGTGGGACCACGGTAATACAGCAGGTTTCTGTGCTGCTCATCATGTCCACGACTGGCTCTACTCCTTCATTTAAAGGAAAGCCTGCTGCTGAATCTGCAGACTGATGGTACGAAGCGTCTGAGCAGGACTCTCAGGCCTGACCACTGTCAGAGACAAGACACAGAACTAAATGATCCATTGTGGGGTTACGGTCTGGCAGTTCTCATCTAACCTGCAAGTGCCAGGTAATTGGATTGGTAATGGGATATGGAGACTTTCACCTTGAGGTCACTGCCTCTCTTCGGGCCTAGGGGACGGCTGCTGCTGAAAGTCATTGCTCTTAGGGAGAAAGTCCAGGATCAGTGGCACACATCAGAATCAGAGTTCCAAGTTAAAGCTGGGCCCACCATCAAGGAGAGAGCTTGCAGGCCTGTTTCTATGCTGTTTGCACCTGTGATCCCTGACAAGGTAATGGGAGCTCTTGGCTACCCAGAGGGTTACCCAGGGCCATAGAGGAAGAGAGGAGCCTTGGTCGGACCCAGAGCCCCAAACTCTCCTCAGCAGTGACCCAAAGAATCACTGAGATCTCCCCGTTCCAGCTGGCTTCTGGTCTGTGACTTCACCTCCACTGTTTGACTTTTCTTATATTCTCACCAGTGAGTAGAAAAACTGGCCCAATGGTCAGTTCATCACATCTGGTCATCCATGCTTGCCCTTCTCTCATCTGCAAACGGATGCACCACGCAGCATTGTTATAAAGAGCTGAGGTATCTAAGTCATCGAGCACAGTGGCTCACACGTGATAGGTGCTCAAGACATTATAGCACCTGACCAATAGGGACCCTCCTCCCGGGACCTGGAAAGAGGCTATTTATGGCTCTATCCACGAGGTCCACTTAGTTGTCATTCAGCAAATATTTATTGAGAACCAATGAAGCAACAGCAGAGTTTTAGATACTAGCCAAATAGTTAGTATTCTCAGAATGAAGAAGGGGGCACAAAACTAAGGGGTCATTGCATCAGTAAACTCTTACAGAAATTAGAAAATAGTCCTACATCCACCGAAAGGTCACTGAAGTCAGAGACCATGGTCCTGAGGAAAGCCAGGATATTTAGTCTTATTTACTTATCTTTGTCTGGCTCTCCTTGGAACTTATTCAAAGGCTTTGCACATAACAGTACTCAAAATATATGTGATCAATTTATACAAAAGTGGCCTGGCCTGTGTGGCTCAATGGTTGAGTGTCAACCTATGAACCAGGAGGTTACGGTTCAATTCCTGGTCAAGGCTCATGCCCGGATTGTGGGCTCGATCTCTAGAGTGGGGCGTGAAGGAAACAGCCAATCAATGATTCTCTGACATGAATAATGTTCCTATTTCTCTCTCCCCCATTCTTTCTCTCTGAAATCAATAAAAATATATTTAAACATTTTAAAAATAAGAATGAAGAGGAACGCAGGCAGAAAGAAAATCTGTGGCCTCACCGATTCTTCCTGGGCAACCAGAGTTCATTCCCGGGCACCTGGGTTCGAACTCTCTCCCACCCTGACCCCGAAGCCCACTCTGCAGGCTCCTGCAGCCCCAGGACCCAGCTCACTGCTCCATGAGGCTGCGGAGCTCATGCCAGTGGCCTGGTTTCGCACATGTAACTGCATTGCAGGCTGCAGAGCAGGAGGCCGGTGGGTGTGACGAAGGCGCTCCCTATTGTGTAAGCTGGGGCCATCTGGGGATGCGGCCCAGTCCAGGAACAGAATGTAAAGGGGCTGTGAGCACCTGCAGGCACCCCTGCCACTTGTCTGTGAGCAGCACCTGGAGGCTGAGGGCATTTCAAAGGGCTGCCTCGGGTGAAAACCAGGATGCGAATTTGTCCTGCCCTGAGGGATCTGTAACCAGAGCACAGCCAGGCAGTGAGCCCAGTGCCTGCGCCTGAGGGGACAGAAGCAGAAACTGGGAAGGGCCTTTGCCAACTGAACCAACAGGACCTCTCACCCAGCCCACTAGCTGGTCTCCTCCAGTGAGACCCCTCCGCTCTCCTCTCCTTCTCCCCGCCTGCCCCAGGGAAGCTGTCTCTATGAGAAAAGCGGCCAATCTCTCCTGCCCCACAGGGGACATTAAGAAGGTATAACTAGGTGGCAGCTGGGACTGCCCTCTGGGAGTCAAGTGCAGCTGGCATCCAGCTGCCCCAATTCCAGCCCCTCCAGGAGGATGGGCACCTCCAGTCCAGATGCCCAGCAGAGGGAGGGCCAGTCGATCAGCACAGATGGCAGAACTCCAGGTGTGCATGGGGTGGTTGTGCCCCCAGACACAGCCACAAGGTAATAGGAAAAGCTTGTTGTAGCCCCGTCTCTGTCCCAGACCTGATGCCTCCCGTTCAGGCTCCCAGGGTTGCTTCCAGTGTGAGGAGGCCACTGGTCCAGGAAACTCTGCCTTTGGAAAAGCCACCCGGAGAGAACACAGACTCTGTTAGCCCTCAGCAAGAAGTCCCTGAACCAGGGGAGGTTCCGCTGGGTGTGTGTGTGTGTGTGTGTGTGTGTGTGTGTGTGTGTGTGGAGGGGAATAGCATCTGAGAGGGAAGGTTGCTGCTATCAACAGTGAACAATCAGAGTGCCCTGGGAGGTTGCTAGGCTCCAAGTCAACACCAGAAACTATGCTCCCTTCCACCCCCCACCCTGCTTTCCTCTGTGCATCTGGGCCTCGCGCTCCCTCCCACCAACCACAGATGTGCTGTTTGCCTGCAGGTTCTTCAAAGCACAGATTTCACAGAGGGTGAGAGTGAGCGCAGAGAAGGTGCGTGGGGAGGGGAGAGGTGTGAGAGGAAGGAGGACAGCTGCTCTCTCGTGATGCATGTGCTAACAGCACGGAGGCAGTTGAATGCTGTTGTTTCTGTGCATATGAAACCACTAATCCACGTCCTGTTTTGGCAGCCCGGGCTGCCTCGCATCTGCATGCCTTACCTGCAATCTGTAAAAGCTAATTTGTTAACCAGCCTTCTTCTCCCTCGGGACTGAGGTCATTGGTCACAGAAGATTGATTAAGCTCTTGGAGAATCAACATTAATGAAAATCAACACTGCCTAATGAGTGTTTTTATGGCAGCCTCATAAAACAAAAAAAAAAAAAGAATTTTAAGAGGAGAAACAAATAAACAAAAGCAGCGAGGTAGACCAGAAGCCTTCTCGCCGGATGCCCTGCAGTTCTTATTGGAAACTCGGTATGCAGACCAGAGCGGACCGTGTGGAAATCTCCTTGGTGATGCCAGCTTCCCTCTCACCCTCAACTCTGATCCCCTGGCATCAGGTCACAAAGATTCACGTGTGTGTGCCTATCACTCCCAAAGGCATTTCCCCTTGTTGTAAGGAGCAAGAAATACACTTCTGGTCGGAAAGTGTTATTTGAACACAAGCAGTACCATTTACTGCGTGACCTTGGAGAGGTCATTTAACCTCTGACCCTGTTTACACTTCTCTAGAATGGGGACTTTGGTTTCCCCATCTCTCCTATCAAAGTTGTTTTAGTGGATCTCATATTAGCTAGTGGGTGTAGAAAAATTTTAAACCATGAAGCTCTTTGTAAACAGGCTTTGTATTGTTCTAGGCTAGGGCACTGCTGGGTATGGGTACTTAGGCCAAAGATTGAAATCACACAAACTGGGTTTGAATTCAGGGTCAGACTAGCTCAGATGCTAACTCTGCATGACCTTAGGCAAGTAAGTTAACCTTCCTTAAACCACACATTCTCCACCTCGGAAATAGGGTAATCACAGCTGTGTACTTTTAGCATTTGGAATAAGGAATACAATGTGCTTAGGAGAAGAGTCCTTGGCCCATGATACACAGTTAGGAGGTAGGAGTCATTATGATTAGAGTTCTTATTTCCTCTCATTCACCAAGAACCAAACTGCCAAGATCCATGAGTCTACACAGAAGCCAAAGAGAAACAGACCCCTGGCCAATTCCAGCTCCCTTTGGGGTCCCTGGCTTGAGAGCAGGGGGAACAGGACAAGGAATTGATGGGATAAGAAGGGGCTGGAAGGGAAATGGAAAAAAAATTGGGGATGCCCAACCCTAAAGGAGGGACATTTGAGAAATCTCCAAATCATTGCAACTGGGGAGGTGGTTTAGAGAAGAAGGTAACTCGCAGCTGTCCACTGTGGTGCTTACAAGAAAGTGGCTTCATTGAAAAGGGGGTGTTTGAGCCAAAACTAGTTTGGCTCAGTGGATAGAGAGTCAGCTTGCTGACTGATAAGTCCCAGATTCGATTCTGGTCAAGGGCATGCACCTTGGTTGCAGACACATCCCCAGTAGGGGGTGTGCAGGAGGCAGCTGGTCTCTCATCGACGTTTCTAGCTTTCTATCCCTCTCCTTTCCTTTCTGTAAAAAAATCAATAAAATATATTTTATAAAAAGAAAAGAAAATGAGGTGTTTGAGATGAAGATGTGAGAGCCCAAGAGGGAAAGCAGGAAGGAACAAAGGACAAAGGGCGGTATGGAGTGAGGAAAGAAAGAGAGAGGGAATATCTGGAAGAAACTCTTCCCTCTGAGATGCTCTGTGTTAAATAAATATGTAAAGAAAATAAATCAGTAAAAAATCTGTTCTCTCCTATTTTTTTCCGTTTTGTTTTCCCAGTTCTTCACGTCTCTAATTTTACTTAAATGTTAATTTTATAAGCAAATCACGTTATACATAATACATTTTATGTTTCTTCTTTAGCAAAATCATTTTAGATATGTAAATTGGACTACAAAAATAATAGTGCATGTTATTCTAATTTTTCACCAAATTTACACTCTCCCCCACCCCAGTCCTCAAACCCCCTGTCGCCAATGGTTTTCACATTTCCAAGACCTTGACTTTTATAAACTTGGCTTCGGTCTGAGGGGGAAGTGACTTCACATGAGGTTAGGTGCTGCAGCCTGCTCATTGGCAAGGCTCTCAAATCTTTTTGGCAAATATCGTCGTTTCATTTCTGGATCAATGGTTGGAAAGGTGGGTACCGTTGTAGGGAATAATGTCGGATAGTCTAATGGCCCTCTGACATTTCTGCGGCACATAACATTTTCTTCCGGCTCCCATGTATTTGAAATACCAAGATCCAGCCTTCTTCCCTGAGGCGCATGTGCAGTAAAATGTCTGTGAATTCTCTTAAGGCCTCAGAGGCACTGAAAGGCATGGCAGCTGCCCTGTCTGGGCCCATTAAAAACTACTGGTTCACTTACAAAGAACTGGAGCTGTGCCATCCAATATGGTAGCCACTAGTCCTGGGTGGCTGTTTAAATTAATAAAACGAAATAAAATTTCAGTTTCTCAGTTGCTCTGGCCACACTCCAAGTGCAACTTAGCTACATGCAGCCAGTAGCTTCCATGCTGGGCAGCACAGATCTAAAAGAAGTCAATCATCACAGAAAATTCTATTGGACAGATTGATCTGGAGGAAAATTGAGAAGAGTGAGGAAACTAGTGATTGTTAAGTGCCTGTCATACAGGAGGATCTTTTTACTGCATTCTGATCATCTATATGATAAATTATATATTAGCCTCTCTTTCCAGATGAAGAACTGGAGTCTCAAGCAGGTTAACCTACCCAGGGTGTAGAAAAGCTGGTGCATCCAGGACTGTCTAATCTGGAAACCTCTATAGTTTTTTTTTTTTTAGTCCTTTTAAAAAGTATATTTTTATTGATTTGTTAAAGACAGAGGAAGGGAGAGAGAGGAAGAGAGAGAAACATTATTCAATCAGCTGCTACTCACATGCATCCTGAGAGGAGAATGAATCTGCAACCTGACCAAGTGCCCGGACCAGGAATCGAACCAGTGACCTTTCAGTGCATGGGATGACACCCAACCAACTGAGCCACACCAGCCAGGGCAAAATTGCTACAGGTCTTACGATGGGACCAGAGTGAGTGAAAGTGTATAGAAGGTGTATATGGGTGCAGAGATGGAAGATAATAAAGGATTGGGCCAGAAATGCAAATAACTAAGTTTAATAGCACATGTCAAATCTCTCTTCTTCACCATGCACCTCCAAGGGGAGAAGCAGGAGCTGTCATCTCCATGGATACCTCAGTCTTATTTCATTGATCCGGGAGAAAGCACTGAGCAGCCATGAAGAGTACACACTGCCCAGTAGAGGGGGAAGTGCATATGGGGATCATATAACACTATTGGCTGAAAATGGACCATCACAGAGGTCCTCTAGATACCCCAGGGGCTCTGGTACTGGGTAGAAGCTCTTCACATGAGGAAAATGAGAGCGGATTCATCTAAGTTAGTCCAGGTTGCTGGTAGAAGCTCAGGAATGTAGGTCTCATTCCCTGTGAGATGTGGAATAAACACAGATGTATGACAGGGTCAATGTGACCTGTTTGCTGAGAATGTCAGCAGCCAGAGTCTTCAGGAGCAGCCCCTTGCATCCTCTGAATAACAAAGATACTGGAAGCTACTCTTCCAAGTAGCTGTGGTGTGGGCCTAACTGAGGAGTTTGTGAATAATAGTGACAGTTGTTCTGCAGCCGCTAGGTGGCAGTAGTTGGTAGGAGTAGGTCTGTGCAGCAGAAAGGCATGCTCATAGCTTTACTCACAAACCACAGTGGCCATGATTGGGGTCTGAGGCTGTTTGGGTTAGGGGTGGAGACCATGACCCAAGCCAAGGAGACATAATATATAATTAGAGGGGAGGTGGAAGGAGTGGGAAGATGCTGTTGGATGATATTTCGTTTGCTATGTGCTGGGCAAGGAGCACGGCCTATTGTTAGTCAAAGACAAGGGCATGAGTACGGTTGCTGGTAGGTCTCCTACTACAGCAGAAGCAACTGGGGAAATGGGCCTTGTGTTAGACCCTCTTCCCAGCCTCACCCCATTCATAGAGCATGGAAGACACTGTGCAAATGCCCTGCTTCTTAGCAGTCCCCCACACCAGGATTCCTCCAAGTTCACTCCATGGAAAACTAGTTCTGAAAGAAGCTAATGAGTATTTAAAATAATAAGAGGGAAATAGAGGGAGAGAGAGGGAAAACCACACCTTCCCCCATCAACTTAGCTTGGAAAGCTTTGGATTAAGCAAGGTTCAACAG
Source organism: Pipistrellus hanaki (assembly GCF_964339955.1). NCBI lineage: Eukaryota > Metazoa > Chordata > Mammalia > Chiroptera > Vespertilionidae > Pipistrellus > Pipistrellus hanaki. Next base: position 14,684,255 of record NC_140521.1, on the reverse strand, counting down.
GGCAATTTACTGTAGGATCTCTGAGCCTTTTAAATGGTAATGAGGGGAATATAGAAAGCAGCATTTCCTAGGTTTAATTGACCATGGAATTCTTTTTCCACAGAGCTTCTTGTGGGACTATTGTTCTGTGGAGGCACTGATAAAGACCTCCCACTTCAGCTCACTGTTGCAGCTTTTAGATAAAGTAGGCATGCTACTTTGGGGGGGCTGGCTAATCAATGCAATGTACCACCACATAAAACATCACCTGAAGCTCACCATTCTGGACTTACCTATATCAATCTAAGCAACTATATTAAAGCTTGTCCCAAAAATATAGGTCTCACCATTCTTGGGACAAGCTTTAACCTGTATTAAAGCTTGTCCCAAGAATATAGGTCTCACCAAAACCAGTTTGGCTCAATGGATAGAGTGTCAGCCTGAGGACTGAAGGGTCCCAGGTTCGATACCGATCAGGGGCATGTACCTTGGTTGCAGGCACATACCCAGTGGGGGGTGTGCAAGAGGCAGCTGATCGATGATTCTCTCTCATTGATGTTTCTAATTCTCTATCCCTCTCTCTTCCTCTCTGTTAAAAAATTAATAAAATATATTTTTTAAAAGAATATAGGTCTCTTCTGTTTTTATACCAATGTTACAATAATTACCAGCTTAGCAACCAGACAAATGCATCGCTCCATCAACACTGAATCAATTCATCTATTAATATTTCTGAGTCTCTATTATGTGCAAAGTATTGTGGTATGCAACCTGGGAAATGCAAGTCTGTAAAAGATGAAAAGATTACTCCAGCTATCCCAAAATTTGCAACCTAATTGGGGAGATAAGAAATGAACATTTTCCCCCCTGGGGCATCTGTTCCCTGCTGGTGCTCACACACCACCCCCCTTCAGATGTCTTCTCTCTGGTCCCCTTCCTCAATTAGATTTCTCCGAATGCCTTCATTTCCAAAATCTCAACTGGAGATAGCTCTGTGTTTCTCGGCCTGTGTACAGTATGTATTATTCATACGCTCGCTTGTTTCTGAACAACTTCTGAAACCCGACTAGAGATTAATTCATAAAAAATAAGCTTTTGCCTCTCTCGCTTTATAGGACCAAATCTGTTTCTCTGTCACAATTGTATTGGCTGATTGGGTTTCGGCTCCCCCTCTGCCCCCATTCTGTAGGAAATTCATGTCTCTTTAGTATTGCTGCCACACATCCTTTCATGTGCCTGAAATATATACCATTGTGTTCTGACTTTTGTTTTGTGCCGAATCCCTTTCATGCTCTATCTTCCGCAAGGTCCCTCTGTCTTGGCAGCCAGATACTTCTGTTTGCAGCCGGGAGATTTCCATTGTACTTTGCACATCACAAGTTTTTTTTGTTCCGTGAGGTGGCCTTTTGTAGCGGAGTTTGCTAATGTTTCTAACTGAAAGCAGTCATAGCCATGCTTCATCAGGCTCATTCTTCTCGAAGGCACGGTTGTCCAGCCCATGGAGGGAACCATGATCCTCCCTGCTCGAAAGAGGGAAGGTGGGCTGAAATCAGCAGCAAAAGGGATCTCTGTGTCACTCGGCAAAGGTGAGAGATGCAGACGTGAAAAACACTGGGAATCTTAATCTTCTGAGATTCAGACACCTGGGTCCCTTTGCCACGTGAAAACAGGCCTGTTAGGCCCCTTCCTAGATCTTAAGCCTCAGCTTGCTCTCCTCCTCCTGTTCTGGGTCGGCCATCAGGGAGTTGCTCCTTCTCTGAGTCCCAGCGGAACTTGTAAATAGCATTTAGAGACAATGAGGTTCCTTCCCTACCCAACTCCTTAAATTTCATTCTCAATTATAGACACAAATTGCTGAGACCGATTTGACTCAGTGGATAGAGAGTCGGCCTGTGGACTGAAAGGTCCAAGGTTGGATTCCGGTCGGGGGCATATACCTTGGTTGCAGGCTCATCCCCAGTAGGGGGTGTGCAAGAGGCAGCTAGCTGGTCAATGTTTCTCTCTCATCAATGTTTCTAACTCTCTATCCTTCTCTCTCCCTCTCTGTAAAAATCAATAAAATATATTTTTTCATTATAGACACAAACTGCAACTTCACTGTGATCACAAACGATGTGTCCCATCATGCACTTTATGCCCAACATATAGTCGGTATGTTGGACTGAAAAAAATACTTGTTGAATGAATAATCACACTTATCTCCTGAAATTGAACAGCCCAGGCTTTGACGAATGCTACCCAGCATGCCCGCTACCTCCTGTCCATCTCCTAGGCATCAGTCCTCGGTCACTTCTTGCTGGCACAGTTCTCTAGGCAGTCAGGGGGCAGTGAGTGTGGCACAGGCGTGTGGGCTATGAGGTGAAGGGGAAGGTATGAAATCGTGGCTCAAATCTTATAAATCATTGGTTTTGCATGATGGTTCCAAGATACTTCTCTCCTGGAGTGTGTGCATGTGCATGTGTACGTGTGTGTGTGTGTGTGTGTGTGTGTGTGCACGTGTGTGTGAGAGGGAGAGAGAGATTTCTCTAGTTTATCTCAAATCAAATACCTCCCTTTGAGAATTTCAATTTTTTAAAAATATAATCTTACACTAATTGTAGTCATTTTCTTCATCTCCCCTTCAATATTTATCTTATATACCCTACTAATGTTTTATAAAGCACACATTTATATTATATCAATGTACATTGAGAAGTTACTCTTTTCATTCTCTCTATTTTATGTTGTTTGTCTTTTCTATTTGGGGTGTTTTTTTGGTCTTTTTGTTTTGACTTTTTTTTTTTTTTTTTTTTTTTTTTGTACTCTTGACTCTATCCCCTCTTCTTTGACTAATTACAGTTTATTAGTTGTTATGGCAACCCAGGTTGCTCTCAATACCTCTTTCTTGATGTGACTGTAAATGAAGATATTAGCAAAATAAAAACAAGTTTCACTCTCTCCAGGGTCTCTTCCCTAAGCCCTTCCGCATCCTCATTACTATCTCTACCAGAAACTCCCACATCCCCTTCCAACCTACACACAAGCAACAAAGAAGCCAAAACACAAATAGTAAAAGACTATCCATCTCTGCTGGCCCACGGCAGTACTATTTATTCTATAACGGAAATGGAACTGCAGAATGCCTGAGCTGGAGGAGCAGACTGTGTGATTTGTGGGACCTTCGGATACGTGATGCCCTCTGAGGCAGCTTCTCGGTATTGGAATGGCAATTGTCACAGCAGGCCAAGTGTGTTAGGGGAAGGTGGGTGGCACATTCAAGTCTAATTCTCTCTGGTGTCAGCTTCTGCCATTCATGCCATCCCTAAGACCCCTGTGGGGTGACTCAGATCAATGCTCATTAGAACTGCCTCATGTCCTTAAGTTCGGCCAAGATCCTGTCTGAATCAGCACTAACCTACCCATCCATCTACTGAAGTCATAAAAAGACCTTCAAACTTTTCACTAGATTATTCCAGACCCCCTGCTCTATACCCCGTTAGGAATGCACTCTATTTCTATATGTCTTCCTAACAAGTTATTTTGCTGTCACATTTTCCCTGACGTCTGTCACCTTGGTATCTAAGCACTCTGGCAAATTCATGAGGCTAAAAACAAACACTTATGTGGGAAGGGGGAAGAAAGCTCTTCTCTTCTGCATGCTCATCTCCATAGGGACAGAGCAGCACAAAAAGGCTGTGATTCTCCAAGGTCACTCTGCACAGACAGCATAACGGAGCCAGGAAAGGGCTGCGGAATCCCAACCTCCAGCGCCTGACCTCCATGGTTTGACAAGACTCTGCCTGGAATCGGTGTTTCTACAGAAACCACCGAAAAAGATTCTTATAGCTGCTGGCCATAGCCAGGAGGAAATGCACAGAAAATCAAGCCTGCCTCCTTCGCTTCCAAGCTCTGCCTCTTGCCTCTTTTTCTCAATGCTGAGTATTCAAACACTCTTTCAATTTAGTATTTATTGGCATTAACTCAAATGTTCAGAGGTTTCATTCACTCGTCAAATCATTCAATCACTACTAATTGAGGGCCTTTCACAGGCAGTCAAATGTTAGAGGTAACACTCTGCATATCCTCAGGGAAGCAATAGATACACATGCAAAAAGAAAAAATGCTTACTGAAAACATACTATTTTCTCTTTAGACTCTTAAAGGAGAGTAATATATAAAGTCTAGAAAGATTCTGTTCTAATGGACCTTATAGTGGGAAAATAGACAATAAAATTAACAAATGGACTTTATAGTGGGGGAAATAGACAGTAACAAATAAATATGTTTACATTAAAACAATACAAGAGGAAAATAGGGTAAACACACACACACACACACACACACACACACACACACATCAATAACATAAATGCTTTCTAGAAAAAAAAAATGCAGCTTTCTTTAAAAAGGACAATTGGAATGGCAATTGTCACAGCAGGCCAACTTGGCTCAGTGGTTGAAAATCAATCTATGAAGCAAGAGGTCATGGGTTTGACTTCTGGTCAGAACACATGCCCAGGTTGCAGGCTTGATCCCCAGTAGGGGGTATGCAGGAGGCAGCCAATTAATGACTCTCTCATCATTGATGTTTCTATCACTCTCTCCCTCTCACTTCCTCTCTAAATTCAATAAAAATGCATATTTTTAAAAAGGACAATTATTTCTTATGTCATACCATCTGCATGGTCCAAAATACAATAAGAAATTACTAATATGTAAAAATACAGAAAAAAAAGTGATCTATAGTAAAAAAAAAAAAACTAAAAAAAAAACACACACACATGCACACATAGTCAATAGAAACAAATTCTAAGATGACCCAAATGTTAGAATCAGTAGTCAAGAACTTTTTAAAATAGCTATTATCCATATTTTATTTTATTTTTTTAAAATATATTTTATTGATTTTTTACAGAGAGGAAGGGAGAGAGATAGAGAGCCAGAAACGTCGATGAAAGAGAAACATCGACCAGCCGCCTCCTTGTTGTGCCCGCAGCCAACGTACATGCCCTTGACCGGAATCGAACCCGGGACCTTTCAGTCCGCAGACAGACGCTCTACCACTGAACCAAACCGGTTTCGGCTAAAATAGCTATTATCCATATTTTAAAAGATAATATAAATATAACTAAGGAGGAATAAAAATTACTCAACAAAAAATTTAACAATAAAATGACAATATCTGAAATGAAATGTACTGAATGTATGTAAGAGCAGATTAGAGATTTCAGAAAAAAGGATCAGTGAGCTTAGACAGATTCCTATTTATTATCCAAACTAAAGAATAGAATGTATTTTCTTTTACTTATTTTATTCAACTTTGTACTAGAGGTTCTAGCCAGTAAGACAAAGCATGTAAATTTTAAAAACCATCAAGATTGAAAATTAAGAAATTCTATTTATTCGTAGTCAATATGAGAATTAATGGAGAAAATTCTAAAAAATCCACTAAAAAAATATCAGAAGTTTAGAAGTGACTAAAGTAATGTCATAGGATTCAAAGTCACTATACAAATAGTATGCAAACTTTGGATAGTGGATAGTGGAATTCTAAAATACCATTTACAATAACACCATGAGACAATATTTAGAAATAAAATTAAACTATGTGTCAGAGGCTATATTGAAAACTACAAAATATTGTTGAGAGAGATTTTAAAAATATATAAATAAATAGATATACAATGTTCATGGATTAGAAGACTCAGTATTGTTAGTGTCAATTTTCCCCAAATTTTCTATAGAATCAATGCAATATCAGTAAAAATTCCAGTCAGACATTTTATAAAAATGAACAAGTTAATTGTAAAATGTATGAAAATACAAAAATCCTAAAATAACCTAGATAATCTTATAAAGAAGAACAAATGTAGAAAGCTGTTTTTCAGGCTGTTGATTATTTAGATGTACAGAAGGTCCTTGACTTACAGTGGTTCAACTTATGATTTATCATATTTATGATGGTGCAAAAGCAAAGCACATTCAAATTTTGATATTTTCCCAGGATAACAAAATGCTATATAATACTCTCTCATGATGCTCCCAGTCAGCTATATAATCATGAGAGTAAACAACTGATATACTATAGCAGTGATTCTCAACTTTTTTCATATCATAGCACATATAAACTAATTCTGCAACACACACAAAAATATATTTTTGATGATCTGACAATAAAAGTATAATTTTGATTGAATTACAAAAAGAAATAATAGTAATTGCCTGCTTTTTTTGCTCCAAAGTGAGTGTTATAAAAATCAGGTGCCTATACTTATATATAAAGATTTCTGGTGCCAAGAATTAAACCATCAGACTCAACCTTATTATGTGATGTGACCAGAAAGATGCAACTCTATTATATGACCTTTATGTTATATAGTTCAAGACAGGGCATTCATACTGGATGGCTATTGTTGTGTTGGCTTTTTTATTTTACAATGTAATGGAAAAGAGGTCAATGCCTCCGACTAAAAAGTCAGGTATGGTATGTTTTTAAAATTCTTGCAGCACACCAGTTGAAAATTGCTGCTCTAAAGTGTACTGTGTTGTCAGCAGGTTTGGGATATTGTATTTTGCATTTTCACATCCATTATTTTACGAAATGCCCATCTCGGTCTCTTGTTTCTGGTGAAAAGAAGAGAAAAGCAAGTCATCTTGAAATGGAACTCAAGATAACTGCTCAACTGTAGGCTAATGGAAGTGTTCTTAGCATGTTTAGAGCAGGCTAAGCTAAGCTAGGATGTTTGATTGTCCTTTTAGTAGAATCTCTAATTGCTGAATTAATTTTCATCGATTCTCATCATGAAGTCAGATAGACCACTGCTGAGTGCTCTTCTCTTATGGTTGGCAGGAGTCATACTTTCTTGTTGGATGTTCAAAATCCTCTCTTGGTCTTAAGTTCCTTCATGACTAAGGTAGCATGTTCATCACTATGACTTGGGCTGGGATCAGAGGAAAACTTAATAAGTATTTCTAAATGAACAATGAATATTCGTTGAATGACAAAAACATAGCTTGAAGAGTCAACCTGGAAGCCTCCTCTGTCCTATTATCCCCACGAAATAATGTATTCGGCATTTATCAAAGGCTCTCCATGTGGAAGGCAGGCAGTGGGCCCTCTGATGGTCAGAGTCTTCTTTGTGGAAAGCATGCAACTCAGTGGGAATCCAATAAGCACTGAACACAAGCACAGGTAAGCTAGACTGCAAGAACGGCACACATTGCAGAGGGCAGGGCATCAAGGAAGAAAGGAAGAATTTCTGGTCCAAATAAAGACACAGAAGCAGTAAGAAACAAGACTTTTAGAGAGGACTAAGCAGCCGAGTTTGGCTAAGGCATATGGTCTGTGGCCAAGAGCGGTGGGAAATTAAATGTTGACTTTAGTCATGTGGAAAGAGCTTTCATTGCCAAGTGTGGTCAGGCTAAATCATGGTTTCCAAAGGTATCCAAATTCTAATCTCTGGAACCTGAATGTTATTTATATGGCAAATGTGATATTGCAGATGTGATGAGATTCCTCTTGTATTATCCAATAGATTCTAAATGAAATCACGTGTCCTTTTAAGCAGATGTGGCAGGTTTGAGAGTAGATGGAATAGAGAGAGAATCAAAGATGCTACGCTGAGGGCCTTGAAAATGCTGGAAGGAGCCATGAGCCAAAGAATGCAGGAACACAGGCCTAGGAGTGGGAGAGGCAAGCAGACTGTCCTCTGGAGCCTGCAGAGGGAATATAGTCCTGCCTACACCTTAATGGCAGCTCAATGGAAGAAATTTTGAATTTCTGACCTGCAAAATGTTAAGAGAATAAATATGTATTGATATAAGCCACACACTTGTAGTAATTTGCTATGGCAACCATGTCAAGACATTTGAGTACTATCTATTCAGCAATGAAGAATGTTAAAAGTTCAGTAGCAATGGATGGAGGGAAGACAAATAGAGGGAGTGGGTTGAGAAAAAAAAAAAAAAGGATAGAGCAATAGTTCGATTTTAGAAATGGCTGAAATTTCCCTGGATATTATGTTAGCGAAGCCTTTTGGGATCCTCTGGGATGAAAGGTGCTGGAGAAAATGTAATAATGCTAATAAATATTCTATGATTTCCCTGGAACATGTCCTCGGGTGAACTACAAGGCAGCTCTAAATGTTACGATAAGAGATGTGGGAGACTCAGCAGTTTGGGGTCTCGGGGGTGCCATAGAAACCATGACTATGCTTGTCTCCATTCCCCTGGGTCTGGCATTCTCACATGTCCTCCTCCCCAAATGATAATTCACGGGAGCTCTGGGGAGCAGCAGCAAAGGGCAGAGTCAAGAGCTGTTCAAGGCAACAATAGCAGGAAGAGTGCCATGAATTATTTAGCATCTAACCCAGGCAACTCCAGGCCTGTTCCAACTACTGAGCAAGGGAAGACTGGGTTGGTTCATCAGTATGGGCTTGTCGTGAGTGGTCAACCTAGACCACTACAGTTTACACTAGGGACACTTGTCCATGCTGGGGCCTGATGCCCCCTAATTTGTCTCCCTCACAGATCACAAATTGGCAGTTGAGGCTCCTCTCCCCGAGCAGCTGATTTTTAACCAGGGATTCAAGATTTCCAACCCTTTTGATGCTTCATCCTTTTCTGAGAGTCCTTATAGAGTCAACAGAGGCTGTGACCTTAAAGGTGAAAGACCCGGTATTCATTCTAACTTAGAGTTGAAGGGGGCTTTGAAGATCATGTCACCAAACCCCCTAATTTCACAACTGAGACAGCAGGGTCAGGCAAGTCCAATGACCCAGTAGAAAAGCCCCTGGTTTCCCAGCCAGGGGTCTTGCTCTGGATCACACCTATTGGGTTAGTTTCTTCTTGGGATTAGGAAACTTGGGCATCATAATCTGGGGCTAATGTTTTGCAGAAATATGTACCCAAATACTGCTGCTGTCTGGAGAAGAAAGACTTCTCCCCAGGGACCTTCCTTTTCCTTCTGCATCAGGGTCCACGTTGGGTCTGAGCCCACGTTGGGCATGGGCCCACATTGGGCATGAGTCCATGTATAAGCAGAATTATTGGAAAGGAGCAGTGACCAGGCATCCAAAAATTGAGCCTTGTCACTTACTTGCTGTGTGCTCACAGGTAAGTTATTGATCTCTCTGATCTCCAATGTCCTCAGGTATAAATAGGAGATGATAATTTCTACCTCACAGTTGTTGCAAGTATTAAAGAGCAGTATACAATGAATGCAAAAGTACTTCATGGAATGCTTAGCATATACTAATGCTAGATATGCTCGCGATGGATGTGAATTTAAATGACTTGTTTAAAACACACATGTGACTAGGAAGGCTTCCAAAAATACCTGCATTCACAGCCGGTTTTAAATATCTGAGTCTACCATTAGCAATATAGACTTTAGGCTCCAGAAGGACTGTCTGCCTTTGGGAATTCCCATTAAAGTGAAAACACTCCAGAACTTTAGGATTGTAGCGGCTTCCTGTAGTTATAATCTCTGTAATACCTTAATCTTCTCTTTTTCTTTCTTTCAGCCCTCCAACACCTGTCTAATCAATTTCCTATTTTAAAGTTTCTCTGTTCAAATACCCAGAGAGGTCTCTCTCTTCCTGCCTGAATGCTGACTGATACATCATTCAGGAGATCAAGAGGAAGCCTGGAGATGCAGGGTGGGAAATGGATTGCGAAGGGCTTTGTATACCATCAAGAGGGCTTCGCTCCATTTCATAGATAAGGAATGAGGAGCCTCCTCTGCCAGGTTCTAGGGAGGAGAACGGCATGATAAAGGCTGTATTGGCAGTGACTGGACTAGAAGTAATGACTGAAAGCAGGAAAATGAGTTAGAAACACATTTCAATAATCCTAGCAGGGGATATTAAGAAACTGGTCATGGCAGAGGAAATGAAAAGAAAGCAGCTTTTTTTAAAAAACCATTCAGATGTTTCATTCTATTGGTAGGTAATACAGATGCCTTTGGTGGGAGCAAGCGTAGGATTCTATGCTTCATCATATACTGTGTTCCAGCTTTTCCCTGAAGGTAGAGATGTGGCATCAGAGAGAGGAACTTGAAGAGGCAGTAGGGCATATTGGCTTTGAAATTCTGCTTCTTCCACAAACCTAGGAATGGAGCAAATCATACCTACATTGAATGGGCTTTTAAGTGCTGTGTTTCTTAAACAAACTGACCATTAAAATTACCTAGAAAGCTCTTAGCTTTCTAGGTAATTACCACCTGCCTGTATTAGAGTAGTAAGTGCCAAGAGGAAATATGGGCAGGCACTGGCTACAGCAAACTGTGAGCTAGACACAGTCAATTGCATATCCTTATTAAATTCAAAGTCAATGGTTTCCAAACATGGCCTCCTACTAAAATTACATGGGAGACTAAAAAAAATTCAGAATTCTAGGATCCATATTTAGAAATTTTTAATTAAGTATGTCTAGGGAAAGGTTGCTATCTGAGTGTTCATTGACAAACAGAACTGACAACCAACAGCCAAACTACAAAAACAACAACAACAAAAAAACCCAAATAGATCTATGAATAGATTTATTTTCAGAACCCAGCCTGTAACAATAGCAGCAACTCAATAAATGGCGTTCTTCCAATGCAGAGAGTGCTATAAAAGTTTCGTTTCCTCTCAAAAGAATAGCTCTACTTTATTCATCAGGGAAGAGACTGTCTAAAGGAGCCAGTCTATGTGTTATTAGAAACAGGAGGACCTTAGACGATGCTCTGATAGTGCTCCTTCTTCAAGAGGCAAGAGTACAAACTGAGGAGCCACAACGTCTGGCCTAAATTTTGATATTTAGGTTTACTAGCGTGGTAACCTTGGCCCAGTCACCCAAACCCTCTGTGTGTCCCTTTCTTCATCTTTACAGTGAAAATGGCAATAGTACCTACTTCATCATGCTGCTATGGAGAAGAGAGCAGTTAAAACATACAAAGCATTGAGAACCATGTCCAGCATTCAGCAAGAACTCAGTAAATATTAAGTTTACTGGAAAACAGTTCTTGGAAGAAAACTCATACAACACTTTATAGGGAGAGGGGGCAGGTAAAATACCAGATACAAGGATGAGAGGGAGAGAAAGAGAAATAATAGAGGAAAAGCAAACACAAGGTCTAAGTTCATATGTTAACAAGATGACTACATTATCACAAGAAAAGGCTGGCTGTTCAATCGGGTAGTCATCTCCAGAAAGCCACCACAGTTACAAATAAGCCATGAAGAAGAAAAAGACTGAACAACTGTTCTGCTCTCTCCTTCCTATCTCCAGTTCTTTTGGGCATAGTTCACCTCCCAGAAAATCACTTCTGTGCCCAGAGCTTTGTGAATGGCCCCTTTCTCTGTGTCTGCTCAGTTCAGGCCCAGGCTTAGGAAGGCAGGTACTAATAAGACCTGGGGGAGAGGACAGCAGAAGTGGTCAAATCTCTTAAAAACTATTTCCAAACATTTATCCTTTTTTGCCAACCAAGTTGCTATGTTCTTACCACCTGCTCTTAAACAGAAGTTTTGTGTTTTTTTCTGTTCCAATCACAGAAACACTAGATTAAATCTTCCTCCACTAAATTAAATTTAAATTCCATAAAAGAACCACAGTGAATCTATGAAAAGAGATGGACTGCAGCAGAAAGTTATTAACCAGGGTGCCTGCCCATTGCTCAGCTGCCTGGCTTGGGATGTTGACCAAGTAAGTGAAGCTCAGCTGTTCTACCTGAGAGTCCTCAGCATCCCAGCCCAGCTGCTTGAGCTCCAAGCTGTATGGTTACTATACTAATCCTTTGCTTATTCAGGTCTCTCTATCAAGTCTTCTTCTCACCTCCCTTAAGGCACGTATCTGCTATGTGTGGCATCTGTATACTTTATGCATATTTCACTTTGTAGGTAGTCTCCCCAAGGCTGCAGGTAAAATGCCATATGCAAGTGTGCTGGGGCCTTCATCCTATATAATAAAAGGCTAATATGCAAATCAATCCAACAGTATGATGTGCACTGACCACCAGGGGGCAGGAGCTGCCCCCTGATGGTCAGTGTGTTCCCACAGTGGGAGCACCACTCAGCCAGATGGGGGGGAGCTTCTCCCACCTCCACAGCAGGCAGACATCCCTCGAGGGGTCCTGGACTGCAAAAGGGCACAGAGCTGAGGAACCCCTCCACCCCCACCCCTACCCCAGTGCACAAATGTCTTGCACTGGACCTCTACTTTAGGTATTAATTAACTAATATTTGACAAAGGAGGCACGAATATACAATGGAGTCAAGACAGTCTCTTCAATAAATGGTGTTGGGAAAATTGGACAGACACATGCAAAAGAATGAAACTAGATCACCAACTTACACCATTCACAAGGATAAACTCAAAATGGATACAGGACTTAAACATCAGACGGGAAACCATAAAAATACTAGAAGCATCCACAGGTAGCAAAATCTCAGACGTATGCCAAAATAACTTCTTCACTGATACTGCTCCTAGGGCAATGGAAGCTAAAGAGAAAATAAACAAATGGGACTACTTCAAAATAAAAAGCTTTTTTACAGCAAAAGAAACCATCAATAAAACAACAAGAAAGCCCACGGTGTGGGAGATCATATTTGCAAATATTACCACTGATAAAGGTTTAATCTCCAACATTTACAGACAGCTTATACAACTAAATAAAAGGAAGATGAATGATCCAATTAAAAAATGGGCAATGGACCTAAACAGAATATTTTCAAAAGAAGACAGAAGGAAGGCCAAAAGGCACATGAAAACATGCTCAAAGTCACTAATTATCCGAGAGGTGCAAATCAAAACAACAATGCGGTACCATCTCACACCTGTCAGAATGGCCAACATCAACAAATCAACAAACGACAAGTGTTGGCGAGGTTGCGGAGAAAAAGGAACCCTCGTGCACTGCTGGTGGGAATGCAGACTGGTGCAACCACTGTGGAGAACAGTGTGGAGTTTCCTCAAAAAACTGAAAATGGAACTCCCATTTGACCCAGTAATCCCACTTCTAGGAATATATCCCAAGAAACTAGAAACACCAATCAGAAAGGATATATGCACCCCTATGTTCATAGCAGCACAATCTACAATAGCCAGAATTTGGAAACAGCCTAGGTGCCCGTCAGCAGATGATTGGATCCAAAAACTATGGTACATCTACACAATGGAATACTATGCTGCCATAAAGAAGAAGGAATTCTCATCATTTGCAGCAACCTGGATGGAATTGGAGAGCATCATGCTGAGTGAAATAAGCCAATCAACGAAAGAGAAACACCACATGACCTCACACATCGGTGGATGATAAAGATCTTTATAAACTGATGAACCAAGAGACAGATATAGAGAAAGTAAAGCAACAGGCAGACTGTCAAATTACAGTGGGGAGGGTAGGGATATCAGGGGGAGATAATAGATCAACCGAAGGACTTGTATAAATGCATATAAGTACAACCAATGGACATAAAACTATGGGGAGGGAGGGGATGTGTGGGAGGGAGGGAGGGGGGCAATAAAAAAAAAAATCAAGAAAATATGTAAAAAATAAATAAAAAAAAAAAAAACTAAAATGGAGAGAATGAGGACCTGTGGTGTGGCCCAGGAGTCCTCACATTCTGGAGACGGCATGGGCTGAAGGCTTGGGGACCAGCTTTGACACATTATATAGATATTAATACAGAGTTGTAGGCAGCAGATACATTGATGTGGCATGTAACGTCGTAGTTACTTATGCAACATAGTACAACCACACCTGTCCTTGTGCCTTTTGTTACTAGAGGGAGAAAGAATAAGAAGCAGGGAGGCACACTGCAAATCAGGTACAAGAAGCTACCTGGATTTTGAAGCTGTACGGAGACGTCCAGAGAGGGCAGAGGAAAGCAAAACCCTGCTTTCTGAAGAGTTTACAAATCAAATCCCTCCCTTGGCCCTTCAACAGAGAGGAACGAGAGAACAAAGAATGGAAAACAGAGAGTTTTTAAATAAATCATAATTAGCAACACACACATGGGCTCAGTGTGGGTGAACAATTAGACAGTTAATTATGTGGAAGCTGCATGTTTATGAAGCCACAGAGCCTCACCCCAAAATGAAAAGCTTCCAGCTACTGCAAAGATGCTGGGAAGGACTGAGGCTGCCATGGGACAGATCCAGACCTCCAATAAATAGTTGATAAGGGAATAGAGGTGTGTGTGTGGAGGGTGGGGAGGGGGGTACAGGGTGTGTATAGGGATATTATGTCTATAAATCTACATACTGAGAATTTGTGAGCATCTGCATTAGCAGCTGGGCTTCTGGCCTATTGGAAGAGATATGGATTCTCTTACTCAAGTACCTACTCTTAAAACATGCTGCCCCCCACCCCTCCCAGCTAAAATGCTTCAATGGCTACCCCAGGGCTCTTGGGACTAGATGTTTGCATAGCAAGGGTTCCATCTAGTGGTCGATGCTGGAATCACTCACAGTGCCTACTGCCCTGTGGGTGAGGATTGTGTCCGGTGGGACACAACCAGGGCTTTCTAGTGTGACAAGCAAGGTATGCCTGCAGTTAGAGGACTGATTCTTGGTGACTCACATCCTGAGCTACTGGTGGAAACAGACCAAATATCCATTAACAGGGGAACTGTAGAAATAGGAGAGGCACAGCGAACAACGGTAGGTTTTCTCCTTGTTTCTCTTTTGCAATATATTTTGCAACAATCTCTTTTGTCTTCAGCAGCCTCCGGCTTTAGAGAGAACTGGCAGTTTTAATTGGCAGTTTTATTGTGATTTTTTCCCCTCCTTTTTTATTCTTTTCCTCTGTTAAAAAAAATCAACTGAGTAAATGTAAAGATTTAATTGGCTTTATTTAATGATTCATGAATTGGGCAGCATCCCATCTAGCAAATAAATATACAAGAAGCTCCAAGGAGCTATACCAAAAAGAGGCTTTTATGGGCAGAAGGGGGGTGTGGAAAGGAAGTTTCTAGCAAAGAGTAGACTGTTCCAAGCAAGATCACCTTTTGTTGAAGAAAAGAAGAGGTCTATGGGGGCAGCTGCCTCACTAGTGCTGACCAGGTAATTCCAGATTGACTGGCTCCAGGTTACATTCCTGGAGAGGCCAGAACTGCAATGAGATTAGGTATTAAGCCTTAGTTTACTGCTCTGGGACTTAGCACAAGTGACTCCGTTTTGGTTCTCTTGGCTCTTTTGTAACATGTGTCATGGAAGAAAGGCTTCTTCGGAAGCAAAGGTTCTGGGTTCCACCAGGCTGGGTGCCAGGTACAAGAATTCACCTAGCCCGGCCAGTATGGCTCAGAGGCTGAGCATCCACCTATGAACCGAGAGGTCACGGTTTGATTTCTCATCATATGCCTGGGTTGTAGGCTCCATCCCCAGTAGGGAGCGTGCAGGAGGCAGCCGATCAATAATTCTCTTTTTATCATTGATGTTTCTATCTCTCTTTCCCTCTTCCTTCCTCTCTGAAGTCATTAAACATATATTTTAAAAAGGGGTTGACTTAAAAATCGGTGATCAAGGGGCAAGAAATGGGGACAGAGGCCCCGGTTTTCTTGAGACATTTCCTTGCCTCAGTTTCTCTCTTAACCTTGCCGTGGTTTTCTTCCCCAGTGGCTTATGCATCCAAACACAGGCCTGGGACGCACTGTGAAGGAGGAAACTAGACAGAAGCCGGAAGAACAATTACTGATGTGGTCAGTGCTGGCTTGGAAAGAAGAAATAGGGAACAAGTTTTTCCTGTTTATAGAGAAAGGATTTCGAAGCAAGGGACACCTTAAAAAGAAATAGAGGGCAGAGGGCACGTCTGATCAGAGGAAACAGCGATTAGGAATACTGTGGGGTCTAGAGAGACACGGACTGTAGGCAGGTCTGCGCAACAGCAACGATTCAGCAAAGCGGTGAGACTTTAAGAGGTCTCACCTTGGCAGAAGTGATGATAATTTCCAGTGCATTGTGGTTTTGACATGCTAATACACAAGCAAGTCGGTTGTCAACGAGCTGAAGGTGATTCAAGGATAAAGATGACTAAGAGAATTGGGTGCTCCGCTGTACCCCGCACCATGAATAACTAGAGATGAAAATGCAAAAAGAAAAAAAGCTCTGGCGGATCCCACCGTGTCTGCCCCGGCGCAGCCCACCATTGAGAAAGGAACAAGCACTCAGAAGGCAAATGCACGGTCTGCTTTGCTGCTGAAATAAGGTTGTTGCCAACACTTTTGGTGAATAGAAAAAAAAACGGTAGTCTGAACACAAAAGGAAAGCGGACTGTTTCACTCTGAAATCAGAAATAAAACTGCAAGAGAAGCAAAATAAGAAGAAGAAAAAAGCTTGAGCAGAAACTCTTCCCTGGGCATAAAAAAATGAGTTGAACTGAACAAAATCATAAATGCAAACCATCCACATCACCTGTGCCACAGGGGACGATGCCCCAGAATAGAATTTAATGCCAAATTAAATGTTCCAACCACCTCTTCTAGCAACAGAGCTGTAAAGGAGGAAAACAAATCAAGGTTGCGGCCACTCTTGCCGCAGGATACAGGCTGACGGCACATAAACAAGCGCAGGACGGCTGGCTAATCTGGGTGTGGGATGTCTCGGGCCCGGAAGGGTCAGCACAAGAGGCACGCCTCGGAGGTAAGGGAATCGCTGCATTGATTTTCCCTCTGGCACCTCAGATGGCATTTTCCTTTCTTTGCAGAGGCTGCAGAGCTGCCCAGACTCTCCCTGATGCACCCGAAGACGATGGATGACAATCAGAACTCCTGGACAGAAGAAGACGGGAAAGGGGGCCCACAGCAGGGATGTGGGATCAGATAAATAATGGTGCCTCCTGCTTGCTTCAGCAACACAACTGCCCCACGATAGGAAGAAGAAATGTGAGTAGCAAAAACCACTGTGGCCCAGCCAGAATGGTTCCGTTGGTTTAGCGCCAATCTATGGACCAGGAGATCATAATTGATTCCTGGTCAGGGCCCATACCCAGGTTGAAGGCTCCATCCCCAGTGAGGGATGGGGGGTATGCAAGAGGCAGCCAATCAATGATTCTTTCTCATCATTGATGTTTCTATCTCTCTCTCCCTCTCCCTTCTCTGAAATCAATAAAAATATATTTTAAGAAACAAAACAAAACACTGTGGACTTCAGTTCAGATCTGCTTCCCTTTACCAGCGTGTGATCCCAAGCAAGTCATTCTAGTGAGCAGGGTTGGATGTGGACAGAAGGTTTTCGAAAATTCCTTTCCAGTGTGCTATTTGTGGTGAGAATATTTGCATAAGGGAAAGGAAGGAATGACTAAACGGAACATCACAAGAGACCGACACTGGTCATGTCCACTAAGAGACCGATAATCACTTTTACTTCCAGGGGGGTTATCTGCAGTTCTACCATGAAGACTTACAATCTTTTTCTTTAGAAAACAAGCCAACAAAATCAGCACTTTACTTTTAGAGAAAAATGCATACGGTTTCCTCATTTTGTAATTGCGTTCCTAGGAATCTCATACTAAACTGGTTAGTTATAAACTAAAGACCAATTTCCCTATAGGAAGGTGGCTATCACAGGGAACTGTGTGCCACCTCAGGCATTGGGCATCCAATAAATCACAGGCAGCACCAACAACACGGTATAATGGGAGAAATATAACAATATACTTCCGTACTCATTTAAAACAGTAAAACGGTACATCCAACTCACATAAAACAGGCATAAGTGCACTGTATATGTTGGTTAGACAAGAGACCCCAACGTGCTATAAAGTGTACATAGCACCCATAAATCTCTAATATTAGTGTACTATAAATTCAATCTCCAATCAGCATACCAGCTTTAATTATACATTACATGAACAATAATGTGGCTTTCCTTTTTGGCATTAAGACGGGCTTGTGGAGGCTGATTTGGCTAACTTGGATCTCCTGAAAACAACAAACACGTTAGCTTACGTCGTGGCCAGCAAACTGTGGCTTGCAAGACACACGCGGCTCTTTGGCCCCTTGAGTGTGGCTCTTCCACCAAATACCACGGTCTGGGCGAGTCTATTTTGAAGAAGTGGCGTTAGAAGAAGAGTAAGTTTAAAAATTTGGCTCTCAAAAGGAATTTCAATGGCTGTACTATTGATATTTGGCTCTGTTGACTAATGAGTTTGCCGACCACTGGCTTAAGTCAATGTGTTCTTTTTCCTTTTGATTATCTCTTACAACAAGCAGGGCAAATCGAATGATTCCACTAACTATGGAGCCATCTCAAAAACAGCAGACGCCAATACACATTAGTTTTTTGGAAATAATAATGATGTCACCATCCCTCCTTTCCCCAATGAATATCATTTAAGTAAATGTTGATGTAGCCTATCTCCCCTTCACCCCTTCTTGTCCTCTCCCTTGTTCAAAGTTGTTCTCTGTATTGGACCAAGTAAAGGCCACCCAGTAAGGAGCTGTAAGTGCTACTTAAGTCACTCCACATGACACTCTGTTGACAGCCATTAGAGACCTTCACACCTTATCAGAAACAGGAAAACAGCTACCAGTCATTCCAATGGCCTTTTAAACCTGTTAACACATTTCTCTCTGGCATAAGACAGTTACGGGATGGGATGGCGCGTTGACTGTCCACAGCTTTCGCAGAAAGAACAATAATCTCTAATATTTTCTTATACTTTACAGCTTATAACTATTCTGTAATTTGCTTATCACAGTTATCTAGTTAGGAAAACATGTCAGGCATGATGGCTTCCTATTTTATGATTAAAGAAATCAAAGTTTAGATAGCTTAAGGAACTTATTTGGGGTTTCAAAGCTGGAGACAGAATTGAAGAGCTGAGGCCTGGCTCTGGAAGTGTGGGGAGATGCTGCCCACAGCATTTCATGAAGATGAGCCGATGAATACTAAAATAGGGCAAGGTGACTTAGAGGTAATGCTCCATTCAGGAGCCCCTTCATAGCATTGGGTTCATCTAAAATGGCCCACGGAGCTCTGCTCTCTACATGAGCACTCCTAATGGGGTTATTATCCCACAACGCAGAAGGTCCCATTTTTGACAAACTGTTTTAATTGTTTTAAAATCTCCCTTTATTTATCCTAATTCTACTTTCTGGAATCTAAAACAATATGCATAACTCTCCTTCCACACATTTCTTATGTTTGAAGACAGCACTGAGTGACCCAGTCATAAGGCACGGCTTCCGGACTCCTATCCTCCTGCTATCTATTCTCTAACAGACAGATGCCACTCTGAAAGCCAGGTGCCCAGAAGTGACCATCAAACTCCAAGAGAACATGACTGGAGTGGACTGAAATTTCCATTAAGATAGCTCAAGATAACAATAGCTGACCCACTGTGGCTCAGGGGTTGAGCTTTGACCTATGAACCAGGAGGTCCTCTGTTAGATCCCAGTCAGGGCACCTGCCCCGGTTGTGGTTTCAATCCCCAGTAAGGGGTATGCAGGAGGCAGCCAATCAATGATTCTCATCATTGACTTTTCTATCTCTCCCTCTTCCTTCCTCATATTTTAAACACAACAATTATTTTGGGCTCTTATTAAGCTCCCATGCAATTAAAATCTCTATGCTTTTTCTTTCACATCATCTGCTATTGAGCCAGTTTTCTCCTATCATAATCATCTTAGGCTGTGACATTAGCAAATATGGGAGGCTTATCTTTATGTATCCAGCGTTCCTCAACAGAAGCACTAATAAAATTTTAGACAGGATAATTCTTTGTTGTAAGGGACTGTCCCATGTAGTGCAGCATACAATTAAGTGTTCGTGACAACATTTGCCTGTCATTGTGACAGTGCAAAATGATTCTATACACCCCAAAAAGAACTCCCTTAGGGAAGAAATTCCACTGAAGTTAAGAATCTTTAACAAACTATTGAAATGTTGGAATATAAAGAACAGCGCCCTTGGTCATGACACTGTAGATTACATTTAAGGTTGATGTGCATTTTATGGGGAACATTCTATGGATATGATTTTCATCCAGCAATACATCCACCTAAATGTACACCAGCAAACCCTCCTTTCTCCTTAATTATAAGGATAGGGTGGAAATGTTTGAAAAATCACACTTTCAGAGTAACAGCAGAGAGACTCAGCATGGATAAAACATGACAGTAGTTGATGATAGTCAGCTGTAGGGGATAAGCCTGCAATGTTAGTTCCCCAATGAGCCATGCCACCTGCTGCTCGTGACCTTCTGGTCGCCTCTCCTTGGCCAAGGGCATGCTCTCTAACTTGCTGAACCAATAAAATACAGTATAAGGCTGGGTCAAAAGAAGCCTTATACACCTCTGGCTAGCTCTTCTGGAACTCTTAGCTGTCATTAGGAATCGGACTATGCTGAGCTGTTGCCTGATGAGACCACACTTAGGTACTCTCAGCTGAGCCCAATCTTTTAGCTGCGGCTAGCAACTTTCCAGAAGAGCTTACACACTAATCAGATTTCACTGTGTGATGTCACTCAATGCCCCAGGGAGCAGAAGAATTGCTAAAAGGAGACTTCCAATATTCCTGACCCACAGAACTGTGAAATACGATAAAATTTACAAGGAGAGCTTGCATTTCTTTCTCCCTAAAACACTTAATGCAGCAAACTATTTGTTCATTGATCATGGAATTATTAAACACCTACTGTGTGTTCCAGCATTTTGGGTGACATTGTGAATAAAATAAGGGATTGAAAAAAAAATGGACTATCTCTGAATTTGGGACAATCATAGTGGAATGTAAGAGACTCATAAGCCAATAATGATAGAGGTGAATGCGGAGTGCTGTGAAAGCATAGAGCTGGGAGGAAAGAAATGTCACCAAAGGCCCTTTGGCTGTAGGGAGTCATACAAAGCAACACAGGATTATCCAAGAAGAGTAAAAAGGGCTAAAAGGATTTTCAGGCAGAGGGAACAGTATGTGACGGCAGAGTTTTGAAAGACACATGCATTGGAGGTTTAGTGTGGCTAAAAGCCAGAGTGCAAGGGAGGACTGCTGACCCTTCACAGCAGCAGGGGATGGGTTAGGACAGTGACTGTTGAGGTGCTCCTTCTCTCATCCCCAGTAAACCATCCTTGAGGGGTTGCTGCTCATGCCTACCACTCTTGACAGCAGTAAAAATAGGATGTCCTAAAAAGAGGCAAGTTTGTCTGCATCTGCAAAGATACCCATCATTTTATGTGTGTGTGTTTCATTCTCTCTTTGGGAGAGGGTGAAGGGAAACTAAATAAGCTCTTCTGACTTAGGAACAATGTGAAATTCAGAATGGGGCCCACTGTGGGAGGCTGCTAAGGGCACAGTGAGCTAGTGAATAGAGGGGCATTGCGGGTGGGGGATCAGAGCAGCCCTAGCTGGCTTGGTTCAGAGAATAGAGTGCCAGACTGAAAGGTATCAGGTTCAATTCCAGTCTCTTGCACACCCCCTACTGGGGATGTGCTCGCAACCAAGGTACATGCCCTTGACTGGAATCGAACCCTGGATCTTTCAGTCCGCAGGCCGATGCTCTATCCACTGAGCCAAACCGGTTTCGGCAACTGTCAACCATTTTAAAATCCATTTTCTACCTCAAGAAATAAGGAGTAACTACAGCATTCCAATAGCATTTCGGGCAGAGGAGGTGTCTTCCTTACAGAACATGGAAGAAGGAATACCTAGTTCATCCTAACACTCAGGGCACTTTAGAGAAGGCTGCGTGGAGGAGGTGTCATCTGGATAAGAATGATAGATAAGTGCACATTATCTGAGATACTGCAGAGCTGCTAGCAGGTCCATCGTTGGGGGTGATAAAGAATGGCAAGGATGGGAATCAGAATGCTCTACTAGGCCCATCTCACCTCCATTAGTTTTATTGAACCTTGAAATGGCTTTTGAAGTTAGCAATCACCCCAGAGGATACAAAGTTAGACAATAAAAAAATAAAATAAAAATTTTAAAAAAGACATTACAGTTTGGTAAGTTCCTCAGTTAATCCATCAAACATATCTCAGTCTTAAGCAGCAGTGTGTAAACTATCAAGGGCGTCTGGCGCTCCCTTAGGAAACATCTCTAGCCAAATAAGCAGATAACACTTAAGGGAGATAAAGAGTCCAGGGAAGCTATGGAATCTCCTTCCGAGTAAGGCGAATTCATTTAAAGCACAAAACAATTTGTAAAGTCCCCTCGGTGTTAAGAGGACCAGTGGCAGAGGACAGATGAGAATAGGGTTGAGAACATTAAAAATTAGGGGGAAATTAGACTACAGAAAGTAAAAGATACCTACTGGCAAGTCTCTCCTCCGGGACTCTTTTCTCAACCTTTAAAAAAAATATATTTTTTTAAATATATTTTACTGATTTTTTACAGAGAAGAAGGAAGAGGGATAGAAAGTTAGAAACATTGATGAGAGAGAGATATCGATCAGCTGCCTCCTGCACACCTGCAACTGGGGATGTGGCCACAACCAAGGTACATGCCCTTGACCGGAATAGAACCTGGGACATTTCAGTCCACAAGCTGACGCTCTATCCACTGAGCCAAACCGGTTTCGGATAAAAAAAAAAAAAATTTTTAATGTTTAAGGAAACAATGGTATGAGCTGTCAGATTTGTTAAGTACAGGGGAAGTTTTGCTTATGTCAGCATTATGCACTCTGCACGTTTCCTTCTTTTGCAATCCAAATTTGTCTTTGCTCACCTTAGGCCCCAATTTTCTCCAATTCATCAAAGGAGCCTAGAAGTATCTCTATCCTTTCAAAGCATCATTGTGACAAAACAAAACTAAGAAGGCAGTTACCTGATCACTTCCTGTAGGACAGTGGTCAGCAAACTCACTAGTCAACAGAGCCAAATATCAACAGTACAACAATTGAAATTTCTTTTGAGAGACAAATTTTTTAAACTCAAACCTCTTCTAATGCCACTTCTTCAAAATAGACTCGCCCAGACCGTAGTATTTTGTGGAAGAGCTATACTCAAGGGGCCAAAGAGCTGCGTGTGGCTCACGAGCCACAGTTTGCCGACCACTGCTATAGGCGCAGGGGTCCTCAAACTTTTTAAAGTGGGGGCCAGATCACGGTCCCTCAGACAGCTGGAGGGCCGGACTATATGAACTACTAATTCCTACTGTAACACCTTGGCTGCGCTCACTGCCCAAAAAACTTGGCGGGCAGGATCAGACTCCCCTGGGGGCTGCATGTGGCCCGCGGGCCGTAGTTTGAAGACCCCTGCTATAGGGTATAGCACAGTGCTCAGGCTGCCTCACAAACCTCTGGAAATAACTCCATCTTAGCAAGTTCTAGTTTGAGGTCTATATCTTTTAGGGTTGGAGGGGAGTTTTCTTTCATTAAGTGAAGGTTAATGAACTATTAAAGCAACCCGCTTGCTAATTATCAGGATAAATTAGACCTGCTGGACCTTTCAGATGCTCTGAAAACCTCTGCTTCTCATGCTTCCCAGCTGAAAAGGAGCTTCCATCTCAGGTGACTGACCCATTGAAAGCAAAGTGGCAACAAGGACTGGTCGGGTGGCTGGCTCAGGTCTTCCAAAGTAGTAACAGGTGAACCTGAGGAGTGGTCACAGCATGACTGAATGGTTATTTCAGCTTGATGCCTGTGGGTTCACTACTATATCCCTAAGCACCTAGAATAATTCTGGCAGTAGTAGAGGGAGGGAGGAAAAGAGGAAAGAAAGAGGGAGGGAGGGTCAGAGGGAGGGAGGAACAAGGGAGGGAGGGAGGGAACAATCCATCAGGGAGGGAGGGAGGGAGGGGGGAAGAAGGAAGGAAGGAAGGAAGGAAGGAAGGAAGGAAGGAAGGAAGGAAGGAAGGAAGGAAGGAAGGAAGGAAGGAAGGAAGGAAGGAAAATAAAAGAAATGGAGGTGTCTGTTGAATGAAGGAGAGACTGCTTACCCGGCAAACAGCCCTTTTGTTCTAATCTACCTCAAGGGATCTGGCTTTTCCCAACCCACAGTGTGAGTCAGCCAGAGTCAATAGCAGGTAATAAGTGAAGTGATCGATATAAACTTGGCAAAAGAGCTTAACAGACTCACCCTGTATCATAAACTAACCTGCAGACCATAGCCAGGTCAACACATCCCTCTCCAAAGACCCTATTGAGAAAACGTCTAAAATTGGTATCCTCGGTTCTGCCCATTTTCCAACAAGAAAAAGCACTCAGTGCAACCATGAGGCTTTGTGAGGGCTCGTCAGGAAAGCCATGTGTCCCCCTGCCCTTCGGGGACTCGGTGCATTTGTCGCTGGCTCCGGGTGATCTGAGGCAACACACTGCGTGATGTCGCCCAGGCCTTGCCATTGGGGAAGTTTTGCTTATGTCAACATTATGCACTCAGCACATTTCCTTCTTTTGCTGGGGGCAACTGAAAGCAAGTGACACTAATTTCTATTCTGTGGTTATCCAAATATTGCACTCACAACACAACCATAAACATGATGACTACTCATCAATAAAACGGAGAAGTCTCTGAAAGCCATAATTGTCACCCCCACCCCCACCCCAAAATTAAAAAAAAAATAAAAAGAAACAACAAAAAATCACTGGCAAATGGTAGGTCTCTTATCTTAATTACAGGCTTATTTGCATTTAAATGAAGGTTATTCTATAATTACCACGGAATGTTTTGTGTTGGAGTTGAAATACCACTCTGTAGGCTGTCAGCCCATTTCCTTTTCATTTGCTCCCTGTCATTCTTCTTCTCTATAATCCTCTGACACAGGCACACTGGCACACAGAGGGTGCTGGCTCTGAATTCCCTCTTCACAAACATCACCCCTCGGGGCACCTTCTGGGGCATCTCACTGCAGGGCATTGCCAAGAGCATTGAAGATACCTCCCTCCACCCACAGTAAACAACCTCAGAACTGCCAATTTGTGAGCAGAATTAACTGGGCCTGAGTGTGCATTGGCTAGGAGGCTGAGAGTCCCCACTCTCTCATAGTGCCCCCCCTGTACCCTGCACAACCTGCGACATTTATCAACTAATGCAGTCAGTTCTCATCATGTGAGGTAGGAATGTCCTAGGAAGTCACCACAACACTGAGCTAGAAAACACTGAACCATCCATCCCAGAAGAAGTACAGGGTTCGGTTCCTGCAAATCTTTGGTCACAGATTTTTTAAAATACATTTTTATTGATTTCAGAGAGGAAGGAAGAGGCGGAGAGAGAGAGAAACATCCACAATGAGAGAGAATTGTGGATCAGCTGCCTCCTGCAAGTCCTCCACTGGGGATTGAGCCCACAATCTGGGCATGTGCCTTTGACCAAAATCAAGCCCGGGACCTTTCAGTTCTCAGGCCAAAGCTCTATCCACTGAGCCAAACAGGCTAGGGCTGGTCACAGCTTTTTACCAATCCATCAGACCAAAGTCTTGTTTATGCTTACAAACATTTTATTTAATATATATTGTTGATCCATTAACATCCAACTCATGGCCAAGTATACTGTAGCTCACTCCTGAACAGAGCTTATCTAACACATGTATTTCTCCAGAAAGCTCACGGCACAGCCTCTGTGCTCTTGGGATCAGAGGCAGCTCTGAAGAACTACACCCGAAATGAGGGCCACATAAACAGCAGAACCACCAACACAAGAGTGAAAAAGCACCAAACAGACCCCCACACACAATCAGGGGTTGTTCTTCTCACTTAGGCAGTTGCCAATATTGCTCAACAGTGTCAAAGCTAGGTTTCTGGAATTTGCTTTGTCTTTGCCTCATGATTACAAAATTACTGCTCCAGCTCTTATCACCACCTCCTAGTTCCAGGATGAGGTGAGTGCAAAAAAGTGTATGTGCCAGCTGAGTCGAGTCCCCTTATATACTAGTTTTCCTGGGAGCCCCACCCAATGACTTCCACTGATACCTTATTGGCCATAGCTGTGTCATAGGTCCATCTCCACGGGCAAAGGAGCCTAGAAAATGTATTCTTTCTAGTGGGATATGTTACCACTCCTGATACAATCATGTTTGTTAGGGAGAAGGGGAGAAGGGAGCTGTCCAGCCACTGGAGATGTCCAGACTCTGTCCATTGAGGGGGCTTATGTTCCAGCCAATGCCTTGGAAGTGGTAGTGCTACCAGAGGTAACAGGGTCTTCTGGGACATAGTGTGAGCTTGCATAGTGTAAGTGGGACTTGTAAGATGATGGGTAAGGTCCACCAAGTCAAAATATTTCCATTCTTTCCCTTATAGACCAGATAGCCCTTTGTACTGGGGGGTGAGAACTTCTCAGAAACTAGTACAAAATGCCTGACATTCAAAGAATTAATCACTCCTAGCAAGCAGTATAACACACTAAGCCACATTCAGTCTCACATTATGTTTTCAATGGGTTTATTTATGGCTTTAGTCGATCATTTAACAAGTCCTTAGGCCTTGGGAGAATTATCATGTTTGGATGTAGAAAGAAAGGAGAAAACAATAAAAGACCCAAAACAATGCTATTGCTGAAGAGATAAGTCTTGGGGAGACACAAAACAAGAGAATCAAAGCCAGTCTATAAAGCTAAGAAAGGCTCTTCTGAGAAAGTGACACTTTAGCTGTCACCAAACAGCAATGGGGTTCAATTAAACATTAGGGCCTGGCTGGCCTGGCTCAGTGGTTGAGTGTCTACCTATGAACCAAGAGGTCATGGTTCCATTCCCGGTCAGGGTACATGCCCAGATTGGGGGATCAATAATTCTCCCTCATCACTGATGTTTCCATCTCTCTCTCCCTCTGCCTTCCTCTCTGAAATCAATTTATTAACAACACACACACACACACACACACACACACACACACATTAGGGTGAGGGGTGAGAAGTAAGTAAGAGCATCCCAGTCCCAAAATCCTTTGGAAATGTCAAATAAGTCAGGGCAAATGCCAGGCTTCAGTGATAGGGAAGAGACCATCTTAGTTGTCTTTGCTAATTTATCAGAAATGCCAACCTGTTGGAAAGCTTCTTAGGTTCTTGGCTTCTTAAGGTCATTCTTGGGAAGATGCCAGTGCTTGTGCTCTGCACTTCACATCCTCTGAGCTGAGCATTTACCACCTAAGCCTAAAGGGCCTGTAGGAAAGCAGCCTACTGTGTGGCTTGGCTCAGATTTGCATGGAGCAGGTGGCTGCTCCTCTGTGTGGGACAGAGAAATCTAATCCTAGCACCTGCCAATTCTGCTCCTCCCATGCCCCTACCTGCTGGGCCCTGTCCCTGTGTATAAGCAGGTAGTCACCTGGCACAGCAGATGTACCCAATGACCACAGTACAGATGCCCCCAGGCATCCACATGTGTGTGCATCCTTTATCTCGCTGCAAGGGAGGATTTTTCCAACCACAGATCTCATCATGCCGTCCCCCTACTCAGGGACCTCCAGTGGCTTCCCCATAGAATAAAACAATCTCTCGGGCCTGACTTGCAGATCCTCCCCAATCTATGCTCAGCCTAATTTTCCAAATCCACTTCCCACATTCCTCTCCTTGCTCTCAAGTCACACGGAGCTACTCACCGCCTTCTAAACATGTCATGCCCTTTTCTTGCCTCTGTTTCCTCTTCCTGGCGTGTCACCCTCCCCGCCCCTCCTCACCTGGCATTTTAAGACCAGGATCTTATGTCGCCTCCCCTGTGAAGCCCCCCGCTGTGCTCAGTTAGTTGTTCTCCTTCTGCAATTACTCTTGCAAATATTTATTTGTATATCCGTCTCCCCTGCTGTCCTGTAAGCTTCTTACATGCAGAGGACAGTTATAAATAACCATTTGTGCTTCCTCAGCACCTTGCATAGTGCCTGGCATATCCTGGGGCTTCAGAATCACTTGTTTTGAAATTAACCATGGTCCAGTGGATGTGTGTGACTTTGCAGGATGCAGCAGCATCTGTCTTCCTCAGAGCAGCAGCCCCAGTGGTTCACTCAGGGGCCCCATCCATCGCAGATTAATGGGGGTGTTATCGTGTGGGAACCCCCCACCCACCCCAATATGCTAGCACAGCTTTACTTGGCATTCTCCTTCCCTCTAAATGTTTCATGTATTGATTTTGAGAGAGACAGAAGGGGGTGGGATCAAGTTGTTGTTCCACTCATGTATGCACTCATTGGTTGATTCCTGTATGTGTCCTGATGGGGGATCAAATCCACAACCTTGGCATATTGGGATGATGCTCTAACCAACTGAGCTACCAGCGGGGGGCCTCCTTCCCTCTAAAACACTCCCAGAGCCCTAATTGGTTTGGCTCAGTGGATAGATTATCGGCCTGTGGACTGAAGGGTCCCAGGTTCGATTCCAGTCAAGGGCATGTACCTTGGTTGCGGGCACATCCCCAGTAGGAGGTGTGCAGGAGGCAGTTGATCGATGCTTGTCTCTCATCGATGTTTCTAACTCTCTATCCCTCTCCCTTCCTCTCTGTAAAAAATCAATAAAATATATATT
This sequence comes from Pipistrellus hanaki, assembly GCF_964339955.1. Classification (NCBI taxonomy): domain Eukaryota; kingdom Metazoa; phylum Chordata; class Mammalia; order Chiroptera; family Vespertilionidae; genus Pipistrellus; species Pipistrellus hanaki. Next base: position 14,655,933 of record NC_140521.1, on the reverse strand, counting down.
TTTTAAAACTCCCAGAACCTGAGTCCTCCAGCTTTTTTAAAAAAATATATATTTTATTGATTCTTCACAGAGAGGAAGAGAGAGGGATAGAGAGTTAGAAACATCGATGAATGAGAATCATCGATCAGCTGCCTCTTGCACACCCCTCACTGGGGATGTGCCCGCAACCCAGGTACATGCCCTTGACTGGAATCGACCCAGGACCTTTCAGTCCACAGGCCAATGCTCTATCCACTGAGCAAAACTGGTTTCGGCCCTCCAGCTTTTTGAAGCTCCCTGGGAATGAGCAGCAGCTGAAGGACTGATGAACCTCACAGGGATCATAAGTGGATCTGGGGCTCCTGGCCCCTAATCTCACCCCCATCTATGACTTGGACAGCTCAGGGCGTTTTTGGGATGGATAGGCTGCAAAAAGCTACAAAGAATAAATCATTCTCCATAGCATCTCTGCCCCTCCCCAAGCCCCACAGTTCACTGAAGTCCCACCCTCCGAAGGGAAGAAAGGGCTGTTCCAGCAGCTTCCAAAGGCCCTGGCCTCCTGCCATTGCCGATTCCCCTCTCTTCTCCATCCTCGCCTTGTTCTTTTCCTCCTCACAGTCCCTTCATCCCCTCTGCCTTTGTAAGCAGCCCCTGCACGTCCTCCCTGTGCCCCGACAGGTGTGGGGAGTGACCCGGCCTCCGCTGGGGGCCGTTCGCTTTGATGCCCCAGCTTTACAGCGTCATTTGTATTCCGTCCTTGCCTCCTGCTCTTGCCCAGTGTGTTTTGATGAGCTCCTCTCTGCAGTCACATTGTCTCAGTCGTTAACCACCCATTTGCAAGTCTGTAATTTACTTTTGATCATTCATTTTATGAGGCACACAGGGTAAAAAGCCCATTCTGTCCTCTCCTTCCTTTTTTCCCTATTTCTTCAGTCTCGTCTGCAGATAATGATTCTCTCCAAGACCCTGCTCCGTTGCTTTATCATCTCTTGGAGAGGCCTGTGCTGCCCTGACCTTCCTGGGAGAGGTTTCCCTTCTGCTTTGCCTTCTGATCTAGTCCGTTAGCTCTTTTTTTCCCCTTAAGGATTAGCTTCTCTGGGAAATGGAGTGGTTGGTAGAGGCAATTATTTGTGGGTCTATTGATAGGATAACCCCTATGAACAGCAGGTGAATCGCTGGTGGAACTGATAGGACTGCTCTGCCGCGCACCAAGCCCCCAAGACTAGGAGGTAGGAGGTGAGGCCAGCAATGCCTTCCTGGGCTGACATTTCACAGCCATATTTTGTTCAGCAGGAAACAGCACAGCCCAAGGTAAGAAGCAGGCACTCTGAGCATGGGCTGCATGCACTCCTTCTATCCCAATCTCAGTGGATACAACCCCTGCCTCTCTCACCAGAGCAGAGATGGTGGCAGGAGAAGCATGGGCTCCTTCAGCCCGATCTCAGCTCAGCTTCTTGGGTTTTCCTTCTTTCTTTTTTTCTTCTTTGGAAGCAAACACTTTCCCTAAAGCAGAAATCAGCACTTGCATTGCTCCCCATGTCAGAGATCTTCCTCAAAAACACGTGCTGGCCGGTGTGGCCCATGGGCCTGTAACCAGCACACTCTTCAGAAGGACCTCAAGGAGTTTTGTTTATGTAAATTTTACCTATTGATATTTACCATATTAGAGTTTAAAATTGAGAAAATTTTAAATACTTGTTTGTAAATTTGTTCTAAGAGAGTGATAATTCAGCAGTACACACTAACATAAATAACATGTTTTTAATGAAAAATAATGACATGTTCCAAAACAATTTGGTGAGACAAGTGGCATTGGATTTATGTCTGTAAATCTCTTTAATGTATAGCCTAATAGAAGACAGCTGGATTTCTGTCTCTGCCTGCCTACACATTCAATCTGTTGTCATATTTGTTTTGGTTGAAGTATATGGAGGAAATTTAGCTTTTAATTACACAAGTACATCATTTTTTAAAAAGAGGAGTACTTCCTTTTCAGATAATCATGGATATTCTTCTTCGGTATTCTAAAACTTGGAAATGGTAGTTTCTTCAAGCTTAGTTGCAATGTGGACTCTTAAACCAAGTGAATAACCTTTTTCTATGCTGTTGCACTCAAATCATTGATTCATTCTGTTCTTTGAGTGGGTCATTTACCCATGTATTTTATAACAGCATGCCTCATCCGGAAAATACTGGTTCATTAAATTATGCTGTTCTTCCAAATATTGACTTAGTTCACTACAAATATTTTTTTTAAAAAAAAACAGATTTGTTAGCAATTTCATCAGAGCAGAGATGGTGGCAGGAGAGGCATGGCTCCTTCAATCACCACCAATTTCATCAGAGGTGCCTTTAAGTATTGGGAAACTGTCAAGCTGATGGTAGCAGATACAGGTTTTTCCAAAACTCTAATTCTCATTTTATCATTGGTAACAAATACTGTCAATTTTGTTGCTGTTGTTGTCTTGAAGTGACACTCCAATTTGGAGCAACTTTCTCCCAACCGTATGTCTGAAAAACCATAGTTCATTGTTCTTTCAAGCAAAAATAGTGTTCTGTGACTAAAAAGTGAATACTTCAGGTTTCTACTCAAATGATCACATGTTTTTATGGCTCAAGACAACCATTGTACTTCGGAATGCAGCTGAAATATTTCATGTGCACTTCCCATCTTGTCACACAGAGGGTTTTTACAAAGTATTTAAGGGCCAAGATTTAATCAAATTAATCCTTTTTATGTTTCATTGTGGACATTTTTAAGTAAAACTGGCATTTTTCTTACTACAAGTTGGGCAATAGAGAACACAATGACTACTAGTACTGTTTGGGCTTCACCTTAATTCATGCTGACATGCCAGCAGTTTTACCTACCATTGCATTGCTCTACACAGTGCAAATATCTACACAGTTTTAAAGATTAATAATATCTTAGTACTACTAGAACTAGTTTGGCTTTCTAACCCTCTGAAAGGATCCTGGAGAGCCTCACATGTCTATGATCCACAGTTGGAGACCTGCTGGTCGAAGTGAATCATGCTAACTTCAATCTGCTTTGCCAAGTTATCAGTTTAGTGTGGGCATATGAGTCAAGTCTGGCCTATGATTGATGATGGTAGGCATTTTGAGAGACTTTTTGGAAGGTCTCACATTCTTAAAAAGGAAATAAAAATACAGATGCTTTCTTCTCGGATCTGCACAGTTAGCACCATCTGTGACCCCTGGAGCTGCAGCCACCATCTTGCAATCCGGAGGGAAAAGACAAGAAAATCACAGAGAAGTCGATTCTGAAGCTCTGGCATAACTTTAAGGCAGCAAACTAATCAGCATAGCCACACTTTGATCTCAGTTCTGTGCAATCATGAATGTCTTCTTGGTCAAGCCATCTTTAGTAGGATTTCCTTTTACTTGAGAGGATCAGTCCTTGGCTTTGCAAAGTCTATAGTCTACCTGTGTTGAATATTACCATATACACATTTATATAAATTTAGTTTTCCCAGGTAGATTATAAGCTTTTTGAGGGAAGAGCTACTCTAGAACTGCTTTACTAGTGATAAACTAAGGCAGTAGAACATTAGGGGAAAAGTGATCAGCTTAACTTCAAGTAATTTTTAATTTATTCTAGAGAGAGGAAGGGAGAAAGAGAGAGAGAGAAACACCGATGTGAGAGAGAAACATCAATAGGTTGCCTCCACCACTCACACAACTGGGGACTGAACCTGCAACCTGGGTATATGCCCTGCCTGGGAATAGAACCTTTTGGGGTACAGGGTAGTGCTCAACTGTAGCAACCCAGCCAGGCTCAAATAATTTCCCTGTGCTCTTGCTGTCAAAGCGTGGGTAAATATCCTCCATCCTGTAAGACATACATCCTTCTCCACATGAGTTCCTTCCTGTCACTTATGTTGCCTTTCACAAATCTTCTCCAGATAATTAGTTTCCTAAAATATTGTCTGACCTATCCTCCGCATCTCTAAGCACCATGCTAAATAATCAGGCCAGCATGCTTATAAAAAAGCTCAATTATAATATAACAAGTTCAGTTATGAAACATATAAACAAGGTAGGGCAAAAATGGTTTACAGTTGCTTGTATTGAAAATAATGCAATTAATAAATAATAATACAAGAATAAACTCTGTGGTTTATGTACTCATAACTATAAGCTTACTTTTGCCTCACCTTGTATAATGAATATTAAGGAAAGAGATTGAATTGATTATAAACATACCTGGAAACCATTCACTTACTGTTATGGGCTTGGTTTTCTTTCCTGAATATACATGTGTGATTGAAGTGCCTTTGTGTCTATATTCAGCCTCTGGGAATTTTCCACAACATTCCTCAATCCACTCATTGAATCAAGAACTTCCATTCATTTCTAGTCCATCAATTGTCCAAAATCTCAAATCTGCCATTCACAGCTTATGTGACTGGGCAATTAACTTAACGACTCTGTGCCTATATCCTCGTTTTTTTAAATAAAGATAATAATAAGATCTACTCCATAGAATAGTTGTAAATGTTAAATGAGTAAACAAACATAATGCACTTCAAAAATGCCAGATACATCTTGAGCTCAATAAAAATTAGCTAGTAATATTATTTTTTAACATCATCTTCATCATTGTTACTTTGCCAAAATGTGTTGATTCTGTACTGTGTACTATGGAGCATTCATCTGCTCATTTCCCACCTTCTGGCAAATATATCAGAGCTATTAGCAATTGCCTATTTATTCTGTTCTACTCTTGAGGTACATTAAAGGGAAGAAGAGTCCACATTTATTTTCTGTTAAATATATCTATTCCCTTGTTCTATTTTTTTTCTTTCCTTAACCATATTCTTCTTTGGCTTCTCTCATTTCTTCTTTAATTTCAATCTTCAAATGTCCCTCTGCACACATCTCCATATTTGAGTTCCACTCCATTTGAGTTCTAAGAGCACTTAAGGGAAGAACAAACTTATACTTGTCATTTTTAATGACTTTGTGGTCAGAGCTGGAATCTCAAGCTATTGATTTTTGTTTGTGTATAGTTTTAATACACTGCGGTTCAGTAATTTTCCAGCAGGACAAAGGGCCTATTGCAGATGGTGGGTTTCCCCTGTCTGATCAAACACCAGTTCAATTCTCTTGTTCAAGAAATTGACAATTCCCCCAAGAGTGCTTTTAAAGACAAGAAAAATATGTCATTTCCTTTGACAGGGGCCTGGTTGATCCTTTACCCATATAGACCCCAAGGGAACCTAACTAAGGCACAAGGGTCTAGGAAGAAAGGTCAAAGGTTCCTGATTAATAAACACCTTAATGTCCAATTTCCTAGAGTAATTGAAAGATTATTATTTCCACCTAAGAGTAGTATCCACGAAAGCTTCCTTCCCTACTAACTGTCACCTCTGGGGGCATTTCCAAGTTTTACTTCCTAGAACTTCCTTGTTTGTGTCACTTTTTCTATCTCTAGAATTTTCTTGGTTTTATAGTCTTGTGTTTGTTTGTTTGTTTTCCTGTTCTCTTTCTAAACCATTCTTCATTTAGACATAAAAATCATTTCCCTTAACTTTTTTACTGTTGCTCTTTTCTGTCACTCCCACAACTGGGCTCATTTGGAATTAAAGGCACCAAACAACATATGGGAAGGATGACCATATAATTTATCATCCAAATTCGAGTACTTTTTGAAAGTGAAAGGAGGTGCTATTAATAACTAACCCAGGACTTTGTATGTAAATTGGAACTGTCCTGGGCAAACCAGAAAAAAAAAAATTCTCTTATATCAAGATGGATACTACTATTTCCAGGGTGAACTGATAACATAATGCAAGTTCTCTGAAACTGAGCTTTCTTAGTCTCATGCTGACTTTGAACTAGCATTTTGGGAAGTTTAGTAAAGTGCACATTCATCTATCAGTGGCAATCAGGTAATTATGTTTAAATCTGCCCCATTTGGAGTTCATTAATCTACAACAGACAGTCTACAGCCCCCATGTGGTGTATTGGGGTTTCAAGAGCCCGTACCTGGGAAGGAACGGGCTCCCCACCATTCCATTCCCCATCTGGAGAAGGAGCAACTTCTGTGAGGAAGGGGGGTAAAAGCAATGATTTTAAGATTCTAAGATCATTTCCCCCTTTACATAGACATAACTTTACTCCTTTACCCCAACCACTTCCTTCGACGGTCCTGCTGTTGGTTCCATTCACATTATAGGCATGGGATTGAGGCTTGGAGGTCATTTTCAGAAACAGGCCTCCATGGAACCACAGTGGACAACATGAGGTCAGCAGAGTTCATTTGAGATCAACTATTTAAGAACACAGCATGCTTGTGAGCTCCTCAGGGAAGCCCTAGAAGGGGGCAGGTGGTCAGAATTGGGGAGTGAGAGAGTGGGGAGATGTGTGGAGACCTATACGCAGACCAAGGCCAGGGACTGAATGGGATAGGTGAGGAACGAGTTGAGCAGGAAGATGACAAGGCTGGAAATGAGCAGGATTACAGGTCTTGTTGGGAGTATCTTCACAGGCAGCAGAGCAGTGCTTTAGAGGGCCTGGTATAAGCATGAGGGTGCAAGAACTCAATCCAGAAGGGAATTCCAAAAATGAAGATAAGTGAGTGTCACCCATTTCCCTAATGGAGGGCATCCTACATATTAAAGGGGACAAATCCCCAAGGGGGCAGTAGGCTACATAGACGCTAAAAACACTTGCTGAGAAAACACCAACACGCTATTCAGGTGTCTCAGCCCCCCAAATTCTGACCATTTAGAATTAAGGGTATAGTATACCATGCAATTTAAACTAGCTAGAAAACAGCCATCATTCCTGTCTGCATGTGATTCATGATCCAGCATTAGGTGCTTCACACAGCCAGGGCTCAAGGAATAAGAGATGAGAAAAGCAACCAGCTCAGCTTGGCTTCCTTTCTTGGCCAGGTGTCCCCAGTTCCCCCTCCACTTGAATCGGCCACTTGAAGTGCTTGAACCCAGATGTAAATGTTTGCCCTCTGAATCTTGGTGCGTAGGCCTCATAGAAAATGGCTTACTTATGAATGGCTAATAACACACCTGCCAGATTAAAAAATATGGCCAAGATCCTTCTGTTGGCTCCTCACCTTCCAAGAGCCTTATTTTTCTTCAAGCACCATCTGAGGTGTCTCTACGGATTCGTGTTTATAGGCAGCAAGTGCTGCAGTCAGTTAATAATGTCAAGCTCGTTGAGCCTCCCTAATGAAAGAGATACACAACATCAACTGTCATTTTAAACAAACATGCAATCAGGGTAGCGGAGCTGGGAAGATGATCTGCGCAATTTCACGGAGATGATGCAGAAGCCCGACAGCTTCCACCCTGTTTCCTCTCTTGAGCTACATTTCACAGGATTTCAGGAGGGAAACGGTGGATTTTCACAAGGACCACAAAATTGTAAGGTCGGTGAAAAAGAAATTGCTTTAGCAGCTGGAATTCAGGAGGACAAATAGGTGCACTGATTATATCTTCATTGTTCACCAAAGCAAGTTGTAATTATGCTGTGAAGAGCTCATTTCTGATAGTCAAGTCTTTCCCTATGCGAATATAAACAGTATTATTCTACCTGTTATCAAAGGCTTGCAGCCAACCCTGCAGCCCGTGCGCATGCACACACACACACACACACACACACACACACACACACACACAAACACCCCATATCACACAACATATGCAAACATATAGAATCAAGCTCTGGACTGTGTTGCTCAAACAGAGTAAAGCCATGGTCACAGCAGCTCAGCTGCAGTCCACTGACTTGCTGGACAAAGGTCATGCAGAAGGAATTAAAAGAAGTCGGATAGAAAATTAAAATATGGCCCTGGCCGGTGGATCAGTTGGTTAGAGCATCAAACTATGCACCAAAATTTTGTGGGTGTGATACCCAGTCTGATAACTTCAGATGAAAAATAGAAATGAAATAAATAAAAATAAAAGTATGGAAGAGTGAGTTGGGAACTGTGATTATGCAAACTGATAGGAAAACTAAAGACAACACAGTTTGGAGACACCACCAACTGAGGTTTGCATCTTGTCTATTAGCCACCTGTGAATAGCTTTCTGAGATAGCATCCAGTAATGACACACTCCTGCTGGTCTCATTTGTCATCGATCTGCCTCCACACACAAATCTCAGGCAATTACAGTGGTGTGTCAGCGGTCATTGGCCCTTGCTTTCAACCTTCCCTCTGCTTCCTAAACCTTACTCTTGCAGTCATCAGCTTGGCAGCAGCTCGGAGAGCTTCTGCTCCCCTCGCCATTTCCCAGGGAGCAGAGCCTCTTCACAAGTAAATATCCCCAGTCTTGAATGGAGGCATCTATTCCTCTGACCTAGGGAATCTATCGTGGGATATTAGTAAACCTTATGCAATGATGCAATGGTGGGGCTAAATACCCAAGAGTCCCGGAGCCCAGCTAGGAGGGAGAGAGCAGTGACAGAAATGTGTTCCTTTCACAAATGACATTCCCTTCATATATGGGTGTGAAAATTTCTACACCAAACACCAATAAATCAAATGTGGTTTGCTGGTCTCATATTTGTTTCATTCCTTTTTCTCATTCAAAGCTTTTATTTGAGGAAAACAGGAGAACAAAATGGAGATGGTGTGGGCACTTGTAGTCCTCATTGTAATGATACTAATAGTCATTTCTAACACATTGACCTTTCACGCTCTTGAAACCCTGCCATGAAAGAGGACACCTTTGAGGTAAACTGTAGGGACAACAAGGCAGATTCTGCAATAGAAACCATCACTAGAGCTCAGCAACTGAAGATATAGGCTCATTTATAAAGCAGAGGCCAGAAGAGGCTGGAGGGAATGGAGGAAAGAAAGGCTTTTTTATGTTCTTTTAAAGACACTGGGCCTTAAATACTTACTTGTGTTCAGCAAGAATTTTTGTAATATTAATGGTTGAATATCAATAAAGATGACGTTTTGAGAAGGATAAGTGAATTGGAACTGGTTAGCATACATCACCACTAGGACCCACCCACACCTGCAAAAAGGAGACAGCTGACAAAAGAGATAGAGAAGATGAGTCCAAGAATCAGGTGTGAGGATGGCGTTTGGAATCCATTAGCACAACTGGAGAAAAATGATATTTATATTTTATGACCAAGCCAAATGTGGAAGAAAACATATATGAGGTCATAGCTAGTTGTATAATAGATGATTCTTAGAGATAGAAGTTGCTTAGTATGCAAAAAAGAGCAGTGGATACACAATTAGAAGCCATGATTCCTGGCTGTGAATCGGTTGGTGGTTGTCATGAGAACTACGGTACCTTGATTTTCCTCTTCCAGAAAGGAGAAGATTGGGTTAAATTATTCTAATGTCTCTAGAGCTCTAAAACTTCATACTGGGCTTCACCACACTATGACTGTAAATACGCAATATGCAAATAAATCACATTGATGCCCAAATTGGGTTGAAACATGAGGAGAGCTAAGACCACAGACTATGCTGATAGAGGACTGAGGAATTAAAAGGGACTAAAGAGAATGGAAGGCAGCCTGTGGAGTGAAGGGTCCTGGGTTCGATTCCAGTCCAGGGCATATGCCTGGATTGTGGGCTCAATCTCCAGCAGAGGGCATGTAGGAGGCAGCTGATCAATGATTCTCTCTCATCATTCATGTTTCTATCTCTCCCTTCCTCTCTGAAATCAATAAAAATGTATTTTTAAAAATATATTTAATAGGAAATGGAAGGCAGCTTGTGCTTTAGAAGGTTGAATCAATGACAAATGAGACCAGCAGGACCATGCCAATCCACAGTTGTGCCTTATTGTTCTCCAATCCATCAATAAATACTTGTGGTTAAAACAAAACAAAATGATGATTTATACTGCAGAATTTGTCTTGCTGTCCTAATAGTTTGCCTTAAAGGCATTGTCTTTGACTGTAAGATTTCAAAAGTATGAGACATCAATTCACCATGTGTTAAAAATGACTATTAATATGAATTAAAATTAGGTCTACAAGTGCCCACACTATCTTTCTCTGTTTTGTTACCTGTTTCCTTCGAACAGGAGCTTTGAGTGATAATAAGGATGAAATAAATATGAGATCAGCAAACCATGTTGTGTTTATTGGCGTTCGATGTACAAATCATCACAGCCCTTAGACGGAAGGAATATCATCTTGTGAAAGGAACCCTTTCAAGGTTGAATCACCATTTGCCTTGGCAGCTGGGTGACTGAGCATACTTAGGCCTCAGGTGAACTGATGGTATAGAAAAGATTGAATACCCTCAACCTCATAGCTTCAACCTCCAAATTCCCCTCACAACAGTTACAATGGTCATCAAAGGGGCTGTCACCAGACTTAAGGACATAGCTTCTTATGGGAGAGATGCCCAATCCTTTCAACTAAGTCTTGATGAGAAGAGAGAAACAAGGGATGCCATGAAGACCTGAATTGAATTGTCGGGATGACTCTAAAACAAGTCACCTCTCAGGAAGCCAATTTCATTTAAGACTCTGCTCCCTCTCTTTATCTACCCCCACCCCCCAAAAAAGTCTCTTCACTGTTCTTACCAATAAATTTAAACCAATATTTTAAATAATTAGTATATCCTGAGCCACTACCTTGAGTGTAACACACACTAGGACACTGCGCTGGGTTGGAGGGCGGAGACAAAAAAAGTAAGGACAAGAATAGGAAATCTTCCCGCACTTAGCTTTATGATCCTATTAGAAGAAGCTGCAGAGAGATAAGGGAACCACATTTCCTGTGTGACTTTGATCAAGGCATTAACCATTTTTGCTATTAAATCCTCTGATCTGTAAAACAAGAAGACAAGAGCCTTCCCTCCTTCACAAATTAAACATCCCCGTGTAGCCCAGGGCAGAAGGGATGGGATGGGAAACATGGTGTAGATTCTAGGTGTCCGCTTGAAAGCTCTTTTGAATAGGTAGGCAAGAAGCACCGAGAGGAAAAGAGTTATTGCAATAATAATAGATGTCTAATAATCACTACCACAAGGTCCAGTATTCCTCAGGATTTATATGGGCGTGCTCGGGGCTGGCTTCCTGAGTGTGCAGCCTGTGTAATCACATGGCTCCATGCTCAGAAGGGCCATGTTGTCACCATCTTTTGAACAAGGGGCCCTGCCTTTTGATTTGGCATTGGGCCCTGAAAATTATGTCACTGATTCTGAATGGACTCAAGGGCAAGGGTCATTAACTCAATCTTAACAGGGATTTGACATCCTATTGGGAGTCTGACATAGCCTCCCGCTCTTTTTTCCCCACATTTGATCTCTGTATATTTTGCTTCTCCAGCTTAGTTTTTCCTTCTTCCATTCTATGTTTCTTTATATCTAAAATATTCGTGACTTTTTCCATAGGAATCTAATTTTCATATTATATAATATTATGTCATTTAGGGGGCTGAAGGATAGATGTAAGGCACTGTGCAGACCCACAAACATCTGGAAATATTGTGAGTGCACTAGCAGGTCTAAGAGGGCTGGGGTCCATGACCCATCCAATTGGTAGTGTGTTAACAACAAAAAGATAGTCTAAGTGGAGATGAGCTGTTTGAAAGAAATATCAAAAGCCTCCTCTAAGGTCTCTTCTGTCAAGGGCATTCTGGCCTATGAGTTACTAAAGTATGGAAAATTGAAGAAATAATCCCAATACTGAACAGAAAATAGGCTATAAAAACACTTTGGAAAGAGGCAGAGGAGAGAAATGACTAAGAATGTGACTCTTGTGTCAGACAACTGGATTTAACCCCAGCTCTGTAACTTTACTAAGGATGCCATATTGGGTCAATTTCTTATCCGCATGAGTCTCTCTGTGTTAGGAATCCTAGCATGGCCTAACTGGGCCCTCTGCCCAGGCTCTCACAATGCTGTAATTAAGGTATCACCAGGCTGCCTTCTCACCTGCAGGCTCTACTGGAGAAACGGAGCCCAAGCTCATTCAGTATAAACCAGTTGTGCTTTCTAAACTGGATTCTTCCACTCCAAGGTCTCCCTTCCCCTGCTGAACCATCCTGCCCATTGATGGGGGGTGTGAGGGAAAGGGGAGGGGGGCACATTTGCTTTAGAGTGGGCAGGCAATGGCCGAGGTGCAGAATGAACCTCTCAGGACAGGAAAGCTGGCAATCCTCCTGGGATGAGTGGACCGTTAGATTCAGAGACTGATTTGAGAGAGGAGGCAAGTGGGGCTATGAGGCCATGAGGCTCTGATGGGGAGGCAAGAGTGTGTGGATGGAGCAGAAAAGAGTTAGGGATGCAGGGCAGCATTAGATAGAGATGTGCTGAGGTGACCTTGGTCTCTGCAGCAAGCTCCCAGCACAGAGGAGGTGATGATGTGCAATGTTGCCATCGGTGCTGCTTGAGTCACTCGCCATATGGCTGGTCTTGTCTATCTCCATCTTTGCATTATCAGTTTAAATAAATGTTCTGCATCTATGGGTATGTGTGTATTACACACCTGGAGAGCTGCAAGAATAATGGGGCAACGCTTGTTCCGAGGACCCGAAACCCCTCTCCCAGGAATCAGGCATACATTTGGACATGAGCATGACAACTCAGCATTGTTAGAAAAATACCACTTGTCAGTTCAAGGATCTTAGCATGCTTTAAGAAAATAGCTTTAAGAATCACCTGCTTTGGAGTAGAAATTAACCTCTTAGGTCAGTGGTCGGCAAACCTCGGCTTGAGAGCCATATGAGGCTCTCGAGCCGCAGTTTGCCACTCTGTTGACTAATGAGTTTGCCGACCATTGTCTTAGATGGATGGGGAAAGAAGAGTTGGCAGGAAGAAAGGGATTCAAGCAGGAGTCAAGTAGGAAGAAAACAGAATTGGTTTTACATTTGCAAAATAATTCACCATTAACCAAATTACCTTCCCATACATTATCGCTTTAGCCCTCAGCAAAACAAATACAGAAGACAAAGAAGATATTATCTTCATTTGCATGTGAAAACAAAGTCTCCCAGAGATAAAATAAGTAGCAGAGTTCTAGAAGGCAAGTCTTTAGATTTCATTCTTTCCTCCATAACTTCAGAAAGCAAGCAGATCCCAGAATGGCCCTAGCTCCCCGAGGTCCGTGCAAAGGTTATTGTCTGAATATTCATCGAGCAAGCTCTGTCCAGGCACTGCCGAAATAGAGAGTTTACAGTAAACTCTCTGAACCTGTTTCCTTATCTATAAAATAGGGATAATAATAATAGTAATGACTTAATTGGTTTGAGGATTAATTCAGTAAATAATTAGAAAGCATCTGCCCAAAATGTTGAACTGAGTGTTAGTGTGTTGTTTTGGCCTCTTCTTCCTGCCTTCCCATTTAAAATAAAAATATATCTTCAGGGAGGAATTAACACTAAGTTGCTGAATGAATGAATGAATGAATGAATGAGTGAATGACGGAGATCGAATGGAGATGGGAGAGGATGCCGAAGACTGCCCATAGAAGGCAGAGAGGCACTTCCTGGTTTCTGTGACTGATTTTCCCACGATCACATAACTGATTTAAAGGACGTGGCATGAACTTAATTTCACGGAACTCCCAAGAAGTTTCTCCTGCCCTCTGTTACAGTATCACCCATCACCTGCTTGATGCTATAAGACACTACTTTTCATGCAGGATACAAAGCACTCAGTTCTCTTTGCTCACTCTCCAGGGGTACTGGTGAACTGGCTTGGGTGTGAGGGGACCCTGATCACTTTATTTGCTGGTATCTGTGGTGTAAAAACAGTGAGTCCTCACTTAACATCAAGGAGGGGGATTGGGGGAGAGGGTCCTTGGAAATGGCCACATCAAGTAAACATCAGGTCAGGTCCTCTAAGGAAACCAATATAAGTTGGAGGCTAACTTATATTTGCCAAGAGTCAAGCTGCTATGGTATATTTCTGACCACAAAATATAACCAAACTTCCAAATAAAGACCCAAAATAGTTATAATGTTAAACTTTGAAATTAGTGTGAGCTATATAGGCCTGAAGGAATGATGTATAGAAACAAGCCAGATCATGTTTTTCCAACCCACTTATTACAGTTCAGGGTCATGGGTGGCAGGTCCCTCCTTGGTCACAGGGCGCACTCAGGCCCACACCCTCACTCACTCAGACTGGGAAGATTTAGACGCACCATTCACCTCCCATGCACATCTCTGGACGTGGAAGGACACTGGACCACTGGACACCACTGGGGGAGACCCACGCAGACATGGGGAGAACATACATGTCCCACTCAGACAGTAGCCCTGGTTGGGAATCATTTCCCCCCCTCATAAACATGATTACAAAATGACATTGAACAAAACCACCTTATCTGAGGACCTGCTATACTCCCATTATGATTGATTTCAAGCTCCCTCAGATTTAACTACCAGCTGGCAAATTCCAGAACGTTTACCGTGGGCTCCTGCACACAGCTGTGCCTCTCCCTTCCCTTCTTCTCATTTCCACAGAGCATTCAGTCTCACCTGCGAGGTCCAATACGTGTCATTGGTGTTGGGGGAAGGGGGGTACGGGGGCCCTTAACTCAGCTCCCAGCTACATCACCAGCCAGTCTCCCTGCCTCTTGGGGCCTCGCTGTGCAAGGCAAGGAACAGAAAGTCTGGGCTCTCCAGCAACAGGGAACAGAGACGCGAGAGAGCCTGGGCATGCGGTTCCTATGTTTTATCCAAACCACTGTGTTCATAAACAGCTTGAACGGAAGCAAAGCCCAGCTCACCTGGTCTTGGTGGCATATTCTCTCCATTCATCAGACAGCAGCCACCGCGACCTCAGAGTCACGGGCGGCAGGAAGCATCATTAGCCCGTGGTCTGTAAAGGCTCAGACACAAACGCCGGTGTAATAGGAGTGCAAAGCCTCATTATCCCATAATAATTCTCATCTGGCTGACTCAAATGGCTCATCTCTCCATCGCTAACCTTTCTCCAATTATGTCGCTTCATATTTTTTTTTTCTTTCCCTTTCTGGGTATTTTGTAAAGTCACTTTGAAGTGCCATGATTACTCTTTCCATAAAAACCTCACCGAGACGCGTGGAAACTAAATGAGGAAAGCGAGAGAAAACACTTCCCCTCCTTTCAAAAAAAAAACAACAACATGCAAACCTCAACCCCCGTTTCACAAGGAAGTCGGTGCCTTATTTGGAGGGTGTTCGTTCAAGGAGATAATCTTTTTTATGTGGAAATGTACACTTGCCAGATAGTTAATTACATTAGGCTGTTCTGCCCACGATGGCAAATCAGCTTCGCGCAGCCAGGCCCTGCGGTCCAGATTATAGCGGGAGATAATGCAGCAGAGCAACTGTGAAAGGAAAATGGTGCAAAGCATCACTGTTGAAAATTGCTGTTTGTTTTTATGTGTGTGTGTGTGCGCGTGTTGAGGAGGGCGGCGACATGCTCTATGCTGTTATCACAGGCATTAAAGTTTAATAGACCCTCCGTGAGTTATTTACTGCTCGGAAACACCTGCTTGTCGAGATAAAGTAGCAGCTATCTCTCCGGTTTTAAAACTGACATTCAGCCCGTTATATTTCTGGTCTCTCTCATCACTTAGATGGTTGTTGACTTTTCTTAAATGTCAGCGGAGGTTTTCAACTTAATTTTATTCCTCGAGCTGGTCTCTTCCCGGGACTCTCCAGAGGTCCCGCTTCTGGCCTCTCTGTCACCCCCGAGAAGGAGCTGCTAAGAAGAAATCTCTCATTGGAGAAAATAAAATCAAGTGCATTCGCCACCATCTTTGGCACACATTGTACAGAAAAAGGAAGTTGCCATGTCTCATCCATAGCTTAAGGTGACCAGACGTCCCGCTTTTGGCGGGACAGTCCCAATTTTTAACAATTTGTCCCGCGTCCCGCGGTGTTTTTAAAAAGTCCCGATTTTTGGAAAGACGCGGGACAAAAATATTCAAAATCAGGACTGTCCCGCCAAAAGCGGGACTTCTGGTCACCTTACCATAGCTGCTCCTACTTAGTCTTCTACTGGGTTCACCGGGATAAATAAGAGTGGGCGAGAGCAGTATACACAAGTCCAGAGAATCACAGATGGTGATGATGTTCTATGGCCCTATGCCAACGGCTTCACTTTCTTGGCTTAACCCCGGGACTTGCGTGAGAGCTCTTCCTTCTGGATGTCTCCCCGTTCTCCATCCGCCACCAATGCTCCCCATGGTCCTCAATCTGAATTCCGCAAGATGGAGTCTGAATACCTTAGCACTTCCCATTCCTTGGCCAAGTTCTTGACCTCAGACTGCTTCATAGAATAACGGCTAGACTATGGCCAGACCTCTCTTTGGCAGGGTGCTCACAGTCAGTCAATCACTGATCCCTCAGTGGGCAAAGACTACCCATCGCTGCTCCCCTGGGCAGGGCCCCAGGTTGGCAGTGTCACCCTACAGAAGATGTTGGGTGTTTCATACATGCTGACTGACCAGGGCTGTGTAATATGCTAGGTTCTAAGCAGCAGGTACTAACCAAAGTGAGGAGCTCCTTGAAGTGTCAAGGTTCAAGAAGAGGGTGGGAGGGGCCGGGGAGAGGTCAATGGGGGAAAGGGAGACATATGTGATACTTTCAACAATAAAGAATTTAAATTATTTTTTAAAAAAGATTTGAGAAGAAATTGAACTCAAACTTTTTTTAAAATATATTTTTATTGATTTTTTTACAGAGAGGAAGAGAAAGAGATAGTTAGAACCATCGATGAGAGAGAATCATTGATCATCTGCCTCTTGCACACCCCCCACTGGGGATGTGCCCGCAACCAAGGTACATGCCCTTGACCAGAATCAAACCTGGGCCCCTTCAGTCCGTAGGCCGATGCTCTATCCACCGAGACAAACCAGTTTTGGCTGAGCTCAAACTTTTCACCAATAAATCTTGGCTGCTGGACTTAGTTCAAATTCTAGCTCTACCATCTGACCTTTGTATGACCTTGGGCAAGTAACCTCTCTGTACCCCATACCCTGAAGGGGAATGTAACCTTTCCCTTTTCCCCCTCTAGGTTCTTTGGCTGGACTAATTATTAAATTGACATGAGAAAGATTAACAATAGAAAACCTAATTAATTAGTATATACAGGAACTCATAGAAAAATGAGACTCAAAGAAGTGACCAGAGCAGGCAGCTGGTAAGCCCCTTAGACAAAGAAACAATGCAGAAGAAGGACAAGACCAGGGGGCTGGGCTGGGGTAGGGAATCAGTGAGGAAGAAAGGAAATTTGTGTACACAGCCTTCTGGGCTCTGAACTCTCTAGCTCCGGTGCCAAGGATGTTTCTTTACCTCCTGGTCCAGGGAGGGTGCCTTTCACGTGGCAGATTAATTTTCTGCTTTCAGGGAACAAAGGAGGGTCAGAGTGCCCTTCTCGCACCGGCTGTTTCTTAAGTAACTTTAATTTAAAATAATCAGTATGCCAAGTGGCATATTTGGGGGAGGCGTATGCTGTTCCCCTTTAACCCTCATGTAAAATGAGGGTTATAATGTTACCTGCCTCGTAAAGTGGTCATCAGGACTAAATGAGATGATGTACAAAATGCTGAGCCCAGTGTCTGCCCCCGGTAAGTGCTTAATAGCTGATTTGTCGCGTTCAGTTGTTTACTATTTGTCCGAGCGCACATAACATAATGTGGCAATTACCTCAGGTTTTCGGAATTGGGATTAGTGGCAATCATTGGGTTGGTCCATGGCATGCTTCAATCATTTGTCTAAGCAGCACTGTCTTTTATTTTATGCCCTTGTTTATAATGTGACAAACATCCAGTAACCTATTAACCTTCCAATTCATTTCCCTCCTGCTCTCGACGAGATAACCCCCATCCTAAATGATGTGTGAATCCCTCCTCAGCTTCTTTCTGTATTATTCTGACCTGTAAAGTGTATGTGTCTAACAATGTTTAGTTTTAGTTGTTTTTAAACTTTATAAAAAGAGTATCATATGACATGCATGGGACTTGTTTTTTGTTAGCTAGATTCATTCACATTCCCATGTAGAGTTCATCTCTTCATTTTCTTCTTTCTTTTAAAATATATTTTATGGATTTTTTTTTTTTTTTTTTTTTTTTTTTACAGAAAGGAAGGGAGAGGGATAGAGAACTAGAAACATCAATGAGCTGCCTCCTGCACACCCCCTACTGAGGATGTGCCCACAACCAAAGTACATGCCCTTGTCCGGAATCGAACCTGAGACCCTTCAGTCGCAGGCCAATCCACTGAGGCAAACCACTTAGGGCTTTTCATTTTCAATTCTGAATAATATTCTGCTGTAAGACAAATTACTAGTATTTAAGGGCTCAGTAAATGTTAGTCCTTACTTTCACTTATTACTCAACATTTGTCACTTCTCCTCACCATTCTCCAAGATTTTACCAGTCTCTGCCAAGTCCTAATTTCACCCTGTTAGTCAATGGACATTGTCTTCTGACCAGCTTTTCTGACCAGCAGTGGGCCCATGCCAACCACTTTCCAGTTTCCTTCCTCCCTTTCTCAGGACTCTGCACCCCAAAAAAATGCCCCTGATATTTGGTCAGCTAGATCCCCTATGGAAAGAAGAGACTTAGACAAGGACCTGGTACAAATAGTGAGTTGATTGTTGCCTTTTAATTTTTTCAGTGAGAATAGGAAGAGCTTTTATTGACAAGGCTATTATGCAAATGTGAGTCTATCACAGTGCATTATTGGCATTCTTGTTATCTGGCTCTACTGTAATCTTGTCATTTCAGCTTCCCACCCCCACCTCCACTTAGCCTGTCACCGATAACTCTAGTAGAAAAACTGCAGACTATAGTATTTCATGGAGTTGTGGGTAGGTAAGAAACAGCTGGACCCTAGCTGGTTTGGCTCAGTGAATAGTGAACTGAAAGGTCCCTGGTTCGATTCTGCTCAAGGGTGCATGCCTGGGTTGCAGGCTTGATCCCCAGTAGGGGGCGTGCAGGAGTCAGCCAATCAATGATTCCCTCTCATCATTGATATTTCTGTCTGTTTCTCCCTCTCCCTTCCTCTCTGAAATCAATAAAAATATATTTTAAAAATAAATTAAATTAAATAATAAATAAATAAAAAGAAACAGCTGGAAGAAGGTGCCCGTGTGTTGCCTGAGTATAGAAATGAAAAATAAAGCAGGGGCCCTGGGTCCCAGCCGAGTCTTCTTTCTAGTGACTGTTCTGAGCCCAGCAGAAAACTCATGAAGTGACCTACATTCATTTGGCCGAGCTCCTTCCCCTGCAATTACCGTAGCAAAGCTCAGACACGGAATTCTGATTGATTCTGGAAGATTAAGCAAGAAAATGAAGGCGCCATTATATTGTAGCCACAGAGGTAACCTGGCTTTAAATGTGTGCACTGATTCAGAAGGGAAGAGCAGACTGCCAACACTTATGCCAGGTTACCAAGTGACATCCCAGTTCTAATGCTGATGTTGAGCTTTGTCCCCCTCAGAAACATATAACCGTGCTTATGATAAAAGACTAGATGGAGGGGGCTTAGTTTCATATTTCTTTCTGTCTCCAAATTGATCACATTGTTCTCCCGTGTCCTTTGAGTGTAAGAGATGGGGCAGGAGGAGGGAAGATAGGGGAGTAGAAATATTGAGCATGTATTGAAGATAGTCTCTGTAAAATGTAACACAGCTCATTACCGGCCTGGGGACATTTGGAAATTTTCTTTCATTAATTCCACAAGCATTTGCAGTGTTTGAGTGTTTGACTGATGGTAAGCTCTGGCCCTGACCGCAAGAAGCTCACCTGTGGGGACAAATGGAAATGCATAAGTGGCATCTGCTGTGATGAGAACCATGATGGAATTCGAATAGACGGCCGTGTTTGCCGTCTATTGAATGGTGAGAATCAGAGTCGTCTACACCCACACCAGCTACACTCACTCTTCTGTTGTCCTCACTAACATGACTTTATTATTCTAGGAAATCCTTGCCCAGGAAGATAAATTTGCCAAATATAACTAAACGTTTTTGCAAATCCATTTAAATTTTATCTACTTTTCAATAAATAACATTAAATTGATTGTTTATGAACCAAGTCCCTTCTGATCTTGTCTTCAAAACCCTCCCCTTCCTGCGTTTACCAGTAGTAACTAGTATCATGATCCTTACCCATCCTAACCAAGCCGTTGCATTAGAAGGCCCATCTTAAAGGAGACTTCAATGCCTCCTATGTATCCTGGCTTTGCCCTCCCACCCACCATGACCGTACAAGGAC
The DNA here is from genome assembly GCF_964339955.1 of Pipistrellus hanaki. Taxonomy (NCBI): domain Eukaryota; kingdom Metazoa; phylum Chordata; class Mammalia; order Chiroptera; family Vespertilionidae; genus Pipistrellus; species Pipistrellus hanaki. The sequence goes on along the minus strand of NC_140521.1, from coordinate 14,635,766 downwards.
TATGTCCACTTAGTGTTGTTTTTGTTTGTTTGTTTGTTTTGTTTTTACCTCAGTAAGCAAGAACCTCAGCTCTTACCTCTCAACAGGTGTCAGTGTTTGACAAGGAGGAGAAAGAACAAAAAGAGAAATGACAACTAGGTCTTGAAAAGTGTCTGAGCCCTCCCTGGCTGGTGTGGCTCAGTTGGTTGAAGCGTCTTCCCATACACCAAAAGGTTGCAGGTTCAATTCCTGGTCAGGCACATGCCCGGGGTTATAAACTCAATCCCCAATAGGGGGCATGCAGGAGGCAGGCAACGGATGTTTCTTTCTCTCCCTCCCCCTTCCCCTCTCTCTAAAATCAATCAAGACATATTTTAAAGGAAAAAATATATGTACAATCTCAGACCATATTGGCCTGGCCTGTATCTGAACCTTCCCACAAGGGATGCAATTTGGGGTTTCAGGCTGCATCCTAGGTACCTAGGAAGAAGCTGTGATGTCAATGCACCCACTTCCCTCAGCCACTTTTGCCTATAACAATTCCCCTTCAGTTTCCCACAGACCATCTGCACCTTCCCCAGAAGGCAACTGAGTTACCCGTATAGAAAGATTTGACCTCTTCAAACCCTGAGGAGTCCCATGTGGATGGGTGGAGAGAACCAGGGATTTGTAGGCAGACAGACCTAGTTCTAACCCTGTGACCTCAGATGGCATCCTCAAACTTTCTTAAGTTCACCACCTGATTGAAGAGGAGAAATAGTCCTGATGTAACAAGGCTGTAAGTGCCAAAAAGGTGCCTGCCACATCACAGCTGCTCATAAATGTTCATTCTCTCATCTTACGCCGGCTCTTAGCCACAGGCCTGATTCCCATGATTCACCCCATTATTAATAAGAGCCTTGGCCTTTTTAAAGCAAGAAATTAATGATTTAATGCCCCCAGCATCTGCCTCCAGTAGGAGACCACAGACATTCTTCTCACGCCTTCCCCGCTGCACTCACATGAATAACTGAATACTCTTCTGTGGACACGGGAGGTGTCTTCTAACCGCTCCAGAGGTGGAGGTGGCTGCCAACGTGGAGAGTGGCGGCTAAGCGGTGCCTCCAAGCATACAGAGTGTAAAACCTTCCACATAAGCCGACCTGTCACTCTCCGTGTTGCCTATGAAGTTGTTACCATGGCCGGGAGCATGTAAGCCCGAATCCTTGGCAGGAATCCCAAAGGCTTTTTAGCATTCATGACTGCCCAACCTTTCCCAGGGTTCTTGTGTGAGCTACAAAGATGTCTCTTAGCTCGCTGTCGAATGAAAAATATATTACTCCCCTGTCTTTTCCTGGCTGTCATCACCGTACATGCTCGGCGGCTCATTTAGTCTGGGAAGCACACAACTTCTCCTTAAACGGGGCTTGCGTGCTACCCCACTTCGTGACAACCTGCAGAAAAAAGGTCTGATTTCAAAGCCGAGTGTTCAAAGAGGAGAGGAAGCTGGGTCCGGGAGAAGAGATGGACCCGTTTGTTTGCCTTGAAGGCTTTCTTGTTAATTTTAGGTGCAGTCCTTGTCCCCAGGTTTTTGGTGCCAATGAGAAAGAGCGCTTTCTGTCATAAGAACGTGAATACAGTATTTCCCAACAAAACCTTGAACCATTGCCCAAACCTCAGATCTCGAGGCTTTCGTCGCCAGAGTGGGATCTTAAAAGTAATGGCCAGATTTTAAAACTGCGATTATCAAAGGATGCTGGGGAAATTTTAGGAGATTCAGACAGACCAATAGCGCCCTCTGCTGGGAATAAGCCTGCCATGGCACCAAAAATGCTTGTGCAGCAATGGCAATGTGCTTGCCCCCTGCATTTGGTGTTCAAACAACTCATACCATAACCTCTCACTCAATCCTTCTTCCCCTTCCTTTCTGGAACCCAACCAGAATTCTTGATTCTCAGCTATTTTCCTCTTATAGCCCCTCAAAGGCCTAAATAACCAAATGGAAACATTCCCATTTGTCTATGCTATAAGGAAAAGGTGAAGTCAGGTATACTAAAAGAAACCTTAAAACTTGTAATGCAATTCAGCATTAAAACTTAAAGAAGTGTGCTTATTGCAAAACTATTTCAGGGAAAGACAAACGTACCTTCCATGCCTATATTCAGATATGGATTGAATGCTACAAATACTGGTAAAGAGTATCAGAGTAAAATATGGCTCATAAAAAGAATTGGTTCCCTTCACTTTTTTTTTTTAATACTATGTAGATTGGTGTTAGTTTTTCTTTATATGTTTGTTGGAATTTTCCAGTAAAATATGCTGGGCCTGGAGATTTCTCTTGGGGGAGTTTTTAAATTGTGAACTCAATTTCCCTAACAATTATAAGACTACTCATATCATCAATTTCATATTGGGTGATTGTGTTTTTCTAGGAAATGGCCCATTTCAGTAAAGTCACATTTATTTCATTCCCTTATTTCTCTTTTGAAATCTGCAGGATCGGTATTAATATCTTTGTTTTATTTCTCATTTTGAGCATTTGTCTTTTCTGTTTATCAGTCTTGTTAGAGGTTCGGCAATTTAAAAAAATCTTTTCAAAATACCATCTCTTTGTTTCATTGGTTTTCTCTCTTGTTTTTTTTCATCTTTATTGTAAAAAAAAAAAAGTATTACATATGTCCCTTTTCTTCTCATTGACCTCTTTTAGCCCTTCCCTGCCTCTATTCTTGCCCCAGGCATTCACCACCCTATTGTCTGTGTCCACGGGTTATGCTTATATGCATACAAGTTCTCTGGTTGATTTCTTCCCACCCACTCACCCTCCCTGCCTTCCCTCTGAGGTTCCACAGGCTGGTTTTCTCTATTGTTTTTCTGTTTTCAATTTCCTATGCATCATCTCCTCTTACCTTTATTATTGCCTTCCTTCCATTTGCTTTGGGTTTATTTTATTCTTTTTCTAGGTTCTTGGGGTGAGAGCTTGGAGTATTGACTTGATACTTTTATTGTTTTGTAATGTATGAAGCTATGCCCCTCTCTAACAATAAATTTCCCTCTCAGCAATGTTTTAGCTGCATTCCACAAATTTGATATGTTGTATTTTCATATTCATGCGGTTCAATGTCTGCTTTGATTTCTCTTGAGGTGTTCTCTTTGACCCATAGATTAGTTTCAAGTATGCTGTTGAGTTTCCAAGTGCTGGGAGATTTTCTTGTTATCTTTCTGTTTTTTATTTCTACTTTTATTCCCTTGTAGTCAGAGTACACACTCTGGATGATTTCAACATTTTTAATTTTTTTTTATAGCTCAAAATATTGTCTATCTTGGAGTGTGTTCCATTGCACTTGTTAAAAAAAGAAAAGAAAGAAAAGAAAAGAAAAGAAAAGAAAAGAAAAGAGAAGAGAAGAGAAGAGAAGAGAAGAAAAGAAAAGAAAAGAAAAGAAAAGAAAAGAAAAGAAAGCTGTGTCTGCTAATGTCATGTTAAGGGTTTTGTAAATGTTAGATCCTGTTTGTTGTTGGTGCATATAAGGTTTTCTATATATTTACTATTTTCTGTCTCGTTGTTGTCCATCAAATGTTGAAAAGTGTGTTAAAGTCTCAAAATATAACTGTGAAAATAGCTACTTCCCCTTTTGGTTATAAGTTTTTGCTTCACATATTTTGCAGTTCTGTTGTCTGGCACATATAACAGGATATTTACTCTTTTGTCTCTACATAATGCCCTTCTTTGTCTCTGAGCATCTTCTGTGCTGTAATGTCTACTGCAACTGATAGAAATATATCCACTCTTGTTTTTCTTTTATGTTTTATTTTTTGTTTTGTGTTTGCTTAGTATAAGATGCTCATAGACAATTTGTTTCCTTCATCACTCAAAAAATGTTGTGCCACTTTATTCTGTACTACACAGTTCCTGATAAGAAATCCACTTTCATTTGAAGCAGTTTTCCCTATAGCCAAAGAGTCATTTTTCTGTAATTCCTTTCAAGATTTCTCTTCTGTGGCTTTAGTTTTCTAATTATGATGTGTCTTGGCATTCCCTCAGATTCTCAAATGGGTATGTTTATGTTTCTTGCCAAATTTTCAGCCATTATTGTGTTGGGTAATTTTAAAATCCTGCCTTCTTTTCTTTCTGAAAATCCAATGACATAAAACTTAAGCTTTATGTATAGACCTGCATATCCCTGAGTACTCTGTTTTATTTTTTATCTATTTTCTCTCTGGGGTTCAGTTTAGGTGATTTTATCATTCTGTCTTCAAGTTCACTCATTTTACCTTCTATTATCTCCATTATGCTGTTGAACCCGTTCATTGAGCTTTTTGTTTTGGTTATTATAATTTTCACTTCTAACGTTTGCATTTGGTTCTTCTTTATATCTTAGACTTCTTTGCTGTGACTTTCTGTTTTTTATTAAGTCTTTAGTTTTTTCATTCATGTTCATAATTGCTCAATGAAGCATAATTGCTCAGTATAGCATATCTGCTTTAAAATATTTTGTCAGATCATTCTAACATGTCCATTATCTATGTATTGCTTTTTAAAAATTATTATTCACTTGGAGCTCTTCCTGAATCTTGGAATAAGTGATGTTTTTTAAAAAATAAAACCTGGACATATTTGCATTAAGTTATAGAAATGGACCTTAGTTAAACCTTATCTGGTTTTCTCTAATATTGCTCCAGTAAGAAAAGGGGTGTACACCACTTTCTACTGCCACTTAGAGGTAGAAGTTCAAATTCCCAAGTTGGTCTTCACTGATGCTTGAGGCAGGGGCCTTCCCATTACTGCTGAGCAGAGGTGATAGTTCATACTTTTGTGCTATTGATACTACAGTGGTAGTGGCCTCATAGCCCAGAAATGATGACTTTTTACCCGGCCAACATGACACCACCACAGTGAGAAGAGGAAGAGGTACCACATTCCTGTCAAGTGGGGGTAAAGTCCAGGCTCCCCATATGCTCTCCATTGATCCTTTGATGGGGGTACCTTATTCCTGGACAGTGGGAATGCAAGTTTTATCACTCTACTTGATCTTCTCTTACATCATCCCAGTGGGGATAACGAGGTGTCGAATTACTTAAATTAATGTATAGTATATACAGTAAAGGAAATGCATGTAAGAATGGTCACCAAAATATGATGGTTACTATTTCAGTAGGACCTTTCCTTTTTCTTAATATTTTATGGACTAGTGGAGCCTGTTAAAATAATCATGGATTATTAAACCCATCATGGTTTATATTTTTTATATTTTATTTTTTAAAATATATTTTATTGATTTTTTACAGAGAAGAAGAGAGAGGGATAGAGAAAAACATCAATGAGAGAGAATCATCGATCAGCTGCCTCTTGCACACCTCCTACTGGGGATGTGCCCACAACCAAGGTACATGCCCTTGACCGGAATCGAACCTGGGACCCTTCAGTCCACAGGCCTGATGCTCCATCCACTGAGCCAAACTGGTTTTGGCCCACCAGGGTTTAAAACATATTTTTTGCACATTACATCAGAGGCCTACACTGTCACCTGCCTCAGTGATGATTCTGCATAGTGTTTTCCCCGTCTATTCCTTGTGAAACAACACACAGAGACACTTGTATCTCAAACTCACTTGTATAACACAAAGAAGTCCAGGAGTAGAGATCACATACAGTTTAGGATTTTGATTAGGGTCATAGTGTAGGTTTAAAAGCCAACTTAGTATTGGTTTAAAAGAACTTAGCTGCCTTACTGCTGCGGCAGATGACAGATCAAGATTAAATACCCCAGCTGAAACATGCAAGACTCAGCTCATAATTTTTTCTGTATGAATCATCAAGGAGAGGAAATTACTCTGTGATTCTAGCCAATTACCAAATATATAGTGAGTGCTACTTTTCTAGGAACCGGCCATTCAGCAGTGGATAAAAGAGGCAAATATTTCTTCCCCATTGACGATTACAATTCCACTGAAAGAAGACAGACAATAAGCCAAGCAAATTAGTCAATTACCTAGCATGTTAGAAGGTAGGAAATGCTAAGGAGACGATTTAAAGACGGCATGAATATGGAGAGAGCCAGCGATGAGTAAGAATTGCGATTTTAAATAGGCTTCAATAAAAAGAAAGGGATTTTTATTCATATCTTGAAATGAATTCTAGGAGGGAGCCATATGAACATTTACAGAAGAGCATCATAAGCCAAGGAAAAGAGGCTACAAAAGTCTTAATGAAGGGACATGCCATCGTGTTTTAGGAGCAAGAGGAGACCACCAAAAATTAGTAAGGGGCTGGTAATAGGAGATACAGTCTTCTTTGCCAATGGTAAGGCTTTAGTTTTACTCTGAGTAATATAAGAAGCCAGTGGAGGGTTTTAAGCTGAAAGGTGACATGACTGAACTTTACAAACTGTTTATCATTTTATAATATGACACTCTATCCACTGAGGCAAACCAGTTTCGGCTATTTTTATTCTTTAAAAAAATATTTTTTTTCATTTCTTTATTGGTTATGGTATCACATAATTGTCCTCATCACATATTTTTATTGATTTTAGAGAGGAAGAGGGAGAGATAAAACTTCAATGCTGAGAAACAATCATTGATCAGCTGCCTCCTATGTGCCCCACAGTGAGGATTGAACCCACAACCCGGGCATGTGCCCTGACCTGGAATGGAACTGTGACCTCCTGGTTCATAGATCGACGCTCAACCACTGAGCGACACCAGCCAGGTGAGAAGTGGGAGAGAAGGCAGGAGGGAGAGATGGAAGGAGGAAAGAACAATGGAAGGAAGATAAGTTCTTTCCCTTCTGAAACAGTTTGAAGGAAGTGGCCTCAAATGAAGGCAACAACAAGGAAAAGCAAGCGGCCAGGAAAGCATAACCCTGTGAACATGAAGGCAAAGAACCCAGTTTGAGTGGAACAGCTGAGTGTTTCAAGAGGCGTCACAGAAGGTAAACCTGGAGAGGTAGTTTTCTAGGCTTTAACTGGGACTATTATTATTTGTGTTTATCTAAAAAATAAGATATAAAAGTTACTGATACTTAACACATGGGACTGACCCTGGAACTCTGGCTTACAAATGAAGACATTTGGGGTCAATATTGGGGGGGGGGGGATGTTTAAAAAGAACCAAATCTCCTGTCATTTCTCCTAAAATCTGTCCTAAATCTCTTCTATCTGCATGCAGTGAGCATCCAAAGGCACTTCCTTGGTGTCTGTGATGTCATTTCCTTTTGAAGCTACCAGTTCCCTGCAGTGTCTATGCTTTATTCAACCCAGACTTTCTGATAACAGATGTGATTTCCAGCTGTGTCTACACGCCAACCACAGCGGGTTCATTAATGACAATTATTAAGCACTTTGTGTTACAAATTGAGCTTGTGGCAACAGAGAAAACATCCCATCACTTGTTTTATGGCCTCTTGTCAGAGCTAACTATAAATCCCCATTATCTCAACATTATCAGCACTACAACATGGGTCTAAGCATGAGTCATGAATAAAACTTTTAAACAGCTCAATCATTCCGGAAAGAACAGAGCATAAATGAGCACTTGATGGTGTCATGTTATATGTGAACTTAAATAATAGCTCAGGCCTTCCTGTCAGCTAATTATGCAAATTATTATTTTTAAGACTTCCATCTGTAGTTGCATGGCGGGTTCATTTATTTAGACACACAATTAGAATTCAGTAAGCACCCAGTCCATGCGCTGCCCTCGCATAACCCAAGAGTTCCTACGAATGATTTATGAAGACCAATGAGAATGAAGAGAGAAAAGTATCAACTGAGAGAATGTCTTCTGTGATTACAAGGAGTGGGGATAAGGGGCGGTTGAATCATATTTTCTCTGAATACTATATTTTACTGGAGAAATCGTTAAATTGGGAAAGATTAATAGAGGAGGAGTCACAAACTGTATTCATTATTGCTTCCTGGGTGGAAGCCCATATGGATTTTCAGTCAATTGTAAAAATATTTATTTAGTGATCGCTCTGTGTTGGGTCCAAGCTGTCTTAAATGATGAAGACAGGACAGAAAGATAAACTGAACACATACATTTAATTTGTAAGAGAAAAACAGCCAATAGACACATGAAAATTGTCGAAGTTTACAAAGATATTCAAATTTAAACCACTAGACATTACTTTTCGTGTTTTAAACGTTAATTCCAGTATTGGGGAGGAGGCAGTGGAATTGGAAATCTGATCATCTGCTGAAAGGTGTGTGAAGGGATCCAAACCTTTGGCAATATCAACCAAGAGTTCTAAAAGGGCCCATTACTTTGTTGCAGTTGAGGTATAATTGACATACCACATTGTACCAGTCTCAGTCATACAACATAATGAGTTGATATTTGTCTATATCACAAAAAGATCACCACCATAGGTCTAGTTAACAACCAAAACTATGGAACATCTCACAAATTTGTGTGTCATCCTTGTGCAGGGATCTCGCTAATCTCTGTATCATTCCAACTTTAGTATGTGTGCTGCCAATGTGGGCACAAGTGTCCATTATTTTTGATGAGTAATTCTAATGTTGGAAAATGTATTAGTTACAGATTTAGTACGTGGGGTTTATGACATTGAATTTATAATGGCAAAAAAAAAGGGGGGGGAATAGCAAATAATAAGCTCCATGAAGGGAATGAGAGACTAGCTAAAATAAAGTCTAAAACGAAATGCTTAAATGAGTCACGGCACACCCATATGAACTGCCTTGCTGCCATCAAAGGTTATTTGTAAAGCCCGGCCGGATGTGGCTCAGGGGTTGCACTTGAGCGTGGACCCATGAACCAGGAGGTCGTGGTTCAATTCCCAGTCAGGACGCGTGCCCAGGCCATGCACAGTTCTTTGTGTCCATCAGCACCAACCTAACCTGAGCACCCATGATCTCTCCCTTGGAGAGACTGCTGTCTTCCCATCCACTCTGCCTGCCTCCACCTCATTACCAATATAAAAAGACAAGTATTTTCTTTAAAATGTTGATCAAAAATAATCAATTTCAAGAGTCAGAATGTCCAATGGTGTCTTTAACAGACATGCTAGGTGCAGAAACACACAGATAATGAAGCTCCTATGTAATCGCATAAAAGTAAAGAGGAAAACCAGACCCCAAGAAAGGGATAGTTAGTTTCCAGAGAGCTCTGCGTGTCTGTGCAGTTGGTGGGGAGAGAGAAGTCCACCGGAAGCTTCTCTGGTATACACGGCTGTATTTTCCTCCTCAGATGTGTGAGGTGCTGGGGATACCTAAGTAATTCATTGACTACGTTGAAATTGACAAGGTACTTATTCAAAATATTTTAACACATTGAAATTGTTTTTTCCCATAGGTGACTGCACCAGTGAAGTTTGTAAAAACAAATACACACTCTGTAGGAGCTAAGTTTCTCAACAGCTTCTATTATACTTAGAGAGAAATCTTCAATCCTTACCACTGACCTACAAGCCTATGCATGACATGGTCCTCTTCCTATCTCTCTAGACAATCTCTCCATGGCTTCTTATACTTACACTGAAATTTTTAAAATATATTTTATTGATATTTTACAGAGAGGAAGGGACAGGGATAGAAAGTTAGAAACATCGATGAGAGAGAAACATCGATCAGCTGCCTCCTGCATTACCTCCCCTCCCCCGGGGATGTGCCCACAACCAAGGTACATGCCCTTGACCGGAATCGAACCTGAGACACCCCCCCCACCCAAGTCCGCAGGCTGATGCTCCATCCACTGAGCTAAACCGGTTTGGCCTTATACTGAATTTTTATCTCTTTATGATTTCAGCTCTTGCATACCTTTGTGTAGTGTCATTCCCTCCGTCTGCCCTACTCTTTACCTGAATTATTTCCACAGGGATTCAACTATAGTGAAGCATGTATGTCAAACTGATGTTAGGGTTTGACAGGAATATATTTGCATATGTAGCTGAGGAGCCCCCTGAGACAATACTTTTGTTAGGGTAGGAAGCATCCCAGCTACCAAAATGAGCTCAACCCATCAGCGCTATTCATTGCAATAAAAAGCTATTCTGAGGAAGGCATGGGTCTATTGCTAGCATTTGTTTCACTCAGTCTCACGAACTGGGAGAGTTGTGATGTAAAGATTGTTGTGGAAAAATCAGTACTGTTTTTTTCTCTTGCGGGAAACTGATTGACTACATAAAGAAAAATGAGTTGGATCCTACTGTGTTAGACACTGTTAGTCACATGTTCAATATCCATATCCCCCTTCTTTGCTGTTTGAACTTTAGTTTTATTTGGGGTGTTACAGTGTCTGCTTGAATGGTTGCTTCTGCATCCTCCTTGAAAGCTCATAGTGTTCACATGATGGACACAGTTATGGCTAATGACACACATGCAGGACACCCCGGGGAGGATGATACTTTGTTAGGAAAAGGAATAGATGTACCTCACAAGGTCTTTCCCCTGTTCTCATATCTTGTCAACTTCTTTGGAGTTGGACATGAAGTCTGGATCTCCAGCAGCCATCTGCTAAAACAAGGAATAAAAAGCACTAAGCAAAGGTCAAGAGATTCACAGAGATGCTAGCCTGACATCAGCCAGCGACTGAACAACTCCATCAGACATTTATTTCCAATTGCACATGACCCTCCCCCATTTATTTATAAGAGAATCAAATTGGTTCATTTCCAAATAAGCAGCAGTTATAGAAAAGGCAGTGTCCATCTTTCCATGGTTGTGCACCTGGCAAGTAAAGTCCTGAACATGAGAATCAAGACACAGTACTGGCAGCCAGATGTCACCTTTCAACGTCCAGTCCCAAGTGTCATGGGTTTCAAGAGGCATTTGTGGCAAAGATCGTGGCTTTCTGACCCTGGATTGCAGCTCTTGCATTATGTCCTTGAGCTCAATAATTTCAATTCTTGATTCTATTCTTGCAGTAATTCCAATTATTATGAAGCCCCTTGCTTCATATTAGGGATATTAAATCCCTTTCTGTTTAAGATACCCAAAGTGGTTTGTCTTTTGTGCACTGAGCCCTGACAGTAACCATGAATAGAGAATGCACTGGTATTTGATCTTCTGTTTTGCCCCGATAGACACATCAAATCCCTTACCTAGAAAGAGTCAAGCCTTTCTCATCTGGAACTCACTGTTATTATGAGCCAAGAGAGCTGTGGGGTTGGGAGCCAGGTGGCACCCAACTTAGGCAGGTAGAGTTGTCATGTGCTCAACTTTTCACTAAAAGCAGCTCTGGGGAGAGATTCTCTCCTCCTGATTAAGTCAGATCACCCTGGAAACGATTCACTCTGCCCTCATCACCGTACCACACATGCTTTCTCAGACGACTCATCTTCAGGTGTCCTTCTTAGCCATATCTCTGATTCTCTCGGGGTCAGCACTCAACTCTCCCTACTGAGCACTCTACCCTGTACTTGACCTCGGCTGACTCCACACCTCTACCTCCTGGTGTCCATAAATCCTTGATCATTCACTACTTCTAGAACACCAGCTCTGCACATTCTAGTCTTCATCCTGCCCATCTTAATGTTGAGGCAGTAATACTTCCTAGGACTATTTTTGACTTAGGAAGAAAAAAAATCACCAGAAATTTGTAATAAGAAACAAAGCAGTGATGTTTCCGGCAGGACTATGGCCGCCTCTTCACAGAATAATTTTTGCCCTACGAGGCAGCTTCATCATAACCTTAATGATGTCCCCCCACTGCTTAATGTAGTGCTGCTCTCGTCTCCTGAGCCAGGCGCAGTGTGGACATGGAGACACCCCAGGGCTCCCACGTGTTTGCGTTGTCAAACTCAGCTCTTGCAAGGCTGTTAATTTCTTCAGAGGTAATTTAACTGCGATTAAGTTAAACTGCCACCAGGTGAACGTTGCAGCCCTAGTTAAGCCACTGTAATCTCAGTGGCCAGGTTCCCTATAGGCACGAGAAAACGGAGACAGAATGTAATTTGATTTCCACTTGATTGTGTTTAAAAAAACAAACAAAAAAGAAAAGAAAAGAAAAGAAAGCAGTTCGGCATACTGCTTAAACAAAATGAAAATGGAATACTCCAAAGATGTCTTATTCACCAAAATTTAACCAAAATTTATTGAGAACCTACAAAGTACAAAAGCTTTCCCTAGAATCTGGGATGGGGCAGAGAACAGGACAAACCAAGCACCTGGCTTCATAGAGCTAAATCCTGAGGGCAAGCAGCAAACAAACATAAAAATATGTTTATCGGATAAACTTTATCCTATAAAACATTATATATTATATATATTATATATTTTGATACAGTATATAGTGATATATAGTATAATATAATGTATTATAGCTCCAAGCACACCAGCCTATAGAATCATAATAATAAGAACCTAGATTTTACTGATTCTTTTGCCCCACCAATTTGGCCATGAAATAACTCAGAGGAATGTCCCCAACCCTTAAGTATTTCTGAACTTTTTAATTAAATTTCTCATGTATGGCCGAAACCGGTTTGGCTCAGTGGTAGAGCGTCGGTCTTCGGACTAAAGGGTCCCAGGTTCGATTCCGGTCAGGGGCATGTACATTGGTTTCGGGCACATCCCCGGTGGGGGGTGTGCAGGAGGCAGCTGGTCGGTGTTTCTCTCTCATCGACATTTCTAGGTCTCTATCTCTCTCCCTTCCTCTCTATAAAAATCAATAAAAAAAATATTTTTAAAAAATTTCTCATGTATGCTTATAGATAAGTCTAGTCAATAATTTTCATCAGCTACCATGTGATTCACACCAGCAACAATGAATATTTATTCTGAGTACCCCTTCCCCACAAGTACCATTGCCTCTGCCACAAACAACTGCTTTATCTTCTATTTACTGATCAAACATTTATTAAACCTCCATTGCTTCAGCAGGGAATAAAACTAGCCTCTGTCCTCATAGAGCTTATAATATTGCAGTGAAGAAAGACAGGGAACAGAAATATAGCTGTGAGTAAGTGCAAAGGGGGAATTGAGAAAAGAACAGAGGGTCAGAGGACAGGCTTCTGAACAAAGTTGTCTGTGGGCTGAGACCTAGAGGACAATATGCATTGATTAGGTGAATGACACGTGGAACAGTGTTTTCTGTAGAGGGAACAGCATACTATGTGATGCTGAGATGCCCTGCAGGTCTACCAATATCCAGAATAGTCAAAACAGAAACACTGGTCCAAGAAGAAGTAATAGGAACCGGATATCAGCTCCCACTTAAAACAACTAAAAATCAAGGCATACATATAAAATAATAGTCCTGAAGACAGTAGACATTGGGGTACCAAGGGACAGTGAGGAGCGATGAGAAATAAAGTTAGCCCCATTATTTCTCAGTCTATTGCCTGGAGCTGTGGTCAGCAAACTGCCACTGGTGAGCCACATGCGGCTCTTTGGCCCCTTGAGTGTGGCTCTTCCACAAAACACCACGACCTGGGTGAGTCTATTTTGTGAAAGTGGCATTAGAAGAAGTTTAAGTTTAAAAATTTTGGCTCTCCAAAGAAATGTCAATCGTTGTACTGTTGATATTTGGCTCTGTGGACTCATGAGTTTGCCGACCACGGGCCTAGAGAGATTCAGAAGGGGGAACTCCCGCAGAGCCGAGCACCGTCCTTGAATGAAGGAGATGGAGGTGGGAGCCCAGAGAGGTAAAGGCAGTCAGAGTTTAGTAAGGCAGAGTGCCTATTCGGAGAGAGTTACACAGAAGGAAAAGTCCAGAGATTGGCAAAGAAGTCCTCTACAGTATTCAACTAAATGCTGTGGACACATGCATGGGAGGAAGTTATGAAAAATCAGAAAAGAGGCAAACAAAAGCATTATAAAACCAGAAGGAGGTGGGGATGGGGAGAAGGGGGTCGCCATATGAGGTGACAGGAGAAGATTTGACTTTGGGTGGTGGGCACATGGTGTGTATATACAGATTTTATCATTTAGAAATCCGCACAGGAAACCATATGTTCATGTTGACCAATGTCACCCCAATAAAATGCAATTTTAAAGAAAGGATTAGAAAGAACAGACACAAAGCTCCCACAGGCCTGGAAACAATGCCTGTGCTCACCAGCCATAGGGAAAGCTTCATAATTAATAATGCACTGAAAAGAGTACTCAGAAGGGTTTTTGCTGGCATAGTGGTGGGGAAAAAATAATCCGCTCCAAATGAAATGATTTTCTAATCCTGCATAACGGAAATTAAACGTGACACCGGAGGAAGTCAAATTGCTAACAAGTAACTTAAATACACCAGAACAAAACTCAAGAATATTGACAAAAGTACAAAAGAAAAGTACAAACACCAAGAAAAGTCATAATGTCTGAAATCTAGCAAAAAAATTACTTGGCATGCAGTTTAGCCCGTGGCTCAGTTGTATGGAACCTTATGCCATACACCAAGAAGGTTGCCAGTTCAATTCTCAGTCAGGGCACATACCTAGGTTTCGGGTTCATTCCCTGGTCAGGGCACAGATGGGAGGGAACCGATAGATGTTTCTCTCTCGTGTCACGTGAGAGGACCTCAAAACCTTTAATTATGAAGTCTGGAAATTAACCCATTATTAATGGCTAAGCAGAACGTGAAACTGCAAGCTTATTCCAAGCCTGGGTGTCACGGGCATTGTCAAATAAGTAGCCTTGACACTTCCTAGTACCATAAGGACTACAGTCCCAAGAGTCTAAACTCTGAATCATGCATTCACAAAATTGACAATGTGGATATTGAAAACCTAATAGAATTTTTCTGCAAGACTCCTAGAGCTGAGCTCAAATAATTTACTACATAAGGATCTCAGCGAGACTCTCTACGTCCAGCAACAAACTTTAAATTTGAAGCACTGGCCGTGGCTTCATAGAACGTCACACTCTCTCCTTGCGGTGCATCCAGCACTAAGACGATGTCAAGGAGAGATCTATAATTTTCATATTATCAACAGTACAACGATTGACATTTCTTTGGAGAGCCACATTTTTTTTAACTTAAACTTCTTCTAATGCCACTTCTTCAAAATAGACTCGCCCTGGCCATGGTATTTTGTGGAAGACCCACACTCAAGGGGCCAAAGAGCCGCATGTGGCTCATGAGCCACGGTTTGCCGACCACTGCTCCGTGGAGATGCCCAGCTCCTGGCGGGCTAGTTCAAACTAGCAGGTGCTCCAGCCCAACTTATCAGGGTGCTGAGTTGTCAGGCCACCTCTACCATGTACCTGCTCCATTCCTCCTGAGAACTCCATGCTTGTGAGATTATAACCAGTTGCCTGGTTGGGTTTTACGCTGGTTATAAATTAACGTTTTAACTGGCTTTATTTCCAGTCGAATGTGGAGGATGGGGTAAGGGATAGATTCCAATAGGATTTCAGAATGGCATTTTATTTCATTCTCTCACAGCATCTTAGAAGAGTTACAGTAAAAATAAAATGCTGATGCCCCCCCTACTCTCCCCAGAATCCGCCTTTGCCTCTGTCTAGTAAACTTTCCATTTCAGTGGGGGGAATGAAGCTATTTGTCAGTACCAATGTCAAAAATGAATGCAACTCGAATTCTCCAGCCATTTATTTCGACAATTCTCTATTCCACAGCTGAAATAACTTAACATAAGAAATAGCTGTTCCCTCAGTATAAAACTTGCAAACCTGGTTCCACAAGGCATCGTTCTAAAGAAATAATAATAATGAATCTGGAAGGGCTGCTGGCTAAGACGTTCCATCCATCTTGGTGCCGTGGTAATGCCCACATCCACCGGAGCACTTCCCTCCACCGTCCTAGGCTCCCAGCAACATCCCACCGGGCCAATCTCTTCACGTCCCTTTTCATTACCATCATTATAATTGCTGCCATTTCCTCATAAACATTCATGATCCGTCATCGTTCCTCTTTAAACTTGATGTGTTGATGACACCCAAATGGCCCCGAATGGGAAACCCTCAATGACTGAGACATCGGGAAAAATGAGAAAGAATGATGAAATTTTTCATTTTCCCCCTGACAAGTCCCTGGTGCAGACAGCTACAGAACACAAACCTGAGCCACAGGAACGTGGCTTTGTGAGGATGATGGAGTGGCAGTGAGGCTCCCGGGAGCCCTGTGGGTGTGTTCCACGTCCGTCATGTTTGGAAGGATTTCTCCTTCTTCACCAAACTTCTACCCACTTCTTCCACCCTAACCAGGGAGCGTTTGAAAATGTAGAGGGCCAAGAGCATTAAAAATGTTGTCCAGCCCCAACCGGTTTGGCTCAGTGGCTAGAGCGTCAGCCTGCGGACTGAAGGGTCCCAGGTTCGATTCCGATCAAGGGCATGTACTTTGGCTGTGGGCACATCCCCAGTGGGGGGAGGGGGGTGGTGGTGCAGGAGGCAGCTGGTCGATGTTTTTAACTCTCTATCCCTCTCCCTTCCTCTCTGTAAAAAAAATCAATAATATATATATATGTATATATATATATATATATATATATATATATATATATATTTTTTTTTTTTTTAAATGTTGTCCAATGAAAAAAGCAAATGCTTAGCTTCTCATCTATACTCATAAAGGTGATTATGCTGATTAGACCAGACGTCTTCCGGACGGCTTTCCGGATGTCCTTCCCGACAAAGGACACCTGCCGCTGCAGCTGGCCCCGGAGAAGCCGCCCATGGACCATGGCAAAGAAGCCTCTCTGCCGACCAGCCTCCGCCATGGACCTGTCCGGGGACCTGCCGGAGCCTGAGCACTCACCTGCTGCTGGTAAGTGAAGAGCCGCCCTGCGGGCGAGGAGAGGGGGGCAGGTGGACAGGCTGGTGGCGGCCTGGAGGCCCCGGAGCCTGGGGTGGTCAGCTCGAGCAGAAGGCGGGCAAGCGCGCTGGTCTCAGGCAGACCCCAGGGTGCTCACTGCAATCCCAGAGCCCCATAGCGCTCCGCCACCTTCGCTCGATAGGAAGAAAGGGGTCTGCTCCCGGCGCGGGCGGGGGCAGCGCTGTCTGGCTCCCTGCGGCCTCTGTGTGCGGTCCCCACGCGTCGGGGCAGCCCAACTTCCGGCTGCTCAGCGTGGGCCTGGTGCAGAGCCCCTCCGCCTTCGCACGTGGCGCAGCATCCGGGCCTCTAGCTGCAGCCTCCGGCCTGGGTCTGAATCGCTTTTTTCCATGAGCAACGTTTTTCCACCCATGCATGTACAAGTTCAAAGTCTTGTTTGGTTTGTTTTTACCCCAGAGGTTGAAGGAATCGCCAGCGTTATTTTTCGTGTTTTTGAACCATCTGCGTACGTTTTGATTTTTCAGTTGATAGTAGTTCCCGGGGTCACGAAAGTCTCCGTCCCCAGAGTCAGGAGCACCAGCCCAGGCCCACCTATCAGCCTGGCCCTGACCAGGGGGTGAGTTCCTGCAGGCTGGGGTTTGATTCCCACATGTTAGCCCTGGGAGACCAGTGCCTTTGATATTGCTGTGTGTCTGGATTTTAATTGGACAAATGCACAGCGGTCCCGGGCACCAGCTTAGCAAAATCGTGCAGGAAGAGAATTAATTCTATCTGGATTTCTTTTAATTCCCTCAGCGCCTACTCACCCCTCTGTAAAGGCACAGAACAAGTGAGGCCCCTTAAGTATTGTAAAAATCAGAGGCCTCCAGCAACAGTGGGCCTCTCTCATTACAGTCATTTGGACTGGATGGCATTTGAGTATTTGTTTAGGCACCATGACAGAGAAACACAAGCGCAAGTCATGATCTCTGCCCTAAAGTAATTCACAATCTTATTAGAGCCAGTGGGTGATAAAAGCGCAGTAATGACATCAGAATGTAAGGCAACAATACAGAGAGGAACAGAGGCAATTGCTAGGGTGATTTTCCAACAATGAGTACAAAGAGTATGTGCTATGAATTAAATTTAAAATATATGTGTGGGAGTAGCTGCTTCACGAGTATGGCATCCCTTCCTATTTTAAAGGAAGCTGAGTACCGTGTGAACTGTGTACTACGCTATGATATTTGAGGCACAGAACAAGGGAGGCCCTAAGTGTACTGTGCTTTGATATGTGAGACATTCTTTATTGTACATTGTGATTTATTTCTGTATGCCTCCGTTTTGTAATAGTTAAATTATTAGAATAATACATCTTGCCATAAAATATTACTAGAAGATCAAATGATCAGGTGACATTTATTGCTATTTTCTGTAAAGAACACAATCTGCCAGACTGTAGGATATTATTCAGTGCTAAAAATTCATGAGTTATCAAGCCACAACAAGGTCTGGAGGAGACTTAACTATATTACTAGGTGAAGGAAGCCAATCTGAAAAGGCTACATTCTGTATGATTTCAACCACGTGACGCTCTGGAAATGGCAACACGATGGAGATAATAAAAAGACCAGAGGTTGCCAGTGGGAATGTATGTGTACAGCACAGAGGTCTTGGAGGTCACTGAAACTCTTCTGTATAATACTTTAATGGTGGCTGCATGTCAGTGCACATTTATCAAAACCATTAAAAGTGAACGTAAGAGTGAGCCCTAATTAATGTCAACTACGGACTTCCAGCGGTGGTACTGTATCCATGTAGGTTAATCAACTACAACACATGTACAGGATGTTGGTAGTAGGGAAGACTGTGCATGTGGGGGTGCAGAGAGCATAAGGGAACTCTTGGTCTTTCTGCTCAATTTTTCTGTGAACCTACAACTACTCTAAAATATTAAGTCTGGCCCTAGCTGGTTTGGCTCAGTGGATAGAGCATTAGCCTGTGGACTGAATGGTCCCAGGTTCGATTCAGGTCAAGGGCACATGCCCTCATTGAGGGCTTGAAACTCAGTAGGGGGTGTGCAGGAGGTAGCTGGTCAATGATTCTTATCATTGATGTTTCTCTCTCTCTCTCTCTCTCTCTCTCTCTCTCTCTCTCTCTCTCTCTCTCCCTTCCTCTCTGAAATCAACAAAAAATAAATTAATTAAAATAAAATAATAAATCTACTTTCTGAAGAACAAGCTCTGTAGAAAACAGAGAGGCTGCAGCCGAAGTCCTGACTCCTGAGTGATTACATTATGACCGGGGGTGAAGCAGCAAAGGGTCACAGTACACTATAGAAATATTTTCAACCATCATTTATCTTACCACGTTACTAAACAGTTACTGAGGCACTGGGCTAAGCACTAAGGGTCTAAAATTAATTCAACACTGACCCTGGTCTTGCAGAGCTCACCGTGTAATGGGAGAGAGAGACCTGCAAACATACAGTTGTGCTAAGTAGCAGTGCCTCAACGCAGCAAATGTAAATTGCTCTGGGAGCCCAGGGAGAGATGAAAATTAGCCTGGAGGAGACTTCTGGCTAATACTCAGTGAACTATTATTCACTGGTACCTTGTACAATCATGTGCATTAAGTGGCATTGCACCAGGAAACAGGGAAATAAGAGTGAGCCAGATGACAAAGCTCCAGTTGGTGAGGGAGATTACAGTTTAAAAGCCCCTATTTTAATTACTGAAGAATATGATTGTTAAGCAGAACCAGGAAACCGCTTTCCAACAAAAGCAATTCATAAGAAAAAAATATTTTATGTTCAAATCATAGACTACTAACATTAAGGAGAACTTTAACTGCCTTCTGTTACAACAGTTTTCAAATCTAGTTACACATTAGCACCACACAGCAACCTTTTACTTAGCGTCCATACCCACTCTTAAGCAGACCAATGAAATCAGAATATCTGGCAATTGGAAGTAGGTATAAGTGGTTTTTAAATATCCCCCAGGTGATTATGGTGAATAGTGCGGGGTTGAAAATGCCTACTGACCTAATCTTGTCTTTTTATTGATTACAAATCAGTATCTCAAGGTTGAGGTCAAGATTATAGAGCTAGTCAATATGACAAAATCCATAATCCACCATACAATTTGAGAACTACAA
Organism: Pipistrellus hanaki; assembly: GCF_964339955.1. Lineage (NCBI taxonomy): Eukaryota > Metazoa > Chordata > Mammalia > Chiroptera > Vespertilionidae > Pipistrellus > Pipistrellus hanaki. The sequence goes on along the minus strand of NC_140521.1, from coordinate 14,615,990 downwards.
CGTTACCAATAACTTGTATGTATCTACACAGTCCTCCAAGTCCTGTTCCCCAACTAATAATCACTACTCCAAATGGTATGAATGCCTTTTTTTTTGTTAGTTTATGCCACATGCAGGTACTGTTTACCTCAATAGCACAGTGATGTAGCTTGGCCTTGAACTCCACAAAGAGGGTATTTACCAAATGTAGTCTTAGGACCTTGCTAATCAAAGTTTATCCTTTGGACAGAAGCAGAAGAACCACCCAAAACCTTGTTGGAAATGCACTAGCTCGGATTCGCTAAATGAGGATCTTCATTTTAACAAGGTAACCACGTGTTCAGGTTTCATAAGCTCTATTCTAAAGACTTGTCACTTAGACTTATCTAAGTTGTTATACCAGTACATGTAGCTGTGGTTTTTTGAATGAGCACTTAGGATGTTTCCAGGGATTTTTTTATATTATGAAAAGTATGTCAATGTATTTTTGAACAATCTTATATGTCTCCTAGTGCACAGGGGAAGAAACTTTGTAGGTTACATATCTAAAAGTGGGATTTATGGAAAATAAACTACAGAAAAGTTTAATTTCAAGTGCCAAATACTTTTCCAAAGTATTTTGAATTTTACACACCCACCAAAGTGTGTAAGTAATTCTCTTGATTTAGATTTTTCTGATTTACTAATAAGTTTAAAAATAATTTTAAATGTTTTCTCACCATAGTTCCTCTTCTGTAGAATGCCTATTTATTTCACCAGTTTATTTATCACGTTAGTTTGATGCTTTCTTATTGTGTATAGTTTTTAAAAAAATATTTAGATGTATGAAAGTTTTCAATCACAAGGCATTTCCGATTTTTGGAAAGAAACTTTCCAATGCTTCCAATCTTTCCAAAAATCTGGACTCTTTTAAAACGCCGCGGAACGCGGGAAAAATTGTTAGAAATCAGGACTGTCCCGCCAACACCTGGACGATCTGGTCACCTTAAGGTAATTTGGGGGCTTAAAATGAGAACATTTTCTCATAGTGCTGTCGTGGCGTCTCTTGAACACCAGGGGGCGCCAAGCAGCGCCGCGCCTCGGGGGGGTGGAGGGGAGGCGCGGCCGCTCTCCCAGCATGCCTTGCTCCCTCCCACGGCGACCCGGAAGCTGTCGCCGGTGGCCGCAGGCCGGCCTCCCTGCAGGGCATCTGGGCTGCGGAGCCCAGTCTCCCGCCCGGGGCCGCCCCAGCTCGGCGGAGAGCCTCTGCGAAGCGCGCCTGCGGAGCCGGCGGAGGCCACATCCAGCGCCCAGTGCACCCGGGCTCGATCTGGGCGCGCCGCCCGCCCGCGGGGTGAGATCCCCGCCCAGGTTGGGCGTCTGTGAGTTTGGGGGAGGGAGCCCTGCGGCCCCGCTCCGCCTCCTGAGGCTGCGAGGAGCCCGACACCCCAACATGCGGGCCGCAGAGGTACCCCGGAGAGCAGCGTGGCTGCCGGCAGCAGCGACAAGTGCCAGGGCGAGAGGCAGAGCCGCCATCCCTGGGCAGTGCCTGTAAGGACGTCGAGGCCCAGATCCGCGGCCCCATCGCACCCCAGATCCCCTAGTAACCGGGACACAGTTATGCCCCATCCCTAAAACTCCGAGGTGAAATAGAAAAAGAGCGGCCATCTTTCCCACCATGGAGGCAGAAACAGCATCCTCAGCACCAGGGACCCCAGCCGAGCCCAGCGGTGGTGGCCTCAGTGACCTGCTGAGCAGCCGGAAGCTGATGGTGGTGGGGATCCTGCTGGGCTTCTTCCTGGTCACCCACTTCCTGGTCAGTGTGTGGCTTCTCTGCCTCGTGTTTGCCCTGTTCCTGGTGCTGGGAGGGTGGCAGGGCCCAAGCGCCCTGATGGGGGCTTCCGGCCAGCTGCATCTGGAGCGCTTCTTCACCATGGCCCACTGCTCTCCAGACCCCGAGGCAGAGGGGCAGCTGGAGCAGGAGATCCACCGCACCATCCAGATGATTATCCGGGACTTTGTGTCCTCCTGGTATCGCTCCGTGAGCCAGGAGCCAGCCTTCGAGGAAGAAATGGAGGCGGCCATGAGAGGGTTGGCCCAGGAGCTGCGGAAAAGGATGGGCATGGTGGACAGTCCTGCTCTTGCCCAGAGGCTTCTGATGCTCTGCGGTTGTCACCTGCAGAGCTACATCCGGGCCAAGGAGGCGACAGCAGGGGAGCAGAGCAGTGGGGTGGAACCCTCCCAGCTCTGGGAGGCTTACTGCAGGGCCACTGCCCCCCATCCCGCGGTCCAAAGCGCCAGCGCTGAGGTTGCCTATACGCGTGGCATTGTGAGTGTGTTGCTTCAAGGGCTGGTGCCAAAGCCCCACTTGGAGACTCGGACAGGACGCCATGTCGTGGTGGAACTCATTACTTGCAATGTGATCTTGCCACTGATCGGCAAGCTGTCAGATCCCGACTGGATCCACCTCATCCTTGTGAGCATCTTTTCTAAGGCCCGAAGTGCTCCAGGAGGAGCGGTTAAACCGCCCTGCCCGGCCAGTGCCCCGGAGCAGCCCTCGGTGCCCACATCTCTGCCCCTGGTTGTTGAGGTACAGAGTCTGCCAGAAGCCAGAGCTCCTTCTCCAGCTGCAGCCCAGCTGCCCCTCAACAGTGATGAGCCAGAGGGACAGGTACGCTCCTCCCCAGAAGTTGAAGAAGGCCACGAAGCTATAGAGGGAGATTTGGGCGGAATGCCAGAGGAAAGAAAAGTAGGAGACAACTCATCTCATTTCCTGCAGCCAGATATCCGAGGCCCTCTCTTCTTATGTGAGGACACAGAGCTGGAGTCTCCCTTGTCCGAACTTGGCAAAGAAACCATCATGCTCATGACCCCAGGCAACTACCTGTCCGACAGGCTCCAGGATGCTCTGTGTGCCCTAGGGGGTTCCCCGTCTCTGCAGCCTAAGGATGATGAGGGTTCTGAAGGAATGGAAGGAGCAGAGGCTGAGGAAGGCTCAGGAACAGAAAAAGAGACAGGTCTGGCCTCCATGTTGAATTCCTGCCCAGAGATACAGATTGACACAGCAGACAAGGAGGGGGAGCAAGATGTCACCTCTCTGACGACTTTGCTGGCGAGTCCAGAAAGGGCGTGCCCACCACGTCCCTCCTGCTTAGAGAAAGATCTTACCAATGGTGTGAGCTCCCTCGATCCTAGTCTGCCACCGGTCCTGCTTTCCTCCTCTCCAGCTGGTCCCCTCAGCTCAGCAACCTTCAGCTTCGAGCCCCTGAACAGCCCAGATGGCCCCGTTGTCATCCAGAACCTGCGTATCACCGGCACCATTACTGCTAGAGAGCACAGTGGCACCGGATTCCACCCATACACGCTCTACACAGTGAAGGTAACAGGACTGGAGATGTGGTCACCCTCTCTAGGCTTGGAATGGGTTTGGAAAGCCGTTAGTGCAGCTAAAGCTCTCAAGGAGAGAGGCTACTCTTTGCTATGAGTCCGAAGTTCATCTGTAAAACAGAATAGGTTTCCATGCAATACCCACATCCTAGAATTTCAGTGCTGTGAGGATACCGAGGGTCATATTTTTGAGTGGTTCCCAAAGTATAGAGCCTTGTCCAGAAATTCTCTATGCTTTTTCCCTGCTAATTTATTTATTTTTAATAATTATAAACTTTTTAAATAACTTGATTTGAGAGAGAGAAACATCCATGTGAGAGAGTAATGTTGATCAGTAGTCTCCCCTGCACACCCTGACCAGGATTTGAACCCGCCACCTTTTGGTGTAAGGGATGATGCTCCAATCAACGGAGCCACACTGGCCAGAGCAATTTACTTCTTTTTTAAAATACTAGTATCTTCTTGTTTTGGAAGGAAGATTATTTACCTATATATTCCTCACAAGACAGTAAAATCCTCACTTGCAGAAATGATATAAAGGGAGTTTATGTGTCAGATGGCTGGTTCCATTAGGGCAACAATTTCCTAAAACAGATTTTAGGATAGGCTTCCTCCAAGTCTCCTGAGAGCTGTATTTTTTAAAAATCCTAGGACCCCACTTAGGAAATTCTTACTCAGAATATGGGAGAGGCTGTCAGTATATATATATTTAAAAAGCAGCCCAAGTGATTTTGAGGTGTAGTTAGGTTTGGGAATGTAAGTATTGGTAGTGCCCCTCAAAGAGTAGAATATTCCATGGAAAGCATTATAACTCCAAAGTACTCCCAAGTTTGCGAGTTCTACCTGGAATTCCACCTGTTTCTTACCTAAGCCTCTTCCTGGACTGATGGACTGCTTTGCTCATGTCAGTTCATAATGACTACCTCTCCCTTTCTCCATGACTCTAGAAATTTTTAAAACACCAGCCTCATATCCCACCAACAAGGGAGATTATTTCTTACATCACTTGCCCACAGTATAGTACCTCCACCAAACAACAGTAATGAGAATAAGCACATACATTGTTCTTCCATAGTGTTTCACTGTAATTTAACTACTGGGTCCAAAAGTCTTCTGTACTAAGCTGTACCTTTTTTTTTTTTTTTTTTTTTTTAATATATTTTATTGATTTTTTTTACAGAGAGAAAGAGAGAGGGATAGAGAGTTAGAAACATCGACGAGAGAGAATCATCGATCAGCTGCCTCTTGCACACCCCTACTGGGGATGTGCCCGCAACCAAGTTATATGCCCTTGACCGGAATCGAACCCTGGACCTTTCAGTCCCCAGGCTTATGCTCTATCCACTGAGCCAAACCGGTTTCGGCTAAGCTGTACCTTTCATGCTGTTGAAGGCATTGGCTCTGGGGAGCATACAGTACAACTTCTTTTTTTCCCATATACTTCCCTACTAGCATATGAAGACGGCAAACTTTAACCCCTTAGAACATCTCCAACTTTCACATGACTTCTAATACGGATGATGTGTACTTAGGAAAAAAATACTGTTTAGCTCCAAGAATAATAATTTATCTGCCCTGAACAGCAACAAAAAAACAACAACAAACACTTGTCTCTTTAATGCATTCCAGACAAACAAATGATTTTTGTTCATCAGTCCTTATGAATTATTTTTCCCCAAACTAATATACATAATCACGGATTGAATATAATGACAAAATGGTAATCTCCTTATAACACCCAACCCTTTAATTGAGGGGTGAAAGAGGTAGTATATATATTTTTTTTAATCAGTGTTGTACCTTCTGTTTTACACTCTGTCTAGGATTTGTAAAGTATTTATGTAGCCATTTTTATAAGTGAAAGTGTTTGCAGGAGGGAGCTTTGAGATGGAAGGAGTAGAGACCAGTAAAACTCATTTTTCCCTTTCTAGGCCATATTATGTTGGAAAATAGATCTCATTCTTTAATTCAGCCACCCTTGGACCTTGAGTTGTTCATTACAACTTAGAGCAGCAATCACATCTGGTAGGTTTGGGAACAGAATAAGACTAGATCTCTTCCTTCCCCCCCTGCTCTCCTCTTACTGTGTGGCTATTGAGCTGATGCAGTAAACAGATTTGTTCATTCAACAGTATGAGACGGCCCTCGACAGCGAGAACAGCAGCAACATGCAACAGTTGGCATACCACACCGTTAATCGCCGCTACCGCGAGTTCCTGAATCTGCAGACCCGCCTGGAGGAGAAATCAGATCTGCGAAAGTTCATCAAAAGTCAGGAGTTTCCCCAGGCCCCGACTGCCTGCTTGCTTTCTCATCTAGCCACCTTGATCTGAGATGCTGGGGGCCTGTTGATTTGTGGGAGGATGAAGGGAGAGAAGGCAGCATTAAGGGTCCTGTACACTGCCACTCCTCCTCCCACTTTGCATTCAGGTGGTTTGGAGTTCAGGACTGGACAGCAATGGTCACATTGCTTCTGAGATATTCCTTTGCCACTGAATTCTCTGTCATGGAGTCTATGTAGTTTAAGCTTAATAAAGAAGCTTTCACATTTCCACTTATGCCTATGAGGTAGCTTAAGGAATTAAATTAACTTTTCCAGATTCATACATTGATTGCTCTTAAATACTAGAATATCCAGAAATTCTTGCCAGCTTTGCTTTAACAAACCAAGTTTTTTAGGTACTCCATGAGACACAGGGACAATAAGAAAATATGATAAAATTTAACTGAAAGGAAGCTAATACGCAGCAAGTTTATTTTTTAAATAAACGAAGTGTGTTTATTTTAAAAAGCTCACGATCACCCAAATAAACATTTTCATAAGCTTAGGCATAAATTGTGGATTTCAGTTATGCATTTTCTTTCTTAATAATAATAGCTGAGCCAAACTTGAAGATATGTGCCAGAATTTCTTCTAAGCACTTTACACATATTTAGCTCATTGAATTCTCATAACAGCCTATGAGATAAATACTATCATTATCTCCACTTTACAAAAAAGTCCAAGAAAGATTAAGTAACTTGCCTAAGGTCGTTATTATAGGAGGAATTGGAGCCTAAATTTAAATGTGGGCAATTGGATTTCAGGGCCCTCATTTGTAACCATTGTAGTGTGTGAGCTCTTCTTAATATTAACATAAATAATGGGAGTAGATCATATGTATTATATCCCTGGGGTATATTTGGAACTTCTAAAATAAAAAATCTCAGGGAAATATATTCAACAGTTCTGCTTTGTTGTTTTTAGTTAAGTTCTGTTAAATGATTATACTTTTTTTTCTTTTTTCTAAGATGTGAAAGGTCCTAAAAAGCTCTTTCCAGATCTCCCATTTGGAAATATGGATAGTGACAGAGTAGAAGCCCGTAAGAGCCTCCTGGAATCATTCCTAAAGGTCAGCATCCTTCTGTTTTGGCTCTATGCTCTTTAAAAAAAAAAAAAAAATATATATATATATATATATATATATATATATATATATATTATATATATATATATATTATATATATATATATTTTATATTGGTTTCAGAGAGGAAAGAAGAGGGAGAGAGATAGAAACGTTAATGATAAGAGAGAATCACTGATTGGCTGCCTCCCGCACACCCCCCACTGGGGATTGGCCCTCAACCCAAGCATGTGCCCCTGACTGGAATCAAACCCAGGACCCTTCAGTCCACAGGCCGATGCTCTGTCTACTGAGCCAAACCGGCTAGGGCTCTATGCTCTTTTTACCCACCAGACATCCAAGCCAGGGTGGGGAGATCTAGGGGACTGGAATTTCTCTTTGAAGTCCTTCTCGTGTCTTTTGCAGCAACTCTGCGCCATTCCTGAGATCGCTAACAGTGAGGAGATGCAGGAGTTCCTTGCTCTGAACACAGATGCTCGTATTGCCTTTGTCAAGAAACCGTTCATGGTCTCCAGAATAGACAAGGTACTATACGCTCAGCCTTATTTCTTACCAGAGGGGAGGCAGTGCTTTAAAAATAAGGGAGGCGGAGGGTGGTGAGCGGCAACACAGATGAGTTAGTAGAAGAACATGGACTAGGATTTTCAAAACCTATTCCCAAATATTGGTTGGATATCAACTTGTGGAATTACAGTGAGCAACTTTGAGGATACATTATCCCTGACACTCTAAATGTACGCATATCTGCTAGGGACCTAGTTATTCTAGTTGCGGGATGTAAGAACAGATCTATACCTCATAGAGGTGGGGGCAGGGAAGTCCTTCCTGGAGGTGAAAGTCATTCCCAATGTTGGTCACTCAGGAAAGAAACCCCTAAGTAGGACACCAAGCTGGATTTAGATCAGTGTTGTCATTCTCTGCTGGAGAACAGTGTGGGTAGACTTGTACCTTCTTCAATAGGGTATCTCAGGACCTTTGGAGATGGTAGGAGAAGGACATTTGTGTAACACATTAGAGACTGCAAGCAGTGATCACCAACTGATTTTACAGTCCCCAAGGCAAAAGTGTGAGGTTTATGTTTATCCAAGGATGCCTTATATTTTTTAAAAAGTTAGAAAACACTGGCTTGTTGGCAGAAGAGGGGCCTCTCTCTTCTCATCTAGCCTTCAGGGGATAAAATGATAAAGTGGGATTTCACATGGTTGGAGTTGGGAGACATTTACTGCTCTGGTGAAAGAACTGCAAACTAGAGAGGGTTGCACAAGGTAAAAATCCTCAAAGTTCATTCACTGATTCTTTCAGCGTCTACATACTGCTTGCCTGTTTAATGCTGTGTGCTGTACTAGCTGTTCATGATACAATAGTGAACAAAACAGATAAGGATCTTAATTTTAATAACTCAGGTTATAATTTTGTGAGCCTAGAGAGCTAGTTATATTGTCTAAGCCACATTAAGCATATTCATGCTACCCTCTGTGTTCTTTCCCTGAATTATTATGCCTTAGTCTTTTTTTTTTTTTGTCTTTTTTTTAAATTTAATATATTTTATTAGTTTTTATAGAGAGGAAGAGAGAGGGACAGAGAATCAGAAACATCAATGAGAGAGAAACATCGGTCAGCTGCCTCCTGCACACCTTCTACTGGGGATGTGCCCGCAACCAAGGTACATGCCCTTGACCGGAATCGAATCTGGGACCCTTCAGTCCGCAGACTGATGCTGTATCCACTGAACCAAACTGGTTAGGGCTATTATACCCTAGCCTTTACTGTGCTTTTACTCAACCATTACAGCCTTGTCTTAGCTATGCTAGTTCCTTGTTGAGGATTAACCAAGAATGGGTTAAAGAAGTCCCGGTGTTGCTCTGAGCCAGCACTATTAACTGATGAGAGGCATCGAAGGGAAAGTAAATGTTTATTCAATATTTAGGGTTTCATTTGTTTGTGCATTTTCTAGCAAATATCTATATCATTTTCTCATTCTGAAAAATAGAATTCTTACTTTTCATTGAGGATTGTTTTATTGGTCTTTCTGTGTAGAGAAGTTTATATCAATTTCAGATTTCTTAATCTGGACCTGAGTGATTTTTGTTATTCTTTCTGTCCTAAAGAAGAAAAATTGAATTAACTGGAAGAGCCAGCTCTTTACTCTGTGTGAATTACACTGAACGTGTTTATATTTTACTTGTCTCTAGACATAGTTTGTGTTTTTACAATCTTCATTCTTTCTGTTCTTCATATATTTCCACCTATATTACTTCTGCTTATTCACATCTTGGTGAAAGAGTCAATTTGGAAACTAAAAATCATTCTTTTACGTACAAAGAAAGAAATTGGAAGTGAAAAATATTTCACCATTCTTCCGAACTCCCAGGTTTTTATTTATCCCATTGTTTGTCTCATCCTCTTTCCCCATGCCATTGTTTATCTTACTCTGTGAGAAAGAAGCTTTTCATGGCCAAAGAGAAAAGGGAGGATAGTTGCCACTAAGTTATTAGCTGGTCTCTGATTATGCTGATGGATAGGGCTCCACTAGATAGCCTAGCTGTCTTCCCATCCTGATTGCATAAAGCACCGTGAGGACACTGCTCATTTGGTGGTTTCCGTCTGACTCTGCACCTCTGACCCCTGCAGATGGTGGTGAATGCTATCGTGGACACTTTGAAGACAGCATTTCCTCGCTCTGAACCCCAGAGCCCCACAGAGGAGCTGAGTGAGGCCGAGACAGAAAGCAAGCCCCAGACAGAAGGCAAGAAGGCTGGCAAGTGAGAAGCCCTTCAGTCGCCCAGGGACTCTCTTGCCCAGTTCTGAGGTTGATTCCCAATCCTCAGCCAAAGCCCATCCCCAACTCTCAAGCTCTAGAAGAGAAGAGGTGGGCCATACATATTAGTTTTTATGCACAGCCAGACCTTGAACTCTTCAGTGCTCAACTGAAAGGAGCCTGAGATCCTGCATAGGCAGCTCTGCGGAGTGTTTATCTTGCCATGAAAACCCAGGGTCCAACTGATCAGGGATTTGTGATTAGCAGGAAATCTCTAGAATATGGATCCTCTCCTTTTGTGTTTTCCTGGAAAATTGAGATGTTCTTTCCTATTAAGAGCGAAGGCTTATAACTGATCTCTGTTTGCCATCTTTTCTGTAAATCTTGGCTCAGGGGTTGCATATGCTAGCAATAAACAGGGAAGGGCTCCAGTGGACACCTGCAGCGCCCATTCTAGTAACTGGTTGTGGCTGCTGCTCTCCTGCACCAGGTCTCAGATGTTCCCTGGCAGTACTCAGAGCCAGCATGTGGAAAGGAAGGGCACCACACCTACCCTTACTGGAAACTTCACATCTGTATATGGGCCATGATGGGAGAGAGAATGTGGGGTGGAGTGTTTGTGTATTTGTCTGCTTGAACGGCCAACTGTCTATGTTCATGTTGCATGGGCCATCAATCACACAGTTCTTAGCCTTTTTTTCCTGGGCCTGTGCTTTGAAGTGTGACCATGGACCCATGCTCATGAGAATCCTATCCCTTGAAACACTGAGGTTTGGACTTGGAGTCTCTTCCCCGGTCTTATTTGGAACACAAGGGGAATAAGATAAGTGGATGTGCATAAAGGTCCTGACAACAACAAATGCCACTTGTCTGACCTTCAACAATATTTCATGAGTGTGTAGAGTGTGCTAGCACTCTTCTGGTCTCTGGGAATATGACATGACAGACTGGTCCCTATTAGCATTAGCTAAACCCCTTTTATAGATGCCCTGTAGACAGCCTAGTGCAAGAATTGCACTGTGTAGTAAAGACTTTCCAAAACATAGGTTGTTTGAAAGATTTCAGGGCCATGTCCGTTCTGGCAGCTCTGAGCTCTAGAAACTCCCAGAGTAAGTGTAGGCGTATTCGTTTTGAGTATTAATACTTGTAAGCCCTTTATATGCTAGGGCAAGATCATGAATTACATTGTGTTTCTGCCCTTTGTTTCTATACCAGGTCCAGATTGAGGTTCTCATCCGGTAAGATCGCTCCAGCTCTGAACTTGGCCAATGCACAAGAGAAGGTTCTCTATGGTCTCCAGGAAGGCACTGTGGTGAGAAGCTCTGAGAGAGCTCCTGGCATAAGCTGCCAGGATGTGGATCCTGCAGTTATAGGCACTTGAGACCTTCTCCAAAGTCAGAGAAGACTTACTTAGGCGCCTGCTAAAGGGCTTACCAGCCTTTGGGTCTCTGATATCTAGTATAAAAGTATTTTCTGCAAGGTCGGCTTCTCAAGGGCCATGGGGGTGGGATAATGTATGGCAGAATGAGAAAGAAAACCCATTCCTGGGAGAGATCAGAGAACCCGGAAGTGTTTGTGGCAAGTGCAAATACAAAGGCATTGGTTTACTTGCAGCATTGCTAAGGTGGTCACATCAGTTGGGTCTGTGCTCTCGATACATTTTCAGGGAAGGAACGGGGAAAACCTAAAGAGCTTTGGTTGCTCCTCTACTTTCTGCACTCCATGTGACGTGCTGCTGACACTTTCTTCAGGAGTCGGAGGTCCTGTCCATGTCTGGGATGGAAGCCTTTATTGAAAAGCAGACAAAATTACTAGAAATGCAGCCGGCAGACGCCCCAGAAAAAGATCTGGAACATACCCCCAAAGGCTGTGTGGATGGTGACGGGTCAGATGCAGCCGCGCCAGCCCAAGACCTCAGCAACAGTGACCCTGGTGAGTGACAAGATCTCACCACACAGAAGGGAGCCAGAGCCCAGTGCACTTGGGACTTACGATAGTTGGGATTCATCACTTTAATTTATCTTCTGTTCAGCTTAAGTAAGCCATGTGTTTGAGGTACTGTGCTGAGTTCCAGGATGCAAAAAAGAGTACAACACAGTCCCCAGAGCTGAGCTAAGCCGAGTGGAGCCGAGCAGAGGAACAGGGCAAAAAAGACACAGAGTTCCATCCAGCAAAATAAGACCCATGTTTGTAGTCTCATTACCTTGTTGAAGCTCTTTTTAGCATGCTTCAGCCACATTTGAACTGCTTTTACCTATTCCCCTAGTACCTGTGCTACCACTTTCCTGGTTGGTCCCTTGTCGGCCACTTTTGTTAGCTTCCTTATTAGCCTTCCACAGCGTTATTGTTGGCTCTCTGTTATTACTCTGCACATTCTACCTGGTGATCTCTTTAGTACTATAGGCTGTAACTCTAACACATGTATCGGGATGCCTAATATCAGATGTATTTCCACCCACTCACCTACTGGAAATCTGCAGTGAGATATTCCATAGGGCAGTGCAAAATGGAATTCATAGTTTCCCTGGATCTATCCTTTTCATTTTATTTATTGCCTTGGCAACCGACACCACCCAGTTACCAGAGAAAGAGCAGGGAGAGAGAAGAGGTGAGGACACTTCTCTGTCCTTATAAGCATTGGAGGCAGGGCAGGTTTGCTTCTCAGAGGAATGAAGAGAAAAAATTTTGGAGTCGTGGAGATTAGTATGTTTGCTAAACTAGAATTTATAAGAAGAAAAATGTTTAATTCCATCAAGATAAAGGCTCCCACTGAAAATAAAGATCATGGAATCTTATGTTCACAAGAAAATAAGAAGTTTGATTTCATCATTGTTTCTCAGGCGCCTGACCTCTGCTCTATGGACCTCAACTTAGCTGTTTGAAAAATGGAATTTACAACCCTGTCTCTTCACATATATCTCACTTCTTAAGTAAATGAAGTATTTTGACCCCAAAAGCATTAGAAAACTGTAAGAAATTATAAATAAGAGGAAATGGGTAAAACAACAATAATTCAGCCCATATCTCGGTAAATTTTGAACACCATATTGCTAAAGGAATATTTTATTGCTTCCTGTCCTTTTGGCTAAGATCAAGTCTACAGGAGTAGTTTATGCCTGAGCAGCCATTTTTCTAGCCCTAAATGCTCATTGATAGAAATGTTATCATTTTTTTCAAAAGTACCTGCTGCCTTGTTTTGCCTTCTCTTATTTTGTTATGACTAATTGTCACCACATGGTGGCAGCTCTGTGTAAATACTAACCCTGAGAAAGTAATAGAATTCAGGAGGATGACTAAGATTCAGAATGATGCTACTTCCCAAGGAACTCAATAGCCCATTTTTGAACAAATGACTAGAAAGCAAATTCATCAGCTCCCTGCCCCCTTGAAATACAGTGCAGAAGAAAGAAAACATTTTTTTGGATGGGATTAAGAAGGTAGGTTTTATTTCTAATATTCTCATCCAAATCTGAAGTCATTTATGTTCTAAAGAATCCTTAAGGGAGGAGAACTTGGGAAAGCTAAGAGAATACCCATTGGTCCTAAACTAAAAATTCTTGTTGACAATTAATTATAATATTAGTCATAGCAATAGCATCAGATAGCTAAGATTCATTCTGGAACATTTTGTGCTCCTGAGACCCCTGAACAGGGTTAAAGAACAGATACTTCCATCCATACCTACCTCTATTCAGGAGACTTCAGTGTAGTGTGGGTGTGAGTTCATTTGTGGCCAGTCTTTGGAATAGAAATCAGTCACTGTTTTTGGCATTTTCCCAAAGGTGTAGTGCTTTTCCTAGAACCACATGCCGTCTCAAAAACAAACTGAAGCTTCCTGGATCCCAACCCAACAGCTCTGTGTAATGGAGTTGCTTTCAAAGCACTTTTTAACAGGAGGAGAATCCCAAATCTTTTCCCAAATCTGCTGCCCACACATTGCTCTGATGCCTTGTGGAGGCGAGTGGAATATAAGTGTGGAAGAGACTGGGCCTTGCCAGTTCCAGTTAGTCACCAGTTGTGAGCACTTACCTGGAACAAAATTTATCTCTTGGAGTAGGAAATACAAAAGAAACACAACTAGGCAAAATAATTGAGTACAAAGTATTTTTTAAAAGGTCAGAATGTTTTACTAAGTGACTAACATAAACAAAAGAATTGTGAAGAAATACAGAGCCTATCACTGAACTTTTAGATATGAAGTATCTTTTGATATAAGAACTGATGGATTACAAAAATACAGGATAAGATAAAGTGCATTGAAAGATGTCCTCAAGTATGTCTTTTCTGAATTACTTTTTATTTTATTTTCTTATGTATTTTATTGATTTTTTTTACAGAGAGGAAGAGAGAGGGACAGAGTCAGAAACATTGATGAGAGAGAAACATCGATCAGCTGCCTCCTGCACACCTCTCACTGGGGATGTGCCCGCAACCCAGGTACATGCCCTTGACTGGAATCGAACCTGGGACCCTTCAGTCCGCAAGCCGATGCTCTAACCGGTTTCGGCCTGAGTTACTTTTGATGCCTTTTTATTCTCCAGGAACAGAGACAGAGTTAGCTGACACAGCCCTAGATCTGGTCCTCTTGCTGCTGATGGAACAGTGGAGATGGCTGTGCACCGAAAACATGCAGAAAGTTCTTCATCTTACCTTTGGGACCCTCATTCAGAGGTAAGACTGGTGAGTCCCTCACATTGAGTCTCACATTGGACGGGGGTGGCCATGATACTGCATTCTCCACTAGGAAGGGGAGGGGAACTTGTGGTCATAAAGAAGGTAGAGTCTGCTACAGAGGTACAGAAATGAAGACTGCCAGGAGAGGACCAGAAAGCTTGGATTAATCACCTTGTTTGAATTGACTCTGCTTCTGTAAGACTTCTGAGTCACAGACACTGCCTGTGATTTTAAAATACTTCATCCGAACTTTTCCTACTCCAGGATCAATACTCCATCTGGTTATACCCATAAGCCCTGAATTTTTCACCTTTTCTCAGTGGACATTTCTCTTACCTGATAATATATAGCCAGTGATAATCAAAATAAGAAAGATGAGGAAAGAAACAGATCGGTGCTCTCAAAGATTATTTTCTCAGAAATGGGTGTAAATGTTTGCAATTGAAGAACCACTTAACTGCCACAGGATGGTAAAGAATAGGATACTTGGATTTTATAAGTTAGGCTTTATAATCCTAATACCATTTGAAACTCCAGGAAGTTTTGTACACAGAGTTCAAAGTCTTTGGCTGCTGACTTCCTAACCGTGAAACATGCAAGCTTTGCTAAACTGAAGAAGGCCAGACACTGTCTCTGAACCAGACACACCTAGTGCTTGAGGGTTAGCCACTTGTTTTGATCTCTCTCTCATGAGACATTCTGGCACGTCACAAAATAAGAAGCCAAATCCTGACCTCTTTTGTAAGCATGTGGCTCATGCTAATAGGCATTCCAAAAATAAAAACTTTTAAAATAAGTATGGCTCCAGCCTACATGTAGAAAATCCATCACCAACAGGTAGTTAAATCTCCCTTTTCACACTCAAAGTTGCATCGGATCAGGGAGGCTTCATATGCTTTAATCAGAAAGAAACTAAGTGGAAAAAGGGTCCACATTTATCTTTGCTGAGTGTTTCTCATATGCTAGCCTATTTTCTTATAGCATGCTAGTGAGGTAGGTACTTCAATTATGAAATAAGGAAATAAAGCTTGGCAAAGTCAACTAAATTGCCAAAGGCCATAGTTTAATGACTCGCCTGGAGTTTGAAGCTGGCTGTATATAACTCCAAAGCCAGTGTGCTTTTCCCTACATATTATAGCCTGGAGCCTGGCTGTAGGTGAAACCCATATATTTCACCTGTGAAACCCACATATATAATACTGACTAGTCTCTGTGCCGCTTCCCCCCTTGTCCCTTCCCCACATGTAGGAGTGCTTTTTCTGAAAGGGCAAATACGCACGTATATTCTGCACTTCATATCCTTCAGTGGTTCTCTGTTGTCAACGAAAGTGACTTTCCCAGGGGTCCCTGGGGTGTCTCAGAAGCCACTTAGAAGCCCAGGGAAACTAAGTGGACCCTGTCCAATCAAAGCAGGTCCGTTTGAGTTAATTTAGTAGGAAACAAAAAATATAGATGAGTCAGGAAAATTTCAAAAGATTGAGATTCATATATAGAAAAGCTAGGAAGACATTTCCCTGAAGTTTAAATAACTCAACATTAAAGGGCTTGGGTCAGTACCAAATAGAGAGAAACACATATTTGGGGAATTATAGGCACATCATTGAAGAAGTGGTACAATGTGCAGCAAGGGTTCATGGAAATCTAAAACAGGAAACTTAAATAGAAGGGAATCACAGGCTGTGAGCATCACAGGCCAGGTCACATTTTCTCAGTGGGTGATGATTATACATTTTTAGTGATCAGGAAGAGATGAGAATTGAGTGGCTGGTGTGTAAAGAAGCAAATACAATATGCATATGCACTCTAGTCTAAGCTGTTTCTTGGTTTCACTGAAATTTGTCCAGGCTATTTTGTAGCACTCAACCCACTTTATCTTAAAATACTCATAACTGTCCAACTGGGGAATTGTTCTGGACTTATTCCTTATTCACTGAAAAAAAATAGTAAGGGCTCTTTATGAACAAAGCAGATGCAGTCCCTACTTCTCACATATTTTTCAAGTTAGTGGGGCTAAGTACTGAGGCCATATCATGACCACAAAGCTTAATGTATGGTGGAGCCAGAAATGAAACCCAGTAATCCACATGCCATATTCTTTTTTTTTTTTTTTAATATATTTTATTGATTTTTTTACAGAGAGGAAGAGAGAGGGATAGGGAGTTAGAAAGATCGATGAGAGAGAGAATCATCAATCAGCTGCCTCCTGCACACCTCCTACCGGGGATGTGCCCGCAACCAAGGTACATGCCCTTGACCGGAATCGAACCTGGGACCTTTCAGTCCACGGGCCGATGCCCTATCCACTGAGCCAAACCGGTTTCAGCTCCACATGCCATATTCTTATCCTCTACAACACACTGGTATCTGCTATATATAACCTCCCTGAGCTTCAATTTTATCATCTGGAAAACAGGAATAATAATGCTATCCCGTGTCTTTAGGTGCATGGAGCATGCCCAATAAATGTTAGGTTTTAATGTTAGCTCTTCAGGAAAAGGAAAGAAAGGTATAAAGTATTTTCCTCTTTCTAATTCCTCCAGCTAGTGCCCCCAAATTTGTTCCACTTTTTATGTCTTCAGAATGCCCACCCCCCCATGCCACCCTCCTTCAGCTACCACTATCCCTATTGTGCCTGTCCCTCTGAGTCAGGGGTCCTCAAACTTTTTAAAGTGGGGGCCAGATCACGGTCCCTCAGAGAGCTGGAGGGCCGGACTATATGAACTACTAATTCCTACTGTAACACCTCGGCTGCGCTCACTGCCCAAAAAACCTGGCGGGCCGGATCAGACTCCTCTGCGGGCCGCATGTGGCCCGCGGGCCGTAGTTTGAAGACCCCTGCTCTGAGTTATACAGAATATACTGCCCCTCTTCGTGAATTTCCTATCCTGGGTTCACAGTGTTCTTGAAGCTTCCTTAGGATTGGGGTGAAGAAGTCATGGATCATGGAGGAGCAATCCCAGCTCCCCCTCCAGAGGCTCAAAGGGTCCGATGCCTCTGGCCATGGTCTCAGACCAGCAAGTTCCCCTGTATGTGGTACACATGGGATGATGGGGCTTATTTCAGGATTTGTGTGTAGACACTGATAATCTTATCAGCTTCAGGACATTTACCATCTAGCAAGCATCTGGTGAGAGTTTGCTTTGTGCAGACTCTGTGCTGAACACTATAAGCATAGTGAGTTATTTAGTTCCATCAAAAGCCCTGTGAAAGAGGAATGAAGATCCCTGATTCAAAGATGAGCAAACAGACATACAAAGAATTGTGGTTCCTTAGGCAAGATCACAGAGCTTATAAGTGCACCACAGGCTGATTTTGAACCCAAATTTGTTTGATTTTCAGCTCTAATGACTATTTCTCAGGATCAGACTGTTAACTCCGTAATTGGAAGGGATAAAAGCCAGTCCAAAAACCTTTGACTCAGGGCAGTATACATTCCCCAAGAGGATATTACATTCAGTGTGTAAAATCCAAACTGCATTTTCACGTTTGCACACTCACAACCCAAAAGGCCCTGCGCTAGCCTGGAGTCAGCCTACGTTGCTTGTTCCTGACAGCTTGCACGTTTTTATTTTTAAAAAGAGGTTCATGCAGTGCCGCATTCTTTGGCTTCGCCTTGGTAAGCAAATAAAACGGAATTTGATAGCTCCTCAAAGCTGTAGCATCCCCACCCCCACCTACTACTCCTCCTACGAGAAGAGGTGTGGTGTGGCCCCAGCAGTTCAGTATTGACCTCCTGAGACGGTCCCATGACTGCTGCCGGGAGACAGCGTGTTTTTTCACTCTCAAACCACAAGTATCTGAGTCAGGTCCTTTTGCAGAGCACTCGGGCTCTCTGTGTTTGAGCTCTGCACTTCAAAGAGAAGCAGAGTCCGAATTAATGCCACAGGCAGCTACTGCCATTCCCTATCTGGAAGACACTGCTTTATCAGGGATGGTACAGCCATCTGGATTTAGATGCATCTCCTCCCTCAGATGTTACCAGTTTCTAACTTGCAGCATCATCGTCATCTCCAAGATGGGTTAATTTCTTCTGCTCCCAGCTTTGTTTACTCTCCTTGCTTCCTTAAAAGACCTATGTATATTACTTAGTCCCCTCAAAAGCCCTAGGAAAGAGGAAACTGAGACATACAAAGTATTATGGTCACTTAAACAAGACCTATGTACATAACTCCCTTGAATGCCAGGGACTTCTGCCAGATCCTAAGCGTTCATTCTCCTTCTCTCCCTCTCTCCCTCTTTCTCTCTTCCTTTTCCCTCTCCCCTTTTCTCCCCCTCTCTTCCCTGTCTTCCTCTTTCCTCTCTCTCCCTTTCTTCATTTCTCCTTTCCTCCTTCGCTCTCTCTCCTTCCCTCCCTTCTTCCTTCCCCTGCAAGGAAAAATTAAAAAGAGTAACTTCAACCTCATGACCCCTCCTTCTAAGCCAAGGTTGAAAGAGTTACAATCTGAGCCAAGCTTCATAAATCTCCCTTGATGGTTGATGGTTTGGAGAAAGTGGGGGAGGGGAGCCGTAGAGAAGTTAGATGCCCAAAAAAGGCATTGTTAAGTCAAAGGGGAGTCTTGCACACATGCGCGCCTGACCTCTTATGTCAGCTTCTGTGCTGGGAACATCCAATTATGTAAGAAGGAGCACTCCTTATTTGGATTTAGAGATGGAATGAGGAGTGGGGGTAGCCGTCTATGCCAAGGAGTAAATCCAGCTTGTGTGAACTGCTCATGTCCACACAAGGAAGGAACTTGACAATATTTCTGCAAACATCAGAATCAGGTTCAGGAAATTGGACAAGCATGTAGACATAGACTAGGTTGGAGGGAAAGGGGAGGTACTATGCTCCATTGATGGTAGAAGGTTTGGGCAAGAAGATCCAGCCAAGGTAAGAAGTGAGATTATTATGGAGTACTGATGTAGAGTGAAGGAATGAGAAGCAGCTGGACCCGTTCCCTGCCTGGATGCCCGGAGTAATGCCATCCTAAAAATACGAGCCAGGCGAGCAGTGGAGTACTCGAACGCCACGTCCCGTGGCTCTGCCCTTCCCGTGGCCCCAAGATGGCATCAGACTCGGTGTCAAAAGGGCAGCAGACACATTCCTGGCATCTGCATCAGGATTTCTTAGTGAGTGAGAGAGAGAGAGAGAGAGAGAGACTGTGTGTGTGTAAGTGTGTGTTGGGGACACTTGGGAATGGAATAGCGTGGCAAAGAAAAAGAGTAGGGAGAAAAGAGAAGATTCCATGACCTGTGAGCAAAGGAGAGGTGAAAAGTATGGCAAGTTAGGAAGTAAATAGAGAGGAAGAAGAAAAGAAAAATTGCAGTAGGTGTAAAGGTCCAACAAGCAGTGGACCCCGGAGAAAGTTAAATGATAAGCTCTGGACCTTATGCTATGCCATGGAATTATTGTCGCAGACTTTTGCTAGAGGCCCAAATCCAAAATTATCTCAAACTATGTCTTCAGATGTTCCTATCAGATTATTTCCTGGCCCTCCAAGTCTTTTCTGCATCCTTCAAATCTCTTTCTTCATATCTGTGTATGCGCACCTACATACATGCTTCAAACGTTCCCTGGTCATATCCAGAGCAGAAACTCTGAGTTTCTTCACAACCAAGGAACTTCTTACTTCTTAACCCAGGTACTCGCACCCCTCTGCCTTTGCCTTCCAGGACACTAACTTTATTTAGTTCTTGTTATGGTGGCCTCTTTACAAGTAATTTTTGAAAAGTGTAAGGTTTGCTGCCTATGTGTACTTATTAAGTGCATGCTGTGTGCTAGCTCTTCATACCTAGGGTGGCAGTTTCTTCTTGAAGGTGCTTCCAGCCTCTTTGAAGGGATAACCCATAGAAGCAGAAATGTTAAACAATAGGAGGTCAGATGACCTGATACTTGTCCCATGCAGCATGGCGTAAATACTAGGTAGGCTTTATAGAAGTAAGGGTTTAAAGCTTATAAGATAGGTATCATTTAGACTGGTTTAGGAGAAAGCATATTCCAGGTATTTGGTTGTAAAATGTTTTTAAAGAAGGGGATGGGGAATTTTCTACTTTTAAATAAAAAGAACCTTTAAATATATTTTGAATATTTTCAGCCAGCCTCTTTCTGAAGGTGTGTGCGCTTACAACACAAGACAGATCCTTTTGTTAAATGTATTATTACATTTTGTTAAATGTAAATGTCAGGCTATTTCTGCTTGGGAGCCTTAAGACAGAAATTCTCCCTCTGGGCACCAGGAGGCGCTGCAGCTTAAATAATACCAGAGGAAGCCATGTTTTGGAATTATGGTCCTTGCCTTGGAGTGAGAGTAATCAAAATCCTTCCTGTTTTGCTCCATGATTCCAAAGTTACTATCTGTTCTCTCCTGGGTATCACTGACTTTTAGAAGAGTTAGAGTTATCTTTCACCTTTCACCCTTCTCCCCTCTGATCTGATCGGTCTTCAGCATTCGATTGCTTCTCTGAGCAGGGTACTCTCCCAAAGCCATCCCTTAGGGTGCATCCCATTGTCAGGGATTCAGTGCTCAGAGCTGATTCACTGAGAACAGTTTTGCCTCTAGAACCAGAATGAACCAGAAAGTCTCCAGTAATAAAACCACCTGGGCATCCAAAGGTGAAAAATTCTGTCCACACTCTCTACACACTAGTTTGTCCTGTACTCAAGGCCCTTTGGGATACCAAAGTCTTAGATATACATCTCACTGAGGGAGAGTTTACCCGTCTTCTAATTACCCATAACTCCACAGGATCAGTCCTCCCCAATCTTCATAATGGTTCACTGTGCTAATATTTACCTCCCTGAACCTGCTAGGAGAATATGTTTTACAAAAGGAAACAATGAGGCATTAAATACAAAGCTTGCTCGGGATCCTGCCATGGTTTTAGTTCCTTGGATCTTGTAGGGTTTTTCAAGGAGATCCAAAAGAATGTTTTCCTGACACGTGCACAAACACACAAGACTCGGAACATTGCCTTCATTGTTCTCACTAGATCTTGATCGCTTGTGAAGAAGAAAGGCAAGAATTAGCCTGTTTCATGAGGGAGCAAGCCAGAATTCGGGAAAGTCCCTTCAGCATTTAAGTGGTCAAATCAGGCTCAAAACTGTTTGTGTCTTTTCAATGTTATTTTCACTTATTACTACACACTGCTGGTGCGAATTCTTTGTAGCTCTTTGGGTAGTTTCCCCAGAGAGGTATGGACCTATTGTGTGCTCACTCTTAGGGTGACACAACTGTGCTGGCCTCGTCCTAACAGACATCAGTTGGATTTGGAGCAGAGATGTTGGCTGTTTTGGAGACTCTGAGGGATTTGTTGATTGTGAGGAAGATGTCCAGCTGCTGCTTTTACTTGGATCAAATGAATAGTAGGCAGTCATCCAAAAAGTATGACTTTGATTTTGCCTAGCTTTCAAGTCTCTCCGCCCTGATTTTTTAGAGCTGGATTATGGTGCATTGATAGCGACATGGTACGGTACTGAGAAAAGTTGATCTGAAGGTCTTTAGAGCTACACTATATCGGCATAATACGCTTTCAAGTTGGAATCCCGAGGGTGTCACACTACTCAGATCTAGAACAGATTTCTAGAGATCTCCCTTTGCAGGCAGTCTCATTTGTCCCCAGAACACAGAACCCCTAAGTGTGCCCCTTCCATTCTGTATTTGATGGAAAGGTAGCCTGGCCTTTCCTTTGGGCCATAACACTCCTCTCCCGCCCCCCAATATCTTGCTACCTCCTTTTCTTTTCTTCTTAATAGTTACCAGGAATGGGCCAGAGTCAGTTTGATGCTGTTCCATTTATCAGGGGCACTTCCCAAAATACAAGCGTGACTCACAGTCCTTAGAACCCCTTTGCTTTTGTTTGACTTTCAGTCTCTTCTGTCCTGTGGGCGTACTTGCCCAGAAAACTGACAAAAACATAGCTGTTGACAGTCTTCCCGAGGATTTATAGAGTGTCAGAGATGAAGCATGGCTGACCCACTCCCTGGCCCTCCACCTTTCTTCCCTTCTGGAGGGGGATGCATAACCAGGTGGAATTGCCTGGGTTCTTCATGCTGAATTCTGAATTCTAGCTCCGCTGACTTAGTGCCCAGTACACTTCTTACAGCATCCACCCTACAGCTGGTGTATTGGCACACAGCTTAGCCTAAACAAGAAATTATTAGGAAAATGAACCTGCCAAATGTTTACGTAAGTACTTATAAAATGCCAGATTCAAAAAATTTCTAGATAGCCCACTATTCTTTAATCTATTATTATCCTCCATAAGCATGAATAGTTAATCTTACTGTGCTACTGCTGCTTTAAGTTTTGTGACATTTGCCTTCTGCAAAAGCTTATTTTGAGCCGTGCGCCAAGCTTTAAGACCGGTGTTTGTCCACATAAAGCATTGATTTCCTCAGTAGCTAATATTTATTGATTACCTACCCTGTGCCGGACACTATGTTAAGTGATCCAAATACAAAGACTCCAAATTCTTACCCTAGGAAGTTGAATATCCTCTTGGAGATGCAATCTTATAAATAAAGCCATGTTGTATAAAGTTAGGACATTATAAAGAACTTTCTATGTGATTCAGAGAAAGGACTCAGTAATCAGTTATGAGAGACCGGGGCAGGCTTACAGAGGAGAGGCCATCTGAGATAGGAGTTAAAGGATGAAGGAAAGTTGAGAATAAACATTAAAGAATAGAGCACTAAAGGTAAAATAGATGGCATATTTGTGTTACTCAAATAAGTCAGGTTTGACTTGGGATATATGATATGCAATACTAGTGGCCAGAGGTTACACTGACAATTGCTATATGGAGATGTGTTGGATTAGAGAAAGACAAATATCATGCCTTTTAAAAAATGGACGCAGGTTGTTGAACCTGACCTTTGACTCTGGAAATTTCTGAAGCAGTTTGTTCAATAGATGTTTTGTGAACACTTGGGGAAGTAGGTGGCAAGCTCTCGAAACCAGTGTGCATTCAATGGGAACCTGACCTGCTTATAAACATAGTTTTTATTTCTTTAGCAGGATTATTAGACATTAAATTAAAGGAATGTATTGGCAATTATATTATGCCTGAATTTCAGTAAGTTTTGCTATATGTTCACAGTATCCATAGGAACAGAATTGATATACATGGCTTAGTCTGTAGTACTTTTAAATGATTTGTGGCAAATTGAGTGTCTTTAGTCCAAAAATATCTAATAAATGGATGTCAACCTCAAGGAAAATTTCTAGGATAGAGCGTTGCCCTCATTATCCTGTTAAATTCTTTTATCAGAGAATAGCAAAGCAACACCCACTCAGGATGATGAGTGGTTCATCTCTCTCCTTCATTCATCAAACAGTTATTGAGTGTCTTCTGTGTGCTCAACTTAGAGGTTGGTGGAGTCCAGGATGTATAACTGGTAGAAAAAGTTGGGGAGCAATAATAGATGTATTTAAAAATGCATAGTGTTGCCGTATGAAAGATTTAAATGTGGTAACTTTGGTACCTCATGTTAACTTTTGGGGGTACAGGTAGGAGCAATGACTAGAAGTTAGAAGAAGGCACACTTTGGTTGCCATTATTTAAGAAGCATCTCTAATGAACTGAAATTATACTTTTCAGGAATTAAGCAACTTCCCCAAAGTCACATTCCTAATTGGTGGAGAAGCTAAAGTAAAAGCTCAACTCTGGATTCACAGGCTAGGATCCTTGGTTATGCCATGATATTACTTTGTGAAGAGGTTAGATGGGGGTAACCTCAAAATATCCTACCAGCTCTAAAGTAGCCTATTGCTATGAAATACTCATAGGTTCTCAGCGTTTTTAGGTGAATTGATGAAATTGGAATGAATAACCTTTAAGATTCAACAGATGATTTCTTTAACTTGATTAATAATGCTCCAATTCTTAATATATATTTATATCCCTAACTTATACATTGCTAATCAAAACCAAAACACTCTGTGGCTAGATATAAAAGTAGGGAACTCAGATTCTTAAATTATAGTGTTTAGGCAATATTTAGTCTACTCTTGAAGCACATGTTTTAAAGATGTGGATCTGTGATTTAAAACATAAAAGCAAAAATCAAGGAAGAAATTATGTAGACTCCATGAGCCATGTTAGATTCTACAGCAGTCATTGGGAGAAAGAAATAGGAGTTTCTTGTCCTTGAAGTTCCTTTCCCCCTCATTCTTCTCCCAACAGGAAAGGATGGTGACCTAGATCCATAGTCAGGGGGTCACAGTGCTGAACTTCCTCAGACACAGCCAGGGAGCCTGGGTTTGGGTAGTTACAGGGCTGAGAAGCCCAGAGCTGGGAGCCACCAGGGAGAAACTGACTAAACACAAGAAAGGGCCATGGCAGGAAGGCAAGAGGCCTGCAAAAGGAATCGGAGGGAAGATTGGTGTTACTTTTATCAGGCGTGAAGTTGGCAAAAATAACTTGTTTAATGGGAAAAGCCATGGATCCACACCATCACCCTTAAGATCTCTTTGTTTCTACGCGGTAGATTGGTGCTGCTGACTTAATGAGCAAATGCTCATAGTGCTGTGCTAGGCCTGCAGGTTGTGCCATTTTAAACAGTCTACAGGATGCTGGGTTGTGGGGAGTGTTTGCAGGAGGGCCAAAAAAGGTGGTTTGTGGCCCCCCCCCCCACTTCCCCATTTTCTTGGAATTTTTAATTTCTTATACCTATATCAGTGTTTTTAAAACTTTATAACAGATTAGAAATGTTTTACATCATGACCCACTATGAACACACACAAATACACATCTGATATATCCATCTACCCTGTTTCCCCAAAAATAAGACAGTGTCTTATATTAATTTTTTCTCCCAAAGTTGCGCTAGGTCTTATTTTCAGGGGATGTCTTATTTTGGGGGAAACACGGTAGTAGCTATATACATAAATGAAACAAAAAGGTCCCAAAACATGAGATTCACTTTTATAATTTCTGTTCTAATCTATTTCTATTTTAGATGTAGTTAAATGTCACAAACCACAAAGCTAATTACGTAGCCTCTGCTGCTATTCATCCCAAATTTTAAAATAAAATGGCCTGATACATTGTACGCAAAGGGTCCTAAGACTAAGACAGTGATTCTCAACTGAGAGTTTATCCCACAGAGAACCTATGGCAATGTCTGGAGCATTGTCACACTGCTAGTACTGGGGTGGAGGGATGCTGCTACACCTTTCACCATGCACAGGACAACCTTCGCACAAAGAATTAGTAGTGTCAAGGTTGGAAAAGCTGTCTAAGGGTAGTAAGGTGAGTTGACAATTCTAACCTACTGCATATTTAGAATGAGAGAAGTTTTGACCTGCTCTTTCTTTCCTCTCCTTTTCTTCAAACACAGTATTTGATATATTAAGATGAGGTTGAAGCGTAATTGCCCTAATGTTGTCTACAGAGGTACAACCCAGTGAATAAAAGGGGTACAAGGAATGAGTCTATTTTCTTTTAGTGAGATTCACCAGGCATTTTTGTTAGAATATTGATATTGCTCTCAGGAATATTTTCTGTGTTTTGATTTCACTCCCCTCCCCCTTCATCCTCCCCATGAAGCCATACTTACTTAGGATCCTGCCTCACTCAGCCGTGGCAGCTCTTAGAAAAGAAGTGAAGGGAATTGGGCTAATGAGATTAGACATGGTCCCTAAAGCTTTCTCCCCTACTCATGACATTTGATTCTGCTGTTTTGATGGGAAATGACCTTCGGCAAACCTTGAAGTGCCATCTTAAGCCTAGTATTAAACTGTTTCAGTTTTTTAGCCACTGCTTCATTCCTCTATCTGTAGCTATTTTAGACCAGGTTCCTTTGAACATGGATGCGGTGAGCATTCCGTAATCTCTACATCCTTTCTCCTTCCACACCTGGCATCAAAGAAGCTCTTGAATGTCTCAGTGTCAATCTGTTGTTGCTTTTTCTCATTTTATTGGCTATTTCTGGGCCCACTGGGAAGGCTTCCATTTGCTCTGAACCATTCAGATGGCCTGACCGAACAGACCTGGTTTAGCTTTTTTCTTCTTTTGTTTGGGAAAATATGGAGGATGATGGAAGGAGATATCTCTAAGTCAAATATCAGAAATGGAATAGTAGTCGGAAATAAAACCAATTCTGTCTGAAGCTTTTCTCTGCCATAGTTGCCTCATGCATTTTGTATTACATTTGTATTTAGTAAATTATTTCTTACAAGTAATTCATAATTCATTGTCAGAGACGCGCACTCGCATGCGTGTGTGTGCTTGTGTGTATGTGTCCCCACCTTGAAACTTTAGATTTCTGTTAGCATAATAATGGTACCAACAGATTCCAGAAATTTCAGCACATAAATTTCATTTTCTTCAAGAGAACTATAGGGACACAGATTTCTTTTTAACCTTCTCACTCCCGGGTCAAGTATAGAAAGACAGACAATATGTGAAATAGAGAGCTGAAGAAAACTAACGAAAAGGAGTTAAGCCTTTGGCCGGATGGCTCAGTTGATTGGAGCATCATCCTGTGCACCAAAATGTTGTGGATTCTCTTCCCAGTCAGGGCACATACCTAGGTTGTGGATTTGATCCCTAGTCAGGTGCGTATAGGAGGGAACTGATCAAAATTTCTCTCTCACATCAATGTTTCTCTCTTCTCTCCTTCCTCTTTCTAAAATCAACAAAAACATATCTTTGGATGACGATTAAAACAAGGAATTAAGACATCACTCTCTTCTTTAACACTCCAGCGCCTAATCTCTTTGCTTTTTCTGCTGTAGTTCAGCTTCAGAAAAATCAGAGCAGGGCGAAGGGAATTAATAAGGTTAGATCCAGGACTGGTAGCGTATGGATTATCTCTAGAGAAGGCTGTAGAATAAAAGGAAGGGAAATAGGAGTGGAGAGGAGAGATGAGATGATTAAAGAAACGCCTATCTTCATGGTTATCAATTGGTTGGTTCTATGCTTGGTGCTCAGCACGAAGATGAGCCAGAAGTCCTGAATGTGGCCATGGACAACTGTAGACAGGTAATGTGTATAATAATAAGGCATGCCTTAGAACCTGTCTGCAGCGCACCCACTTTTTGTATTGTCTGAGGGGCAGGGCAGTATTGGCAGATGGAATAGTTGGTGGTGGTGGTGGTGATTTTCTTGATTTGGGTTTTATCGTATTTCCTTCCAGATTGAGATATTCATCATTCATGACAAGATACCATATCTCAGAAGTTCTGTGAACAAGAGAGATTTATTGCCCTAGTCTCCTCCATGGGCTGCCTGGAGCTAGGAAACGAAAGGCGCTAATTCCAGGCTCCAGTCCAGGAGAAGCCTCTGTTTTTCTGGAGTAGGGGGGATGGGAGGTGGGGGAGGGGGAGAACCTGGGCAAGAGGAGCATCCTGAAGAGGGAATGATTAAATCTCTGGTAGAAGAGATGTGGTTTGTAGCTTTATCCTTCAGGGCACGAGAGGGAATAAGGAGGAAAAAAACTGCAGCAGCTAGCAAATAGAGGCCATTTTCTAAACTCCTCCTCCTCCTCCTCTTAGACATGAAGTCTGTTATTTCTGCCAGTTTGCACACGTATGTCTTGTATTCCTGGGCCTGACTCTTCTAGGGCCTCTGTTGATCGGTTCTGGCCTCCGGGCTTATAGAACTTGACACGGTGCCTTTGTTGCATGAGCAGTTGACATTCCACCTGGAGATTTCCATCAGCTTTGTCAGTTCTGCATATTATCTTAGTGAAATCCCACAATTTGACTTGGCTCACTGACTCACATTATCAAGGGCTCATTTTTACTTTTTTCATACTTTGATTCTTCTTCCTAACATTCCCCTTTGGAGTTGGATAAGTTGGAGTCTTGTAGATTTGTATAAATGGAAACATTCATGTTTTTCACTTGCTAAAATTTGTTTGGCACTTGTATGCTTGAGTCACTAAGTTACCGTGAAAGAATGGGGATAAGTCCTATTCCCATCAGATGAAGTGACACTGAATTCAAAGTAATCAGGCTCATACATTGAGACATGCCATAGGCCCAGAGGTGACCAAGGCACCCAGAGTTGCCGGTGGGTATTATGCTAAGTCTCAGAAGGGTTGAGTGGGTTCTGAGATACTTTTGAAGAGTTGAGTCACATGCATTATTGGCCCCAGAGCACAAGAATCAGGGCACACTTACTACATGCGTATGTGAGTGAGAAACTGAGCTAGAACTAATTCCAGCAGAAGGTTTCTTGTTTAGGATTTTGGCTCTTGGAAGGCCTTACACATTTGGTTTCTCAGTGCTAGCCCTTCTCCCTCCTGTCAGTTAGATGAGACCCTAGTACAGAAGTCACTCAAGTACGTGTGGGTTGAGGTGAGGAAGAGAACCTGGGGTGACAGTTGGGTCACTTGCTTCCTTGCAGAGAACCCGATCGGGTCATTGTATCCGCCCCCTTGGTGGCCCTCTTCTATAAACAGGAACAGGAATTCTTGATGCTGGATCCCTTTCATCGGGCGTCTTAGGCTCGCTGAATGAAAGCCCTATAAAAAGGAGATGCAGCCCTAATAATAACAAATACGACCGTGATGGCTATTTCGGGCCAGAGCAGCTTTTTGCCGCTCTTGATCTCCATCGATGTGTGCCATTCTTGCCCTGCCATTACCTTTCAGGCTTCCTATTCTTAGAATTATGTGTGAGCCCTAGGCTTCGGGGATTGCAGCCCCCGAGGCCGGAATGCCTAGCGTGAGTGGAATGCAGACTGTCTGGTAGAGTGGAGGTTAAATAAAGTTTGCCTTGGAAGCCTCCCCTGCTCTTGGACAGGCGACAGTGACTTGGGTGTAGGAACGGTGGCAGGGGCTGCCATGTGGTGCTGTATCAAACAGGCTTCCGTGCATGAGTAGCAGTGGTTGATGGACCATCCATTATAATCATAGCCAGTCCAGTCTCAACCATACATACTGAGGAGGCCTCAGTGGTCTTGAACTTCAGCTAGTTACCACACTGCTCTAGAAAAAAAAAATTTTAAAAAATGCAGGGACAGAAAAAGAATAAGGGGGGAGTGCCTTGCAAGAACTTCAGACTTGCTGTATTTGCCCCTCAGAGTTACTGATTCTTGAAATTTAGACAAAGAGGGGACTTTTCATTATAAGAACAATGACCACACTATCAACCAACATTTCTTGAGCACAGTTGGGAATATTTTAGAAGTATAAAACATAGAACTCTTGGTGCTTATAATTTCATTGGAAAAGTAAAGCTGTAAACACATGAGAAAATAGTATCTATTCCAAGGTAAATTATGAGTTTCAGCCCTGTGCAGAGCTAAATGCTGGGGGAGGTCGAAGAGAGGGAAAGCACTAGGTCTGGAGTGATCACGGATTTCCTGGAGGGGAGGCGATTAAACAGGTCTTGCCAGAGGAGGGGACTTGCCACTGGAGAGGAGAGAGCCTTGTCAGCGAGAGAATATTTATATATATATATATATATTTTATTGATTTTTTTACAGAGAGGGATAGAGAGTTGGAAACATCGATGAGAGAGAATCATCTATCAGCTGCCTCTTGGTACATGCCCTGGACCGGAATCGAACCTGGAACCTTTCAGTCTGCAGGCCGACGCTCTATCCACTGAGCCAAACCGGTTTCGGCAGCGTGAGAATTTTATGAGCAAAGGGCAGATGTCCCACGACAGGTCATAGGGCTTAAAGACCGACTGGGTGTGCACAAGGTCCCAAGGGCAAGGGATCTGCGTAAAGCCATCTAAGCCGTTAACTATAAAGCCTGTGTGTGCTCGATACTGAGAAGTTACAATTGCTGTGCACTAGAACTGAGTTGGAGTGGTGCAGCCTGGCCCAGAGACGGGCCCTTGGTTGTGTTCTGTGAAACCCCGTTGAGGTGTGGCTCAAAGTAGAGACTCAGTAAATAATGTCATCATTATTATTACTCATCTTTAATTTCTGTGAGCCAGGATGTTGCATTGGCTTGGTTTCATTTGTGAGAGTTGGCACTAACTTTGCTTTGCCCTATTCCGATTGTCAGATTGTCAAGTAATTTATACCTGCTACGCCCTTTCCTTCTGGTTTATCTGACCTTTCTCTTCTCTTCCTCGCCAGGTGGCTAGAAGTGCAAGTAGCCAATCTAACATGTCCCCAGTGCTGGGTGCGGTACCTCCGACTTCTCCAGGAGTCCATCTGGCCAGGTGGGGTTTTGCCTAAGTGTCCACGGCCTGTAAGGACCCAGGAGCAGAAGGTGGCAGCTGAGAAACAGGCTTTGCAGAGCCTTATGGGAATCCTGCCAGGTAATTGGACAAGGAGAGTGACTATACTAATAACTGTTTTCTTCCAATCAAGCTTCACCACCGTTATCCCACACCCTTTCCTATTTTTCAAAGGGTCTTAAATATGGCCAGACTCAATCTGTTGACCCACCGAATCTCAGGCTAATAGGAACATGATCAGGGCTGGATTCTTTCACTCCTCACCCAAGTGATATGAGGAGATGGAAAGGATCACTGTGACCACACCAGAAATAGTCTGTTCGAATCCCGCAGCTATCGGAGTAATAACTGTGTGCAGCTAATAAAAATATATATTTAAAAATGAAATAAAATAAATGCTTTTATTGATTTCAGAGAGAGAAAGGAAGAGAGAGAGAGAAATATTAATGATGAGAGAGAATCTCTGATGGATTGCCTGCTGCACATGCTACACTGGGGATCGAGCCCACAACCTGTGCATGTGCCCTGACCGGGAATCAAACCATGACCTCCTGGTTCATAGGTCGTAATTGCTCAACCACTGAGCCATGTCAGCTAGGCAATGAAAGCATATTTTAAATAAATATTTTTTTCTTAGCTTTTCTGTTTTCTGAGGATTTTTAGTTTGGCTCTGTAGTTCAGTGGTATGCCAAAAATCACTATTTGAATAAAGATAGTGGGTTTACCTGACCTTTCTTTTCTCTTCTCCCACAAGTGGCTAGTAGTACAAGAGATAGTGAGAAGATGTTACTGTAACACTAAAACTGTATCTGTGTTTTCTCCTTTAGATATTGTAGTGAAGATCCTGGGGGTGGACAAATGCCAGCTGAGCTGGAGTCTAGTCTTGGAGTCACTGCAGCAACCCCTCATCAACAGGTAGGCCGAAAAGTGTGCCCCAACTTCCGCCTAACTGAAGCCATCTCTGTCTCGGGTGCCCATGCTGAGAAAGAGTGGGTTGTCGTCTCTCCTTGCCCTGGGCCTGACTGCAGACTAATGTCTAAGTCCTCACACACTAAGCAAAGCCCACGCTGCTGGCGCCTGAGCAGGTTGTCCTGTGTAGTGAGCTAGTGCTAGACCAGTCTCTGTGTTTGCATTCAGAAGGCCCCTCTTGAGCTACTAAAAACGCCAGGTCACCCTCCAGCCTGTTCAGTGTGCTTGATGGTTCTTTCTGCCGTTCGTGAACACTAAGAGCATCTCATGGTCTGGGCAATGCAAGCCCCATGGGCTCTTGGCTTCACTGCAAAGCTGTGATTACTATTAGGATCAGGAATGGTTTTTGTTTACTATGAGGTAGATCAGATAACAAGGTTGGACTTTGGTAAATCGACCAGAAAAACGGAGTGAATACACTAGAATAATTCAAAGGAGGTAGGTATTTTCTGGTTGGTGCCTTGGTATAGAATGCTTCTGAAAAGTATGGAGTACTTCCACTCCTCTCTCAAACTCTGTCCCAAAGAAGAGAGCATTTACTAAGTCCCATTCATTCCTCAGGGCCCTGGCCTTTGCCTCATTGCCGGTAAGGTGACCAGTGAATCGTAGTGAATGAATTATGAGAGACAGCAGTCATCGGTGGCTGAATTTCTTAGAAAGTTGCTATTCCTCCCTCACAGAAACAGTGCTGCCATACTAACTTAGCTATGTAAATAAGGATGGAATTTCCTAAAATCGAGCCTCAAATTCTGTTTCTGTTTTTACTGAGGCCATAGCTATTTGGCCCCAACTATTGAAGGTTAGAGTCCACTAGGGATATCAGTAATGGGGGGGGAGGGGGAAAGGGAGGGAAAACAAGTGTCATCAATAAGACCTGGTGTCTCCTGACTGAACCAGCCCTTCCTCTAAGTTGTTTTGTCCATTCCATTTGTTTCAGGCATTTGATTTACTGCCTCTGGGACATCATCCTGGAATTCTTGGATCTCAGTGACTCCGTTGAGGAGTCCACCATCAGCACCTCTGCCTCAGAAACCCCAGACAACCCCAAGAGGATGGGTGTCTCCCCGTAGCCATCCGTCATTACCCGTTCTTCGAAGGTTACGAAGGAGGCTCACTCTGCCACCAGGGACCAGTAGGAGGCCTTGCCCTCTGGGCTGTGGCTCAGAAGGCATGGGGCTCACTAGCACAGCTTTCCCTTCGTTCTACTCCATCTGTAGCAGGTGATGGAGGGATATATGTATCAATTGTATGCATGTCCAAGTGTCCTATGTTTTTTGTGGTGTTTGGGGCATTGCTGGTGGGTGGATTCTGTGTCCTTTGAATAAGGAATCTGTGAGCCCCCTTTGCCCTCCTCAAGATTGTTTGCCGGTAGCCTGGCCCTATCTGCATATACCAAATCCACCAACAAACAAATCTATATAAACCAAGAAAAAAAAATAGATTTCTTTGAAGGAGAATATAATTTTCTGAGCTCTCTTTTCCCACCAGGAAACTGGAAGTTCAGTCGGGACCATTCTTGAAAGCCAGACCCCTAGTTTGCCAACAATTCTAGAGGAGGGAGGGCAAGCATTTCTCAAGGGACTGCTTGCTGATTGGCTGTTTTCCAGCACATCAGCCCTATGGAGGGTGTCATTGAAGGCTACTTCCCTGGGTGGCTATACGTCTCCTATGAAGACTTCAGAGCAGACTGCCAGCCCACCTCCACCCCATTTCCTGGAAGAAAGTTGGGTCACAGATTTTGCTGATTTTATTTCCTCCTAGACTCCTCCCCAGAAGCAGTTGAGTTTGGGCCTTTGTGGCCTCTCTGCCTTCCTTCAACAAAATCCCATGGCAATTTGCATATTCAGCTCAGTG
The DNA here is from genome assembly GCF_964339955.1 of Pipistrellus hanaki. Taxonomy (NCBI): domain Eukaryota; kingdom Metazoa; phylum Chordata; class Mammalia; order Chiroptera; family Vespertilionidae; genus Pipistrellus; species Pipistrellus hanaki. The sequence goes on along the minus strand of NC_140521.1, from coordinate 14,582,857 downwards.
CTTTCAAGGGGAAGGGAGACCCTTGCTCCAGGGCTGAGAATGCCCAAAGAGTAGGAACCCCAGGAAAGAGCAGGTTCTCTCCTCACAAGTCGCACGGGGAACTTTTCATCAGAACCAGTAATGTTAGCAAACCTACAGGGAATTGATGGCCCACAGAGAGATTTTAACTTCCTGTTCTGGAGGACCTAGTCTTTAAGAATACCAGTGACGAAGGCAAAGGGGCTGTGTCAGGCTGCAGTGCCTTCAGAAACAAGGAACCATTAGGCCATGGCCAGGTAGCTCAGTTGTTTAGAGCATCATCCCGGTACTCCAAGGTTGCGTTTTCAATCCCGTCAGAGCACATACATGAATCAACCAATGAATGTGTAAATAAGTGAAACAACAAATCAATCTTTCATTCTTGCTCTCTCCTTTCTTCTCTCTGAAATCATTAAAAATAAAAATGGAACAATTAGGAAAAAGTGTTGGTAGAGTAGGGGGCGGAGGGAAAGTCACAAGGGAATGGTGGACATAAATGCATGTGAGTAGCTGACAAAGACGTTTGAAGGGTGTCATTGGGACCTTTGCTCACTCTTCATTCTTCAGCACCGGCCTGCTAGAGCCCTGCTTTCCCTGAGTCATGGATCCTCCTATTTGGGGGCAGGTCTTGGGGGTAGACGGATGAGAAGGGGTAGGTCTAGAACAAGAGTCAAGATTCTGTTCAACTCTGAAGTAGGTGATGTGCACACACGGTGGTTTATGTGAAAGTTGTGAAATCTCTTTACTCCTTCAACCTACCCCCTCTCCCCCCCCCAAGGCTTTTAACCATAAAATTTGTGCTTGAGGTATGTTACTGCCTAAAGGCAAGGAGATAAGTGAGGTAATGTCTCCTGGAGCCTTCTAGCCTTAAAAAGTTGATCATTACAGTGATTTCTGTGGCTTTAGTTACCGGAGACCCTCACAGGCATCTGTCTTTGGTGAGCACTTATAGGGTGTGGCACTGCAGCAAGTCCAGCTGACTTCCTGGAGCTGGTCCTTTACCTCTTTCCTCACTCATTAGTCCACAGAGCCAAATATCAACAGTACAACGATTGGAATTTCTTTTGAGAGCCACATTTTTTAAACTTAAACTTCTTCTAACGTCACTTCTTCAAAATAGACTCGCCCAGGCTGTGGTATTTTGTGGAAGAGCCACACTCAAGGGGCCAAAGAGCCGCATGTGGCTCATGAGCCGCAGTTTGCCGACCACGGCTCTAGGACCAAGGTGCTCTTCGTGACAGCTGGAGCCCTAGCTTCTGTTGGCATCTCTCCCCATACTTGACCCTCATATGTGTTTTGTTTTGAATCTACATTGCTTCAAGTCCTTGTTACTAGTTCTGGCTCAGAAGTGCTACAAAACCAGTACATAGCTGTCACACCAGGAAACCCTGTGGCTGTAAATTCTAAGGAATCTTTTGGCACTTCCAACCCAAAGAACACTTCCATATATTTCATATTATATAAGAGACCCCACCTGTACTTCCTCTGCCCCAAAAAGATAAGTTGTCCTCACACCCTCCTTCTGCCCAGAGGGGAAATAATGGATATCGCCAAAGAAATCATCAAAACCCATCTGGCCTTGAGACAGCCTGCCAACTTGTTACTTGGGTAACAAGTTCAGACAACGAGGGAGATTGATTGGCATTTGGGAGAGAGCCACAGGTTTCGGGAGAATATACTCCCAGCTGAGAGTGATAAAAGCCAGGGAAGAATTGGGCCTGAACTTACCCAGAACATTTTTTTTATCCTTTTTTTTTCTCTACCCAGCCCATCCATTTTCCAACTACCTCATCTCACCCAACGACAGTTGTTAGGTCCTGGGTGGAGTAAAAATATGTGTAAACATGGCCCCTGGCGATAGGAGTTAGAATGTTTTGGATTGAAACGACTAGGAAAATGTATTTTCCTCCATAAAATTAGTACCCGAGTAGGTAAGCCCGGGGGGTTAATGGTTTCAGCAACTCTGACCTCCATCTTTTCTGTAAACATGCAAGTCTGTCCTTCATGGTAGTTACAGTGTAGGGCATCACAACATTTGAAAGAATCTAGGCATTGCCCTCATTTTTTCTTTTAAAAAGAGAGGAAACTATTTCTCAGAAGCCCTTCAAGAATCTCGTTGGTCAGAACTTCCCACCCGTAAACCAATCCACTGACATTGAGAATGGCATTATCAGGATTGACTAGCACTAGTACTTATCTCCCCTTTCTCCAGAGGAGCTCGACCTACAGGAAGGTTAGATACCTAAGAAAAACGGTTATATGTTAGCAAGAAGCAGCAAAGAATGAGTGTTGATAGTGTCTATTAGAGTCATTCTGCCAACATCAACAAATCCCCATGATTTGCCTGTACTAGCTAAGAGGTCACAGCAGCTGAAGGTGACAGTTGAACCACTTCTCATACATTAACTTATTTAACTCACACATCAACCTTGTAAGGAAGGTTTTTATTATATACTAGAAGCCTGGTACACCAATTTGTGCACTGGTGGAGTCCCTTGGCCTGGCCTGCACCCTCTTGCAATCCAGAATCCTTGGGGGATGTCAGAGAGCCAGTTTTAGCCTGATCCCCACAGGCCAGGCCCAGAGACCATGCACTGGGCCTCTACTATGCATATACTAGATCTTTGGTTAACTCTTCCTGCCCTCCCCTCTTTCCCCTTTCCTCTGAGATTCATCAGTCTGTTCCATGTTTCCATGTCTGTGTGTTGAGCATCTGCCCTCTGGTGGTCATTGCACATCATAAGTACCAGACGGTCACTCAGGTCAGCCAGTCACTTAGGCTTTTATATATATAGATCCCATGTATAGAAGAGAAACACAGCACAGATAAGTTGTGGTTTGCCCATAGTCACTTGCAAGGAAATGGCAGAAGCAGCTGTAAATCTTGTAAGTCTACCCGCAAGTGTCCATCATAACCATTATATTGAACTTCTTTTCTTCTTTCAAAGCAAAATGAGACCAAGCTCTCACGGAGCCTGTAATCTAGTAGGGGAGCCAGCACATTTTTTTTGGTAAGAGGCCAGAGAAAAAAATATTTTCGGCTTTGTGGCAGCCTCTGTTGCAACTACTCAGCCCTTCCATTGTTGCATAAAAGCATAGACAATACATACACAAATGACTCTGGCTGTGCTCCAATAAAACTATTTACAAAAGCAGGCAGCTGGCCAGATTTGGCTTGTGAGTGGTGTACAGACCCCTTGTCTAGTGAATTAGAATCAAACCTAAGTGTGTGTGTGTGTGTGTGTGTGTGTGTGACAGAGAGAGAGAGAGAGAGATTTACCCAGAGAGAGAGAGAGAGATTTACCCGGATCTTCTTAAAGGCCTAGTGTGTTACGTGTGTATCAAGCTATCAAATGTCAAGGGGAATGCTGCTATCCCTTCACACTTTGAGTTTCAAGGGTTTAGAACAGACAACACCCATTGGGTGTGATTATGGAAAGGCACTTAATGAACTTGGGGGACCATGGAAAACCTTAGTTGATACTCTAAAGTCTAAATGGACTCCTGGAGGATGAATCAAAATTAGCCAGTGGAAGCAAGGGAGGGTGTCCCGATGGAGGCAGCAATGAACAGTGTAAGAGAAGTCACAAGAAGACAAGTGTATGATTTCATTGAGGCACTAAAGCAGTGGTCAGCAAACTCATTAGTCAAACAGAGCCAAATATTAACAGGAAAACGATTGAAATTTCTTTTGAGAGCCGAAAACCGACTTCTGCTCATGGGCCACGAAGTTTCAATCGCACTGTATGTGCACGCCTACAAGTGATATTTTGTGGAAGAGCCACACTCAAGGGGCCAAAGAGCCGCATGTGGCTCGAGAGCCACTGCACTAGAGCAATGAAACTCAGAAACGGGTAGAGTGCTGGTTGTGGGAGATCCAAGGGAGGGGAGAGAGGCACCGGGGTGATGTGCACAGTTTCAATTTTGCAAGAAAAGAAGTTCTGGAGTTCTTCCTTACAGCAGTGTCTGCACACATAGCCCTGCTGAACTGTACACAAAACGGACAAGATGGTAAGTTTTATGTGATGCATATTCCACTCTAGTCAAGAAATTCCTAAATAAAAGACAGAAAATTGCATGTGGTGCCAACAGTGGGAGCACAGTACGCAGGAACAGCAGTCTGAGGCAGGAAAGGACATGGAGTCAGACGAGCTGCCTGGCCTAGCGTGCTCAGGAGCCTGGGACCATCTTCTTTACATCGTGGGAATATTGGAAGGCTTCCTGAGGAGTATTCCTCATGGTGACAATCCCTAAGAGTTCATGGGAGACAAGGGCTTTGTTTTCCATCCTATCCCTATTGTCATGACTTGTCTTCCTCATGTTCTGACCCCCTTTCATTAGTTCAAGCCTGCCCCCAATTCCTGTATGTGAGGTAGCGCCAGGGCCTCATGGAGTAAGATGAACTTGAGAGCTCATTGAGAACTGAATGACATCCTAGCTCTGCCACTTAATCAGCCGTGAGGAGGCGGTCAGCCAGCTTCACATGTCTTAGAAAAGGTGACAAATACAGCCTTTTTGAGAAATGAATGAGGTAACATACACAAACACGCTTAAGTGCCACAAAGCCCCTCGGACTGCTGTGGATCCTCAGCGTCCTTTGTCCTGGAACAAGAAGTGCTTTCCCAGGAAGGAAAGGGAGGTGAACCAACCCTGCTGGGTACAAGTGCGAATGGGAACCAGGGAAGGAGTGGTATTTGGGGAGGGAGGCAACCATGATGATTTTGCACTTGAAGGTCATTTCCTTTCCACCGGGAGCGCCAGAAATCACAGGCAGCAGATGCTTGCTCTGCATCTGTGGACCAAAGGATGGAACCAAGGATGGGGATGTTTCAGCTAGCACCCCCTCTCCTCTCCCCCTTCTTCCCCCCATCATACCTTTGTGGTCTAGAGGCTGAGAAATGCTGCTACACTCACAACTGTGTTTGAGCGAGCCAGTGATGGAGACGGCCCCACACATTATTTTCACAGCCGAAGACTCCCCTGATAGTTCTTACACAGACAACACTGGCCGGTTTAGAAAGAAGACATAAAGCCAGAAGAATGTGTCAAGCAAAAAGCAAGTGAAAACAGCTCTTTTCCGGCTGTGGCCCAGTAGCAACAGGGATGGAAAGCAGACAGCTCTGAAGTGGTGGAAGCAACTTGGGCACCAGCCGTCTATTCTCACATTGGCCAAGCGTTCTTGCCACCTCCCTGTCCCTTCCCACCTGTCTCTGGTCCCAGTGTGCATTTGAACTCTACTTCTGGGGAAGTAAGAACAAGCATGTGATGAAATACAGAAAACCGCTGCTGGGAAGCAATGGTTTGCTGGCACATTTGGCATGTTGATGTTTCTTCACCAACGCGGCAGAATCTGGTTTTCCTTACATATCTCGATTCTTCAGCCCTTACCTACAGACCCTACTGTGTAAGTCACTAACACACTCTTTCTGAGATGTGGAAAGTTGGAAGGGGAAAAATAACAGAAAAAAATGGAATAGTATCAAGATCCAAACTTAGAAAACATTTCTTGGAGTGACATTATCTACTCGTTTAATCCAAAATAGACCTCTGGGGCTAGTCAGTGTTTGAGGAATGGCAAGCTACTTTTGAGATTAGGGTGTTATAATGATTAAGTCTGGGGCTCATATTTAAATCCACACTTGAGCTTTGTTTTCCTTCCCATCCTGGTCCATGTCACTGTTGCACCCTGTTGTTATGAGCAGTGAGAGCTGGCTCTAATTACTTCCAGACAGTTGGATGAGCCCATGAGGGGCAAGACCAAGCTCGATGAACACAAAGCCACATAATAGCACAATCTGCAGGCGCTGTGGCCTCTCTGAATTGGATTTGCTGATCTGCGAACCTGGGTACATAGCCCCTTATCTGTGTCCTTGGGAAGGAGCCACTCTGCCCCTGTACCTACTGAAAGATTAACTGTGATGTAGCAAAAGGTCTACATTTCTTATCTTGCCATCAGGAAAGACAGACCTTATTAACAAAAGCAGAACACTCTTGTGGTGTTTATATCCTTTGCAGATACTCACAAGGAGTCCAAATTCAACAAAGTGATGGCAAGCCAACACCTTTCCAGTTTCATGTGGCTGTGTCCAAAGTGTGCCGTCTGTTATCCATGATCACAAAGGGTTCTTTCAAGAGTAGCGAGAGTGCCTCTCCTGATGGCTTCATATGTTTCTAGGAGCATCATGTGGGCTTGGTTGGCGGTAGGACTCTCACTTGGGCAGTGGTCGGCAAACTGTGGCTCATGAGCCGCAGTTTGCCACTCTGTTGACTAATGAGTTTGCCGACCACTGCACTTGGGGATAGATGTATTAGGGAGATGGCTTCCCAGACATCCAGGGGCTTCATCTAGCTGCTGTTTCCTGCTTCCGTATTTTGGCCCATGCTCCTCTTTCCACCAGGTAGATTACCTTCCTTCAGCTGGGCATAGGTGGGCACCCTCTATCTGTCAGGGCCAATCCAAGTTCCACCTTCTCCACTAAGCTTTATCTGATTGTACCAGTCAAAACGCTCTCTTTCCTCAGAATTACTTACATTGCCTCTAAGATAAGTACGTGTGTGTAGGTAGATAGATACATGGATACATGGATGGATGGATAGATTAATGATAAACAGATAGATAAATTATAGATAATAGATACAGTCTTCAGTAAGAGTATATTTCTTCAGGTGCAAGGAACATATCCAGTATCTCTGATTCTCATTATATCCCCATGTCTCCTCAACTTTCCCATATACAGGGTGGGGCAAAAGTAGATTTACAGTTGTTTGTATGGAAAAATAATACAATAATCAATAAATAAAACAAGAATAAACTGTGTTTCTGATACAACTATAAACCTACTTTCCCCCTCCCCCCACCTGTATATACCTAGTGCATAGTAGGTACAAAATAAATACTGAAGCTCATCTAATTAAAGATTATTCACTTTTAGGAAGTAAAATGTGTTAATAAATTCAGTAAAAAGAATTTGCTGAAAATAAGATGTAGAGAGGGACAAGGGAGACAAATTTTTTTCTTTTTAGGACCTTATGTCTTTATTCAACATCAAATGTCAACTGAAAGAAGTTTGTTTTTATATTTTCTATGCCAAAATCCACATCGTTTTGTAATAGTACTGTTTGTAGCCTAAGTATGTGGGCTATAAGGTTCTAAAGCTGTGCACTTTTAAAGAAAATCAGTCCTGATTTGAAAATAGGTTTTTTTTAATTATTCAGTCACAAAAATATCTAACATACACTGTCTGCTCCCCAGTTTTCAACTTTCATCTATTCTACCTCACTGGGATCAGAAAACAGATGGAAGGAAGGGGGAAGGGAAAGGAAAGGAAAAGCAGAAGAAAAATCTGCCTGCAGGAAATACTCTCAACTCTTTCCCTGCCTCAGACACAAATTCAAAAGGAATACAATTACCATGAAGAAAAAAAAAATAAATTTATCCTCCATTTGCTCTCTGAGTTGCCTTGGAAATCTGTTGGTTTCAGATTTGAAATTCTTCACTTCACACCTCTAAGAGCTCATCTAAGCCATGTCTAGGACACTCCAGGGAAAACTTTTCAAAGACGAAGTAATAACCTTGAAGAAAAGAAAATAACATACATCCCTCTTCCCTCTTACAGACGTTTGCTGTCTTTCCAACCACATTTGCTGCAGCAACTATTTGCCTGAACACAACACATCAAAACTATAAGAAAAAAAAACAAACAAAAAACAACTAATGAATCTAAGACATCTGGATCAGTTTAGGCCAAGGCGTTGGCCCTGTGGGGTGAAATCACCTGCTGTTTGTGGACCCCAGACTCATTCAAGCCATGTTTGAATGAGTGCAAGAACTGGTAGAGGAGCAAAGGAGGAAGTTCAGTGAGAATGAAGACAGTGCATTTCAGGAGAAGAAAGAAACTAGGTGACTGAGAGCTTGGGTCAGACCTGCTCGAGAAGCCCATCTGCTATGGAGCAGAGTCCCTTCCTTCTGCCAGTGCACATTTGCACAGCATATGGTGTGGGCTAGCTCTGGAGCCAAGACTGAGTCTGCAGTCTCCAGTGTGAAACTCCTTGGAATTAACCACGGACTCCAATGGGGAGCACTGGGCAATTAACACCAGATCTGTTGCAGACAGCCTTGAGCTGCATATGGACATCCAAAAAGTTTCCTTCTCCATGATCTGTTTGGATGAGATAGAGAAAGTGGTGCTCTGATGTTTGAAATGGAAGTTGCCCCATGTATAGGTGTGTTCCTGGCTTAGATGTGAGCCTGTGAGTGGCATATGGCATTCACAGTAGCTTTCCTTCTCTGTGTTTATTTCTGAAACTCTTTCAAAACAAAACTAAGTAACAACAGAAAATAAAACCTTAAAAAAACAAAAACAAAAAAAAACTAATTTCTTTGCCACTTCTCCTCTTTCTTGTACATCTCCAAAACTACCTCTTCTTTATCCCAAAACTGTTCTTCCATGTCAGGTTACCAATCTTCATGGGTTAACTTGGATGCCTAACTAGTCTAATTGAATTTTGGGTAAATGAATATGGAAGTTGACTTATGGTTACATGCCAATGGTAAATATAATATTTCTTGTTCTTGACTCCACATTTTATATTCTATGAGGAAGATTGCCCTAGTATTCCCTTCTAAGAAATCAGAATAACCACCAACCCAAGACCCTCTCCCCCATACATACACACACACACACACACACAGACACACACAATTGTTATGTTGAAGTCCTGGTCCTCATGTGACTATATTAGGAGTTGGGCCTTCAGGAGGAAATTAGATATAGATGAGGTCACGAGGGTGGAGTCCCCATGAAGGAATTAGTGCCCTTATATGAAGATGAAGATGCACTATGGCTTCTTTGTTCCTCACTCGCATGAAGAAAAAGTCATGGGAGCATATGATGAGGAGATGGGGACCTCACCCCAAGAGAAGGGGCCTTAGAATGAAACCTACCCCACCAGCATCGTGATCTTGGACTTCTCAGCCTCCAGAACTGTGAGAAATGAATTTCTGTCATCTCACAGTTCCTCTCCACCTAAGCTCCTAACAGACTTTGCCTGCGCCCAGTTGCCTTTTCCAGAAATGAAGTTGGCAGCCCTCTTGTGTCCCTGAGTAATGTTTTTCTTTCCTTCTGATAGGCTTGAAATCCTTGTTGCCATCTGGCAGTTTTCTTTCCATCTTCCTACACACACCATGGAGCCCACACCCTGCGAAATCCCCTTAACTATTAGTAAACCAGATGACAGACAAACACCAAATTCCACGTGAGTGAGGGAAGCCCCAGGCCCTGTCTCCTCTGTTGCCCTTTGGTTGTGAAAATACACCCGATTCTCGGTTGCACACTAAGCATGTTCATGGGTGGGCAGCCTTCCTGAGACTGGGGAAGCTCTGAGGGACCCGTTGCCACAGCAACAGCAGCTCCTGACACTGGCTGAGGTAGAAATGTCCCCAGAAAGACTTCATGGTGACCCAGCTGTGAGCACACACCCAGCTGGAGCCACTTGGGAGCTGGAGGGAAAGACCCCTTTACCACAAAAGGAGGAATCTGATGACTTCTGGGCTCAAAACATGATGGTGTTCATTTCCGCCTGAGAGACATACTCTCCAACCTCCAACCCAACCTGGGTGAAAGGTCCCTTCCTCCGCTTTAGGTTACAATAAATAGGAGCAGTAACATCAAAGCACTTGAATTGCCTTCCTGTCCGGGGAGGAGGCCTGGGGGAGTAGGGAGAGGGGTTCTGCCACCAGCAGATGAAGAGGGAAGGCAGGGGGATGGGGACAGAAAGTCTGCTTCCTTGGGATTTGCTGATATTGAATGGCGGTGATTGATTGTTTCAGCTCACAGGAACACACAACACCCTAAATGGGTGCAGATTTCAGCCTTAAAGGAGAAAGCTCTTTGCCACAGGAAATCAGGAGATTAACAGTATCCATGAACCTCAAATAGATTGTGCCGGCTTAGTTCCTCAGGCACATAAAGGCCGAAAAGGAACCATTTCAAAATTGAGTTTTTAAAAAAAAATAAAAATCCTCTGACATTGTTTAGAATTGTCGCAGGGACACAGTATCTTGAACAAATTCCCACTTACCCCAAACTTACCCAGAAAGGAAGCAATGAAATGGGTGGAACCTTGGCCTGGGCATTGTAGAGCTGGCTTCTAGTCATGGGCCATAGTGAACTTGGACAAATCTCTTCACTACTCTGGACTTGGATTTCTTTCCTTCCCAAGGTTGGATTGGGTCATAGATAAGGCCCTGCCGAGCTCCAGAACACCACTTAGAGAGGACAGACTCTGTCCTTCCATCCAGGCCAGTTTCTAGGACAGAGATAATGCTTTCTAAATGCTTGCCATGAAAATGAATGAGTGATTAGATTTCATCTTGACTTGGATCTCAATAGAGATTTTTTCCCCCACCTCATTTGGGTCTCAGTTTGAAGAAGGAAGAAAGGAAAAGTATTGAAAATGAGGAGGGAAGGAAATAAGCTTTGAGAGGTGTGGAGAGTGGCTACAGCATTTGGCCAGGCTCAAGCCTGGGACTGAGAGGGCACGATCCTCTTGTGGCAAAGCCACGTGTTAAGTCCCAGCACAATTATAGCCAAAGGCTATAGTAAGCTTGACCTTATGGTCCAAACCTGTGGTCCCAGTTGGCTAAGTGATAGGGGCTGTGGGAGGTGCAGCAAGTAAACAAAGCTTGATCGAGTGCATGTAATTGAGTAGATTTGAAACCTACAAGAACATTGTAAACATTTTGACCAGGCCCTTACTTTGCCTAGTGGAATCTGACTATAAAATAAAGACATGGCTTGCAGGCTGTGGTGTTGTCTATCAGAGAGGGCAGCGTCCCTCCCAGACCCAGTTTTCTTCTCTTGTCTGTCTTTTCTCCATCCTTAACCACCCTCTCTTAGGTTCACCCATGGCCATGCCAGCTCAGCACAGAGATGTTCTTCCTGAGAAGAGGGTCTTGACTTTCTCTGGCCTGCCGAAGTCAAATTAAGCTACACCCCAATTTTTTATGGAGTTCAAGGACCTAGTCACCTCCAACTGGCCTTTCTCAGGATGACAGTAGTATTGATAATCCAAGTACTGAGTATACTTTCCCACTTCTAAGAGTATTTTTCATTAACCCTCTCATTTTATTAACCCTCTCATTAACCCTCTCATTCTTTTTTTTATTCTTCTGAGGAATATAACACTTTACTCATGAATGAGACTTTCTAAATTACAAAGTATTTCATATCCAATATCTTATCTAGAGCTGAGAATCACTTTTTAAGTAATTTGGAAACTTAGTAGTGTTCCCATTTTACTAAAGAAACTGAAATGCAGAGAGTTTATCTCTTGCCCGAGATCACACACACCCCCTCCCATTTTTTCAAGAGGCAACAGCCCATGGGTTAAGAAATTGGCTCTGCCGACAGCCAGCCAGGTGGGAATCCCAGCTCTGCCACTGATGAGCTCTGTGATTTACACCCTCTGTATCCTAGTTTCCTCAGGATTTGTAGAACTTCTAGCACGCAATGCAGAGTAAGTGTTTTTTATTATCATTGGCAGAGCCGAGACTAGAACCTACCCCTTCTAGCTTCAGGATGTTTCTGCCGCCCTACACCAACATTACCCTGGATACACAGGTGACAACCTACAGCCTTCAATGTCTAAGTGAAAAGCTCACCAAAAGCCTTTCTGTTCATTGGGTCTAGAGCTAAGGTCTCTTGGAACTCGAGTCCGCTCACCATCAAACCATGCTGCCCTTCACTGCTCTGGAGAGGGCATCAACCATCCTGGGTTTTTAACATTGATAAACCCAGCACTCTCCTTCCATGTTGCTGACATCCAAAAGGCAGGCTCTCTGGATGGTCTTCAGACTTAAGAGACAAAAAGGCTGAGGATGACTCACTGATGAAGTGACAGGTCTCTCCTGCTGTCGCCCAATGGAACAGTCTCTCTTCTTTCCCTTCCTACAGCTGTCATCATCAGTGCCAGACCAATCAATATCTGACCACTTGTTTACGGCTCCCTGAATACAAGCCTTGTCTTTGCACCTTCCTGTTGCCCTCCTTGAGAGTACAGACTAAGCTGCTGTGTAGGGGTCTGCATTCTCCAGGGAACACAGCAAAGAGCTCAGTCTATCACAGACACATAAATAGTCTGGACTCCTGAGCTGATGATTTGATAATGGGCTCTCCAAGTGGTTGACAATGGTCCCTCCCTCTTGGTCGCAAGTTCAAAATGATGGAAGAACTTGCTTAGATGGCACTGAACACCACAGTGTGGTACCCTGAGCATGGGCAGATGTTTCAGGAATTGTATGTTGGGGCAGCAGCAGGGGTTGGGGAGGGGAGCAAGCTCTCCCTGCACTCACACCAGGTCGCTGATTGCACGTCCTGTGAGCAGGCAACAGGCCTGAGCTAGGGCTGGTCCTCTTGTCTATCCGACCTCATAGCGCCCCCGAACCAGACGTGACCTTGTTTACCATTAAAAACAGGTGAGCATCAGCCTCCAGGGTCACTTAGCCCCGTCGCCCTGTGACAGAAGAGGCCCCACATGCAAAGGGCAGCGCAAATCCAGAGCTTTAAAATAACCCAAATGGTGTCATTTTCTGATCAAATGCCTTTCCCTGTCGGGTCTGTGATTTTGGAGCCAGAGAATGTCCCTCACAGCTCCGGTTTCCCCGCGGCTGCACCGGTCCGGGCCTGGAATGTGAGCACTGGCCGCGGAGGCCTGATATAACCATGTCACAGTCCCCAAATGGAGAGACATGACCTCATAGACGGTGGCAGCAGGTGGGCACCAGGGTGCTGCTGGCAGGCACTGCTCAGATCTGGCCCTGGGAGAGCCCCACAGTCCTCGGTGGACAGATGTCTGAGGCCCCCCGACTCCAATCTGTGCCTAGTCAATCTCTGCACCACAGCAGGCACAGGCAAGCACACAGGCCGAGGTGGAGACAGGCTCATTTGTGGACAAACTATGATTTTTTTTTTTTTTTTTTTTTTTCAGAAACGGAGCCTGGCGCAGAGGCCCCTGAGCAAGGAGAGGGCTTGGTCAGAATGCAGTGCACAGCAATTAGATTCCCAGGATAAAAGACAGGGCATTTAGTGTGAGAGCTAAGCTGCTATCCTGCCTTAGCTGTGCCCCCCGTGGGCAGGAATGCTCTACCCACAGGCAGGGGGCGCCAGGCCTATGAGGTGACCACCCCTTTCAGCACTAGGAGTGGAGGAGGCATCCCAGGGAAACCACAGCTCTCATGGAGAATAAGTGTTCTAACCCGTTCATCACAGAAGAGCGTAGGGAGGAGAGAGGCACCTGCTCCTCCAGCCTCAGAAAGAGGGGCCTCATCCTCTCCTCCTCGTTGGCACGTTCACACCACTCTTCCCATCACAGCCAAGCTGGTGTCCACACGTGCCCTGCCCACCACCCTGCTTCGCACTGGGAAAGCTTTCTTTCTGTTCACTCTTTCTCCACAGTCCTGCTGAAGAGGCCCTCGAGGTCCTGGGCTCCCTCAGATCTAGTGTCCACCACCCAGTGTCCCAGCACACACCTCTCCCCTCCCCCATCCTTTACCGACAGTGTGGGGGTCAGTGTGGGTTCATCCCGGGGTCCCTCAGCACAGAGATGGTATCCTATCTCTTGCTACTCGCAGTGCCTAGTAACGTGCCGCCAGCAATGACTCTTCCTTCTGAGCATACTTGCTCGCTGATGATGACCCATCACACTCACCATCAAAACGTAAGACGGGCCCTGGTCGGTGTGGCTCAGTTGGTTGAGAGTCATGCCCTGCACCCAGAGGCCTCAGGTTTGGTTCCGGGTCAGGGCACATGCCCGGGTTGCCAGCTGGATCTGCAGTAGAGGGAGTTCAGGAGGAAGATCAATGATTTTGTCTTTCCCTTTTCCTTCCTTTCACTCTAAAATAAAAAAAAAAAAAAAAATCTTTTAAAAATAAATAGACATTTACCATATGTAATTTCAGCCACTGTCAAATTTAAAAACAAAAACATAAGATGGAATCAGGGATGCAGCTGCCTCCCCCACCTCCTTGTCTTTCTCCAATGCACCCAGCAAGCTGGCATCGGCGTTTCCTTTGCCTGGCGTCATCTTTCCAGGCACTTCCGGAGGCCCCCTCACTCACTCCTCTGTCTCTGCCCAAATGCCAGCCCCTCGGAGAAGAGGTTCCTGACGACTCTGTGTGTTTAACATTCCTCACCCCATAGCCCTCGCCTGCTTCTGTCCTCTTCACAGCACTTGTTACCAGCTGCATTCTGGCACTCTACACTGCATCCCACTATACCGCACATCTTCACATGTTTACTGTGTTTGACCCTCATCCAACTGGAAGCTCCATGAGGGTCAAGACCTCGAGGTACCTCCAGCTTGTCCTCGGTGTCTACAGTGGTGTCGGGAGTATCAAAGCCACTCACTAGTTATTGAATGAATGGATGGGAAAAGGCATGAGCAAATGAACCTTTCTCCCTAAAGTCAGGACCATTGTGTGTGACCATGCAGTCACATCGGGCAGTGGTCGGCAAACTCATGAGTCCACACAGCCAAATATCAACAGCACAACGATGGAAATTTCTTTGGAAGCCACATTTTTTAAACTTAAACTTCTTCTAATGCCACTTCTTCAACATAGACTCGCCCAGGCCATGGTATTTTGTGGAAGAGCCACACTCAAGGGGCCAAAGAGCCACATGTGGCTCACGAGCCTCAATTTGCCGACCACGGACCTTGGGATTGGGAGGAGGCGTCCTTTCAAAGAACCACAGGGTGTTCGAACTTTAACGGTCCTTGCGAGGCCATCCGCCAACTGTGCAAAGAAGAAAACTGAGCCCCAGAGCGGGGAAATGGATGGAATGAACACTCGGAAAGTTAATATCTTTGACTTCTAACAGTTAACCCTTCCTGGAGCAAGGTCTCATGTGAAAAGTCATCTGAACAGATCCTGAGCTCCAAATTTCCTACTGGCTTTGCCTTAGAAACAATTTGTATTGGAATCAAAAAGCAAAACAAGAGAGAACAGAGCTGGTAGCATAAAGTTTCATGCTCCCATGCCTCCAAAGTATTTTGAGAAGCATTGCTGAAAAGGGAGCATCTATCCTGATCTTTTCAGAGTCCCTTCACTAGCCTAGACCTGCATGAATACTGGCAAATCGTCTCTTCCTTCTCCCCTGTTCCCTGTGGGTTAGGCAGACTCTCCAGGACTGTCCAAATGTGGAATAAAGAAGCACATGCCCCAAGCTGAGCTGCAAGTGGGGCTCCAGGCCTCCAATGGGCCTCTCCTGGGCACCTGTGAAATGCTGACTGTGGGTCCCTGAGGAAGGACTGGGCCAGTCCGTGCCGCTTGTCAGGGGTTCGCTGCACTGTGCCTGTCAGTGTTCATCAGAAAACAGCCACCCTAGTGGTTCTTTAAAAACTAAACAATTTTCCAGAGTGTTCTAAGAAAGTCCGACCCACCCAGGCAAAGCCTTCTCCCACAGCGGTCCTCTAGGGTGGCTCCTCCCTTGCTCTTGCTTAAGATCGTGTTTGACAGCATCGAAAACCAGCAGCTCAATGGCAATACTTTCTTGGCAGGACACGCTGGCATGGGATGTGTCCCCAATCACAATAAGCCTCTCGGGGACGTGCTGGGCTGGCACTGAGGTTCTGCAGGGCTAACGGCGGAGCCCAGGCTGAGCCCCACCAGGGCTGTCAGGAATCACCAACAGGGATCGCCAATAGCGCGGCAGGGCTGAGTGAAGATGCGGGGTCGAGGGTGTTACCAAAGGGTTCAGACAAGGGGACGTGGAAATGCCACACAGCCCCTTTCTGGGGAAAGGGTTTTCACACGGGGTCTGCTGGTCTCTTCAAAGGTCTCCTCAGGGACTGATGTTTTAGAGGAGGGACATGTGGGTCAGAGTGGCATCCCCCTTTCTTTCCCTCCATTTCTCTTCGCTACCCAACTCCTTTCCCTCATGGCCCACAAGTCTCTTCTAGCCACTTGCCACTGTTGTCAGTGCTGTGTGTGCCTCTTAGAGGGGCTGTGTGTGGACATTTTGTCTCCAGGGAGCGTGCCTGGTCATCTGTGCCCGGCTACTCATCACATCGCATGCCGCATGCCTTTGATGGTTATAAAGCCCTCTTTCTCCTCTTGGTTCCAGGGCACAAGGCAACAGAAGGACAAACATCAAAGGGAGAAATGGCCTCAGGGGCGTCCCTGTTAGCTGTGACCTGGAAATAAGCACCAGAGGGCGCCCAAGACCTCCCAAGTTAGGCCACAGAGGTGACATCGCGGCCAGGAGGTGGCACTGTTGCCCTAATCAGCGCGATGAAAAAGATGCTACCTAGCTTGGGGCACGCTGTGAACCTTCTTGTGGGACCTCTCTGGGTGCAGAGGGTGACCCCTGGAGGAGGTGCCCTGCTGTCCAAGCAAAACATCGCATCTCTTTGACTTCCCCCCTCCTCTTAGAAGCGAATCCATGTCCTGGAAGGCCTGACTCGATGGAAAGCTCTGGTTGGGGAGCCTTGGCCCTTGTGGGGTCCTTCAGTCTGGAATGCACTTCTCCATCTGCACATGGTCTGTCCCCTCATTGCCTTTCCTGGCCACCCCAAATAAAAGAGCAGTGCCCTCCTGCCCTCTGCAGCCCTGGCACGTCCACCATCCTGCACTGGGTTCATAGACACAGCTATAAACATCTGCTGCTAGTGCCTGGCCGGTGTGGCTCAATGGTTGAGCGTAAACCTACAAACCAGGAGGTCACAGTTAAAATCCCAGTCCGGGCACATGCCTGGGTTGTGGGCTCCATTCCCAGGGTGGGGCATGCACAAGGCAGTTGATCAATGATTTTCTCATCATTGATGTTCCTATCTCTCTCTCCCTTCCTCTCTGAAATGAATAAAAAATAATTAAAAAAAGAAAAACCCACAACATCGGCTGCTACATACGTGCTCACTCTTGCTGTTCAGTGTCTTCTGCTACTAAAATGCGGCCCCATGAAGGCAGCATCCTTGCTTTCTCCAATGACATCCTCAGTGCCTGGCACACACGGGCATGAAGTAAGCATCCGATGTATAAGTCAGCGAATAAGTACACCCATGAGCAAGTGGCAAACAAACTGCCTTAGGCAAAGCCAGTGTCCTCGGCACTGGTGCCACACACCCAGAGTTGTCCATGGCTGCTTGTTCCTGAGCCGCTACCCAAATGTCTGAGCCAGTCCGGGCCCTGTGTCCTCTGGGAAACCTGGATCACCGACTGCGTCCCTGGCGAGATTTAGTCCTTGCCTTTTACTATCATGTTTCCCAGAATCCATTGAACTGTAGGTGCACCTGAACAGGAAAACATAATACATCAATTCATTATCAGCCATTAACACTGATGAACAGACTAAAATAACACACACTGACACACCATTTCTTCTCCAACAGATTCAAGCTGAAGTAGAGCTCCGTGGCCTGGTGCTGGGAGCATGCCGGGCGTGGCACTAGGCACTTCACACATCGCACTAATTGCCCAAGGTTTCCTGCTCTCTGCCTTCCTGGTGCCCCTGGGAATTGTATTGTCCAGGCCTTTGTAGTGGGTGGCACCATGTGACTGGTTCTAGGCAATCAGACACCTAGGCCTGTTACCTATTTAAAGTGCTAATGAGCGACCTTTCAGAGTACCCTTCCCTTTTGGCTCAGCCTCTGGCCACTTTGGAGGGGGTGGCTGCTGGGCCCGCCCCAGTGCCTGTGCGGCTGTGATGACCAAGGATCCCTAAGTCCCCATCTCTGCACAAGTCTTCGTCGTCGTCGTCGTCTTCTTCTTCTTCTTCTTTAATTTAATATATTTTATTGATTTTTTACAGAGAGGAAGAGAGAGAAAGAGAGTTAGAAACATCGATGAAAGAGAAACATCGACCAACTGCCTCCTTCACACCCCCTACTGGGGATGTGCCCACAACCAAGGTACATGCCCTTGACCAGAATCGAACCCTGGATCTTTCAGTCCGCAGCCTATGCTCTATCTTCTGAGCCAAACCAGTTTTGGCTCTGCACAAGTCTTTTGACCACTTTTTTTTTTTTAGAGAAATAACAGCATCTCAGTAACGTAACAAGTTTCCCAGAATCACACAGCTAATGACAGCGAGGAGTGGAACCCACACGTGTTTGTGTTAAAACCCATCACTTATACTTGCTCTCTCCAAATCTTCATGAAATACATAAGAAACAGGAAAATGGGAATACCAGCTATTTCCTGGCCAAAAAAAAAAAAAAAAAAGCTCTGGAGGGGTACCACTGCTTTGGGGGATCAAGAGAGCACCAGGATGCTGGGAAGAGGGTTATAAAAACTGGTGACATAGCTACGGCCGGTGCAGCTCAGTGATTGAGTGTTGACCGATGAACCAGGAGGTCACAGTTTGATTCCCGGTCAGGGCACATGCCAGGGTTGCGGGCTCTATCCCCAGTAGGGGGCGTGCAGGAGACAGCTGATCAATGATTTTCTCTCATCATGGATGTTTCTATCTCTCTCTCTCCCTCTCCCTTTCTCTCAGAAATAATATATATATATATATATATATATATATATATATATGTATATATATATATATATACACAAAAACAAAAACAAAAACAAAACAAAAAACCACTGGTGGTCTAAAAGGGGAAGCTCTGCTGATAATAGTTTTGTTTGCTGGGCAGTTAGAATCCTTGTCTTCAGTTTGATTCTCTCCCATTGCACACTCCTCAGCAAGTTAACAAATCCCAGGGAAACTTGCCTGTCCCAGGCCCTGCGCTGGAGGCTGGGGGGCCTTAGGAACCAGCTTTTGGGGCCCTGCTGCAAGGCCTGCAGACCACCCCGTGGGCCCGCTCTCCCATTTCTCCCCCAAGAGGCGGTCACCAAGGCTGAGGACACCCCCTGAGCGGTGGCTCTCAGAGCTGCTGCTGCAGGTCAGGTCCCAGCTCCTCCCTGTTCTCTCTGTGCCGCTGGGCACAGCTTTTGCCATGTCTGCGGAGTTCCATGCCTCACCTGCCCAGAGCTCTGCTTGTGTATGTGGCCCGATAGCCCAAGAGATGGGCAAGGCACCTGAGCCCACACCAGGAAGGTAAGCGTTTGTGAGTGTGCAGATGGGCACTGGGACCAAATAGGCCCTTGCCACTCTGATTTTTAGCTTCTAGCAGAGGGAGGGTGTGAGTGGATTCTCGCCAACACTAATTCGTTAAGAGATTGGCCACTGAAAAAGAGCCACTGCAGATACTGTGGGCAGACCGGTGGCTTTTGAAAATGAACTGCTGACTGGAGGTGACCACAGCTCCTCCCCGCACTGAATACAAGGCCAGTGAGGCCCTGGTGTGCCCCTGAGGGAACCGACTTCCTGCTGCTGCTCTTACTGTTTTACTGTCACACAGTTCCCTTTTGAGACTATAAGGAGGCTTGCTTAATCCCCATCTGTGAGGTCAGTACTTCTTTTTTCAATCTTTATTGTTGAAAGTGTTACATAGGTCCTCCTTTCCCCCCCATTAATCTCTTCCAGCCCGCTCCCGTGCCCCGCACCCCCGGCCCTCACTACCCTATGGTCTGTGTCACGGGTTATGCATATACGCATGCAGGTTCATTGGTCAGTTCTTACACTGCCACTTCTAGAACCCAGGAATGACCTTCTCTGGGCCAGATGCTCCACTACTTCTGCAGGGAACATTGGGAGGGGCTTGATGCTACACAGGGAGATGGAGATTGGGAAGAGGAGGGAGACAGAAGAAGGGCCCAAGTGAAGGGCAAGTGGGGTGTGGGAGACAGAGGAATAATATTTCAAGTCTCTATTTCCCATAATGCCGTGGTCGGCAAACTCATGAGTCTACAGAGCCAAAGTCTACAGAGTCGGCAAACTCATGAGTCTACAGTACAATGACTGAAATTTCTTTGGAGAACCACATTTTTTAAACTTAAACTTCTTCTAATGCCACTTCCTCAAAATAGACTTAGCCCAGGCCGTGGTATTTTGTGAAAGAGCCACACTCAAGGGGCCAAAGAGCCGTGTGTGGCTCGCTAGTCGCAGTTTGCTGATCACACGGCCTTAAGGACTTCATTGCCGAGGAGAGCCAATGAGGTGTATGTTATTTACATTCACTCTATAAAAAGCTTATAACAAGTGGAATTCCTGCTAGCCCAGAAAAAAAGGCACCCTAAAAAGCAAAGGACATCGGCTACATGGGACACGTCGTTACTATAAGCTGGTCAGCACCGAACAGTTCTCATGCCTGGCATTCATTCCCCCTTAGGGATGGAGCATAGGGCTCGCCTGGGACCGCCTGGGTCTTAGCAACCAGGAAACCCATCAGTTCCAGGCAAAGCAGGATGGTTGGTCATCCTCCCTCTGCCTAAAATACCCCACCATCACTACCACCGCCTCCCCTCTAACCTACCTCTTGGTGAAAGTGTCAAACTGCTCCTTCAAAGCAACATCCAGGAAACCACCCATAATCCCTTGCGCAGGGCACATCCTTGTGTCTGCGTTGCCTTGGCTCCCTTTACTTAACTCAACAATAGCACTTAGTGGCCTGTGCTGCAATTATTTGTTTAGCCCTCAAATGTGCTTCTCGCTAATAGTCTAAACCACTTACGGCAGGCTCGCCCTTACGTTGGAGTACCTGGTACCCAAGTAAACAAACGTTTGCTGGTGATAGGAATGAATACACGAAGCCACAGAGGAATTTGGGGAAGGCTGTCTTCTGTTCCCTGGGAAACACGGGAAGGTCCTTGAGCCATCTCCACCTTTCCAAACGACAGGGAGGCGATGATGAGCATCTCCGAAAGTCTGAATCCCGTGAGCACCGAACAAGAATGCCTGCACACAGTTTCCTACCCACTGCTGACGGGGTACCTAGAGGTTCCCCCAAATAAAAGTCTATTCCTTGGGTTAAAACAGATTTCTCCCCTTGCCCAGCACCTGCCCAGACTGTTGTATAAAATCCTATTTCTTACGCATCCAAATGAGTGGCCTAATAACTCAATAATCTCCTCAGCATGGAGGTCTATGTGAACCTGGCAACACAGGAACGGCTCTGCTTCTAGAGGAGAAACACCTCAATTATGAGGATTAGAATGCTCTCCAGGGCGTCCTCTTTAGATGTGGTTTGCACAGACCCGGTCATTTGCTAATTCCGACACCCACCCATCTCCCCTAGGTAACCACTCAGCCTCTTCTGGTGTCTCTGACTCTGATCTTGTCCCTGTAGTCAGTCAGCCACTCAGCAGTCAGACACTTTTACTACATCTATTATCTCCTTTTAAAAGCCCTGTTTGAAACCCTTCAGTGCCCCTCCCCCCTTCCCAAATCTTCAGCAGGGCTTTATTTTATTTTTATTTTTATTTTTTAAAATATTTTGTTTATTCTCACCAGAGGATATTTTTTTCCATCAAATTTTAGGGAGAGTGGAAGAGAGAGAGAAGACAGAGAGAAACATCGATGTGAGAGAAACACATCAATTGGTTGCCTCCTGCCCAACCTGGAGAAGGTATGTGCCCTTGACCGGAATTGAACCCGGGACCTTTTGGTCCACAGAGTGAAGCTCTAGCCACTGAGCCAACCTGTCTAGGACTCAGCAGGGTTTTAGAAGGCCCTTCGTGACCTGCTTGCTTCTCTGCCCTCGGCACTCACTGCCATGAACTGCTGCTCCCTTCTCTCCAAGGGCAGGAACACACCCACCCTCCTCCCACTGTGGATGGAAGAGGGGTCCCATACTAAATCTGACAAGCTCAGGGGAAGCCTGCATTGTGTCCTTACAAACTCAGAGATGAAAAGTAACCACAGAGGATGGTCTGAACATAAAAATTCCTAACTCAAAACAGGTCATGGAGGGCAGTCACATCCTAGGCCTGTAGCTTCCTTGACTTTATCTTAAGTGAGCCTGTCTGTTGTCTTTGTGCATCTATGAAAACATTCCTTTGAAACGTCAGGGAATCTCCTTTTCCAAAGCACAGGAGACCACAGAACCCCGCATCATTATCTTGTTCCTCGAATACCACATCTCTGTGTGCTGGAAATGCCAACTATCCTGTACCCAGCACTGTAAGGGAAATATGTGTGTTCTCTGTTTCACTCTTTATCCAATCCCAGAGATTTCCCTGCCTTGCTTTCTCCTGCATCCCTAATTTGTCATCAATGGGTTCCATGTCACACTCCCTTCCTCCTCCTCCTTTGATTCTAATGTATAAAACTGTTGTAGGCCACAAGAATGGACTGGATGTTAGACCAGTGGGGTCAGACTGGACCGGGGTTGTGCAACCTCGGCACTTGAGTTCTGGCTAGGAAAGAATTCAGAGCTGAGACTCCACCTATAAGAGAACATTTATTTGGAAAATCATAGAGGTACCCCGGCCAGGGTGGCTCAGCAGTTAAATGTCAACCCATGAACCAGAAGGTCACAGTTCAATTCCTGGTCAGGGCACATGCAAGGTTTGTGGACTTTATCTCCAGTGTGTGTGGGGGGACGAGGGGGAGTGAGGGGGCGTGCAGGAGGCAGCCAATAGATGTTTCTTGTAGACATTTCTCTCTATATATCCTTCTTCCTCCCCTTCTCTCTAAATTCAAAAAAAATTTTTTTTTCTTTTTAAAAAAAAATCAGAAGTAGAAGTAATTCATAAAAGAAATGGGCTGAGGCCGAAACCGGTTTGGCTCAGTGGATAGAGCGTTGGCGTGCGGACTGAAAGGTCCCAGGTTTGATTCCAGTCAAGGGCATGTACCTTGGTTGCGGGCACATCCCCAGTAGGGGGTGTGCAAGAGACAGCTGATCAATGATTCTCTCACATCGATGTTTCTAACTCTCTATCCCTCTCCCTTCCTCTCTATAAAAAATCAATAATATATATATATTTTTTTAAAAAAGAAACGGGCTGAGGAAACACGTTATAGAGGCAAAGGGAGGGAGGGTCCTTGGAGCTTGGGAAAGAGGAAGCTAATGGTAACGTGCCTGGGGGAGGAGGGGGGGCAGGAGGAAAGGAAAGAGGAGGGGAAAGGCTCCCCGTGCTCCCAGGAGGGAGAGCACATTGGGTCCTCCACCCTAAGGGTTTTAAGGGTGGAGATTTTAAGGGGGTCCCAGGGGTAAACATCTCAATAGCTTCCCAGGTGTGTCTTTTTGTGGTGAATTCTCCTCTGACTGACTGGGCAGCCCCAGGGCAGGGGGTCATCATCCAAGGCAGCTAGTCCTGAGGCCAGTCAGTGGCTTGTTTGTTTTTGTTGCTTTCCTGAGCCTGGAGCTGAAATGCAATGGGAGCCTAGATGCTGTCTCCAGGGAGGAAAGGTCAGGGGGTCCGAAACACTGGGCCAGCACCAGGGATCTGCTAGGGGAGGAAAGATCACCCTGGGGGTGAGGACCCCCCCACCCCCATGATTGTCCTTTCCTGGGCATCTGGGGCAACCTCTGTACCTGGCCCCTCGTCCTTGCTCTGCTCCTGTCTGTCTGTGTAACTGCCTCTCACATAACAAGTTGCAAAACTGCCACCAGCTGCAAAACTGCCATTCTCTGGAGCATTTCCTCACTCCCTTGAGATTCTGCTTCCCGGCAGTTGTCAGTTTGGCTCAAATAAACTCATAAAAAAAAAAAAAAAAAATCTCTGCAGGTTTGTCCGTTTATTGCACTGGCACTGCCCAGTACACTCAGGACTTACTCTTCCCCAGAGGACAAGCCTTTGCCCACTTGTGCCCTCTTCCTGGACAATTCCCTCCTGTCTTCCTCAGGTCCTTCTTTTACTTGGATAACATCCTGTCTGGGAATCATACCGTGACCTCCAGGTTCATAGGTTGATGCTCAACCACTGAGCCATCCCGGGTGGACAAAATCCTTAATAATTTCTAACAAGGATCCCCTTTCTCCCCCATTTCCCTTTTGTACTGGGCCCTGGAAATCACGTAGCCTGGTTACACATATATTATACCAGGAGGGACTTAGTCATGTGCTACATGACCACAAGGGGCGCAGTGGGACCAATCAGTGGAGGTAGAAAAAAAAACAGGTTTTGCTCAATATTAGGGAGAGGTTGTTTTTTTTTGTTTGTTTCTTAGCTCGTGGCTGCCCACATTGGAATAGGCTGTGTAAACAAGTAGAACTTCTGATCACCAGGATCCCTGCCACAGAGGTAAGCTGCTCAGCAGAGCTGTTGGAGACAAGTCAAGCTCTGGACTCCGTGGCCTCCATAATCCCTTCCCAGAAGAATGAATGAATCTCCTTCAGGATGTCTACTGTGCTGACATCTCGCGAGGAAAGGAACTCTCGCGAGGTGAGACCAGGTACTAGCATTCCCAAAGCCCAGCTCGTAACCCCTGCGTGGCTGGGAGTGTCCCTGACGCCCTGGGTGTCTGTCCAAAGCGTGAGCTGTTGTGTTCCTTGATGAGAACATTGTTGCCATTACTCACTGTATTTTTGATCATTTAAGTTGGATCTTATGATGGCTGGCACACTGTGACTTCTTGCTTCTAAGAAAAAGGCCTAAAATAAAAAGTCTCTAAGCATCTTGGGCTTAGAGCTACTTTCATTATTCATCACGTTGACAATGAAGCATAAACAGACCTGACAAATATTGGATTAAATTTAACATGAAAATTATGCACATGTTTTGGTTATTGTTATCATTGTTATTATTATTATTCATGGGGGAGGTGGGTCTAGGACAGTGGTCGGCAAACTTATTAGTCAACAGAGCCAAATATCAACAATACAACGATGGAAATTTCTTTGGAGAGCCACATTTTTTAAACTTAAACTTCTTCTAACACCACTTCTTCAAAATAAACTCGCCAGGCTGTGGTATTTTGTGGAAGAGCCACACTCAAGGGGCCAAAGAGCCGCATGTGGCTCTCTTCTAAGGGAAGAATTAAAAAAAGAGGCAGCTGCTTTCTGAGAACTTCCTCTCAGGCTGGAGAGCTCACGTTTTCTACTCCACCTTTATGGAATTAGTCCCTGAAGCCACATCTTGAAGGCTCGAAGCTCCACTACAAAGAGCCACCATCGATGACAATTCTGGATCCAGGAACCCACAGCAAATGGGAATCCCCTGTCATGCATGCTCAGTCAACCCACTTCCCTGCGACTCACTCCTCCTACATGTTGGAAAACTTTGAGCTTCTTTCATACCGTTTTTTTGGCCTTGGCCTTGCTAGCATTTAGCTTCCCTACAATGGGATCTATGTATCTCCACATCCCCAGTTCAGGCCCCCTAATTATAGCCATCCGTTAAGCTATCTGGAGACATCCCAGCTCAATCACGTCTTTATCAGACTCTGGCTGCCAATGGGGTCAAGTTAGGCGTCAAGTCTGACCTGCCCAGAATCCCCGTCACGTGCTGCTCCTCACACTCACTGGGGCCTTTGTGTCTGCCACCTGGTTGCCCTCAGCCAAGTTCCCTCTCCCACTGCATGGCCTAGACAGGGCGGAGCCAGCCACGAGAGACAGTGGGGTGACTTAATGGAGGGCCTTCTCTCTAGCTTTATCCTTGGGGGATTTTTTGTGCACAGGCGTTAGATGGGGCTGTAAATCCTAAACTGGAAATGGAGACTCTACTGAACAGGCAAACATTAATGTCAAGGACAGTATTTCTTCAGTCGGGACCTACTTTCAGAGATTGTAGAATCACAGAATTTTGCCATATATGAGTTGAATAATCCTGTGAAAGTAACTTCATTTCTCTTTGCTTCACTTTACTGACAAGGAAGGTAGTGATCATCTATCTGTCTACCCCTTTATTTCACAGACCAGCATTAATGGGGCCAAGGACTTGGGTTTTACCTGTATTGCTGAGTCTGGTTTTCTTGAGTTGCTGTAGAATAAACATTTTAAAGTGAGCTCCACAGCAATGAGAGGAACCCAGGGTTGTTCATATATGGCCTCATTATTCTCTAGTTGCTTCATGCAAGTATGGTTCACCTCTCATATGTGATCCTGACATTTCTCAAGGACATGTTATTTCTTCTCAATTCCTTTTGAAAAGTGGTAGCAAAGAAAGTGCTTAAAAGTATTTGCTGAGTTGGGGCCTGTTTTGCACTCATTTTTTTGTTTGAGTGTGTCTCTGTGTGTCCGTGTTTCCCAAGGTAGATGATAAACACTATGTGCAAATTAAAATGACACCACCAGATTGTATTGCTCTTCCTACTAACCCATTTAAAAGATGATAACATCCCAGCTGGTGTGACTCAGTGGTTGAGCATCAACCCAGGAACCAGGAGGTCATGGTTCAATTCCTGGTCAGGGCACATGGCTGGGTTGCAGGCTCAATCCCCAGTAGGGGGTGTGCAGGAAGCATCCAATCAATGATTCTCTTATCATTGATGTTTCTCTTTCCCCTTTTCCCTTCCTCTCTCTGAAATCAATAATGTGTGTGTGTGTGTGTGTGTGTGTGTGTGTGTGTGTGTAAAAGATGAGAACACTAAGATCCAGAGAAGTGAAGTTACTTTCACAGGATTATTCAATTCATATATAATATAGACCCAGATCCATTTACTGCTCAGAGTTCTTCCCACAATATCAAGCTAGCTAATTATTATAATGCATTACTAGATAAATATTCAAGGGCACAAAGGGAACAAGATATTAGAGCAGTCGAGGTGATTCAGCCCTTAACTGATAAAGTTATCACTGCTATTAGTAATATCTTAATATAGAGAGCTATTAAAGTCTACAAAGATAAATACCATTAAGAGTTCCTTGCATATCCCTCAGTAAACAAAAGTAAAAAGCAAGACTATGCCACATAGATGCATTCTTACCCACACGAGAGGAAGTTCACCATGCACATTGCTCTGCACTTTGCTTTTTTTCACATAATAATATGACTTAGGGATCTTTCTGTATCCACACATGCTTTTTAAAAGGCACTTATGGCCCTGACCAGTTTGGCTCAGTGGATAGAGCATCGGCCTGCGGACTGAAGGGTCCCAGGTTCGATTCCAGTCAGGGGCATGTACCTTGGTTGCGGGCACATTGCCAGTGGGGAGTGTGCAGGAGGCAGCTGAATTGATGTTTCTCATTGATGTTTCTGACTCTGTCCCTCTCCCTTCCTCTCTGTAAAAAAAAAAGAAAGAAAAGAAAAGAAAGAAAAAAATCAATAAAATATTTTATATATTTTTTAAAAAGGCACTTATGCTTGGATATGTCATAACTTGTTTAACCAGTCCCCTACCCATGGGCCGTTAAGCCATTTTCAGATTTAGGCCAAGAAATGTGTATTTGAACAGTCTCCCAGGGGAGCTTTAAGTAACTAGTTTGATGTCAGATCAGCATTTTGTTTTAGTCCCTATTTTAGCAGAAGATAAAACAATTCCAGAGAAGTTTGGGAGCTGTAGCTGTTAGCAGCAAAACCAGAACCAGAACCTGGTGGTGTTCTGAATCCTCTTCCACCATTCATTGCACTGCACTTGGGCCACTGAAGGGCTGTGAGCAAGCTTTCTTTGGTTATTTGCAGAAAACAATAGCCCATCTTTGGGGAACATCCAACATCTGGCGGTCTTCAAGGCCCAACAGTCTTTGTTGAAAGAAACATCCATCCAAAGATTCTCATTATGGATTAAATTTTACTAGCCCAAAGATCGCCGGGTTAAACGTCCAGTTTCAGTAGATGAACCAAAGTGCCTTGAATAAAGACGTAATTCAATAAAAACTTAATACTCTTGTGAAACGGAATATTCTCTGGTTCCCCAATGAACTTCAAAACATACTAGATTTCTTCTGCAGATGATGTGAAATGGGTTATTTTACCCAAACTAACCCCATTATGCCTTTAAAAACACATCGTTACTGAAATGTTTGCATTTCTTTTATCTTGCAAATGTACCAAAGAACAAGCATAGTATTTCTAGGAAAGAGCTGGGGGTGGGATTCATCAGTGGGAAGTTCTGGAACATTCATTGGGGAGCTAGGGAACAAAAGCCGATTGGGGCAGCACAGGTCTAGCTCATGAAGGGCCCCAGAAAGTGGGTCCTGCAAATTGCCACGTGAGGCGTTCATCACAGAATGTGGGAAAGGGGTCGATTGGGATGAGGACTTAATAGGCATGAGAATCTTGAAAGCTACACTGACTTTTCATTTTATTAATTTATTTTTATTTTAAAAATATATTTTATTAATTTATTTTATTTTTATTTTTATTATTATTATTATTTTTTTTACAGAGGAAGGGAAAGGGATATAGAGTTAGAAACATCAGCAAGAGAAAAACATCCATCGATCAGCTGCCTCCTGCACACTTCCCACTGGGGATGTGCCCACGACCAAGGTACATGCCCTTGACCAGAATTGAACTTAGGACCTTCAGTCCACAGGCCAGAACTCTAGCCACTGAGCCAAACCAGCCAGGGCTACACTGACTTTTCATACTAGGTGACTTTCTGCTTATTTGTTGTGAAGAAACAAATAGAATGTTTCATTGAACAGCAAAACCCCAAATGTTTAGTTTGGCCTCAACAATGAAAATAATAATAGCTACCATGCATGGAACACGTGAGTGTGGGCACTGTTCTCAGAGTCACGTGATCACGAGCCTATACTTCAGAACAACCTCAACGACAGAAGAGAAATACTTGTGAATGCCAATTACTTAATGACTTCCTAACAATTACCATGTGCCCACGGGGTATGCTCCCCCACAGTCTTAGTTCTGGGGGAAGATCTAGAACTGATGTCTACCCTGTATCACCTCACAGCACCCGTACAGGCACTGGGAACTTCTCTTTCTACACCACTCCCAACCCTACAGCGGCCCAAGCCCCTGCTCTCTGTGTAAGCACGTCCGTAACCTTTGAAAGTGGGGATTCTGTGGGGGAGTTTGAAAAGATAAGCAGAATTTCAGGGCACCAATGGTGACCCCATCATTTCTTCTGGAGGATCAATAGGTACACAGCCTCTCAGGCTAGAAGACACAAGTTCCCATCCAAAGCAGGTGGAACCCAGCTCTGCTCTTATGTGGCTCCCCAGAGCCAGGGAAGGATGCTGGCAGACTGAGGCTGGCCAGTTTCTTGCTGCTAACTCTACCCATGTCCTGGTGGTCCTTCCTGGCCCGGCCTCTCATTTTAAATCATACCAATGCCTCTCCCTGGCCAAGTGCCCCCTCTTTCTCCGTTCCTTCAGCTGATCTTACCAGAGCAGCATTGATCTCACTTTGAGGTTCTGTTTTTTGGGGTCCCTTTTAATTCTCTTTTCAAACTGTTGCAGTTTTCAACTTTAGTGATTCTTTTTCTCCCAAGTGAGTTTGAAGATTGTTTTCTCTCCTATGAGTCTAAAAAGGCGATTTTAGAAGACTAGGAATTCCACCAAAGTCTAAATTTGCTTGTGTTAACTCTCAGATTTAAAGAAAAGAAAACAAAAAAATTACTGAGAACAAATACTATATTGTTATTGTGTGAAATACTTTCCACACACACACACACCCTTCATTTTACTACATCTTTGGACTCAGAAACAAGAATTTCTACTTTAGTAAAATAAGACCCACTCAAAGGCCATGGATATCACTGTTTTCTCACTTAGGAATTCTCTTCTTGCTTCTGTAACCTTTCTTTTTTTATTATTATTTTTTTTAATGAAAAGATTCTACCTCTGTTTTCTCTTTGGGAAAAGTGTTGGGGTAAAAAAAATACCCACCTTTCTCTCGTAGTATTTGTTCATTTCTGCCTCTTAATATATTTTGAAAACCTCTGAGGAAAACATAATCTTCTGTTGCTTCATGGGTTCATTGATCTAGTGTCTTCCAATCAAAGCTATGAGTTCCTGGCAATTAAAGCTCAACAAAAGTATAAACACCTTTCTGGATTTTCTTGCTTCTAGATCAGAGATAGTGAACTTTTTCTGCAAAGGGCCAGATGGTAAATATTTTAAGCTTTGCCACCTATAGGGTCACTGTCACAATTACTCTGCCCTTGTAGCATGGAAAGTGCCATGGAAAATATGTAAACAAAAGTACCTGGCTATGTTCCAATAAAACTTTATTTATAAAAACTTGTGGTGGGCCATAGTTTACCCACCCCTGTTCTAGATGATGATGCTGGGGGAGAAGGGGGTGGACTTCTGATGATCAATTTCAACTAACATTGTTTGCTTTCTCTGTGCAAAATACTGTACTAAGTATTCTATGAGCATTATTTTGTCTCCATATTTCCATAGGTTACATACACTTATTATAGCCATTTTATAATGAAAGAAACTGAGCTTTAAAAAGGCTAAACAATTTTTTCCACAATCAAACATCTAGTAAGTGGTAGAGCCAGAAACTCAGATCTGACTCCAGCGCTCCTACTTTCTATCATGAAGCTATAAGGTATACATGTCCACTGTGTAAGGCTTTTTGGCCAACTTCTCTTAAAAACTATTTCTAAACACACCGGGAAAGCTGAATGAAGTCACAGAATTCAACTTCAGTAGTAAGACTGAACATAATTTAATTTCTTTAATCCAAATAGAGTTTGGACTTTGGAGATAATGAGTTGAACAAACATCTATTATGCCACTGCTATGAGCCCCAAATTACAGTAGTGATCTGAAGAGGAAATGAATAAACGATAATTGCCTTAACCCAGACACACTTAGAGTCTTTGAGGAAGGAGGGGGTTATCTTTCCTCCCCTTTCTCCTCTTAGAGTCCATCATGGTTTGAGAAAGCAAAGCTTGAGACCTACAGCTGGCATTGCTTAAGGAAGGCAACCAAAATTTATCTGCAGCTGTCTCCGGCCACAAATGTGCTTGCCTTTCCAACCTCCTATGATTAATGTTTTCGCATGGATTATTTTTTGTTCTTTTTATTATACTGATACAAGCAGTCTCTAGGGAATGTCAAGTGATCTTTCAAAAAAGCTCTTCTCCCCAGATTTAAAGCCTCGAGTCCTGACAACCTTTCCCAGAACATCTTAACCAAGATGTTTACCACTAAGCATCCAACACGGTCTAACCCAGCGTCTGCAGTTATCTTAAAGACCAGAACCACTCTCCTCAATTCCCCTCCTTTCCCTTAGCCACGCTTGTACAATGGCAGGGTTTTTCATGTCCCATTGAAGTGGGCTCCTTAAACAGCACAGAACCACATCCGGCACAGCGGCATGTTCTACTCTCATAAAGCTAGCGACTCAAACTTGTGTATACCTCTTTTCCATGCTAGGGCAGATTCCCTCTGCTGTCATTTATGACATTTCTCCTTTACCTCCTCTCCTTACTCCAGATGAAAAGGCTTTGTAATCCCCTTCCCTTCCAAGTACATCGGTTTAATTGTTACTATGCCTCCTTGGCACTAAGTCCAAGTGGAAACCAGCCTGGTGGTGCTGCTGCTTTTCCCTGAAGGTCAAACGCCACACAGCTGTGCACCACGCGCTATCTCCAGCTCCCAGCAGCTGCCCAGGGTTTATGTTATGTTAGTGATGTTCTCTAGCCTCAGAGCCCAGAGAGCTCGCTGTTCAGCCAAAAGGAATCCTAAGGGAAAAGAGTCAGAATGAATGGATGCACATTGCGTGCAGGGTTCTCGGGCACCTCCTTTGTATTACATTTCCCATAGAGAAGCTCATGCAAGCCAGTGCAGTCAGCAATCAGAAACATAGCTGTTGGGGGCCCCTCCAACCCCCTGCTTCCTCAACATACAGAAAGTTCCTCTGAGAAGCCCAAGAATATATGAAGAACTTTCCCTTGGGATTGAGATCTGTATCTCTGATTACCAGCCAGTAGGAAAACAGGGGACAGACGCTTTTATAACAGCAGTGGCTTGGAAAAGCATGACATAAAATATGTCACTAGAAATAATCAACAAAACACAGAGGAAGACAGTACTAGAAGAAATGAGGGACAGCCGAAACCGGTTTGGCTCAGTGGTAGAGCATCGGTCTGCGGACTGAAAGGTCCCAGGTTCGATTCCGGTCAAGGGCATGTACATTGGTTGCGGGCACATCCCGGTAGGGGGTGTGCAGGAGGCAGCTGGTCGATGCTTCTCTCTCATCAACATAACTAGCTCTCTATCCCTCTTTCCTTCTCTCTGTAAAAAATCAATAAAATATATTTAAAAAAAAAAAAAGAAAAAGAAATGAGGGACTGAAAAACTCGAAGACATGCAGCATACAAGTAACAAAATGGCATTAGTAAGTCCTTCCCCATTGCCAATTACTTTAACTGTAAATGGCTTAAATTTTCCAATCAAAAGGCATAGATCGACAGAATGGATGGGAAAGCATGATCCAACTCTCTGAGGCCTATAAGAAACTAATTTTAGAACTAAGGACATACACAGGTTGAAAGTGACAAGATGGAAAAAGATACTCCATTCAAATAGTAACCAAAAGAAAGATGAGGTGACTGTCCTAATAAGAGACAAAAATACTCTAGGTCAAAACTGTTACCAAACACACACACACACACACACACACACACACACACACACACAAACAAAGGACATTACATATTGACAAAAGGATCAATTGATATCAAGAAGATATAACAATATAAACATATACATCAGGAACCAGAGATCCAAAATATACGAAGCAAACTTTGACAGAATTAGAGGGAAATAAAGACAGTTCTACAATAATAGAAGACTTCAATACCAACCTTTCAATAAGACAACTAGAAGATGAATAAGGAAACAGAAAATCAATAAGGAACAAATCTAGAAACCAGTTAAATCTACACAGAGACATATACAGAACACTTCACCCAACAACAGCACAACACATATTTTTCTCAACTGCACATGGAACATTCTCCAGGATAGAGCATATGCTATGCAACAAAACAAGTCTAAACAAATTTTAAAAGATTGAAATCATACAAAATGTCTTTGCCAGCCACAATGGAATGAAACTAAAAATCAATAGCAGAAGGAAAATTGGGAAATCCACAAATGTGTGGAAATAACCAATGGGTCAAATAATAAATCACAAGCGAAACTGGAAAATAAAAATGAAAATACAACATACCAAAACTTATGGGATGCAGTGAAAGCAGTGCTAAGAGGGAAATTGGTAGCTACAAATGCTTATGATCTCACTTATATGTGGAATCTAGTGAATAAAGTAATCTGACAAACAAAATAGATCCAGAGACATGGATGCATGCAATGGACTGAGGATTCTCAGAGGGAAAAGATGGAGGAGGGAAGAGATCAAACAAAGAACTTACATGCATACTTGGGGCCCAGTGCACGAGATTCATGCATTCAGGGGGCAGGGGGGAGAAGTGGGGCGGAACCGTCTTGCAGACTGGGAACCCTTGGGAGATGTCTGACTGACAGTTTAGGCTTGTTCCCAAGGCCTAAGCTGGCTGTGGGACATCCTTAGCGCTGCCACGGAGGCAGGAGAGGCTCCTCCCCCCATCACTGCGTTGGCCAGCCGTGAGCACAGCTCAGAGCTTCTGGCAGAGCAGTGCTTCTCCTGTGGGAATGCACTGACCACCAGGGGGCAGCTCCTGCATTTAGCATCTGGCCCCTGGTGGTCAGTGTGCGCCATAGCAATCGGTTGAACCACCGTTCGGTTGATTTGCTTATTAGCCTTTTATTATATAGGATATGCAGAACCCATGGAGAAAGACAATAGCAATGTGAAGGCCTGGGGAGGGAATAGGAAGGGGGAGGGAAGAAGACATACTTTCAAATTTAAAAATTGATAAAATATATTCCATAAAAAAGAAAAAGACCTGAAGTCAACAACCTAACTATATAGAAAAAGCAAAATAATAGGGGTTGACAGTTTGTGCTCAACAACACTTGATGATATGACCCACTCTGGCTTCAATGATACCCTCAGTGTTTCAACATCTGTAGCTCCAAACTTTCTCCAGCCCACACTTCCAACATTTGCAGGATATTTCCACATGAGTGCCTTGTTCCACATGTCCAAAGCTGAACTCTTCACCTCCTCCACAAAACGTGCTTTGCTTCTTGTGGGTCAAATCCCAAACCAGAATGTCTTCTCTGACTCCTTTCTCTCCTTCACTATCTCCTACCCCACGTCAAACTGGGGATGGTGCCTCTATTGCATCACTCCCATCTGTTCTTTCTTTTTATTTTTTTAAGTGAACCTTGCAAAGCACATCTTTCTTTCTTTTTATTTTATTTATTTATTTATTTATTTATTTTTTATTTTATTGATTTTCCACAGAGAGGAAGGGAGAGAGCTAGAGAGCTAGAAATGTTGATGAGAGAGAAGCATCGACCAGCTGCCTCCTGCACACCCCCTACCAGGGATGTGCCCGGAACCAATGTACATGCCCTTAACCGGAATCAAACCTGGGACCTTTCAGTCCACAGACAGATGCTCTATCCACTGAGCCAAACTGGTTTAGGCTGTTCTTTCTATTTTGAAATCTCTGATCCCATTCTGGCCCTCAGACCTTCCCATATGGATACTGAAATAGCTTCTAACTGAGCCACGTGCTTCTTTCTTGTGAGAGAATTCAGTACTAAGAGCGTAAGTTCTAAAGCTGAAAGTCAAGACGCGAATCCCAGTTCTACTAATTGCTGGAGGTGTGAATCTGGGCAGGTCACCTCTCTTATCTGTGCCTCAATTTAGTCATCTGTAAAATGGACTATAATTGTCCCTATAATGATATTGAAATGAGGGTGAGATGAATGAATTCCTATAAATCAAAATAGTTGCTTGAATATAGCAGGTATTCAACAAGGCTTGAATTCAATAAAGCCATCTTTCTGTTCTATAGGCTCTGATGAAGTCATTTCGTGAGAAAACACAGTGGTTTCCCATAGCTTACAGAATAAAGTCTTGGTTCTTTAAGCTCAAGCCTACCTTTCTGGCCTTATTTCTCACCACGTTCCCAGGAGACACTACTGCTCCAGCCACACTGGTTTGTTTGATGTTTATAAAATATGTTCTGCACATGTCCACCTTGTGAGCTATGCTTAGGTTGGCCTCTGGGTCTGTAACCGTTCTCCATCACTATCTGTCAAGCTTTAGCTCCATTCCAAAGTTCAGGTCAAAGGAACTGCCCCCTCCCAGATTATACTGATCATAACTAATTTTTCCCTCCTTTCTGCTTATACTTTGTTCTTTTGTTCCAGAGATGACTCCAGTTTTCTTTGTGATATAGTTAAATTGTGTATTCTTAATTGTGTGTCTGCCATCAGCCCTTAAAGCGAGCCATCTTTCCTAATTTCTGTTTATATGCTTCAAGACCCACAGTGTCTAGTATAGTCACCCCTTACTTTCCACATTCAATGACTCTTACGTCCAACATTCAATGACTCTGGATGCTGAATCTATGTGGGTTTACTTTTTATTTCCCCAAACCTGTGTTCAGAGGATGTAGACTGAGAGGCAGGGAAGAGTGTTCGTCTTGACGATAAATGCTTCATAAAATGAAAAAGGACTTCCCTCTTTTCTAACATACCTGATACACCTTAAGGAGAGGAGTAGCTTTGTAGGACTTAGATATTTATCACTGCAGCGACCCTGTGAGCTGGGAAACAAAGCTTTTGTCTCAAAGGATGAATGTGAACAAAGGAGCTGATGTAGTTAGTGGAGTGTGTTGCTGTTCAGGGATTTTGGAAGTTGCCTTCTAAGTTGCATTAACTTAATTGTACTCAGAGCAAAAGGAGAAATATTACCAATCACTTTCAGCCCAGCTTCACTTTCTTAAAACAACAACAACAACAAAACACACACACACACACACACACACACACATACACACACACCAAAACAAACAAACAAACAAACAAACAAAAAACAAACAAACAAAAAACAGGTAGAATTAACTGGATTCATCTTGAATTTTTTTTAAAGAAAGTGTTGTTCGTTTTATTTTTTCTATCTTTATCTCCTCAAACCATTGTTGATCACCTCTATGTATCAGACTCTGTCTAGAGCTTTGAAAACGCCATGATGAATATAAACAGTTCAGTGCTCTCAAGGTGATGTCGGATTCATAAAGGAACGTGGAGTTATACCAAGAAACAGTTACCAAGCAATGCTTCTGACCACAGAGCCATGGATAAGTTGTTGTAGGGACACAGAGAACCTGATGGATTGCTCTTTGGGGGTTGGGGCTGGTGTATAGGTAGGATTTTAGAATAGCTCGTGCTTAAACTGAGTCTTGGAGGATTAAAGAGAGTTAAGTGGACCAGAGGCTGGCAGTTGAAGGAAAGGACGGAGCGGGGCATGGGCTGGGCACTGTTTAAAGGAATGTTAGCTGATTCCATGTGACTCATTTTTAGAACAGCTTCAGCTACATTATTCCTATTATTATTCAGATACATTATTCTGATACAACAGCCCTGCATGGTCATGCCCCTTCTACAGATGAGGGATTTGAGGAGACAAGAAATGAAGTGATTTGCCCAAGCGATTTACATCACCACCCAGAGACTGCACTCACTGGTTTCCAACCTGGGAGAAGGGAATGGATATTCCCGACCAATCCCAGGGCAAAAGGAAATCTTTTGACACTTAAACTGACCAGCTCTTCTGAAACATTGCATTTCTTCCTGGGAACCAGACAAAACTCAGACCTGAAATTATATTTCTACCACCACTGCTCCCCGCCCCGGTGCCTTGACATGACAGGGTATCTTGTTCCTAAGGGGAAAAGAAATGCTTATAAACAAGACGGCAAAGGCATCTTACCACAACAAATCTCTCATAAAAAAGGGAACAATCCGATGATGAGTTAAGTGTAAATGAATCAGAAACATATGGACTCAATTAACTTCCAGAGGTCCAGTGGAGTTCTGAGCAAAGGGCAAAACCCTTGGAGGAGAATGTATTTGGGGATATATCCAAACCCAGGGCCGGTAGTTCTGGCCAGCCCCAGAGTTAGGCTGGGATGGATCTCCAAGGAAACCAGGGAGACCAGCACCCCAGAAGAGTAAGAGTTATTTTATCCCAAATCCTCAAGCCCAGGACTTGGAAACGTTCAAAGCAGCAGGCCTGTGAGCAACACCTTCCCTGCACATCCATGCTGGCCATGGGCTGGGACCAAGTCCAGCCAACGGGGTCTCCTTAGGCACTCAACTCCGATAACCCCAAAAGGATGCAGAGGTTGAACCGACACCTGCCACCTCTCCCAAAGGTTCTCTCTCTTTGGATTGAACCCTTCGACTATGAACAATGTCCAGGCTCTGGGGCTTGGATGATACAATAGTGGCCAGGGTTCTCTCTGGCAGCCTCCGATGGGAAATGAATACGCACAGAAATATTGAACGCGTTCAGCTAAACAGGAAGCGACAGAAGAAAAAGAGAAAGATCCAGACTCGTCAGTCTGGTTAGGTTACATCAGCCATGAAAATAAACACGGGTCCACAGGCCAAGAGCCCGAAGAGACGAGGCCAGTTTAATGGAAGCCAGGCCGAGAGCAGGTGTGTTTCTCTGGGCGTCATCGTCGCCGGGGCTTCCTGTGTCCCGTGCTTTTCTGGGGCTCCACAGGGATAGAAGGTCAACCACTTGGGAAATGGGGCTCAGAGCCCCCTCGGGGTTCACTGGGCTCCGTTTCATGACCCACCCACGTGCTGTCTTCCAGGCAGAAACCCAGCCTGCTCCGTGTTGCTGATTTTTCCTTTCTCACAGTGGCGTTGCCATGGCAACTAGCCTTTCTCACCCACCCCTGATTGAATCAAAGTTTGGGGAGGGGGAGGAGGAGGACCAAGAAAACTGAGCAAGTGGAACAGCATTCTCCCCGAATGCCACCTTAAATTGAAATCATCTGTTCCCACGGCCCAGGCTCCCCCAGGCCACACCCAGGCAGCTGTGAGGGTGGGCGGGGTGCTCCCCCTCGCTGACAGGGGGGAATGGCTGCAGTAAGGTGATATGCTGAGAAGAAATTCACTCTGGGCTGCTTTCCTTCAGCCGCCCTGAACCCTTGTCGTCAGCTTTCACACTCAGCATGGGCCACACTGGGAACCATGGCCCGGGCTCTGAGTCAGTCCCAGCAATGCCACGGAGATAACATGGGAGGCTATGGGTGGGGCTGCTCAGAGAGCTGGGAGCTGGGTCTAAGGGGCATCTCCTGGGGCCCTAGACGTCCCCATTGTCACCCCCCTCTTCAACAAAGGCCTTGGCAACCCTTCTTTTAAAAAAAAAAAAAATATATATATATATATATATATATATATATATATATATATATATAATTGACTTTTTTATAGAAAGGAAAGGAGATGGATAGAGAGTTAGAAACATCAGTGAGAGAGAAACATCAATCAGCTGCCTCTTGCACACCCCCCATTGGGGATGTGCCAGCAACCAAGGTACATGCACTTGACCGGAATCAAACCCCGGGACCTTTCAGTCCACAGGCCAACGCTCTATCCACTGAGCCAACCCGGTTTTGGCGGCAACCCTTCTTGATGCCTGAGATCAGTCATCTTAGAGATTTATTTCTTTAGTTGAAGACTTTGATATTTAATGCAAATAAGTGAGATGAGACCAGATCTGAGCATCTTGGTATGAAGAAAGGAGGAAGGGGGAGAGAGAGCGGTGGTGACAGGGTGGCAGGGCAGTGGATAAAGGCAGGGGCGGATGGAGGAGGGAGGCTGAGGACCTTGGAGATAGTTCATTACATTCGCTTCCCATCTCCCCCCTCCCTCCCGGGTGGGGTGGTTCTGGAACTGAAACAGAACAGCTCTGGAGCCCTAAGGGTGCTCGCTGCTCCTCCCCGTGATGCCAGCAGAGATGGGCATCGTCAGTCCTAGTCAGGGCAGGTTTGCTGAGAGGTTACTGGGTGCCAGGCACGGCTCTAGACACTGGGGTGCACCAGGGTAAATCAGGGCTGCAGGGAGACAAACACCCTGTCCAGAGGAATTCAGAGTGGCATGGAGATGGGGAACCAGAAGAGACCAAAGATGTGGCTGCCCCCCCCCCCCCCCCCCCCCCCCCCCCCACTGCTGAGGTGCAGAGCCCCAGGTCCCCTCAGCTCCAGATCCTTCTTTGGCAGATCCCATCTTTGCAGGGACTGCCCAAAGCTGTCAGGGGAGTCTCTTCAGATGCATGCTGGGCTCCCAGGACTGCAGAGCCTGTGAGGGGCTGCCTGGGGGATGGCCAGACTGTGCCCAACCCTTCATCCTCAGCTCCCAGGAGTCTGCAGCACAGAGCTGGGGCACAGCATCAGGAACGCATGCAGCTTGGCCATGCGGCTCCTCGCACAGATGGCTGGGACTTGGGCTGCATCTGGCCCAGCCTCCCCCTGGGAAAGATGCTTCCGGAATCCATTTACCTCTTTCCCCAGCACCCCAGGGTGTCCGAATCCATAAGACGGCAGCCTGGGGAGCCTTTGCAACTAGCGCTTCCTTGGTTGCTGCTCTCAGCAGGCCTGAGGGTGGAGGGAAAGGGGACTAGGAGCCGGGTGAAGAACAATGGGCTGAAGGTGCAAAGGGAAGGACGGGATTGGGGGGTGGGCTTCTTGCCCAGTTTAATTGTTTTCATCCTCCAAATGATTCCTAACAGCTGGGCCAGGGATCATCTTGCTCATGTTCCAGGGGCTGCTCAGGGCTGAGGGAAGCCGAGGACTTGGCAGGGGCCTGCAAGGCCAGTGCCTGTGCACGTGAGCTCAGCACAGGGGTGGAGGGGAGGGGGAGGCTGGGGCCTTGAGGAGGAAGGGGCTGGGAGGGCCCATGCTGAGTGTGGGCTCCTCTGCCAGGGCATCTCCCTCCACATGATACCCAGGAGGTTCACCCCAATGGTCGGCAAACTGCAGCTCGCGAGCCACATGTGGCTCTTTGGCCCCTTGAGTGTGGCGCTTCCACAAAATACCACGGCCTGGGCAAGTCTATGTTGAAGAAGTGGCGTTAGAAGAAGTTTAAGTGAAAAAAATGTGGCTCTCCAAAGAAATTCCAATCATTGTCCTGTTGATATTTGGCTCTGTGGACTAATGAGTTTGCAGACCACTGGGCTAGATCCTTCCCGGGGCATCCTGGCACATGACACAGCCTGAGACTTCTTGTCACTTGGGCCAGCTCTCTCGGGTGGCCGCGCCTTGGGCAGCTAGGCCAAGGGCAAGCCCAAATCCCCAAGGAGAACTGGAAGTGCCCTGTGCTGCATTCTGGTCTGTGGTCCCAGGTGGCCACTTGGACTCTGAGGGACCATCTACCAGATGCGGCCCCTGGACACAGGAGGAGCCGAGTGACCACAACTGCAAAGAACTGCGGCCTCTGCCCCAGGTGTGAGCTCTGGGAAGAACAGGGTGGTCCAGCTAACCGCCTCCTGGGAGAGTTCCCTATATACCTGCTGGCTCCTTCTGAGCTGTCTTGGTCACAAGACGTAAAGAAGTTTAAAACTTACAGTGTGAACTAGCTGACAAATACCAGGGTGAAGTTAAGTACTAAAGAGAAAAAGCTCAGAACGAAAAGCTTCGATCCCCTACAGCAGAACTCCATCTGAATTTCAGTCATTCATTCAACAGAGACCCCCCATGACTCAGAGCTCTAACCACTGCTCTAACCACTCCTCTCACTAAATCCTCCCCACGAGGCTGCCGCTGGTATTATCTCCACCTCCCAGATGAGCACACTCCGAGGCACTGAGAGGGCACTGAACCTGCCCAAGCTGCCAGCGTAAATGGCAGAGTGGGGAACTTAGACTGCTTAGACCGTCGAGCTAGTCTGTCTACTAACGGGCACAGTTCCCTGCAGGGTTACGTGAGGAAATGCAAATAAAGACATGAGGCAGTCCCCGCCCTCGGGGAATTCACCAGCACCAAGACATAAGCAGTCTGCAGGCGTTCCTCACGCTGGCCTGGGCACATCGGCTGAGCTAAGTCTTCAATCTGTGTG
Organism: Pipistrellus hanaki; assembly: GCF_964339955.1. Classification (NCBI taxonomy): domain Eukaryota; kingdom Metazoa; phylum Chordata; class Mammalia; order Chiroptera; family Vespertilionidae; genus Pipistrellus; species Pipistrellus hanaki. The sequence continues at coordinate 14,542,165 of NC_140521.1, read as the reverse complement.
AGCCTTTGAGACTTTGACCGTCCGTGAGGTAGCCAGCCCTGTACCAGCCCCCTCGCCTCCCCCTGCACGTCCAGTCCCCACTGACACTGACATCCTACCTCATCAGCTTCAGCCTGTTCTTCCAGACGGGCCAGCCTCAGCTAACCCCTTCCCCAGCCACGACTCTGAAGTAACAGAAAGAATGAAACAGGGCCTTGCCAAGCGGCATGACAAAGATGTTGTGCTGAGGCCAGAGGATGCAGCTGAATCGGGCCTGCCTGCCGCCCATGCCCCGGCCCCAGCCAACTGTGAGCCAGGTCAAACAGCCGAGTGACGGGACGTGCTTCGCCATCCCAGCCGCCCAGGTGGGGTCGCCCTCAGCCATCCACTTTTGCCAATGGGTCCTTGGTATTCTAGAGACTTCCTGACTACACTCACCTGGGGGCCTGGGGATGATGCTTAACTTAGCATTTGGTCCAGAACCCAATGGTCTCTTATAAGTTAGCAAAAGTCAGAGAGAGGATGCATCAAGGGCTTGAGCATCCATCAGGCTCCAGTCAAGGTTGAGTCCAAAGGGTTGAAAGGAGCCCATTGCCAGGGTGATGGGGACGCCCAGAGACATCGGCCATGAGGCGCAGGGTTCCTCTGGAGCCTTGGACCATTAATAAGGGCTGTTAGCGACCAACCCAGGACATGGACCAAGAGCCGAATCTCCTTCGTGGAGGGATGGGGCGCATTAGAAAAAACAGATTCACCGAAACCGGTTTGGCTCAGTGGATAGAGCGTCAGCCTGCGGACTGAAAGGTCCCAGGTTCGATTTCGGTCAAGGGCTCGTATCTTGGTTGCGGGCACATCCTGTAGGGGTGTGCAGGAGGCAACTGATCGATGTTTCTCTCTCATCCATGTTTCTCTCTGTCCCTCTCAATTCCTCTCTGTAAAAAATCAATAAAATATATTGAAAAATAAACAAACAGCTGCATTTTGGAGACAGGAGTTGGGGGAGATGTTCCGTCACTCTCCCTGTTCACTTCTGTCTCCAAGAGCCACTGGGAGTCTTTCAGTGTCTCTCCTCTTCCATGGAGGGCCCCTGTCACAGGGACACCTGGGCACGGGGCGAGGACAGGGGCCCCGTGAGCAGCGAGACACCGCACCTGGGCTCTGGGCTGAGGAAATGTGGCTGGGAAAGTGCAATGGTTTCAGCCACACGGGGCATAATGCGCAAGAGAAAGGGACGATGTGTCAGAGGTGACAGTGTCCTTTCTGCAATCTGGCTCGGTTTTTCAAACCTCCCAGGGGTGCCTGGCTCTGCCGGGAGCGAAGCCAGCTGCTCTCAGGCAAGGCCGTGCCTGTGCCAGTATGAACCCCCCCACCCTGAGCCTGCAGTATCGTCTCCAGAGTAAAGGGCACTCACACGCAGGCCCACCCTGCCCTCCCAAGAGGACACGTAGTTTCTGGTGAGTTCCAGGAGGCGGTGGCCGTACGTAGAGTCTGGGCCAGCACACGGGCTGGAGACAAGCACTCACCGAAAGGCGGAAGGTCAGGCCGTGGCCACAGGGATCCTGGAGGACGAGGGTGCCTTCTGAGCTCTGTCTGGAGGGGTCATAGCCAAGCTCGCCGGCTTCCAGGACAGCAGGCAGGGGGCTGGCTCCAGAGCCAACCGGCCAGTCCCACATCACCTGGGTGATTGCAGTTCCTGCTGAGCCACGTGCCTTTCCCTGAGGGCGAGTCAATGCATCCATTGCCACTTAGTTCCTGCCTCTTCCAGCTGTGGAAGGGAAATAAGGATTAATGAAGGCCTTAGAGTACAACAAACACCTTTTTAAAAAAAACAAAGAAACAAAAAACTATTTTTATTTATTTTAGAGAGGAAGGGAGGGATGGAGAGAGATAGAAACATCAGTGATGAGAGAGAATCATTGATCAGCTGCCTCCTGCATGCCCCACACTGGGTATCCAGCCCTCAACCCTGGCACATGCCCTGACCGGGAATTGAACCCCGACCTCCTGGTTCATAAGTCAACGCTCAACCATTGAGCCACAACCGACTGGGCAACAAACACCTTCTAAACATGAACCACAGGCCCGGGAAAGGACAGTCTGTGCTTTCCGGAACCTCAGGAACGTGTGCCACTTTCAGGATATTTGTGGGGCACTGGGCCATGCCTGTCTGCCCGGGGTAACGGAGGGAACACCCCCTGTGTCTGTGGTTGTTTTCTCAGAAAATGTTTTCTCCCTCTCCACAGAAAGCCCCATGTGAAAGGAACCCCCCAAATTAAAATGAAGTGTTTGTGGTTTTCAAAATAAAATTGCTCCATGTTTCACAGGATCTCAGTGTTACCATGAGAAGGGACGCTGGGAATGGTGCAGGCACACCTCCCATCTGGTGCGGCCATCCACTCTGCGGCATGGCCAGCAGGATGGTGGGAAGGCTGCTTGCCTACCTCCAGGGACGGGGAACTCATCCCCCAAGGGGCAGCTCATGCATTTCTGGGCAGCTCTAGGCTTTAAGTAAACTTTCCTTACGTTAAGCCAAAACGAACTTTCCTATAGTTTCCAGCCAGCATTGTAAACTGTGTTTTCTGGAGTCACTATAAACACCTCCATCCCTTTCCCTCCAATACATCCTTCAGGTTTTTAAAAAATATTTTTAAAAATATGTTTTTAGTGATTTTTTTTTTCCGAGAGAGGAAGAGAGAGGGAGATAGAAACAGCAATGCCTCCTGAACACCCCCTCCTTGGATTGAGCCTGCAACCCCAGGCATGTGCCCTGACCAGAAATCCAACCAGCAACCTCTTGGTTCACGGGTCAACCCTTAACCACTGAGCCATACCAGCCGGGCCATCCTTCAGAGTTTCAAAGACAGCTGTAGCCTGCCATGCCCATTCATGTCTTTCCTTCTTCAGTCTAGATTCATCATTTATCAAACAACCTAATTTAATAAGCCGTTAGGGGCCTGGATCTTTTGCTCCCACCCAAGCCTCCCACTGGGCCTTCGGTAGCTGTGTTTAGGGGCAAGCACCCTCTACAACTGGCAACTCGAGCGCTACCTCCATCACACCTGGGCCGGGGTTAGATTCGAAGAGGAGAATAGCCAGCCTCGGAGAGATGAGGACCCCGAGCTCTGTGAGCAGAAGGCACACCCCCATCTTATGTCCGCCTGTGACCCCAGTCGCTGGCACATGCTAAGCACTCATATGTTCTGGTGCACAAATGCATATAAAGGCATGAAGAGAAGCAAGCTAGAATCAGATGTAGCGACAGAGAAACACTCCCTGGATTGCAAGTCTTTGCCTCATGTGTCCTGAACTCCCTCCTCCCATCCATCCCAAGTCCCTCCACATCTAACCTCCCAGCTCTGCGGCCACCCTCCACCCACAGCTGTGCACACCAGCTCCCTTCCACCCATCATCACTCCATTAAATGACCATCGCCTCCTCCTCACTCCCGCACAACCCATTCCCATTTCCTCTTCTTGCCCCCTCCCCCCACTCCACCCACCGCCTCTCCCCAAGGTCACAGCCACAGCCTGGCCCATAAAAATCCCAGGACCTTCCTCTAGGACCCGGATTCCACGGAAAGCAGAGCAAGGAGAAGGGAAACGGGAAGGGTTTTTGTGTTGCTCTGGGGATACCAGGCTAGATCCTCTGGCCCTGGGCTGATTTGGGAAGGACTCCAATCAAGTGGCTGCAAGGAGAGGAAGAGAGAGGGAGAGAGAGAGAAAAAAAAAAATCAATGATGAGAGAGACTCATAGATCAGCTGCCTCCTTCACGCCACCACACTGGAAATGGAGCGCAGAACCCGGGCATGTGCCCTGACTTGGAATTGAACTGTGACCTCCTGGTTCATAGGTCAATGCTCAAACCCTGAGCCATGCCAGCCAGGCAAAATCTTCCCCCACCCCCCGATATGTGTGTGTCTACACAGAGACCTCCAGTAGCAAGACCTGGCTCAGAGATCTCATAAGACTTGTGTTTTTTAATCCTCACCAGATGATGTGTTATTTATTTATTTATATTTTTTTTTTTTTGGGGGGGGGGAGAAACATTGATGTGAGAGATAAACTTTGTTTAGTTGCCTCCCTTATGCACCCTGACCAGGGATGAAACATGCAACCTAGATATGTGCCCTGACCTCCAAGCCCCTGAGCCACCCAGCCAAGGCGAGCTATGTTCTTAAAAAACACACGAGGCAATTGATCTGTAAGTGGGATGTTTCACATGTTATGTTTCCTCTCTGGTCACCAGTGGTGGGAGGTCTACAAGCCTCTGGACGGTGTCTATGCACACAGGGAAGTAACTGCCCAGGCCTCCATTCTCTCTCTCCTCTCCCCCTCCCCCCGGGGAGATGTAAAGTATGAGCCACTGGCTTTGCTCTGAGGACAGACAGGCAAAGGATGACTTTCTTAAAAAGTCCTCCTGCTCTATCGCTGCCAAAGCCATTGGAACTGTGAGCGTTATTGATCAACCTGCCTACTGTCCGGGCCAAATCAAGTTTTTCTGGACAAGGCTCTGAGGCTCCACCAGTTAGTATTTGGGTGGGGAGCAGCAGTCTGAAGTGGGGGTGGGGGGGGAGTTTGCAGGAGCAGAAGGGAGACGCCCAGCAGAGAACATGGGATTGGCTTTGGGTCTCAGGTGTGCTGACAGCAGGGAGGGTTGGGGTGGCAGGAGGGATGGTGAGGGGAAGTTGCTTCCTGCTTCTATTAGGGATGCAGATGCAGGTTCCCGGGAAGGGAGGGTGCTGATGGGGCTGACATATCCCTGATCGCTTGTGCAAAGGGGCAGGGAAGGGAAGGAATGTCCACTGACAGCTGAGCTCTGTTCTGTTCCCTTCAAGTTCTGAAATTGCTGGAAGCACTTGGGATAATGAAACCTGAAAGGAGGAGGAAGCCTGTGGAAGGGGGTGTGGAAACGGTGGGGAGACAGAGAGACAGGCAGAAGACCAGAAAGATAAGGGGAGACAGATGGAGCTGAGGAGGGTGGAGAGAGAAGAGAGTGGAGAGAGGACAAGACTGAAAAAAAGTGAGGAATGAGAGGGTGAAGAGAGGGAGGAAGAGAGAAAAGAAGAGTGAAGAAAGACATAAAATAAGAGAATATGTGGCCTGGCTGGCATGGCTCAGTGGTTGAGCATCGACCTATGAACCAGGAAGTCAAGGTTCAATTCCTAGTCAGGGCACATGCCCAAGTTGTGGACTGGATCCTCAGTGTGGGCATGCAGGAGGCAGCAATCAATTATTCTCTCTCGTCATTGATGTTTCTCTCTCTCTCTCTCTCTCTCTGAAATCAATAAAAAAAAAAACATTTTAAAAAGATAATATTTTGAGAGGCAAGAGCTTAAAACAAGGATGAGTGAAAAAAGAGGCCGATTTCTCTCTTTTAAAAGCTGAATCCTGAGGGGAAGTTGCTTCCTGCTCCTATTAGGGATGCAGACGCAGGTTCCCGGGGAGGGAGGGTGCTGATGGGGCTGACATATCCCTGATCGCTTGTGCAAAGGGGCAGGAAGTGTGTATATTCCATTCTTTCTTTACCCATCCACCTGCCGATGGGCGTCGGTGCCATTTGTGAACCTAGTGCCATTTGTGAACCTGGAGGACATTGGGCTGAATGGTATAAGCCCATCCCAGAAGGACAAATAGCGCATGACCCCCTGTGTGAGGTCTCTCAAACAGCCCCACTCCCAGGAACAGGAGTGGAACAGAGGCGACCAGAGCTGACAGAGGGGAAGTGGGGGTTGCTATTTAGTGGGTAGAAAGTTTCAATTAAGCAAGATGCATTTGTTCTGGAGACCTTCTATACAGCATGGGGCTCAGAGATGACACATTGTCCTGTGGGTTTAGCATAGATCTCACTACACATACAATAACCAAAGCAGGGGACACAGGGACCTTTTGAACTGACTTTGATACTGTGGTGTCAGCGATGTGCGTAGGCCCAGGCTCATCAAACTGTATCCAGTGAGTACCACGTGCAGTTCATTGTACATTGATTCCCCTCAGTAAAGTTGCTTTAAAGGGGAAGAGAAAGAGAGGGCCTGGGATCAGGGAAGGCTGGCGGGATCTTGAGAGGAGGGTCTTCTTGAACACAGGTCCCCTTGCAGCATGTGTCTCTTGTCCCTGGAGTGCCTCCAGCACCCAGGCCTGACGGGCAGGCAGAGGACCCAGGGTGGCTGGCCGTAGGCTGTCAAAGCTCTTCAGTGGCCTGTCCTAAAAGGGATGGTGGTAAATGGGCGTTGGGGGGACATCCGGGAGCTGAGGTATGAGTGGCAGAGGTGAAATGGAGAGTGTGTTCAGTGTCAGTCAAAGCTGGGCATCCTAAAGCCATGTTCAACTTGTCCTGGTGGGAGCTGGGGGTGAGGGAGCCAGCTGGTAGAGAAAGGATGCAGAGGGCATAAAAAAAGAAAGAAAGAAAGAAAGAAAGAAAGAAAGAAAGAAAGAAAGAAAGAAAGAAAGAAAGAAAGAAAGAAACGAACGCAAAGGGAGAAGATAATTCCCGAGAACAGTCTCAGGTCCCGGGAATAGTCTCAGGTCCTGGTGATTTCCATCGTGCATAGGTTTGCAAGGACTTACTTTCTCCTGTGTCTGCCTCAGGCGATGAGAGATCTGTTCCTGCCTCAGGTGACAGGTGATTCTCTCCCTTGAAACTCTGGTTAGAACATTGGAGTCCCTGATTAAAATGTTGGATAGAATACAAAATGTAAAAGAGGCAGGTTGACCAGAAATGGAAATATAGCTTGGTCAGGTTGCAGAACAGATTTTTTAAAAAGATGTTTAATTCACTTTTAGATAGAGAGGAAGGGAGAGGGAAAGAGAAATGGAAACATCGATCAGCTGCTTCCTGCATGCCCCCCACCCCCACCCCGGGGTCAAGCCTGAAACCTGGGCATGTGCCCTGACTGGAAATCAAACCAGCAACCTCTTGGTGCATGGGATGATGCTCAACCACTGAGTCGCACTGGCTAGGGGACTGCAGGGTTGGACAACAAATGGATGGATATTCTGAGTTGTTCTTGAAATGAGCTTTCCTTTCTCCATCCCTCCTAGCTAGCAACCGGACATACCATAAAGTGAAAACAAGCCATCCTATTTTCAGAAAAATCCCGTGATTGGGTGAAGTCTTGAAAACGTAAGACATGTTAGCTTGAAGACTAGGTATTTCTATCATTATTTCTTTCTAATATCTCATCAGGGCTCACTCTCACTGCTCAAGGAGCCAGGAGCCATCATCCCATTGTGCATTCTCCCTTTTGGGAGTACTGACTGGGTACCTCGGAGCAGGGGCACAGGGATATATAGTTCCATGGAAACGAGAAGTCATACAATAGGCAGAGTTCCCCATTGTATTCAAATCTGATTTGTCTGCTTTCATGTCACCTCTTTTGCTGCAAACGAGGGCCAGCCAGCTGCCGGGGCCCAGAATGACACAGACACGGTGTGATGTGTCCGCCACTTGTGTTTCTCGTTTATGAGACCAGCCTTTATAACTTTGCAGGCAGCCCACTGACAGGCTATAAAACGTGGCTTATTGGAAACAGATACACCAAGCAGGAGACGTCGCTGTCAGACACGATCCCGCCGCTCTAGGACACGAGTTCATCCGTCGTCGAGGGAAAGCCGATGGGAAATCTAAAAAATGTGCAGACACCTGTCCTGGGTCACCTTAGACGCTGCTCCTTGCGAAATGCATGCCTGCCGAGTCCTAGCAGAATTTGCATGAGATTGATGGCTTGTGGAACTTATTCCAGGAGAATTCCGAGGCCAGGAAGGCAGCCCAATAAGTCCTCTTGGAGGCGGTTCTTGTCTGTTTGTGGCGGCAGAAATGCCTCCTCTTCGGGGAATTCAGAATGCTGGCCCCAGGGACCCACTCTCACTTCAAAGGAAGTGTGTTCACACCAGATGCCTCTTTGGACTCAGCAGCAGTGGGAGGGCTCTCGCACGCCCAGTTATCCTGCATGGTCAACTCTACTTACCCATCCCTGTTCGCTCAGAAACCAGCCTATCCCCCAGTGGGTCTCCTAATGCTCAGAGGGCGGTGAGGTCTGCAGCTGGAAGGCTTGGGGAGTCTCCCGGCTGCCCCCTCTTTGTTCCCTTTTGGGGTGTGTCTTGGTTTTGTCCATGGCTCGCATCCCTCCACATCCAGGCGCTCAGCTGCAGAGGGGAAGCAACTCAGTCAATTTTCATGATGCAGACGCCACTGGGAAACATGTCTCCATGGCAACCGCAGGGTTACCTCACCCAACAGCATTCACAGAAGCATTTTTTTTTTTTTTAATGTGGAGCGAACATCAGCTATGTCAGCAAAGCCAATGCGCCTTTTGTTTGTTTCTTTTTGACGTGATGGCCCTCTCTCCAGAGTGACTAGGGTCCCAGCATAGTCTGAGGAGCATTCTGCAGTGGGCGGCACTTTCTCTCGGTCAGCACGGACGTTTCTTTCGCACAAAACTAAGAAGGGCTCTTCTAGGCGGCCAGGGCCATTATTCATGTCTGCACTCATCATTGTCTGGGGCCAGAGAGTTGTTTTCCTGCTTTGAATCCAGAATCCATCTTTTCTTTTTTTCTTTTTTCTTTTTTTAAAATATATTATATTGATTTTGTACAGAGAGGAAGGGAGAGAGATAGAGAGTTAGAAACATCCATGAGAGAGAGTCATTGATCAGCTGCCTCTTGCATACCTCCTACTGGGGATATGCCCGCAACCAAGGTACATGCCCTTGACTGGAATTGAACCTGGGTCCCTTCAGTCCCCGAGCCAATACTCTATCCATTGAGCCAAACTGGTTTTGGTCAGAATCTATCTTTTCTTACAAGATCTGGCCCACTCAGGACTCCGATGGGTTGTATCAGGTGCTCGAGGTAAAAGTGGGAGAGACCGCTGCCATGGTGACTACCGGCCCCCTCCAGACTGGGCACATTAGCTCAGGGCACAGGCGTGGCCAGCCCTTCTCCACTCCCAGTAACTTAAACATTATTGGGAATGATGGGATTAGAAGGCAGCATGAGAGGCACTTAGCTCCCCAGCCAGGAACACAGACCACACCAGACAATCTCTCAGAGTAAATCTCTCCAGTTGCCATCACTGGCTTTCTCACCGGGACCAATTTCCTTCCAAAGCACGAGTGGCTAAGTCATATCAAGGTGAACTTAGGTCAAGATTACCACTGTGTAGGCCCTCTGAATGTCACACCCACTTGTTCACTGCCATGTGGAAGGATGACGTAAGGCTAAGGGAAAAGACTTGCTTAGTTAGTGGGTTGTCTCTAGAGTGGGCTGGGCAAAGCAGTCACTGTTTCAGGGTTCCACGTCAACAAGATGGTGGTTCTCAGAAAAGAACTACCAATTGGAGAAGACGATTTAGACAGTGATTTTTAACCGGTGTGTTGCAAGGATGTTTAAAACATGCAATGCCTCCCTACCTGCTTTGGCTCAGTGGAAAGAGTGTTGGCCCATGGACTGAAAGGTCCCAGGTTCAATTCTGGGCAAGGGCTCATACCCAGGTTGTGGGCTCGATCCCCAGCAGGGGGCGTGCAGGAAGCAGCTGATGAATGATTCTCTCTCATCATTGAAGTCTCTAACTCTCCCTCTCTCTTTGAAATCAATAAAAATATGTCTAAAAAGAAATAAAATAAAAAGAAACTACAGTAGCTAAACACCACTTCGCAGTGAGAATCAACCAGAAAGATCATACTAAGCGATTTTAAGTGCTAATGATGCTTCATGCTAACCCACCTCTGGGGATATTGTTTCTCGTGTGGCTACAGTGTAGGGGAGACTCTTAGCAACACGATTCTGGGACTCAGTTCTGCCACCTCTGAGCTGCGCAGCAGGCTTTCTGCGGAACCAGAGCCTACCTGGCCCCTTGATGTTGGGGTAGAGTCTGGGCCTGACAGACCAGTCCTCTCACCTCCCAAGAGTAAATTTGATTCATTTATTTCAGCACTTGAGCAGAATTTGTCCCCTGCTCCCTCTGTGACCCAGGCAGCTGGCTCTCACCCCTCTCCCCTGCAGCGGTAGCTGCTTCCTACAGAAAGAATGTCCTTGGCCAGTGGTCGGCAAACCCATTAGTCAACAGAGCCAAATATCAACAGTACAATTGAAATTTCTTTTGAGAGCCAATTTTTTTATACTTAAACTTCTTCTAACACCACTTCTTCAAAATAGACTCACGCAGGCCGAGGTATTTTGTGGAAGAGCTACACTCAAGGGGCCAAAGAGCCGCAGTTTGCCGACCAACGCCCTGGGCCACTTGCCCTTGTGGGGACCTAAGAGCGGGGCAGGCCCTGGTGCGTCCTGGATTTTTCTGCAGCAAAGGCTCCAAGTTGAGGGCTTCATCAGCGCCTCACTCTTCCCCTGAACTGTCGTTACCCCCGTCTGTTACTTAGCAGCCTAGATCTGGAAGAATGGAGCCCATTTTTAACAGAGGGAGAACCTTCTTGAATTTCCTTGCAGAGCTTGTCAGCAAGTTCGCTGCACGAGGCCCTGGAGGAGCTGGGCTGGCCCTTCGGCGCAGGAACGCCAGCAAATCCTTACAGATGTTTTTCTGAGAGCTGTGCTGACCAGGGCTTAGGGGTTTAGCCCCGCCTGGTATCACATAGCATGGAGGAGGCGGGGAATTCTCCTGGGAAGCAGGAAGTATATTGCATGACATCAAACATGGACGTGTGTTCTTTTTGGATTAGGCAGTGTTTTTCCTTCTATTTTTCTTTATTTAACCTTATCACTTATTTCCTTGGTTTCTTTTTCCTCCACCTTCGTTAGCTCCCAAGTCCACCCTGGTTCTGCAGGAGAGACCTCATTCCCTGGGCCTAATTTCAGTCCCGCCCCTGGCCAACCTCATCTCAGTCTCACTAAGGGCTTTGCTAGTTTCATTTCCTTCGCTGATGCAGAAATCCTACTCCATCTGGACTTTCAGATCTTAGACCTACTACTTCCAACCCAAGAGAGAGGGTCCTATGTCTAGTTCACCGGCATTTCCTTGGCTTTCCTCATTGCCTGATTTCCACATTCCTGTTGGTCAGCCTCACCATCCCTCTCGCTCTGTCTTCCCTTCTCAGCTGACCTCCTTCTGTACCAGGACCTGCCTGGAGACAAGCATCTGCTGTGCTTTAAGGGACGAGATAAGGAACTAGACTCCTCACACCTAATCTTTCTTTCTTTTTTAAAAAATATATTTCATTGATTTTTTTTTTTTACAGAGAGAAAGGGAAAGGGATAGAGAGCTAGAAACATCGATCAGCTACCTCCTGCCCTTGATCGGAACCAAACCTGGGACCTTTCAGTCCCCAGGCTGACACTCTATCCACTGAGCCAAACCGGTTTCGGCCACCTAGTCTTTCTTTGATAGTGTATAAGGCATTTCCTTTTGTAATTTGAAATAAAACTGTAATGCAAGTACCCCTGGGGGAGGAACACCAAACCAAAGTGACAGGAAGACATAAATGGCTCAGGGAACCCTGTGGACCCTGAGGCCACTTGACAGATGATAAAGATTCCAAAAATCTTACTCTTGGGAAAGTCCCAGCCAACAAACCTTCTGTCATCTCTAGCTGTGAATCCCCTGAAAAGCCGAGGAGGTACAAGACCAGCTGGATTCCCAGATGAAGAAATCACGACTGTGTCTAAAAGACACACTGGGCAGGTAGGTAAAAAGTATAAAATGTGGGCCATCGGCCCATTTGTTTTATGCATGTGATGCTAATCAGTGCTCCATTCATCAGGGAAAGCCTTGATTCTGGAATAGAGAACCATGACTTCCAGCCCTGGTTCTGCTACTAATTGTGAAATGGAGGGAACATCCCTCGCCCATCTCTCTGGCTTCAGTTTCCGTACCTATAAAACCATGATTGCACAGGTTGAAATTCTTTCAGCTGTATCAAATGCACCGTTTGTTTTGTTGTCATGGTGACATCATGCAGCTCAATTCACCTCACCAGCTCCCCTGAAGGACTTACCGTGAGGCAAGTTCCTTCTGCAGATGTTCAGTGGGGAGAATCTGTGGGAAGTGAGTGGCATAGGCTTAGGGGTTCAGGGCATCTACACCTCAGCTCATCCTTGTGCCGAAAGCACAGGTCTTCTTAGGGCGAGACTGATTTCTGTAAACTTGGAAGCGAAAGGAATGATGCACTCTAAATACTGAATGGCCTTGTGTTCCGTGGCTAATTTTGCAAACAAGAGTTGTTTGTAAATCAGTAGTCTTCAAGCAGGGGTACAAGAACATTTTTCCAGGGCCTATTCAAGCATTGCCAGTTTTAGGGACATTTTTAGATCTATTACCTAAATTTACTTTCTTCCTGTAGTTCACATTTCTCAACTCTCTTTTTCCCCCCAGCCATTTTTTTTCTCTCATTTCATAGAGAAAGTCATGCCTTCCCCCCATCCTAAAGCTAACTAGAGTTTTTCACGCATTGCTTACTAGGCGTGAAAAAATCTCTGGGCACCACATATAAAGACCATTCTAAAAAAATGTTTCTCCTGAAAGAGCGTCCTCTGACCGGGACCCAAGGAAAATGTCTTCGAAAACATTGGAGGTGGAGGCACCGTACTTCACCTAGGTGACCAGTCAGACGAAAGCTCCTTGTGCCTCTATAACAGTGGTCGGCAAACTGCAGCTCGCAAGCCACATGTGGCCCTTGAGTTTTTAGGGAAGGCCAGCTTAGAAGTACCCTAATTAGGTTAATGACAATGTACCTACCTATATAAGCTTAAGTTTAAAAAATTTGGCTCTCAAAAGAAATTTCAATTGTTGTACTGTTGCTATTTGGCTCTGTTGACTAATGAGTTTGCCAATCACTGCTCTATAAGAATCAGTGGATTCTTCTTAAGAATCAGTGGTGTGGCTCAGTGGTTGAGCGTCGACCTATGAAGCAGGAAGTCATAGTTCAATTCCCTTTCAGGGCACATGCCTGAGTTGCAGGCTCCATCCCCAGGATGGGGCATTCAAGAGGCAGCCGATCAATGATTCTTTCTCTCTGAAATCAATTAATATATATATATATATATATATATATATATATATATATATATATATATATATAATTTTTTTATTTTTTTTTAATTCAGGATTCAGAGTGGGATGATTGTCACATGGACGCAAGGAAGCTTCAGTTCAAAGTGAAGTGGTTTAGCATGAAGCATCATTAGCAGTTAAAGTCCATTAGCATGATCTTTCTGGTTGATTCTCACTGCGAACTGGTGTTCAGCTACCATAGCTTCTTTTATTATCCAGGAAGGGGAACATCAGATTCCTGTGATGGCTTCAGATCCTCTGGCGAGGCTGCATGTGAGGCATAACAAAAGGCAGAGACGAGTCTGTGAGAAATGCAGACTGTCAGGTGGTGACAGCTCCCCCAGCCTTCAGTCTCATCAGTCATGTTTCCTGTTCTCGCCCCTCCCAGCACCCCTGGCCTGTCTCAGCTTTGATCTTAGCTGGACAGGTCCTGAGGCTCTCCCTCCAGGTGGACTCTGTGAGGAAAGCCTGTGCCAGAGCGCTGAGCCTTCCGGAAATGATTACACGTGTCCACATGGGGGACACCTGTGAACTGTAGGTACCCACCCCCCCTAAGATGGGTGATGCTGACATGCTCTCAGGTCAAAGCTCCTGACAAGTTTTATACCTATTTTCTCAAAGACATGGTGGACTTAAGACCTAAGGGGAAATAGCAGGAATCTGAAACAGAGGCTGAAAACTCTGAAACTACTAGAAAAATCAATACCCCTTTGTTTTCATTTGTATTTAATTAATTGCTTTTCCATCCACACAGATGGCCCCTGGCTTCAATATCTTCATCCAAATCATCCACTTAGTGACTTGGCTTCATCCTTGAACCCATGTCTCTTCGTGTATAATTAGCAAGTGCCAGAGGTCCTAGAACTGTGATCATATGGAGAGAAGCGTGCTCTTAGGACCAGTAAACCCTAAGAAGGTGGAATTGTCCCCTCGGCCTGCTGCAGGGCCTTTGCTTATGCTAATCTCCCTGCCTTGAATGCTCTCCACACCCATTTCTGGTTCTGCTTAATTCTGTCCTGTCTTGGAAAATTCAGCTAAAGCTTGTTCTGGCCTCCCAGACCAAGTGAGGTCCCCATTACCTTTTCTCACAGCAAACTTCGTTTCATTCTAGCATCTACCAGTCCAGCCAGCATAGCTCAGTGATGGAGCATGAGCTATGAACCAGAAGGTCAAGGTTCAATTCCCGGTCAGGGCACATAACTAGGTTGCCGGCTCTTTCTCCAGCATGGGGTGTGCAGAAGGCCCTGATCAATGATTCTCTCTCACCATTAATGTTTCTCTCTCTCTCCTTCTTCCCTTTTTTAGTTAAATAATAATTGGGTAGTTATTCATTAAGATTTGCCTCCCTCTCTGGAATATAAATTCCAGGAAGACAGAGATTATCAGCGATACAAGCTGAAAACAGAATCTAGAGCATACTGTGTCATCCCACACATAATAGTTGCTCAATAAATATTTATGACATAAATGCAATTTGCTTCCTTTTCACTTCACCTTTTAAATTGTTTTCAAATTTTTATTCTTCCTTGAAGACCAAAGTTTGTTATGTCCTCTATGAAGCTTTTTGACAGCTAGCCAACATTGAAGTCAATCACACGTTACTCTCTGTTCTGGTCATATGTTATATGTAAGACATAGTGACATCTGGTTGAACCATATGAAATTGCTGTCTTTTTAATAGGCCAAAGTAGATGCATGTCTACAATTTCATTTAATTAAATCTCATCGTTTAAGTCTTCATCTCTCTTGCTAATATGTGAATTCCTTGAAAACAAGAGCCATATTCTCCAGTGTCTGAAACAACCAGCATAGGGCCTAGGACCCAGCAGATGCTTAATAGATGTTGGTTTTAAAGATGCCTGAGTGATTAATTATTCCTGTGGCTTTCCAAAGTGACCTTTACCCATTGGACTCTTCCAAATGTGGGGCACTCCCTGATGACAAAATACCTTGATGGAATTAATTTTTTTTTTCCTGTTTCCAATTGGACACCTTCACTCAGAGTCAAGGAATTCGTTCCCAGCTTACAGAAACCACAGTCATGGAAAGCTGAGGTTATGGCTTGTTGAGAGAAATAACATCAAGATGTATGAGATCAGTTCAATGGCTCTGGTTATGCCTGCCAAGGGGACTGTGAAATTCCGTGAAACACCCCCACCTTCCTCCACCCACCGAGGCAGCCAGACCCCGCGAGTGTTCATCTGTCCCTTCAGAGACAGCTGTTCTGGGGGGAGCTGGGATAATTACGCACAGTAATGATTTCGCACTGCCTAATTGGTCTTTGCCCACCTACCTCTAATGACAGTGGAGGCCTCAACACCTGTTGCTGGCCCAAGCTCACCACAAACAGCTCTAAATCACAGGAGGGATGACAGGTGTTGCTGAACTAGCCCCCCAGTGTTCTAGTTCTTCAAGAACTTAAAATGAGTTGTCTGGCAACCAAGCTTGGCCCTGAGGCACGTAACATATTAACTACTCATTACCGGGGCAAAGCACCAGGAACCGATTCCAGACAACCCCAACTTTAGGAAAAGTTCTTAAAGTTATGAAATTGCATAAAAGTTTGCAGGTAGATGAGAGCCCTCCACAAATAGAGAACAGAAATGGTGTCATTTCTTTGCCACTCCTCTAGGCTGAGAATAGCCCCAAGTCATAACAACTCAACCAACAGTGAAAAGAAGGGAGGTCTGACTGAGTTCTTAAGGAACCAGAAGGAGTTCGAAGCATTTATGTTCAACCCTGGGTTTTACTATAAAAACCACAAAGCACAGCCTCACAGTCACACTTGATGCTAGTTGGAGAGTCAAAACAATTCCAAGGAACATTGATCGAATTCCCCTACTAGCCTCCCACTATTCATCATCTCACAGTATTAAAGGCCCATTTCCGATTCTGTGTGTAATTAGAGGGAATTTCCCAAACTGTGCTTCAGACACAGGTACTGAAGAGGTTGGATCACTAAATAGGAATGGACAAGAGCCACAACCAACCCCTCCCCAGTCAGCCTCATCCATTAAGGCCTTAGGCCTTGAGATTGTTATATCTCTGTCCACTTCTCCTACTCTTATCAGATTATGTACCATATTTTCTGGCGTATAAGACGACCCCCCTAGTTTTACAGTTAAAACATAGGTTTAGGCCTATTTACGCTGTATAAGTCTACCCCCCACTTCCGAGGCAACACCAGTTCTTTTTTTAATAGACCGCCTCTCTAACTCAGCCAATCCAAGCAGGCTTTTTATGCATGCAAATTATACATGTTCTGTACCCTAAGCTACACTGTGTTCTAGTAAAAAGCCTGCTCAGATTGGCCAGAGTCAGAGAGGCGGTCTATTAAAAAAAGAACTGGTGTTGCCTCGGAAGTGGGGGGTAGTCTTATACAGCGAATATAGGCCTAAACCTATGTTTTAACTAAAATTAGGGGGGTCGTCTTATATGCCGGAAAATATGGTATTTTTATTTTTAAATTATCATTTAAAATCCTTGAGAGTACAACTTGGCTTGTTCTTTCCTTCCTTCCTTCCTTCCTTCCTTCCTTCCTTCCTTCCTTCCTTCCTTCCTTCCTTCCTTCCTTCTTTCCTTTCTTCCTTCCTTCCCTCCCTCCTTCCTTCCTTCCTTTCTTCCTTCCATCTTTCTTATCTCTATTATTTTATCCTTTCTTTCATTTTGATCCATTTTTGCTTGCTGTCAAGGCAATTGTTGACATATCCATAAATTTACAAAATAAAAGTTTCGCTTCTGAGCTTGGCACACACAAGGTTCTGCTTCTGTCCCCAAGCTCATTCATGCTCCTCCCCCTCACACTTTGCTCTCCCCTGTGCTAAGCTCTATATGAGAATGGCTGTGGACTCATATTTCTGGTTAGAGAAGCTAAAGCAAGTTAACCTCTCTAACTTCACTTTCAGATAATAATAACACCCCATGTTAAAAATAAATGCTACTTGGAGGTTATGAACACTACATGGTGTAAAGTAAACACTCTGTAGTATTAGCAATTATTATCCCACTAAATAGAGAGCACCATAACGGTATGGTCTGTGTCTGCTTTGTTATCATTTTTGTTTGGGAGCATTTACAGCTTTATTGAGGGGTGACTGACATGCAATAATACCACACACACTTAAAGTGAACAATCTGGTCATTTTTGAGATACTTGAGTCCATTGCACAACCAAGATAATGAACATATCTATCTCTACAAAAGGTTCCTCTTGCTATATTGGAAACTCCATGTCCACTCCCATCTCTAGGCAATCACTCAACCACTTTTTGACTCTGTGGATAAGTTTGCACTGTCTAGAATTTTAGATAAAAGATATCATGCAGTAAGTACTCTCTTCCCTGGCTTCTTTCACTCAGCATAATTATTTGAGATGCATCATGTTGTGTATTCATAGTTCTTCCTTCTTCTTGCTACCTATGTCTCAACTAGATGGATATACCACAATTTATCAATTTACCAATTGATGAACATTTAGGGGTGTTTCCATTGCAGAGCTGCTAGAAAAAAAGGGGCTATAAGCATCCATGCATAAGTCCTGGTGTTGATATATACTTTATTTTTCTCAGGTAAATGAAATGGCTAAGTAAGGTAGATTTTTTTTTTTTTTTAAAATTACATATTGTTATTAATTTCAGAGAAGAAGGGAGAGGGAGAGAGAAATAGAAACATCAATGATGAAGGAGAATCATTGATCAGCTGCCTCCTGTGAGCTCCCTACTGGAGATCGAGCCCACAACCTGGGCATGTGTCCCTACTGGAATCAAACCTAGGACCCTTCAGTCCACAGACCGACGCTCTATCCACTGAGCCAAACTAGCTATAACTGAAAGGTAGGTGCTTAACTTTTTTAAAAACCTGTTTTCCAAAGTGACTGCATTGGTCCGAGTTTGTTTGTTTTTATTTCTTGCCTTACATTTTGCCCATCTCTGTAGATATTAGGTGGCTGGTTCTGTAATATTTTCAAAATAGTTCCACTTGCAGGAGGAGCTCCAAACAGAGTGTGAAAGTGTCCCTCTTCTAAAAGCCCTGGATTCTGGCCCCGGTTCTGCCTTGGGAGCGGTGGGTGCCCATCCACATGTTACTGGCAGCTGTGTGTGTGGGGGGGGAGGCATCCATTGGAGAAAATTTGGCTTCAAGGGCTGGCAGGCTGGGCATTACTGTGCCACCTAGAAAGCTTCCCTCAGAGGTAAGGAATGTGGCAGCCTGCCCTCTGAGGAAATGCACCGCCCAGACATTTTTGTGCAGATCATTCAATATACTGCCCGGGATTTGCTGAGTCTGCTGAAGAAAAACATCTACGCTTCCCGGGAAGGCATTACCGTTCTTGCATGTGAAATGGAATCCTTCAAGAATCTTGAGGGACCCTGATGATGTGTTGCAAGATGGGCTACAGCATCCAGGGCACACGGAGCAGTAAAATGCCTCACCTGGACGCTGGCAGAGACTGCGCGTGAGGACTGTGGTGCTGCTTGGCCATCCCGGGGAGAGGCTGGCTGGACACAGAACAGGACAGTGATGTCAGAGGCAGCAAGACCTCAATGAGAGACTTCAGCGGATGTTCATTGTAGCTGCCAATAAGCATTGCTGATGGTCTAACTCATTAAACTCTTGGTTGAGTTCTTTTTAAAAATATATATTTTATTGAAATTTACAGAGAAGAAAGGAAAGGAATAGAGAGTTAGAAACATCAATGAGAGAGAAACATCGGTCAGCTGCCTCCTGCCCACCCCCTACTGGGGATGTGCCCGCAACCAAGGCACATGCCCTTGACAGGAATCAAACCCGGGACCTTTTAGTCCACAGGCCTAAGCTCTATCCACTGAGTCAAACCGGTTTCAGCTTGGTTGTATCAGGGGCTCCGAGAAAGCAAAGCCCCCGGGGCAAACATATGTGGATCTCTTTGGCCATAATATAATTATTACCTTCTACAACCCCTATGACCTGAACTATAGTGGGAGCCTGCCTATTGTTCCTTCTGTAAACTGGTTACAACCAGCGGCCAGTCACTGATTGGGATTACCTAAATCAGTCACATTTCCTGACCATCACCTCAGCAGCCATAGAAGCAGCCAATAAATCACCTTCCTCGTTTAACCAAGTGTTTGACCAGGCGACAAGGAATAAGCCTCACATTCTTTAGGTGGAATTGATGGCTTTTTCCATCTATTATGTGTGGAAAATATAGTATGTGCATATGTTTGAATATGTAAACCGATGGATGTTAGAATTCCAGAAGATTCTTAAAACCTCAGGAGGAATGAGTCAACAAATGGAATCTAAGGAAGGGGGTAGTGCTGAAAAATAAAAACGGAAGAGATTTGATCAGCCATTGAGCGAAAGGACTGTCAATCATTTCTGTTTAGCAAATTGGGTCCCGGTATATTAGCTTGCAACAAATTAGGTCACAGGAAAGGGAACCCAATGGGTGGTCCTAGAGGGAGCTCAAGGTTAGAAAGGAGGTGATGTACGGCAGGCTGACCCTAGAGAAAGATGTGGCTGTCATAGGGGCCGGACCCAATGGCCATGTTAGGGTGATAGATGAAGATGACAGTGTTAGGGAAAGGTAGAACTAGTGCTCATTTCTGGCTGGTGGACACGCTTCAGCCAAACAAAAGCTGCACAGAAATAGAACCGGCAGAGAGGACAGGATCAAAGCAAAGGTAAAATCTGGTGCCATGGACCCCCCCCCCCCCCCCCCCGGAGAGAGGGAGAGGAAGAGGCTGGCTCACAGCACCAGGGGACCACTCAGGGTGGGCCTGAGGGGCAGGGTCCAGAGGAGTGGACATCAGTCCGCAGTGAGAAAGGGGCTGTGGAGAAGGTTCCTGAGGAACTGATTTTTTTTACCCACAACCCAGACTTGCCATGGATTAGAAGTCATTGACCATCATTTATCAAGATCATATCAAGGCCAACAAGGTAAGCCGAGGGTACTTTTTAAAGCTCTGGCAGCCAATAATTGTGTCTAAGAAATTTGAACTCCTTTTGCTCAATCAGTGTGTGTGTGTGTGTGTGTGTGTGTGTGTGTGTGTGTGTGTTTTCCTTTGGAAAATGTTAATGGAGGTCTTGGTTAAACATATTGAAGAAAGGCCAGGATATGCTTACATTGATACTGATGAGAGGAGCCACCTGGCTGTTCATAGCACTTAGGTAAGGGAGAGCAACATTCTCAACTTACCTGCCCATCCAGCTTTCCATACACACAAGGTTAAAATTGGAGTTTAGGAGAAAGCAACTGATTGAAAGTTTGCAGAATTGTCCCTAACAACTTGAAATCTGGAGATGAGCCAATGTAATTACACAGAAGAGTGGCTCAGGCTGTTGGCAGAAATTTAATATCCCCACTTCCCCCTATTTTTTTTTTAATTCAATAGTCACTGAAACAATGATAGTTAGCATTTACTCTCTGCCAAGGGCTCTTCCAAAACCTCAAAATGGATTGTCACAGTAAATCTTCATTTGCCTTTCAGATGGGCACTATTTTGTCCCCTGTTTTACAGATGAGGAAACTGAGGCCCGAAAAGGGTATGCAATTTGCTCATAGTTGAGAGCCATCTGACTCCAGAGCCTTCGTTCTTTATCGTGTGAGGAAGACCCAGATGTGATCTTTAGGAGATGCCAGAGTAGATCAGCTCAGGCTCTGTTTGAAGAGCGGGGAGATAGTCAAATTGTTGAGGGCAGTCATGTGTGGTGTACAGCAAACAACCAACGACTGATATAACTTTGTACTTTTTAGCATACAGCTTTGCCATTGTATGGACAATTCCTCTCTGAGGAGAAGGAGGAGGGTTTGGGAAAGGGAGTGTGCTCATAGAGAAAGAGAATGGGTGGGTTTGGAATTGGTGTAGCCAGTAGCCATTTCACCTCCATATGGAATTACAGTGGCTTCTAATTTTTTTCTAATTAAAAAATACGCTGATTTGAACTTGGATAATTTTGCTATGTACCAATGAAGCGAACAAATTGAGACAGATAGTCAAGATGGGAAATATTTTTCATTTTCTTCCTTAAAGAACTCTAAAATGACTATAATTTAGTTTCTCGATCTCCCAGTTCAAGGAGGGGACGAGGTAGGATGATTAATAAACCCGGAAGGCAGGAGAACCGGTCTAGACTGGTCTTACACAAATAGTTATAAACTCTCAGCCTCAGTTTCCCTCCTGTGAAATAAGCATGCTGGATAGTTTCTAAAGTTCACTCAGCAGCAAAATCCTAAGGCTCTCTAACAAGGTTGTTGCAAAGAACAAATAAAGTAAAAACTTTTAAAGTAATACAAGTTTCTAGGAAAACCACTTCTTTGTAGTTCAACTTGCCCTGAGCTCTGGGCACTGGCTCCCTGGTTGCTGCTGCCTCCTACAAAACCCCGAAGCAGGAACCTGACTTTTTTCTTAAAGACAAATGCAACAGCTCCCGGGGATGGAGGCACTTGGTAGCTACAAGGTGTTGGCGAGAGATTGTTCCCTCCCAGGTGGACAGAGAATCAGAAGAACAAGGGGAACGTGAGCCCCTTGCTAAGAAA
Source organism: Pipistrellus hanaki (assembly GCF_964339955.1). NCBI lineage: Eukaryota > Metazoa > Chordata > Mammalia > Chiroptera > Vespertilionidae > Pipistrellus > Pipistrellus hanaki. The sequence continues at coordinate 14,520,671 of NC_140521.1, read as the reverse complement.
GGAACGTTTTGGAAGAATATTCCTTGGAAAGCAAAACTCCCTGTACATGGGATGCTTGCCTATGCACAAAACATGAGGGAAGCCATTCTTGCAAATGGGAGTGCAGCCTGCATCTTTTTTTTTTTTTTAATATATATTTTATTGATTTTTTTTTTTTTTTTTTTTTTACAGAGAGGAAGAGAAAGGGATAAAGAGCTAGAAACATCGATGAGAAACATCCATCAGCTGCCTCTTGCACACCCCCTACTGGGGATGTGCCTGCAACCAGGGTACATGCCCTTGACCGGAATGGAACCCGGGACCCTTCAGTCCGCAGGCCAATGCTCTATCCACTGAGCCAAACCGGTTTCGGCCAGCCTGCATCTTTCTGCCTCCAGGCTTGTCCCATCAGCAGGCCAGTTGCCAGATCCGAAAGCCTCAGGCTGCAGCCCAGTACAGCCCCGCCTCTCCTGTCTACAAGCACGTACTCTCTTTTACAAAGCTGAGTTCACTCTGACCCTGGCTCTACGTAAAGTCCCAACGTTTACAAGCCGTCGCGTAGCTTCTTAGGCAAAAGGAGGCCCGTTATTTTTCTCGCACGTCAGTCGCTCTGGGGGGCTGCGGGATCCAGTGTTTTGCATCTGCCTTGTCTCTGCAGCCTCCCTATTCCCTGCTGTTATCTTTGGCTCCGTTGCCATGGGCGGGAGTATTTTTTGTCCTTGCTTAATAACTGCTTGGCGGCCAGAGGGGCTCATTTCTCATTGTATCGGTGGAGGATTAGCTGAGATGTTTGGGAGCTATTTCCTGTATGAAGCAGCAGGGGAGAGCTTGCTGGGCCTGTGCCTTCTTTTGACACCGCGTCATTCCCCCCCCCCCCCACCTCCACCCCCTCCAACTTTCTCCCTCGGAATGTGCTGAGGTCAGTAACTTGCATTCGGAACAGGGACTTCTCCTTGACACTTTGCAGATCTCCAGCCCTGTTCCAGGTGCCGGAGTGTAAACACTTCTCCGGAGGCTGCAGTGAATCCCGGGCAATTATCTCAGGGACTCTGATACGTGGGGCTCAGCAGTGCCCTAAATCACCAACCTAATTGCCAGGCTTATTTGCCTCTAGTCCTAGGTCATCCTTCAGATTCCCCGACAGTTCACCCAGCTGCCTTCTGTGGGAGCCGCCACCTCATTTTCAATGAACTGGAGACAGGTACCCAATGTTGTCTAGAAGTAACAGGCCGACAAGTTTATAGCTCTGTCTGAAACACTAAGGGCTTGTAGGTTTGGGGTATTCTTTGTGTCTGCTTGTGACCGTTCTCAAAAGGTTAAGAAGAGCTATCCAGAAAAGTTACCAAAGGAGGACAACCACCTAAGGTTGGAGTTCTTGATTAGATTGAGATAAAGAATACTGTATGTGCTCAGCCTCTGGCTGCAAGTCCTTGCTGAACGTCTGGTGGCATTCCGATGAAGTGGCCCAGGCTGGTCTCAGAGTAGAAGTTGGAGGTCACCCCTTAAAGCTCTGTAAACTCGGTTGGTTGAGTCACTTCATCGCTCTTTACCAAACTTTTCTCATCATAACACAGGATGATTCTGAGTCAAAGTTGTTGTGGAGAATAGTGTGAGGACACCTTGCGAACTATGAATGTAAGATTTTTAGGATCAGCCCTAACCGATTTGGCTCAGTGGATAGAGTGTTGGCCTGTGGACTGAAGGGTTTCAGGTTCGATTCCTGGTCAAGGGCATGTACCTTGGTTGTGGGCACATCTCCCAGAGGGTGTGCAGGAGGTAGCTGATTGTTTCTCTCCTTTCTCTCTCATTGATGTTTCTAACTCTCTATCCCTCTCCCCTCCTCTCTGTAAAAAATCAATAAAATATAATAAAAAATAAAAATACATCAAAGTTAATGAATATTTAAAAAAGATTATTAGGATCATATGAGAATGTATGTGAACACATTTGCAAGATGCAAAGAACTGCACGAGTGCTAATAGCTGTAGAGGCTACAGTGAAAACCTAATATTTACTTAAAAATTCTGCTTTGTAACAAATAGGATAGATCTCAACCCTCCGAACATCTCTTGAATCAGTCCTCTGTCCCCCTTGGCTCCTCCCTTCCTGTGTCCCCTTTGGATTGTTGTCAGTGGGCTCCTAAGTGTTTCCCCAGATTCTTGTCTCATTTCTGCATACTCATTGCCTTATTTCTCCATATCATCTATTTTTTTTTTAAATAAAAGGGTAGAGTAGGGACATGAAAGGGAGATAGGCATGAGATTAGCACTGTGTGTGTGTGTGTGTGTGTGTGTGTGTGTGTGTGTGTAAATGAGGAGAAGGGAAAGGCAAGGAAAGGTCCACAAAGCAGGATCTCATCTATCCAGCAGTCAGCCCCGCTGGGAAGAATCCTTCACACACAGCACAATGCTTGTAAGATAAAAGTAAATCGCTTGTTCTGGAGAAGAACTATTTCTGAATCTAAAGCCAAAGCCCATTTCTCCTGAGCCCTCACAGGAGAATACATAGAATGTTAAATAATATTCCGAGCAATATTCTCCTTGTAGGCAGTGAGTTCAAAGGAATGTTCCTTCCAGTAATCTATCACATCCAACCAAAGGTACTAAACTGAAAATGTATCTTTTAATGGCTTCTTCCACTTAACATAATGATTTCAAGGCTATTCCTGCTGTAGAAGTATCAGTTCTTCATACCTTTTGTCAACTGATGGTTGTTGTTGCCAATCCAACACCAATAAGAATCCCCAAATTGGGGTGTGGTGAAGGAAACTGTATTCAGGGCAAACCCAGCAAGAGCATGGCAGAGACATGAAGTTTTTGGCTAGGCAGCTTCATTTGCTCTGCACAGTCTGCCATGCTCTGGCCCTCTCTGGCCCAAGAGACATACAATACTTGTTGCTTCAGCTCTAACCAGGGAAATGCAGCTTACAGTCTTCAGTGGAAAGGGTGCCCGCACCCAGCGGGGGCTGGCTTATATAGACAGAAGTGCCTTCCTTGGTCCCTGATTGGTCCATCCCCGTGCAAACCCTCACTGTTTAATTGGGCCAAAGGCACTGTCTTGATTGGTCAGAATAGAGCCTCTCTGATTGGTTAGAGCTGCTCAGCTCTGACTGGATGGGGAAAGCCTTTATCCTATTTGTTAAAATAGGATTCCAGGAAATCTTTATGAGGGCTGGCTTTGATGACAGAAACATAGTAGAGCTTATGCTTTTCTTTTTTTTTCTTTTTTTTTTTTCTTCTCAGGTAACCACCAGGAGCTCTTCTTAGCAGGTGTTTTCTTTCTCGGGGTTCACACTTTTTTAAAAAAATATATTTTTTATTGATTTTTTTACAGAGAGGAAGGGAGAAGGAGAGAGAGTTAGAAACGTCGATGAGAGAGAAACATCGACCAGCTACCTCTTCCACACCCCTTACCAGGGATGTGCCCACAACCAAGGTACATGCCCTTGACCGGAATCAAACCCGGGACCTTTCAATCTGCAGACCGACGCTCTACCACTGAGCCAAACCGGTTTCGGCGGGGTTCACACTTTTTATTGCCAGATAATATTCTATAGCAACTAAGAGTATTTTGGTCTCCTCTAGTTCCAACAGCATGGCTGGGCTAATTCAGCCTTTCAGGTTTCCTCTTCATAGCTTTCCCCTTCTGAGCTGGTGTCTGGGTCCCTCAGTGACCTTTCGCCATGAGTGAAATACCTGCCTTCATTCCTGACAGGGTAATTGTTCAGGTAAAGTGAAGACATACTCGTGAAAAAGCTTTGAAAACAGCAAGGTGACATTTCAAGGAACTGTGGTAGATCTTATCTAACCAAAGTACAGTCTTCATTTCTGTTATAATATCTTATACCCTTTGCCAATGGCCTTTAACACATCTCTGTCCCACCGTAGAGGTGACACCCATGATTTTTAGCAGAATCACAGTGTCTGTGGGATACAGAGACACATGTATCAGGTATTACTCATATCTGTACTGTAAACTCCACCCAGGATCTGCAAGCCTGGTTTTCCTCCAGTTCCTGACATCATCACCAACTTTGATTAGGAGCCATAAAAAATAGGAAGCATCTGGAGGTCAGAATCAGAGTTTGCCCTGAACAGAATAGTGAAGTTAGCAAGTTTTATCTGTAGTGTCTCCTGCCTCTCCTTTGTTAGCTTTCCCCTACTCCTCATTCCCACCTTGGGGCATTCTATAGCCAAGACACCTTTCCTAGTCTGAGGAAAAGCTGATAACCTAATTCATACTAAGGTGTTAGTGACTTAATAGTTATCCTCAGGGTTGAGGGGTTTTAAACATATTTTAATTGATTGTTTTAGAAAGAGAGAGGATGGAGGGGAAGAGAGAGAGAGAGAGAGAGAGAGAGAGAGAGAGAGAGAGAGAGAGAGAGAGAGAGAGAGAAACATTGATGTGAGAGCAAAAAATCAATTAGCTGCCTCCTGCACTCTCTATCTGGAATGGAGCCTGCAACCTGGGTATGTGCCCTGACTGAGAATCAAACAGGCAACTTTTTTGGTGCAAAGGAAGATGCCTAACCAACTGAGCCACATGGGTGAGGGCAACCTCGGGTTTTTTAAAAAGCATTGACCTATAAACCAGGAGGTCATCATTTGATTCCCGGTAAAAGCACATACCCAGGTTGTGGGCTCAATCCCCTGACGTGGGCAGGTGGGAGGCAGCCAGTCAATGATTTGTTCTCATCGTTGATGTTTCTATCTTTCTCTCCCTCTCCCTTCTTCTCTGAAATAAAAAGGGGATGGACTATGAGACAGCGCTTAACACAAAGAATGAATAACTGGTGATGGAACTGTGGTCAACAATGACAAGCGAGTAAGGAATCATTTTAGTCAGAGGAATTTTGTATAGCTTCCTCCTGTGATGCCACCCAGGTGGCCTCCCACTGCTGCAGGGTTTCCTAGGACCAACCGTGGAGGTTGGGAACATTGGTCATTCGATCTGCTCACCAGGAGGACAGCACCTGATGGGCAAGCTGCCAGGCTCATTACAATCCAGAAAGAGAAAGACCACAATACAGTTACCACGAGCACAGTTGGGGCTGCGGCTAATCCGGGCTTGGGAACCTCTTCGGCCTGGCCCACCGCCAAGGCCACAGAGCCCTGCAGTTAACCCTCTAGGACTTGGATGGTGTCCAGGATCCTCTCCAGATGTGCAGATGGCCTGTTTCTAGGCACAGCCAGCCACCGTATCTTGATGGGGCATGGTGAGAGAGAGGCCATGCGGCAAAGGGATATACTTCTGTGAAATAATGTTTAACCAATATTCAAGGAAGCCTTGGGTCTAGACCCATCATGGCTGCTGTGAAACTGGGTCACCATGAACAGATGACTCCCCAAATGACAGACCATTTCCTCACAGGAAAGGGAGTGCCTTCGATGAGAGCCTGAGAATTCGGATCTGTGCCAGGTCCTAGAATGAATTCCCCAAACGCATGGAGCTGGTGTAGGACCTGGGCTCCACTCAGTCTGCATTTTCCTACAAGTGCTTCTCCTCCACAATGTGTGTAGCATCTCGTCTGAGCATCGTGGCACCTCAAAGCTTTCACTGCTTCCTCATGACCCCAGAATAAGCCCAAACTCCTTACCAAAGGTCTAGGGCAGTGGTTCCCAATCTTTTTTGGGGCCATGCCCCTCCCAAGCATCTCGCTAAAAGGCCATGAACTTGGGCTTGGTCTAAACAAGCTTCCAGAGAACATGGCATCCGTGAAAGAGAAAAATCAAAGAACAAAAGGGCAGTTGAAGTCCTGAGGAAGACATCACTAAGAAATTGTTTTAAAAATAAGAATATGAAGTGATATGGAAAAATAGCAAATAAGGTTTCAAAACATATAAGAGAGAACTGAAATGCATACATAAGTCACAATATATATTTATATGCTGTATCTGAGGCCCCTAGAACCATAAGAAATGCAAAAAAAAAAAAATCACTGTTAATAATTCATTCTTGAATTGCCCCCCTCAAAAATTAAATTTCCCCCCTTGGGGGGCATGTGTCCCATGTTAGGAACCACTGGGCTAGGGCCACCAGGCTGGACTCTGCCTCCCTATCTAGCCTTGGCTTCTAGGCTGCTCACTTCACTTCCTCTAGTGAGGACCTCTTCCTGACATATGCTGCACAGAATCATTCCCCTTCATGAACTCCTCTTTATTCCTCAAACAAATATTTAGGGGACTCTCCTATGTCAGATATCTTTCTGGGGACTGTCCTCATGGTACTTAGGTTCCAATCCCGCCAAATTTCAGCTTCAAGTCATCTTCCCAAAGACGGTTCCCCAACCCCTAGAGGTTAAACCCTGTGCTCCATACTCATGGTCACCTGCAACTCTGGGACCCTTTAGATGCTGCTGAATTAATGTCTTCTTCTCCTGTGTGGCTGCAGGTCCTGAAGGCAAGGCCTGTGTCTTGCTTGCTTCTTGCATTTTTTTTCTTTCCTTTTTTTTAAATATATTTCATTGATTTTTTACAGAGAGGAAGGGAGAGAGATAGAGAGCTAGAAACAGATGAGAGAGAAACATCGACCAGCTGCCTCTTGCACACCCCCTACCGGGGATGTGCCCGCAACCAACGTACATGCCCCTGACCGGAATTGAACCTGGGACCCTTCAGTCCGCAGACTGACGCTCCACCACTGAGCCAAACTGGTTTTGGCGCTTCTCGCATTTTCTAACGCTGCACCCACTAACTGGCAGAAGTTGCTCCGTGAACACTCACTGAGCAGAAGGAAGGATTCCAAAGGCGGGGAGGGACATGGCCGAGACACGAAGAATGACTTGGTGATGTGACAAAGGAAAGCTAAACTGGCGCCCACAGTGGCATGTCTGTCTGCCCAGATCTGACTGGGATGCAGGCCTCGCTCTCTCTTCCTTCCAGCGAGAAAAGTGCAGAAACTGTGGGGTGGGGGTGGGTGGGACTCCAACAGGGGGAGTCTTTGGGGGGTCCCTGAAGCTTGCTTGCCAGGTGAAAGGAGTCAGAAGATGGCCTCAGATGTGTGGGAGGACAGGTTATTCCCTGTAGGAGGGGTGGAAGCTGAGACAGGAACAGACGTACAAAAATAAAGTTTAAAATGAATGTTATTTAGAGAGAGGGGAACATCAAAATTTACTCTAAAGTGATGGACTGGGATAGTCAGTGAAAGATCATCATTGTCTCTCTCCCTTTGTAAGTGCCTACCGTGTCAGGAATGATGGAAACCTAGGGAAATGCAGGCTGGTCATTGGAGACCACAGGGGCCAACGTTCAGAGCCTCTTGACTTCACTGCTTTCTGTCAAAAGGTCACCATCCAATAATAGGGTGTGGCTCTGTAAAATGTGCGACCCTCAGCTCACCTATGACCCTCATGCTCATGGGTTTCCAAGGCAGGTGGGACAGATGGTGTTGATCCCAAGTTGGCTGAGCTCTGAGAGCCACATTGATCTGTTCCGAGGTCAACTTCCGACTTCAGCTTCCTGTGGCTCCAGGAGGTGCTCACGCCGTGGCATGGAAACCACCCTGGGAGCAGGCGTACAGCTCCGTGACCTGGAGCTCGGGGCAAAATCGGTTACGACTGCAGCTGACACACATCCTGGTACAGCCGGCAGTGAAGGTGAGCAAAAGGTCACCCCCAGCCAGGACAGAGGCCATGCCTCCACTGTGTTCAGAGACCTTCGGATACATTTCTTTCTCAATAACATCTTCCCTTATGTAAACTAACCCAAAGAAAGCAAACCCCAGTTTCTGCATATCAGAACTGTTTTTCTATTATTTTAGCTGGTCTTAGGATGCTTGTGAGTCAGAATCAGTTTCAGGAAGTGCCGCCCATATCACCAGCTGGAATCCAGATTCATTCCCTTTCACCAAGAGCCCTCAGACACATGTACGCACTACACACACACACACACACACACACACACACACACACACACACACTAGCTCACACTCATCTACACACATTTTCACAAACTGACATATTCACATACACTCATTCACATATTCTTACACGTAAGACTCATACAAACAGAGCATCCCCCACACACTCTAACACATGCAGACTCACATCACACATACAGTCACCTTCATATACTCTCAAAAAATCACATGCGGACACACACACCAACATATCCTCACGCCTACACACATCACAGGCCCACACACTGGTCTCTCGCCAAGCCTTCCTGCTGCTAAATAATAGCGAGGTGTACTCAGCGCAAAAGGCACTGATTATTTAGATATTTCCACATGTGTGCTTGCTCTGTGGACATCAGGACGTTTGGCTGAAGTAAGCTTTTCTCTGCAGCTCCCTCCCTCTGGGGACGTGTGAATCACTTATTCCTAATCATCTCTTCCCATCAAGCCACAGCCACGGGGAAATGAGGGCAATGAACTTGGCCTCCCCTGCAAAAGGTCAACTGTAGAAAGTCCTTTGGGAGAACCTGGGGGCCAAAGGGACTTTGCAAAGTGACAACTCCAGCCCCTCCCTCAGAAGGAGCCATCTTTCCAAAGGGAGAAGTCCCAGTCCTCTCTCCTCTCACCCCAGAGGTCTGGAAGCCCTGCTTGCCCAGTGTACCAACCTTTCCAACATGGTACACCGCAGGTCACACCAGCTTCCTCAGGGACTTTGGATCCCTACTGAGTCCAGGGAGACTGGGACACAATGGTGGCTCTCTGTCTGTGGGAACAAGGTTCTCTTCTGTAAAATGTGATAGGATGCACTCCTCTTGGCATCTAGACAAAGCCAATATTTATTCTTATCTTTGTGTTTGTCCAGTGCTGGCTATTTAGTTGTGTCTCTTTCTCTTTGGCTTCTATCTGCCTCAGTTTTGTCTCCCTCCAATTGTAAACACGCGGAAGAGGCCGTGGTGAGTATGAGATTCCCGGATGTTAAGCCCTCGGTGAGTGCTTTTGGATGGTGGGAGGTTGGAACAATGGGCTCTTCTGGTGTATATCCATGACAGGGTGATGTTATTTCAGAAGTGGGGGGTCATCGATTTGCTTTCTTGCACTTGGACTCTCAGTGGCAGTTCAGATACAGGTAACAAGGTGACATGTCAGAGCGGACAGCACAGAGCTTTTTCTTATGATGGTTTGTACTGGAGGTAGCAAGGCTCACTGGCTGAGTGAGGGGGAAAATGAAGCCTGATCACCCGGCCAGTGTGGCTTAGTGGTTGAGCATCAACCCATGAACCAAAAGGTCACAGTTTGATTCCTGGTCAAGACACATGCCCTGGTTGTGGACTTGATCCCCAGTAGAGGGCATGCAGGAGTCAGCAGATCAATGGTTCACTCTCATCATTGATGTTTCTCTCCCTTCCTCTCTCTGAAATCAATTCAATATATTATATATATTTTAAATGAAGGCTAATCTGTTGACAAAGTTCTCTGTCTTCCATGCAGGTGCTGAGGACAAGAAGCAGGTGAAGACCTTTCTGGTACTTAGTGACAGGAAGTGAGGCAATGAATTACTGAAAGATGGGCGTGAATTACTGAAAGATGCTTCCACATGAAACTCCTTCACTACTTAGCAGACTCCCTAGCAGGCAGTGGACAATCAATAAATCTGTGGAGTGAATGAATGATTGTGTGAAGAAATACCTCCTTCCTCCTCTGTCCCTTGTGGATATAGTTCTTACCTGTGCCCACACGTCTCACCTGTGCACGGTAGCCATGTCTTCCCAGCGATAAGTTCAATAAATCAGTGCCACACCCTCATTTCACCTATGATCTCCCTGCAATGCTGTCTGTGGGAGCAAGGGATGGAAATGCCTTCAGAAAATAAAGGACAGTCCCTTTCTGACCCCCCAAACACTGTTCTTCTGAATACAGCTTTCTATTATGGGGGCTGACAGAGTGGTTTCTCATAGCCTTGGTTTGAGCTTCTACCATGACACATCCGCCATCTAGTACATCAGGAGCTCCCATCAGAAGGCTCAGAGACATTCTGCTGTGTTCCCCCTGAACCCCAGAGGCCACTGTAAATGTATAATAAAAATCCTAGTCAGGAACTTCTCAGTGTTTCCCACCAAAGACATGCCAGAGGCGCATGACACATGCTTACCCCTGGTGTCTATGGATGCTTTCTCCTCCAAGATTGTATTTTTCTGAAATGTGTGTAAATGTGGTATTCTACCCTGTAAAATGTTTTCCTATAAAAGTGCTTTATATTTAAGTTACTTACGAAAATTACTTAACTGGTTCAAACTGCCCATCCCGTAGGGAAGCTGGCTCTCTGAGGCCATGTGCCGTGATGTCCTATGGCTTTCAGGGCCTCTGACTTGAGGACATGCTCTTGAATGTGAGAGTTCGTGGACAGGCAGTCCCAGGGGGCAGGAAGTATGGAGGGAGGGAAATGCCAGGAACTGTTTATGGAGACCATATGGTGGAGGGAGGCCAAGGACACCCAGGCACCAGACTGATAGCACATGATGACACCGATGAGTGAGGAAACCTCCTGTGCTTGGGAGGCGGTGCCAGAAAATGGACTGCTCTTTACAAAAGAGAGTGGGGAGGTGTCCTAATGCCCCCAGGTTTGGAGTGTGCACCAGCAGGCTGTGACCAGGCAAAACTAGACGTTGACTAAGTACTTGGACAAAGTGGGCATCATGGCTACTGTGTAAAACGGGTCAAATAATACTTATTTCCTAGGGTTGCTTTAGAGGTAATTGAATGTGTGTGTACTTACTAAATCTTAATTACATGGAAATCATGATTATAATACTAATCATTAACACTCTATGAATACTTATCACTATTACCCACAAATACTCAGAGGGGAATTGCCTTCGTAGATGTTCTGTCTTCATCTGTAAAGAACATTGCTCTTTTTTGGGGAAAAAAAGGAATTCAGTAACCTGAGCAAAAAAAAAAAAAAAAAAAAAAAAAAGGACTCAGTAAATGAAATAACATAAAAGATTTCCATCTTGAACAGAAATTATTTGGGAAAGAACGAAAGAGAAGAAAAATGGTAGAAATCGCCATTATGAAATGGCTTGAACATTTCCAACACTAGTTTCATCATAAAAGGAAAACATAAGCTTACTCAATAACCATATGTTATGGGCATTTTGTATTTGTCAAGCACTCGGTAAGTATTTCCTCTTTTAATGGCCAAACTCTCTGAGGGAAGCCCAGCAAACGGTTCAGAGCATGCAGGAATCACTACCTTTATCAGCCACTGGAGTTCTCCCGACCTCACCTGCACAAACTGAGCTTGACCCAGGCCCAGTGCCTGATTCTGTGGCTTTTCCATCCTCTTGCAGAGCAGAGACCCTCCCATGGCCCACTTCCCCTTCCTATCTCTGGTTACATTCCAGACAGAGCCTTACCAGAGGGCTTGGTGCCTGGCCTTTGGGCCAGATTTGCCCTGAGGTCAAGTGCAGCTCAGCAACGCTGTAGCAGCAATGACCTTGGACAGGCTACTCCATCCGTCTAAGCCTCAGTTCCCTCACAGCTAAATGAGGGTGATAATGAACATACCTTGCACGTTTATTTTTATAGAACGACACCAGGTTACAGGGTTGGCACATAATAAGCATCGACATTTCAAAAAAAGTAACTTTATTAGAATCCGTGTGTGTGCAGAACCTCTTGCTCAGCTTCAGGTCCCACAGGGAGCTCTCACATGCAATGGAGCAGCCTCGAGAAACATCTTCTGGACTGCATGACTACCATGGGAGAGAGAGCCAGAACCCATTTCCGGGGGCGCCCCAGCCTCACACCAGTTTCACTGCCTTCGGAGCAGATACCGCCCAGGTGGAAGGAGTTGCCTCAGGCCTCATGCAAAGTCCAGGGCCAGATAGCGTCATGGAAGCCAGGTGGCCGATTGCACAACTAACTTTCAAACCCAGCTCACAAAAGTCTCGCCCGTGGCGATGTGGAAGCTGGAACTATCAGGCAGGAGAACAGAAGATTTTAACAAGGTGTGACCCTCGCGGTGACATTTCCTGTTTGTTCGAAATGAGGCATTTTAGAGCTGCCCATTCTGGAAATGGAGAAATCCCCCTTGGGCAGCTCTGGCAGCTCGTCCTTGCTTCACCATTTACCACGTTCCTGCAGGTGTCTCTCGGTTTCCCCAGGTGCCATCTAGCGAGTCATTGTTTTCATGATCAGAGGATCTTCGGAAGAAAGCAGGGCAAGCAGAGGAAGAGGGGATGGGTCCAGAGAACAAAAAGAAAGCCAAGCAGGGACATATGGAGCTCATCATGGAAGAAGTGAAACTCCCCAGGCCCTGTGAGTGCCGAGGGCACATGTGAGGCAACTGCTTTCTACGCGCCTTGCAAATCATTCTGTGGTTTCTGCAGAGTTCCTTTTGGGTGATGGCTTTTAAGCACCACCTAAGCCCATCCCAGCTCGGCTCTTGGACGCTATGTGTAGAGAAGTTTCTGTGCCCTGGAACAGGGTGTTTCTGCTTAAACACATCTCATCCCAGAATGCACACAGGGACCTTTTCCCTGCACAGATGAGTCCCCGCACATCGGGACAGGGTCTCTCCGCTGCAGGGATCAGCTGGGAAAATGTCAGAGGAAAACATGGAATGATTGGCATGACTTGACCAAAGAGTTACTGGAATGAATTGTTCTCTTTCTAACATCAGGCAAACACAGCTTTAGTCCAAAATCTTTAATGAGTTACATCAGGTCACTCTGCAGTACCTGCCCCAAAGGCAGAGGCTGCAAGGAAGGAGATGATGGTTAAGTGCACACTCGCCACACAGATGGTGAGTGATCGCGCTGTAAGTACAAGTGTGTGTTGACTTGGGAGAGGGGCTGGTGGGTACCTTCTGACTCCTTCCAAATTCAATGATCAATCAAAAGTAACAGGAGAGGGTACACCAGCCAGCGAATGCGCCAACACCCAACATTTTTCCTTTGAAGATAGACCTCTTTTGACCTCAGGAGTCACTGATTGGCAGTCAAATCCCAGAGGAGTCACAGAAGGGTCAACAGAGATGGCTCCAGGGGGAATGTCTTATACTTGGTAAATGGGAAACTGAAGCAACCTGAGAAGATCTTGTGCCTTCCCCTGTCACCAGGTTCCCTTCTGAAAGTAAAGCTGTAGCAGACACGAAGGAGGTGAGTGGGTTGGAGGAAAACAAAAACAAAAACAATGAGTTAGCCTGTGCTTCATCCCATGGAAAGGGTTTTAAGGATTTCTCAGCTAAATCTAAGGGTTAATCAAACCATTTTCAAGCGTAACTGTAAGGGGACAGGATGTTCTTTTAGGACAATGATTTTCAACCAGTGTGCCACAAGAATTTTTTAAAATGTGCAATACCTGACTGTTTCGTCAGGGGCTGTGACTTCTTTTTCCTTAGAATGTAAAATTTTAAAAATGACAACAGCAAATACAACAATAGCTGTCCAGTGTGAATGCCCTGTGTTGAACCATAAATAGATAGGTCATATAATAGAATTGTATCTTATTGGTCACGTCGCATTATAAGGGTGCATCTGATTGGTTAATTCTTGGTACCAGAAATCCATACATCAAGTACCCTGTTTCCCCGAAAATAAGACAGTGTCTTATATTAATTTTTGCTCCCAAAGATGCACTAGGTCTTATTTTCTGGGGATGTCTTATTTTTCCATGAAGAAGAATATGGTACACATTTATTATTAAATGAAAATAAGGGAAATTTATTACCTGTATATGGTACAGTAGTACAGTAGTTGTCAATACAAACCAGACAAACTGTGAATCCTTCAGTATCAAGAATTTACTCATTTATTCAATGACAATCATGTCATCATCTTCTGAAACATCATCATAACAATCCAATTCCTGAATTTCCTGGTGAATTTCTTGTGACTCCATTTCTTTCAGAATCAGTGGACAAAATCTCTCATGTTTAGCCTAGGGGGGCCTTATTTTCGGGGGATGCCTTATATTTCACTCAGAAGGAAACCTGTAAGTAGGTCTTATTTTCAGAGGATGTCTTATTTTCGGAGAAACACGGTATAGTCCCTGAGTTTAAAAAAAAAAAAGTCACTTTGGGACAAAAAGGATGGGTAAATAATATATATATATATATATATATATATATATATATATATATATATATATATATATATCAACCTATTGGCAAAAAATATAATATACTTTATTGGTGTGCCGCAGAATTTTAGTAGTTAGTGTATGTGTACCATGAGATTAAAAAGAAAGTTGAAAACCGTTGTTTTAGGGTTTTAAAACTACTTTAGAGGGCCAGGCCTGGCTACAGTGAATGTAACAGAAAAATATAGCCAGGAGGAAAAACACAGAGCAATGAAGTTGGAAGTGGGCACGTGATGGATTGTCAGAAGACTAGCAGGTGAGGTAAGAATCAGAGACATGCTAGTAGAAACAGTGTCCATAGAACATGTGTGGAAGAGCCAAATAGGAAATCTTTGGGAGCTAGAACTGCAGAGCCTGAGGAACTCCGTGAAAGATTTGGGGCTCTGATTCAGCATTTCCAAACCTCAGATCATGTATGTGTCCATAGGAAACCTAAGACGTAAAAATAACCTGTGAATGACCTAGTGAGTGCACACTCATGCCGTTCGTTCCTAGACTGTAGATGCAACCAAGCCGTGTGAATTCCATTCAGTAAATCTGGGAGCAGGTGGCTCGTGAGTGCACAGCCTGTGGTGCTATGGAGACTGAGGAAGACGAGGTCTCTGGTGCTCAGATGTTTGCAATTATAGCTCCACCTGGGCTTTCAGTGTCCGTCCCAAAATAGCAGATCCTGATGGAGAACCGGTGGAGAACCAGTGAATAGGACTCACCTTCTAGTCTTACAGCATGTTTAAATTATCTCTGGAGCCCTAATGTTTTTTGTTGTTTGTTTGTTTTTATATTTTTACTGATTTCAGAGAGGAAGGGAGAGGGAGAGAGAGAGATAGAAACATCGATGATGAGAGAGAATCACTGACCTACTCTCTCCTGTACACCCCCTACTGGGGATTGAGCCCACATGTGCCCTTGACCAGAATTGAACCTGGGACCCTTAAATCCAAAGGTCAATGCTCTATCCATGGAACCAAACCAGCTAGGGCTATAGCCCTAAAGTTTTTACCATCAGTGTGAGAAAGTTAATTCTTAAAAATAAATAAATAAATAAATAAAAATCTATTTTTGTTGATTTCAGAGAAGAAGGGAAAGGAAGAGAGAGAAACATTGATGAGAGAGAATCATGGACCAGCTGCCTCTTACATGCCCCCTACTGGGAATCAAGCCCATAGCCCAGCCATGTGCCCTGACCGGTAATTGAACTGAGACCTCCTGTTTCATAGGTCAATGCTCACCACTGAGCCACCCTGACGGGGCAAAAAGTTAATTCTTTAAAAAATAATATATATAAATTCATATATATATATATATATATATATATATACATATATATGCAATTTTTGTTTTTATTTTTATATTTTTCAATTACAGTTTACATTCAACATTATTTTGTATTAGTTTTAGGTGTAAAAGTGTTAATTTTTAAAGGAAATAGTTCCTCCCTTTCTTTCCTTCTTAAGGATGTAAAATCAGATTTCTAGTAGGCAGGAGAGGGTGCACACCCATTCCTGAGCCAGCACAGACCACTCAGCAATCCTGTGATCTTCGAGGAATAGTACCTTCACAGAGGGAAGAGGAGATATGCAAATTCAGGCATGATGAGATATCTTCCAGGAAAGCAGCTTTCCTCAAAACGTGCTTCACAGATACTTTGCAAGATTGGCATTCTATCGTCACAAACATTCGGGAAACACAGGGTTAAGCTGAGTGTAAAAGTTTTCTTATGTGTATGCTTTGATTCCTCAATTCAGCGATTTCCAACCTTTTCCACCTCATGGCACACATACGGTACACTAACTACTAAAATTCTGTGGCACACCAAAAAATAGGTTATATTTGACAAAAAATAAAGGGGGGGGGGTATAATTTTGAGTGATTTACAAAAAATAAAAAAATGGGATTTACCTACCCTTTTTACTCCAACGTAACTTTTTAAAAAGTCAGGTGCCTATATTTGTATATAAGGATTTCTGGTTCCAAACATTAACCAATCAGATGCAAACTTATGCAACGTGGACAGTAAGATACAACTCTATAATATGACCTGTATATTTATGGTTAATACACATGGCGATTGTGTTGGCTGTTGTCACTTTTGGGGGGGGAAAGAGGTCAGTGCCCTTGACTAAATAATTGGGTATTGCATGGGAATCGAACTGTGACCTCCTGGTTCATAAGTGGATGCTCAACCACTGAGCCACTCGGTCGGCTATGACTAGCATTATGTTTTCTCTGCATACTTTTCCTGTGGTCATGAGACTTCGTTTCTCCCTGGATCTCTTATTTGGGGGTGACGAGGAAGCAGTCTGGTCCCTTGTGTTCTGTCCCCAGTTCCATATGGGCTGCTACTTTATGTCAGTTAGCTGAGGAGCCCACTGAGACCAAGGCATCCTTTTCCCCTGAGAGGGAGAATGGGGTCATGGATGCAGCTTCCATCCTTCAGAGATCCACTTTGTTCTGGGAAAAACTTGGTCCAGAGTCCCAGACTGCTGAGCCCCCAATTCTAAAGGAGAGCCTGGGTCCCAAGAGACCATTGGCGACTCAGCACCTCCTCTCACCACCCAGATGGTCCAGACAGTGGATCAGCATCTTCCGTGACCAAGACGGCATGTGAGGCTTAGTCAGCCTCCAGGCCAAGTCCTGCCGCAGAGATATGGCAATGGGAGGGAGGGAGGCAGGCACGTTTCTGGCAGGGCGCTGTGGCTCCTCCCCAGCTGGCAGCTCGGGCACTTCTATCTTCAGCGAGGACTTTGCCAATGCCAGAAATGCAGGATCAGGTCCCAAAGAGGCAGATGGGTTGACTCCTGGCTTCTCTCACGGTCTTGGAGACGTGACGCCTGGAAACCACAGCCCATCTGTTTTGAAGTTTCCTTGTTTCAAACAATACCTTTTCCAAACATGAAGTGAGAAGAAAAGACAGCAGCAGGAGACTTCTGCAAGCCAGATTTTGGAGTGTGGCCTGAACTGGAACACCAAATGTCCACAGAGAGCCGGGGCGGGTGATTCAGGTGAGACAGACCTGTCCCTGGGGGGGCCAACCAGCTGCACAAACACCCACACCTCTCCTCAGAGGGCCTGGTGAAAGTAAACGCATGAGGTCATGCTGGCGAGCCTATGTCACCCTCAAGCAATTAGGACCCTTGCCCAGTCACCTCCCAGACCCAGCCTAGCGCAGCCACAGGTGTGTTGTCCTTGTCCAGCTGGCATAACACGGCCATGCCAGCACTGAGGCCGAAACAGCCCCGGGCCATCCAAGAGTAATAGGGCCAGGCCGGGGCGGCCAAGCCTGGGAGAGGAGGGACGGCTCCCCTCGGCAAAATGAAAATAAATTGCAACATGGCATTGTGTGTGTGTGGTTGCCCTGGAGAAGAAGGCTCTGGAGAGGAATAAAAATAGAAAGTTGTCAGGCTCGGAGAGAGGCTTATTTCCGCAGAGCCAGGTGGTCCCAGGGCACAGGGCTGGTGTTAATGGCCACAGCGCTGGGGTAAACAGAGGAGAGAACCAGCTGCACAGCGTGCCCAGGGCCCAGACCCGCCTGTGAACTTAGTGGAGGCCGGGGATCTGTGTCCCCAGCGCTTTTACAGAGTTTTTCCATGGGCATTATCTTGTCTATGAGAGAGGCGGAATGTATGAATCCCACTTTAGAGCTGAGAAAACACAGCACTGAGGACTTGCCCATCAGGCACTGGGTGAGCCAAGATTGATGCCCCTGCCTCTCCAACTACAGCATTTGTGGGGTTTGTTTTTTATTTATTTTATATATATATATATATATATATATATATATATATATATATATATATAATTTTTCTTTAATTGATTTTCCACAGAGAGGAAGGGAGAGGGATAGAGAGCTAGAAACGTCAATGAGAGAGAAACATTGATCAGCTGCCTCCTGCACACCCCCTACGGGGGATGTGTCCACAACCAAGGTACATGCCCTTGACCGGAATCGAATCTAGGACCTTTCCTCTGCAGGCCGACGCTCTATCCACTGAGCCAAACTGGTTTCAGCTGTTGTTTTTGCTTTTTGTGCCTTCCCGGTTAGGCCACCAAAACCTCCAGCCAAGCAGGCTGACCTTTCCTGCTGTCGGAGGGGGATGGGGGCTGATGAATGAGGGTGGGGATAGGACACCCCACACCTGCTAGAAGGCAGCATGTTTTGACTCATTTTCTTATCGCAGCTCTGAAGCATTTGGAGCTCAAGGAGAATAAGCAACATGCAATGGTGCCAGGGGCTTGAGGAAAAGGCTGGAGGTGGGTGGGGCAGAGGGGATTACATCATCCGACTTGCTCTGCCCCACCCTCCCCTTCATGCCCTACCCGTGACTCTACCAGTCTTGCTCCTCTAAAATACCAAGAAGGGGCCCAGCTGACGTGGCTCAGCATCAACCTATGAACCAGGAGGTCATGGTTCAATTCCCGGTCAGGGCACATGCCTGGGTGTGGCCTCAATCCCCAGTAGGGGGCATGCAGGAGGCAGATGACCAATGATTCTCTCTCATCATTGTTTCCATCTCTCTCTCCCTCTCCTTTCTTCTCTAAAATTAATTTTTAAAAATACCAAGGAAGGGTTTGTGGCTGCACCCCAGAAGGCCAATAGGAAGGTAAGTATGTGCATGGTCAGACTTCTGCATTCAGATCAGCCTGGACGGCAAATGGCTTGGTGCTAAGCATTACATGCTTGGAATACTTTGGGTGACATTTCTTGCAAGGAAAAAAACTACTTGTCTTTGTTTTCCATCGCATGTTCTCGAGGGCACTTAGCTGAGATATGGCAGAGCTTGCCAACATTGCGAACGTACACAGTCATGGCATTTAGTGGGCACTCTGTGTACATTTAAGAGCTGTCAGCGTACAGCAGTAATGACTTGTTGGCCCTGGGAACACAGCTCACTTTATGCTCTGGTGGCTGGCCTGCCTCATCAGGTTATGCTCTGGTGGCCAGTCTGAGCTCGCTGCTGTAAGGGTCCCTTTTAACTGCCTCTTCCTTGATAGCCACCACTTCTCTCCGTTGCCTTCATTCTTCGGAACCCTTGTCTTCTATCTGGCCCTTCCCATCCCTCTCCTCTTCTGTCATTCTACTTTCATTTAGATACAAATGCTGCCACCTTAGTACTGTTGACACGGAATCACAATTGTTTTTCCAGGAAACTGACCAATCACCATGCACTAGCAGTGTTTCCCAAACTTTTGACATATGTGTACCCCTGCTATAATTTTCGTAACGCTGAGTACCCCTTGTACTCATGAGAACGTAGAATTAGGCGCAGCTAAGCACTGTGCAGTGCATATCCCCACCAAACTCTGGTGCAACGCATACCCCCACCAAACTCTTCCCGTACCCCTGCGGGGACGCGTACCACACTTTGGGAAACACTGCATGGAAAGAATTGGGGTCCTCAGCTTTCAAGCAAACCGCCCGAATCAGCAAAAAGGATAATGAGCACCGCCTGCCCCTGAGTGTGCAGGAGGAAACAGGTGAAATACAGCAATCCAGCCGCCCAGTGCTTAGGTGTCCAAAAGATGGAGCAGGCTCCCGTGTTGCCTGCCCAGCCCAAGGAGGCTTCCTCTTGGCATGCACACAACAGGCGCGGCATGCACACAACAGGCGCTCAATACATGCTTGAATTGAAACTGTTGGTGTATGAAACGTCCAAACCTGAGGTAATTTTTATGAACTTATTTGAGCCAAACCAAGGACAATTGCTGGGAAGCAAAATCTCCACGGAGTCAGAAAATGCTCCAGAGAAGGGGAGTTTGGCAACTTATTTTATACAGTAGAATCAAAGGAGGAGACTAAAGGGGTTTGTGTGAAATCTACTGGTGGTAGATTAAGGGAGCAGGAGAAAACTAAGCAGAGAAATCTCTGGGATTGGAAGAAGAGTGAAACAGAAAGACCCATATTTCCCTTACAATGGCGGGTGCAGGACAGTTGGTATTTACAGCACATAGAGATGGTATTCGGGGAACAGGATAATGATGCGGGGTTCTGTGCTCTCCTGTGCTCTGGTGTGGTGGGTCTGGAAAATAAGATTCCCCTGACATTTCAAAGGTATGGGGTCTTAGATGCACAAGGACAATAGTCTCCCTGAAGGTAAAAATTGAGCGTTTGTCAGGGAAGCCACAGGCCTCGGATGTGACTACCCACCGCGATCCGACTTTAGTGGAGAATTTTTATGTTCAGACCATCCTCGGTGGTTACTTTCAGTCTCTTGGTTTGTAAGGCCACCACACAGGCCTCCCCCGAGCTTGTCAGGTTTAGTATGCGGCCTCTTTTGCATCCACAAAAATGAATAGTCTGCCCCCACTAATTTGACTTCAGACCTAAAAGATGGAATTACACAAAAGACATGTTTGTTGAACATAGTGAGACAAAGGCTTTTTACAGGTGATAAAGTATGGAGAGCAACCACAGTATTTAGTCAGGTTCAAGCCAGGGACTAATGAGAGAGCATAATACTCTCATGGCAAAGCCACGTGCAAGTCTCAGCACAATTATAGCCAAAGGCTATAGTTATAAGCTTGACCTTATGGTCCAAACCTGTGGTCCCACGTGGCTGAGTGATATGGGCTGTGGAAGGGGCAGCAAGTAAACAAAGCTTGATCAGGTGCATATAATTGAGTAGATTTAACTAAACAAAGCTTGATCGGGTGCATATAATTGAGTAGATGTGAAACCCTTGAGAACATTGTAAACATCTTGACCATGCCCTAACTTTGCCTCAAGGAATCTGGCTGTAAAATAAAGCCTGGCTTGCAGGCTGTGGCACTGTCTCTCCATCAGAGAAGCAGCATCCCATCCAGCCCCAGCTTTCTTCTCTTCTCTGTCTTTTCTCCATCCTTCTCTGACCCCTCTCAGGTTCACGTATGGCCATGCCAGTTCAGCACAAGAGAGTAGTTACGAACTTTGGGAAAGAATAATGCACTGGCCAGTCATCTGCAGTCTTCTTACCTTTTTAATACTCCAGGCTCTGTCTGTCTGGAATGGGGGAGAGATCCTGCCAACATAGGGCAAGGTCAACTCATGAGCTAAACCCAGGCCCATTCCCTTGGACCACAAGTATGTCTTTCTCCTGATACCTGGATAGGATCAGCTCATGGGTGGGGATTAGAGAAAGGAAAAGCCCACTCACTTCCTTCAGCCGAACACTCCATCCCTGTTACACACACCAGGAGCCACTGAGGAGGCACTGCAGCCCACGCTTGCTATTCATCAACCTGGTCCTGAGCCCAGGACTCAAATCTTACTCTGCCCTGCAACCTTGACTCCCCAGCAACCTTGCTGTTTCTTTACCAGCTGCCACCCTGAACCCCCCACGCCTTTAACTCTTGAAGCTATCCCCTCCACTCCACCCTACCCCCACAGGGACCTTGCCTGGTTCACATGAGAAACTCTGATTTTCCACACCCTCTCGGATTAATGTCCTTCACAGTTCAACTTGTTTCCTGAAGCCCATCTACTATGGTGCTCTCTCTGCAAGTCATAACCTTTCTTCTCCACTGAGTCACAGACAAAACCAATCGGGGACACAGAACTGGGCATGGAGGGCATTCTGTTTGCAGACAGCAATCCACCCCCCCCCCAATACTTCAGTCAGGGGCGAGCAAAGGCACTGGGGTAAACTCCCCAGGCTCACAGACTAGGTTTGATAAGCGAACAGAGAGGAAACAGCTTCCCCTATGCCTACCTGCTTCGTCTTTCCTTTGACTCCATACTATCTGGGATCTCACTCAGACAACCACCCTTCCTGGATCAGGAAAGCACAGAGAGAGAGACCCAAAAGTGAGAAAGAAGAAAAAAATGAGTAGACTGGGTGGAGATAAGCTATAGAAATGCAAAGTAGTCAAGCCTGGGGTATAGCCAATGGCAGCCAGCCGCAAGAGTGGAGGAAGAGAATGATAGGGGAGCAATTAAGGGAAAGGAAGAGATAGCAATGGGGATGTGATATCCCCCTGCTCTACTGCCCTCTCCTGGGATCTGTTTCAGGAACAGATACCACTCTTAAAAAAGTGGGTATTTAATAACGAACTTTCAAAGGGGCCCAGGTGACTGGAGAGAAGAGCCATTCAGAGACATTTGTTTCAGGTCACCTGACACAGGAGAAGAAAAGACCCCTTCCCGCACCCCCCACCCTGAGTCTCAATAAGAAACCCAGCCTTGGGTTCAGCTTTGCTCAGGAATTCAAAAGCCCAGATGAAGACCCAAATAGAAAAGAAAAGAAGGCAGTATAGCAGTCACATTATTTCTCCCCTAACAATGGCCAAAGGCCTTTCTGGGTATTAGAGAAAAAATTATTTCTTTGATAAATACATGCATTTGTTAAGGTAAAGGTTCAAAGGTTTAAAGTATAGAAACAAGGAACAACCTGATACATAGTCATTTTTACCAAGTGAGGATTTGTATCTTTAAAAACTACACACTATTCATTGGAAGTTATTGCATATCTAATTTTGTGACTTCCAGGCATCCCATAAATCTGTAAGAATCATTTATTTAATTGCATTGCCCAAACTAACATGATCACGATATTTCCTGATTCCACACATTTTTGTGCCTGATCAGTATTGCTTGTCAATACTATTTACATTCAGTCTTTCTACTTAAGTCAGAATGGATCCACTGCTTTCCACACTAAGCTGTGAGCCTCTACTTCAGATATTGCTTGACTGCTAGGAGTCCATATCAAAGTCAGGCATACTGGTTTTGAGAGCAAAAAAAAAGGACACACAAAGATCTAAATAAAAGAAGTAAAGCGAGAGATATATGACTTAGTATATGGTTTGGGGGGCAGGTAGACAATTTGTCTTATAGTAACCCAAAGTAAAACAAAACAAAACAAAACTCCAAACAAACAAACAAAAAAACACACACATGCATGTGGAGGAATGGAACTGGCAGGACAAGAAGTCACAGGGATTTGTAAAGCTACATATCACAGTTTTGCAATAACCAGAAATGGTGATTTCTCATCTTGGTCTTCATAACTGAAGAACATGGAAAGCAGAGGCCTGAGAGTAAGTGGTTAGAACAGAAAATCAGAGTTCTGGCTTTGCCTTCTTAGAGATCAGGTTCTGAATCCAGCTCTGCTACATATATGGCATGTTAATGTAGGCAAGTTCAGTCTTTTTAAAAAAATAATATTTCAGCCGAAACCGGTTTGGCTCAATGGATAGAGTGTCGGCTTGGGGACTGAAGTGTCCCGGGTTCGATTCCGGTCAAGGGCATGTACCTTGGTTGCGGGCATATCCCCAGTAGGGGTGTGCAAGAGGCAGCTGATCGATGACTCTCATCGATGTTTCTAACTCTCAATCTCTCTCCCTTCCTCTCTGTACAAAATCAGTAAAATATATTTTTTTAAATAAAAAAATAATAAAAAATAAAAAATAATATTTCTTAGTATTGTTGTGACTATCAAATGAGATCATATATATATGTGTGTGTGTGTGTGTGTGTGTGTGTGTGTATTAGTAAAATGCTTCACCCACTGCCTGCCAGGTAGCAGAACCTTGGATACATGGTGGTGATCTATCTATAAGTATGTTTCTTGAAAAATATTTTGTTCATAAATTGCAAAAATGATCATATTACCCAAAGCAATATACAGATTTAATGAAAATAAACAATACGTGAGTCAACACTTAATCACAGGAGAAATTAGAAAATAGTTTGATCCCAAACAAAAATTAAAACATATCAAAATGTGTAAGATACAGCCAAAGCAATAGAATAAAATTTGTAATTTTAAATGCTTGTATTTGAAAAATAAAGGTCTCAAATCAGTGATCTAAGTTTTCACCTTAAGCAACAAAAGAAAGTGCAAATTAAACACAAAACCTATATGAAAATTATATTTTAATAGCTCAGATAAAAATTGTTATTTTTTTTCTATTTTGATCAGAAATTATTCCTTGCTATTGCTTTTCTTTTCTTCATAGCTATAGATTTTTGTTATAAATAACAGTTTTGAGAAAAAGTATCTTTACAAGAGCATTCATAAAATATTTCTGAACTTTATGGTTCAAATTGTGACAAAGAATAACGATATAGTAAGCCCATACCATCTGCCAGCCCTTGCATAGATGTTGTTTCATTGAATACTAAGGCTACAGTGGATTCTTTGGGGATTTTTAAAAAAATATATATTTTATTGATTTTGTACAGAGAGGAAGGGAGAGAGATAGAGAGTTAGAAACATTGATGAGAGAGAGTCATCGATCAGCTGCCTCTTGCACACCCCCTACTGGGGATATGCCTGCAACCAAGGTACATGCCCTTGACCGGAATTGAACCCGGGACCTTTCAGTCCCCAAGCCGACGCTCTATCCATTGAGCCAAACCGGTTTCGGCTCTTTGGGTATTTTTGATGGCTTAATTTCTGATCATCAAAAGCTTCCATTTAAACACCCAACTCCTGCAGAATTGTTGGGTTTGGCTAATTTTCTCTATAATTTGAGAATATTTGTTTTCACCACACAAGAAGCCATCATGAAAAAGTCTGTCATACCTCTTGGGTTGTATGAGATCAGCTGGCTTTCATGATCATGAGATCAAGCAGAATCGGTTGGGAAAACAGCAAGCTCATCTTTAGCAGGGATGGAATTCATGGCAACCGATTACTTCCCACAAAACTCCAACTCAGCCACTACCTGGTATCCCACAAATAAAAAGATGGGAGCTGAGAGGTGTGAAAAGAAAGGCAATAGCCAAAACCAGTTTGGCTCAGTGGATAGAGCATTGGCCTGCAGACTGAAAGGTCCCAGGTTCGATTCCGGTCAAGGACATGTACCTTTGTTTCGGGCACATCCCCAGTAGGGGGTGTGCAAGAGGCGGCTGATTGATGATTCTCTCTCATAGATGTTTCTAACTCTCTATCCTCTCTCTCTCTGTAAAAAATCAATAAAATATAATTAAAGAAGAAGAAGGAGGAGGAGGAGGAGGAGGAGGAGGAGGAGGAGGAGGAGGAGAAGAAGAAGAAGAAGAAGAAGAAGAAGAAGAAGAAGAAGAAGAAGAAGAAGAAGAAGAAGAAGAAGAAGAAGAAGAAGAAGAACAAGAAAGGCAAGAGACTCTTGCCCCCATCTTTTCAGGAATCAACATCTCTTCCTCTCACCCCCAGCTGTCTCCTCACCTCCTGCTCCTTGATGTTCAGTGTGGTGAAACAGGCTTCCAGGTTCTGTTTTGCTGGCTCTGTTTGGGGCACGGCTGCCTGGTTTCAGTAATAACCTCCGCGAGTACAGCGAGGGCACTCACCCGGGCACTAATAAATGTCACCTCAATACAGAAGGAATTATTTGTTTACTGATGAACCGATCAGAAGATGTTACTACAGTCAGGGCTCTTTCTTGGAATGAAGGCTGGGTTGAAGGATTATTTTTTCAAAGGTCCACGTTGAGTTATGGAGCTGTAATTCCATCTTGAAGGCTATTTATGGGCCACGCTTCACTTCTTGTGGTTTATGACTTCAACCCAAGCCCTCGATGGAATTATAACCCAACAGTCACAGGGACTGCTATTTATCATCTGTTTATTTTACAACTGAGTATCTAGCATGTTTTGGTTTCATGCTCATGGAGAACACAAGAAGGGAAGACGAGGAGGATGAGAAGGAGAAGGAGAAGGAGGAGGATGAGGAAGAAGAGGAGGAGGAGGAGGAGGAGGAAGAAAAAGAAGAAAAGTAGGTAAAATAGTTCAACCATAGCTACAGCCAGGTCTCCCCAAATCTAAAAAGTTGAAATAAAAACTGAAAGTCAGACAAAGAGACCAGACTGTTATCTCCATGTTAGCAACACCTGGAAGTATCTTGTATGCATTACTTGTGGAAATAAAATGTCCAAATGATTGTTTTGAGTCTTTTCTCAGCTGAGCATGACTGCATCGGGCTCAGAGGGGTGAACTGAGGGGCAGTCATGGTCTTCTTCCTTTTGTCCACTCAGCGCCAATGACAAGCTCCCTGGCAGGAGGAGGCTGCGCACAGCTGGGTCAGAGACCAGGCAGGGTCATTGCACACTCGGGCCTTGGGTTGCACCCGTGGGCAGGCCGCGCCTTGATCTCCCTATGCCGTCACCAGGATCCGCAGCACAGCTGGCCCCGGGCCTCTGCAAACATTCTCATTTAATGCATAATTATTACAGCAGTGATTCGAGGCATGGAGGCTTCTGGGACTAATTAGTGACCTGAATCTCCGTGGTAGCCCGCATTCCATTCTTATCAGTGCCGGGAAGAACTGCTGCTCTTAGAAATAATCGGTCTCCCACTTATTACTGTGACACGGCCAAAAGGCAAAGATCATCTTTCCATCCCGTGTGCACAAATTCCATCCGTGTGCAATCACTTCCCACCGGGACCGAACTTCCCTTGGAAGAGTCTCGCTGAATTAGTCCCTCCTGAGCTTGTAGGTTTCCATCTGGGCCTGGGGAGAGCCTCTTGCAGGTGAGGAAATAAAGACAGTCAGCAAGGGATGGACAGCATTGTTCTGCCGTGTAGAGCTGGTTTGCAGAAAAATAAAAGCCTGGGCTCTGTTTCCAAAGACCTTGCAATACAATAACAAAACACAAAGCGAAGAGAATGAATGAGCTGGAAACTCTCATTCCCAATATGGCCGCACTCTGTGTCTCTGAATGCGTGGTGCCAAGTGTTCTAGACACACAGAGAGGACGGGTTTAAACTCACAGTGAGTTTGCCCGAAGAAGAGAGGTGGCACTGTAATGCCACTATTCTGCCGTATCTTCTCCTCCAACTCCTGTTGCTCTTCAGCCCCATCAAAAACTACTTTATTTGCAGCTTCCTCAAGCTTGGCACATGATCTAAACTAGAGTCGGCCAACTATAGATAAGGATCGTGAGCCAAAGTCAGCCCAGCCATTCATGTAATTCATGTATGTACGGTCCATGACTGGCTTCATGCTACCGTGGCACACCAAGATCATAGGACCTACAACACCCTAAAATATTTACTATTCAGCCCTTTGCAGAAAAGTTTTGCTG
This sequence comes from Pipistrellus hanaki, assembly GCF_964339955.1. Lineage (NCBI taxonomy): Eukaryota > Metazoa > Chordata > Mammalia > Chiroptera > Vespertilionidae > Pipistrellus > Pipistrellus hanaki. Next base: position 14,493,677 of record NC_140521.1, on the reverse strand, counting down.
ACCTAGGGTCTAGACCATCAGAAACCACCCAGCAGATGGGTGGCCTCAGATTCCTTTCTTGGCTCTTTAAAATGACTTTTGGAAGAGTGTGCTATGAACCACCCCATGAGCAATCCCTTTAGCAAAATAGCTGACTTACAGACTCTGCTCAGGACCATGCAGTGACTCCGTGCCTGTTAACTACTCTCCACTGCAAACTCCTGAACACTTCTCACACTTTTTTATTAATAACTACTTAGGTGGTACTTAATATATGATAGGCACTACTCTAAGCATTACACTTAAATATTTAAAGAAAAACTTATTTTGGCCTTACAATCACCCCATCTGATTGGTACTCCTATTTGACAGATGAGGAAACTAAGGTGCAAAGAGCTTAAGATGCTCTGTTACTTACATGACAAGTAAGTAACAGAGCCAGGACTTGAACCCAGGCAGCCCTACTCTTTAACCTGTGCTCTTAATTATTTCAGTCAAACTGTTTTTCATGATATGTCTGGGGAATATTACTTGATCAAGTCTAATGATTTGAAAACTTTTTGAATTTTTAAAATGTATTGTTGAAGGTATCCCAGATGTCCTCCTTTTCCCACCTCCCATTGTTAGTTTTTAATCCAAAGGCACATTTTCAGAGGAAATTGGATGTAGAATGTATATAGCAGAGGTATCAGCCAAGGAACCCTCTGAGTTTCTTCTTTGGGATACTCAGGGGCCTTGAAAAACCTTGTAGTTATCTACTTTTCTGAAGCAACCCGGACTAAGCCTGCACCCTCTCCTACCTGACAGTCCTTCAAATGTGCTAAGATAGTGACCACACCTCCTCTTACATCTCTTATCAGGAAAAAAGAAAGCTAGTTCCCATGGTCATTCTTCAGGGGATGAGATTTCCCGTTCTTCCATGCACCCTGATTAAAATGGGTGCTCAGAACTACATACAACATTTTAGGATCGGGACTCTCTTACAGACTCTAGTGGGGAACATTCATTCCTCAGGTCTGACACTTTGTGAAAGGGCTTGTGGAGGACTGTGTTTTCCAAAGATGGATGCGTCAATCACTTTTATCCCATTTGTTCTTTTGGAACCTTGTCACGGTCCCACTAAATGGTGGCGTCTAATACTCCTTCCTTTGGATCTCGGTGTGCCTGTGCTTCATTTGTAACCAATAAAATGTCAAGGAAGTGACACTGCGTGACTTCAGAGGTTAAACCATAAGCAAGGATGAAGCTTGAACCTTGTGAACTGGAACAATGCACTAAAGCACTGAGCCACCAGGCAAGTGGCCTGATTGCCCTGAGACCACCATGCTGTGAGGAAGCACAACTAGCCTAAATAGAAGGACCACATAGAGAGGCCTTGAGAGTGTGCACAGAGATTCCCAGCCAGCCCCCAGCTCTCCATCCACTGTTTCAGTCTCACCTACCATCTGATTACAACCATTTAAGAGACCCAGTCAAGAATCACCCAATCAAGCCATTCCTTAATTCCTGACCCACAGAAACCACAACAGATTATAATTGTTGTTTTTGCTTAATTTGGGGATAATTTGTTATACAGTAGTAAATAACCATACCAGGGTCTTAAAAGTGACCCCTAGTCTGAGGGGGACAGATATCCAGTCAACTCCTCAGAGAACTCTAGCAGTATTAGAACTTTGCAGTTTTATAACTTTATTTGACCATTGGTGCTTAGTTCTCATCCACATTATCTGTTTGTAGATATTTTTTTAAAAGTGGTGACATATGTGTAGGTGACCAACATATAAAGCTTGTTTGGTGAATCTTTTTCCTCATTACGTTTTCTGAAAACCCTCACACAGATATCGTATGAGACATTTCTTCTTCTTTTGGCCTGGACAGCTTTGTTGGGCCTAGTGGCCATGCACACATCTGGAGTTTCCATCTCCTTCACGGCAAATTTCCGCATCTCTTTGAGTGTCTGAGGAGCATGCTTTCTGAAAGCCACTCCATGGATCTGCTTGTGAATGCTGATTGTGTATTCTCTCTTTGCTAGCTCATTGGTGGTTGAACAGACCTTCTTTTTCTCACCACTCTTCTTTTTGGGAGCCATTCTGCAGCTCCAGGTTGAAAAGGGAGCTATCAGGGTTTTACTTGGCAAAAATATGGCCCAAATTCAGTCTGGAAAATGTGGTCACTGGAGAGTCATGTAGTCATGAAATTATGAAATCATGAAATCTGGAAGAATCTAGCAATAACCCATTTAATTGTTACAGCCCTAGTGGTAAAAAATAAAAAAATAAAAAATAAAAATAAAAATCAGCCTTCTCATAACTTCCTTCTATTCCTACCAAGACTGGAAAGTAGGGTGACCAGAACAGAATCTTTATAAACCGTGACACATGTGTAAGATGTTATGATCTTAACAACTCTCAGATAATAACAGCTGTCACATCCTGATCACTGTCATGGTTAATAACACAGAGATACAAAATTATTTTTGAAAATATTTTCTATTTTGGCACTTTTGGCGAGAGATTTCTCTTAGCTCTTCTCCAAACCTGCTTTCTTCATCTGGAACACGGATTTGTGGTTTAGAACTTGAAACACTATCCAATATTTCTCACTCCTTGAGTCTGAAACATCCTTCCTCATAATTGAAGGCAAATGATTTTCTCTCTTTTTCTTGCTGAGTGTTTTCCTGGATTTTGTTTTTCTGCTGTTGACTGATATTTTTCCGTGAGTTATGACAGGTGAAAGCCAAATGCTTATATTGCCAAGTGCAGTGTGGTCAGGATCAGCCGGGCGTGAGACAGGGAAGGCTGTTCTTGGGAGGACAAGGATGTCATGGGACTATCATCAGAATGAGTCACATACATTTAGTGTGGGAGAGGGACCTGAGGAACTCTGGAGGGACAGGATGTGAGGTTGCTTCCTTATGCTGGGGCTATGGACCTGGTCAATGTGTGATGTCTGTAATGCTGTTTGGCATGACACAATGGTGTATACACATTGGGTACAGAAGGCCTTGGCCTCTTATGCCTTCAAAGTCATATATAAGCAAATTTCTGATGATCCTGGTGAACAAAGTAGAATCAATATAAAACAGACATTTAGTTGAAATGATCATTTGACCAAGCTTAATGAAGGAGTCTTGGTTGAGTGACAGTTCATGTCAGGAAAAGCTGAAAGTTTTAGTTGGCCAAGCTTTGGAAGGAATTTCTATAGTAAATGTACTCATCTAGATCTTGATATGGGGCTGGATTACACAGCTTTATAAGTTTGGCAAAATTCAGCACATACACAAGACTTAGAATTCATTTCATATAAAAAAAAAAATACTCTAGCCTGGCCAGTGTGGCTCAGTGGTTGAGCATTGACCCATGACCAAGAGGTCACAGTTCAATTCCCTGCGAGGGCACATGGCTGGGTTGCTGGCTCAATGATTCTCTCTCATCATTGATGGTTCTCTCTCTTCCTCTCCCTTCTTCTCTCTGAAATCTATAAATATATATATTTTAAAAATACTTTAAATAAATATTAAACTCCAGTTAACATGCATGTTGAAGTATTTAGGAGAAATTCTACTTATATCTGTAATGTAAAAAAAATAAGGTGGGTGGGTGGTGGAAACAGGAATAGATACACGTGTGATAACACAAGTATGTTAAAATGTTAGTGGTAGAAACCAGGTAATGGTTCTATGCAGTGGTCTGCCCGAATTCACAGAAACTGATGGCTCAAATCTTCCCCATGTCTCAGTGGTAGCTTAAAATTGGTCGTGGGAGGGAACACCTACACCACAGAAATCAGCAAACCATACAAATCAGAGCTTTTTTATTTTCCCCTGGAGAGCAAGCTTACCAGCACACCACTGGGTATGTGGGTGGCTCATTGTAAATTTCTATCAACTTTGTGGTATGTTTGAAAATTTACATAATAAGATGTTGGCAAGACAATCTGATTCAGTGCGTTTTCACTGATGACAAAATAGATTAACAGTTTTTAGACTTGTTCTTTGAGTGGGATGTAGTGGGTAGAGACAAGGCATTCCTCCTACTGCAACAGTTAGAAAAAAATAAAGACATATCACAAAATCATATTCTTAAAAACAGTGTGGTGAACCACAGAGGCAAAGAAGGGTAGAAGAATAAAAGCTTCAGAAGGAAAGAGCATATGCAAAGTGAGATGAGGTTGCTGGTAGTTTCTTGGGGGGCGCGGGGGGTGGGGGGGGAAGACACCGGAAGTGGGGAAAGGCATGTTTGCTGAGGCCTAGAGGACTGGGCTTGCCCTGTGCAGAGGGGAAGAGAAATCTGGGAGATTGTCACAGCCCTGCAGCTTCCTATAAAAGAGGGAGATCTGCTTGAGTCCCAGCTGCATGGCTGGCTTTCCCCATAGGATACCGGTAGTTCTTGCATGTGGTGTGGCATAGGAGACCAAGGAAGAGTGAATCCCCAGGAACCTCAAAGTTCTTAGGAGATAGACTAATGGGAGGGACTTGTAACCTGACCCAATGGAGGTCCTTTACAGACCTTGGGCAGATTTCTACTCTGTATGATGTGGAGGCCACAGCTCTAACCTATCAGGTTAGATGTAACCAAGACTCAGCTCTCCATGCAAACTCCAGGGGAACTTGCCCAGAATGGGGCTGGGCGAGAAATGCAGAGTCAAACCTCCCTCAGTCTCACCTTTCACAGGAGGTGAAGTCCCATCAGAGGAAGAGGCCTACAACAAACACTCACCAGGTCTTACCCCTGGGACATGTGAAAGCAGAGAGAACTGAGTCTAACTGCAACCCAGCCATGACCCAGTTTCCTTCCTCGTGGCCTTGGGAGGCTCCGCCCCTCACGCTGTCAGCTGAGGACAGGACAAAGCCTTTCTAGGGGGAAAACCATGAACTTCAGTCTGTATGGTTTTTTTATAGGTTACATGAGGAAAGTAACCATAACGAGTGAGGTATATGGAGGTAGGACAATGTGACCAATACTCAAGAGAAAAGCAAAAGAAAGAAAGCAGAGCTACATAATATACAGAGGTTAGTTTAGTGGAGAAGAAAGAATGGACAAAAAGATAAATAATTTTGCCCTGGCCAGTTATGTCAGTTGGTTGGAGCACCATTCCCTTTTCCAAAGATTGCAGGCTCAGTCTCAGGGGAGGGGTTATATACAAGAGGCAACTGGTCAATGTTCTTCTCTCCTCTTCTCTTCTCTTCTCTTCTCTTCTCTTCTCTTCTCTTCTCTTCTCTTCTCTTCTCTTCTCTTCTCTTCTCTCTCTCTCTCTCTCTCTCTCTCTCTCTCTCTCTCTCTCCTCCCTCTTTCTCTCTCTCATCAATAAAAGCATCTTTGGGTGAGGATTAAAAAAAGAATTTCAACAGATCACTGATATATATTTAAAATGAAGCAAGTGGACTTTCCAGAACTGCAGTATCTGAAAGTATGAACTCATTGCATGTATTGAACATCAGACAGAACATAGCAGAAGTCAAGCTGGTGAATGTGAACATTTGTGACTAGAAAAATTAACACATTGCAGGCTGGATAGAAAAAAAAGAATGGACAGAAATGCAGAATACCTAGAGTGTAACATTCGTGTGGCTGGCTTCCCAGAAGGCAATGAGTGAAGGGTAAGAAAGAAGAAAGATTTAAAGTCAAAGTCCTTACAGATACCAGTGGAGATATATTATACCTGGATGTTCATATCCTGGTGGTTACATTTACTGATTATGTGTGACCTTGAAGAAAATCCCATGATTCCTCCGATCTTGCTTTTTTCACACCTGTAAAATTGAATCAATAATATTAATTCCTCAGAAATTTCACAGTATCATCCATAAATGATAAAATTATGTAAGGTAAGGTGAGAATCTTAAAAATTATTGTCATTGTCCTCCTCATTATTATTCCTTTGCTTGGTTATTCTAGTGGCCTAGCATGTCATTTCTAGCCCCAGAGCACACCAGGATAAAATTAGAAATTGGCTAAAATGAAATTGGATTGCACTTAGATTGTAGCTACTCTTCATTCCAAAATAATTCTATTTTTATTCATGCATCCCCATATTTTTTCCATTTGTATAACAAGCAGTACTACTCTGGAGATTACAGCAACAGTCAATCATAGGCACTCCAAAGGGTTTCCCTAGTGAGACTATCTCTGGGCTTGAAGTCCTTGGGGAAACTGAGGCTATAAGAGACAGAATGAGAAACATGTCCCAAACTTGAGATAGGAAGGGTTGAATTTACTTAAATTCTTTAGTCATTTAGTTTCCAATCACATTGGAACTAAGTGAAAGCCTGAATCATATCAGGAAGGGTGGGCCCATAAGATTCACCAAAATGACATCCTATCTAATAAAGAGGGAATATGCTAATAGACCTCACACCATCACAAAGATGGTGGCGCCCACAGCCAATAAGGAGGAAATATGCTAATTGACTACCACTCCCTCAAAATGGTGGTGCTCACAGGCAATAAGGAGGGAATATGCTAATTGACTGACATGCCTTCAAAGATGGTGGCGCCCACAGCCATAAAATGGTGGTGCCCAGTCTCCTCAGCCTCACTGGGGTGACTGCCTCTGGAGTCCCCTAGTCCCCTAAGCCCCCAGCCACCCAGGGCTGGCCTGAGGTGCAGGTAAGCCTTGGATGGTGGCCGCCCAGCCACCCAGAGCTGTCCCAGGCCCAGGTATCCAGGACATGCATCCAGGTGATGCTGATACTCTTGATCCAGGAGCCACACTTTTCAGACAAGTGGAGACAGAATAGTGAAGGATGCAGTGATAGATGGGGTGTGGGCTTTATTCTATAGGTAACGGCCACCATCGCTTAGCCACGTGAAGGGTAAACTGTAAGGGGGAGGGAATGCTGGACCACTGCCTGGGGCTGGAGGCAAGTTGTGGGGCTGCTCTAATCACCCAGCTGATGAGTAATTAGGGCCCGCCCTCAAATTTTCTCACCCGAATGGATGGGAAATGAAAAATGCAAGTGTCACTCCAGGGGCAGCATTCATTTCTCTTGGGGAGAAACTGAGGATAGAAGGAGAAGAGAAGGATGAGGTGAAGACCACTTTGTAGTTTATTTCCAGGAGACTGGACATATTTGGGAACATTCCAGAGACAAAGTACAAGAAGAGGAGCAGGAGGAGACAATGGCTCTGGTCCTTGAGACAGGTGCCAGGTGCCACGTGCTAGGTGCTAGGTGTCAGGTGCTGAGCCGGTGTATAGGAATGAGCAATGAATCATTGGAAACTTTGGGCTGGAGTTTTACAGAGAGGTGGGGTTAAAGATCAAGTTCAGCATGAGCCCAGCTGGCATGGCTCAGGGGTTGAGCCTCAACCTATGAACCAGGAGGTCACAGTACAATTCCTGATCAGGGCACATGTCTGGGTTGTGGGCATGATCCCCAGTGTGGGTTGTGCAGGAGGCAGCCGATCGATGATCTCTCATCATTGATGTCTCTCTCTCTCTCTCTCTCTCTCTCTCTCTCGCTCTCGCTCTCGCTCTCTTCCTCTCTCTTTCTCTCTTCCTCTCTTTACCTCTCTCTGAAATATATATATATATATATATATATATATATATATATATATGTATATGTATATATTTTAAACCTCAGCCTGAAAAGAAAATACTGTGACAACCAGCAGCTGAGTGAGCAGTGCCTGCTCAGAGGCAAGAAGAGGAAGGAGAACCTGGGGTGGGGCGGGGTGGGGGTGGGGGGACTAGGTCACCTAGGGTGAGAGGCCCTGAGGTGCCCAGGAGAGATGTGAGGTGACAGGACAAGAAGAGGCTGCAGGGGTGGGCAGAGGAGCAGTTTGGTAACGGGTGACTTGGATGCATTGTTCATTCTTTCAAAAACATTGCTGGAGTGCCCAAACCGTGCCATACATGTTGCTGAATGCTGAGGCCACAGTGGCGAGCAAAGCAGGACAGTCCCTGACCTCAGGAAGCTTGCAGGCGGCGGTGGAGAAGGTGCCCTACGAGGACCAATGCCCTGAAACCCACCATTATGACTGGGGAGGTCAGAGAGGCTCAGACAGAGTTGCAGGTGAGAAGGTCTCGCTGTGAAATTGGCGCTCCGCCTCGAGCTTGACAGACAGGCTGAGCGAAAGGAGGCCAAGAAAATGACGTGTGTGAAGGCCCGAGACAGATCTTATGTGTTGTCTGAGACAGGTAATACACGTTGTGTCCCAAGGAACTGAAAGGAAACCGGGTGACAGGGACATCGGGGGAGTGGAAAAACAGTTGGAGGTGCAGCTGGCGAGGCAGGCAGGAACCCAAAGTGCAGAGCTTTTGTGAAAAGCCTTGCTAAGCTCCTCCAGCGTAGGAATGTCTTCGGTTGGCTTCTGAGCTGCTCAAGACCATCGGTCTCACCGCTGTGCAGTCACACCAGCTTGTTTTTAAACAGAACTGAAAATTTGAAATTGATAACTCCCCACCTTCCCCAGACTTGGCTCGGAACCGCCTTCGGGTTTCTGTAACATTCAAAGCCAGCCTCCAAGGACGGGAGTGGGGGGGGGGCCTGCCATGACAGAGACTATATATAAAATATATATTTATGTGCCTGAGGCTCCGAAAGCAATTTCCAAAGAGAATTTCTGAAGCTGTTTTGAGCATTAGACCAGCCTCTGGAGAGGATGGAAGCTTTCCAAGCACATAACAGAACTCTATGCAACCTAATGAAAGTTCACAGCGGTAATACCGCTCCGCGTCCGCTCCCTGCATGCCTAGCACTTCTGGGGTCTGAGGGCACATAAAGCGGTGGAAGGCCTGAGCTTTTGCTCCCATGAAGCTCACGGTCTCACCGAGAAACCAATCCTGCCAGAAGGAAGAACTTGGCAGTTGCTCCATCCTGTGATGAGTATTCTCCCACAGCTGGGCTCACCGTCTTACCTAGAAGGGGGGTGAGGATAACAGCAAGAAGGTGCTCGCGAGCCAAGCAGACCATTGTTTGAGCTCCATCTCTGCCCCTTTCCAGCTGTGTGACCTTAGGCAAATGGCTTAACCTCTCTGGGCTCAGTGCTCCTCTCTGTGATGTGCATAATACCTGCTGGAGAAGGTGGTTGAAGATGAAGTGAGTTGTCTATATGAAGCGCTTAGTGTTGGATCCAGATGGAAGGCTGAGTGAGCTACCATCACTATCCTGACAGAGCAAATTGAGGCAAAAGCAAGTGTACCAGATGGGACCCGGATGTTGGTGATGGGGTTAGCGCCACCCGATCCCTGCCCCCAACCTTCTAAGCCACCCTCTGCCTTCAACAGTGCACGACGTGGCATGGCTTCTGTTCCCAGCCATCGCCACCTTCACAGTCCCTGCTTCTCTGCCACTTTACAAGGCAATTAGGGTGCAGGCTGCCCAAGCTCAGTCGCCTGCTCATATAGAATTATACTCCTGCTCCTTTCCTGACAAACCCTAGATGTTTACTGCTTCATGCAACCTGGCAGTCCCCTCAGTCCTCCTCACACCCCAGGGTGCCAGGATTTAAGACCAGCTCCCCTGGCTTCAAGAGCCACCTTTGTTCGCCCTCTGTCCCACCTGCGATTTTGCAAGATCTGAATAGGTCACGTTTCAGGAAACCCCTAAGGAGGTAAACTCCACATTCCGGTTGACACATTCAAAGGGGTAAGAGAGGCCCTCGCTGGTTTGGCTCAGTGGATAGAGCGTGAGTCTGCAGACTGAAGGGTCCCAGATTCGATTCTGGCCAAGGGCATATGCCCTGGTTGTGGGCTCGATCCCCAGTGGAGGGCATGCAGGAGGCAGCCGATCAATGATTCTCTCTCATCGTTGATGCTTCTATCTCTCTATCCCTTTTTTTTGCCTCTCTGAAATCAATTAAAAAATATTTTTTTAAAATAAAGTAAAATAAAATAAAATAAAAGGGGAAAGAAAGTGCCAGGCTGGTTGGGCCACTGCAGCCCGGTTGGGTGGGAAGGAGCATGCTGTACTGTGCTGTGTTTCTATGCAGAGTGAGCCATGGGCTCCAGAGCCCGCAGCCTTGCACCCTGGAACCATTGGCAAATGGAAACTACTGGAATTGTTCATGATGGGTGTTTGTACCCCCCCGCCCCCGTGTCATGCTTTAAATGCTACCCCTCCACATACCTCCTTTACACACAATGAACACACACATTGTTGCACCCACCAGCTTGTGGGGGATTTGCCCATGGGGCACATGGAGCCCCCTGGGACCCTTGAGCTCCCTGGGACCTGGAGAAGGGGTACCTGGGTGAGGGCCATTTCCCAAGAGGTGACACAGTGACTCTCATTCAAACTACAAACTGAATACAAGTCACAGAGTGGATCCAGCTCATCCGTTCAGGAGGGAGACAGCAAGACATGAAAACGGCTCAAGTGACAACTTGAAAAGTTTGACTTTTATAGGCAATCAGTTGAGAACGTTAGGAGAGGATCATTAGGTTAAAATCTAAATTGGCTAATGCCTCGCAGGGTCATAAAGCATCATCCCCACAGGACGGAATTATCTACATCTCCACCAAACAAAACTCTTATCGGCTGACCCCCTGCTCCGACAGAATGGAGAACAGCCAAGCCAATGGAGAGCTGTGACAGGCTCGCCAAATACAGTATCTCTCCACCCGGTGCCAAGATTCAAGTGTTTTTTCTCCAGTGTGCTTCAAGTCCTCTCTTGTTCTTTCATCCAGCCCAGATCTCTACTCCACCCAGACAGTTTGAGACCCTCTATAGCCCTTTTCTCTTCCAGAAACCATCTGTCCAAGCTGAATCAATGGCTAACCCAGCACCTCCTGTGGCTTCAACTCTTCACTCATGGTTCTATGCTCATGAGACAGGGACTTGGGGACGTAGTAACCTCCACGATGCTCTCTTGGCAGAAGGCCTCAGCAGCTCCACGTCATGAGTTGCTTCACTTCCTGGGATTGCTGCAGCCCATCCATCAAGACTTGAGAGGTCATGTCGTCACTGGGTCATGGGCAGAGGAGAAACAGCTAACAACAGAAAGACAGAGCTAAATCAAAGGACCGAAGAAAACCACAGTGCAACCGAACGAAGCGAGCACTTAAGAAATGTGGATTTCTTGTTACACTAACTATCCTTCGTTAATTTAATCTCAATTTTTAAATGTAATCTACTAAAGAGAACCACCACACTGATCACCATTCCTCTCATGTCACTCGGCAACTGCTTACCAGGCTTTATCTGTGCCCTGCACTGCACACTGTGGTGTGTACAGTAGACACAACTCCAAGACATAAATATTCTTACATGTCTGACATGGTGTGGTTGCCCACAAATAGTTATAGAATAAGAAAATAAAGGAGTGAATTTCCCCCCCCCCCCCCACACACACACACACACAAAATGCAAGCATCCAAATTTTCTCTCAAGGCGGAAACGGGACAGTTAAAAACACAGAAACAGAATTTGACACGCTTAGAATGAGATAGTGAGCTCTGGGAAAGCGGCTCCCGTTCTGTCCTGCTAACAACGCTGAGGCCTAAAGTAGAGCTGCTGACAGTTCTGTCCACGGGACACCCCCCACCACGTGCAAGTGGGGCTGGCACATTCTCGGCTGGAAGCACCTGCTGGGCAGAGTGGGACAGGGCAAGCTGTCCTCTCCGAGTGACAGAGCAGCCTTGGGAGGACAGGAGTGTCGCAGTCCCTGCTCGACATGCATGCATCGCCCCTTAAAGGATTTTCAGGACATGGGAGATCATCTCTGCCCAGTCCACGCTGAATTCGGGAAGAATGATGTTGCTGCTGGTTGATTGCCTTCCTTCCTTATCCCTCTCTCCATGAAGCTCCTTTAATGCAGATTCAGGAATTAATTATTGTAGCTTTTTTTTGTTGTTGTTTGTCCACTCCTAATCCGTTATTCCTTATTTAGAACAATAGGAGCTCTGGAATAGGACTCTAAATTCTCTTCAGAGCCAACATTTGATGGTTTTAAGTGAAAATGTGTTCCACCTGGAACCAAGAGGTGTCGGGTCAAGTCCTTAACGACCACAATCCCAGCCCGACTGGAAGGACATCTCGAGTTGGTTATGAGGGTGTCGCAGCAGGTGTCCCGGGTAATGAGGCCCTTGCTCACCTGACCCCAATGTAGCCCCCAGCAGCCCGAGATGATTATGGAGCCCATATCCTGTCTCCTCCGGGGCCTGGCATCTGGATTCCTGGAACCTCTCCACTCTCATCAGAGATACATTAAAAGAACGTTTGAAAGCGAGGAACGAGAAACATTCTCCACATGAGTTTTTAAAGCCCAAGTGTGAGACCTGTGATTCTTAGGCTTAGAGTGGCTCAGGGTGCTTGTTAAACGTGCAGACTCCAGCTCACGCCCAGCGCTCTGACTTGGTGGATCTGCATTTGCAGAGCTTTCTGGTGATGCTGGTGCAGCTTTGTGCTGGAAAAGTACCACATCCAGGGCGACGCGGTGTGCAGGAGCCTGCAATCTGTAGGGACACAAGCTCAGAGGGCTCAGGCCCTTTCCTCACCAGCTTCCTGTGGCCTAAGGAGGTACAGGGATCCCAGCAGCCTCTGCACAGGTCAGCCTCAGGCCAACAGACTCAACAATTCTGTCACTCATCTGAAGACATTTAGATAGGACAAAGCTACTCGTGTCCAGACATATAGGGTGAGTGAACCCAAGCTCTGGTACAAGTAAGTTCTTTGTCTTTAGAATGGTGAACACACAAGCTACCAAAATTTGAGAAAATAAAATGTGATTTTTTTGACTGTCTTTCATTCTTCTTGTCAATTTGCTGAAATAGCAAGCTTGATTCTGCACAAAATGATTTTTTCCTCGAGTCTTCTAGAAATAGTGATGCTCTAGCCCAACTCTCTGTTGGTGATGGCAAGTATGTCAAAGCTCTTTTACCAGTTCCCTTATCTACCATCTCAAGCAAGCCCATAAAACTAAAATTCATGGAGCATTTGTCCCCAAAGTTGGAGAATCTGACAAACAGAAAGTCATTAGAATCACATTCCCAATGGCAGCCACCCTACTCTTCCTTAATGTCAAAACTACCAACAATAGCCTGACAAGCCCTGCTTGGGGCAGACCTCATGCAGGGCTGGTCACCATGGGTCAGAGAAACCTAGCCACCTACAGAAGCGGGCAAGTGGTCCCTCCCAGACCTCAACCCTTAAAAACTCCTCATGCTCAGACCCAGTACCATCCCACTGCTCCCCGGCCTCGTGGAATCTGTCTAAGACAGATGGGAGAAGGCTCTCATGAGTCTTTCATAAGTTGTGGGTCCACAGAAGAGCCTGTGAAGAAAATAATGAGACCCAGGGCTTTTATCTTCATCCTGGGCCCTCACCTCCTCTCTGCTGTTGTGTTTCGACCTCCAGCCCATGAAGAAACTGGGGGAGAGAGTGAGAAAGAGCATGAGAGAGAGAAAAGAAGAGAGCAAAAGTGAGAGCAAGAGAGTCCTCCTCTCCATCATGGCCCTTCTCAAGTAAGAGGAGTACTCAGGCCAACAGCAGTAACACAGTCTAGCATTGCCATTAACTCAAGGAGCAAAGTTCTTGGGCACAAGGTCCAGGCAGCTCTAGACACTCAAAAGAAATCAAGAGTCAACAAAAGAGTAATGATGCTCATATGTCACCCAGATGCCAGCATCAGAACAAGAGAAGAACCTCCCCAAACTACAAAGCCAAAGTCATGAGAACTTTAGACTCTGGAGAGAGAGCAGGAAGATACACGACTGAGATGACCCAGTGGTCAAGGGTAATAGAGGGATACTTTTTAGACCAGCATGTTCTGGCCCAGGAGCATTGCTCTAGGGATGGCACAGAGGAGGCCGCCAAATTTCCTTCATTTCAGCAGAAGTGTTATTGGCAGGTGATCTTAAACTTGACTGCTGGGTTCCAGAAGCCCTGACTATACATCGCTGAGTCCAAGTAGCTTAAATTCCAGAATCAGAGGGACCCTACAGGTGTGGGGACCCAAGAGAGGCAGAGGGGAGAAGGCTCTCATGGAACTTTCAGGGAGGAGGTAACACAAACAAGAGGACCGAGCTGGTGGGGAACTGGAGGTGCAGAGCCCATGGAAAGTCACCAGCCCTGCTCAGAACCAGCGCCAGCTGACTGTTACCATGCAAGAAATCAGAGCCAGGTTTGTCAGAGCTAATGATTTTTCAACATAGGCCTCAAATTCCAATTTTTATGTGAAATTTCCCAATTTTAAGATGTTGGCAACTAAGTCAATGTTATTTAAAATCCTTCATGGGCCAAACATCTGGATCGGGGGGAAGGGCAGATTCAGCGTGTGGGCCTCCAGCTCGTAAGTCCTAGCATATATCAATTATTTCATAACCAACCATGGTCACAGGTAATGTCACTGGGTGCTTCACACACAGGACCATTTAGTCCTCACCGCTGAGGAAATGAAGTTTCTAGAGAACAGGTAGCTTCTCCAAGGTGTCATAGCTATGGACACCTTGAGTGAGCTCCAGGATGCAAACCTAGGTCTGTTGTGGGTCACGTGGTGAACTCTTGGCCATTCAGTGATACTACAGTTCCAGAAACAATTAGAGTGGCCCTGAATCCCATTCCTTCCAAGGGGTTGGCACGCTGGGATTGAAAACTGGTGTCTGGATCCCTTAGTGTTTCCAGAAAGACAAGACCAGGAAAGACAGGCTCTCAAAAGAAAAAATGCCACCCTGCCAGCCGACCATGGCAGGAGCATTCCATTGAGAAAGTGCTTGCATTCTTTAAAAAAAATTTTTTTTAAATTATATATATATCTTTTTGTTCATTTCAGAAAGGGAGGGAGAGAGAGAAACATCAAGGAAGAGAATCATTGTTCGGCTACCTCCTGCACACTCCCTACTAGCCAAAGAGGTGTTGAGTACTGGTTGAGCCCACAACCCAGGCATGTGGCTTTGATCAGCTTCGAACCCAGGACCCTTCAGTCCACAGGCTGACACTCTATCCACTGAGCCAAACCAGCTAGGGCATGTTCTTCCATTCTTGATAGTTGAAAATTCCTGTTGGTCCCCCAGAAGGAGTATCCTTGGCTACTTAAAGGGCAGTCAATGGATTTGCAGCCTGGGCATTACCTGGAACCGTAGTCGGCAAACTGTGGCTTACGAGCCACATGCGGCTCTTTGGCCTCTTGAGTGTGGCTCTTCCACAAAATACCACAGCCTGGGCGAATCTATTTTGAAGAAGTGGCATTAGAAAAAGTTCAAGTTTAAAAATTTTGGCTCTCAAAAGAAATTTCAATCGTTGTACTGTTAATATTTGGCTCTGTAGACTAGTGAGTTTGCCGACCACTGACCTAGGAGCTTGTAAGAAAGACAGAGTCCCTGCCATACACATCCAGTGAATGAGTCTCTTCATGAAATGACCAGGTGATCCTTATGGTGCTATGGGGGAAATCTGCATCAAAAAAGAGTACGTATTCTGTAGGCAGGAAAAGATGGTGTAGGCTCATTGATTCTAACAATTGTCTGCTAGCATATAAGAGAAAGCAGAGATTCCTAGCTGGGTGGGAACCTCTGTGCTAGATAGCCGCCCTTGGCAGAAACCCTCACAGAATGCTGTGGGTACAGACCCGAACCCTGAACTGAGCGCTATGTTCGTCATTAGCTCTGACTGCAGCTAAAATATTATGGAGCTTGACACCTAAGCCTCCCTCTTATCCCTTGAACTTCCTGCAGATCCTCTGCTCCACAGCTCGAGTCCTTTCCAGGAAACAGAGCACAGTCCTGCCCTGGCTCTTCTGCCGATGCTGCTACATTTCCAGCCATGCCCATGCGCTGGGAGACCCGGGAAGATAAACAGCATGGGCGGGCAGGGGATGGGTAGGCAGCGAGTCATGTGCCTGCTTGTGCCAGCATACATTCCCTGTTTGCTCAAGATGCCAGGCCTCCCAGCGATCATGCCTTGCAGGAAAATTCTGTCCCTAAGGCAACGCAAATTCCTTAAGCACATATGTCACCTCCAACCCCTTCCACAGTCCTCACCTGCCTCAGAGACCATAACCACTTAAGGAAAAATAAAGTAAAATTTCCCCACCCTCCCTCCTCCCCACGGGCCTGCTTTGTGCACACGTGCAGCTGGAAAGCCGCTCCTGGCTCCAAACCACGAGGCTTTCCATTCCAGTGCAACTGTGATGTTGCCATGGAAACAGCCAATGAGGTGTTTCTCTGGCCACGTCCCAAGCTGAGGACCAGAGGCCCCCATTGCAGACACCCTCATCGGCTGGCATCCCGGGAGCCCTGTGCCACCCCTTACCTACCCAGGGCAGCCCCGAGCTTTGGGGGGCTCTCACAACCCCTAGCGGGGTGTGCATCTGCACACACGTTTGTTTTCTCTTCAGCCCAGCCCCTCCCAGCACACAAAAGGCACATTCTTAGGGGGAAGAAAAGTAAAAGAAAAAATGTATTTTTTTTCTGCATTCCAGCTGCCTGAGCTAAGCGAAGGAATGAATGGTTTGGGAAAAATCTCACACAGGAATAAATTTACAAGGGACAGCTGAGCGGATAAATTCAGTCCCCGAAGAGGGGCATTACGAGGTCTTTTGGCAGGAGCCTTGCCCCTTGTGCAAAGCTGTCTAAAAAGAAAAACAGAGCAGGAGAGGGGAGCTTTCAAACCTACCCCAAAATAAACCTCTCCGAAATCCTTTTAACTCCCTCTAGCTGTTAGCATTTAAAGACAGGAGGAGGCCCATTAACAGAGGCCAATCAGTCTTTTCCAGGTGGACTGCCTGTGTCCTGAGCTTGTCTGCAATGTTCTCTTGCTTCTCCTCTGCTCAGGTGAAGGGTTCAAGGTCACCCACGTTTCTGGCTTGACCTGCTGTCCACATACTCAATGGCAACATGGAGCCTGACCTAGGACAGTGGTTCTCAACCTTCCTAATGCCACGACCTTTGAATACAGCTCCTCATGTTGTGGTGACCCCCAACCATCAAATGATTTTCGTTGCTACTTCATCACTGTAATGTTGCTACTGTTAATGAGTGGTAATGTAAATATCTGTGTTTTCCGGTGGTCTTAGGCTCTACAGCAGTGGTTCTCAACCTGTGGGCTCAACCAGAGCCTAAGACCATCAGAAAACACAGATATTTACATTATGATTCAATAACAGTAGCAAAATTACAGTGATGAAGCAGCAACGAAAATCATTTTATGGTTGGGGGTCACCACAACATGAGGAACTATATTAAAGGGTCGCGGCATTAGAAAGGTTGAGAACCACTGCGCTAGTGAGAATCAGGCAAACAGCTAGTGATGTCTCCTCAGGGACCACCTCTGCTGAGGAGTGGACCAAACAAGATCGGCCTCAGGGGACAGGGCTCAGAGCTGGGCCTCCTGGGATGAGAGAAGCACGGCAGAGAGAAGATGCGGGTTGTAGCTGGGGAGAATGGCTACCTACATACTAGAGGATGCTGAGTCCAAACATGCTCCTTTGAATCCCTGTGGTTGTCTTCTTTGGAGACTGACACTAGGCCAGAATCATTTGGGGGTGTCCTAGCCTCTCCCTTCCTCTCTACTGCTTCTTTGACTCACCACGATTAGTAACTGGTTGTTAGAGTCAGGAAAGTCCCTCTGGTTACTTTGAGGTCTGCAAACTCAGTTAACCCATATCCTCTCTTCTTTCTTTGGAAAAATCCTAGGACTTTTACAGCTGGCCATGACCTTCCCATTCCTCGCCGCAGCCTTTCCCAGGCTTTGTGGAACCCAGGAGAGCCTGAGACTCTCAGCCCAGCCCGCCTGGCTCCTCTGGGAGAGCGAGGCCCTTAACCATCACCAATTGTGTCCACATTGCATGCCTTAAGGCAGCGCTGCACTCAAGTTACATCGCTCTTCTCCCTGGACATTCTGTTTCTGGAGTCACCAGCGGTCAGTGGAATTAAGCCTTTACAGTCCTGTCCTGTGTTGTGCACTCAGAGACGCAGAGAGAGATATATGCAATGATCAACTCCAGCCCCAGTGAGCTCGCTCTTCTGTTGATTAGACAATAATCGCCAGCTACTGAGTACTTGCTAGGTTCTAGGCCCTACGCTTCTGACTAGGTATTTCATTATGATAAGTACTTTATTTGCATTTAACACAGTAGTTCAAGTCTCAGTGGAATATAACTAACTTGACCAAACTGTGGGCCCACCCCTTATCAGCTGGGTGTCCTCAGGCATTAAGCTGTTAGAGCTTCATTTTCCCAATTTGTAAAGCAGGTAATGGGTTGACCGTGCAAGAATGTCTTGAGAATTCAACAAAACTGTTTGTAAAGCTCTTAACTCAGCAATAAGCACAAGGTGCTTGACATGGCATTGACGGAGCTGGGATTAAGTGGCATTATCGAGTTTCCGGGCTGGTGCACATTCGGAGGTGTCAGGAGAACACGGAAGCCCCCTGCCCCTCCTCACACACCCCTGCACCTCTCCAGTCTATCTGCTCCTGAGTTGTAGCAACACCTCCTTTGCCCTCAATGGAGAAAATCAGCTACCCTCCATGTGGAAACCCTGCAAAGCTCTCAGCCAAAGTAGCAACAATGCATGTTCATTGCTTAGTTTTTGCATGAAACAGAATGTGTCCTACTACCAGGGAGCAGAGGCCCTGAGAGAGTGGCCTGAACCTCTTCACAGGAACAATGCTTGACCAATATCTTCTTGTGCCCATGTCCTTTGAGTGGGTAGAACTGGGTAGATCTATAATCCCTGTTAAGTCTGACTTAACAAGGAGACATTTTGTGTTATCTTAAGGAATGGAAACATAAGAATATTTTCTTTTTAATATATGGGTATCTATGCAAAAACACACTAGGTATATGTACACATATATTTGCAAAATGAATTTGAAGAAGAGTCCAGACACTAATGAAAAATGGTTCCCTAAAGAGAGTGGGTTTGAGAAGTTTCGATGAGAGTAGGATCTTCTGAGCATATGTTTTTTCAATGTTTTGTATTTCGAGCCAGTGAATATTTTTATGTATAAAAACATTACGATTAAAGCGAATAGGAAAAGAAAACAAATCATAAAATTGCACATAAAAACACTAAATAGCCCAACTGCAGAGCACATTAAAATGATAAGAGAAATATAAACATTACCCAGTAGTTTTTATGTTGCTAGTAATATTGAAAATACAACTTGAGACTGTTTTATAGAAACTGTAGGAATAAAGGCATATGAATTGATGTTTAAAAATCTTAGAGATACAATTATAGAATGAAGGAGGCCAAGGAAAATTATAACATTAAATATGAAACAGAAAAAACATGATATTATTGTTATCAATAATTATAAGGAGTTCTCCCTGGCTCGCCCTCTGTGTAACTGCCACAGCCTGCAGTGGCGCTGAGCGTTAGTCTGTCTGGTCTGAAGATAGCATCTCTCTCTCTCTCCAGCCTTCTAGCCAGTAACCCTCAGAAACACCTGCATCTTCCTCCCAGCTAGAAAGGAGCTTAGGAGAAGACAAGAGAATCCGTGGCTCCGGGCTGTTTGGAACCTGTAAAATCTCCTGTAAGAGGCATTCTGATATGGTTCCACAATGTTTCCTTCCAGGTAGCATGTTATGGCTCAAGTCTGTCCTCTTCTTTCTTCTACTTGGCTCCTTTATGAAGCAAGAAATTATAGTGGAGTCAGAAAAATGCATGAGTCTCATGTGTACCTCTCTTGAGAGTTGCCACTTTTCAACTTGCGTCCTTGGATAAGTAATCTGCACTCTCTGGGCCTCAGTTTACTAATCTGTAAAACTGGTATACAGCAATGCCCATCACGCTAGATTAGTGGTCGGCAAACTGCGGCTCGTGAGCCACATGTGGCTCTTTGGCCCCTTGAGTGTGGCTCTTCCACAAAATACCATGGCTTAGGTGAGTCTATTTTAAAGAAGTGGCGTTAGAAGAAGTTTAAGTTTAAAAAATGTGGCTCTCAAAAGAATTTTCAATCGTTCTACTGTTGACCTTTGGCTCTGTTGACTAATGAGATTGTGGACCACTGAGCTATATGGTAAAACTTAGAGATAACGTGTGCGAAATACTTATTTATATATTCAATAAAGGGTGGTTTTATCCTCGTTATTTTTATTGATATATATTCTTCATGAATTGTAAAACTCTGCCTACATGTCAAGTATCCTTAGTTACCCTTCAATTTTATCAGAACCCATGCTTGATGACACTGGTACTGTGTAAAGGAGCCTGGCCAGGCCTGGCCTCAGCAGGTACAACACATGGGCAGGATCCACTGCCCACAGGAGAAATCCACCCAGCAGCCATTTGAGTATGTTCTTCATTGGGGTGGAGATGGAGAAGTAGCCCTCAGCATGTTTCTCCCCTGCAATGATTAACAATTAATAAAATCCTTTTGGAGAGGCATAAACATTGGTTGGCTGCTGGACAGGAGGTGGAGAAGGGAAGGGTGGGGGCTGGAACAGATCTCGGTGTTCTGTGACCGCACCACAGGCAGCAAATGTGTTTTTAATAAGCAATTATTAAGACGTGGACAATAACTGCTTTATTAAGCCTAAATCAAATGCATGTTTGAGAGAATGAAGCACTAAGGGAAGAGGGAATTTACCAATATTTTCTTGTTATAAGCGATTACTTTAAAAATGTGAGGGCTCCATTCTGTCCAAGAGATCTTGGTTTCCAGAGGAACCCCAAATCTGAGCAAGAGATTAACCCAGCGAAAGAGAAAACAATGGCCTTTGGAAGGGTGTGGATAACGGTCGCAAGAATGATGATTGTCAGCGAGAAATCTCATTTCCAGTTGGGTTAGAGGAAAATTACATCCTTGGGGAGTTTCTGCATCCAACACAAACATCATAATCATTGGGACTTATTGTAAACTTCCAACTGTTTGCCAGGAAGGGCACGATGCAATTTACAAACACCACCTCTTTTGATTCTGGTAATTATCTGGAGTAGTTATTGTTAGTGTTACAGGAGAGAAGACTAGAGCTCAGAGAGATTGAGGAATCTGCCCAGCATTGCACAGCTAGCAGCTAGTAGAACTGAACTCTTATCAGGTCTGGCTGGCTGGCTCCAGAGCCACTCCTTAAATAGATGGTGGTGCTTCTGATGACATCACTTTATAGTGTCCCTTCTTATTCTCTGGGTATGTCAGAGATTGCTACTTATCCACTGAAACCTGTGCTCAACCTTTCCTTTAGGAAGAGAACCACACAAAAGCTAGGCGGACATGGGGACACAGAATAAGGACACATTTCCCATTCTCTCTGCAGCTACATGTAGCCGTGTGACTAAATATGGGTCATTGGGCTAGAAGTTGAAGCAATGTGTTCAACTTCTGAGAAATATCTTTAAAGGAAAGGCATTCAGTCAGCTCCTTCTGTATACCAAACGCTGAGCTGAGCACTTCCCCTCACTTTTCTCTCTCTTTCGAATGCAGATGTGATGCCCCAAATTGGAGCCACCTCCTTGAACCACAGTGTGGAAACTGCATGTTGAAGATGCCAGAGGAGTGGTAAAGAAGGAATCTGTCTGGTCACTTAGAGTTGCAGAGCCACCATAACAACCCTGATCTGCCTCCCTGGCATTTCATGTGAGGGGCATACCTTAATCTTGCTTAAACCACTATTAATTATGGGGTTTCTGTCACTCCGCAAGATAGAATCCTATACTTTTCACAGAGATTCCTCTATTCTTTGCTCCCATCTCTCACTACTTAGAGCCATTGACCTTCTCCACATTCTCTTCTTTCTTTCCCACCTGTTTCATCCAAATGGATTCAAATTACACATGAATCAGATGAATGGCAGATCACCAAAGGGAAGGGAGGACAGCCTGGGACCTCTTGAGAAGGGAAGTATGAGTTGGAGCCAAGGCCCATGCTCTTAGAGGTAATGTTCTTGGGCCTGGCCAGCAGGGAGGGAGTGGTTCAAACCCAGTTCTTCCTGCTCAGTTAGCCTCCCTGCCCATTTATGAGGCAAAGCATAAGTCTTGCCAGCAAAAATCTTCTTTCCAAGAAAATAAATTTAAGTCATCCTGCTTCTCTGGTTTCTCCGCTGCCATCATTCCCAGGAAGATGTACATGATGTGGCTAAGTGTGAAACATCTGCCTTCAGCCCCACCCAAAAGTGCCAAATTCCAGGTAGGACTAAGTCAGACCGGACTGGACTTTCCCCTCCTGCGCGTGTCGTTCTTGCTCATCTTCCAGAACAAGTCCAAATGAGTGTGGCTACAAAGAGAAAGGATTTCTACCCCTCCCACAGAAGTGTTTTAATGAGTTCCAGAATAGATGAGACCTAAGAGTTCCTTGAACCATTGACTCATACAGCTGGAGACACTTTAGAGGTCACCTATAAAGATGATGATCTTACAGCTTAAGGAAGCAACCTAGCCAAGGTGAAATCGTTTGTTGTTAGAGAATTGGGACCACTAATAACAACAACCACAGCAACTTTTAGTCAGCTCCTTCTATATACCAAATGCTGAGATGAGCACTTAATGTAGATTATATCATTCAATACTCACAATCTATGTCAGCAACCTTCCTGAAATGTTATTCAAAAGGGGATTGAGGAGGATAAATCAGATGTGAGAGAAGAATGTTTCCTACAAAGGTGGTTGAGCACACCATTCAGCTAACTATTGTCCTGGAGCCAAATAACTAAAGGGGTTTACTTGATCATCTGAGGACAATGATAATTATCCCTGTGTGAATATTAGGTAGAGGGGGCCACCTACATGGTGACATAAAATGATTTGACTTTGGGTGGTGGACACACAAAGCAATACACAGATCATGTATCATAGAAATTTATACTTGAAATCTATATAAACTTATTAACCAATCGCACCCCAATACACTTAAATAAAAAAATAAATTGAAGATTATATTTAACTAGAGGCCCGGTTCATGAATTTATGCACCAGTGGGGTCCCTCGGCCTGGCCTTCGGGATGAGGCCAAAACTGGCTCTCTGGTATTCCCACAAGGGGTCCTGGATTGCAAGAAGGTGTAGGCCAGGCTGAGGGACCCCACTGCTGCACAATGGGTTGAGGAGGGATGCAGGAGGTTGGCCAGCTGGGGAGGGACCATAGGAGGTCTCCAGGGCATGTCCAACCTGTTTCACTCAGTCCTGATCAGCCAGACTCCAGAATCCAACTCACATACTTGTCAGAGGGTCTTCCCCCTGGTGGTCAGTGCCCATCATAGTGAGCAGTTGAGTGGCCTTAGCATATCATTAGCATATTACACTTTGATTGATTGAACGGCAGACCCAGACGACTGGACACTTGGCATATTAGGCTTTTATTATATAGGATGGCACTTAAAATTTTTCAAGATTCAGGAAAAATTGAACCATTGCAAGTTAAGGGTTTACAGTTAAAGATTTTTAAGTATTGCTATCAACTGAAGAATTTGAAAGAGACTTAAAGAAATTATTGTATAAGAATTTATATTTTTAAGTATTATTTCCTGAACACAACTCCACTACTTGAGACACTTTCCAGCTCAGGGACATATATAATAGCATTGGTTCTCCTTCTTTTTTAATCTGGTTAGCATTACCTGAGAATGTGCTATAAAATTTAGAATGCTATTTTTCTAATATATATTGTGTGTATCTTACTGAATGAGAACTTAGCTTAAATATCATTCTTGAGTAAGAAACCTACCATTTTACATTTCTGTTTCATGATCAAAGACTATGTCAGTATTTTAATGTGGTTACATTTAGCCAAAGTTGAGGGGAAAAGCTTATAAAAATTAACCTCTTTAAAATTTTAATAATTTCTAGGCCTTCTGGATTTCCTCAAGGTAAAACAACCTATACGAAATTGTGATTAAACTTGCCATTTGTTAATAAGCACGTGTTCTCTTTCTAATCCTTGTGATAGGATCAGCCACTGGACTTTGATTAATTAAATATGCTTTAAAATTTTAATAAAATTCATATTAAAATATAAAACAGTCCAAAAAAATGAGTGATGCCCATTGGATACAGCATGTATTGCTGAGTTTAGCAGAACTAAACTGCTAAATGTTTCAATAAAGTGACAAGGGTGGAAGCCAAATTGGAGTGAAATGCAGAGTGAATTATAGGTAAGAATATAGAGATAACCATTTCTACAGATCCTTTCTTTTTTCCCCCAGATTTATCCTGGATTGGCTTAGGCTCACAATCCATTCAGGGTCACCTTAATCTCATCTCAATTCTATAGGAGGAAAATGTTAGAAGATTTGCACTAAAAAGCCCTGGCTCTAGTCCAGCCCCAAGCCTCAGATAATGATTGAAGACCTAACTATCTAAGCTTATACGAGTTGGGTTAATAGTTCTTAAACCTTGCAATATTAAGTTATCTATAAATGTTATATGTAGGCTTGTGGAATAATTTTCTTTCTTTTTTAAAAAAATATATTTTTATTGATTTTTACAGAGAGGAAGGTAGAGGGATAGAAAGTTAGAAACATTAATCAGCTGCCTCCTGCACACCCCCTACTGGGGATGTACCCGCAACCAAGGTACATGACCTGAATCAAATCTGGGACCTTTCAGTCTGCAGGCCGACGCTCTATCCACTGAGCCAAACCAGTTTTGGCTGGAATGATAATTTTCTAACAAGATAGGAGTTGACCACAGGCAGGGTCAGAATAATAGCCATTTTTTGATGCCAAGAGAACTGAAGCAAGGAGGATGGAGAAAGTCAGGAGGTGACAACTGTGAGCATAGATGGTGAGGGACCGGCCCAAAGACCAGGATGAAGTAGGAGTAAAACAGTCACAACATGAGATTGCGGAACAGGAAAATTGATAATGCTAGGCCAGACAAAAGCACCCAAGGTAAGCTGGCTGTGAATCCAGAGATGTGAACAACTTGCACAAATGTTAGATGGTTAGGATGAGGGGACATACCACCAGCTCCAAGGTCTGCCTTTAGCCACCTGCACATGGCCTCAGTGATGCTCACGCCCACCTGTGCAGTATCACTGGTTTCATTTCACATAAGAGGACTTGTCTGGGGTCACACCAGTGACAGGTAGACCCAGGACTCGTCTCCAGGCAACCAGAGACTATGTTAGCCCAGCCAACCTCTCTCTCCTTCTGGGGATGACTTGTCACTCATGGGTGAGAATTCACATCTCCAGACCTTGTATTCTAGCCTCTTATTATATCATCTTCCATGGTCGGGGCTTGGGAGACAAAGCAACTCTCATGAGGTCAGTCACTGCATTATTCCCTCTGCCCTACTGTTTCTTATCTGGCAACCTGGCAGAAAATTCTTCAGCATAGCTGTCCTGCTAAATAAAACCACTCTCATTACCTTAAAATCACCCCTCTATGGGAACTGAGCATCTCAAGCGCCTTCATAAGCAAACCAGGACTGCCAACTGCCGCAGATATAAACTGTTCCTCAACACCCACGCCCTTCCCACTGTGTGTGGCTGACAGCAGCACATTGTCCATGGGGGGCTGGACTTCCCCACCTGGTGCAGTTTGTGCAATGGAGAAGGACCGGAAGTGGAGCAGGATCCATCACACACTGGTGCTCAACATCCCTGACCTGTTCTCATTCCAATTCAGACACACAGGATGGCTGATGGCCTCTGACATGCAAACACCTCCCCTGATTCAGCACAGACTGAGGGAACAGGAATCCAGCCCAAAGTGTGTGTGCGTGTGCGTGTAGTGTGCATGTGAATTTGTACATCTCTGTGTGTATGTGCATCAATCTTTGTGTGCATTTTCTGAGAGAAGGCTTAGAGATGGATGTTCCAATGCTGATTGCTTATTCCTCCCATCCAACCCTTTTAGGCACATGTTGCAGCTCGAGAGGGTGGTTATAAGCAGGATGCAAATAAGATCCTTCCCCTGAGTGTCAGGCTCGTGAAGCGTGATGTTTGGGGACCGATTCGGTTTGTTTGTATCTTTATTGCAGCTGAAGCTCTTCCGTTCCCACATGCCCGAGGGATGAGGTTCTCCAGCCCTGTGGGGCCTGCCAGAGCTATTTTCCCAGTTGCTAGGCAATGTCAGTCCTGCTTCATGCCTGATGAGCTCATGGCTGCACTATGGCAGTGACTGTGGGTGATCTGGGATCAGCTTTATAGCCACCAGAAAGAGGGGTGCGGGGGGAAGGTGAGTGTGTAAACAGCACACATGAGCAATGACAAAGTGGTGAGGGATGACTCCGATGGGAGACCTAGAGCCAAGAGGAGTGGTAAGAATGGTAGGTGCCATTTGGAGCATCTCCTCAATGCCAGGGAATTGGCTAGGCACTTTGGCACACAGAAGCTCACTGAAATAGGGGTGACACAAATTGAGAGCAGGTGACCTCAGGGGAACAGATGCCTGTCATTCACACTGATATGTTTGCCTCCCTAGTGCCTGCACGTGGTACAAACTGAGAAATTATTATCAGAGCTGTACTAGTGTCTAATCCAACTCTCCGATCTACTATGCAAAACAATCATGTGGAAACAGTCCCCTACACACACCCTCAGTCTATCCCTCATTCACATCTGACTCACATTTTAATATATTTTTATTGATTTCAGAGAGCAAGGGAGAGGAGGAGAGAGATAGAATCATCAATGATGAGAAAGAATCACTGATTAGCTGCCTCCTGCACCCTCCCAACCAGGGATCAAGCCCACAACCCAGACATGTGCCCCAACTGGGAATCAAACCGTGACCGCCTGGTCCATAGGTTGACGCTTAACTGCTGAGTCACCTCGGCAGAGCCTGACTCACATTTTGAAAGGCCCACACAGAAAAGTGCAGATGAAGGCCATGACAATGAGGTTGAAGATGGTGAGGACTAGAGCCTTCATCTCACTTGCTTTCCCAGTTCAGTGAGAATCCCACCATGCCTTGTATCCTGGCAGGAGACATTGCACATGATCTGCTTATATTGCTCAGTGGTCAGCTGTATCTATCTTCATTTTCTCTGGAAGGCAGCTAGCTCTGGGTTCCTGGGACGCTTCACCACCCGTGGGAGAGATTCCACTGCCTCCTGGGAGCTCATGAAGGTGGACTGTGGAATCCCTTTCTCTCAGCTGCCGGTGCAGATCCTGGGTCAGGGGGAGGGAAACCAGGCCAGGGGCCCACTTGGGCGATCACCCCCCTTGTGCTTCTTCCCCAACTCAGCCTCATGCTCCCCCCCATAGCCTCCGGGCCAGCTGCTCTGGTTCCAGCTCCCTCTGGGGCCTAAAGGGTGCACCAGCCCCTTGCTGGCAAGCAAGAAGGTCACCTTTTCTAGCTGACTTTCATACAGCAGTCTTAGCTGCACTCATCACATTGTATTTACATCCTGATTACTTATTTATAACTGGAATTTTGTGCCTTTCGATCACTTCATCTAATCCTCCCTTCCCCTAACCCCCATCTCAGGTAACCACAAATCTGATCTCTTTTTTTTATGTGTTTGGCTGTTGTTTTATGGTTGTTATTGTTTCCACATATAAATGATTTGATACAGTATTTGTCTTTATCTGACTTATTTCACTTAGCATAATGCCCTCAGGGACCATCCATGTTGTCTTAATTGGCAGGATTTCCTCATTTTTCATGGCTGAATAATATTTGTGTGTGTGTGTGTGTGTGTGTGTGTGTGTGTGTGATAACACAATTTCTTTATCCATTGATAGATATTTAGGTTGTTTCCATGTCTTGCTATTATAAATAATGCTGCTATGAACATGGGTGTGCAGACATCTCTTTGACATAGAGTTTTCGTTTTCTGTGGATATATTTCCAGGAGTGGAAATGCTGGGTCTTATGGTAGTTCTACTTTTAATTTTTGAGGAATTTTTATAGTGTTTTCCATAGAAGCTGCCCCAATTTACAATTTCACCAACAGTGTGTAACAGTTCACTATTCTCCACATCAGCATATCTCGTGTCTTTTTTATGATGGCCAATTTAAGGCATAAGGTGATATCTCAATGTGGTTGTTAAAAAAAAAATCTTTATTAAGTTATTACATATGTGTCCTTACCCCCCCCCCCCGTTAATGTGGTTTTGAATTGCATTTTCCTAATGTTAGTGATGTTGAACATCCATCTTTTCATGTACCTGTTGGGCATTCATATCATCTATCTACTTTGCATAGGTGTCTATTCAGGTCCTTTGTCCCTTTTTAAAATTGGTTTATGCGTTTGTTTGCCACTGAGTTGTATGAGGCACCTCTATATTTTGGATATTAACGCCTTAGGAGATACATGATTTGCTACTATTTTTCCCCACAACCAAATCCAACCTTGACCCTTTGACAAGTGCCCTTCCATCTCTGCCAATTTGCAGGCATTATTTCTATGAAAACTCTACTTCTCCAAGAAGCCATCCTTCTCTATTCTTTCACAGGCTGATTTTTTTTTTTTTAATCTGGAGGGCACACACTCCCTTTCTGGATCACCACTTAAAGCTGATACCATGACTGCTAGCCACACCAGGGAAGCCAACACCTTTTCCTTCCCTGATAATTCCAGTCAGTGTTACCATTTGGGTATGACTATTCATAAGAAACCATTGCCCCCCCCCCCCCAAGAAAAGTGATTGCTAGACTCAGGGAGTCTATAGTGATTGCTACAATAGGCGCATTGTGGGAGTGATTGTAGACAGCTGCTGTTTTAAATACAATAGGCACGTATTGACAGCTTGCAATATATCAAGTACCAAGCAAGCAGTGTGTTTTATATGTATTCTCTCAATGCTATGTGGGAGTGATAAGTGCCAAGGATCACTATAGAAAGCAAATAGGTTTGATATCCAATTCTCAAGTGGGTGGAAGACCTTAGGAACGGAACCCAGGTGCAGAGAACGTTTTAACACACAGTGAGTAACACACAAAATCTAAGTACTTACACAGCCAATGGGTTTGATCAGCTTGCATTTGCTTTGCGTTTGGAGTCTCTCTATAATAGGACCATAGTACTGGGCTCTAGGGAATCAACAATGAGGTCCTTCTAATCTAAACAGAACTCTGCAGAACTGACAGTACAGAGACAGGCAGAAGAAAAGGACTTGGTCCCAGCAAAGGTGCCAGGTTTGGTTCCAGGAGTCAAAGCATGAAAATCTTCCCACAACATGGCTCACACCCTGAGCTAAGCCCTTCAGGACCGATGGAAATTCCTGGCCA
This sequence comes from Pipistrellus hanaki, assembly GCF_964339955.1. Lineage (NCBI taxonomy): Eukaryota > Metazoa > Chordata > Mammalia > Chiroptera > Vespertilionidae > Pipistrellus > Pipistrellus hanaki. The sequence goes on along the minus strand of NC_140521.1, from coordinate 14,464,697 downwards.
CCAGTGGGGAGTGTTGACAACTTAATTACAGAGCCTATATAGTTTGTGGTGACTGTGGGGCTACCCACAAGAATTGCGTGGTGCCAGATGTTGCTATAAACTGAGTGACGTGTCAGATGTGTGAGAAACGAGGACTGTGCCGATCTGCTGCCACAGCAACCAGCAACTGAGATTCAACAGCAGTTTTTCTTGAAATTAGCTGGCATCCTATAGACCAAACAATTGATTGGTTGAGTACATTTTTACTTTTCCCTGAGGTCTTGGTTCTGGTGTGACCTAGGTGATGAGATCCTAATGGGGCCAGATAGACAGCCTGGGCAGTGAGCCGTGGCAACCTATAAAGCCTGAGCTTCCAGCCACCTGTTCCTCTCTCAGAGATCCCAGTTGCTCACCAGCATTTCCCGATTAACACAATCTGCCAGGTCTCCGTTATTGATCCTCCCTTCAGCCGAGAGAACACTACATGTTCTATTAATTTGATCTGATCCCAACAGCAATCAGGTCAGTTGGTCCACAGACAAGCTCTCATCTGATCACAGTTAATACCCTAAGTCCAACCCACCAATGGGGCCAAATATATGCAAAGAGCTGCAGAGTGGAAAGAGGAGGAGTTCTCTTACTCGATTTCACTATTGCCCAGTAATTCATGGTAATGCACTCCTAATATGGGTGTCTGGTGTCATTTTCAGTAACTGGAGCAAATATTTACCTACTTCAGGTCTTATTTTAACTGCTAACTTGTCTCTGTGGTATGTGTCATAATCTTTCAATGACTTCTTTCTGCCAAGAGTATGAAGGGTACACTCCTTAATTTAGCAGTCAAGGGCCTCCAAAATACTTCCTGGCCCACAGTCCCCAATCCAGCCTGCCCGATTTCCTTCAAGGTACCTGCACATTTCTGCTTCTATGTCTTTCTAATCACATTTCCCCCCACTGTAATGTCCCCTGGAGCCACCCCCCACCCCCACCAAGTGTCTGTCAACTGCCAAGTCTTGGGTCAAGTCCCATGCAATCTATAATAAGAAAATGTTACTGATCACCCTGGATACTAGAGATCTAGCTCCGTCTCCTCTATCTTTGCTAGATTTTTTTTTTTCTTTATCATTGTTATGGGTTATTGTACTGCCTCCTGCACCCTGCCAAGTTCATATGCTAAAGTCCCAACATGTGTGGCCTTTACTGGTTGCTAGAAGGTAAGAAGTTCAACTAGAAGTAGTGAGAAATGGGACTGGAGAGGCAGATAATGGAGAAATTCCCAGGCCAGTTTGGAGACAGTGGTCAAAGGAGAAGTCACTGGGAGGTGCTCTTGTGCGTGGTTTGGGTTTAAAGGGATTACTCTGGGCTCTGAGGAGAATGAACTGAAGAGGGAGAGGTCTGGAAACAGCAGGGTCAGTTTTTTAAGGCTAGGTCATCTGGGAAAAAGAAATAAGGCTCTGAAATAAAGCGATGGCTGGCTGTAGGCATGAACTGGAAATAGTTGTTCAGGAGCTACTGAAAAAAGAAAAACCGGTTAACTGAACTGGGGCCAGAAGGAGTCAAAAATAACATCGGATTTCTCTCTTGGTGACTTTATGGTTCTGCCACCAAATGAAACAGAGGAATTCCGGATATGTTTTATTATTTATTTTTTAATATATTTTTATTGATTTCAGAGAGGAAGGGAAAGAGAGAGATAGAAATATCAATGATGAGAGAGAATCGTTGATCAGCTGCCTCCCGCACACCCACCACTGGGGGTGGAGGCCAAAATTTGGGCATGTGCCCTTGACTGGAATCGACCTGGGACCCTTCAGTCCATAAGCCGATGCTCTAGCCACTGAGCCAAACTAGTCATGGCTGCAGGTATGTTTTAGGAAAGGAGGAGACCCATTTCAGACATTGAGTTTGAAGCTTAGAAGAGAAGTCTGGGCTGGAAATGTAGACTTGAGAGTCCTCCACATGTGAGTGATTATTAAAACCTGGGAGGTAGATAAAATCACTCACAAAATGTGTTATAAGAAGAAGGGAAACTGGTCAAGCATGAGAACCGATGATGTTCCAACAGGGTTGCAAAGAATGAATGGATTCTGCAGAATGAGAGTGTGAATGTAGAGCACTTTTCCAAAACGTTCAGAAAAAGGGAAGATATATTTGCTGGAAGGTGGGGCTGGGAGAGAAAAGAGAAAGTAGGAGTGAATCTCAAGTCATATTGGGTTGAGAGAGAGGCTGATGAGAGAAATGACTGAGAACAAAGTCCCAAAGGTGTCAGAAAGAAAAGAAGGAAGGACATAACCTAGGAATTAGCCTGTGCCAAAGGAGCAAGGCTTCATATCTGTGTTCTATACCAGTGTGCCACCACACTGTGACCAGTGTACAAGATTTAGTTGTATTACAGTTGTATTATACTTGCTCATATCTGCCAGGCATAGTGCTGAGTGGAAAGGTTTGGCAAGGTGACATTTGTACATGGAGAGCTCTGTGGAGCTTCCTGTAAATAGGAAGTGGGACTCTGAACATCGTGTCAAGCCATTGCACAAGAAGGATCATGTCCCTGGAACATCCTGGCTCTTGTCAAGACTGCATAAGAGAGTTCAGCCAGGGCAGTAAACATTCCAACAGTAACTTGGTGCTACAGGAAGACAATGAATAGCATCGGAGCCGGGGATTCCTTTACAGACACGAAGCTTTGTTTGCCTGCTGCAGTCATTCCCTTACAGTTGTTTGCTGGCATTATCATTTATTTTAGTCTCCTAATTTGCAGTTGTGCCAAGAACACAAAAAGGTTTAAAAATCACTTCCTTGCCCAGCCGGCATGGCACAGTGATTGAGCATAGATCTATGAATCTGGCAGTCATGGTGAGATTCCTGGTCAGGGCATGTGCCTGAATTGCAGGCTCGATCCCCCGTGTGGACCATGCAGCAGGCAGCCAATCAATGATTCTCTGTCATCATTGATGTTTCTATCTCTCACTCCCTCCCTCTTTCTCTCTGACATCAATAAAAATATTTTTTTTTAAGTTTTAAAAAGAAAAAAATAAATAAAAATAAAAGTCACTTCCTTGACCTTCAGGACTTGAGGAAAGGAAGTGAAGACAACTATGAGTGCAAGTAAGTTTTAGGAAGTTGAGGACCATGTCACAACTCTGATAGGGAGGTCAATTCATCCCCTTGTTGAATCTGACCTTTCCATGTACGATAAATTCCCTAAATATAAAGGTGAATTTAATGATCATGGAAGACAGGGATCTCTTAACAGTATATGTGAGAATATTCTCCATCATGCCTCAACCCAAGTTCACCGAGACTTTCCCAGCTGAAATAGAGCGGGTTTGTTTGTTTGTTTGTTTGTTTTACTTTCGTTTGATTCCTAGTTTGCATATATTCTATACAAAACAGCTTATTTCCTAAAATATATTCAAACATCTATCCTATTTTCCCACATTTGATTTTGGTTGAGGTTTAATATAAGAAATATAGAATGAAAGGCACCCTTGAATTTCTAACTTAAACTTATATGATGTTATTGTCCCCTTGAAATCATTTGTACAATGATTCTTGCAAAACAAATTTCCAGGTTCTTGAAGTTTCCCCTTCTTTACTCCAGGATGTTGCTCACCTGTGCGTTGCTGGCATGGGAGAAATTCAGAATTTCCAGTGAGCCCCTGTCAAAGGCTTCTCAAACCCAGCCATTCTCTACTTCAAGTTTCCTGATTATGCCGTATTTGTCATGGTTTTCTCAACATTTACCATCCTGCTCCCCTTTGACCACAGTCCTACGGTTGTCAATGTCCCTCGGATTCTACAATACATGACTTTTTAGGTGGAGTATGACCAGAACCATGGACAATGAGTACCATTTCCCCTGCTCATGAGCACCAAGCCTGCTTTAAATATAACCTAAGAACCTATCTCTATTTTATCCATCATTTCACAATATGATCTTATGTTAAGTGTAATCAACCAAATTGCAAGCATTTTCTCGAACCAGCTCTTTATCACTTTGTACTTTTATCATTTCTTTTCCTTTTTTTTTTTTAAACTGCAAGTCGGAATTTGACATTTTACCTAATTGAATTTCATCTTATTGATTTTGGCCATAACTCCAGTCTTTTGAGATTATTTTGAAATGCTGCCCAGTTCTGGCCATCTCTTCTTCAGAATTTTTATCACCAATTATGTGAATACATAAAAGATATATCAAGCCGTGGGTAACACAGGAAGTCCTGCGTCCCCGGAGGCTTCCCTTTGGAATGACTCTAAAGCATTAATCGGCACATAAAAGAACAAGAGAACGCCTCCATACTAAACACAACACAAAACCTGCCAAATGATTTAGAGAAAAGCTCCAGAAACGTGTCTGGCTAAGGACACAGACTTCCCTAAATCTTCAGATTTAGGAGCACAAGTCAGACAGACCTGCCTTGGGGTTCCAGCTATGGGAGAGTTGCTCTATTTTTCTAAGTCTTCATTTTCTTAATTGTAAATGGAAATTATAAAAGCAAACACCTAATAATTAACTTATAACAGCCTAGTAACTATTGCCTAATAATATTGACAGATATTATTAATTCCCACACCCAAAACACATTGGGATTCCCTCTATCTGGGAAGACCCTTCCCCACACACAGGGTGGCACCTTCACCTATTATAGCTCTGAAGTTCGACAGTGCTTGTACCATACCGTAATCAAAATGTACTCGTGCCGAAACCGGTTTGGCTCAGTGGATAGAGCATTGGCCTGTGGACTGAAAGGCCCCAGGTTCAATTCTGGTCAAGGGCATGTATCTTGGTTGTGGGCACATCCCCAGTAGGGGGTGTGCAAGAGATAGCTGATCAATGATTCTCTCTCATCAATGTTTCTAACTTTCTATCCCTCTCTCCTCCTCTCTGTAAAAGATCAATAAAATATATTTTTTTAAAAAGAATTAGCCTACTCATGGTAACAGGAAGTTCCTTTCCCACATACTCTTTGGCTAATATTCAACCATATGATGATGACCAACCATTATTAATTTATTTGCTGATCGTTTTAGGTGTTCAGCAAATACTTATTTCCTTTTCTACCAGGAACAGGAAATAAGTATTTAGTAGTAGTGCTTAGAAGGTGGGATCTATACAGACTACCTGGATTCGAACCACAGCTCTGCCTCTTACTAGCTGTGTCATCTTGCAGGAATTACTTACTCTGTGCCAGAACTTCCTCACTGGTGATGTGCGGTTAATGATATTATCCACTGTCATGAGGGATGTGGGTGAGCATGTCTTAAGATTTTAGAATGGTGACTACTGACATATTTATTTCTACTTCGCCTATTCTCTTTACTTGAAATGTAAACCCTCTTCTTTTCTTCTCATTTGTGCTGCCCCTTACTAGCAGGCCCCAGAAGTTAACAACAAAACGTCTCCCTTACTTAAGTTTTCTTACTTAATTCCCTCCTGACTGATTTCTCTTTTATGGTCTTCACACACCATTAAAATGTTAGGGTTACTCCCATATGTTCCCAACTTGCATATCCCATTAGTTATAAAATAAATCATCAGTTTAAGTTTTTCAGAGAGAAAAGTAAAAGAATGTCTATCAATGTCTATACATATATGCACTATTTGTTTACATCCAATTTCCAAAATCTAAATATACACATATGCTTTATAGTGACTGTAATTAATAATGCTGTACTGTGTATGTACTGAAAGTTGCTAAAACAGTAAATCTTACGAGTGTGCATCACAAGGAAAAAAAATTGTAGCCATGTGTAGTGATGGACGTTTAACTACATGTGTGATCATCTTGCAACATCTACGTCTATTGAATCATCATGTTGTACACCTGAAACTAATTATAATGTTATATGTCAATTATATCTCAATAATAAAGTGAACATTAAGATGTGAGACATATAAACGACAAGCGAGGGGTGGAGAGGGTGACAGAGCTGTCTCACATATGGACCACACAATCAGCTGGCCATCTTGCAAGGAACTGGGACGCCATTTATCATAAAGGAAAAGCAGGAAAAAGAAAATGGATGATTTAATGTGAGCATTGTTTCTTGCAAATGCAAGTTAAAATGTGTCTCCCAGTATAACATGATAGCTGTCTTTTAAGTGGTAGTATTTGTTTTTAGATTCCTTTATTGTGATAAAGTAAACATGACAGAATTTACATTTTAACGATCTTTAACTGTACAATTCAGTGGCATTCAATACATTCACGATGTTGTATAATCATCATCACTATCCATTTCCAGAATATTTTCATCATCCAAAGCATAACTGCTACTGCTTTATTTTCTGTCTCCATAAATCTGCCTGTTCCAGATGCTCAAATAACTAGAATCATACAATATCTGTCCTTTTGTGTCTAACTTATTTTTCACTTAGCATGTTTTGTGTAACATAATTACATTCCATTTTTGCATGTGGTGTTAGGTATAGATCTAAATTTATTATTTTGCATGTAGATATTCAGTGTTTCCAGTACCAGTTGTTGAAAAGACTATCCTTTGCCATGAAGTGTTCTTAGCACCCTTTTCAAAAATCAACTGACCATATGTATATGGAGGTTTGTTTATATACTCTCTATTCTATTCCATTAATGTATTAGTCGTCCTTATACCAGTATCACACTGTTATGAACACTGTAGCTCAGTAGTAGAAATGTGATATATTCGAATTTGTTCTTTTTTCAAGATATTTTTGGCTACTCAGGATTTGTTGAGAGTCCATATGAATTTTAAGATGGGTTTTTCTATATCTGCAAAATGTGTTTTTGGGATTTTGATGGGTTTGAATGACATTGTCATCTGAATAATATTAAATGCTTCAATCTAAGATCACAGTTGTCTGTCCACTTGTTTATGTCTTCTGTAAGTTCTTTCAGCAACGTCTTGTAGTTTTCATGTTTAGGGGCCTTTTGCCTACTTGATTATTTTTATTCCTAAATATTTTGTATTCTTTTGGTACTATTTTCTTAACTTGGGGTTATTTTCTTAATTTCCTTTTCCCATTGTTCACTGCTGTTGTATAGAAGACAGCTGCTCCTTTTATGTTGGTTTTGAATTTTACTGGTTGTTGGATTTCTTTATAAGCTCTAACAGTTTTTTTTATTTTTTTAAATATATTTTATTGATTTTTTACAGAGAGGAAGGGAGAGAGATAGAGAGCTAGAAACATCGATGAGAGAGTAACATCAACCAGCTGCCTCTTGCACACCCCCCACCGGGGATGTGCCTGCAACCAATGTACATGCCCTTGCCCAGACTCGAACCTGGGACCTTTCAGTCCACAGACCGACGCTCTACTACTGAGCCAAACCGGCTTTGGCTAACAGTTGTTTTTTTTTAATATGTAGAATTTTTATTTACAAAATTATATCATTAGCAAACATAAATACTTTATTTTCACTGTGGAATCTTTTTGTTTCTTTTTCTTGCCAAATTGCTAGTTATGACTTCCCATACCCTGTTGAACAAAATGATGAAAGCACTTTAAATACTACCCTGCTGGTTTCCAAATTTTGGGATGAGATATCTTCTATACCAGCGGTCGGCAAAACCGTGAGTCAACAGAGCCAAATACCTATCAACAGTACAACTATTGAAATTTCTTTGGAGAGCCACATTTTTGCAACTTAAACTTCTTCTAACACCACTTCTTCAACATAGACTCGCCCAGGCCGAAAACAGACTTCTGCGCATGGGCCACGAGGTTCCCATCGCCCTGTACGTGCTCGTCTGCACGTGGTATTTTCCGGAAGAGCCACACTCAAGGGGCCAAAGAGCCGCATGTGGCTCTCCCGCTGCAATTTGCCGACCACTGTTGCATACTCCTAAAAGGGTAATATGCTAATTAGACCAGGTGTCTTCCTGACGTCCTTCAGGGTGTCCTTCCTGACAAAGCCAGGCCTGGGTGCTTGTGGCTGGCCGCCGAGAGAAGCCGCCCACCGTCCCAGGCAAAGGAGCCGCTCTGCCGACTAGCCTCCGCCATGGACCTATTTGGGGACCTGTTTGGGGACCTGCCGGAGCCTGAGCACTTGCTGGCTGCAGGTAAGTGAGGGGCCGCCCTGCCGGTGAGGCAGAGGGGACAGGTGGGGGGCAGGTGGCGGCCTGGAGGCCATGGCGCCTGAGGTGGTCTCAGCAGGAGCGCTCCGCCATGTTCGCTGCTTAGGAAGAAAGGGCTCTGCTCAAGGTGTGGGCTGGGGGCAGCGCCGGCCCCCAGATCTTTCTGTGGGAAGACGATATTGGAGGGGGACCCCACATGCAGGCAGCCCAGCCAGGGCCGCTCAGCCTGGGCCTGTCGCCGAGCCCCTCCGCCTTAGCACGTGGTGCAGCCTCCGGGCCTCTAGCTGCAGCCTCAGGCCTGGGTCTGAAACGCTTTTCTCTGAGAAACGGTTTTCTGAGCATGTGCACGTGTACAAGTTCAGGGTCTTGTTTGGTTTGTTGTTACCCCAGAGGTTGAAGGAATCGCCAGCGTTATCTTTGGTGTTTTTGAACCATCTGCGGGCATCTCTGATTTTTCAGTTGATAGTGGTTTCTGGGTCAGGGAAGTCTCCCTGTCCCCAGAGTCAGGAGCACCAGCCCAGGCCCACCCATCGGCCTGGCCCTGACCAGGGGGTGAGTTCCTGCAGGCTGGGGTTTGATCCCCATATGTTAGCCCTGGGAGACCAGTGCCTTTGGTATGCTGTGTGTCCGGGTTTTAATTGGACAAACGCCCAGCGGTCCTGGGCTAGGAAGCCACATGTAGTCCCAGGTGCCAGTTTAGCAAAATCTTGCAGGAGGAGAATTCTGTCTGGGTTTCCCCAAATTCGCTCAGCCTCTACTCACCCCTCTATGATGGCACAGAACAAGTGAGGCCCCTTAAGTAAAAATCAGAGGTCTCCAGCAACGGTGGGCCTCTCTCATCACAGTCATTTGGACTGGATGGCATTTGAGTGTTTGTTTAGGCGCCATGACAGAGAAGCACAAGCTCAAGTCATGATCTCTGCCCTTAAATAATTCACAATCTTATTAGAGCGAGTGGGTGATAAAAGTGCAGTAATGGCATCAGAATGTAAGGCAACAATATAAAAAGAGGCAATTGCTAGGTGATTTTTCAACAGTACAACGAGTATGTGCTATGAATTAAATTTTTAAAAAATATATGTGGAAGTAGCTGTTTCATGAGATGGCATCCCTTCCTATTTTAAAGGAAGCTGAGTTCCATGTGAACTGTGTGCTATAGTATAATATTTGACTTACCATATATCAAGGGAGGACCTAAGTGTACTATGCTTTGATATTTGAGACATTCTTTATTGTTCAATCTGATTTATTTCTGTATGCCTCAGTTTTGTAATAGTTAAATTCTAGAATAATACATCTTGCTATAAAATATTTCTAGAAGATCAAATGATCAGGTGACATTTCTTATTTTTTTCTACAAATGAATACAATCTCTGGGATGCTAAAGTGATAGGTATTATAGAAGTATTCAGATAGGGAGACCTACAGGCTTGATTACAAGTGAGGTTTACTATCACAACCTAAATTTATTGCTTAAAAAAAAAAAAGCAGGGATCCAACTAGAAACCAAACCAAATATAAGCCCTTGAAGGGCAAATGTAAATTGGATAAGCTTTGCTAGTACAAGAGCAACAAGAAAGAATTCAGAGGCAAGAATGAGAAGCAGATTGCATCTAATCTAAGTTGCTGCTAAAGAAAAAGAATGGTATACTATGAAAATACTTAATACAGATTGTAAAGAGATTTGTTAAAAGAGGATTTCATAGAGTAGGTGGTATTTCAGTTGTTTTTTTTTTGTTGTTGTTGTTGTTGTTTTGTTTTGTTGTTGTTGTTTTTTGTTTTTAATGTGACAAGGTTAGCTAGATAAGAAAAAGGTGAAAGGATCCTGGATTGGAGTGGGTGCAGGACAGGCTCTGATTAAGAGTATCTTGTATATGATGAGTTGTTTATTTTTTTCTGCTTTCAAGATTCTCTCTTTGTCTTGCAATCTCAACAATTAGATTATTATGTGTGGATCTCTTTGGGTTTATTCTACTTTGAACTTCTTGGATTTGTAGGTTGGTGTATTTTATCAAAATCAAGAAAATTTCAGCCACTATTTCTTCAAATAGTCTTTCTATCTCTTTTTTTAGATATTATTAATTTGTTTTTACATTGCTTTCTGATTACCATTAAATTTTTGACTTATGTTTTAACTCTTTAGCTCTTTGGACATAAGTAATAGTTAATCTCTTTTATTATGGGTATATATTTGTCTTTGCAGTTCAACTTAAAAACAGTGAATGTAACATATTCATACTTAATGAAATTCTGTGTTCTTGGCATCACATAATGGAAAGAAAATGTACATTGTTGTCAATACTTGAGTTCAAACCTTACCTCCTGCTACATGATACTGTACCATTTCTTTAACATCACCCTTTCTGCCTCCCAGCTTCCTCAAAAAGATGATCAGAAAAATAACTAAAAGAATAGATGTGAAAATGCTGTTACAAAATAGGCACTCAGAAATTGCTTACTATCTAAAATCTCTGCTACCAAAGTGAAGTATAATGGGGTGCTTCCACAAATGCAAAAAGCATGGAGAGAGCTGAAACCAGTTTGGCTCAGTGGATAGAACGTCGGTCTGCGGACTGAAAGGTCCCAGGTTCGATTCCGGTCAAGGGCATGTACCTTGATTGCGGGCATATCCCCCAGTAGGGGGTGTGCAAGAGGCAGCTGATGGATGATTCTTTCTGATCGATGTTTCTAACTCTCTATCCCTCTCTCTTCCTCTCTGTAAAAAAAAAAAAATCAATAAAATATATATTTTTTAAAAAGCATGGAGAGAAAAGGGGACTGAACGACACATGCCCATCTCCTGACACCCAGTTTACCAGTCGGAATAATGACTTCTCATTTAAGTACAATTTGATTTACAAATCTGGAATTTTTGAACAAGCTCTTTTGAACACAGATAGTCTGGACAAGAAAAGGCCTTCCCATTAGATGGACCAGCTTCTCCTGTTCCACTGGGGAGAGATGGAAGATCGCAGGCCAAGGGAGAAGAGGAAGGAACTGCCCTTATGGCCTTGATGCGGCAGGGAGGAAAACTGCAGCCTGGCACATATCGCTGCTCCTCCCATTCCACTGCTGCCCTAGTAACAGTTTCTGACAACAGAATGTGTGCGGAATGTGCACTCGTGCTAAATTATTGTTCTTTCCTGGGAGAAGATAAAAGGAATTTCTCTTGTGTGAGTTACTGAGTAATAAGTGGGTCATAGGTGACATTGCATGGGAACTAAGAAGCTAAATTGCCAAGGGGTTGTATCTCAGCTGCATGTCCTTGGACCAATTACTTTAAATCCTGGTGCCTCAATTTCTTCATCTATATTAAAGTGAACTTTAGTGGTGCTACTTCAGAGTGTTGTTTTAAGGCTTAAGTAAGTCAATATTTCTAGACCACTTAGTATCTCCAAATACTCCATAATTTTTGGATATTATTATTACCTAATTTTCAATTATCTTCACCAAAGGAAATATGTAGAGACATGGACTATTAAAAAATTGGCTTGTTACCCATAAATACACTCTTTTAAAATTGTTCATTTTTCAACCCTAATCTCCTCTGATTTACAAAGCCTAGGGATTGAACTGAGATTGTAGACTCCAATATATCAGGGAAAATTTCACAAGAAAACCATTGAGATTTGACAGTGGAAGGAGAGATATGATTCCAGCAGCACTTTGCTATGAATAAGTGGGTCATTCTAATTCCCATATTTTCTCCTTTCCAAATAGCTGTCTCTATACCCTCCAACCCAAGTCATGCCTCTCCTTGCCCAGTATGTTAAAGGAGGGTGGATAGAGTAGAGAATTTACAAGCTTTTAAAGCCAAGAGCTTTTCTCCCCACCCATAAGTCCAATTACTTTAGAATGGGCCTGGAGAGGGGATAAGTCTGAGACAGGGAATAAACTTCATGTCTAAGGGCTTGTGCTAGAATGTTGGCAGAAACTGTGTCAACGACAGCTTGAGAGGAGCTAGGGAGGACATCAGGGCTGGGCAGGAGAGAGCAAACCAATCCCACATGAAGGACCAGGGAGCCAAATGGTAGACCAGAGCCAGAACCCAAGCAGGGCCTGGTGACCTTAACCCAAAAGCCTGGAGAGCACAATGGAGCTAAGCGGGCCACTAGAAACTTATCAGCTGTGAGGCACAGGGGGCTGGCAGAAGGTCCCCAGCACCTACGGGTTTTCAGGAGAGGTCCCAGTTGAGAAACTAAGGGTAGCGTCTGGATTAATCAATAGGTCATTAGAGACATTCAGAAGTGAGGACTTAGAGTTTTTAGATAGTTTAGGACAGTACTCTGGTCTCTCAAATCTGTTGTGAGATGCCTGGAGAACCCTTGAAACTGTGTTACTAAATAGGAATCTAAGATGGGGCCCTGCCACCCCAGGAGTTTGCCTTCTTTGGGGAGACTGTGAGTACATATGTGGATTATATGTAATAATAATTATAACTGTTGTTACCATTTATTAAATGTCTATTCTGTCAAGCACTGTGCTAAGAGATTCACATTTATTACCTTATTTAATGCTTGCAATAACCTTCTCAGAGAGGCACTTGCATTATCCTTTATATACCATAGGATGTAAGCTTTAGATCTTGGGTTAAGGGACTTGGCCTGTATCATTCCCTACTATGTTCCCAGGACCAAACCCAGCATGCTCCAGTTCAGGAAAGATACTTGGTCAATATTTGCTGAGTACTTTTTTCTATTTATCAATGAGGACACCGAAACTTAGAAGGGTTAACTGACTTCCCCAAAGTTACAACAGGTTATAAGCAACACGTCAGAATCCAAACCCAAGTCTGGCTGACTCCTTGGTTTGTTTGCTTTGTTCTATTCTGTAAGCAATGGAAAGAATGCTTGCCGAAACCGGTTTGGCTCAGTGGATAGAGCATCACCTGCGGACTGAAAGGTCCTGGGTTCGATTCCAGTCAAGGGCATGTACCTTGGTTGCAGGCAGATCCCCAGTAGCGGTTGTGCAAGAGGCAGCTGATTGATGATTCTCTCATTGATGTTTCTAACGCTCTATCCCTCTCTCTTCCTCTCTGTAAAAAATCAATAAAATATATTTTAAAAAATAAATAAGTAATACTGGCTTGGCAGTCAGGATATCCAGCTTCCAGCTGTGGTTCTACCTCTGATTGTGTGACCTTGGGCAAGTGACTTCACTTATCCGGGATTTGACTTTCTCCACTGCAGTTAAAGGGGTCAGAGCAGATCACGTATAAGATCTCTTCCAGCTCTCTGGGCCTCCGACCGCCATGGGCCAAGGAAGCCCCTCAGACTTGGTCTGAGTCACAGTGGAGTGCTCTTTAGGAAGAGGAGACATGGGAGCTTATGGGTGGCCCAAATAAAAATTTGGAAAATGTGGTACAAGAAGCTGCCACAGTGAGTGAAGACCAATGGGAGTGGAGCTCTCTCTCCTATCATGGAGGCATTTCATCTCCTCATCCCCTTGGGTGAGTAGATGTCTTGCAGCTCTGAAAGTCAAGCAGCTCACTGCTTTCAGAGCTTCGTGACCATTCCAGTGAGATGAGGGATGATGACCGATGCTTAGTGCTAGTTGACATTTGGGGATTACAAAACTCTGAATTTCAAATACTAATTTTCATCACATTCAAAAAAAAAATCTTAATTAAAATGTCATTGTCAACTTAGGTCTTAAATACTCTTGCTCAGCAAGGTTCATCCATGTAAAACACAGTGGCCCAGAAGACTAGACTTTGAAACAACCACATAGTTACTTTGAATTATGTAGGATATTAAAGATGCCCAGGATCAGATTTAGCAAGGTTTTACAGCCTCGGTTTTAGTACTGTTATTAAGAATAATTTGTGTATGTTTGTACAGGCATACTCCCATCGAGTCATATCATTTTCTCCCCAAGAACTCCAAAGTAGCTCACCCGCAGTCTTTGACATCTCTTTCTTTTGTTTCATGGCTGCCTTTGTTTAGTGAGGTGAAGAAGAAGGTTAAGTTACATTAGAGTGGTGACCCCTTTTGGGGGTCAGAGGATCTTTCCACAATCTGATGAAACCTAGAGATCATGTCCACTTCCACTCTTTCATTCCCAAATCATATGGACACATACTCTCAAAACATTACATACAACTACAAGTAGTTTTTGGACTCCCCCTTTACAGCCTACCCATAGAGGTCTCTGTATTAGGTTAAAGTATGGGTTATTTCAATACATGGTGCTGGAAATATTGAACATCTTTATTTAGAAAAAGAAAACATTGCCTTGACCCTTACCTGATACCTTATACAATATAAACATTAACTCAAAATGGATCATAGGCCTGAAAATAAGTGTGAAACTATGAGAAAATCTTTGTGACCATGGTTTAGGCAAAGACTTCTTGGATATGACACAAAATGCATTCAGTATAAAATTAAAAAGTGACAAACTGGACTTGATCAAAATTTAAAATTTTACCCTTTGGAAGATAATATTAAGAAAATAAAAAGTCAAGTCATAAACTGGGATAAATATTTGTAAAACATCTGTCTATCCCTGTCTTCCTCTAAAGAAATGTGCCCAGAAGTCTGGCCCAACAATATTTGCTTGTTTTTCATTGCTAACCCTCAGCTTGGTAGTAGACTAGGGAAGGTAGCATTTTTAGCTGAGCAGAGCACTGAAATAACACTGGATCCTATGACCAAGACATAAGAATGGAATGTACTTTGGGTAGGCAATCAAGAGCATGCCACACTAAACAATGCCAACTTTTGAAAGAAAGCAGAATTGCAACAGGTGATAACCACATATTTCCCACAAGTCTATCCCTGTCCCCAGGACTTTTTAAGGCAGGACACTGTCTCCCACAGAATAGGCCTAGAGCTGTCTACAACAGAATAGGCCCAAACACAGAAAGCTGAGAGGGAAGTCTCATGTGTCAACCTGGAAGGAAAGATGAAGGAAATGCTGCAAAGAGGAGGGAGAGAGAGATCCCTGAGGGCAGAGCTGCCCATGCAGCTTGTGGAGGAAGTGGTCCTGAGCGTGGCCTTCACAGCAAGTAATTTCGAAAATTACTTCTTCACAAAGTGAATAAGAGGCCTTGGACTCAAGACATGAGAGCCAGTAGTTGGGTGCTGCCTGAAGGACTAAAACGGTGATGATCCTAACCACAGCAGGATTGAGAACTAGAAGTTAAAGTTGGTCTGGGCCAACTGGAGGCGAGTGCTGAAAGCCAGACAGAGAACTCCGAGCTTGATGACAAAGTGAGAAGACCCTCCTTCTACAACCAAGGGGTGATTTGATGAAAGTTGATTTATTCAGATCTGCTGCTCATTCTCTAAGCAGGACCTGCTCATTGACTTTCTCTGTACTCATCGTTAGGGAAGATACACTCATTTATTTCAGGGGAGGGAAATACCTCTTGCTGCACCAACCACAGCCATTGCAATCAACCACCATCACTCTACTATAGAACCAGAGCACAGTGCCCAAGTCTTTCTCAGCACAGCTTCCCAAAAGGTGCTACCTAGTGAGCAGAGATGGCATTCTGGACACATCCCGTATGGTAGGGCTGCCATTTGCCCCATTTCTCCCACCCACCTGTGCCTCCACTGCCTCCCACCAAACTTCTACCATCACTATCATTCCCACCATCGTTTCTCTGCTGCGATGGACAACCTTCAGGCTTCAGCTAGATCCCTCAAGAATGACCCTGGAACTAGTAGTCTACCTGAGTATGTAGGACAGCCAGGGGCTGGGAAGGAGGGCCGACAGGAATTATAAGCAGGGGGAGCTGCTGGGATTCTGTCACAATGACCCAAACATGAGGAAGTGGCATCCTGAACCAGGTGAGGATAGAGACAGGAAGGCCAACGCCAGAAACTCACAAAGACAAGTGAAAAGTCTTTCTGGGAGAACAGGGAGCTTAATCCAATGTGGAGAGTCCTGATCAAATCAGGTAATGCCACTCCCCCACCTACCAACTGGCAAACCATTTGAAGGGTGGGTTCAGGGACATGAGACTCTGCTCATCCTTAGTGTCTTCTTAGATCTCCCAGAGCATTAGTTCACTTCCTCGAGCAAAGCCAAAGCCAGGGGAAGGATAGGTCATTGATGACTGAGGTAGCTGCTCTTGTATGAACAATGGGGGATAAAAGTAGGTGGTTTTGAAGGCTCCTTTCCTTCCTAACAAACCTCAGAGGATTTTTTCCTCATGCTCTTTTCATATGCATGTATCTGTCCCAGAGTCGCCATGGTGACGCTGTGTATGTTTGCATGGCTGGAAGCTTCCAGAGATGAAAAATGAAGCCAGGGTGGACCAGTGCAGAGAGGCCAGCAGGAATTTCCCTCCAATTCTCTGCAGGCCAACAGAAAGCTAACATGCCCTCTGAGGTTTGTCATCAAGACTCTATTTCCAACAACTCAAGGGGAAAAAGTCCCAACCACAACAGTCATTCCTGGGAATGTTCATGTGAACCCATTTGCCCAGGCAGAGTGTGGCTGGTAAGGATTTCATACTGAGAGTCCCTAGCAGCCACGGTGCCAGCGCACGAATATAGCAAGGCAGAGGCACCAGGTGTCAGGGAAGGAGACTGGAACCACTGGTCACCCGTGGTGGGCAACAGCGTGCCAGTCAAGAAGGTCTCTGTGATGTCTGTGCTGAGAGGTCCCTTTTCAAGATGAGACCTGTCACCTGGGTGCTGATTCTTCCACAGAAGACAACCTCAGGGTTCTTAGCAATTCCTCAAGCAAGACAGTAAGCCTTTCAACCATGTCTTTGTCTGTTGAGTCACCTCCCAACATTTCCTTAAAATTTATTTAGGCTTAAATCAAGAGAGGCAAAAGTAGGTAACATGGAGGATTCTGAGCAGCATTTAGCCCAATGATGGACTAAGGTCATGCAGCCCCACAGGGCACATTGGTAATATCTGAAAATATCTTTGATTGTCACAACTTGGGGAAGAGTGCTTTTGGCATGTAAGGGAGGCCTAGGGTGCCACTAAACATCTTATAATATACAGAGCAAATGCCAGAAAAAAAAAAAAAAAGAAAAAAGAAAAAAAAAGGGAAAAAAAAAGGCCCAAAATGTAAAAAAAAAAAAAAAAAAAAAAAAAAAAAAAAACCTCTTAGGCAAGGAAACAGAAACCCGGAAGAACGTATTGATATTTCTATCCAAGTCCGAGTCTGAGAAGGCTTATCAGATGATAAGTACACTAAGACATAAAGAAGAATTAGGAGTGAACTTGATTAGGAAAAGGATCCCAAGCAGAAGAAACTACATAGGCCAGAGCCTGGAGATTATCATTGAAACAACTGCAAATAGAGTAGACATTCTCTTAACCAACCTCGCCTTGTGTTCATTTATTTCGTAAAACAATCTGACTGCTGCCCATTGTGGTTGGAAATTCCATGTATTCCGCTCCACTAGGCGACTTACATGCTTACTGAGTGTCAGTGGCATTTGTTCCAAAACTTGGTTTATGCCAGGTTTAGTGTTATTGTAATTATATAATTTAGATATCATTTAAGTTCATGAGAGATGATTGCAAAAAGAAAGTTGTTATTTTCATTCTAAGTAGGATGCTTTAGAAATATTTCATGCAGATGAATCTTAAAAAGAAAACACTATCAAAACAAATATGGCTAAAACAACTTTAATAATTTTGGGGAGCAAATAAGTCTTTAAAGCGAAGAAGAATTGTGCATTCACATGAATTCACAATTGTCAATTTCATGATCCACTTTATAAAAAAACAACACTAATTGGAAGTCATAAATAATCCATTATTGGTGTGGTTTATGCAATAAAGAGGCCTCTCAATCAGCTTATACTCCAAGAAATGGTCTTGGCTCTAATCCAAAACATTACTGAATAAATGTACATTTATGTATTTTTGAGTTGAAATAAAATATGCATCACATGTATATGTCATTTTTTATGATTCCCTGTTTTTCCTAACTTTTTAAAAAATTAATCTTACTATACCTGGGTACAACTGTGGCACAGAGCAAGCAGAGGACAGGGCAATAGGTGAGGAATGAGAGATGAACTGGGTCAGATGAAGGGTCTCTTGAACCATAATGTGTTTGGGGCTTCACAAGAAATAGGAGCCATTCAAACTTTTTAACAAGGAAAATAAAAACTTTTTAACTTGACCACGTAATGTGATTTAGGAAGCTATCATCCAGAGCAAAGAGAAGCAAGACAGCAGGCCCGCAGTTCAGTGTAGAGGGCTCAGCAGTGATCAGGGTTTCCTCTGAGGACTGAACAAAGGATTCAGAGAGAGGAATGGAGCCAGAGGATATTTAGGAATCCGTATCCTCATTGACTGGTTGAACATAGCCTATAAGGGAGACACTAGTGTCATAAAATACAATGAAGTGTGGGGCTTGGACACCTGAGTCATCGGTGGTGTTATCCCTGAGATAGAAAACAAGAATAGCAGAATTTGGCCAGCGTGGGAAGATGATGAGCTCAATATTGGATAAGTTGAGCTACATCATCCTATGGGAAATCCAAGTAAAGAGGTTGAGTATGTGGTTGGATTCATGGGTGTGATATTCAAAAGAAAGTGTTGGACTGAATACCTAGATTTGTGAATAATCAGCATATAGAAAAAATATTGAAGTCATAAGACTAAATAAAATTGCCTGGCTAGGAAAAGAAAAGTTGGCCTAAGAGGAGACATATAAAATATTTTTATGAATCAATGAGAAAAAGACCCAATAAAAGAATGTTGGGGGGGGGGGGGGGGACTAAGAAAAAAATACTTCCCAGAAGAAAAAAAACCATAAAGCAGAGTAATACATGAAATTCAACTGTCTTACTAATCAAGGAAATGCAATCAATGCCACATGAGATAGTTTTTATGCCACTTGATTGGCAAAAAATTAATAACTCTGGTGGTGTCAACTGTTGGAAAGGACAAAGATTTGAGGAAGGTCACACTCTATTGGCAGGATTGTACCTTGGTACAACTGCTTTGGAAAACCATTTGGCCTTTTTTTTATACAGTATACCCAATAATTCTACACCTACGTAAGTGACCCAGAGAAACTCATGAATATGTGCACCAGGAGACAGATTAAAAAGATTTCATCACCACTGTTTATAATAGCAGGATGCTAGAAGCAACCTACCGGCTCAACAGCAAAGAATGGACAAAGGGTGGTACATTCACAAAATGGATGATTACAAAGCCGTAAAAAAAGAATGAGTGGCTCATATATGTAACAACATAAAGAAATCTTGGAAGCAATGCTTAATGGAAAAGAAAAAAGTCCAGAAGACTTCAATCTGTGTATTATTTTTAAAGCTTCAAAGGGTCTACCAGGACTCTTGACAGTCAGGAGGTAGCCAGAAAAGCCATTTGCTGACCATGAAAGAGAAAGGATTGGTGGCCTTCTAGACTCTGGAGCTCTGGCTTCTCACCAGGTCTGGACTACAATCAGACACTGTTCTGAGAAAGTGTCCAGGAACCCAGCACCATGAACCCTGTTTTAACTGCTCCATCAGCCTCTTCTCCATGACTGTGTGATTCCACAGACCTCCACCGGATACCACAGAAAAAACCTGTTTTGAGAAGGACTCAACCATCAACCACAGTATACTCTCTGGACCCAATCTACAATATGCCTGTTCAGAAGCCATGAGTTAGAATTCCTGAGCCTTGACATGTCTGACTGAAAGCCTAGACATTGTGTGAAGGGTATTAGAATATTTAGGGGAAGACCTGTGGGACCCTACAGCATCCAGTCAAACCACAGCATCTGGTCCATCCAGAGAGCAGAAACCAACAAAATGGTCATGAGATAATGCTTCCCACTTGAGAAATGTCTCAGAGCCAATCAGAGCCTTGTATCTGATGAACCCAGGAGCACACACACAGTGTCTTCAACTCAGGGAAAGGGTCCAGGGTCCCAGGCAAAGGAGAGAACATGTCCATACAGGGCCGCCATTAATGGCTCCCTCCATGCTTATGCCCCAGGCTCTCAACCCCATGAAGAGATGCCACCCCTACACTCCTTGGCCCAGGAAATTCCCTTAGGCTCTTCCTCCCACCTTTGCTCGGACTGATTGCAATTTCTAAATCAAATAGTAGAAAGGTGATAGCGTCTGTGAAATGTTTATTGAACAATGCCGTTTCCTCCAACTCCAACTGGCACCCGCCCAGCTTCTTCCTCTCTGCCTGAGGCCTTCTCCTGGGCAGCCTGCCTGGCTTTCTCACTTGGCTTCCCCTCAAGACACCCCCTCCCAGATCACATGCAGGGTTCCCATGCCCAACCCTGGCGGCTGGCCCACCACAGCCCAGACCCCTGCTCTTGAAGCTGTTTAATAAAGTTAAGAAATAATATGTAAAGGTAAGCATTCTATCGTTATTATCCCGAGTCAGGAACCCTCTAACTATTCCCCAGCACCTGGTTGATTTCTGGTCTCCGTGTTTATTGCATTTGCAGAACATAGCCTTCCTTTAGTTCAGCATCACCAAAGTGTATCCCTGAAAAGGGAGGGATTCCATGGTTTAAACATACATAATGTGTGTTCCTCTGAGTTTCACATGATTGTTCATATTCAAACTCCTCACCCAGCCAGTTTACTGGGTTTCACCTTTTCCCCATAACGTCCATAAACATCTCAGAGAGCAAGCATCCTGCAGAATACATTTTAGACAATGCTGTCATAAGCTTAGCTTTGAATTGAGATGGCAAAAGAGGAAAATCCAAGTTCTCTTTATTTTAGAAAATGGTCAGGATGCATAAATATGCTTATTTGCATACATTTTCAAGATCTTCACAAGCAGGTTTTATACTCTGTAAGCTGTCTGTATACATTTCTAGTGTACTGTTAAAACACTACCTGGCAGGCAAACATTCTTTATGTGGCCCCCCAAGAATATTCTTTCAGCCTCACCCTGGAGCACTTTATGAGGTCCTTCCTCAACAGTGGTCAAAGATTTATTCAACATCCCTTACTTCTCCTCTCTGTTTTTCCTTTCCGAAGTTAAATTTGATTCAGAGTTGCACAGTCCTATAAATTAACCCTTTGCACTCCGCTGTCCCCTCTCAGGGGACATCGGAATTCTAGCATATCACTCGGATGTCCCCTCTCAGGGGAGATTGCAGTTTATTAGTGATTACGGGAAATTGAGTTAATTCAAGGCACGTGTCCGCCACAAAGTAGCGTCGAGTAGCTGGTAGCCAATGTCCAGAATGGTTTGGAGTGCAAAGGGTTAAATGAGATATCATTAGATACCTTGCAGAATAGCCAAAATAAAAATTAGTGACAATATCAGATACTCATGAGGAGGAGGAGAAACAGAATTACTTCAGCATGGATGGTGGGTATGTAACATGGGGCAGTTTCTTACAAAACTAAAAAGCACTTATCCCAAATAAGTGTATGCCCCAAGTAAGAGTATGTTCACATAAAAACCTGCACATGCATGAATGTTTACAACAGCTTTACTTGCAATAGCCCACATGCCCTTCAGTGAGTGAATGATTAACATGGTGGCACACCCATATCAAGGAATACTACACAACAATAAAAAAGAATGAACTATTTGTATGTACAACAACTAGGATGAATCTTCAAGAGAATGATGGTGAGTGAAAATGGCCAATACCCCTAAATTACATGTGGTATGCTTCCATTTACATGGCATTCTTGAAGTGACAAAATTATAGAGATGGAAAAGAGATTTGTTGTTAACACAGGTTGGAGACAAGGAGGCCAGTGGGGTGTGGGAGGAAAGGGTTGTGGATATAAAAGGGGGAAGCAAGGAGTCCTTGCAGTGGAGCCACTGTTATCTAATGGTGGACTCAAGAACCTATGTGTGTGGTAAAATTAAATAGGACTGCCCTAACCGGTTTGGCTCAGTGGATAGAGCGTCTGCCTGCTGACCCAAAGGTTCCAGGTTTGATTCTGGTCAAAAGTATGTATCTTGGTTTCGGGTACATCCCTAATAGGGTGCAGGAGGTATGCAGGAAGCAGCTGATTGGTGTTTCTCTCTCATCAATGTTTCTAACTCTCTATCCTTCTCCCTTCCTCTTTGTAAAAAATCAATAAAATATATATTTTTTAAAAATTAAATAGGACCAAATACACACACACACACACACACACACACACACACACGGGTACATGTAAACCTGGGAAACCTGTGTGTGAGATCTATGGATTTTGTCAATGTCACTTTCCTGATTGTGACATTGTACTACAGCTTTGCAAATGTCACCATGGGGGAACCTGGGAAAGGAGTACATGGGATTCCTCTGAACTGCTTCCTCCAGTTGCATGTGAACCCACAATTATCCCAACTTGAATCTATGTAGAAGTTTAACTGTACAAATGAACATTTCATGCTTCCAATGACAACAAGATGATATTTCATAACGTACTGATAAGCCATTTTGTCTCTTCTGGGAGAAAACAAGAACTAATATTCACTGTCAGGAAGGATTCTCATTAGATGGGAGGCTGTCTCCCTCTCTCCTCATAGTGCCTGTCAGCACCATTCTTTGTCACATGGTGTTTATAACTCCATCCTTTTGTCAGTCCCATGCAAACCGAGAGAAGGATTTGGCTGCATTGTTGAAGCCAAGTAGCATAATACAAACATAATCAAAATCAAAACTCAATAACTTTCTTCAGTATCTTGAAAGCAGTACAGAACCCTTTCTTTGGAAAGCTTTCACTTGGCGTCTGTCTGGAGACGAGGGTGAGGGGTGTAGGGGGCGGGTGGGAGGGAATGAGATTGCCTCACCAGGCTCCTCTCACTGCAAAGGCAGCAATCCTCTGTCCCCTGCTGCTCTCTAATCTGGGAACACTTTTCCACCAACACTTAGTTACTTTTTCGAAGTTTTATCTGGATCTAATTGGCACATCATAAACTGCACTGGTTTTAAATGTAAAAATTTCATAATTTTATAGATGTATTTACCCACGAAGCCAGTACCCAACGCAAACTAAAGATAGGTGTGCGTATATGTAAATATATGTTTGGAGTGAACATATTGATTAATATATATATATATATATATATATATATATATATATATATATATGAATACATATAATGAGTTCAAGTCCTTTATCAGATGTGTGATTTGCAATGTTTCCCTGTGGATGGCCTGTCTTTTCATTCCCTTTGCAGTGTCTTTAGAAAATCAAAAATTCTTAATTTTGGTGAAGTCTAATTTAACAATTTTTATTTCATGCATTGTGCTTTGGTGTTGAATCTAAAAAATATTTTCCATACCCAAGTTTATGAAAATTTTTCTCCTAAGCTTATTCTAGATGTTTCATAGTTTTAGGTTTACCATCGTTTTCCTGATCCATTTTGAGTTAATTTTTGCATTAGTCCAAAATATGGGTCAAAGTGGGTTGTTTTTTTTAATATGGACATCCCATTGCTCCATCTTGATTTGGTAAATATTAACTCTGTCTTCCTAGTATTGCCTTTGCACCTTCATCAAACATCAATGGGCAACTTCTGGTTTCTGGTCCCACATGTAAGGGGCTTGAAAGGCATCACTCCCCCCTCACAACAAGGAGAAAAGCTGAACCAACTTAAAAGCAACAGCTCTTTTTAGCTCAATCCGAGAACTGAGGTCAAAGGACAAACCACTGTCCTGAAGACTGGTGTGGCAGGTGGATACAGAGAATCCAGCTTACAGGAGCTCAATTTGAGCCTGACAGGAACACCTCATGGATAATTCTAAAGCTTCTGAAGACTGAAGGGCCCAGTCTCTTACTTATTTACTAGAGGCCCGATGCACAAAATTCATGGAATGGGGGAGGGGGAGAACCTCAGCCCGGCCTATGCACTCTCTCAATCCAGGACCCCTCAGGGGACGTCGAACTGCTACAGGGATTGGGTCTAAACTGGCAGTCAGATACCTTTCTTGCAATCTGGGACAGCTGGCTCCTAACTGCTCACCTGCCTGCCTGCCTGATCACCCCTAACCACTCGCCTGCCTTCCTGCTCAATACATGCTCCTGCATGCCCCCTACTGGTGATCTAGCCTGCACCCAAGCATATGCCCCAACAGGGAATAGAACAGATTTCCTGGCTCATGGGTGGATGCTCAACCATTGAGTCACACTGGCCAGGCAAAGGGGCCCAGTCTTAGGGAATCCTCACACTTTCATGAGTTTTACCTCCTGGTGGGCCCACCAGATTCTGAGAGTAAAGGTCAGAGAAAATGTCCTTGTGCTTCCAACAGGAGGAGAGGAGTAATCGTTGTGAAGTATACCCCGTTGTCTTACTCCTCAACAAAAGCCTGCCTTCTTTCAAGCTCAACTCAACACCAGCCTCCCTAGACTTCCTCTCTCACCTACTGCGAAAGGGAACATTGAGAAGCAGTTGTGAGGGTCTCAGCTCAGAGGCATAGGCTAACTAAAAGGCTGAAACATAATCACGGAATTAGAGAATGCTCCCCTTCCCTCTCCCTCCTATATCACCACCATATCAATAGCGCTCCTGTATAATAACAGGGCTCGGCAGTTAAAAGAACTGTGGACCTCAGTAAAATGGAAAACTTGGACTCTACAAAAGGCTCAGTTATGAAAATAAAAAGATAAGACAGACTGGGAGAAAAGGTTTGCAAAACATGTGTGTTATAAATGACTTGTATTCAAAATATATAAAGAACTCTTGAAACTCAACTTTCAAAACTTAACAATAAGAAAACAAACCAAATTAAAAATGGCCAAAAGATAGGAGCAGACATGTCACCAAAATATGGCAAATATACAAATGGCAAATAAGCATATGAAAAGATGCTCAGGGTCATATTTTGGTTTGTTTTCAGAGCAGCAATTTTCGACCTTTCATCACATCACACATAAACTAATTACTAAAATTCTGTGGCATACCAAAAAATAGTATTTCTTGCAAATCTAACAAAAAAAGTATAATTTTTATTCATTCACTCCAACATCTATTATTGCATCCTCTGTTGTCACTTTTATTTAATTTGACAATCTAAAGGAAAAGAGGACAGTGCCCCTGACTAAATAGTCAGATACTGGATGTTTTTAAAATCCTTGAGGCACACCGGTGTGCTTGCATGTCACACCAATTGAAAATCACTGCATTAGAGAATTCTAAGTTAAAACAATGAAATAGCACCAAAACCTGTTAGAATAAAGAAAATCCCAAGCAATAACAATACCTAATACTGGCAAGGGATTTGGGGCAACAGGAACTCTCATTTATTGCCTGTGGGGATTCAGAATGGTGCAGTCATTTTGGAAGACAATTTGGCAATTTCTTACAAAGCTAAACATAGTCTCACCATACGATCCAGCAGCCACGCTCCTTGGCACTTGCCCAAAGGAATTGAAAACATGTCCATACAAAAGTCTGCACACAAATGTTTTTAGCAGCTTTATTCATAATTTCCCAAGTGGGAGCAACAAAGATGTCTGTCTGTAGGTCAATGAATCAAACTGTGGCACACCAGCACAATGCAATATCATGGACACTAAAAAGAAATGAGCTATCAAGTCAGGAAAAGAAATGAAGCCATTTTAAGTGTGCATTTCCAAGGGAAAGCAGCCAATCTGAGAAGGTTACATACTGTAGGTTATGACTCAAATGTTATGACATTCTGGAAAAGGCAAAACTATGGAGACAGCAAAAGGATCCATGGTTTCTAGAAGTTCAGGAGGAGTTGGGGAAGGATGAATGGGTGAAACACAAGGAATATTGGAGCAGTTAAACCACTCTGGGTGGTACTGTAATTATGGCTATATGACAATTTGCATTTGTCAAAATCTATAGAATGTACAACACAGAGTAGATCCCAATGTAACCTATGAACTCTAGTTAATAACATATCAGCTTATAACTATAACAAATTCACCTTGCTTATGCAAGGAGTTAATAATAGTGGAAACTGGAAAATTGAAAGTGTGGTAATATATGAAAATTCTGTACTTTCTGCTTAATTTTTGTGTAAACCTCAAACTTATATTTTAAAAGTCTATTAAAAAATAAAATGTATGCCCAGACAGTGTGGCTCGGTAATTGAACACCTACCCATGCACCTGGTTCGATTCTTGATCAGGGAGCATGCCTGGGTTTCAGGCTCGATCCCCAGCAGAGGGTGTGAAAATCAATAAAAACATCTAAATAAGTAAAATTTCAAAATCAATTGGCTATACACTGAGTGAACAGATTATTATGATCTCTGGACACATAATAATCTGGCCACTCAGTGTATATCCTATATAATAAAAGGCTAATATGCAAATTGTCCCCTCCACCAGGAGTTCAACCAGTAGGCAGGCCGGCCAACCGCCCATGTCCCATCCCCATGGCCAGGCTGGCCAGACCCCACCCATGCATGAATTTATAAACTCAGTGTATATATACACTGAGTGGCCAGATTATTATACATTCAGTGATCATAATAATCTGGCCACTCAGTGTATATGCCATAGTATATGTAGGTCTACTTCTAGATTCTATTTCATGATTTATTTGCCTACCTTGAGTTCAGTACTTGATGTTGAAAGCTTATGTTCATCTTGGAGTGTTATCTTTAGCTAGCAGGTGAGTTAAAGAGGGAACCAACAGGTTAGCACACTTCACTGGCCAGGAGAAGTTCTATATGCATCCTCATCCATGGGCTGGAACCTGCACAAACATCTGTATTCATCTAGTTAATGTTATTTGAGGTGAGGATTCAAGGAGGAACGTAGAACTTCAGCCTATGGAGGCAAAATACAGTCCGTCCAAATC
Source organism: Pipistrellus hanaki (assembly GCF_964339955.1). Lineage (NCBI taxonomy): Eukaryota > Metazoa > Chordata > Mammalia > Chiroptera > Vespertilionidae > Pipistrellus > Pipistrellus hanaki. Next base: position 14,437,953 of record NC_140521.1, on the reverse strand, counting down.
TCCTCATATCCTTGCAGGTTATAGAAGATTGCCCTTTCAAGAAAAAGAAGGGGTTCTAACAACACCTGGCTTACCTTTATTTAATATTTTCACCTAAATAAGCTAGAATCTCTCATAGGGCAAAGACTGTCTTATTCACAATGATACACCAGCTTCTATTTCAGTGTCTGGCATGTCCGAGGAACTTAGGAAATATTTGATGGATGTACAAATCTAAGTGTTAACCAGAAAATTCTCATGAATTTAGAAAATGAACATAACAGAAAGATAACATGAAACTCAGGTCCAGCACTATAGTTCTAGTCCATTCACTCCCCCTTGTTAGATGTGCTTCCGGAAGCAGAAATGGAAGATGAAGAGAGGACCCCTCACACCACTTGGGGACCTTTCCCAGCAAATCGCTGTATTTCTCTGACAAACCCCAAAGCCTGAAGACTCCTCTTAGCTCAGTGATATCTGTGCGTTCCTTAAATCCATTTCCAGTGTTGATAAATATAAAAGACAGAACCTAGTCAAGCAGCTCAAGGAAGTGAGCGAATGAGGGGATCATGGGTCCCTGTGCCCTAAAAATATGGCACCAGGGGACTGTGCTAAATTAGGGACAAAGAAGCCATCTGGTCAACTTAGTCTTAATTCCATCAAGTTGGTTGAAAAATATTTGCCAGTTGATCAGGGGTGAAGGAAGATCTTTAAAATAGTATAATTAGAGGTGATGCCAAAAAGTCTTATCACAAGCCATCCAAAAAATAAGGAAGGGAAGTGAAGACGAAATTGCAGATACAATTAAATAAATATTCCGCATAAATGATAATAAAACTGAGCAGGCCTTGGCTCAGCCCTTGCATTCTTCCCAGCCGTTCACCACTCTCTGTTTACCGGGTTGCTTGGCAGGCTGAGCTTAGCTGGGCTAGGTTCAGCAGTGCACAGGAATGTGAGGAATAAGAGGTTGCCAGGGACCGGTGCCCTGGTAGGTTGTCACAGAAAGGTTAGAAGGGATGGGATTGATAGATCCAGGCAGTGCTTTGCTGTCTGGGCACCCTGTACTGCCCCAGGTGTACCTGACTCCCAGAATGCACATACTCACCGCTTCTTCCCCCCCCACCCCACTCCTACCCCTTACTCCCGGGAGAGGTAGGGAGAGAGACAGGCTGCAGAAAGCATTTCTAGGGCTAAGCTTCTCAGCATAAATTATTCTGTATTTACTAGTAATAACCTCTATTCAGCAAGCACCTTGCACTTAGGAATCCCTGAGAACCTATGCAAAAAAAACGTATGTGGATGCCAGATTCTTGCATTTAATGGGACAGTGTCAGGAAGCAACGGAAATACTTAATTCAAGTGTCAGGGTCACTTTAAGATTTCATACTAGACCACACCCAGACTTCCAGGAATAAACCTCCATTGCTCTATTACCAAGAACAAATCCAGGACCAAAGCTACCAATGAAAAGTGCCAACTTTTCCCTCCTTTGTATCTTGCCAGATGTTTGCAGGTACGCATTGTCTGCAGAAGTTGTGTCTACAGGGCAATAGTGGTTTATTAAAAAATAAATTGTTCTTTTTTACTTATTAAAAAAGAACGCCAAACTTTGAGTCTAAAGGCATAGGTTTGAGTTCAGATTTATCACTGACCTTTCAAAAGTCACTGGAGTCAATGAGTACCAATATGCTTATGTATATGCCAGGGGACTGTTTCCTACCTTTGTAAATTATAAACTGACATGCAGATGTTAGATGTTGTTATTGTTAAAGGCTCTTGAAAACTAGTTGGAACTTTTCAAAGAAAGATATCTAGCAACTGGTGTACTCTTGGCTAAGGGTCAATTGAATGGTTTCTATTTCCTCATTTCGAGTGACCTTGCTTCACTTCTCTGAGCCCTATTGCTTCATCTGTAAAACAAGAGAGTGAAACTAGATGCTGTTGAACATCCTTTGCAACACCAGCATCCTAGAGCACATAAGTAAACTCATTTGGGGAAGGTTGACTTATAACCCAAGGAGCTGGGTACCCACCACTTAGAATCTCCAAGTTCTAGATGAGGGATGGGTAAACTATAACCTGACAGGCCATATCCAGCTTGCTGCCAGTTTTCTAAAATAAAGCTTTATTGGAACACAGCCATGCTCATTTGTTTACTACTGTCTATACCTGTTTCTATGCTACAGCAGCAAAGCTGAGTAGCTATGACAGAAACCATCTGAAAGCAAATCCTAACATACTTGCTATCTTGCCCATTTACAGAAAGTCTGCTGTTCCTGGTTTTTAGATGGTTGCTGGGTGGTTTCAACAAAAATATCAAACTAAGTCTTGCTGACATTCTTTTTTAAAAGACATAGCACAAAAAAAACTAACTGACAATCAGAAATGTTTGTGGTTTAACTTTAAATTATCATCCACTCCTAAACATAACAAAATATGATAGCAACAATGAAGCTAGTCCACCTATGGAGGGAAGGGACATTTATATTTTGGTATTGTTTTCACTGGACAAAAATGCTTACATAGACACGGTTTTTAATTCATGAAAATAAGACCTATGTTATGTTCATAGAGAAATACAAATTTCTCTTATAAACTAAAGGAGGCAGGCGGGCAGAATTAGTGTTTGGAAGGAAATTAATCCTTATACTCATACACAAACCTACCCTGCCCTGGAGTAAAAACTTCTCAACATTTTCAGATCACACAGGTCTGTTCATAAAGGAATCAGGGCACTTTCCTTCCACTCCCCAAGCCCCACGCTGTACCCTCACCCCCATCACCACCATAAACCCAGAAAATCCAGGAGTCACTGAATGCAGAGCTCAACAGACAGAAGGAAAGGAGGGAGAACAATGAATTCTTGAAACATTTGCAGCTCTCGAATTTGCAAAGCACAAGAATGAACCAGGGGACCAGTATGTCATTATCTACCGTGCATGACAAGCCCTTGGGAAGTGCTGCTGTCCACCCCCAACCCACACTAACAATCTGAAATAAGAAGATATTGAGAGGATATCAGAAGTAGGAGAAAGATAGGGAATGAAGGCACATCAGTCCAGGTGGGACATTCTTTGAGGGCTAAGCAGTGAAGTGAGCCTTCTCCACTTTGTGCAATGCGAGATAACAAAGGAGCTGAATCAGTATGTGATTATCTACTGTGTGGATGTTTTGTGAGAGTGTGCATTGGCTGCTCATAGGCCCAAGGGGCAGTGTTGGCTTCCTGTCAGTTATCCATTGTATCTAACAAGCAATCCCAATTATTTATTAGCTCACAAATATTTGCATGATTAAGTTAGGTTCATATGAGTAGTACTCCTATCTCTCCTGGATTCATGCAACTACAGTCAGTTGGAAGGTCAGCTGGCAGCTGGTTAATCCAACTTGGTATCACTCTCCTTTCTGGTGGTGTGTGCTAGCTCTTGACTAAGTTGCACATCTCAGCCTGCTACACGGTGGAGCAAGGGTTTGCCGCAGCCAGAGAAGGCAAGCTCCAGTGCACAAGCACTTTTCAAGCTTTGTCTTGCACCACATTTGCTGAGGTTGCATTAGCCAAAGCAAGTTGCCTGGCCAAGCCCAGATACAAGGAGAGAAGAGCAAGCTTCTGCCTCTTGATGGGAAAAAGAGCCAACTCACAAGCCACGCATGCAGGGATGGGAGCGTTTGTAGCCATCCTTTACCGTCCACCACACCAGCCTAATTTTGAGTTCACAGAGGATGAACTCAAGATTGGAGTATATCGTGTATTTGTGCTTTGTTAGGCGGTGAATCATCAGAGGAAAGAAATTGGCATTTGAAGTGAGAAAAAAAAAATGGGATCAAAGCTTAGCTTCATTGCTTATTTATTGTGTGACACTGGACATGCTCTTTAATCTCTCTGAGCCTATTTCCTCATCTGTAAAATGGAGACAATGTTATCTGTTGCATGGAGTGGAATGCCTAGACCGTACCTGCTGTATAGGCCTGTGAGAGATTCCATTTCTGACTGCAGATATCCATCTTTGTGTGAGTGAATGTGTTTGTGGCCAGCATCTACAATTGAGTGAAAATATAAGGGCTTTGGCTTTTCTGAGCACTGAGGCTTAGTGTCTGGCAAATAACAACACAATAATCCCCAATATACAGCTTCTCACATCAAAAACCACACGCCACATGGAATTGTTTGGGTTGTGAGAGCCTCAAGGCTTGGGGGCCCTCCAGACATCAATCTCTCTGAGAGGCTATAACTCACACAGACCCAGGAAGGAGGAGCACAGGATGACCAAGCAGGGGGACATTAACCCTATCATGTCCCAACTTTCTCCATCATCCAGTGGCCAAGAAACTGTGCCAAAAATGAATGGAGTTTGGCAGAGAGAGGGCCTTGATATTGTAAGAGATTCTCTGGAAGAACTTGAGCACAGACATGCCACCGAGCAACCAGTTTTAAGAGGGGGATCTGGTGTGAAATTCTTAGTATGGGGCACTTGGAGGGTTCATGACAATCACAGGTGAATTTGCCAGAAAATTAGAAGCCACCAACCATCAGTATTTGAGAAGGTAGGACCTGTCCTTATGCACATGCAGCTGTGGCTCTCCCAAGCACTCTTCCCACAGACCTGGACCTGGGCAGGGTCTGCTGTGGCTTGTGGCAACCAGTGTTGAGAATCCCAAGACTATTCTACAGCCGGGGCATAAATGAGCTCACTGGCAGGAAGCACACTCATAATTAAACTCCTTTAGGGCCATTAGAAGAATATGTTTATATAAGGCTATGACTGCTTCTTGGATGCAACACCAGTGCCTTAAATCACATGCTCATGATAGAGGATGAATACTTGTTGAATTAATAACCAAGATCTAAGGAGATATTAGGCGCAGTTGTTCCTCAATAAGTTCACCATAGGTGCTTTCTGCAATCTTCTCAAAAATGTTGGATATTTGAATAGAAAAATACACTAGCCCAAATTGTTAAAGTCAGATAAGTTGACCCATTTGTTCCTAGATTTCCCAGTTTTAGTCCTAAGCATTCTATATTCCAGGAAACCCCTCAGTCCCAGGCAAACAAGGTTGGTTGATCAGCATAAAATTGGGACATCTCATAGTCACCAACATTCAGTGAGTTACAATAAGGATCTTCTTCAGGGATAAATTAACCAATGGAAAGAAAGGGTACCTTCTGCTCCATCCTTGGTGTATGTATTAGGATTCTCCAGAGACAAGGAACTAATAGGATGTATTAATTGATAATAAAGAGATGATAGGTAGATAGATAGATAGATAGATAGATATAGAGATAGGTGATAGAGAAAGAGAAAGTAGATTTATTTTATGTAATTGCCTCATGTGATTGTAGAGATTGCAAGTCCACAATCTTCAAGGTTGGTCAGCAGTCTGGAAACCCAGGGAAAAGTTAGATTGCAGTATCAAGTGTGAAGGCCACTTAGAGACAGCAATCCTTCTTTCTGGGAGATTTCAATCTGTTTTTCTTTTAAGGCCTTCAACTTATATGAGGCCCACCCATATTATTGAAGGTAATCTGCTTTACTTAAAGTCTACTAATTTAAATGTCAATCTCACTTAAAAGAAGAAAAAAATAAAAACACCTTCACAGCAACCTCCCCACTGGTGTTTAACCAAATATCTGCATACTGTGTCCTAATCAATTTGATATATACAACTCACCATCGCACCTAGTCAGATGCCAGTAAAACCAAGGTACAGTCCCAGACCTTGTAGCAACTTGGGTTTTGGTGAAACATCCTAGGAAAGATGTTCTCCTAGGATCTTTCTTGAGGGGACTCTGACATCCCAGTGCACACCACCTACTCTGGCTGAGAAACTGGAGGGTGCTGTCGGGCCTTCTTCAAAACCAGGAGAATAGCAAGTCTGGGACGCAAGTTTTGGCCAGGGCCATTCTCAGTTTGCTTTATGGTGTTTTGAAGCCACAGCAACACTGGAATGAAAGCACTGATATCTCATCTCCTCCCTAAACTGTGGGAGGAATTGGAAAGCAGCAATGCTGGCCTCTCTGAAAGTTCTGGGTGTGCTAGAGTGTCCTGGCTCCAGCTGCAGCAGCCACAAGAGGGAAGGAAAGCAATGCCTGTCAAACAACTTTGCAGATCTTCGGACATGGCCAGAACGTCTTCCTGTCAACTAGGAAAGACAAGTATGGCCTGTGGCCACTATTAGAATAGACAGCTATAGTGCCTCTGATTGTGGATAAGAGATGACTTTAAAATATTATACAGCAGTAAGAGTCTACCCACCATAGAATCTCAGCATTGGGAGGATCTTAAAGTTCATCTGGCCATTGTATCCAGCTGTAACATTTATTAAAAATGAGCTGCAGTGAGCCAGAGGCAGCATCATTCCTTGATTGGATCTGATTCTCCCATTGTGTATTAATAACAGACAAGTCAAGGGAATTTGAAATCTTCCAAGAAATTCTGATTGCCATGCCTATCATGGCATTGATTTTTCTTCAGTCTCCTGTTGTGATCTGCCTTATCTGTCAGTGATTTTCTGGTTTCCCATTTGAGAGCACAGACCCAGGGGTGCGAGAGAGAGGAAAAGAATGGCAGAGAAGATGAGCAGCCGGGAGTAAGAAGCCTAAAGACAGAGGAGGCAAGAAACAATAGGACAGATAGGGGCCAAAATAAAATCGGGTGGGGTGAACTAAGGTGGCCAGACTGGGAGAGGAGAAAATAGCCAGGAACAATAACACAGAGAGATAAGATTGGAAAGGGAGGGAGAGAGGCGGCAAGGCTCCAGAATAAAAGCAATAAATGGGGCCAGGACTAGTTAGGGGCCAGGGTGAGGGAGTTTGGGACCTGACAAAGTGGAGCTTAGGCTGTGAATGGATTATATAGAGGAGCTGAAATCCACTTGGCAGTGGCAGTGGACCCACCGGATGACCGGGAAAAACAACGAGGTTGGCATCTTGACCAGGGACAAAAGCAGAGCTGGTTCCATGCTCTCTGCTCGAGCCCAGATGGACTGCCCCAATGCCTGCCAGGTGAGACCACACAGCCATGGAACAGCTGGCTCTCCTTCCCCTCCGACAATGAGGTGAAAATTTGCCCAATTCTGATGAGTCTTCCATTTTCTTCTAACAAATATCCCTGCCTACTTCACCCATGTCATCCCATGCTAAGTCCCCTATACTTAGGACACTCCCTCCGATAAATGAAACCAGATACACGTATCTTCTCAAAACATGCTCTGACATTTATTCGTATCAGCAAACAAGCCACAGATATCCCCCCCCCCCGCAACACTCTGCAGAAAACATGCTAACCCAGCATTTCTCCCAGCAGACACAAAACTCACACAGATATCACACACACACACACACACACACACACACACACACACACACACCATGTTTTCCTGAACATTGCAAAACAGAACAGCTGGTCAACCTAAGTGAAGACATATTTTAGCGATGCTCCTGTCAGCCCATAAGGGACTCAATGCCATGGCCTGTGATGGTGTTGACCAGGTTGTATACTGAATGCACAGTATGTCAAAAGGAAAAATCATTCCCAAGAACAATGATGGAAGTAGCCCAACTATGTGCTTGGAGAAAAACAAGTGAATTTGGGTTTTGGTCCAAGCAAAATATCAAAAAGATGAATCAGAAAAAATATATACGTGAGACTTTGAAAAGTTATTTTTCTTTGTACAGTGAATATGGCAGAGTTTCAATATGAGTTTCAAGCGCACGAGAGATGTGTCAAGTGATCCAGTTTGTAGCTTGTGACCAGTCTGGAGGAGAAATGATAAAACATTGTTTTGATTATGGATTTAAGATTGTTTCAATAAACACAGCCTGGAGATCATGTTAAAATCAAATTTTTAAAAAGTGCCCTCTTTTCCCTGAGCTTTCAAAAAGAGTTTTGTTTTTGTTTTTGTTTTGCTTTTTTATGGGGTCTTTTGGGGTTCCTGCCATCAGCCTCAGAACATTCCATGCCCCCACTGTTTTCTGATGTCCTTGAATCCCTTTTTGCACAACTCCTTGGAGATGAGCTGAAATCTAAAGCTTTTATAACTCTGGGCAGTACATCTCCCCTCCCCCCCCCCCCCCCGGGTCAGCCCAAGGTCATGAGACACTAGATGACAACCTGCAAAACTGACTCAATGGGCTGGTGAGTTTGGGGGTGTCAGTAAAAGAATGTGGGGTTGGGAGTGAGAAGTCCTGATTTTAAGTTCTGGTTCTGCTATTTCTGAGCTTTGCCTCCTTCCACTTTTTTATTCATCAAATATTGTTGTGTGTCTACTAGAGAAATAGGGGCAGCGGCAAAGAGTTTATAGTTGGGGTGGCAATGTGAACAGTAAGATACTGTGCAGTGTGGAAAATGCAACAATGGAAATGGATGCAAGGCAAAGACTGCGCAGAGGAGAAAGGAAATTCCTCTATTGGGGCAGAGGAGGGTAGACGTTCACTAAGGAGTGACATATGAATTCAGTTTCAAAAGATGGATAGGCCTCCAACCAGGTAAATAAGGAACAGGGGAAGGATATTCTTTGTCAAAGAAAGAGCAAACACAAAAACTCAGAGATGGGACAGAGTGTGTTTGGAAAGCTATATGCAGTCTGCTATAACGGAAGCATAAGGTATATGGGATTGGCATGAGGGAAGGACTGCAGTAGGAGGTTCTAGTGGAGGAGAGGCAGAACCCAGTGCAGGGATCTTAGACTGATGGTGCAATAGTAACTATAGCTAATATTTACAGAGCACTTGGTGGTGTCCAACACCGTGTAAATATTCTAGAACCATCATCTCATTTCATTCTTACAACAATTCTAGCAAGAAGGTACCAGAATTTCTCTCATCTTAATAAAAGAGGAGACTGATCCTTGAAGGACTTGTACAACTTCTGGAAGAGAGAGTAAAAGGGTAAGAGAGTAAAACCCTTGACTATTGGCTGCAGAATCAGTCCTCTTACGCTGTGCTCACTCACATGTGTGAGTCTACTGGATTTAGCAAAGGAAGATTGGGATGACCTTTGTCAGGTCAAATGTAATAGCATTTGGAGGGGCAGAAACTATGTTTTAGTGGGTTGAGAAGCAGACAATTTCAAGGAAGAAGATTAAGAAGACAAGTCTCCATCTCATGCTCTCAATTTCCAGTTTCCTCCGTGAAGATGGAGCAGAAGTCAAATGATGGGGTCTTCACTATCCTATTGCCTCTGCCCACAGGCTATGCATATAAGTTCTTTGAAAAATATAAGGCAAAATATAAGGTACAAAAAATTACCCTGTGTGATACTATTCACATAAAGTTCAAATGCATTCAAAATTATAAAATATAGCCCGGCCGGTGTGGCTCAGTGGTTGAGCATCAATCTATGAACCAGGAGGTCACAGTTCAATTCCCAGTCAGGGCACATGCTCAGATTGCAGGCTCCATCCCCAAAGTGGGGCATGCAAGAGGGAGCTGATCAATGATTTTCTCTCATCATTGATGTTTCCCTCTCTTTCCTTCTCCCTTTCCTCTGAAATCAATTAAAAAATATTTTTAAGAATTATAAAATACATTTCTTTTACCAATATGCTTTCGAACTATGATGAAAAGGAAGAGGTCAATAATCATAATGTTTCTTTCAGGGGTGGAGGTGACCCTCAGGAGGGTATAAATATGCCTCATCATTTTGGAAACATTCTATTTTTAAAGTTGGGCGATCGGTCCAGGAGTATTATTTTATCTTTCATATATTACATACACGTATTTTTTGTATGTGCAAAATAGTTTATTAATAAACAAACACCAGCACTTAAAGAGGGGAAAGCTTCTGAGGACCATCATTTGGATATTTCTCGGGACTTGTGATTGCTCTGGGGATGAGGTGATTGACTGCCACGGATCTAAAAATCCTGGAATCCACATTTCCCAGCACTTTGAGTAACCCTGAAAGTTTTCAGGAAGAATGGACAGCTACCTTTCTAATTGGCACAATTCTAATCAGAATTCAGAGTTCTCCTTGAAGCAAACAAACACAGAGACCAACAAAAGTTGAACACTGTGAACTCTAAAAAGAGAGTAGTCTCTTGAGGAAAGAATCAGTCCTTGGAGCAGAAATCTCACTCAAAGTGGCACCAGGAGGGAAGGAACCGGGTAGCCCCTCTCTCTGCTGAGAGACTGGGGACAGAGAGGGACGTTCTGCACGGGGACCACCCAGTTCCAGCTGAGGTGAGGAAAGCCAGGGGTTCCTGGACGGATCTAGGACCACAGATCTACTCTCTCTGGAATCATGGGATGTTTGACTTGAAGAGATGGGCATTAGCTGATGCTGCCTGGGTTTTATAAAGACAGAAAAACCACTCTACGGACAATATGGAGATTGCTTAAATCCCATATGCTTATTTTCTGGATAAATTCACATGATACTGAAACTGGTCCTCTCCTTCCCCACTCACTCAATGCAAAAGGTGAGTCAGCAAGTGCAAGGGAAGGCACGGCTAGGGCTCTAGAGATCGTGAGCAAACTGACTACAGAGACCAGAGTCTAATCAAGGCAGGTGGTGGAGGGGCAGTTTACAACAAGCTCCTAAAGAAGTCACCCGCTAACTCCGCCAGAGGCATCCAGGAAGGCCTGTACTTCACCTTTGCCCACCCCCCTCTTTTCATTGCCAAGAACATCCACTCCAGCGGTGAGGGGCTATCTGATAGCCCCCAAAGCCCCAGAATGGGCTGAAGTCCCCTGGAGACTGGACTGTAAATAAATGATGAAACATGAGAGAAATGCCCGGACTCCAGAACAACACTTCTCCTCAATCCTCTTGATCTTGATTGCTCTGTCCAGAAGCATATTAAGTGTAAAAGACTGATCTTGAATGGGATCGAGCCAAAATTTACACAGCTCCAGGGCTTTCTGGAAGGGCTGTGTTCTCTGAAAGGAAGGGTTAGAGCACATGTGTCAAACACAAGGCCCGCGGGCCAAATCCAGCCCGCCAGGCCTTGCAATGTGGCCCGCACCGCGCTGTCATCACTGCACTCCGCTGTCAGTTTATGACATTGTCAGTTTATGACTGTTCAGTAAACCATTCGGCCCGCGATTTAGGCTGGATTTTAGATTTTGGCCCCTTCTCTGATTGAGTTCGACACCCCTAGGTTAGAGAATGCAGTGCTGGTGGAGAAGCCTGGAACGAGGGGAGATGGGCCACTTTAAAGTGGGATACTCCAAATCTCCCCGTGATAGGATATCGGGAACCCCTATTGCAGAGTGGGTGCTGATGCCTATGGTGTAGATGTTATTATTGTTGTAGGACCGTGGTCGGCAAACTGCAACTCAGGAGCCACATGCGGCTCTTTGGCCCCTTGAGTGTGGCTCTTCCACAAAATACCACGGCCTGGGCGAGTCTATTTTGAAGTGGCGTTAGAAGAAGTTTAAGTTTTAAAAATTTGGCTCTCGCTGGGACCGGTTTGGCTCAATGGATAGAGCGTCAGCCTGCAGACTGAAAGGTCCCGGGTTCGATTCCGGGCAAGGGCATGTACCTTGGTTGCGGGCACGTCACGTCCCCAGTGGGGGCTGTGCAAGAGGCAGCTGATCGATGATTCTCTCTCATCGATGTTTCTAACTCTCTATCCCTCTCTCTTCCTCTCTGTGAAAAATCAATAAAAATATATATATATTTAAAAATTTGGCTCTCAAAAGAAATTTCAATCATTGTACGGTTGATATTTGGCTCTGTTGACTAATGAGTTTGCCGACCACTGTTGTAAGCTATTGTGATATCATTAGTCTGCTGTGATGGGTGGAGTTTTTTTGAAGACAGTAGTTTGTAAAGTGAGAGGGGAAAAAATGTAAGGTTGCCAAATACTAAGTGGTCTAAAGTCTTAAAGGCAGACAAAGCTATGTATGACTTTGGCCACTTCACTGAACCACTCAGTCTCAGTTTCTCTTATGTGAGAAAGGGGGATAATTATAGGATCTATGTCAAAGATGCTACCAAGATTCCATGGGATGATGCATGGAAAGTTCTTAGTATGATATCTAGAACATGTTACCTGCTCCATACATGTTAGTTATTTATCATTGCTGGGATTATTGTCCATCACTACACACATGGTTGAACAGCAGAATCTAAGGTGTCCTGGAGGTAGCTAAAGAAGTTAATGTGGGCTATCAAAGAATGTGCTCATTTGATGGAACTTAGTAAGTTCACTAAGAGTTAATAGGGTTATTACAAACTCACATTAAGAAGGAGGACTCTGGGGTCTGAATAATGAGTTACCATTGAAAGTTGATATCTATCCTTGGGGAGCGGGACAGGATGAAGGGACAGCTCTTGAGAGCTGGGGAGACTGACATCACTAAGAGATCAGTCATCCATTCTTTCCTTCAATAAATATTATGAGCACCTACTCTAAGCCAAGCTCTGTTCTTGGCAATTGGGGTAGGTGCTGAACAAGCAAACAAAACTCTAGTTCCCATGAGTTTTCTGGACAAAAGGCAGGCACTGGGAGAAGCAGGCAGGGCTTACCAATAAAGATGTTCCTTCAATCAGGGTAGAACTGGTTACCATGGGACATGTAGACAACCTGCTAAAGCCCTCTGCTGTTTCTGTGACATCTTTTCATTGGGAAGTCTAGGGGCAGTATGGGGGGGTGGGAGTAAATAATGACTTTGGAGCCAATCAAGTCAGAGCTTGGTCTTGATTTGGCCTCGCTGTGTGGCTAAGATCTCTGAACAGCAGTGTCATTGGTTTTTAAGAAGCCCAATCATAATTTCCTCACGATGTATTACAAGGGAAAAATGACACATCTCAAGAACTCTTTTATGACTAAGATATAGTATGTGTTCAACAAAATGAAGCTGTTTTTTTTACACGTGCGATTTGTCATTATTTTCCTGAGTTATTTCTGTTAGTTTTTAGTAATGTTCCTTTGAAACTAATATGCTGCCTCAATAGAGGAGCAGAAGGAAGGACACAGACATTCTCCTAAGCAGACGGCCATGAGTGATGAGCATCTGAGGGTTAACATGTGCTGACACAGACGGAGACATAATAATTAAAGAATGCTTGCAAGCACGATATTGCACTTGGTCCTCAAGTTCAGCTGGAGAGCGAGCTGTTTTGTTCCCTGTCATACTGCTTGCATATAAGAACTGAGGGCCAGTTATTGCCTTTGTCGTTGAAGTTGTTTAGTACTTTACTGTTTGTGTTGTCAGCTTTTTTATTTTTAATTTTGGTAAAATACACATAACACAAAATCCATCATCTTAACCATTTTTCAGTCCACGGTTTAGTGGTACTAAGCACATTCACCTTGTTGTGCAACGGTTGCCTCTTTGAACCTCAGGTCCCATGACTGGTGGAAACTGGACCCCAATGTCAGCACTCTTGCTGCCCCTGTCCCGACCCCGTCCTAATTCCTAGCCCAGGGACTACTCTGTGTTCTGTTCTTCAACTTCCTGGTGTGTTTCTCTCTGCATAATAACTGGGTCTGGACACGAGGTAACGTTGAGGTCTGCTCTGCTCCTCACCTTTCATCTGGTGTGAGTCTGTGTGAAATTTAACATCTTTCACCTGCTTCTGATACACATTTACCAGGATATGACTCAAATCAAGCCCCACTTGGCTGACTTTGCAGTCCTGCCTGACTCAGCAGGAACGCTAGTATCTGGCAGAGGGAGCACTGTCGGGTTGCTGTTCCTGGCGAGGGAAGCAGGGTTTGCTGCCTAACATAGCAAAGGAGGAGGCAGGGTTCCTAGTTCTCTTCCCAGGGCCTTTGCTAATGCTCTGTGGGGGTTTTCAGGAAGTCGCTCTGTGCTTAGCTATCTGTCAGGGATAAGAATAACGAAGTCAGTTTCTATATGGTTCCTCGGTGGTGAGGCCTGCCACCCCAAATACTTTCAGGTCCTCCAGGTTCAGCATGTTGAAGAATGGCTAACCGTGTTTTAGGAAACTGACTTGATCTTTAATGATGACAATAGTTCATGTGGATTCAGTTCCTCGTAGGTGCCAGCCATTTTGTTAAGATGCAGGTCCTTAGATGACCCAAAAGATGGTTCTAGGGTCAGCCTTTACCAATACAGATGAGAGGATGGTGAGATCTCTAAGGTTCTTTTTAAGTACAACCCCTGCTAAGTTTCTAATAGGCAAGTTAGACAGAGGTGCTCTTAGGACAACTGAACCCCTTAATATTACCTGAGACTTAACCCTAGTGAGCTGCATCAGCCCACATACCAGGCTTCCGAAGTCCTTTTGACACTCTTACTTAAGGCCATGGTCGGCAAACTCATTAGTCAACAGAGCCAAATATCAACAGTACAATGATTGAAATTTCTTTTGAGAGCCACATTTTTAAAACTTAAACTTCTAATGCCACTTCTTCGCCCATGCCGTGGTATTTTGTGGAAGAGCCACACTCAAGAGGCCAAAGAGCCCCATGTGGCTCATGGGCCGCAGTTTGCCGACCACGGGTCTAGAGAAAATGCTGGTGTAGACCCTCCAGCCTGTTCACTCCCACAATTGGAGGGGCAGTGAGGAGACCAGAAAAAGGCAAGGGATGATATGGGATCCTGAGAGGAAATATCAAACCTTCACTCCTATCACCAATGCTTTTCCCTCTGACCACAGTGGCCTAATCAACCCTCACTTGTGTCAGAGTGCCTTCTCCCCTGGACTAGGAGGTGGTATCCATCGCTGTTTGAGTTTGTGACTAACAAGTCCACTAAATCTCTGGCCATGGGATGTCTGGGAGGAAATCAGGATCTCCCCACTTTCAAGGAAATGTCAAGAAGGAATTTTAGGCACACATGCGCGTGATTCTTTTCCCTATAGTTTTTCAGTACTGAGCTATGTCGTCCGCAAAGAATACTTAAGACATTTCTTCTGATTGTAACACAAATGCCTTCAGTTCAGGATTGAGAATTTATCAAGGTCTACAAATTGTTCACTAAATATTCAAGCAAGCCCAGAGAGGAGATGCCAGGTCTAACTTTCTTCTCCTTGCATCAACAAATGAAAATGAAGTCACTAGATTCCACTCATTGCTAACAGTGGATGTTCTTTCGCTGGCTTCTTTGACAAGTCCTACCCTGATTTTCATACCCAATTCAAGTATCCAGGCCTCATCTTGCTGACTATCCAATAAAGCAATAGGCTTTTTTTTTTTTTTTTTTTTTCTGTTACCCCAATCCCTTTACCTTGGTCAAGGGTTTACTCACATTCCTTTGAGTAATAAAGTCAACCTCACAACAATACAGAACCATGAGCTTTCACACATCTAACTAGTCATCTGCACAGACAACCCGGGTGGTCACAGCTCAGAAAATGTCTCTCACTACTAAAGAGGGCTACTCTCCTTGGTCTACTAATGTGTTATTATTGGATCAAGGAGGAAATATGTCTGAATATCAGCAGTACTAAGAAAAACTTAAGGATTTAATTTCCTGAAAGTTTAACATGGGGATGAGGTTACCAAACAAAAAGCTAATGCATTCCTAGAATATGGCTGTTAACATATTCACAAAGTTGTAAAACCATCATCACCACCTAATTCATCACCTAAGAAGAAAACCATACCCATTATCAGTCATTTCCCAGCCTCTCCTCCCCCCAACACTTGACAAGCACTAATTAACTCTTTGTCTCTGTGGATTTGTCTGTTCCAGACATTTTATTTACATAAATGGAATAATATAATGTGTGATCTTTTGTGTCTGGCTTCTTTCACTTAGCACAATGTTTTCAAAGTTATAATATGTTATAACATGTTCATTCTTTTGTATGGCTGAATAATAATTAGTTGTATGGATATACCACATTTTGTTTATCCATTGGTCAATTCGTGAGCATTTGGACTGTCCCACTTTTTGTCTCTTATGATTAATGTTGGTATGAACATTCCTATACATACTTTTGTTTTTAATTTTCTCGGCTACCTGCCTAGGAGTGAAATTGCTACATTACATGGTAACTCTATCTCTAGCTTTTTTAAGAATTGTCAGACTGGTTTTCAAAGTTGCTGCATTATTTTGCATTTCCACCAGAACAATATTAGGGTTCTAATTCCTCCACATTCTCACCAACACTGTAATACTTTTATTATGGTCATCCTAGTAAGTGTGAAGTGATATCTCATTGTGGTTTTGATTTTCATTTCCCTAATAAGTAATGGTACTATGCATATTTTCCTGTACTTATTGGCTATTGGTATATTTTCTTTAGAGAAATATTTATCCAAGTCCTTTGTCTATTTATAATTAAGCTAACTGTTCTTTTATTGTTGAGTTTTAAGTTTGATTCTGGATACTAGATTCTTACCAGATATTTAATTTTCAATTATATTCTCCAATCCTGTGGGTTATTTTTTCATTTTCTTGATTATGTCTTTTGAAGCACAATCCTCAAAACAGTGATGAAGTTAAATTTATTTATTCATTTGTTTGATTGCTTGTTTGTGCTTTTGGTGTCATATCTAAGCAACAATTGTCTAACCCAGTGTTTCCCAACCTTCTCTCATGATGAGAATCACCTGGTGGAGTTGTTAAAACACAGATTCCTGAATCCCAACTAAGAAGTGCTAAACTAGAATTTTTGGGAACATATAGGTAAAATTGCATACCTAACTTAGTGCTCTGTATATAACATCTGTGTTAGAGCACTAGTTAAGTATACAATTTTACCTATATGTTCCCAAAAATTCTAGTTTAGCACTTCTTAGTTGGGATTCAGGAATCTGTGTTTTAACAACTCCACCAGGTGATTCTCATCCTGAGAGAAGGTTGGGAAACACTGGCTCTAACCCAAAGTCATGAAGATTTATGGTTGTTTTCTTGAAGAGTTTTATGATTTTAGCTTTTACCTTTATGTCTATAATACAGTTTTAGTTAACTTTTGTATATGATTTGAATTAGGGGTCCAAACTCATGATTTTGCATGTGGATAGCCAGTTTTCTTAGCACCATTTGTTGAAAAGTATCAACTCCCCATTTGTTGTCTTGGCCATTCATTGTCAATGGCCAGAATCAACTGGCCATAATGTAAGCATTTATTTCTGGATTCTCAATTCTATTCCTTTGGTCTATATGCCTCTCCTTATGCCAAAACAGTTTTTATGGCTGCAACTTATAGTTAGTTATGAAATTAAGAAGTGTGAATACTCCAACTTTGTTCTTCTTTTTCATATTGTCTGAGCTATTCTAGGTCCCTTGAATTTACATAGAAATTTTAAGAATAACTTGTCAATTTATGCAAAAAGCGGGGGGGAGCAGCTGAGATTTGTGTAGAGGGAGTGTAGCTATTTCGACAATATTAAGTCTTCCAGTTCACAAACACAAAATGTCTTTTCATTTATTTAGGTGTTATTTCGTTTCTTTCAACAATGCTTTATAGTTTTGAATGTACAAGTCTTACATTTCTTTTGTTAAATTTATTCTCAAGTATTTTATGGTTTTTGATACTTCTATAAATGAAATTTTTTCTTAACTTCATTTTTGGATTATCTATTATTAGCATACAAAACTAGAATATATTTCTGTGTTTTGATCTTGTGTCCTGCAACCTGTTGAACTCATTTATGAGCTCCAAAAGTGTTTTGGTGCATATTTTAAGATTATCTATATACAAGATCATGTCATCTACAAATATAGCTTTACTTTTTCCCTCCAAAATGGATACCTTTTCAAGTGTTATTTCTTATTGTTGTGGGGCACAGCTACAGTGTTTGGGCAGGTCCAAGCTTGGACTGATGAGAGGGCACAGTCCTCTCCTGGCCATGTGCAAGTCCCAGCTTGGAGGGCAGAGCCCACCAGCACAATTATAGCCAACAGCTGAAGTTGTAAGCTTGAACCTATGGTCCAAACACGTGGCCCCATGTGCCTAAGTGATATAGGCTGCAGGTAAACAAAGCTTGATCAGGTGCACATAATTGAGTAAATTCAAAACCCATGAGAATGTTATAAACAGCTTGACCATGCCCTTACTTTGCCTTGTGGCATCTGCTATAAAATAAAGACACAGCTTGTGGGTGTTGGTGCTCTCAGAAAGCAGCATCCCACCAAGACCCAGCTTTCATTCTCTTGTCTGTCTTTTCTAAGCCTTTCAGCCAGCCCCACTCAGGTTCACCCTTGTGGCACATATTGTGAAATGGTACCTTTTATCCCTCTACACACTGTTTTCAGGCATTAAGTACGAATGCTCTAGGAGGGCAAGAATTTGCTTTGTTCCCTGCCTTAGACCTGGCATCTATACTCATTTCTGATACTTGAGAAATATTCAATAAATGTTTTCTGAATAAATGAAATGAGAAGTACATGGAACAGTTCAGGCCAGGGCTTTTCCCCATACCTTGAACTCACACCTGAATAATAGGGCTTATTCTATCACTTATATATATTCACTTATAATGCCTATCCAGTTGTTGGCAATTAATTAGCACTCAATAAATACTTGTTTAATGAGTAAAGAAATAAAGTATGTCCTGACCAATGGGAGTGTATGAGTAAGACCACATGGTCACATCTGGTATAGGAAACATCACTTGTCAAATAGCTTATTATGCCATCAATTCCAACTCCGTGTATGATAAATAATGTCCCCTAAGGTCACTGTGACAGTAAAACTCAGTCACTGAAATCCCAACAAATCTATGGTGGGTGTTAAACCTTGCTCCCACAAAAAAAAAAAATGCTTGGGTAATTCCTCTAACTTATATCATTTTAACAGCAATTCAAAGAGTTGTCTGGGGCCCCACAAAAGATGACAAGCCACCTGGGCTGGACCTGCCACCCTGCTCCTTCCACTTTGACCCCCAGCCCAGGAAGTACTTTTGGTGCATCTGCAAATGCAGTGAAAGGACTTGGCATGAGCATCATGTGAAATGTCAAAGAGGCCCAGAAGGGTCTGGGGCACAGTGGGTGGGCAGCTTTCTTCGTGCTCCTCCTCGCTCTCTCTTCTTTTAAAGAAATCTTCGTTGTTCCTGTTGTCCCGGCCCCACAATCCCAGCCTCTCTGTGTGCTGCAAATTGAAATCTATACTCACCAAAGATGCATTTAATTCTATTCTACTCAGGCAATTATTATATACATAATTGCACTGTTATTAGAAACATGTTTTTACATTTTAATGACCACGATGGAGGTTTATAGCTATTACAGACTTGCTAATCCACAGTAAATATGTTTTCAATCAGGCTAGCATTTTATATACAATAACTGTCCTATTAATTCTGGAGTTGGATTTTTGCAGCCTTGACGGAAAGCACCGCAGTTGATTTGTTTTCCTTGGGGCTCTTTAAGTTACACTTTAAGATTGGAGATTAAAACAGGAATTTTCCACCCTTCACAGAACAAGACCCGGGAATAAGAGTGAGTCCAGCAGTGACCAGAAAGAGCAGGCAGCTTAGAGGGGTGGGAAAAGTCTGGTCTACGCATCAGGAGATCAAGATCTGCGTCTGCTTCAAGTGAGGCCTGTGGCTCTGGCCAAGCCTCTTAACCTGTCTTAGCCACAGTTTCCTCATTTGTCAAAGGGGGATAATCATACCTAGCCTGGCCTCGCATTTTTGTGGTGGAGAATCTGAAATGTGAGTGTAGGAGAAAATGCTGTAAAAATCACACAATGTGACAGGATGGGGTCGAATCCAGGCACTGCTCACGTCACTTAATCCTCTTTGCTCCCTGTCTTCACGTGCACAGTGTAAACAGCAAGAGTAGGAGTAGGGATGCCTGCTTTTTATGGGTCTGTCAAGTTTAGTGAGATGATGTAGATGAGCCTTCACATAAGGCCTCGCACATAACAAGCATCAAAAACTATTCTTTGCCCATGCGTTCCTAAGATGAAATGGAAGACATTCGGGAAACTTCAGAATCATGGAGTCATCCCGTTTCCTGACAGAGAGACAGACCTGCTCTAGGAGTGATACTAGCCTCACCTGTGTCTGCCTTAATCCCAAGACCCGTTCCCCGGCTTTTGCACCCTTTCCACCATTCCTCTGATGTCCCATAAGATCACAGGGACAGTAAAACTCAGGCTGAGAACCATTTTAAAATGTTCCAATTAAGCTCTGGCCTGGCAGGAGCATCAGTTGGTTAGAGCATCATCTGGGTACACCAAAGTTCCAAGGTTGCGAGTTCCATCTCTGATCAGGGCACATACAAGTAGCAACCAATGAATGCATAAATCAGTAGAACAGCAAAATTTATTCTCTCTCTCTCTCTCTCTCTCTCTCTCTCTCTCTCTCTCTCTCTCTCTCTCTCTCTCTCTCTCTCTCCCTTCTTCCCTCCCTCCTTTCCTCCTTTCCTCTTTCTCTTTAAAAAAAAAAAATTAAGCCCCAATTAAAACTCTTAGCTTGATAAACTGGGAGGGAGGGATGCCATCAGATTAAGGAATATGGAAGGATGCTCCTTTGAGAGTTGGGGTCCCAGTCCTTCTAGGAAGGGCAGTAGAGAGTGGAGGTCAACAGAAACTTCCTTAATGGTCAGTGTCTTTCTAAGGAAGCCTAGAAATGACTTTCATTCTTAAGCATGTAGCTATTCTGGGTGAAATGTGACCCCTTTGGACACAAGGATGCTCACGGATGGCCAGAATTTGGGATCATGTTTTTCCACACCTTCTCAGAGTCTTCAAGTCTCGCAGCAATCCTGAGACAACTGTCTTGCCTGGTCTCTTCTCGCTCCCCAGGCTGAGTAAAGGGGAACAGAGCACATGCACAGCAACACAGACCCGGAGAAAGGCCAGCACAATGAAGAATAAACAGCCAGAGCACAGCCCGACGCCACAGGCTTCATGCTGGTAGCTCTCTGGACTGAACAAGGCCCTTGCCCATGGCTATCCTTACCCTCTCTCACCCCAACATACACACACTCCTCAAGGGACAAGCAGATTAGCTACATAACCAGTCAGGCTTGTAAAACAGCTGAAGAATTAAATACTCAACAAAGCTGTGGCCAACTTGCTGACCCATTTCCCACCCTGTGAAGCCCAGGGAAGGAGAGGGAGGTAGAAAGAAAAATAAAGAACCAGGGAAAACAAAACCAAATTATTAAGTTCTTTTCATTAAATAAATAAGCTCCATCTGACAGGCCCTCCCCTGGAGCCCTGGGGTGCCATCGGTCCTGGGAAATGACTTGAGAAAACACACACACACAGAGAGAGAGACACCTCCTTGGTCTTGGCTGGATGAAGAGAGGCCATTTAGTGAGTTCTTTGCACTCCAGTCAGAGCCAAGTGAGAACTGGGGTCTACATAGAGAAAGGGGGGCGTGAGCAGCACCCTGATGTTAGCATGTGGAACTGGAGTCTGTTTGGATTACAGCCCCCAACACATGTGGGACTAATGTGAAAACACCCGATCTGAAGGTCAAGGCCCAAATCTCCAATCCTCTCAACTCAAACGTGGCATTTCCTCCTTCACTCCCCACTCATATCCACTCATTCTTCTTCATTCCTTAATCTAATAACATCCCTCCATCATTTTTCAATTCAAATTTTATTTTTCAATTACCATTTACATTGATATCATTTTGTGTTCATTTCAGGTATACAGCACAGTGGTTATAAAGTGATCCCGCCAATATCTTCAGTACCCACCTGACACCACACACAATTATTGCAATATTATTGAAAGCATGCCCTATGCGGCACTTTCATTTCTTATGGCTACCAATTTGTCATTCTTAATCCATTCGCCTTTTAACCCAATCCTCTCACCTCATCTCTTTGGCAACCATCAGTCTGCTCTCTGTATCTATGAGTATGTTCCACTTTTGTTTGTTCATTTATTTTGTTCCTTGGATTCCACATCTAAGTGAAATCATATGGAATTTATTTTTCTCTGACTGACTTATTTTACTTAGCATAATACTTTCTAGGTCCATTTATGCTATCACACATGGTAAGATTATATTCTTCTTATGACCGAGTAATATTCCATTTATATGTATCCAGAAGTGGGAATTATGGGTCATTCGGTAGTTCTATTTTTAATTTTTTGAGGACCTCCAGATGGTTTTTGTTCCAACTTGCGTTCCCATCCACAATACACGAAGGTTTCCCTTTCTCCACACCCTCTCCACACTTGTTTGTTCCTGTTCCATTTCTCTTGTCTGGAAAGCCTCTGGGATTCCTCTCGACCCATAAATCCAATTCTTAATGTCTCTGCTCCTTAACCACTCCAACCCAAAGTGGCCTTCCTCCCTTTTCTGAAATTCTAGAGCAATCTGACTGTCTGGCTTGACCAGCCTAGTTACTATTCCATAACCTAGCACAGTGCCCGACAAACAGAAGACACTCAGAAGGGTTTTTTGTTGTTGTTGTTGTTGTTGTTGTGTTTTGTTTTGGTTTTTTTGTTTGTTTGTTTGTTTTTTTGAGTAATGACTGAGTATATTAAGAGCTCAGTGGAACCTGTGGAAATGTATTGCCCTGCCCTCAAGGAGAACTCTGAGCCTAGTGAAGGCATCAGAAAGTCATGGTTATTTGGGAAAATGTTCACAGAAACAAACCACACCATAGGGTTGTTGGTTTGGAGCCTGGGTTTGGGTTTGGGTTTGATTTTAGGGTTTTGTTGGAATCTTTCCTATGCACCTGTGTCATCTTCCCCAAATATTCTGCAGGCTCCTCACGGTCACCACCCACCACACCATCTTGCACACAAACACAAAGTGCATATTTATGGTTTGCTTGGTTTCTCCATATCAAGTCATGGTTACTTCAAAGAGAAAAACAGCAAAGAACGTGAATGGAGAAAAATGTGTCTTAGAAGAAGCTTCACCTAAACTAGGACAACTTGGGGGCTTAATTCAGACTGCAAGGTTAGCCCTAGCCAGTTTTGCTCAGTGGATAGAGCACTGGCCTGTGGACCAAAGGGTCCCAGGTTTGATTCTGGTCAAGGGCACATGCCTGGGTTGCAGGCTCCTCCCCAGCCTGGGCTCTGGTCAGGGTTTGTGCAGAAGGCAACCAATTAATGTGTTTCCCTCACATCAATGTTTTTTTCTGTCTTTCCCTCTCTCTCCCACTCTCCCTAAAACATCAATGAAAAAAAATATCAAAGACTACAAGGTTTAAAAAAAGAAACTAAGAGAAAGACTAAAATAGAGAATCATGGCTCCCAAGGGGCAAACTGGAAAAAGAAGTTGAGAGAGAATGGGTAACAGTTTCAAATAAATGCTGGGGTTCAGTTAAAAATGGAAATAATTAATGCTCATAGTGTCAGGTCACATAGTACTAGACACATAATACACTTCATTTCAGATGGAGTCATTTTTCTACATGTGGAAGGCTGTAATGAGAAGAACCAAAGCAAGTTTTGTCAGAAAATATCCATGTGGTCACTAGAAGAGCATGACCCAGTCATTTTCTTCTGTTAATGATGCAAAAGCCAGACTATCTATACAAACTGAGAGGGTTAAGCATCACAGTGAGGCCAGCTGCAACAAATAAGTGAGTTCTATTGCTTCGTCCAGAAACATTATAAAGGAAGGAGGGAATGAACAAGGGGAAGGAGGAGAAAAAGAGGAAGGAAGAAGGCAGGGAGAGAAAAAAGTTCTGCATTCCGATCTGGCTGCAAGATCCACCCAGTAGTCATGTCTTCCTTTTCACCTCACTTTCTTTCCTAAGCTCTGATCTTAGGCACTCAGCAAAGATATGACCCAACTCACCCTTTTAAATTTATGGAAAACAGAATTATGTAGAAAATACAACCTAAAGGAAGCATCATAAAATCTTAAGAACCATTGAGTGAATGGCCTTCCCTTCATTTTCTTCACACTGTGGAAAACAATATGCCTGTCTTAATGAGATTACTTTGTCATATGTCCTGACAGGTCTGGCATTCAGGAAGCACCGTATCACAAGCATGGATTAATTCTCTCTTCCTGTGAGACACAAGCGATGTTTTTCTTTAGCTGGAAAACAATACTATTCTATCTTCATTACTTGTCTGGGACATTTGCAGAAGAAGTAGCCTTATAAGGATGAGGAGGGAGGCGAATAAGAGGGGCCAAGGTCTTCTTTCTGCCAAAACTCTTAAACCCAGGAAGATTGATTAAATTGAACATCAGAGATAGAATAGAGCGGGGGAGGAAGTCAGAAAAACTTCAGCATTAAGTATTGGAAAAGGAAGGGAACACCCCTAACCACTTTGCCTCAGTAGTGGTGGAAGGACTTTTCCTGGCTAAGAAAAGATGTTTATTGTATATCTGTTGGATGGGTCTATAGATGGATGAATCGATGGACAAATGGGAAAATGGACAGGTGGGCAGGTGGACAGATGGAAAGATGCATATTCAGATGGATGGATGAGTGGATGTTTAATATGAGAAATGGATGGGTTTATGGAAGGCTGGTGTGTGAGAATTATATCCCTATGCCCTCAGAGGGTCACCTTCCTAAATCACTACCCAACCTTTAGTCATAGGGATTCAAATGCTAAAAAGAAATTATTTCAAATAACTTCTTATTCTGTGACACAAAGAACAGTAGTACTTTAATTACCTTTAGATGCTTATTTTTAATGGATGTGTGTGTGTGTGTGTGTGTAATTTAGTGTCATAATAAGTTTTATTGCCTTTAACTCACCCCACATGTAAAACGTATCCCACTTATTTCCTCAAAAGAAGGCATTTCCTGATCCCCAGACTGAGATGTCATAATGTGATTAAATAACTTCTCAGTGGTTATGGGTATGATGCTCATTTCCTCTACTTAGTTGCAAGCTCTGTGAAAGACAGAGGGTCTCTGTCTTGTGTGTTCCCTGCTGGATCCCTAGAGCTTCCTTAGTTTAGTACCTGCAGTATGGTAGGTGCTCGGTGAATATATGATGAATGAATTAATAAGTGATTATATGATAGGCAATATCTCAGAACCTCCCTCCCATGCCTCCTTGCTGTGACTTCTGAGGCTGCCACCCCGAGATGGCATCAATGACTTCCTCATGGGAATTCCAGTTGTCTCTCCCTGCCTCTCACCCTCCTCTACCTGTCTGCACGTCTGCTACACTGACACTCCTTTGACTCTCCTCGCCTAGACTTTGCATCCCTAAACTCCCTAATTCCTTTCCTCACTCTCTCATCACCCTTTTGTATTGCCTTCTAAGACTGTCTTCCTCTTAGAGTTTCTGCTTCACCTCTATCCAGAGACATGCAAAACCTTGGCCCTGTGCTCTGTTTTTAACCCAACCTGCATTGAAACTGGTAGTTAGACCTTCTCACTTCAATGACTCACCAATCCATCAAACTCATTTGTACAAAAATCTCCTTCCCATCCCTCCTTGGTTTCTCATCCCTGTTGTTTGTTAATGTGGTCAAAATAGCCCTGGTTCAAAACCTCGGAGTTATCTTCAGCTATTCCCAGTCTCTCCCCGCATTCTCCCCTTGCCCCACCCCTCCTTTTCATTCCCACCTTGCTTACTCCTTTTCATGTGCCTTCCCACCAAGCCTCCAGACCCTAAGGACCACCCGCCTGTTATCTTTCTAGAACACAATGCTGAGCATGTCCCTCTAGCCCAGTGGTCGGCAAACCACGGCTTGCGAGCCACATATGGCTCCTTGGCCCCTTGAGTGGGGCTCTTCCACAAAATACCACGGCCTGGGTGAGTTATTTTCAAAAAGTGGTGTTAGAAGAAGTTTACGTTTAAAAAATGTGCATTTCAAAAGAAATTTCAATCGTTGTACTATTGATATTTGGCTCTGTTGACTAATGAGTTTGCTGACCACTGTTCTAGTCCACTATAACCTATAGTGACCTTCATTTGCCTAAACAATCCAAACTCTTCACGTGACCTTACGCAACCCCTGGACCCGGCTCCTAGGTGCTTGTCATCTTGCCTGCTCCCTCATATGGGCTCTTGTCTGATCTAACCAGAGAGTCACTATTTTCACAACTGCTCACCTCGGGCCTTAGCTCATTTCTGCTTGGGATGCCCTTCCTCTCATCCCTGCTCGTAAAAAACAAAACTATACAAAACAACAAATAAAAATACCTGCCTTCAATTCAAAGGCCAATTCACATCTGACTTCCTCCTGCAGATCCAGAATCCAGTTTCCTCTGCTTTCCAGCCACAGCCCTGTGCTGCCCTCCGTGTACTCAACACAGTTTCAATAACACTCTGGGCAAATCTAATCCCCACTACTAGCCCAGTGCTCCTTTGGGGTCCTGGTCATCTTTGTCCCTGCCGTGTCACCCCTTTTGAGCCCTGGCCCATACCACTGAGCTATAAAAAGTTCCTGTTTTGAAAGACCAAGGTTGGCCTGGGCGAGGCTCCCTTCGCCTAGGTTCTTGAGAGCTGCGTCTTTGAGGTTGGAATGGTTGGGGCTTGCCTCTCCCAAGACTTCTATCTCCAAAACTCCAAACAGGAAATCCATGGGGAGGAAAAGCTGTGGTTAATAGAAAAGCAAGCTCTCAGCCCAAACCACCAGCTGCCTTGTTAAAATTAACAAGCAGCAAAGTGAAACATGTGGCTTCGGAGTTGGGTTTCCTCATTGTTATTATTCTACACACACGCACACATGCAGAGAGAGACATGGAGAGGGAGAGGGAGAGAAGTGGCCGGCGGGGAAGACTGGCGTCTGGAGCACAGAATCAGATGTTCTTTAAAAACCCAAAGAAGCAGAATGGGGTTTAATAGTGTGACCCAATCAGGTTAAAGCCCCCCAAATTAAATAAAGCTTCACATCCAGGGCCATTCAGGGAAAGCACCACTTACATCAGTCACATCTATCATCCTCCTTTCTCTCCTTGGTATGCATTCAAACCCCAAACAAGTGGTAAGCACAGCAGTGAAACATGGGGACTGTGTGGGCATCAGGGGTCTGTTTTTCCCAGGGGGGGTGTCTCTATGTGTCAGGGCCTCTGGGATACATTGGGAATAAAGGAATAGTACTCCACTCAAGGGTTCTTGGACTTAAATGAGATATTAATATATATATAATGTGAACAAAGCATACTTTTTAAAATATATTTTATTGATTTTTTACAGAGAGGATGGGAGAATAGAGAGTTAGAAACATCGATGAGAGAGAGAAACATTGATCAGCTCCTCCTGCACACCTCCTGCTGGGGATGTGCCTGCAGCCAAGGTATATGCCCTTGACCGGAATCAAACCTGGGACCCTTCAATCCACAGGCCGATGCACTATCCACTGAGCCAAACTGGTCAGGGCTATACAAAGCATACTTTAACCTTTAATTTACATTAGGGTTATTTTTTTCTCTTTAATGTGTTCACT
Organism: Pipistrellus hanaki; assembly: GCF_964339955.1. Taxonomy (NCBI): domain Eukaryota; kingdom Metazoa; phylum Chordata; class Mammalia; order Chiroptera; family Vespertilionidae; genus Pipistrellus; species Pipistrellus hanaki. Next base: position 14,410,821 of record NC_140521.1, on the reverse strand, counting down.
ATGTCCCAGACACAGTGAGACTTAAATTATGTGTTAACTAATGGTCATTAGCACCAACTCATTGCCAAAAAGAACCCCCAATTTGGGGTGCAACAAAGGAGGAAACTTTATTCAATGTAAACAGCTCAATGGTGTTACAACATGACTGTGAAAATAGCACAGCACAGCTAAACAGCCCTGGGGCAATGGTCCACGCCGTGTCCAACCACTTTGTGCTGGGCTGGCCTGCTCCCATCTCCTCTGGCAAGACATCTTCAGTGTTTCAGCTCAGGTGGGAAACCAGTCTTCAGGGAAAGGGAAACTGTACTCTCTAAGTGAGAGGGGAGCTGGCTTACATGGATAGGAGTCCCTGCCCCTGGTGCCTTCTGGGTCTATCTTCATGCCATGAGGACTCCAAATCCTCACAGTTGAATTTGCCCAAAGGGCACTGTTCTGATTGGTCAGAATAGAGCCATTCTGATTGGTTGGAGTTGTGTAGCTCTGATTGGATGGAGAAAGCCTCAGTCCTATTGGTTGAAGTAGGATTCCAGGAACTCCTTTGTAAGTTCTGCTCAGATGGCAGAACACAGAGCAGACAAGCAATCCAGCTTAGAGACAGAGGTAGCTCAGCGCTAGCTTCTCTGTGAAGGGCAGTTTGTGTGAGAGGCCCCTGTGCAGAAATGGCTGCTGGGCTCTGTTTTGTTTTGTTGTTATTTGAGCCCAGATAGCCACCAGGAACTCTTCTCAGTGGGTATCTTTTTTCCCCCTCCTCTGTGTTCTTATATGGGCCTTACCTATTATTGAAATTTGCTCCTAGCACTTAAAGGGGAGAAGATAGAAGGCTGTGGCACAAAGCAAGACAAGCATGGACGGGCCCTGAGCAGTACCTTGAAGCGCCTGGGGGCTGAGGTTCCTTAGCAGACGGGGCCCCCACCCCTTCCTCTATCTAGTTTGCTTCCAGGGAAACTCCATTTTCCTCAGTCCCAAGGCAACCCCTATCTGTTAAAGCAGGGCTGGCCCCAGAGAGAGTTGTTGCCAAATTCCTGTGCCTTAGCACTCAAAACTGAAAATAGAACCATTCTCCCTGTTTGGGCCTGCGAACGCTTTCAAACTGTGTTCAGCAAGCAAAATCCACTTTCCTGGTGATGTTTGCACAGTCCCCAGACACATCCCCAGGATTTCATTCTCTTCCTCACCATCCTCTCTCCTGTTTCTTGTGTGTGTCTTTGGCCTTCTGTTGAAATCAGCGGTGTGCTGTAAATTCTTAACAACCTCCTCTCTCGGGAGGAGGCGGGGAGCCTGGATTCGAAGCATATGCGATTTTCCATGCTGTAAATACTCTCACGGGCAGCTGGGAAGAGATACGCTCAGTTGGGTGTTGTGATCTAGCATGAGCCGCACCAGCACCGCTGGGACCCTTGGCATCCCCCTGGATCCCCGCAGTTCTTTCTCCAGAGATGTCTTAATTGCCCTTTGTCTTCCTACCTCCTTTATTTCTTTCAGTCCTTTGAAAATGAATCATCCTTTGGAAGGTGAGTCCCGGTGTCAAGAACTCTAGGCCAGTGGTCGGCAAACTCATTCGTCAACAGAGCCAAATATCAACAGTACGATTGACATTTCTTTGGAGAGCCAAATGTTTTAAACTTAAACTTCTAACGCCACTTCTTCAAAATAGACTTGCCCAGTCCATGGTATTTTGTGGAAGAGCCACACTCAAGGGCCCAAAGAGCCGCATGTGACTCACGAGCCTCGGTTTGTCGACCACTGCTCTAAGTCATTCTTCATGCTTAGAGTGTCCAGGGCTGCCACATATGGTCAGTTTTTTAGACCATGCAGGGCAAGGCTCCACCAGGCACCATTCACTGTGAATGGTGACCCTGAGATTTGTGCAATGAGCAGCCTGGGCGTGGCTTCGCTGAAGGGATAAGGCTCTCCTGGGTTAAGGGCAGAACAGAAATCAAAAGCTTCCCAATATCCCCAGTTCCAGGTAAATTCTCAGCCTCAGCAACTTCTCAAGCTGCTGACAAATCTGAGCATCTTTTGCCAAGTGACTGAGCACAGTGCTGCCTGAGGGCCTCAGCAGTCCCCCTCACACTCTCTCCTCCCACGACGCTCTCACTAGTAGACATCCACCCAATGAGTTGCCTTCCTCCACACCTATTGAATCAATTCGCTTAATTTCTTCAACAAATGTTTAGAGAAAAATCTCCCAGGTTCCAAATGCCTAGTGCAGAACAAGAGGTTCACAGCCTAGAAGGTGACAGACAAGCCAGCCAGCAAGGGCCTGTCACGTTTACTACAGAGGTTTGTGCATACCAAGCCAAGGAGCGACACTACAAGCACGTTTCTATTTGCTAATAGCTACCGCGTATTGAGAGCATACTGTGGGTCAGTCTTTGCTAAGTATTTCCTCAATGTTATTTAATCAGTACAGCAAATGTTATTATCCTCCACTTCTGTATAAGGATTTAGACACTTGGAAACACTAAAGGACTGGCCTCTAGGTCACGTGGCTAGGGAGCGTAGAGGTCGGTCTGGCTATACAGCATTTGCTCTTCTGGGCTACACCAGCTTCCTGAATCTCTTGGCAGTTAGCAGAGGTGGCTGAAGGCTGGATGAGTTGAGGTCTAAATTGTTCTCTGAATCATCGGGGGCTGCTCAGCTACAGACTAGGATCCAGAAGAAGAGAGGGTCCCACTACCCAAGGAAAAGGAACATGTGGTCCCAGATTTGGGACAAAGCAAGCACCAAGGCCACTACAAGTCACCCCACCCACTAGAGCCCCCTCCAGATGCTTCCTTGGAAATTCTGACTTCAAGGTCATAAATAGGAGTTGAGCACTATTTCTGGAAGCACACATGACAACCAGTAGAGGTTTTGTTTTCTGATTCTTAATGGGTCCTTGAATTTAAAATGGAAAACCTAGAGAAGTCAATGGAAAAGGGAAGAAGGGGAAGCAAAGGAAGGGAAGATTGCACTCCTAGAACACTGCTCTTGACTGCCAAGCTTGTTCCTCCAGGATGAGGCAAGAGATGGAATTTGGGGACACACTGCCCTCAGGAATATCTCAAGGGACTCCAACTAGCATGGTTCTAAGGATGCCTCTGCTGAAACATCCCCATCTGGGGCACCCACCCGGCTGGGCTGCCCTCCATCTGACCCTGTTTGTCTTATTCTCTTCAAAGAGCCCTGGACAAGGAAGAGATTATTAGAAATCACTTCTTTTCAGAGCTTAGGAGGCTGGTGTTGGTTGGGGAGTTAGGAACGAGGAGGTGGTATATTTGCAACTCTCCCCTTGCTTCAGTTGGTTTCTGAATCTAGTTGTGAAAGATGTTCTGAGGAGACTTCCTGGTTGTTGGGATGCCTCAGTTCACCAGCCCTCAACCTGAACCTGAGCCCAGTTCTATTGGTGCACATCTGGAGAAAGCTCCAGAACCTTCCCCTTGTCACAGTGAAAGGCTATAGGAGGACCTATCCCTCACAAGAGGCTCATTTGAAGGTTCCAGATTATTTTCTCACAGGAAGAACATCTTTCTCTTTTTAGAACCCAGGGCCCAGCTCCCAGATATGCCCTCCCCATGCTTTTGTATGCTATTCTCATTTATTTATTTTTTTTATTTCATCTCAATTTTCTTTTTTTTCTTCTAATCAGGAATGGTCTGAAATTCATTGGGAGGTCATCTCCCAGGAGACAGAGCCAGGAATCCAGCAGTGCTGAGAGAAGGGTTACTGAAAACTTGGGGCTCCATAGCAAGTGGTGTTTTGAATTGAAGTTGGTTCCCCTTCAATATTTAGCATAGAAAGATCTAGAGCAGGCAGCCCAGGATTTTCAAACTAGAATGTGACAGGTGAGACTGACAGGGCAATATGGGGGAATCCAGAACTGTCCCTGAAAAGCCTAGGAGCATCGGGAGAAAGCCTTCTCTAGCCACCACAAAATAGGTGTAAGGATAATCAGACCAGAGGGACAGGTCTCACCCTGTCCCTAACTGCTTGTGTGACTCTTTGCAAGTTACTTCTTTTCCTTTTTTAATGGTTCTTTTAGGGTTTTGTTTGTTTATTTGTTTAAAGTATTACACATAGTAGTACATATATCTCATTTTTCTTCCCCCATTGACTTCCCCAAGCTTCCCCCATCCCTGTCGCATGCCCTCATCCCACCCAACCCCACCCACCCCCAGTCTCTGTGTCCATTGATTGTGCTTATATGCATGCACACAAGTCCTTCTGATGATCTCTTTCCCCCACTCCCCCACAATCTCCAGCCTTCCCGCTGTAATTTGACAGTCTGTTCTTTACAGAGGCTTTACTGCCTCTGTTCTTTACAGTAAAGCCTCTGTAAAGAACATTATAACCTGATGAACAAAAAGATAGATACAGAGGCAGTAAAGCATCTTGCTGAAGGAACCTGTGTTTCTTCATCTACACAGTAGGAGATTGGACTAGATTATCTATCACACCTCTTCCAGCTCTGAAATGTGATGTTTCTAAGTGTAACTTGGAGCCCCAGAGCCTTTTCATTCTTTTATTTCTGTCAGAGCCCTCAGTTCAGTTCTACTAAAAGCAGGAACGCCATCCTCATGGTGCTCTCTGTAAATGTGCGCCATAAATATGCAAATATATGTTAATGTATGCTTCAGGATGACTCCTCTCTACAGGCAATTATTTCGCACCTACTTTCAGGGCCCTGTGCTGGGCCATATGGAGACACCGACATACAAATAAATAAATTAATTAATTAATTAATTAAAAATAAAAAATAAAAATAAAAATAAAACAAGAAAGCTCTCTTTCGGGGGAGATGAGAGAGATAAGACCAAAAGTCTCAATGACGACTATGAGCAACTGACTTAAGACAGACTTTTCTTGGTTTATAAAGAAGAGATCAAGAAGGTCCAGATGAAACAGGAGCAGCTTCAGAGGGGTATGTAAAGGAATTAGGGGAGAAGTATTGTCCGATCAAGTTCTCAATTTATGGGTATGGCTTGGACATGCGGAAAGGACACAGAGGCAGAGGTGCAGCAAGAGCAAAAGGCATTCTGAAGTATCCATGAGTAATGAAAGAATCTGGATGAGGATAAGGGGCAGGATAGGGAGAATCCTAAAAGGTTGTGAAGGCAAGTAGAACAAATACTGGAAGGCCTTGAATACCAAGCTGGAAAGAATTCTTTTTTTTTTTTTTTTCAAATGATAGTGATATTGGCATCTATGCTACCTCTGCATTTGAAGGAACCAGCTCACTGCTCTCCCCTTCTGCCTCCCCTGATAAGGTCCCAAACCATACATGTCCCAGGACAGAATGAGCCCAGCCTTGCAGCCCTGTGTCCTGTGTTCAGTAGGGCCTCAATGCCAAAGAGTGGCCAGGTCCAATCAGAGTGTCACCCAACACACACTTGTCATTTCACATGAAACATCCAGAAAATGGAAAGCCAAAGAAATGACACTCCAGAGCTCTCCTGCTTGGGGACTGTGAGCCAAATCATCCCATTCAAAGGTGGTCTCTGTGTAAGACTGAGAAGCTAAACAAACAAGAGGGGGTCATGTTCAGGTGAGAGCTGAGCTGCTCTCAGGGCCTCATTTTTGGGGTGGTGCCGGGATGCTGGATCCTGGCTTGTTCATCTTGGCACATCCCAGATGCACCACTGGGACCCTGATGCTCCCCCATCCATCCCACCCCCAAGTGACAGATCAGTTTCCTACTGAGCCAGATCCAGCTCAGGCGAGGAATAGCCATGGGGCAGCTGGTCAGAGCTTCTTCTACAGAGGCCTCTCTCCCACATGCATGGAGCACTCTTATCTCTAAGAGTGATTAGGAAGTAAAACAGCTCCCTTCCCTATTGGCTGCAAACTGGCCGATTTGGGCCATGAGACACCCCAGATCCAGGAAACCCAGGGCTCAGCTGACAGCTCAATTAGAGTGGATAGACTCCTCCACCCCCCACTTCCTCCTTCTGCCTTTATTGGTTTTGGCAACAGAGTAGGGGAGAGGGGGAACATTGAGGCTGAACTTGTTGAAAGTGCAAGGGAGAGAAAATTGTTCTCATCTGAATAAATAGAGTCAGCTGCTGCCAGAGGGTGAAATCTACCCACGGTCAGTTACCCTGGAGAAGCCGGCATGGTGTTGGGCTGCGATGGGCACTGGAATGCAGGACAGTGCTATCTGGAAGATTCTGGCGATGGATTCCCAGTAGGTGCTGTGTACTGGCCCAAGGAGCAGGAAAGGTTGGGTGCAGGAGGGGAGATCTTGAATATCACTTGATTTGTGGGTGTTCAGAACACACTAATCCTCCTTCCCTGCCAATGAGGAAGGGGAGTGGGACAGTGGGGGTTCTGCCACCACAGTACCCACAGTTCACAGATATTGTCTTGAACCCCTTAGCTTCTCTGAGAAAGTCATCCAACCCTATCAAATGGCTCAGGAAATGGAAACAAAAGACCAGAGATGAAGGAAGGAATGGAGAGTGAGAGGAAGGGATCCCTGAGGCATGCTGTAAAGAGCATGAGAACTGAACATGGGGTTCTAGTCCCTGCTCCTTCTACACCAGTGACTTCAGGCGAGGCGCTAACTCTCAGCTCTAAGAAAGCTGGACAACATGTCATCTGAGGTCCCTTCAAAATCCCAACTAACATGTGCTGAAACCAAAACCCAGGGACCAGACCTCTTTCCTCAGTACTTCCAACTCTGACACAGCCACTAAAGAGAACACCATCCTGACTATCACTTCCCGGCATCTGCTCCCATCCCAGCCTCCTGGACTTCCCTGCTCCATGGATCAGAAAGAAAAATGAGAAGATTCTTCTCATTCTAAGACCTAGAGATGCTGCCACACATGTTCAGTGGAAGAAGCCAAATCATATGGAAAATGATTTTTCTGCTGCAGTGGGAAAGCATGCAAAGAAATGAAGGCTCAGACAGCAGCGTGTCTGTTTCAAACAGGGCAGACCACGGACACACAGCAGTAGAAGCATCCCTTGCACGGAAACATCTCCAAGGAAGAAAAGGGCCACCGGATGAAGTGCTGTGCGCTAATGTTCTTCCCATTGGGCCAGCTTTATGCCATAATCACAATTCCTTGCGTTGCTCTGGTGTCTGACCATTTCCAAGGCACAGCACATATTCCAATTCACTCAGTCCTTACCACCTCCAAGCAAGAGAAGTGCCGTCAACCTCCCCATGCACACGAGAAAACCAAGGCACTCAGAGCAGGGATGCCCTGGGCTTCTACATAGCATTTGGTCATCTCCCTCGGGGATCATCTTGAGGGTGGGTAGAAAAAAAATCAAAAACAGAGGAGATAGTTATTAGTACAGAGGACCAGGAAGGAGACTTGGATTCCATTTCAGGATGCATTTTATATCCCTGTTTCTCAACATTCCCTCCTTCTTCCCCAACTCAACATATATCAAAAATGTCAGAGCTTTCTGATCAGGATAGGAAAGAAGCTGCAGACTAATAATTTCATAAAACAGTTAAAAAGGAACTTAGAGATCATCTAATCTACCCTGTCATTTTACAGATGGGGGACTCCGGAGCCCAGAGAAATAATGTGACTCGCCTAAGGTCACACAGCTAGCTAGGAACAGAGCAAGTTAGGGGGTAGGTTAGAATACCTGATCAGTAGAAATGACCCGAGAAGGACCTGGGAAGGTCCAAATGCAGCCAGACCTCTGTTTCCTCCTCCCCTTCTCTCTTGAAGTCGCACCCCCAGTCCCACATGCTCCACATCAAAGTTGGAAGCTGAGCCAGCAAGCCTTCCTCTCATATGGAATGACTCTGACATTCATGTCCAAGGCACTAATTCCAACTAGAAACGTCCTGCCAACCCAAACAGAACAGGCGTTTTCCCCCCTTTGTTTACAGAGCCACACTCTGGAGGCCTAAGCTCATCTGACATAACTATAGGGCTGGTGCTGAGCAAAAGCTTCCTCTGGAGCTTTGAGAGGCTGCCTGCAATTAGGGCGTTCTCTCTGAATTGTAGAGTCTCTTCCACCTCTCCAGAGCATTATTCATCCCTTCATTCATTTAATGCTTATGGGTCCACTCCTTGTCAAGCTTTGAGCTAGAAGCAAGATCCACAAGCGTGGGTGAGACAGAAGACGAACTTCAATGAGTCTTAATTCTCCCTGGGAAGCATTTCATAGCTACATCTTCCAGGCAAAGTCTATGAGTCTAAGGGAATTGATTATGAAAACCAGAGCAATGGCATTCCAGCCTTGAGGGTCAGTATGACCTGGAGTCTCCAACTCAGGGATCCAAAACAATCTATTAGGACAGGGAATCTATTCACTCATATTGGGAAGAATTTATGGAGGAGGCAGGTCTCAAACAGATCTTGAGAAAGAACAAGGATCTAGTTAGGTGGAGCCTAGAACCTTAGGGGGCAAGGGTAGGGAATGTAAATGAGAATTGGAAATTAGTATCTGGAGATTAGTATTTGAAAAGCTCATTGTGTTTCTACTACATTCGACAAGCTATACAAGTTACTTCATTTCATCCATCCTATAGTCAGGTAAAGTAGATGTTATTATTCCCATTTCATAGATGAGGAAACTGATGCTCAAAGAGATTAATTCATGGTCACAGCTCTCATTCCAGGCCTGTATGACTCAAAGCTCGTGCTTATGTTACTGCATTGTGCCCAGAGAGGAGCTGAGAGGAAGCTCTGGTGCCCATTGTCATGAGACTATACTAACAAACAAAAGACAGCCAGATTATAGAATCTTATAGAAATGTTTTCAGTTTAAACAGTCATTTGTTCACAGTATTTTTTAGTGACTATAGAGCTGGGCTTGTCTTATCACCATCACCATCACCATCACCATCACCATCACTATCATTGTCATAACATCACCACACCATCCATTATCATCACCATCACTATCATACTGCCACCATCACCACATCATCACCATCACTGTCATCACTGTATCACTGTTACCATCATCATCACCACCAGTCATCACCATCACCATCACCATCATCACCATCACTGTCATCACCATCACCATTATCACCATCACCACTCTGAGGAGACTCCATGTAATGAATAATAACCTGAGCTAAGTTATTGTCCCACTTAATTCTCTAAATAATGGATTTACTTGCACCATGATTGTCCTCATATTATAGATGAGAAAACAATACACAGGAAAAAAACTCATTCAAATCATAGAACTATTAAGAGGCAGGGCTGAGACACCAGCCCAGGTGGTCTGACCCTGATCCCATGGTCTCAAACACACAGCTTATTCTTTGAGATTCCACCTGCAGGGAGGTGGGAGTCGGGGGGTGACCTTGAAGATATCACAGAGTCAGAACAGAAGGCCAAATATAGCCGAAACCGGTTTGGCTCAGTGGTAGGGCGTCGGTCTGCGGACTGAAAGGTCCCGGGTTCGATTCCGGTCAGGGGCATGTACATTGGTTGTGGGCACATCCCCAGTAGGGGGTGTGCAAAAGGCAGCTGGTTGATGTTTCTATCTCATCGACATTTCTGGCTCTCCATCTCTCTCCCTTCCTCCTCTCTGTAAAATATCAATAAAATATATTTTTTTTAAAAAAAAAAGAAGAAGGCCAAATATATAAATTAGAAAAACTATTGATTTGCCTGGGCCATGCAATATCCTGAAGTAATAATCATGGAGGGAGAGGATAGATACTACATGGACTTCAGTCTGAGAGGACTTATGGAGTTTCTGGAGCTGGCAGTTGGTAGAAGGAAAAAGCCCAATGGGCAGTGAGAATCCAGGTCTTGTGGGTGCCTAGGGAAAGCACACAGCCTCAAGGCCACGGCTCTGGCAGATCCATGCCTGGACCCAATGCGGGCCCAACCGGCACCTCCCTACAGAATCCCACAGTCTCTACCAAGTGATGGATACCAGACGCCGTATCCTTCATGGGAGGAAATGTATCTTGGAATATGATCTCTCGATCGAGTACATGTTGCTGCTTTTATAGGTTGTGAGTGGAGTCCCACAGACTCTTGCTTCTCTCCCTCCCCCTCCTGCCTCATCCATTCCCAGCTGGCTGTTCCTTCATAAATCACCAGGCCAATGGAGCCAAGTTCTGCTTCCCACTTTTTAAGTCTGAGGGCATTTATTCCTGCTGATAAACTGGATTCAGACAAACCCCCAAATGTGGCCAAGCTTATGAAGGTAAAATATCCATTGAGCTCTGTTCTGTCAAGGAGAAGAATGTACAGTACAGGCTCAAACTGGCGTATTTCCCACACGTTACTGTCCAAGGGAGAATTACTGTTGTCAGGGGCTGCAGCTATGTCTGAGGGTTGGCTGGAGATAAAGATCAGGATTATTATGCTGGTGCTTTCCACCAAACTCCCAGATAGGGAAGGCAACACTGCAGGCCTCTACCGCAGCCTGTGAGTTCATCTTTAGGAATCAGGCCCTGTGACCAACCTCAGGTGTCATACTGGCCAGCACCCAACCAGATCAAGACTGTAAAACTGGCCATGCACGCCCTAACTGGTTTGGCTCAGTGGATAGAGTGTTGGCCTGCGGACTGAAAGGTCCCGGGTTTGAATCTGGTCAAGGGCACATGCCCGGGTTTGCAAGCTTGATCTCCAGTAGAGGGAGTGCAGGAGGCAGCCAATCAATGATTCTCTCCTCATTGATGTTTCTCTCTCTCTCTCTCCCTCTCCCCTCCTCTCTGAAATCAATCAATATATATATATATATATATATATATATATATATATATATATATATATATATATAATTTTTTTTAAGACTGGCCATGCTTTCAGTGCCTCTGCAAAGATTCTGGAGGTAGCTAGCACCCTTCATGCCTTTGTACAAGTTGGGGCGGGCCCAGAACCCAGGCCACCCCGCAGTCTCTGTCGCTTCTCTTCTCTTGCCAGATCCTGGCCAAATCTTGCCATAAAATCTGTGTAAGACACCAGGAAATGGCACTCGTTAGTGGAATGTGCATGACTGAAGCATAGAATTGGTTTGATTCATGGGGCAGGAGTGGGAACAGGCCCTTGACGCCCCCCTTTCCTCAGAAGCTGCATGCTGCATGCAGATAGCCAGCACAGCTTGTGCATGAGCACTGAGGTCTGCCCATGCCACTCCGAGGACCCCGATGTTAGAGAGAAGCAAAGTGGGGGCCCAGGAGGTCTCCTGCCCAAGTCCACCCACCGCAGGGGCTCCATTCCCAACCCTGCCACCCTGCCCCACACTTTCTTCATGCACAGGGCCTCTGTGATTGGTGGAGGGCAGGTGAAGGGAACAGGAGAAGCCGGGGCCACCCAGGCCGTGCTCATTCACCTTGACATCCACTCCACATTTCTCTTAGTGCAGGGCGGCCATCACAAACAGAAGAGAGAGAGAAAGTAACTTTCAGAGCAAAATGCAGAAATGTCAGCCTGACAGCAAGCCGTTGTCAGAAGAAATGAGCCCAGAGGGGGACAGGCAGAGTCATGCACAGGCTTTGTCACCAGGCCAACAGGAGCCAACCCCAATCTCTGCTGCTCCCCAGCTGTGTGGCCCTTACGACTGACCTGCTCTCTCTGAGACTCAGTCTCTGCACCTGTAAAATGGGGGTAGAGCACCTACCTGTCAGCGTGGTGAGGATTAACAGAAACAATGTGGTGGTCAGCCTGGTTGGTGCCCGGTGCTTTCTCCCTTTGCTCCCGGGTTTCTCGTAAGAAGAAAACCTTCTCTCTCGTTTTCTCATGAGAATGTGCTTTCCTGGGTCCATGACCCCCAGCAGGATTAAGGCATCTTATCATTGGCCTGTGCCTGGTAGCCAGGGCTTTACTTTGGGAAGGGGAAGACAAAGAGTGAATGCTTTTCTTCCCTTACTCCATGTGCTCCATAGACACTGTGGGGAGACCTCTAAAGGGAGTGAGAATCCAAGTCCTGCCCACCCCCCAGCTACCAAGACCCAGAGCCAACCGGTCTGAGCCTGTATGAGAGCAGCTGCTAGGACACCATGGTGTAAAGAGAGCACTGAATGCCGAGTCTCTGCACAGCCCTTCAAGCTCCCTGCATTTGTCTTCTCTTCTTTAAAACGGGAACTACAGCCCAGCCAGCGTGGCTCAGCAATTGAGTGTTGACCTATGAACCAGGACATAACACTGTTCAATTCTCGGTCAGGGCACATGCCTGAGTTGCAGGATCGGTCCCCAGTGGGAGCCTGCAGGAGGCAGCTAATCAATGATTCTCTCTCATCATTAATGTTTCTATCTCTGTCTCTCTTCCTCTCTGAAATCAATGCAAATACATTAACATAATAATAATAACAAACATAAAATGGGGACTGCATTCCTCACTGGCTAGTGGTAAGGATACAGATAAGAATGGTTTCATAGTTCAGAGGAGATTTTTGCAAACTAGTTTCACTGATGAAAATGTGAAAACAAACTGGAAACACTACCCAGTTCCCGGCCAGCGTGGACCCTGGTCTGCAACCCAAACACCCCACCCCTGGCTACCTTCCCATAGCCTAGGAAGGGAAGGAATTTCTCTCCTCTTATCTCATAAGCGGATCCAGATGTGGGGAGCGCTCGGGGTTGACTGCACGTGTGCACCCTGCTCCTCCCGTTCCATCGCAGGCCCCCGGGGGACCAGCCCTCTGCCTGGCTTCAGAGCTGAATGCATGGCAGCTGTGGGGCTCCAGCTCAAAGGCGAGAGCCCAGCCTTCAGCTCCCATCAGCCTCACTGACAGTAAGGAGATGCCAGGATGGTGATAGGCACCAGGGCCAGGGTGATGGCCAAACGGTGGCTGCGCTCAGAGTTTCTATCCAAACCCACTCGCCCGGCGCCCATCTTCCTGGGCTGGTCAGGGTACTGCATCCAGGCTTGGACCTGAGCATCATGTCCGCACAGATCAGAAACCACCCAGCCTGGGGCCACCCTCTGGGTGGAGTCAGGTTGCTTGGGAGAAGCAGCAACAGGGAACTTACAGCCCAAGGCCTGAGCCATTATCCTTTCCTTTGTCCTCTCCTCTCTCTGTAACTCTTTCCATACTCACTGTCACTCCCTTTGACATACTCATTCTCTGTGTATCTTCGTGTCTTCGTGTGTTTCTCTCTTTCCTTTTCTCTTTCTCTCTCTTTCTTCCTCTTCCTCTACCCCCACCATCTCTCATGGTGGGAGTAGAGGAAGCCCCCTCCTTTGTCTCTTCTTACTCCATCATTTTCTGACTTTCTGAGCACTGGGAATAACTGTGTCCTAGAGCAACAGCATACCTTGCCACCCCTCACCTGGGGAGATTCAGCCTCTTGCTGGGGGTGCCGTTTACTAAAAGGGCAGCTGGGGTGAATGCTAATCATTCATCAGCGCAGGGGATTCGGAGCACATCCGACTGAGTGTGGGCTTCTGGGCTTCTCCTCAGTCGCTTCCCACCCTCCTCCGCCTCCTTGGGAGACAAAGGAACGAGTGCTTGGGAAATAGGGAGGAAAGGATTTGGAGTGTTTCCCGCCTATTCCTACTCACAATTTGTTACCTCCTATTTTAGAGTGGGCCAGGGAGGGTCTCCATGCTAAAGCAGTCCAAGAAGGAACGTGTGACAGATGTGCCCAAGAAGAAAAAGCTCTATCTCTGAGCAGAGGGAATTACCATAATTGGATGTGTTCAACCAGAGGGCAGTTGACAATGTGAGTTTCCAAAGAGAACCAAGCATCATTTGGAGATCAGGAGAGGATTGCTCTAGGCAAACTCATTAGTCAACAGAGCCAAATATCAACAGTACAACGATTAAAATGTCTTTTGAGAGCCACATTTTTTAAACTTAAACTTCTTCTAACACCACTTCTTCAAAATAGACTTGCCCAGGCAATGGTATTTTGTGGAAGACCCACACTCAAAAAGCCACATGGCCAAAGAGCCGCATGTGGCTCGAGAGCCGAGGTTTGCCAATCACTGCTCTAGGTAACCTTTCACCTCACTGTCTTCCTATCCCTGAGTGTCCATGAGTGGTAGGCGCAAGGCCCTCAACATGGTTCTGCTGTTAGATCTCAGAGGTCTGGGGTCAGCGTGCCCATGGTCCCTAGTTCATCTGTCCCCAGGGGAAGGGACACTTCTCCACAGGGAGTTTCCCTCCCTGCCACCTTCCCCCAAACACCTCTACTTTTTCTGGCCAATCCAGTTCTTTTCTTCTATCTAGTGCCCACTAGCCCTGGGGCATGAGCAGGAACAATACTTGGGGTGAGTTTTTTGGGTTTTTTTCTTCACCCTCTGCCTTTTTTTCTATGGCAGAATTTTCAGATCCATTATCTCATTCTTCTCGAGAAACTGTAATTTGAAGGTGCGGAGCTGCCAGCCCTGAAACGAGGACAAATCCCTCAGCTACGGTGCTAGGGAGTCTGTTGCCAGAGCGAGGAAGCCAGCCAGAGATGCTGAGCCGGGCCGCTGGCACAGCCGCACGCCAGGGATGGAGGAGCACGGAGGAAGACAGCGCAGAGCACGTTGCCAGAGTAGGGTGGTCTGTGGTTTCTGTTTGCGTGGCTCTATATCAATGGCCTGAGACCCCAACAGAGCTCCCACAAGGGTTCCCTCGGCCTTTGGTCAGCCGGAAAATAAATCCTTCACCACCCCTCCTCCTGCAACACTCCCGACCCGCCCCGCAGAGCAGCGTATCCCGAAGCTGCATTTACTGTCAGGGGAAGAGGGAAGGCGCATCTGGCAGGAGTGGCTCCCTTCCTCTCCACCACCACGACTGCTTCCTCCACGCGGACCCGAGTCATGCCTGCGTGCCCTTGGCAAGCTTTGCAACCAACGCTCAGCAAGCTGTGTTTCCTCCTAACACTGTGGTCAGCAAACTGTGCCTCAAGAGCCACATGCGGCTCTTTGGCCTGGGCGAGTCTGTTTTGAAGAAGTGGAGTTAGAAGTTTAAGTTTTAAAAATTTGGCTCTCCAAAGAAATTTCAATCGTTGAACTGTTGATATTGGGCTCTGTGGACTCATGAGTTTGCCGACCACTGGCCTAAGGGAAACATCCCAATACCACTCACGCCTCAGACAGTGGTCCATAGTCAAATTCATATCCGTTAGCACTTTCTGTTGATTTAATTGGGATTTCAAGGGCCTCTGGGACAGCCCAAATGTCCTTGTGTTGACAAGGACAGAGGCACAGACTTTGGAGTCAGAGAGGCCCCAGTTCAAATCTTCTCCTTCGCTGGTGAGATTTGGGTCTGATCGCTCACGCACCCAGAGAGCTTATGATAAGGCTAATAATAAGGCCAACCTGAAGCCTAGTGCTAATGGGTCCACGACCACACGTGTGAAATGACACGGTGCTTGCACACAGTCAATGGGCAATGAATGGTGGTCTGAGGAACACACATGCAATGTACAGATGATGTGTTGTGGAATCGGGCACCTGAAACGGGTATAATTTTGTTAGCCAGTGTCACCCCAAGAAATTCAAAGCCAGCAATGTCCCTAATGTTGATGCTATCCCGGGACAGTCCCCTTAAAATGGGGAGGGTGTCTGAGCCTGGGTAGGACAGAGAGCATGAGGGAGCTGCAGGAGCAAGCAACCCAGAGCCCATGGCGCCCACCATAGTCACACCAGTCTCCAACTCTACTTGCAGCTCCCACTATATGAGTGGACTGCCTCCTGTAAAGCCAGCTAGAGAGAAAGAAAAGCCAGTGGTCATTGCTATAGGCTGAAAATGGGCCCACAAAGATATGCAGATCCCTAATTCCTGGAACCTGTAAACGGTACCTTTCCAGCTTTATTGATATACTAGGGACCTGTTGCAGGAATCAGGGCTTCCCTCCCACTATTGCCACCTCTACCATTCCCCATTTCTCCCGCTATGGCAGGCAGGGCCACTCCTCCATGCCTGTGGCCACCACTGCCGCCACCATCTCTGCAGCCATGTGAGCTGCCACCACTGCTGCGTGCTTCACCTTGCAAGCCCTACCCACTGTGCCCGCCGTCCCCCGTCCCCCGGCCCCACCCCCCGCTGCCTCCCGCCTTCACTGCCTCCGGCCTTCGCTGCCTCCATTGCTGCACTCGCCACCGCTGCGCACCTCCTCCTACCCTGCCCCACACATACGCTGCCAGTGCTTTCCCTCCAGCAGCTGCAGCTGCCTTGCTTTCCATTTTCCCTCCCTCTTCTTTCTATGCTGTCTTCAGTCTTCACTCCTCCCTCCCTCCACATATGCAAATTAACCACCATCTTTGTTGGGTTAATTTGCATACGATCTCTGATTGGCTGGAGGACATGGCTTGTGGGTGTAGTGGAGTGATGGTTAATTTGCATATTGCTCTATTATTAGGTAGAGTAAATTACGATAAAGTTGTAATATACTTAAAGTGTTCAACATAAGGAGTGTATACTATATACATTGTGAAACAATCCTTACAATCAACTTAATTAACATGACCATTCCCTCACACAGTTATCATTATTTTGTGTGAGAACACTTAAGATCTATTCTCTTAGTATATTTCAAATATTTAATACAACAGTATTAACTATAATCACAATGCTATACATTAGATTTTCAAAACTTACTTATCTTATAGCTGGAAGTTTGTACCATCTTACTAACCTCTTAGCCTCTGGCAACCACTATTCAGTAAATTAAATCCACCTTATGTGGCAACATTGCATGTATGATTAAGTTAAGGATCCTGAGATGGGAGGATTATCCTGGATTTCTGGGCCCAAAATGCAATCACAGCTGTACTTATGAGAGGGAGATGTATCCAGATGAAGAAGGCAGTGACTGCTAGTTCTGATGATGAAGGAAGCTGAAAAAGCTCAGGAGTCAGAGTCTACTCTGAAGCTTCCAAAAACAACACATCACTCCAACACCTGACTGAGACTGATAAGACTCATTTCAGACCTCTGACTGCCAGGGTAATAAGAGGACAAATTTGTGGTACTTTGTTCCAGCAGCCAGAGGACCTGAATACAATACCCTTCCCTTGCCCTTGGATCTTAACCACCATGTTGTGGGGAAGTCCAGGCCACTTGAGGAGGCTCATGTAGGGGTTTCGGCTGACAGCCCCAGTTGAGTAAGGGAGACATCAGGTGAGTCCAGCCCCAGGCTTCCCATGGCATGGACACAAGTTTCCCTGCTGTCTCCTGTCCAAAGTTTTGACCCACAGAAACCAGGGTTGTTGTTTTTGAGTCATATAATAGTTAGCTAGTTTGGGATGATTTCTTACATAGCAGTATATGACTAACATATTATTGTTAAAATTTGATCCTAAGAAAATAATCAAGGATCAGGCAAAACCTTGGAAACAACCTAAATGCCCAGTCAAATGGCAGCTGAATGAATTTTGATACTCCATATTACGAAATATACATCCAGTAATAACACATTTTTGATAAATGGTTCATGATAGGAATGTTCCTATTTTTAGCACACCCTTTAAAAACGAACTATACATCCCTGTATCTTCAATAACCCAGCTTTTCCTTTTTACCAATTTAATTGATAAAAGCAGTACTTCATTTTTTTATTTCATATTTTTATTATTATGAGGTTAAAGACTTACCCAAATATATATATTTATATAAAAGCTTTGTGCATTTCTTCTTTTGTGAATTGGCTGTTCATGATTTTCCCAACTCTATTGCAGCATTCATTGTT
Organism: Pipistrellus hanaki; assembly: GCF_964339955.1. Taxonomy (NCBI): domain Eukaryota; kingdom Metazoa; phylum Chordata; class Mammalia; order Chiroptera; family Vespertilionidae; genus Pipistrellus; species Pipistrellus hanaki. The sequence continues at coordinate 14,393,266 of NC_140521.1, read as the reverse complement.
TTTCTTATTTATTTACAAAAATGTCTATGTTTAAGCTAGCATTCCTTTTTATTGATGTTGTAAATTTTCTCCAGTTTTGTCATTTGCTGTTTCTCTTTGTTTCTAGTATTCCTCTTGCCTTTATAAAAAATATATATATTTTTATTGATTTCATAGAGGAAGAGAGACAGAAACATCAATAATGAGAGAGAATCATTAGATTTTCCTCCTGCACGCCCCGACTGGAGTTCAAGCTCACAACTTGGGCTTATGCCCTGACCAGGAATCCAACCGTGACCTCCTGGTTCATATAGGTCAATGCTCAACCACTGAGCCAAGCCAGCTGAGCTCCTCTTGCCTTTTAACTAAACACCAATGTTGTGAGTACCTGGGTTTGCCAGGTGCTATGGGAGTTGCAAAGGCAACAGGAGGTGTAGTCTTTGCACTGAGGCACCTGGCAGGTAATTGGAGGTGCCAGTCATATGTATGTGAATCACCAAGTGAGAAAGCCTCGAGGCAGCATACAACATGTTTATTTAAAGTAGAACTCCATGATCACACATATTAGGGAAATAGTAGGATAAACAAAGTCCAAAATATTTCTTTACCATAGGACATCCCAGAACCTTTAATATGCAGAAAGGTACAGTGGCTTTTCAAGGTGTTGGACAAGGAGATGTAATGACAGTATGTGCCATTTGAGTTTGAACTGGGCCGTGAGAGGCTTTGGCTTGATAAAATAGGAAATTATCAAGGAAGGGGGTCAAGCCAGATAGCTCAGATCCTCAGAAAACCATTTAGAACAGGGCATTAAAACAAAGACAGGGCTATCCCATTCGTCTTATTCTCACTGCCTATCTGTCCTTATGCTTTCTGCCCAATTGCTCCACAGGAGAAGTGATCTGGCCCATGTGGTCTGTGTGCTGGAATCTGTCAGCCCTCAGACCCTGTGCCATGGGAGATGCCCAGACGGACATGGGTCCCTGAAAGAGGAGGCCTGCATTCCAATGGCTCTGGGAAAGCTTTTCCTCATGGACACAGCTCTGTGCTCCCTCCCTTCCTTCCATCTAGGTTTAGACATTGAGTTCTCTGGCACCAACACCTCTTAAATATTTGCAGAATGCTCTCCCACGGCCCTCCGTTGGTGCCGGGGTCAAGCCTGCAAGTTCTGCCCTTTAGAGTTTACTCATAAATCATTCTCTCCCTCCCCCTTCCACGCTTCAGTGCTTCTTTCTGCTCATGGCTGTGGAGACTTCTCAAAGCTTGCTGCCTCCTCTAGTCTCCAGGGAAGGACCTGTTCCCACCACTGCCCTTTGAGAAACCCTTCTCTCAGAGTTCTGACGCCACTTCTCTACATCCAAATCAGCAGCAGAGCGAGCTCACCAGATGCCCTGATGACACCCTCTTGGCTCCAAGGATCTCTATTCCCGGATACAGGGAGCGGGAGTGGATGTCCTTATTGGTAGGCATGGGGCAGGGTTCTCAGGATGCTTGGGCTGTGTTTCTGGCCCAGCTCACAGGTTTCAGAAGTCACTGACTCTTGATGCTAGGACACGACTTCCCTAACCACACACACTGTCCAGCCCTTGGGCTTCCTATAACAATGTCTAAATAGGCATCCTTCCATGGTGTCCAAGCACAGGACAGCATCCTGAGGGAGCTGACCTCCAGGATGAACTTGAGCATGGCAGTCCCCATGACACGGTCATCTCTTTCCTGGTGATCCCATTTCTTTGAGATTAATTTTCCCTGACCCTAGAATCCTACCTAAGAAACAACTATGAAACAATAGAATGAATCAAATACAAAGTCCTAAACTCTGAACTGGTCTTACCCAGAACTAATCCTAACGCACATCTACTCTTTGCCAGAGACTTGTTAAATTGTCCTGCAAAACTGTACAAAGTTGAAATCATGCCTAGGTTACAGGTGAAGCCCAGAGTCCAGAGGAACTCAATGATTTACCCGAAGTCACATACTAGAAGTAGCAGAGCAATGGTTCCAGAGAATTTATAACCCCAAACTACCCTGACCTATAGGGTGAAAGAGAGCATTTACAATAGTTGTATATCTTAGAAGGTGAATGGGAAGCTATTTGACTTGGAATTTTTTACCATGTTTTCCTAATCTACTTTGTGGACCTCTTTGCAACCTACTTCCACTTGGTATTATTAGGAGACAAAAACAAAAATAAGTTAAACCATTTTGACATTTCCCGTGTGCCTAGAATCATTATGCTTGGCCTAGATGCGTGAGAGAAGACTCAATATGGCTACAAGCCATCTAATTAGTTGGTCTGTGTGTTTTGACCTATTTGCCAAATTTGGTCAAGTCCACTCGGTAAGACTAAACCTTGATATAAATGACCAAGAGAAGGGCAAACCATAATTACTAAAGATATCCAAAGACAGGACACAGGTAGGAATCACTGACAGATGGAACGAATGGGAAGGAAAGCACAGACTCTGCCCATCCAAAGCTGTGGTCTCTGGGTCTCCCTTGGACACAAGGAGTCCTCGGCACCTGCCCCCATTCAGATGGTTGGCATAAAGACTTTCCACTCTCCTGGGGAGCAGCACCCTGAGCCTAGAGCCACCCAGCCAGTGCCCAGGGCCATGGCTGTTCATCACCCCAAAGGCCCCTGAATGCACAAGTGTTTCTTTGTTGCCATCACACTGGGATCTTTTATTCTCCCCAAGACCCAAGAGCTTCTGTCTGCACAGGGCCTGTCTCCTCCCTTCCCAAGATTCTTTGATCCTCCTCCCATTTGAAATCTTGCTGGCTTTTCAACACCCTCTCAGACAATCAGGTTTTTTTTGCTTTTCAATAACCAAGCTGTTCTCCTTATCTCGCCTCAGTTCTCTTCAACAACTCTGACCAAGAAGAGTTCAAGGGGGCAGATCCAAAAAAAAACAACAGAAGCACCGTGTTCAGTTGATTACTGGCTGTGGTGAATATGGAACACCTTCCGCCGACTCAGAAATGTTTGTTGAAAGAAAGAATAAATGAGTGGAGTGCTGAGGGAAAGTGACAACAAAAGCTAGAGGAAAGGTTAGGGTTGGTCCATGGTCAACTCTGTATTTTCAGAGCAGTCTTTGACTCCATCCACTCCCATTTCTTGACTCTCCCATAGCCTGTGGGTTAGGTCTCTCTCGGATTCATCTTTTCCTTTCAGTTTCTTTCCAATAACCTTAGTTCATATTATATCATTGCTGGACTACATGTGGGGCCTTTTTAACTGGTCTCTCTGCTTCTCCTTTCAATCTCTTGCAGACCAGCACCAGCTCAATTTTTATGTGGTACCACTCTGACCACGTGTTACTTTCATGTGCAAAAATGGTCAAAGGTTTCCACTGACTAATGTACAAACATCATGTGTCTCGTGCAAGAGCTTCTGTGGTCTTTCTGTCTCTCTGTTATCACCTCTCTAGGATCCCGCAGGGTACAGTAAAAAATGTACCTGATAAGATCTCATAAACCTGGGTTCTGATCCCAAGTTTGTTCTTTATAGCTATGTAACCTTGGGTAGGCCACTTACATTTTTCTGGACCTAATATTCTCAACCGTAAAATGAGGGGATTGAGCCTGATGATCTCTGAAATATTTCCCCATGCTAACGTTTTGTGATCCCAGTGAACTTACCACTTCTACCAAATGGTTGCTGACTCACAAATATTCCTTTTACTGTCCTAATGTTGCTCTTCTGAACACGTCTTTTTCCCTTCTTAGAATGACCTCTCTCTCTCCTCCCATCCAAATCACACACATACTCCATAGCCCTCCTGGAATCCGACCATCTCTGAAAACTCCCCTGGCCCATCAAGACTGAGGTCGCTCCTTCTGCCTCCTATGACATGGATGGTAGCTACCGTGTTTCCCCGAAAATAAGACATCCTCCGATAATAAGACCTAGCACATGGAAAGACGTCCCCTGAAAATAAGACCTAGCGCAACTTTGAGAGAAAAAATTAATATAAGACACTGTCTTATTTTCGGGGAAACAGGGTATCATACGTGCCCTATAACTGTTATTACTCCATATGTACATGCTTGTTTGTCTGACTTCATGGTAAGCTCCATGTGATAAGGTGAGGTGTCTCATACCCTCCCTTCGTACCCAGCAGGCAACCCTCAAATAGGTGATGATGATTTCTGATGGGAAGAACATTGGACCAGTAATCAGGAACTCTGGGCTCTGGTCTCCAAAGATCTTAAGCATTCCAGCTGTGTGGATCTTAGCTTTCTCATCTGTATAAATGGGTGTTTTGGGGTCAGGATACCAGCTCATCTCTGAAAATTTGTCCTAGACCAGACATTCTGTAATTTTCTCTTTTCTGGGGAGAAAGGTGGTGGAGGTAATTAAATTTTATTTTTAATTATAGTTGACATATAGTATTATTTTCATTTTAATGTAGAACATAGTGACTCAACATTATATACATCAAAACTTATCAGACACCTTACATAGTGACCACTACAATAAGTCTAAAAACCATCTGTCACTGTATGTAGCAGTAGTTATTATAATATTATTGACTCTATTCCCTGTACTGTATGTTATATATCCCTGTGGCTTATTTTATTGGAATTTTCTCATAAAAGAAGTCCAACTCTTCTTCGAGTCTTGCTTTTTCTTCGATCTTTCCAAGCCTTTTGTCTGGCTCTTGGGCTGAATAATAGAAATGGGTATTTTCAAATAAGGTCCCTAAGTCTCTCCCCAACTGAGCTACCTCTGAAATAAATTGGAATTCAGTGGCCATAAATGGCTACGTGTGGACTTCCAGATTCTCCCATCTGGATGTCTTATTCTCCAGAAGCAAACTAGGTTTCCCCAGGAAAGAGTTCCCACTTGAAGATGCTTACCTTTGAAGAGGCTTGTGGCTACCCACAACTTTAATGCCAGCATCCTTACAACTATTGAATATAAAGTCCCAGAATATTCACCTTCCAAATAGGTTCTTACACAGATATCAGCATTCCATTCTTGCTGGTATTTCTATAGACAGAATTATTTCCATAGTTTTTGGTTTTAATTAGATCTGGAAATATGCTGAGGGAGCTTTAAAAATGAAAGACTAACCCATCTTTTTCAGGAAATGGAAAGGAGCTTGGGCATCACAATGATAGCTTTCACCTGCTAGTGGGACTGTCACAATAATCTAATTACCAAAGAATCGGTAAACTCATTCTCATTCCCTGATTTGGTACATCATCTCCACACACACACCACACCTCACCACTATTAGTGGCTACTTCATATGTCATTTTAACAAGACTCTGTTAAATAACAAGACACAGAGTTCCAATAAGATATGCTGGGGGGGAGGGGGGGCGGGGAGAAAAGACAATGGGATGTAAGAGGAGTTTGTATGCCAAATGCCCAGTTCTGCACTGAGTCCCTACCCTTTCCCTCTCTAGGCAATGACAACAGGTATCATTCATTCACTGCTTAAGAAGTGCCAGGCACAAGGCAGAGAACTTCAATGCTCACATCTCTCACTTCACCCTCCCGGGAGGTAGCCACTGTTGCCATCCACTTCCGGAGATGGAGCTGAGGTTTAGGGGAGCTAAGAGCCCAATCTTATAAGTAGCAGGGCCAGGAGTTAAACCCTGCTCACTGTGTCTTCAAACCCATGGTCTAACCACTTTGAGACACAGCCATACTCATTTTTTTGGCCTCATGGGGAGTCCCAATCTTATTTAGATAAGTACAGAATAGCTATGATCACCCTAAACTCATCTTAAGGAGTTTCTCCACTATTCCTGGGAACTTATCTAAGGTTCCCCAGGGCCACTTAGGCATATGAACTTTGATTTTTGTTGTTGATTTAGGCGGGGAAGAATCACCCCACCTCCTGCCTGATCTCCAAGCTAAAAAGAAAGGAGAGTGCTAGATATCTAGGGTGGCATGAGAAACTGGGCCCCAGCCAGCAAGTTTAAATACCTCTGTCTATTCAGCATCCTGAGAAGTGATAAGGGAAGGCATGGCCCGGAGGGGAGCTGAGTCATCTCCCCAAATGTTCTTTTGTCCGAGGGATGAATGCGGCTATTAATGCTGAGCTGGCCTTCCTCTTCCAGAGAACAATGGAGCGCCACTGAATCCCCCAGTCCCTTTCAGGCCTCTCCTTTGGCTGCCTGACCCAGCCTCGTAATAAAGACTCAAGCTGTGGTTCCCCTCCCTGTTGCCAGTGCTGGGAATGGATCTGGCCCCAGAGCCCGTGCCTATCTGTAGTGCTCTGAGCTAACCTTTGAGGAAGAAACCAGGAAACCAGGATTTCTGGAACCATCTCCTGGTGCAAAATAGACAGTTCTACCCTTTAGATGCCCCACATTAATTTTCACCCGACCGGGGTGTTCCCAAATGGAGATTTAAAGCTGAAGTCTTCATTTAGGTCTCCTATGGTGTGAGCTGTAAGGACCTCCAATCAGAGTTTTTAGGGTGAGAAGAGCTATCATTGGTGACAGCCGCGTGGCACTTGTATTCCTATTCAACTATTGTCCCTCGCCTCCAAAATCTCAGAAGGTGTGGAGGAAAGGAATACATTTGTGCAATGTTGACAGGAAAACAATATGAAGGTTCCTCAAAAAATTAAAAATGGAACTGTCTAATGACCCAGCAATTCCACTTCTGTGTACTAGTATATATGTGAAGAAACCTAAAACACTAATTTGAAAGAAATATATGCATCCCTATATTCATTATAGCATTATTTACAATAGCCAAGATATGGAAGTAACCTATGTGTCCATAAATAGATGAATGGATTTAAAAAAAAAAAAAAAAAAAAAAAAAAAAAAAAGCAAAAAGCTGTGGTACATATGTACAATGGAATATTACTCGGCCATAAAAAATGTAAAAGCTAAAATCTTACTTGTACAACAGTATGGATGGATCTGGAGAACATTATGCTGAGTGAAGTCAATCAGAGAAAGGCAAATACCATGTGACTTCACTTGTATGTGGACTCTAAGGAACAAAATAAATGAATGAACAAAACAGATATAGACTCACGATACAGAGAGCAGACGGATGGTTGCCAGGGACTGAGTGAAAAGGTGAGGAGACTGGGAAGTACAGACTGGTCGTCACAGCACGGTAATGGGAAGTGGGGTGCAGCATAGGGAAATGTAGTCAATGGTATGGTAATGACTCTGTGGTGCCAGGTGGGTACTGGAAATATCAGGGGACCACTTTGTCAAGTGTTGATTGTCTAACCACTACACTGTACACCTGAAACTAATGCAAAATAGTGTTGAATCTAAATTGTAATTGAAAAAATAGGAGGAAAAAAATCTTAGAAGGCTTGTTGGGAATGTGATTAGTGAAGCAGATTTGGGCATTCGTGGGTGCCTCCCTTGCCCTTTACCATCAACATGCTACTACAACCGTACCTAGCAATCTTGTGGGGAAATGTAGTTTTTAATGCCTAAGCCAAAAAGCAATTCAGAAAAGTAAGGAAGTTTTCATTATACTTTAATCCATTTATTCATTCATATTTTCCTTTTCTATGTATGTACAAGCATGATAAAAGCCTGTATCTAAATAAATTTAAAATAGCATTTTTAATAAAATAAGTAATGGGGGGAGTGGTCCTTTAGTTTACAGTTCAGCCCTAAATCACACAGCTGGTCAGATGGAAAAGTGAGACAGGAATCAAGGACACTTGTCTCGGGTCCCAAGACCTTTTTTTTGTGGCTCCAGAGACACTGTGTCCACATCAGGTGTCTCTCTAGGAGTGTGAGGACTTCAGCAAGGTCAGGGTTTGACCTTCGCAATCCCCTCAGGACCCTGAGACATTGACCCAAAGCTTGTGGCTATAACTGGTGTCTTAGGACTTGCCCTGGATTCACTGTTGTCATGAAAATTTTTGGAAATCTTAGTTGTTTTGGTGGTTTAAAAACTATGAGGGACAAAAATTGTTTTTGTGTCTGGCAATTGTCTGGAAATACTAGGTTTATACTGAAGCATCCATCTTATATAAAAACTTCTGTTTGAAACTTTAACCCTGCTATTTGGCTTCTGTAAATGCTTGCTTGCTTAAATAATAAGGAAAATGAGATTATTCCCACTTCCATTAAACCTTCCCCCAACAAAATTATCAGTGTTGTCACCAGGCCAGGCCTTTGGTTGAGGTCTCAAGGTCCCAGCACATAGGGGCTCTTTAAGAACGTGCAAAGGGGGCTGGAAACACCTCATATTTGGGAGACAAAGAAGGTAAAAATATGTAAATAGGGAAAGTTCCTCCATGTTGGGGCCCAGAATTTGAGAGACATTTTCCTCTGGACCCGTGCGTAATAAAATGTGACTCCAGCTCTCCTAGCGTTGCTTCGTTTATTCCGGTTCTCAGTAAGAATAGTAGAAAGCTTTTGTTGTCAGAGTAAAGAAGTGAGAGACTGGCCCATTGTTCAGAGAGCCTGGAAATAAAACTTTCAAAGCCCTGGGAACTAGCACAGAAAAAATATCGTGAATTTTGCAAACAATCCTAAGAGCTAGTTCTCGTTCCATCATTTATTCGCCAGGTGGCCTTTGCCATGAACCTCAGCTTCCTCGTTTGAATGTGGGGATGAAAATAAAGAATTTGAAGGGGTGTTGGAAACAAAAGGAAATAATGTACATAAAGTACTTGGCTCACAGCAGGTGCTCCTAAAATATTTGGTCTTTCTTCAAAGCCATGAAGATTCCACAAGTGTTATGTTTGAAAACATCTTTTAAAACAATAGGACCCTTTGTGTAATTGTCAGGTGTTTTGCTGTAGCATCTGTGAGCTCTGCAGGATGTCATCGGATATCATTTTAATAACTGGGTGAGCTGTGTGGTCCTACTGGTCAAGAAGAATATGGAAAGAAAACAGAACTCCATCAGCATCAAAGGTCATTGGAGAGAGATGGAAAAGAAATTAATAAATCCTAGACAAAGGACAGCAAAATCAAGTCAGGTCATGTAGCAACCTGAGTTGATTACCGACTCCTAGACTAGCCTAGGATGGGGTTTAGGGGAATAAAATGAATGTAAGCAGGGGTAAGACCCCAAAATATCCTAAACCTTATACCCTATACAGTGAAGGTCCCAACAAACAGGGAAGATGCCAGTGCTGGCCATACTGGTCGTTACAGTTCTATGCACCAGACCGACCACTCGCACAACATGAGGAAGTTTCTTATATGGACTCCAAAGAGGGTGGCCAACAATCCAAACTAAAACCCAGGCTAACGTCTAAATTCTTCCAACATTGCTTGGGATGGCATTATTATTTCCTCAATAAGATTCTCTGAACTCTGGGAAGATTTAGAATTACGAATAGAAATTATGCCCAGTTTTCGACTCTTCTGTCTGTAGGGTGGAAATACTAGACAGCGCCATGCCGCCCGTCTCCTCACAACCCCAGTCTCAGTGGCATCACTTCCACTGAGTGAAGAGGGAGTATTTCAGCCCAAAACATTGGCAAACACTGTAAATCCTGACTGACTGGCTGGCTGGATGGTTGTCTAGACTTAAGAAAATGATGAGGAGCCCTGGCTGGTTTGGCTCAGTGGACAGAGTGCCGGTTCGATTCCCGGTCAAGGCACATGCCCGGGTTGTGGGCTCAATCCCCAGAGTGGGGCATGCAGGAGGTAGCCTAACCATGATTCTCTCTCATCATTGATGTTTCTCTCTCTTCTTATTCCTTCCTCTCTGAAATCAATAAAAAAAAATTTTTTAAGGAGAAAGAAAATGATGAGGAACATGTTCATAATGCAGATGACATTTAACAGTGCATCATATCTGTATTCATGAAACTGTGACCAGAGCAAAAACTTCAGGACATCTTCATCTTCTGACATCTGCACATTGCCATGTGCAGCCTCTGCCATCACCTGGCCCCACCGCGCTCACCCTAATGACTCAGAAGGAACACAGCACAGCCCTGCTCTCAGGCAATCTGCACAGGCCAAGTGTAACAGAAGATACAACAATAAAGACATCCGCTGTCATCATCAAGAACGACATCCTTTCATTTCAAAGACTAGCCCAGCACGTAGAAGAGACGACAGGGATGAAATCAGGGATGACAATGCCGGTTGTGCATGCCACCACCTCCCTGTCTACACCTGTGTGAGCGCCGACGCTCCTTCCTGGCCAGCATCTGCCCTGCGCTGGGATGTGGCTCCAGCATCTGCCCTATGTGGCTCCAGCATCTGCCCTGTGCTGGGATGTGGCTTCAGCATCTGCCGAGAAGCACCCGGATCAGCCTTTGCAACAGTCCTCAGCAGCACAAACGGTGGGACATCCAGGGGAGAAGTCTGGGAAGCTTTCTAGAAAAGGAACTTGACAAGGGCTTGGAAAGGCGAGTAAGGAACTTGTTCAAAATGCAAACTCCCAGGCCCCACCCCAGATGGAGAGAATTCGAAGCTCTGAGGGCAAGCCCAGGAATCTTGCCTGAACCGGCCCTCCAGGTGGTTCTGATGTATCCTGACACGTGAGAACCGTGAGACGCAGCCTGCTTCTTCTCAGCTGCTGGCTGTCACACGTCACTGGAGTCGATTCTGGCAACTGCACTGGGCAGTAGGTAGGCAAGCTAGAATATTTATCCTTCGTCCGTCCGTGGGAGGGAAGAGCAAGTCCAAGATTTCACGGGATTCACCCAGGGCCATGCTGCTGATGCGCAGCTGAGCCTGGGCTACCGCCAGGTCTCCAGGTGCCTGAGCTGTGTTATTCTCATCAGCCCCAGGATAGAAAGCGCGGAATGGCAGGACTGCCTCCAGCCCCCAGCCTCCTGACTGCCTCTCTCACCTTCCCAAGGAGTTGCTGAGACTCCTGACAACAGGCTGTGAAGAAAAGGCCAGTGGGACCCTAGACGGTTTGGTTCATCAGCCTGCAGACTGAAAAGGTACCAGATTCGATTCCAGTGGGCAACATGCAGGAGGCAGCCAATCCGTGATTCTCTCTCATCATTGGTGTTTCTGTCTCTTTCTCCCTCTTCCTTCATCTCTGAAATCAAGAAGAAAAAAAAATAAAAAGGCTGGTGGGGAGGGTGACAGCTGGCTGACACAGGAAAGGGACAGGATCTGGTGCAGAGAGGGAAAGCAGACTACACCTGGACCAGCCCAAGGGATCCAGACGCCTCAGCTCATCCAATGCCACAGCCTGGAGCCGGCTAACGGTAAGAACATGAAAAGCCAGCCTCCAGTGAAGCTGAGGAACAGAGCCACGATCCAGTCCTTGTGCCAGGCCCTCTCTGGCAGAAACAGCCAGGGCCTAAAGAGGAACTCTCTCCGATCCAAGGCCAGGCTGGCGGGTCAGCCTGGGGTAGTGGAAAAAGCATGGGCTTTCGAGTCCAACATAGCTGGGTTTGAAATCAATTCTGCCGCAAAGAGCTTTGCAAACCATGTTCCTTACCTCCTCTGAGACTAGTTCTTCCTATGTAAATAGGGACGCTAATACCCACGGTTGGTGAGAATGAAGCGAAATAACATGTGCAAAGGGCCTGGCAGGAGCCACGGCCGCTTCCTTCCTTCAGTCTTCCTCTGGGAACCCTCTTGCTCCAGCTCCATGCATCTTAGGAAGAAGAGCCCCAAGTTGCTAATGAACCAGTCTCTACGAACATAAGTCTGCCCAGAGCAGAAGTCAACTTCTAAAAGGACCTTCTAGCATTCAATCATAAATCTGTCTTATGTCGAAACTGCATTAGTGAGCTGTGAGCTCTGCTAGGAGTCTGTTGGGCTGCCTTTTCCCAGCATGCAGCACTCTCCATGCACAATAAAAGCTGCTCTGTAACTTATGCAACACTGGGCATGAAGAAATTAATAGGGATTCTCCAGAAGTCTCCAATTCTCTGAAATTATTAAATCAGCAATTCTCAGTAAGAATCGGTAATACTCTGGCAAACTAAACCCACAGGCCACATCCAGCCCAGCTCCTACTTTTGTACATAAAGTCTTATTGGAACCCGGCCATGATCATTCACCCACATACGGCATTATCTATGTCTGACTTCACAGTATGAAGGCAGATTGGACTGCAGGGCCCAAAATATGTACTCCCTGGCCCTTTCCAGAAAAGTTTACCAACCCCTGCTCCAAAAGAAAGCATGGCTAGATATAACCATTGTCGTTCGAACTCTCCAAGAAGCAGACTTTGAGGGCTTAGCTCTCAGGATGCTGTACAGGGAAGGACTCTGGGATCCACGCCTCTGAAGGGAGATGAAGGAAGCAGAAGTGAGGACAGGATTGCTTTTAATATTGGACTTGGTGACTGCTTTTATCTAGGACCTGAAAGAAAGAAAGATCATTTTTTTAAATATATATTTTATTGATTTTTTACAGAGAGGAAGTGAGAGGGATAGAGAATTAGAAACATCAATGAGAGAGAATCGTCGATCAGCTGCTTTTTGCACACTCCCCACTGGGGATGTGCCTGCAATCAAGGTACATGCCCTTGACCGGAATTGAACCTGGGACCTTTCAGTCCGCAGGCCGACACTCTATCCACTGAGCCAAACTAGTTTCAGCACGAAAGACCATTTTAAATGACTAATATTTCCAATCTGGGTAGCTGGGGAAAAGGATGGTATCCCACAAATGGTATCCATTCATCATCTGTTCAATAATGCCCATAACTTCTACTAAGCAAATGTCTCTTCTTAATTCAGACTTGATGTAACTTAGGGCTATATGATCAGGCAAGGAATTAGCCCATCTGAAACCAGACCGCTCTGCACTGAGGAGACCTAGCCCTGGCTGGAAATCTGTGGGAACCAGCATGGCGGCTGGAGCACCACTTTTCACAAGCCCCAGGCTGCCTCTACTGTGCTTTCCCACGGTGGCTTCTCTGTAAGCAGCCCAGGACCCAGAACAAGCACCAGGCTGAAGCTCTGTCAAACAGAAGGGTCCCTTTCCCTCTCCACACCAAGGGCACTTGATTTCTGCCCTAGCTGGGAGGGGGGAAACAAGGTTTGGCCAAAAGAAAAGAAGAAAGCAAGACATGAAATGTACTTCTTCCCCTGGGTTGCATGTTCCTGGCTTGACGTATAGCACTTATGTAATAGCGATAGTATTTGTTAGAACAGCAGAGTTTCAGGAAAGGTCAGAAATGCCAGCCTGGGATGTGAGGCCCCGAATTCCAACTCTTGAAGAAAAGTAAGGAGCATTGGGCCTGGGGCTCAAGAATGTCTCCTGATTCCAGCCTCCAGCCCCAGCCACATCCTGCCCACGGAAAAGGAGGAAGAGGGGGTACATTGTTCTTTGGATCTTTGGATCATCGAACCCTTTGAAGATCTGTCTGACAGGTTCGTCTTTGACAGGGAAACAGTGATTCATTAAACACAAAATTCCGATTCAGCCACTGGCTGGATCTACAGCACCCAACTCCGCCATCCACATCCCCCAAGCCCAAGATAACTTGCTGTGTTTATTTTTTCTCTCAGGTTTTCGAAACCTTGCCAACTTCCAGAAATTCGCCCTCGGGGGAGCTCATTTTTACATCATTGGTAGTGTGTTCTGTTTGTTTTGTTTTGTTTTTGAAAATCAAAGCTGCTCTCCAGTTTCTGGATGACATTCGATGACCTGCATTCGTCAAAAACGTTAGTTTTGCCCTCTTTGACTCTGAAAACTTGGCAACACAGTCACATTCTCTCCAGGTCTCTCTAGTGTGAAACTTCTTGTATTCCTTTTCCCTCTTGTAGCACAGATCACTCACACAGATGCCTCCGAGAGGCCGGGCCCCTACAAACATCTTACAGAGAGCCTCTCACGAGCCTCTTTTTTTCCCTCTCTAACTTTCTTCAGTTAGTTGATCCCAGGAAAGAAAATACTTGCCAAGGAGGATTCCTTGTGGTTAACCAGGCCCAAATTCAGAACCAGAGTCTAGCAGCCATGTTTTGCAGAGGCCTCTCAGGCCCACTCATTTCAAGGAAAAGCTGTGAGCCGTGCACTGTGCTGCTGTCTGAGGCAGCCCTTACAAGAGAGCTCCAAGAATTGACATCTGAGCAACAGGATGAGTCTTTTCCTGTCCAGTTCCAGCTATATCCTCATTTCATCTTCAACAGCCAATTAAAGCATCTCCATTCCAACCAATCAGAATGGTGCTATTTAAACCAATCAAATTGCGGACTTGGAGAACTCATTTCCATAGAAGTGGACCAATCAGAGGCCAGGCAGGCGAGGAAACTCCTCTCATGGAAGTCAGCCCCCACTCTATCTCTGTGAAGTGCACTTCCTGTTTTCATCTGGAGCTGTAACAGAGGTTCCCATCTGCCTGAAGCTCTCCACCCAAGCTGCTGCAACTGAACTGTCTCAGCTGAGTTGTATCACATTGAGCTGTTTTCACTAAAGTCTCCCCACTTCATGGCACCCCGAATTTGGGAATTCCTGATGGCATTAAATCGCTGGTGAAAAATCTTTGGTTGACAAAGATTTTTCTAAATCCCCTTTGCTCTTTCCTCTACTTCCTATCACATTTATCCCCATTGTGTCCCCATTTTTAGGTAAATCTGGGACAGCTGAACCTAATAAATATTGATAAGTGAATGAATCCCTTCCTATCTTTTCCTTTTTCATGTGTTTTTTTTTTTTTTTCTTTGCATTTGTTCACCACTGACTCCATAGTTCATGGGCTTCCAATTGGGATCTATACTTGCTCCCTGAGATCTTGCCACTTGCCCCTACCTGTAATAGTACCTATCACTCTTTAGCAAAAGGTTCTTAAATGAGACAAACTTCATTGCATCCACACCAATGAAAGCTCATTTTTCCTCTTTCGGTAAATAATAAATATTTATTGACTACTAACTGTGTTCCAGGCATCATTTTAACAAAACAGATAGTCCCAATCCAATGGAGCTCTCATTCTAATTGCAAGAGGTCAACAATAAGCAAATAGAAAGATCAATAAATAATATGCTCAGAAGAAAAATAAAGTAGAGTCATGGAGAGAGTGCTGGGGGTTGGCTAGGCCTTTCCCAAGCTTTAGTGAAAATAATCACTGCTGTCTTCAGATTTATGAAGTGCCGATGCATTGAGGTAATTGATTTCTGATTCTGCTCATCAATCCCCAAATGGGAACAGTAATACTGTCTGCCTGATGAGTATTAAACAAGAACGGTCATCCTGGTGAAGTGCTTAATGCAGTGTCTGGTACACAAAGCAGACTGAACCAAACACGGCCAGGAAAAAAAATCTGGAGGCGGGGGAACCGCTCTTGGCAAAGGCCATCTCATTTTCTCTCATTTTAGTTTCCTCTCCACATTATCTGTGCTTCCTTCAGTCAGCCCATAGCTTTATAAGCAATTTGACCTTTGAACTGAGGAGCTACTCCAGATAAAGACCTCAGCTGAAAGTGACATGATAAATAAAGGGCACAGTTTATAGAGGAATGCAGGCTTAACTTGACAGTAGCTGGTATCTCTGACTCCTCGCTAGGTCTTCTCTCCACACACAGGAACTCAGTAGTCATCTGACATCAATGGGCTTCCAAAGGTCACTGATGGCACCAATGTCACTGAGCTGCAGCTGGAGACAGAGTGCAAGGCTCTCAAGGAAGAGCTGATCTTCATGAAGAAGAGCCACGAGGAGGAAGTAAAAGGTCTATGAAACCAGACTGCCAACTCTGAGTTAACCGTGGAGTTGGGCGCCCCCAAATCTCAGGACCTCAGCAAGATCATGGCAGACACCTGGGCCCAGTATGATGAGCTGGCTCAGAAGAACCAAGAGGAGCGAGACAAGTACTGGTCCCCACACACTGAGGAGAGCACTACAGCGGGCACCTCGCAGACCACTGAGATAGGAGCTGCTGTGATGACAGTCATAGAGCTGAGACATACAATCCAGTTCTTAGAGTTTCCTTTAGACCCACCTTCGTCTTTTCAGACATTTTTACTACTTTTTAAAGAATTTTACAGATTCCCTCAGTTTCAAACCATAACCTATAAAACAGATTGCTATCTTCTCATCCATTCATTAAAAAAAAAAAAAAAAAAAAAAAAAAAAGTAGCCGAAACCTGTTTGGCTCAGTGGTAGAGAGTCGGTCTGCAGACTGAAAGGTCCCGTGTTCGATTCCGGTCAAGGGCATGTACCTTGGTTGCGGGCACATCCCCAGTGGGAGGTGTGCAAGAGGCAGCTGGTCGATGTTTCTCTCTCATTAACGTTTCTAGCTCTCTATCTCTCTCCCTTCCTCTCTGTAAAAAAATCAATAAAATATATTTAAAAAAAAAAAAGTACTAAGTATCTCTTAGGTGCAAGGTACTCTGGGGATAAATAGTTACATGACATAAATTCTGCCTTAGGAGTATAGAGTCTGATAATGACTGTAACTTGAAATTAATGTGCTTGGGAATAAAATAATCCTGATTTTTGTGGTCTTAGGCAAGTTGTTTTACCTTTCTATTGGTGCCACATCTATAAAATGGGGATAATTGTATCTACTGTTCATCTTTGTCACATTGATCAAATATGATGGAGGATGCAAAAATATCTAGCATAGTCCAGATGCTGACACTAGAAGCCATAATAGCATGAATAGCAAGAGAACCCTTAGACTCTACACAGCAGGATTCCCCAGAAGCAGGCCTTGTCCTCAACCACTTCACAGAAATTTCGAGAAGCTGTCCAAATCACTGAACTTCGAGCGTGCACTGGGAAGGTACCACTACCTGCACCACTATACGCTTTCTATTCCTTGTGTTGCATGCTAGCTGAGGCAACAGTAAACTAGAAAGAAGTTGCCTTGGCCAAGTCCAGCTGGCCGGTCTCTCCAACCCACTAGCCTGGCCCAGTCTTTGTGGTCTGGCCTGCTTCTCACATATATTTTGACAAATTTTCACAGCATTAGTAGAGCATTTTTTGTTATTATCTACTTTTTGACAATTCAGTAAACTCAGGCTCTGAAAAAATAAATGCGTTGGCCGACATGGCCTGCTAATGAGTGGCAGTGGCCAGTAGCACATGAACAACAAGACAAAAGGTAAAAGAGTAGGAGGCTATCACCTTAGTCTAGGCTAGAGATATGTAAGGCCATTGCTACAATGGAACTGAGAAGAAAAGTAGAGCAGATAAAAGGCTTATGAAAAAATAAATGTCAACTTTACTTGGATGTGCAAAACTGCACATCCATCTTTGATTTCATCTTCCACAGCCAGACAGCTTTGGTTATATTGATTTTTGCATAGTCCCTACCTTCAAAGGGCTAAAAATCTGGAGGAAGATGAGCGAGATCACAAAAAGCATATAAAGCCAAAGTTTCTACCCCACTTGGGTAAACTGGATTCCTAGGTTAATTCTGCAGCAAATAAATAGTTCTGTGGCCCTTGGGCAAACCACGGAACTTCATTGGATCCCATGTTCTTCCCTGTCATTCATTTATTCCCATAGCTGATAAATATTTTTCAGTTGTTTATATATGCCAAGCGCTGTGGTAGGCTTTAGAAATACTGATGTCCCTGAACCTGAGGAGATGAGAGGCAATTCTACAGCAGATTCCTCTTCCTCCTTCCTTGACCAGTCAATCGCCAATTTCCAACCATTTTACCTCCTAGCACAGCATTCCAAAGCGTAGCTTGAACCCACTTGCCTCTCAGCTCCTCTCCACTACCATCCTGGGCAAAGCCACATGTCACAAGAACCCAGGTTTGACAGACTGCATCATTTAAACCAGGTGTGGGGGACCTTTTTCTGCCAAGGGCCATTTATAACATCATTACAAAATTATAAACATAAGCCCTGGCTTGTGCGGCTCAGTTGGTTGATGCACCAAAAGGTTGCCAGTTCAATTCCTGGTCACGGCAAATGCCCAGGTAGTGGGCTCAATCCCCAGTTAGGGGGCATGTAGGAGCCAGCCAATTGATCTCCCTCTCCCTTCCCATCTCTCTTTAAAATCAATAAAAACATATATAGTTTTAAAATTTTTCAACTTAAAAATTAGCCTGATATATTTAATCAAATATTTAATTAACTCATCCGCCTAATGCCAAATGATTTCATGGGCCTTATATGGCCCACGGACCAGATGATCCCCACTCCTAATCTAAGCAGAAGCCAGGTGAATCAGGGGAAGGCTCACCCATTGTTGGCCATCCTTCCTGGGAGCCCTGACTGTGAAAGAAGTGAGACCTGGACAACAGATACCATATGTGCAGAGGCAACGAGGCCAAAAGCCTTAGGAGGGACAGTCTGTGATGCTTGAACACGGAATTTGCATTCCAAAGAAACCTCGGATTATTAAAAATCACATTACTCAGAAAATTGTTTCAAAGAGAGGGGAAATTAGGAGCCCGCGAGTTTTAGTATCACAATAACAGGGTTATGTTTCCTGCAGGAATTTTAATAATAAAAGTGATTTTAATTGCTATAAGTGTTTACGCATAAAACCAGTATATCATTCATTAAGCCCAGCCTTTGATGATTCTGGCTTTTCTGTGCTGGTTTGTTTTTGTTGTGTTTTTTTTTTTCTTCTTTTAATCATGACCAGCAATATCACAGCAGAAATTTTCATCATTCTCTTGCATGGAAAACAAAGCACAAGCCTCTCAAACAAAACAGCAGTATTATATACCACCTCTCCCCCACACAAATCCAGCTTCCCAGCAGACAAAGAAACTGGCCTCCGTTTCCTGGTCTATAAAACAAAACAATAATAAAAGACCCACTTCAAAGAGTTATAAATGGGATCGGTTAATATTTGTATGTGCTCAGGGCAATGTCCAGCACATCATGTGTGCTGTGTAAGTGCCGTTAAATTAAATTAATTACTAGATAGAAAAAAAATCATGTTATATCTAATTCCTGTTTTGAAAATAATTGATGTGGGAAGATGGCAGCTGAGTAGATGAATATTACACTCACTTCTTCCCAGGACCAAAAATGAACTGGAAAACAGCAGCCTTAAATGACACACTAGAGCAGATGGATTTAACAGATATCGTCAGAGCATTTCACCCCAAAGCAACAGAATATGCATTTTTTTTTTTCTCTTTTAAAAAAAAAAATAGTTTTACCCTAGCTGGTTTGGCACAGTGGATAGAACATTGGCCTGCAGACTGAAGGGTCCTGGGTTCGATTCCAGTCAAGTGAACAGGCTTGGGTTATGGGCTCAATCCCCAGTGTGGGGCATGCAGGAGGCAGCTGATCAATGATTCTCTCTCATCATTGATGTTTCTATCTCTCCTTCTCCCTTCCTCTCTGAAATTAATAAAAATATTTTTTTATTTTTTTCATTGTAATATAAAATGCACTTATAAAATGTGCACAGAAGACGTAATTCTTCAATACTGTATAAATTTATTGGAAACACTTTATTCACCTTCTATGATGATTATGCCACCAAAAATATAGTGAAAATGATGAGTTATACTCTATAACAAATGCATCACTGATTTTTTTCAACAAACATTGGTTTAATGATAATTAGTTTAAGACTATATATTCACATCTATATTCTGAAATGTCCTTTTATTTTCATGAGGTGTAGTGGAATTTAGAGTATAATTGCCTGCGTGGTAATTACATTCACTGCTAAATTATTTTAGACCTTCAGGACAGCTTAATAATCTTCTGGGCTAAAAAGAACAGCTTTGGGACTCTCAATGAGGGAATTCGTGTGTATTGCTGTGTCTACCTGGGCCCCAATGGGACAACTCACAGTATATCTTGTGGGGATCACCTACAGTGTTTGGACAGGTCCAAGCCTCGGACCGATGAGAGGGCACAGTCCTCTCGTGGCCACATGCAAGCCCCAGCCTGGAGGGCAGAGCCCTCCCAGCACAATGATAGCCAACAGCTGTAGTTGTAAGCTGGAACCTATGGTCCGAACACATGGCCCCACGTGCCTGAGTGATATAGGCTGCAAGTACACAAAGCCTGATCAGGTGCATGCAACCGAGTGGGACTGAAACCCACCAGAATGTGTAAGCAGTTTGATCACGCCCCTACTTTGCCGTGTGGCATCTGGCTATAAAATAAAGACATGGATTGTAGTCTGTGGTGCTGCTGGGTCCCCATCAGGGAAGCAGCGTCCCACCGAGTCCCAGCGTTCCTTCTCTTGTCTGTCTTTTCTCAATCCTTCACCGCCCCCACTCAGGGTCACTGAACCTGGAGGAGCTGGCGGGCACATAAGGCGCCCTGGCTCTGAGTATGCCATGGCCGTGCCCGCTCAGCACACTATGTTAAGTAAACAAGGACAACATTGCTGTTGGTCATTTTGCATGTTTAAACTTCACAGTCTTATAAACTTACAGATTATTTGTAAGCAAACAGAACCCCCCCACAAGTACTCTCAATTCTAGAAAAAAAAAAAAAAAAAAAAAAAAAGGCTGTCAACCTATAATTATTCTAATATGCGCACATCGAATTTCTGAAAGGTACCTATATAACCGTGGTTGGTAAACTGCAGCTCACAAGCCACATGTGGCCCTTTGGCCCCTTGAGTATGGCTCTTCCACAAAATACCCTGTTTCCCTGAAAATAAGACAGTGTCTTATATAATATTAATTTTTGCTCCCAAAGATGTGCTAGATCTTATTTTCAGGGGATGTCTTATTTTTCCACGCGCTAGGTCTTATTTTCGGAAGATGTCTTATTTTCGGGGAAACACGGTACCACGGCCTGGGCGAATCTATTTTGAAGAAGTGGCATTAGAAGAAGTTTAAGTTTTAAAAAAGTTGGCTCTCAAAAGAAATTTTAATTGTTGTACTGTTGATATTTGGCTCTGTTGACTAATGTGTTTGCCGACCACTGCCATAGGCAATAAAATGTGAAAGTGAGTGTTTCATATTTTATACTATGAGACATGCATTTCTGAGATTGTTTTATGCAACAAAGTTTAGTTCAAAGACTCCTAAATCCTGAAACCGCTGTAATTTTATTAACCAATGTCACCAAATTCAATCTCACACTGAGATCCCCTCCAGAGATACAGTCTATTAGATCACATGTGCACATTCCTGAGCAACTATGTCCTGTGCTTATGTACCTACAGCTACATGCATAAATACATAACTCCTAATTCTTAAAAACCAGAGCCCGAATTTATAGGCAAAAATGAGACCTATATTAATTGTGCCCTACTTCTCTCTATAATAACACACCAGGGGTTACAGACCTCGAATTGGGTCCATGCCCAGAATTCGGTCAGTAAATGGAAAACAATAGGAACATAAAATGACTGAGACTCTCCAGCTGCAGAAATAAAGCGCCCAGGCCATGGCCGTAAATATGCTGTTGATAGGAGCGGGGCTGCTCCCCGTTTTCCATCGAGAGGAACACGATGCCTTACAAATTCAATTAAGTACTGAGAGCTCCCCCCCCAAGTCCAATCGGCAACTCCAGGGCGCCTCCCCGAGAACACATGTTGGAATGAGGCGTATGGTAACCTACTCAGTGGAATTGCAATGAACCTGAGGTAATGTTGTGTTGTCATAACAGTGGGTGGGGGTCCGCAGGAGTCTGGAAACTGGAAGGCAAGCAGGGAGCCTCTTGGGGTGTCTCTGCCACTGCCCAGGGCTCTGGGTCTTGATCGTCAGTCCTGCATGGCTGAAGCATCCTTGAAGACCGCCAGAGCCCGGCCAGTGTGGTTCAGTGGTTGGGCATCAACCTATGAACCAGAAGGTCATGGTTTAATTCCAAGTCAAGGCACATGCCTGGGTTTGGGCTTCATCCTCCTGCACACCAATCAATGTTTCTCTCTCATCGTTGATTTTTCTATTTCTCTCTTTCCCTTCCTGTCTGAAATCTATCTATCTATCTATCTATCTATCTATCTATAGTTTGTTTATTTGTTTGTTTGTTGTTTGTTTGTTTGTTTGTTTGTTTTAAAGAGAGAGATCCCTAACCAGTTTGGCTCAGTGGATACAGTGTTGGCCTGTGGACTCAAGGGTCCCAGGTTTAATTCCGGTCAAGGACATGTACCTTGGTTGCGGGCATAACCCCAGTAGGGAGTGTGCAGGAGGCAGCTGATGGATGTTTCTAACTATCCCTCTCCCTTCCTCTCTGTAAAAAAATCAATAAAATATATTTTAAAAAATAAAAGAGAGGAGTACTAACTACCTTAAATTAGTGCTAGAAACAGGAGAGTGACAGGAGGGGACCGCTACAACAGGCCTGCCTAAGGAAGCTTTCTGAAGGAACAGGGAATTCACCCGGTTTGTCTGCTTCCCCTACCGTCTGTGCCCCCAACCACTCTTAACACATCCAAGGAAGGAGAGCTGAGAATGGGGGCTGACGCTTTGCTTAGGAGAGCAGGTGATAAATCACAAAGTAATCGAATCTGTTGCAAGGAATGGGAAACACATGGCAGGTCGCTCTAATTAGCTGCTCGATGTGCTGCGCTGGGCTGGGTTGTGTTTCCAGTGTTTTATATCCCACCTGTCCCAGGCCACTCTCTCGCCAAGGCAACTTGGGTTTACCGGAAAGTGGGGACGTTTGCATTCGAGGGAGTTAAAGGAGCTTGACTCCGTTCAGCAAGCCACAATTAATTTTTTTTAAAGAAGCAGCAGCAGCAGCCAAATATTCTCTTCTCTGTGAACAGCCTCTGGGAGATCTTCTCTCCCTCCCTCCTTCTTATCACCTCATTCTCTCCTCCACTCCCCGCCCTCTCTTTTCACCTCCCTGAAAACACCTTTTCCAGTTGATGCAAGGGAGAGAAAGAGCCAGTGAACTAAATGTATGTATGTTCAGCCCGGCCCATGTGGTTCCGTGGTTGATCATCAATCTATGAGCCAAGAAGGTCATGGTTCGATTCCTGGTCAGGGCACATGCCTTGGTTACAGGCTTGATCCTCAGTGTGGGGTGTGCAGGGAGGCAACTGATCAATGATTCTCTCTCATCATTGATGTTCCTATCTCTCTTCCCCTCTCCCTTCCTCTCTGAAATCAATAAAAATTAAAATGTATTTAAATGTATTTCCTCCACAAATATTAGGTTCTGTAATCACCACGCGGGTGGGCCTTACAGCCTTGATTTTTACATCCAGTGACAGCTTAATAACAGTGTTTGAATGAATGCATGAATGAGTGAATGAATGAAGCTCCAATCTTCGTTTGCTATGGTCTGCAGATGTTAATATGATATCCCTTATGCAGAGGCAGCAAGAGACCTACCTACTGGCCTAGATCAGTGGTCAGCAAACTCATTAGTCAATAGAGTGGCAAACCGCGGCTCTCGAGCCGCATGTGGCTTGTGAGCCGCAGTTTGCCGACCACTGGCCTAGACTCTGAAGACCAGGGGTCCGTGCAGGCTTGCCCCAACACTCATCGCTCACATCTTCTCTCTGAGCTTTGTTTTCTTCCTCTGAAAACCAGAGCATCGGACAAGCAATCCTCTAAGGCCCCTTCATAGCTCTACGCTTCTCTGAGGATTTTAGCAACGGACCTGCAAGGAAATGAAATAACCTTCCCTTAGTGGTTGCAGGGTAGGCCCCTTCTGTTCATCTCTTCTGTCCTCAGAAACAGGCCAGGAAGGGGAAGACCGAGTGTCCACTCTGTATGGACAGCTCACTCGGGCTGGTGTTGACAGAGCCGGGAAAGGGAAGCTGCCAAAGAGTTAACTGTGAGAGTAGTTTGAGGGCCAGATCCCAGCCTGGCTGCCCCCATCTGGGCTGGCTGCCCCTGCTAATTCACTTCCTGTCATATTTCCATGACTCTTCATCTCACTCAGCTCTTATAGGCAAAACTGCACTCTCAGCGACAAGAGATGAATGAGGCCACCCAGCCCTTCCCGCCCGCCCCCCCCCCTTGGGAGGGAGGGGTTTTACCTAAATCACCCCAGAGAAACAACTAGATTCTGTGCATCATCAAAGACTATTTGAGCCCTAGCCGATTTGGCTCAGTGGATAGAGCGTCAGCCTGTGGACTGAAGGGTCCCAGATTTGATTCTAGTCAAGGGTACATGCCTGGGTTGCAGGCTCGATCCCCAGTAAGGGGCATGCAGGAGACAGCCTATCCATGATTCTCTCATTATTGATGTTTCTATCTCTCTCTCCCTCTCCCTTCCTCTCTGAAATTAATAAAATATATATATTTAAAAAAAAAAAAAAAAAAAAAAAAAAAAAAAAAGAGAGAGAGAACATTTGGCAACAGCATCTTCAGGGCCAGCACTGCATCATGCCATCTGCAGACACTGCAGAGTGACAGGGGCTCCCAGTGTTATAGATCGGGAAGCTGTGCAGGCGAGAAAGCCTGGGATACACCTGCAACTCTGAAAACCTGCCGATTCCAGGAGAAGACCTTTGGCTGTTGGGCTCTTCTCCTGGGCAGGGGCAGGCTCACCGACGGAGCCCTGGGACAGAATCTTGTAGACTTGGATCATGTCAGGCCCCTGCGTGGGCATGTCTTTCCCTGTGGCATGTGGTGAGCTATTGGAGAAGTCAGGGTAGCCAGGCCACAGGTGCACCCAACGGCTGGACATTAACCGGGACTCTGCCCTCCCAGGGTCCTGCGTTGAATTGAGGGGACTTTTCCCGTACCTGGCCTATGTCCATGAACTTGAAACTTCATGGGTGATTGCTTAAGGCTAGCCAAGTGAATGTTTAAAGAGCTAATAAATAAATAGATAGATACTCTCTGGAGCCAAACTGCTGAAAGCTGCTCAGGCCTTCCTGCCTCGGAAAAGCCCTTTCAAAGCACTGCGTCAGCTGGCAGGTCATTAAGAAAAGCGAAATGTGCTCATGCTGCAAACTCCCTCTTCCCTCAATGCTCCTTTGTTCCTGCAGGTTTCAGCACACTCCATCTGACATTCTCAATTCCTTTGATAAGAAGTTCTTAGAAGTTCATGGCAACTCAGATCTCCCTGTGCCGGAAGCAGGTCTAAAGAAATTCTAGTAATTAGCTGATTAACCTTGAACGACTTGCTTCACTTCTCTGTGTCTCGGTTTTCTCATTGGTTTTCTCGTTCAGAGAATGGTCTGCAATCTGCAGGACCGCCCTCATGACCCACGGGTTGGCCAGAGGAGTAGGGTGGAGTGGAAAGAGAGCGGGCTTTGGAATCACCCAGAACTGGGTTTGGATCCTGATTCCCGGCCTTAGTGGGTGACTTGGGCCAGTAAATTCACTTCTCTAAGTCTCTGTTTCCATATTCCTAAAGGAGTACATGAGTTAGTGTGGGCAATCAATCTACACGGGGAGTAAAAAGCAAATACAGCCCTAACCGGTTTTGCTCAGTGGGTAGAGCGTTGACCTGCGGACTGAAAGGTCCCAGGTTCGATTCCCGTCAAGGGCATGTACCTTGGTTGCGGGCACATCCCCCGTAGGAGGTGTGCAGGAGGCATCTGACTGATGTTTCTCTCTCATCAATGTTTCTAACTATCCTTCTCCCTTCCTCTCTGTAAAAAAATCAATAAAATATATTTAAAAAAAAAAAAAAAAAAAAAAAAAAAAAAAAGCAAATACAGTCATATGCACCGCTCAACAAAAGGGATAGATTCTGAGAAATGTGTCGTTAGGTGATTTCATCATTATGCAAACTCCAGAGTGTGCTTATAGAACCTAGATGGTATACCTACTGCACACCTCGGCTGGATGGTATATCACTGTCTTATATGTGGTTGGTCGTTGACTAGATCATCATTAGGTGGCACGTGTCTGTATATTGCTTTGGGATTTTTAATAAATGGTTTAAGCCTCATAACAGATTGGCAGAAAGCCTAGTTAGTGTCTCTCCATTAAGGTTGTCTCGTCCGTGAGTTTTCCAGAAACTCCAGGTTTCAGTCAGTCCAACCTGGACTCTGTCCTCCACCACCTGGCTCATGGCTTTAAGTGCCGCATGTGGCTCTCGAGCCGCAGTATGCCGACCACTGCCCTAGACACATTCACTCCTGCCCAGCCTCGGCTCCTCCTGCCCCACGTGAGCAATTTCCACCATGTTCTGTCTTCCATCTCTCCTTGTATCCCCATCTGTCTGCTTACAAATTAACCACCTTCACTTATTTTTTTTTAATAATCCTTTCTAATAATACTTGACAATTTTATTGATAGCCCTTTCCCTCGAAAGCAAGACAGTGTTCCCCCCAAAGAATGGTTCGCAATCTGCAGGACCTCCCTCATGACTCCTTCACCCCGTCTTGGTTGGCACCACAATTCCTTCTCAGTCCCATCCTCGCAGCTGAGCATGCCCCAGCTCCTTCCCCAGCCCCGGCTGCCCTGAGTTGAAGGCTGCAGCAGGTATCAGGTCTCCGAGCCAGCCTTGAACTTCGCTTCAGGGGGATGAGTACCCAGTTCTACAGAACTTTTCCATGATGGCACGTCTTGGTTTCTGGTTCCTTGGGGTCATGGCACATAAACAGGCAACTTAAACCTCTGGATTCCTAAAAAAAAAAAAAAAAAAAAAAAAAAAAAAAAAAAAAAAAAAAAAAAAATTTCAAAAATAAAGTGGTTTATGCACAGCCCATAGAAAAGCAAAGCTAAAAATAAAGGCAACTGGGAATGAAAGCCAGATATTCTTGGTTTTATAAAGTCAGCACTGAATTTTGAAAGGAACTGGCAATCAGTCCTAGATGCAAATTGGATCATAATGACACTGAGGGCACCTGGCTATAAGCCATACCCTTAGTGCAGCTGCAGGTGGATTGGAGATTTCCATGGCCCAGCCAGTATGGCTCAGTGGTTGAGCACTGATCTATGAACCAAAAGGTCATGGTTCAATTCCTGGTCAGGACTTATGCCCGGATTGCAGGCTCAGTTCCCAGTATTGGCGGGGGGGGGGGGGGGGGGGGGGGGGGTAGGAGGCAGCCAATCGATGATTCTCTCTCATCATTGATATTTCTATCTCTCTCTCTCCCTCTCCCTTCCTCTCTGAAATCAACAAAAATATATTTAAAAAAAGATTTCCATGGAACTGTTCTCAGCATCATCACAATTTTTCACTGGGACAGCATATACCAGTCAGCTCAACAGCCATTATTTCCAGAACTTTGTCAACCAAAAAGGTTCAAAAGCCAGTTCTCTCTCCATTTATTCCTGACTCGGTCAGAATGGGGGCAAAGCCAAGGGTAAAAGGCTTTGGAAGAAGAGGGGGCAAGATGGCAGGCAGGCACAACACTATAAAAAGGCTGAGGCATCCAAGACATGAACTTCTGAATAAAATAATCCGGGAAATAAACCCTGGCCTGTTGGCTGGGTCTCTCGGCTTCTTCCAGCAGGCTAATTAGAAGGTAAATACTCTCCCTTCACATCTGTTGTACATAAGAATTTGAGGCTGTTGGGAGTTGTGATATAATTTGTGTTTTTTACTTGAGTGACATGGCATATTAAAGAAGAGGTGAAAAGGCGGGAACACTGGGGAAAGTGAGTGGAAAGTTTCAGAAGCTATGTGAAGTTTTTAAAAGGCACCGAACAGATGCAACACAATATCACTCCTAGGAGATAACACAGGAGAATATCCAGATGACCTTGGGTTTGGCAATGACTTTTTAGATACAGCATCAAAGACACAATCCATGAGAGAAAGAATTGATAAGCTGGACTTCGTTACCATTTAAAACTTCTGCTTGGGAAAGACACTGTCAAGACAAACCATAGACTGAGAGAAGAATGTTTGCAAAAGATATATTGGATAAAGGACTGCTATTCAAATTGTACAACAAACTTAACAACAAATAAATAAACAACTCAATTTAAAAAAATGGGCAAAAGACTTGAACAGACACCTCACTGAAGAAGACAGACAGCTCAGCTGGCGTGGCTCAATGGCTGAATGTCAACCTATGAAACAGGAGGTCATGGTTTGATTCTCTGTCAGGGCACATGCCCGGATGGCAGGCTGCATTCCCAGTAGGGGGCATGCAGAAGGCAGCCGATTGGTGATTCTCTCTCACCATTGACATTTCTCTCTCTCTCCCTCTCTAAAATCAATAAAAATGTCTTTTTGGTGGGTTTTTGTTGTTGTTGTTGTTTTGTTTTGTTTTGTTTTGTTTAGAAGATAGACAGCTGAAACTGGTTTGGTTCAGTGGATAGAGCATCAGTCTGCGAGGTTTGATTCCAGTCAAGGGCATGTACATTGGTTGCGGGCACATCCCCAGTGGGGGATGTTCAGGAGGCAGTGGTTGATGTTTCTCTCTCATCAGTGTTTCTAGCTCTCTATCCCTCTCTCTTCCTCTCTGCAAAAATCAATAAAATATATTTTTTAAAAAACAAACTCATGTACACTGTGGACTTGGGTGATTTTGCTAAGTCAGTGGAGGCCCATCGGTGGTAACAGGTGCACAACTCCAGCACAGGGTGCTATGGGAGGGGAGATTGTGTCTGTGCGAGGGCAGGGGGCACATGGAAAACCTCTGTACTTTCTGTTCAGTTTTGCTGTGAACCTAAAACTGCTCTAAAGAGTAATAGGTGCTCCATAAATATTTTAACATGAACAAATAACTTGCCCTGAACCTCACTTCTGCCACCTTAGCGGGACCTGAGGCATAGTTTCACCACCATCATTCATTCATTCATTCATTCATTCATTCATCATTCCAGACTAGTCGCTGAGGAAACTGAGGCCCAAGCTCATTGCTGGCTGCCTTGGTTCAACGACTATGCAACATCACTAAACTCAAGTTACACTCACATCCCCCGACAAGGCCCAAACCTCGGGTGATCTTTCACTCTCAGCCTCTGTCATCCCTCACGTCCAACCCATCAGCAAATGCCAGCTGCATCGCCCAAAAAGGTCCAGAACCCAACCACTTCCTTCACTTCAGCCACTAGCCCCCTGGTCCAGCCACCACCATCCGCACCTCTACCATTGCCACAGCCCCGATGGCTTCACAGCTGCCTCAGCCTGTCTTCCACACAGGAGCTCCCTTCTCACCCAGGATAGAGCCCCATATACTTTTCCTCCCTAGCCACAAGCACCTGTGTGGGCCCAGCCCTGGCTCCCTCACTCACCTCTGCAAACCCACCCCCTCCCCTTGACTCCTCCCCAGCCCACCAGCTTCCTTGCTGCCCTCCAAACATTGCCTAAGCCTCCTCGCTCAGAGGTCCCTCCCATTTCTCTCTACCCAAAAGACACTAATGCAAAAACAGGACACCCCCTAAGCTATAAACTTATAGCTTATAACCTAGAACCTGCCCTCACCATCCTTCTGCTCCTGCCACTTACCCTCTCCCTCTCCAGTGCCCTTCATGGCACCGACCACCACGGGGCGTGTTACATGTGTAAACACTTTGTTGTTTTCTTTCTCTCCTCCTGGAATGCAAACCTCCTTCATTAGCTCTGGGCTATGTGTTGGCTGTTCATCCCCAGGGCACATAGAAGTTTTATAAATATCAGAGGGAGAGTGTGAGGGAGGGAAGGAATGAAAGAAGATGGGGAAAAGGAGGGAGGGAAGGAAGGAGGGAAGGAAGCAGGTTTTCTCCTATGAGGTGACCATTTACTTACTGTCATCCTACATCTACCATTGACCCACCACTCTGCAAGCCTGGGAATAACACAGAAGAAAAACAAAGCGCTCTCCTTGCCCCTAAGAATCTCACAGTCTTGTGAGGAATGAGAAAATATTCTAAAACAAACTGAACGGAGAATAGAATCACTTCCCCATTCTGAAGAGAGCGAAGAGCTAAATATATCTGAACGCAGGCAAGCGTTGTGGGAACCAGAGAGGGAGGAGGAGCACGTGGAAACTGGATCCGAGGCTCAGCTGTGGAGATTCCTCTGGTCCCTCCGCAAGGAGCGGGGACACACCGGATCATGTTCTCTGAATGGGTTCTGCGGAAATTTGCCCAAATCTTCCTGAAATGCACATGACCCACAGCTTCGGGGGTGTTCCATTACTTTCAAATCCCTGAGCTTCTTATTCTCATTCTTGCTGGTTCTTCCACTGACCTGTAAATTCAATCTCCCAGTCAACCCCTCCCCCAACCCTCTCTCTTTTGTGGGGGGAGGGGGGTAAAGTAGGGAGGGGGGATCAAGGAGCAAAGTCACTTCTGTGCTTTCTTGGACTCCATTCCTGAGGTTTTACTAGCCTCTGCGAATTCTTCATCTCTCCCAGTCCATCTCAGCAACCTTTCTTTATTCTTCACTTACTTTTCATTTTATTTCCTTCCAGGCAGTTTCCGCCCGGTCTTCTTTTTCTTACTTATTTCTTCTGGATTTCCCTACCTGGAGGTTTGCATTTATAGCTCACCTCATTGCCGCGTTTTTAATAACTGGGAAGTGTCCCCGCCAAAAGCATTCTGTTACAGGAAGAAAAAAAAAATGCATTCCATCATCTGCCTGCATTATCCAAGCGAGATGAAGGCAGCACCTAGTAAATCATTCTTCCGCTTTCTCAAGTGGCCAAGCCAGCAGAGGTGGCCAGCGTCACGCTCTCGCCATCCTGCTCTCCGCTCCGGTGCTTACCTGCCTCCTCCGCCTCTACTCATCAACCTATAAACTTAAGTAAGAACTTAAACTCAGTGCCACCCTTCTGGAGAAAAGGTGACTGGAGATGCCTCATGGAACAGCACCCGGGAAGGCATGTTCTCCTGACCCCCCAAAAGAGCATGCCCATTTGGACCTGGAATTGGAGCCACGTGCAACAGCAGAGAAGTTGGGTCTCCCCCCAGGCCGACACTGAATGGGGCCACCCTTCTCAGGAGGGGATCCATCATGTCTGCCCCCAGGAGGGAGTGATTGAGAAGTCCCATAGGTGTGCTGCATAAACGAAAAGTGCCAATAGGTGCCTCCAGCATGGAGGAGCCAGGAGAGAAGGCATCGGAAAGCCATGATGGAAGGCTGGAGGACTGGAAGATACAGGGTGAAACGCAAATAGGTTTGGGCTTGGGAAAAGTCAGAACCCAGGACACCCCAGTGGCTGGAGCTCGGCTGCTAGGCTTTCTATGGGGAAAGATGTGCACTTGTTGGCCCCACAGCTGGTTTTCATTACATCCAAGAGGCGTTTAAAAATAAATACAGCCCCCTTGTACTCACCCCAAATTCAGTCCACGTTCAATTCTACCAGCACAGACACCCAGACTTGAAAGTGAGCAGTTAGAAACCCATGTTTTGCCATTGTTATTGCTCGAATGGTTTACTCCTTCAAAGGCCATAACTAAAACAATGGTTACTTTAATGTCAAATTCCAGGAAAGGAAGGAGAGACAATCATGAGAAGGTCTTAGTTCCAAATAAAAGCAAATAAATTAGTGCTGCGGGCTAAAGGTAAGGGGGACAGATTCTGCCTGAGGACTTCCTCCAGCCTGCCCCCGGCCCTGAACAGCTCCTGGCACATCTCTGATGAGAGTTCCGAAGGGGTATAGGTTTGGGAACAGATGTAAAACAAGAGACGCAGGCCCACCCAAAGGATCACAAATGCTGGACCAGAGCCAGGAAACAAAATCACCAACCTGGACTTCACGGACAAGTCCTCACAGTCAAGAATGGATGTTATGCAAGAATAATGCCTGTCACTGTGCCTCCCGAACCAGAGGTTGGGAACTATATTTTAAAATCATTCATTTTTCACACCACTCTCCATTACCATATCAGATCATCTCAGTCGATTAAGCAGCAGTCGCCAAACGGTAGTCCATGGACCTCTGGTGGTCCATGAGGTCCAAAAGGTTGGTGACCACTGGATTAGAGCATTGCCTAGTATGCTCAACACTCACTAAATATTTGTTGTTAGAATTAATTGACTGTGCTAATGGGGTCCCGGGCCAGGATCATTCTACCACAAATCACTTAGTTACCACAGAGAAAAGGTCTATTTTTTTAAAATATATTTTATTGATTTTTTTACAGAGAGGAAGAGAGAGGAATAGAGAGTTAGAAACATCAATGAGAGAGAAACATCGATCAGCTGCTTCCTGCACTCCTCCTACTGGGGATGTGCCCGCAACCAAGGTACATGCCCTTGACCGGAATTGAACCTGGGACCTTTCAGACACTCTATCCACAGGCCGACACTCTATCCACTGAGCCAAACCGGTTAGGTTGAAAAAGTCTATTCTTAAACCACAATCTTTACCCTCACCCCCAACCAAACAGCAGAGGTGGCCTATGAGTCACCTATGAGTTATGACATGGGCTTTGCTATAAAGCAGATGCCTTGGGGCAAACAACCCAACCATCCAAATCATAGAGGTTGCGTTTGAAATAGTGTCTCCTGAAAGTTAACCGGGTTCCAACAGCCTACTGTACAGGCATCACAACCCAAGACTTCCCTAGAGCAAAAGCAACCGTGCAGTTTATTTCATTTCCCCGTCTCTGTGTCCTCCATCTACAAAACGAGCAAGTAGGAAGCAAATGAAGATGCAAATAGCTAATGGTGTGGGTAAAAATATGTGCCTTTCTCTTGATGGTTCTGTCACGCCTCACACACAGTCACAGCCCTCACCCCTCATACCAAAGTGAATGGGCAGAGTTACAGACACGCAGTCTGAGGATGGTAAAGGCCATGTCAGCAGAGGCAGGGTGAGCTGGGGTCAGAAGACAGGATGGGACCGGGAAACAGAAACCCCAGAATTCGATAGGCAGGAATAATGGGATGGCTCCAACCGGTCTTCCCTAAGCCTCGTCTGTGCCAATTTGATTGGACACAGTTAAAAAGGAAGAAAGAAAATGCCAATAAAGAAAAAAATAATAAAACAAAAGATAAAGAGCAGCTCTGCCAAATGGGTGGGCAGGGCTCTGGTCCCTGCCAGGGGAGGAGGCCAGCGGCCTGGGAACACGTCCCCAAACCAGCTGAGCCCACTCTCCTCAGCCACACACAGCTCCTTCCCACGGAGCTCAGCTGTGCTTTCCACACCTTGAACCCATTTGAGGGGCTTTTTTTCTTTTTTGTGAGTTTGGCAAAGTATTGTATGAAAAGAACCAAACAAGAGGAGAGAGCAAATAAAATCATTTCTTCAGCATAAAAAAAGGGGGTTTTATCCATCTAATATAGCCACACAAAGAATTTGCAAATTCCCTTCAGCTATAAAATCTGTTCTCACGCACCCACGCCACCATCCCTCCCCCCCCCCCCCTTTCCTACTGCAGCCTTTGGCTCCCTCAGCTCCCACCCTCTCTTCCCCTCCCCCAGCACTGCCTCTCCTTCGCCACCCCCCTGGCCTCAAACCCAAGCATCCATCCGAATCAGACATGAGAACCCAACAAATACATGCTTCTTCTTGCATGTGTTCGTGTGTGTGTGTGTGTGTGTGTGTGTGTGTGTGTTTACACACATATACTGCTACCTACACCCCTCATTGAAGCTCCAACGTCTAACAGAGACATCTGCCATGATCCCCAGGTTGCCCCACCCCCTCCTCCAGTGAAACTGCCCTGCGCACAGCTCCTGTTGGAGGGGTAGCAGTAGGGGGTGGTTATTCCACCTGGTAACCCCTCCTGAGCCATAGCTGATTGGACCCAAAGTAGGACATGAAAGGGCTATGACAAATGACCCTGAGGGGGGCTGGGTGGAAGGTAAGTTGGACATATTGTTAATTTATTTCTTAGGCAGCATGCATTTTGTTCTCGCTCTAATCCCTGGCATGGGCTGGGCGTCTACACATCACACTCCATCCGCTTCACACACACTTGAATTGCATCCTGTAATCCCCCCTCCCTCTCCGCCTCAGTCTTTTCTTTGGAAGTGCGTGTACAAGATAAGCTTCTGAAACGAGTCAGATTCTGGGAGCGACGTTCCCACCAGGCCTGGAGAGCTTTCACACAGATCAGAGTCCTGGAATGCCTGTTCCGTCTACAGAAGGAAGTGTGATAATGAAGGAATGTGGCTGGGGTCACTGTCTCTCCCTCCCACCCCTCCCTTCGGCTCCCCATCCCAGGACAGGGAGAGAGGAAGAGAAAAGAGGAAAAGCAGAGTTAAAGGCCATGAATAAGTACCACTGGATAATGCCATCTGTTTGTGCCATTGAAATTGCATTGAAATTGGCTTTGAACTCTGGGCTCTCCATACTCTACAAAGCCTTGGGCTAAAAGCTAGATGCTAGGTATGGTCTTCCCAAATGTTCTCATTATAGTAAACAAGTACAAGAAGCATGTCAAACTCAGCCCTCGGGCCACAGGCAGCTCATAATGAATATTTTTGCAGTCCAGCCAATATAACAGTATATAAGAAAAGTGTTAATAAAAATTTCATAACTTAATTTTTACAATATTCTATTATATATAATTATTAATAATAAACTAATTATTAATAATAAACTACAATGTTCGCTAATGACTGATAACTATAATCATGTTGCATTCATTTCTCTTACTCTCCTTAAGAACAGGCGTACCATTTCTCTCCACTAACACTAGTAGCGAATATTTTAGCAGCCGATGGCCATGTCATTAGTCTCGGACTGCCTTGTTTGGTGTGCACAACAGGAAATATTTCGCTTTCAGAGAACAAGAAAAATAGGTTTATTTGAGTTATGCTTATTAACTTGTGCAGTTATTCAGTGTCTGGTAAGCTAACGTTCAAGAAAAATATTAATTTTTATTAAAATGTTCTATTATTTTATGTTCATTATGACTCATTTAT
This sequence comes from Pipistrellus hanaki, assembly GCF_964339955.1. Taxonomy (NCBI): domain Eukaryota; kingdom Metazoa; phylum Chordata; class Mammalia; order Chiroptera; family Vespertilionidae; genus Pipistrellus; species Pipistrellus hanaki. The sequence goes on along the minus strand of NC_140521.1, from coordinate 14,358,892 downwards.
TTCAGCCCTTTGCATTTGTATGCCTCTATCAAAGTAAACCTACATTTCTATGAAAATTGAAGCTTTTGGGTTTTTGCGGCCCCCATACACTTAAACCTTGTCTGTCTGGTCCATGTTAGCCTTTGAGTTAGCTAGCTGGAATCCAAGCCTCCATCTCCAGGCAGTTTCCCCAGCCATTGCTTCTGATTCTAGGATGAATTCTGAAGCAACCCAGATTAGATCCATCAAAGGATCAAGAAAGAAAGAGGGGGACTGGGTGGGGTAGGAGAGAGATGGATGAAATCTTGGAGTATTTTAACTTGGGCCTAACCAAGGAGAGTAAGATTTATGTCATTGGTCAAAGCTGGAGAAAGCTGGAAAGGTTGGAGTGGCTGACCACCGGGCCCTTTCCCTCCTGCCCACCTACTGAACATAAGACCAGAAGAGGTGGCGGCATAAATCTCTCAGAGGAAGAGGAAACTCTGTCAATAGTTAGGTGGTGCCCATGTTGCTGTGCGTGCCACGTTATCATACCCTATTAGTACTTATGTGTCTGTCTCCCCAGCTAGATCATGAGCTCCTTGGAGGCTGTCACTGTGCCTCACTCATCTTTTTTTTATTTCTTTATTGATTAAGGTATCACATATTTGTCCTCATCCCTCCATTCCTATCCCAAACCCCTCCCCATGCATGCCCCCACCCCCCTGTTGTCCGTGATCACTGGTTAGGCTTATATGCATGCATACAAGTCCTTTGGTTGATCTCTCTCCCCCGCTCACTCCCACCCTCCTTTACCCTCCCTCATATCAATACTTGTGCAGTTCTTGGCATAAAATGAGGGTTCAATAAATGCTTGTTGAATGAATGGATGAATTTATGAATTGGTTTGTTCTGGGATCTACTCCCATATCTGGACTTATTTTGCTCCTTAGGCCTTATCTGTCAAAATAGGAATATTCACAAATGTCCACTCCAGCCCCAAGATTTGTGTGCCATTATGCTTCCCTTCATAAATTCCACTTAACAATAATCGTCATAGTTAACGCTTACTGAACAGGTTAGTGAGCCACCCTCTGCTTAGCGTGATACCGGGTTATCGCCTTCAAGCCCACGGAATCCTTACTGCCTTGTTTGGGTGGCAGCTGGACAGTGACTGGGCTGAGGCTCGTAGGTGACTGATTTGCTGGATAAAAAGTATGGAGTGCCGAAACAGGTTTGGCTCAGTGGATAGAGCTTCGGCCTGCGGACTAAAAAGTCCCAGGTTCGATTCCGGTCAAGGGCATGTATCTTGGTTGCGGGCACATCCCTGGTAGGGGGTGTGCAGGAGGCAGCTGATCAGTGTTTCTCTCTCATCGATGTTTCTAGCTCTCTATCTCTCTTCCTTCCTCTCTGTAAAAAAATCAATAAAATATTTTATTTTTTTTTAAAGTATGGAGCCACTTGAAAAGGAGGCAGCCACGTAACAGGAGAAAAAAGGGGCTGAGCAATTGCATGTGGCTCTCCTGCCAGATGGGACTCAAGGAACGAGCCAGGGGAGAAAACGGGGAGGAGGGTCACGAGAAGGGCATTGTTCCGCCCACTTTACAGAGAGGGAAACTGAGGCTCAGAAATGTGCAGGAATTCACCCAAGGTCCTGCAAACGGAGGCAAACGTCCTAAGCCCAGGTCTGCTGGATTGCCCAGCCGGCTCGTTCTCTGCCCCAGGATGGTGAAGGTCTGACTTGGGACAGACCCCACTGAAGAGCAGCTCTGTCCCACGGGTCTCCCCCAGCCCGTTCTCCCACAGGAAGGGAGGAGATGGTAACCCGTAAACTCATGCAATCAGTCGAAGCACAGCCTGCAGTATCCATGGGGCCTATGTAATGTTTTCTGGGCTGAGCTATCAAGGCTGAGAATCGCACAGGCAGAGAAGAGAGCTCAGAGTCCAAGAACTTGAATGCAAGGTCCCCGTTAACTCCTCGTTGGCTGGTGACGGTGGGACTTTGGAAACTGCGAAGCATTAAACAAATAACAGGATGCATGATGGGAGAATCCTGGCCTTCATTCGCTCTCAGACAGGATCTTGCCCTCGACGTAGACCCCTTCAAGCACATCCACAGCCATCAAAAAGGACAGCGCATCTCAGCTAAGCCTGACACAACCCCTCCGAGGCCGCCCGGGCTGTTTATTTGCTCCATGCATCTGTGTCGTTGGAGAAACACAGCGAGAACAAGGAGGCCAGCCTCCTCTGCCTGCAAACCTCCCCCTCAGCTGGACAGATGGCCAGAGAGCAGGACTCACAGGAGTAGGGACGCTAAATGAGACGCAGATGGCCAGCTGACCCAGGCAAGCGGACTCCACGTGCCGAGGTTGAGCAATATCACGGACAGCTCCTCAATCAGCCTCCTCACCATCGCCGTGCTGACCCCTCTGGCAAAGGCGGACAGCTGCATGGGCATCACTGCTGGGAAGTAGATGGGCGCCAGTCCTCCCCCACATGCCCCGCCCGCCCTCCGCACCCTGGCTGGAGTCAGCGCTATTGTCATCAGCACTGCCTGGAGCCTGGACAGCAGTCAGCTGATAGGAACCTTGCACGTGTGTGGGTGGGGGAGGGGGAGAGGGGAGGACCTTGACACCGCCTTCTATGATGTGGCACCCGAGGCCCGGGCTGGACAGTCCAGGCTGTGTGCTGGCTTCCTAGCCCTGGCCTGGGCTGACCTGCAGCGAGGCGCCCGCCTCACCCCTGCTTCCATGCCCTGGAGAGTTCTGACTCCTTACACAGAACACCTTCCACCTTCCCTCCCCATCCCCCATGGAGGTGCAGACCCAATTCTGGAATACCAGTCTTTCCAAGACCTGTGCTCTGAAGCCCCTCTGGCTCCCTGGGGCAGAGTTTAGCATTCTTATTTTTTATTTCCTCTTGCAGCCTGTGTCTGCCTCTACAGAGAGGCTGTATAGGGGAGTAGTTAAGAGGTAGACTTGGGGCAGACTGCATGGGTTCAAGCCCAGTCATGCCACTTACTATCATAAGTCGTCGTAGAGATTATCTGAGTTAACAGAGGAAGAGGGGTCATGGAAAAGTACTTGTGTGTGTGTGTGTGTGTGTGTGTGTGTCTACTAGAGGCCCGGTGCACGACATTTGTGCACTGGGGGAGGGTCCTTCAGCCTGGCCTGCACCCTCTCTCAGTCCGGGATGCCTCAGGGGTTCTTAGCACTGCCATGGAGGCCGGAAAGGCTCCTGCCACCACTGCTGCACAGTCTAACTGTGAGCCCGGCTTCTGGCTGAGCAGCGCACCCCCTGAGGGAGCGCACTGAACATCAGGGGGCAGCTCCTGCGTTGAGTGTCTGCCCCTGGTGGTCAGTGAGCGTCATAGTGACCGGTCGTTCCACTGTTCAGTCAATTTGTATATTAGGATTTTATTATATAGGATATCCAAATGCAGATTATGAATAGTGCGTGTGTGTGTGTGTGTGTGTGTGTGTGCATACTACCTAATAGGCTATATATGTACAGGGTGTCCCCCAAAAATGTATTCACACTTTAATAGCTGACAGCTCAATTTTGAAAATGAAATGTATTTTAATAAACACTGGCATTATGATTATTCAAAGTGTGTGTATACATTTATGGAACACCATAATATCCTATTAGTATAATATACCCTATATATGTGTATGTGTATATATGTATATAGTATGTATATACTATTGATTTCCTATGTACAGACATAAAATTCACACATATAAATGACATTATTATTGTATACTAAAAATGATGTCATTAGCTCATTAATATGATACTATATCATCCACTAATAAATATAGTATAGATAATATTCGACCGACGTTTTCCGGGATAAATAATATGATATCACATCCTCATCTATTCATTTGTCTACATTCTTCCCTGGACTATGCGCCCTTCAGAGCAGCGGTCACCAGCCCTTGATCGATGAGGTCCAAGAGGTTGGCGGCTGCTGCTTTAGAGCAGACACCATGGCTTCTATTTTATCTGTCCCTCGAGCCGGGGTTTGGAGCATAGTAGGTGCTCAATAATCAATTGCGGAAGGACTAAATACTAAATTACTGCACTGCCCACCCAGCACATATGCTGCCCCCTGAGGCAGAAAAGCCCACTCCTCCCTCTCCCACTTCTCCCCAACCTTTCCCATTTCCCAGCAGACTCTCCAGCGAAGCCTTCCCGCTTCTAGAAGCCTGGCTTTAATTTGAAGAGATAAAGAGAGCCAAGTGCTGGAGCAATGCCTCATCCCTGTTTTCAAGCCCTGTTCTCCTTATTCCCCGAGGACTCCCCCTCCTGCCTCCTTCCCCGGCCCCTCCCAGGCTACACCCAGCGCTGTCCCGTCTCCACCCTGGGCGTCCCTGCTTTCCCACACAACCTGGGACACCTCTCCCGCTCGGGGACACGGAGGAAACCAGCTACCTCAGCGGCCAGGCGGGCTGGTGCCATTCCCACAGCCATCACCCGGGGCCCTTCAACACCAACCAGCTCTGCTGGCAGCGGCCCAGGCCCTCCAATACTGCGAGTGACATTCAAAACAGAGCCACAGCCCCCGAGGCTGGGAGGACCACACACAGCAGGACGCACACAACCCCACCCTCGGGCCTCGCTCCCCACCCAGGCCTCACACAGGCACCCACCTCACACACTGCGCTGCACGCGGAGGCCCTCTCGGGGGCACCCTGCTGCCTCCACCTCTAGACAGAAACAGCGCTCCTGGCTCCTCGGTACACAGCCCAATTGGCACTGTCCTGGGCTGCGTGCGCAGTACCTCCTGTCTACCCCACTCTGGGGTCCAGGGCTTGTGGTGCAGCCGAAAGGGGAGCAGGAGCCTTCAGCAGAAACCTCACCACAAGGCTGCATAACCTCCCACCCAAAATGTGCAGTTCAAATGGGCATGAAAATGACAGGTCTTGTGCTAGCTGGTTTTGCTCAGTGGATAGAGCATCGGCCTGTGGACTGAAGGGTCCCAGGTTTGATTTCAGTCAAGGGCACATGCCCAGGTTGCAGACTCGATCCACTGTATGGGGCCTTCAGGAGGCAGCTGATCAGTGATTCTCTTTCATCATTGGTGTTTCTATCTCTCTTTCCCTCTCCCTTTCTGAAATCAATAAAAATATATATTTTTTTAAATAGTCCGGTCCTATCCATGCTAACAAGCTTTAGCTTGAAGAAAGAATGATGGAGTTATGACGTAATGGGCTGCAGTTCCCTGATCCCCACTTCTACCCAAATATATGGGTTCCACCTGGAAGCAGATTTAGCCCCTCCTCCTCCCCTCCCACCTCCTCTGTGCCTCACACCCTCCCAATGGAGGCTGCCTGGCTGGGAAGGAGCCTCTTTTAGTTCCCAGGCTTAGGTGGAAAAGGCCAAGGTGGCCACCAGTCTTTGCTTGGGGACCGCGCGGGGCCTGGGAAGGATGCTGAGACCTCCAGCAGCAGGCTCCTCACGGAGCTGAAATGTAGCTTTCTGCAGTCTCCTCGGGCCCTGGGAACCTGCATCTCTGGGATTCCTGCAACCGCATAACTCCACGCTGGGAAACGAGGGTGGAGGCTAGGACGCCAGCAATCTTGTAGGGAAATAGAGGAATCTGTGGAGTAAACACTATGCTGTTCTCAAGCTTGTCTTCCCACAAAACTCGGTACCAGAGGGGAGGAGGCGTCTGGCTCTCTATGCGCTGTCAGACACCACTGCAGGCAGGACACAGTGCTTGTACCAGGAGGGGGTACAAAGGCAAGACTTCCTGTCTACAGGGGTCGAACCATCGCCCTAGCCGGTTTGGCTCAGGGGATAGAGCCTCCACCTGCGGACCAAAGGGTCCTGGGTTTGATTCTGGTCAAGGGCACGTACCTTAGTTGCAAGATCCTCCCCAGCCCAGGCCCTGGTCAGGGCTCATGCAGGAGGCAACCAATGTGTTTCTCACACATCGATGTTTCTCTCTTTTCCTCTCTCCCACTCTCTCTAAAAATCAATGGGAAAATATCCTCCAATGAGGATTGACCAACAAACAAATAAGAATTGAACCATCTCACTAGAGAGAGAAGAACACACCTGCTCTCAGAGAGGCTCCCATCGACCCCAAGCTGCGTGTCATCAACGCGGAGGCAGGAAGGCTCTCGGAGGACAGGCAACAGAAGTCGGGAGGCTTCTTGGCGAGGTGGGCTCCGTGGGGCTTTCAAAGCACTCACACAGGAAGAAAACGTTGGACAGAGCATGTCAGGGGACAAAAAGCAACCTGGAGAAGACGAGAGAGGAAATGGGCAGGAAGTTCTGAGTGGAGCTGCATTGGGAGAATGAATGAGAAAAACACCAGCATTTCCCAGAGTGGCTCCGAAGTGCCAGGCCCTCATTGATTGATTTATATCAATAATGTCTCTATTTCCAATCATCCTGGGAGGGAGGGATTAGAAATAGAGCGGCCATCCCAGGCCACCACCAGACACCTGGTTTCCCGTCAACTTCCCCACCTGCTCCCACTCCTTGGGGCCACTTAGGCACCTCAGCTTCTCAAATTAACCATACCTTTCCCTCTGCCCAGTACATCCTACATCATATAAGAATCCGTTTCTGGCCCTAGCCCATTTGACTCAGTGGATTGAGTGTCAAACCATAGACTGAAGGGTCCCAGGTTCAATTCCAGTCAAGAGCGAGGACCTCAGTTGCAGGCTCAATCCCCAGCCCTGGTCCAGACAGGTGCAGGAGGCAATCTTTCTGTCTCTCCCCTTTCCTTCCACTCTCTCTAAATAATCCATGGAAAAAATATCCTCGGATGAGGATTAACAACAAACAAATAATCCATTCCCATAAGAACTATCGTGTGTGTGTGTGTGTGTGTGTGTGTGTGTGTGTGTGTGGCAAACCATTCTAGGAACCTATAACTTCCAAACTCTGTCTCTTCGATGCTCAGCCCTGTCCTTCCCCACAGCCCAAGCCGCTTCCCCAGGAGAAGCAGGGCCCACACAGGCACCCGCTGTGAGGGTTGACTCGGCTCCAGCCAGGGCCAGGGATGCGAAGTGTGAAGGGTGTTCCTTTCTTGCTTCACCACCTCCTTTGGAGTCACAACTGCACTTTAAAGAGAATGCTTGGAGTTGGTGAAGCTCCAAGACAAATGTTAGATGTTTGTTTTTAAACTAGGCCTCCTGCGCTAAAGATCCCCCCCCACCACCAAGCTACGCTAGTGAAAACCTCCTTTTACAGGCATCCGTGGGCACGGCCAGAGGGCTCCTGACACTGAGGCGGGTTTTCTTTTCTAATTGAGAGACTCAGGGGCACGAGCAAAGTCAGGTGCTAGTGCCAATCGTGTGGTCAGACTTTCAAACAGATTCCCTTTGCCGTGAGGTGTACAGATGGGACGGGCCTCCGGTGAAGGAAAGAACTTGTTTGGGTTCGCAGGCTGGAAAAGAGAGAAGCGGCCCTGGGGGCCTGGGTTCAACCCCTGACTTTCTAAGAATTGTCCCCAACTAACCTTCCGGGTCAGAGGCAGCCCTAAAGGCCCCAACAACCACAGCAACCTAAGATTCTGGCCAAACCACATAACTCTTTTAGTCAACAATCCATCAGCAAGCCAGCAGCCGGCCAGGCCTCCAAGACAGAAGAATGCGGCAGTGAGCCTCACAGGCGAATCTTTGAAATCAGGTGCCGGTTCAGAGCCCAGCCCTGCCCTGACCTCAGCAAACCCTCGGGAAACAGCTCACCAAGCTCCAGTTCCCGAATCGGTGAATACAAGGTAATGAGAATGTGCACACAGAGGGGGATTGTGACGGTGACATGAGAGGATATAAAACCTGAATGTTAAATGTTAAAAAATAGTTTCACTAATAAAGTATATAATACATTAAAAAAAAATTTTTTAATATATTTTTATTGGTTTTTTACAGAGAGGAAGGGAGAGGGATAGAGCTAGGAACAATGATGAGAGAGAAACATCAATCTGCCGCCTCCTGCACACCCCCTACTGGGGATGTGCCTGCAACCAAGGTACATGCCCTTGACCAGAATCGAACCTGGGACCCCTCAGTCTGCAGGCCGATGCTCTATCCACTGAGCCAAACTGATCAGGGCTAAAAAATTTTTTAAGTGTAAAAGCTGCCCTTCCCCAGGACCCCAGTCCTCAACTTAGATCATTGTGATAACTTTTGTGAGGTTTCAAAAAGGGGGCTAGATTTCCATTTCCAGGAAGATGGAATAGACATACTTTTCCCTGTTCCTCCTTCATGTACAACAAAAAGCCCTGGACAGAATATATACACCAACATAGTAAGACTGAAAGGCAGAGAGAAGAAGGCAGACTGGCTATGGACTTCGGTACTCCCAACACAATGATGAATTCCCTGGGCTTGTTGTGGGTATGGAGTTGGGGTTTTGGGGGGGTTTTTTGGTTGTTTTTTTTTGTTTGTTTGTTTTTTTGCCTCATGTATATACCAGACTTGGAGCAGAAGAAGGTGGCAAAAAGACCAGAAGACAAACTCCCAACAAAAGCCTTCTCTCTTTGACGAAAGAACCATGAAAGGGGAGCCTAGCAAGACAGAAAACGCGTGGGCAATCACTGCTCTCCGATGCCGTGGCCCCACTCCCTCTCTGCCTGGGAAGGTTGAGGGGGAGCCACTGGTCACCACCCTCCCTCGTGAGGCTATAATGCGATGCCCCAATGTTCCCACATGGCAGTGTCACAAGAGGTCAAGAAAGGAGCCGGGGGCTTTATTCCTTTTGGAGGGAACAAGTCACCTTCCCTCGGATTTAGGTGAAGACCCAAGGAGACCTAGATGTGAAGTCCACATGGAAATAATGAGGTGCCCCCTTCAGCAGAGTTTGTGTCAGAGGAGACTTAGTGGGAAATCAGAACTTTGTGTCTCCTAGCTGTAATAAAACCAACACACACACCCCTCCCATGACAGACTCAAGCCTAAATATATCAATTATGACATTAAATGTAAATGAACTAAATATTAATATTTATATTGCATACATCTAAATATATGCAAATGCAAATATATGACATTAAATGCAAATGATCTAAATATACTAAAAATACAGATATTGAAAGCAAAAAAATGGGAATTCTAAGAAGGAATAAAAATGTTTTGATAAAAATAAAAAGCACTGTAACAGAAATAAAGAATGCCTTTGATGAGCCTAGTAGTAGACTGGGAATGGCCAAGGAAAAAAAGTCTCTGAGCTCGAGGGTATCGCAATAGAAACTCCCAAAACTGAGAAGAAAAAAAAGCCTAAAAAGAAAATAGGACTGAATATCCAAGAACTTGGAACTATTACAAAAATATAACATATGAAATGGAGTTACCAGAAGGAGGCAGGGGAAAGCTAAAGGAACAGAAAAAACATTTAAGGCAATAATGACTGAGAATCCCCACCCCCACCCCCAAATCCAAATTAATAAAACCAAACCACAGATCCAGAAAGCTCAAAAACGTCAAGCAGGATAAATGCAAAAACAAATAAGACAAACAGGTATATCATATTCAAATGGCAGAAAATCAAAGATTTTTTTTTCAAAGATATTTTTTAATGTTGAGAGAATCCAGGGTTTAAAGCTACTTTACCTTTAGAGAAGCAAAGAATTATATCTGACTTCTCAGAACCCATACAAGAAGAAGAGCATGGAGTGAAATAAAGTATTGAAAGGGGAAAAAAATCACCAACCCAGAATTCTTTACCCTGTGACACAGGAGACTTAGTGGGAAATCGGGACTTTGTGTCTCCTAGCTGTAATAAAACCAACACACACACCCCTCCCATGACAGACTCAAGCCTAAATATATCAATTATGACATTAAATGTAAATGAACTAAATATTAATATTTATATTGCATACATCTAAATATATACATTTTTTACTTACTATGAGAGAAATTTGTATACTCAGAGAGAAAAGAAGGAAGACAAAATATAGGAACAAAGATAAAGGTAACAAATAGAAAGCAGTCACAAATATGGTAAATATTAATCCACCTATATTAATAATCACTTGAAATATCAATGATCTAAATATGTCCATTAAAAGACAGAGATTGTCATAGTAAGTCAAAAAATAAAACCCAACTACACATTGTCTAGTTTAAAAAAAAGCTTTAAACATACACATATAGATGACAAGTTAAGGGTAAAGAAACATCATAGAGCATGCTAGCACTAATCAAAAGCAAGTGGGCGTAGCTGTCTTAATTTCAGAAATACCAGACTGTGGAGCAAGAAAAGCAGTCAGGAATAAAGGCCTCCAATAAACTTTTATCTACAACACTCCCACCATTTTTATCTTGTGTTATAATGAGATGAACCTGTCTGATATCCCCTATTAAACTGCAAACTCCCTAAGGACAGTGTCTGCTTTATCTTTATGTATCTTCTCGGGGTGCCTACGCTGATATAGATAAACTGAACAAAGAGTATTTGGTGAAGAATAAATCAAGGACAAATTGAGACCATTTGCCCAAGACCAGAGGAAGCCCTTTTAAAAGTGAAAAATGGACAAAACCAGTTTGGCTCAGTGGATAGAGCATCACCTGTGGATTGAAAGGTCCCGGGTTCAATTCAGATCAAGGGCATGTACCTAGGTTGCAGGCACATCTCAGTAGGGGGTGTGCAAGAGGCAACTGATCGATGTTTCTCTCTCATTGATGTTTCTAACTCTCTATCCCTCTCTTTTCCACTCTGTAAAAAATCAATAAAACATATTTTTAAAAAATAAATAAATAAAATAAAAGTGAAAACTGTAAACTGACAAGGTGTAAATGTACTGCCTATAACTAGGCCTGGTGATGCCTCCTCATCACTTACTGATGGTGTAGTCTTGGCCAATACTTTAACCCATTGATTCCCAACCTGTTTTGGCCACACCCCACCTAAGCATCTCTAAAATCCTGACACCCCCTCCCCTATGACACAGAATTCTTCTTATTCAAAAAGTGAACTCCTACTCACATGGAGGAAGCCTAAAAGGCCATTAATTTGGTCTAAACAAGCTTCCAAAGAACATGACATCCATAAAAGAGAAAAATAAAAGAACGAAAGGAGAGTTGAAGTCTTGAGAAAGAAATCACTAAGAAATTGTTAAAATAATAGTAATATGAAGGGATACAAAAAATAGAAAGTAAAGTTTCAAAACATATAATAGAGAGCTGAAATGCATAAATATGTCACAATATATATATTTTATATGTCGTATATAAAATGAGAGAAATTTGTATACTCAGAGAGAAAAGAAGGAAGACAAAATATAGGAACAAAGATAAAGGTAACAAATAGAAAGCAGTCACAAATATGGTAGATATTAATCCACCTATATTAATAATCACTTGAAATGTCAATGATCTAAATATGTCCATTAAAAGACAGAGATTGTCATAGTAAGTCAAAAAATAAAACCCAACTACACATTGTCTAGTTTAAAAAAAGCTTTAAACATACACATATAGATGACAAGTTAAGGGTAAAGAAACATCATAGAGCATGCTAGCACTAATCAAAAGCAAGTGGGCGTAGCTGTCTTAATGAGGCCTCTAGAACCATAAGAAATGCCAAAAATTCACTGTTAATAACTCATTCTTGAATTGTCCCCCTTAAAAATCAAATTGCCCCTCCCCCAGCGGGTCGTGTGCCCCATGCTGGGAACCACTGCTTTAACCTCTGGATTTCTCCCAAAGGATCTATGGATAAGAAAGGTGCAGTTACATTCTGTTTGCTTTTACTTTTTATTTCTACCACTCCTAATTCAAAGAAATGAAAGTGAAGTTTGGGTACAATAAAACCCCTGTACCCAGGGCATATAAAGATAAAAGTGAGAAATCGGAAATGACAGACCGGAAATGGGGGGAGGTAAACCTGAACCCTACGTGAAACAGTCACTGTAATTGGGCTATAAATTAAGTCCCAAGCTTCCTGGTAGCCAAGGCAAAAAAGCAAAGCCCACAGTGTTCTTTGTTCTCATTGTCAGAAAGAAAGAAGAATAAAAAGATCATACTAGATATCAGGAAAGACAAACCCTTTCCCGGAGCTGCCTTTTGCAGAAATTATCAAGTTATTCCTTAAAACACATACACACACACACACACACACACACACACACACACACACACACAAAACAAAAAAACAGATGAGTAATATCAGGGGCAACATCCTCAAGTGCCCCCCTCCTTGAACCTTCAAGTCTACAGGAGAGCCTCGTACCCAGACAGGCCTGCTCCTGGGGAGATTGGACAGTGTCTCTCAGCAAAGACCCAGCCCCCAGCCAACCCCCCCCCCGCCCCCAGCAGCTGCATAGCTTGGCCCGTCACATCGTTATTTCATGTTGTCTGATTGGGTGTAGAAAAATGCTTGCCTGAAACAACAATTTTCCACTTGGCATTGGGCTGGGCTGTTCCTTCTGTCAGTACTCTGCCATTGGATGAAACGCTCTGCTGAAACAGACCATGTCCCCTGAATGTAAAACAAAAATAAGCCTTGATAATGGCATTCGTTTTCTGTGTGCTGTGGCAGAAGGGCATGGGCCAAGTTTGTCTTAAAAAAATCATCAACTGTTTGCAAGTTAAAGAAAAAATATTGCAAAGACAGAAATGAGAAGTGGGGAGTCCCCCACCCCCCACATCCACCCTCCCCCACCCCCTAGCCAGGAAACTCCGCAGCAGAAAGTCAGGACCTTTTGAAGCTGGTGATGAAGTACCTGAGCTTTCATTATTCTATTCTCTCTGCTTTTTTTTTAATTAATTTCTTTATTGATTAAGGTATCACATATTTGTCCTCAACCCCTCATTCCAATCCCCCACCCCACCCCCACTCATGCCCCCACCCTCCTATTGTCCTTGACCACTGGTTAGGCTCATATGTGTGCACACAAGTCCTTTGGTTGATCTCTCCCTTTTACCCCCACCCTCCCTTTGAGGTCCAACAGTCTGACCCATGGCTCCTTATCTCTGGGTCTGTTCTTGTTCATCAGTCTATGTTGTTCACCATTTCCCGTAGATGAGTGAGATCATGTCCTACTGGAAATATACTTATAAGAATCAAAAATGAGACAAGCAATAATCGTTATGCTGAAAGGCATATGAATCAGTCTGTAGTGAGCTTTTCTTTCTGGGCCACCAGTTCTTTTGAGACCCAATTTCAATGTCAAACAGTTCCTTATGTGTACATGTTATTCTCTCTGCGTGTGTGTGTGTGTGTGTGTGTGTGTGTGTGTGTACCTAGGAGCATTGCCGGTTATACTGCAGGATTCTGGCTGTGACAGGCGATTACAGCCCGTAAAGCCCCAGCCAAAGATGAGCAGCTCTGCCCTGCGGCTGGGACTCAGTGGCCCAGGCAGCCCAGGTGACTTGGTGACTTTCCAGGGTTCAGGCACAGGCTGAGGGCATCCCGGAGCCTGCAACAAACCTCTGACCTCAGTGGAGGTGCAGGGGGTAGAGGAGGGAGTAGGGGAGAGAAGAGAGTCAGGGGAGGGGTTGCTGGACCTAGGGATGGGATCATGGGCCTGGGGTGGAAGAAGGAAAGGAAAGAAGCACGCACTTGAGGAGGGAGGGATAACTTTCTTGCAGAGCCAAGGCCTCTCTAGCTGCAGACATGCCAGTTAGCCCTGCAGCTGAGCTGCAGGAGCCTCAGAATCCCAAGGAGGTGGCCCCTCAAGGCAGAGCCCGGAGTGGGGAGGGGCTCAGCAGTGCAAAGGTGAAGGGTTGTGACCTGGATAGAGTGAATTTGGGGCATCCTTCCCTCCCAGAGCCAAAATTCGGAGAGACGGCCAGTGAGAGCTCTGAGTGTGGGGCCTCTGACACCAGCTGATGCCTGGGGATGGGCTCCAGCGACTAGAGCGAAGCGGCTGAGCTCGGAACTTGGATCTGGACCCCCCTGGACTCAGCACCCCCTGCTCCCAGCAGCAGCTAGCCTGGCCCTTCCTCCCTTGGAAGAAAGCAGAAAAAGAATGTGCTTTGATTTCCCTAAAACAAACACTGCGTTGAGCAAAGAGATAAGCCCAAACGTGGGTTGGCTCGGGCCGCTCTGTGCAAGGGAAATCACACTTCATATTTCCAACATGAAAGCCGGACAAGGGCTGGGCCTGGAGCGGCAGAAAGCCGGAGAGGCAGCCGGCCCCAGCCTCCTTCAGGGACAGGCCTGTCTGCCCAGGGGCCTCCTGGGTGACCCAGCGGCAGTGGTGGCTGGGCCTGAGCCTCCAGAACCTACAGGCTACAAGGAGCCAGGTCTCCCCAAAAGTAAGGTGACCAGACGTCCCGCTTTTGGCTGGACAGTCCCGATTTTTAACAATTTGTCCTGCCAAAAGTGGGACATCTGATCACCTTACCCAAAAGGGGCCTGGGTGGCTGAGGCTGAAGGAGGTGCCACCTGAGGGAATGGAAAGGGGACCGGATTGGGAGAGGGAAGTTTGCACTGAGAACCTGCCTGCCTGAGTAACTCAAGATGTGAGCAGGAAGCTGGTGTGCAGCTGGGGAGGGTGGGGGAGTGGGGGGCAGCAGGAGGGGCCTCCAGGCCCCTTCCTCCCAGGCCTGCGTGCCCCTAACTGCTCTGCATTCCCAGCCCAGCACACTCGGGGGTGATGATGATAAGAACAGCCAGGCCCTGGGTGTTCCGAGTGCTTTTCGTGTGTTATCTCTCCATGCGCTCAGCAAACCTACCGGGCAGGTACTCCTATCACCTCCATGTACAGATAAGGGCCCCAAAGCAACCGGAAGAGCAGCAATCGCAAGGTCACAGGCAGTTCAGCCCCAAGAGAACCCGGAGCCCTGGCTCCAGAAGCCTGCTGGCTGCTTGGCTTCCCACAGGCCACGCTGCCATGCCCCCTCCCTTCTGCTTGCTCAGCTCAGCTCCCCCGGCCTCTCTTGACAGCCCTTTGGCCAGACTCTGGCACCACGCCTGTGTGTAGTACAGCCACGCCCCGCCTAACGACATTTTGGTGAAGGAGAAACCTGCATGCACCACAGCGGTCCCATAAGATGATAATGGAGCTGGAAAAATTCCCTATCACCTAGAGACTTCGTAGCCATCCTACTCTGCAAACATAAAGCATGACTTGCGTGTTTGCGGTGATGCTGGTGTAGACAAACCCAAGGCCATGCAGGGGTATAAAAGGACAGCACGTGTAACTATGTACTGTACATGATACTGGGCAATGATATAAATGCCTATGTTACTGGCTTGTGTGTTTACCAAGTTATACTTCTTATCGTTAGGGTATATATGCCCTTTCTACTTTTTTTTTTTAAGTTTGCTGTAAAACAGTGTGCCATGTCTCTAAATGTACCGTAGCCTAAGGGTGCGGTGTTTATGAGATCTACAGTGTGTACAGCAACGTCCTGGGCCTTCCCACTCACTCACCACTCGCTCACTGACTCATCCGGAGCCACATCCAGTTTGCAAGCTCTAGTCATGGTGAGCACCCTAGAGAGGGGTACCATTTTTAATCTCTATTGTACTCTCTTTCTATGGCGCCTTTTCTCTGTTTAGATACAAAACTACTTACCATTGTATTACAATTACTTACAGTACTAAGTACAGTAACACGCTGTGCATGTTTATAGCCTAGGTGTGCAGTAGGCTACACCATTGAATTTAGGTGTGCCGTAGGCTATACCATCTGGGCTTGTATAACTGCAATCTGTGATGTTCACACAATAACAAAGTTGTGTAAGGATGCGTTTCTCAGAACATATCCCATCATGAAGCAGCATAAACTGTATTTTTCTCTCTCACTAAAAAAGCCAATTCTACATGACTTCTCTCAAGGGAACGGATGGAAAAGAAGAAATGAACTGTCCCCCTCTTTCTAGCCTGATTACATAAAGCCCCTTCACCACCCCACCCTCCATTGACCTCTTCCACCCCCACTCCCTCTCCCCCCCCAGGCCCTCACCACCCCATTGTCTGTGTCCACCGGTTATGCATATATCTAGACAAGTACATTGGTGATCTCTTCCCACCTACCCTCCCCTGCCTTCCCTCTGAGGTTTGACAGTCTGTTCATGCTTCCATGAACTGGATCAGTTCTTACTAAGTATTGTGTAGGCATTTCCTCCTTTGGCACGCTAGCAACTGTTGTTCTGTAGAGTTATGTTGTGGAGAAAACCCATCTGCCTATTGCTATGTACCTTATAGACAGGCCCTGAGCTGACTCCCTTGTTTCACCACAGATTTTAGCACCGTGCCTTGAATACATGGGAGATTCTCAATTATTTGTTCAATGGAACCAGATTCATTCAACAACCCTCTGGAATTAAGAACACACCTCTTTACCCCACTGTTGCAAGTCAGGGTTTTTATCTTTATTACCAGAGTAATAAAAATAGCTTCTACTCATTGGTCTTAGTGAGGTGCCAAGCACTGTGCCTCATGTTTCACATTCGTTATCTGATGTGACTGCCATAAAAATCTGGTTCTTTTTCCCATGAAATTCCAGAGGTTTAGAGAAGCAGCTACAGAGGGGCAAACCCAAGGCTTGAGCCCATCCTCAAATCATGAATTAAACAGCCTGACTCAAAGAAAAAGGAAAAGAGAGAGAACTCATGGACATGGACAATCCAAGCAGAGATTGTGGAAAAGGGCATAGAGAGGATAAATAGTAATGGGAAAATTAAAATTAATTAATTAAAATAAATAAAATAAAACCACACCACAAATTTTCTTGAAATTCTAAAAAAATAAAATAAACAACCTGAATCTTGGGTGTGTGCTCTTTGCCACTAAGATAAAACCAAAAATAAAACATAGCAAATAAAAATATAATAAATAAAATGGGGAAACATTCCCCACAATCCATCCCTAAACAGCCCATCCCCTTCACTATGATGCCCACCTCTTTCTCATGAATTTCCACTGTTAAATGTTTGACATATATCTGTCCATGTGCTTTTGGGTAAACATATGTACATATATGAAACATATAAACTATATGTTTTCAAAATGAAATCATATTTATCATACTGATTTCAATTCCTTTATTTCTAACAATTCTAGACACCTTTCCATATAAGCATATGTAGCTTTTTATGAGCTGATTTATGTCCTCCAAAATTCAGATGTTGGAGTCCTAACAACCAGTACCTCAGAAGGTGACTGTCTTTAGGGATAGGATCTTTAAAGAGGTAATTAAGTTGAAACCGGGTCATTAGGGTCCCTAATCCAATATGACTTGTGTCCTTACACAGACATGAACAGAGGGAAGGCCTGTGAAGGCCCAGGACGAAGACAGCTGCAAGTCAAGAGAAGCCTCGGGAGAAACCAAGCCTGCTGACACCTTGATCTTGGCCGTCCAGCCTCCAGAACTGTGATAAAACTGTTTCAGGCACCAAGTCTGGGGTACTGGTTATCAAGTCCCTAGAAAACGAATACATAGCTTTACCACATTCTTCTTAATGGCCACCTAGAATTCCACCTTATGAGTGTACCATAAATGTTTAAGTAGTTCCCCTTTTAACAGGAATATAAGGCCTGCCTTGCTTCTTTTCTGTCTTCCTTAAGAGTGCTGTAATCAGCATTCCTGGATGTCATCTTGCACATTTATGAGTGAATCTTTCTATAGATCAGATTCCTCAAAGAAGAATTCTCATGTCAAATCAGAAGCATGTTTTCTAAGTCAGTACATATTGCCTGGGAGCTTGAGTTCTGCATGCGTATAGTTGGCTAAATAATTCATCACCATTCTTTTCCTGTGTTACTTTGCTTCCTGCTCTCTCTTCTATGTTGCCCATTTCAGTTTTGGATTGCATTTGACCTTTTCCATAGGGAGGGAACTAAAGAAGAGGGGATGGGGGAATATGTGTCACATGCTTCACTCCAAAAAATGACAGGACCCCTCAGTATCCTAGGAGTTGGGAGTCTGTTCTGTCTCCAGTTTCAGGTTGGGGGCTCTTTATGTCTTGAGTTTCCTAAGCAATTTCCTAAAATACAGAGACAACACTAAACAGCTAGGGGGCGATGTGGTTGGTGGTCATCTCTAAGTGCCTCCAGGTGTGGCTGAGGATGGAGAAAGGCAACAGCCCAGCCGGGTTGGGGAAGCCTCCACAGCTGGCCTCAGAGTCCAAAGCACGGATGCCAAGACTCGCTTCTGGCACAAGGCATACAAGTCTATATCCTTCTCTCTTCTCCTCATCTCTCTTACTTTAAAAAGTCAATCCTATGTGATTTCAGAACGCTAGTCCTCTGTTTAGAAACCACACTCCGCATGGCTGTGGCTCCGCATAAAGCCCCAACCTTCTGGGCAGGGATTCAAGGCCTGCACAGTCTGGTCCTCACTCACCACACCTTCCTGCACAGGGCCTCTGCGTTGAGCCAGCTTCTTCATCTCCCTGCAAAGAGGCCTCTGAGATCCTGGCTTGGTGCTTCCACTCAGGTTCATTGTACTATTTCTCCACTAAATGGTGAACTCTCTGAGTGTGGATCCTATGTTACACAGTCCACATTCCTGGAGCCCAGAGAGGAAATGAGAAATACTGAAGAGGGGAAAGGGTCAGAGAAAGAATAGGGAGATTACCTTCCAATCCATCCATACTCGGGGTCACTTCCCATCTGTCTCCTCCAGCCTCCACATGTGATGTGACTTTCCTCACCCATCTCCTTCTCCTCCTCCTCCTCCCTGAAACTTTCTGGACTTCCCTCACTATATTTTTTAAGTATATGAACAACCCTTCGAGCTAGACGATAGGCCCTGTAAGGGTGAGGACCATTTCTTGAGCTCCTTTCATATGCTCCACAGCTCCACGCACACTGCAGTAGACTGAGCTGAACACACTGCCCAACAAAACACCCATTCTCTTCTGATGTTGAGGCTGCAGTCGGACAGAAACTTGGCTGAGAAGATTTTCTGTGAGATCAGAAGCCTAGGAGGAACCGTTCTGTGTCCATCCCTGAATCCTCCCAAGCTAGCTGTCACTTACCAAAGGCAGCTTTCTAATCTGCAGAATGGGACTAATTATAGAACCTACCTCAACGAACTGCTATGAGGATGCACAGCATGTAACATATAAATATTTATAACCTATAAAATGGCATAACATACACAAAATATAAAGACTTCACAGTGCTTGGGCCGGATGTAGAAACCCTCTATTATTATTAGCAGCAGCCTCATTATCCTATCGTCCAAAATGTACCCAGGTTTCTTTCCCCCAGGCCCAGGACAAAGAGAATGCAGTGATGAGAGCCACCCACTGGGCGGCAGTGCAGAGTTCAAAATGGGTTCTGGTGTCTAGGTATGAGCATGATGTGTACAGGAAAGAAATAGAAATATTTACGTGTCATTTTCCTGCTCCCTGACATCTGAAATGACTTTAGAAGTCAAGAAGGACTCAAGCAACCCCAGAGGCAGTAGGAAACCTTTGTATTGTGATTTCTCAAATATTTATTCCTCTTCTGAGGGCTGTCTACATGTAGAAGAGCAGGTTGAAGTGCTTTGGGTAGGAAGCTTCCAAAAATGAGTGAGGAAGCACGGAAAATTACAAAGTATAAAGCCAAAAAAATGCATCTCCTTTTCTTTCAGAAGAAGGAACAGACAAAGGTTTTTGAATGTCCCCTTGGAGCTGAGATATTCAATTTACAGAATCGGTGAGTCTTAGAGCTTGAAAGGGGCCACATGATCCAACATCTCATCTAACAAATGAGGAGATAGACACCACGTGTCCCATCTAACCAATGAGGAGGTGGACACAGAGAAAAGACAAGTCATTTGCAGAAGGTCACTGGACCCTGAGGGCAGCAAAGCTTCTCCAGAAGGTTGGGTCTCCTGTCTCCCAGGGCCATGGCTGTCCAGGCCCCTAGAGCCACATATAAATAGGTGGCTCTTGAAGAAATAAAAGCAAAGTGGCTTCCCAAGACACAGTGCCCGGAACTCGTGGCAACCAGGAGACTCTCATTAAACAATTGAGTATTTATCTAATCATCTCAAAAGCAATCTGTGTCACACCTTCCCAGAAAGGCAGGAGGCTGGGGGACGGGGGGGGGGGGGGGGGGGAGAAATTGCAGTGGACTAAACCATTGGACTCTCCACTTCAGACAGAGATTGGGCAGCAAGGAGATTTAGCCAGATTGATTTAGGAAGATTTTCTCGCCCAGATACAGTACATAAACCTGCTCATTCAGAAGATCCTCATTTTCTCACCCTGACTCCAATCCATTTGCCAATCCAAACAGAGTGTGTTCCGCATTAAAGCCCCGGGATTCTTTATGGTTAACATATGGAGCTATAATGTCTTGTAACCCAGTGGTATTATCCCTAGAGTTAATAAAACTCCGCTAACATATGTTTCTGTTATTCTCATCCTCGGATATGTGTATTAAAATATGTTATACACAATGTATGGTTAATTGAAAGATACAGGGGGTATATTAAAAAATAAATCTGTTTATATGACCTATGCTGAAATACATTTGAAACGCCATCCAGTTGCTGACATTCTAACGTATGTGGACTATCTCTTTGACTTTTCCTCTAATCATTCTATTTTTTTTCTTTCCATTTCCCACATCTCCTTGTATGCTTTCTCGGTGCCAAGCTAACGACAGCATAGTAAGATTAGAGGTAAGGGGTTGTGATGCCAGAAACCAAGGCAGTCAGTAAGGAGGTGTGGTCAGAAGTGAGGAACAACAGGAGGAAAGAAAAAGCGCAGTCATTCCTTCCTCGTGAATCCTGGCTGTACTATCTTAGAAGTTAATCCAGAGAGAAAATCAAGAATATCCACTCTGCTCTCCCCTTGCTCTGTGTGCATATCCATGTGTCAAGGAATAGCCTAATTTGTGTTGGGGGTTTTTTTTCCTTTGCAAAGCAAGGAAGTCAGGAGAGGGAAAACATGAATCTGCAGATTCCTCTGACACTTCCTTCATTGTCATACTCTGTACACTGTTAGTTATCAAGTCCAGCTCACACTTAATCCTATACATTTGTAGAATTTGTCAACACTTTCAATTCACTTGCACTGCCCTTGTCCAGGCTTTTATGGTCTGAAGTCTGGATTATTGCAAGAGCCTCTTACTGGGCCTTTTGGCCAACTGTCTTTTCCTCCAAATCACGCTTACTACAAGCTCACTAGAGTTGTGAGCTGATGAACATGTGACCCCATTAAAAAATCTGATTTAGAATCCTTCTATGATGCTCTCTGGCCCACCAAACAAAGCACAAATTCCCATAGAAGGCCCTTCATCATAAGACCCCAGCGCATCCTTCAAGCTTCATCTGTCCCACCACTCTGTCCCATGCATTCTGCAGTCCAGCCATACCAAGCTATTTGCATTTGTAAAGCTCCTATGCCATAGTGCATGCTCACCCCACAGTGAGGAATGCTTTCCCCTCTTATCTACTAACAAATTCCATTCATTCTTTGAGACCCAGGTCCTCTGTGACGTCTTCCCCAGGTCCATTGAGAACTACTACCATTGCTCTCCTATAATCCATTAAATCTACAAACATATCTCTATAAAGGACGCAGAGGATGCCAGATGCGCACTAAATGGGGCATCTTCTGTTAGACTGGAAGCCATTCCTGGGAAAGGACTGAAGGGGCTGCATTTGGAACCAGAGATGTTGGGGATAGGCTATTGACATATTCCAGGTGAGACGTTTTGCTACTCTGCACTAGAAAAGGCACAGTAGGGACCAAATTTAAAGACATAGTGTTGGCCGAAACCGGTTTGGCTCAGTGGATAGAGCGTCGGACTGCGGACTGAAAGGTCCCATTTTCGATTCTGGTCAAGGGCATTTACCTTGGTTGCGGGCACATCCCCAGTAGGGAGTGTGCAAGAGGCAGCTGATCGATGTCCTCTCTCATTGATGTTTCTAACTCTCTATCCCTCTCTCTTCCTCTCTGTAAAAAATCAATAAAATATAAAGACATGGTGTTGGAGTTTTGGGAGGGTGGAATCAAGTCATGTGACTAGATGACCCATGAGATGTGAGGGTCCCTCCAGGGAGGAGTCTGGGTGAGCACTGGTCTGGGAAAGATTTAGATATGCAGATTCATGAGCCATTGATAGTTTTAAACGAAGCAATGGGAGAGCATGTGATTCCCCTAGGGAAGGATTTGAAATGAGGAAGGAAGGAGGAGCTCATGAGGGAAACTGAGCAGGAACAAGCGGAGAGAGGGGCCCAGCACAGAAGCAGGAAGTAGAGGTACACTTAGTGCCTGGTACCTGGTAGATATTCAGATATTTGTCGAATAAATGAATGAATCACTGTGTTTAAATGACCCACTTAAAACTGAAGACATGGAAAAGGCCTTTCATAGGAACAGGAGCGCACCTACTATCTTCCCCTAACAGAATCTTCGGGGTATTTAAGACCAGGGAGAGAGGGCCCTTGCAGCTCGGGGGAGAGCAGGGAAATCCAGTGGGGGAGGGCTGGGGGGAGTGACTGAACTCAGTCCCATAGTGAAGGGAGGACACATTCCTCAAGGCCACCTGAAAACATCAGGGAAGCCAAGTCACCCACCAGCCTTGTGACCGGACAACCAAGGGGTCAGGGCTGCCTGTCACTACTTGAGCCAACGAAGCAGAGACAGGGTTGGATTATATATGAGCGTTTATTCCAGCAATGCCAGCAGTGTGGGAGAGCAGCAGCTCATCCACAAAGATCTGCTCTGGGCCGCCCCCCCCCCACCCCCCCATCAGCCAGCTGCTTATATTGAGTAAAAGGACAATGATGACATGGGAAAGTAGGAATTACAGGCATGGGAAAGTAGGCACTGGATAGTCATTACAGGTTGCAAGTCATGCGGGTTGCGGGGAGTTGAAGGAGCGTGGTCGCCTTTAGGCACCCTGGGGCCAGATTACAGGTAATAGGGGCTGGGGGTTATAAAAAGTAGGTGCCTCCTGGACTAGATCGTTTCAGCCATGAGATTGTAGATCTTTCCATAATGGTAGGCAGTTCCCGGGACAGGAGGATGGACTGCATTCCAATGTTAGCTCTCATGTCCCAGGGCATACAATTCTCAGCCAGGTTAGAATGTGCTTTCTCTAATCAGGACAGAACTATCAGGGTGAACAGAACATGGTTGATATTTCTTATAATTTTTTCTGGCCCCCAATATTCTATTTCTGCCCCTAACAGCCTCACCACTTGTGGGAAATGTGGGGAACGGCTACAGTTTTTGGACAGGTTCAAGCCTCTCATGGCCATGTGCAAACCCCAGCTTGTAGGGCTGAGCCCTCCCAGCACAATGATAGCCAATAGCTGGAGTTGTAAGCGTGAACCTATGGTCCAAACACGTGGCCCCACGTGCCTGAGTGATATAGGCTGCAAGTAAACAAAGTTTGATCAGGTGCATGTAATTGAGTGGGACTGAAACCCAGGAGAATGTTGTAAACATTTTGACCACGCCCTTACTTTGCCTCGTGGCATCGGCTATAAAATAAAGACATGGGTTGTAGTCCATGGCGCTCTTTCTAGCTCTTCATCAGAGTGGACAGTGTTCCACCAAGACCCAGCTTTCATTCTCTTGTCTGTCTTTTCTCAATCCTTCACCGCCCCCTTTCAGGGTCACCCATGGCCATGCTGGCACAGCACAGGGAAACCTGCCTTCCCAGCCTGCAGATATGATGCAGCACGAGCCACACAGGAAACACAGGGGAAACGGGGAAGTCAGAGAGACCATAAGGAACAACCAGAGACTGAAATTCAGTGTGGGAACCTTGATCAGATCCTTTAAGTGATCTTCTTGGAACAGTTGGAGAAATTTAAAAATGGTCTAGATATCGATGCTACCAGGGAACAGTTAGTTTTCTTGGATACGATCATGGTATTGAAGCAGTCCTTGTTCTTACGGAATGTACATGAAAGTATTTAAGAGTGAAGTATCAGGCCCGGCTAGTGTGGCTCAGTGGTTGAGCATCAACCTATGAACCAGGAGGTCATGGCTCAGTTCCAGTGAGGGCACACGCCAGGGTTGCAGGCTCAATCCCCAGTAGGAGGCAGCTGATAATGATTCTCATCATTGATGTTTTTATCTCTCTTACGCTCTCTCTTCCTCTTTGAAATCAACAAAAAAAATTTTTTTTAAGTGAAGTGTGAGGGTGTCACTTCCAAGCAGCATGACCAAAAAAAAGTCTATGAAAGAGATGAAGCACATACAGTAAAATTATAGACTCTATAATGTATGATCATCCATTATTTTATCCAGTATTATATATCTGATGTTTTTCATAATAAAATTTTGGGAAAAGAATGAGAAATATAGGCCTGAAATCTTGGACATTCATCTCCCCAAAGCAATTGTGCAATATTCAGAAAGCAGAAACCATATTGACTTCAAAGGAGCGATATAAAAGGCTAGCGTCCCAGAAAAGTACAAAAAAAAAAAAAAGAAGTGGAGATACATTTGCTATTCTTCTAAATGTTGGGAAACAACTATGAGAAGAACAACCTTAACCCACATATATTTCAACACAGCTTGGGAAATAGCAGCTATGGACATTCTTTGAGCATTCTTGAGCCTCTGTAACTTACTCCTGGGTTGAAGTAATAACTAGCTGGCATTTATTGCCCACTGACTACATGCTAGGCTCTGTGCTAATACATCAGCCCATTGAATCCACACAATGGCTGTGAGAGGAAAGTACTATCACTTCCCCTTTTATAGATAAAGCAACCAAAAGTGTGTCTCTCCCCTCCCCCACCCACTCCCCCCCCCCCAAAAGTGTCAGCACCTGTCTGACCGCCCTATGTACATAGAATTCCGTAACTCCAGTCCTCACAAACGTTCTCCCCTCACCTTTCAGCCTCATATAGAAACGGAGACCAACAGTTATCAGCCTGGGAGCGTGCACTAGCTCTTGGGGTACCCCTACTCCCTGCCCACGACTTTATAAACTGTTCTTTATTTAACTCAGATTATTCTAATTTAAGTGTGTCATCTACTTCCAGCTGGAATCCTAGCTGATAGTGAGTGGGAGAGAGGGGGAAGGGAGAGAGAGAGAGAGAAGGAGGAAAACTGGAGAAATTTGAATCCTTCTAACAGTACAGTGGGTCAGGAAGCAACCCCAGTTGGTGGAGAAGGCAGCCCCTGGGTGGGGAGGGGGGATTGGAGGCAAATTGGCAAAACTCTGGGCATGGTAAAGCCACTTGGAGAACAATCTGGAAATAGCTCACAGTAAAGGTGAAGGTACACACACCCTATGGCCCAGAAATCTCACCCCCAGCAGCTCTCCTATATACATGCCCCGGGAAACATGTGCGGAATTTTCACAGTGGAACTGTTTGTATTAGCAGAATTCTGGAGGCAACCTAAATGTCAATCATGCGATCCAAATAATGAAACAATACACCAGACGGAAAAACAAGTGAACTAGAACTACATGTAGCCACAGGAATGAGTCCACCAGATGTAGCATTAGGCAAAGAGAATACTAGTAAGTTGCAGAAAACACAGGGATATTCAGGGATACACAGGAGCTACCTGCAGACACAGGTGGAATGCATGCAAAGCAAACTCTGCATTGTTTAGGGCAGTGGTCAGCAAACTGCCGCTCACGAGCCGCGGTTTGCCTCTCTGTTGACTAATGAGTTTGCCCACCACTGGTTTGGGGATCCAGATTTATGCAGTGGAAGGATAAAGGGATGTCTAGGGATGATAAATAGCAAATTCAAAATGATGGGCATCTCTGGCAGAGAAGGAGGAGCATGGAGGGGGAGATTCCCACAGGGACCTTCAACTCTATTAGTGATGTTTTATTTCTCATGCTGCATGATTAATAAAACAAATCACCTAAGCTTTATTTTATTATTCCTCGTTTCTTCTGTGTGTCTTCAATATTTACTAATAATTTTGAGGAAAGGGAAGGAACAGACTCCTGGAGGTTTCCAGGAAAAGAAAGAGCCACAGAGGTTGCTAGACTCCACTTCTCACCATTCCTGTCTGCCCTTTGATACTCACAGTAGCTCAAACCATCCAAGGTTTCCAGGGCCTCTGGACTCCAGGTTCATGAGATGGCAGGGTGATTCCCAAGCCACATGCCAGCCCTGAGAACCTCAGAGGAAGCTCCACTGGGAAACATGCAAGAAGGCAATTGAGCCTGGCAGGCATGGCTCAGTGGTTGAGCATCGACCTACAAACCAGGAGGTCACGGTTCGATTCCCGGTCAGGGCACATGCCTGGGTTGTGGGCTCTATCCCCAATGAAGGGATCAAAAAAGGCAGACAATCAATGATTCTCTCTCATCACTGATGTTTCTATTTCTCTCCCTCCCTCTCCCTTCCTCTCTGAAATCAAAAAATATGTATTTAAAAAAAACTAAAAAGAAAATAGAGTGAACAAATTTCCTATTAGGAGATGTGATAGGGACCAGGCCCAGAGTTAGTTGTTTTGATAGGCCCTTTGGAAATCACAAAACATTGCCTCCAGAACATTCTCTGAGGTCAGTGGTCGGCAAACTCAACAGAACCAAATATCAACAGTACAACGATTGAAATTTCTTTTGAGAGCCAAATTTTTTTAACTTAAACTTCTTCTAATGCCATTTCTTCAAAATAGACTCACCCAGGCCAAGGTATTTTGTGGAAGAGCCATACTCAAGGGGCCAAAGAGCCGCATGTGGCTCGCAAGCCGTAGTTTGCCGACCACAGGCCTATGTCATTCCAAGGAGCCTTTCAGGGAAAGAAATGACCAGGTAACCATCTCCTCGCCTTACTGAGAGGCTGACAAGACTCCTCAGCTGCCCGGTGGCGAGGAGCCCAGTGCTGGAAGGAAGCAAGGAGTTTGAATCCCGGCCCGCTACTGGCCGGGGTAACTTTGCACAAGTTACTTCACATTTTGAAACCCTGGTTGCATTCTGGGTTGATCAATCCTCAGAGGATGGTTGTACAGACCAGACGGGTCTGAGTTTGTACATGGGAACTGTGCCCACACAGGGCAGCGTCCTCACGGCTCCGGAGGAGACCGGCCGCATCATCTTGCTCTCACACACATTCCTAGGAAGCCTCCACCTTGGAAATTCTCCCTGACAGTTGGCTGTGTCCGGCTTGGCAGGTGCTGATGTACCAACCTGCTGCCTGGGGGGCTGCAAACAGTCCGAAGAGGGCCCTTCCAGAGATCAGAGGTCACATTGTTCTCCTGAACACATTTCCTTACACACCCAAACGCTCTTTCCTCAAAATCCTCAAGTCCAACACCACCAGGTCAGGAATATCTGCTGGATCACCCGTGCTACCATGGTGATGGGTGCTCCCTGCTGAGACCAGAAGCCCAGTCCCAAGAGGTCACCTGGACAGAGGGTCAAAGTCAAGAGAACAATGGCCCAAACCCCTGCTCATACTGTTGGGATTGTGGTTTCCAGGAAGAGGCAGAGGGGAGGGGGTGGGAGGACGGACTGCAATAACTTAAGGATGTGGCTGAGCTGAAACTGGTTTGGCTCAGTGGATAGAGCGATGACCTGCGGACTGAAAGGTCCCAGGTTCAATTCCGGTCAAGGGCATGTACCTTGGTTGTGGGCACATCCCCAGTAGGAGGTGTGCAAGAGGCAGCTGATGGATGTTTCTCTCTCATTGATGTTTCTAGCTCTCTATCCCTCTCCCTTCCTCTCTGTAAAAAATCAATAATATATATATATATATATATATATATATATATATATATATATAAATATATATATATATATATATATATTTTTTTTTTTTTTTTTTTTTTTTAAGGGATGTGGCTGAAATTTCACCAGCCTCCCAACATCCCCCAGGGCTCTGTTTCCCACGTCCGATGTTTCAGGAAGAGGTTCCCTTTTCTCTTCTCTCCATCCTGCCCTTCCTTTCTGCCCAAACCCCTCTCCTTTGGGAACAAAGCGTTCTGCTGCTTCTCAGGAATGCCCTGGGAGCCAGGAACTCTTATCTCCCCCAGCGACATGCTGGCCAGTGCTCGGAATGTGAGTTACTGAGCAAACACAGAGCAAACACGCCAGGGCTTCCCGGTGAGCCCCCCGGGGGCGTGGGGCACTGA
Source organism: Pipistrellus hanaki (assembly GCF_964339955.1). NCBI lineage: Eukaryota > Metazoa > Chordata > Mammalia > Chiroptera > Vespertilionidae > Pipistrellus > Pipistrellus hanaki. Next base: position 14,330,999 of record NC_140521.1, on the reverse strand, counting down.
GCGCCTGGCACCCCTGCTTGGGAGCAGCAGCGATGATGTCATTGTGGACCCGTGGGGCTGCCCGGGCTAGGCAATGGGGTGGTATCGGGAGAGTTGGAAGGGGAGGAGACATTCGGCTCCCTTGGGGCTCGTGGCTAGAACTGCGGGCCTCAGGGCTGACTCACCCACCAGGGCTGGGTGCAAGCCAGGGAGCCACGGAAAGACTTTCTGGGTCACACACGCTACCACGGGCCCTGCCAGCTTGGCCTGCCTGGGGCCAGCTAGGGCTCGCTGGGCAGGGGAGCAGGGCCCAGGGGGTCAAGACCTTTAGATCATTAAGGAGGCTTTTTCTCTACTGGGACCAAAAACGCATTCCTCTCCGGAGGATGGATTTCAAAGCAAACTGTTCCTGCCTCTCTTCAAAGGCCAGGAGATTAGGAAAGGGCTCCTTCCCTGCGTGGAAAGCTTCAAAAGACAGACAGCCAGGCTGTCTGCTCCAGGCGGCTCCAGTGTCAGTCGTTAGCCCCTGACCCTACCTGGAGCTTCCAGAGGCAGGACCCAGCCTCCTCTTCTTTCTCCTTTATTTGCTGCGACATAGTAAGAAATATATAGCGTGGCCGGCGTGGCTCAGTGGTTAAGTGTCAACCCATGAACCAGGAGGTCGCGGTTCAATTCCCAGTCAAAGCACATGCCTGTCCCAGTCACCACTAAACCACAGCCCCAGCTCCGTGGCTGGCACATGGTGGGTGCTCAGTAGATTTGGTTTGAGTGTTCGCAGAAGAGATGAAGTCACCAAGGCAGGACACAGGTTTAAATACTTACAACTTTATTAGGAGAAGGCTGTTGTCCCTGCAGCAGCCGGCCCCACGTATACACAGTATACACAGCCCGGCAGTACCCGGGTCTCCCATCCCCTGCGGAACACGGGATGCAAAGGAACCAGACACAGAGGGGGCTCCATGACGATGGTGCCCTCCAGGCCGGAAACACGCACATCTCTGCACCTGCCCCTCCCCACCCCCCAGTGGGGCAAGGCCATGCGCTCAAACTCCTCCAATCAGTGCACACGGTGGGCAGAGGGGGCGGAGGGCTCCTGAGCCCAGGTCTCTCCTGGGCCACACCCCGCCAAAGAAGTTGCTGGAGCGCCCAGAATGCTCCTCTCCTCCCTCTGGACATGAGACACCACCTTGGCATTTTATTCCAGCCCTAGATGCCTGTGCCTTGAGGCTCATCTGTGCTCGGCCTTGGAGAGCATGGTTGGATTCATGAAATGGTCAAAGATCAGGACCAACCGCCCAAGTTGTCTTGGTCATACTTCTTTTGAAAAGAAAAAAGGGAAAAAAGGGAAAGAAAAACATCACGGCAGACAAGGACAGCGAGACCCAGCCTGTGTCAGGAACAAGACCGCTTGTCCCTCCTTGGCATGACTCAGAAAGCTGCTCTGTGAAGGGCCAAGTACCCCAATGATGGCAGCTCCCTTCCCCCCCTCAACCCCACCCCTTCCTTTGTCCATCCCTCATGACCCCCACGGCCCCCTCTCCTCACCAAGGACAGGTCCACCAGGCACAGGGCGCGGTGCTGTTGTTGGTGGTCAGGTCAGTGTCCAGCCTGGCACCCTGGCTCCTCTTACCCCTGCAGCCTCCAGTGCTCGCTCCTGTAGGGCCAGGAATCCTACTCCCTTGGTCTCCTAGGGAGACTGCAGCCCTGCCTCCAAGCCCGGAACACCCCTGCTCCAGGGGCTCTGCGCCTGGCTCAGCCAGCTTTTGACTGGGATGAGAACATCACCCCAGAGGCCCACCTGGCTGCCTGGCTCATTTGCGGGTTCTGACTAAGAGGGGAAACTGAAGGAAGGCACGTGCCCTGGTGTCACCTCGCTGAAGTCCAGGACTCATGCGCTCAGAAGCAGAACCTTCCATGTGCATCCTCATAAAGACACCCTACTTGGCCAAAGGATCCAACCCCAAGACATCTTCCCAAAACGCCCTGGTTTCCACTCCCCTAGCATGTCTCCAAAGAAGACAGCTCGCCAGCTGCTCCCACTGGCAGTTCTCAAGGCCCCCGGGTCAGGTGACGGATTCTCGGTGTCTCCTGAGCCAGGGCACCTGAAGGGAGAGGGCACCTGTCTGTGTGTTGGGAGCCGCAGTGCGTGGCCAGGCTGTGGACAGGAGGGAGCCAAGCACCCGAGCTCATCATTGTGCCTGGACAGCTCAGTCCACAGAGGACGCGGCCAGGTCTTCTGGAAGCACCAGGACACCACTGCCCTGGGGGAGGGCCAACGGTGGGTTCCCAGAGAGAACAGCCTGAGGTAGCAACGAGTGAATCCCATTTTCCAACGGCAGACACCATAGCCTAGGACGCCACGTGACATGCCCAAGCCAGACTGCACGGAGCTATCCGGATGAGGACCAACCTGCAGGCACGTGGAGTTTCAGCACCGGCCCTCCTGGGCACACCCCATGCCCTCTCAGTAGGCCCGGGACCCTGACCCCTGGGAAGGTGACGCAGAGCTGAAGGCATCAGCCTGATTGACACCTGCATCCCTGGAGGAGGAAGCCATCAGAACCTGGGCCTCCTCCTCCCACCGTAGGGTGATGTTCTCCCAGGCTCAGCCCAGCCACAGGGACCGCAGAGCCCTCGAGATCCCTCCCCATACCCCTTGCTTCAGCCACAGAATCCATCTCCCCTTATCCGTGCCAGCATTTTTCAAAATGGTCGGATCCCTCATGAAGACAACAGCTCCCTATCAACTTCCTATCCCTTCCCGCAGGACCTCGAAGGACACTGGTGTGACAGCCCTCCCTCTGGAGGCCTGGATGACACAGGAGAAGAGGTGTCTCTTTAAAGGGGGATCCAGAGTAGAAGGAAGATGAGGAATCTCAGGACTTCCCCATACATCCAGCTCTTCTCAAGAAGAGTGGCCCGGGCTGCAGGCACGTGGCAGCTCCCTCTCCCTCCATGCCTGCTCACCTCCAGCCCATGTGCATGGTTCAGTCTGTCGGTCAGAAAAGGAAAGTGGGCTGAAAGCACCTTGTTCAGAGACGGCTCAGAGCCCCCGAGGCCACCTGAGGGTGCCAGCTGCTGGGCCATGGCCCTTCCGGCAGCCTGTGGCCTCCCCAACGGGGGCCCAGATCCCTGAAGTCTGCCTGGGAGCGGCCACCCTCCAGGTCTCTTGGAAACTGGGCCCCAGCACCTTCTTGCCCAGTACCTGCACCTCTCAGCTTCTCCCAAGACTGGGCCCTGGAGGAGCCAGGTGTGAGGTAGACTGTGTGTTAGTTACTCAGCTCCCTGCCCGAGCCCCGGGGATGGGAGGACACCGCTCGCTCCCACCCATGATCTTTGTCCCTGGATGTGGTGACATTGTGGCGTGGGCCCCGGGCCACTACACCCGGCCCACAGCTCCCCGCTGGCCAGAACCCCGGCAGCATCGTCACTCAGCACGGCCTCAGGATGCAGAAGTCCAGCTCCTGGGGCTTCCGACGCAGGTTGCACTGGTCCCGGGCCAGCAGCCGCCCTCCGTGGCCCACACACTTGAGCGGACGCCTCTTGAAGCCGCGGCCGCAGCTCTTGGAGCAAGGCGACCAGGCCCCGAGCTCCCAGGTCGGGCAGGGGTCCCCACAGGCTCTCGTCTCCGCCGGCCGATGATTGGCATTGCAGGCAGATGCTGGGCGCTGCCCGGGGGCTCCCCGGCAGACCACCGCCCGCCTCTGCAGACCCCCGCCGCAGGTCACGGAGCACGGCCCCCAGCTGCCCGCCACCCAGCGCGCAGCGGGCCTGTCATCCGGCTGCTCCACTTGATTGGAGAGGCTGAGGACACTGTTGTGGAGCACAGGGGGACCCCGCGGGTCCTTGGAGTGGGAGGACCTGTCCTCCCGGGGTTCCTTGGGCAGGTAGAAGGAATAGCGGACCCGCGGCGGCGTCATCTTGCCCACGGAGAGCACCTCCACGGTCAGAGGCTCCAGGATGGGCCGGGAGGCCTGCAGGCTCTCCACGGCCATGCCCGTGCCGCTGTAGCGCAGCACGCTGCCCTTCACCACCAGGTCCCGCTCTATGGGCGACACCACGAAGTGCCCGTTGAGCAGGTACTTGCCTTGGCTGTTCTTCAGGGCCAGGTAGTTCTCGTCGCCAATCAGCCCCTTGTAGCCGCGCTGGCGGATGTCAATGCTGGAGGCGCCTGCGGGGATGGCCACCACGAAATTGTAGCCATGCCTGTGGCGGGAGGGGGTGCGCGTTAGACAGATGCCTGGGTGGAAGGCCTGGATCCCACTAACGTCATAAAGATCCCCCTTTCACAAAACCTGGGGTGGCCCCAGCCGGCGTGACTCAGTGGTTGAGCATCGACACATGAACCAGGAGGTCAAGGTTCAATTCCCGGTCAGGGCACATGCCCAGGTTGCAGGCTCGATCCCCAGTGGGGGGCGTGCTGGAGGCAGCCGATCAATAATTCTCTCTCATCATTGATGTCTCAATCTCTCTCTTCTTCTCCTTTCTCTCTAAAATCAGAAATATATATATATTTCTGAAACTGGTTTGGCTCAGTGGATAGAGCGTCAGTCTGCGGACTGAAAGGTCCCAGGTTCAATTCTGGTCAAGGGCATGTACCTTGGTTGTGGGAACATCCCCGGTAGGGGTATGCAGGAGGCAGCTGGTCAATGTTTCTCTCTCATTGATGTTTCTAACTCCCTATCCCTCTCCCTTCCTCTCTGTGAAAAATCAATAAAATATTTTTGATATTTTATATATATATTTATAAATATTATATATTTTATATATATAAACTTCTATAAAACAACAACAAGGACTCTAGACAGATCCTAACAACTCTCTGCCATCCCCCTGAGCAGCATCTCCTGCTGAGTGGGCTCCTCCTTGAGCATGCATCTTTGCAGCCATCTTTGCTGAATGATGAATGAATGAATGAATGAATGAATGAATATCATACTCATAGAAGAGTGGGAGTGGTCTCCCCAGCAAGGATACTGGCCAGGATCTGACATTTCCCCCAAATCAAACTCAAGCTTCCAATGCCTGGACGCTATGCCACTCACCCCTCCTCTCCCCTGCTCCCTGGCCACGCCCCCCGGGGCCGGGAACTCACATGGGCTTGGTGAAGAGTCCCGTCACCTTCTTGCAGCTCTTATTGTCTCCCCCGCACACCCCGCATTTATCAAACTTCTTCTTGGAGCCCAGGTTCCCGTCGCAGCCCGCCTTGATGCACTTGCCCTGGACGCAGACCGAGGTCGAGTCGGGGGTACACAGCGTCCCATCCACCACCTGCAGCGCCCCCGGGATGGGGAGGAATGGAGAGAGGGACAGGTCACCTGGAGGCTTCCTCGAAGGCCTGGAACCTTCCCTGACCTCGTGGCCTCCAGGTTGCTCACCTTGGGGGCCAGCACGTAGAAGTAGCCGGTGCCGTTGGCTCGGCAGATGAGCTTGCACTTGTCCTGGGGGGACACCCCGGAGTACTTGGGCACCCACGACACGGTGAGGGTGAGCCGGTTGGTGCTATGGTTGTAGCCGTTGAAGGCCTCGCACTGTTCCTCCCGGAAGCTCTTGCCAGAGGCTGGGGAGGGAGCAAGCAGATGCAGAAAGCTAAAGGGAGGGGGCCGAGGTGGGAGCGAAGGAGAGAGCCCTCCTGCGGCTCTTCCCCACCCTCAGCTGAGTGACCCCCAACCCTGAAGCCACCCCATCTCAGAGGACTAAAGCAGGCTGGGCCCAAGGATGCAGGACACTGGTGACAAGGCTCGGGGCCACCTCCCCCAGGAGTCTGGCTTTAAAGCCGTTGTATCAGGCACGCTAACTCTCTGTGCTACAGAACCAGCCCTTCAGCAGGCTCCTGAAACCATTTTCAGAATGTCATAAAATGTATAAAATAAATTACATGAAATACTAATTCCATCGACATACAATGACCAACGTATTTGGAAACATATCTCGATATGTGTGCTTCTTTGTTATTACACAATAAATAACAAGACTCCATAATGAGTCTATAGCCCCAGTAATGTTGAAGTAGTGACAAGCACAAATGGCATTTTGAGAAATCTGTCGAAACTGGTTTGGTGTCAGCCTGCGGACTGAACAGTTCCGGGTTCGATTCCGGTCAAGGGCATGTACGTTGGTTGCGAGCACATCCCCAGTAGGGAGTGTGCAAGAGGCAGCTGATTGATGTTTCTCTCTTATCTATGTTTCTATCTCTCTATCCCTCTCTCTTCCTCTCTATAAAAAATCAATAAAAATATATTTTTAAAAGAGAGAGAGAGAGAGAAATCCATGGCAACTAAAATGTAACGTGAAATAGTCATGATTTCTATTGGTGACAAAGTCATAACATAGGTACTGCTACCACTACATTTTGGGTAGAAAGGTTAGTGAAAAGAAAAAAAACTAAATTTCTAATAGAAGGAAGTTCTACTTGTTAAATGTAAAAGGTTAATAAAAATAAAGATGTCATTTTCTTCCCACCCAAGGCCATGCTTCCCAGGATAATGAATTCCTGCTTATGTCTCGTTCCCTGGGGCCGTGCAGCCTCCCAGTATAAGCATCCAGCCAAGGGAGCAGACAGAGAAGTTATCCCAAAAGGAATGCGCACCTGTGCATTCCCAGGCTCTGGCCTAAGGCAGGCAATCTTCACTGTGGTAACTCTATGGCCATGAATGACCCAGAGTGGGGGCTGTGACCTCCAGCTGGGCCTGCCTCCCCCAGGCCCAGGCCCACCCAGGCCACAGCTGCCCTCCCTCCTCACCTGAGCTGGGGCAGGGCTCCAGGTTGCAGGATCGGTACTTCACCCTCACCCCCTCGCAGTACTTGCCCCCGTTGGCCGGGGTGGGGTTGCTGCACTGCCTCCGGGCCAGCTGCACTCCCCCGCCGCAGGTGCGAGAGCAGGGGCCGTAGGGCTCCCATTTGGCCCAGGAGCCATCCACCTGTGGGGAAGAGTCTGTTACACCCCTGCAGGGGTCGGGGTGCCACACCCACACCCTGAGCCGGCAAGAGAGCAACAAGGGCACAGCCTCCCTGGTCCCCTTCCTCCGAATGAAGCCCAATTCTACCGCCTCCTCTGCTTCTCACCCCAGCGGTGGTCAAGAGCAAGTCGGGCCGAAGCAGGTTTGGCTCAGTGGATTGAACTGAAAGGTCCTGGGTTCGATTCCGGTCAAGGGCATGTACCTTGGTTGCAGGCACATCCCCAGTGGGGGGTGTGCAGGAGGCAGCTGATCGATGATTCTCTCACATCGATGTTTCTAACTCTCTATCCCTCTCTCTTCCTCTCTGTAAAAAATCAATTTTATATATATATATATATATATATATATATATATATATATATATATATATTTTTTTTTTTTTTTTTTTTTTTTTTTTTTAAAGAGCAAGTTGGGAAAATTTCCAAGTCTCAGGTCCTTCATCCGCAAAAACAGGGCCGTGATACACAGGTGCATGGTCACACAGAAGATTTACATGATGCTATGTGTATGAATATTCCTGGCATTGTGCTTGCCATCGTGCAGGAGTTCAAAGCGTCCCCTTACCTATTGTTAGCATATTTATAAGTCTCTAAATCTATGGCATGGCTAGCCCCCAGCTGTAGCCAGTCAACCACAGCTCTCTGGATACTTTTATCTCTACATGTTTACTAATGCAGACTTTTCCCAAAACCAGGCTGATCTTCACCCCACTCGAGGCTGAAATCAGCAGCTCTGATGCTTGTGTGAAGAGAAGATACGATTAAGAGACTATGAGGCAATCTCACAACTCCACTTGGCTTTGGGCTGAATTATGCAGTGCTGTCTTATTTTCTAAGAGGGTGGAGAGGGGATAGGAAATTTATAGCCTTGGGGATGTTTTCCTTATGATGACAGTAAAGTGAGTTTGTATCCCCCAAGCGCACATCAGTTGGGCAATAAAGGAATCAGCCCCGAAAAAATAAGCCTGGGATTAAAACACTGTCACACATCATCCAAAACCGCTAATCCACACGGAGCTCAGAGGGAGCTGGCCGCATGCAACAGAAGAACTTGAAGTTATATTCATAGATTCAGCCTATCTGCCCGATCTGTCCTTCTGTCAGAGAGTTCTGGCTTCGCTGTGTCCATGTGGCGGTTCTATCCTGTAAAAAACACTTTCCCTGGGGCCTGCTTTCTCCTCGAGCGGGAGCCCCACCTCATTCCATCCTTTTATTTCTAAGACAGTCTTCTGCGTCTGCTCTTTCTCCCTCCTCCCTGCTCTGTGCTGGCAATGTGGTTCTCGTCCCCATTGCACCAGGGAAGCCGCGCCCAATCAGCCATGGCCTCTCAAGACTGAAAGAGCCCGTGGCTAGGCCTTCCTGTCTTTAGTTTTTCTATATATATATTAATTGATTTCAGAGAGGGAAAGATAGAAACATCCATGATGAGAGAGAATGATCGATCAGCTGCCTCCGGCAAGCCCCCTATTAGGGATCAAGCCCACAACCTGGGCATGTGCCCTTGACCGGAATTGAACCTGGAACCCTTGCAACTGCAGGCCAATGCTCTATCCACTGAGCCAAACAGGATAGGACCGTCTCTAGTTTTCCTGCAGTTATTTAGCATTGGTCCCATGACTGCTGAGATGATGCTATGATTTTTCACCTGGCACCACTTCTTCCTACTGGTTTCTACAGGAAACATTCACCATGTGCCAATATTTGTTCATTCACCAAATCTCCATTGAGTTCCTACTACCTGTCTGACTCCATGTGCAACCAATCCTTGCCCTCAAAGCGACTGCTTCCAAGCAGAGCAAGGTGAACAATAAAATAAGCCTGTGCTGCCTGGCTGGCATAGCTCAGTGACTGAGTGTCAATCTAGGAACCAGGGGGTCACGGTTCAATTCCTGATCAGTGCACATGCCCGGGTTGTAGGCTCGATTCCCAGTGTGGGGTGTGCAGGAGGCAGCCCATCAATGATTCTCCCTCATCATTGATGTTTTTATCTCTCTCCTTCTCCCTTCCTCTCTGAAATCAGTAAAAATTAAAAAAAAGTAAAAAATAAAAAGCCTGTGCATAGTGTCAGGTGGGGTTAAAAGCAGGTGGGAGAAAGAGAGATGCGAAGGGGCTCGGAGAGTTGGGGTGCTCTGTATTATAAGGGGTCTCAGAGGCCTCACTACTGGGGCGACATTTTTGCAGAGGCCTGAAGGGAAGTACAGGAATGAGCTGTGCAGGGATCAGGGAAAGGGCACTCCATGCAGAGGGAGCAAATACGAAGACCTGGAAGAGGCAGGTACCCAGAGTGCTCCAGGGTCAGAGAGCGAGAGAAGCAGGGGAGGAAGAGAGTCTGGGCCCATTGGTCCTAAGAGACGCGTAAAGCCCAGGAGGGGCATGACCTGGCTCACAGTGAAGACTCCCTCTGGCTGCTCTGGTGGAAACAGTGTGTGAGAAGGTCCGTCAGGAACAACCACAATAACCCAAGGAAGACGTGATGGAGGCCTGGACCAGGGTTACAGCAAGTGAGGTGGTGCATCTATTTTGGAAATAGAATCCACATTAACTGCTGAGGTATTGGATGTGAAGTGAGAGGGAAATGGTGTTGGTGTGAGCAACGAAAAGATGGAGTTCCCAAGGCAGGAGTAGGGGAACTGATTGGGAACGTGGTTTCCCAGATGTTATGTCTACACTGTGTATCGGTTCCCTATGTGGAGATATCGAGATTGGGTGGGGCATTCAGGTGTGTAGTTCAGGAGGCAGGTCTGTGCTGGAGGTACCAATTTGGGAGTCTTTGACACAGAAATATAGTGTTTCCAGCCAGAGGTTGAGCTGAATCACCTAAGAAGTTAGCGGGAAGAGGGAGGAGGGCTGGGGACTGAGCCCTGGAGGTCTTGGGAGAAGAGGGGTGATGGTCCCAGGTGAAGGGCTAGGCTGCAGTTGAAACAGGTGAAGAGACTGATGAGAAAAGAGGTTGAGGATGTAGTGGGTTTTGCTGCTGATGGGCTGAGAATTCCAGAAAGCATGGGGAAAGATGGTGCTTCTCAGATCACATTTCCATATCTAATATCCTTAAGAAGTTATTATCTTTTTTTAATATATTTTATTGATTTTGTTTTTTTTACAGAGAGGAAGGGAGAGGGATAGAGTTAGAAACATCGATCAGCTGCCTCCTACTGGGGATGTGCCCACAACCAAGGTACATGCCCTTGACCGGAATCAAACCTGGGACCCTTCAGTCCACAGGCTAACTCTCTATCCACTGAGCCAAACCGGTTAGGGCAGAAGTTATTATCTTCCTTATCGTCCTGACTCATCTCATTCTCAGGAGCAGGAGCTGGCCAGGACCTTCTAGTCTAAATGCCTCGATCCAGCCCCAAACCAGGAGGCAGCTGATTCTGATAGAGCCCTCATCCACCCAAAGCTCCAGCTGGCCCCGCCTCCCTGACTTCACTGCTCCATCTCGCCCTACTCACCCCTCAAGGCTCTTTTCCAATCAGAGCCCTTCGTCCAAGTTTTTTCAGACCCCTCTAATGATCATCCAGCTCTCATCCTGACCTCCCATGACACACTCTCATGCTTGTGCCTTAACACGTAACTCACGCCTCCCTGTGGCTTGTGTTACAGTTCCGTTTCCAGCTTCCCCACCAGCCTGTGAGCCCTCTGAGACATGGCCCACTTTTATTTGTTTTCCTGGCCACCACTGTGTCTTACACAGTCCCCTGAACACAAGGGGTTGTTGCCTAATAAGTGGCTAAAGTTTAATTAAGTATATGTTCCCAGGACACAGAAAAAGGTTTTACATAATTCCATACCACACCCATCTCAGGGCAATTGTTAACGTGCTTGGTAAGTGCTTTTTTCGTTATATTGCTTCGGTGTACACACAACCCAAGCCAAGCCCTCCTGCGGCCGGACCAGGGAGGGGAGGCAAGGATTGAGGGAGCAGAGGGACTTTTTATTCCTGCCTGGGAATGTACAAATCCCCTCATCATCCCTACCCAGGACCTGGAGAAAGTGTTTATTATATTCAGAGAATATTTGGGGTTTTGAAAGAGTTCTGGTTTGATTGCTAATCCTGCTTATCAGGAAAAATAACGTTTTTCCCATTGCGGTTCGGCTTCAAAAACTAACAACCACAACAGAAACTGATGCTTGGCTCAGGATGCAGCAAATATGGAGGTTTGCCCGGGGGTCGGCTTCCTTGCAGCCCGGAGCCTTGCTCACCTCTGGCCCACAGCTCCCTGAACATGGAACCACTCAGAGAGCTGATGAGGGAAGAAAGGAAGGAAGGAACCAAAGAAGGAGCAACCCAAATATCAAGTGTTCAGCTTTGGGCTCCTCACTCTGGGTGAAGGGCTTTGCCCACCTGCCTAAGTCCTACCACATCTTTTCTTTCCAGTCTTAAGAGTCAAGAAGGGCAATAGAATCACAGACAGGGAAACTGAAGCACAGCACAGCAAGGCGACACAGTGATGGTCACATAGCAAAGCTGGCTTGAGACAAGTTCCCTGTCGAGGTCCCCAAGGGTCTACTCCCCTCCAGCACACTCACCCTGTACTTATTGAGGTTGTGTCTCTCCACACAGGTCCCCTTGAGGCAGAACTTGCCCTCGCCGCAGCTGGTGCCATCTGCCCAGGGGAAGTGGCGGGTCTGGCACACCATCTGCCCCTTGGCCTTGCCAGTGCACCACAGTTTGGTGCAGTACTGCATGTAGGGACAGGGCTTGGAGCCCACACCGAAGGCCAGCTCGCACTGCTGGCTCAGGGTGTACCTGGCCCCCGGCAGGTCCTGGGGCAGGGCCACGGGCTTGCTGGGCTGGTCCAGGAGGCAGTCTCCTGCAGAAAGCCAAGGTCATGCATGAGGGATGCGCTGGGAAAGGTGAGGCTTGGCTCACCAGTATCTGAATTGTGGGGAGAGAATGAAGCAAGAGGCAATGGAATGGGCAGACCCTCCTCAGAGCCCACCTATTCGGGGTCATGCACACCTCTGGGTAACAGAGGACAGGTACAGAGAGCTGGCGGGCACCGCCAACAGTGACAGACTGACACTCCTCCTCGGTCGCCCCGGCTTACCGTGCCCACTGTCCAGGAAGTCGGTAATGATGGCAGCGCTGCAGGCTGACCAGGGGTTGGCGCGGTCTATCTGGATGAGCGTTGGGGACATCATGTGGTTGGCCCGGAGCTTCCCGAACACCTCCTCACACACTTTCACGTTGTCATGGGGCATGTTGAACACGTGGCCTGTGGGGTGACGCAGGAGGGTTCAGTGGCTGTGCAGTGAGAAGGCAATGGGGAGAGGGAGTGGGGAGGAGGACCAGTTGGGGAAGCTAGAGAGCCGGGTCCATCAGGCTGGTCATTTCTATGTATTGATGGATTGCTTAGCACATGTCCCCAACATCATGTTCCTGTGTCCTCTGTCCCATCCAGGAGGCTGTGGGCTCAGGGAGGGCCGCAGTGTACGGAACACACTCTCCCCTTAGTGCCTGGTTGATGAGACAACGCTGATGGCTGACGTTCTTGGACAATATCACTGGCTAACTGAGCTGGGGCAAGCAGAGGAAATCGAACAAAGCCATTGCTAGGGAAGATCCTGAGAGAGGATCCCTAAGGCTTTGGGCCATGAGAAAACACATACATGCCCATGTGTCTCCCCTGCCAACACCCAGGGAGCCCAGAGAGATCCCCCGAGGGGAGCTCTCCCACCCCACCCGAAGCCCCCTCCAGCCTCACCCAGCTCGTGGGCAGTGGTGAAGGCTGACGGGAGCCCATCATCCTCGATCACAGAACAGCTTCTCTTGGGGTCGCACATGGTGCCCACGTCAGCCATGCCCAGTGTGTCACAGGTGGTGGCTCCACACAGGTCCTGCCAGGCAAGGGAAGCAGAAGCCAGCCAGAGGTTAGAGACAGTAACAGACAACCCGAGGGGAGAAAGAGCATTCTGGCTCACTCCCATTCCAAGCCTAACCAGGTGCAGCACCTTTTCAGCCAGGCCCTTTCCCAGGGGGCTGTGGGGCTGGCTATTCATGGGATTAACCCAGGCTGAGGGAGGAGGCCTCCGGAAGACAGCTCACAAGTCCTATGCTGGGAGGTCCTGTGGGAGGAAATGAGGAGGGACCGAATTAAACTCCAGGGCCACTGCTTTATATAGAGCCGGCCTTCCAGACCAGAATATGGTGACTTCCACAGGTGGGCGAGTCTCTGCTTGTGTCTAACAGAGGCAGGCGGGGGTGGAAGGCAAGCATAGTGTCCAATCAGTCAGCTCTGTGCAGCCTTGGTCTTGGCTGAGTGGCTGCTTTTGGACAACCATGAATTAAGCTCAGACTCTCAGCCAAAGGGTCACTGGCTAAGGGCCCACCCATGCCTGCCATCCGGCTTCCTTGGGTTGGGAGGAGGCAGAGTGAGGCGGGCCCAAGCCTCTGTCCAGACCAGCTCACTTGCTATGGAAGCTCAGGGGGACAGTGGGCCTAGTGGCTTTTAGGAAGGAAAACAACTTAAGTGGATTGTAACCTAAGCAGGAAGGTCCCTCTTTCTGTACTGAAAGGAAACTTGCAACCAGAAGAAGGGCTTCTAGCAACACCCCTGACAGGAGGCACTTCTGGGGATATGGAGGCCCTCGGTGGCTACCTCAAAGAACCTATTAAACAGTATGAGCCAGTGATGCATCTAAATACTGCAAAGCCCAAGACCTGGAGCTAGAATAAGACACTTGCATACATTGTGCTCCTCTTTTTTTTTTTTTTTTAATATACTTTTTAATTTATTTCAGAGAAACAGGGAGTGATAGAAACATTAATGATGAAAGAGAATCATTGATCAGCTGCTCCTGCACACCCCCTACTGGGGATTGAGACAACCCAGTCATGTGCCCTGACCAGGAATCAAACTATGACCTCCTGGTTCATAGGTTGACTCTCAACCACTAACCCACACTGGCTGGGCCATTCTGCTCCTCTTGAGAAGACACTGCTGACCAATGATGCTGGCTCTCTCCTCTCTCTATCTCTGCCTTTCTTGTGGAGGGCACATTACAGCAGACATGAAACTATTACATCCCCACAACAGCCTTAGGAGGCAGGTATATGATGTGCCTATTTGTCAAAGGCGGAAACTGAGCGTCATGATCATAGTTCATCATGGTGATGATTTATCAGATGTTGACACTGTGTGTGCACTTCTCACATGTGACCCTGCTGAATCGTCACCACATCCCACTAGAATAATGACTATTGTCACCTTCTGCAGACAGGAAGCTGAGGCTTGGAGAGGTTCACGTCTCAGGCAAAAATATGCCCTTGAGGTTGGTAACAGTCAGCACTATTTCCAGACTTCACACTTCACAGTCAACTGCCTGGTGCCTCCTTAGCGAACCTTCCAGAGAAAGAGCTGTGCATGTTCTCCCTCTGGAAGCCCAGGTGTTTACAGAAACACACACACACACACACACACACACACACAGCTGTTGGCTTCCTTCTCTTAAGGGCTGTGTGCGCATGTGCATGTGCAAGTGCGTGCTGACATGGGGGAAAGGAGGGCAACCCAATTAGTGAGGTTAGGGGGCATAGGAGGAAAGGGGGTCATGGTTCAGAAGATTAGCAAAATTTAATCCGAAGCCTTCAGAAGTTTACCACCTGAGCAGTGGAACTTGGCTTCCATGGTCAGGTGACAGTCACACCTCCTCGTGAGCGAGGTTATCCGGCCAGAGAACCACCAGGGTGACCAAACTGAGCCCACGGTCAAGGACGGGCAAAACGCCTGGACACCCTCGAGCTGCTGTCCTGTGCTGACGTGTGGCCCTCCCTCCACTTCTGGGAGCCCCGGGGGTGAACTTCAAACTCCCTTCCTTTCCAACTACCCTTCCCTCTCCAAGGTTCAGAAAGATCTCCTTCCCAGGGATTCTAAAACCTAAAGACAACCGCTGCCAAAGCTTGGGAGGGGAAGTGCACCTGACCAGCAGTTTAGGGAACGTGGCTGCTGGGGAACATCAGTGAGTCCTGTGGACCCGCTGGTCATGCAGCTAAAGTCTCGCGATGAGGAAGGGGGAATGAAGGTTTATGCAGGGGCACAACGAAGGAGGTTGGGCAATGGGACCCATATGTCCCTGAATGCTAGAGTACAGGCTCCCCTAAGGCAGTAGCCCCGGAAAAGTCTAGCCTGATGGTCAGAATCTGTAAGACAAGCATGTTACGTGGCCCTGGGCACCACGAATGCCCCCTGTTGACCTACGTGAGAGAGAGGATACAGGACTGCGGATCCTAGATTCTGGTCCTGGTCCCGCCCCCAAGTACATGTGTGACATTGGGCAAGTCCCTGCTCTCCTCAGGGCCTCAGCTTCCAACACTTGGGAAGGGCCCATTGTCACCCTGAACCAAGACCGTACCGTGGCCCTGCACCTCTGCTCCCTCTGCAATCCCAAACTCTCAGCCCCATCTGGCCTTCGGGGCTGTAAAGAGACACAGAGTCTGGTCTACTTTCAGAATGGAAAAACAAGAAGGATCATCTCGCCTACTGACCCATGCGGGGTAGAGTGAAACAAACTCACAGAAAGTGAAGGTCACCCAGGTGCAAGTTCAGAGTCCTGTCCCCTCTGCTCCCAGGAATACCTAGAGCAGGTGAGGAGCTCAGCCTGAGTCTAGGCAGCCCCTGGAGCTCAGTGGCCCGGCCAGAGGCCTCCTTCCAGCCTCCTTCCTCTCAGGGAAGGTGGATTCTCTGTGGAGCAGAGACAAGCAGCTGCAGGCCATTCCTGGCCAGGAGCAACCTGTTCTTTCCATTAAGAAGTCCCAGTTTCCCTGGATCAAACAAGAGGAACGAAGAGAGAGCTGGCAAATGTCCTGATGGTCAGGGTGTAGCGGAGAGCAACTGTCCTAGGGTAGCCCGTTCCTTTGCTGTGGCAAGATGCAGCTGTTTGGGGTCAGAGGCTCTGCCTGTCCTCTCGTCCCCCGGCGACTCGCTGGGCCACAGTGCCGAGAGTGCCTGCAGGCAGTGTGCGGGGCCATGGGGCCTCATGGGTGGCACTGAAGGCCTCCACCCTCCGGAGTGAACTCAGATGCACTCAGACTGTGTTAACCTCTTTAGTGCAGGGTCTCCTCTCCATAAATGAAAACTGCTCTGGCTCTTCCTGCCTTGAGAATGTGCTCGCTGCTCAGCCCGGTCCCTACCTGCCTCACCGTTTCTAATCGTCCGTCATTGCTCCTCGGAGCTGCAGGTGACCCAAGAGTCATCTTGGCCAAGAACTTAGTCCTCTTGGATTATTCTTGACTAACTGTCCCTTTCTATAAAATCATTTAAGATTGGAGCCACGATTTGAAAATAAATAAAGAAGAACAACACTTTGGCCCTGGCCGGTGTGGCTCAGTTGGTTGAGCATTGTCTCATGTCCCGAAAGGTTGTTTGTTGGTTCCATTCCCGGTCAGGGCACATGCCCAGGTTGGGGCTTTGACCCCCAGTGGAGGGCATGCAGGAGGCAGCCAATCAATGCTTCTCTCTCATCATTGATGTTTCTATCTCTCCCTGACTCTCTGAAATCAATTAAAAAAAATTTTTTTTTTTAATCTAGCAATTCAGTGCTAGGCCAGTGTGACTAAGGCTGCCTGGTGAAGAGGAGAACTTGACCTTCTATACGCAGATTGGGCATCACTGGACTATAAAGCCCTCATGGTGTATAGATGGTATTATATATAGCAAGAGACTGAGGCCATCAAAACCCCAAGAACTCCTTCAGTGAGGAAGAAAAGGAATCCACAGCCCACAGGAAGACCAAACTTTCTCTAGAAATCACCTGTTCACAAGGGGCCACAGTCCAAATGCAATGACAGTGGATAATGTTTCTTGAGTCACTACTACGTGTGGGATACTGCTTGTAGAGTCTTACCTGTGGCAGCTCATCACATCCTCACATCAGCTTTAGGAGGGAGATCCCTTATGAGGCCCCGTTTTACAATGGGATCCAGAGAAGCTAAGTAACCAGGCCAGGGTCAGTGAGCCCAGGGTTGGGCTGGGAGGGAGGGACAGAGGAGGACTGAAATCCAGGCAGTGCAGCCTCAGAACGGAGCAATTCCCACAAACCTGCATTGCTTCCGGTCCACATGCACCCCAAGAATGAGCATGCTGGGGAACCTCAAGAGGGCAAGACTGTCCACCCCAGCCCCCAAGCCCAGAGCAGCCGATCCCCGAATGGGAAGAGGTCAGGGAGGAGGAAGCAGCAGGATTAGCTTCGGAGACCGCTCTTAGCGCAGTGTCTGCACCAGCTCCCTGGTTGAGCAAGCTTTGGCTCCATGCCCCACACCTGCACTGACACACTGACCCCATCCCTGCTGGCTCCTCACAGGGCCCCTCCTTTCTCCAGGGAAAAGCCTGATGGCAAAGAGCCCAGATGAAATGCCAGAGGAGCCTAAACTCCCTCTCCCAGCCCTGCAGCCTGACAGCCTAAGACAACGTTGGATTAATGAGCCCCAGGCAGGGACGTGACATACCAAGCCCTGTGGCCACGTGCCGCCCTGTCACTGTGTCGGCGCCTTCCTTCCGTGAACACACACAAAACGACAGTGTGTGCAGGGGCCCGGCAGAGGTAGAGAGGTCCTGCCTCCCAGGAGCTGACAGATCAGGGGGAGTGGCACATGCTGGAGCCGCAGTTCCCACACAAGAACAGGAATGTCATCAGACGGGTGTCAAGGAAACTTGCAAGGGCCACAGGACAAAATACTTTTGATCAGGCCTGTCCCAGGTGTAGATTCTGGCAAAGGACCGGTAGGTAACCATTCAACAACAGCAAATATATATAGTTCAGCCCCCATCCATGGGGGATATGTTCCAAGACCCCCAGTGGATGCCTGAAACATGACTAGGGCTGAACTCTATGCGTTGTTTCTTCCTACACCCCTATGATAGAGTTTAATTTATCACTTAGGCACAGTAAGAAATAAGCAATGAAATAGAACAATTTCAACAATATCCTATCTAATAAAGAAGGAATATGCTAATTGGCCCTCACGCCATGGCAAAGATGGCAGCGCCCACAGCCAATAAGGAGGGAAAGTGCTAATTAATTGCCCACCCTCAAAGATGGAAGCGCCCAGAGCCAATATAAGGGAGGAATATGTTAATTGCTGCCATGCCCTCAAAGATGGTGGCATCCACAGCCACAAGATGGCAGTGCCCAGTCCCCTCAGCTCCCCAGCTACCCAGGGCTGGCCTGAGATGCAGGCAAGCCTCGGATGGCAGTAACCAGAGCTGGCCAAGGCTTACGCTGCTGGCAGTGGCAGCAGCAGAGGTGTGACAGGGCATCCCCTTCCCTTGATCGCTGGGTAACCTCCTGCCCCTGAGGGCTCCCAGACGGTGAGAGGAGGCAGGCTGGGCTGAGGGACCCCCCTCTCCAGTGCATGAATTTTCATGCACCAGACTTCTAGTACTGAAATAAAAGTGAATGTGGTCTCTTTCTCTCCCAAAATATCTTATTTTGATATTTTGCACTCATCTCTGCACTGAAAGAAAGCACTTTACAACATCTTGTTGGCGATTGGAACTGCCGGCATCACCACTCCCCCAGTTTGGAGCCATTATTCGGCAGAATCATGCTGACTTGAATACAAGCACTTCAATACCACAACAGTTGATCTCATGATAACCCAGAGGGCTGCTATGCAACTAACAGCATTCAATTTAAAACATATGTTGCCCTAGCCAGTTTGGCTCAGTGGATAGCGCATCGGCCCGTGGATAGGAGGGTTCCTTGTTGGGCTCCTTGACTCGTGGTGAATTCCTGGGGGCCAGAGGACACATCTTACTAGCATTTCTAACTCCATGGCCCAGGATAGTACCTGGAAGTAACAGATGCTCGGTGAATGTTAGAAGAATGTACAAATACATGAATGGAAGCAAGTCTATCACAGTTACCCAAACAGCAGAGGCTCTGGGCCTGGAGAGAGAAGAGGGTCTCGCACGGACTAGCTGGCTCCAGCCGCCGGAGAAACAGGAAGCCTCAGAAACTCCCCTCCTCGGAAGTCAGGGTCCACCCAGAAAGCCTGGCTGGGCTTCTGCACAGCCCTGGTTGCAATCCTGCGCTGACCTCACCCTGCTGTTATGAGGCTGCAAGCTGATCGTCTCAGAAAATGAGATGCACGCTTCCTCCAGGAACATGAACTTTCTCTGAATCGTTAAGCAAACTCCTCAGATGGTCAAAATACGTGTCGTGTGATCCACTCCTTTCTCCCTTTGTGCACAGGGGACTCCCTGGGTCTCGTCTTCCCAGTGTTTTGATGTCAACACCCCACGCCCCTCCCACTGCCTGCCAAAGACCACAGCATCTCCCCACAGTCCCGCCCAGGCTTGTTGTCATACACAGCAGCTCGATGGGCGGTCCAAGGATGGTGGGGGATGGGGGCTCCAGGGCTGCAGGTCCTGTCACTCTTACTGCTCTCCTCTCAGGTCCCCCTGGCACCTGGAGCTCCAAAGGACCAAGCCTGGCCCCTTCCTAACCGCTTTCTCTCTGTGGAAACCACAACGAGAGTATGTGATCAGTTAGAGAGTCACTAGGCAGTTTGCCGATTTCTCTGGGAGAATCAACAAATAGGTGACTTGCTGAAACCGGTTTGGCTCAGTGGATAGAGCGTCGGTCTGCAAACTGAAAGGTCCCAGGTTCGATTCCGGTCAAGGGCATGTTTATTGGTTGCGGGCACATCCCCAGTAGGGGGTGTGCAGGAGGCAGTGGTCGATGTTTCTCTCATCGATGTTTCTAGCTCTCTATCCCTCTCCCTTCCTCTCTGTAAAAAAAAAAATCAATAAAATATATTTTTTTTAAAAAAGAAAGAAAGAAATAGGTGACTCTAAAAGTGTCCCTCCCCTCTGGAGCCCTTCTAAACAAAAGCTGATTTACAAAGTAAGTGCATTTCTAAAAACTTCTCATCCAAACAAACTACATGCACAGAATATATATCATTCCAATTTTAGTTTGAAATGCATTGATTACATGGTCATTGTACACGGGGCTTAAGCAGGGCAGCTCATGCATCCGACATAAAAGATAACTACTGACCCTCCCGAAATGAAACAAGAGTCCCTCCCGTGTCGGAGGGTAGCAGGCGACGCCTCCCGGTTCCCGGAGGCCACATCTGGAAAGCGCAGCTGTGCGCGCATGTTCTCATCGCATACTGTACCTTCCCGGGGGAGCTCAGGAATGAGCAGCTCCTCAGGCTCCGGGAATGCGGCGGGCTCTGCAGCCGGCACTGGCCGGGCGGAGAGGGAGCAGCGTACACCCTAACTCACAGAGTACATACGTGGAGGACAGACCTGCCCACTCGGCCTCCCCACTGTCTGGCTTTGCCCTCTGGACAACAGAGAGCTTCCGAAAGTCCCATCTTGCTCGTCCCCATCTCTGACCCAAGCAGTCATGCATCTTGGACCCATTAATGCCTTGTCAACATAGCCCCTGGGGTCTAGCTTACACTCTGATACACAGAAGCTGGCCCGCTGCTTGATGGCTTCTTCGTCACAAGGTCCTTCTTCGGACTGCATGGCCTGGGGTCCCGGCGGGAACCCTCTTCCCAGGGCTGGTTCCGAAAGTTGCCTGGCCCCCCAGCGGCAGAGGCCGAGGTCTGGTGCTTCACAGCCGGCGAGTGGCCTCCCTCCACAGGGCATCCCAGGCAGCGGGCGAGCGGCAGCTGCTTTGCCCATTAAGCTATCCTGCGCTCGGCCTGCGCTTGCTTCCCCCCGGCAATCTGCCTGCCGAGTTGGCCTGCATGCAGAGGTCAAAGCCACCTCCTTTGTCATTTCCCCATGACTCAGGCGGTGCTTGTGAGGCCTGGGCAGTGGCCGCTCCATAGACCTCAATTGGAAGAATGAGCGCAAGGAAACAGACGCGGGCCAGAGACCTCCCTAGAGAAACCAGGTGGTGGGAGGAGGAGGCTGGGAAAGGAGGAAGTTCAACTGCGGGAAGGGACGGGCTGTGCCAAATGGGTTAGTGCAGAAGGCTCCGGCTCCAGCCCCAGCCCGGCTTCGAGGGGCCATTTGGAAACTGGAGATACTCAGAGCCCCACGGGTGACCATGGGCTCTGTGCCCACTGTGCCCTCCCAGAACACTGTGGTATGGCCCAGATTCAAGTGGCAGCCCCCAAAAGCAGAGGAAGCGGGTCACGTGAGTGCCCCTTTTCCTCCCAGCCTTCAGGATCTATCAAGTTTTAAGAATCCAGACACTTCCCAGGACTCGATCACTCCAACATCTATAGTACAAACCTCCACTTTCCCAGGCCCACAGCAAGGGCACAGCTGCTTTTCTGATCTGCTTTCTAGTCCCAACAGTCAGTCTCTTTCCAACCCTGTAGCTAAGGTCTCCAATGCCCTGCCCTGAGCTCACATTGGCCACACGGCAGGGGGCAGAAACCAGAGCCCTGCGGTCCGGGCAGTCGCAAGTAGTTTCTGTGATTTGAGGTCAGGAGCAACCTCGCCTGGGGCCAAGGGTCACCATCCACTGACATGGACATGGGAACATGGAAAAAGATCTTCCCAACTCAGCTCCAAGTGAAACTTCAAACTCCAAACCAGTGCCCTACATAGATGGCTTGCTCTGAATGTACTGCAAGCCCCTCGAACAGAAGATGGGCCCAGCACAAGGAGGCAGCAGCCATGACCCAGGGAATGGTCCCAGTACTTCCATCCGCCCTGTCCCTGTAACCTACAAACTATCCCACATCCAGGTTTTCCGGGCCCAGAGCAGAGAGGACACACGGAACATGTCACCCATGAGAGAGGTAGCTAGGTGCTGAACCGGGCCTTGTGGATCATCGGGGTGCCAGATCTACCGGCAGAAGGAGGGGACCTGGGTGTCTGAAGCAACTTAGCCGCCCCCATGGAAAGGGGTGGACTTTCCCCCACCCGCCCTCTGCAATGCCTCCTATCTGCCTGGAAGCCAAACTGCGGCTCCTGGGCGGCAACTTCCTGGGCTCCGGCCCCTTGGCACCTGATCCAGGAGGCGCTGATTGGCTGCGCCAGGCCAACACCTTCCGACCACCCACGTGCAGCCAGGCGCACTGGAGCCAGAGTTCGCTGAGCCTAGGAGCGGGCTCTCCCTGGATGATCCAACGTGAGAATCGGAGGAGATTGATGAAATTTGAATTGGGGAGGGGGAGAGGGACATTGCGCGCACAAAGCACATCTGGAGAGCTAAGGGCAGGGGCCTGATGGGAATGAAGCTGTGCGGGTCCAGAGAGGTGACAGACGGAACTCACCTGCCTGGTGAAGAGGATGGCGGTGTCCCAGTACTCGGGGTGCTTGTCGCTCACTTTGTTGAGCTTCTTCTGCCAGGCGCAGAAGTTGCGCAGCGTCAGGGCCGCGTTGCCCGTGACCTTGGGCCCCGCGTTGCGGTCCCCGAGGAGCAGCACCTTGACCACCACGATGCTGATGGGGTTGAGGATGCTGGGGTGGCGGTAGAGCCGCGCCGCCGTGGCCAGCAGCGTCAGCAGGTAGTGCTCCAGGTCCTCACCGTGGAACTTGACCATGGACTCGTCCGCCACCACCAAGGTCTCCACGTAGCGCGGGATGGACACGAAGCGCTTGGCGCGCCCGGACCGGCGCCCGCCGCGTCCCTCCGCTAAGCCGGCCCGCCGAGGCTTATAAGGGTCCAGCGCCCGCAGGATGGCGGGGTTCCAGCCTGAGGCCACCCCGCAGCGAGAGGTGGGGTCCCCCGGAGGCCCGCCGGGGGCGCCGCGGCGCTGGAGCAGGTGTGCGCCCTGCCGGTTGCGGTGGCGCTGCGCCCCGGCGGCGGGCGCGCTGGCGTTGGGCAGCGGGCGGATGACATACTCCGCGCCCCGGTACCCGAAGGCTCCACGCAGCCCCCCGCACAGGCTCACGGCGGCGAACGAATCGGGGTCGGCGTTCACGTCCCCGGAGTAGAAGCACCGGCGCAGGTCCGGGGCGTCGGCGGCGGGGCGCCCCCGGAGCGGGACCCCTCCCAGATGCTCCGTGGCGAAGGCGGGCGCCAGGAACTGGGCATCCGGCGTCAGGTGGAGGTAGAAGTCCTCCCGGAACGCCGTGATCTGGAAAATGAGCCCCTGCTCCGCCCCGGGGGGGTCCTCGGGGCCCCGCCGGTAGTACTGGCGGCCATTGAGGTCCGGGTCCAGGAGGATGGGCACCACCACCTCCCGCTCTGGCTCCGCGCCGCCGTCCGCGGGCGCCCCGACGAGAGCCAGGGCGACGATGCCCAGCAGAAGCATGGCGCCGGGCAGCGCACAGCCGAGCGCTCGGAGCAGGAGCAGCCGCCGGCCGGCGCGATCTCGGTTGCAGCCCGGGACCCTCCGGGCTGCCCGCCGCTCCCGGGAAGGAGAGCGGAGGGAGGGCGACAGCTCCCCGAGCGGCGAGCCGGGAGCGGGGACCGGGCGCCCTGCAGCCCGCGCCTCCTACCTGTGCCCTCCTCCCTAGCACAGCGCGCAGACGAACTTCAGTGCAACCCGCTGTCAAGTGCAAGGCGAAGCTTTGCAGCCCAGACCCAGAGGGAGGTGCCGGGCCGGGGCCGCTTCTCCTCCCAGCTGCAGCCACTCGCAGCGCCACAAACCGGGCGCTGGGCGAGCCTATTAAAGGCCCCCTTCTCCTTGGACTGCCCAGTCGGCGCCCCTCCCTCTCTCTCTCGCCTCCCAGCCTCCCAAAGCTTGCAGCTGGGAGCCTCCGGGGGCCATCGAAGAACTCGGTCCCGCCTCCTGAGCCGAGAGCCACTTGGCGGGGAGGGAGTGGCGTTGAGCGAGGCAGGAGGAGGCGTGGGCTGGCCGGGAAACAGGAATCTCAGTTCGCCTTTTTTTGTGTGTTTTGTGTTTTTTTTGTGTGTGTGGTTTTTTGAGGGGTTTTTTGCCCTCAAGTTATGCCCTGGTGCCCGACACGCCCGACCCATCGCTTATGTCTGTCTGCCCATCACTACGCTCAAGGCAGTTAAGTTGGGTTGACAGAGTTGGGATTGAAGACCCACCACTGCCCTCCCGCCCCCAGCCCCCTCCCTGTTGCAACATCCTTGTGGTTCTTCATGACTCTGTCCCCTGAAAGAACCAGAACCGAGAATGATCCCTGTGGATGTCCTAATGCCAGGAGGGCAGCTTCAGAAGCCCCTTCAGAAACCCAGGGCCACCTGTGCCCACAGGCTGCCCAGGGGGCCGTGTTGTGCTGGCTGGGTTGGCGCAGACTCGTTCAATGTTCGGGCATTCTGCCAGTCAGCTGTTAAACACGGGCGTTATTAAAAAGTTCAATTCTACAAACTTACAATTATAAATTATGTTTAAAAACAAACCTCATTCCCCCCCTAATCGACTATTGGGCTCTGAACCACCAACCCTCCAGGACAAACCCACAGCTTCCAGGAGAGAGCAGGAGGAGGAGGAGGGAAGAGGGTGGAAATGCTGAACGGGCATGCTGCTCTCCGAAGGGATCTTGATGGGAGTGTTTACACCACGGAAATAGGCGAATGCTGTGCCTCAGAGCTTGGGGAAGAGAAGGGAGCCTGTGTTCAGCAATGGCCAGCTCACCGGGGCCTGGTGGGGATGTGCAGAAAGATGATCTTCCAGGTAGAAAAGCCAGAGGGGCCGAAATCTGTTTGGCTCAGTGGATAGAGCGTCGGCCTGCGGACTGAAAGGTCCCAGGTTGGATTCCGGTCAAGGGCATGTACCTCGGTTGTGGGCACATCCCCAGTAGGAGGTGTGCAAGAGGCAGCTGGTCGATGTTCCTCTCATTGATGTTTCTAACTCTCTATCCCTCTCTCTTCCTCTCTGTAAAAAATCAATAAAATGTATTTTAAAAGGAAAAGGAAAAGAAAAAAGAAAAGGCAGAGGGTACATCTCCCAGGAGATTATTTCATTTGATCCTCGACTAAGTACCGTGCAGGGCACTGGTGTGACAGACAGAGTGCATGCCATGGTGACAGATCATCAAGCCATGAGCTCCCGACTAGTTTGGAGGGGTTTCCTAGGAGCCCTGTGTCAAGTGCTGGTCCTTGAGGTCCTCTGTGTCTCTCAGGAACATCAACTTCTTTCTTCTGGCAACTTCTTTCTTCTGGGTATCTATCTCTCTTGCTACCTAGAACATCATCACAGAACCAAAAGGCTCTGAATTGAGTTTGGAAGAGAAGACAGGCCGAAATCGGCTTGGCTCAGTGGATAGAGCGTTGGTTTGTGGACTGAGGGGTCCCAGGTTCGATTCCGGTCAAGGGCATGTACCTTGGTTGTGGGCACATCCCCAGTGGGGGAAGGGGGGTGCAGGAGGCAACTGGTCGATGTTTCTCTCTCATCAGTGTTTCTAGCTCTCCCTTCCTCTCTGTGAAAAATCAATAAAATATTCTTTTTTAAAAGAAAAAGACGAGGAGAAGACAGGATAATGAAGCATTATAAAGAGGTGTGTGGAAGAATTTTGAAATTTTCTTGGAGAAGTGGCTACTCAGGCAAACAATCCCACTGCTGAGAAGAAGAGGATGCTGCGACTGGTCCCTCAGGGAAGAGCACTTTTTACCCGTTATCTTCTCCCAGTTAAAGGATCCACTCTTCTCAGATTTCCTTGGGGCCTTGGAACAGGAAGCCGCCAGATGCCCATCGGTCCCCAGGGGCCCCTCTCCCATTGAGATTCACGGGGCTGAGATTCATTACGTGAATGAGTAGGATGCGGTGTTTATGCTCCTTAAATGAAAGGGAGAGTGTGCCTAGGGGAGGATTGTGTGTGAGAGAGAGGGAGTTCAAGTCAACAAAGGCCTTGTGTGTTTGGGTGTTTCAAGAGGGACTATAATTAAAGAGAAACTCAGACAACCCAGGGCAATCATAAGCCACTTGTACAGGGCCAGCAATTGTGTCCCTAAACCCAGCCGTCATAATGGCGGGTTGCAAGGTTTCCAAAGACATTTTGACTTTCACTGTGATCAGTGGGATTTGGCGAGGGCCCCTGCATGTCAATCAAGTTTCCTCTTCCCGAATCACAGCCGACTGTCTCAACCCGGAGCACAGAAACCCCGTGTGTGGACTTTCTCAAAGGCACTTGCTCTGTGCTCAGCCCTGCACCAAGAGTTTTATACAGCCAAAACTGGTTTGGCTCAGTGGATAGCTGCTGACTGAAAGGTCCCGGGTTCAATTCCAGTCAAGGGCATGTATCTTGGTTGCGGGCACATCCCCAGTAGGGGTTGTGCAAGAGGCAGCTGATCAATGTTTCTCTCTCATCGACGTTCCTAGCTTTCTATCCCTCTCCCTTCCTCTCTGTAAAAAATCAATAAAATATTTTTTTATGTTTTATACACGTTCTCTTATTTAACACTTGTCTCTCCCCTCTTGGGACGCTGCACTTCTATCCAATTGCATTGCCATGGCTTCCTAACCAGGAATGGAGATTCTAGGTATCTGCTGAAGTAGAGTATGCAGAGCACTAGAGAAGAGGTTGGCACTCAGCATGAGTATTCCATTTGCATCCCTGATCTGCCTCTCTGGCTTGATTTTCCCACCTGTCCAAAAGAAGAGGGATCATCTGAGGTCAGAGGTTGTCAGTTATGAGACTGCATTAGAATTCTGGTCTATGCAAAATCGAAGCTCACTTCCAGATCAAACATTACGTGACGGGTGGAGGCTGCGGAAGGCAATGTGGCATGATGATGAGGAGCCCGGGCTTGGAGGACCCCAATGTGCGTCCTGGTTCCACCGGTTTCAGTTGTGCAATTACGGATAAGTTACTCCACTCCCCAAAGCCTCAGCTTCTTCATGATTCAAGTGAGGATAATCATACTACTCATCTCTGTAGTTATGATGAGCACTAAATAAGTTAATACTTAAGCAGTGTTCAGAAGTGCTTAATATATTTTTGTTGTTGTTGTTGTTAATCCTCGCCCAAAAATATCTTTCCATTGATTTTTAGAGAAAGTGGAAAGAAGTGTGTGTGTGTGTGTGTGTGTGTGTGTGAGAGAGAGAGAGAGAGAGAGAGAGAGAGAGAAACATCAGTGTGAAAGAGACACATCGACTGGGCCTGTAACCGAGGCACCTGCCCCTTGATCAGAACCGGGACCCTTCAGTCCACAGGCCAACACTCTGCCCACTGAGACAAACTGGGTAGGGCAGAAGTGCTTCATACATTTTTTTTTTCAGGGTGTTTTTTTTTTTAATTTCAAGAAAAACGATTTTAAATATGATGTTACATGCAATAACACCAATTACTTAAGAAAAATGATCTTACATATAATAATATTACATGCAATAAGAATTAATATTTCAAGAATAAAAGGATTTTAAGTATAATAATATTCTTAATACGTCTTTTAAAGTTTCATAAATGATATCTAACAGTGCTGTTAATATTTTCATTTTTTTATTCTTATTTTTATTACCACCAACCCTTATTTAGCTCCCCAAGATGGCCGCCATCATCATCCTCCCATGTTCTCTGGTCCTCCTAATGGAAGGGAGGAAAGCTCATGGAAACGCCTTCTCCCCGCTTTGCTCACGGACTTCCCATGATACACTAGCAGCCCTACGTCCACATTTGGACTCTATAATCTCCACCTTCCTATTTCTCCCTGTCCTCCGTGATCTTTGAAAAATAAAAAGCAACTCCTTCCCCAAAGGAGAGATGGAGGGCCTAGCTCATGCCATGAATCTAAACTCCTCCGAGGGGCTCTTTATGCCCTTGGACAACTAGGCTGACCCTGCCTGTCCTCCAGGTCTCAGCCAAGTGCCACCTCCTCAGCGAGCCTTTCTCAGTCATCCTACTGAAGAAGATCCAATCATGATGGGGATTCCATGTTGTATTTCCTCCGTAGCATTTACTTCTATGTACACCTGTTTTGTTCACTTGAATCTTGGCAGTTTGGTTGCCTGTCTTCCCCTCCTGCCACAGCTAGGATGAGAGTGGGTCCTTATCTGTCTCATTTGCTGTTACATCCCCTGGGGCCTGGCGCAGAGTTTGGCAAGTTGGAGCTCTTCATTCATACTGATTGACTGCATGGGCTCAGTTCTACCCTCGGCTTGGTCACTCACAGGCTGTGAAACTGTGGGCAAGACACTTCATCTCTACAATGGGGATTGGCTCTGTCTCCTAGGGAAGTTTACAATGCCTAGGGCACTGCTCCCCATTATCATTAACTTCCTACACCTCTGTGACAGAAACCTTAGCCCTGGACCCTTGTCACCTCGCTCAAGACCCTCATCTCACAGGGGAGGCAGCTGAGGACCAGAAAGATAACGTCTAAAGCAACCCAGCCAGCTGCTTTGCTCATCTTGTAAACTCTCTTCTCTTTCCCCTTGACATGGAAACCTGGCTCTAGCTAAATTAATCAGCTTGGCTTCTGCTCAGAGCTGCTATCCCAGCACATGTAGCTCCTTGTAGACATCTCTTCCACAGGGGCGCTCGCTCAGCCTCACCTCTGTGTATGTGTAACTCTCACCTCCTCTAGGCGGCCATCAAATGGAACTCACACGAATCTGGCTGCTTCGTTTTTCTCTGTCTCTTCAGCAAATATGGACTCCATTGCTAGCCCAGGAATATCTCATTTGCACTTACCTTTCTTTGCTACTTAGATGTCAAACTCATTTGCTAAGATTGAATGACAGCCACCCTAAACTGGAAACTCCTCAGCACCAAGGCTTCCTTTTCTTTTAGTTCCGGCTCCATGGCAATCCCCAGAGCAGATGTGGACTGCTTGGCAGAGCCAGATGGGTGCAGGAGGTTTAGAGTAGATGATGATCTACCAAAAGGATGAGGCCAGAAGGAGGCAAACCACAGAATTCAGTTTGGAGGTTTAGTGTTCCCTTCTCTCCGATCCTAACGATCCTCCAACATCAGGACCAAGCATGACTTCCGCCTACCTGTAAAACCCAGCGTCCCGGAGTATCTCCCCAAACTGGAGTAAAGCATTAAGGAGAAAGAGAAGAGGATAAGAAATGAAGAAGAATAAGCTCTATGATCTCAGCAAGGGCGAGGGAAGCGGCTGAAAGAAATCTCCCAGTTCCTCAGATCAGACACTATTAAGTCACTGATTTATCATGGGAGGATTTAGAACAGGTTTTACACAGAGAAGAGATTTCAGAACTTGCCATTTGTGTGCGTGTATGCTTTACATCATCACCATTCGGTGTCGGAGATCCGCAAACATCCCACATGTGTCTCATCTGCTCTCGTTGGAAACTGTGCCACAGAGCTGGGCACAGCAGATGCCATCTCAAAAGGCAACAGCAGGCTCTGGGAAGCTGCTTGGAAGGCTCAGGGAGTGAGCCGCCTCATCCACTGGCTTCCTCACGTGCCGGGCCCCTGGGCCAGTCCTCTCCCAGATGTGGAGGCAGCTGAAGCAGCTGGACACTCATCTAAGGACCCATGAATTATAGCTCTGGGCCTGGGTCCATTCTTCTTTGCTCAGAGGAAATATTTAACTCTACTTTTCCCCTCTCAGCCACCCACTCTGTCTTTTCCTCTGGGGTTTAACTCCTGTTTGTTCTCTTGGAGCTAGGAGGCTGGAACAAAGGGTCCTGATTAGACTCTGGGAAGCGCACCGAATAAGACATTCAGGCTGCTTCCTGCTGGCAGCACCTTGACTCCCCCTTATACAGTCATGTTCCTCGCAGGGGGAGGGTAATGGAAGAGAAAGAATAGTCTTACAACAGTCTCACACATCGAGCCTGCAGAGTGAAGAACATCGTTTGGTACTCTTGCAATTAGAAAGCATGATAGATACAATTCTTATCTCCGGAGTTTGCCATTTACTTGATCAGTTCTGCCAAGAAAACCCGAGGTGAGCCACAGGCTCTTGCTCTCTTCATTCAGGTAAATTAGGGGTAGGCACCGCGTTCCTCCATTCTCCTCTCTTAGCACAACCCTCTCCCTTCCACCTCTCCATTCCCTGTTGGGCCTCAGCACCCCCAAGCTTCCTGTCAGCTCTCTCTCATTCTCCTCATGCATCCACACTTCCCTTTCTCCAAAATTTGCTGCCATCAGCATCTTCATTTATCATTGATAACAGCTTTACAATGTTCCCCACTCACATATATTTGCACCTTAAGAAGAGCAAAGCCTTTTTCTACACAAAATTCTAATAGTAGAATGTCAGACAGAGACCAGAGAGGGGTTCTTTAAGAGGGGAGGAGGGAGAAAGGGGCAACCAAAGACCTCCTGAGGTCAGGTCACCCTTGGGGTGGTGCAGGTTGTCCACCAGGGGGCACGATTCTTATAAAGGAGAAACAAAGATTCCATCTATCCTAGCCCCTGTCACCCATCACTCTTATTGAGCCCAACAGATTGGGAGCATTCTGACTGTGTCTTCAAAGATGGGGGGTTTCCAGTTAGTGAGCTACTGCCCTGTTTTATTCCCTCTGGCATCTCACTTAGAAACACTGTGGGAGGCCTGCCTCCTCCATCCCCATCTCTCACTAACCTCACCCATTACTGCACCCCATGCTTCACACTCCTTCACCTCACTCTTTTATTTTTTAAACTTTAAGCTTTTCATTTTTTTGTTTTTTAAAATATATTTTTTTGTTAATTTCAGAGAGGAAGGGAGAGGGAGAGATAGAAACATCAATGATGAGAGAGAATCATTGATCGGCTGCCCCCTGCATGACCCCTATTAGAGATCAAGCCCACAACCTGAGCATGTGCCCTTGACCGGAATTGAACCTGGGACCTTTCAGTCCGCAGGCCGATGCTCTATCCACTGAGCCAAACCAACTACTAGGGCCTTCACGTTACTCTTTAAGTGTCGAGGTGAGCAGGCAATGGAGATGAGTGGCATGGACGCCAAGATGAGATCAGGGAGCCAAGCCTGGCAAAGGAAATCTCTGAGCGTCCACAATCTGGCATGCATGAGGCTTAGAGGCGTAAGTCTTCTCTGATCCTCAAGACCAATGGTCCGTAAACCACATGCGGCTCTTTGGCCCCTTGAGTGTGGCTCTTCCACAAAATACCATGTGCGGGCACGCACTTACAGTGCGATTGAAACTTCATGGCCCATGCGCAGAAGTCGGTTTTCAACTCTTAAAAGAAATGTCAATGGTTGTACTGTTGCTATTTGGCTCTGTTGACTAATGAGTTTACCGACCACTGCTCAAGACCATTAGAAATTAAAGGTCAGAAAACTCTGGTATTTAACTAAAGAAAAATATAAGACCATCCCTTAATCCAGGCCCGTGGCAGGAGGAAAGCTGTTTGTGGCTCTCATGGCTAGGACCCACCTCCCACCTGAGCCCTCTCTCCTCCCATCCCCATCCCCACCCCTTGGGCTCCCCAGTGCTCTGCTGAAAAGCCAGATGTGACCTCCTGCTTTTAAAAAAGCTGTCCAGGCTTTCCCTGCCCTCGCTTCCTCTTCCCTGCACCTCGGTGCCCCTCCCTTGTCACTGTTGAGAGCCAAGAGGTGATGGGATCCAGGAATGTCGCTTCTTAGCCAGCCTGGCCGGAGCAGCCCAGCAAAGTGTCCAATGCTTGCAAGCTGCGGTTGGTGAGACTCCAAAGAGCAAGTCACTCCAGGCAAAGATCTCTCCCTCCTTCCTCTTTGCTGTCCACGCCAGCCAGGAATCTTCTCCCCGTCAGGACAGCCTACCACCCACAAACCAACTGGAAGGCACCTGTAGACCACAGAGCCCAGGTGGGTGAAAATCACAGCATTTCATTAAAAAATAAATAAAAAGCAATGGTACTTCCTGCTTCCGGAAAGGCCCCAGACGTGGGGGAGAAGAGAGAGCAACAATGGAGACTAGAAAGGCAGCCTTCACCTCTGCTCTCGGAGCTGTGAAAAGAAAGTGGGGAATCGAAAAGCGAAGGGATGAGTAGAAAATTAAAAGGAAACAAAGAGAATCCCTATTTCACACATATTCAAACAGCAGGATGCCGCACAGCTCCCGGCTCCCAAATTCATGTTCCCAGGCCCATCACTGCCTGAACTTCGTTGATGTGCCTCCATCCTGCCTAGCAATGCCAGAGAGTCCTTAGATCTAAAACCAAAGGGATCTATGCACATCCCCAAAACAACAGACCCTCACATTGTACCTCCTCCTCCTGTTTTCCTCAACTCAGCCAGTGGCTTCCCTATTCACCTCACCATCAACCAGTCACCCCCATCTCCTTCCCTCGCCCCCTGCACCCATTGCCAGTTACCCCGAGGGGCTAACTCACAAAGGCTCCAACGGATTTCCTCTCCATCTCCACCGCCACTTCCTTCACTCAGACCACACCATCTCTGGAGAGCCCATCCTCACAGGTCTCCATCACTCCAGTCTCTTCCTCACTGCAACCTTTAGTCTACATCCGTGGTCAGCAAACTAAGGCTCATGAGCCACATGTGACTCTTTGGCCCCTTGAGTGTGGCTCTTCCACAAAATACTATGGCCTGGGTGAGTCTATTTTGAAGAAGTGGTGTTAGAAGAAGTTTAAGTTTTAAAAGTGTGGCTCTCAAAAGAAATGTCAATCATTGTCCTGTTGCTATTTGGCTCTGTTCATTCATGAGTTTGCCGACCACGAGTCTACATGATTGCTAGTTACCTTCCTAAGAGACAAGTGCAGTCATATCACTTCCCTGCTCACAAGTCTTCGATGAGTCTGCATCGCCCTCTGGGAGAGAGCTCACAGTACCCAGGTAATGAATATGCCCCTTCAGCTGGCCCCAGGTGACTGTTCTGGCTCCATTGCCTACTGCCCCATGGCACTTGACACTCCAGGCCTGCAAGACTCAATAGACTCAATGAACTCAATTACTTTCCCAAATGCAAAAGGTTCGTGTGTGCGTGCGTATTTGTGTGTGTGTGTGTGTGTGTGTGTGTGTGTGTGTCCATCTTTCTGAAATGATTCCCCCCTCCCAATGTCTGGTGAATGACTGCTTATTCATTAAAGTCCGATAGCACTTAAATGGATGCTTTTCCAATCTGATCTCTGCCCATCAAAACACAGCTATCACTAACTTCTCTGCGCTCTCATAACTTACTAATCAATCCCTCAACAAATGTTTCCTGAATTCCTACTCTGTGTGCCAGGGTTTTCTGAAGATAGCTTTCGTATTGTACTTGCAACGTTAGATTATCATTATTTTTCTCTTTAGCTTTCCCTTTCACCAGACTAGGAACTGCCTGGATAACACAGGTGCTGAGAACACAGGAACCGCCTTCCGTATTTATCTGCCCATGTTGCCTAGGACCATTTCCAACACATACAGTAGTAGGTTTATGAAATCATTTACTAAACTAAAAAAGTACAGGGAATGGGGAGCTGAGAAAGGAAATGAGAAAAATTTAGTAAAGTCCAAGGAGAAGAGAGAAAACTGGGACAGGAGCTACAGAGATGAGAACACGCAAAAGGAAAAAGGGGGAGAAATGGAAAGGTGCGCTACTTCTCCCCCTACCGTGTGTGTGTGTGTGTGTGTGTGTGTGTGTGTGTGTGTGAGAGAGAGAGAGAGAGAGAGAGAGAGAGAGAGAGAGAGAGAGAGAGAGAGAGAGAGACAGCCGGAGACAGCGCACACACACACACACACACACACACACACACACAAGGCAAGATACTAAAGAAGTCTTCAAAGTTCACCAGGCCATTTCCATCCCTCCCCCCTTCCCATTCCTCCCCTGCCATGTGGCTGCTCCAAATCCCACTCTTCCTAAATCCCCAGACCTCCCCTGCGTCTGCATCACGCTTTGAGACATCCAAGAAATACCCCCACATAGTCTCACACCAGGGAAACCCTTCTTTGTGAGTCACTGATACGGCTAACTTCTAAGTGCTCAGAATGCTCCCAGAATGGAAGGTTCTTTTACTGGGAGAGAAACACAAACACCAGAGGGAGAGTTCTGAAGGAAGTCAGCATGGTCAGGCTGGGTGACAAGGGTTGCTGAAATAGAGCAGAGTGTCCCACTGCCCTCTGTGGGCCTGGATTCTGCTGCCAGGTCCACCTCCAGGCACCTCTGTGACTCAGGTCATTTCACACAAACCCTGTGCTTTGCACAGGAGAGTGCGATTAGACATGACATGGAGGACCAAGTTCCAGCCCTGAATCTCCTGGCAGCCAGCTGTGTGACTCTTGGGGAAATGACATCCTCATAGGTCTCCACTTACCGTCTGCAAAGTGAGAGGCCAGCAAAGGCATTTCCACCTCTGATGTCTATGCCCCTCTTTAAAATTGTCTAATGCCAATGAGCCTGAGGAGACTTCACATGGAGCCTAAGAACATTCTGAAAAGAAATCACCCCAGTCATTTCAAGGAGTGGGATTGACAGACAGCTGCACAGTTCGCAATAGACCTGGATGTCTAAAAGAAAGAAAGAAAAACATGATTTTTTTTTTATCCAAAGTCAAAAGAATGCTAATTTCCTCTACTCAAGAATATATAAAAAGTAGGATGGATGAGGCTGTAAAGTCCTCATGATCTCACCTCCCAATCCCACTCAAGAATCCTCTTTCAACACACCTGCAGGTACCCCGTCAAATACATAGGAGTCCTGACCTATGTCTCTGGCTCCCCAATTTCTCCCTTATGCTATAGCCACAGTGTCTGAAATTCTTCCCTTAGTGGATTATTTCTTTGGGCTCCCCTTCCTACGGTCTTTTAAAATTCAAACACCCCTAGCAGTACTCATTATCACACCAAAGTGTTCATGACTTGGATTCTGTTCTGTCCATTTCCTCTGTCAGGTGAGCACCTGGGGCAACTCTAAAAGAAGGGAGACTCTGAAGGGAGATGGTGTGGCTCAGCTGGTTGGGTATTGTCCTGAGCATTGAAAGATTACCAGTTTGATTTCCAGTCAGGGCACAAGACAGGAAGAGCTCATCAATGTTTCCCTCACACATAGATCTTTCTCTCTCTTTCTCCCCCTCTCCCTTCCTCTCTCTCTCTAAAAATCAATTTTAAAAATCTTTTTGAAGGAGAAGAAGAAAGAGGAGGAGGAGAAGAGAGCTCTGAGGATGAGGGGACCAGTGCCAAGATTCACTCCAGATACTCTGCAACTACTCTGCCAGGCCAGATGTGAGCACGTACCTGTGATGACAAAGAGGATAGAAAACAATGCACATTTACAAGTGCTTACCAAGGTGCCAAGCCCTCTTCTTAGCACTTCACATTCTGACTCGTTGTAAACACATTTATTTTAAAAAGGAAGGTTTTTATAGCAAGCCCCTTGATGACCTTGAATAAGCACCTCATCTGCTCAGAGAAATCACCCTCCATCCTGAATTCCCAGCTCCTTTCCTTTGTCTCTGTTTTCTTCACCTTAAAAAACCAGGGCAAGGGGTGTAGCTGGGCAAGTTAGTACAATAAAAAATATATATATAAGTAAGTGTGTGTGTGTGTGTGTGTGTGTGTGTGTGTGTGTGTTATCCGAAGTGATGAACTAGACCCTTGTTGAGAGAGACTGCAGACCTTCTTAAACCAGCTATGAAAGGTAAATGTGGTGAGACTCCCATCTGGTGGTTAGAATCACAAGGAAGATTTAAGGGAAATGTGTTGTTTCTATTCAATAATTAATAGATATAGAGGAAGCAAATCATTCTCACCATTATGGTGGACCTGGAGACAGCCCTGCTTGACCAGCTCTCCCAGACTGCCTGATGAGCTAAGGTGTGATCAAGGCAAAGAGAGGATGGTAGGAAGAGAAGCACGAGTTAGATTAAGCAAGACAACCACACATCACCGCCCTCAACCTTCTCCAGGGACTGCTTGTCAGACATTTAAGGAAGACCCAGGTTTCTTTATTTGTACAGTTTTGAAGGACTGCTATCTCAGACTTGCATGACATGACAGAAATTTCTAACTTTTGAAAAAGTTGTTCTGAAAAAGTGTACAAGAGGGTAAATACCAAGTTCCAACAGTGCCACCTGCTGGCCATCAAATGGCAAGATGAGCATGACCTAAGCCTCTGTTACTGTCATGGCCACAGTTATTGCATGGAAGACTCAAAATGGGCAATTAACTCTCAGCAGCCAGTTACATTAGGGATCACATATCATATTCACGGGTACATTCCACGTGAAACCTCAGGACATTTTATGGTTTGGGGGCCCCACAATGAGCCCAATTGGTGGCTACTAGTCGCTGAAAATACAAGTGATAGGACTAAAAAGGTTTGTTTGCTTCTTGGTATAATAAAACCAATTACAGCCTGGCCAGCAAGCGAATCAAAGTCACAATGGCACTACAGTATGTATAGGTCTGGTGTTCAGTGATCTAGACCAGAGATCAGCAAACTCATTAGTCAACAGAGCCAAATATCAACAGTACAAAGATTGAAATTTCTTTTGAGAGCCGAAAACCGACTTCTGTGCATGGGCCACAAAGTTTCAGTCCCACTGCGTTTTGTGGAAGAGCCACACTCAAGGGGCCAAAGAGCTGCAGTTTACCGACCACTGATCTAGACAACAAGACTGGGAGCTTGCCAATCAAGAGTGTCGGTAAGCTATAGAACGCTAGTCATCAGAGTGACTAGCGCTTCACAGGAGTTAGGAACTGAACTTGAAGTAGCCCCAAGAATGTGAATTAATGTCTTTCTACCTACTGGATGAAGTTACAACATTCCAAAAGATAGAGTATTTAGGATTTAGAAAGAATTAAACATAAAAATAAACAGGAAATGCTTGTATACCTACAAGTGATCATCACAAAACACAAAGTTGGTACAAAGTAAGTGTCAGGACAAAAGTGATGTCAAAAGTCCAACATGCCTGCCCTGACCAGTTTGGCTCAGTGGATAGAGCGTTGGCCTGTGGACTGAAAGGTCCCAGGTTCGATTCCAGGTAAGGGCATGTACCTTGGTTGCAAGCACATCCCCAGTAGTGGGTGTGCAGGAGGCAGCTGATCAATGTTTCTCTCTCATTGGTGTTTCTAACTCTCTATCCCTCTCCCTTCCTTTCTGTAAAAAAAATCAATAAAAAAATATCTCTCTCTCTCTCTCTCTCTTTCTCTCTCTCTCTCTCTCTCTCTCTCTCTCTCTCTCTCTCTCTATATATATATATATATATATATATATATGTAATTTTTTAATGTCCAACAGGCCTGCCTGGACATGTGCACAGCAGCAGGAAGTATAAGGACCAGAAAACTCTCTCAGTTACAGGCAATGCGGGATCTGGTGGTTACGCAATAGCCAAAGTTAAAGAAAATGAACATACATTGTGGCAAAAGGGTATGATTCTGCTTCGAAAGAAAGGGCTCTGTTTCTATTGAAGCGCTCTCACAGGCTTTTGAGAAAAAGCTGTTTCCTCCCTTCTTGGAGCTCCTTAAAGAAAAAGTCCAAGGGTCCCTTCCAGCCCTGTAATACCACCGTTTAATCCCCGGTTCTAAACAAAGGAACGCTAATTCAGCGTGTGGCATCATCGGTGGGGGGAAAAATTAATTCAATTAGTAGCTTATGAATGTGACCTCGGTTAAGAACACCGTTGCCACCATTTTATTAATGGAGTGACCCTGAGCACGTTCCTTAGCTCCCCCCAAACCTCTTTCTTTATCTGCAGTCTGGTCATGATAATAAAGTGAAATACGCCATGCCGAGCCCACGGCAAGCACTCAAAGGATGAGAGCTACAATTCCCAACAATTAAATAAAAATGAGCCGTTAGACAGCAGCAAGGGACATCCAGCCCACGGGCCAAAGAAGGCCCACGAAATTGTTTGGTCTGGCCCTGCCAAGGCATGAGGGGTGCGTTCATGAAATGTCTGACCAAATATAGCAGGCTAATTTTGAAGTTGATAATTTTGTATGGCCCGAGAAGGATGTTATAAATACTCAAATGGCCCTTGGCAGGAAAAAAAAAAAGTTCCCCACCCCTGCTTTAGAACAATGCCCGGGCCAGAGTTAAACATGCCATTTTAATAAGAAGGTGTGAGTTGCAAATGAAATTTAAAAGCAATACATTTTATTTATCCTCAGGCAGGGGGGGGTCCCATAGTGTTTTAAGAAGAAGGATGCCACTAACTAGGTGTCTTTGGGCAAGTCCCTAAAATTGGTTTCTCCTCTGTGATTGCACGTGAAATAGATTAGAGAATCACTAAGGTCTCTCCAAAAGGAAGGAGATTCTTCTAGAGCAGTGTTTCCCAAACTTCTCTCATGATGAGAATCACCTGGTGGAGTTGTTAAAATACAGATTCCTGAATCCCAACTAAGAAGTGCCAAACTAAGAATTTAAGTTTAGAGTACTAGTTAAGTATACAATTTTACCTATATGTTCCCAAAAATTCTAGTTTAGCACTTCTTAGTTGGGATTCAGGAATCTGTAGTTTAACAAGTCCACCAGGTGATTCTCATCATGAGAGAAGTTTGGGAAACACTGTTCTAGAGAATACCAGAGCTTAGTGGACACTATGAATTTATGGCATACACTTCATAAAACACTAGTGATAAAGTAAGAGATACCACTTACTAATAGGCCATTAAAAACTCCCAAATCACTATCGACCTATAATAGAAGATACTGTAAACAAAAAAAGCCCTTCAATTATTGTAAGAGTTAATTAAATAATGAATAATTGCAAGGTACTAAATTAAAGACAAACGTAGATATTTTCATTTTTATATAATGTTCCTTTCTTATTCAGAGCAAGAAATTATTGAGCTTCTTAGTTCAGAAGGATCCCATGTACTGAGTCTAAGTAATCCCACATTCAAAATGTGAGGACTCCAGCTGAAACCAGTTTGACTCAGTGGTAGAGTGTTGGCATGCGGACTGAAAGGTCCCAGGTTCGATTCCGGTCAAGGGCATGTACCTTGGTTGCAGGCACATCTCCAGTAGGGGGTGTGCAAGAGGCAGCTGATCGATGATTCTCTCTCATCGATGTTCCTAACTCTCTATCCCTCTCTCTTCCTCTCTATAAAAAATCAATAAAATATATATTTTTTTAAATGTGAGGACTCCAAATGGATGCTGCTTTACCGTAATTCAGGAGTCGGCAAACTTTTTCTGCAGAGGGCTGGAGTGTAAATGTATTTTAGGCTCCCTTACCCCTGCTCCGGTAGCACCAGGACAGCCGAAGTGTAAATGCATGGCTATTGGCTGCACTCCCATAAACCTTTACTGTATTTATGGACGCTGAAATTTTAATTTCATACTGTTTTCAAGCATCATCAAGTTTTATCATTTGTTTTCCTTTTTTTTTTTTTAATATGGTTGAAAATGTAAACAACATTTTTAGCTCGTGGACTACGCAAAAACAGGCAGCGTGCAGGATTTAACTGGCCGTATTTGCCAGCCCTGCTGTCATGCTGTATTTTGAGAAGGAACATGGTGATGTAGAATATCCAGAATCGGCAGATGTCCCTCTGGGATTTGCACTGGTTGGTTGTTGGTTGGTTGGTGTTTTGTCGTGCTGTTCCCATCAGCCTTTTTCCTAAGGGCTTTCTCCACAGACCAGTTTCTCGGTCCCAGAGGCAGGGACAGGGGCTCAAGCATTAGCTAAGGCAAGCCTGACACCTTGAGGTCACCCTGCAAGTGGCAGGAGCCACCCGGGCTGGGACATAGGAATCCAGATGGGTTGGAGGGAGGGAGAGGGCCCCCATGCAGGCTCCACCCAGCAGTGACCCAGCCAGTTGTTGTTCTTGTAGTTGTTGTTATTGTAGTTGTTGTAGTTGTTGTTGTTGTTGTTAAAATGGGGCGGGACAAGGT
This sequence comes from Pipistrellus hanaki, assembly GCF_964339955.1. Taxonomy (NCBI): domain Eukaryota; kingdom Metazoa; phylum Chordata; class Mammalia; order Chiroptera; family Vespertilionidae; genus Pipistrellus; species Pipistrellus hanaki. The sequence continues at coordinate 14,291,547 of NC_140521.1, read as the reverse complement.
TCTTCTCCACAGGAACTTCCTCAGGGGCATTTCATTGTCTTAAAACAAAAACAGAAAACTCCCAGAGCCTTCCCAGCTGAGACTCTGGCCTGTGTAAGTCTCCCACTTGTGGCCAGGAACACACAATAGAGAGGAGGGGAGGGGGGCTGGGCACAGCCCTCCACCCGCCCCTCTCAGATGCTTGCAAAGGAGAAAGTAGGAAACCCATAGGGAACCAACTGCTATCGAGAACCAGGAGTTTTCCTCTGGGAAATGGCCAACCAGGGGTTTTAGGAAGCAAAGGTGAAAGATCAAAATGGAGGGGGAGGGGAGATTAATCAAAGAATTTATATACATAGCCCATGAACACAGACAATAAATAGTGTGGTGAATGTCTGGGGGCAGGGGGTGAGGGGGGTTATGAGTGTGGGGTCAATGGGAGAAACAATGGAATATCTGTAATATTTTCAACCATAAAGATAAATTTAAAATAAATAAATAAATAAATAAAAGCCCCGTTTCCTCCCCCCCCCAAAAAAAAAAAAAAAAATGTTACCACAGGCCTGAAGCAGAATGGGATTCCCCTTGGCCTGCCCAGGTCCCTCTCCCAGGTCACACCCCTGTGCTGGGAGGGAGTGTTTTGCTAATTTGGGGGAAAATACTGCAGAGGCCACTCTTTCCATTCCCCTCCCGCCATCCCTGGAAGTGTTTGGGGGAACATCTGAGACACCAGTCGTTCCTATCTTGTAAATTATCCAGGAAAGACAAGGCTGCAGCCTGCTGGGCTGGAAAGTTCAGCCTTCCTTTCCTCCACCCTTCCCTGCTGCGGGGTCTGCGGCCACAAAGGGACTTCACGGATCTGAGAGCCACCTCTTCAAGCTCAGAGAGTCACGTGTTGCGTGTGGCGTGTTGTGTGCTGAACCCCATGGCTGCTAGAAGGAGTTGGATGGGCTAAGACGACCTCAGCTGTCAGTGCCCCCAACACAGGCAGAAAACTGTCAGCAGAGGGGAGGATTCGGAGCCTCTTCTTATAGATCAGGACCCTGAGTCCTGTCTCCAGACCCGTGCCTGGAAGAGTGGGGTGCCATGCCGGGCTCAGTGGTTGAGCGTCGACCTATGAGTCAGGAGATCACGGTTCGATTCCAGGTTTGGGCATATGCCCAGGTTGCAGGCTCGATCCCAATGTGGGGCGTGCAAGGGACAGCCAATCAGTGATTCTCTCTCATCGTTGATCTTTCTGTCTCTCACTCCCTCTCCTTTCCTCTCTGAAATCAATAAAAATTAAAAATAAATTGAACAAGACTGGGGTGCCATGAAGTGCTGTTTTGTAGGTTTGAGAGAGGACTGGAGACCATACCATTTCCCCTTCCTTTCCTTGTGTCTCAGACCCCACATCCCAGGGGAGGGAGGTGGCATTGTGGGGCAGAATGAATACACTCCCATACTCACCCGTACCCACAGCCATCTTTCATGAAGTCCCCCACCCCGCACCCCCTTACACACAGCCCACACACCCACACCCTAGGAGTTTTAAGGACCAGACATGCAGTTCCAGGTGCCCTGTTACCCTCCTCTGGAAAGGCTGCCTTCTTCCTGGGCGACCCCTCTTGGCTGCCAACCTCACTTCTGATCATTCACCACTGGGCTGGGCTCTGTCTGCCAACCCTGGAAGGGGCAGTCACAGCGTCTTTGGTTCCATTCACCAGGTGGTATTTTTCCCAATCCCCAGCTTGGGATGAAAATGTGGTTTTTAGTGGGGAGCATGATTTTTTTAATTTTTTTTATTTATTTATTTTTTATTTTTTATTTAGGAGAGGAAGAGAAAGGGAGAAAGAGAAACGTCAATGATGAGAGAGAATTCTTGATCGGCTGTCTTTTGCACGCCCCCTATTGGGGATCCAGCCCACATGTGCCCTGACGGGGAATGGAATGGTGACCTTCTGGTTTATAAGTGGACACTCAACCACTGAACCATGCTGGCCAGGCAGGGAATAATGATTTTAACATGACCTTTTCTTTAAAAAAAAAAAAAAATTTTTTTTTAATTGACTTTTTACAGAGAGGAAGGGAGAGGGATAGAGAGCCAGAAACATCAATGAGGGAGAAACATTGATCAGCTGCCTCCTGCACACCCCCTGCTAGGGATGTGCCTATAATCAAGGTACAGGCCCTTAACCGGAACCCAACCCAGGACCCTTCAGTCCACAGGCTGACACTCTATCCACTGAGCCAAACCGGTTAGGTCTAATATGACCTTCCCCATCTCTCTCCTTTGCTTCACCATTAAAAGCTCTGCAACCTTCTCCGGAGGAGACCTCTCTCCTACACAATCGGATGCCCAGGGTGGCTCTATAGGGATCTGAATGCTGCCTGTCGCTGGGGCCCACGCAGAAGCCTCCTGGACCCATGGCCTTAAAGGGGGGCAGCGCCTGGGGCCTCCCCCAGGGAGGACTCTGCCTGAAGGGCAGGCCCAGCCAGCGCCGTAGGGGTTAATGTGGGACCGCGCGCGCGTAAAGGGAAGGGGAAAAAAGTTGGAGTTGACACTTGGGAGGGTGGGGAGTGGAGAGAGTGGAGAGAGGGGAGCGAGTCTCGCTGACTCCTGATTGGTTTTACATTGCATCCAATTCCTCTCTCTCTCTCTCTCTCTCTCTCTCTCTCTCTCTCTCTCTCTCTCTCTCTCTCTCTCTCTCTCTCTCTCTCCTCTCCCATCCCAGGGGAGGGGAAACGGGAATAGTGAGAGATCAAAAATAAACCTCTTATGTCAAAGCCCGGCAGGAAGTATAAATACGAAGCGCTCGGCGGCAGCCCACTCGGTGCTTCCCGGGGTGGGGACGAGGCCGGGGCGGAGGGCGGGCGCGCGGCTCGGCGCTCCGATCACTCGATCACTCGTGCGCGGCGGCCCGGCGAGCAGGCGCGGAGCAGCGGGCTGCGCGGCCGGAGGGGCCGCCAGGGGACCGGGCGGCCGCAGGGCCCCGCGGGCCGAGACTCCGCGACCCGATCGATTTCCTTTTTCCTAGAGGGAGCGGCCCCGCCGCGCTCCCGCCGCCGCCAGCACCTGCCCGCGCGCCGGGCCGGCTTCTCCCAGCTCGCGCGCCGCCGCCGCCGGAGCCCCCATGCCCCGCGCCGCTGCCCGGTGGCCGCCGCTCCTGCCGCTGTCCCTGCTGCTGCTGCTGCTGCTGCCGCCGCCGCCGTCAGCCCGCGGCGCCCCGGCCCAGCCCGGAGCCGGGGGCCCGGCCTCGGAGCTGGTGGTGCCCACGCGGCTGGCGGGCAGCGCGGGCGGCGCGGGCGAGCTGGCGCTCCACCTGTCCGCCTTCGGCCGCAGCTTCGTCCTGCGCCTGGCGCCCGACGCCAGCTTCCTGGCGCCCGGGTTCAAGATCGAGAGCCTCGGGGGCTCCGGGGGCCAGCCGCGGGAGCCGCGGGAGCTGCGCGCCTGCTTCTTCTCTGGCTCCGTGAACGGGGCGCCGGGCTCCCTGGCCGCCGTGAGCCTGTGCGGCGGGCTGAGCGGCTCCTTCCTGCTGGACGGCGAGGAGTTCACCATCGAGCCGCGGGCCGCCGGGGGGGACGCCCTGCAGCGGCCGCACCTCCTCCGGCGCTGGGGACCCGGGGGGGCGCGCAGTACCCCGGCCCGCCCCCTCCCCCGAGGACCCGAGCCCGGGGCGCGGCAGGACGAGAAGGGAGAGAAGAAGGACGAGGCACCGGAGGAAGAAAAGAGGGAAGAAGACGGGTCCGAAGGCGCCCGAGAGCTGCCCGCCTCTCGGGGGGCCGCGAGCGGGAGGACCAAGCGGTTCGTGTCCGAGGCTCGTTTCGTGGAGACGCTGCTGGTGGCCGATGCGTCCATGGCGGCCTTCTATGGGCCCGACCTGCAGGTAGGACTCGCGCTCTGCCCCGGGAGGTCCCATGCCCCCTCCCAGAGCTTCCAAATGCTCCCCTTCTCTGTCCCTCGGAAAGTCCTTCGCGTTCTCCACTCTTCCCAAGGCTGGACACCCCCCTCTCCCCCCAAACAGGGTTCTTTGCGTTCCGAGAAAGCGCGGGAACTCTTGGCTTAACCTCTGACACCTGAGCTACCTACCGCCCGTCCCCCCACCCCCACCCTCACCCCCAGGTCCCTTCCAAATTAGGGTGCAGGTCCCAGCGTCTGCCCCTCTCAGCTGCTCTCCCCCCTCCCCCCATCTCTCCCTTCCTAAATCTCACTGAAATGGGTTTTAAGCATCCCCTCTCCTAACTCAGATGAAAACTGAGCGTTTTGGGGGGAAAACGCCCACCCTCCGCCCCGTTTCTCAGCCCTCTGCTGTCTCCAGCCGGGAAAGGCTGCCATGGAAAGATGTGGCTATTTCATTCCCTTGCGGACAGAACCGAGGTTCCCACAAATCAAAGCTATGGTTTGGAGGGAACCGAACCTGGAAAGGGGCTGCCCCACGTCGGGGTTCCCAGCTGGTTCTGATCAGGGGGGCTGGGGAGGGGGTGTGGACTACCTTGCCAACCTGGCGCTCAGCCCTGCAGAACTTGGCAGTGCCAGCATCCGCAACCGAAGGGAGGGGACCAGAGTTTCTGCCTGGGGGCTCCGTCCAAGAAACCGAAGCTTCAGTGGAAAAGGGAGGGGAGAAGGAGTGGGAGTAGGGACTCTTAGGTGCCTGTTCTCAGTGGAACCAGAACTGTGCTGGTTCCACTCCAGCTGATCTAAGCCCAGACCCAGCTCTCCTCCGAGCGGGGGGCAGGAAAGCTACATGCAGCGCACAGCCCCTGTGGCCACGTGGTTTCTAACCAGATTCGAAGGTGGTGCAGACCCTGCAGGAGGGGACTGTGTTGCCCACAGACCAGGGGACGTGTGGGGGTGGTGCTCTCTCTCTTCCCCGGGGGGGAACACAGAACCGGTAACATGCCAAGTAGAGAACGGACCTGCCTGGAGGTCACAATGCCCTGAACCGGGGTCTGTGGCCCCGCGGGGCAGCTCAGGGAACATTTGCGGTGATGGAAATCTCGGCTGGGGATCCGATCTGAGCATTTTGGCATCACCTGTGCGGAAGAGGCCAGACAAAGCGGAGCCGGCCCTTCTGTTTCGCACCCCATCTGTCCCACCCCACGGTCGCTGGGAAATGCATTCTAGATGGAAGGATGGGAAGACTAGGGGGTGAGAGGTCCACGTGGCTGCTCCTCTGGCCACTGCAGGGGCGGGTTAAACCCTGTCTGGGCCCCTCTGCATGCTATCGGTCGCGTCTGTCTATCGGTCACGTCTGTCTATCGGTCACTGGGCTCCCTTCCCCCAGAGCACGGCAAGACAGCTGCTAGCCCTCCGGGCGGTCTGCCCCTCAGGCTCTGGGTCTACACGGACCTCCTACCTGTTTCCCCGCCTGCCCTGCAAGTCCCAGACAGGGTGGCAGGAAGGGCTCCTCCCGTCTTGGGCGAGGACCCGCAGAAAGAGGCTGAAGTCTGTTCATTGCAAACCCAGAGCTGAGCTGCTGGGCCCCTCCCCACACGTGGACCAGTGTCCGACATCTGCCTGCGAACCAGGAGGTCTGAATAACAAGACCTCGGAGAAGCCGCAGGAAAAGCAATTGCTTGTCAGCCTCTGGAGCCAAAGCATGTCCTTCCTAACGCCTTCCTCCCGCCTCACTCTCTGGGCTCACCTAGACACTGACGATACTGAGCATTTGCATCCAGGACGCACTTGACCTCTGCAGACACCAGTGCCACCGAGAAGCAGGCTCCAGGATGCCCAGGCCACTGAGCAGGAGGCTTGCTGCACCAGACAAGTTGGCTTTCTCCTCGCTGAGTCACTGGGGATGTCGCCTCCTAGGATGCCTGGCTGGATGGCCTAGCGTAGGCTTACCCCATCCCTGCCCCTCTGCATACAGGCACAGAGGCGTACCTCTGTGCCCAGCTAGCCCAGGTCAGGAGAGCACATCAGAATGGGCATCGGGTACCTGGGAAGGCTGCCTTCCTCTCCCTCGGGTGTCTACTGCCGGGCCTTACGCCTCAAAGCGAAGTCCTCTCCCTCGGTCTCGTGTCACTGCCCACCTGCACGCCTGCTGGGCTGGGGCAGGGCTGAGGGATCTGGTTTTATGACTGCCCACAGGTCTCCTCACCAGCAATGGAGATGCCCCTGGATAAACTTGCACTTCTCAGCTCCATCCCCATGAGCTCACCCGAGAGAACGAATGTCAAGTCTGGGTCCCCAAGACCTTGCCTGCCCAGACCCTTCTCCCCAAAATAGAATCCAGTTCTTTATAAGTAACTCTCCCAGGAGACTCCCGGCACCTTCATCACACAGACAGAGGCGCTTTGGGGTGTCTTAGCGACCGGGCACCTGATGAGGATGCAGAGAGACTTCACCCCCTCAAGAGCTTGGTTGGGCTTCTTCCTCTCTGAAGAGAGATACGTGGACGGGGTAACCTGGGCAGCTGCTTATGACGAGTCTTCGAGAAAAGTCAGCACTGTGTGTGGGGAAGCCAGCCTGTGTGCATTCAGTGTGTGGAGTGGTTTCCACACATCAGCTCAGCGGGAACACCTGTGCGGGGTCAGAGGCAGAAGGTGCAGCCCGAGCAGCACGTGACTCTGGCTGTGTTCTGTGCCCGGCTGCCTGTAGCTCCGGGATGGCCTGTGACTGTGGTTCTGTGGACTCCTGTCTAAGGTGACCAGACGTCCCACTTTTGATGGGACAGTCCCGATTTTTAACAATTTGTCCCGCATCCCATTCTTTCCAAAAAATCGGGACTTTTTAAAAAGGCCGCAGGTCGCAGGACAAATTGTTAAAAATCGGGACGTCTGGTCACCTTACCCCTGTCCCTTGTCCATACTGTGGGAATGGGTCCTTGAATCCAGCTGTCCAAAGATGCCCCCCCAAGCTCGATACCGAGAAGAGACCGCCGTCAAGGCCGAGAGGAAGAAGCAGCCGGGCTCCAGGCTGGTCTCACAGCGGAGCGATCATTTCCCAGAGCTCCATGCTCTCCAGTTCCCTTAATCCCTCCTCAGAGGGGCCCCTGCTTCCACCTTCTTATCTGGTTTCAGAGGGAAGGATTCCAGACAAAGGGGGCTTTCTGAAAAGAGGGACCACCTCGGAAGAGAGCATTAACTCCGGCTGCATCCGGCTGCTGCTAGTCGCTCTGGATGAAACCGGAGTGGGAGCGAGGGTGGGCCCAGCAGCTCCCCCCAGCTCAGTCTGGGAAATCCACCTGTCAGGGGTCAAGGCTGAGCTGAGCTTCCAAATTCCCTTCTCCACAGAGGGGGGTCCTAGGAGTGGCACCCATTGTGCCCAGAGCAGACCAGAGGCTTTCCAAGATGTCAAGCTACCTGCACGTGGTTTCAGGGAAGGGCTAAGTCATGGCCATCTTGTCTCCCCTTAACCATATGCTCTGGGGAAAGGATCGCCCACAAACCCTAACACGAAAGTGACTGTGTATCCCGCGTTGCCCAGCATAGTCTCAGGTTGTCGGAAGTGGCCTGCTTTGGAAAATAACAGGGATGCATGCCCCACCCTCTCTCTAGCCACCCAAGTCTTTGCGGCTGAAAGACAAGTGTCATGTCCATGCAAATTACTAGTATGTTCTCCCACTGGCATGAGTCTTTTTTTTTTTTTTTTAATCTCTTTTGTCTGTGGCAGTCAGAATGATCAACAATATGAAGTCTTTCCCAAAGAAAATACCTTATTATGCAAAGGTTTCTGATTTGCCATCTCAGCATGCCTGGGGGGTGGGGGTGAGCTGTGGGGTGTGTGCCTAGATGACGTTAAGGCTAGGCTGTTTTGCTTTTGTGCTCTACGTTTGTTTACTCGGTGCCGTGGTTTTCCTCCAGGCAGTAAATGGGGATGCAGTCTGTGTCATGTTGAAGAGGGCATGCTTTGAAGGGTAACGGAAATAACTTGAGTGTCCTTGAGCAAGTTACCTTAGTTTCTCTGCACCTTAAATTTTTTTTTTTGCCAGAACAAATATGCAATGTCCTGGTAGTGTGTTGAGGAAACAATAAATATGGAAATCACCCAAACTAGTGCCCAGCACATAGTAGGTGCTCAAGAAAGCATAACTGATACTAGAGTTGCCTTTGGTGATGGTGCCTGGCACATAGTTGATGTTCAACAAAGCCTAACTGATACTAGAGTCGGCCTTCAGTGATGGCATTTGTCAGAGTAGGAGGGCAGTATGGTGGCCTGCCATCATCGCCCACCACTGCTTTGTCACCTCCGCTGCCCCATGGCAGAGAAGGTCTCCTTTCAGCTTGGCTTGGCTCAGAGTTTCATGCTTGACTCCTCATGGTTCTGATACATGTGTGCCTTGGAGAGGTGGCCTCACCCTTGCTGTTTGGTTAGGGTGGCAAGAATGGCACCAGGTATTAGATCAGTGGGGTCAGACCATACCTGGGTTTTAGCCACCTCGGTACCTGAGGTCTGGCTAAGAAAGAATTCAGAGGTGAGACTCAAACTAGAAGAGAATGTTTATTTGGGAAATCAGAGATAGAAGAAGTAATTTGTAGAAGAAAAAACAACTGGCTTAGGTAACAAGTCATAGAGGTAAAGGAAGGACTCTTGGAGCTTAGAAGTGAGGAAGGTCAAGGTAATGCCCCTGGGGGTGTGGGGAGGGAGAGGGGGAAGGGAAAGGCTCAGGCATGCTCCCAGGAAGGAGAGCCTGCTGAGTCCTCTGTCCTAAAGGTTTTAAGGATGACGATTTTAGGGGCGGTCCCGGGGGAAGATCTCAGTAGAATAGTCAGCAGCTTTCCAGGTGTGTCCTTTCAAGGTTGGGGTTGCCACGGATGGATTAGTGGGCACCAGGGCAAGGGGCCCTTATTCCATGTAGCTGGTCCTGCGTTGACCGTGGTTTTTGCTTGTCAGGTTTTGCTGCTTTTCTGGGCCCGGAGCTGAAATACAACTGAGCTCAGATGTTATCTCCAGGGAGGGAAGGTCACGGGGTCCAGTGCTCATGACAAGTGATGTGCTTGGGAAGATAGGTCACCCTGGGGACAAGTTCCCACCCTACCATTGTCCTTTGCTGGCACCCAGGGCCCTGGTGACCTCTGTACCTGGCCCATCTTCCTTGATCTGCTCATGTCTATCTGCCTACACATCTTGAGAATGAGGAGATATGAGAGATATCCGTGTAGGACCCTCTCTTCTCCTATTGCTTCTTTCCTTTTTTTCTTCCCACTACTTCCTCCTCAGCACAGTCCCGGGCCCTCGAGAGATGCCCAGAAGGAAAAAGGGAGAAGAGCAGTTGAGGTCAGAGGGTTTCTCTTGTTTACCTCCCTCTCCTCACGTCTCCCAGACCTGCTGCCAGGAAAAGCAGGAGGACCCACGGTGCACAGAGCCAGTGTGTGGAGCAGAGCTCTGGGGGCAGAAGAGGCTGCTGGAAAGACACTGGGCCCAGGCCCTGCCTCCCCTCAGCCCCACCCTCCTGGCTTTGGCTGCACCAGAGCTCTGGGGTGGGATCTCCTTGTCTGTAGCTCAGAGAATCAAAAAAAGAAAAGAAAAACTTCCCTAAACTGGATGGGGAAGTTCTCTCTTTTCCGGGTCCTGTGGGAGCCCGTGGAGAAGGGGACTCCTAGAAAGATGCCCCGCCTTCCCAACAGAGTGAAGGGCGTCAGATCCCGTCATTCAAGAGCAGGAGGTGTGTGTGTTTAACACCCGGGGCCTGCTGGCCATGGGCTCTGTCCAGCCTACTGGCCGTGCTTATGGGAAGTTGGCTGCTGTATGGGGACCCCATCCACAGGGGCACAATCTTACTCACACAACTCAGCCGGCAGCCTGCACTGGGGTGCAGGGAGGTATAACTAGACGCCAGATGGGGGAGCAAGCCATCTGCCTTTCTCCTTCCTGGCTCTTGAGCCACTCCCCGAGGGACCATAACTCCGGTCTAGAGGGTTGGCTGAGAATCGGAGGCTCACCAACTCAGGGCCACCACCCCACCAAGGCTCAGGGATCCTTCCCCCTGAGAAACCGTCTAAGGCACTGCATGTATCGGGCATTCCTGCCACTGTTTCTCAAAGGAGCTGGGAGTGGTGACCCTCCCATCTTCAAAAGCTCAGTGGGACAGAAAAGGTAGGTAAGTGGGACGAGGCTCAGGGATCTTTCACAGAAACACGGGACCACAATGCAATGGAAGTTATCTTCTGAGATGGCAGCAGAGGACCTTCAACCGTCCTCACATCTAACCTCTCCTCTAACCCCATGGTCGGCAAACTGCAGCTCTCGAGCTACCTGCGGCTCTTTGGCCCCTTGAGTGTGGCTCTTCCACAAAATACCATGGCCTGGGCAAGTCTATTTTGAAGAAGTGGCGTTAGAAGAAGTTTAAGTTTAAAAAATTTGGCTCTCCAAAGAAATGTCAATCGTTGTGCTGTTGATCTTTGGCTCTGTTGACTGATGAGTTTGCCGACCACTGGCCTAAGCCACAGGTAGAAGGGTATGAGACTGTCCAGACAAATACCAGGAGGCAAAGGAAGTAGCTCTTTAGGCAGCTCAGCCCAGCAGTCATTCATCTGGAGAAGATGCTAAGAGCTACCTCAGCTGCAAAGAGAGGACTCCCTCCTCCCCCCCTGAAAACTTCAGTGTTGGGGAGCATCTGATGCTTCACCCCATCCTTTGTGCTGCTGTTCACACCTTGGTTTACCCTGGGGACTTGGCCGTTGCATGGTGTCCACTCAGCCGCTGGCCTGAGAGCCTCAGTCTGACCTGCCCCGCTTGGGACTGCAGACCCCTCTCCAACCTCACGGCTTCGGGTCTGTGTATAGTTTTCTGGGCTCAGTGCTGAGCAGCTGGCACCTCTTACCTCCACACCTTCTCTGTAAGATATCATCTCCCCAACTGCGATATTATGAAATGGGGGACTCAAAGGGAAGAACTCTTAAGAGGAGAGTGGCAGGTTGCCTGGGAAGAAGTCCCAGGAGTTGGTTGCCGGCCCATCAGACTCTGGCTTTTCGTACCCAGGGCAAGAGGCCAGGACACTCTCTCTCCGCCTTGGGAGCCATGAGGGGCTGCACAGGAAGTGGCCTCAGCAAGCTACCATTCCTCAGCCTTCACCCCTGGTTGCATAATGATGCAATTGCTTTTTCCCCTTCGGAATCCAGCTCCAAGAGCGAGCGCCAAGTTTCAGCTTTGCTGATAAGATGTTTACATCAGCCTAAGCATAGCTGGAGTACTTGACACCCTCTGCAACCTGCCAACCCCTGTTGGTCGGGCTTACAAAATGGCCTGGCTGATTGCCTGCGAGGTGAACAGACCGATCCCATTCACAAATGATGCGATGCATCTGGATCTCCCACACATGGCCCCAGACGGCGGGCGGAATGTCCCTCTCTAGCCTTTCACTTTCCCTTCCCCCCACCTTCCACTCCCACCTTCCAGATCACCGGAGAGAAAAAGAGAGGCTTCTAGAGACAGTGCCCCAGAGAGCCGGGGCCAGTGAATTGGCTGCTCAGCTGGCCACACTCACAGCGGAAGGCACTCTGTCCCTTTTGTCTCCTCTTTTGCAAAAGAACCCAAGAGAACGCACTCTCAGAGGCAGGAGCGTGAGCTCCAGGCTGGCCTCCTCCAAAGGCGTGGGAGCAGCTGGCAGCCCTGGGACAGGACAGAGGCCCAGCGATGACGTGGGCTGTCTCAGCTGGCCTGGGTGGGACTGGAAGCAGGTGTGAGCCTCAGCATCTGGGCCTCATTAGGCCCACAGGGCTTGCTCCAGCCCCAGGCAGAAAGGAATCAGCCCTTCAGGGCTGTCCAGGCGAATGCCAGGAGGCCGAGCACTGGGACACTTAATGAGAAGAGTGTGGGCCCCGGAGACAAGCCTGGGCCACATCCCGGCTTGAAGAGCCATGTGGCCTTAGAAGTAGGGACTGTGATACGGCCTTCCCAGGGTTATCGTGAGCATGTAAAGAGGTGACATTTGTGACGTGTGGGTCCTGCGCCAGGAGCAGAGAGGCCATTGTTTGTAGTGACAACCAAAGTCAAGTTCTCAGGGTTAACATTTCATCCTGCAGAGTAGACTTCCCCTTATGGACATCAGAAGAATACTGGACTCTCAGAGGGAAAATCTACCCAGATCATTGCTTCTGGGCTGAGAATGGAGAAGAGGGTGGGGGAGAGAAGCATGGCAGGAAGACAGCTGGGGTCAAGGTCAAGGTCAAGGCCCAATAACCAGCTTGGTCTAATAGAACTTCCTGTGAGGGTGAAACGTTCTGTCTGCTCAGTCCAACACGGTGGCCACCAGCCATAGATGGCTATCGACACACTTGAAACGGGGCCAGTGAGATGGGGGAGCTGTGATTTCAGTTTCTGATTTCAGGCTTTTAACGGGCTTTGATTTACATGACCACATGGGTTCGATCAAGATGTCAAATGCACGTGCTTCAGAGCCAGGCAGTCTGAGCTCATAGGTTGGCTGTGCTCTCCGTGGATTTGTGCTCTTGGGACACAACTTGCTCTTACGTGAAATAAAGGGTCTCAAGGGTGTGAGTTTTCTTAACAAGATGCTGTTTTTCTGGCACTCAGCCCAGAGCGGGGCGCACGGGGTGGGTAACTAGAGGTGATGGCTGTGGGCAGGCGACGGGTTGGGTCAGTGGTTGGCAAACTGTGGCTCACGAGCCACATGCGGCTCTGTGGCCCCTTGAGTGTGGCTCCTCCACAAAATACCACGACCTGGGCGAGTCTATTTTGAAGAAGTGGCATTAGAAGAAGTTTTAAGTTTAAAATATTCAGCTCTCAGAAGAAATTTCAATCGTCGTACTGCTGACATTTGGCTCTGTTGACTGATGAGTTTGGGAGATGGAACCCTTCACTCTTCCTGTTCCCTCCTTCCCGGCAGAACCACATCCTGACGCTCATGTCGGTGGCGGCCCGCATCTACAAGCACCCCAGCATTCGCAACGCCGTCCACCTGGTGGTGGTGAAGGTGCTGATCGTGGAAGACGAGGCGTGGGGCCCCAGGGTGTCTGACAACGGGGGGCTTACCCTGCGCAGCTTCTGCAACTGGCAGCAGCAGTTCAACTACCGCAGCGACCGGAACCCAGAGCATTTCGACACGGCCATCCTGCTCACCAGACAGGTCCGTGGACGGGCTCCAGAGGCCCCCGGGGAAGTGGGGGGTAAGGCGGGGTTGGGGTGGGGTGACTGGGTCAAAGAGAGGGCCAGGGCCAGGGCTCCTGGGCCTGCCCGGACATAGGGAATGCCTCCCTGCTGGCCCCAGCTGGGAGCCTCGTGTGTGGAATGAGGAGGCGGAGGAGGTCATGGGGACAAGTGTGAGGTATTTGCAAAGGAAGGAGAGGAATGTCCTACGGGCTCCGCTCCAAATGTCTGTGACCAGCTGTCTGCTGAGGTCATAACTAGAGGACACGCCGTCCAGTGAGAGGTCTGGAGCGGGAAAGAGAGAAGAGGTCCGTGTGTGATGATGATTGCACATACGGCCAGGTAGCCCAGGAGTTACCCTCAAGATCTCCCCAAACCAGGAGGCTGCCCATCTCCCCGGTGAGACTGAAACTCCTGGCGGGCGGCATCCTCAAAGCTAGAGCTTGTAGTCATGTGTTCAAGGCCCCGTCTACTACTCAGTCCTCCCAACAACCCCAAGAGGCAAGTTCCGTTGTACAGCTCCCCGACTTACAACCGAGGAAACTGAGGCACAGGGAAACTGCACAAGGCAGCAGCGCCCACAGTCCAGCCCAGGCTCCGTGTTCTGGATCGCTGTGCTGGCCTGCCTCCCCCCACCAGTCAGCCAAGCCCCAGCTAGCCCAGCCCAGGCCAATGTACAAGGAGAAACGGTCTCCCCTAAACCAGTAGCCCTTTGTGAAGAAAGAGAAATTTAGGCTTTAAAAATGTCCTTCAAGCCCTATCCAGTTTGGCTCAGTGGATAGAGCATTGGCCTGCGGACTCAAAGGTCCCAGGTTCGATTCCAGTCAAGGGCATGTACCTTTGTTGCGGGCACATCCCCAGTGGGGAGTGTGCAGGAGGCAGCTGATCAGTGTTTCTCTCTCTCATCGATGTTTCTGGCTCTCCCTTCCTCTCTGTAAAAAAAAATCAATAAAATAAGGGGAAATGGTGAACAACATAGACGGATGAACAAGAACAGACCCAGAGATAAGGAGCCATGGGTCAGACTGTTGGACCTCAAAGGGAGGGTGGGGATAAAAGAGAGAGATCAACCAAAAGATTTATGTGCACACATATGAGCCTAACCAGTGGTCAAGGACAATAGGAGGGTGGGCATAAGTGTGTGTGTGTGGGGGGGGGGTTGTTGAGGATTAGAATGGGGGGTTGAGGACAAATATTGATACCTTAATCAATAAAGAAATTAAATAAAAAACTCAATAAAATATGTATGTTTAAATCAATAAAATATATTTTTTTAAATGTCCTTTGACTCAGGAGGAGAAGGAATAGGGAGATGTTTCTGTCTGTTCTCACGCTCTCACTCTCTCCGCCTCGCAGAACTTCTGTGGGAAGGAGGGGATGTGTGACACCCTGGGCGTGGCGGACATTGGCACCATCTGTGACCCCAGCAAGAGCTGCTCTGTGATCGAGGACGAGGGGCTCCAGGCGGCCTACACGCTGGCTCACGAGCTGGGTAAGAGCTGCCCTGCCCACCTACTCCATGCTACCCCTTCCGGTCCCAGGTTCGCCCAGCTCTGAGCAATCCCAGGCCCTCCCTCCCGGTCAGCCAGGCCCCCTCCTGATTCTGAGAGAATGGTCCCACACCAATACGCACTGTGCCTTCCCAATTCCCACCCTGAGCACCAGGCCTAAATGTTAAACCAGAGCCCTGGGTCATCCTCGGGGATCGCCAGGAAAGTGCCAAGGCATGAAACAGGCCCTGGTCCAGTTGCCACGTGTGTTCAAGCGAAGCATCCGGTAAGAATCCGGAAGATTGATAGTGAAGAGAGGGTGAGCAAATACTGGGGTTTCAGTCAGGCTGAGGCAGAAAATAAAGGGCTGCCCGTGCTCCTCATGCTCTGAGAAAGCTTCCGAGAAGGGAAAAGCCCGGAGTGGAAAGGTCTTTACGGAATAAGAAGAGGGCACAGCGTGGCTCAGTGGTTGAGCGTGGACCTATGAACCAGTAGGTCACCGGTTCCATTCCTGGTCAGGGCCTATACTGGGGCTGCAGGGTGGATCTCCAGTGTGAAGCCTGCAGAAGGCAGCTGATCAATGATTTGCTCTCATCATTGATGTTTCTCTCTCTCTCTCCCTCTCCTTCCTCTCTGAAATCAATTAAAATATATATTATTTTTTTTTAAAGGAATAGAGGGCATGCTGCTCCCTCAGTCCCTCCCTCCCTTCTCTCCCTTCTTCTCCTCCTCTAACTCCTCCACTTCTTTCTTCTCTTTTTCCTCTCTCCCCTTCTCTCTCTCTCTCTCTCAAAGTATGGGAGCCCTGGAGCAGGGTGGAGAGGGCTGCCAAACAGTGGAGGCGTGAATGTAGACCGAGGGTCTCTCTCTGTCCCCAGGGCACGTCCTCGGCATGCCCCACGACGACTCCAAGCCCTGTGTTCGGCTCTTTGGGCCCATGGGCAAGCACCACATGATGGCACCCCTCTTCGTCCACCTCAACAAGACGCTGCCCTGGTCTCCCTGCAGCGCCATGTACCTCACGGAGCTCCTGGACGGTGGGCACGGTAGGCCTCCCTGGCCGGCCGCTGGCAGTGGCACTCTGCCGGGCAGGCTCCTTAGGTCCCTGTGGCACCTGTGCTGTTTCCAGCTGAGCTGCATCAGGAAGCACCATAGCCATTTAGGGTTAGAAGAAGCTTCAGATCTGGCCCTTGCCCCTCGGCCTGTGCCAGGGCCTCCCATCCCCACAGAGCATGCTCTGTGTCCAGCGGCCTGAGTTCGGGCTCATCTAGACTCGGTCACGAAGCAGGTGGAGTTGGTCAGAGGAGGTGGGTCTGGAGGAGGTGGGTCTGAACAGAGCTGGAAAGAACAGAAGAATGTTTGCAGCACAGGTATTGTAGGGGGATATTGTAGGATAGCTTAGCAATGCAAAGAGCAGGGAGTGGGGGCCCAGGCAGGCTGGGATTCTTCGCCGCACTAAAACAGCTTGCTTTGGGGAGCAAAACAGCGAAACACAGTTTCTTTTACACACACACACACACACACACACACACACACACACATATATATATATATATATATTATTGATTTTTTACAGAGAGGAAGGGAGAGGTAGAGCCAGAAACATCAATGAGAGGGAAACATCGATGAGAGAGAATCATCGATCAGCTGCCTCCTGCACATCTCCCACTGGGGATGTGCCCGCAACCAAGGTACATGCCCTTGACTGGAATCGAATTTGGGGCCTTTTAGTCCACAGGCCAGCGCTCTATCCACTGAGCCAAACAGGTTTCGGCAACACAGTTTCTTTTTTATTCTCCCCCTTGAAGGAGGCAGGCACCACATATAATACACAAACAATGGCTTATCCAAACATCAGCCCTTGGGCTTTATTTCACAGGCCATGGTGTTTAAGAGTTCATTTACACCCCCAGGTATAAAGAGGTAAACTAGTGTTAGACAGTTTGCTGGGTAAACACTGAGTCATAGAAGATGCTCTGGAAAACAAAGGAAATCTGATCTTGAAGATAGATGTTGTGACTGATAGTCGAAAATGGGATGGGTTCTGTCTGGATGGATGTTGAGCGTTGAGTGTTTAGATTGAGGTCAAGGGAAGGCTGATGTCTAAACCTTAAAGGTGTCTGTCGGGACTTTGGAGTCTAAGGGAGCCATGCGGGGGTGAGAGAGGAAATTGGCCCCTTACTCTGGCCTCTGCTTCCTCCATTTCTCAGGAGACTGTCTCCTTGATGCCCCCTCCTCAACCCTGCCCCTCCCGACGGACCTCCCGGGGCAAAGGGCGCTCTATGAGCTGGACCAGCAGTGCCGGCAGATCTTCGGGCTGGGCTTTCGCCACTGCCCCAACACCTCCGCACAGGATATCTGCGCCCAGCTCTGGTGCCACAGGGAGGGCACCGAGCCCCTGTGCCACACCAAGAATGGCAGCCTGCCCTGGGCGGACGGGACGCCCTGCGGGCCCGGGCGGCTCTGCTGGGATGGCAGCTGTCTTCCTGCTGAGGAAGTGGAGAGGCCCAAGGTGAGGATTGGCTCTGAGGAGCACAGAGGGGGAGGGGGGACAGAGGAGGGAAAGCTGTTTGCAAGAAGCCGCACTTGAGAGCGAGGAACTAAGGGACTCTGGGCTAGGCTACAACCAGGACTTCTAAGTAAAATCACTCTTTTTTTAAAATATATATATTTTATTGACTTTTTACAGAGAGGAAGGGAGAAAGAGAGAGAGCCAGAAACATCGATGAGAGAGAAACATCAATCAGCTGCCTCCTGCACATCTCCCACTAGGGATGTGTGCCCACAACCAAGGCACGTGCCCTTGACCAGAATCGAGCCCGGGACCCTTCAGTCCACAGGCCTATGCACCATCCACTGAGCCAAACTGGTTTTGGCATCGCTCATATTTTTTTAAATATTTTTAGTGATTTCAGAGAGGAAGCGAGAGGGAGAGAGAGACAAAAACATCCATGATGAGACAGAATCATTGATCAGCTGCCTCCCGGCGTGTGCCCTGACCAGGAATTGAACCATGACCTCCTGGCTCATAGGTCAACGCTCAACCACTGAGCCACGCCCGCTGGGCCGGTCGTATTTTTACAAACAAAACAAAGCATGTTTATCCAAACACAAGAGGAGCCTTCGAAGCTGTGCTTGTAGTGAATGGATGATGCCTCCGGGGCCAGAGCATGTGAAGAGCGCCCTGGGGGATGCTCTGGAGCTGACCTGGAGGCGCTGGAGGTTCGTGATTCGTAGGAGACACTCCGGCCCCAAGAGCAGAGCCTGGGCACTCAGTAAACGGAAGCCACTCTGGGGCCTTTTTTTTTTTTTTTTTTTTAATATATTTTATTTATTTTTTACAGAGAGGAAGAGAGAGAGATAGAGAATTAGAAACATGGATGAGAGAGAATCATCTATCAGCTGCCTCCTGCACATCCCCTACTGGGGATGTGCCCGAAACCAAGGTACATGCCCTTGACTGGAATCGAACCTGGGACCTTTCAGTCCGACGCTCTATCCACTGAGCCAAACCGGTTTTGGCCACTCTGCAGTCTTTATTAACAGATAAGAGTGACTTGGAAGAAGACATTCCATCAAATGAAGGGCAAGGGCTCATATCCTACCCATGTCTGAGCTGAATTTATAATGAGAGGTCCGGAGAATAGGAGTGATTGTGGGGATTCCATACACAGGCAGAGAAAACTTGGCCCCAGGACACAGCGAATCTGCAGGAGAATCCAAGGCAATGCCGCTGGGAGTTTTAAATGATTCGCTTCTCTGCCTTGCTCTGAATGCTTCCAAACTTCGGGCTGATCACATTTCTCCTGCCGCGAGTCACTGAGCCGTCCCTGGGAAACGGCATCCGTGGAGTAGGGCAGCCCAGGCCTGGCCCAGCACTGAACTACCAGGGTGGCCCGAGCAGTCACTCTCCCCAGGGCTGTTCTCAGTGACAGCGTACTCGCTTGGCACTGAGTCTCAGAGCCTGCTTCTAAGCCTGAGCCGGGGGAGGGGGGAGTCACCGCTTCACCCTCAGCCGCCTCTCATCCTCCCATCCGACACTGAGCGTTGGGTCCAGGGGTCTCCCTCTCCTCTAGGGTGAGCTTCACACATCACTGAGGAGAGGGGTGGGGAGGGGGTCCGTGTAGCCTTCCTCACGTCAGAGCCATGCTCAGTGCCGGGAGCGGTTAACTGGATGCTCATGGCATGCTATTTCTCATCTAATATTATATCAATGTAAAATTAAAAAAAACACACATCTTTGTGATTATATGTTCAACGCAAAAATATGGAAGGTACATGCAACATGTATATTAGTGAAAATACACATTTTTAAAAATACATTTTTATTTATTTCAGAGAGGAAGGGAGAGGGAGAAAGAGAGAAACATCAATGATGAGAATCATTGATTAGCTGCCTCCTGCATCCCCCACACTGGGGATCGAGCCCACACGTGGGCATGTGCCCTGACTGGGAATCCGACAGTGACCTCCTGGTTCATAGGTCGCCGCTCAACCCCAAGCCAGGCCAGCCCAGCTAGTTACACTGTTTTAATGTGTTGCTTGCTTTCTTACACTTTTCTGTATTTTCCCTTTTTTTATATAAGCAAATGTGTTGGGGGTTTTTTTCATTTTAAAGACTGCTTTCAATTTGAAAACCGTTGAGCGCGCCAATGAAGAAGCTTCGTCCTTACAGGCCAGCTGTAAAGTTCAAGCAGCTCTGTTCATTTCCCGGGGACTATCTGGCCCCCAAAGTGGCTGGCCGACCTGCAGCCACACCTCCCTGCTGTTATTGCTTTAGACCAGGACTCCTCAACCTCGGCATACTGACAGGGGGGCTGGTCGTCGGGGGTGTCTTGTCCATGGTTAGCTGTGCATTGCTAGGTGCTTAGCAGCCCCTCATCCTACCCCCACTCGAGGCCAGCGGCATAGACCCTCTCCAGCTATAACAGCCAAAATGTCTCTAAACACTTTTTGTTAAAAAATATATTTTAGTGATTGTTTTTTTTTACAGAGAGGAAGAGAGAGGGATAGAGAGTTAGAAACATCAATGAGAGAGAATCATTGATCAGCTGCCTCTTGCACACCCCCCACTGGGGATGTGCCTGCAACCAAGGTACATGCCCTTGATCGGAATCGAACCTGGGACCTTTCAGTCCACAGGCCGACGCTCTATCCACTGAGCCAAACCGGTTTCAGCTCTAAACACTTTCAAACGTCCCCAGTGAAGAACTGCTATGACAGAGCCAACCTTATTCCCATAAAAGTGTTTCATTCGACAACCAGCACTGAGTGCCCTGCTGCGGGCGGGCAAGGCGCTGTGGTGGTCACCAGGTGCGAGTCCAGCACGGGTGATGGCCAAGCAGGCCGTGCAGCTGTGAAATGAGCGGTTATGGCGGGTCACCAAACCCCACGCCCCATTCCCACCTCAGCTCCTGACTCCAGGGCTCCGTGTTGCAGGCCGTGGTGGACGGAGGCTGGGCCGCCTGGGGGCCGTGGGGAGAATGCTCCCGGACCTGCGGAGGCGGGGTGCAGTTCTCACACCGCGAGTGCAAGGACCCTGAGCCTCAGAACGGAGGGAGATACTGCCTGGGCCGGAGGACCAAGTACCAGTCCTGCCACACGGAGGAATGCCCCCCTAGCGGTAAGCATCACGGACAGACGGTCACATTCCCTAAGATCCCCAGAGGAGAACGGAGCAAGCAGTGTTCCCCCGATCCCAAGGCGGCACCTTCCTATGACCCAGACCTAAGTGGCTCTGCGAGGCACCCAGTTTTAGGGCAACCCCTAGCGCCCCAGGACAGCTCTCCTCATACGGGTTGGGGAGGCGGGGAGAAGGGGGAGTGTGGGTGGCAAAGCCCGGGAGAGGAGCAGCCCTGGCCTTCCAAGATATGGAGATAGAGGATGTCACTCCCCACCAAACTCATTTGAGGGGAGGAGGCTTGCAGAGGAGGCTAGCATCTGGGGTAACATGCCTCCTGGATGCATCTGAACCCTCGTCTGTGTGCGGACTGGAAGCATTTTCCAAAGTCAGGGTCAGAGCCAAACCTCCAACGTCTTCCCAGTCCACATCCAGCCCCGGGCGGGCAGAGGGAAGGTTTCTGCCACTGACTCCAGTGCACGTTCCTTCAGGGGAGAGTTGCCCATGTTCCCCTGGGGCCATGGCAACTGCCTTGGAACCTTCCCAGGAAGCAATGCTCCTTGGCATATACCTCCCTTGGCCCACCCAAGTGTTCCTATCCCACGTACCCATTAGAAAGCACAAGCACTGCCTCAGAAGCAGGCACGGGCCGCAGCCGAACTGGTGTGAGGGCGTCTTTGGGAATTCTGTCCCTGCCATCTCTCCCAGCTCCTCCCTACGCAGCTCCGGGAAGCATTGGCAGACAGCAGAAGGCAAGCAGAGCTTTTGAGAGAGAAGTCCATCCCAGTGCAGAGACACACTGGCACTGGCTTGGTGTCCAATAGGGGATCCGTAGCAGGTTTGCGAGGGGGGAGAAATGGCAGTGCCAGGGGCTCTGGAAACCACCTGGCGTTGGGAGAGCCTTCCTGGCACATGGATGATGCCTTCCCAGGCACTGTGAGGGATTGCCAGGTAGACATGGACAGCAGTTGTGATCTCAGATACACTGGGAGGAGCCATCTCAAATCCACAAGCGTTTTAGTGCCTCTTGTGCGGCTAGACTGCCGTCGATGTTATAAATGACATGAAAAAATGCACAGACCGCAAGGAATGTGCAGTATAGCTGGAGAGCCAGACCCTTTTACAAGGCCAGTAAAACTTCGTCTGTGAAGCACAGACTCCTGGCTCCTCAGGAATTCCGAGCAAGGAAGAGCCGGGACTGGTCAGAAGCCCCCAGGGGAGTGAGGGCTGAGCAGAGCCTGGGGACTGAGGTGGTGAGGAGGCCTGGGAGGGTGGGCCAGGAGAGAAGGCGGTCTCCGAGGGGCTGTGACTCACTCACCAGGTGGAATGGGCCAGCCTCTCAAGAGCAGACGACAAGGTCCATGAAAGCTAAAAATGGCATCTAGAAGTTCTCAGTGCCAGTGTCCTGGCTAGTCACCCGGGAAGCATTTTTCCAACCAGAGGCCCAGGCCCCCCTGAGTACCCATCAGAATCTGAGGAGTGGGGCCCAGCCATCTGTGTGTGAAAAATCTCCCTGAGCCACACAGATGCCCAGCTGAGCCGGAGGACGTCAGTAACGAGAGCAGGTTCAATGCCAGGATGGTGAAATAAAGCCATACTCCAACGATTGTTCTGGAAGCGGCAGACAGCAGGATGGGACAGGAGGCAACTGGCATAGGAGGCTGGGCCCTAGGGCCCCAGGGAAGCCACGAGGCCTGGGCCTGTGAAAGGGAGGTGCTGAGAATGGACAGAGACATTAAAAAGCAGATTTTCCTGACGATAGAAGGATTTAGGGACTGCTCAGACATGGAGGATGTAGCGTCTCAGCCTGGAATGCGGAGGTGTCACCCAATGAAAATCAATCCAGTTAGTGAGGGAACCGTGTGCAGCTGGACTGTGCGGAGCTGGTAATCACAGCACCTACACATGGAGTCCCCCACAGACACCCAGAATCGCAGCAGGTGGGGCATAGGAAGAGACTGGATCTGGAGCGGTAGATCCAGAATTCCCTGGCCATGTGTCCAGTGTCACCGAGGGAGTCAAGATAGAACATGGCAGCAGAGCCCCAAAAATATAATTCCTCGCGTCATTCTGAGCTTCCCACACTCACTGAATTATCCCGTTTCCACCTACATTTATGCATCTATAAAACTATTCAAACCAGAAAGGCCAGCAGAGGCCAGATGCTCCTAAGGGTCACATGTGGACCTGGTTCAGGTGGACCTAGAAATTCTGGGCCTATGTCCTGGGGTCAGGTCAAAACCAGGCGGGGAAAACAAGGCCCCCAGATCCAGGCATTTCTCCAGCTGGGTCCTCCCTGCTTCCACACTGCGTGTTCACTCCGTGCTTTTTTTTACTCTTTCCAGAGAAAAGCTTCCGGGAGCAGCAGTGCGAGAAGTATAACGCCTTCAATTACACCGACCTGGATGGGAACCCCCTGCAGTGGGTCCCCAAGTACTCGGGGGTGTCCCCCCGGGACCGCTGCAAGTTGTTCTGCCGAGCCAGGGGGAGGAGTGAGTTCAAGGTGTTTGAGGCCAAGGTGAGACTCCTCCTGGAACTCAGAAGAGGATGAAGGTCACCTACCACCACCATCACCACCTCTCCCGACCCCCCTGCCTCTGTGCTCACCATACATACCCTCCTTTCCTTCCCCTTCTCCTGCTGCAGGTGATCGACGGCACCCTGTGTGGGCCAGAGACTCTGGCTATCTGTGTCCGTGGCCAGTGTGTCAAGGCTGGCTGTGACCACGTGGTGAATTCGTCTACGAAGCTGGACAAATGTGGGGTGTGTGGGGGCAACGACAACTCATGCAGGAAGGTCTCCGGCTCCCTCAACCCAACCAGGTGAGCCTCCTTGTAGTTCAGTACCAAGGTCAGGAGCAGAACAGGCTTTGGAATCGAGTCCCCCTGTAAGTTTCCATTGTGCTGCTACTTAATACCCATGAAGTGCTGCGTTTCAGTGTCTTGGTAAAATGTCAGCAGTCCTCCGTATCTCATACTCGTTGTAAAGAGCCAAGCGTTGGGACATGGGGAGTACTCGGTACAGGGTCTGGCCCACAGAGAGGACCGTGCATGGGGCAGCCAGAGGCCACAGGGACACAGATGGATCACCTCTGAGTCCATCAACAT
Source organism: Pipistrellus hanaki (assembly GCF_964339955.1). NCBI lineage: Eukaryota > Metazoa > Chordata > Mammalia > Chiroptera > Vespertilionidae > Pipistrellus > Pipistrellus hanaki. The sequence continues at coordinate 14,268,318 of NC_140521.1, read as the reverse complement.
TAGAGCTACACACTGAGTAACCAGGACCTTTGCCAGAGAGCAGCTCTTCCAGGCCTGTTCGAGGAAGGGCATCTCACCCCACTCCTGGCGAGCCTGTCTTTTGGCAGCTGAATCTTTAGAAAAGGGGGTACAGAGGGGGCCTCAGAGGCCTCTGTCTACATAAGTCTGAGCACTCCAGATGCTTTCTCACAGCTTAATGCTCCTCGTTTTTAAGTCCTTTCACCTCTGTGACTTTGTTTGATTCCTAAAATAAATCCCTGAGTGGGCAAGGCCAACACTATTATTCCCCATGTACCGATGAAGAAACTAAGGTTCCATAAGATTACCAGCCTCTTCTAAGGTCACACTGATCATTCATAACAGCCAGGAAAAGAACCCAGGTTTCCTAGCTCCTGGATAATCTTCTTCCTGCCTCTGCAGGCACTTCCGGAGAGGAAGGCAAGGGCAGGTGCTATGCAGCCACTCTGGGCCCCGTTTCTCTCTGTCTCACATCTCATCAGGCTCAAGAGAACAGGATCAGCCCACAGCAGACAACCTGGAGGTCTTTCCAAATTTAAAATCAGAGGATATAGAAAAAAGAAATCTGGAATATGGGATGGTAGATACTGGGTCCCCAGCTGGCTCTCTCTTAGGCATTAGACAAATGGGCCCTTGTATACATTCTCTCTCTCTCTCTCTATCTATCTATCTATCTATCTTTCTATCTATCTCTCTCCATATATATGTGTATATATGTATGTATTGATTTCAGAGAGGAAGGGAGAGGGAGAGAGAATCATCAATTGACTGCCTCCCACAGGCCCCCCACTGGGGATCTAGCACACCACCCAGTCATATGCCCTGACTGGGAATCGAACCATGACCTCCCGGTTCATAGATCAATGCTCAACTGAGCCATGCCAATCGGGCCTTATGGATACTCTCATGCGCCCTGGACTAAGCAGCTGGCCCCAAGGCAAAAACAGTGAAGAGCCAATTTGCCGTGTTCCTCAGCCCCTTTCACTCTCTTCCCACCCTGTGTCACCCAAATGCTCCCACCCCAGAAGATAATAAGAACTAACATTCCTCCAGACCCATAAAGCCCTACCATAGCGTCGAAATAGTTTCCCAAGGCAGATCCCATCCACCCAGAAGCACGGCTCGAGGTGTCTGGGTGCATCAGATGGCGGCTCTTCTGTCCGGCTTCCCGCCCTAGAGCCACGTGAACCCGTACAAAGAGCTGTGGACTCTCAGAGGTGGGGCGAGGCATCGGATGCTGGAGTGAGAGTGTGGGACACATCTTTCCACACGGGTTTGAGCTCTGGCTATGAAAGTGGCCAAGCCAAGTTTTATCCCAGTGCAAAAACGATATGTGACTGAGGTCTCATTGTGAGCCAAGAGCTGCCAGGCTTGGCAAACCCCTCTGAGCGGACTTCCTCCCATGCAATTGTCAAGACCCACACATCCCACCCGCTCAGCCCCAACACTGGAAATGGACTTGTCGGCCCCCACGGCTAGTTGATATGGAGCTTCGAGGCGATTGCATCATCATTATTTGCTACTGGTCTTGTCTACCAGCCCCAGTCACCAGCAAGTTCGCTTCCTTAGGTTCTGGGCTGGGAAGACAGCGGTCTTAAGAGTGTCTTTCTGTCCCTGTCCTAGTTATGGCTACAATGACATCGTCACCATCCCAGCCGGTGCCACGAACATCGATGTGAAGCAGCGGAGCCACCCGGGAGTCCAGAACGATGGCAACTACCTGGCTTTGAAGATGGCGGACGGGCAGTACCTGCTCAACGGCAACCTGGCCATCTCCGCCATAGAGCAGGACATCCTGGTGAAGGGGACCATCCTGAAGTACAGCGGCTCCATGGCCACCCTGGAGCGGATACAGAGCTTCCGGCCCCTGCCCGAGCCTCTGACCGTGCAGGTCCTGACAGTCCCCGGTGAGGTCTTTCCCCCCAAGGTCAAGTATACCTTCTTTGTCCCCAACGATGTGAACTTCAGCATCCCGAGCAGCAAAGAGAGGGTGACCACCAACATCATCCAGCCCCTGCTCAACGCGCAGTGGGTGCTGGGAGACTGGTCTCAGTGCTCGAGCAGCTGCGGGGCTGGCTGGCAGCGGCGGACTGTGGAGTGCCGGGACCCCGGCGGCCAGGCCTCCGCCACCTGCAACAAGGCGCTGAAGCCCGAGGATGCCAAGCCCTGCGAGAGCCAGCCATGCCCTCTGTGACCTAGTGGGGCAGGGCCAGTCTTGTGCTCACGGACTCGGGCTGCTGGGGTGCAAACCAGTGTCCCCACGATGGTGAACCTCCGTGTAGAGATGGCATAGCCGGCCCAGGTCTCCCATCGCACCAGCCCCGCCGGCACGGGGAGAGGAAGCGAGAATGGGCCAGCAGATCGTAATGTCTACTTTCTCATGGATGGGACCTTGCTTGGGTTCAAGTAGAGGGCATAGGTTAAAGGTGAAAAGTGCACCAGACCCAACCAGGAGACTCGTGGAGCCTTTTTTGCAAAGGACTAGCAAAGTCAAATGGGAAAAGAAAAAAAAAATTGTTTTCTATTGGGTTTCCCCTATAAATAATCTACCTCAAAGGGGAAAAAATTATCCAAGAGAGGTGTGGGGCAGAGGGTCATTGGCGGATGTCGAAGCAAGCTCCTAAGCTGGCTTCCAACGTGGATCATGGCTCTCGTCAGTATTAAAGCCCATCACCTGGGAAGCTGTAGGGCTGTGGAGGGCCATGTGTTCTCAGGCCTCCACCTGCAGGGGTAGATCCCGTTCAAGTATTTATGCAAATGTGTCTCTGAACTAAAGCGTGATCTCGTGCCAACATCGTGGTCTGGTCTGGTTCCGTGTTTCTCTCCAAAGGGCAGGGACCCGGAGCCCCAGGACAAAGGCTAACACTCAGTCAGCACCTTGAACACACTGGGAAGCAGGCCCTCACCTAGTCCTTTCAGGCTCCTCCTCCCTCCGGGGGGCGCTCTCAGGCACCTGCTGAAGCAGCTGTTCATTTGCATCATCCAGACAAGTGGTCCTCAAACATTCGTGGGCTTTATGATTATCTGGAGAGCTTCTTGAAACAGAGATGGCTGGGCTTGTCGTTTCTGACTCAGTAGGATGATCCTAATGTAAGGTGACCAGACGTCCCAATTTTTAACAATTTGTCCCGCGTCCCACAGCATTTTAAAATAGTCCTGGTTTTGGAACGCCACGGGACTTGGGACAAATTGTTAAAAATCGGGACTGTCCCACCAAAAGCGGGACGTCTGGTCACCTTATCCTAATGCTCCCGAAAGGAGAGTCTGAATTGCCAGCAAGTTCCCCAGGGGGACGCGGAGGCTGCTGGTTTGGGGGTCACACTTCAAGAATCACTGCCCTGCTGGAAACTTCCAATGCACAGGAGTCATGGTTTTGCAATGCCTCTGGGCTCCTCTTTCTTTTTCTTTTTTTCTAAATACATTTTATTGACTTTTTACAGAGAGGAAGGGAGAGAGATAAAAAGTTAGAAATATCGATGAGAGAGGAACATCGATCAGCCGCCTCCTGCACACCCCCCCACCAGTGATGTGCCCGCAACCAAGGTACATGCCCTTGACCGGAATCGAACCTGGGACCCTTCAGTCCTCAGATCGACGCTCTGTCCACCGAGCCAAACCGATTTCGGCTGGTCTCTTTTCTTTTTTTTAAGAAAGACTATTATCCCCTCCCCCTCGGTATGCGTCCCCATCCTCACCCTTACCTACTGACCAGCTTGAGATACAAGACTCTTAGGGTCTGAGGGATTCGGAGCCCTGGCTCTTTCTCGCCACACCAGACCCATCCCCTTACCCATCTCTGGGCCCAAGCCATTGCAGCTGTCCCCCCCGGCCCTTTCACACAAAGGGCACGTCTCCCCAGACCCCAGAAACCTCCCTCTAAAACCTCGTCTCCCATCCCTAGCTCCTCGTCTCTTCCCAGCTCACAGGAAGTCTGGCTCAGTCTTCCATGCGGTCTGTTGTAGATGATACGTAGTCATTGGTCATCAGTGGGTGAGGAGAAACAGACACCATCAAGAAACCAACATTCTAGCGAAAAGAAAGAAAATATATACATGTTCATCTTCCCTCCCTTGTCACCTTTTACCCACTTGCTCTTTCCTTTGGTTTTCTCTTAAGACCCCTTCAAATATAGGGTGGCATGGACAAAGAAGATGCCCTGTAGAGCCCCAGGTGAATGAAAAAATGGGCCAGCTGAGGACTCAGGCCCGTGGACAGGAGGCAAATTGGATTTCAACCCCTACCGTGCCCTCCGCTCAGGGGTGGGGAACCTTTTTTTCTGCACAGGGCCATTTGGATATGTATAGCATCATTTGTGGGCCATACAAAATTATCAACATAAAAATTAGCCTGCTGTATTTGGTCAAACATCTAATTATCTCACCCCTAATGCCTTGGCAAGGCCAGACCAAAAGATTTCACAGGCCTTATATGCCCCGCCCCCCTCCTTGCCTTAGCTGGTCTCAATAGTGTGGTGCACGGTGGCTGTTGACCAGTTGTCCCGTTGGCCCTTCTTATCTGCCGAAGGTTGGGTGAGTGGGGGGCGGGCTTACCTAAACATAAACAAGCACTCACGCAGGCATGCGGATGATGACTAGTAGCACCAGAGTTGTCCTTGCTGTGCATCTGTACGTTTCTGCCATTCTTCCTCTCCTTTCATTCCTCATTCTCCCCCAAATAATCAAGGCCAAGTGTGTCCCCCTGTTAACTGCTCATGCCAGCCCAGCTGTGCCATCCCTACCGCCTGCATCCTACCAGGCACAGCTTTCGCCCTGGAGTTCAGCTGGCAGCGGAGCTGCTGATGTGCAAAGCGGAAAGGAATCCAGCTTGGCTCTTCCTCGCTGTGTGGGCTCGGCCAGGCTCACAGAATACATACTTGTTTGTGTCTGGAAATCCAACAGCTGCAGCTCAGGGCCTCAGAAAACAAATCTGCACAGAGAGGCCGCACCATGATTTCCCACAGCCAACCACGACCACCCCTTTTTGCCCAGATGAGAAAAGACGGTGTTTGCGCTGCTGGGAAGTTGCGTGTTGCAGTTAGCGCTCCAAATGGACGCCGGCACCGGTGCCTCCTCCTGGGAGTCCCCGTGGCCCTGATTTGGCAGGTAGCTTGGTCAGTCATCTGTATCCTCCGAGCACCTGCCGTCAACATCTCATCAAAGGGGATGGATTAGCATCCAAGTTCATTTGCAATTTTTCGTCCTTGAGCTAAGTAAATCCTTGCCTGAAATGTATTTTCTGCTTTTACTCCCCCATAACTGACCAGAGAGCTTTGTGAATTTGCAAAAGGGTGCAACACAATTGTTCCCCAACCCATTTCAGCAAAACACCCCTTTCTCCCAAGAACATCTTCAGGGGTGATGGGGCCATTTTCCCACCAGCTCTACATCTTGCTCTCAGATGACGTCCGCTAGCTTCTACCCTCCGTGTTTGGGCTTTTTCATCAAGTTTGGAGTTTTTAACCTCCTAAGGAGGGCTGCCCCACCTTCCTAGCATCCAGTCGTGTGGTGCTTCTTTCCTCTGGACCCTCTTCTTTTTGTCCAAGCTTTGCTTCTCCTGCTAAAAAAATAAATAAAATAAAATGAAAGGCCAAAAGAAAATTGTTTTAATGACAAGAACAATAGGAAAGTTCTTCAGAGTATGTTGGCTTTGGCTTTGTCTTGAGAGTTTCAACTTGTGGTCCAGGGAAAACAAAGCAAGTGGCTTTGTCACCATCGCGTGCTTGAGTGTGTGAGGTGGCGAGGCAGAGTCACCGCTGAGTGCCAGGGTTGGGCCCACGGCCCAGGCTCCCGGTGTCCAAGTCTCCCCCCCTGGTTGAAGAGAGGCTCACGGGCCCGCAGCCATTTCTACTCCATGTGGTGGGCCTCGCATCACAGGAAGCAGCGGCACCCCCTTTGCTGTCTGGAGATTAGGAATGGCTTGTCCCTTAGAGTGAACAGAAATCTGGAACTTACTAAAGAGACTCACATGTGGTATTACCCCTGAGTTTCTAGGTTTCGGCCATTGCTCATGACTTCCTTTTGCCTCTGTGGTACGCTGAAGCTGTTACTGAACATGGGGCCAAGATAAGACACGAGCCAAAACTGGTTTGGCTCAGTGGATAGAGCGTCAGCCAGTGGACCGAAAGGTCCCAGGTTCGATTCCCATCAAGGGCATGTACCTTGGTTGCGGGCACATCCCGGTAGGGGGTGGGGGGGACGGGAGGCAGCTGATGGATGATTCTCTCTCATCGATGTTACTCTCTATCTCTCTCTCTTCCTCTCTGTAAAAAATCAATAAAATATATTAAAAAAAAAAAAAAAGATAAGACACGAGAGGGTGAAGATAGTGAAGGCAGCGTCCTCAGTAAGTTAAGTGACTGTCCCAGACTCCTGTCCTCCTCCTGGCCTGCCCTGCTCTGTGTATATTGGAGGAGAACCCCTAAGTGAAGAGAAGAATACTCCCACCAGCGTACTCCACCCCCGAGTTCACCATCAGTTAGACACTAAGCCATCCCAAGACCCTGAGCAGGCACTGCCCATAGGCGTTGGGTAGACGGTAGAGGAAGGGAGCACCCTGCCCTGAGGAAGATAGGCGGGGACTTGCTCGCCTTGGGGGCCCTTGGCTGAAGGAGAGAAGGTCTCTATGAGAAAGCTCCCCTCCAGCAGAGCTCATTTTCCCGTGGCCCCAGCCTGAGCTGCAGCTTTAAGAAAATTGCATGTGCATCTGGCTAGGGTGGCTCAGTAGTTGAGCACCGAGCTATGAACCAGAAGGTTGTGGTTCAATTTCTGGTCAGGGCACATGCCCAAGTTGTGGATTCCACCCCTAGTAGGGAGCGTGCAGGAGGCAGCTGATCGGTGATACTCTCTCATCGTTGATGTTTCTATCTCTTCTCCCTCTCCCTTCCTCTCTGAAATGAATAAAAATAAGTCTTTTATAAAATAAAATAAAATTGAGTGACCCACACCCCCAAAAACCTCACAGACAGCTCCGGGATTGGGAAGACAAAGACGATGAGACCCTTGTACAAGCACGTTCTGCACAGTAATGCTAGTGCAGGGAGAAAAAAATACAAGAGGCTCCTAAGTTACCTGTTTCATTGAGAACAGACTCTCCCTCGGGCTTTGGGTGGGGCTCAGCGATGAGAGACAGGAAAGTGCTGGCGAGTCTCCCACCCCTGTGAGCTGCCCAGCCTACCCTTGGAAGATGCATGATCACCCCAGGAAGAGAGAGAGTCAAGAAGCCTTGCTCAGACCTCACCATTCCTCACTCCAAATATCATGTAAGTCGCAGGCACACTGAAGAGTTTGTCCTCCGCCAAACACAACTTCCTGTTTCTAAGAAAGGGAAGAGAGAAAAAAATAGTTGAAAGGGTTTTTGGACACTGGAGATTTCAAGCTTCTATAAACGCCAATGAATCAGACACATGTGGAATAAATTTCTCCGGAAGTAAAAAAGATGCTGTGAGTTCCTCTTGCTGGACCAGAAAATGGGAAAGGGTAGCTGGGATGGGAGGTGCACCAGACATGGGGAGGAGAGAGAGAAGCCATGTGAATGCTGGATCAAAGAGAGGGTCCCCGTGATGACAAGGGTCAATGCGGGCCCTCCCAAGGCCACATCCTGAGCTTGCTGATTACTCAGAACTTCTCCACCTCTGAAATCATACATATGAATATCCTACTCCATGACCACAACTTCCTGTCGTTCCAGATTCCCCACCAGCTCCCACTACACATATTCTAGGGACACCCTCCCCTCCTAGATCCTTAGCCACCCCCATAGGCACACATTCCCCTGCCTTTATTTCTGTCTCTACTTCTTTCCCTGGGCTGCTTAGAGTCCGTGTTCCAGCACCTCAACCTCAATCTTGCCAACATTGCCAACTTGACTTTCTGTGATGCTCCAGAAGCAGAGCCCCAGGCAGAGCCAGTCCACTCTCTACCTCAAGATCATTATCATCATTATGCTACAACCAGGCTCCACTGCACTGAGGGGAATCACACCACTGAGCACATAGTTGCCACTCTAAACCTCATGGCCGCCAATGGAAAGTCTGACCAGCCACCCAGCGGGCTTCTGTAGTCAGCTCTATTGCTACTCCTCTACAGCATTATTTTAAACTTTCTCCACTCCCCTCAAGTTCAGGATTCTGCCACATTTCCCCTTTCTCTGAGTAGATGACCTCACCTCCTTCTACTAAGCAGAAACCAACACTGCTTCTCCCATGAGACAAGAGAGAGAAGGGCCCACAATCTCACTATTAGCAAATCAGATCTAGAGGAACGTTATAATTCTACCTTATTCTTGGATTCAAGAGGCATACTCCCATCACTCTGAAGTCCACAGAAGAGTGAAGATTCAGAAGAAAATTCCTCGACCTTATTAAATTAATCTCTCCTAAAGGGGATAGCACATCAGGTCTAGATTTCCAGGGCTCCCACATGGCTCAGCTTCCCCGCCCCCATCATCCCATCAACCCCTCTGTTCTCCCTCAACTGCCCATGGGGAATTTGCTGAAGATGTCAAATAACCATGTGCTAAATCCAGCAGACAGTCCTGTCTGCTGTTGCCTGTACCCTGGCCTCCTTTGTCATTTCTCTTCCCCTGACCATCCTTAAGTTGTGGAAATCCTCAGGGTTTCACTCACTCATCCTGGGTGAGCCCAGATGTTCCCATGGTTTCAGTTTCTTGGTATATCGATCTCCCCCAAATTTAAATCAGGAGGCTATGATCACCCCGTCATTCAGAGATTCGCTAGAACTCATGGGACTCAGCATGGTACTCATGGCCCAGGTTATTACAGAGATGTAGTGAGACTATACAGCTGGATTGTAAGGGACCAAGACTCAGGTAGAGTCTGGAGGAATCTATGAGGCTTCTGTATGCTCTCTCCCTCCCATGAAGGGTCACACGGAGCTCATATATGTATGTGATGTTTCCCTAAAGGACTCAGTGCCCATGGTTTTAACTGGAGAGCCGGTCATGTAGGCTCCCTCTCCCTAGCATGTATCAAAGTTCCAGACTCCCAGAAGAAAAGCAGGTGTCATACATAAATCATATTGCCTGCACAAACAGCCTGGCCACAGGGAACCAGCCTTATCAGCTGACTGTTGACTGAGGACACTGTGAGAGCCAAGATCCCAGACACCAGCCCAGGGCCAAGTGCAAGCAGGACTTTCTAAGGACAGCAGTGCGGGCCTGCTGTGTTTACTCCTTTCTGCACAGGCTGGATCTGTCTCCTGGACCACAGGCTCATCTGTTCCCAACATCCCAGCAGGCTCAGCGTCCTCACGATTACCCTCTCCCTCCAGCTGCTGCACCTATGACCTACCTCCTGCCGCCTCCTTCTCCCCCACCCATCCCATCCTCATACGCACCCACATCTCTCTGTTCCTGCTGCTGTTCAGGATACCTCATGCCAGCACGACTACGTCAGCCCTGAGAACAGGCCTCTCCCATTGCATTTGACATCCCTCCAATCTGATTCTCACGTTATTCAGAGTTATCTTTTTAAACAGGAAAATGGGGTCATTTCATCTCTCCACTTAAACCCTTTAATAGCTCCCTAATGCACTGAGACTATAAACCTCAAACTCTTAACAAGAACTACGAGTTCCTGAGTGAACCATCCCTCAATGGCTCCCAGTCTTCTTGACATCACTCTCCCCCTCTGGTGACACCGGGGTCTGGTCCGTTCTCACCGAGCTTTTTCTCATTGCAGGGCTTCCCATATGCCCTTCCGAAGGCTGGGGTGCTGTCCTCTGCTCCTGCCTGACTCCCCTTGACTCGTCTTTGGGATCTCCGGTGGACATGCGCTCAGTAAGTTCTGCCCATCTTCCCCAGTCTAACTGAGGCCCCCTTAACTGCTTTCAAAATTAGTAGCTGCATATAACTGGTGTGGACTGTTCATTTTGTGATTCCCTCTCCTATCCATTGGGCTCCAAGCTTGTGAGGACGATGACTCTTTGTTCACTGTTGGATATCTGGAGCCAAGCGAGTGCTGGCCGTGTGTCTGTGTGTGTGTGTGTGTGTGTGTGTGTGTGTGTGAGTGGGGCCTTCATCAGCTCAGGCTGCCATGCAACATACCATGTGTTAGGTGGCTTACACAACAGTTTCTCACTGTTCTGGAAGCTGGAGGTGTGAGACCAAGGTTCCTGGTGAGGACCCTCTTCCTGGCTTGCAGACAGTCACCTTTTCACTGTGTCCTCACATGAACTTCCTTGGTGACTGTAAGGAGAGAGAGAAAGAGAGCGCACACTCTCTGGAGTCCCTACCGAAATGGACACTAACTCATCATGAGGGGCCCCATCCTTGTGACCTCATGTAAACCTGATACCATGGTGATTAGCTAGTTATTAATATTAGAAAAGGAGCAAAAGGAAGGCCAGACATTATAGGTGTCCTTTGGGCATCTCAGCTTTACTGGGCATGCATCTAATTTTTCTTTGTTGGATCCCTGGGGAGTGCAAAGCTGCATTTGGGCAGTTCCACACACACACATACACTCCAGGAAAGCTCCCCTTTTTTCCTTGAGAAGTGTGCTCAGTGCTCTTGTCCTATCCCTGCCACCTGGCGGGGGGGCAGCCCTCCTCCCAGGAGTGGCCCTGGATCTTGCTCACAGCTCTCTCACAGCTGCGAGAGGTAGGACACCTGAGGATTCCTCGTAAATGGATGCAGCATAACAGCCAGAAACCTGTGCTTTGGGAACTGAGGGGCTGCTGGAGAGAAAACACGTCTGCGAGTGGAAAGCCACACACATGAACTTGAGCTGAGTCCCTCCTTGGAGGGAGAAGATTGAGACAAGACAGTGACTAACATTCAGTGTCACCAGTCACACGGCCCTTGCCCCCCTGGGCCCCACCCGCTAGGCAGAGCAGAGGTAGTCCTACCCCACCAGCACCACCTCCACTACCACCACATCTTGAGTGAACTAGCATGGCCTTGTCATGACTCTGCATACACCCTTCCCAAGGTCTGTGATTACAGGTGAGTATGGCATAAAGCAGACACTCGATATGTATATGTTCTGCCCTGCCAGCATAGTTCAGTGGTTGAGTGTCAACCTATGAACCAGGAGGTCTCGGTTCAATTCCCAGTCAGGGCACGTGCCCAGGTTGTAGGTTCAATTCCCATTGTGGGGCGTGCAGGAGGCAGCCAATCAATGATTCTCTTTCATCATTGTTGTTTCTATCTCTCTCTCCCTCCCCTTCCTTTCTCTAAAATCAATAAAATATTTTTAATGTATAGTTCTTCTCTGCTCTTCCTGTTCCCCAGCTTGCAAGCCCCATCCCCTGACTCCCACATTACACGTGTGTTCTAAGATCAAAGACTTTCAACCTTGGCACTTCTCCATCATACTTTCTCCTGCTCCCTACAGAAAAGTTATTTTCTGAAACTCTCACGGGAGGGTGTGATATAGTAAAAAAGCTTTATTTCCATGGATTGACACCCCTGTGTGTCCAAAGTCCCACTTCCCTTCATCCAGTCATAGGAGAATTGTAGCTGGCATTTCAGTAGAGCTAGAATCAGAGCCCATGTCCAGAGTTTCCTCTACATGTTGGAGTGGGGTTCAGTTTAGCATCAGGATGGTTGCAGTGCATTTGTCCATTATGTTTGGGGGTCTACATGGCCATGGACCATGTGGGAGAATGCCAGGAAGCCACGCATGAGCTATGAGCATTGCCCTTGTCATGTTACACACCATCCCAGGGAATCAATGTGGCTACACGGGTCCAAGATCCCTCTCACCTGAATTGCCTCAATCTGTCTCCTGATGACCATGAAGGATTTGCTGAACTTCAGCCTCCCACCATCTTCCAAATGGAAAGCTGGCTTTCCCAGCACATCCGGGGTAAAGAATGGGCACATGTGTTAGAAAAGCAGCAGACTGAGCTCAATGATCTGGCTTCAAGTTGTGTCTGTGTCATTTATCAACCAGGTGACCTTGAGCAAGCCACGTCACCCCTCTGAGCTCCAGTTTCTTTGTCTAAAAAAATGTCCAGAAAATTTGTGTGAGGATTAAATGAAAGAATGTTATTTGAAAGTGCTTTGCAAATTTCAACATGTTGCAGAAATTCTGGGAATTCAGGACCTGACGTCTTAGGAGATTGGGAGCATCACTTGCTGGGAAAGTATTTCGGTTGCAACCAAGTCCCTAAGCTGGAGGAGGACATAGATAGAAAAGGAAAAAGAAAAGCATGAAATTACCTAATTTTGCTCTGACCGGTGTGGCTCAGTGGATAGAGCGTCGGCCTGTGGACTGAAGGGTCCCAGGTTCAATCTGGTCAAGGGCATATACCTTGATTGCAGGCACATCCACAGTGGGGGGTGTGCAGGAGGCAGCTGATTGATGTTTCTAACTCTATCACTCTCCCTTCCTCTCTGTAAAAATTAATAATAAAAATATATTTTTTTTAAAAAAAATTACCTAATTTTGTGAACACCAGGATTCATAGCATGAATTCTCTGCCTGGTGGCAAGTTGAGATAATTGGGGGGAACAAAAGAGCAGACCTGGATGTGTCTGACTCACCGATCTGGGACTTCAAGTCCAATGCCAGTCCTGACCGGCATGTGGAGTGTGGACCACACTGCTCTCCCCTCTGAGTGCCGAGTCTTTGGGAAATGAACACAAGGTTTGAGGATCAAATATCAACTTTATTTCTTTATAACAGCAAAAGATTGGACACTACCAAATTCTCATCCATATGGAACTAGTTAAGGAAATCATGCAGCCATTTAAAAAGTTGGGGGGGGGGGGGGGACCAGCAAGATGGTGAACAAAATATCTAGTATGTATTTATTTGCTGATGCAGGTAAAACCTGTCCAGAAGAATACACGAAACATGGTAGGCACTGACTGCCCCTAAGAGGGGACGGAGCAGCTGGGACACAGGTGTGCAGGGCGGCTTTCCACTCTATGCCCTTTTGTGCCTTTGAATGTTGAACTGTGACTATGATACTGCTTTGCACGCTTGTGAATGTGTGTGCATGTGTGTGTGTGTGTGTGTGTCAGGTGGGTTTTTTTGGGGGGAGGGGAGAGGAGGGCAGTGTTAATCCCCACCAGAGGACATTTTCCCATTGATTTTTAGGGAAAGACAGAGACATCAATGTAAGAGAAACACATCGATTGGTTGCCTCCTGCACGGGCCCTAACCAAGGCCCGGGCCCGGAAGGAGCCTGCAACCAAGGTACATGCCCTTGACTGGAATTGAATCTGGGATCCTTTGGTCTGCAGGCCCATACTCTATCCACTGAGCAAAACCGGCTAGGGGCTATATCAGTTTTCGTGGACTGGATAATTGTCTTGGACCAGAAGTCAAGGGGCTCTCTGCTTCCTAATACTTAGGTCTCCACCCTAAGTTCAGGCCCCACGACCACACGTGGAGAAATCAAATCCAGACGGTAACAGGAAGGACGAGAGCAGCAGAGCACGCCGCCAGCCCCTGGGAAAGACGGCCAAGGCCACGGTCAGCAGCACCCCTTCACAGTGGGAGGAGAGGGATTAGAAGTCCCTCCAGCAGGATGCCCCCCTTCCCCCCCCCGCCCCGTTGCTGGGCATGGGTGCAAATGGGATGAGAAGATGCTCCCTAATGAGACAGGAAGAGTCTTAGTATCCAGTGAGGAAGGAATAGGTGGTGGTCACGTGGGAAACCGTGGGGACCGGAGCTGATTGCCAAGCAGGAAGCCGATGAGAAGCTTCAAGGCGAAGCTGAAGGAGTATGTGAGCAAAACAAGTGATGTCAGGGAGTCATGGGTCACCGTCTTTCGTGAGGGGACAGCAAACGGAGAGGACGGCCCTGGAGGGATCCCAATAGTTTCTCTTGCATCCGTTAGTGAGATCAAAGAGGGGAGGGCACGTAACCTCTGCTCTGGCGCGATGAGCGAGGATGCTGACAAGATGTGACCGTGACAAAGGCTCACCAGAGCGTGATTCAGGCGGCCTCTGAGCAAGCCCCGCCCTTCCCTGACCCCCACCGTCCTCCGGGCCACTCCCCTCCCCCACCTTCCCAACAGCTCTCCACTCAGTGTTCCAGTGTTTCTGTTTTCCATTTGGTTTTGTTCAACAGCAGCCTCCGCTCAGCCAGCTTCTGCTGAAGGAGCCAAAGCACCGAGAAAACTACACAAGAAGAACAGGGCCTGGGCAGGATCAGAAAATGCCAGAGCTTTTGCCACCAAGCCTCATGCACCCGCAGGACTGCCAGGAGGGTTTTGCAAGTGGAATCAATCTGAACGCGGCTGATGAGAAACATCTGAGCGCGAGGGAGAGAGGGAGTAGCCAGTACAAACAGAAACCGCTTGAGTTTCCCACCTCGGTAGCCTGGAGTGGCTTCCCCACAGCTCCTTCTCACATGCGGTGGCCTTTCTACCGCAAAGAGGACACACGCGTCTTCCTGGATACGCTTCCGGAGCGTGCTGGTTCCCTCCACTGTCCCTCCAGCCCAGTGAGCACTCTGAGCTAGCGGTTGCCAACCTTTCGGACTGATCCGCGGACCACCAGTTGGCGACCACTGCTCCATGCTGTAGCTGGCCAGGTGTCTGCTTGTCCTGGTGACCGTGTTCGATACCTCTTTATAGGGGGCATATCGATCTATATTGGAGATCAATATTATTCACAGGACGGATGGGGAACTTGAGACGTTTTGAGGGGCCTAGAGAGTAGTATGCTAAGCGAAATAAGCCAGTCAGAGAAAGAAAAGTATCACATGGTCTCACTCATATGCAGAATCTAATGAACAACAACAACAACAAAAAACCACACGGATGAACAAAATAGATCCAGAGACACAGAAGCATGGAACAGACTGTTGGATCCCAGAGGGAAGGTGTGGGTTAGGGGAATGGGGAGAGGTCAACCAAAGAACTTGTATGCATACATGCATAACCCTTGGACACAGACAATAGAGTGGTGAAGGCCTGGGGTGGGGAACAGGGGTAAGCTAGAAGGGGTCTCTGGGGGATTAAAGGGGACATATGTAAAACTTTCAACAATAAAGATTTTAAAATATATATTTTTATTGATTTCAGAGAAGAAGGGAGAGGAAAAAAGAGATAAAAACATCAATCGTCCTGCACGTTGGACCGAGCCCACAACCCAGGCATGTGCCCTTGACCAGAATTGAACCTGGCACCCTTGAGTCTGCAGGCCGATGCTCTATCCACTGATCCAAACCAGGTAGGGCAATAAAGATTTTTTAATTGTTTAGCTTTAGCTATATCGTTAATGGACTTGGTAATCGATGCACAAAGAAAGCTATTGTTCCAGGAACTGGGAGGTGTGGTTGGACCTCTCCTGCTTCAGGCAACCCAAAAGCAATTCGACCTTCGTGCCCCAGGAGGGCTGCAAGCGACCGAGAGGGTGCCTGAGCCCCTGTCCTCCAGGGAGAGATGTCCACCGCCCAGGGCCCAGATAACCCCCGTCAGCCGGTAAAGGGATGCTCAGAAAATCACTAACTGCAGCTTTTAGCTGCTTAACCTTTTTCCCTGAATTTCAAACCACTGGCCTGCTTCCTCCTGAATTCAAATCCTTTACCTATCTATACCTTTCCTCTCCTTATGAAAAGGGTTGGCTTAAGATGAGATGTAAGATGGTTCTTTTTTTTTTTTTTTAACATATTTTTATGGATTTCAGAGAGAAAGGGAGAGAGAGAGAGAGAGAGAGAAAGAGAGAGAGAGAGAGAGAGAGAGAGAAATATCAATGATGAGAGAGAATCGTTGACCGGCTGCCTCCTGCAAACCCCTCTACTGGGGATCTAGCCCACAACGGGGAATTGAACTGTGACCTCCTGGTTCATAGGTTGATGCTCAACCACGAGCAGCATGGGCTGGGTGTAAGACAGTCATTTTAGGGTGTATAACCGGCCATCTTCTGGGGTCACCACCCATCAGAATAAAGTGCCTATCATGATTCAATTGTTCACTCTACTTATTGGCCCTGGTAGTGACAGGCAGTGCAAAGGTGACTTTTCCAGTTTCAGTATGATGCTTCCTTTCCCCTGGAATTTGAGAAGTTCAGAAGGCCTCATCCTCTGACAAGGTATGTCCCCATCACCCCCAAATAAAAGACCAAACTTAGTCAAGGAATTTGGGGGCCATCCTCCTGTGATTTCCTCCCGAGCAGCATACCTGATAGCAAACAAGCAATGACATAATTCGCTGTAACATGTCTCCAATGAGGTTATAATAAAGGAATGTGATGATTCGCCTAGAGCTAAGGAGAAACTCCTAGATACCAAAAACCTGGACGGAGGCTGTCTAGCACATTCCAAGTAAGACAACAGCCCGATTCTAACTCAGACCTGCCATTGGATCCTAGACCGCAGCGCCTCCCGAGTGGAAAATCAGAACAGAGATGCTGACTTCCGATAGAGGTTGTTCGGGCAGGGCCTGCTTGCCTTCTCCCAGCCCCGCCTTCCCCAATGCAGCCTTCTCAGCTTGAAGTGGGAGCAGCTGGCCAGCTCCCATCGCCCGAGAAGATAATGAATGGCCTTAGCTACCTTGATAGCGTGCTGTATCCTTCAGGCCCCCTGTGCTTAGCTGGCATGCATCTGGGCAAATGCCACGTGGTGGGGCTTTGGCATCTGCAATGCTTCGGCCCAGACCTGGGACTGAGGGTGATTGATGGGGCTGTGATTGAACACTTAGGATCTGTCCGGCTGCCAGTTCAGAAACTATTAAACCGTCGGTTAAGGAGCGTGCTCTGGGCTTTCGGTTCTCTGAAGACTAACGTGGCTGTGCGTTGCTCTGAGCATAAACATTATGCTGACCTCGATCCAGGAATCTAAACAGTGTCATTTAATGTAAACCCTGGCGAATGCCTTCTTGCTGAAGCGGTCTGCTTTCAGGCGGGGTTAGGGCTTCTCTCTCTGCTGAAGCACGTTGGGGCACCTGGTGTTAAACTCACCGTCAGAGAGGCATTTCTTCTCTCGTTTGCAAGGCTGGGCCTTCCTTCCAGGCGCCAAGCCCAGCTCCTGCGGCTGAGGGAGCCCTCTGCTGATGGCTCGGGTGTAACTTCAAGGCACACAGCAAGGAGACCTGGGTGAGGTCTAAAGAACTCCAGGACCTGAAAACTGAACCCTGCCTCATCCCAGAGCAGACTCGAAGTGCTCTAGAAATACCCATTTCCTCAAAGCGTCCACATTTTGTCATGTTTTACTCTTTTGAATAACAGCAGAAAAAAAAATATCTGGAAGGGGATTCTTGTCCTATGCATTGAAAAGGCTATGCATGCCCTAACCGGTTTGGCTCAGTGGCTAGAGCATTGGCCTGTGGACTGAAGGGTCCCAGGTTAGATTCCAGTCAAGGGCATGTACCTTGGTTGTGGGCACATCCCCAGTAAGGGGTGCGCAGGAGACAGCTGATCAATGTTTCTCTCTCATCGATATTTCTGACTATCCCTCTCGCTTCCTCTCTCTGTAAAAATAATCAATAAAATATATTAAAAAGAAAAGGCTATGCACACACACACATTCTCACATACTCACACACACTCACACAGTCACACACATACACACACACTCCTACACACACACACTCATACAGTCACACACATGTACACACTGACATGCACAGACAGACACATACTCACACACACATGCGCGCACACACACAAACACGGCTACTCGGGTGCCATGAGCACCGCAGAAAGGCTCTGCCCTGTGTGTGTCCTGGGTAAAGGGGTGGCAGTGCCCAAGTATATATAGAAACTCAGAATCATGGGACTGATTTAGGAACATTTACTCTTTGTCCAGATGAAGAGCTCCGAGGAGGCCAAAGCTTCAAAGAGGAATTCTTCCCAGCAGCTGTGGCCTTGATGCTGGAGGTTAACAGCTTAACACCAGGGTGTGGCGCCCAGTTCCAAACTCTGAAATTAACGGTGATAAGGGTAGGCTGCCTGCAAAGGCCTGTGGTGTGAATCCCCAGAGAAGCGCCTTCTATTTTGGGGCCTCTCTCGGGCCGTGGCACGGCGTTCCGTGCTTTGATGCAGGTGCCACCTCTTTGTCTGCGGGATTCTCTCACCAGCTCTTTTATTCCCATACTCTTGAGCTGTCGGCCCATAGATGGTAATCACAGCTTACTCTCTGGCCCACCTAATTCACCGAAAATAAGTCATGAGGTAATATGAACCCAATACCTGACCCGGATGTCAACAGCCAGAACCAATGACATAACTCTCCCCTTGCCAAAGGCATGAAGGGAAGGAGAGAGGAAATGGCAAATCGGATATCAAACCTGGACAAAGGGTGGGGGGAAAAAGCACAATAAGGTCCTTTTCCTTCAGAAGATGCCCCTGAAAAAATAGATAAGAGGGCCCCCTGAAAATGAATGAATGAATGAATGAAGTAGCTCAGGCTGTCCAATAATTGCACATGCAAAGAAGCCATCTCTGCAAAATCAAAAGATCTTCAGTCCTCAAACTTCCTCAGTGGCTCCCAGTGCCCATATAAATCCTAGAGCCTTTAAGAGGATATTCTTTGCTTCTCCTGCCACAACCTTTACTCCCACCGCTATCTGACCTCACACACACGCACACACCTCATTCTCCCTTGAGCTGTTAGACCGTTTTCCCTTCATGTTCTTCCCGCTGCTGTCTCTTCCTTCTCCATGTCCAAGGGCTCTACCCATCCTTCAAGAATGAGCTCATTCTCCATGAAGTTTCTCAAGCTCTCCAGACAGAAAAAAAAAATTGTCCAGCTGGTGGGGCTCAGTGGTTGAGTATTGACCTATAAACCTGGAGGTCACAGTTCGATTCCCAGTCAGGCATACACCTGGGTAACAAGCTTGATCCCCAGTAGGGAGCGTGCAGGAGGCAGTCAATCAATGATTCTCTCTCATCATTGAGGTTTCTAGTTCTCTCTCCCTCTCCCTTCCTCTCTGAAATATATATATATATATAAATTTTTTTTTTTTTTTAATAATCACCTCTGGCTCCTCTTACATATACCCTGTTTCCCCGAAAATAAGACAGTGCCTTATATTAATTTTTTCTCCCAAAGTTGCTCTAGGTCTTATTTTCAGGGTATGTCTTAT
This sequence comes from Pipistrellus hanaki, assembly GCF_964339955.1. Classification (NCBI taxonomy): domain Eukaryota; kingdom Metazoa; phylum Chordata; class Mammalia; order Chiroptera; family Vespertilionidae; genus Pipistrellus; species Pipistrellus hanaki. The sequence goes on along the minus strand of NC_140521.1, from coordinate 14,249,296 downwards.
CTTTCCATGCACTAGGTCTTATTTTCAGAGGATGCCTTATTTTCTGGGAAAGACGGTAGTACATGGTACCTAACACTGTAGGAGTTACAAAGAAGATGGCACATGAGCCCTCCCCTCATGGGGTTTCCATTCTCTGGACTCTAGAACCCAGAATCCCAACCTAAAATCTGTCCATTCTAATCAGTATATAGGACCCTATAGACCAGGGGTCTTCAAACTACGGCCCGCGGGCCACATGCGGCCCGCAGAGGAGTCTGATCCCACCCGCCAGGTTTTTTGGGCAGTGAGCGCAGCCGAGGTGTTACAGTAGGAATTAGTACTTCATATAGTCCGGCCCTCCAGCTCTCTGAGGGACCGTGATCTGGCCCCCACTTTAAAAAGTTTGAGGACCCCTGCTAGACCATATCATAAGTAATATGATTCATTGTAGAAAGCTGGGCAGGAGATATGGAAATGCTGCAGTTTCAACAGGCCCTTTTGACATTATCTCCATAGTCCAGTGGCCAGCAAACTGTGGCTCGCAAGCCACATGCGGCTCTTTGGCCCCTTGAGTGTGGCTCTTCCACAAAATACCACGTGTGAGCGCACACATACAGTGTGATTAAAACTTCTTGGCCCATGCGCAGAAGTCGGTTTTCAGCTCTCCAAAGAAATTTTAATCGTTGTCCTATTGATATTTGGCTCTGTCGACTAATGAGTTTGCCGACCACTGCCATAGTCCAAGGGATTCACAGGCAAATGAGTCTAAATCTTCTGCGGCACAAAAGATGTGGGGATTAGCTGTACATCTCAATCTCCCGTGTTCACCCTGGCCTCCCTGATCAATGGGCAGCTGAAGCAGGAAAAGCCCAAAAACCTCAGAGCTGCCCGTGGCTGGAAAAAGAGTGTTCGTCCCTGGCCGAGAAACCTGCCCCCTCCATGCCTGGGATAGAGCAGTGCGATTAGGTGGTTTGCTGAGCCCCACAGCATGGTCTGTGGTGCTGACAGCAGCCTTTCATCAAAGCATGACGGTGTAGCACGCCGTGGTGGCTGGTTTATGTTCTGGATATTAAGTGCAGCCTATGTGTCCCTCTATTTATACATGCACACAGGCCTGCCGGAGGACTGCCATTCCATTCAAGGGAGGTAAACCAAAACCCTGCAAGCGGCGCGAGGAGACACCCCACGCATTCCTGGAAACAGCAGGCAAGAGAGAGTTTAACCTCCAACCACAAACAGAGCCCAGGAGGCAAGCCGCACAGCGGCCTCCCGGACCACAAAGAGAAATCCATTCTGAGTGTGGAAAGCTGGTCCTGCTGAGAGCAGTAGATGGGAATTGTGAGCAATCCATACCCATTTTGAAAGATGGGAGGGCAGCCGAAACCGGTTTGGGTCAGTGGATAGAGCGTCGGTCTGCGGACTGAAAGATCCCAGGTACGATTCCGGTCAAGGGCATGTACATTGGTTGCGGGCACATCCCCGGTAGGGGGTGTGCAGGAGGCAGCTGGTGGATGTTTCTCTCTCATCGATGTTTCTAGCTCTCTATCCCTCTCCCTTCCTCTCTGTAAAAAAATCAATAAAATATATTTTTAAAAGGAAAAAAAGAAAGAACAGTCTTGTCAAAATCCTGACACTGGGGAACCATGTAGTTCACACCAACTTCATTCCCTGGTTCATCAGGCGTGTGCTCCAACAGTCCTTTCCCAGAGACAAAGCCTGTATCAGCCCACTGGAGAGCAGACTGCAGAAGTCAGCATGCTTGGCTGTGTGGAACTGGCTGAACTGAGTTTGAAAGGCCCTCAATGTACAACTGTAGGCAGCTCACCCTGACAAAAGCCACTCCTGCATTGACCTTGAGTTCCAAACCACCAGCCCTCCATCCCTCTTCGCTTCCCCAACCTTGAGCATTCACTGACTGACACATATTTTATTTTATTGGCTACCTCTTTCCTAATGTTTTCCCAGATTACTGGAGATGAATAATTTCCTGTTTTGAATTTATGCTAATCTCATGACACTTTTCACAGATCTCATTTTATCTCATAATTATTTACATACACAGCTCTTCCCCTGCACATGTATGAACTCCTGCAGACAAGATACCATTCCCCCCCTCCACATCACCTTAAACATCAGAGATATTCAATGAACTCTTAAAGAGAGCAGACGCACACATATTTTTTTTCAAATATATTTTATTGATTTTTTTACAGAGAGGAAGGGAGAGGGACAGAGAGCTAGAAACATTGATGAGAGAGAAACATCGACCAGCTGCCTACCAGGGATGTGCCCACAACCAATGTACATGCCCTTGCCTGGAATCGAACCTGCGACCCTTCAGTCCACAGACTGATGCTCTCTCCACTGAGCCAAACTGGTTTCAGCGATGCACACATATTTGATACAATTGCTAAATTAGGAATAGTCTAGAACAGTGGTTCTCAACCTTTTGTTGGCCATGCCCCACCTAAAATCCTGATGCCCCCCTCCCCCCGGCCCCGTGACATAGAATTCTTATTATCCAAAAAGTGAACAATAATTTGTGTGGAAGAAGCATAAAAGGCCATTGATTTGGTCTAAACAAGCTTCCAAAGACCATGGCATCCATGCAAGAGAAAAAGAAAAGAACAAAAGGACAAGTGAAGTCCTGATTCAGAGCCGACGAGGAGAAGGGAATATAAACTTAGTGAGGCAAGTGTTGGAGCAAGCACTAGCAGGTCACACCAGTGTTTGTGGGCCGCTCAGCCCCTTAGGCCAAAGTAGGGTGCCCATAGGATCGGTGCCGCCAGGAGAAGGCACGGTGTTCCGGGCATTGGGCCATGGTGGGAGCTCGTGCTATTGCTGCTGGTGAGAACTGGGCCTGGAATGACAAGTTTGGTCAGGGTTCCACTCCAGGCCCACGTGGCTTGGGGACATCTGGCCAACACAGAGTGTAGATTCGGTATTTTAGGGACAGGTGTACACCCAGCATCCTAACCCAGGAGCAAACGCGTTTCACAGTTAGGGAAACAGGCACAAAACCCTTTAGCCTTTTATCTCTTAAAAAGACATAGCCGGCCCTAACTGGTTTGGTTCAGTGGATAGAGCATCGACCTGTGCACTCAAGGGTCCCAGGTTCTATTCCGGTCAAGGGTATGTACCTTGGTTGTGGGCACATCCCCAGTAGGGCATGTGCAGAAGGCAGCTGATTGATGTTTCTCTCTCATCGATGTTTCTAACTCTCTCTTCCTCTCTATTAAAAAAAAAAAAAAAAATCAATAAAATATATATTTTAAAAAAAAAAAAGCCGGAGCCGGAGCTACTTCCTGGCTCCAGGCTGCTGCTCTCACATCCTGCTGCCTGTAAATCTTTTTGATTTCCTGCACACCTTTTGCTACAACATAGAACTGTCAAAAGACACGCAGGCCTCAGTCCGAGGGTGTTAATAGCCTCTATCTTCTTTCTGAGCTTTTATCAGGAACTGCTGTCCTCACCAACCCAACTGTGAGAACATTTGCCAGAGATTTCCCAGGAGCAGGCTTCACGCTTCCTGCTCGATCAGAATGGGCCTCTTCGTGGCCTTCACACTTCTCGGGGCCCTGGGCCACGGCCACGCAGGGTCCTCTGTCCCCGGAAGCTGGTGCTCTGCTCTTTGGCGTTGGTGCCTGCGTCTTCGGTGGAGCCTGGAGACTGGAATGTTCCCATGGCAGTTTGCCAACAGTGAGAAGACGAAGCGTGCCCTGAGAATGTCCACGCGTGGGCTCTGACCCCTCCAGGGAGCCATCTCCCAAGGAGACCCAGCTTACAAGATGTCGCCACGTTGCTCTCCAAAATGGCCATGCACATTGACACCTCCACCAGCAATGCCCAGAAGTTCCCAGTTCCTTCCTGCATCCTCTCTCAAACTTTTAATTTTTGTTTGATTCATGGGGGTGAGGTGCTTTCGCTGTCCTGATTTCTAAGACATTTAAAAATAAGTCTTCATATCTCATAGGACAAGTCCCACCATTTTTAAAAATGGAATCTGGGTTCTTGGGCCCTTGTTCTATAGAGTCCTTTGGAGTTTGAAGGACAGTGTAGACGTCTAATGTCTGAGAAATCCAAGCAACAAGAGACAGCTGGTAGCTGCTCATGCAGAGCAAGTGGAGGGATTTCCCATTCCCAGAATTTACCTGAGCGAAGTATAGTTATTTCCCGTGGGCCAGTTATGGGCCATGAGAAAGAGAGCATTTCCCTTTGTGTAATCATCATAGCTCCATTTAAGAAGGTCAGCTGTGCCCTGGCCGGTTTGGCTTGGTGGATGGAACATCAGTCTGTGGACTGAAGGGTCCCAGGTTCAATTCCAGTCAAGGGCACATGCCCGGATTTCAGGCTCGATCCCCAGTAGGGTGCATGCAGGAGGCAGCTGATCAATGATTCTCTCTCATCATTGAGGCTTCTATCTCTCCCTTCCTCTCTAAAATCAATTTTTTTTAAAAAGTTAACAACCTTTCATTTATTCAGGGGCAAGAAAGAACTAGCCCCACAGTTCAGCTTACAAGGTCAATAGCAAGAGGCAAAGACGGCACTGCATGACTGTGTCTCGTGCATGCATCCTATTTACGTGACGTATCAGATACCTGTTATTTTTACCACACTGCTGAATTAAATGTGCTAATATTTTATGTAGGGATCTTGTGCCTACATTCTAAAGCGAGATTAATAGATAACATCTCTTTTCTTGTTTCGTTCTTGCCCACTTTGGTATCAACGCCGTGCCTACTTCGTAAAAGATTCTGGGTAGCTTCCCCACTTTTCTATCATCTGCAAGACGTATAATATAAGGATTGTATGTTTGTTGATTTTGTAAAAGTTGTGTCTGAAAACCATCTGAGCCCAGTGACTCTGGGGGTCAGGGGACAGGAGAATAGAATTTGTCATTCCACTTGGATACAGATAAGGACTCAATGGCCTGAAAGCTAGCAAAAGATGGGGTGCTATTGTCCCTCTGTATCACGGGACACTCACCTAAGGTACCATAGATGGCCCCAGGGTTCACGCATGGTTCAGAGAGAATACGAGAGTCAATTTGTATGTCAAATTTTAGTAAAGTTAGATTTCTTTTATTTATTTTTTTTTTAGATAAAAAGTAAATAGATATTTAGATATTGAAAAAAATGGGAAAATATTGCCTTCTTATACACCACCGGAACCTATTATGTACCCCATCTTTGGAGAGCACTAGAGAAAGAGCTGAGCATGGCCAGCAGCTAGAGCAATTCCCTCAGACCACCTGTGGAGAAAGGGAGAGGATGAGAGGAGGGGGCTGCATTGGGCAGTGGCCATTTACAGGTTTTTCAACCTGTGGGAGGCAGAATGATGTCGTGCATTTCCCAATTCGTTTCATCACAAGAGTCACGGAGCACACTTGTTAACAAAAGATACTCCCACACATTAGCCCAGACTTACTGAATCACAGTCTCCCGGGGTGCCTGAGAACGGGTATTTTTCATAGACACTCCAGAAAGTCTGTAAATAGACAAGTTTGGGAAACACACAAAAGAAGAATAAGCATGGGCTTTGGAGCTAGGCCAGGACTGAATAATGACTCACTCTTTAATAGTTGTGTGGCTGAGAGCCCGTCATTTAATCTCTCCGTGCCTCCATTTTCTTGCTTAGAAAGGGGGTTATCATACCTCCCTGATAGGGTAGCCATGAGAGATTACATGTAAAACACTTCACATGTGCCTGGCACTCAGTCAATGGCCATCTTTATTAGATAGACAGGTTCTGGAAGAAAACATGAGGCTTAAGTAACCAACCTACAAAGACGTTCAGTATTCATCCTTTTTGTTGTTGTTGTTGTTAATCCTCACCTGAGGATATATTTTCCATTGATTTTTAGAGAGAGTGAAACATCAGTGTGAGAGAGACCCAACAATTGGTTGCCTCCCGCATGCACCCAACCTGGTTAGGGATTGAGCCTCCAATCAAGGTACATGCCCTTGATCAGAATCCAACCTTGGACTCTTCAGTTTACAGGCCAATGCTCTATCAACTAAGCCAAACCAACCAGGGCAAAACATTCATTCTTGTTTGTTTATTTGTTCAGCATCCAGTCTCATTTTTCTGGTAACAGTGTCTGTTTTTTTGTTTTGTTGTTTTTTTCCTTAGAGAATCACTACCACTTTCTATTGTTAGTTGACATGGTTCAGGTTGATAGATTTGACCTTGCCTTTCACCTCTAGGGGTGACATGATGATGGCCTGGCCAATCAGCAGGCTGCATTCCCCCTGCCCATCATACTACAATAGTTCCGAATGAGGACCATGACCCAAGTTGGTCCAATGACATTGTTTTGGGACTTTCACTAGAGCTGTGAGACTGGAGATGAGTTGCCAGCTGCCATCTTGCCAGAGAAGGGAGGACCAGCTGAGAACGCAGCAGCAGAGGAGAGAAGAACTCATCTTTGGAGAGCATGGGGCCAAGTCCTAAAGATATTTTTGAGCCCTGGAATCTAGACATGCTGAAGCCACTCCATCTTGGGACTTTTCAGTCAGGTGAGACAATAAACATTTTTACTTAAGATATTTTGAGTTACATTTTCTGCTACTTGCATCCAAGGGGTCCTGACAATGATTTATTTAAAAATATTTTTTATTGATTTCAGAGAGGAAGGGAGAGAGAGAGAGAGAGAGAGAGAAACATCAATGATGAGAGAGAATCATTGATTTGCTACCTCCTGCATGCCCCACACTAGGGATCAAGACCTAAAACCCAAGCTTGTGCCCTGACGGGGAATCTAACTGTGACATCCTGATTTATGGGTCGATGCCCAACCATTGAGCCACGCCAGCCAGGACTGCCAATGATTTTTAAGGCATTTCTTCTATTTTGGTCTCCAGCTTACTATGTAATCATGCAAGCCCTTTTTTTCCTCCGATATAGTTCTTAACTTTATTAGGAAGAAGCAATCCGTGACCTTAGCATTTAGATTGAATGGATAATGGACATTTCTAAGGCATGACCACTCTCTGGGGAATTAGAAATCTCATCTTTTCCATCCAAATGGATTCTGTTCTCTGAGGGTGGGAAGGAGCTGATATTTAGGTAGGTCCCCGTTTTTGTTCTCCGCACTCTGAGAAAGGTTGCCATGAAAGGGCAACGCAACAATTAAAAGCTGTTGGATAGGAGAATGACAAGCCGGGCTGGTATGCAACGCTGCGCAGCTGAGATGATTCTTCTCGATTAATAGGCAAACATTGCACAATCGTCTCTTTCAAGTCCCGAGTGCTAATATATAATACACAATCAGAGGGCATTGTACGTTGCAATACAACTCATCAGCCAGTGCCAATGCTTTACCCCCCTGGAAACAAAATAGTCCATTGTCTTTCAAAGCCGCAATTGGGAAGTCTTTTAACTTTGCAGCTATGGGCCAGGTGAGCGATTTCAATTTGGGAAACATCTTAATGGAATTGGGAATATAAAAATTCCTATTGGAATTCATTATTAAGGCAAACCCGGTGGCCAGTAGAATTTGGGGGGCGGGGGGGAGGGGGTTTTGAGCGGTTTGGAAAGTGGCCTTTGACTCCCATGACTCCCCACTAGGAGCCCCATTCAAGGACCTTTGGCAAATCTGGCTGAGGCAGCATCTGTCCTGCCGAGGGACATCCCAGAATGGACATGTCCCTGTGTGACTGCCCAGTAAATACCAGATAGATTGGGTCATTTTACGCAAACCTGGAGGACTTGGCTGCCTGCGTACATGCTCCATGGATGAACTCACTTCTCCGCAGGCCCTCACGGCTGCCCAAGTCTGAGCAGCTCAGACAGCAGCAGACAGAGGTGAGGAGAGCGCGGGCGGGCGATCAGAGAAACCCAAGGAAGGGGATTATATTACCGTCAGATCACAGGGAGGGGACACATTGGGACAGATTGATGGGTGAGCCTAACTGGCTGGCAGGGAGCTGAGAACTGTCACTCTCAGGTCGGTCGGCTCTCTGCTGAGCCAGCTGCCTTGTGTGTACAGAGTGCAGGCTAAGCGGGAGGAGAAAACCTTAACACTGGCTGAAAACACTCAGCCGTCCGACAGCCCACCCACTGGAAACAAAGCACGCCTTGTGGACTCCAAATCCCCCAACCAACGGGATGTCTCCAGTGTCACCCAGTCTTCCTAAGGCATATCTCCTTCACCGGACCTTCAACAAACACTTGTTAAGAGGTTTCCAGCTGAAACGGTTTTGGTTCAGTGGATATTGCGTCGGTCTGCAGAATGAAGGGTCCCAGGTTCGATTCCGGTCAAGGGCATGTACCTTGGTTGCAGGCACATCCCCAGTAGGGGGTGTGCAAGAGGCAGCTGATAGATGTTTCTAACTCTATCCCTCTCTCTTTCTCTCTGTAAAAAATCATTAAAACAAAATAAAATAAATAAAAAGCACTTTCTAAATGTCAGGGCTGTGCTAGGGGCTGGGTGCACGGAGGAACTATGTACTTCCTCCTTTTATTGTTTTGTTTTGTTGTTTTGTGTACTTCCTTCTAAAGAGCTCACCGAGTCGTAAACAATTACAAAAAGGAAAACTGCAATAGGAACTGAGATCTAAGAGAACACGGATCTTGTGGGAGCTCTTGTGGGAGCTCGGGAAATAGGCCAGACAAGCTAATGAGTCTCTGAGTATCTTCTAACACATGCAAATCACTCTTCAAATGCCACCCAACATGAGGCCCACCCAACTGTTTCCTCTTATCCAACCCAGTCTCCTCTTCATGACCTCAATACGGTAAAAATGTCCCCTGTGGCCGGTAAGGTCCAGCAATAACGTAATGCCATGTTCTTCTCGGTGTATGTTCTCTATAGATGTTTTCACATATTGGTTGTCTTTCTTTTTTGAGTGTGTTATTTACTCTGGTTGGTAGAATGTGATATTAAAAAGGCAGGCTTGGCCGAAATCCAGTCAAGGGCATGTACCTTAGTTGCGGGCACATCCCCAGTAGGGGGTGTGCAAGAGGCAGCTGATTGATGATTCTCATCGATGTTTCTAATTCTCTCTTCCTCTCTGTAAAAATAAATAAATAAGTAAATAAATAAATAAAATATATTAAATAAATAAAAAGAAAAGAAAAAAAGAAAATGACCCGGCCAGCATGGCTCAGTGGTTGAACATAGACCTATGAACCAGAAGGTCACGGTTCAATTCCTAGTCAGGGCACATGCGTTTCGGTCTCAGTTCCCATCGTGGGGCCTGCAGGAGGCAGCTTATCAATTATTCTCTATCATCATTGATGTTTCTATCTGACTCTCTTCCTTTCCCTTCCTCTCTGAAATCATTAAAAATATATTTTAAAATGAACAAACAAATAAATAAATAAAAGAAAATAAACTCCTAGAAGCAAAGAACAGGTTGGTGATTGCCAGAAGCAGTGGGTAGAGGTAGAAGAAATGGATGAGGGTGGTCAAAGGTACAAACTTCCAGTTCTAAGTTCTGGAGGGATGGCGGGGGGGTCCTAATGTACCGCATAGTAACTAGCGTCAATATTGTCTTGTGTGTTTGAAGGTTGCTAAGAGACTAATTCTTAAAAGTCCTTGCCCTGGTTGGTGTGGCTCATTTGGTGGGGTGTCAACCCACCACACAGTGACCTGAGCAAGGTAATCTAATCTTCCCTGGGAGTGATATTTGAATAAGATTGTCTGTTGGAATTTTTAAACTCCGAGATAGGTTTTGTTTTGTTTTTTAGATCTTCTTAACTGACATATAAATTCAAACTGTCTCAGGATGAACCTAAGTAAAAACAACCAGAGCTTAAAAAAAAAAAAAGTGAGAGCTGGAAAGTTCTGAAGGCATCCTTCAAATCTCTGGACGCAGCCTTGCTCCTAATCAGTGACCCTTAGACATCCAGGAATGAAAGCCTCTAAATTCTTTTTTTTTTTAATACATTTTTATTGATTTTTTACAGAGAGGAAGGGAGAGGGATAGAGAGTTAGAAATATCGATGAGAGAGAAACATTGATCATCTGCCTCCTGCACACCTCCTACTAGGGATGTGCCTGCAACCAAGCTACATGCCCTTGACCCGGAATGAACTTGGGACCTTTCAGTTCACAGGCTGATGCTCTATCCACTGAACCAAACCAGTTTCGGCTCGTTGTTGTTTTTTTTAACTTAACCTAGTTTAATACACCATTCTATAATTTGCAATAAAAAAAGTTCTAACTCTCTTCCATAGATATTATGGTTCCCACATTGTAGAAGAAAATAAAACAGGCTGGGAGAGGTTAAATTCAATCCTGGTGATAATGGATTTCCCACTCTTCTCTTTCTGGTATTCACACTGTTAGCACCCGCAGCTCCCCTCTGTATACTGTATCTCAAGGAAGATTCTCTACCCATAACCGGGGAAAAGGCCATATAAAGGTATGGAGGCTGCTTATTACCCTCTAATATAGTCAAGATCCTGAATTAGATCTGTTCTATTTCTGCTCATCAGCCTGCTTTTCCTGCAGCAAGGTGCAAATCTCCCTGGCCTGCTTCTCATGATGGTCAAGGTCTTGGCTTCCTCCCTCCACGTCTGCCCGGAAGGGTGTAAAAGGTCAATATTCAATGAGGTCACACTCCCATCAGCCCCCAAGGGGTTTTTCATACTAGGAGGAGAAATTTGGTTTCCTAAAGCCCTTTTGTAATTTGGAAGTTGTACCTAAAGTAGTGTGTACCTGGAAAACAGAAAAATATTCTAAGTTGGAACGAGGTCCTTTAAAAATCCTCTTTCCTGTGGAACAGCTGACACTTAGAACTTCAGAATTACCTTTAGCTTGACAGACTTCTCTTATTTTTTTTATAAATATATTTTATTGATTTTTTTACAAAGAGGAAGAGAGAGAGATAGAGATCTAGAAACATTAATCAGCTGCCTCCTGCACACTCCCCACTGGGGATGTGCCCTTGACCGGAATCAAACCTGGGACCCTTGAGCAGCGTTTTTCAACCGCTGTTCCGCGGCACACTAGTGTGCCGCGAGATGTTGCCTGGTGTGCCGTAGGTGCAGACAAGACAAGAATTTTATAATTTTTCACTATTTTGTTTACTTAATATTTCATAATAAAGTAATTATAAAAGTGGAGGTTAACTCACCTTGCACAAGGCACTTTGAAGAGGAGTGAGTCTGTTTTAAAAAACTGGAGGTGTGGGAAAATAAAATATGCAAATACAGAGCCCCGAGGCGCCCTGGGCCTCCAAGGCCTGGGCCCCCTCCACCTTCAGGCACCCAGCGGCAGGCTTGTCAGGGACCGAAACAGAATATTGGGGACTACTATGAGGTACAAGAAATATGAATCACGCCCTGTAACTGAGATTATGTTGTTCTGAGTAGAGAAACACATTATAACCTGGATGGCAGCTGTACTCCCCCAGGACCTGGGAGTCAACCTTGGAGTGTGGTCCATTATCACACTAACATCCCATTACCCAAACAATGTAATCTGTAACCATTATACCCAGTTTTATTCTTTTTGCCTACTTCCCCATGCCTGTAATATCCATTTTGCATACTCATTCTTTTTTAAAAAATATATTTTATTGATTTTTACAGAGAGGAAGGAAGAGGGATAGAGAGCTAGAAACATTGACCAGCTGCCTCCGGCACACCCCCACACTGGGGATGTGCCCACATCCAATGTACATGCCCTTCACCGGAACCAAACCTGGGACCTTTCAGTCCACAGACCGACGCTCTATCCACTGAACCAAACCTGTTTGGCTGCTCATTCTTATTTCTTTTGCCTACTTCCCTATGTAATCTTTCTCCTACCCAGTATAAGCAGCTGACTTATGGGGTGAGGGGAGGGCAGCTTTTCATCAATGACCCAAATATCAGCAGACAGCTCTCACATACTGCTAGCATTATTGGAATAAACACTCCTATAATTGACCCCCTGCTTAATTGGCTCAGGTAGTGACAGGCAGCTGGGACTCTGGTTGTGGCCTTTCAGGCTGGCTTCTGGGGGCGTTCCTCTGCTGTCTTACCACCGGGTCTTGCTCCCCAAGCCCACGCCTACCAGCCCTGGGGAGCTAAGACTTCGGGTCCCGGGGGTTTTAACACTTTCCATGATTTTGCAGTTGACTAGGAACTCTAAAACTTCCCCAGGCAGTATACCCGCCACTTCGGGGTGTCCCGCACACTCCATCCGTGGAAAGAAGGCCAGGGAAGTGATGGTGTAATAAAGTGAGACTAAAGGTCGTGGAAAGAACAGGCGAGTCTTTTTTTTTTAATTTTTTATTTGAGCAGGCGAGTCTTTGCAGCAGCTCTACGTGCCGTGGGTTAGGGGAAAAGACAGACTTGGGATTCGAATCCCACGTTTCGGCAGCATGTGGAAAACGCCAGAGCAATCTCATGTAATTGAAAGAATACCAGGGGGCTGCAAAGGAGGTGCAGGACGGGGTATGCGGGGCCAGGTCAACTGTCTGCAAAGGAAGCGGAGCCCTCCCTTGTCTGGGGCTACCTCTGGGCAGGCCACGGTTCCTAAGTGTGAGGGTGGGCGGATTACCAGCTAACCGCCTTCACCGAAAGGGCCTGGGGTGTTCCGGTTTCAGGCCCGCCCGCTACTGAAATCAGCCATAGAAACCACTCGAGAAAACAGTTCTTTCGTTCTTAGTTCCAATGAGGTGTAAAAAAAAAAACAAAAAAAAAACAAGAAGCATGAACCGTACCCAGAAAATGCTGCTGCCAGTGCAATCGGGGAGCGAGTTAGGAGACAGCTGGAGGAAGATAAACTGGGCAGCCAGGGCGCATGCAGCATGTCATGAAAACTGCACGTGTGTGCGCGCACACACACGCCACGGTGAGCAACGTCAATGTCGAAACGCAAAGCGTGCAAGTGGCCGAGTCGCCCGCAGTTCAGGTCTCTGCAACCGAGAGCCGCTGCTTCTGCGCTTGCGCCGAAACTGCGCTTCGCCCCGCCCCCTTAGAGCCCCGCCCCCGAGCCCGCTCGCCCCGCCCACCTCCCCTCCTCTTCCCAGCCCCGCCGCCGCCCGCGCATTGCATTGTGGGACACAAACAAAGTGCCCCCAAACAGGCTGGAGTGAGCGCAACGGCAACGGCAACGGCGGCGGCGCCGTCCCGCACGCGCGCTCGGCGGCGGCGGCGGCGGCGGCGGCTCCCTCCCAACCTCCCCTTCCCCTCCCCTCGTTCCCTTTCCCCTTCCCTCCTCCTCCTCTCCCCCCACCCCCACGCCCGGAAAACGCGAGCCGTCGCCGCGCTGCCTTCACACCGCCGCCTGCCCGCCTTCGGCCAACCGCCCCCAACGGCCGTCCCCTCTCGCTGCTCCTCCCCTTCGGCTCCTCGGGAGCACCGCGGGCTCCGGCCTCCCGCCGCTCCGCGCGCTTCCCCGGCTCGCGGGCACGTTGTTGCTGCTGCTGCTGCTGCCAGGCGCCATGCCCCGGCCGCGGGCTGCTCGCGGGCCTAGGCGCGGCGGCCCGAGATAGGGGCCCCCCGTCCCCCGGGGGAGGAGAGAGGCTCGGGCCGCGCGCTCCGCCCCCTCCCCCCGGGCTGTCGCCGCCGCCGCCGCCGCCTCGCCGCCCCAGCTGGCGGGGAGGAGGAGGAGGAGGAGCACCAGGCCTCGGTCCCCGCACCGCCGCCCGCAGGTAATGGGGAGCGGAGGGGAGGGGAGGGGAGGAGGGGGCGAACCTCGGCCAGCCGCCGCTCGTTGCCTGCGCGCCCTCGAGGGCTCCTGCTCAGGGGCTGACAACTGCGCGTTCCCCCCCCATCTGGGCGCTAGACGGAAAGGAAAGCCTTGGGCTGGTCACCCCTATCTGCGTGAGAGACACCCCACAGGGTCCCCCCCTCCCTCCAATGGCATTTAATCCTTCGGGGAGGAGACTGGCCCCTCTTGCCGGCGCTCCCGTCATTAGGGTGCCCGTTGCCTGATACCCTAATCCGGAGGAGGCTGAGGGGTTCCCTCCTCTCACCTGGGCGACCCGGGGAGCCCCAGACCTGATTGCCTTTATTCCCTCTGCTCCCTGGCTGCGTTTTCTCTAGAGCTGGGAAGGAAAAGGAACGGCACGTCTTAGGAAAATAAAAATAAAAATGCAATCACTTCTTTTCCTTCTCTACCTGAGGATCTCTCAGCAGCTGGTCATTTTCTGCTGGCCTAACGAGAAAAGGGGGTTAACCTGAATGATAATTACGTTAGAACTAAGGAGAGGAAATCATGTCTTTCTGAGTTAAATGAATCGTAATTAACCAGGTTAACAACCCAATAATTGTGTACCTTCTTGGAACTTACAACAATGAAGGCAAAATTTTTTTTAAAAATATTCAACATATAGGTAGGTAACTAGATCTGTTGGCGGTTGTGGGGGATCTCTAAGTTCCATTTATTTTCTGACTAGGCTAATACCAAAAGCAAACTTCACAGTTTGGTGACAAGTAGTTTGCAAAGGTAGAGATTTTTATGGTTTTCCTATGGCTTGTTGACGGTTTTCCGTTGGAATTATTGGATAAAGCAGATATTTAAATCTTCATTTCCCCCCATTACTAAACATCAACTGCCAATGGATATTTAATTTTACCTAAAGTTGTTTCTTAATATGGGTTGTGAAAATAATGCTTTTATGTAGTCTTGTAATTTAGAGTGATTGCATTCATTCATTATGAGAACCAGATGAACTTATTTTACGCAGCGCTGCTAGCTAGGCATTTTACATACGTGATCTTACTTAATTTTCAGGACAACCTAACAATTTAGATATTGTTACTTGAGTTTTATAGATGAGACAAAATTAAGTGATATTAAGTAACTTGCCTTAGGCCACACGCCTAGTTAAGTAATAGAGGTGAGATTTGTGGCCAGATATAATTCCAGTGTAGGTGTATTTTCTACTGTACCTCAGATAGTTACACTTGTTAAAAACTTGATTATGAAAAATTTCAGTCTTAAGGAAGTTGAGGAAAAAAATACAGTGAACACTTTATTACCAAATTCATATTGTTCCCCCTCTTCTCCCTTTTTGTGTGTCTCGCATGTGCTACCATTTGAGAACAAGTTGCAAACATCTTGAAATGCAAATATTCCAGTATGCGTGTCCTAAAAATAGACACCTTTTCCTACTAACCCCAATTATCAACATATATAAATTTCCTTATTGAGCCAAAGTCTCTTTGGGAATCCCCCTAACGCCATAGCTATATCCAATCAAGCTTCATGCATTGCATCTGGTGATTGTCTTTTTTAAAAGGCTAGCCTGACAGCTGATCAAACAAACTGTTTTATAGAATGCTCCCCCATTCAGACTTGTTGCCTCATACTATTATGTAATTTATTCCTCTGTCCCTCTGAATTTTCTGTGGCTGGAAGTTAGGTCTAAAGAAAAGCTTGATTAGCTTCAAGTTAAACTTTACTCTGGCAACAATATTTAATAGGTGGTGCTATGCACTTCCGATTGCATCTGGAAGAGGTGCATCCTATCAGTTTGCCATGCTATCAGTGATGCTAAGTGTGACCACTTGATTAAAGGACTACAGATCTATTACAGAGGTGTAGTTTACCTGTTTGTGATTTGTGTGTAATCCCGAGGTAGTACTTAGCACTGCTTTTGGTAAGAGAAAGGGTATCTTTTTAGGAAGTCCACTGGGAAAATGGGGATTGCTTGTGCTTTGGACCCATTCACTTGCATTCTGTCTTTAATCTTAGTAAAAATAGACTGTCCAAGATACAAGTAATAAAATAAAAAAAAGGCCACAAATAAGAACATAAGTATGTATGCAGCTATACCCTTTGTGGTAGATTGAATGGACTAAATATTATGAAGGTGATGGTTACTAACTTTTGTTGAGCCCTTACAAAAAGCCAGCACTGTGCTAAATAAACATTTTTACACATATGATTTAATCTCACACTGAAAGATAAATAAATCTCATATTGACCCATTCATATGCTGCTAGTATCTTTTTTAGCAAGTCAGGAGCATGCTCAATATCCAGGTTTCAATCTAAAGTCTGTTGGTCTTCAGGGCTGGAGCTTAACTACTTTGCTGTAGCTGACAACTAAGTATAACACGTGATAAAAGTGAATATATATGTTTTTGTCCTGTAGCAACACTGGAAATTGCCTGCCCAAGAGCCCCACATGCTTTGTCATGTCTATTATAGCAGACCTTGCTTCAAAAACTGCATTTAGAGAGCACTTTAGTAGGCATTTGAAGAGTAGATAAAACATCAGCAATCAAGATGGATTGATGGTTAGATATATGAATGATAAAACAAATATAGTAGAACGTTATTGGTAGAATCTAGGTCTGGCTGTTTAGGCATTAACTTGTAAATTTATTTAAATTTGCTGTATCTGAAAGTTTGCATAATAAAATGTAAGAGTGATTGAAAATATATTCTTCATTGACAGTTGTATAAAAACCAATAACATGCTATATCTTCTATGTTGACAGTGGTCTTAAACTTTGAGTAAGTGTTCCTGGCCTTGAAAAGATACAACTATTTTGTCATTGAAAATGGCAAAGCATCAAAGACTATTGCAAAGAGGTTTCCTGTATTAGTTAGAGGGTTCTTAAGTAGTTAGGTTCCTTCCAACTATAATTTTAAAATATTTTTATAAATATTACATATATTGTGTTTCCCTGACATTTTATGGTATTTTTTAGGCTGCTATTGAGCATGCTCTTTATATAAGCTTTATCAGCTGTTTTTACTTTAAATCTACCATATTCATGACTGAAATAGTTTTTCATATACTTCAGAATGACTGCTTGAAATTTATTAAGCCAAAAGATACATTAGTTTTTCTTTGTTGTTGTTGTTGTTTAATATATTTTTATTGACATCAGAGAGGATGGAAGAGGGAGCTTGACCGGAATCAAACCTGGGCCTTTCGGTTCATAGGCCAAACCAGCTAGGGCTGTCTTTTTATTTTTAAATTTGTTGGGGTGACATTGATTTTTTTTTGATGTTCTTTATATTAGGAGTACTTCACCCCATTTTAGGCAGTGAGATGGAAATCTATTTTCTTAATCACCAGATCTAAAATAATGATTATATATGTGCCTTTAAAAATACAAAGATACGTTAGATTTATATTATACTCCTGCTTGAAGGACACATTGAGTATTGCATTAATTTCTTCACTAACATTATTATTAGTGCCAAGGGTGACCTTAGCCAGCACATTTTTACATAACTGATCCAGGAATAAATCACTGACTTATATCATAATCATATTTCACATTGGTAATTCTGTCTTATAAGAGTGAAAATTGGTGGATGAAACTTATTAATAGCTTACTCTTCTTGGAGAACGTCTTCCTTGTCTCCACATGGAATGTTTTTCCATTTTAATAATTTTCTTGTATAGCTTTAGAAAAAACCTTAAAATAGAATTGGATACCCAGTCAGTTTGTAATTTTGATAGTCTTAAATCGCTGTCTTTCTACAGGTATTAAATGGTCTATTTCTTTATGTTGATGTGATTTGCTATTCATTTGGTTTTGACAGTTCTGATGCATTCAACTATAAACATCTTGGGTTTAACATATCACCAAGACCATGAATCTCTAGATTTTGTAGAAATTTTACCCTCAGCTTCTGAAGCAACTTAAGATAATTTTTTAAAAATGATTTTCTCTTTAATTCAGTTCTTAACCTGCTAAGTATTTGAGCCTAGCTTACTCTTAGTAAGCAAGCATATTCAATACTACCCACTATTCAGTATTTTATTTGTGCTCCTTGATAAAATTAGGAAATTCTTTAGTCCCAACAAAGAAAACAAAAGGGTTTTCAGAGACTCAGACATACTTTACTTCCATTTCATTTTCCTCTTTTACTGGTGATTACTGGTTGTGTATGTATTTTCATCCACTTTTACCTTTTCTTCATTTTTAACAGGTTGACTCTCTGGGTTTTACTTTTTCCTTGGCTCTTTGCTTTGGATTTTCCAACACTGCTCATTTTCTTTTTGTGGTTTCCCATTACTGAATGAGGACAGTTCCTTTTGTCTTTGGTGTATTTTATGTGCAATATAAAACTACAAACATACTTCTATGAGAAGTATTTCTATTAATAGGAATCGCTGCCTGTCTCTGATTTTATTTAATATGTAAAAAGTAATTTTTAAAAAATGACTGGTACATATAAAGTACAATGTAAGTACTATTAATGATTACTATAAATTTTTTTGAAATTGATTCAAAGTCCCTGCTTTTGTTTTTGACACTTCATTGAGATAGAACTTAAAAGCCATAGATTATTGCCACTACACATTTGTGGTCTTCAGTTTCAATTGGGTTTTCAGTGCCTCCTAGCCATCCTTCATTTCCTTGTCTCCACACATATTTCTCATGTTTGATTTTCCTCAAAATTCTACTTTATTTTCAATCATCTACCTCTACCTATAATTTCAAAGAGAAATAAAAGGCAACACTGTCAGACAAGAACTCCTATTGCTTCTTACTACCCATCTTTAAGCCTAACTAACTACACACTTCCTTTTCTCTTTTTCTTATCCTGGATCTCCTGTTTAAGGCCAGGTCATTCACTGGGCACTGAATCCAATTCCTTTCCACCTGCCCAGAGAGTTATGCTGTTATCACCTTTACAATTTCTTCTTCTCTCAATCTGTTTCCAACAACAATCAAAACATTCTCTGTATACTTTACCACAATTTTAAAAAACTTTAGGTTAAGGGGAATTGTCTAGTTACTCCCTATTTTATAAAAATACCAGAACCTTCCCTCAAGCCCTTATTTCCCTCCAGCTAACCTCTTGCTCTATCTTTAGAACCAAACTTCTTAAGATTGAATTGTCTATACTCACAATTTTCACTTCCTCATTTCTGTAGACTGTTTATCTTTGTCTATTGCCATCGCAATCTAGCATCAAACTAGGCCACCTCTTCCTTATGTGCTATTATAAGGTCATCAGTGACTCCTGTGGCTAAATTAAATAGACTTTGATCTATATCTTATTTGACCTTTCAGTAGCATTTGACACTGTCAACCACTCCTCTTTGGTTTTGAAACATTCTACCCCGTCTTTCTGTATATCTTTCCCAGGTTTTCCTTATGCTGCCTTACCCCTCCCCCTTTTTTCCTTGGTCAGTCTAGCTGAAGGTTTATCAATTTTGCTTATCTCTCAAGAGAAACAAGTTTTTGCTTTACTTTTTTTCTGTGGCTTGTCTACTTTCTGTTTCATTTATGTTTGTACTTAATTTCCTTCTCTTTATTTTAGGTTTCTCTTGTTTTGTTTTGTGGGTTTTTTTTGTAGTTTTTTAAGATAAAAGAGTAGACCACTACTTGTTCTAATAAAATTTGATTTGTGAAAACAGGAGGTAGATTGGGCCATTGATTTTTTTTTTTTAATTGTAGTGAAATAAAAATTTACTACCTTAATGATTCTTTTTTTAAACATATTTTTATTGATTCCGGGGGGGGGGGCCGGGGGGGGGGCGGGGAGATCAATGATGAGAGAATCGTTGATCAGCTGCCTCCTGCATGTGCCCTTGGCCTGAATCAAACCTGGGACTCATTAATCCACAGGTGGATGCTCTATCCACTGAGCCAAACTGGCTAGGGCTTACTGGTAACCATTCTTAAGTGTACAGTTCAGTAGCATAAAGTATGTTCCCTTTGTTAAGTAACTATCACCATTATACATTTCTAGAACTTTTCATCTTGCAAAACTATACTTTACCCATTAAGCAATAATCAGTCTTACTTTCTCCAAGCCCCTGACAACCATCTTCCTACTTTCTGTCTATAAATTTGACTGCCCTAGAGGTGTCATATAATTAGAATCAGACAATATTTGTCTTTTCATGTCTGGCTTATTTCAACATGTTCTCAAGATTTGTGCATAGCACAGTGCATATCAAAATTTACTTTTAAGGCTAAACAATATTCCATTGTATGTATATACCATATTTTGTTTATCCATTTATCAGTGGCTATTGTGAGTAATGCTCCTGTGTTCATTTGTGTGTAAATAGACATTTATGTGCCTACTTTCAATTCTTTGGTACATATACCCACAAGTAGAATTGTTGGATCATGTTATTGGTTTCACTGAGTAATTGTTTCACTGATTTTTCTTAACCTGGAGGTAAACCTCAGTCTCTTCTCAAAGCTCTAAACTCGAAAAAACTTTATGTAGTAAAATGGGTGACATCTTTACTTGATTAGAAAATAGCTAGTTATAAAAGTAAATAGTTTTTTTATAACTCGGATATAGTAACCCATTTGAAAATTCTTCCTGAGAACTTAAACACTTAAGGAGAACCCTTGGGAAATAAACCATCATCAAATAAAGATTGTATACATTTTTGTTAGTGTTCAGCATGAGTAAAACATGTTCTCAAAAATGAGTATTCAAGTGAATCCATTCTAAAAACTGTTATTCCTTTCAAGAAAAACATAGAGATATTTTGTTCTTGTTTAGATTGACAGCAGAGAACAAACTTTAAAATATTTGGCACTGAAATATTTTATTGCTGTGGCTGGGATTTCCAGTACTATCTTATATAATAATAAAGGAATGTGCAAATTGACCATCACGCTGTCACAAATATGGTGGAGCCCATATCCAATAATTGATTGTCGCGCCCTCAAAGATGGCGGCGTTCAGTCCCCTTAGCCCCGCTGGGCTACAGGAACACAGCACGCTGGACCTGCCCCCAGCGGGCCCAGCTGCTCTGTGCACCTGCCTCCGGAGTCCCCCGTCCCCTCAGCAACCCAGGGCCAGCCCAAGGTGCAGGCAAGCCTTGGATGATTGCTGCCCAGGGCCAGCAAGGCTTGTGCTTCTGGCAGTGGCCTCCCTCCCCTGAGGGCTCCTGGACTGTGAGAGGGGGCAGGCCAGGCTGAGGGATCCCCTTCTTCCCCCCCCCCATCCCCCTCCCCACCAGTGCATGAATTTTCATGCATTGGACCTCTAGTGTTGAATAAGAATGGTGAAAGTGGACATCCCTGACTTCCTGCTTTTAAAGAGAAACACTTTTAATTTTTCCCATTGAATTTGATGTTAACTAGGGTTTATCATATATGGTTTTTATGTTGAGGTATGTCCCTTCTACTCCCACTTTGCTGAGACTTTTTTTTTAATCATAAACTAAAGGCCCAGTGCACAAAATTGGTGCACTGGTAGGGTCCCTAGCAGCTGCTTTTTGGGGCCTCCCTCACTTCCCTGGCCGGCCCTGTCCCCTGGACAAACTCCCAGTCAAGGGGACAATTTGCATGCTATGCTTTTATTATGTAGGACTAGAGGCCTGGTGCATAAAACTTGTGCACTGGGACCCCTTCAGCCTGGCCTGCACCCCCTCACAGCCTGGGACCCTTCACTCCTTACTGCCTGCCTGCTCTCTGCTCCTTACTACTTGGCTCGCTGTTCCTTAGTGCTGCCAGGGAGGCAGGAGAAGCCTCCATCACCACTGCTGCACTTGCCAGCTGTGAGTCCGGCTTCTGCTGAGGGGTGATCCCCCTGTGGGAGTGCACTGACCACCAGGGGGCAGCTCCTGCATTGAGCGTCTGCTCCCTGATGGTCAGTGCACATCATAGCAACTAGTCGTTCTGGTCATTCCTCCATAATGGTCAATTAGGCTTTTATTATATAGATGGGTGCTGGACTTTGTTTATTGCTCTTTCTGCATCTATTGATATGGTCATATGATTTTTATCTTTCATTTTGTTTATGCATTGTATCATGTTAGAAAATGTGTTTTTTAGCCGAAACTGGTTTGGCTCAGTGGATAGAGCGTTGGTCTGCGGACTCAAGGGTCCCAGGTTCGATTCCAGTCAAGGGCATGTACCTTGGTTTCGGGCACATCCCCAGTGGGGGGTGTGCAGGAGGCAAACGATTGATGTTTCTCGTTCATTGATGTTTCTAACTCTCTATTCCTCTCCATTCCTCTCTGTAAAAAGTCAATAAAATATATTTTTTAAATGTGTTTTTTAAAAATATGTTAACATGTAATGGGCTTATTTTCTAAAAAAAAAATCTGTTTTTACAGTTTTAAATTTTAATTCATAATATGGTAACTCTTAGTAGACATGGGTGACATAATCAAAAGCTGTTTGAGATTCTTAGTAAGTTTTAAGAGTATAAAGGGGTCCTGAGGTAAAGAGTTTGAAATCTTGCCATCTAGTGCTGAAGCTCCTCAAACCACATAGGTACTTTAAAGTTTGTCCATTTCACCATTTTCCTTGTTATTTGCTGATTACCTTCCTATATTGCAGGATTTGTTATGGGCATTTCAGAATCATTCATACTATTCAATGATTTAAAAAAATATATTTTTATTGATTTCAGAGAGGAAAGAAGAGGTATAGAGATATAGAAACGTCAATGGTGAGAGAGAATCATTGATCAGCTGCCTCCTGCACGCCTCCCAGTGGGAATCGAGCCCACAACCCAGGCATGTATCCTTGACCAGAATCGAACCTGGGACCTTTCAGTTCTCAGGCCGACGCTCTATCCACTGAGCGAAACCAGTTAGGGCCTATTCAATGATTTATTCCATTCATGGGAACAGCATGCTTTCTCATTCTTTACTAATATATTTAGCTCTGCATTTTATCTTAACCATAATTACATACCTCTCTGTTTAACACTTGCAGCATTCTTATAATTTTTGTGCTTATTGATTATGCTGGATTTAATAATATTTATAACCACCTCATAACTAAGCACAGAGAGCAGACTCTAGTGAAGATTAGAGAGCAAAGACTACATGATCTCGGAAGACCATTGTCAGTCATCTCGGAAGTGGACATGATCAGTCCCTTGTCTGCCGGAGGACTTTGATTTGTCAGTAAACAGTCATATGTAGGATGTATCAAATCTTTCTAAATTTGGCTGGGAAGGGAGAGTAGCGGAGGGAAGATTTCCAGGTTTTGAAAGGAGGTGGGAGGTGGGGAATCAAAAATGAGCACCAGATTTTAAGCTCTGGGTGGCTGGGTAGTTGAAAACCATTAATAGAATTAGAAATTTTGCAGTGGAGTATCAGTTGAGGAAAGGAATTTGAGTTGATTTTCAGATGGTTAATTTGAAAGTTTGCAAACATTCAGATGGAATTGTCTAGCACTCCAGCTAGTCACTAGAGGCCCAGAATTAAAGTTCAGGAAAGATGATGGGGTTAGAGATTCTAGATGAATACAGTCAGAGGTGACGATAGAGTAGGAGATCTGTCTATAAGCATATTTCATCTATTCCTCGTTACTGTATCATGTTCTTATGTGTTATTATATGCTAGACAGTGGGCACATTCCATATACAGACTCTTCCTGGCTTATAAGGCTGACTTAGTTTTTTTTTTTTTTTTTTTTTTTTTTTTTATGATGGTGTGACCGAAATACGTATTCAGTAGAAACCGTACTTTGAATTTTGATCGTGCTAGTGATATGCAGTATATACTCATGATTTGCTTTTCCTAGGTGGTTAAAGTTCTGGCCCAATAGTAATTTTTTTCCAACATCATTTTGTAAAATCCTAACTTTCTGTCAGTTTGACAATTTAGAAATGTGTTTACTGTAGCGAGTCATAACTTTTCCCACCCAAATCTGTTTATTTTTATTTGAATAAAAGCAGCTTGTCATTTCCAGGATAGTTGATTATTAGTTTGAATAGACATTCTAGAAATAATAAGATAACTTTTATTGTGATATGAGCAATTGTTTCTATATGGAAACAGAATTGTATTTGCACTATTATCAAATAAATCAGTGGGAAGAATGCTTGTCATAATTTAGTGGGAGTACTGGCTCCAGATCCTATTTTTAACTAATTTTTGAACAAAGCAGTGGGCTCCAAGAATCAAATAACCTGGGCTTTCCTCCCATCTTCCATGAAGTTAATGACTTGGTTAACTTTTCTTGACTCTTTATAGCACAGTATCTAATACCTGATAAATGTTGCACCAAACTTTCCTTAAACTACAAAATTCAAGTCCTTTCATTCTATTTCTGAGGGGTGTTTCCAGTTGTAGAAGAAATTGCCTCTTTATAGTCTTTTCTTCTTTATCTCTTTAACCTCTAAGAATGTGTTCAAGCTATGAATAGTAATGTCTATTGTATAAGAGAATAAACAGTCCCAGAGGCTTACCTCACAGTCTGACATACAGTTCCTCTGGAGCTACTAAATACAGTATTGACTATCCACACAATGTTTTCCCACACACAGTTGTCTATATCTTCACAGACTGGTAATTCCCAGAGTTCTGTAGGAGGAAGTCCTGGTCTTGAGCAGCTTTAGTCAGGGTCTTCAAAGGGGCATGCATATCTTTCCAGGGGTTTTGTGATTGGTATCTTTCATCAGTTGTGAGTTAAAGCTAGAGCTTGAAAAGTGGGGCTTCCATAGCTTAACTGCCACAACTTATTGTAAGCAACCATGACTACTGTACAGACTACTAATAGTTGTGGCAATTATGAATCATTGAAGTATTTGTCATAGTTACTTCAGTTTCATTTTTATTCATGGATACATTTATAATGAGAAGGATGGGTAAGCAAAGTGAATTGTACATCTCTCAGACAAATACCCATAAGCTTAGTTAGTGCCTATGTTTTCTTCTGTGTGTTTTATTGTCAGGTCCTACATTCAAATCTTTAATTCATTTTGAGTTAATTTTTGTGTATAGTGTAAGGTCATACTGTAGTTTGATTCTTTTGCATATGGCTGTCCAGTGTTTCTAATGTCATTTATTGAAGAGATTTTTTCCTTTCTCTATTGCCTGTCCTTGGCTTCTTTGTTGAAAATTCGTTGCCCATATTTATGTGGAGGAATGTTTCTGACCATGAACTTTCTCACTGCCATCTTTTAGTTTTTTGATTTAGCATAGTGGCTACATGGAAACTATATAAATTACCTATTATGACTACTAAACTATCAATTAATGCTTATTTTATGTATTTTTAGGTCATTTCTGATTCATTTGCATCTTTGAAGAGCATCCGTAGAAGAGGAAGGAAAAGATGGGTGTGAAAACATTTACTCATAGCTCTTCTTCCCACAGTCAGGAAATGCTTGGAAAGCTAAACATGCTGCGAAATGATGGACATTTCTGTGACATCACTATTCGTGTCCAGGACAAAATATTCCGGGCACATAAGGTGGTACTAGCAGCTTGCAGTGATTTTTTTCGCACTAAACTTGTAGGCCAAGCAGAGGACGAGGACAAGAATGTGTTGGATTTACATCATGTTACAGTGACTGGTTTTATCCCCCTTCTAGAATATGCTTACACAGCCACTCTGTCAATTAACACAGAAAATATCATTGATGTGCTGGCTGCAGCCAGCTACATGCAAATGTTTAGTGTTGCTAGCACCTGCTCAGAGTTCATGAAATCAAGCATTTTATGGAATACACCCAACAGCCAGCCGGAAAAGAGTCTCGATGCTGGACAAGAAAATAACTCTAACTGCAATTTCACTTCTCGAGATGGAAGCCTTTCACCAGTGTCTTCAGAGTGCAGCGTGGTAGAAAGAACCATTCCTGTCTGCCGAGAATCCCGGAGAAAGCGCAAAAGCTACATCGTCATGTCTCCCGAGAGCCCTGTGAAGTGTAGCACGCAGACAAGCTCCCCCCAGATACTGGGTTCTTCAGCTTCCTACTCAGAAAGTAGAAGCCAACCAGTTGACTCTTCTCTGGCTTTTCCCTGGACTTTTCCTTTTGGGATTGATCGAAGGATTCAGCCTGACAAGGTTAAGCAGGCAGAAAACACCCGGACTCTAGAACTACCCGGCCCACCTGAGACCGACAGAAGAGTGGCTGACTTTGTGACTTGTGAGAGCACAAAAACAACCCTGCCTCTGGGGACCGAAGAAGATGTCCGGGTGAAAGTGGAAAGATTAAGTGATGAGGAGGTGCATGAGGAAGTACCCCAGCCTGTCAGTGCATCTCAGAGTTCACTGAGCGACCAGCAGACAGTGCCAGGAAGTGAACAAGTCCAAGAGGACCTTCTGATTAGTCCACAGTCTTCCTCAATAGGTACAGTGTTTTCTGTTTGTCATGATGCTATAACCAAATCAGTTCAAGCATCTTTAAGCACTTACTAGAGTAAAGTTTTTTTGCTGGGTTGTATAGGAAATACTGGGAAGAATAAAGCATAACTGGATATTTTTTTTAGAGGTTGCTACTAGTACTATAATTATAAGTTATGCATTGGGAAAGAAAAATAGTTGAACAATATCTGATGGGACAAAGATACATACAGGTAAGATACATATGAAAGAATTGTGAATTACTTCCAATGCAAAAAAAAAGTTTTAAAAAAGTCCAGTTAGTATTTTATTCTTTATTAAAATATTTATTAAAAACATGTACCAAGCATTGGGGATACATGATTTAACAAAAGGATTTAATAGTCTAATTGAAGAATCAGATGTGTAAATCAATGGTTAGTGCTAGGCTAGAGGTATGAATCAAGTGTTATGATTCACAAAGAAAAAAAAAAGTTAATGCTGTGTATTTACCTTGATGTTAAGTGGGGGTTTGCCCAGGTGAGGGAATGACATTTCTTTGGAAATGTATAAAAGCATAGTGATGTGGAAGAATCCTAATATATAAAAACCCAGCGTCTGTAATAACGGACCAAATACTGGAAGTCAGTACTGCAGTCAGTTGCCATGGCAACCCAGAGCTGAACTGTCAAGGAGGCTGCGATCAGGCCCCGGAGAGAGGCCCGAAGAGAGAGAGGCCCGAAGAGAGAGTTGCCTCTCTTTCTCTCGGGTTTTGCCAGCAGCTGCGCCTGTTTCTGGGCCTCCGCGGGGGCTGCTGATCAGCCCTGCCTCTCTGATCAAGCCCAGAGACGCTGACTGGCATAGAAACCGACCAATAAATTCCCCTTATTACCATTTGCCCACCAAGAGGCTGTAAAATCTAACACCCCCAATTTAGGGCAATAGAAGCGCTAAATATAGCAAACAGGAAAAAACAAAACAAACACAAAGCACTAAGTTTGGGTTGGGTTTTGCTACTCAAAAAGTAATTATGAATGTCTGGTAGAATTCAAGAAAAAAATTTATAAGTGAGGAGGACTTTGTGATACTATTTCATTATTGATCTTGAAATACTCAGTTATCTGTAGCACCAATGATAGACATATATGTAGTTCTAGATAATCCACAGTTTATTATCTTAACAAAGACATTCACTTTTAAGTTACAGATTCTAGAGAGGATTTATCTTATTGCCATCAAGGCTTTTGGCAGTATATGGAGGTTAAATGTTTTTTATAAGTGCTTTGATAATTGTAGTTTTAAAATTTTGTTTTTATTTTTTTCTTGAAGTTGGTGGATAAGGACGATATAGAATCTGAGTAAAAGATAAAGCTTATGGAGTTTTGTTTTTAGCAATATCAGTGTAACTTGTGGTTGTGCTACTAGAGAAATAGGTTGGGATTTCCCTAGTCAGGAATACAGAATCTAGTAACTTTTTCCTGTCATTACAACATAGGTCTTTAGCATAAGAATGCCTCAGTACACCCTAGAAATAAATAAATAATAAGCAAACAGACTCAAGGCTTTTTGGAGGTAAAGATGCCCCCTAATGCTTGATTCCTGTCCTTGGTTCCTCCTGTCATTGACAGGGAAGCAATACATTGGAAACATCCACAGCGTCAACCTCTTAAAATCCTCACCTCAGTGTTGGGCCAGTGTTGATGAATCTCAGATGAATTTTCTTGTTTCTGTTAGAACCGCCCCCTTTCCCCAATGGCCTCTTGAAAAATTGTCCTTAGGGAAATGGAGTAAGTTGAAAGATAGTATAACACTTAATGTTACAGTGAGAAAATATGAAAGAAGCAGATGGCCTGCAAGAGCTGCAGTTTTGGATTGAGATGATTCAGGAGAACTGCAACGGTCCATAAGATTAATGCTTGTGCCCTACGTGCCTGGGTTGCCGTGCCTGGGTTGCCGGCTTGAACCCCAGTAGGGGGAGTGCAGGAGGCAGCTGATTAATGATTCTCATCATTGATGTTTCTGTCCCTCTCTCCCTTTCCCTCCCTCTCTGAAATATTTAAATATGTTTTATACTAAAAACATATTTAAAGAAAAATAACGCTTGTGCCCTGGCCAGTGTTGCTCAGTGGTAGAGTATTGTCCCATACACCAAAGGGTATTGGGTTTGATTCCTGAGTTGAAGGTTCTTTCCCTGGCCCCAGGGCAAGTGTGTAGGAGACAACCAATGCATGTGTCACATCAGTGTTTCTCCCTCTCTCTCTCCCTCTCCTTCCTATCATCCCTTCTACTCTCTAAAAATCAAAGGAAAGAGTATCAACAACAACAAAAAGAATAATGCTTGTGTAAATTTCTATTTCCAGGGCTTGGCTAAAGGCCAGTTGTCATTGATCAGGAACCAGACAAAACCACCTGCCTGCTTCTGGGCATATGACACCAGGGAACAATGACAAATCTGATTAGATAGCCAAAATATTCCCAAGAGACTTTTTCTTTTCTTTTCTTTTTAAACAAATATATTTTATTGATTTTTTTTTTTTTTTTTTTTTTTTTTTTTTTTTTTTTTTTTTTTTTTTTACAGAGAGGAAGGGAGAGAGATAGAGAGCCAGAAACATGGACCAGCTGCCTCCTGCACACCCCCCACTGGGGATGTACCCACAACCAAGGTACATGCCCTTGACCAGAATCGAACTTGGGACCCTTCAGTCCTCAGGCTGACTCTCTATCCACCGAGCCAAACCGGTTTCGGTCCAAAAGACTTTTTCTAGGAAAATAAAATATATCCAATACTTCAATGAAATATTTGAGCTCAGTTAGGCCTGAACTTACCTCCCAGCCATCACTGCACTATTGTCTGACTATGGATTATGTGTTCATGTTATTTGGCTAATCCTCTCACTTTCTTTCATCCAGAGAGCCCCCCCAATCCCCTTCAGCCCTCCCCTGTGAGGGATTTTAGATGTGCACTCTTTTATTGAGGTTCTCCGTGCAAGGCAACAAGAGTTTCAGCTGTCTTCCTGGGTCCTCCATTTCGGCTAGTGCCCTGTTGCAGAGTACCCCAGGAGCGCACCTGTAATGAAACAAGTTGGGTTCATTACTTGAGCTCACACACCATGGGGCCTTGGGGCTTCAGTCAGCAGACGTTAGAAAGGACTTACTGGATTTGGGCTTGAGTTAGATGATTTAGGGAAGATTAAGAAAGTGGGTTTTCTCAGGGCTGGTGATGCCAGATTATCTTAACAAATGTCCAGCAGTAGCTTATGTTGGGTGTTTTTGTGATTACACATTGCCATTGTTTTTGTGTGTGCTTAAACAGAATTATTTGTTGTTTCAGACCATGTGACCTGGTCTAGGCAGGTCTTCTGTGAGATTGTTTTATGTCCATCAGGAAAACACCAGGCACCTACCTGGCACCACCAGGCCCAGTGTCCATGTCCGGCCAGTTCCTAAATATTAGGGGCTGCTTTTTCTCTTCCTCGAGTATGAAATGAGATATTGTATTTATGCATTTAGAACAGTGTCCGGCCCTTGGTAAATGCTCAGTAGTGGATGGCCACTGTGATTAGTTTTCACCACCAGAAAAGAGTTTTTGTAAGGAGTCAGTTTGATGTAGCAGAAGCTATATGAACAGCACTCCCTATTGGTGGTGGAAAGAGTAGCATCTTTCTTCTTTTTTTTTTTAAATATATTTTATTGATTTTTCACAGAGAGGGAGAGGGATAGAGAGTTAGAAACATTGATGAGAGAGATACATCGATCAGCTGCCTCCTGCACACCCCCCATCGGGGATGTGCCCACAACCAATGTACATGCCCCCTGACCGGAATCGAACCTGGGACCCTTCAGTCCACAGACCAACGCTCTATCCACTGAGCCAAACCGGTTTTGGCATCATCTTTCTTGATGAGATAGTCCTTATCATATAAAGCTGATTGTTTCTATAATTCAGCTTTACTGTTTCATTATCCCTGAGTGATGAGATCAGAAAAGGCCTTAATTTCTTATATTCCATACTTTTCAGTATTAAATTTTTTACAAGTACTGGTTTGGTCCCCAGTAGCAAGCGTGCAGGAGACAACTGATGTTTCTCTCTCTTACCTCCCTTCCTCTCTTTCAAATCAATAAAATACTTAAAAAGTAAAATTGGTTCCTTAAATGATTGTTATAACATTTAATTTTGCGTGAATTTTTGTTTAGTTTGCATTTGAATTGCTCTCTTTCTAACATTTATATCAAAGAAATAGTCCTAAAAGGTTTTAAGTAATATAAGGTGTTGTCTTACATGTGATTTCTTTTTAAATCACATCAACAGTTAAAGTATTATAGGACACTTTTTAATAATTCAGGATATACATGTACATTAGTTCAGCAGTCACCAACCTTTCGGACCTCAAGGGACCACAGGTTGGCGACCGCTGCATTAGTCTGTTTTTAAAGGCTTAAAGTTACAGCTTACAATTAGTGTCTTGGCTTATTGACACCGCAGTGTTGACACCTGTCTTCTTTTATTTTCAGGCTCAGTAGATGAAGGTGTCAGCGAAGGGTTACCTACGCTTCAAAGCACTTCCAGCACCAATGCTCACGCAGATGATGATGATCGGTTAGTACTAACAGGTTATTTTAAGGACTGTGCTTGCAATTCTTAAGTTGTTTATCTGGGATTATATAATAAGTTTATTGGGACCTCATTTTAGTATATTTTTCAGAGTAATAAGGTAGCTTTATCACATCAGAAATGAAAGCACCTGTACAGCAGTTTTGTTTTGTTTTGTTTAGCATTTTTGTATCTATAGCAGGGGATGGCAAACTGTGGACCAGAGGCTAGTTGCAGCCCACCAGCCTTTACAAATCAGGTTATATTGGAAATAGCCACACTTTGTTTATACATTGTCTGTGGATGGCAGAGTTGAGTGATTGGAACAGATCATGTGGTGTGCAGAGCCAGAAATATTTACTGTCCCACCCGCTACAGAAAATATTGGTCAAACCCTCATCTACATACATACCCATTATCCTAAGGTGACCAGACGTCCCGCTTTTGGTGGGTCAGTCCCGATTTTTAACAATTTGTCCCGAGTCCTTCGGCATTTTAAAAAAGTCCCAATTTTTGGAAAGAATCTTTTAAATCTTAAGACTTCATCCTTAAACAAGCCCTCACAACTCTGCCTCCAAAAAATCCCTTACGGGTCCACTTTTCCTCCATCTCTGCTACAGCCACCTGAGCCCAAGTCACCACCATCTTCTGCCTCAACTACTCTGATTTCATTTTGCCCGTTCTCCAGTCATTCTCCATGTAGCTGCTGGAATGACCTTGTTTCCTATAGATTCACATTTAGAATCTAAATTCCTTGCTAGTGCTTTTAAAGCCCCATATGATACAACTTCTGCCCAACCTCCTTTAGACCGTTCTCCTTGCATACATAGATCTCCACATAGATCTCCTTTCAGTTCGCGGGACATCCTATATTTGTTTCTGCTTTGGGGACTTGTCAGTTCTCAAGGGAGCGTTTTCTAGCCACCAGTGTAAAATAAAATAAAGCTGCACTTACCACTATTGGTTCACCCTATTTTAATTTTCCATTCTGATCATTTTCTTGAGGATTGTCTGTCTTTGATCACTGAATTAATTCCTCATAGAAAGCCCAGGGCAGACTTAAATACTGTATGTGTTGAAAACTTGAAGCATTCAAAGACTGCAAACAAGATTTATTGTTCTTGAATAGCTAAACCTGGCATAGCAGGTTAGGTACCAGTCATTTGAATAAATAATGAAGGTGTAAACAAATGTAAATGTGCCTAGGTTCCTTAATTTCAAACATTAATGAGGTGGTCTGTTCTATTCTTAGATACTGTGGTAAGTGGTAGAGATACTAGAGATGAAATGTATAGTCCTTGGCCTCAAAAGAATCAAACCAATTTGTGGGAAAGAAGAGAGGTTGAAAATAGGCAAAGTAAACATAATCTCGAATGATCTGCAGAGGGTTCTGTTGCTCTGTATAGGAAGGTAGCTAACCTAAGCCACTGATAAATCAAAGAAGGCTTCCGGGGGAGGAGGAGGCAACTTGACCACATTCCATAAAATGACTAGGCATTATCTAGGCAATGACGGTAGACTAATAGAGGAAGTTCAGGGTTTAAAAGCACAGCACTGAGAGAACTATTAGGAGGAACAGCTTAGTATAGGGTGTGTTTGGGACTATGACAAGACGTGAGGCTGGAAAAGTACATAGAACTCAGGTCATAAAGTGCCTTGCAAAGGGGTTTAGACTTTATTCTAAAAATAACTGAACTTTTGCAGAAGTCTAAATGGTGGCTGACTGAATCCGAGAAATCATTGTGAAACAAGAGGATAGATTAGAGGCCTGTGGGCTAAAGAGAGGGAGTTATTCAGCCTTGCATTGATGAGGGCCTAAATTAAAGCAGGAGTAGGAAGGAAAGAATTAGAAAGATTAAAGATCCTTGAGGTAAAGTGTTTTTGGTGTGTTCTATGTGCTGTACATCCTTGCTTAAGATACCATTCTGGACAACTTTTTTCATAGTGCTACAAATGAAACTTGTCATCTAACAGTGAAACTGTTTCCAAAAATCTTTAAGTGCTTTTTCTTTTGTTCACTTAAATGTTGTGCAGAAATGTTTATTCAACTTAAAAATCAGAGCCTGGTTGCCTTCTTTGGTCTGTTTTCTAGATTGGAAAACGTTCAGTATCCCTACCAACTCTACATTGCCCCTTCCACCAGCAGCACAGAGCGGCCCAGCCCAAATGGTCCGGACAGGCCTTTTCAGTGTCCGACTTGTGGAGTGCGATTCACCCGAATTCAGAACCTAAAACAGCACATGCTCATCCACTCAGGTAACGTCGCCTTCCCTACCGTGACATGAATGAGTACTCAAGCATTTTACTTTGGAATCCCAGTTAAAAATAGCAAACAGGTGGTTTTTAGTTAAAAAATGTACAGGTATCTCTGGGAAGCCAAATGAGAACAGATAAGCGCAGGTCTATTGTTGAAATAGCGCAATGTCAGAAGCTATTAGTATGTTTTCCACAGGCATAGCATTAGGTTAAAGCTTAGCGCTGTGTGTGTGTGTGTATGTGTGTATGTGTGTATGTGTGTAATGTAAGTAAAAGATGCTGAGTGTGTGTATATATGAGAGGTATAGAAGCACAAATACGGATTGTAAAGCAAATGGCGTTAAAAGGGTGTTAATTGTTCTTTGTACTGTTTTCTCTATAAGTTTAAAATTCTAAATAAAATGATTTAATATTTAATAATTGAATTTTGATTCTTCAATCCTGAATTTCTCTGTGCCTTGTCTAGTTAGCTTTATAGTCCTTTTTTAATGTGAAAAAGATTTTGGATAAATGATGTATAAAACAGATTTGAAACAAGTTCAGTGATCACAGAAAGGCAGCAGAATTCTTAGAGGAGAAACACCGACCTCTGATAAGTCAGAAATCTTGCTGTCGTGTCCAGCTGTGCCATCTCATGTTCCTCTTCTTTAGAAACATCTAACAGTCCTGTGACTGATACAGCAACAGATTATATTCTAAAGATTTTTAAAAATTTTTTGCCAAAACTGTTGATAATGACCTATCACTATTACATTAAATACCTAAAACCTAAGTGGTAGTTCTCTCATGATTGTTGATTATGTTCAGAAAAGTTAAATTTTTCTTCTCATTTCTCTCAGTAGATACTAATCTTTTTCACATCTTTTCAATATAAAGCTCACTAATGAAATGAAACAAATGTTATAAGGAATTTGATTCATGTTTAAATACTGTAAATTGTGTTTTGAAGCTTGTAAAATAGATGATTTTGAAGGGTGTTCAGACACCAATTTGAGTGCATATTACCTAGTTTACTCCCCCCTCTTGCCCTTGTTTGTTTGTTTGTTTGTTTGTTTTTTAAGTAGCAACTTCCGATATTCTGTAGCTTTCCTAAGATAACTGCAATTCACTTTTGCTGGTGATTTTTTGTATTTTCAAATCATCTATTGCTACAGAATGATAACTCAGAAATGTGTGAGGTTGATAAATTCAGTTAATTTGTTTTCAGATAATATTTCATTTTATTTTGTAGGAATTAAACCATTTCAGTGTGACCGCTGTGGAAAAAAGTTCACCAGGGCTTACTCGCTAAAGATGCATCGCCTAAAGCATGAAGGTAAACGCTGTTTCCGGTGCCAGATATGTGGTGCCACTTTCACTTCCTTCGGGGAATATAAGCACCACATGAGGGTTTCCCGGCACATTATCCGCAAGCCTCGGATTTACGAGTGCAAAACATGCGGCGCCATGTTCACCAACTCTGGAAATTTAATCGTGCACCTGAGGAGTCTGAACCATGAAGCATCAGAGCTAGCAAACTACTTCCAGAGCAGGTGAGGTGCACAGCGAGAACCCCCAGGAAACTGCTTTCTGACCTCTCTTCCTGCTTCTAGGGCAGCCTGCTCTGTCTTTACCAGGCTGCCAGGTAGCCAGGCACATTCCTTTTAAAATCCTATCCATATTCCAATCTGAGGGATAAAATTTTGCAAAATCTAAGTATAAACAATTAAAAATACTATTTTTGAAATTAGGAATCTTTTTCTATAGGAATAGGCTACTGATCTTCTTGGGGTTTATTTTTTAAGGTTTTAAATAATGTTTTTGATTTCAAAGAGGAAGGGAGAGGGAGGGAGAGAAACATCAATGATGAGCCAGTCATTGATTGGCTGTCTTCTGTGTGCCTCCTCCTGGGAATTGAGGCCACACCTGATGCCCGGACCTAGAATCAAACTGTGATCTCCTGGTTCATAGGTCAGTGCTGAACCACTGAGCAACACTGGTCAGGCTTCTCTTGGGTTTTTGTTTTTGGTGTTTTTTTGTTGTGTTTTGTCATATATATAGTATGAAGTTAAAGTAATTCTATAGTGGATCTTAAATGGACCTTATTGGAAACTTGCCATGTTAGATGATACTTAGTGATACGTATTGGATTACTTCAGACTCTTTGGATGTTAATAAAATTCTTGAGCATTTCTCTTTTTTAGTTCTATATAAAGGAATATATAATAAGAGAAATTGCAGTAGCAGTTATAGCAGATATGATTATTTAGATAAAGTGGTTTTCCTTTTTTCCTTTTAGCTTAAAACTTCATGCTTTTACTATTACTAGTTTGTGATGGAATTGCCTTTCTGATTTATAGGGTATCTGAGGAAGTCAGGTTCTAGCTTTGCTATAAACTGCTGTTGTGTCACTTTCCCAATGAAGGGGCTTACAAGTTAGAAAAGGATAAAATGTGGGCTGGAAAGGTGATTTCTAAGGTTCCCTCTAGATACAAAATTCTGTTGTCCATTTTTTTTTAAATACATGTTTATTTTTTTACAGAGAGGACGGGAGAGTTAGGAACATCAGCTGCCTCCTGCACACCCCCTACTGGGATGTACCCGCAACCAAAGGTACATGGCCCTTGATTGGAATCGAACCTGGGAGCCTTCAGTCTGAAGGCCCATGCTCTATCCACTGAGCCAAACCAGTTAGGGCTGTTGTCCATTTTTAATATATCTATAGGCATTCTTTGTTTCTTATAAAATAAATCTTAAATTTTAAACCATTTATTTTTAAAAATTATTTCTAAATAAATTCCAAATATTCTTACAGTTTGTTTATCCACTGAGCCAAACCGGTTTTGGCCTGAAGAGTTTTTAGAAAGTGTCACATGACATCTGAAAGTGCTGTACCTATGAGCATATTTTAATTTTTTTATTAATACTGGACAATAGAATAAGTGCATGGGTTGACATTTTAGTATGAAGCAAGCAATCAAGATTTAAAACATCTAAGATAAAACAAATATAAGTCTTAACTACAAAAATACTTGTAAAAAAATTAATATTTAAAAGTATGGAATATAAGAATTAAGGCCTTTTCTGATCTCATCACTCAGGGATAATATCTACTGTAGTTAAAATTTTGGTATATTTTACATTCAATAATTAAATTCGTATCATATCGAAAGTCTCTGGGGACTAAAATGTAACTAATCTCATAGCATTCTGATTCAAATGTAATTTTAGTTTTTACATGCCAAATGTAACAACAGGGCACACATAAGTTAGTTTTTTAAATTTCCAATAAGGTCATTTATGTATAAGGATACTTATCTTCAGTAAGTAATAAAACTACCATTGATTGATTGATTTTAGAGAGAGGAAGAGGGGAAGAGAGAAACAGCGATTTGTTATTTTATTTATTTATGCATTCATTGGATGATTCTTGTATGTTTCACTGACTGTAGGTCAAACCTACAACCTTGGCATATCAAAACAATGCTCTAACCAACTGAGTTACCTGTCCAGAGCTTCTATACCTTGTAATAAGTATATAGTCCAAGAAAGGTTAAGCATAACTTTACTCAAATGGTCTTTGCTTAATAGAAACTGTTCTACATAAAACAAAGGTGACATTGAATCTTATCTATTGGTGGTAGTGAGAGTTGATGTACTTTGGTTTTAATAGAGCGCTTAAATTCATATTTAGAGCAGTTTAAAAGTTAAATTCCTAATTTTTGTTAAAAATCCTCACCCGAGGATATTTTTAGAGAGATTGGGAGCGGGAGAGACAGAAAAACGCCAATTGGTTGCTTCCCACACACACTTCAAACAGGGTCCATTATTGAGCCTGTATCTGAGGTCCATGCCCTCGAACCCAGGGCCCTTCAGTCCACAGGCTGATGCTTTATCCACTGAGCCAAACTGACTAGGACTAAAATCTTGAATTTAATCTCCCTTTAAGAATTGGAGAAATAAAACATCCTGATCTTATTTTACAAATCAGATCTTTTCATTGTGTCTTGTTTACTACGGGTTTGAGAATTAACTCTGTTTCATCCTTTGCCTCTTAGTGATTTCCTAGTACCGGACTACCTAAACCACGAGCAAGAAGAGGCCCTAGTTCAGTACGATCTTGGAGAACACAGTTTTGAAAGCAACCCCTCTGTTCAAATGCCTGTAATCTCACAGGTCTCCTCGACCCAGAATTGTGAAAGCACTTTTCCCTTGGGGTCTCTCGGCGGGCTGGCAGAAAAGGAGGAGGAAGTGACAGAGCCGCCCAAGACCAGTGCTTGTGCCGAGGCCACCGGAGAGGACCCCCCAAAATCAGAGCTGTCTTCGATAACTATCGAGTAATTCCATGGCTTGACTTCATTTTGGTTTTTGGAAAGTGCCTGTGCTTGGTCTTGTACATTTAAATTTAAATTTTAAAAAAAAAAAAAAAAGGTTTTTGGGGAAGAATTTCCCTTTTTACTTTGTGAGCCCTGCAACTGATGTTTTGTTATTTTTCATGACTGGGAGATTGCTTCTGTAAGTACACTATTACATGGTGTAGAAATAGAATACGACTGTTGGACGTAAGGAGAACCGATTGACTTAAAACATCTCATTTCTCCTTGCATTGCTGTCAATAGGCTAGCAGCAGATCGTTAGGTAACGAAGGAAGCAGGTGACTGTTGGCCTTCCTGAGATGGAAGGGCACACAGAAACCAACTACTAAAAGGAACTTGACCGATGGCCTGAATAGATGTTTACTCCTGTACACCGGACGTTGTACAGTATTTTGTAAAGCCTTTTGTTTTTGGAAGTATTTATGGTAAGCTATCTTAAAAATTATTGAGGTAAATACTTTTTTTTTTTTTTACTTCATAGAGGAAGGAAGAGGGAAAGAGGAAGCATCAATGGTGAGAGAGAATCATCTATCAGCTGCCTCCTGAATGCCCCACACTGGGGATGGAGCCTGCAGCCTGGGCATGTGCCCTGACCAGGAATCAAACTGTGACCTTCTGGTTCACAGGTCAGTGCTCAACCACCGAGCCCTGATGCCTGGGCCTGGTTTTGCTTTTGTTTGTTTTTTTTTAGCATTGTCCTTTCTATTCTCATTTTTTGTGGTGAAAATTTGATATTGGGAATAGGCATTCCCTGAATCTTTATAGAACCAGTCCTCCAAATAATCTTATCTTTCTTCTATAAAAGAAGGCAAAAACCATCATTGAGAATAGTCCAGCTATGCATGAATGACCAGGAATGGAGACTGTAGTATGTAAATTCCAATTTCATAGGAGCTCTTTATAATACTCCTTTTCTGGCTGAAGTTGTCCACCTGGTCTTTGAATGTTAATGTCTGACTAATTAGGTCACTGCCTAAATTAGTTTCCTCTTGCCCCCCCCCCCCCCATACTTTTTCTTGCATATGCGGTCATGATACTATATAAAGGAAAAATATTGGAGATATTCTATATTTTATATGTAGGTTTATGTATTGTTGGGGATGTTTTTGTGCTGTTTTAGACAAAATAAAAATTATATTAAGACTACGTTCTTAACTCAGCTAAGATTGTTTACAAAAATTCCATATGGCAGTGATACGTTATCCTTGTCCCAAAATATTTTTAGACGTTGCCAAGTTTATTAAGATCAGTTAGTGTAGTTTTTGCACAATGTAAGCAATAATGTAAAAGATGAGGATAGTCTATAGAATGATGGTCTGTGACTCAGAAATCTGGGGGAAATAGTTAAGACTAAAGAAAAACAAAATCTTAATATCACTTTTTTGCTGCTAACCAATGAAACTTTCTGATTTATAGTTGAATTTCTATGATACTCTAGGCTGGAGTTCACTTTTCATCTAGTGCCAGTTAAAGCGTCACTCACCTTGATCTGGAATATTCATGTTTATGAACAAGGAACTTTGAGTAACCATGTGTATACCCAAAGTTTAATAATTATGAGAGCACCTGATTAGATCAGAAAAAGGGGGAACAAAATACAGTTTCTTATTCAGCAAACCAGAAGATCTGAATTTTGTCCAGGTGCTAGACATTAATAATAAAATATATTTTTTAAGTTTTAGTGATTTGTTTTTGTTTTCTTTTTTAATTTGCTAATTCTGTAATTTACTTTATCCCCCCACAAATGTAAAGGAAGGAAAAGTAAACTCATTGAAGTTTTTTAAGGCTAATTTTCTTTTAGTCTCTTTCCGTATTCTTCTGCCTTTAACCTGTTTCCAACTCTTAATCTCACTCGTTAATCTGTTCTTACCCCTCTGCTCTCAGATGTGTGCATTACCTTCAGGAAAGGCGCCGTAGGCAGGTTCTGATGGGCTCACACGCACGCTGCTTGACTAGTAAGGTGGAACAGCCCCGCTGCGTCCCACCAGGGTGAAAGGTCAACAGTTCTTATTCTCAGTGTCAGATACTTTGGAAACAGATATGCCTGCCGGTAGGTAAATGTCACAGTTAATTTTTAATCTACATGGACAAGACAACCAATAGGTAAAATTATGACCAGAAGTTGTTACCCTCAGTCGTAATAAGAGTTATTTTTAAAAGAAGGCAAGAAGTGGGGTTAAATCAGTGCTTTAGAATCTTGTTGGTAGAGGGTGTTTTACACACCTGCCTGAGAACTCGACTTGAACAGAGCTGGCACAGCTTGGGCAGCTCTGAGGTAGACTGTGCCCTCAGCAGAGGGAATCGCCACCGTTGGCTGTTCTTCCCCAGATGGATACTTTAGGTTTTCATTTCACAATTGCACAGATTTCCCATTTTTTGAAAAATTAAGAGTATAATACTGTGAAAATGCATACTTAGTTACTTGTCTTCTTCCCAAATCTTAGCAATATGGTTCACTAACTAGAATTTAACATCAAATGATATAAACAAAGGCCTTCTCTCAGGGAGGCTCACGTTTTTCTTGACATACAGTTTAAGGATATTTAGCTTACCTTTTGAGGGATAATAGTACATAGTGGTAATTGGATTTATTTAAAATTCATGCAAATGAGGGATGTTTGGACATATAATTTTACCAGAATATATGGAAAACATTGCAAACAGATGGACGCCAGTTACGTTATCTCAGTCATTAGCAACTGTCAGTGTAATTAAACATTAAAGAGTCCAGTTTAGAATACTTAAGCATAGCTACCTTTTTCCTTAGGCCCAAGAGGGTAACTGATATTTAAAGGGCTTAAATTTTAGGATACAGAATAAATTGCCTTTTTAAAACCAAGTATTTTATACAAGAGAACACATTTATTTTCCATAAATAAGCTACTGCATCGGTGTGATATAGTTTAGAAATGAGCAGAGATGTTAAGTTTTCTGTAAAGGAAAGCAAAAGGAATTTGTCACCCACAAGTATATTTAAGTGAATTTTTATTTCAAGTAATGATATACATTTAGTTACATTGTCTCACTGAAATCAAGAACTTTAAGAACTGACAAAGTGTACTAAAATATTTAAATAGCCTTATTCAGTCTTATATTTCAGCAGCCACTCTGACTTACAGTAATTTCGTTCCTTGTTAGGACATAAAGCCTTTTGGCTTTCAAAACAAAAAAGCTTCCATTTCGCTAAAGTATTTTACCGAAGTGGACTAGCCAGCACATCTGGTGTATTTATTATTGATAACACTGTTACCTTCAAACTACTGAGTCAGTCTCTCCTGATGTGGAAACAGTTCCCTGGGAGCCTTTGAAAGCTGTATTGCTCTTTCAGTATTTTATTTCTTATTTTTTATTCTCGTACTTACCTTAATCTGAATAGAGACCAGTCATCTGCTTTAGTGGCTTTATTTTGAAGATTCTCAGATCATGTGTTCATCTCAGTTTTGTAGTCCCTGGTGGGAGGAGTGGGGGGAGAACAAACAACATTACTGTGTGGTGATGGATACTGGATAGTTCGTGCAGAGAATTAGTACTTAATGAATGAACCATCCCAAAATTGTAATATTTAACTGAAAAGAGGGTGAGATTTGAGGAATAGATGAAGAGAAGGAGAAACGTTCATGCAGCACTTAAGTATTTCCACTCATCTGGGAAAGGTGAGGTTATAACTGAAACATACTTACGTCCAAGTGCAGGATCACAGTTTTCTAGGTGTTAATCTTAATTGGGGAGAGGCTTCAAAGTTCGCTTTGAAAGGACCCAAAGTTGCTAAAAGGTAATGTGGTTTTCCCACCGAGTTATTGACATAAGATGCTTTATTTATATTTATGTTTTGAAAGTTAATGAAAGGAGAGTATATAGAAGCCTGATTTTTTTTTTTTTCTCTCTCTCTCTCTCTCTCTGAAGCAGTAAAACAAAATTGGGAGAATCTCCATTATAGTAAATATGTCTGTGAGGAATAGTTATAGCTGAACATAATCTTACAGGCTTTACATTAAAATCATCAAATGACTAACTCCTTATTTTGCTTGGACCCAATTTTTATCTTTGAGTTGTCTGACCATGTAGATAGTCCTCAGCAAGACAAATTTGCAAAAAGTAATAATGGTTCAGCTTAAACAAGTGAAATTGAACCAGCTTTCAGGCTCAACTAAGGAACAAACACTCTGGATATTTCATTTTTAGATAATAAGTATCTTGAGATTTATTAATAGAAAGTTAAATCTGTCAGTTTATGGGAGAAGACTCTAGGTGACATCATAGGTGTACTTTTTTTTTTTTACTTCATAATAAACTATACCGTTAGATGGTTTCACTATATCATAGTGATGATATTTTTATGATAAAGTAGTAGATCCATGCGCTTATGCCTTTACATACAGCCTCTGCACCTGAAGGCGATGTCACAGGCCTCTCAGTTGGCAGTGTCTGAGCAATGAGCCCGCCTGGAAGTGTAAGTTAAGCCCCAGGCAGCTCCAACCAATGCCAGGGTTGCTGTTTACCTGATCGTTTACAAAGAAAAAAAGAGTTCAGACTGCTGATAGAAGACAAAATCTAAACTCATTTTTGTAATCACTCTTCTTCCCCTAAGGTTTTTAGGGAGAAAGGAAGGAAGAGGGAAAGAGAGGAACCTTGATGAGAGAGAAACACCATTGATTAGCTATCTCTTGCACGCCCCCCACTGGGGATCAAGCCTACAACCTGGGAATAGAACCAGTTACCTCTTGGCTCCTGGGTAGACCCTCAAACCACTGAGTCACACCATTCTGGCAAAATAAATAAATGAATAAATTTTAGTTTGAAGTGCCTCTTTCTAAAATCAAATTTGTATTGCCTTTCTCTTCTCAGTTGAATAATTTTTCCTGATTAGCTTAAAGTGCTGGGCTCAATTGTGATGGTTCTTTGATAAAATTACTGTCTGATGGCTTTTCAGGGGCTAGAACTTCTTTTATCAATAAATTGTCCTTTCTCAAATGCCATCTAACCATATCCAGTTTTCATTATTCAGTTAAGTTTTTAAAAATCTCACTGTGCATGAATGTTCAGGTCACCAAGCACAGTCCAGGAGCCCTCGTCTCCCCCGCTTGTTCCCTGGGCGTCAGTGGGCTTATCATTCAAAGATGGGAACAGCCGGGCAGCTTCTCTGAGACACGGGTGGGTTGCAGGTGGCAGATGCCAATCGATCGAGGCCCTCACGCTGAGAGGAGTCCAGCGCGTGGTTGGAAGTTGCACTGTTCTTTATCTCGCAGGTGCCTCCTGAAGTAAGTGCCCCGGGTATTTATCTGGAAGGAGTCAGATCCTTAGACTTGATCCATTTCTTCCTTGTACAGAGTGATGGCTTCTGACGCCTAGATTTCAAGGTCTTTTCAATAAAGAACAGTCCTCCAAGGGTGGAATTTGGTTTCCATCCAAGTCCCAGTAGTCGTTGGTTTTTCTGTCTTACTGGTGCTCCCGCATCAGTGGAGAGCGCTGCCTCTGCGGAAGGCACCCTCATGGCACCTTAGTCCGACCGGGGGATAGTGCATGGCTGCTTCGAGTCTCTGCTATCTTTTCAAAAGCCATTTTATAAAGAGTCTATGTAGCCTATTTTAATATTTAAATATATATATATTTGTGAGAGAGACTTTTAGAACAGACTTTGTTCGTTTACTTTAAAATTCTTATATTCCCGTTTTTAACAGTAAATTTAAACTTTCCAGCATTAGGACATGCGTTTTTCCACAGCGACAAAATGAGAAAGTCAGACCAGAGACAACAGGTCATAATTCCGTGGTAGGAGAAATCAATGTCTGGTTAAAGGAGACAGATATGAAGGGAAAAAATCGTTTTAATGTTAACAGAGATGGATTTTTTAAATAAAATTGTGGGTTTGTTTCTGTAATTTCCTAGTTGCTGCTACATTAGCTCAATATCTTACAGAGCGCACATGTAAATCCGGCTCCATTTCAAACTGGAGGACTCTGTAGGACCACCAGCCCAGCAGGAAGCTGTCCCCCAGTCTTCAGGGGGCTGCTTTAGTCCCATTTCCTACAGCCCAGCATCCAGGAGGCTGGGAGACCTGCTAGTTACAGCATTACGAATCCCGGTGGGGGGCAGGTAATGCTGAGGAGGAAATGTGAATTAAATTATGTAGATGGTGTGTGTCTTCTCCCCCTCCCACAACCAGTGCAGCTCTCCCCACTGCGCCAGCCCCCACCCCGCTCACCAGCTCCGTTCCCAGTCATCTCATTCACGTGTGGCTTTTCTCAGTGACTGTGGCCATAGCTTATAAGTTCCTTGGCATGTTTGACTTCCAACAGCAACAACAGTGGTGTGGGATTTTACTTCCTAACAGTGTATACGGTGTCAGAACCTCACGTTTTGTATACTAGTCTCCGGCTATTAGTATTTTACAGGAACCGTAGTTCTTGGTGATGACATATATATATATATTTTGTGACTTTTTTGTAAACCAAGTGCCGTTTGAACATTACAATCATTTTTGGAGTTATTGTAATCAATGTGAAGATTGTTTTTTCAAATCTGTTCTGAGCCTATAGTGTTTGCTTTGTGCACATGTGTATTGTATATATTCTGTATAGTTACACTGTACTGAAATACTAGCCTGTTTGATATAAGGAAAGTATGTATTGAGTACCATTTTTGCTAGCTTGGTTGTTTAATCTTTTTTAAAAAGGTTTAAACTTTTTTTAAAAAAAGAAATCTTTACACTGGCCTTTATTACATGGTCACAAAGTTAGAAGGGATAGGCAGGGAAAAATTACATTTGAGTGTCTTTGAATAGAAACAAGACTAAGATAATGGGTTTTTCCTCATTAAAATATCTTAATGCTTTATGGACTAAAACTTCCTGCTGTTGTTATTTAATGTTGGCTGGAAGGAAGAATTGGTGGCATCGGGTTATGGTCAAGTGAATACAGAAAGTCATCAGAATACATAACCTGGATTAGCATCCATGCGTGTGCACACCGGGGAGCATTGCATTGGACAGCACTTGTCAGCTTTCTGGGCCTAAGAAAGAGCTGCAAGTGCAAAGATTGCACGCACCCCACCCCTAAGATCGAAGGGGCCACAGGAGAGCGAGAGAAGCATCAAGTCCTACAGCTATGGAACTCGCTCTTTGCAAAACCACTTCCCGAGTGATGGGTGGGCTGCATCTTGAGAAGTTGCTCTAAACCACTGTTACCCAAACTTTTGACATTTGTGTACCCCTTCTATAATTTTCGTAACGTTGAGTACCCCTCGTACTCATGAGAACATAGAATTAGGCACAGCTAAGCACGGTGCAGTGCATATCCCCACCAAACTCCGGTGCAACGCGTACCCCCACCAAACTCTTCCCGTACCCCTGGGGGGACGCGTACCACACTTTGGGAAACACTGCTCTAAACCTTTCTGAAGTTACTCTTTATTGATTAGAAACCTATTGGTGACTTTTCAATAATAATAGCAGGGAGTAGAAAAGAGGAGGAAAGCAGCTCATTGCACAGGTAGCAAGCCTGTGAGAGCCTCAAGGAAAGGCTTTCTAACTTCACAAATTCATCTACATGTGGGTTCTCACAATAATACTTCAGTCCAAGACAGTCATCCCATTGACCCAAAGCTGCCAGGGTCCCATTAGAGTTAAGTTCAGGGAGGAATGGGGTGAAATGTCAGAAGCACTCGCCCTCATTCAGTGAGTGTGATGTGTGAATGTGGGTTTTTCAACCCATTCACA
Source organism: Pipistrellus hanaki (assembly GCF_964339955.1). Lineage (NCBI taxonomy): Eukaryota > Metazoa > Chordata > Mammalia > Chiroptera > Vespertilionidae > Pipistrellus > Pipistrellus hanaki. The sequence goes on along the minus strand of NC_140521.1, from coordinate 14,204,500 downwards.
CTGTTGGGCCCCTCAGTAGCCTTACACAAAGATAATGTAAATAAATGCAAGGTGTATAATTTAAAAGAATTACACCCTGGAGTTGGATTTGCATATGAATTACATTCTAGGGGGGGAAAAAATCCTTTCAGAGAACGATGCTAAAGGTAATAACCAAAGATACCAGTGCCTGTGACTGACTGTTAAAATGAATAGTTTGGGCATTCTCTCTTGAACTGGAACATTTGTTCTAAATACCAAACTGAGAAAGTTAACAAAATCTACAAATATACTAAGAATTTAAGTGGGGGGAATTTGCTTATAAATATCCAATTCCAAAAGTTAATCTAACTCATGTTTGTATGGATAAATTGTTATACAGGTGGGAAAACTAAGATAGGGCATTTTAGCCTAGATAGAAATTTCTTACTAGCAAACTGATGTAGAACTAGGGTCTAAACAGCTCTACAGACAAAGAGAAGGCTGTTTACTGCTGTCCTCAACTCTTGTTGGTTGGTTGGAGTTTTCCTACAGAAGATACCTGATGTTTCTGTACCTACCCATCTATAGGTAAGCAGACGAGTTTTGGCAGAGGCTCTGGGTGGGGCTCCCACAGGACCCCACACCCTTCTTGCCCTGTCTATGATGGATAGGAAGGACAGCTGACATTTATGTTTGCCTTTATCTGAAAGTCAGTTAATGAGTCTCATTGGCCAGAAAATCTGGAAAATTAGGTGTAGCAACATGGGACGTGTATACGCACATAGACATGCCCCAGGAAAGGCCTCAAATGGACGGCCTCTGATGAATTTTGCCATCTGGAGACTGTTGGGAAAGTTGCTTTAATAAAATCATTGCAACCAAATTACATTCTGTAGTCCGTCAAAACAAGGGGCCGTGGCAGGGGCATGCTCTCTGGCATCAACAGTGTGCATGGTAGGACTTTTGTACATGCTAACTTTTGTCTGAACTTTTTTTTTTAATTGGGGTGACACTAGTTAATAAAATTATATAGTTTTTAAACATACAACCTATACTACATCTGTATATTGTTTGTTTACTACCCCAAATCAAGTCACCTTCCATCACCATTTATCCCTTTTCCCGCTGGTAATTATCATCCTGTTGTCTATGAGGTATTTTTTGTTGGTGGGTTGTTTGCTTAATCCCTTCACCTTTTTCACCTAGTTCTCTACACACACACACACACACACACACACACCCTCTGCTGATAGCTGTCAGTCTGCTAAGAACAGGTGTTTTACAGTTCATAAAATGCTAGCACTTTCAGTGATACAGCCTTCAAAACCCCAGTGAGACAAGGAGAGAGAGGAATAAATGCAATAAATTCATGGAAGGGAGGCAGGTTCTCTCCGCAGTTAAGGCGCAGGCTGGGCTAGAGCCTCTGGGCTTGCCGATGAGCCCTTCCAGGGGCTTAAGATCCCCGGGCACAGCGGCAGGAAGAGAAGCCAGGACCTTCTATCTTCCAGGTCTAGGGTAATTCTTGGGCACTACTAGCGTTTGGAGAGACGCCTGCGAGAAGCGGGTGATGCTGGCGGAAATGTGGATTAAATAATGCAGGTGAGGTGGTGGGTTAACAATGGTGGCAGAGTAACTGGATGCTGCACAGACATGCTCCCAAAACAAACTATATTACAGCTAAAATACAGAAAAACTTCCTGAATAATTAATGGAAAAATTGCAGGAGAGAACCCTGACACCCAAGGACTCAAAGTGGAGACCGCATAGAGACTGGTGGGGGTGAGGGGGGGGCACATAAGGGCTGGCCGGGCACCCATAGATGGCAACTGAAGTCCCAGAGAGAGATCTCAGCTGTGGGTTGGTTCCACTGAGATCTCTGGGATCTAATCCCCAAGCTGGACCCTCCCCCCCCCCCCCCCACCCCAAGCAGAGAGCACCAAAACTGAGGAGGCTACCCACATTAAATCTGGCTGTGAAAAGCAGCAGGGTGCTGTCTGCCAGAGGAACATCTGAAAATTCAGTCACCCTCTAAAACAGTGTTTCCCAAACTTCTCTCATGATGAGAATCACCTGGTGGAGTTGTTAAAACACAGATTCCTGAATCCCAACTAAGAAGTGCTAAACTAGAATTTTTGAGAACATATAAGGTAAAATTGCATACCTAACTTAGTGCTCTGTATATAAAATCTGTCTTAGAGCACTAGTTAAGTATACAATTTTACCTATATGTTCCCAAAAATTCTAGTTTAGCACTTCTTAGTTGGGATTCAGGAATCTGTGTTTTAACAACTCCACCAGGTGATTCTCATCATGAGAGAAGTTTGGGAAACACTGCTCTAAAAGAACCAGCACACAACATTCCCTGTGGAGCCATCCACCTTGTGCTCCCGCAGAGGGAGGGTGAAGTGGACCGGAGCTAATAGAACAGAAGCCAGAACTGTGGACTTGGGGGGTGGGGGGGAAGATAGAGTTCAGAAGGTAGACACCCCGTTTCCTGGGCTGAGTCATTCCCTCACACAGCAGAGGACATCTTTCCCACTTAGACATTTGTCTTGACACACCCTATTGGAAACCACCTTGCCCTAAGGCCACTTAAGAGATTAAAAATAACAGTTATCCTCCAGGCAGAAGCAACTACTCCATCCTGTTGAGGGGGGGAAAAAAAGAAAAAGAAAAGAAAAAAAACTTGCCAAAACCGGTTTGGCTCAGTGGATAGAGCGTCGGCTTGGGGACTGAAGGGACCAGGGGTTCGATTCTGGTCAAGGGCATGTACCTTGGTTGCAGGCACATCCCCAGTAGGGGGTGTGCAAGAGGCAGCTGATCGATGACTCTCTCATCGATGTTTCTAACTATCTCCCTTCCTCTCTACAAAATCAATAAAATATATTTAAAAAAAACAAACAAACAAACAAACAAAAAAAAAACACACCACATCTGAGGATGATTGCTTGGAGGCAATTCAAGTTAGAAACCTATCTAGGCAGAGGTGGTTTCTGGAGGCTTTGAGTCTTTGTTTGATCTAGTTAGTTAGAAACAGCCTTTAACACTGTCCTGCATTAAAGATTGAAAGGTGTAGAGGACCTACCTAATACATAGTCACAAGCCGAAACCGCCAAAATGAGGAGACAACCCGCAAGTGAAAGAAAGAACTAGAGAATTCTCCAGAAGACCTAAATTAAGCAAAATTAAATTTATCTGAAACAGTTCAGAGTAATGATGGTAAAGATGTTCAACAGCATGAAAAAAGAACAGTCTGAGATAAAGAATGACATAGCACAAAGAACATATTAGAAGGAATACACAGCAGATTACAGAAGCTGAGGATTGAATCAAAGAATTAGAAGACAGTTAAAAAAAAAAAAAAAGGTTAAAACAGGAGGACAGCTTAGGGGAGCTGTGGGACATGAAACAGTATTAGAATAGCAGGTGTGCCAGAAGAAATAATGGCAGAAAACTTCCCCTAACCTGGTAAAGGAAAAAGTTACACAAATTCTGGCGGCACAGATAACCCCAAACCAGAAAAATCAAACATGCCCACACCCAGACACATCATAATTAAAATGCCAAAAATTAAAGAATCTTAAAGGTAGCAAGAGAAAAGAAAACTTATCTAAAAAGGAGTTCCCATAAGGCTGACACCTGATTTTTCATCAAGAACTCTACAGGCCAGAAGGGAATGGCATGAAGTACTCAAGGTAATGGAAAGCATCTGAGACTCAGATTACTATATTCAGCAAGGCTATCATTTAAAACAGTCAAAGAGTTTCCCAGACCAAGAAACAAAAAGCTAAAGGAGTACATCACCACCAAGCCAACAATACAAGTAATGCTAAAGGGATTACTGTAATGAGCAGAAGAAACAGAGAGAAACCTAGCCATTCGCAATTAAAATGGCAATAAATAAGTACCTCTATCAGTAATAACCCCAAATATAAATGGACTAAATGCTGTAATCAAAAGGCACAGGGTAGCTGAATGAATACAAAAACATGACCCAATTATATGCTGTCTAAAAGAGACCCACCTATAAATAAAAGACAATAGTGAAGGGATGTGGGGGAAATCTCCCATGCAAATGAAAAAGAAAAATAGCTGGGGTAGCAATACTCAAAAATAGACTTTAAAATGAAAGCCACCACAAGAGACAACAAAGGTCAGTACATAATACTAAAGGGATAGATCCAACAATAGGATATAATCCTGGTAAACATATATGCACCCAACATAGGAGCACCTAAATTAAATAAAATAAAATAAAAATAGAAATAAAACACTTCTAGAGGGATTTAATGGAGAGATCAACCAACAATACAGTCATAGTAGGGGATTTTAACACCCCTCTGACTTCACTGGATAGAGCTTCCAGACAAAAACTTAACAAGGAAATGGAGACTCTAAAAGAACAGATGTGTTTAATTGACATTTTAACTGGATCCGATGGGTTTAATTGACATTTATAGAACATTTCACCCCGATGCAGAATATACATTCTTCTCAAGGGCACATGGGTCATTCACAAAGATAGACCACATGTTAGGACACAAGTCTCCACAAGTTCAAGAAGATTGAAGTCATATCAAGCATCTTCTCAGATCACAGTGGAATGAAATTAGAAATCAACTACAATAAAAACACCCCAAAACATTCAAATAAATGGAGGCTAAATAGCATGTTATTAAACAATGAATGCCCGAAACCGGTTTGGCTCAATGGATAGAGCGTCGGCTTGGGGACTGAGGGGTCCCAGGTTCGATTCCGGTCAAGGGCATGTGCCTTGGTTGCGGGCATATCCCCAGTGGGGGGTGTGCAGGAGGCAGCTGATCGATGACTCTCTCTCGTCGATGTTTCTAACTATCTCTCTCCCTTCCTCTCTGTACAAAATCAATAAAATATATTAAAAACAAACAAACAAACAACAACAAAAAAAAACAATGAATGGGTTACCTATGAGATCAAGAAAGAAATAAAAAAAAAAAAAACTTCCTGGAAACAAATGAAAATGAACACACAACAACCCAAAATCTCTGGGTCACAGCAAAGGCAGACCTGAGAGAGAAGTTCATAGCACTACAGGCATACAGTACCTCAAAAAACAAGAAAATTCAACAATAAACTAACCCTACAACTTAAAGAAATAGAAAGAGAAGAGTAAGAAAAGCCCAGAGTATGTAGAAGGAAGAAAATAAAATTAGAGCAGAAATAACAGACTAAAAAAATCAATGAAATTAAGATCTGGCTCTTTGAAACAATAAATCAAATCAATAAGCCATTAGCCAGACTCATCAAGAAACAAAGAGAGAGGACCCAAATAAAATCAGAAACGAAAATGGAGGAGTAACCACTGACACCACAGGAATACAAAGGATTGTAAGAAAATACTATGAACAACTATATGCCAACAAGCTGGACAGTGTGGATGAAAGAGAAAAATTCCTAGAAAGATACAATCTCCCAAAACTGAATCAGGACGAAAAACAAACAAACAACTGAATAGGCCAATAACCAGTAATGAAATAGAAGCAGGAATCAAAAACACCCACCAAACAAAAGCCCAGATCCAGATGGCTTCACAGAGGAGTTTTACCAAAATATTCAAAGAACTAACATCTGTATTCCTCAAACTATTTCAGAAAATCCAAGAGGAACACTTCCAAACTCTTTTTATGAGGCCAGCATTATCCTAATTCCAAAACCAGATAAAGACACTACAAAGAAAGAGAATTTCAGGCCAATATCCCTGATGAACATAGATACTAAAATCCTCAACAAAATATTAGCAAATTAAAAATATCATACACCATGATCAAGTGGGATTTATTCCAGGGATGCAAGGCTAGTAAAATATTCACAAATCAATAAATGTGATACATCACATAAACAAATTGAAAGACAAAAAAATCACATGATCATATTAATAGATGCAAAAATAGCATTTGACAAAATCCAATACCCATTTTTTATAAAAACTCCCAGCAAAAACTTAAGCCATTTCCCCTAAGAACAGGAACAAGACAGGGATGCCCACTTTCACCACTCTTGTCCAACATAGTTTTGGAAGTGCTAGCCATAGTGATCAGACGAGAATAAAAGGCATCCAAACTGGAAAAGAAGAAGTAAAACTGTCATTATTCACAGATGACATGATTTATTACATAGAAAGCCCCAAAGGCTCCATCAAAAAACGACTAGACTTAATAAATGAATTTGGCAATGTAGCAAGATACAAAATTAACACCCAGAAATCTATGGCTTTTTTATACATCAATAATGAGCTTACAGAAAGAGAAACAAAAACAAAAAAATCTAATTTACCATTGCAACAAAAAAAATTAAGATACCTAGGAATAAACTTAACTAAGGAGGTAAAAACCTGTACTCAGAAAACTACAGGACATTGAAAAAAGAGATAGAGGAAGACAAACAAATGGAAGAATATACTGTGTTCATGGGTTGGTAGAATCAATATCATTAAAATGTCCCTACTACCCAAAACAACCTATGGATTCAATGCAATCCCCATTAAGATACCAATGGAAAATTTCACAGACCTAGAACAAACTCTCCAAAAATTCATATGGAATAAAAAAAGACCCTGAATAGCTGCAGCAATCCTGAGAAAGAAGAACAAAGTTGGAAGGATCACAATACCAGATAACAAGCTATATTACAAAGCCACTGCTCTCAAAATCGCCTGGTACTGGCACAAGAACAGACATATAAACCAATGGAACAGAACAGAGAACCCAGAAGTCGACCCAAGCCATTATGCTCAATTAATATTTGACAAAGGAGGCAAGAGCATACAATGGAGTCAAGATAGTCTCTTCAATAAATGATGCTGGGAAAATTGAACAGATACATGCAAAAAAAAAAAAAAAGAAAGAAAGAAAGAAACTAGACCACTGACTTACACCATACACAAAAAATAAACTCAAAATGGATAAAGGACTTAAACGTAAGATGGAAAACCATAAAAATCTTAGAAGAAGCCATAGGCAGCAAAATGTCAGACATTATCTTTACTGATACAGCTCCCAAGGCAATGGAAACTAAGGAGAAAATAAATTTGACTCATTAAAATAAAAAGCTTCTTCACAGCAAAAGAAACCATCAACAAAATAACAAGAAAGCCCACTGCATGGGAGAATATTTGCTAGTGTTATCTCCGATAAGAGTTTAATCTCCAAAATTTACAGGGAATTCATACAACTCAGCAAAAGGAAGATAAACAATCCATCAAATAATGGGCAAAGGACTTAAATAGACACTTTTTAAAATTATATATATATATAATTATATATTATATATATAAATTATATATAAAATTATATTAAAAAATTATAATTATATATAAATTATATATATTAAAATTATATATAATTATAATTATATGTATAAATTATATATATAAATCAATTTTATATATATATATATATATATATATATATATATATAAAATTGATTTTTTTACAGAGAGGAAGGGAGAGAGATAGAGAGCTAGAAACGTCGATGAGAGAGAAACATCATCCAGCTGCCTCTTGCACACCCCCTACCGGGGATGTGCCCACAACCAATGTACATGCCCTTGACCGGAATCGAACCTGGGACCTTTCAGTCTGCAGATCGACGCTCTACCACTGAGCCAAACCGGCTTCGGCTAAATAGACACTTTTTAAAAATATATATATATTATTGATTTTTCACAGAGAGGAAGAGAGAGGAATAGAGAGTTAGAAATATCGATGAAAGAGAAATATCAATTAGCTGCCTCCTGCACACCCCCTACTGGGGATGTTCCTGTAACCAAGGTACATGCCCTTGACTGGAATCGAACCCAGGACCTTTCAGTCCACAGGCTGATGCTATATCCACTGAGCCAAACCGGTTTTGGTATAAATAGACACTTTTTGAAAGAGGACATACAGAAGGCCAAGAGGCATATGAAAACATGCTCAAAGCCACTAATCATCTGAGAGATGCAAATCAAAACAACAATGAGATACCATCTCTCACCTGTCAGAATGGCTATCATCAACAAATCAACAAACAACAAGTGCTGGCAAGGATTCGGAGAAAAAGGAACCCTCGTGCACTGCTGTTGGGAATGCAGCCACTGTGGAAAACAGTATGGAGATTCCTCAAAAAATCAAAAATGGAATTGCCATTTGACCTAGTAATCCCCCTTCTAGAAATATATCTTAAAAAATCAGAAACACCAATCAGGATATATGCACCCCTATGTTCATAGCAGCACAAATCACCATAGCTAAGATTTGGAAACAGCCTGAATGTCCATCAGCAGATGAGTGGATTCAAAAACTGTGATACATCTACACAAAGGAATACCACTCTGCTGTAAAACAGTAACTCTTACCATTTGCAACAGCATGGAAAGCATTATACTAAGTGAAATAAGTTAGTCAGAGAAAGATAAATATCACATGATCTCATTCATTTGTGGAATATAATAGCATAAACTGATGAACAAAAATAGAGTCAGAGGAAAAAATATTTTAGAATATAATAAGAAATCCTGTTATTTGCAGATTTCTAATATTTTCTACAACGTTTGTGGTATTATTCTATGTTAGTACAGTGTTGGTAATATTACATTTTAAATCATTTTTAATTCGGACAAATGGTTTTGTCTTTTATGCCAGGATCAGGTTCTCAAGAGTAAGGGGTTACCTTACAATGTAAAAAATTTCACATGGCCTTGCTCTAAAGATTTGGACTGATCACGTGCTCTTACCTAGTTAAACCTCCACTTGGTTACCTTGATAACATTTTATATAACTTCTTTCTCCTGCTACCGGTCACTGAATTCAAGCCTGTGTTTCTGGCCTAACAAAACCAGCCCCCTAGCTGCCCTTCCCTCTGCAGTTGGACCCTCTAGTCTGCCCCTCACATGCTGCCAGCAGCTCTCCACCCAGGCCTCTGCCCTTCCTAATTCTGCCTGCTCCCTCCCCAAAGCCCTCCCAGCCCACTCTGCCTGCTCTCCCAGTTGCATCCACACAGGTGAGAATGCAACCCACCCCTCAGTCCCCACTCCCCCCTATTGTGGGCTTAAGGTCCCTCCTATCGGTTCTCTTAGCACAGTGGTCGGCAAACTCATTAGTCAACAGAGCCAAATATCAACAGTATAACCATTGAAATTTCTTTTGAGAGCCAAACAGTTTAGGACACTTTTTTAAAAAATTAAATTTATTTATGTATGTATTTATTTATTTAAAGCATGTTAATATATTTTTTTTAATATTTGATTGTTTTTTTACAGAGAGAAAGAGAGAGGGAGAGTTAGAAACATCAGTAAGAGAGAAACATCGATCAGCTGCCTCCTGCACACTCTCTCCTGGAGATGTGCCCACAACCAAGGCACATGCCCTTGACTGGAATCAAACCTGGGACCCTTCAATCCACAGGCCGATGCTCTATCCGCTGAGCCAAACCTTTTAAATGAGGGTCGTAAATACAAGGCCATGTGGGGTTCTGAATGAGAATTAACTTGAATCCTCAGAACCATCACCATCACCTGGCCACATTTCCCCAACTTTCCCTCTGGGAGTCTGGTCCTTCCTTGTTCTTCCCTTCGTTTGGTTCACCCGAGCCGCTACTTAAGGAAGAGCGTGCGTGCAGAGCCCCTCCCTACCCCCCCCCCCCCCCCCCGCCGATTACCCATCTGGGCTGGGGTTCCCCATTAGGCTCAGATAGCATCCTATACACTTTTATTACATTGGTATTGATTATTTAGCCTCAGCAGGCCCAAACTCCATTAGATTAGGTTCCATTAGGGCAAGCTGTCCTCAGCCCCGAGCTGCTTGAATGAACCCATCGTCTCTGACCTTAGGAGCTTATGGTTTCTGAAGTAAAAAAGAATTGTAGACATAAATCTCATGTAGAAATAACTGCCAGGGAAGAATGTGATTCACGGAGGGCCGGGAGGAAGGGAGCGTTACAGGCAGAGACGGGGAGGGAGGCGGCCACACCAGGAGCAGCACCGAGCACAGCCGGAGGGACCAGGGGATGAAGGAGCTCAGCTTGCTGGATCCCTGGGGGGAGGGACGGGGACCTGGGAGAGTCGGCTGGGCCAGATGGGAGGAGGCCCGGAGAAGAGCCGAGTGTGGTGGGACTCAACCATCGCACATGTGCAGGCAGAGGAACCACTTCACGGGCTCTAGGGAGACGGAGAACACGCGTGTAGAGGAGGTTGGATGGAAGGCAGGGGGACTGAGGCCAGATCTCTGCCCAGTGACTCAGTGGTTCCGGGAAGAGCCTGGAAGGAGAGCCAGAGGGCGGGTGAGAGCTGAGCCTGCGACCCCAAGACCAGGTCTCCTGTCTGAACAGCAGACACAGTGTCTGCTCCACAAGGCCTTGTGCCGCGCACTTGACCTCGGCAAATTCTTAGGCCACTCCCCTTTGTGTTAGAAGAGAAAACTGTGTCTTGGAGAAAATAGGGTAAGAAGTAGGCGAGTGTGAATATAAGCCAGGCAGTGAAAGATAAACACCACATGATCTCACTCACTTATGGACAATAAAGAACACGAAAACTGTTGAACAAAAGTAGACAGAGGCAAAGAAGCATCGAACAGACTGTCAAACTATATCGAGAAGGCAGGGGAGGGTTGGGGGTAAGAGATCAACCGAAGGCCTTGTACGCATGTATATAAGCACAACCAACAGAGGAAAGACACTGGGGGAGGAGGGATGAAGGCAAGAGCCGACGGGTAGGGGAGGCCGGGAGGCAGGGGGTCAGTGGGGGAAAATAAGACACATATGTACTACTATTTGTAATACCTTAAACAATAAAATGAAAAATTTAAAAAGAAGGCCTGACTGGTTTGGCTCAGTGGATAGAGCATCGGCCTGTGGACTGAAGGGTCCCAGGTTCGATTCCGGTCAAGGGCATGTACCTTGGTTGCGGGCACATCCACAGTAGGGAGTGTGCAGGAGGCAGCTGATTTGATGATTCTCTCTTATCGATGTTTCTAACTCTCTATTCCTCTCTCTTCCTCTCTGTAAAAAATCAATAAAATATATATTTTTTTAAAAATTTAAAATTAGTAGGCAAGTGTGAGCCAGGTTCCAGAGCTGAGCTCGCAGGGAGGCTGAGGAGAGAACCCCCACCCCCTCCAATCGTGCAAATAAACTTGCTCCACTGGTGGCCCTTTCAACAGCACCCAGCTCCTGCCAAACCGGGGTGGTGGGGCTGGAAGTTCCAGGGACATTTCTCATGTCCTAGCGCCCTGCTCACCACCCTCCCGCTTCAGTGAGCAGGCGCAGGTTTGGGTTTTTGGGAAAAGCGAAGCTCCTCCTCCCCACCCACATATTGGCTGATGGGAGTTGAAAATGCCACTTCAAAGACCTGCCCGCCTCCAGCCCCCAGCCACTCCCTTTTCCACAGGGGGTGACCACACGCCTACATACATGTGGACTAAGCCCAGAGCTGCACACACACCGTAAGCACACGGAACCGGCCTTCAGCCTGTCAACATGCGTGGCGTTTGTGGGGCAGTTTCTTTTCCCATGAACTTTCTGGCAGGTGAGGAGATGCGCATCAGCTGCCTGGAAAGGTTCACTAAGTGGCTTTTAAAGAAATGGAGCCCAGCCGGGTGCGGCTCAGCCGTTGAGCATTGAACCAGAAACCAAGAGGTCACTGGTTCGACTCCGGTCAGGGCATATGCCTGGGTTGTGGGCTTGAGCTCTAGTGGGAGGCATGCAGGAGGCAGCCGATCAATGATTCTCTCTCATCATTGATGTTTCTATTTCTCTCTCTCCCTCTCCCTTCCTCTCTGAAATTAATAAAAGTATATTTTTTTAAAAAAAGAAATGGCCGAAACCGGTTTGGCTCAATGGATAGAGCGTCGGCTTGGGGACTGAAAGGTCCCGGGTTCGATTCCGGTCAAGGGCATGGGCATATCCCCAGTGAGGGCTGTGCAAGAGGCAGCTGATCGATGACTCTCTCTGTCATCGATGTTCTGACTCTTTATCTCTCTCCCTTCCTCTCTGTACAAAATCAATAAAAATATATTTAAAAAAATAAAAAAATAAAAAATAAAAATAAAAAAGAAAGAAATGGAGGAAGGCCCATGCCAGGGCTGAGGTTTCAACAGGAAACTGTGCACATTCGTGGAAAAACTAAGCAGGATTCACCCTAAGTGCCCAGGATGTGCCAGGTACAGCCTGCATAACCTCTCTCCATCCCTGCTTTCCCATCATCCCTGCTTCCCACGTCACACGTGACACCTGTGAGAACTCAGGCCTCCATCGGGGTCTGCTACACCAGTGTTTCCCAACTTTCTCTCATGATGAGAATCACCTGGTGGAGTTGTTAAAACAGATTCCTGAATCCCAACTAAGAAGTGCTAAACTAGATTTTTTGAGAACATATAAGGTAAAATTGCATACCTAACTTAGTGCTCTGTATATAAAATCTGTCTTAGAGCACTAGTTAAGTATACAATTTTACCTATATGTTCCCAAAAATCCTAGTTTAGCACTTCTTAGTTGGGATTCAGGAATCTGTGTTTTAACAACTCCACCAGGTGATTCTCATCATGAGAGAAGGTTGGGAAACACTGTGCTACACCATCCACTGCTCTAGGCCCTGCGAACGCACATTGACCCACACAGAAGCCTGGCCCCTGGGGAGTTTATATTCTTGGTGGGGGAAGGGCAGGGAGGGGCTAAGACCAACAATAAACAAGATCCGCAGTGTCGTGGGCAGGTGGGAGGTGTCAGGGAGGATGGCCAGAGTGAGAGGCCATGGAAGGAAAGGTCCCAGCGGGGGAGGCAGGAGGACTCCAGACCGAGGTTGAACTTAAAAAAAAAATATTATTGATTTCAGAGAAGAAGGAAGAGAGATAATCCTTGATTGGCTGCCTTCTGCACACCCCTCACTGGGGATCGAGCCCACAACCCCGAGCATGTGCCCTTGACTGGAATCGAACCTGGGACCCTTCAGTCTGAAGGCCGAAGCTCTATCCACTGAGCCAAACCAGCCGGGACAGCCAGCTTGAACTGGCAGGGGGCCGGGGCCCCTGCCCAGATGGGTTTTGTTTGAGGCCCCGGTGGCAAACGCCAAAGCAGAACAGACCCCGCCAGAGACGAAAGGGTGATACAGCAACGAGCATGGAGGAGGTTTGTTGTTCAAGCAAATAGGCCTTTTCCGGGCCAAACCCCAGGAAGGCCAGTCCTCCCCACGGGCAGGAGCAGGCCGCTCCCAGTTAGAACAGCTCCAGGCCAGACCGGGCCTGGTTGAATGAATCTAGCAGCACCCAGCTTCTGCCAAACCAGGGTGGTGGGGCTGGAAGTTCCAGGGACATTTCTTGTGTCCTAGCGCCCTGCTCACCACCCTCCCGCTTCAGTGAGCAGGCACAGGCTTGGGTTTTTTGGGAACTCGAAGTTCCTCCCCCCAATCCACGCTTTTGGCTGATGGGAGTTGAAAATGCCACTTCAAAGACCTGCCGGCGTCCAGTCCCCAGCCATTTCCTTTTCCGCAGGGGGTGACCACACGCCTACATACACGTGCACTAAGCCCGGGGCTGCACCCGCACCGTAAGCACATGGAACCGGCCTTTAGCCAGTCAACACGCTTGGCGTTTGGGGGGCAGTTTCCTTTCCCCACGACCTTCCCTGCAGGTGAGAGCTTTGCGTCAGCTGCTCTGGAAAATTGCATTTAAGTGGCTTTTAAAGAAATGGAGCCAGGGAAGGGCCCGTGTAAGGGCTGAGGTTTCAACAGGAAACTGTACCTATTTGTGGAAAAACTAAGCAGGATTCATCCCAAGTGCCCAGGATGTGCCAGGCACATCCTGCATAACCTCTCTCCATCCCTGCTTCCCACGTCTCACGGGACACCTGTGAGAATCCAGGTCCCCCTCAGGGCCTAGGAGAGGCTGGGCCAGAGTAGCCTTGGGGGAGATGTTAACTTCCCCTTGCACGCTGTAAGTGCCCCCAAACACACAGATATACATATGCGTATGCTTACACACACATACCCACACTCAGCCGTCCCTCTGTGTCTGCAGGGACGGGTTCCAGGCGCCCCCAGAGATGCTCAGTAAAATGTCCTATTTACACATAACCTACGCACACCTTCCCGTGATCTTTAAAATGGCTCTCTAAAATACCCAATACCATGGTTAATGCTACGTAAATCGTCGTGCCGTATTGTTTAGCGAATAAAGACAAGAAAACAAGTCTGTACATCTTTAGTGCGATGCAAACACCCACCACCGTCGGCTACCTACACGGCCTATGCCAGCAACGGCATTAACTTTTTAGGGTCTTTTTGACCACAGAACCCGTGACTTTGGAGGGCTATGTCTGTGCACACACAAAACTTCTCTCCGTCCAAAGTGGGAATATCTGAAGACATGCGTGCTCTCTCCTTGGGTTGGAGGGCACCCCTGTAGCTCAGAATCACCCCCAACCCCCACCCCCATCACTGCAGTCCTCCTGTAGCCCATGCCCTCTAAGAGCCCGCTCCCTGCCCGCCACCGGGTCCTCCCTGTGGGGTGGGCCTGAGCCCCACCCCTGAATTACCTGGGACCAGAAGCCTGCCATGGCCGGTGGGTGAGGGGCCGCCGACCCCTTCTCACACTCCTCTCCCCGCTGTCCGTCGGCAATGCCCGCCATCCTGGAGCCGGAGGAAGTGCCTGGCTCTGTTCACGGGCGCCAGGTGGGAACGCTCCCCCTGATCTGCTGACTCTCACCTGGCCCGCTCCCTCCCAGCCATCGTTACTGGGGAGCATCAGCTCCCAGGTGGGTGGGTAGTGGGGGGGGCGGTTCCAGTTCTGCACCAGGAAGAGAAGGGCGGGGTGGGTGGGAGTGGAAGGGATGAGCAGAGCCCAGAACTAAGGAAAATTCGAGCAACTCCCCAGGTCTGCCCAGCATCCTCCCCAGCCCTACCCCCGCCCCCACCCGGTCCCCAATGGGAATCAGATGCCTCCTCAGGGCCCAGCCAGCACAACACTGAGCACCTGAGCCCGCACCTGAGCCCGGCCTCCCCTGCTTCTCCCCACGCTCCGCTCCGTGCCCAGGCACCTGCGCAGTGATCTGAATAAGTTGTAGAACCTGTTTTCTTCTTTTCTTTTTCTTTCTTTCTTTCTTTTTTTTTTTTTTTTTAAGTATTTTATTGATTTTTTTACAGAGAGGAAAGGAGATAGTTAGAAACATTGATGAGAGAAACATCGATCAGCTGCCTCCTGCACACCCCCTACTGGGGATGTGCCCGCAACCAAGTTACATGCCCTTGACCAGAATGGAACCTGGAACCCTTCAGTCCACAGGCCGACGCTCTATCCACCGAGCCACACCGGTTAGGGCTGTAGAACCTGTTTTCAGTGTAGACTGCACGCTGGGTCCTGGTTTCCCGGGAATTGTAACGCAGGCCCGTGAACTATCTGAGCACAGAGCAGAAGGAGCTCGTCAGTCCCGAGGAGAAGGGAACGTCCTTGGGAGGTCAAGGCTGAATGGAATTCAGATCTAGTCTGAGAGAATGTTCATCTGGGGCCAAGGTCAGCAAACTGCGGCTTGCGAGCCACCTGCAGCTCTTTGGCCCCTTGAGTGTGGCTCTTCCACAAAATACCACGGCCTGGGCGAGTCTATGTTGAGGAAGTGGCGTTAGAAGAAGTTTAAGTTGAACCCCTGGTAACAAATATGCTCACCTTTCCGGAGCCCAAAACTCATCTTTTTTCTTCTTAATTATTTTTTAATATGTTTTTATTGATTTTTAGAAAGAGAGGGGAAGGGAGAGGGAGAGGGAGAGAGAGAGAGAGAGAGAAACACCAATGTGAAAGGGCAACCTTGATCAGCTGCCTCCTGCACGCCCTCCACTGGGGATCAAGCCTGCAACCTGAGCATGTGCCCCGACCAGGAATCGAACCAGCCACCTCTTGGTGCATGGGATGACACTCAACCTACTAAGCCACACCAGCCAGGGCCCAAAGTTCATATTTTAGTAGCTGGGCATTCTTTGTATGAAACTCCCTGCTTTTGAGGTTCTTATCTCCACGCCCCCCCCCACCCCGCACACACACACACACACACACACACACACACTCCACCGTGATCTTGTAGCTCTTTGGAAAAAAGCAGAGGCTGAGGATGCAAGAATGCCCTTTTTTAGTTTAATGAGTCGACATGCAGTTCCAGGGGAGGGGTCTGGCTCAGAGACCGGTATTCTCCATCTCGGGGGCGTGGGCAGGGAAACGGTGACACATCCAAGGTGAAGGGCACATGCAGCGGAGTAGGCAGAGCGCCAGGGGAGAGGGAGAGTGTGGGCGGCATCCCCGGAAAACGCACACACCCTCCCGCAGGGAGCGGCTGTGACCGACCGACCGTGGAAGAAACAGCCAGCGGAATCGGTCCTCCTCCGAGGGAAACAGCTCTGGGCATGGCTTCAGGGAACAATGGAGGGGAGGGTGAGGGAGCCTCGGAGCTGCCCACACAGGACGCTGGAACTGGGGGAAAGCAGAAAGGGATCATGGAACTCTTTAAAGCCCTAAGACAGTGATCGGCAAACTGTGGCTCTCGAACCCCATGCAGCTCCTTGGCCCCTTGAGTGTGGCTCTTCGCCAAAACACCACGTGAGGGTGTGCAGGTACAGTGCGATTGAAACTTCGTGGCCCATGCGCAGAAGTCGGTTTTCAGCTCTCAAAAGACATTTCTTTTTTTAAATATATTTTATTGATTTTTTTAAATTTTTATTTATTTATTTATTTTACAGAGAGGAAGAGAGAGGGATAGTTAGAAACATCAATGAGAGAGAAATATCGATCAGCTGCCTCCTGCACACCTCCTACGGGGGACGTGCCTGAAACCAAGGTACATGCCCCGGACCGGAATCGAACCTGGGACCTTTCAGTCCACAGGCCAAAACCGGTTTGGCTCTATCCACTGAGCCAAACCGGTTTTGGTTCAAAAGAAATTTCAATCGTGGTACTGTTGATATTTGGCTCTGTTGACTGATGAGTTTGCCGACCACTGCCCTAAGAGTTAGGGCTCCATCGAGCATCGTGTCATCTCTGGAGGCAGCTTAGGCCGCAGGGCGACTAGCGTGATGTGCCAGCGCTGCTCTGAGGACCGATCAAAGCTGCTCTTTCTTCTGCATCTTTCCTGGGCAGCGGGTGGGGCACCTGCACCTAAAGGTGCTCTAGACAGGCCTCCCCTGAGGTCAGTGGTGCCAGGCCCCACTCACTCCTCCTCTTCCCGAAGGGCTGCTCCAGCTCCCTCTCCTCTCCTGGCCCTGTCACGGCTCAGAAGGGCTGCTCCTCCGAGAGCCAGGCCGATCCCTCGCTGCCAGCTGGGTCACAGGAGCCAGTGTCCCCGCACAGACGCAGAGGGAAGACCAGGGCACAAACCTGTGGGCATCTTCCCTCCCCGACACCGAGGCCAAAGCCGAAGTCCCTGGAAGAGGCTTGAGCCGTCTTCCAGGCAATCCCACCGCGTAAGAGCAGGTGATAAACATCCACGCTCCTGCTCTGGGGATGAGCCTCACCTTTCTCCGGGTTACCTGCCGGCTTTCCAGGCTCCCTTCCTCTCTGTCACCCTGAAGAACCCCAGCCAGGGACCAGGGCCTGACCCGAGAGCAGTTACCCGCCACCTCTCCCAGCTCAAGGGGCCTGCAGACCCCCAGAGCCCACACCACACAGGGAGCAGCGAGGGGGTCGGAAGAAGTCATTTCCACCTCCCAGCAAACTGCAGGCCTTCGCTCCACCCCCTCAGAACCTCCTCAGGCCCTGCTCCTGCCCCGTTCACACCCTGTGGCCGCCTTAGGGTACCCAGAGATGCCACCTGTGCAAGGCTGCAGGGTGAGCTATCCCGTTTATGGGGCCTGTACAAAATGAAAATGCAAGGCCTCTTGTTCAAAAAATAAGAATTTGCCCAGCGGTGTGGCTCAGTAGTTGAGCATCGACCTATGAACCAGGAGGTCATGGTTCAATTCCCCATCAGGGCACACATGTCGGGGTTGCTGGCTCCATCCCCAGTGTGGGGCGTGCAGGAGGCAGCCAACCAATGATTCTCTCTCATCATGGATGCTTCTATCTCTCCCTCCCTCTTCCTCTCTGAAATCAACAAAAAATATTTTTAAAAAATACTTTTCTGTTGATTTTTTACAGAGAGAAAAGGAGCAGTATAGAGAGTTAGAAACATCCATGAAAGAGAAACATAGACCAGCTGCCTCCTGCACACCCCCCTCCCCCCTTACTGGAGATGTGCCTGCATCCAAGATACATGCCCTTGACCGGAATCGAACCTGGGACCCTTCAGTCCACAGGCCGATGCTCTATCCACTGAGCCAAACCGGTTAGGACCGTAAAAAAGTATTTTTTAAAAAGAACTCCCTAAACCCTCCCTAGGTCCTTGACACTGTCCCTCTGGGTTACCCCAAGCAAGGAGAACATTTTAAATAATTAAGTAAAACGCAAAGGATCATGGATGGACTAGAGAGGTGAGAGCCTATAAGCAAGGCAACACGACTCCTCCAAGGTCACAGGACCCCTCATGCCTGCAGGACTCCTCATGCCTGCATGTGTAAGCACACCTACGGGCCCCCCCCCACACACATGTAAGCACACGCACACACATCTGTAAGCACATGCACACACACCGTTTATGTAACCACCTCCCCACCTAATGGAAAGTTCTACTTCCTCCTTTCTTTCCGAGACACAGCAGGGCACCAGGCGCTGGTCTCAGAAGCTACAACCACGAGCAGAAACCCTGCCCTCACCGGCCAGAGAAGGCCCTGAGCCCTGAGGCCCCCACTCTAGGCCTGGCTCCAGGGGCAGCCCTGCAGCAAGAACAAAACTACTTAAAAAGAAATAAAATTTTACTCAAATGCACAAACACACTCTGAACCCCAGCTGGGAGCTGGTCCAACCATTCGCGTCATAGGCCTGTCTGTCGCCCAGGGTCCTCCGGGCCCGGCTTCCTGACGAGAGTGTCCCCAGGACCACAGCGCCCAGCTCGCTCAGAGGCAGCATTGCGCTGGGCCTGGGTCCGAGGCGAAGAAGCACATGTCCAGGGGAGGGCCCAGCTGCAGTCTCAGGCCCCCCTACCCCGCTCAGGTCCACGCCAGCACCCTCCCCTCCCCACCTCCCGGCCCCACCCTGGAGACTGAGGGAGGCGAGAGGCTCTGCCGGCTGCTCCTCCATCTCCAGAGTCCTGGGGCTTCAGCTCCGTCTGTGGGGGGCCCGAGGCAGGGGCGCAGGGAGCGATCCGGTGCTCGGCCCGCCAGGGGTGCACATTGGGGGTAACCATTGGATGGCCCCTGCCTCTACACCCCGGTCTGCTCTTTAATCCAGTCCCGGAACAGAGGGAGCCTCGTGTACACGCCCGGCTTGTCCCTCTGGGCGCAGCCTTCGCCCCAGCTCACCACGCCGGCCTGGAAGATGCGCCCGTCCGACTCCACGCTGGACAGGGGGCCCCCGGAATCGCCCTGCGGAGACACAAGCCCTGATGAGTGTCCCGCCCACCTTCCCAGGCGTCCAGCACCCACCCGATGCCCAGCGCCCGGCACCCGGCACCCACCTGGCAGGCGTCCACGCCCCCGCTCAGGTAGCCCACGCACATCATGCGAGGGGTGATCTGCTGGGGCAGCAGCTTCTCGCAGGTCGTTTGGTTGATGATGCGGATCTCGCCCTTCTGCAGGATCAGCGACACGGAGCCTGGGGGGGGGGGGGGGGAGCTGAGCTGGGGGGGCAGGCGGGCTCCTGGGGCCACACCATGTGGGGACCGCACCCTCCAAGGGGCTCCCACAGCAACAGCCGGACTAGCAACACCCTGGGCACAACCCGAGCCCGAGGAGGACACACGGCTACGGAACAGATGATGCATCTACCGCTGGATATGGTGCGGCCCCAAAAGACACACACACACACACACACACACACACACACGTGCACCACGAACAGCCGTGAGAATAAGGAACAGGAAGCGGCCCTAGCGGGGTGCTCAGTGGTTAGAGTGTCGGCCCTTGAACCGAAAGGGTCGCAGGTTCGATTCCCAGTCAAGGGCATGTACCTTGGTTGCAGGTTCCCCAGGGAGGGGTGCATGCCAGGAGGCAACCAATCAATGTATGTCTTTCACATCGATGTTTCTCTCTCTCTCCCCCTCTCTCTCTCTCTCTCTCTCTCCTCCCCTTGTCCCTTCCTTCCACTCTCTCTAGAAATCAACGGGAAAAATATTCTCAGGTGAGGATTAAAAAGAAAAAGGAGGAAGAAAGCACCATAAAATGCCTTAAGTCAGATTATTTTGCTCTTTCCTCTCCATAGTCTACACATTTCAGCAGTGATCTGCAAACTGCGGCTCTCAAGCCAAGGTTTCCCGTCTTTTGACGAATGAGTTTGCCGACCACTGACCTAGACACCTCTCCATTCCAGTCATTACAGGCTGTTGTTGTTCCTTGTGATTAAGCCCTCTCCCAGTGGTCGGCAAACTCATTAATCAACAGAGCAGCAAACCGTGGCTCTCGAGCAGCATGTGGCTCTCGAGCCACAGCTTGCCGACCACTGCTATAGTAGATCAGAACTGAGTGTTTCAACATAACATTTACCAACGAAGGGCCCTCCTGGAGGCAGAAGGAGAGAGGAGGCTTGGCTCCCACCACTGGTCCCGACACACAGGCCCCGCCCCACAGTTCTCACCTACACCCTCTTATCTTCATTTTACAGGCGAATAAACAAGCTCAGAGAACTCGCCAAAGTCACGCATCCAAACCCCCCCCCCGCCCCCAGTCCTCTAAACCTCCCCCCCCCCCGCAACCCTCTCCTGACCCGGAGAGCTTGGTCCTCACAGAGGGGGCAGGAGGGGCAGGCCAGCTCACCTCCCTCGACGGTGTGGCCCCAGCCGGTGACCCAGATGGCCTTGCCCGTGGGGAAGTCGTGCGAGGTGTCGGGCAGGCAGATGGGCCGCACCGTGTTGCTGTATTCCACCGGCCGCTCCAGCTCCAGCAGCGCGATGTCGTAGTCGAAGGTGAAGTCGTTGAAGGAAGGGTGGCTGATGATGCGCTTCAGGCCGCGCTCCTGCACCCCGGAGTCGCTGCGCTTGCTCTGGTCGTGGAGGCCCAGGTAGGCCTTCCACAGGGTGTGGTCGGAGTACCTGCAGGGGGAGCCGGAGAGCGCCCCGTGAGCCACCTGCCGCACACTGGGAGGGGAGTGTGGGTCCTGCTTGGCCGCCACCCTCAGCTGGAAATTACTAGGTGCCTCCCACCACCTCA
This sequence comes from Pipistrellus hanaki, assembly GCF_964339955.1. Classification (NCBI taxonomy): domain Eukaryota; kingdom Metazoa; phylum Chordata; class Mammalia; order Chiroptera; family Vespertilionidae; genus Pipistrellus; species Pipistrellus hanaki. The sequence goes on along the minus strand of NC_140521.1, from coordinate 14,183,319 downwards.
CTCATCCCCCATTCCCTCTTTTTTTTTTTTTTTAAATATATTTTATTGATTTTTTACAGAGAGGAAGGGAGAGGGATAGAGAGCTAGAAACACTGATGGGAGAGAAACATCGATCAGCTGCCTCCTGCACACCTCCTACTGGGGATGTGCCGGCAACCAAGGTACATGCCCTTGGCCGGAATCAAACCGGGACCCGTGAGTCTGCAAGCTGACGCTCTACCCACTGAGCAAACCGGTCAGGGCCAGAACTTGGTTTCTAAATATCCTTCTCCATTCAAAGGAACCGAGGCTCCTGGGAGAAATGGCTGTTTTCAGGTCTGGAGCAAGGAAACCATAAAGCCAGCCTAGACCATGTATTGAACGGAAGTGGGTGAGTTCTCAAACAATGATGAGCCAGCAGGGCAAGGCGCTCCCGGGCCAAACTCAGGATCCTCCGAACACGCACACACACACAATAGGCTTCGTGGCCGCACATGCTGAATAGCAGAGAAGGGGGAACGGGAATCCAGGAGTTCACCCTGAATCTAAGAAGTCATTCCCAAGAAATTAATGCGGAGGAGGAAAGGTATTCTTTACAGAAAAACCATCGAATAAACACAGAAGAAAGAGTGGACGATAAATCGCATTTTGTACCCACCACAGCAGTAACCAAAACATGCAAGAATCATGCCCTAACCGGTTTGGCTCAGTGGATAGAGCCTCGGCCTGAGGACTGAAAAGTTCCAGGTTCGATTCTGGTCAAGGGCATGTACCTTGGTTGTGGGCACATCCCCAGTAGGGGGTGTGCAGGAGGCAGCTGGTTGATGCTTCTAACTTTCTCTCCCTCTCCTTTCCTCTCTGTAAAAAAAATCAATAATATATATATATTGTATATTAAAAAAAAAAAAAAAAAAAAAAAAAAAGAATCATTGAGGAGCCGGGTTGGCATGGCTCTGGTTGAGCATCAACCTATGAACCAGAAGGTCACAGTTCAACTCCCACTCAGGGCACATGCTGGGGTTGTGGGTTTGATCTTCAGTGTGGGGTGTGCAGGAGGCAGCCGATCAATGATTCTCTCTCATCATTGATGTTTCTCTCTCTCTCCCTCTCTGAAGTCAATAAAAAAGTATATTTTTAAAAAAAGAATCACTGAGCCAAGACCAGTTTGGCTCAGTGGATAGAGCATCGGCCTGCGGACTGAAAGGTCCTGGGTTCGATTCTGGTCAAGGGCATGTACATTGGTTGCGGGCACATCCCCAGTGGGGCATGTGCAGGAGGCAGCTGGTCGATGTTTCTCTCTCATTGATGTTTCTAACTCTCTGTCCCTCTCTCTTCCTTTCTGTAAAAGAAATCAATAAAATATATATATATATATTTTTTTAAAAAGAATCATTGAGGAATGCTACAACCACCGGGTGAAAGATGGTTGGGGAACAGGATATTCACATTGACTGGAAGTGTCATCCAAGATTACTTACTCACAGCCCCAGGGGAAGTACCTCTAAGGTGGGGAAACCCAGGGACACCACCTTAACCACGCAACCCGGCTTTTCTCCCAGTCGGACACCATGTGCTTCCTGAGGACACAATATCACCGAGGCAGTGTTTCCTACGAAAATGTGGGACCTAACTCTAATCAAGAAACAACAATCAGCCCTAACCAGTTTAGCTCAGTGGATAGAGCATTGGCCTGCGGACTGAAGGGTCCCAGGTTCGATTCCGGTCAAGGGCATGTACCTTGGTTGTGGGCACATCCCCCCAGTAGGGGTTGTGCAAGAGGCAGCTGATGGATGTTTCTCTCTCACCGATGTTTCTAACTCTCTATCTCTCTCCCTTCCTCTCTGTGAAAAATCAATAAAATATATTGAGAGAGAGAGAGAGAGAGAGAGAGAGAGAGAGAGAGAGACCTGTTTTCCTTTCTGCTGTGAGTAGCCGCATCCGGGGTGTCTGGGCCCTCCAGTCTGGCCCTGCCCCAGCGCCAGCCTAATCTTCATGACTCAGAGACACAGGCCTTCCAACCCCAGAACCCACGGGAGGGGCTCCCAGAGCCCCCCACCCCCACCCTCACCCAACCCTCACCCCTACTCCACCCCACCCCGGGCTCACTTGAATGCTCGTTCGTCGGCGAAGCAGTGCGCAGCGGACACCATCCAGCTGGGGGAGATGAGCGAGGCCCCGCACAGGTGGCCCTGGCCCAGCGAGTGCAGGCTCACCTGCCAGGGCCACTCGCCTTCCTCCGCGTCCTTGCCGCCGACCACCCGGGACTGCCTGCTGAAGGCCCGCAGCCCACAGTCTGCGGGGGGCCGGGGCCCGAAGGAAGGGCGGGGGGTCAGGGTGGGCACCAGCTCCAGGCACCCACAGCAGGCCCTGGGGGTGCCCACAGGGGGTGGTGTGTGGCATGACAGACCCTACAAGCGAGGAACTCTGAGCCTCGGACCCCACTGACTTCCATGGGGCCCCTTCCCTGCTCCCAAGGTCAACGCCCTCACATTCTCCCTCTCCCCACCCCGCACAAATGCATCCGGGCACCTGCGGACACCTGCCGGTTCGCTTAGATGACCAGGGGGCCATTTGCCTAGATTTCCCTGGCGAATGCTGAGGACACAGCTCAGAGGGAGCACGGGCGGGAGACAGGAAGTCAGAGAACAGCTGCCAGGCTCAGATCTGCCTTGGGCCAGGGCTTCTGGCGCGCGCGCGCGCACGCGCGCACACACACACACACACACACACACACACACACACGAGGCTGCACACTAAAGTAGGGGTGTCGAACTCAATCAGAGAAGGGGTCAACATCTAAAATCCAGCCTAAATCGCGGGCCGAATGGTTTACTGAACAGTCATAAACTGACAATGTCATAAACTGACAGCGGAGTGCAGTGATGACAGCGCGGCGCGGGCCACATTGCAAGGCCTGGCGGGCTGGATTTGGCCCGCGGGCCTTGTGTTTGACACATGTGCACTAAAGCATGGGGTGGGGTGAGGGCTTGGGAAGCTGTGCCAGGGCCTGCCGTTCCCCTGTGGCAGGGGCCAGAAGCGGGGGCCAGCCCGGCACCCCCACCAGGACCAGGACAACGGAGGTGCTGGCTGCCCTGGGCCTTGCCTCCCGGTCCAGAGTATGCCCATGGGGCAGTGCCCCCGTGCCAACCAACACATCGGCGAGGCCATCCTTTCTTCCGGGCAGCAGCCAGGGAAGAAGTGGGTGCGGGAGGCCCTGGCGGGTTCCGCCTCTGTCTGTGCCCACCCGGTGAACCCCCTGTGCCCGCGGGCGGGCCCGCTCACCGCAGTTCTTCTCATCCGAGCCGTCGCTGCAGTCCTTCTTGCCGTCACACTCGGGGTTGGTCTTGCTCAAGCAGAGCCCGTTGTGGCAGCGGTAGGTGTGTTTGGTGCAGGTGACGACCGCCCCTGCGTGGGGAGCAGGATGTGGGGAGAGAGTCAGTCCCCCCCCGGGGACCTCCCTCATTGGCAGCCTGCCACCTGCCTGTCCATGCCCCACCCACCCACGCACCACACCACCGCCCCCTGTCCTTCCAGCCCTGCCGAGGGCCTTCCACGTTCTGGAAGGTTCTCCCTCTGCACGTGAGAGCGCCTGGGCGGCTTCCGGGGAGCAGGAGGAGCCCCCCGAAGGCCGGAGGGCGGGGACCAGGCCTTACCGCCGCTGCACTTGGCCTCGTCGGACCCGTCCCCGCAGCTGTCCTTCCCGTCGCACCGCTGGCTCTCGGGGATGCACTTCCCGTTGCGGCACCTGAAGGTCTTATCCGGACAGCCTGGGAAGCACCGAGCACTTTCAGGGTCGCAGTCCCGGCTGAGTGGACTGTGGGGAGCCGGGCCCCCCCAAGGCAGCCCCTCACGGGCACCCCCCCTCCCCCGCCCCACGGCCAGCCCCCCACGGGCACTCACTGCAGTCCAGCTCGTCGCTGTTGTCCCCGCAGTCGTTCACGGTGTCGCACACCCAGAAGAGGGGCTTGCAGAACTTGTTCTTGCACGTGAACTGGTAGGTGGCGTTGCATTCTGGGACGGGGGGGAGGTGAGGGCAGCAGTCAGCTAGGGAGGCTCAGCGGGGGTCACTTACTGCCTCCCTGGGGACCTGGTCCCTGGGGAGCACCCGGTGTCCCACTCATCACCTACGGAGCCGCCTCAGCTCAGCAGACGCTGCACTGCCTGCTCTGGGGGTGCCAAGGCGCCCCACAGCCAAGCGAGGCGGGGGCTAGAGGTCTCCTGGGGGATGGGCTCACCCTCCCGCAACCTCAGGCCCCCTCCTTCCCCCCCGGATCGGCTGGCAGGCCCCCAGGCACAGCCAGGGCCAGAGGGGTGCCCGGCCCGCAGCCCCACTCACGGCAGTCGAGCTCGTCGCTGTGGTCGGCGCAGTCGGCCCAGCCGTCGCAGCGTAGCTCGTTCCCGATGCAGCGGCCCGTGTTGCACATGAACTTCCCGGGGCACGCTGCGGGGAGAGGACGGGCCTGAGGTCCGGGCCTCCCCGCTCCTCCGCGGCCACTCCCCGCCTCCCCACCGCCCTCCCCGGAGCCAACCGCACAGCCACACTGAGGGCTGACGGAAACGGCCAGCCCAGCCCTGAACGGAGAGGGGCAGGCTGGCATGGGCACCAAGGGCAGGGTCTCCAGGTGTACCAAGGGTGGCAAGGGGTTTCTTTTTATCTTTTAAAATATATTTTATTGATTTTTTTTACAGAGAGGAAGGGAGAGGGATAGAGAGGATGAGAGAGAAACATCGATCAGCTGCCTCCTGCACACTCCCCACTGGGGATGTGCCCGCAACCAAGGTACATGGCCTTGACCGGAATTGAACCTGGGACCCTTCAGTCTGCAGGCCGACGCTCTAGCCACTGAGCCAAACTGGCTAGGACTTTCTCTCTCCCTCTCCCTTCCTCTCTGAAATCAATAAAAATATCTTTTTAAAAAAACGCATAGCCGAAACTGGTTTGGCTCAATGGATAGAGCGTTGGTCTGCGGACTGGCGGTGTGTGTGTGTGTGTGTGTGTGTGTGTGTCCCAGGTTCGATTCCAGTCAAGGGCATGTACATTGGCAGCGGGCACATCCCCAGTGTGGGGTGTGCAGGAGGCAGCTGGTCGATGTTTCTCTCTCATCACTGTTTCTGGGTCTCTATCCCTCTCCCTTCCTCTCTGTAAAAAATCAATTAAAATATATATTTTTAAAAAATGCATGCATGTGAGGTGGCCTTTTTCCCCTCCGGAGGCTGCCAGAGGGGCATGCGCCTCACACTCCCCGGGGCCTCAGGACGAGGAAGGCCCAGCGCCAGGAAGAGGCAGCTCGGAGCGTCCCGCCGGGGCCCTTCCCTCTCGCCGGGTCCCTCCCGCCAGGTCCCTCCTTCCGGAGACGCCACTCACGGTCACTGGAGTCGTAGGACAGGTACTCAGCCAGGAAGCCCGTGTCGGTGTAGGACTGGTCCGAGTGGAAGCGCACCGTCATCCTGCTGCTCTTGCTGGCGACCATAAACTGGGTCCTCTCTCCGCAGAACCTGGGGAGGGGGGGGAGAGGAGGGGAGGCCAACTGTAGGCAGAGGACCCCCCTGGGGAGAGGACACCCCTCTCCCCGCACATGGGCACGGGGCCCGCTCCCTGACTCCCCAGACAGCCCCCCAACTCACTGACCTGCTGCCCCACTCCCCAGCCGGCACCCCTCTCCCGGGCACTCACTTCTCCCCGTTGACCTCCACGAAGTCCTTGGGGCACGTGCCCAGGGGTATGTTGGGCTCCAACAGGTAGAAGACTTTGAAGGACACCTTCACGTACCGGTTGTGGGGCACCTGCAGAGAGACACGCACCGGGTCTCTGCGGCTTCTTTCCCTCTTCCCCGAACCCGAGGGCGTCCGCGGCGGCCATGGGGCTGGGAGGAGGAGGCGGGCGGGCAGGGAGCGTGGCTCCTGCTTCTCCTCTCGGGTCACGGGGGGGCAGCATGCCACCCAGAGCAGGAGGGACCAGGGGGCCGTGTTTGGAAGAAACTCTAGACTCAGGGGCAAGAGTCTAAAGAAGGCTGGGCCTGGCGGGTGTGGCTCAGTGGTTGAGCGCTGACCTATGAACCAGGAGGTTATGGGTTTGATCCCCAGTCAAGGGCCATATGCCCAGGTTGCAACTCGATCCCTATTTGGGACGTGCAGGAGGCAACAGATCGATGATTCTCTCTCATCATTTATGTTACTATCTCTCTCTCCCTCTCCCTTCCTCTTTCTGAAATAAATAAAAACGTATTAATCATAATTTTTTAAAAGGCTGGAAGGCCCTCCCACCATGATGGAGGGAGGAAACAGATGGATCTGGGGTGGGGAGGACATGAGAAGCAGTCCTGCGGAGGGGACTCTTGTCCCAGGGCCATTCAGCAAGTGCTCTCAGCTGGCACATGCCCACTCTGACCTAGTCCCCACCCCACTTCTGGCTGGGAGCAGCCACAGGCCCTCTTACGTGACCCAGAGCAAGTGGAGGCTCTGCCCACGAACCCCCCCTCTCCCCCCCGACAGCCACGGAGGAGCTGGGACCCCAGTCTGGGTCTGCCTGGCTTTGCAGCATGTCAGCCCCGCATGACCCTGCCATGCATGACCCTGCCACACATGACCTTGACACATAGGACCCTGCCACCCATGGGATTCACACCTGCAGCCTCGTGGAAGTGGCCAAGAAGCTCATCCCCTCTGCGCTCCTCACGTGCCATCCCAAGCGTCCCTCCTCCCTCAGTCTCTCTCTCATTCATCTCCCTGACCCCTCCCCCCCTCCCCCCACGGTTCCTACCTCGATTTCCCAGGTGCAGTCGATGTTGGGAGGGTAGTGGCCCGGGTAGTAGGGGGTGCTGAATGTCCCGCTGGCGTCATTTAAGTAGCCTCCACAGCCTGAGAGGAAAGAGGAGAAAGAGCATGAGGACTGAGCACGGGCTGGGCCAGGCGGAGCGGCCTGAGGCCAAGCCAGGGCTCCCGTCTGCAGGCCTGGCAGCTGGGCACCGGGAGGCGCCACAGCCAGTGCTGGGAGGCTGCCAGCGCTGACGGGGCTCCGGACCCAGGTGAAGGGCTAATGGCCTATGACTTAAGCTTCCAACCTCTGTCACTGACCTGGCCAGCCCTCCACTACCTGCTGTCCCCTTCTCCCTCTGCCCGCCCCTGGCCCTGGCCCTGGCCCTGGCCCTGGCCCCACCCCTGCCCTCCTTACTGCTCATCTTGGGCATCTGGAAGAACACGGCTTCGAAGCCAGGGTGTCGCCGCTCCGTGTTGGTGATCAGCGTGACGAGCAGGACGTTCTGGGAGGAGATGAAGGTCAAGTTGTAGGAGGCGGGGTAGGTGCCACACAGCCTGCGGGGGCAGAAGAGGTGGGCGTTAGCGAGGGCAGACAGAAGCCACGCGGAGGGGGCCCAGGGACCCCACCCCTGACCTCGGGCCCCTGCACAAAAGGCCCGCCCCACACTTAGCCTAAGTAAGGATAAGACGGTCCATTTACAACAGCAAAACCCTTAGAAACATCGACTACCTAACATTAGAGCAGTGGTTCTCAGCCTTCCTAATGCCATGGCCCTTTCATACAGTTCCTCATGGTGTGGTGGCCCCCAACCATAAAATTATTTTCAGCCAAAACCAGTTTGGCTCAGTGGGTAGAGTGTTGGCCTGTGGACTGAAAGGTCCCAGGTTTAATTCGGTCAAGGGCATGTACCTTGGTTGCGGGCACATCCCCAGTAGGGGGTGTGCAGGAGGCAGCTGATGGATGTTTCTCTCTCATCGATGTTTCTAATCTAACTCTCTATCCCTCTCCCTTCCTCTCTGTAAAAAATCAATAAAACGTATTTTAAAAAATTATTTTCATTGCTATTCATAGCTGTAATTTTGCTAGTGTTATGAATCGTAATGTAAATATCTGTGTTTTACGATGGTCTTAGGCGACCCACAGATTGAGAACCGCTGCTGTAGAGCCTAAGTCCATCGGAAACACAGATATTTACATTACGCCCGTGGGAGAGAGAGAGAGAGAGAAACATCAGTGAGAGAGAGAATCACTCGTCAGCTGCCTCCTGCACGCCCCTCACTGAGGACTGATCCCGCAACCAGGGCATGTGCCCTGACTGGGAATCGAACCTCGGCCTCCTGGTTCACAGGTCGACGCCAGCCGAGCAGCAAACTATCTTTCCAATGGCAGCCTCTCTCGACCTACAAGCCTCCACAGAACCGCGTTTCACCACCGCAGGGCGCACCTTGGCTCTGCAGGCGAGGGACCCCCTGCTTACTGGCATCTAGGGACCCGTGGCCTCCTCACCACGGCCAAGGCAGAGACGCCACCTCCGTGACGCTCCGCTGAGCTCACGCCACACCTGCCCTCTGCTGCCAGCCAGTTTGCAGTGGCCTGTGTCACACACACCATCTCCAGCTTGGCCCTGAGGCCTTGCCCACCAGCTCCCACAACCCCCTTCTGCGCCCCGGAACACTCACTGGGCCACCTTGCGGGGCTCCACGGGGCTCAGGGTGTCATACACCATGACCAGGTCATTGCCAGGGAGGTTACAGGGCGCGACGTCAAAGCTCCGGAAGGTGAGGCTCAGCACGGAGTTGGCATCGCCCCGCAGGGTCCACTGGCAGCGGGCGAAGGCCGGGTAGGGGCTGTCAGGAAAGCCGGGTGTGGTGAAGCGGGTCTGCTCCCCCCATCGGGTGTGCAGGGCGAACCTGCACCTGTCTGTGGGAAACAGAGGGGGAGAGGCAGAGCCGGGCAGAGCTGGTGGGGACAGAGGCCCATAGAGGTGCCCCCAGATCGCCATGGGCTAGGACAGACCGGGAAGCAGCATCTCGTGGCCTGGGACAGGCGAAGGGATGTATGTGCTGGCTGTCATCAGGGTGGGACCAACCCCCTCCTCCTGGGGGGCTCCTGAATGGAAGGGCTTCTGGCCCCATCCCAGCCCACCACGAGGAGGAGGGCCTGGTACTTACTGTCCTGGGCGGTCTGCACTGTCCTGGGGTCAGTGGCTGAAATACAAGAGGGAGAATCGAGTATTTACTGGCCCGGCCTTTCCTCCTTCCTGCTTCCTCATTCCCCCGGGGAAGGAGCCAGCTCGAGTCTTTCTTTTTAAAAAATACATTTTATTGGTGTTTTACAGAGAGGAAGGAAGAGGGATAGAGAGTTAGAAACGTCAATGAGAGAGAAACATCGACCAGCTGCCTCCTGCACACCCCCCACTGGGGATGTGCCCGCAACCAATGTACATGCCCTTGACAGCTAGTTTTTTTTTTTTAATATTCTATTGATTTTTTACAGAGAGGAAGAGAGAGGGATAGAGAATTAGAAACATTGATGAGAGAGAATCATCGATCAGCTGCCTCTTGCACACCCCGACCTGGGGATGTGCCCGCAACCAAGGCACATGCCCTTGACGGGAATCGAACCTGGGACCCTTCAATCCACAGGCCGACGCTCTATCCACTGAGCCACACTGGTTTCGGCCCAGCTCGAGTCTTATCTTGCTGCAGAGCAGAGCGAGCTCTTGCGGTGGTTCCCTGCTCCCGCCCGGGCCAGCCCCCCAAGGCCCACCCCCGGCAGCCCAGCCCGGAGGCCCGCACTCACGGAAAGCCACCACCGAGGTCAGCAGGAAGGAGCTCAGGGTGCGGGCGCGGGGCGGCAGGCGGATGGTGCGCTCCTCGGCCATCACGCGCTCGGCCTCCTCCACCCGGTGGCTGGGGATGCTGAACTCCGACCAGTAGTAGGCGATGACGCTGCCCTCGCTGCGGAGAGGCCAGAGGCGGAGAGGCGGGTGGGCTCGGGGCAGGCCCCCCCTCCCCCCATCCCCACTCTCCCCGAGGCCCCGGTGCAGACCCAAACCCACGTATGGAAAGTAGCAAAGGGGCCCGAGCACTCCGGAGCGGTGTAAATGGCTTGCCCAGTGCCCTCCTGCCGGGTGCCCTCCTGCCAAAGCCCCCACCCAGCGCCACGCCTGCCCTCTGCCTAGTGACCAGACGTCCCGCTTTTAGCGGGACAGTCCCGATTTTTAACAATTTGTCCCGAGTCCCCGTGACGTTTTTAAAAAGTCCAAAAGATTTAAAAGAATCTTTCCAAAAATCAGGACTTTTTTTTTTTTTTTTTAATACATTTTATTTATTTTTTATAGAGAGGAAGGAGAGAGAAGTAGAGAGTTAGAAACATCAATGAGAGAGAATCACCGATCAGCTGCCTCCTGCACACCCTCCCACTGGGGATGTGCCCGCAACCAAGGTATGTGCCCTTGACCGGAATCGAACCTGGGACCTTTCAGTCCACAGGCCGACACTCTATCCACTGAACCAAACCGGTCTTGGCAAACCAGGACTTTTTTAAAACGCTGCGGGACTCGGGACAAATTGTTAAAAATCAAGACTGTCCCGCCAAAAGCGGGACATCTGGTCACCTTACCTCTGCTGCCGGCCAGTGTGCAGTGGCCTGTGTCACACACACTGTCTCCAACGTGGCCCAGAGGCCCCGCCCACCAGAGGCGCCCGCCCGGCTCCCACAGCCCCCCTCTGCGCCTCGAGACACTCCCTGCACCACCGTGCGGGGTCCCTCAGAGCGACCCGGCCCAGACAGAAGCTGTCACAGTTGCAGACAGAACAGGACTTGGTTCCCCAAGCCAGGGCCTCGTGGCTGCATCGCCCTGCTGGCCACCAGGCACTTGCCCCCCTAAAACAGGGCACGGATCCCATTCCCAGCATCCTATGCCCCCACCCCACCCTCCACCCACTCCCCCACAGCACCCACCTAAAGGCAGTCACTGTGGAGTCCTTGTAGTAGGGCCCCAGGACGGAGATCTCGCTGTACAGTTGCTTCAGCTGCGGGAAAAGAGGAGGTTCAGGGAGGCCGGCACCTCTGCCCCCAGCCCCAGCCGCTCCCTCCGTCCTGGGACTGGTGCCCTCCCGTGCCCCGCACCGGCCCAGGGAGATACAGCTGGGACAGGGCTCCGGCCCAGGACGCGGACTCACCGCCTCCTTCACTTTGCCGGCCAGCTCTACAAATTCGGTGGAGTTCGGGTTCTCGTAGGCGTCCAGAAAGTTCTCGTTGGTGATCCTCAGGTAGCCATTGAAGACCTTCTGGACCCGCACTTCCCGGTCTGTGCAAGGCCAGGGAAGGAGAACAGTCAGAGGAAGTGCCATCACCCCTGTCCCGTCCCCCAGTGTCCACAAGCTGCCCTCTGCAGCCGTAAGGGGGGGGGTGAGGGGGGTGACGATAAAGGGCGTGGGGATGGTGGGCCAGGTCCCCATGGGGTCCACACCCATGCTCAGACCCAAGCAGGAAAAGCGACAGAACCGCTGACAACCGGGGCAGTGGGTGCCAGGAGCGGCGTGTGGACCTGAGCGCTGTGGGCCAGCTCTGACCAATTCCTCACCCACTGCTCATGACTTGAAAGAGGAAAAGGGAGGGAGCATCTTAGACCCCCCTCACCCACGCCGCTGTGCCTCCATTCTCTCCCTCGTGTCCTTAAGACACGGGCCCTAGCCCTGACCAGTTTGGCTCAGTGGATAGAGCATCGGCCTGTGGACTAAAAGGTCCCAGGTTCGATTCCGGTCAGGGGCATGTACCTTGGTTGCAGGCACATCCCCAGTAGGGGGTGTGCAGGAGGCGGCTGATCGATGTTTCTCTCTCATCAATGTTTCTAACTCTCTATCCCTCTCCCTTCCTCTACGTAAAAAATCAGTAAAATATATCTTTTTAAAAGTCAATAAAATATATTATAAAAAAAAAAAAAAAAAAGGAAGCGGGCCTTGGGTCAGTCCCTCTCCCCCCACCCCTTAACTGTACTCACACTTGAAGTGCCAAACCAGGAAACCAGCCGTGAGAGAGACCAGCAGGATCACAAGCACAACCACGGGCACCACCCAGGGCCTGAGGCCTCCTTTCTCCACCTTCTGGGTGTTGTTGACCGGCAGGAACACCAGACCTTCCTCAAAGGCATGCATGCTCTGCAGAGAGGAAGGCACAGGCTAACACCAGAGCTCAGACACTCTCCCGCCGGCCCCGCGTGCAAACCCCGTCACTGCAGCTGTCCACGTGCATGAACCCGCTCCGGCACAGGGAGAGGCCCAGAGGGGGGCCAGCCAAGGGCCACGACTGGCCACCAGGTGCCTCAGTGCAAGCTTCCAAAGGCAGCCCCTGCTCCAGGCCCCACCAGTCCCAGGCCCCACCGGTCCCCTGCACTTGTGGGCAGCACAGACTGGCACCCTGTACACCCCACCCAGTGGCCGTGCTTCACCAATGTTTAACCAGTTGGCCGTGCCATGTGGAACAAGCCACCTTGCCTTCAGCCTGAGGGGTCCGAGGGAACGAGTTCAAAGTGAGGAGGTCATGTCTCTATTGGAATCCACACTCGTGCTCAGACCCGAGAGCCGGAAAAACAACAAAATGTCCCTCAGCCTGGCTGGCGTGGCTCAGTGGCTGACCTATCAACCAGGAGGTCACGGTTCGATTCCCGGGCAGGGCACATGCCCAGGTAGCGGGCTCCATCCCCGGCGTGGGGCATGCAGGAGACAGCCGATCAATGGTTCTCTCTCATCATGGATGTTGCTATCTCTGTCCCTTCCTCTGAAATCAATAATAAAAGTGTATTAAATAATGACAAAAACACCTTCCCACAAACAGGATAGCGCTTTTTGGAGTCTTCCCTGCAAAGGGGTATCAGGAAGGGGGGGAGAGCATGTGAGGATGGGACAGGTGAACTTTTCTAACACGTGATCTGCCTGTCTTCAATCCTGCAGAGGAGCCGTGTGTCATGAAATCACGAAATTGGATGGTTCCTAGGTTTAACTACCTCATATCCACGGCAAATGCAATAAAGTGAGAGCCACACCCCAAATTCCACAGGTGTGCCATTTTTAACCGCGTCCAGACGTCGTTCTTCTGGTGTCGTCGTTCTTCTGGTGTTAACCTCAGAACCCTACATAACGTGCTCGAACGGCCATTTCTTTTTTTTGTCCCATTTAAACCTTCTCGAGGAAACGTTCTCCCCATTCCTGTCACAGCTGGATACTTTTATCTCTAAGTTTTTAGTTTCCTAACTGGTTGTACCTGTGACTTTATGTGATATCGCACACAGGAACACACTCCACAGCTGACCTGACCATGGTAATCATAGCGCAGCACATAAATGTACCAAATGAACACGCTGTATACACCATAAACTTACGCACTATTGTATGTCAATTATACCTCAATAAAAATACATTTGAAAAAAATGATGAGACACACACCCAGAGGCAAACGGCTTGTTCTGGAATTTGTCCCCATATTTCTACGTTATATGCCAGTACTACTACCGCTTTTTAAAATATATATATATATATTATTGATTTTTTTACTGAGAGGAAGGGAGAGGGATAGAGTTAGAAACATAGATGAGAGAGAAACATATTTTGCTTTTCCTGCTGCAAATATTCTTTCACTGAGTTTCTTTTTAACACACACACGAGTCTTTCCATACAATCGAAGAGCTGTGCAATACTCTTCTAATCCTCCACATATAAAGTCTGTCAAATAGCCTCTTCTTTAATTTTCCTCCTGGGGGCCTCCCTCCTACAGCTCTGTGTCCCTTCTCATAGCTATTGTCTGGAACTACTATAAAGGCAATGCGTAAAACACGCATTTCAAAAACCATCTATTCCATTTCCAAGAAGGATGCTTTATTCTTTGATTGTTACTTTATTAGGCAGTCTTCTTTTGTTTTATGAACGCACTGCCTTCTGGCTCTTTCTGAGGTTACCAACTAGATATATATATATATATGTCATCATTCTCTTCAGAACTTTGTCCTTCTCTTTCATGCTGTGGGTTTTCTTTCAATGGCCAATGGTCCTTGGTTGTCTAATCATATTTGAAGATTTTTTTAAAAATAAAAATTTAGAGCTAGACTCTCTAAACAGACTGTGTAAACATGTGTATGTGTTAGAAGAAATGTAAGAAAAATTACTGTTTATTGCTTTTCTTTTCAATTTACAGAGTAATTTCACAACTATTTTCTTACTTGAGCCTCGCATCAATCAATCCTGGAATCACTCATGAGTAGAGCCGCCCCCCTGTCCTCCAGACCAGGCCGGGAGAAACGAGGACCTGGCAGGATCACGCAGCCAGGCGGTCCTGGTCTCTGCCTCCCGAGTGGTCAGCTTCCAGAACTCAAGAAGCCAGGATTCAGGGAAGAGGGAAAGCCAGCCCGATAGACAGGGCACCCCAGGCCTGGCTTCCTAGCAAGGCCATTGGCCATGGGACAGGCTCCGTGGCAGAGCCTTGCTGGTCCCTGCAGTGTGACCGCTCAGCCCAGAAAGGCTGTTTAATCAGTAGTTCTCTTTTATGGCCCTCCTCTCAGCTCCATTTTTAGGCATGTCAGAGATTACCTGGCCTAGCCCAGTGGTTTTATTGATAAGGAAACTGAGGCCGAGAGGGAGTGACCCGTACAAAGTCACAAAGGCAGTGAAGTCAGGGAAGCAGCCACGCCCTTCCACCGCAGACCAGTTTCAGGCCTGCTCTGGTGGAGGAGGGGGCAGGGAGCTCCATCCATTTGCCTTGGCTGCACACACAACCACCCAACAACCGTCCACAGGACAATCTCTCTGCTGGGCCACGGAGTCGATGGGAGAGAACGCAGCCCGGTGCCTGCTTTGCCTCTTCTTGCTCCTCTTTTGTAGAAGTAAACACACTGGCAGGTGTACACACAAACACCAGCGCCGTGAAGCCAGATGCTTGCTTGCTACAAACACACAGAAAGGCCGACTGCCACGGGCCAGACACCGGCCCCAGACACCCAGCAAGGCTCAACGCCAGCTCAGAGGAGAAGCCAGGAATGATTTCCTGGAGGACAGGTGGGCATGAAAAGCTTGGGGGTACGGGGAAAGAGTGAAGAATCTGGAGGGGCCCTGACCGGTGTGGCTCAGTGGAGAGAGCTTCGGCCTGCGGACTGAAGGGTCCCAGGTTCGATTCCAGTCAAGAGCATGTACCTTGGTTGCAGGCACATCCCTAGTAGGGATTGTGCAGGAGACAGCTGATCGATGATTCTCTCTCATCGATGTTTCTAACTCTCTATCGCTCTCCCTTCCCCTCTGGAAGAATCTGGAGGGGCAGGTTGTAGGGATAGGGTCAGAGGATCACCATTCCCATCCAACATATTACTTCATTTACTTATGTATTTATTTATTGCCATCCAATTCATTAGAGGGATAGAGAGGCTGGTCCAGAAATCCAGGAGCATGTAGAAGCCCTTCAGTACCCTACTTCCTGTTGCTCTAAGCACACTAGTGCAAGCGACTCGTCTCCCCAAGGCCAGGGGTGGTCCTAATAAACGGATGCACAAAAGCTATTTTTGACGGAAGATAGAGCCTTGTAGTCTGGGACTCCCGTGAAGTAAGAAACTCAGCAGGGCTGAAAGCTCAATACTAAGCAAACAAAACTGTGCCCACGTCAACCAAGCAATCCTCCCACTCCCGAGGGACCTCTCCCGGCTCCCAAGCATACGCTGGCAGGCCTGCCACCAGCTCCCAGCCCTCTGGGGCCCACGCTCCCACTGGTTCTAGGACCAGAGACTCCAGAGCTACACTGTCACCGGTCGTTCAGAGTGTGGGTCTCGCTAGAGAAAAGCAACTGATCCGTGTTGACATTTATAAATGGCAAAAATAACACTAGCTGAAACCGGTTTGGCTCAGTGGATAGAGCGCCGGCCTGTGGACAGAAAGGTCCCAGGTTCGATTCCAGTCAAGGGCATGTACCTGGGTTGTGGGCATATCCCCAGTAGGAGGTGTGTAGGAGACAGCTGATGGATGTTTCTCTCTCGACGATGTTCCTAACTCTCTATCCCTCTTCCTTCCTCCCTGTAAAAAATTAATAAAAATATACTTTAAAAAATAAATAAATAACTAAATAAAACTAACTGCCCAGCCGGCGTAGCTTAGTGGTTGAGCTTGGACCTAGGAGCCAGGAGGTCATGGTTCGTTTCTCGGTCAAGGGCACATGCCTGGGTTGTGGGCTCAATCCCCGGTAGGGGGCGAGCAGGAGGTGGCGGATCAATGATTCTCTCTCATCATTGATGTTTCTTTCTCTCCTTCTCCCTCTCCCTTCCTCTCTGAAATCAATAAAAAAATAAATAGATTTTTAAAAAATAACAACAATCCGAAAATCCATGCAAGATTCCCATGTAAGCGGATGAGGAGTAAAGAAGTCTTCATGCCAGATGATGGTGTGTGTTTTTTTTAAAGATTGCTGCTCATTTGGCTAAGGTTGGGTGTGACCTGCCGGGAAGGGGAATGAATGAATCTGAAAGCAGAAAAGGTCACTCCGAGTCCTCGGAGGAACCGTGCGAGACCATCGCACCGCCACTGGGAACCTGCTTCTGCTGCTGGAGGCCAAGGTCAAGGGGCAGGGGTGATGTCACCGGCTGGAGACAAAGGCGTGTCGCTCAGACCTGAGACTAGACCAGGGTGACTGGCTCCATGGGTGGCTGCCGATTCTGCTGCTGATTTGTGGCGGGTGCAGTTCACCTGTGGGTCCGGTGACTCAGTGCACCCGTCACCCGATAGGGTGAATTTCAGCTTCATGATGTCATCACTGTCACTACGGTCATGAGAGCCACACAATTTCCCTGAGATTGTTCAAGCGAAAAGGGACCGTCTGAGCATCTGCAACAGTTCTCCAAGGAGAGGGGGTGCTGTGAGCTGGAGCACTCGAAGGCAAGTGCCTGCCTCTACAAGGAGAAGCACAAAGCCAGCCTAACTCTCACAGCCCCTCTCAGATGCCAGTCCCTGTGAGATCCTGGCCAGAAGCCCCAGAAACACGAGCCACCTAAGGTGACAGACAGCGCAAGAAATGAATTCCAAAAACTAACGCTGCCTTTGTCTTCCCAGGCGATGCTGAGCACAGTAGGGCTGCACAGCATTGAGATTCCAAGGGGAAACTGGAGAAAGACCTCTTATTTTATTTTTTTATTTTTTTACATATTTTATTGATTTTCACAGAGAGGAAAGGAGAGGGATAGAGTGAGAAACATCGATGAGAGAGAAACATCGATCAGCTGCCACCTGCACACCCCCTACCAGGAATGTGCTCGCAACCAAGGTACATGCCCTTGACCGAAATCGAACCTGAGACCTTTCAGTCCACAGGCCGATGCTCTATCCACTGAGCCAAACCGGTCAGGGAAAAAGGCTTCTTTTTTTAAGTGGCTGATTATGAGGGGCCCTACTTAGGATGGCTCACTTCACTTTTTTTTTTTTTTTAAATATATTTTATTGACTTTTTACAGAGAGGAAGGGAGAGAGATAGAGTTAGAAACATCGATGAGAGAGAGTCATCAATCAGCTGCCTCTTGCACGTCCCCCACTGGGGATGTGCCCGCAACCAAGGTACATGCCTTTGACCGGAATCAAACCTGGGACCCTTCAATCCACAGGCCGACGCTCTATCCACTGAGTCAAACCAGTTTCGGCTCACTCCACTTTTTAAAAAATTATATATTTTTATTGATTTCAGAGAGGAAGGGAGAGGCAGAGAGAAATAGAAACATCAATGATGAGTGAATTACTGATCGGCTGCCTCCCGCACACCCCCTACTAGGGATCGAGCCCACAACCCGGGCATGTGCCCTGACGGGGAATCGAACCATGACCTCCTGGGGCAAATACATCTGTCTCCCTGCTAAAGTCACCACCCACACCTCGGACAGCTGTAGACAGAGAGCAGCAGCCCCTACGCAGGTTCCCTGGAGCAAGACGTCAGCCCCGGCCCAGCACAGAGAGGGGCACTCGGTGTGTCCATCACAGGATGGCCAAAGGGACCCAGGAGAAGGGGAAAGAACCACATCAGAACCCTCCGCCCACTCAGCAGCCCGGACAACTGATCTCAGGAGAAGCCGGAGTCTCGGGATCCCACGGATGGTCCCCCCCCCCCCCCCCCCCGGCGTTTCCCCGACCGGCCTGGGCATGCAAAGTCACAATAAAAATGAAGCAAAGCTAGCAATGTGCTCCCGGCATCCACGTTCCCAAGCCCCTCTCCGCAGAGAGGCTGGCACCGCAGCCAGCCAGGAGCGGGGCCAGGTTATTCTTAGGAACTTCAAGTCCCAGCAACCCAGCCTTCCTTTCCCAGAAGCGTGGGCCGGGCTCGCCCACGTCCCGCCGCAGAGAGAGGCGCCAGCGGGTCAGTTTCAGTTTCAGCTGGACGGGGTGGGTCCTGGCTGCCGTGCCCGGGGCCCTCCCACGACAGGCAATGGGCATCCCTTGGTCTCCCAGGCAGAGGCACCGGAGTTCCTCGGAGACACACGCCCAGCCAAGGTGGGGTCCGCTGGCGGTGGACTTTGGAACCTGCTGCCTCTTGTGGCCCAACCTCTCACACTTGCCCTTTGACCCGTCCCTGTCCTCCCACCAGAAGCAACCCAGCTGAAACCAGTTTGGCTCAGTGGCTAGAGCGTCTGCCTGTGGACTGAAGGGTCCTGGGTTCCATTCTGGTCAAGGCCATGTACCTTGGTTGGGGGCACATCCCCGGTAGGGCGTGTGCAAGAGGCAGCTGGTCGATGTCTCTCTCTCATGGATGTTTCTAACTCTCTATCCCTCTCTCTTCCTCTCTGTAAAAAAAAATCAATAAAATATATTTTTTTAAAAAAGAGGAAGCAGCCCAGAAATACCTGAGATCCATGGGAACAGAATGCTGACCCCACCCCCACCCCCCAAGCTAAGTTCCCAGGGAAGGAAAGAAGTGAAACAAAGCTGCACACCTGGTCAGGGCAGGAAGCGAAGTCGCGGGGGCCTGACTCAGCCAACCGGGCGCTGTGTCAGCAAGAAACCCAGGGCTGGGCCCCTGCCAGCCAGTATGGCTCCCTCCCCAGCTCCCTGCACTGCCCAGGCCCTGCCCGCAGAGCAGGGTCCTGGGACCACACACCTCTAAGGGGACAACCACAGACCGGGGAGGGACACACACACACACACACACACACACACACACACACACCCTGCAAGTCCCTTCCTTTCCTTTTGAGGGATCAGGGTGAGTGGGACCTCCATGAGGTGTGGGGCCTGGGAGCTCTGAGCCACTGGGGCAAATGGGCCTGGCTGGGCCTCGTTGGCCTCTCTGAAAAGTGGGTTAATAACCCCCTTGCCGCCTTCTGAGCGGAGGTGTTGTAAAAACAAATTACCTGACTCACGCTAATGACAAGGGCCTACCTGCGGTCTCCCTTCAGTTTTGATTTCTCCACCCACCAGTCCATCCAAGCAAGGCCCCTTCCTCCCTCTGGTCTTGTGGAGCAGCTGGAGTTCAAGTTAAAACATTCAAACAAAACAAAACAAAACAAAACAAAAAACACCCTTAGAAGCACAAGTCCGCCTGGAGGCCTCATACAGGAAGCCCCTGGGAGCCACAAACCAAGGCCAGACCACCCATCCCTGCACCCCACCCTCTTCTCCTCTCCCCTCCTCCCCGCTGCGCAGAGGCCAGCAGGGACTGCAGGGGGGGGAGGAGAGGGAGGAGAGAAAGTCCTCCTTAGGGTCTTGTCATCCAGTCTTGGTCCTGAGGCCACTTTCCCAGCAAAGCCAGGGAGCCTGCTGGAGCACGCTCCAGGTCTCGGTTTACACATCAGGTCTAGGGGTGCTGAGGGCCCCCACCTCTCTCACCCTGCCCCCAGCCAGGAGGCCCCCAATCCCTTCACCCTTGACCTTGCCAACGTGAGTAATTGATTGAAACCAGGAGGCTGGTCCCCTCCTGCCCACCCAGAAGGTTTCCTCTCACAACCTACTGAACCTGCCTGCCCTGGAGGACATAGCCAAGGCCACGCCCCCGCAGGAAACCTCTGCGGACCACCTCAATCCACAGTACATCCTCCTGGGCCCGCGCCTCCCCTCTGACCTGCACCACCCACTGGGCATCAGTGATACCCCACTGCCACGGGGAGCAGCCCAGGCAGCCCTGGGAGGTCGGGGTGCCCCGGTTCCTACTTGTTCTGCTTCTTTCCCCATCCCTTTACCCTTGACCTTGCCAACATTAGCAATGGATGGGTTGGTTGATGGATGGATTGATTGAAAGACGTCTCTCTCCCCAGCCAGATATGGAGAGGGTACCCCAAGCAAGCTGGGATCATCTCCCGGGTGCCACAGCCCAGGGGACTTTCCGAGCTTGTATAGGGCCATGCTCAGCTCGCATCCTAGTTCTGCTTACAGCGCTCCCAAATTTGGTCTCTCTGAGTCTCTTCCTCTCCCAGTGAAAAGCTACCCCAGGACACATCCTCTTTTGTAATTCCACCAGAGAAGTCCATCTAGCCTCCAAGCTCACCCTCCATCCTCTGCCCCAACGCTCCGCTGCCCCTGTCCTGGGCTCTTGGGTCCATCCTCACCTGCCAGAGGTCCTCCTCCCGGCGCCCGACCCCCAGGCAGATCCTCCCAGAAACCCAGCATGAGGAACAGGAAGTAAAGGCAGTGCCGGGAAACTTCTTCTCATCCTTTGGCTCGAGCCCACATTTTTAGAAAATATATATTTTATTGATTTTTTACAGAGAGGGAGAGGGATAGAGAGCTAGAAACGTCGATGAGGGAGACACATCGACCAGCTGCCTCTCGCACACCCCCTACGGGGGATGTGCCCACAACCAACATACATGCCCCTGACCTGACTGGAATCGAAATTGGGACCTTTCAGTCCGCAGACCGACATGCTACCACTGAGCCAAACCGGTTTCGGCCCACATTTTGATTTTACAGGCTAGTGCTTTCTGAATTACTGACATTTCTGTTGACATCACGACAGAATCATGCGCAGTTTGTAAGAACCCCAAGGGGTCCCTCGGACACTCTGCCCAGGTCCCCCCAATGCTAACATCCTATGAAACTACATTACACGACCACAGCATTAATATAACCCATTGATCTTAGTCCCGTTTCCCATTTTGCTCGTGTTCCTCTGTGTGTCAGTATGAAGTCCCATGTTCTGTTATCACTGGTGTCAGTGTATTTTATTCACGGGCAAAGTGGAGATTCTTTTTTTTTTTTTTTTTAATATATTTTATTGATTTTGTACAGAGAGGAAGGGAGAGAGATAGAAAGAGAGAAACATCGATGAGAGAGAGTCATGGATCAGCTGCCTTTTGCACACCCCCTACTGGGGATATGCCCGCAACCAAGGTACATGCCCTTGACAGGAATCGAACCCGGGTCCCTTCAGTTCCCAAGCCGACGCTCTATCCATTGAGCCAAACCGGTCTCGGCCAAAGTGGAGATTCTGACCCTCTTGCTGCCTGGGTGTGACCATGCCCACCTCCCTCCTGGCCCCTCCCCACTAAACCCATCTTCCAGTCCTAAAGCTGCCCTTTCAAACGTTATAGAAATGAATGATAAAGTATATAAACGTAGGGATTGCTGGCTTTTTTCACGCAGCGAAATTCCCTGGAGCATGACTCAAGTCACTGCACACTTCAGCCACTCTAAGTGGCTGTTTGGGTGAAAGAACTGAACATGCAAACAGGAAAGAAAGCACCACAAGGGGGGGATCTGGGGACCCAAGGCCATGGTCACAACCCAGAACCCTGTGCTGGAGGGAGGTAACAGGAAATGAGCCCGGAGAGAACTGCAGAACCATATCCTTGGACTTGGATTCTTAGAGCTGGGGCTATTTGTAGCCATCCTCCCATCATCCCATCTCCCATCCTCCATGGCCATCCTTTCTGGGGGGAATAGCATTTTCATTTGCTGCCAACATTACAAATCCTTCCACCCCCAGGTGCCATCAACATCACAATGCCTGGCACGGGAGTGTGGCAATGGGGCCAGCCTACCTCCTGCAGTTCCCCAAAATACCTCCAGGTCCCCATGCTGAGTCGGCTCCTCCTCTCGCTAAACTCGCTCAACTCAATCATCGAGGCATCAAAGTGTTTCCTAAGCCTCTGGCCATCTGGTTCAACCTCACAACACTATTAGTTAGCAATATTCCCATGAAGTCATGGAACCCAGCACTCAACAGAATGAGGCCTGACCAGCATGGTCTCCCTGGGAGCAGTTCATCCGTTACCCACCTTCTCCTGATCGAGCTATAGCCATTTCCTGATCGAGCTATGGCCATTAGCATATTCAATTAGCGCGCACACAAAATAAAACAACGAATAAGCAAGGATACAGCCACTTGTTGGAAGCTTATGCAACAATCAAAAAAGGTTTTTAAAAGAGTAGGTAAACCCAGCCAGCATGGCTCAATGGTTGAGCGTCAACCTAGGAACATGGTTTGATTCCCAGGTTGCGGGCTCGATCCCCAGTGTGGGGTGTGCAGGAGGCAGCCGATCAATGATTCTCTCTCATCATTGATGTGTCTATCCCTCTCCCGTTCCCTTTCTCTCTAAAATCAATAAAAATGTATTTAAAATTAAATAAAAGTAGGTGATATGTGGAAACACCCCCGTCACACCGCCATCCCAGTCTCAATCTCAGGTAACCATCTGCTCCTTAAGACTGGGGGGAGATAGAGGCTGTCTTTGCTCTAAAATCCAAGTTAATCAATGTGGGAATTCATTTATTGGACCATGTCTTTAGTTGCAGAACAGGAATAACATTATGATTCCATTTGGGGAAGAAGAATCATGTACACATACACTGTATATTAATATCCAAATAAGTGCATGTTTGTATATGCATAGAAGACCTGTGGGAGAATATAAGACAAACTATAGGGATTATAAAATCTGGAAGAGAGCCCAGCCGGCGTGGCTCCATGGTTGAGCATCGACCTATGAACCAGGAGGTCATGGTTCAATTCCTGGTCAGGGCACATGCTCGGGTTGCAGGCTCGATCGCCAGTGTGGCAGCCAATCAATGATTCTCTTTCATCATTGATGTTTCTATCTCTCTCTCCCTCTCCCTTCCTCTCTGAAATCAATAAAAATATATATTTTTAATAACCTGAAAGATAGAATTTCAGAGGAATTTCATCTTCTATTTTCTATATTTCTGTATTGCTTGTCTAAAAAAGAAAAACAAACCAAAAAAACCCTTAACTTTTGTAGTAAGGGAAGAATAAAAAAGCAACTTCCTCCAGAAAACATGCATAGGATAGGCACTACCAAGTTAGTAAAATGCTTCTCTAAGGTACTTCCCCAGTTTAAAATTCTTTCTCCTTATCTGAGCCAAATTCTCTTTAAATATGTACATATTAACCTTTTAATAATAACTTAAAGTTACAACCAAATAAAACCATGAGGGGATTTACTTTAGATTCTAGGGAGCCACCTTACACGCCTGACTTTCATTGAACCGGACGTCAGCTCTACAGTTCGGATCTCCTTCTGCCTTCAACATCCTGCTCACAGCCACATCACCACAGGGGCAAGGAAGTGGCTTCAGTGTCCATTGTCAGGGTGGGACAGTAAGAGCGTGACTTACTTCTAACAGAGATGGGACACTGCTGCCTCTCCTAGAGACTGTCATTGTCTTTCTGACTCACAATGAAGTCATCCAAGGTACGGCCTTTCCCCCCAGGAGGGCATCATCCATCAACACAGATGATAAGCAAACGCTCCAAGACCTCATCGGAGCTGCCACTAAATAAGAAATGTCGCAGAACCCGGGCAGAAGTTAGGAGCAGCCCAGAGTGACGTGGGTCCATAAATGGGCCCTGTTGGCTCAGTCCTTCAACCAGACACAAGCCTACGGGACCTTGCGGTTCTCCAACCGCCAGTCCTCCACCAAGCCCAGGACACAAATTGGTGTGTGCCTAGCAACAAACCAGATAAAACATACACATAGGGTAAGAAATGGAAAAGGGCATAAAAAAAATGCAAGCAACCAGATTTGTTGGCTTGAGGGGGGTAAATGATTTTTTATTTTAAAATTTCCATTAAGATATTTATTCATGTAATGAGAAAGGAACATTTTGTTCAAAGCCTCGTTGGTTGAAATCGCATCCCCAGCCGGACTCCTGGTCTACCAGGTGAGTAACTCGTTAAAAGGGGAAACCAGACAAGTGTGGGGTGAGAGGTGTTTAGTGGCCTTTGTGTTGGCGCCTGGTGCTCACCACAGCCCATAATGGTGTGTCCCAGGATGCGGCTGGGAAGATGCATCAATCACCATCGTCTTGGGAACACAACTGTATAATGGCATTGCGGGGAAACTCATAGGCTTTGAAGTCTCAGAGATCTGGGTTTGAATCCTCCTCCTACCTCTGCCTTTGGGCCATTATGCAAATTTTCAGAGCCTCAGTCTTCTCCTCTGCAAACTAGGCATTTCCTCCCCTCACACAGAGGATAAACAGAGGTAATGAATTTAAGTGGGCATATCTAATGAGGGGTAGAACAACTGACATCATATTCTTCTCCTTTCCACCATCATCATCATCATCATCATTGTCTCAGAGACAAAGGAGCCCATATTTTGACCAGTCAGACAACCATCACCAAGATCCTAAGGATTCAGTTGCTAAGTCTGGAAAGAACAAGCAAATTCTGAAACTATGAGATTCGAAGACAGAATTTTTAGTAGGTGATCTGCTTCTAGAAAAGTTCTTTTCTAAAAATATATATATTTTATTGATTTTTTTTACAGAGAGGAAGGGAGAGGGACAGAGAGTTAGAAACATCGATGAGCGAGAAACATTCAT
The DNA here is from genome assembly GCF_964339955.1 of Pipistrellus hanaki. Classification (NCBI taxonomy): domain Eukaryota; kingdom Metazoa; phylum Chordata; class Mammalia; order Chiroptera; family Vespertilionidae; genus Pipistrellus; species Pipistrellus hanaki. Next base: position 14,158,790 of record NC_140521.1, on the reverse strand, counting down.
CAGCTGCCTCCTGCACACTTTCTACTGGGTATGTCCCTGCAACCAAGATACATGCCCTTGACTGGAATTGAACCTGGGACCCTTGAGTCCACAGGCCGATGCTCTATCCACCGAGCCGAACCAGTCAGGGCTAGAAAAGTTCTTAACAAACAGAAAAGGGGCAACTATTGGCCACAAGCTGTGAGCAAACCCCAGACACTCTCACCTCTGCCGGCCAGGGTGAGCATTCTCTGAGGAGCCCAGCCATTCCCATCCTCATTCCCATGCAAATGCTACTGCAATTCTGCTAAGCCCCAGGCACCTCAGATGCATCCAAAGAAAAGAACTCCAGTCTCTTGCCCAAATCAATTCTTACTCTTAGTAATCCATCCCTTCCTGAGCCCACTGGGCCCACAGCCCTGTCTGGCACTAGAGCAGTCTAAGCAAAACACAACAGAGCCAGACTACCAGAGTACAAATCCAGGGCCCACTACTCTTTCGCTCTGGGCCCAGTTTCATCCCCTATAAAGGGGTGATAACAATGGCACTAAGAGGCGTAATACATGACGTAGGCTCGACAGACGCTGGCGAGGATTACCAGTCCTCCAAACACCCCAGGAGCATGTGCAGAGTGTCAGAAGCAATGCATGTTGGGGGCTCCATCCCACTCTCCTTCCTCTTCCAAGAACGCTTTCTCCCTTAGGAGAGACATGAGCCAACAGCCTGGGCAGAACCACAAGCCAGAAAAGGAACTGATGCCAGAGGAACTCCAAAACCACAGCGGCCAGGGTGGCCACAGGCCGCAGCGCACCCGGTTCCCGGGAAGCAGCGAGAGAGGCCATACATGGACCCTGGGGGGTAAGCTGTGATGGAAAAGCACCTGCTCAAGGCAGACCCACCCTCAGTGCCTTCCCACAGGGAGTGGACAACTATCGAGGGAGGACTGTCTTCTCTTATGCCTCCGCATCCTCCATGAGGGCCATGAATCCCAAGGTCTTCCCCAGACCAAGGTGGACAAAGCCCCCCAAAGAAGGCAGACTGCTTGGCCATCTTAGTGTCCCGCTGGCCACCTTCCCTGCCCGCCCTCACCCCCTTTGCACACACCTTCCAGCACAGGGGCCTCTGGGAGCTCCAAGAGAGAAGGAAGCGTTTAAAAGTTTTACCCTAACCAGTTTGGCTCAGCGGTAGAGCGTCGGTCTGCGGACTAAAAGGTCCCAGGTTCGATTCCGGTCAAGGGCATGTACATTGGTTGCGGGCACATCCCCGGTAGGGGATGTGCAAGAGACAGCTGGTCGATGTTTCTCTCTCATCGACGTTTCTAGCTCTCTATCCCTCTCTCCTCCTCTCTGTAAAAAATCAATAAAATATAATTTTTAAAAGTTTTGTTTTACCCTAATCAGTCTGGCTCAGTGGATACAGCATCAGCCTGCGGACTGAAAGGTCCCAGGTTCGATTCTGGGCAAGGGCATATACCTTGATTGCGGGCACATTCCCAGTGGGAGGTGTGCAAGAGGCAGCTAATGGATGTTTCTCTCTCATTGATGTTTCTAACTCTCTATCCCTCTCCCTTCCTCTCTGTAAAAACTCAATAAAATATATTTTTTAAAGAAAAATTTTGTTTTGTGTGATGGGAGGGGAAGAGGGGAATAAGAAGGAGAAAGGGACCAGAGCCAGAGCCATGGTCTTGGCACACGTTTCCATTTTTTTTTTTAAATATATTTTTTATTGATTTTTTACAGAGAGGAAGGGAGAGGGATAGAGAGCGAGAAACATCGATGAGAGAGAAACATCGACCAGCTGCCTCCTGCACACCCCCCACCGGGGATGTGCCCGCAACCAAGGAACATGCCCTTGACCGGAATCGAACCTGGGACCTCTCAGTCCACGCAGACTGACGCTCCACCACTGAGCCAAACCGGTTTCTGCACACGTTTCCATTTTATACAGGGTCCTGTTCACAGGAGCAGTGTGAAGGGAGGGGAATGACAAGTGGAACCCTGGGAAGGGGGTCTCGATCGCTGGAAGCTGTGCCCCCAAGTTCCTCAGAGAGACTCCCTGGGCCCAGGGGGCAGGCTGGCCCTTTTGTGAGGTCAAATCCTCCCTCCTCCCCGACAACCTGGTTGTGAGCCTCTTCATGTGCCTTCATTCTCCTAACTCCCCATTGCCCTACTGTTAGCTTTTTCAACTCACAAATTCAAACTATGGTTTATACGCCACATTGCAACTCACAAATGGCTTTCATTCTGTAAAGCCTCCCTTCTAATCCTTGCCACAGCCCTAGCACATAAACGCCAGCCCCATGGTACAGCCACAGAAGCTGGGGCAAGGGGGTCAGGTAATATCTCTGAGCAGGAAAAGCAGGGGCACCGGGTCTTGCCTCCATGTTGGTCACTGCGGCCACCACATCATCGACGGCCTCCGCTCCACTCCCCGACTCTGACTCCTCCAGCCTGGGCCAGCCGCCCGCCTTCAGTGCCCACCGGGGTTTCTCCGGAACCCCCCGGCCCCCACACTACACTAGTGGGGTGCTCCCCGAAGGCAGGGCCCATGCCACTGGGTCTCTCCCAGTGCTGGTGCCCTACGTCTGGCACAGGCTCCGTCGGTGGGTACCTCCTTGAGATCTGCTGTGTGGACAAGTGAATGTTTGACCAATGAACCAAGAGGCGCCTCTCTGAAGAGCCAGAGCTGTGCCGTCTAGCCCCCACGTCCGATTTCCCCCAACCCTGGCTTCCCCAGGCTGAGAAGGGACACGACTTCACGGCCACCATCAAATAGTCCACAGAGGTCGGACCCTGAGTGAGACGGACCTCCGTGCTCTTGTCACCGGCTTCGTGTGCAGCTCTCATGCACCAGGGCTCCCACAACCCCAGATGCAGGGAACAGGTAGGGGTGCGGCAGAGGCGGGGGCGCCAGCCTTGGGAAGCACAAGGCCAGACACAAGTGCCGCCAAGCAGAACGGTTCCCGGCAGCACAGTGCCCGGCGGGGGCTGGCATGGCCAACGAGGCTCTGCAGACGCAGAGGACAAACCAGGGCGGCGGCCGCTCCTCCGGGTCAGGGAGCAAGTGAAGGCAGCATCTGCAGACCCGACGCTGATCACTGTCCAAACACCGTCCGCGGCCCAGGGAGTGGACTGCTGGTGAGGCAGGGGCAGGGGCAGATGGGGACAGGAATGCTGAGAACTTCCTGGAGAAATAGAATGGGCTTTGGGCACAGCAGGCCACTCCCTGCAGGCACACGGAGTCACACCTCTTCACACACACACACACACACACACCCCTCACACGGCGCCCAAGAGTGTAAGCTCATGATGAACAACATAGACCGGTGAACAAGAACAGCATCCATCAGACTGTCAGACCTCAGAGGGAAGGTAGGGGAGGGTGGGGGTAAGGGGGAGAGAGAGCAACCAAAGGACTTGTGTGCAGGCATATGAGCCTAACCAGTGGTCACGGACAACAGGGGGGTGGGGGCATGCGTGGGGAGGGGTTTGGGATGGGAATGGGGGGGATGATGACAAATATGTGATACCTTCATCAATAAAGTAATTAAAAAAAAAAAAAAAAAGACTGTAAGCTCCTTAAGAAAAACAGCCCTGTCCGATTTGCCTTTTGAGCCCTCCCTGCCACGGTGCCCGGCACAGAACGAGGTACCAGAGCTGGTTCAATGGAGCTCAGCAGAGGGTGGGGAGAGGGAGAGAGGGAGGGAGAGAAAAAGTGGCAAAGTGATCCATCCGAGAGGAGGGAAGAAGCTTATCGAAAGCGGGAGGAAGAGCACTGTGGGTGGCGGGTGGTCGAGCTCCCCGGAACATGAGAATCTGGGGCCCGGGACAGCGGGGGGAGGGGGGAGGAGGGGGAAGCGGGGGCTGGCAGGGGCAGGAGGTGTCCACCCGCAGTGCCCTCGGATCCAGGGCAGGATGTGGAGGCGAGCCCCAGGCCTGGCCCAGGCGGGGTGGGTGCGCAGGGTCAGCGATGCCTCAGAGGAGGCTCTGGGGAGACCCTGCTCCCCCAGCGTCCGCAGAGAGAGTCCCAGAAAGGGAAGTCACCGAGAAAAACCCGCCCTGAGATAGCCAACACCCACCGGCAGGTCCTCACCCACCCAGGAGCCTGGGCAGGCAATTACCCGGGGCTCATAAACACGGCAATTACGGGAAGGAAAACAGGGGCGCCCATCCGGGGTGAAGGGCCTGCAGCGGGCGGAGAGCGGCCGGTAGCACCGGCCACAGGCCCCGCAGGCCGGCCGGCGGCCCCGTCCTGGGCTCGCTGGGCCCAGGAGGGGGAGGGCAAAGGGGAAGAAACACGTTCTGTTTGTGGTTCTCGGCTTCTGCAAGCTGCTGGGATGCCGCTGGAGCAGAGGGAGTGACTTCAGGAGCTCCAACATGGGGCCTGGCGAGGGGCAATGCCACACACAGCGCGGGGCACAGGACGCCTGGGCTCAGGGGCACCGGTCCGCCTGGCTTTTGCAGCTGGCCCTCGTCCGGCCGCCAGGAAACCTGGGACCCCGCTGGGCAGAGGTGGGGGCCTGGCTGCCCGCCCTGCTGAGCGCTGCCACCCAGGTGTGCCCTTCAAGGCAACCAGCAACCCATCCCAGCTTGACCTCAATGTCATGTCCGAGATTTCTCTGTCCCCCACCGTTCTTCCTGCCAAACAAGTGCTCCCAGCTTCCCTGTCATCAGCGAAAGGCTCAAGACACGTACCCACATTCTTTCCCACGGAGTCCCCTTCCCCCAAAGCTCTGTCTTCCCTCGGAGGCGCCCAGACAAGGGAATTGAACCGGTATCCTCCTGGCGCCCAACACACTGAGCCACACCGGCCAGGCTCCCCCTGACATCTTCCACCGTGGAGTCCTTAGCTCCAACCTCACGAACAGCCAAGGCTCTAGTCTCCCAGGTGCCCGGATGCCCTCTGCCAAGGGCCCCCTGTGCCCCTGACCAGCAAGGAAAAAGCAAATTCCCGAAGAGGCCAAGCAAGGCTAGGACCCCCCCACCAAAAAAAAAAAAACAACAACAAACAACAACAAAAAAAAAACAGAGACCTCCCTCCTCCCCGCCACACCACCTATTTATTCCAAGCTTTGGCCTCCAGTCTTTTTTTTTATTATTATTACTTTATTGATTAAGGTATCACCTATGTGTCCTCATCCCCCCCCCCCCCCCCAATTCCCATTCCAACCCTACGCATGCCCTCACCCCTCTGGTGTCTGTGACTTGGACATAAATAGGTGGTGTGGCCAGGAGGATGGAGGTCTCCGGGTTTTTTGTTTGTTTGTTAGTTTGTTTTGGGGGGGGGGGGGGTCCTAGCCTTGCTTGGCTCCTCTGGGGATTGCTCTGATTGCGCGGAGTCCCCCCGGAGGGACCCAAATGGCCCCCTTTTTCCCCCGCGGAGACTCCGCATCTGCAAACACCTGCGCCTCCCGCCTCCCCCGCGGCTGAACAGGTACCAAAGGTCCCGCGGCCGGCACCCGCCGAACCGGAAATTCCACCTGCCGGGCCACAAGCAGAGGGCAGCGGAGCGGTCCGGGGCCGAGACAAAGCGCAGCCGAGGCGCGGGCCGTCCAGCTCCCCGCCCTGGACGGCGCACCCGGGCTCCCCGCCCTGGACGGCGCCTGCAGAGCCAGCTCCCCGCGCCCCCGCGGCCCGAGGGGGTCTCTCCGGCTCCTCGCCCCTGGACGGCGCCTGCAAAGCCAGATGCCCGCGCCCCAGAGCCAGCTGCCCGTGCCCCGGCCCGAAGGGGAGGGGGTCCCTCCCGGCCCCCCGCCGCCCCTGCCCTCGCCCACCTCCGGCCGCGAGCTGTACTTGAGTCCGGCGCCGGGCTCCTTGGAGCCCCCTCCGCCCTTGCGCCCCCGATCGCTCTTCATGGTCGCGGGGGTGCCGGCGCGCGGGTCTCAGAGGCGTGGTCCCCGCGGGCAGCGGGCTCCCATCGCCGCCGGGGCCGGCGGATCGCGGGGCGCGGGGCGGGCGCAGGTGGCGGCGGCGGGGAGTCCGGTCGCGGGCCCGGCTCCCGGGCAGCCAGCGGGTGAGCGGTGTGCGGGGCGGGTCTGGCCCGGCCCTTCCTGTCCCGCGCAGGTAGTTTCAGGGTGTGGCTCCGGGCCGCCCCGCCTCCCTCCCGCCGCGCTCCCTGCACCTTTCCCGGGGCCGCCTCCCTCCCTCCCTCCCTCCGGCCCCGGGCACCGCCTCCCTCCGGAAAGGGGAAAAGCAGGCCGCCAGCCTGGCCTGGGCGGGGGGGGGGGGGGGGGGGGGGGGGGGGGGACGGGGCAGCAAGCTGCGGGGGGTTCCTGGGGGGGGGGGGGGTGGCCATGGGCACGGGCTGCGCCCCGCACGTAGGAGCAGGCACCCCAGTATCGCGCTCTCCTTCCCTCCTGGGAGAAGCGGCCTCTCCCCGGTTCCGTCCACCCGCTCCCCGCGGTCCGGCCGTGGTTTCTCTCCCGCCCTCCTGCACCTTCAGCCTCCACCTGGTGGCGGGACTATAGGTCTCGATTGCAAACGCTCCAACAAACCCAAACAAAAACCGGACTGCCCCGGCCAGCCGGCCTCCCGCAGCCTCCCCCGCGGCCCCGAGCTGCCCGTTCTCGTTGTTAGAGGCCCTTGCTGGCCTGCTTCCAGCTCTCTCTGTCACCAGAGTCCTGAGTTGCTCACCCAAATGCCCTCTTATCTGCTCCCAGCATCCTTGACCCATTCGCAGCCTCTGACACTATCCCATCCGCAGATGCCCACCTACCCCAGGTTCTGGTTCTACTTCTTGGCCCCTAAATGCCATGGTTTCCAAGATCTCCCTTCAGCCTCCTCCCCTTTTTCTCTACACGTTCTTGGCATCTCGTCTTAGGGCTTTTATATAGGTGGCTCTCCCTTCCTAGCATTGGCATCGTGGAGTTGTGTTCTACTGGTACTACACAGTCAACAGATTTTTTTTTTTTTTTTGGGGGGGGGGGGTGTAGAAAGTTTTAAATCTATTTTTTTTTAATTTCTTCATTGATGAAGGTATTACATATGTGTCCTCATCCCCCCATTCCCATCCCAAACCTCTCCCCACGCATGCCCCCACCTCCCTGTTGTCCATGACCACTGGTTAGGCTCATAGGCACGCACCCAAGTCCTTTGGTTGATCTCCCTCCCCCAAACCCACCCTCCCCTGCCCTTTCTCTAAGGCCTGACAATCTGATCCATGCTTCCCTGTCTCTGGGTCTGTTTTTTCAACAGATACTATTGAATGCTAAGCACACTCTAGGTGCCAGGAAACAAGAGTAAATAAAATCCTTGCTTTGCAATCCTCAAGCCCCAGACTTCCTTTCCAGACTCAGCCATCTTCCACGGGTTTCTCTGGTTGTGACTGTCATTCTCCCGGGCTCAAAATATTGGGATCATCTTGGAATCTCCACCTCCACCTTACACCTTTTTTTGTTTGTTGGTTTGTCTGTTTGTTTGTTTAAGACTAGTTAGTGATTTTTAGAGATAGAGGAAAGGAGAGGGTGAGAGAAACATCGATGTGAGAGGGCAACATCGAGCAACTGCCTCCTACCTGGTTTTGAGCCTGCAATCCAGGCATGTGCCTTTGACTGGGAATTGAACTGGCAACCTCCTGGTGCACAGGATGATGGCCAACCAACTGAGCCACACCGGCCAGGGCTCCCCCTGACATCTTTTATCCCAGTGATCAGCAAACTCATTAGTCAACAGAGCCAAATATCAACAGTACCACGATTGAAATTTCTTTGGAGAGCCAAATTTTTTAAACTTCAACTTCTTCTAACGCCACTTCTTCAAAATGGTATTTTGTGGGAGAGCCACACTCAAGGGGCCAAAGAGCCGCATGTGGCTCTCGAGCCATAGTTTGCCGACCACTGTAAAATCTATCCAATTAGTCCCAACGCCGGCTGAGCATTTCTCTCAGGAGGCTGATATATAGAGCCCTTTCTTCCCTCCCCACTTAGAAGATCCCAATTACACCCTTTGCCTGGATTTGTGTGCCAGGCAAGTGATCTGCCTCCAGTCTGCCGCCTCTGCCCTCTGCCCTCTTCCACCCACAGCCGCCAGGTTCCTCCTCCTCGGCCACAGCTTTACAAGCTGCAGTGGCTCCTGGATTCGGCCCCACCTCCTGAGCATGGCTTTCACAACGCCACCTGCCTTCCTCAGCAACCTGGCTTCCCAGCATTCCTAGGGGCTCCTCTCAGCTGGGCTTTCCCTCCTGTGCACCCTCCCTCGTGCTCCTCATTCATGGGGAGGCCCTCCTCCCTCACACCCACCTCGGCATATTGAGACCAAGTCACCTACGGAGGCATCGTAGTCATTGGTAGTCATCAGTGAGTGGTATTCACTGACAGTTTCTAGCTCTATCTTTCCCGGCTCGGGCCAGCATTGCACTCCTCCTCCTTCAAAAGTAGGTGCGGCCATCTGGCCAGCTGTGGCCAGGAAATGCCACATGAGGGGAGATACACCAGGAAGGAGCCTAAGGAAGCAAGTCCCCACCCCCTTCTCCTTGCAGAGTCACCCCAGGAGCACAGGGTGAGATACAACCTCTATGGTCCCATGACCCTAAGCGGCTGCCAGGTGCAGAGACCCCTCTGATGTGCACCGGACATGGTGCATGAATAAGAATTAATCTCTGGGCCCTAACCGGTCTGGCTCAGTGGATAGAGTGTCGGCCTGCGGACTCAAGGGTCCCAGGTTCGATTCCTGTCAAGGGCATGTACCTTGGTTGCGGGCACATCCCCAGTAGAGAGTGCGCAGGAGGCAGCTGATTGATGGTTCTCTCTCATTTATGTTTCTAACTACCCCTCTCTCTTCCTCTTTCTCAAATTAAGTACTTTTTAAATATATATGTTTTATTGATTTCAGAGAGGAAAGGGAGAGATAGAGATATTAATGACGAGAATCATTGGTTGGCTGTCTCCTGCATGCTCCACACTGGGGATCAAGCCCACAACCCAGACATGTGCCCTGACCAGGAATCAAACTGCAAATCGAATCTCATCCTCCTAGTCCATAGGTCAACGCTCAACCACTGAGCCACCGGGGCCCACAGGATCTATGCATGTTTAACATGTTTTGGTCCATTGCCGCTTCTATGCTCCTTGGTGTTCAAATGGTCTCCTCTTTGGGCAGCGGGAGGCCCCTCCACTCGCTCTGCGTCCTTCGGGCCCAATCCTTCCCCTTGGTTTGTTTCTGGGCTTTCTGGAGAGATGTACCAGGTTCGTCTTGCACATTTCCTGCCCAGATATGCAGTTGGCCAGCTCTTCAGCCATCCTACTGTCTTTCAGTGAAAAATGATATTTCAAGACAATCCATTGTTTCCATTGTTTCTGGGGCTTTTGGTGGACAAATGCAGGGATTTTTTGGAGATAAAATACACAGCACATTTATATCGATACTTTCTATTCAAATATTGACTCAACTTACTCTATTTTGCATCTGTGTTTACTGTTCCCCACACCGAGAATCCCTGTTCTCACGTCACTTCTTCTTTTAAAAATCCTATCCCCTTTATTAAATTGACAGTAACAGGTACAATTTTCTCATGAGAGCTCAGGGAATTTGCCCTTAATGGAGTTTTTGTCAACTTGCCAGCTCACGAAGAGCATACTCTAACTAATTTGAGAAAAAAAAAAAAAAAAAAAAAGAGGAAATGATTAAAAGCTTCGTAGGAAGCTCAGAGAGGGCCAGAAAGACAAGAGGGGAGGAGACCCATCCAGGAACCAGGCCAGCTACTCCAACCGCAGTGCTGCTCCCAAGCCCCCACTTCTCCAGCCTCAGGGACACACCTCCAGCTCATCCCCTGGACACTGGTGATGTTACCACCGCTGGCTTCACACCTTTGGCCAGAGTGGCCTTTGACCTTTGTTCCCTCTTGAATAAGTCTCCTGTGAGTGTGGCTCATTGGCGCACACACCGGCCTGCTAAACCGAGGTCTGGTTCCTGCCTTGGGTCGGCAGGACTTAGCACAGGGAATCCTCCAAATATAGGAGGGCTGTTCAAAGAGGCCCTGGTGTCCACACACGGGGCTCTGAGCTGGGGGTATCCTTGGAGCCTTTGGGGAAATGCACCCTATTTCCCTGGGCTACTTCCTGGATGCTCTGTCTGGAGAGCATCATTGAAATCTTCCCTTTCTCTGACCCACCTTGCCGGCCACATAATCAGCACATCCCAGTCCTTCTCTTCTGCCATCTGCTCTGTGTAGCTATGCCCAGCCCGCTCTGACCCCTGGTGCTGACCAGCCTACAGGGGCTTTTTACTTTTTAAAATATATTTTATTGATGTTTTTACAGAGAGGAAGGGAGAGGGATAGAGAGTTAGAAACATTCATGAGAGAGAAACATCGATCTGCTGCCTCCTGCACACCCCCCACTGGGAACATGCCCGCAACCAAGGTACATGCCCCTGACCAAAGCCAAACCTGGGACCCTTGAGTCCGAAGGCTGGCACTCTATCCACTGAGCCAAACCAGTAAGAGCCCATAGGGACTTTTTAAAATCAAAGTGTGTCGACTCATTTGCTTACATTCTGAGCTCAATTCCAAGTGCTAGTTAAATGAACTTAAACTTTAATCAAATGATGGAAATATATGTCTTGTGTATTTTAAAAATTCTCGCACGGTCTTATCTTCACTGCGATGGGAGATAGTAACAGCATAGAACCAGAGTGACCAACACTGACATTTCTAGTCCTCGTACAAGCTTTTCAACATCCCTGTTATGAAGGTAAAACAATTATCATCCAATAAGCTGGCAAAAAGTGTTTTCAATGAGCAAGACCACACATTTACATTTACCACTCCTAATGATGTTCCTCTCTCTAAGTGCATTTTGGGTTCGGAGTTGTTAATAAATATCATGAGGCCAACTTCATTAATGAGACTTGAAAGATAACTGTCAAGTGCTCGAAGGCAAGCCACTACGATGTTTTTAGTGCTTAAAGTCGTGCAGTATTCCATTTAGTAATTTACAAAACATCATTAAGGAATGGTAATGTACAGCGTGAGGTTTCTTAATGATAAAAGCCAAAGACAAAAAGCCACAAACCATGATAGAATGCCTTTTTCTCGCCACAGTCCAAATGGCTGAATACACAGAAAACAACACGGAAGCGTGGTGGTCCATTTTTATTTCTTCTCCTACAATTATTTTATTTCAAAACACCATAAAATCCAATTCTTTGGATGTTCACAAATTCCCTTCATGCAACCCAGCAAGAGGCAAAATCAAAGGGTGCCAGGCCAGCAAAGAATCAGGATCATTTTAAATCACCATCAAACAGGAGTTGAACACATCTAGAGAGAGTTTCATCATGGTTTGTTTTGTTCAATTAAAAACCGAGGGGCAGAGCTGAGCTCTCTGCTGACCTGCGAAAGACTTCTTTGACACAGCAATGACTTATGATTTTCTAGATCAGGGGTCCTCAAACTTTTTAAAGTGGGGGCCAGATCACGGTCCCTCAGAGAGCTGGAGGGCTGGACTATATGAACTACTAATTCCTACTGTAACACCTTGGCTGCGCTCACTGCTCAAAAAACCTGGCGGGCCGGATCAGACTCCTCTGCGGGCCGCATGTGGCCCGCGGGCCGTAGTTTGAAGACCCCTGTTCTAGATGGTGTCTAACTGACTCTCAACGATATATTCACAAACATAGGGACATGCACTCTATCCACAGTCTTGTGTGGTCCATTTTCCTGTCGTAAATGCAGTTGGGAGATGCACAGATTGGAAGCCGCTAACAAAACTAATGTTAGACTAACAAAGGTTCGGATGAAAGCACAGATGTTTCTATTACCCCGAGAAAGAAGATACCTACCAACAAGAGCTCCTAGTGGCTAACTGGGCTCAAACTTACAAACAGAGCCTGGCAGGTGTCGCTAAACAGGAACCTCTCAGGCCAGCCTTGCTCCAGGGAGGAGCCTTGCCACCTGCCAGCCTGCACGGTGGTCCTTCCTTAGGAGCCACCTTCCTAAAGGAGTTCCCAGAATCTCATTTCAACCAATAGGACTGAGGCGTTCCCCATCCAATTAGACCTGGCCAGCTACTATATCTCATGTAGCATCTTCACCAACCAATCAGAGCAGCTGTCTCTGAATAATCAAGACTGCGCCTTTTGGACCAATCAAACTGAGGACTTGGAGTCCTTATTTGCATGAGGACAGCCAATCAGAGACCAGGGGCAGGGACTTCTCTCTGTGGGAGCAGAGCAGAGATGTCTACTAGTAGCTAGGGCCTCCTCACAGCTGCATCACAGCTGGGCTGCTGCTCCACAGTCATGCTGCACCACAACTGAACAGTTTTCTTTTCCTAATATATTTTATTGATTTTTTTTTTTTTTTTTTTTTTTTTTTTTACAGAGAGGAAGAGAGAGGGATAGAGAGTTAGAAACACCAATGAGAGAGGATCATCGACCAGCTGCCTCTTGCACACACCCCTACTGGGGATGTGTCTGAAACCAAAGTACATGCCCTTGACCGGAATCGAACCAGGGACCTTTCAGTCTGCAGACCGACGCCCCATCCACTGAGCCAAACCGGTTTTGGCACAACTGAACGGTTTTCACTGAGTAGTTCCCTTTTCACCACACCTCAAATTGGGGATTCCTGTTGGCACCCAATTGGTGCCAATGACCACTGGTCGACACTAGTACAGCCCAGCCAATTGTATGAATCACGAAGTACACAAATACAACTTTTTAAAATATATATATTTATTGATTTTTTTTACAGAGAGGAAGGGAGAGGGATAGTTAGAAACACTGATGAGAAACATTGATCAACTGCCTCCTGCATACCTCCCACTGGGGATGTGCCCGCAACCCAGGTACATGCCCTTGACCGGGACCCTTCAGTCCGCAGGCCAATGCTCTATCCACTGAGCCAAACCGGTTAGGGCACAAATACCACTTTTTAAGGGAGCCCTATGTACTGAGGAGGTATGTTCTCAAGAGCTAAACATAATATCTAACATTATACAGGCACGTGCTCTGCGCTGGGCACCAGTCTAGGTTTAGGCGCTTTACCTGTGGCTACTCGCTCCTCACCCAGGGAAGTACGATCACCAAACCCATTTTTTTTTTCCAGATGGAGAAGTTAGGTTAACTTCCTCGAGGTCGCCAAGGAAGAAGCCAAATTAGAAAAAGAACCAGGAAATATGGTTTCAGAATCCCCACCGGTAACATTAGAGCTGACTCTTAAATTTCACTCGTATTTCATGGTAAATCATGTGTTATGTAAAATACGGGGAAACTGTAATACTGATGGGCTCTGGCTGGAGTAAAGAAATATTTCCAAATCAGACTCTGTGCCAGCCCACCTGGGAACCATACATGCACAATAAGCTACCAAACAGCTTCAATGTAGCTATTTTGATACTAAGAATCCAGAATTTTAAAAATACGGTATTTTTAAATCTTGGCAATATTTTTAATAAGATTATAAATGACCAATAAAATATTTTATACCAAATTGACTTGTTGAGTTTAAAGATGTCATACGGTTTTTAGTTTGTTTTTAAAGCTAAAAACAAAACAAAACAAAACACCTGTTTTGATTTTTTTTTTTTTCCCCCTAAAGAAACTTATGTGCCCTAGCTGGTTTGGCTCAGTGGATAGTGTCGGCCTGCAGACTGAAGGGTCCTGGGTTCAACTTCAGTCAAGGGCACGTACCTTGGTTGTAGGTTCCATCCTGGTCCTGGAAGGGGTGTGTGCGGGAGACAACCAATCAATGTCTCTCTCTCATCCATATTTTTCCTTCTGTCTCTTCCCCTCCCTTCCACACTCTCTAAAAGCCAATGGAAGCATATCCTCTAGAGAGGATTAACAAGATAATAAAAAAATCATAAAGAAAATGATGCTATGGGGGAATTTGGAAACCAATGTCTGGAAAGATGTCCGTTCTGGGTAATTTTGCTGTTGGAAGAATGTCCAACCTCAAGGACCTGCTTGTCTCCTTAAATTGAAAAAAGCCTCGGCAGAGAGGATGGGAAGCGCAGTGGTGTCTGTACCAGGCAGGCACCTCTTCCATTGAGACCTTTTGTGAGGCGTCTCCTCCGGCTTCTTAAAAACACAGCTCCATTGAGGTATAACCGAAGTGCAATAAAACGGCACACATTAAAGGTGCACAACCTGGTAAGTGAGACGTACGTGCAGCCCTGTGAAACCATGGCAGCAATCCAAACTCTCAGCTTTGAATAGACCTTTGAATGCGGTTTTGTAATGGCTCTACTTCAAAGCGTTAAAACACAATTTAAAAAATAATAAGGCATGGGCAGCCTAACTCCCTGTGTGGGAGGCAGTGACCTCCTTCCAGAGAAGGGGGGGGGGGGAGGGAGAGGAACTTCCCAATGAGACCCTGACATACTTTCCTTCCCTCCCTCTCAGCCGAAGCTTTACCCAGTTTCCTCCCAATGTCCTTTTCATGTCCCAGGAAACCAACTTCTAGTTAGTGTTTCTTTAAGCCCTGTTGACTGCGGCCATTCCTCACTTGCCTTGCTTTTGATGATTTGGGTGGTGTGCAGGTGTGTGATTGTATTTTAAATATATTTTATTGATTTTTTTACAGAGAAGGAAGAGAGAGGGATAGTTAGAAACATCGATGAAAGAGAATCATTGATCAGCTGCATCTTGCACACCCCCCATTGGGGATGTGTGCACAACCAAGGAATCAAACCCGGGACCCTTCAGTCCGCAGGCTGACTATCTACTGAGCCAAACCGGTTTCGGCAGTGGTTGTATATTTTTTAGGATGCCCCTCTATTTGGGGTTTTTCTCAGAAGACCCTGAGGTTGTGTGTTACTGGGGAGGGGGGCCACAGAGGGAAGGTGCCATGCTAGTACCGTGGATCCAGGGCACCTGTTGTCACCATGATGGCACAGGGATGCTGGCCCTGACCACCTGGCTGAGGTCACCTCTTTGCTTGAACTAAAACTGGCAATATTTTACTGGTCCCAAAAAGGCTTTGTACCTTAGTAACTTTAGGGGAAGGGAAGAGGGAAAGAGTCATCTTTTGATGCTTTCCAAGTTTTTACTTGTGACTGTACATGTTTATAATTTAAAAAATATATATATATTTTATTGATTTTTTACAGAGAGGGAGAGGGATAGAAAGCTAGAAACGTCGATGAGAAACATCGACCAGCTGCCCGCAACCAATGTACATGCCCTTGACGGAATCGAACCTGGGACCTTTCAGTCCGCAGACCGATGCTCTACCACTGAGCCAAACCGGCTTCGGCTTTAATTTTTAAAATAAGTATACATACAAGGCACATACGAAAAGTGTTTCACTGCTAGAGGCTGCTGCTCTAAGTCTCAGTATGTTCATCTCAGCCAGACCTGGTGAATGTGGCCAGAGAACTCCCCAAGATTCCTCAAGAAAGTCATGCCCAACCACTTGTAGCAAAACATGTCAATAATGTCTCCTGTCCCATTCTCTGAGACTGGAGCTGCTCCGTGGAAGTGCCCCCGGAGGACAGACACCATTTCCCGTGTTCAGAGAGGGTAACCAGGCAAGACACCGTCCTCCTTGTTTTAAAAGGACCTGACCCCTCATCCCAGAAAACAGAGCCTGCTGCACAAGCCACACACTGGGCTCTGGGCTGAACAGCAGGGACTTGGTGGCCCTAAGACAGCTGTAAAATGTGAGGACAAGCCATACAGGCCCTTCTAGTTCCTCCCATCCACCCTGTCCGTGTCCATCACTTTCAAAGAGTACCAAGAGACAGTAGAGTGGACCCCTGGACCTCCCCAAATTTTAGGGACTCGTTGCATCCCATTCTGGGTCTCCTAAAACAAGAATGTGTTAGCTTGGCTAGTGTGGTTCAGTGGTAGAGCGTTGACCTATGCACCAGGTCATGGTTTGATTCCTGGTCAGGGCACATGCATGGACTCAATCCCCAGTGTGGGGCGTGCAGGAGGCAGCCAATCAATGATTCTCATCATTGATGTTTCTAACTCTCCCTCTCCCTTCCTCTCTGAAATCAATAAAAAAATATATATTTTTTAAAAATGTCAGAGCAACTGAAACTGAGCAGATTCCCAGGATACCGGGCTGGCTCGTTTGTCACTGTGATGGGGAGGCAGGAGGACCTCGGATCAGTCAGCTGGGCACTGCGGCACCTGCGGCTGATAGCACAGCGAGGTGGGCAGGGCACATTCCTCAGACAGCAGGCTGAGTCACCAGGGAGAAACTGTGAGGTAAGTTTCTCTCAGGACGTGTCAGGGGCCGGCCTAGGGCCAGGCCTGCTAGCCAGTACCTGACTCACACCATCCCCCTGGCATTTCCTTTCAAAACTAAAAACTTTCTCTACCATGTCCACAGCTCTGCATTCCCCCAGGGCAAGGGAGAGATGTGGGCTTGATTGCACTGACATTCAACTCTAACCCTGAATGCCCCTCTACTGGCCCCATCTGAGTCAAAAATGGGTGAACAGAACTCACTGCAAGTTCACCAGCCCCCAACTTCTCCAACGTCCATCAAGAGCAGAGCTGGTGATGGTCCAAGTCCCAACAGTTGACCAGCAGATAGGTCCTCATGGACACCCCCAGCTTGTAGGATGACTGACGTGTACCGAACAAGGGCTGGCTGACAGCTAGCTGGGCCTGCTCTCTGCCCCATCCCTCACCCCTGGACTAGGACCACCTCAGCTCTGTAGGAGAAAGCCCTTCTCAAGAGGCTTCAACAGTTAAATGAGACAATGCCTGTCCAGCGGCCAGCAGAGGGCAGGCATGGGAGACCTGGACTTCCGAATGCTGGATCCCCACTTTCCAACGGACTCTGAACCAGGAACTGTGACCTCCTGGTTCATAAAAATATATTCTTATTGCTTCATTCTTCTCACTCTGGCAGAAACTAGAGTCAAACAATTACTTTAAGTTTCATTTTTTTTCTACAACCTTCCTGGCAGTAGGAGGGAGAGGCGGATGAGGAAGTACTGAGGGTGACAAAGAACCAGCCTGCTGAACTGGTTCACCCCAAGGTACTTCCTGGCCAGAGGCTCTTACAATGCACACTCCCTACTCTAGAATCCCAGGGAAGATGCCTCACATGTGTGCACACATGGACATGTACACATACACATGCCTGCGATGGTTATTATGCACCATGTATGTAAACTAGCATTACGTTAAACATGACTGAAGATTCACATTAGCCCGATTTATTTTAAAAGATATATTTTGATTGATTTCGGAGAGGAAGGGAAAGGGAAAGATAGAAACATCAATAATGAGAGAGAATCATTGATTGGCTGTTTCCTACACGCCTCACACTGGGGATTGAGCCCACAACCCAGGAATGTGCCCCGACGGAATCAAACCGAAACCTCCCTGTTCATAGGTTGATGCGCAACCACTGAGCCACGCTGGCCGTGCTCGTTAACCCCATTTTACTCTTTCGCAGACAGCTGGACATTAAAGTCAGATCCCAGTGAACACCTTCCCCAATGAGAACACTTCGCCTCCTAATGGCAGGTTAAAAAACTCAGAAATGGAAATACTGAATGTCAATTGTAATTGAAAAGTGAAAGGAAAAAAAAAAAAAACACCTAAAAAGTGAAAGCAGCCGAAACTGGTTTGGCTCAGTGGTAGAGCGTCGGCCTGTGGACTGAAAGGTCCCAGGTTCAATTCCGGTCAGGGGCATGTATATTGGTTGCGGGCACATCCCCGGTAGGGGATGTGCAGGAGGTGACTGGTCGATGTTTCTGACTCTTCTCTCCCTTCCTCTCTGTAAAAAATCAATAAAATATATTTTTTTTAAAAAAAGTGAAAGCGGTAAACACTTCTCTGAAAATTTAGCCACTAAAGACCTACTGTCTCCAGTACCAAGAAAAGTCTTATTTAATAAATTAATAAACTTTGCCGGACAAAACTCTTGGCAGGCTTTCTCTATTTTTTTTTTTTTAAGCTAGTTTGTACTTTATTCTATTTTTAAAAAAATATTTTAATTACCTTCAAAAAGGAAGAAGAGGGAAAGAAAGATAGGAACATCAATGATGAGAATTGTGGATCAGCTGCCTCTTGCACACCCTACCCTGGGGATCAAGCCTGCAACCCGGGCATATGCCCTGACAGGGAATGGAACTGTGACTTCCTGGTTCAAAGATCAACGCTCAACCACTGAGCCAGGCCAGCTGGGCTGTACTTTATTCTTAAGTTTGCTCAAATGACCACTACACATTTACAGGAAACCAACAGCATAAAAGGACACAGGTAATTTAGAAAAGGAAATCTTTTAAAATCCTAACATATAACCCTGGCCAGTGTTTCTCAGTGGTTAGGATGTCAGTCTGCACACCAAAGAATCCCGGTCAAGGGCATATACCTGGGTTGCAAGTTTGATCCCCTGCCCAGTCGGGGCAGTTAATCAATGTGTGTCTCTCACATCAATGTTTCTCTCTCCATCCCTCTCTCTCTAAAATGTACTGGGAAAAATGTCAAGTGAGGATTAAAAGGAAAAAAATTATAACATAAACTCAGATGGATGTGTCATCACAAAAAGAAAGGATGCTGAAAGAAATAGTAAAAGCAAACAGCTCTTAAGAAATTTTAAAATAGGAAGACAAAATTGACTAGAAACGCTGGAAGACAAAGGCAAAGCGATTGTTCAGAGTCTAGAATAAAGCTCAAGAAAAGAAGCAATTGGGGAAGTTTGGGTCTAACCAATTAGAATTTCAGAACGTGCGTTATAATGGAGGAAAGCATTGAAGAAATAATGAAAGAGTATTTCTCTGAGATTCACAAAAGACACATACCGTTAGGTTGAAATCACTTTCCCTGTTATTTTTTTAAAATGTATTTTTATTGCTTTCGAAGAGGAAAGGAAAGGGAAACATCAATGATGAGAGAATCATTGGTTGGCTGCCTCCTGCACGCTCCACAAACATCTCTCTGAAAACTTAGCCACAAGCCCTATTCATTTTCTCGCATCAGCTTGCAACCCTGACCAGGAATTGAACCGTGACCTCCTGGTTCATAGGTCGATGCTCAACTACTGAACCTCGCTGGCTGGGGCTGTTATCTTGATAGAATTCAACTTCAAAAGTCGGCCGTGCGTGCAGAGCAGAGTAATTCACGTCCCTGTCAGCGGCTGGCTCCTGCAGGGAGGGAGAGTCCCACCGTCCCGGAGGCGAGAGGGTCAAAACCATCACGCAGAGTAACGCCAGGCCAATCACACACGAGTCCTGGAGGAAGTTAAAGTATTTATTGATGTGTTTAAACTCTGTACATTCTCCACAGATCAGATTAAGGAGTTTGTAGGTGAAGTTTACCTGTGCATAGTGGGGAGAGACATGGATAAGGGAAAGGGAGGGGGGAAAAACAGTCACAGGGAAATAGAAAAAAAATACACCACAGGTTACCAGAACCTTCAGAATAAAAAATAAAAAAAAAGAAGTGGTGACATCAACATCAACTACACAAGCATGAAGGAGGTGTGGGAAGGAACGAAGACATCTTCATTCAGACATCTCGCCTGGCTTCCTGCTACGCAAAGCCAGCCCGGGGTCTCCGGGCTCTGCCCCTGCCACGGCCACCTTGAGTGAACACCAGGTGGTGTGGGGGGAGGGCAGGCAGGCAGGGGACAGCGGGAGGCGGGCCAGTGCCTTCGGAGGGAAATGCCCATGGAGGTAAAGACGGCACATCGGACATTACGTGGAGGGAAGGAGGTGGAAAAAGCTACGGTGGGTGAGCGGTGGACAGCGAGGTCATATACACACTACAGGCTGCTATCCATGGAAGAACTGGATTTCGGAGGACAGGAGTGCGGGCGCCCATTCAGTGTACACGGGCTCTGCTAAAGGTGCTGGGACGCAAATGCTTCAACTCCTTGGTGACACCGAGGAACCAGCAGCGGGAACCCTAGATGCCAAGAAACTGGTCCTTTACTATGACTTTGAGGGGGATCGGATGTGCTTCAATGGTCTCACAGTTCCCTACCCACTTCGTTTTTCAGCGACTTCCTGAGGCTCATGGAAAAAGGAAATACTGCCTTTTAAAAAACAGGAACCAGGACAGTGGCTGAGCCTAGGAGACTTACAAGGGCACCCGGGACAAGGCCCTGCACGGACAGGGTCCCTGCCGACCAGCACCTCCACGTCCATGGAGAGCATGTGAGACACACAACGGAAGTGGATGCCTGGTTAATTGGAAAAAAGAAAGCTACATCAGCCAGGTATCTGCAATAGATCATTTTTCTCATTTCTTTAAGGTTTATATATCATATAGTTATATTAACATTTTCACCCATTTAAAAGAATGGAAATTGTGATCCTACAGTAGTACTTTATAGTCTTAGTGATCCAAGAGGTCTGAATGGAAGATGAGCTCCTCTGGAAGTAGCTGTTGGCCAGCAGTCGATCCAACGCTGGACCTTCTGGCCCACCTGCACCCCCACTCCGATGGGGGGGGACATGCGCCTTCTCCCACTTAGACCTGCATCTGCTCAAGATACTTGTAGGTCGGGTTTTCATAGCCGTGGTTCTGCATCTTGTTCAGGTGGCGCTCCTCGGGGGTGAGCATGGGGTCGACCTGCAGGAGCAGAGATGGTGGGTCACTGCGGGGCACCCAGGGGGCGGCACGGGGCTCAACAGGCCCGGGACCACCACCACCAGCCCAGCGTCCCATTCCCACGGGGTGATCAAAATGAATGAGGACAGGATGAGGAGAGAACAGGAGGGTCCAAGAGGCAATGCTGCCGAAACCGGTTTGGCTCAGTGGATAGAGCGTCAGCCTGCGGACTGAAAGGTCCCAGGTTCGATTCTGGTCAAGGGCATGTACCTTGGTTGCGGGCACATCCCCGATGGGGAGTGTGCAGGAGGCAGCTGGTCAATGTTTCTCTCTCATCAACATTTCTAGCTCTCTATCCCTCTCCCTTCCTCTCTGTGGAAAATCAATAAAATATATATTAAAACAAACAAACAAACAAACAAACAAGAGGCGATGCTTCTGCAAGCCAGAGCTCTAAAAGCCTAGTCCAAGTTGGAGAACAGTGACCTGAATTTCCTAGCTCCACAACCAGGAGCGAGTCTCAGTTCTGCTCCCTACCACCCGGGACAGCCGAGGTGAGCATCCCTATA
Organism: Pipistrellus hanaki; assembly: GCF_964339955.1. NCBI lineage: Eukaryota > Metazoa > Chordata > Mammalia > Chiroptera > Vespertilionidae > Pipistrellus > Pipistrellus hanaki. Next base: position 14,137,777 of record NC_140521.1, on the reverse strand, counting down.
AACAGGACCGAGGCCGATGATCTGCCGGGCTTTTCCAGCTCAGAAACTCTAACACTAGGCCCTGGCTACAGGAGCTGAAACCCAGCACCTGAGACATGCCTCTGAATGAGTTTTCCAGAGTGTGCTCTGCTCTCTATTGCACTCATTTTCTAGAATCAAGAGGCCCTGGCATTTCCACCAAGAACGAGTGGTGAGTTCTCACTACCCATCGGGATGAAAGAGAGACAATCTGCTCTGCTTTCTACATTTCCTGCTGCTTTTTTTCCCATTAAAAAATAAGAACAGCCTGGCTGGCATGGCTCAGTGGTTGAGCATCGACCTATGAACCAGGAGGTCACAGTTCAATTCCCGGTCAGGGCACATGCCTGGGCTGCGGGCTTGCTCTTCAGTGGGGGGTATGCAGGAGGCAGCCAATTAATGACACTCTTTCATCACTGATGTTTCTCTCTCTCTCTCTCTCCCTCTGAAATGAATTTTTAAAACATATTACCAAAACAAAAGAATATTAGTCCTGGTTATAGTTTTAAGATGGAACCACTCATGATTACCACTGTTGCCCGATCTGCCACAGACCTGACTTGTTCCTTATAAAACAAGTCAACAACAAAGAAGAGCATTACAGTCCTCCATGCTGATACCCAACGTGCCTGAAAAAAGAATTGGAGACAGATCCACCCTCTGCAACAGAAAGCTCTTAGGATTTCCTCACATTCAGTCAAAGCCCAAATTAATGTTAACAGCCCTTTGTCACAGAATCCACATAATTCAGTTGGGGCTGACTTTCAAAACATGAGCTAACGATCCAGTGAGCGATCTAGCTGCCGGGCAGCGCCCAAGAACAGACATCTGAACCCCAGCAAGCCCCGCCAGCAGAGAGAAGCCACCAGCTTGGGCCGGCGGGAGCGCTCACCTCCACGATCCCATGGCTGATGGTGCCGTACTGCCTCTTCCTCAGCATCACCAGGCTGATGACGATGACCGTGGCGATGGCCACCGCGATGACCAGCAGGCCGATGAGGGCACTGCTGCTCAGACTGAAGTCCTCCTGCAGCTGCCCCACCGATTCCTACAGGACGAGGTACACGTGCAGGAAAGCGCGGCGTGAAAGGCAGGCAGGAGCGAGACGCCCTCAGTCAGGGCTGGGCCCCTCCAGTCCTGGCCCGAAGCCCGAGCAGCCCCAGGGCCCAGCTTTCCAGGTGCCATTCCCCCGGAGGACCTCCACTTCTCCATGAAGATTCACCCCGCATTTAGAGGCTAAACACATACCGGCTCTTCCTCAAGGCCTCCAACTCTCTCAGAATTGAAGATCATCTCCTTCACATCCAGAGTCTCGTCAATGACCTGCAACACATGGAAACGTCAGTAACCGGGAGGGGGAGCTAGTGTCAACGTAATGCCATTCCGTGTGCTGGAGGGAGGCCGATACGGGTGGACATCACATCCACCAGTTCTGCCTCATTCACCGAGATCCACGCGAACCCCCTGGAAGGAGCCTGTGGGTGCAGGGTCATGTAAAGCAGGGCCTCTACTATCCAACAACGTTAAGAATAATCCAGAAATAGGAGAGAGAGAAAACGCTAGAATGATTAACAGGAGGTGTGAACTCAAGGCAGCACTGAGCCAAAGCCAGCTCTCCTCCACGTTCACACCATGAATCTCTCCTCACTGGGAAACAGCCTCTGACATTCTACTCGACTCTTTAGTTGCAAATATATTTCCCATTGCATAGCAAGGAATGAGCTACTGTTCAAAATTAATTCTTCATCCCAGACGCTAAGCAACACGGGGACCTGTGGTAGCAGCGGGGCCCGCCCGCCTGCCACCTAGAAAGCACCCGAAACAAGGCTACTCGCACGCATTCTTTTCCAAATGAAAACAGGGAAGGCGAGAGAGAGAAGTGGCTCACCATGTTCTCATCCACTTTGTTCTTGCTGTTGATCACCTTCTCCTCGGCGCCTATCAGCCCTCCGTCCTGCTCGGCCAATCCAGAGCCTGTGTGGAGAGGGCGCAGCTGCATTTCCCAGGGCCTCTGGGCCTCTCACGGAAGCAGGACGCCCTCCTGGGGCAGCGCCCCCCGGAGGGCCTTCCCGCAGGCGCTGCTCAGCTCCCGTTCAGAGGAAGCGCAGTGCTCACAGGGATGAGCGGAACGGGCGGTTCCCAGAGGCGGATGGAGTGATGGAGAGGAGCTCACTTGCTGTACCAGCCGGGAAGGATGGAGCGCAAGCCTTCGGGAGACGGTGCTTATTGTAAGAGGACGCAGCTGGTGCCCGGGCCTTCCAGCACAGAACCCATGGGACGCCCAGGTGACACCACCAAGCCCCTCCTCCTTCAACAGCTGGGGCTCCCTTCCAATGAGCAACTGTCAGGCCTCGAGCATCTTTATCCCACGGGCAATTCTTTCTGCCTGAAGTAACCTCCGTGACCTTAAGCCCTTCCCATTTGTCCTTCAAGCCACAGCTGCTCTTGGGAGACACCCCAGGCTATAGCACTTCAAGCACTATCTGTAATGATGGATTTTCTCCTGCCTCCCGCCAGGCTGTAACCCTCTCTGGGCCTGGGTCCCAGATGATCACATCCTCGCTGGCTATAGAGCACGGACAGGAAGGAAGCATCCCATAAAAGGCGGGATATCCTGACTTCAGGGCAGAAGGCACCATTCTATAGATGAAGCAGCAACAGCACACTCCTCCGGTCAAGGTCAGACATGACCTGAGCCGACGTCACTTGTGTGTGGCACTCTAATCGGCCGCAGAGACAGGCCAGCGCAACCCCAGCAAGAGGAAACGAGGCGCAAGCCTCTCGACTCTTTATTTTTAGCCCCGAAGCTAAAAATAAAAATGTGATTCCCAGCTACTCTAACACGTGCACATTAATAAAAACCTGCACAGTCCTTACAGACATCTGATGTGAACCTCTTATAAAGGGACCAACCTGACAGGATGCTCAGCATTCAAAGAGGCCACCTGCCAGCGAGGAACAGTCACGCCCGGGCATCTGTAAAGCGCTGCTGTCCCGGGCCGGCCTCCGTGAGCCTTCCAGCTCACACCACGGAGCAATGGTAACAGCTCCTGCTGACCCCGCAGGCCGGCTGACGCAGTCCCTCCCGAGCACACAGCCAACAATGACGCCCGTTTGCTCTAGGGCTTTCATTGGAAAGAATCGTTTCACAGCTGCATTCTAGGGGAAGGTAAGCCAGGGCTGGCGTTTGTTGTCTCAAAATGCCAATGAAGCGGCCCCTCCACTGTTGGAGGGAGAGGTACGGTGCCACCTCAGCAAGCATGCGTGTGCCGAGCCTAAGCCACTGGGACTGCCCTCCTTCCACCGCTTTTCTCAGATCTCCTCCTTAAAACTGGGAAGGTCAGGGGGCAGGATCCTATCTGAAAACTAACGTGGCACTGGATCTGCTACTAGTCCACGCTGTTTAAGTACTTTTTGGGTTTTGTAACCCATGTAAACACTAACCAAAACCATTTTGATTTGGTGAAACGCATAAACAACAGCTTTAAGAGACCAAAAGTTAATGCTTAAATTATCCCAACTAGTAACAGTTGGGGCCCAAGGGTAAAAGCCAGCTAACCTCCTAAGAAATGGATCTTGATCTGTGACCATAACATCTTGGGCTCGATCTGTAAGCATCTAGGGTGAGCAGTTCAGAGCAAGGTAACCACAGCGACGAAGAGGCACGTCATAGTGGAGTACGGTGAAGCACTCGCGTAGAAGTATTCACAGTAGAGGGCTGGAGTCTGTTCTGTTCTGAGATACGCTGGGGCGCCCCCTGCTGGCCAGAGAGCACCACCTGGCCTGCCACAGCCTGTCTGCAAAGCCCACAGTGGGCTGGCAGACACACACTGAGAACTCGCACCCTCCGAACTGGCTCACGGTGACGGCAGACACTGGACGACCCAGCCACCTGGGACATTCAGCAGCGGACACTGCATTTTATGCAACAGAAACAGCGGGGCTTTGAAGACAGAGGAGCTGGGTCCAAATTCTGGTTTCTCTGCCCCTTAAACTCATTCCTTTGAGCAAGTTCCGTAACTCTAAGGTAGGGGTGTCGAACTCAATCAGAGAAGGGGCCAAAATCTAAAATCCAGCCTAAATCGCGGGCCGAATGGTTTACTGAACAGTCATAAACTGACAATGTCATAAACTGACAGCAGAGTGCAGTGATGACAGCGCGGTGCGGGCCACATTGCAAGGCCTGGCGGGCTGGATTTGGCCCGCGGGCCTTGTGTTTGACACATGTGCTCTAAGGCTTCTTCGACTGCCTGATCTAGGAAGCAGCTAAAATCCCACCCACAGTGCTCACATACCGTTACCTCTTCCCGACACGAGACTCACTGCAGAGGCTCCACCTGCTGCACCCACCGGCTTTTAGAACGTGCTGCTTATTGCAATAACCAGGGGACATGAGACTACTACAGTGGCCAGGTGGGCACAAAGGGTGAGGACAGCCAGAGAGGGAAAAGACATAAGTGGGAGCAGCAGAGAAAAAGATTTAAAAAGAAAAAGAAAAAAGAGCCTCTTCCTGAATGAGATTAAGCCTATTTGCTTTCATATGGCCAAAGTCTCGCCGGATTAAAGGACTTAGGAAACACCTCTGGTTACTCTGTTCTCTGGGCACCCAGGGGGCAAACTTGGGGTGGCCACCTGGTGACCAAGGGCACGGGCACTGGGCTGGATGCTGGAGACGGGACTGCTGCGGCTCCGCACAGCCAAGGCGGAGGAAGGAGGTGGAAACGATGATGTTATGGAACAGAACATGAGGTTTGGACACACTGGGGAAGTGACAGGGATGAAGGTCTTAAAGGGAACATCTCTGACAAACCAACCTTTTTTCATTGGGTGGTACAACTCCGGCTGGGTGTCTAGCAGAAAGGAAAACAATAAAAACAAAAATAGCACAAAAGGAGATTAAGAAGGAAAATGGCTTTCATATTTCCTATTTTAGAAGTCCTCTTCCTTAAAACCCGGCCTGAAAATCCCACAGACCAAACAGCAGTGAGGGCTGGACGGTGGGAGAGAAAGGAGGAGGTTTATCTTGGGTCTTCTGGGGGAGAATTTGTGAGATTCCAAAATTATTTAGCTTAGCCCACAAGATTCTTTTTCTTAGAAAAATAACAAAATCAGAAGTTGACAGATTGACACAGTCCTGTATTAAAGACGCCCGGATGCTCCCGACCCAAGGAGCTGTGTTGGCATGGCCGCCATGCTGCTGCCACGGAGCCTGGGATTGGCAGGGCAGGTTTGGAGGGGGGGGAGGGGCGTGGGGACAGGAGACACACAGTGGTGCCTCCTTCATCAGCTCCTTTCTCAGATTCTGCTGTTGCTGGAGGGTCAACTGAGTTGGCACTCCGAGGTAGCTAGTTCAGAAAGTAATTACGGTCTGAAGGCCCCTCCCGCTCTAGGGCTCCCCCAGGCCTCCGCCAGCATTACTGGGCCAGGTCAGAGGCCTGTGGCACCACATCAGGTGGGCTCATAGTCTTACTCTCCACCTACAAGCTATCGGACCCTCGGCAGACACTGAACCTCTCTGAACCTTGGAACCCCAATGGGGAAACTCTGAGGATTAACTGGGAGCACTCAGGAACGATGCTGAGCTGAAGCTGGCTGTCAATAAGGACTCTATAGCTGTGGCCTCTTTTTTTTGTTTTTTTTATAACCATACCATCAGCAAGAATAGCAGACAAATAGAGAGACTGATTCCACACCCTGGTCCAGGGCCCGCTCTTACTCCGCACTTGGTGTTGCTGGTGCAGACCCAGGGGTCAGAGGTGCCCTTGGTCAGCAAGAACCAGCAAGAGGTGGCAGTCAGCATGCCTGACCGGAAGGACAGGGACACAGCTTCCTATCCTGACCCAATAGCACAGTTAAGTCATGTCATCTCTGTAGCCTCTCCATTATCTGACTCCAAGACTGCTATGAAAAGATAAGGACACAATTTGACACAAAAGTGCTGTGTCCACGGTAAAACGACTTCCACATGGAATAAGCTTTACACTTACTGGCGGTAGCTGACAGGCCCGGGAAAAACTGTAGTCTTTAAGCAAACCATCTATAAAAAGTGAGAAATAGGACTAACCTCATGGTGATAATGAAACCAGCTATCTGAAAGCTCCCACTACGGTGCCTGCACATAGTAGGTGCTCAATGACTCACATCTCCCTTGCCCTGCCCTGACCCCCTACTAGGAACACAGCCTCACCGATACAATCCAGGTCCAAAAATCTGACTTCAATTCTCTAATTGTAGTCTTCTCCCTTCTCGCCCCCACCTCCACCCACCCCCACACCACCCTGGGCCCACCGCCAAGAGGTTGCACTGCCCATCATACACACCTTCGTTCTCAGGTAAGGACGGGAAGGGATGGAAGGGGCGGAATGGTGGGATCTCATCACTTTCTTCAGAGCTCACCCGGACGTCCACGGGGGTCTCTGAGATGGAGGACGTGAACTGGTCCATGTCTGCACGCTGTTCCTGAAGCAGCTCATCTGACAGAGACAGACACGGCAGGGAGCCAGGTTTTCAAAAGGATCCGGGTTCTCGGCACAGGACCAGAGTCTGAACAGGACTCGTTCATGTGATTACAGCTCACGAGTCCGGCCTGAAACACCTTCTGATTCTGGGGTGCTGCAGAACCCCAGCCCTGGGGGGGGGGGGGGGGCCCGGGCTCCATCCTGGGCACCCTCTTCTCTAGTAATTCCATCTAAGGCACAGCTTTAAACACCACCCACATAGCATGGCTCCCAAATCTGTGTCTTAACTAACGCCTGGCTTATCAGACTAATGGCTACTTGACACGCCCACTTCAAGTCCAACAGCAACTTCTGTTTAAAACGAGTGAAGACACCGCTCTGCCTCAGTCAACTCTGGCACCACCACCCACTCACTGCTCCCAGTGAAGACCTGGGCATCGTCCTTAATGCTTTTCTCCCCCTCAATCCCCATCCGACCACTGCCCGGCCCGTCCACCTCCTTCTGAACCGAATCCTGAGACCTCCCACTCTCTCTCCTCCATCACCACCCGAGTGCACACAACCACCAGCTCTCTCCCGGATTTTTACAACCGCTTTCTGGGGGGGCTCTGATTTTAATCAACTCTCCACACGGCATCTCAGTAACTTTTTAAAAAATTCATGTTCTTTTTAAAAGCATAATCCAGATCTAGTCACTCCCTAGTTTAAAAGCCTCTAATGGCTTTCTATCATCCGAAAATAAAGTCCGAACCCCTGGATTTTGCTAAAATCTCTTAACAAAGTGGCCTCTGCCTATTTCTTTGGCCTACTTTCTCCCTGATCCTCTCAAATGTGCCTGCTGCTTGATTTACATGCCAGGCCTCTGTTGGAGTCATGCGTGTGATAAGGATGTTCTCTCCCCTGGGGTCTCAGGTTACTGGCCCTGAGAAAGCCTCCCTGACCACCCAGCCACTCACCAACACTACCCTGGTTACCCCCCTCCACAGCTCCCACCACCAGCTGATACTTGCTTTTCTGTCTGTCTCTCCTACGCTAACGGAGAAGATACTGTCTGCTTGTGCACCGTTTACACTGTGACACAGGACAGATAATAAATATTCGCTGCATAATCGGAGAAGACAGAGACCAAGAGGGAGAGGAGGTGAGAACGTGTGTAAAACAGGTGCCCTGAAATGCATCAGCACAAGGGAGAAAGTAACAGGAGACTTCCCCCAGGCCCCTGCAATTTTATACCCTGGAGTTCTCTTCCGGTAACAGAGTGAAGGTCAATGAAACTCAAGGCTCGGTGGCTCACAGCCAGTCCTTGACCTGGACCCGTGGATTCCAGACTTCTGGAACCCCGGGGTGCTCACAGCCAGCCTCACGGCTTCCCACGGCCCAGTTCTCTGACCTCTCTCGGCCATCACTCGCAAGCCTTCCCAAGACCCCACCTGACACAGTCAGCACCCACCAATTTCCTCTTGGATCTCCTGGGCTACATAGGGCACTTTGTAGAGCAGAGAGAGGCTCTGGTTCCTCCTTTCCTCAATCACGTGGAGATGCGTCATCACCTGGAAGGACAGTATGGGGGAGGCCTGTCAGCAGCACAGCCGGGAGGACTAGCCACACTCACTCCCGCAGGGACAGCCACACACATCCCACAAGGCCAGCCCTCCACAGTGCCCAGGTAAGCAGCTGGCAGAGGGAACGCACCGACCCCCACACACGTACTGACCAGGGAAGTGAGGAATTGTGCAGACTGTGCAATGCCCCCCAGCGATCTCAGAATTTACCAGAGTCCTCCAAGTTAAAGAAAATGTAAGAATCCTACTAGCCAGCTGTTGGCTTGCCTTTCATATAACTTGCTGGACTGAATGAATTAGAAAGAGCCTTAGTTTGCACAATGCCAGGGACTCTGTAAAGTTTTTCTGAGTGAAACCAGGAGAGTTGGTCAATTTCTACCACTGGTCAGATTAGATGGGATAAAAAAAAAGGAGAAGGAAATCGCTGGCTAAAAAGATTTGGGGGGAGAAGGAACCAGTCACAAACACTGCTTTGTGAGGTAGCTGCTTAAAACAATTTTCATGGTGATAGCTATTTTATTCCTATTTAACTAAATTAGCTATTCTTTCAAAAATTTACACTAACGTGTACCAAACCTGATTTTAAGGAGGGTTAAGTAAGACTTATCTACCGTCCATCCGTCTTCCATAGCTCACTACCCTTTCTGAACGCAAATTTCCAAGGTTGCTCACTTCTTTAAAAAAACCATTAAAACTGGTCACTTACTTTTAAAGCTTCTCCAGATGGGAAAGAAAGGTGATTTGAGGTTACTGCTGCCTGGCTACTCTTGCAGTTACCAAACTCTTCCTACAGAGGGCGAGCTACACCCATGGATGAATTATGTGGGCTACAATCCATTAACATGAACGTCAAAATGGGGGGTGGGCTGGAAGAGTTAACTGGAAAGATGCTTTTATGGTAGTAGATGGGTATCTCTCTGACTGTTAAAAGCAAGGCTGAAGCAATTTAATTTTACATCTGCCATTCTATCAATCAAGTAGACTGCTAGGAAGGCACAAGTAGGAACGCCTCAGAGAGAAAATGCCTAGAAAGGAACACGTGGCCCTCCCCAGGCTGAGCATGTGCTGGCATCTCTCCTCTTCTTCAGCCGAGGGCGGAGGCCCACAGCCGTGAGGACAGAGTGCACTGTGGGGGGAAGGCATGTCACTCAACCAACCAAACCCGCATGTGGTAACGGCTGAATGTATTCAGGGCTCTCTGGAGCTTAGGGAACAGAATAGGGAACAGGCGAAAGGCTAATGGGACTCAGCGGGGCTCAGAGCAGACAGCAAACACCACACAGCAGAGCCGGGTTTCCCCGCCATGTCCGGAGAAGGGCTCTGCTTCCCGTGTGACGTGGTGGGCACTTCAGTCCTGCTTGTGGGTGAGTCATCCCCTAGGTGTTGATTTAATACACCGAATAGATTTCCCCTATTCTCATCACTCAGAACAGGCCGTGTTCTCTATAAAATCCTACACAATAGTCTAGTTCTTCCACACACAAGGATTTTTAAAATGATCTCTTGAGAAAAAAAAAAAAAATCAAGTAGACCTACAAAACCTACCCATCAAGGTGCATGCCAGAGAGCTTCCTGGAAGCCACTCTAGGAGGTTCTTGCCTTTTCTTCTCCCCCCTCCTGCATCCGGGCCACAGCGGGGTCCCTCTGGTCCCCAGACCTGGCCCCTTCCGTTCTTCCCACTCTTCAGGAGCCCCAGTTCTTTCATTACCCCAGACATCCAACTGCTGAAGCGCAGCTATGTTTGAGGACCATTCCTCTTCCTCTTTACAATGAATGTAATTAATCCTGTGTGCACTGGGAGCAGCTCAATGGCACACAGGGACTGGACTCTGTGGCGTCAGATGCGAGGGCCGAGTCTGGCAGGTGGACAGGAAGTGCACAAACACCTGCTCAATGAGGGAGCAGCACCCTCGCCACAGCGCTCCTAGGCCTGCGGGCAGAGGACCTCCGTCATCACGGGCAGAGGCTGGGAGGGCAAGTTCCTGGGATGAGGGGCAAGTGCCCACACTGTAAGGACCCACAACAGCACGGCACGGGGCTTATAATATGGGAGGAAATGAGATAGGATCAGTCATGTCAAACTAACCGGCTACAGAAGAAACAAAAGACTCAACACAAAACAAACCCAATAATGGGCTGGACTATTAGACTGTGATTTGTAAGGGAGCCAGCAGTCTTACAGGCAAGTTCATTTTCCATGTATACGAGAGTAAAACTCAACTTAATACGTGGACAATATCGAATTTAGAAAGAGGATCCAGAAATAAACTTTTATAGATGACTACAAAGAAAAGCTAGAAAGCTAGACCCAGCGTGGGACAAATCCCAGGAATCTAAGTGTGTGTCTAAACAAAAATGTAACGTTCAAGATACCAATCTTTATGATCTCCTAGATATAGCAGCCTAGAAAATTATTTCCAATATTAATTCCAGTGGTGCCCTAAATAAAAATAAACCGTTAGATGCTGACTTACAATGGAATCACCCATTACTAAACTTTCAGAAACTGTTTAAGTATAAAGTATTGATATTGCTAGTTTGATTCCTGGTCTGGGCACATGCCCGGGTTGCAGGCTCGAACCCCAGTAGGGGGTGTGTAGGAGGCAGCTGATGAATGCTGCATTCTCACATTGATGTTCCTCTCTCTAAAAATCAATAAACTATTCTTAAACCAGCTCTTGTACCTAATGACGCTGGAAATGAGAAACGCTAAGGACTGATATCAAGCACGACCATCAGTGCTGACCGACCGACCGCAGTCACAGCAGCCTCTCCCACCAGAAACTCTCAGAGCGACCGGGACTCCGCCCGGGTACCTGGGATTTCATCTGAGCCGCCTTCTCCGGGTCCACCGCCAACACGTGCTGGTAGTGGCGGATGGTGTGCAGGCGGTCCTTGTTCTCGGCGCGGACGTACCGCCGCAGGGCCTGGAGGATACGATGAGGCTGCACGACAGAACCGTTGTTTTAAGATCCAGAGAAGAGGGCATTGAAAATGGACAGAAAAACAAGGCTTTAAAAATTCCCTTAAGGACGTAAAGCTCAGTGAGGCATAAGAATGAAAGCTGTCCTTTCCAACGCTTTTAGCTTTTAGCAACAAGAAGCCAAATCTAGGTTCCGGAGTTGTATTAGCTCCTTCACAAACAGTATTTTCCCTAATTTCTAGTCCACTGTCGTCCTCCAATGGGCACTTTTTTTTTGCTGGCTCAGCCTCTGACACCTTAATTACAAACCAGGCGGTCCCTGTGTCACCCAGAAGTGACTTCACTTGCTTACTTAGGATACAAATATCCTCCCCCCAGAGCAAGACAGGGTAGACAGAGTCAAGGGATAAACAGTCTGACACTGTCCGGCCGGTGTGGCTCAATGGATAGAGCTTCACGAACGAGGAAGTTTTGATTTGATTCCCTGCCTGGATTGCAGGCTCGATCCACATATGGGGCCTGCAGGAGGCAGCCAATCAATGATTCTCATCATTGATGTTTCTATCTCTCCCTCCCTCCCTTTCCCTTTCTCTCTGAAATCAATTAAAAAAATATATTTTTAAAAAGTCTAAGACTACCGGCACAAAAGGGTTTCTATATAAACTACTTTACCCCTTTCTTCACAATTTTATTTAAAACAGAACTGGTTCAAAGAATTGTCCGTGGAAGGTACGTTTTAATTCTTTGACAGTAAAGCTGTGAACAAAAATCTGGTAACTGGGTAACTACCAGCCAATGTGCTGAGGCTGGGGCTTCGCTGGGTCACACCCACGCCACAGGTGCACACGCAGGCAGTGCAGTGCCAAGTCGATGTAAGCGGATCCTGCAATGAAATTCCCTTTTCTCCCTCCTCTCCTTCCCCCACCTCCAGCCTTGCCAGGGCTTGTCACAAACACGTCATTTTATGGACCCGTGCCAGGCTGGTTCCACATAAACACGGCTTGGGGGCAGGCCACCCTGGGGCACGCTTCCCGGTGCCCTGCCGCCCGCACTCACCCGTGGCGGGTCGGCCTGCAGGGCGGCCAGGTAGTTCTCCAGCGCCATGCGGCGGCGGTCGTTCAGCATGGCTTCCACCCGGGCCAGGTGCGTTTCCACCAGCTGCTGCTTCTCGCTGGCGGCTTCTTTCTCCAAAGCTTTCACCATCGCTTGGAAGTGCTACAGCCAGAAGGCAGACAACATGTAAATTCATGGCAGCCGGAGGAAGTCTAGGCCAACACCTAAGAGCCCAGCACTGGCTTCTCCCGGCCCAGGGTGTGAGCTGCAGCGGGTCCAGAGAGTGGAGCAGGTTACCATCTAGGCTAGGGGTGTCGAACTCAATCAGAGAAGGGGCCAAAATCTAAAATCCAGCCTAAATCGCAGGCCGAATGGTTTACTGAACAGTCATAAACTGACAATGTCATAAACTGACAGCGGAGTGCAGTGATGACAGCGCGGTGCGGGCCACATTGCAAGGCCTGGCGGGCTGGATTTGGCCCGCGGACCTTGTGTTTGACACATGTGATAGGCGCTGCACACAGTTAAGTCCTCTCTATCCGCACCAGCTTCTGTGACTAAGCAAAACAACATATAATACAACCAATTTTGCTAATAGGCTAACTCACATGTGTCAAACACAAGGCCCGCGGGCCAAATCCGGCAGGCCAGGCCTTGCAATGTGGCCCGCACCGCGCTGTCATCACTGCACTCCGCTGTCAGTTTATGACATTGTCAGTTTATGACTGTTCAGTAAACCATTCGGCCCGCGATTTAGGTTGGATTTTAGATTTTGGCCCCTTCTCTGATTGAGTTCGACACCCCTAGGCTAACTGATATAAACAAGGGTTAAACCCAGCCGGTGTGGTTTAGTGGTTGAGCGTCAACCTATGAACCGGAAGGTCACAGTTTGATTCCGTCAGGGCACATGCTCAGGTTATGGCTCGATCCCCATTGTGGGGCATGCAGGAGGCAGCCAGTCAACAATTCTTCCCCATCATTGATGTTTCTCGCTCTCCCTCTCTTTTCCTCTCTGAAATAAATAACAATATGTTAAAAATAAACAAAATGAGGCTTAAGTTGCTACAGCATCTCAGAAACATCATAAAATGATGCTAACAAAATGACGTGATCTGAGGAGCCGGTGCACCTCATCTGCTCTGTTAGAATAATCCCTCCTTGCCAAAACCGGTTTGGCTCAGTGGATAGAGCATCAGCCTGTGGAATGAAAAGTCCTGGGTTCAATTCCGGTCAAGGGCATGTACATTGGTTGCGGGCACATCCCCAGTGGGGGGTGTGCAGGAGGCAGGTGATCGATGTTTCTCTCTCATCGATGTTTCTAGCTCTCTATCCCTTTCCCTTCCTCTCTGTAAAAAAATCAATAAAATATATTTTTTAAAAAAAATCCCTCCTTGTCTAATGACAGTGTCAGGGCTCCTCAGCACTTCCCTGGCACTGCCCGCTTCTCCACGTGCACTGCAAGGAAAGCAATGTCCACTTTCCACCCGGTGGCCATCACTTCCTCATCCTGAAACCACAGCCTAATGGGAGACGTGATGTGAAGCACGTCCCAGTGTATGGCGGGTTCCTCTGAGTCATTCCCACTGCAGTCCCGAGGGGCCAGCAGTGAGCTGTGAGTGCTGGCCCCATTTAATGGCCTGGCTCAAAGCTGTGGCCTCACTTCCCCGCACGGATGCACTAGCTGTGCAGAAACGAACGGGACCTTCTAGGTGTTCTGAGACAGGGTTACCGTGAAGAGAGACTTCTGCTAAACACACACCAACGGATTTAAAATGTGTCAGAGCCCCGCACCCGTCCTGTAGATTGTATCCCTATTCCTATCAACACTCTTCTACGCAAGGAGGAGGCAGCTGCTGCTGTGATTCTAAGGTTACATTCTCACAGAGCTATTTCTCCTCTGCCTTTTGACTTTTCAACCAGTCTGTAAAAGCAAGAGTTCAGTGCTGCTGAAAGGCAAGTGGCAGCCTAAGAAGAAAGATGACCGAGGATTCGAGCCAGGAGAGCAGAATGAACAAACGCAGAGGATAAGGTTGCTTCCTGGAGTGAATGAGGTGCGCTCTGGCTGGGGGTTGGCTTTCCTCCTGCCATAGGCGAGCTATTCTAGAAAACACCAGTTGGGAGGTTAAAGCTTCCTGTAACATAAGCTCCCGAGTGAACGGAGCTGTGAAGCCCTAACTTCCGGGGAGGTGGTGCTGACCGCCTCTGAGGGCCGGGCTGGCAGCCCCGCCCTGGACGGCATGTCTCACCTGGATCAGCGTCTGCCTCTCTGCTTTAGGGAGGTTCTTCGCTTGAAGCTCAGCCTCTTCCCACTCCTTCTTTACCTAGAAGGAAAGTCAGAGTTCTCTAACCAGGGAGTAGTCTCTAGAACAATTCCCCGCAGCTCAGGCAGGAAACTGTGCAGAAGGAAATCGCATGTGTGACCCCTCGTGAGCTCAGGCCGTTTAGCTTGTTCCCAGAGCACTGCCTCTGGGGCTGCGCCTCAGTGTCCCCCAATGGAATCTCAACCCCACACTTCTTTGTTCTGTCTCCTTGGGCACGTTATTAAGTCTCTGTGTCGCCCTAGCTGGTTTGGCTCAGTGCATAGAGCATTGGCCTGTGGGCTGAAGGGTCCCAGGTTTGATTCCAGTCAAGGGCACATGCCCGGGTTGCAGACTCGATCCCCATTAGGGGGTGTGCAGGAGGCAGCCAGTCAATGATTCTCTCTCATCATTTATGTTTTCTATCTCTTTCTCCCACTCCCTTCCTCTCTGAAATTAATAAAAATATATTTTTTAGAAAGTCTTTGTGCCTTAGCCTCCTCTCCAAAAAGAGAGAGCAGGAGGAGGTTGGTACCCATTTCTCAGAACTGATGTGGGTAAAACAGAATTACGACCATTTCTCCCAAAATATAAGCCCAGCTCAGGTGACGTGTGAGATTCCAGGTGGTCACTGAGACTTCCTCTGATTTCCTCTGAATCCTTGGGTGAGTCTGGAGAAAGTCACTCATGGGGCCCATGTCGTTCTAACACTTACAATTCTTTTAGGGAAAAAGAAAACATCCCAAGACACAGAACCTACAACAGGCACCACTAGCTAGTGTCTTGCTCTCATTTAATACATTTTTACACTTACCTTTCTCTAATGGCAAATGGCACTAGCTCTTCACAACCATGACATGAAGTTCCCTTCTTTAAAATACATTTTTAAGCTAGTTAATGGCAAAAAAAAAAAAAAAAAAAATACTAGAACTAATGAGAACATAATAGCTTAAGTGCTGGCCACTGAGTGTGGAACGCAGCGCGCTGAGGGAATTATGCTTCCGTGGAGCTGGGGAAGGAGGGAGGCCTAGTCACACTGAGAAGGTTGCCTTATACTCGCACACCTCACCTGTCCTAGGCGACATGCTAGCACAACAGTCTAGACGCACATGTGTCAAACACAAGGCCCGCGGGCCAAATCCAGCCTGCCAGGCCTTGCAATGTGGCCCGCACCGCACTGTCATCACTGCACTCCGCTGTCAGTTTATGACATTGTCAGTTTATGACTGTTCAGTAAACCATTCGGCCCACGATTTAGGCTGGATTTTAGATTTTGGCCCCTTCTCTGATTGAGTTCGACACCCCTAGTCTAGAGAGATGGTGTCCCTTTTCTTCAACTATGAAAACCACCATGCCCCAGTGCCCATCGCCATGCAGACACGGGGAGGCCGCAGCTTACCCTGTCCATGCGGTTGCGGTGCCGGATTTCCAGCTGCTCCTTCGCCTTCTGGAAGCGCGCATGCTCGTTGTCATCCGCAGAGGTCTCGAAATACACATCCACGTCACTGGTCGGCAGAGGAGTTGGGGGAACTGGAACAGAATGACAGAGGGCGGTCTCTTTGGGGGCGAGGGCCCTGCTGACCCGGACGGCACTGCGCTCCGGGAGGACACAGTCTGCCTGGTACTGCCTCCAAGGGCGGGCGCTCCTGTCTGCCAAGCTCCTATCTCCAAGGATGGGCGCCCCTGTCTGCCAGGACCCGGCGGTTAGGCCGCGCTGGCCCACTCGCCTTCCACTCGATTCACCCACTGGGCCAGTCCAGGTACCCTGGCAACTATGGTGCCAGCCAGGCATTTCCTGAGGACTTCAGGGGCAGAAAAGGAAATCGCTTCTTCTAACTGTCCCTTGGTTCCTGAAATCTTAAAACCTAAAAAGTCACTGCCTTACTGCTGTCACCGATGGCATCTGACCAGGGACGAGGGCTGAAGTCAGACCGGCCGAGTGCTTCCACACCCTCTATTTTGAAGGGAACTTGAGGGCGCGGGGCTCCTTTCTTCTTGCTGTTTTAGGTGGGAACTGACTTTGGGGAACTAACTCATCTGAGTGTTCTTTGCACACTGGGAGAGCCCAACTGCTCTGGCTGGTGTCTCAGTGTTCAACAGTACTGAACCCCCGATAGCAGAGGTGACAGATAGAGCTGAGTTGCTGTAGGTGACAGGACAGAGCTCCTATTCGACAAGGACTGCCTGGTGTGAAGACACCCAGAACATTCATTGGCCCTAACAGGCCAGCACCCCGAGGCAGACCCGTTAGAATCACCACCCCAGACTCCCAGAGGCCCCGGCGAGACAATGCTGCGGCCTAAGGAAAGGCCTGGGAGGACAGGCTCCTCAGCCAGCCTCTCAGGAATACACTCAGGGTAACTCCTGCTCGCCCAATTCGCGAGACGGCCCAGGCTAGAGAGGATTGACACAGGACCGACACGCAGCCTGCGGCACAACCTGCAGCTGCATCATGACGTCATGTGAGAGCCAGGCGGGCAGTAAGAGCCCAACTCAACAACCTTTCATTCGGACAAATCCACCCAGCTTCCAGAACGGTGTAAGTTCAGCGGAACTTGAAAACAAAGGTGCAACTGAAAGATGTAGCTACAAATGCATCAGCCACTCCAGTTTTCCATCAGAGCATCTTCTATTTCTCTCATTTTAGTTACTAAACCCCAAAGCTACAGCAGCCAATTTTCAAATGAACTAAATTAACTAACGTATGGCTTCAGAGACCGCATTCCCCAGGACACTCAAAAGTCCGGATGGGAGAATTCCCAAGCAGGGTGTGTTAGAGACAGAGCTTTGTTCACATCGCTGGACTGGATGAAGGTAATACCAAGTGTAAGCTGCCCCTCACCCTCTGAAGACTAAAGGGCAAGGGGGCAGCGGGCCTAGGGGTTTGGTTCTGCAGACACGGTGGGCTCCTACCAGCACCACGCCCTCTGTCCCTGTGAAAACCATCAGCTCATCGGCCCCTCTCAATCCCCTTCAAGGAGGGTCACAACCTTGACAATGGGAACAGCGATGCTCCTGGGCCATCCAGGCTCTCCTGCCAGGGGCCCCCAAAGCTCACGAACACACGCAGCCCCTTGGCACGTCTCCCCTACCACACGTAACCGGAAACCACCATCTGGCAGACTGCGCTGATGCTCTGAAGAGCTGCCAAAATTTCATCGAGTCTTAAGGCACCACCTCTCTGGTCCTCTGGGAAAAGATCACCATCTGCATATTCAGTAAAATCTCATCTGAACCCCAATTCCTCAGGCTTCAACCCCAAACAATGTTTTTGTTGCCTCTTAATTTTAAGTAGTTCCACAGAGCTGGAAATATCCATTTCTATCTATCTTTCTTGAATAAGAATCTTTCTGCCAACGTTCCCTAAGGATTCCTATTTTTTTCACCTTTTCAAGTGTATCAAATAAAAACAGCCTTTCCACAGGGCAGCAGCTGGAGTGGAAGGGCTGAAAGTATACCATGTTATATTAAGATTTTAGACATCTTTTGGGGGCGGGGAGAGTGGGGAAAGAGGAACCATGAAGGCATCTGAATGAAAACCATCAGAAGCTACAGCCAAATGCCAGGAAATCAGCATTCTAATAAAATCCAGACTAGGAACTTGGCCTGAGGATTTTCCAAACACAGGCTTAGTACTGCAAAGTAAGAGAAAAAGGGTCTTAAAACAGGAAAAGGGGTAACCATGGAGAAAAGCAAAACTTTCCTACCTTAGTAAACCCGACTCAACTGAGCCGCTGAGCTGCCTTGGGCGCTGAGGACACATACACTAAAGCCCTTCACTCCCCCCAAACCCCTGCACAACCCAGGCTGCCGAGTACAGAGAAAAGCTACCACCTCCTGGCTGCAAAGCTCTCCCCTGAGAAACGTAAAAGCGAGATAGTTCGATTTTCTGACTCCCACAGCGTCCCCATCGTCACTGCTTTGGAGAGCAGGCATCACGGAGTCGGTGACAGGGTAGTTCAAAGTCAAGGATGAGAGGCAAAGTCCGGAGTGATCAGATGCAAAACTCCTGGCTGCCCTGCTTACCCTTTTGTGCCTTTCAACTAGAGACAACCAGAGCAGGGCTGTCTTCCGAGCCAACACACAGCAGACTAAGAGGGCTGAGAAAGAGCAAGGCCTGGGCACTGTACAGTACCAGAGAGGGAACACACCACCACCACCACCACCACCACCACCACACCACCACCACCAGCAGCACCAGCATACCCAAGGTGAGCACAGGACACGGAGAACGGAGCTTACAGCTGCCCACAGAGGAGCGAGGCTAGATCTAGAAAGCACAAGATGAGAGGAACAAGACCAACAGCGAACACCCGAGGGGCGGGGAGCACTGACAGATGCGGTCACGTGGACAGCCGGGAAAGACAAAACGCCGGACAGGACAGGCTGCTGCACGGAGCCAGCGTGGCGGACTTACTCATCGCTTTACACACAGCCATACAATAATCCTCAGACTCAAAATTGTTCCTGTTGCCTCCGCAGCCGCCATATATAAAGCGCACGCACTTCCCCTTGGAGAGGTCGAAGTACCAACGGGGCATCACGGCCCGGCAGGGCCCCGTCATCGCCTCCTGGGAGCAGACAGCTGTGTGAAAACGGTCACATGTCAGCGGGACGATCACATGTCAGCCGCAGACGCGTCACAACCTACAGATCGCAGGGCTGGGCCGGGCGAGGAAGGCCCGGGGACATTCAGCATCAGGAAGCTAGGGCTGGAAAGGCCCCCCAGCGCCCGGCTCACTGGCTCACCAGCTCCAGCCAGTCATTTCCACTCGAAGGCAATACATTGAGGAACTGACAGAGCCCCCTGCTGAGCTGATCGGTGGAGATATTTGCCTGGCTTGCCTATCGTGATGGGTCCAGGCCTACAGGGAACGCAGGTGCATGGGCTGTGGGACTGGTGATGGTGGAGGCGCTACTCAAGCGTCTAAAGAGGACGCGTGCACACTTTCATGGTCTCCAAAGTGAATCGATTTCTAGACTCTACATAACTTCCCCTCGTTGGGTAAATAATTCTTCAGATCTTCATTGGTTTCGGATCCACGAGCAGCGGGAGGTTGTGTGGGGATGGCTCTAGAACCGTCACAACCTTGTTTGTTTGTTTGTTTTTAAACTGGCAAGATGAAAACACTGCCGGTCCCGATGCCTTCCCAGTAGGTGATTCAATCCCACCCTCCCAGTTGCAAACCGCTTTCCAATGGTAAACAGGGCAGCCTACCCATGGGAACCCTCTCGGAAAGACAAGAACCAAGGACGTGATTTCCACTCCACAGGGCCAGGGCTTTCGCAGTATGGGGGTGGGGGAATCCCCCTCAGGAGAGGCCATGTTGTCTCTTATTCTCCAGTTAAGTCCTTGCAGGGCAGAGAACAAACAGTTCTCTGATTCACTCTGCACTCTCCCCGGGTGTGTCCGTGGCAGGCCCTGCCTCGGCCCAGCCGCTAGGAGGCTGGCACCACCAGCCCCCCGAGGAGCTGGCCTCCTTCCTGCACAGAAGCCCGCCTCTCCTGTAACTCACCTGCGGTGCAAGCAGCACAACATCCCAAGCAAGCCATTCCTGCGGGGGGCGCCACCGCCTCCACTCCCAGGGCGTTACCTTTAACGTCGTGAGGCATCTCCTTGGCCGAGATGGCCCCGTCGCTGCTGGGCACCGTGGGGGTCTCCTCGTTGTAGTCGTCCCCTTTGAAGGTGTCATAGTAGTAGTCGTCTCGGTCTTCCACCACTTCCTCCTCGTCGTCGTCGTCCTCCTCCTCGTCGTCCTCGTCCTCGCCATCCTCGTCCGCAGCTGCCTCGGTGAAGTCCTCCAGATCTGCTTCGGTAGGGAATTCGCTAAAGGGCCACAGCAAGAGAGGAAGGTTAATGCCAGGTCCTATGCACAGCACAGTGAGTCTGCTCCCTGCTCTGAAACACAAACAGAGACAGGAAATAAGCTCAGCGGGCCCTGAACTAGGCCCTGAGGCCTCGCCGGCTCCGCCAGCCAAAGGGAAGAGCCAGGAAACGGGGACCACGTGGGCCTGTGGAAAGCAGTGCGGCCCAGCCTAAGTCAGGCTGGCACCTCCGGCTCTCCCCTGGGAGAAAAGCAGGCTGGCTCCGCTCAGCGGGACCAAAGCAATGCCCCCTTCACCCAGCAGCCCCCAGCCGCCGGCAAGACCATCCCCAGGCTCAGGACAAGAGCTCACCTTTTATAAACATCATAGTCTTCCTCCTCCTCTTCCTCTCCTTCCTCGTCCTCATCTTCCTTTGACACAGCCGCCTCCGCGGCCTTGGTCGGAGGGCAGCACACGTACTCGGTGCCGTGGAACTGGTCCACGCCGCAGGGCAGCAGCATGCCATAGCTGTACAAGGTCATCCCCTGGGTCAGACAGGCCTGAAAGAGACCCGCGGGCCGGCATCAGCACACGCCGGCCCGAGCTCTGGCCGAAAGATACCCTAGCCAAGCGCTCTGTGATGCTTCCTCTCCTGGCAACAGAGATGTTCTGTCAAAAAGTGTGCAGGGGTTAGGACACGTTTTGCTTCACTTGCACTAGGGAAACATCTGGACCATAAACAATGAAAGCCCGAAGCTGGACAAAAAAAAAAAAAAGGAAGGGAGTTCTTTCTGGTAATTATTAAGCAGATGAGGTCGTCCACGTGAGTTTACACTCGTCCCTGGGGAGGGAGGGCAGTCCTTCAGAATCTGACCAGAGGAAAACAACTTAACTACAGAAGACCAGCTAAGAAGGGGGTTTCTCGTCTATAAGAAGGAAGTGACATCCAATCCTGCTGGCATGCGAGCAGGCACCGCCCTTCCATAACTGGCCATTTCCCCGCAAGGCCTGAGGGTTCAGAAGGCCTTCTCGGGAGCCCTGCTGAGCGCATCCTTGCTTCACGGCTTTTTTAATATCATAACTGGATTGTCCGCACCGAACTTTCCTGTAAAAATACCAACCCTCCTCCCGAATATTTTTAACTTAGAAGGTACAAGCCATTGCTAGCTTTGAAGGGAGAAAAGGAAGTTGATTGGAACCCGGGGTGGCTCTGCCATGTGCCCTTTACCTCTTTGACCAGAGTGTGCCAGTGCTGGTGGTTCTCGCACACGTCCATCCGCTCCTTGTGGAAGAACTGGCACTTCTCTGGGACCAGCAGCACGTCGCTCACAAACTCACCCACTGGAAAAGAGGAGCTCTGTCAGAAGCAAATCTGAGCGCAATTCCATGGGAAAACAACCCTCACTGCAGATTCTTAATCAGTCAGATGCAGATGGTGTAGTATCTTTCACCCTCAAAGGCCCACTGAATGCGACATCTCCAAGCAAGCGGCCATAAGAGCTCCACATGCTGTAGGCCACTAAGCCCAGGACTGCCTCTCTCCCCGACTTCAATCCCTGTGCAGGCTGCACAGCACATGAGGCAAAAAGGAATAAGGTCCCCTTCCATGTCCTCAGACACACACACACACACACACACACACACACACACACACAATGTTCTGCCCCCCAGATTTCACATAAACAATATTCTTGGCCTCTTACGTCCACATTTCTGCCTATTATTGGTTTTGATAACAAAATGTCCAAGAAATGAAGATTGGAAGTTCTCAAGTACAGGCAATTCTTACGTTGGCCCTCAGTGGACCTAAAGACACAGCTCTGAGACCAGCCACCATTGCAATTAACTTGTTCACGTAAGAATCGTCAACGGAGAGCTAATTACAAGGGGAACAGGGTCCTGGCAAGAGAAAACTCTGGAAGACACTACCTTGACCAGGTGACCTGTTTAAACATTGCCAGTCACAGACAAACTTGCGATGTCCTAAAGAAGAACATACGACCTACACAGTCTTTCTGCCAAAGTATGCCATTTCAATTTAACTATAATGAAATTCAAATCCAGGGATATTCCGTCAAACAAATGACCTGGACGTTTAATTTTAGGGTGAACTATCATAATGTCTCACACTTACTTTCAGTTCAACAACAACAACAAAAAGTATGTGATATGCACACACACATACCTAATGAGATGGAGAAAAAAATACACATAGCTGTTTAGAAAATAGGATCCTTACATTTTAGAAATACTTGCTAAAATATTTAAAGGAAAAAAGGCATCGGTGATTTGTTTCCAAGTAATTGGGGGAAGGTGGGAGTGGGGCCGTCAATGAAGCCAGAGTGGCTCATGAATTAATGACGGCTGCACAGTTGGGCAACAGGGACATGAGGGTTAAGGGTACTGTTTTCTCTGTGTCTACATATATTTGTAACTTCCGTAATAAAAAGCTAAAAGCTTACATATGTGTCACCAGAAATTAGCAGCCAGAAATTCTGATTCAGTTGGTCTAAGGAGAGATGCACTCCTCTGCAGTGAGCAAGCATCCCAGGCGATTCCCATGCATCACGGATGTGCTCCCACAGGGTCCATGTGGAAGGAGGGGGCGGTGCAGCAAACAGGGCAAAATGCTGAACTTAAAGCAGGATGGTGAGGGCATGGATGCCATATTATGTTTTGTCTTTTCAGTGTGCATGAAACATTTCAGAATAAAGCTGAAAATAAAAACTCTCTTATTTTATTGACTGATCAATTTTAGAGAGGAAGGGGGTGGGGAAGGGAGAGAGAAACATCACTGATGAGAGAGAATCACTGACTGGCTGCCTCTTACACGCCCCACACTGGGGATCAAGTCCGCAATCCGGTCATGTGTCCTGTCCTGGAATCGAACCATGACCTCCTAGTTCATAGGTTGATGCTCAACCACTGAACCATGCCAGAAATTTAATAATTAACTCCATGCTTAACTGTAAAATAAAGTATTCCTAATTTTATTAACTTATTAATTTTCCAATTACAGCTTACAGTCAATATTATTTTGCATTAGTTTCAGGTGTACAGCCTAGTGGTTAGACAATCATACACTTTATAGTGTGGTTTCCCCCATATTTCAAGTACCAACTGGCACCATATAGTTATTACAGTGTTACTGACTGTATTTCCTATGCTGTACTTTATATCCCTCTTACTATTATGTAACTACCAATTTGTTCTTGTTAATCCTTTTATCTTTTCCACCCAGGTCCCATTACCCCTCATGCCCTCTGTCAACCATCAGTCTGACCTCTATATCTATGAGTCTGTTTCTATTTTGTTTATTCATTAATTTTGCTCTTTAAATTCCAGTTAAGTGAAATCATATGATATTTGTCTTTCTCTGTTTGGTTTATGTCCTTGAACATAATACCTTCTAGGCCCATCCATGTTGCCACAAATGGTTAAAATTTCATTCTTTTTTATGGCTGAGTAATAGGCCATCAGCAGTTCACCCTTCATCATCTAGGGAAGGCCAACTATCTATCAACTGGCACTTAGGTTGTTTCCATATCCTAGCTATTGTAAAGAATGCTGCAATGAACATAGGGGTGTATCTGTCTATTCAAATTAGATTTTTGGATTTCTTTATGTAAATATCCAGAAGTGGAATTGCTAGGTCATAAGGAGCTCTGTTTTTAATTTTTTCGAGGAGGCCCTGTACTGTTTTCCATAGTGGCTGCATCAATTTGCAAACCCACAACCTGACCACCCAAAGCAAGATTTTGTGAGCTTTAGTGGCCTTCCCTAGACATGTCTCAGGTGAACAGAGCTGTGTGAACTTAAAAGACCTAGAATAAATGTCTGGAGCAGAAACATACACCTTGCAGAAGCGCTCATACTGAACAGGGTGAACCGCTGACGGCCTACGGTGAATTCCAAGGTAGAAGGTGACTTGCAAACAGACGTCTGTAATGGATGAGTGAGCAGCCCCGAGACACGAAGGAGCAGCTGCTGAGGACTGCATCTCAGAGCCTGATTGTGCAACTTCCTCCAGGAGGCTTCGCATCACAGCAAACCCCTGTGCTCATCTCCTTCCAAAATAACCAAAGGCAAAGCTGGGCTTGCAAAGCTCGCTTCTTTTAGCACCGGAGCCAGTCTATATATAAACGTAAAGATGACTAAACTCCTTCCCACAAACACCAGCACATCACCAACTGGGTCCTACTCGGATCATCCGATTTATTTAGATACACTTTTATAGACAAGCAGGAGGCAATGAGTAGTAACGGGAAATAAAATGTTCATTTTGAGGAGACTGATCTGTAACTTCTCACCAAATATGCTAAGTATTAGTTAAGAGAATCACATGATGGCTAATTAAACATGTTCTCAGAAAAGAGCAGAGAGGAATGACTGGACACAGTGGTCTGTCTACAGATAGTGTGGCCTCAGATGTGATGCAAACATTGCCAGGAACTGAAATTCATTCTCAAACTGCTTTCAGGCATCCTAATCAAGACACACCCTTCCCCTCAACCTTGCAAAAACAACAAAAACAGTACCTGAGTACACAGATAAGGCCCCTGGAACACCCAAACCAATTAACAGAGGCTCCCAACCAATATAAGTATATCCTATCTTCCCCAGTCCCCAGCTCCCCGCCCTTCTGGCTTGCCTATGATATGGGTTAGCTAGGCAGCAATATTTAAAGGGGGTTTCAGAGCTGAAGCTAACCACACTACCACCTCTTTACAGAATGCGTTATTTATTTTACCTTAATAGGTATAAAAGAACTCAGTGTGGTTACCCCTGGTGAATAAGATACACAAGACTCTCACTTTTTACTGCATTCGTTTTCAGAACAGTTTGCAGGTTAAAAGAATTGAGTATGGTTGCATAACTCAGTGAATATATGATACACCATTCAACCATTTGGTCTCAACAAACTACACTTAAAAAAGTAGAGACTTATTTACAGGGAAAATTTTTAAAAGATACTGAAGATAATGTAATTGTAAGTATCAATAGGAGCTCATTGTTTTTAACATATGCACATAGATCTAGAAAATAGATTTGTGTGTGTGTGTAATGTATATATACATATTTCTTAGCTCTGTCCCCTGAATGGGCCTAGAAGCAATAATACTGTAATAGACACCTAATGCCCAGATCTTGGTGTCTAAATATTTTCCCCTCTAATAAAATCAGGGCTTCTTGCAGAAATGGCTGAATCCAGGGGTGAGGTAGGGAAAATATAGGATGAGCCTAGAGCATCTTTTAGTACCAGAAAGAAAGCTTTCAAAGAATGGCAGGGATGTGTAAAAAGACACGGGAACCAGCATGAAGCCCTAAGAAGTTTGGCTCAGTGGATAGTGTTGGCCTGCAGATTGAAGGGTCCCAGGTCAGATTCCAGTCAAAAGCAGATACTTTGATTGCAGGGCAGGTGCAGAAGGCAACCAACAGATGGGTCTTTCTCACATTAATGTCTCTCTCTCTGTCCCTCTCACTCTCTCTAAAAAAATCAATGGGAAAAAAATACATACATACATACATACATATATATCCTCAAGTGAGATTAACAACAGAAAGGAACCAGCATGATGGGACCCCAATGGCCAAATCTGGACAACGAGTCCATAATGAAATAAATGTTAAGAAGAAGGTCGAGCTGATTATTAACCAATGGCAGTTCTTCCTGGGTACTCTAAGGGAGGTTGGGTGCGAGAGCGGAAAGACATTAAAATCTATTACTTCTTAAATGACAACAAGGAAGAGTCAGTATGTTTTCTCTACTACCTCCCTAAACTTTAGTGATTGGTCCTTCACTAACTTAGGCTCAGGCAACTGTATTCACTCAAAAATAAAAAGGGGTAGCTCTACTTACTTAAAAAGTTGTCCAAATGAATGCTGATGTAAACATGAATAACTGTCTGAATAAATCACACTGAAGACTGTACAGTATAATGCTTTATGTGTGACAATGCAAAGAAGGTATTAAATGGTTTATAGTCAAACTGTCTTTATGCATTTAATCAATGACATTACCATTTCATTGGTTCTATGACACGCTGATAAATCCAAATGACAGCATTTGGAAATAAATGCAGCAAAACAAATTTTTGTTGTTGTGTACTGGCCATGGTGGAGGTATTGTCGTTATAAAGAGTGTATCCTATGTTCTAGGCACTGCATGGTGCTGAGGGGACAGAATAATTAAAGCGGGGTGGATGTTTTCAAGGAGTTTACAAGGTTTGAGGAAGATGCATAGACAGAAACCACTGATTGTACAGTGTGACAGGTGTAATGGCAACAACATGGAGAACTTCAGATATGGTTATCCGAATAGAAAATAAAAGTAGTTCCGTTAAAGGAAGCATCCCCAAGGAGTGTTAAATAGAGGAAAATCATTCCAAACTATGAGAGCTGGGTGGATGGTAAGTGACTAGGAGCCATGAGATGTCCATGTTGATGAAGAGTCTGAAGCACAGAAAGTGGGTGTGGGGACGTAGACAAGTAGAGTTAAGCAAGGATCGCTTGATGGAGTTTCAACCCATGATAAGGAGCTTAATTAAAGGTGATTTTATAAGTGAAGAAGGGCTACTAAAGGATTTTATGTGCAGAAGAGACAATTCAATCTTCACTTTAGATCAGAAGGCAACACACTGACAACAGACCTGAGGGACAGGTATTGAGGCTGTTGTCACAGCCTAGCCTAGGAAGGAAATGAGGGAAAGCTGAACTAGAGCAGGGGAGTCAGAGGGAGAAGGACGTAAGCCAGAGGTTCCCAAACTTCCAAGTCACAGCACCCCTAGGGCAAAAGAATGCCCCAAAGCCAAGTGGTTAGGCCAACAAGTGAGTAAGTACTTGTGTGCTAACACCTTAGGGCCTGCTGGGCCCTACACAACTCTTCCAACATTGGAATCGATTGACCGCATCCACCCTTCTTTTTTCTACAGTGATTTTGTGTGATGCTGGCCTTGTATCACAGGAACCACAAAGATGAGGTCATAGAAAGGAATAAAATGGTCAGGTGTTGAAACTGTGACTACTCCCAGCTAGTAGTTCACAGGATGCCGGACAGATGTTTCCCCTGAAAACCCAAACATCCCATAATGCCGCTGCTACAATGTCCTGGAGCGCCTAGGTCACTTAAACATGGACATAAGCCATACACCCGAGGGGCGAGAATCAGACTGGCCTGAAAACTGACTGGATGTACAGACAAAGGTCTCCCCGATCTCAAGCTCAGAGTTTTGGGTGGGCCGTGGAGCCAGCAAGGGACACAGAACATACAGGAGGGTGAAGACCAGACTGCAAGGTCTTTATAGGGGTCAAAATGCAAAAGGCAGAAATGATTCCGAGTACTATCTATAAATAATCAAGAATGCTAGTTTGAGAATTTTACAGAGAATGAATGAAACCTCATATCCAGCGACTTCTTGGAGCCAAATGGAATGGAAGAACATCCTTAAACCATATCATAAATTTTTCCCAAGTCTCACACTACAGCATGAGGACATGGCGTTGCACATGGGCAGTGTCCCTCCTCCCCTTACTGGGTATTTAAAACAAAGCAATTGCTCCATATTTTAAATACCGTTATTCAGAAGCTGACCCTTCCTGTTATTTTGCTCCATGTGAGAATGAGAAAAGCAATAGATTCCATTTGAAGAAAGGTTTGAAAGACGGGAGGGAAGGGAAAAAGTTAAATTCATGGCTAAAAGTATGCACATCTACAGAACTATCCCGGATGTCCACATTAGTGCTGTATCCAGGGGCTGCTCAGTCCCACGCACTGCTAGGACTCTACCACCTCACACTCTCCCTGGAGGTGACGCTGGGCCGCTCTGAGGCCAGCAGTCTCATTCAGTGCCACCGAAAAGGTTCTTCCCTAAATGACCAGGATGCCCACGATGGGAGAGGGCGAGTTAGTGACCAGTGAAGACACAGAAAGCCATAAATGTTCAAAAGAGAAAGTCCCACAATAAATTCGTGTAGCCCACAGGTTCTGAACGTGTGGATATTTCACTGTGAGTCAAGAGAAACTTAAATTTAAAAACGAGGGAGCCCACTTCCTGAGAAGCACGCAGGGATGTCTCCAGAACACTCACCGAGACACTTGAACGGGATCACAACGTGGCTCTTGCACTGCTTTTTGTCCCGCCGGCACCAGTTGTCCACGCTGGCTGGCTGGTTGGCCTCCATCACATTGGTGATCTGTAGCTCTGGGTACATCTGCACAGAAAAGGGTCACCGTTATCCATGTAAATCTCAAGTTCCACTCGGTTGCCTCTGGCTCCAGATAAACTCTTCAAGTAAAAAGATACTATAACGATTAGCTTTCTTGGGACAGGCAGATTGAAAAAAGGAATCTTGAATACAAAAGCAGCAAGCTTTAAGCCCAATAAATCTGTTAGACATCAAGGATGCTTGTAGGGTACGTGTAAGTAGCTGAGTTCATGAATTAAAACATTTAAGAGGCAAGCCCATGGAAGTGTTTGTTAGCAAAATTATAGAACAACGCGTGGACCCTGGCCCTGTATGGTGAGTAAGAAGTGCATTCAAACCTCTTATATCCTTTTCTAGGTCAAGTTTTAACCCCAAACCAAGTTGAATCAGCCTTGAGATGATCATTTACAGCAAGTGGAAACCACAAGCACACACACAACATGTTTGCTTCGCGTCTTCCTATGACAAGTGGAAGCCGAGAGAAGCAGGCTGTGCAGTGTTCCTTCTGCATTGTACCTTCCTCAGAGCACTGAGGTGCACAGTGCACAAAGGCAAAAGCCTCCGAGAAGTCTCATCGCCTCACAGCTTAGAGACAAAGGCCCGGGGCACCAGCCTTTAGCCACTGAGTCTTAGGCCAAAAGAAAAGAATGATAGAATATCCGTTTCCAAGGCAAATAGGCTCAAATGTGACCCAGAAACAAAGCGGTTTTAAGTTTCTGGCAACACTCTTACCTCCTGACAGTACTGAAGAACCTCTTCTTTTGTTCCAAAGCAGCTCTTGGTGCCGGTTGGGTCAGGTTCCCATTCCCCGGTCTGAATGTTCACGTGCATATTTAACTTCCCGCAAAACATTGCGATCTGAGGCTCGGCGACAGCAAATCCTGTTCCAGCATTGGCTGCGAGAGCCTACGAAAGGGGGGCAAAACACACGCTTAGTGCAAAAAGGCCACACAAAGGCAGTCATATTCAGTGTCTGTGATAGTAGGACCAATCTTCTAAAAACTTTCACTATAACAGTTATGTCATAAACAACTCCCTTTTCCCAGTAGCTAACCCGGAATAAAAATGAACTCTGGATGTGCATGATCAGAGTGCAAGATCAATGGGAAATGTAGCCCCCACTCCCCATCTGGATACTTCTGACTGGGAACCTGTAACATATAACTGCAGTCTCCTCTATTACAAAGCAAATCTGCCTTCTGTTCCTTAATATATCGAACCACAAAAGCATAACATGTTTAAGGTTCCAGTAATTTTATTCCATTCATTTATACAAATTTTACTGAGCAGCTACTATTATGCAAATCAACAAGCTAAATGCTTAGGACACCAGGGTGAGCAGAGAGCTATGACCCCCACTCTCACGGGGCTAGAGCAGCAGTCCGTACACCCAAGAAGCATGATCACATGCCCAGACATCCTGAGGAGGAGGAGAACACAGCACTGAAGAAGCATGTATAAAGGGAATCGGCCCTGGGCTCGGATGAGATGATCAGGAAAGCTTCCTGAAGAGAATGGCACCAGAGTACAGCAGAGCTTTGAGCACTGTAAGTGAGGGAAAGTGGAGAATGGTACAGGTGGGAGGGGAGCATACAGGAACAGACTGGACAGTCTGTAGACCAAGAAGGGACTTTGGTCTTTATCACTGGACATGTGGAGAGGTTTTAAGCACAAAGTTAGTATGTTCAAAACGCAGCTCTAATGCTTTCTCTGGTTGAGGGGGAAGAACAGACTGAGAGGAAGCCAGAGTACACGCAGGGCAGTGGCTCAGGAAGCTGGAGTTGCACAGTCCAGATGTGAGCTATGGCAGCTAGGGCTAAAGGAGGGTGATGGAGGGGCAGATTCCAGAGATCACAGAGAGCAAAGCAGGCAAGACTTGGTGACGGATCAGCCAGGGGGATAAAGAAGAGGAAGATGACAAATCTGGCTAGTGCTACTTGAGAAGTGATGGTGTCATTCATGGAAACAGAACACTAAAAGGGATTTCATGAACAGTTTTACCTTGTGTTAGTTAAAAATAATCAACTATTGCAGAAAATTTTTTTTTGGCTAGCATTCTCTGCTTTGCAAAAGATCACAGCCATTGCCGAAACCGGTTTGGCTCAGTGGATAG
This sequence comes from Pipistrellus hanaki, assembly GCF_964339955.1. Taxonomy (NCBI): domain Eukaryota; kingdom Metazoa; phylum Chordata; class Mammalia; order Chiroptera; family Vespertilionidae; genus Pipistrellus; species Pipistrellus hanaki. The sequence continues at coordinate 14,107,343 of NC_140521.1, read as the reverse complement.
AGCGTCGGCTTGGGGACTGAAGGGTCCCGGGTTTGATTCCAGTCAAGGGCATGTACCTTGGTTGCGGGCATATCCCCAGTAGGAGGTGTGCAAGAGGCAGTTGATCGATGACTCTCTCTCATCGATGTTTCTAACTCTCTATCTCTCTCCCTTCCTCTCTGTAAAAAATCAATAAAATATATTTTTTTAAAAAGAAAAGAAAAAAAAAGATCACAGCCATTAAAACGATGAATTTACAGGTGAGAAATAACATGTAGGCATGAGGACAGTAAGGCTCCTGCAGTCTCTGGCAGTAGGAAAAAACCCCAACATCTAGAAATATGCCAACACTGATGGCTGTATCCACAGTGGAGCTCTGTGGTCTTTCCTAGTGGAAGTTCTTTCAAAATAAAAACTAAATAGCTTTTTTAAAAAAATGTTAAAACTTGGCTTGGGGAGAAGGGAGTAGGGGTAAATTGCATGATTATATGGTTCTATTTATTCAGAGAGAGAAAGGAAGGGAGAGAGAGATTTGTTGTTCTACTCATTTATGCATTCACTGGTTGATTCTTGTATGTGCCCTGACCGGGAATTAAACCCACAACTTTGGTATATTGGGACTCTAACCAACTGAGCTACCTGGCCAGGGCTATTCTATTTTTCTTTTTAAAGACAGCAATTAATATAAAATGGTTTTGTTTTGTTTTTATCACAGTAAGGTAGCGCCTACATTAGACTCTGTAATACATTATGATCTTTTTCCAGGACAAACTTACCCCATCCTACACCTTTTGCTGTGATACTTGTGAAAATTAACCAGCTCTCCCACTAGTACCAGAGAAGGAAGCACAAACACTTGTTGGACAGCTGGGAGAAAGGGAATTTGAAGTAAAATGTTGCCTACATCAATCCGGGTCGAAAACTACCTATTAAGTCCAACCAGGAGGACAATTTGCAACCTTATAAACTAGAATGGACTGTAACCCTGTGATGATAGTCACTTAGTAAAGTAGAAAGAAGATCCTGTGCCTTCAGTATAACAGCATGTGAAGCTACAGATTGGTGTTGAGTTCTACTTCCCCCAAAGAAGGCAAAAAACATTGAAAAGGAACACTGATGGTGTTTATTAAATGGTAAAAGATGCACAAGACAAACGTGTTCTCACAGTGAGTTCAAGACATGCGCCAAAATGCTTCTTGTGGTGGCCTTTCTTCTTTTGGAGCCGTATCTAAGCATGCACCCCACTAGGGATCCAGCCTGCAACCCGCAACCCAGGCATGTGCCCTGACTAGGAATGGAACTGGGGACCCTCGGTGCATAGAACACTCCATCAACTGAGCCACACTGGCCAGGGCTGGCCTTGTATATTTTTAACATTAAAGACAGCTATTTAACAAATAGAGTTCTAGATGTGATGTGCAATCTTTCAAGTGGGAAGTGGGGGTGGGGTGGGGATTTACCTCTTTTTTTTTCTTTTCTTTTCTTTTACATTTTTTTATTAAATTATCTGTGTACATATTTTAACATTGCCCCCCCATACATACCCTCCCTCCCCAGAGTTTTGTGTCCATTGGTTGTACTTATATGCATGTATACAAGTCCTTCGGTTGATCTATTATCTCCCCCAGGTCTCCCTACCCTCCCCGCTGTAATTTGACAGTCTGCTTGTTGTTTTACTGTCTCTATATCTATCTTTTGGTTCATCAGTTTATAATGTTCTTTATTATCCATAAATGAGTGAGGTCATGTGGTGTTTCTTTTTCACTGACTGGCTTATTTCACTCAGCATGATGTTCTCCAATTCCATCCAGGTTGCTGCAAATGATGAGAATTGGGGATTTACCTCTTAAGATTCCAAAAATGAATACACCTAAGACACAGGGTCCGTTAGTTATGTGAGGTCACCCAAGGCACCGCTGTGGGGTGGTGGGAGCTGTGCAGGCGGCCATTTATTTATCGGCCCCGAAGACTAAGTCCCACGCGTTGCTCATTATGGCTGTTAGAGAAAAGACCGCAAGGGTTCCAACTGCATAAATGTTCATGTACGGGTCAACCGCTGAGGTCAACACAGCAGTGGTAAGTGCATTTGATCTCTGTGCTGAGATCGTCAGCATTCCCGTCCCCAAAGAGAATCTGAAATACCAGAGGTTAAAGCAACAGGAAGAGGCAGATAAGCGGGCGACACCCTCACATCAGTTACCGCCCAGAGAAAGGAGAGGACCTGGAGCCATTCCAGACAGCTAATACGCTGCAGTGATTCACTTTTGAGTTCAGAAAGATTAATCCTTGTGGTCATAAGAGACGCTCAAGGAGGTATCATCTGAAACATAAAAAGCCTCTGTGGACCGTGTCTAGAAATCAACTAATCAAACATACCCCGACCTTACCTCGAGGATAATCGGATCGTTTTTATGTTTGTGCTTCTTCACTTTGAAAATGCCCTTATTTAATGGGCTCTCCATTTTCTTAAGCGCACACTGTGCCTGGATCCATTACATCAACGTATAAATCAATCTGGTTCCTCATCTAACATGTTACAAATGGGACGTCACTGCCAAGTCAGCAGTTCTGACATCCTGTGAACCTGGAATCCGCTCCGGGAGGAAATTAATGCCCCTGCTTTGGCACTTAAGCCAGTGCCTGTGATCTGCGCACGCTGCAGCACTCTGAAGGCTTCGAAAACAAATGACCTCAATTGCTGTCCTAGCCCAGTGCTTCCATTTTCCTTAATTATTCATTCTTCATAAGAAATCCCATTGTATTAATTTGGATCAAAGGAAAGAGAGTTTAGCTATTTAAGGACAGAAACTCAACTTGGTAAAAAGTGTTTCTAGTAACTTGGTTGGAAACCTGAAATGGCTTAAGGCGATAAATAATTCTAAGTCTGAACCTAACTTATCCTTCAGTCACCACTGGAGAGTTGAACCCCACATCCCCAGCCAAGCCCCGCCTCCGTTCACAATGCCCCTGAGGACAGGTGCAGCCCTCCCAGTCCAAGCAAATAAGCAAGCCCATTGCTTCCTCCCTCATGAAGCTACTGGCCCAGAATCTACTCCGGCTCTAGGGCTAGTGCGGTGCCTGCCGGGGAGAGAGCTGCTTCTCTCCAAAGAGGAGGGTTCCGTCCTGTGATTGGGGGAACCATGTCTCCACAGGAAGGTGCTGCAAGCCAGCCTCTCCGGTGTCCACGCTTCACCCCGGAAAGTCAAGTTAACTCAGTTCTAGTTCTTACAAAGGCTTGAGCGATGCAGCAATGGTAAGCACCTTTGCAACATCTATTTACTATCTGCATGCTAGTGATTTGTACATTAAAATGACTCAAAATCCATAGTGTCAAGATAGCTCCCCCAGATATTTATTAACTACAAAAAGGGAAACAAATGACTTCACAGTGGAGGCACCAGCATTAACCTTACCAGCAATAAGACATTCAAGAATACCAACAGGAAAGGCTTGGGCAAGACAGAGGGACTTACAGACTGGAAAAGGCTAAGGAGAAATGACAAGTAAATCCAAAGCCGGTGGAGGGTTGAAACAGGGACAGGCCCTTAATGGGAGAACCGGAGGAGTTACTGGACTCAGGGCTGTAAATCTGTTGATAGCACTGTACCAATGTTAATCCTGCATTTTGATAGCTGCACTGTGGTTATATCAGATGTTAATAGTAAGGGAGGTGGGCTAAGGATATAAGGGACTCTCTGCAGTATTTTTGCAACTTAAACAAACCTCTAAAATTAGTTCAAAATAAACTGGTTTTGGTTTTTTAATCTTGTTCACTGCCTGCCTGAATTTTAATCAGGATTACATGGATTCAATTTGTCAAAAGAGAAGGACAAAGAGTAAGTATAATCAGAGCAGGCCCAATACCTAAAAAACATACTGTTTTATTGAGCACATGAGCACTCATTCTAACGTGGTAAAATCCCATGTGCACAAACATTAAACCATAATTCTCTCCGATGGGAGGACAATTGCAGTTCTGCTCAGAGCCTAAGACATAAGAAAGTCCACTCTTGTTACTGTCAAAGGGGTGCCTACAGTTTGGAGCCTTTAAAGTACCTTCATCAACTGTACAAAAGTGAAGCTTTCAATGAAAAAAACAAAGACCCAAGCTTCAAACACTGTAACCCGCTACCGAATAAAATAGCCGGAGTCTTGTCAAGCGTCTTCCAGCAAACGAAGCAAAGCCGATTCGTAAAAGTGAGTTTTCATCACACCGGCTGAAAATCACTGACCTCTAATTGGAAGCTGGTGAATTAGGGTTGGGAGAGAAAAAAATCCAAATATAAAAGGTCCACTGACAGATAGCAGCTATTATGTATGATTTTCATAGGCAGTAATTTATACAGCTAATCCCTGCTTTTATGAGAGCTCTAATATTAAAGCATAAATGAGGTATCACTGCCAAGACTAGAAGGGTTTTAGACGGTCTCTTAGGCTTTTGACAGGGCCACCTGGATTACACTGGTAAGGGTCCAAGCACCAAGATTTACGTGAGGTCTTCTTTACACATGTGTGTCTGGGATGAGCAGGAAGTCTTTTATAAAAGAAGTTATTGAAAAGCATATTCAGTACTTTTATATTTTTTAAAAAAAGATGCAGAACAGTGTTTATGGGCCTAAAATTCTAAAGTTTTTTCCTGGCTCCTGTTTCTTTCCACTGTCCCACAGTAAAATAGGAATCCTAAACCAACCAATTCCCACAGGTAAGGCGACACTAGGGATGTGCCCTGTCCACCCTCAGGCATCTGCTCAGCCCGCTTCCGGTCTCAGGGGAAGCGTGCAGTGTGCTGCTCTATCTGTACAGCAGGGCTGCTAACACCCGCACTGCTCCAGGCTTGCTGTAGGATTAAATGAAGATAATGCGCTGAGCACGATGCCCACCTCAGAGCACGCACTCAAATGCTAGCCTGGTTATCACGGGGCTGGTTCCTAAGGATTTCATTCTCTGTGGACATTACACAGAGCTGGGGCTTAACCCACGGGCACCCAGGGAAAGAACACGTGAGCTCCTTGCGTGGCCAGGCACCCCCAAAGCCAGGAGAGCGTGAAATGGGGTTAGAGGACTGCACATGGCTTGTTTGCAGATTAAACGGGACATGCCTAGAGCAGGCTGCAGTAATCCTCCACATTTCATTTTGTGGGATTCAGTTGGCAAATGTTTACATGAATATTTTAATGCTGCCCTATTTATTTAAAGAAAAATCACCGGGAGCTGCTGGCTTGCTAGCTTCCTGGATCCGGTCTGGCTTTCGATTGGCTGAGAAGTGTAGACAGCACGAATCTGCAGTAACTATTAAGTCACTGTTGTGATTTTTTTTAAAAGCACTATGTGAATTATTTCTCTAAGTGAGTCTTCTTAAGGCATATTCCCTATACTTACCAGCTATGCCACCTCATGGTGGTGATTTCCTCACTCTCTTATCTTAGCTATCACTTGTGTGCAATCTAAATACGGCATTATCCAAATTTTAGGTATTACAATAAATGACACCTACAATATTAGCTTTGGTTCACATTACAACAGACAGAACTCCTACTTTCCCAAAACTCCTGATATCTAAGAAACACGGCTAGGAAACAAAGAGGCTTCCGTGAATGAGATTCTGCATGATTCTAAAGCTAAGCAGCAATCTTTCATAATTTGAACGCAGAGGTCAAAAAGCCAGGAGGCTTGAGCATTAATATAAGATGATCTTAATGGTGTGAACTTGGGCTTAACCTTTGAACTCAAGGGCCAGGATTACTTAAAAAATTATTTACTACGAATGAATAAAGTATGTGCAAGCCTAGGGGAGTTTATAGAGGGATGCACTTTCTTCAAAGGGTAAAATGATTCAAGTTAAAAAACACCCAGAAGTATTACTGATTAAATATTAATAATTAAATACGTTCATTCTAAATCAATACTATTGAGTCACAGATGATAGAAATGCAACTGATGGGAGGTTTTCTGTGGAATTCCAAGCACAAACCTGGCAATATTATCAGAAATTATAAACATACTTCTGGCTGATCTGAAGCTCTGTGATACGGTGTTTATTGAATGCATTCTCACAGCCATGAAAAATTAGGTAATTTTTTAGCATATTTCAAAATGTCATGTACTTGAAATGTAATCACTTATACCTTTTAAAGAAGTATTCAGACAGACCCATTTCACTAAAATAATCAATCTAATGGATATACCATGGTTATGTTGGGAAACTATCCAACATGTCTGCTTTGGCTGCAGAGCTCTGACTTCAAGATGTTACAACCATAGCCCTGGCCAGGCGGCTCAGTTGGGTGGAGGATATTTTTCCATGGATTTTTAGCAAGAGTGGATGGGAGGAGGAGAGACAGAGAGAAACATCGATGTGAGAGAGACACATAAATTGGTTGGATTGGCTGCCTCCTGCATATGCCTCTGACCAGGGCCTGGGATGAAGCTTACAATCTAGGTACGTGCCTTTGACTGGAATCAAACCTGGGACCCTTCAGTCCACAGGCTGAAGCTCTATCCACTGAGCCAAACCGGCTAGAGCTCACTTTTAACTACTCATATCCAACAAAACAACCGTAAAAATAACAAAAATATGAAAGTGCCCACCCTCTCCTAGTTCAAAGCAGTCAAAAGGCATCTTTCCTATGATTTACACAGCATCTAAATCTGAAAGTAAATACAGGCTGAATTATCAGCTCACTCCAGATCTGCTTGCAGACAATAATGCTTCCTGTCTGGGATCCATGCCCATCCATGTGCATTATTGTAATTATCAGCCATTTTAAAAATAAAGTAATAAAGCTAGTATGAGCTGCTGGTCAGTATGTGTGTTGCATGCTGCCACTGGGGCAGGATACATAGTCAGAAGCTGGGGAAACTCCTTGGCAAGTGGAATGGGGAAACTAAGACAGCTGAACACACTGGCCAAGCAATTTACAGCCAGACCCAGAAGGTCACCTCCCTGGAGATAACATCCAGGCCTCAGTTGTACTTTAGCTCCAGGCCCAGAAAAGCAGCAAAACCAGGTGGGTGACGCCAGGACCAGCTGCAATAGCTCATGACCCCTGCCCTGGAACTGACCAATCATTGGAGACTATGACCCTAAAAGGGTATTCCTGGAAAAGCTGATGACTATTCTATTGAAATTATCCCTAAACTCCCAGCCTTTAAAAACCCTCAAAACAAAGCAAGGGACCCAGCAAGCACCCCACCCCCTTCCTGCCCCAGGAGGATGCCTGCACTACCCCCTCCCCCCTCTTCTTCCCTCCACAGGCGTGCAGCTCCTAAACTCAAAGGGACTCCAGGAGACTGGCAAGCAGGGGAGCGATGGGTAACAGCAGCCCATCCCGGGCTAACCCCCCTGAACCTGTCTCTGAGGACCCCCTTTCTCTGACTTCCAGTGAGCCAGAGCAACCCATCTATGCTCTCCTGTTTCTTCTTCTTTGCTAAGCCCTTCCCTATTTCACTGTCCACTTCCCATCTTTAACAACAAACTCCCACAATCACCTGGTCTCGGGCTGTGAAGAACCCACACACTACAGGCCAGCCCTAGGCAGACCAGCTCAGGGCCTCCCTAGGATCCAGCCACCTAACTACTGAGTAAATGCATAAAGGAGAAAAAAGCTACACTCAAGTAAGAAGAATGACTAAGATGGATGTAAATGTGCGCAAACACACACACACACACACACACACACACACACACAGTGAAAAGTACAACAGCCCTACTGTTCTCCCTGTCAGGTGCCTCAGGGGCGCTGTGGCCACACTCCCGCCCTCCATGACCTGTTCTCACACGCGCTCTAAATGATCTCAGCACACATTACTCTTCCCAGTCTAAGGGATTCCCACCCTTTACCAATGACCCCTGCCTCACTCCATCTCCCAACCTGTGCTCAGCACCACTCTCTCTGACCCTTGTGTCCACATGCCAGCCAGGGTCTTTCCAACCTCAAGTTTCTCCACCTAGAACTCCCCTCCCCTCCCCTGCTCTTCCTGAGGAGACAGACACATTCTCACCTTTCAGGACCTGAGGGGCCTTACTGAGGACAGTCCCCAAGACATGGCTGCCCCCCCCTCCTCACTGCCCCTTCCGCCCCCCAGCAATCTGAAACTACCTGCACTGGCCAGCTCCCTCCATTAGACTGTGAGCCAGTCCTCATCTGTTTTCTAAACACAGTATCTGGAAACGGCACCTAGAATAAATGGCAATCATTTACACCAAAGCAGATCGATAATGATAATGAATGCTAAATTAAACTTTAAAAAGAAGCACGTGCAGTATGGCAAGTTTGGAATTTTTTGCCAAGCGAATCCATGTACACAGCCTGAAGAGTCACGTAACACAGGCTCACAGGAGGATGCAGCCTTCGGCCCCAGGCGCTGGGAGGTGGTCAGATGTCAGGTTTCAGATGTGGGTGTGCTGTGTTTTGAGTTCAAAGGTTATCCAAGTGGCAAGAGTGGAGATATTTCCCAGACAAAGATATAGGTCATGAACTCGAGCTGGAATTATGAATTTGCAATTCAGTAACAAGCTGAAAGAATTTTAAACTCCAGAGATTAGATAGGATCAGTCTAAATGGAGGACAGAACTATAAGAAATATCAACATTTGCCCAGATGGTATGGGTAAGTGGTTGAGCGTCAACCCATGAGCCAAGAGGTCACCAGTTTGATTCCCATTTAGGGCACAGGCCAGGTTTTGGGCTCGATCCCAATAGGGCAGCACGCAGGAGACAGCTGATCGATGTTTCTCTCTTATCAATGTTTCTATCTCTCTGTCCCTCTCCCATCCTCTCTCTAGAATTAATAAAAATATATTTTTAAAAAGAACTATCAACATGAAGGTGTAGAATAAGTCCATTGCTGAGGGAGAAAAACCAGGAGATAAAGCAGTACCAACTGAGATGCCAGCCTGCGATTTCCCCGGGTTATGGAGCACTGGTCACTTCAATGTGGTGAAAGGGACAGAAACACGGCCACGGAGCCCAGGAGACACGACAGGGGAGGAACCAGTCTGAGTACGGCCAGAAGGTGAGTCTCCCGGATCAAGCATTTCCCATGAAGATCGGCATCCAAATCGAGATGTGGCTATAAAGGTAAATATATGCTGAACTTCAAAGATCCCGTATGTAAATTGAAAAACGTCTAGTTTCTCATTAATTATATTACATGCTGATTTTATAATATGATTATATATGTAGAAATGATAACATATCAGCTATGAGTTAAATAACATATGTTGTTAAAACTAATTTCATCTATGCTTGCTTTTAAAGAAAATGCTAACCGGAAAAATTTAATCGCACATGCGCCTTGTGTTAATTTCTACTGGATGTGCTGTGCTGAATGTTCAGTTAGCACTGTGCTAAGAAAGACATGGCCTGAATGATTTTTTTCTTTCACCTGTAGATGCCATTTAAATACACTTTCCCCCTGACCAGTATGGTCAATGGTTAATGTCAGCTCACACATCAAAAGGGAACCCCGTCAGGGGCAAGTACCTGGGTTGCAGGTTTGATTCTCCGCTGATTCCCTGCCCCCGAGTGTGGCAGGCAACCAACCCATGCGTGTGTGTATGTGTGTTTCCCTCTCTTTCTCCCCCCCGCCCAAACCCCTCTCTTCCACTCTCCCTAGGGGGGAGGGGGGGGGAATCAATGGAAAAAAATACCCTCAGGTGAGGATGAACAAAATGAACAAAGAAAACAAAAATGACATAACATAAATGCACTTTCCTTTCTTCCATTATGAAGACTAGCAAGTGTTCCTGGTGACGCAAGCACGCACTCACATAGTACCTGGAGGACTGAGAAATCCTCAAGCTGACAAGAGTTACGTGGGTGAGAGCCACACAGGCTGTCTGAAGAGGCCAGGCTAGCTCAAGAGACAAGCAGTTACAAGCAAAATAAGGAGCAGGAATCAGACAGAAAAAAGGACCTTGAGGCATTTCTTCTTAAAAAGATTGATTATGTAAATGAGTAAGGTGCCAAGAGCCCAAGTTCTTATTGTATCCCATTGCTGGACCGGGGAGGAGGGGGACACACACACAGACACTCTCCCTCCACCCCAACTCTTTAGATTCACTTATGTGTTCATGTCTGACTGAGACAATCAATCAAACAAACCCTCTCCCAGGCTTCTGAGCACCACAGACCAAAATCCAAAGGTCTGCAGAACAGATGAAGTATGTATTAGGCTCCAGTGATAACAAGATGAATGAATCGCCAGTCTTCAAAGACCTCAACTGTGTGGAGGCTTGGTGTGGTGGGGAGACAGCATATAAACAAAAGAGCCCTAATAAAAAGGGGAAGTCTCAAACTGTCAGAAGAGATCCCCAACTGCTGTTTGATCGCTTTCTAATGGCAGTCAAAGGCAGCCACAATGAAAGGTACACTAATACCCCTATTTTCTATAGGCATAATATTACAAGTTGGAAGTCTGTTCCTGAACAAATATGAGAATAAAGAGAAAAAAGAACAGACACAAATGCTGTTATAAACATACATATCTAGATTCTAGAAGCTCTTTTGGATTGCTCCCTTTATGGGAGAGAGTGGCTAAAGCTTCTCAAAATCTAGTGAAGTATGACTCGCTGGTGTGGCTCAGTGGTGGAGCTTCGACCTATGAACCAGGTGGTCCCAGTTTGATTCCCAGTCAGGGCATATGCCCGGGTTGAGGGCTTGATCCTCAGTGTGGGACATGCAGAAGGCAGCCGATCAATGACTCTCCTCATTGATGTTTCTCTCTCTCTCTCTCTCCCTCTCCCGTTCATTTTGAAATCAATAAAAATATATATTAAAAAATACTTAGTAAAGTACAGAAAGGGGACTTCTTTTCCTTGCAAACTTCTCTGGAGCAAGCCTGAGTATTCCTTTGTTCCTTCAGGTTTAGAAGCCTGGACGATTCTCACTGCCAATTCACTGTAGCACCCGAATGCCTCAGTCATGCCAAAGACAGAGCCAGGCATTTTTCCAAAGAGGCACGTTCACTGACTTAGTCCTCCCAATTTCAACTAGTCTTCCTGGACAACTCTGAGATGTCTCTGTACCAGTGCTTGCAGCCTTCCCTGGACACGGATTTTCTTTAAATCCATCTAATCTTTTTCTCCCCCTGGAGTAATCAAAACTATCCTCTATTCCTTGTGCTAAAGCTTTCTTCCTTTGATGATTTACAGCCATCTACAATTATTCTGCATAACAGCATGCCATTTTTATTTGAATTCAGATACTCCATAAAAGCAAATCAATAAAAAGTAGATGACAGCATGGCAAACATTGGCAAATTCTAAACCACTACACTTTGGATTAAAAACAAATGACAACCACCTTGTTAAATTCATTTTATGTATTTTATAGTGAAAACTCCCAAATGGTCTTTTATTCTTTTTGTTGTTGTTAGTCCCTACCTGAGGATTTTTAGAGAGAGTGGAAGGGAAAGGGAGAGACAGAGAGAGAAATATCGATGTGAGAGAAACACATAGACTGATTGCCTCCTGCATGCACCCCAACCAGGGCCAGGGATCAAGCCTGCAACCACAACCACAGTACATGCCCTTGCCTGGAATCGAACCTGAGACCCTTTAGTCCACTGGCCAACAGCTCTACCCACTGAACTAAACCAGCCAGGGCTGGTCTTTGTTCTTTAATATATAACTACAATCCACACCAATACATATATAATACATACTATGTATCTATGTGTATATCTACATATACATGGTATGGTTTATTAAAAAACACTACAATTATTCATGTCCTTAGATCAGCCTCTAAAAGACATTCAACCCAAACATGTAAGAAAAAAATTATTTTTGCCAACATATATAGTGCCTTTACAAAAAAAAAGTCTTAGTAATTTTCAACAGCACGTGTTAGCACACACACAGTCTACAAAAATCCTTCCTTGTTTTTCTTCTAAATAGTCTTACAAAGTCATCAGAAATAGTTCACCTTGAACCTGTCAGAAACAGGCAAGTCAAGCAGCTATTTAGGTATGTAATACTATCTGGTAACTGAGTACCCAAGCCAAATTTGGGCGATCCACGTTGGCTTGTATTAGAACGATTTCCCTTTGCCCTGCTCATCTCTTGGGAACAGTTATTAACAAGCTCAATGGGAAAAAACTTGCAATTCACTTGTAATACTTAATGCCAGGATGAAAGTAGATATACATATTAGGTTAAACTGACTTCTTTGGCCCTGTAAAAACAAAAAAAAAATTTGATTTCAAAGTTTTCCAAATATATATACTAAATCTAACATCACAAAAGCCGCTGTATCATAGTCTCAGTAATACTTAACATAGAATTTTACTTGGCCAACATATGCTCCCATAAAATGACATAATTTTATCTACATTTGTATAAGACATTTTTTACCCTCCTGGTCACTTTGTCTCTTTACTCTCTTCCAAACATTTTTGCCATAAAACTCCAAAATATTCCAAAAACTGATGTAGCACTGATACATTTCAAATGTATCTTCACTGATGACCAAGTAAAAAGAATGCTCAAAGGGTATGCTTCTTGATAACGTTTACTGAAGCAACCTTCATTGCCTCAAACTAGACATGGAGTTTATGTTCTCCTTTACCTACTCCTGGCTTTTTGGGAACAGACATCAGTACAGCTCATAGAGCTATCAGACAACCATAGGGATATTTTAACGAGGATCCATTCACCCGCAGCGACTGGTACTAGATCTGCAATATGCACTGCCTCCATTCTGTGACAAGCTCAGGGTCTTTACTCACTACACACAAACACACAAAACCGCCTGTAACAGCTCAACGTGACTGGGGATTTATCAGGTTGGAGTCTGTGCTTTGCATTTAATCTTTTTCAATCAATATTTAAAACATTTGTATCTGTCCTGCTTATTATTTCCATTGTTTAAAAGTACCACCAGACAACATTCAGTCTCAATGGCTTGCAACAATTCACAAGATTACTCTTTCAAAATGACAGCCCAGCCGAAAACGGTTTGGCTCAGTGAATGAAGCGTCGGCCTGCGGACTGAGGGGTCCCAAGTTCGATTCCAGTCAAGGGCATGTACATTGGTTGCGGGCACATTCCTGGTTGGGGGTGTGCAGGAGGCAGCTGGTTGATGTTTCTCTCTCATTGATGTTTCTAGCTCTCTGTCCCTCTCCCTTCCTCTCTGTGAAAAATCAATAATATATATATATATATATATATATATATATATATATATATATATATATATATATATATGTTTTTAAAAATGACAGCCCAGCTGGTTATTTTATTAATGTAGATCCAGTGGAAGCTAATCAAACCTCAAATAGTAATTTTTCTTAAAAGTTGCTGGGGGAGGGAGAATTTCTAGAAAGAAAAACATTCAAAAGGGGGTGCGGCACAGCCCAGTCCAACCAGCCAATCAAAGAAAATCCTGTTACCAAATGTGGCCTTTAGTTCACTTGAAGCCTGCCCTGAGTGACAGATGCTTACTACAAGTTGGACGGCCAAGTGTGTGTACTGATCTACACCAGCAATTCCTGACCTGTGTGCCTTGGCACACTGATGTGCTGCTAGAAATTTTAAAACATGCAATACCTGACTCTTTTCTGTTAGACTGTCAAAAAATGACAGCAGCCAACACAACAATAGCCATGGAGTATGAAGGAATCAAAATTATATCTATTTTATTTTGTCATATCAGAAAAAAATATGGGTGTGGCTTTTTTTTTTTTTTTGGTGTGCCACAATATTAGTAATTAGCTTACGTGTGCCATGAGAGGGAGGAGGTTGAAAATCGCTGCTCTACACCATTTTATATAGGGGACTAACAAATTTCGGTAATGCACAGAGGTCCTGGAACCAATCCCCTGTAGATGCCAAAGGTAGTTAAGTTTTGGGGGAGTAAAAAGTTATACAAGGATTTTTGACTGCACAGGGGTCAAAGCCCCTCACACCCACAATCAACTGTACATTTTTTTTTTTAATTTACACTAGGCTACAGACAGCAAAAATGCTAGAAATCAGATTCAAAGAGAAAAGCTTAAAGTAGCCAGAGATAAAGAACGCATTACCTTGAAAGCAGCAACAACTATGCTGACAGCTAAGTCAAGCTGTGGGTTATATATTCAGCAGTAGGATACTGGTCTCATTAAATATGAGCAGTAACATAAGATCTTTAACATGATGAAAGAAAGTCTATTTCCGATGACCCTATCTTGCAAGAAAGGTAGTGAGACAGGTATTTGGTAAAAGAATGTCATCAAACAACCTACCCTTGAAAAAAATTCGAAAGTGTGTTTTGGAAGAAAAAACTTATCCCAGAAAGAAGGTCAGAGATACAAGAGGCATGAAGAATAACAAAGAGTATATGTAAATCTAAATCTGAGACTCTCGACGGCACTGAAAATTTGAATTACCTGAGGAGTGTTTAAAAAATACAGTCATACACCACTCATGACAGGGATAGGTGCTAAGGAATGAATCAAAAATGCACTTACATAATCCTAGATGGTCCAGTGGTTGGCAAACCACAGCTCTTAAGCCACATGTGGCTCTTTGGCCCCTTGAGTGTGGCTCTTCCACAAAACACCACATGCGGGCATGCACGGACAATGCAATTGAAACTTTGTGGCCCATGCGCAGAAGTCGGTTTTTGGCCTGGGTGAGTCTATTTTTGAAGTGGCATTGGAACACTCAAGGGGCCAAAGAGCCGCATGTGACTCGTGAGCCGCAGTTTGCCGACCACTTGGTCTAGCTAGCTTACTACACACCTAGGTTGTAAGGCTACAAGCCTGAACAGCATGTAGCGGTACTGAATACTGTAACACAATGGTAAGTACAAAACTTTTAATAGTCCAGGGATAACAGTTAATAATATTGCATTGTATATTTGAAAGTTGCTCAGAGTAAATCTTAAAAGTCTGGCTCAAATAAACTCATTAAAATTCTATCAGTTTGGACATTTCTTACGCTGACACAACCGTACAGCTTAAACTTACAAAATGTTCTATGTCAATTATAACTCAATTTTAAAAATTAAGTAGAAAACTTGAAAAAAACATGTGAACTGCAGTGCAAGTCCTGATCAGAATAAAATGTATAGCTTTACATAAACTCATTAGAAAAGAAGGCTGAAAAAAATTTTAATTCAGCAGTCATCTCAAATTGTTAGAAAAAGAACAAACTGATGCAGTGATTTGTAGAAAGAAGAAAATAATGTGCAGGAAGTAATAAAAATAAAATAAGAAGACCATAATAGAGATGATCAACAAAACCCAAAGCTGATTATTTAAAAAGATTATTAGGAACAGACTCTTCCATATACAGTGGCTGCGGCACAGGCAGTTGCTGGACTCACCCCCTTCCGTGAGCAAACTCAAACATATATGAATACAGAGACCAATTCCTCCTGTTAGATAAACGGCTGAATGAACAGCTTCTGAACAAGCCAGAGAAGAGATGGACCACAGAGGGAGGTAAATATGGGGGTTCCCGCTACAATGCCCGGAGCCCTCTGGCCCCTAAGCAAGCAGAACAGGGTCCCGACCCCTGTCCTGGGAGCCACCCCAGTCTAGAAAACCAGTGCCTCGGGCACCATAAGAACCAGCTCCACTCCAACTGGCTTTCCAAAGCTATCGGGCGCACAGCACCTGGACAGAGGTCACTTCCACACAAGCACACTTTGTCCAGAGAAAGCGGAGGAGCTGAGGATGCTCTCAGGGGGTGTGAATATACTCCAGGGTAAAGGTGATCTAAGCTGGCCTCCACCCCCACAGGGTGGGTGGAGGCTCTATCGGGATGCTCTAGCCAGCCTGCTAAGTCCCTGCGGCACATTCCCAGTCCCCTCCCTCGCCCACTTAAGGTCAAACAGAGCTAGTATTACACCTGACCTCCCCATCCAGAGCTGCTCCTGCTCATAGGCCAGTGGCCCTGACACCTTAGACACCTCCTAAGTTCCTATGGCCTGCCCGAAAGACCTGGCACCAGAGCCTACACAGAGGCCGCTTCTACATAAGGCCACTTTTTTCAAGGTGTAGAGAAATAGCTATTTTGTCTAATCCTCATAAGAAATTATAAGATAAATAATTATAAGATAAATTGTTAGATAAATAATTTACTTATAAAGAATTCAAAGAAATGGTCATGAGACTGCTCACCATACTAGAGAGTGGAATATGAGAACTTGGAATTTCAACTAAGAGTTAGAAAGTATAAAGAACTAAGTAGACCTTCGGAAGAAAAAAAAAAAAAAAAAGAAAGAAAAAAGAAAAAAAGTCAACAGACCTGAAAAATACAATAACTGAAATGAAAAATACCTTAGAAAGAATCAACATCAGATGAGCTAATTCAAAAGAATGGATCAGTGGCCTGGAACAGACTCATCCTTATACAGTAGAGATATTAACAACAAAGGTGTCATAGGAAATTAGAAAGAAAAGGATGGCCTTGACAATAAATGGTGAAGCTGGTATAAGCTAGATATCCATACGGAAAAGAGGAATAAAAAACTGATGCTTTATAACTAATCAAAAATCAGTTCTAGGTACACTGTATTTCCAAATGTGGCAGGCAAACAAAAGGCTTCTAATCTACAACAAAGTAGAATATCTATGTCCTCAGAGTAGGAAAAGACTTCTCAAATAGGACACAAAAAGCACCTACTGTGACACTTTGAAAGCAAATAATTTAAAAAGAAAACAAACTGGTAAATTAGACATGAAAATTAAGAACTTCAAAGGACATCATTAAGAGAGTGAAAAGGCAAGCTGCAGAGAGAACATTATCATCTCAATAACCTCAATCTGGAAACATCCCAAATGTCCATCAATAGCAGAACAAATTGTGGTTTCTTCAGACACAATGGAGTACTATATAGCAATGGAAACAAATGAACCACAGCTCTACTCAACAATACAGACCCTCAAAAACGCGTTTAGTCCAAGAGGCCAGATACCAAAGAATACATACTGAAGGACTGTATTTACATAAAACTAGAGAACAGGAAAAAACTCAAAAATGGTGTTAAGGAATGAATGCTGAGGCGGTAAAACTATAAAGGAAAGCAGGAAGCAATTGCATACAACAAAAGTCAGGGTAACAGTTACTGGAGAGGGTGAGGGGGGATATTCTATTTCTTGACCTTGGTGGTAGTGGCACAAATTGTCTGCTTTATGAAAACACACTGATATATATATATATATATATATATATATATATATATATTTTTTTTTTTTTTTTTTTTTTTTCTTTTGTGTACTTTTAAATTTTAAAAACTCAAAAATACCCAGGGGCTTCTGATGTTGGGTGGCCAGAAATGGTGCTCTGTATGCTGGGTGCGTTCAGGAGTATGGCACTACTTCTATTTAAAGTATCTTAGCCATCTTATCTTCTAAAATTTCACAAACCACCACCAAACAACGAACACTACATGGATAAACCAGTATTTATTACAACCAAGAGCCAGAGCAAGTTTCTCTGGAATTCAAGGAGATGACAGAGCTCTCTCTCGGCATGCAAACAGGAATAGGAACACTCAACTCCCAGCTCAAAATAAGAGTTACCTCTGGAAGGAAGGTAAATGGCATTGGAAGAGTTTAAAGGTCTATCATAAATTTCGGTATCTATAATACTTTAGTTACTTCAAAAAGAAGGGCTAAGGCAGATATGGAAATGTTAAAATTTAACAAAAGATAGGAGTATTTTTTTATTTTTATTTATTTATTTATTTAAATATATTTTATTGATTTTTTACAGAGAGGAAGGGAGAGAGACAGAGAGCCAGAAACGTCAATGAAAGAGAAACATCGACCAGCTGCCTCCTGCACACCCCCCACCGGGGATGTGCCTGCAACCAATGACATGCCCTTGACCAGAATCGAACCCGGGACCCTTCAGTCCGCAGACTGACGCTCTACCACTGAGCCAAACCGGTTTCGGCATATAGGAGTATTTTTTTTTATATATTTACTACATTATGTTGGAAATGTACATAATTAAAAAGAGTAAAATAAAAGGTTCTCCACTCTTATCAGCTCATTTCTCCAGGTAAAAATTCTGCTTCAACCAAAGCAAGTCATCAGTTAGCCTGCCAGAAACAAAGCCTAAAATATTCAAAAATACTATGTCCTATCCCACCGCCACTCAATCCCAGGTTTTCTTCTTCTCTAGACTATCATCCATGTCTCCTATCCAATTTTGCACATCCTTCATCATTCCAGCCATTTTATTCTGAATGCAATATCCCTCAAAATGAAGGGCCAAGATCCTAATAACTGGACTGTGTGTCTCCTCCAATGTCTCATTTCGCCTTTTAATTCACGGATACTCCTGGTTAAGAAAAAAATTAGGTCTTTTTCCTTCCAGGTAGCCCAGCTATATAACTACCCAAGCTGTATAAGCACTGGGCTGTTATCTAACCAATATCCACAGCCCTCTTTCCCAATAGAACCCAACCTGAGGTCTAAGTGATGACAGAGGTCCCGTTCCCCTCTGGTCTGGCTAGGAGCATCTGACACAAGTCTGTCCAGTAAGACTTGCGGGAGTCTTATGCTGGTGGGCTTGGGGAGAAAGGTTTCTTCCCTCTTAAAGACAGTCTCCTCTTGCCCTGGATGCTGACACATAAGAGCCTGCCTGTGGAACTGAAAGAGCCCCGTTGCAACCACGAGGCTTTAGGGGAAGGCAGACTGAAAAGGCTGTGCCCTCAACAAACGGCCCCTGTGGGTGCCCGACTCCAAATGCTGGTTATCTTTTCTCTAGACCACAATCTTATCCGTCATCGGTTACTGAATCAACTTCTTCCCAATGTTTTGTCCATCAACGAGGCCAGTGACTGTAAATCTGGTACCCGTAGTATTTTCTCTTCCAAATAACCCCATACAGAGTGTTTTATAAGACTCTCCACATATTTTCTTACTTTTTTTTTTTCCCCCCCCGCAGAATACAAAGATTATTTTTTAAAAAGAGCCTGCACATGCCCTGGCCAGTGTGACTCAGTGCTTAGAGCGTTGGCCCACAAACTGAAGGGTTGTGAGTCCAAGAGCATGTACTGGGATCCCAGGTTCGATCCCCTGCCCTGGCCGAGGCATATTTGGGAGACAACCAACCGATGTGTCTCTTTCACATCAATGTTTCTCTCTCCCTCTCCCTCTCTACTTAAAAAAGGAAAAAAGAAAAAGAAAAGAAAAATATCCTTGAGTGAGGATTAAGAAGACAAAACAAAAAAGAACCTGCATGCTATATTTAAAAGGCGTTAAAATGAAAAGTTTGCCCTGGCTGGGTGGCTCGGTGATTGGACGTCCTCCTAGGGACCAAAAATGTTTCGGGTTCAATTCCTGATTGGAGCATATATCTAGGTTGCAGTTTCAATCCCAGGTCAGGGTGCATATAACCCTGTGTCTGTGTGTGTCCTTCTAAAGTCAATAAACATATCCTCTAGGAAGAATTTTTTTTTTAAAAAAAAAGGTACAAAAGTTTTTAAAAAGCTATAGAAAATGTAAAACACAGCGTTCCCTGTAATTACATGTAGTAGTTTCTATGAAATTGGTGTCTTTCAAAGAAATACTATCAGCATTTTTCTGCAGCCAGAAGGGGAAGATTATGAAACATCCTGATGTAAAAAAGAGCAACAGACTGAGAACAGGACAAACAGACTCAACCCTGGCCCTGATGGGCGACCATAAACCCTGGGCCTCTCTGGATCCGTTTTTAGGTGAGATGAGAATGCCTACTTCGCCAGCCTGTTCGGGAACCTTTGTGAGGCAGTGTGCCCAATGAGTCCTATTGGGGTTTTTATTTGCTGGAGCTTTTTTTTTGTTTGTTTGTTTGTTTTAAAATATATTTTATTGATTTTATACAGAGAGGAAAGGAGAGAGATAGAGTTAGAAACATCGATGAAAGAGAGTCATCGATCAGCTGCCTCTTGCACACCCCCTCCTGGGGATATGCCCGCAACCAAGGTACATGCCCTTGACCGGAATCGAACCCGGGACCCTTCAGTCCCCAAGCCAACGCTCTATCCATTGAGCCAAACCGGTTTCGGCTGGAGCTTTGTTTTGTTGTTTTTCTCCACTTGCTCAGAAGATCACCTAGGAAGCGTTGGGAAGAGAGAATCCCAGAGGCACTCACTGAGAATCCCTGGGGTGGGGCCTAAGTCACAAGCGAGGGCATTCACTGGAGTAAAAAGCCCTGCATTTGTTTTCACTGCTGCACTAACATCGGACACCAGTTGTATGACTAACAAGTGAGAATTCTATTATAAAAATAGATTTCAGTTATGCTTAAAAAGATGTCATTAAGAGACTTCATGGTACGTATGGAAGAAAACTTCCCTTAGCAAAAGTCATTACTAGTCATATTTGAAACAAGGGACTGGAACTCATTTCTATCCGAATGCGCCTGCGTGATTCCCCTTCCATCTCAGGCCACAGATCAAGGTACACTTCATTAAATAAGTAAGCATTAATCTAGTTTATCTCATTTTTTAAAAACTCAAGAAAATTGGACTGTGGGAGGTTTCAAATTCTCTCTCAAATTACCCCCTCCATAGAGATACAATGACTGAGCAAAATTTTATATTCCTACTTTTTAATCACACAGGTAACTTTATTTTCTTTCAATAGTTCAGTTTAGGGCAATTCAAATTAATACTTGTTAGGTACCAGCTTCAATAGGTAACATATGCCACTTACATAAAATGTATGTATCGGAAAGATCCAGAAGGCTGCTGTGAGGTTTCCATGAGTAACAGGATTTCAGATTCTTTTTCATTTCTCATGTTTACATGTATTTATTTTTATCTTTATAGTGAACAGCACTACCTATATAATATTTAAGCTTTAAGTTCTTTTTTTTTTAAATATATTTTATTGATTTTGTACAGAGAGGAAAGGAGAGAGAGAGAGTTAGAAACATCGATGAGAGAGAGTCATCGATCCTGCCTCTTGCATACCCCCTATTGGGGATGTGCCCGCAACCAAGGTACATGCCCTTGACCGGAATCGAACCCAGGACCCTTCAGTCCCCAAGCCGACGCTCTATCCATTGAGCCAAACCAGTCTCGGCTAAGCTTTAAGTTCTTATTTCAAGAAAATGCAGGCTGGCGTGGCTCAGTGGTTGAGCATCGACTTATGAACCAATAGGTCATGGTTTGATTCTAGGTCTGGGTAGCAGGTTCTATCCCTGGTGGCATGCAGGAGACAGCTGATCAATGATTCTCATCATAGATGTTTCTCTTTCTCTCTCTCTCATTCTCTCTCTCTCTCTCTCTCTCTCTCTCTCTCCCTCCCCCTTCCTCTCTGAAATCAATAAAAATATATTTTTAAAAAAGAGAAGAAAATACAAAAACCTGAGAATTCAGTAAGGGTACATAACATAATTAAAGACTATTAAAAGTTTTTAATTTTTTTTATTTCCCAAAGTCAACAATATCAGAGTTTAAAAAACTGATTTTTCTATTTGGAGAAAATTAATAACCTTTCACATATTCTGCCAAGAATTCTAAAGCTCTTTAGCTTTAAAAATAACCATGTTTTCAAAAGCCTTATATTATTGGGTCAGCTGACAAACGAATACAGACAGTATTTGATTTGATTAAATCACTGCATCAATGTTAAATCTCATTAAGTTGATAACTATTTTAAGGTTATGTAAGACAATGTCCTTGGTTCTTAGGAAAAACACAAGTTTCCAAAGGTAAACTGCATGATATATGCAACTTAATCTCAAATAGTTTAGGAAAAAAAAAAAAAAAAAAAGCATAACAGAATGAATAATGCATGCTAAGTAGGGGAAATGTTAACAACTGGTGAATCTGGGTAAAGGCTATGAGAGTTGTTTGTACAATTTTTGCAATTTTATGTAAGCTTGAAATTATTTCTAAATAAAATGTAATTGAAAAAAAAGCAAGAGATCAAATAACATTCAAAACTGTCCTAAGAAAACACCATCACACTTGGACCAACTTCAAGCAAGAGTTTATTGAGGGAAGAGGGGTTGGAGAGCAATATATTTTAAATTGTGCTAATAAAACCACAGGCAGGACCAACTCAAACTTAAGACGTTAAATTAGCAATCCAGACTGGCCGGCGTGGCTCGGTGATTGAGCATCAACCTACGAACCAGGTCCAATCATTTGATTCCAGATCCAATCACATGCCCAGGTTGCGGGCTTGATCCCCAGTGTGGGGTGGGCAGGAGGCAGACGATCAATGATTCCCTCTCATCACTGATCTTTCTCTCTCTCTTTCTCTCTCTCTCCCTCTCTGAAATCAACAAAAAAAATTTTTTAAATGAGCACTCTAGTAGAAATATGTGAGCCCTAGATTAGTATTTTCTAGTGGCCACATTAAAAATTGAAAGAAGAAAAACCATTAATATATTTTAC
Organism: Pipistrellus hanaki; assembly: GCF_964339955.1. NCBI lineage: Eukaryota > Metazoa > Chordata > Mammalia > Chiroptera > Vespertilionidae > Pipistrellus > Pipistrellus hanaki. Next base: position 14,085,028 of record NC_140521.1, on the reverse strand, counting down.
TCCGCCAATATCTAAAATATTATCATTTTAATATAATCAAGGTAAAAAGCATTGAGATATTTTGCATTTTTTTTTCATCTAAGTCTTCAAAATCTGGTGTGTATTTTACAATGATAGCACACCTCCAGGCAAATGCTAAATTTTCATAGGAAATATGGGGCAGATGGGTTTAGATGAGGAAACAAATTCCCTCTCTGAGAGGAGGACCTGACTGTTAAAAAACTTAAGTTTGTCATATTTATCAAAAGATTTCTAAGATAGCTATGATAAAATAAGGACTGATATCCCTGTCTCCAAGTCATAATCAGACATAACCTATACCACCACTCGGAAATATACCAACAAGAGCCTTCTTTGCCTTTGGCTGCAGCTGTCACACTTGGGGTTGGACTTGTCTGAAAATTGGCTATCAACTGGCCCACTTCCTTTGAAACGTGACAGAAAGAACGCAAGCCCTGGCTCTCGTAAGTCTCAACGTCCACTTTATCCTCAGTGCAGAGTTTCAGCACAAATACCATTTGAGAATCCCAAATGGAAGCTTGCACACAACAGGATTTGTCTTGGATTTAGAAGAGGAAGTGACCCTGAGTACAGAGGTGTTTTTTTTCCTTCTTTTTAAACAGGTGTAAGCGATTAATCCAGTCAACACCCAGCAACACTGAAGATTCTCCAATTAATAATTCTGTGCCAAGAAACTTGATCGGGGATTTGGCTCGAGTCCCTTTGGCGAATGTCAATAGGGGCCTTCCCAGAGACATCCACGCTGAGGCCATACTCATCTAAATTAAGGCTTAGGCAATCTTTTGCCTGACAACAGATAAGTAAAAAAAAAAAAATCAAAATATATGCAAATGAATAAAATTCTGCCTGCTTCGCAAAAGAAAAAAGAAAAAAAACATTTGAAAAATAATTTAGTGAGGGCAAAAAATATAGTTCCCGAGCACAGGAGTTACCATAAAATAGCATTTAGAAACCGTTCCTGGGAGCCGGGACCGGTTTGGCTCAATGGATAGAGCGTTGGCTTGGGGACTGAAGGGTCCCGGGTTCGATTCCGGTCAAGGGCATGTACCTTGGTTGCTGGCATATCCCCAGCAGGGGGTGTGCAAGAGGCAGCTGATCGATGACTCTCTCTCATCGATGTTTCTAACTCTCTATCTCTCTCCCTTCCTCTCTGTATAAAATCAATAAAATATATTTAAAAAAAAGAAAAAGAAACTGTTCCTGGGAAATGTCTATTTCCTACCGTCTAGCCAGACTTTTCAACTGAACAATATTAGGGGTACCAATCAAAATCTAATCCAACAACTAATGCTCATATTGTTAGTTCTTTCTTTGCAGGCATACCAGTGTCAGTATTCCGCTTCCACTTGAAAGGAAGATGTTCTTTACAGCCCATGAGTCCTTTATGGTGAAACTCACCAGTGCCTGACGTTACTCGTCCCCCTGGGAAGTGAGGTCAGAGCGTGAACAATGGTTTCTGTCAGCTCTAAGGTCTCTATTCTATACAAAATCCCTTTTCCCCTTCCCCTCCCACCGCACTGATCTAACTTGCTTTCTTCATGTGGCATCATACTGGGAGGGGAGGGATGTTAAAGGCATGCATCTAACTAACCACTGTGCGGAAGCTAAAACGAATATCACTGAAAACTATTTTTCTATCAACAGGAACTCTTCCCACTTAAAACCTAAGTTCCTTTTCTCCCTACTGAATCTTTTCCCCCCTCCCTCTAAACCTTTCCTTAAAGCTTTAATCAGAATACAAACGTTTTAAGCCCTTCCATCTGCAAAAAAAAAAAAAGTTTGTTCTTGGTGAGATTTTAGACCACCCGTGGAAATAAATCTAATGAGTAAGCATTCTGCAGAACACATTCTAACTTGCGGTTTTTTGGTGTTTTTTTTTTTATTAGGAAGCCTGTCCATTCCTTGGGTCATCAAATCCAATCTCACTTCTCTCTGAAATCAGCTAACTCCGCAGAAATGGTCATTTTTTTAAAAGAAAAAATAGTGAACAGGGGAAAAGGATTATAAACCACACACACACACACACACACACACACACACATCAGAAACACTCCTTCCATCCGGCCCTGCCATTTCAAGAAGGCAGGTAAAAAAAAAATTAAAAATTAAAATAAAATAAGGTCCCAGGTCTCCCCAGGAACAGATGGGTTTCCTCACCCTGACCCCAGAGACCATCGCCCACAACCCAGGCCACTGAACCAGCTTGCGGCACAAAAATGCCTGCAAGGTGACCCTATGCACAACTAGTTAAGAGACTAGAATGATAGCAAAAAAAAAAAAAAAAAAAAAAAAAAAAAAAAAAAAAGTAGGATCACCAAAAGGGAGCCTTCCTCGGGGAAACCCACTCTTAAAAAAGGGGGGGCACCCCAGCAGCCCCGGCCACCAAGAGAAGGGTCTCCCCCTTTTTAATCCCCCCCCCCAGACTCAGGCAATTAGCTCTATTTTAAGAATTCCCCTCCGTGGCCGGGTGCCCAGCGCGGAGCACCTCCTGGAGGGGGAGGCGGGCGAGCGGGAGGCAGAGGAGCACCGGCGGCCGGGCAGGGGCGCGCGCTCGCCCTTCGCCCGGGGACCCCCGCGCTTCCACGGGGCCCACCGCGCCGGGGAGCTGAGCACCCCACCCCGGAGCCCACCTCCGCCAACAAAGGATGCCCCAGCCGCGCTGCCCGGAGGGAGAGGGGGAGAAGCCAACACTGTCCCGCGGGGAGCGCGCTGCCCATTCACCACCGGCCGCCCCGAGGTCGGAGGTGCGGACCGAAGCTCGGCTGGTCCCAGGGAGGTGTGTGTGTGTGTGGGGTGGGGGGGAGGAGGGTGATCGCGGTGGCGTCTGGACCGCGCGGGGTTCCCCGAAGACCAAGCGGCGGGGCCGGCCACGGGAGGGATGGAGGCTGCGGCGGCCGAGGCGGTCCGCCCGCCGCCCCCCGCGGCCCCGATTGCCTTTCATTTGGCCTCTGCGGCGACCGAGGCGGCCCGACATCCCCCCGGCGCTCGGCGCTGCACCACGCAGGGGCGGGGGAGGGGGCGCAGGGCCCGCCGCAGCCCGGACCCCCGCCTCCCCGCGCGGCTCGCCCCCAGCCCGCCCGCCCGCAGGCCGCGCTCCCCCGGCGGGTGAGAGAGGCCGGCGATCGGGCGCTCGTCCCCGCTGCCCACCTCGATGTAGCCGGCCAGCGCCGCGGTGGGCGCCGTGAGCCCGAGCAGCAGCAGCAGGGCGAGGAACCGGCCCGTGGCCGCGGCGGCGGCGGCCGCGCTCCCGGCGGTGGCCGCCATCCCTCCGGGTCACTCTCGCGCGCTCGGCCTGAAGCTCACACGCTGGGAACCGGACCTCTCGCTCCGCGACCCAGAAGCGTCTGAAGCCCGTGAGTCGCCGCCCAGGGGGTTTTACAGCGACCGGAACTGACTTCACAAAGCCACGCCCTCCTCCGGGACGGCCCAATGGCAGCCCGTGGAACCTCGCCAAGACACCGCCTCCTGGCCTCCCCAGGCCCAATCAGGGAACGGGAGAGCCTGCTCGCCAGGCCACGCCCCCCAGGCCGCTGACAGCCCCGCCCCCGCCCGACCCTGGGCCGCGGGAGGTGCGGAGGTGTGCAGTGTCGGGGTGGGCGCTCCCCGCTCGCTTCGGCCCAGGGTTCGAGCTCGCAAAGACCGCCTACAACACCGCGCGATCGTCAGTCCCCCTGTCCCCCTCATCCCCCGCAGCGCTGGTCACGCCCCGCTCCCCCGCCCCCTGCGGGGCATGTTCAGATTCCTTTGGGTACCGCCCTCCTTTTGGTTCTGAAAAATGGTTTTTATTAAAAAACAGGATTTAAAAACCAGGATGCTTTTTTTTCCCTCCCCCAGTCCTGGCAGGTTAGCGGAGGCCCTCCCCCAAACAGGGGAGGGTAAAGGAGGCCGTTTCCTCTCCTCCCTACCCCTGTGCAGGGCGCGCCCCTTTCCTCCCCGCGGTCCTGGGCGGTGTTTTCCACGCTTTTGACCTCTGTTCCTCAGGCCTGATGCTTGCTTGCCCTTCCTCCCCGGGCCACTCGCGCCAGATTGGAGCTGCCTCCCACGGGAGACCAGTGGTGCAAGGACCACAGTTTGACCTTTCAGCCCAGACAGGTCCCCTTTTCCTGCGTTTAGAGGGAGAGATCGTGTTTCTTTCTCCTTCGAATCAAGATCACCACCAGCAAGAGAACAGCTTTCGCCAACGTGCCTTCTGGCTCCGCTGCATTTCAGCTGGGAACACTATTCTGCTGCCCCATTGGCACGCCCTCACCAGGGCTTTGTTTTCTTTCAATAGCCATGTGATTGCTAACCCACCCGCTTAGAGTCCTGGCTCAGTCCCCTTTAGGTTCCACCAAATAAATAATAGCAGGGCCTCTCTGTCCCAGAAAACAGCCAAAAGGAAGAGACGGTGTCCATAGGCTACACAGAACAGAGAGCAGTGAGAGCACTGGGTTTTCCAGCCTCAGTGCACACCCTGCACTGCACCTGCTGGTTAAACAGGCTCTGCCCCATTCCCCAAAGGCAGCCCATACCTTTCCCTGATAGGGCCCTTCCCAGGCCTGCAATTCCACTCTCCAACGTGTACCTGTTGGAAGCGTCCGCCTTCATCCTCTGCTCAATGAGATGTAATAGCATCACCTCCAGAGAAGGCCCCGGAGTGCTGTTTTCCACTATAGTGCTTGCTCCCTTAGTGATGATTCCCATACTTTTTAAAAATATACATATTTTATTGATTTTTTTACAGAGAGGAAGAGAGAGGGATAGAGAGTTAGAAACATCCATGAGAGAAACATTGATCAGCTGCATCTTGCACACCCCCTACTGGGGATGTGGCCGCAACCAAGGTACATGCCCTTGACTGGAATCGAACCTGGGACCCTTAAGTCCGCAGGCCAGCTCGCTATCCACCGAGCCAAACGGGTTTCCGCAAGTTCATATATGTTGAAGCCTTGACCCCATCCCCACCCCCCACTGTGATGGTGTTTGGAGGTGGGATCTTTGGGAGATAATTAGAATTAGAAAAGGTCCTGAGGGTGGGGCCCTCATGATGGGATTAGTGCCCTTTATAAGAAGAGAACAGAGAATTTGCTTCTTCCTCTCACCCTTTCCCAAACCCTCTCCCATGTGAGGACCAAATGAGAAGCAGGCCAGGAAGAGAACTCTCATCAACAAACCATGATCTTTAGACTTCCCAGTCTGTAGAAATCAATTCCTGTGACTTAAGCCACCCAGTCTGTAGTAATTAACTATGGCAGCCAGAGCTCACTAGTATAGCTGTGCAACTATGAACAAGCCACACCCTCCAACATTGGGACTCTCCTCTGTCAAGTGGAAATCCCCAGCGCGGGGGCATGCAGGAGGCAGCCAACATCATTGATGTTTCTATTTCTCTCTCCCTCTCCCTTCCTCTCTGAAATCAGTAAAAAAAAAAAAAAAAAATATTAAAAAAAAATTAAACACCTGTCTCACTTCACTAATTTGTGTAATCCCATGAAAAATGAATGTACAACAGTGGAGATCATGAAGAAACTTGATGAGGTGAAAGGAGGGTGAAGCAACACATTGCAAGTACAAGTGTTTCTAGGAAAGCGTGTGTGGAAACAGTGTCAAGTGACTGGGGAAGGTGCAGGTCTGTTGTGGAGCCTTGGCGAGTCATATAGTCCCTCTGGGGCCTATTTCCCTGCCCACAAATCAGGGATTTGAGCTTGGAGGGAGGCGGAGGGGGTTGTCTCTTTATTCCTGTGAATCTAAATGCTGACAGAGAAGCAAGTAACATTACTGAGTTCAGAGCAGTGGCCCCGATATTTGTGCTTTTGGCACTGTCTATTCAAAGACTGAGCTCTACTATAAGGTGACTAGACGTCCCACTTTGGGCGGGACAAACTGTTAAAAATCTGGACTGTCCCACCAAAATTGGGACGTCTGGTCACCTTACTCTATCATGGGATTCGACAAGGAAATATGGAAAACGATGTAGGGAAGTGTTCCTTCTAAAATCAGTTAGGTCCTGAGAAAAGTTTAGTTGCATTTTCAGGTCACTGAACGATCATTAATAGGAGTTTATTGCCCCGTTCTTCAATATTCTTAACTTTAAAGTGTTACCCTCTTTTTATTAAATGACACTGAGAGGCTCATACCTGTCCTTGCAATCCTCAAACAATCATTGTTCATACTAAATATGCTCAGGGCAATTACCAAGTCAATTGAAAAGTAGCATGTTTTCATTTTATCACCCTTTTGTGGGTAAAAAACAAGTCCTAAAGTAATCTCCTGTTTCTTTTGTCTTCTTAAAAATTAGACTTTCTCACCCTGACCAATTTGGCTCAGTGGATAGAGCATCGGCCTATGGACTGAAAGGTCCCAGGTTTGATTCCGGTCAAGGGCATGTACCTTGGTTGCGGGCACATCCCCAGGAGGGGGGTGCAGGAGGCAGCTGATTGATGTTTCTCTCTCATCAATGTTTCTCTCTATCCCACTCCTTTCCTCTCTGTAAAAAAATCAATAAAATCTAAATTAAAAAATTAGACTATCTCCTAAGAGTTCTCTTCCATATACACTTCAGAAGTTTGCACTTCATTGTTGTCCCTAAATGTATACTTTGATGGACACTTAGGTGTATACATAGTTGAGCAGTACTCACTCATTCATTTGATGCTTTCTTATCTCACACGTATTCAGGAGAGGTCAACCAGGTTGTTGCTCCCAAATCAGGATGCTTTTCCAAATCAACTAGGAATTGAATAAAAAAGGCAAATTCCTAAGCCCCTAGGGCAGAAATTCTAAATCACCAAGGATAAGGTGATATAAAGGAATCAGATGTCAGAAAATATTAACATAAAAAAAAATCCCTCAATGGAGCCCAACCGGTGTGGGAGAATCGGCTCATGCACCAGTTCAATTCCCGGTCAAGGCAGATGCCCAGGTTTGGGGCTTGATCCACAGTGTGGGGTGTGCAGGAGGTAGCCGATCGATGTTTCAATCTCTCTATCCCTCTCCCTTCCTCTCTCTAAAATCAATCAATATATATATATGTATTTTTTATTGGCCATTCTTTTTGCTTGCATTTTAATGTAGCTTTGTCATATTCTTTAAAATCACACTTCTATTCATAAACAGAAGCCATGCTATGAAAATGTGACTCAAGGAGTTAGAAAGTTACCTTAGCTGCCCCGTCTTTCTCTTCTGCTTTGAAGTCTCCTGTGTTTCCTGTTACTGATGATAGAATCACTTCTCAGAGGGACCTTGAGCTTGAAGCAGAACAGGTTTAACTTTATATGATTCATATCTTTACCACATGACTAGGCAATTACAAGGTAAATATTTTAACTTGGAGTCTTTTTTTCTTCCTCCTACTGGTCTGGATGACAGAACACCCAAAGTCTGATTTTTAATGCCAGAGCAGGGTCTAGGCCTGGGAAAGAATCTGGCCCCAGACTATACATGGAAATACCTTTGTTTCCAAAGATAATATCGATTTAACTGATCGCAATCTGAGTATGTAGGCAAGTCTGAAATACAGGCTTGAAAAACAATTTTAAACACACTACACATACCCCAAGTTTTGTTTCGATGGTGAACTGGTTTACAGGCTTAAGGGGAATTAGGGTTGTAAGGCCTAAAACTTATAATACTCTTAGGGGTAAAGACAAACCATGAAAAATTGTTGGGGGTCTCTGCCAGGGCCTTGGAGGGAACGGGGGCAAGAGTGGCCCCGAAGCACAGCTTTAATCTTTATTAGCTCTGAGAAAACTGCCTCTGGCTGCAAATCCCTTTTGGAGGAGTTGCGATTGCATCGGATTCTGTCTCTGTCTCTTTACCTACTTCCATTTGTTGTTGTCCCAGAGTCTTTATTTGAAAGAAGCCACCTGTTCCTTGTACTTGGTGAGTTCTGCCTCTATGCAATGGCCACTTTCTCAGCTGCCCAGAATGATGCCACATGTGTTAGCGCTCTCATTTGGTGTTTTTTTGTTTTGTTTTGTTTTGTTTTGTTTTAAATGATTTCTTCTGCTTTCCGTGTAAAACATATAAAATGAGAATTAAAACAACCTCAGTGTGGGGAACTCCTTGCACTAAAACTTCTTTTTAAAAAATTATAGTTTTTATTTATTTCAGAGAGGAAGGGAAGGGGAGGGAGAGAGAGAAACATCAATGATGAGAGAGAATCATTACTCCGCTGCCTCCTGCATTGCCCAAACAGGGGATAGAGCCCACAACCGGGGCACGTGCCCTGACTGGGAACTGAACCATGACCTTCTGGTTCATAGATTGATGCTCAACCACGGAGCCACCTCGACTGCGCTAAAACTTCTTATTATTGGTGATTTCTATATGTGATTGCTTTTCAAAAAAGCTGACATGAAATAACTCAGCTTGAGACGCCCCAAATCAAACAGTCTGAAGATATTTGGGTCATCTTTCTACATCTTGCAGACGTTCTTTCTATAATATCCATAATAGAAGGCTGCAGAAACACAGCTCTCTGTGCTTAGAAATGTGGTCCTTTTGTTGAGCGAATCTTCATCATCTATTTGAAGATGGCTGTCAGATCCCACCCTCCCCTCCTCAGTCTCAAAGTCTTTCATGGGAACAGAATCATTTCTATAATTATTTTTCTGGTGACATTGTTGCTGGACCTTCTTACCATCTATGTGCCTCTGTAGACATTCTAATTCACCTATCAGCCCCTAAAAATGTGGATTCCAGAACTCCTGGTTGTGTGACTTTAGGTGATTTAATTCCATCAAAAATCAACACTCCCTTTGCAAAATAAGATAGGCCTTGTTATTTTTAAAAATATATTTTATTGATTTTTTACAGAGAGAAAGGGAGAAGAATAGAGAGTTAAAATCATTGATCAGCTGCCGCTTGCACACTCCCTACTGGGGATGTGCCCAAAACCAAGCTACATGCTCTTGCCTGGACTTGAACCTGGCTCCCTTCAGTCCAGCAGGTCGACGCTCTAGCCACTGAGCCAAACCGGTCAGGGCAAGATAAGGCCTTTTTATTTTATTTTTAAAATTTATTTAAAATTTTTTTATTTTATTTTATATTTTATTGATTTTTTATAGAGAGAAAGGGAGAGGGATAGAAAGTCAGAAACATCGATGAGAGAGAAACATCTATCAGCTGCCTCTTGCACACTCCCTACCGGGGATGTGCCCGCAACCAGAGTACATGCCCTTGACCGGAATGAAACCTGGGTCCCTTGAGTCAGCAGGCCAACACTCTAGCCACTGAGCCAAACCGGTCAGGGCAAGATAAGGCCTTTTTAGCAGAGATCTTTATACAGACTAATCAGAACAATGGATAAAGCTCTTACACATTTTGCCCAGTGTGCAGCACATAATAATTGTTCAACACACAACAGTCGGTAATTGTGGTTGGTTGTTTATGGCGGTGATTATGCTGGTGCAATTCAGCAAAAGAGAGAATTCAGAGGGAGAAGCAAGTTTGGGGGAGAGATAATGAGATTACAACAAGAGCTCATCTTTATATAGTGCTCTTCAATTTCCAATTTTCTTTCGGATCCATTATCTCATTTCGTGTTCAGAAGAACCCTGTAAGTTTCACTTATTTCATTTCTAGGAGTCCACTTAAGGAAAATAATCCAAAATGTGAATAAATAATGGAAAATGCTTCTAAGATACGGTAAATTTTTAAAAGCAGAATGCAAAATTATATATATAGATTTATTTCTAGTACACATTTAAAGTAACCTGGGGGAAAAAAAACAAAAACATAAAAACCCAACATATGATTTTTTTTTTCCTGGAGAATTGAATTGTAAATAATTGTTTTAATCTTAATATATTTCTGTGTTTTTCAAATTTTCTATAATAGATATGTATAGAGGAAGGAACGGTACTCTTTTTTTTTTTTTTTTTTTTGGTCTTATTAACAATGCCTTGTTAAATAGATGAGTTAATCACTATTACCTCCATTTTATAATACTAGCACTTCTATTGATAATAATAATAACTACCATTCACCTACCACTTACCATGTACCAGGCATTGTCCTACGCATCTTAATATATATTATGTGTAGATATGAGTTCAGAACTTATTAGAATTGTCTCATTTTTATGTATTGGGTCGGCAGCTAAGTAATTGCGGATTTTTTAAAGAAAATCAAAGACAATTTTTTCATGGAACTAAATAACTTTATTCTGTAATGTATTGCCCATTTTGATCAATGACCTTTTTCCATCTTTCAGGCAGCATCATAATCCCATGTTCAAAAAACTTCTGGTTTTTATTAGCAAAAAACTGAATCAGGTACGATTTGACATCATCATCATTATTGAAATTTTTACCATTCAAGGAGTTTTGTAAAGATTGAAACAAAAAGTAATCAGATGGTGCAAGGTCAGGACTATATGGTGGATGTGGCAAAACATCCCAACCAAGCTCCATTAATTTTTGCCGAGTGACCAAAGATGTGTGTGGCCTTGCATTGTCATGATGGAATACAACACCTTTTTGATTTGTCAATTCGGGCCGCTTTTCTTCAACTGCATTGTTTAATTTCGTTAGTTGTTCAATGTAGACATCAGAATTGATCGTTCGGTTGGGTGGTAAGAGTTCAAAGTAGACAATTCCTTTGTAATCCCACCAAACTGATAACAAAACCTTCTTTTGATGAATATCAGCTTTTGATGTTGTTTGAGTTGGTTCACCTGGCCTGCTCCACGATCTTTTCCACTTGATATTGTTGTAAACAACCCATTTTTCATCGCCAGTTATCAGTCGTTTTAAAAATGGATCATTTTCATTACGTTTCTTTAGCAAATGGCAGCTGCTAATGCGTTGCGTTAACTGTGATTCTTTCAGTTCGTGAGGAACCCATGTATCGAGTTTTTAAACATAGCCAAGTTGTTTTAAGTGATTTTCAATGCATGTATGTGATACATGAAGCTTCTCTGCAATCTCACGTGTTGTACTGTGACAGTCCGAATTGATTATTGCTTTGATTAGGGCGTCATCAACTTCAACTGGATGACCAGAGCGTTTTTCATCTTTGAGTGAAAAATCACCAGAACGAAATTTGGCAAACCAATTTTGACACTGCCGTTCTTTTAAGGCTTCGTCACCATAAACAGCACATAACTTTTTATGAGCTTGCGATGCGTTTTTCCCTTTCAGGAAATAAAAAAGCAAAATATGACGAAAATGTTCCTTTTGATTTTCCATTTTTTAACGAACGCCAAACGAAAACTACAAAACAGATCAAAAAACTTTTTTTACTGATTAACAGCTGAATAGCCAACTATCAAATAACAAAATGTGTTTTACATTTGTACTACGTCTGCAAACCTAAAAATTCAACTGAAGCCATATATGTGTGAAACCCGCAATTACTTAGTTGCCGACCCAATATTTGGCTGTAATCATAGAGATGTCTACTCAAACTGGCTTAAATAAAAATAGTATTTATTGGTTTACGTGACTGGAAAGTTCTAGAGCTGAAGGGGCAGAGAGCAGGCATTGCTCCAGCTAGGAGTTCAGTTCGCACCTCTGTCCTGGTCCTCCTCAGGTGGCAGCTTCATCCACAACCATGACTCATCTGCAATGGTTTTGGATCCTGCTCTACATCAGCACAGGAGATTGGCCAGAAGAAAAGACATCTCCAGCCCTAGCCGGCTTGGCTCCGTGGATAGAGCGTTGGCCTGCAGACTGAAGGATCGCAGGTTCGATTCTGGCCAAGAGTACATGCCTGGGTTGCAGGCTCCATCCACAGTAGGGGGTGTGCAGGAGGCAGCCAATCAATGATTCTTTCTCATCATTGATGTTTCTATCTCTCTCTTCTTCTCCCTTCCTCTCTGAAATCAATAAAAATATATATATTTTTTTTAAAAAGAAAAGAAAAGACAGCTCCAAGCCCAGGTCTTCCAAACAAGAGTCCTGCGGTTGTCTGATTAAACAACTTAGGTCCCATACTCACTCCTGAGTCAATAACTGGGATATGGCGTGGGAGGAGGGGCAAAAATATGACCTGCTGGGTGTTCTAAGTCAACCAGGACCTCCCAAGGCTATGGAGATGGGAGCAGCTTTGGTGGAAGGGTGAAAACCGAATGAAAATCAAACAGGAAGGGAGAATTGGGAAGAAGATATGAGGTAGGAAATTGACAATGTCAAGGACTATATCTCTCAACATTTAGTGTAGCTTGGATCTCACCACCAGATTAGCCACAGATTTCATCTTCCCTCCTCCCCAAACCCCCTTCCTGGGGTCCTCATTTTGGTCCTCTGTTGTTCTGTGCATCACTAAATGTACGTTGATTAGGTAGTCTATGAAACCACTCAGCTTTAAATTACTTGAAAACCTTTTGAGTTGAAGATAAGATGTAGAACAAACTAATAAGTCATATTCTTCTTTCTGGACATATATTGGCGGCGTCTGTTTGTTGTTTCAATTAAGAAATGTCAGAGAGCGAGCCCGGCTGTCTCCAAGAGAGCCTTACAGAGGAAGAAGAATTTGGTGGGACCCCAAGGTCAATCACACTTCCTGGTTGTTTTTTGTTTGTTTGCTGTTGTTTTGTTCTGTTTTTAAACATATATATAACGACTTCATTGAGATGTGGTTTACATACCACACAACTCACCCATGTAAAGTCTACAAGTCAACTGTTTTCTGCTTTATTCAGCGTTGTGCAACTATTATTACAATCAATTTTAGAACAGTTCCATTACACCCAAAAGAAACATTGAACCCATTAGTAGTCACTCTCCATTTCCTCCAGCCTCCTTCCCCCAAGCCCTAGGCAACCACTTCTGTTTTTTACTTTCTGTATCTACAGAAGTGTTTCTTCTAGACCTTTCCTATAAATGGAATCATAAAATATGTGCTCTTTTTGTGACTGGCTTCTTTCACTAAGCATAATGTTTTCAAGGTTTAAACTATATTACATTGTGTATTAGTACTTCATTCCTTTTTATTGCCAAATAACGCTCAATTCTATGTGTACTATCACATCTCATTTATCCATGCATCGGTTGTTTCTGCTTTTTTAGCTATTATGAATAATGATTTCTTGGGCATTTGGGTGCAGGTTTTTGTGTGGACATATGTTTTTATTTCTTCAGGGTACATTCCTAAAAGTAGAATTTCTGGATCACATGGTAATCTTCTGTTTTGCAGTTCAGAAATTTGATCTTATTAGAACCCTTGCAGTACTATCTCAAGGTAACCAGAGTCAAAAGAGCTGGCATCTATACTAATAAAAGGGCAATATGCTAATTAGACTGGGAGACCTTCCAGACATCCTTCTGGCAAAGCCATGGTGTTGGGGCTGAGGCAGAGGTGGTTAGGGGCGATCAGGTCAGGAGGGGAGGGCAGTTGGGGGTGAGCAGACCCATGGGGGTGGGAGAGAAGTTGGAGGCAATCAGGTTGGTAAGGGGGTGGGAGGCAGTTAGGGGCAAGTAGGCCAGCAGGTAGAGTGGTTAGGGGCAGTCAGGCAGGCAGGCGAGCGGTTAGGAGCCAGCAGTCCCGGATTATAAGAGAGATGTCCAACTGCCGGTTTAGGCCCCATCCCTGTGGGACATCCCCCGAGGTGTCCCATATTGGAGAGGGTATAGCCAAGCTGAAAGACACCCCCTTCCCCCCCATGGACGAATTTCATGCACTGGGCCACTAGTATAGAACTAAAAGATAATGCACCAATTGACGATGGGATTACAGGTTTCAGGAGACTAGAATACTCACACTAGCTATTTTGGAAACCTTTTTCATACCAAGGCCTATGAGAAACTAAAAAATTACTTCATTTAATTTTTATTTATCATTTTAAAATATACTTGCATTGATTTCAGAGAGGAAGAAAGAAGGGGTGAGAGAGAGAAATAGAAACATCAATAAATGAAAGGTTGCCTCCCGCACACCCCACATTGGGGACTGAGCCCACAACGCAGGCCTGTGACCTCCTGGTTCATAGGTCCATGCTAAATCGCTGAGCCACGCTAGGCCGGCCGTTTAATTTTTAATTTAATGCTAACAGCAAGTCTCTGAGGCTTCTAGAGATTAGACCACTTGCTCCATGTTACACAGAAATTCGGCGGAAACAGCAGGATTTGAACCTAGGTCTGCCTCTTTACAGAACTGCCTCTCTTGAGTACAGACTAGACACATACTGCTTAAATATTTCCCTGTCCGTTTGTGGGAAATGGGTTATTTCCCGTCTTTTCACCCACAACACTGTCCCTTCTGCGGGGGCCTACTTGAAATAAGCATGTGCTAAGTACCCGCGGCTTCACCCTCAGAAGGCGACCTGGCAGGGCATCCGAATTCCGGAGGGCGCTTCCCCGTGGATCTCCTTTTGGGAGCAGTTGCTCTGATCACATTTGCTGGCGCAGGTCCCCAAAAGCGCAGTCAGCAGCCTTCAGCGCGGCTCCTGGACGCCTGCCCTGGGGACATTGGATGATGTCTGTGCTATTTTAAGATGAAAAGAGCTCTGCATCCAGCAGTCCAGAAACATAGTCGGAATCAGCTTGTAAATCCCCCGGTCCATTTTCCGTGAGGAGGGTTGCTTCAGGCTCGAACTGTTTCCAGATAATGCTACATAGCAAGCCAGTCTTGCTCTCTTTTTTGTGTTTTTTTAATTTTATTTTAATATTTTTTATTGATTTTTTACAGAGAGGAAGGTAGAGGGATAGAGAGCTAGAAACATCGATGAGAGAGAAACATCGACCAGCTGCCTCCTGCACACCCCCCACTGGGGATGTGCCTGCAACCAAGTTACATGCCCTTGACCGGAATCGAACCTGGGACCTTTCAGTCCGCAGTCTGACGCTCTATCCACTGAGCCAAACCAGGTTCGGCTCGCTCCCTTTTTTGGATGGTTGCAGGCCAGACAGGAGCTCTTCCACCGAGGGGTGACGAACCCCGCCGTCATGCCTTCAAGATGTTGCTGATCTCGGAAGGACCAGATGGGCTCCAGATCTTTCCAGAAAACCGGGGTGGTGGCATCTGCATATGGTTGGTATCCACACACTCAGTTACTACACCGCCGTGAGAAAATCTCACGAAACGAAGATTCATTGGAGTTTTGCTAAATTTGTTAGATGTGACAACAACATCGTGGTTATGGGAGACAATTTTTCTCTTTTGAAATGCATACTGAGAAGTATCTAGGGGTGAAGCTGAAGAATAAGGGGTGGCTCTTAGATTCAGAGCCTGTGAGGAGCAGGCAGAAGGGGATGTATGATACAAGTCCAGTTGACCTTTGAACAGTGTGGGGTTTGGGGACACCAATCCCCATGCAGTTGAAAATTCACATGTCACTCTTGACTCTCCAAAAACATAACTACTCATAGCCTGCTGTGGACCAGAAGCCGTACCAATAATGAAAACAGTGGCTTAACACATATTTTGTAGACTATATACACTGAGTGGCCAGATTATGATGCTCTCTGAACGCATAATAATCCAGCCACTCAGTGTACATCCTATATAATAAAAGGCTAATGTGCAAATTGTCCCCTTGACCAGGAGTTCGACCAGCAGGCAGACCGGCCAACTGCCAATGTCCCCTCTTCCTGGCCAGGCTGGCTGGACCCCCACCCATGCACAAATTCATGCACCTGGCCTCTAATATATATATATCTTAGAGTGGCCAGATTATTATTAGTTCAGAGATCATAGTAATCTGGCCACTCAGTGTATATGGTATACTGAATTCTTACAAGAAAGTAAGCTAGAGAAAGGAAAATGTTATTAAGAACAACAAGAACGGGTTGTTGACTTGATCCCCAGTGGGGGGCATGCAGGAGGAAGCTGATCAATGATTCTCTCTCATCATTGATGTTTCTACCTATCTTTCCCTCTCCCTACAGGGGATGTGCCTTCAACCAAGGTACATGCCCTTGACCGGAATCGAACCTGGGACCCTTCAGTCCACAGACCGATGCTCTATCCACTGAGCCAAACCAGTTTTGGCAATAAAAATACATTAAGAAAAAAAAATGATGAGACTGGCTTGATGAATTATAGTGCATCTATACAATGGACCTTACTGAAGCTATAAAAAAAGGTTGAATAAACTCTTTCTATTGTGTTAGGGAAAGATCTCCAACATACATCGTTAAGTGGAACAAGTTCAGAATAGTAAACGGATTATGCTGGCATCATGTTAAAAAGTAAGAGAAAGGATAATATATACTTATACCTGCTTGTGTGTGCATAAAAATAATTTCTGGAAGCATACACAAGAAATCAATGAGGATGATAACTTATGAAAAGTAGGTGAGAATTAAAATAAGTGGGTAATGGAGAAGCAAAGAGATTTTGTATATTATAGCTTTTTATACCTTTTGATTCTTGCAAATGTATTACTTATTTAAAGACCTAAATAGATAATTTAAGACAAATAGTAAAAATGAAAAGAGCTCTGGCTGTTTAGCTCAGAGCATCGTCCTGATACACCAAGGTTGCAAGTTAGATCTCCAATCAGGGCACATAAAAACCAATGTGAGCGTCGACCTATGAACCGGGAGGTCAGAGTTCAATTCCCCACAAGGCAGGTACCTAGTTTTGTGCTGGATCCCTAGTGTGGGGCATGCAGAAGGCAGCCAATCAATAAGTCTCTCTCATCATTGATGTTTCTATCTCTCTCTCCTTCCATTCTGAAATCAATAAAAATATATTTAAAAAAAAAATGAATCAACCAATGAAGGCATCAATAAGTGAAACAACAAATTGATTTTTTCTCTCTTTTTCTTTATCTCTCTCCTTTCCTTTCTCTCTAAAAATTAAATAAAAATCAACCAATAAAAAATTTTTTAATGAAAAGAAACAATATGAAGAATCATGAGAGGTAGGAGATCTACACTTATGAAAAGCCCTAAAAAACACAATTCATCTGGGTATCTCATCTGAATAATCGGTGTCAATGGCTACACGGTTAATTCAATTACAAAGACAAACAATGAATGGATGAATTGCGCCATAATATAGTGCTCTCAAAGACATGGCCCTAATTTACAGGAGAGAAGATTGCATTATTAACTGATTTTTCCAAAAAACGACAAAGACTAGTCAATGAAAGAATAATGCAATTCACTGCTCTCTGGACACAATAATGTTTGTAAAGTACTTTACACTTTGCAAACTGCCCTGACATATATTATCTCATAGGACAGAACCTTCTATTTCCCATTTCACAAATGCAAATGAGAAATAGAAATAAAGAGAAGAGATCTCAGCCAATAGGACGGGGTATGTGCAATCAGAACTAGCTCGAAACACGAGGAGTATATGATCACTGGGCTTATAAGTCACTGGACCCCTTAAAAGTACTTATAGCTTTACAATCCATCTACTTCTGCCTTTCGCCCAGAGGTATTTCTCAGTTATGAACTGCTTGTCCTGGTTCAGAGATTTAGCTGAATTTTTGACTAATTTCTTCATCATAAAAGGCATAGGAAACCTTTTTACTCCCATCCCTTTCATCTTATGTTTTAACTTGAGAATCATGGGAAAGAGCTGTTAGAATACAGATTCCTGGCAGCTCTCTGCATAGATTCTGAGTCATTTGGGTCTCAGGTGGAGCCTACAAATATGCTTTTATACGTAAGCACATGGCTATACACTGAGTGGCCAGATAATTGTAATCTCTGAACGCATAATAATCTAGCCACTCAGTGTGTGGTGGTGGTGGTGGTGGTGGTGTGTGTGTGTGTGTGTGTGTGTGTGTGTGTGTGTAGAGGCCCAGTGCATGAATTCGTGCATGGGTGGGGTCCGGCCAGCCTGGCCACGGGGAGGGGACATGGGCAGTTGGCCAACCTGCCTGCTGGTTGAACTCCTGGTCGAGGGGACAATTTGCATATTAGCCTTTTATTATATAGAATATACATCGAGTTATTATGTGTTCAGAGATCATAATAATCTGGCCACTCAGCGTACTTACTCAGGTGGTCTGAGCATTGCCCGAAATAATACGCTCAACAACAAGGGAGATGATTTGTAACTGGGAACCTGATTAAAATCTCAGGTCCTCTTTCCAAAGCTCATTATTGTTACTGCAAAGAGGCTAAAGGGATGAGCTGGGAGCGATGATTGGCCCCCAGTGATTTGAAGAGACACAACGGTGACTACACGTGGAGCTAAGGATACTTGCGTAGCGTTCAGGGAAGATTCACAGAATTAAATGAAAACTCATCAGATTTGTTTCCTTTCCTTCTGAAAATATGAAAGGGGGCAAAGAACTCATCTTGGAGGGTCTGAGCAAGCTGCCTATTTGCTTCTAAGGAGAATTTTAAGTGTTGACCATGCCTATTAAAGACCTAAGTGGTTTGAGATTTGGTTACCCTAGTGACTGCCTCTCGTTGGCAGTGAGGCAGCAATTTGTGATCAGGTGGAGCATAGCAGCTCACAGGGCCCCAATCCACCTGCAGGAGAGGGAGCCCAAAACAACAAAGGCCTCCTCTGGAGGACCTTCCTCTCACGTGACCTCCTCCCACGTGACTTCCTCCCACTCCAGTCTTACTGAAGCCTCCAGCTTGGCTGCCTCCGAAGTTTGGACCAATGCTTACCTTTCTTCTGCTGGCCTCTCCGGGAGAGAGTATTTCGAGAAAGCTGCTTTGAAATTATGTCAAGTGGCCTCGTGCCTGAAGTTTGTCCTTGACTGAAGGCTTTTACAGTTTTAAATACCCTCTGTGTGCCTTTAACTCTGTGCTCATTCCCCAAGGCAGTGATTCACAGGACGTGCTTCTATTAATTGAATAATGAATACTTTATAGGTATTCTAATAAAATCTGATTTAAAGTTTAAGTGGCATATTGACTCATTCTCAAGTAACCATAGAGCACACGTCTGTAAAAGCCAGATAGAAAAAAAAAAAAAAAAGCAGATGAGAATAAACCCAGGGGGAAGAAAATTAAACAATGGTGCACTAGGCAGGATCACAGAAACAATGGAGAGGATGGTAAGAAAATTCTCATGAATTTTGGAAAGACATACTCACCAGGAATTTTATATACTATCTCCCCCCCCCCCCGCCCCAATTCAAAGATTACCAAGTGTTAGCTTAGCTTGTTGCCTTCCCTGCCTGCCGGTAGAGCATGCTCCCTACAAAAATAAGAGGCGTTTCACCCTGGCTGCAGTTGCTCGGTTGGTTGGAGCATCATCCTATACACAGGAAGCTCCTGGGTTTGGGTGCATGCGGGAGGTGTGGGAGGCAACTGATCAATACTGATGTTTTTGTCTCTCTATTAGTTTGATTTCCAAAAAGAGAATAGGTAGAGGCAGTGACTAGGAGTTTGGCTAAGGATGAAACTGGATTGCCTATTACATTTTCCTCATCCTTTAAAAAATTTTTTTATTGATTTCAGAGAGGAAGGGAGAGGGTGAGAGAGAGAAACAACAGTGATGAGAGGGAATCATTGATCTGCTGCCTCCTACACACCCCATCCTGGGGACTGAGCCCACAACCAGGGCATGTGCCCTGACTGGGAATCGAGCCGTGACCTGGTTCATAGGTCGACGCTCAACCACTGAGCCATGCCAGCTGGGCCTTCATATCCTTTTGGACTCTTGCTTCACAAATAAAATGACAAGGAGCCTTAGACGGGTGAATGCACTTCTGACTCTTGGTAAGATCTTTACTTGAAAATGTTATTAGGGCTCCAAGATGCTGGCCAGGACAGAAGCCCGAGCAGCTCAGCAGGCACAGACGTAGAGATAAGATGAAGTAGAGGGCTCTCCTTAGCTTTGTCTACCTCATTCATGCATCACCCACAGTTTCCTCATCTGGAGTTGCATCTGCAGAACTTTCTCTAAGTGCGAGCACTGGAAGGCGAGGGAGTGGCCATGCTGCGGCCATAGATTCCAAACCAGCACTCCCCACGGATCTTTCTGAGACATGGCCCTGCTCTGTCCTGCGCTGAGCAACACGAAAGCCACAGCCACCACCGAGCACTTGGAAACATGTCTAGGTGAATGAGGAACTGAATCTTAAATTTTGTTTATAAACTCAGACTTGGCCACACATGGCTGCTGGCTACTACATCAGACAATGCAACTTTATACTTTGGGATGGCTTTTCCAGATATTACAGGCCACATCCAGGTCTCTTGACTATTGGAATATCCTCAGGTGAGGATTAAAGAAACCACACACACACACACACACACACACACCAACAACAACCAAAAGTAGGAGGTTGAAAAGTGAAAGGCTGGAGAGAACAAAACACTCCTTATCTATTCCTGAGGTAGAAGGAGAACACATACAATTAATTCTGAATCAAGGAGATAGAAAAGGAAAACTTAGTCACCTGACCTGACCATTTGGTATCGCTACACCACCAAAACATGATTTTGCTTCCCCCTCTGCTGAGTGGAGTGAATGGACAGATGACTTTGGCATTATGTAATACAGTGAAATATAAATGAAACACAAACACCGGGCAGGCCTAAGTGGATGTGGATTAAATTAAATATTTACACTCTACACAACAGGGCTTTTGTAAAGGGCAGTTTTATAAACCAGAAGCCTCGGGAAGAAAAGGGTGGTGGAGAGAGTTTTGTTTGTAGAGGACCGGCTGTCTGACACCCAGGCCAACAGCAATCCAACCCAGCTGCCAGCAGGAGCCTTGGGTTTCACAAAATAAAATGATCCAGCTGTGTTTACCTTCATGTGCTTAGGACCGTAGTTGGCAAACTGAGGCTCGAGAGCCACATGCGGCTCTTTGGTCCCTTGAGTGTGGCTCTTCCACAAAATACCATGGCCTGGGCCAGTCTATTTTGAAGAAGTGGCGTTAGAAGAGGTTTAAGTTTAAAAAATTTGGCTCTCAAAAGAAATTTCAATCGTTATACTGTTGATATTTGGCTCTGTTGTACTGTTGATATTTGCCTCTGTTGACTAATGAGTTTGCCGACCACTGGCCTAAGTGAATAAAAGAGATGGGAGGTACATATACCACTCAATGTTGACAGTAGCTGCTTTAGTTAGGTTTTTTGTTGCCATTGCCTCTATTCTTTTGTGTTTTCTCCAGATTTTTAGCATTGAGCTAAAACATTTATTAAGAATTTTTTTTTCAGTTGGAAGAAGATATTCACCAATGACACATCTGATAAGGGGTTAGTATCCAAAATTTACAAAGAATGCATAGAACTTAACACAACAAACTAACATTTGGTATCCAATTTAAAAATAGGGTAAAAAACCTGAAAAGATATTTCTTTAAAGAAGACATAAGATGGCCAATAGACATAAGAAAAGATGCTCAGTGTCACTAGTCATCAGAGAGATGCAAATTAAAACCACAATGAGCCCAGGTGGCATGGCTCAGTGGTTGAGCATCTACCTATGAGCCAGGAGGACATGATGCAATTCCCAGTCAGGGTATATGCCTGGTTGCAGGTTCAATCCCCAGTGTGGGGCGTGCAGGAGGCAGCCGATCAATGATTCCCTTTCATCATTGATGTTCCTATCTCCCTCTCCTCTCCCTTTTCCTCTTAAGTCAATAAAACAAACAAACAAAGCCTCAACCACAATGAGATATCACCTCACACCTGTGAGAATAGCTGTCAACAATCCATCAACAAAAAAGTGTTGGGAGGATGTGGACTTTTGGTGGGATTACAAATTGGTGCAGCCACTACAGAAAACAGTACAGAGTCTCCTCCAAAAATTAAAAAACAGAACTCCCGTATGACCCAGCAATTCCACTTCTGGATATTTATACAAAGAAATCCAAAACACTGATTTGAATAGACATATTATGTTCATTGCAGCATTATTTACAGTAGCTAGGATATGGAAACAACCTAAGTGTCAATCGATAGACAATTGGATAAAGAAGAGGTGGTATATATATATATATATATATATATATATATATATATATATATATACACACACACACACACACACAGTGGAATATTACTCAGACATAAAAAAGAATGAAATCTATGAAATCTTACCCTTTGTGGCCACATGGATGGGCCTAGAGGGTATTATGCTCAGTGAAATAAGTCAGACAGAGAAAGAGAAATACCATACATAGATTTCACGTATATGAAGGCTCTAAATAACAAAATAAACAAAGAAACAGACTCGCAGGCACAGAGAACACACTGTTGGTTGCCAGACGGGAGGGAGCTGGGGGGCTGGGTGAACAAGGCGAAGGGATTAAGAAGTACAAATTGGTAGTCATGAGGATGCAAAGTACAGCATAGGGAATACAGCCGATAATATTGTAATGACTAGGTATGGTGCCAGCTGGGTACTTGAAATACCAGGGGAATGGCTTTGTAAATTATATGATGGTCTAAACACTCTGCTGTACACCTGAAACTGATATACAATAACATTGACACATTTTTAACTACAAAGGTTTAAATATTAAAAGAAGAAAAAATAATTTTTTTCAAGAGAGAAAAGCATAGAGAACAACATAGCTAACGTTCATGTGCCTACTACTCAGATTGAACACTTGTTCATAAGTTGTTATATTTCTTTGAATATTTCTCTTTTTTTCCAAAGAAATAAGATACTCTAGCTACACCTGGATCCCCTGTGACCCTTCCTCAGTCCCATTGCCCACCCTCCTTAATTACTTTTTTTTTTTTTTTTAAGAATGTTACTTTTGCCGAAACCGGTTTGGCTCAGTGGATAGAGCGTTGGCCTGCTGACTGAAGGGCCCCAGGTTCGATTTCGGTTCAAGAGCATGTACCTTGGTTGCAGGCACATCCCCAGTGGGGAGTGTGCAGGAGGCAGCTGATCGATGTTTCTAACTCTCTATCTTTCTCCCTTCCTCTCTGTAAAAAAAAATCAATAAAATATATTTAAAAGAAAAAAAGCAGAGAGAGCAAACCTTCTTTAGGGAAAAACATCTGCCTACTAAGATCATTTGACTTTTCTTGTGTTTATTTTCACAGTATGCTTTATTTATGACAAATGATACTGGGTTTCCATTTACTATAGTGATATAAAGTTTTACTTTAAAATGAACTTATAAAGTTTTTAAATGTAATTTTGTTTGGAGAAAAATATTCAGTTGATAATTGTACAGGTGGTAAGTGGACATGGAAAAAGTAGGGAAAGTGGTTATTTGAAAAACTAAAAGGTTTGTGAAACTTAGACATGTGCCTTAAAAATAGGAGTTAAGTTGAATTAAGGCATGCAATGTGTTTAAAGTCGCTTACTAATAAATGTTTATTAAATGTTAGTGATTCACTACGGTATTGAGTATCTACTACATGCCTGGTAGGTTTTTAAAAACAGCTTTATTGAGTATTTTATTTATTTTTAAAACATATTTTTATTCTTTTATTTCAGAGCAAAAGGGAGAGGAAGAGAGAGATAAAACATCAATGATGAGAGAGAATCATTGATCGGCTGCCTCCTGCACACCCCACACTGGGGTTCAAGCCTGCAATCGGGCATGTGCCCTGGCCTGGAATTGAACCATGACCTCCTGGTTCATGGGTAGATGCTCAACCACTGAATCAAGCCAGCTGGACAAGTTATAATTTTTTTTTAATATATATTTTATTGATTTTTTACAGAGAGGAAGGGAGAGGGATAGAGAGCTAGAAACGTCGATGAGAGAAACATCCAGCTGCCTCTTGCACACCCCCTACTGGGGATGTGCCCACAACCAAGGTACATGCCCTTGACCGGAATCGAACCCGGGATCTTTCAGTCTGCAGGCCGACGCTCTGCCACTGAGCCAAACTGGTTTCGGCACAAGTTATAATTTATATACCATAATGTTCTACCCATGTAAGTGTATATTTTGTGACTGTTAGTCAATTGACAGAATCATGCATCCATCACCTCAACCCAATTTAGAGCATTTTCATCGCCCCTGAAAGATCCCTCATGCCATTTGTAGTCACTGTCCTTCCCCTTCTCCCAGCCCTAGGCAACTGCAACCTCCTTTAAGGTTTATCTGCTCTGGATTTGCCTTTCCTCGTGTAAACTGACTTATACAGGATGTGATTTTTTTTTTTTTTTTGGTCTGCCTTCTCTCACTTAGCGTAATGTTTTTGTGGCTCACTCATGAAGAATGCAGCAGTGAACATTCACACACAAGTCTTTGTGTGAACATATGTTTTCATTTCTCTTGGGTAGATGCCTAGGAGTAGAATTGCTGGGCTGGATGGTACATTTATGTTTAACTTTTAAAGAAACAGACCCAACAGTTTTCCAAAGAGGCGGCACCATTTTACTACGTTCCTACCAGCAAAGTATGGGAGCGCCAGGCTTTGTACATATATTATTATTTTTTTCCTAGAGAGAGTGGAAGAGAAAGGGAGAGACAGCGAGAGAGAAACATCAATGTGAGAGAGACGCATCAACTGGTTGCCTCCTGCACCTGCCCTGACCAGGGCCAGGGATCGAGCCTGCAACCAAGGTATATTCCCTTGACCGGAATCAAACTTGGGACACTTCAGTCCATTGGCTGATGCTCTATCCACTGAGCCAAACCAGCTAGCACCATATATTCTTTCACACAGATATGTGTGATCATATCATAACCACTATTTTATAGGTGGGAAGCCTGAAGCTGAAAGAGGTTAACTGACTTGCAGGCGGTCACACAGTCCTGACAAAGCCCCTATTCAACCACATCTGACCCTAAATCCCATTCTTTCCTCCCATTCTTGTGGGACTAGGCTCTGTGCTGCATGTTCCTTTTCATTAGCAAATATGCAGTCCATTTCAAGCACACTTTTTTCTAATTCAAAGAGAAATGATGATATTTTATTATTTAATTAGACTCATGGTGTTGCAAATACAGCAAAGGTGCTGCGATAGCTTTTAAAAAATATATGTTATTGATTTTTAATAAAATATAAAAATCAGAGAGGAAGAGAGAGGGATAGAGAGTTAGAAACATCAACGATAGAGAAACATCGATCAGCTGCCTCCTGCACACCTCCCACTGGGGATGTGCTCACAACCAAGGTACATGCCTTTGACCAGAATAGAACCTGGTGGGACCCTTCAGTCGGAAGGCCAACACTCTGTCCACTGAGCCAAACCGGTTTTGGCTGTGGTAGCTTTGCTTTTGGCCCAGGAGCCTGAGCTGGAGCCACACCAGAGCCCAGGTAAGTGAGTAATGGAGCCCGGGGCCAGGAAGGAGTCTGGTCTTTTTGGCCACCTGGCCCCGGATACCAAGCCCCGGAAATGATGGACGTGACTCACTCCTTTCCCTGAGTTGGCTCTGAAACCCCAGTCCCGCTTCCCCATGACACAGCGGATGAGAAGGTGGGCAGGAGAAGGAGGCCTCCTTCCCGGTGGACTTTAACACCCTGTAACCGCTTGGCTGGCCACCGAACAGAGAGGGGATTTTTGCTTTCCTCTGACCTCTGAGTCAGCAACTAGTTCAGTTACTGAAAGCACAGCCCCTAACAAGTCCAGGCAACTGCCGCCGGCTTTGTTCCCGTCGCCTGATTTTTTTATGGTTGGTCAAAACACACTCAGCAGGGTGTGCCAATTGGTTACATAAAGACATGGGCGACAACAGAGCCCAATGGGAAAGATCAAGCAAGAATTATTGCTCTCTATAATTTCCCCCCCCTTCAGCAGGAGGTGAATCAAAGCCTGTCTTTGCTCATTCACGACTTTGTACATCACCGTCTCCCAGGGGAGTCCTGGTGGGGGGGAACAGGCACACAGTGTGATGTTTCCATTCATTCATCCTTCCCGTGGGGTCACGTCTTGTTCAGCTCTGTGCTCCCTGCGGTGCCCAGCATGCTGTCTTGCAGCCTTAGACCTTGGTCGTGTCTCACCTGGGCCGCTGCAATCCATCTCCCGGTGGTCACCCTCCACCCGTATCTCCGCTGTGAAGCCCATATTCCACACCGCCCGAGTTATCTTTCTAAAACACTTTTTTTTTTTTTTTTAATTCAAAGAGAAATTATGGTAGTTTATTATTTAGGCCCGCACATGGCTGTTCATTTAAAGGTACCAACTATATTGCCCTAACCGGTTTGGCTCAGTGGATAGAGTGTCAGCTTGAGGAATTAAGGGTCCCGGGTTTGATTCTGGTCAAGGGCATGTAGCTTGGTTGCGGGCACATCCCCAGTAAGGGGTGTGCAGGAGGCAGCTGCTTGATATTTCTCTCTAATCGATGTGTCTAACTCTCTATTTCTCTATGTAAAAAAAAAAATAAAATCATTGCATATATATTTTTAAAAAGATACCCACTATACACTGAGTGGCCAGATTATTGTGATCTCTGAGCACATAATAATCTGGCCACTCAGGGTATATCCTATATAATAAAAGGCTAATATGCAAATTGTCCCCCCAACCAGGAGTTCAACCAGCAGGCAGGCCAGCCAACTGCCCATGTCCCTTCCCCATGGCGAGGCTGGCTGGACCCCACCCAGGCACGAATTCATGCACAGGGCCTTTAATACACACACACACACACACACACACACACACACACACACACTCTGAGTGGCCAGATTATTATGCATTCAGAGATCATAATAATCTGGCCACTCAGTGTATATGCATGACCCATGGACACAGACAATGGGGAGGTAAGGGCCTGGGGTAGGGGCAGGCTGGAGGGGGTTCATGGGGCAGGGGGAAGGGAACATATGTCATACTTTCAACAATAACAATTATTAAAAAATAAAGATGCCCACTGATTGATGATATGGCCAAAAGAAAGGAAACCAAATATTTTAAGGCTCTTGATTGCTGTGGAAAAAATTCCATATTCCTTAGCAGGTTATGAAAGACCATTTGTAACCTGGTGCAGTAGCCAGCTGTTTGATTTCTCACTTCTCTCCTCCCCTCTTTGCTCAAACTTAAAAGGACCACTTATTCACTTTCCTTATATTTCCTAGCTCCTGTGGCAGGCCTGAACCTAAAGCAGTGTTCAATAAATACTTTTTGGTAGGTTGATAGTTGTTTTGACCTGTTAAGAGTGATATCAATTCTATAAGTCTTCAAAGAAAATGACTATTAATTCTCAGGTGTTTCTTTATAACAGAGGAAGTATAAGAAAGGTAAAGAAATGACCTTTTTTCTTCTCCTCAAAGTGGAATCACTGATCCATTCAATCTACGTCTTAAATCGTTTTAAAGATCTAATCTTTTTCTTTTTTTTTTTAATTGCAGAAGTTGACCAACTGGTGTGGCTCAGTGGATTGAGCATCATCCTGTGCACCAAGAGGTCACCAGTTTGATTTCCAGTCAGGGCACATGTCCAGGTTGTGGGCTCCATCCCTAGTAATTCCCCAGTAGGGGGTGGGTGTGTTAGAGGCAGCCGATGGATCAATGTTTCTATCTCTCTTTCCCTTTTCATTTCTCTCTCTAAAAAAAATTAAAACATAATAAAATAAAAATTAAAGACCAGTTGGCATAGCTCAGTGGTTGAGCAACAACCTATGAACCAGAGGGTCACAGTTTGATTCCCGGGCAGGGCACATGCCCAGGTTGTGGCTTGATTCACAGTGGAGGGTGTGCAGCCAATCAATGATTCTTATCATTTATATTTCTATCTCTCTCTCCCTCTCCCTTCTTCTCTGAAATGAATTTTAAAAAAATTAAAAAAAATAAATAATAGTAATTTAAAAAATATTGCAGAAGTGTTCACCTCTCAAAGTAGAAGACATTCATAAAGAAATAGTAAGAAAGCTAATTTTCCTAACATTAGTCAAGTTTAGGGAAATGTAATTTGAAGAGCTTTAATGGTCATTTAAACTTGAACTGCTAATTATTTTCTTAAGAAAACACAAAAATAAAGGAAAGAAAAACATAAATGAAAGGTCTCGATAGGCTATCAAGGTTGCTCACACTCGACAAACTATAGGAGTCAGCATTTAACAGTTCGGCAAATGCTATTCTGGGACATGGATGTGTTAAAACCACTAAAAGAACTTAAACTTTTAGCAAGTTTCACATTAGCATTTGTAAATTTGATGATGTATAAAAGCTCTGGCAGAATTCTGGGACAACAAACATGCTGTTTTTTCTACCTAGTTGTGCTGCTGGTAGGTTAGACTCTATGCCCCATGGCCAGCCTTCTGGCTAACATTTTGGGCTCAATAAAACCTTATTTTAAAAATGACTTCAACAGCTAAGATCTGGAAACAGCCCAACAGCCCCCATCAGTAGATGAGTGTATAAAAAAGCTATGGTACAGCTGAAACCGGTTTGGCTCAGTGGTAGAGCGCCGGCCTGCGGACTGAAAGTCCCGGGTTCAATTCCGGTCAAGGGCATGTACATTGGTTGCGGGCACATCCCCGGTAGGGGGTGTGCAAGAGGCAGCTGATTGATGACTCTCTCTCATCGATGTTTCTAACTCTCTCTTCCTCTCTGTAAAAAATCAATAAAATATATTTAAAAAAAAAAGCTATGGTACATTTACACCATGGAATACTATACAGCTGTTAAAAAGAAGGATTTCTTACCCTGAGACAACATGGAGAGACTTGGGAGTATTATGTAAGGGAAATAAGCCAGTCAGAGAAAGACAAGTGTCACATGATCTCACTCAAATGTGGAATCTGAAGAACAAAATAAACTGATGCACAAAATAGACCCAGAGAAATAAAAGCCTGGAACAGACTGTCAAATCTCAATAATTATTACAAAGTAGTGATCCTAAGTTTTTATAGGATTTTAAACTCCTTGGGATGCACTGGAAACAGAAATCTGTCTTTGGGAGAAATACACACATAAAGTTGAACATGGCATTGTTTTTATTTTTATTTATTTATTTATTTATTTATTTATTTTAATATATTTTATTGATTTTCTTACAGAGAGGAAGGGAGAGAGATAGAGAGCTAGAAACATCGATGACAGAGAAACATCGACCAGCTGCCTCTTGCACACCCCCTACCGGGGATGTGCCCCCAACCAATGTACATGCCCTTGGCCGGAATCGAACCTGGGACCTTTCAGTCTGCAGACCGAAGCTCCACTGATGAGCCAAACCGGTTTGGCGGCTTTTAAATTAAATTTTAGAGAAAGGAAAAGAAAAATATCAATTTGTTGTTCCACTTATTCATGGATTGATTCTTGTATGTGCCCTGTAATCACACTGGAATCGAATCTGGCTTCCCTTCAGTCTGCAGGCCTAATCTCTATCCACTGAGCCAAACCGGTTAGGGCTGCTTTTTGTCTTGACTAAAATGAAAAGAATTTAGGTTCAGACTAGAATTTGAAAAAAAAGAATTTTTCCTTGAGGAAAAATTCCTGCCTAATTTTCCAGCCCTCTATCGGTTATTTTAATATGAAATGAAGAAGATAGGAGAATATTTACATCCATGACCACAGGAATAAATAAAAAACACTGGTAAGGAAAAAGGTCCGACTAAAATTTGAATCTATGCAGTACCTGTCTCTTGTTAATGTTTGAAGAGAAGGATTTCTGCTCAAGCAACTTAGAATACAAACATGAAATATCGTGGTAGGCATTTAGAGTCCAATAGAGTTTCCTCTCATTTTTGTGGTCCTGGCAGAATTACTTCTCTAACCAGTGGCGCTAACTTCCTCTCAGTCTTTAAAATTATGCATCCAGGGCCTTGGTAACAATATCAGTTTCCTCTTCTATATCGCCATATGTGCTGAAAAAAAATCCATCTACTTTTTTCCCATCTGATTTGCATCCATTAAAAAAAAACAAAACATTTACACTTAAAAAAAAATGGGATGAGGTGGAATTTCCTCCTCCTTATGTTTTTAGTTTCTCCATTTTCTGCTGGCAGATCTTCTTTAGGTTTCTGGTCACTTTAATCCGTTTTCCCTTTGCTCCTCTTTGCACTTTTTTTTGGCTTTGGATTTATCCTTTTTTGCAGCCTTTGAAAACAATTTAAAAAAAAATTGATTTCAGAGAGGGAGGAAGGAGAGAGATAGAAACATCAATGACGAGAATCATTGATGGACTGCCTCCTACATGCCCCCACACTGGGAAATTTGGAGACCACAACCTGGGCATGCCCCCTGACGGGAATCCAACCGTAACCTTCTGGTTCTTAGATGTTAGCTGGAGGTAGGGGGCAAGCCCAGAGCCTATGCAAGCATCTGCAAGGTGGATGGTGACAAAGATAGCTGGCGCCTTCCTAGACCCCTGGCCCCAGGCAGGAATTCCACACCTCTCATGCCCTCCACCCTCCCCTCACTAAACAGCTGTATAAAAGAAGTACCTATGCAGCTTTTTGAGCGAGAACTTCCCTGGCCCACCCTCAGACCAGATACTTCTCTGGGGAGCGCAGGTTACTTCCCCCTCTCCCCCCCTTTTATTGTAATCGCCTGGACTTCGTGTCTTGCTTCTGCATCGCAAACCTCTCAGCTGGAAGTTTAACCACTGAGCCACACAGGCCGGGCTGTAAATCTTATTTAATCTTCGAAATAACGTAGCCAGGTAGGTGTCGGGATGGGAAACCTGCTCCCTGAAGGTACCACTTTTTTAAGTCTCTTGGAAACGATATCACTGGTAACTAGAGCTGGGTTTCTCGCTCCAAAGCTTGAGCTTATTTCTTCTTTCTTTCTTTCTTTTTCTTTCTTTCTTTTTTTTTTAAATATACTTTATTGATTTTTTACAGAGAGAAAGGGGGAGAGACAAAAAGTTAGAAACATTAATGAGAGAGAAACACTGATCTGCTGCGCACCCCACTGGGGATGTGTCAGCAACCAAGGTACGTGCCCTTGACCAGAATCGAACCTGGGACCTTTCAGTCCGCAGGCCAATGCTCTATCCACTGAGCCAAACCGGTTTCGGCATATGCATTCGATTACCCTTTTGAGAAGGCAATTTTAAGGGATCGTAGGGGTATGGGGGCCTTCGGTTAAGAAAGGGGTTAAATGACTGGTTAACCAGTATTGAATAATAAATGAAAAACCATTCCCTTTATCTGAATGGTAGGGAGAAAGGATAGATGCAGTGAAGCGCCCCAGGGATGGGCAGGGACTGAAGAGGGGGGCGGGTCCGAGGTGGAAGGAAGCCCTCGGGGCCGGGGCTCAGCCCTGCGACTCCTGAGCCCCAGGCCCAGGCGTGGGTTTCCGAAGCTCGGAGCTCCGGTTCAGCTGCGCGCTGGGCGGGAACGCCGCTCCGGGAACACGTGGCATCTCGGGCGTCGGGGGGCTCGGAACCCCCACCTGCAGCGCATCCCCTGCACCTGGAGCTCGGAGGCTGGTGCTTTCCCCGCCCCGGAGCCCCCGCGGGACCCCGAGGGCCCGGCCGCCTCCGGATCCGAAGAGTCGGCTTTTCTGATTGGCTCAGAGTGCGGACGCAGGCGAGCCCTGCCTGAGACCCGCTCTTTGATTGGGTTTTAAAAGAACAGCAGAGCACGAAATAAAAGAGGCCTCCCGTCATTGGGCCATTGTGTTGAATCTCCCTTTTGCCTTCTCTCCGCCCGAGTGAATAAGCCGCTCGAAAACCACCTTCGTCATGAGCCTTAAATCTGGGCCTGTCAGTTCTTCCAAGCGTTACTGGTATCTAGGCCGGGCCTGGGGTTTCTAGGGCCCGACCAATCACACCGCGCCGAGATCAGGTTGCCAGGCAGATTATGGTAATGAGGCCCCGCCTTTTCTACTGCTCCCACTCTGCGGCGGGAAGAACCACCTGGAGGTGGAGGGGGGGGGGAATGATTTCCATCACCCCTAGGGAGAGAGGACCGGGGACCCGCTGATCTTCCAGCTCCCCTCACCCAACACCGTGTAAGTACCTAACGGATGAAGGGAACCAGAGAAGCCGGCGTCCCGAGGACCCCATCGACCGGGAGGGTGTTTCGCCTTTCCTTAGTCCCACCCAAAATGGCGCCAAGCGCTTTTCCGCGTCTCAGAGCCCGGCCGGGGCCAACCGACCGCGGACCCGGGTTGGGGGGGGCGGGGGGGAATGGATGGTGGTGGTGGGGGGGAGAAATCCCGGCGGCACCGCCCGATGGTACAGTCCAGCCGGGGCTGGGACGCGGCACCTCGCTCGGGGTGGGGGGGGGTCACACCATCGGCGCCTTCTTTCGGGGAGCGGGGCAGATCCCCCTGCGGGCGTCCCTCCCGGCGCCGCGTCCCGCGACGGCCCCGGCGCCGCTGCGCCCCCGTCCTCCCCGCGCGCGCCTCCTCCCCGCGACCCCCGAGGGCCCGCCCGCCCCGCCGGCCGCGCGCACCGCTCTCCCCTGCCCGCGTTGGTTGGGCCGGGACGGCGGTTGGGCGCCCGGCGCGCTCCCGGGCGGGCGGCGGTTGGGCGGGCGCACGGGGTGGCTGCGGGGCGTCCCCGGCGATCGGGGCCGGGCCGGGGGTGCGCGCGGGGGTGGCGGCCCGGCCCGGTCCTAGGGCCAGGGTGGGCGGCGGGCCTGCGCCATGGGGATGCCCTGCTTTGTCTCCGAAGGCCGCGCCGCCACCTGCCCCTGATGGCCGGACCCCCGCACCCCCGTTCCTTTTTACCCAGTGGGCGTCCCTGGGACCCGGGAGGGGGCCCCCGTTTGGAGGCGCGTTGGGGGGGGGGTTCGCCTCCGGGGTGCGCTGGGTGCAGGCCGAGGTCCTGCATGCGGAGTGCAAAGGCCGGAGTGGAGGCCGGCGGGGAGCTAGCCGGTGCACGGTGGTTGGGGTTGCAGCTCCCAGCCCATCAGCAGCTTTGCTTTGGAGCATTTGGTAGCCTGTGGCCAGGTGTTGGGTCCCCCGTCTCCCCAAGGAAAGGGGACGCCGCGATGTTGGGTTTTCGGGTGCGTGCGTGTTGAACTCGGCTTGGCGGATTGGTGGGCTTGGCTTTCCGTTTTCCACATTTGTGCACGCTGAAAGCACACGCAGGGCGGGCTGGATGGGGTGCTGTCACCCAGGATTATAGATTGAACGCGGTGGTGAGTCCCACCCAGCTCGGTCCTGTGTCTTCATTCGCCTGTTCAAATCTTGCCCGGTTTGTCACACCCAGAAGTTCTTGGAAACTGGACTTGTTTCATTAAACACAAAATCACTCCGGACTGTCTCGTGGCCTCTTTTTCCCCAACTCGTTTCTTTGTTGCTTTAAGCTCTTGGAAGGCTGGAAGTTACACTGTATGTTTTTGGTATTCTCCCACCCACTCACTCCACCCCCCGTAGCTTCTAGGCGGATGAACCATACGTGCTGCTGTAGAATTGAGAAAACAAACACAAACAAAAAACCACCCCAAAACGGATTGGTTGGAGCAAAAGCCGAGTTTCAAGCAGTGTTGATTCAATCTGGTATATTTAGAAAGGGAACTTCTAGGTGTACTCTTTTAATACATGGAGGCGAAATAGGCATAAAATGAACTATAGGTCAAAGTTCAAAAAGTTTAGTAGAGGTTTCGCATTTTCAAAATTTGGACCAAGACATTTTCTTCACCTTGTGAATGAAATCGAGTATGTATTGTAGGTACACGGCCAAGTCCATGTCTTCAAAAGCTCTGGATGCTTTTTAATTCTTGAATTAAAATAATTAGTACAATATGTGATTCATTTTACCTTTCAAAAGCATAGCCTAACGGGATAGGTTTCTGAGTAACAAGCAGAATTGCTTCAAGAGCTGAGAAATAATTCGGCTATAATTTTGACATCCTTAATTTTGCATAGTCAGCATTGGTCAATACTTAATTTCATCTGGTAAAAATAGTCAACTATTAAACATTCTGTCACTGCAATGTTTGAATTGTGTAGTCATCGTTTGTGTTAGAAGGCTGATGTACTTTGACCTATTAACCACGAAAGTATAGTCTTTCCCCACCCCCACCCGCACCTCTTTTCCAAAATGCTTAGACACACCCTGTCCAGAAATCCAGAAATTTGCATGTTTCCCCCCCCCCCACAGCAGAATTTATTGGCTGCTGTTTAAATTTATCATAGCTACTCTGAGAAATTTACATTTATGATAGCAAATGAGAATTTGGTCTGGTGTAGAGTCAATGAGTTAAGGAAAAGCAAATGTTGCTACAACCGAATCTATGCAGAATGGTTCTGCTCCTGTTCCCCTGGCAGAGGAGGGGAGCTCTGATTGACTATCGTGGTCATTCTCTGTGGAAGCCTTTTTTTCCCTCTCCATACTGTTTGCCAGATTGAGTTGAATCACTACTAACGTTGAATCACTACCGCTGGGCTGGGCGTCTGGCCTTTGTCCTTCTAGTTATCAATGTTAGGACTTCTGCGGAACATTCTGAACTGGCGCCTGTCCAGCTTCCCTCCTCCAGCTCCCTCTGTGATAGGGAGACTTCACTCTGAGACACTGTTTCCACTCCCTTTTTCGCAAGCCTTCAGTGGCTTCCCAGTGCCTGTACCTGTGCAGGTTTGTTCCGGTTGTGGAAAATACCTGGAAGTATGTTGTATGTTTTTTTTTTTTAAACATTTTATTGGTGTTTTACAGAGAGGAAGGGAGAAGAGAGAGATAGAGAGAGAAACATCGATCAGCTGCCTCCTGCACACCCCCCACTGGGGATGTACCCACAATCAAGATACATGCCCTTGACCGGAACCAAACCTGGGACCCTTGAGTTCGCAGGCTGACGCTCTATCCACTGAGCCAAACCGGTTTAGGCTGTGTGTGTGTGTGTGTGTGTGTGTGTGTGTGTGTGTTTTAATAGTTTTGAAATAGAGAGAATTAGGGAGCGCAGAAATGGAAAGGGAGGAGGGAGATGATGGATAATCCCAAGTCATCACAACTATAGCAAGACTAGTTAAAATGTGGTGAAAACAACCATTATAAAGTCAATACTGCTAACATATTGGTTATGCATTTCTTAGTTGAAGTCTTGTTTTCACATTAGAATTGTTGGAGCTAAATACCCCCTCTCTTTACCCAGGTCCTTCACTTTCAGTGGCTGATTGCAGGCCACGGCCTCTTTCCTGCTGTGATCTTTATCATAGCCATCCCTGGGATCTGTGCTGTTCCACGTGGACTGAGGAGTCCTTGAAATATGGCTAGTGCTGTCTATATGAAATACATGCCAGATGTGAGATTTAGTATGAAAACCTCCAAATATTTCTATTTCTAAAATACTGATTACATGTTGAAATACGTTGTAGATATTAAGTTAAAATATCTTCCACACATATTTAAACACTTGATCTAAGACCCAGGAGACATGGCAGCGGAAAGGCAAACAAGAAACCGCTTAGAGGTTAATATAGGAGAATTCATGACCTCAGTACAGAGAAGGCTTTCTTAAATAAGATCTTACCTGTACTCATGGAAGACTGGGCAAGGGTCTTGAACAGGCACTCACCCTGTTCCAGAGAAATCCAGATGTCTAATTGACACTCAGAAAGATGCTCAACCTTGGTAATGCGACTGGTAGCCATAGTGCCGTGTTACTGTGCACCTGAAGTAGTGGTGGCAATACCAGGTCTTGAAGGTGTTGACAATAGGGAGGAATATACATTGGACTGACTACTTGGGGAAATAATTTGGCATTACCTAGAAAGTCAAAGATTTGCAGACTTTTTAAAAGCCCAGAGATTCCACTCTTAGATAAATATTCACACACGAGAGAATCAGAAAGAATATTTGGAGTAATCAGTTTTCCTGACATGAATTGATTCAATTAATATTTGAGGGCTGCTAGGTTCTGTTCTGTTTTTTTGTTTTTTTTTCCATGATAGTGAATAAATATTATTTATTTTCTCTCTCTCTGCTGAATATTTTATTTTTTTATTGAATTTATCGGGGTGACATTGGTCAATAAAATTACACAGGTTTCAAGTCTTAACATTTAAGGCTTTTATCCATTTTTAATTTATTCTTGTGTATGATGTAAGAAGGTGGACTAGTTTCATTTGTTGGCACGTATCTGTCCAGTTTTCCCAATACCGTTTGTTGAATAAACTCTCTTGACCCCACTGTATGTTTTTGCCTTCTTTGTCAAATATTAATTGATTATAAAGGCATGGGTTTATTTCTGGGCTCTCTATTCTGTTCCATTAATCTATATGTTTGTTTTTATGCCAGTACCATGCTGTTTTGATTACTATGAACTTGTAAGTATCACTTGATATCAGGTAGTGTGATCCCTCCAACTTTCTTCTTCTTATGATTGCTATGGCTATTCGGCGTCTTTTGTGGTTCCATATAAATTTTTGGAATATTCTATTTCTGTGAAATATGCCATTGGTATCTTGATAGGCATTGTATTGAATCTATAGTTAGCTTTGGGTAGTATGGACATTTTAATGATGTGCATTCTTCCTGTCCATGAACATGGTATATGCTTCCACTTATTTGTATCTTTTTCAGTTTCTTATAATTTTCTGAGTACATCTGCTGAATATTTTAATATTCAGTCTGGCTTTCAGTTCTTAAAACAATGCTAGGCACAGAATAGGCATTTAATAAATATTGTGTTTTTAAACAATTATTTGAATTTTTAAATTGGGTACCCTTCACTATAAGTTTATAGTTGCCCCAACTCTCTGGCTGTTGACTAATTTGTCCAATTCAATCTGTTTGTGGGCTAATAAATTACAACCTTCCCTGGTTCCTCTGAGACCAAGCCTAGCCTGGTGATTGCATCAGCTGGTGGGAGACCAAGGGAGTAGCAATAGGTCTAAGCCAAGCTTGGGTTTTGGCAGCTTTGCCTAGAAGGAGAGCTGTCCTGCAGAGAAGGGAAAAGATATTTAAGCTCGATAATAACAAGAATTTGGGTTCAAATCACACTTATCAGTGCCATGACCTTGGATAAGGAGCAATTTTAGGTGGTTGTGAGGATTACTCAAGATATCTGCATATCTAAATATTTAGAGACCCACTGACTATTTAAATACTTAGCTCAGAACAGCTTACAGTGCCTGGCAAGTGATAGGTACATAGTAAATGGCAATAGCTATAATTATCACCATTTCACCGGTTTTGTACTTAAGTGACATTGAATTTCCACAGTATGCATTTCTAATCAGATGAACTATGATTGTGCTGATTTTTAAAACAAAGAGCTGCATCTATTAGGGGATTCTCATGTTGTGGTCTCATTTAACTCCTACACTGGATTTGCAAATGAATCCAACCATGAAATGGACCAGCAAGTGTTTGCAGAATAGATAAGGCTGAGATTTCTCAACAGGAGCTGCATGCCCTTATTTTGTCTTTCCTTATGGAAGAAAATGCCAATCACATAGGTTTAAAATTCTGTCCATTTTAAGTTGAAATGTACATGTTTTCTAGTGAAATATATCAATTGGGAGAACACTTGCCCACACTTAAGAGATACTTATTACCAAATACAATTTTTAATAGTGAAAATATTAAAAATGTCTCTTAATTGAAAATAAGACTTTTTTGGATAAAATACCTTCATGATCTAATACTTGGCCTGTAGTGATCATAATTTAAATAATTATTAATATTGGTAAAACACTGTACCAGTGATTCTTAACCAGTGTGTTGCAAGAATTGTTAATACCACCGAAACCAGTTTGGCTCAGTGGATAGAGTGTCGGCCTGCGGAGTGAAAGGTCCCGGGTTCGATTCTGGTCAAGGGCATGTACCTTGGTTGTGGGCACATCCCCAGTAGGGTGTGTGCAAGAGGCAGCTGATTGATGATTCTCTCTCATCAATGTTTCTAACTTTCTCTCTTTTCCTCTCTGTAAAAAATCAATAAAATATATTTTTTTAAAATTGTTAATACCTGGCTGTTTAGTCAGGGGCACTGACTTCTTTTCCCTTAGATTGTCAAATAAAAAATAAAAGCCAACACAACAGTAACAGTTCGGTGTGAATGAACCAAAATTATATCTACTTTTTTTTTTTTTGTCAGATCAGCAAAAAATATAACCAATTTTTCGTGTCACAGAATTTTAATAGTTTATGTATACCACGAGCTGAAAAAGGTTGTAAATCTCTGCTCTATACCATTGAGCTATACTGTAACAACCATCCCACTGGAGTTAACGGTGAACCTGCGAATCAGGAAATGCAGGTGGCATTATCCCAGTTGTCCAGATAAAGAACTTTTAAAAAATATATATATTTTATTTG
This sequence comes from Pipistrellus hanaki, assembly GCF_964339955.1. Classification (NCBI taxonomy): domain Eukaryota; kingdom Metazoa; phylum Chordata; class Mammalia; order Chiroptera; family Vespertilionidae; genus Pipistrellus; species Pipistrellus hanaki. Next base: position 14,047,141 of record NC_140521.1, on the reverse strand, counting down.
ATTTTTTTACAGAAAGGAAGGGAGAGGGATACAGATAAAGGACTTTTACTTGCCTTCCAATCTTTCCCATTCCTCTGTACTGAGAAAACATTTTAAGAAACATCCTGCCTTACAGAGGACAACTCTGAATATTAGACAGTGGATGCTGGCCTGCTGTCGCGGTTTTATTAAGATGGAGGAGGTTCCATTTTGATGACAACTCTTCATTATATGCCAGTACGATAGAGTTTTTAATGAAGGCAATAATAACTGCCTGACTGGGCTCACCATCTTGTTAATCAAATGTTTTTGACACTTCTGTGTTTCCTATTGGACTCAGCAACCAAAGAACTGAGGTGGAGGAATGAAATTGTGAAAATGAACAGAAGGTGAAGCCCACAGTCCCCTTTCACAGGGGGAATGAACGGGATCTGAAGGGAATTACTTCAAACCAGTAGCCGTTTGCTCCTTGGACCTGGGTCAGAGCCATGGTCCAGTCTCCTGAGTAAAAGGCTGTGTGTGTTCCATGAGTTTGAGGTAGAGCGAACACGTGCTTACACTGTTTTCTTTTGTGTTATGTGCACAGTGTTAAAATATAAAAATTGTGCCCTAGAATAATTTCCTCTAAGCAATTTTAATATTCTTTTTTCCAATTAAAACATTTTAAGGCAATTGAATTCTTAAAAAATATTTTTAAAATCGATTTCAGAGAGGAAGGGAAAGGGAGAGATAGAAACATTGATGGTGAGAGAGAATCACTGATAGGCTGTCTCTTCACTGGGGACTGAGTCTGCCACCCAGAAATCAAACCATGACCTCCTGGTTCATAGGCCGATGCTCAACTACTGACCCATGCTGGCTGGGCTAAAGCACTTAAGTATACTGAGGAAACAGCTTATACTTAATTAAGATGATGCCTCATTACATTATCCAGCATCTTACACTAAGGTATTTGTGATTGTCAAGGCCATAGTTAATCACCCAGACCCACCCGTATGAGAGGCTGGCAGGGCCCCGGGAGACCCACCTGCAAGTCGCCTATTTAGTTACTGCAATTGCCTGAGATACGTGGGCCAGAGAGCTTTCTGCGTGCAGGTGTGCCAGGGCCACAGATTGAACTTGAACCCCTGCTGTTTGTCTTGCCAATGAATGCCGCTGTTCCAAAAGGCAGCTGGAGGGGATTGTGCTGGAGCTGTGTAAATCTATCATTCATGGTCGAAAAACATAGACAATAGTCATTTGTATCTTTCAGTTTTCAAATACTCCTCATAAAACCGTAGTTATAGACAGAGCTTATTTAAAATATTCCTGATAACTATATGGAATAGATCTCCTTGTCACCTGGGGAAGGGAAGCCGGACAGTCTTTGCAGAATTCTAAGGCATAAGTACCACCGACATATTAGGGAAGCTGGTATGTCTTTAAGAAAGGTGTAAGAATTCTAAGTGTTATTCAGTGACATAAAAGTATTTTTTAAAAATATATTTTATTGACTTTTTACAGAGAGGAAAGGTGAAGGATAGAGAGTTAGAAACATCAATGAATGAGAGAGAAACATCGATCAGCTGCCTCCTGCACACCCCCTACTTGGGATGTGCCCGCAACCAAGGTACATGCCCTTGAACGGAATCGAACCTGGGACCCCTTCTTCCTCAGGCTGATGCTCTATCCACTGAGCCAAACCGGTTTTGGCTAAAAGTATTTTTTAAGGTGAAGACTTTGAGCACTGGAGGTTTGTGTATGAGCATCTGTTAATACACTCAAGTTGGAGTAATAATTCAGGGCTCTAATCTTTGCCCAGTGCTTACTAACAGCAGTTCTTGGCCTCATTATACTCACTCCCTCAGATTACTTACAGAATGACTCCCCAGAAGGCGTTCTGGCCATGAGAAAATATTTTTCTTTGCTTATTGTGGGAGAGTTAGCCAGATCTGGCTGACATCAGAGGTGCCTAGGGAGGTTTATAAACAAAGATTCCTGCTCTTTCCTTGACCTCTGCCACTGACCTTGGCCTTTCTCCCAGATCCCCAGGTGATTCTGACACAGCGATGGGAATTGTAGTACTTCACCTGGAAGTAGGGGTGTCTAACTCAATCAGAGAAGGGGCCAAAATCTAAAATCCATCCTAAATCGCGGGCCGAATGGTTTACTGAACAGTCATAAACTGACAATGTCATAAACTGACAGCGGAGTGCAGTGATGACAGCGCGGTGCGGGCCACATTGCAAGGCCTGGCGGGCTGGATTTGGCCCGAGGGCCTTGTGTTTGACACATGTGCCTTGAAGTCTTTTGAGGCCCATCCTAGCTACCCTGGGAGGCTGTGCTCTCATAGTTACTAGTCCCTGAGCATGGCTTACATTTCTCTTGTCTCTGAAACGTGCTTGAGCTATTTTAATCAGAAATGCTTTTATAATGTATGTATTGGAGTGGCAACAAGTATAATTTTATCTATCTATTGCAACTGTCACCACAATCAATTTTAGAAGATTTTCCGTAATCCCAGGAGAAGCTCCATGCCTCACCCCTTCATTTCATCCCAATTTCCCATGCCGCCACTCACCTAGTTTCTATTTTTATTGATTTGCCAGTTCTGCATATTTTATATGAATGGGATCATTCAGTATGTGGTCCTTGGTGATTAACTTCTTTCACTTAGGAGAACCAAGTTTTCAAGGCATTTCATTTCTTTCTTTCTTTTTATTTTATTTTATTAATAATATTCTATTATATGGAGAGTACCCCGTTTTGTGTACCCACTCATCAGTTGATAGGCTTTTGAGTTGTCTCCACTTTATAGCTATTATGAGTAATGCTGCTGTAAACATTCATGTACAAGCATTTATGTGAACATACGGTTTTATTGCCCTTGGTTTGTTATATCTGGTGACAGGTCACCGGGTCATTTGGTAACATGTTCCGCCTTTAGAGGAATTTCCAGACTTTACATTCCTACCAGCAGTGGGTGAGGGTTCTGGTTTTTCTGCACCCTCACTAACACTTGCTATTATCTGCTGCTATATTAGAATTTTGAATGAATTGAGAAGATTAAAATATACCACAAAAATGAGTAGGGTAGAACCTAGAATAGCCTTAACAAAGGCTGTATTGTATAGTTAATTGACATAGCTTAAAAAAGTTGCCTAGCCCTGGCCACTGTGGCTTAGTTGGTTGTCATCTCATGCACCTGAAGGGTCATGGGTTCAGTTCTCAGGCAGAGCACATACCTGGGTTTGTACCTACAGTCCTGGGAGTCTGGTGGAGGCCTCCTGATACATTTCCCCTTGAAATGGCCTTCCCGTTTGCCCAGCCAACCAGCATTCTTTGCAAGAAGGAAAGGCAGGTGCCAGGGTTCATCCTTCTCTAGAACGGCACTCGGTGCCGGCTCCTTTTGAACCCTCAAGGTCCGTCATGTAGAATCGTCAGGCCAAGAACCAGGGTCTTTTTTCCCTTGGTCAGTGCCCAGAGCTTTCAGGGACTTGACTGGGTTCCCGTGCATTCCTAACGAACTATCAAGTAGGGTGTGAGGATCGGCCTTTGTTTCTTGGTACATGAAAAGTTATCTGAACTAGAAAAAAAAAAAAAAAGCTTTCTGAGGCTGACGTGAGGAAGCACTTGTCTGCGTGCCTCTTTGAGGCAGAAGAAAGGAGTGCACCATCCCGACCAGGAGAACCTTCTTTCACAGAAGAAAACCTCTCATTCTTAGTCCCGGAAGTCCCTTTGTGCTCAAGGCCAGCAGGAGGAGTCCCTGTGCGGTGAAGATCTCTGCCTGTGAAGTGGAAGGGCAAAGGGACACAAACGAAAAAGAAAAGAAGACCAAGGTCACTGCTCAGACCTGCATGATGGCTTCATTTCTTGCAGGCTTTTGTCGCCCTTGTTTTCTAATCTGCTTATTTTTTAAAATCTTTTATTTAAACCTCAGTTCAGTTCTCTTCTGGTATCATCCTTGATGATGACCAGACACAAATTAGGCAGATTTCTTTAGGATCCGTTCTCTAATAGTTTTTTGTAACGGAACAGTTCCTTCTCATGCTATTAAAAGTGCTGCTTACTCTGAAATGTATCTGCCAGTGCCTGTTTACGTTACCCATTTTCTGAAGTGTTTTTTCTGAAGTTCTTTTTTCCCAATGGCGTATGGTTTTATCCGGAGTTTTTCTGCAATCTTGAGCATCTCAATGTTTGCTTTATTAATATTGAAAACAAATGTTAAATGCGAGGGGCGACAGTAGAAATACCTGGAGGATCCCATTAGATCACTTTTTTCATTCTTCACCTTTGGATCTCTCTGTTTATGTGGAAATATTCTGAACCCAGCATGGCCTAATTGAAAACATTTTTTTTAATTTTTATTTTTTTAGGGAGGGACCCAATTAAAGGCGCTCTGTTACCATTTTTTTAAAATTTGTTGAGAGCCTTTATGAAAGCCTGGCTTCGCTGTTTATTTACTTTCCCAGAAATATTCAGGTCCTTGGGCATATTTCCCCTAGCTAAAATGGTGTTTATTTTGCTTCTGAGTGGAACTAACAAAACATTTCAGTCTTAATACTCCACCCTCATTTGTGGTTTCCAGTCGCTCTTCGGTTTGGGTCACGGTAGGGGAAGATGACAGACAGTGACCTCAGGCTGACCAGACCCACGACTGTGGGCAGATGCCGTCACCTCTCTGCAGGCACTTCCCCCTCGGTGAAATAGGGAACCATATTGCATCAGTCCTTTCACTGCACCGAGGTGGAGAGCAAGTAGGTTTCCGAGGTCACTTCGAAAACTTTCCCAGGCTGGGTTCAAGTGTTGTTACTTTTAACTACCCATGTTCACTTTTTTTTCAATGCTAATCATTGGTTGTGAACTTTTTAAATTGAGAAACTTATGTCGTGGGTTATTTGGGCTTCTCCTTCTCAGCAACAATGGGAAACTTGTGCTGAAATTTGTATAATTTTGTTATTTGTCCATTGCTACTTCCGCTGCCAGTTCCTGTTCACCATTGAGAACTAAGTTCAGTTATTTTTTCTTTTCTCTTCTTAAACTATTTGTTCTAGAAATTAGTTAAATGTTAAATCTCATTCTAAGTGAGTGAACGTAACGCTGGGTGTAATTTTGAAGCTCTCAAATTTAATGAAACCCCTCAGTCATGTGGTGCCGACAGCAGAGCACTCGTTTGTGATTTTGTACCCTTTAGTTTTCTGAATTGTGAGGATATGAATTTTAAACAATTGGGGCATTGCGGACATTCCATTAATTAAATGATAAGTGTTGCCGAAACTGGTTTGGCTCAGTAGACAGAGCGTCAGCCTGTGGACTCGACTCCTAGGTCTGAAAGCATAGAATCCAGATTGGTCTGATTCTAAAGCTCATACTTCCAACTGTACAACACTATTCAAGAAAAAAAAAATAACTGGATTCAAGCTTTAAGAAGGCAAGTATCTTTTTTTTTTTTTAATATACTAATGTTTTTTAAGGGTCTAGGAAAATACCTGACATATGCTAAGTTTCTTAATAAATATTTGTTGAATAGTCATTTGAGAGGATAAAAGGCAAGCATGACCGTCTCTTCTTGGAAATAGTTGTAACATTTTGGACAATGGGTGAAAGAACGGGATGTGGGTGACTATTTTTTAGACAACACATAGGTTGGTTTTCTAGCTCTTTCAGGTCTGCAAATGAGGCAGTGGGGTGAGCAGTGGGAAGTGTATCCCTAACTAGCGGACCCCATCAGCACCGGCCTGGTGGACAGCGCTGAGGTATAGCTCCAGGATGCTGTCTCCCATCTCCTGTAAACCCTGATCAACAGGGCTCCTTTACACCTGAAACTAGTGTAAAACAATGCTGAACGTCAATTGCAATTGAAAAATAAAATAATGAAAATCATAGAAGGAAAAACAAAGATCCACAGGGTTTTATAACTTGTGTAGTTAAAAAGGAAAACACATAGGCAAACCTTATTATAAAGGAAGTTCATGTCCAGGGCATTTGTTATTTGACACATTGTGAGGTGTTAAAAATATGAAATGTTTTGAAAATTCTGAACCTCTAATAAGCTCTTATAAAAATGGATGTATTTGAGCACTACTATATGCCAGATCTTGTACCTAGCATTTTCACATATATCATGTGAATAACACCATAACTGGAGGAGGCAATTATCTCCATTTTACATGTGGTGATATTGAGAGTTTAAGTGATTTGGCCAAGGTTATTTAATTAGTGAGCAGTAGAGACAGTCTGGAAGCTAGGATTCAATTCAGATTCTGCAGATTTTCTTTTAAAAAAATATATATATTTTATTGATTTTTCACAGAGAGGAAGGGAGAGGGATAGAGAGCTAGAAACATCGATGAGAGAGAAACATCGATCAGCTGCCTCTTGCACATCCCTGACTGGGGATGTGCCCGCAACCAGTATTTACATACCCTTGACCGGAATCGAACCTGGGACCCTTCAGTCCGCAGACCGACGCTCTACCACTGAGCCAAACCGGTTTCGGCAGATTCTGCAGATTTTCTATTTTACTGCTTACCATCTAAGCTTAAGGCTAGGATAGGCATTAGAAAGCATTTTATGTTCTTACTAGAGGCCTGATACACAAAATTCATGCAAGGGGCTTGGCCCTAGAAGCTGTGACTTCATCTGGAAGGTCGTTTGGAAGGATGTCTAGAAGGTTGTTCGGCTGTTCTGTCTAATTAGCATATTATGCTTTTATTATTATAGATTTTGGAGATGAGGACACTGATGCTAGAGTTAAATGAGTTACTTAGTGTGGAGTCATGCTTAGAATTCAGTTTTCTTGAACAAATTTTTAAACAATAATTGCAGAATGTCATGGTGGTGTTTTAGTTTAGTAGTTACAGAAGCTCAGTAGGCCTTATAACTACGTCTTAAAGAACAGGAACTACTAACTGCGTATGCTGTATCTCTGTTTTGGATTCTAGACACTTCTTGAATTAAAGGGTTTCATCATCGTGGGCTTCCTTATTTGCTAACAGTATTCTAAAATTATTGGGAACTGCTATTGTGGGCAGTTTTGTTGTTTTTTTTTTTGAAAAATTGTGGACAAAATTTATTGCTAAATTTTACTGACAGACTTTCCTATGCATATATTAACTGTTCTGTTCTGCTCACATCTGCTCGGGAGTAATTTCCTCTTTTCCTTGCCTGATGGAATTTTATGTCATGTAGTATCTACTTCCTTATTTTGGTAGAATTAAAACAAAGATGTTTCCGTCTGTCCCTTCCCATTTCTGCTCACTTGCTCCCATTAATCCTTATGTTTCACCTTCTCGGAGGAGTCATCCCTGAAGGCTGTGGCTGGGATTGGGTGGCCTCTTCTCTCTCCCACTGTACATAGTGATATCTTTTTTATTTTATTTTATTGATTTTTCACAGAAAGGAAGAGAGAGGAATAGAGAGTTAGAAACGTCGATGAATCATCGACCAGCTGCCTCTTGCACACCCCCTACTGGGGATGTGCCCGCAACCAAGGTACATGCCCTTGACCGGAATCGAACCTGGGACCTTTCAGTCCACAGACCGACGCTCTACCACTGAGCCAAACTGGTGCCGGCACATGGTGATATCTTTTAAACCACTCCAGACACCTGTCCCATGCCAGGTCTAGTTACTGTCGTGAGCAAACACAGTCCTTGCCCTGAAAGAACTTAGAGTTGAGATGGGGAGGCAGACCTTCAGTCAGAAAAATGCAATATGACTGAGTATCGTTTTTAAAAAAAGCTAATTTGTGAGTATTTATTTTATAGCGGGCATTGTGCTAAGCATGTTGTATGTATTATTTCATGTCATTCTCTCAATAACATATGGTCCCCATTTTGCAGAAAAGGAAGAGGAATTCAGGGTCTGTTAAGTCTGAGAATTGCTACCCAAATCCAGGTCAGAGTCCAGGCTCTTCACCGCTATCCCGCTTGTACTAACTGCCTCTCCACTGAGCCTTCGCCATGGGTATCCTCAGGGCCCTCGTGCTTGGGGGCGGGGTGGAGGGAAAGATGAGCTTCAGTGTTGGAATTCATTCAGAAATTAATAATGATTTAACAGTCACACAGCCACTTAATGGATTCAGTGTCTCCCCTCAGAGATGAGAAGAATTCAAGATGCTAACATGTGTAAAGTGATACATGTCCAAGGTTGTTCATCACAGCGTTGTTTGTAATAGCAAAAGATCCTAGAAATAGCCTAAATGTTTATCAATATAAGATTGATTAAATAAATTATGATATATTCTTACAATGAAATTATGCAGGTATAATAAAGAATGAGGACCCAGCTTGTGGTCACAGTTCCATTTCCGGTCAGCGTGCATGCCCGGGTTGCAGGCTCAATCCCCAGTAGAGGCATGCAGGAGGCAGCCAATCAATGATTCTCTCTCATCATTGATGTTTCTATACCTCTCTCCCTCTCCCTTCCTGTCTCTGAAATCAATAAAAACATATTTAAAAGAAGAATGAGGAAATGCTGCATGGATGTGGAACAATGTAAAAAGTATGGTATTATGTGGAATAAACAAGGTTGGAGAGGCAAAGAGTATAAAGGTATCCCCCCAAATGTATATATACACTTTGAATAATTATAAAGGCATTGTTTATTAAAATGCATTTCATTTTAAAATTTGAGCTACCAGCTGTTAAGGTGTGTATGCATTTTTTGGGGACAATCTGTTGTATATGTTTTGGCTTGTATATACATAAAATATCTTTGGAAGAATAGACAGAAAATTGATCCTATAAGGTGCTTCTGAAGAGTCGCTAGGGGATTCCAGGTAGGGAGATTGCCTGCTGTACATACCTTTTTGTGCTTTTTGAATTTTGAGTCGGTTGAATTTACTGCCTATTGAAAAAGATATAAATAGGACTAAAATGAAAGCAACAATAAGCACCTTTCCGGGCACTGAAGCAAATGCAGAAAGGCATGCGGGGCTTGGGATAAGCCTGCCTTCCTCCTCATCACATCCAGTGCCTAGCGGAGTATGCACTTGAGTATTTGTGCAATCAATGAACCAAGTTGGAAAACACTATCCAATTCCTGTACGTGAAGGACACATCTTTTTTGGTGGTGTTTCTGCTAAAAATAGAGCTTCTGAATGTGACCATGAAGAAATGGCAGACTACCTCAAGTTGAGACACATTCTGAAAAATAAATAGCCTATGCATTTCAAAAATGTCAAGGTCGTGGAAAACTCGGGAGGACCGGGGACTGTTCCAGACCAGAGGGGACTGGAGGACGTGACAGGTCTGTGCACTGTGTGCGATAGGACAGGTTGTTTCTTTCCCTGCAAAGCACAGTAATTAGATAATTGGCAACTTTTAAAACATATATGCATTTTTATTGATTTCAGAAAGGAAGGGAGAGGGAGAGAGAGATGCAAACATCAATGATGATGAGAGAGAATCACTGATTGGCTGTCCCCTGCACAGTGGCCACTGGAGATCGAGCCGACAACCCAGGCATGTGCCCTTGACCGGAATCAAACCTGGGACCCTGCAGTCTGCAGGGCAAGGCTCTATCCACGGAGCCAAACCAGCCAGGGCAAGGCAATTGGCAGCTTTTAAAGAAGGTCTGTAAATTAAGTAGTAGTACTGTTTCACTGGTAATGTCCTGATTTTGATATGAATACTGTGGTTATGTGGGAAAATGTCCCCATTTTTAGGAAATAAGCATGAATTTAGTAGTAAAAGGGCATTGCATCTGCAACTTACTCTCAAATAGTTCAGGTAGAGAGAGAGAGAGAGAGAGAGAGAGAGAGAGAGAGAGAGAGAAGGAGAGAGTATTCCATTGTACCTATGTACCACATTTATTTCTTTTAAAATATTTTTATTGATATTAGACAAAGAGGAAGAGAAAGGGAGATAGAGAGGGGAAACATCAACCAGCTACCTCCTGTAAGCCCCCAACCCGGGCATGTGCCCTGACCCAAAATGGAATTGTTGACCCCTTGGTTCATGGGACGACACCCAACCAATTGAGCCTCTTGGGTGAGGGCCAGCTCTTTATATTATCATTGACATTTTCTCCTATGTTTCTTAATATTTTTGTTCCTTAAAAAAAAAAACTAATAGCTTTGTTGTGGTATAATGAACATATTGTACAACTCATCCTAAATATCTTTTAATATCTGCTTAAGTAGTGCTGTTTATAAGGAGTTTTTAAAACTAACTTTATTAGGCTACTGATGGCGTTTGGTAAGGCTTTTGGTTTGTTCACTCATCACTCCTCTACTGACTAAACAGGAAACAAAGTTGATACTTGTACTAGCCTACTGGAGGCCCAGAAAGTTGAGCCTCCACTGCCTGCCATTTTCTCCTCGTTCTGTAACCTTTGTGACTCTGCTGTTCATTTCTGTAGGTGGTATGGGAACTCGGTGTCTAAGCAGGTGTGGAAGGGGGGGCTGGGGCTGTGCAGTCTGACGTGGGTGCGAACCATCATTACCTGCATTTAGAACCTCATTCTCCTAATCGGAACTAAGAGAACTGCCTCAAGTATTTTTCTAAAAAAATATTTTTATTGACTTTAGAGAGGAAGGGAGAGGGAGAGAGAAAGAGATAGAAACATCAGTGATGAGAGAATCATTGATTGGCTGCCTCCTGCATGCCCCACACTGGGGATCAAGCCCACAACTGGGGCAATATGCCTTGACTGGGAATCGAACTGTGACCTCCTGGTTCGTAGGTCGATGCTCAACCATTGAGCCATGCCAGCAGGCCGGGCTTCCTTAAGTCTTTTTGATGAGGGTTACGTTATATCACATGTGCCTAGAACACAGCAAGCATGCAAGACTTTGCATAATTATATAAAGAAAAATGTTTCTTTTACTGCCCAGGTGTTCTCTTTTACAGAGTTTTATTTTTCTCTCTTTGTGGTTGAAATGATAATTTATTAAATTGTATTCATCTATGTAAAGCCTTGGTTCCTTTTCTCTCTCTTGGCAGGCACATCACCGAGACATCCCTCCGTCCTTCATGAACGCCTGCGTGGTGGACAGGTGACTGCCCTCCGGCCCATGCTGCTCTAGGCGCCCCGACGGGAGCCGTCCAGGGGAAGGATGGATTCCAAAGATGAGAGCGCACACGTGTGGCCCGAGGCTGCAGAACACGAAGAGGGCGCCACACAGGTGAAGGGGGTCTCCGGCGTGGGGACAGGTGCTCACGGCCAAATAGCAGCTTCCCTGCAGTAGTGAGTAGTCGGGAGGCGAGGAAGCCGCAGCAGCTTAGCACCTCGGATGCCCAGTGCGTTCCCGTGGGATGCAGAGGGGCTAGGCAAAATTGTGTTACTTTGATGTTATCTAGCACATGGTTTTGTTTGCAAGTAACGAAGTTCCAGATATGTCCATAAAGTGAGTGGCTTTTCTTTCCAAATGAGGAGTGAAAAGCTCTAAGTGAAAGTTGTCCCATTGAGTCAGTAGCTCTGGAGGGTAGTCCCTTAGCCGTGGTGATTGCGATCTCCACCTTTGAGACTCTGCCCCGGCAGCTGCGGGCTCTGTGCCCTCTCCTTCCGGCAGAGGCAGGCCCTCTGCCTGCTTGGCATGCATCTGGGGAGCCGGGGTTTGTATGTGACCACAGTACAACACTTAGTTTTCCAGCATTATAATAAACACAGAATTTTTATTTAATTTGTCACGGAATGGCATGATCACAGTAATATCAAAGTGAGGACGTTAATGGAAACCTTTAGATATACACGTGTAATTTAATTTAAACAATATAATAAACATTACAGCGAATAAAATGGGTCATCTGGTATGATTTCAATGCCTGAGTCTGAATACTTAAAAAAACGTTCCGGAGATGCTTCCAGCAGAGCCATTGAGAATGCTGTTTTGTTCTCATGGAAACCGTTTTGAAGGTGCTTCAATGCAGCTATATATTACCATGTATTTTATTTATAAACAGAAATGTAGTTTATTGAAGAAGAGTGAAAGAAAAGGTGGTTATGGCAGTGTCCCCACACATGGGTCACCAGACAGCAGCAGCCAGCAGAGCTCCCCTCCCTCACTGAGCCCTCTCCTCCCAAGTCTGCCTTCTCAGGGTTAGCGAACAGCGAGTGGTGAAGACCGAGTGGAGGAGGGAATGTTCTTTGCTTTTTTATTTTTATTTTTAATTAAAAAATATTTTATTGACTTTTTATAGAGAGGGAGGGGGATAGAGAGAAACATTGATGAGAGAGAAACATCGATCAAGTGCCTCTTGTACACCCTCTACTGGGGATGTGCCCACAACCAAGGTACATGCCCTTGACCGAAGTTGAACCTGACGCTCTAACCACTGAGCAAAACCGGTTTCGGCTGTTTTTTGCTTTTTTTATTTTATTTTATTTATTTATTTATTTATTTATTTATTTATTTATTTATTTATTTCTAATATATTTTATTGACTTTACACAGAGAGGAATTGAGAGGGACAGAGAGTTAGAAACATCGATGAGAGAGAAACACTGACCAGCTGCCTCTTGCACACCCTCCACTGGGGATGTGCCTGCAACCAAGGTACATGCCGTTGACCGGAATCGAATCCGGGACCTTTCAGTCCGCAGGCCGATGCTCTATCCACTGAGCCAAACTGGTCCCGGCTGTTTTTTGCTTTTTTAAAGCACTGAAACCAGGGCAGAGTTTTGATGTAAATGGGCAAATCTAAAGTCACAAAATTATCTTGCAGCACCTAAATGTGCAGCACAAGTATGTTCTAAGCCTAATTCTTCCAATATATAAACTGTATATTTTGGACAAATTCAATTTATGTAGAAGCTGGACCGATCACTTAGATGCAGAAGTGGAAGTGTGCTTCATTTCTGTGGTGCTGATGGCATTTGCTCTCTAGCTTTCCGGGGATGAAATCAGCTTATGTCATCTTTGGGTTCAGCTGTTTTCCATTGGAGGAAAAAAGTTAGGGCCAAAGACAAGAGAGTATACTATGAGAGTAAGGATTCCATTCTAGGAGCGATCAGCTTTAGCATCAGCACATAAATTATTTCTCTCCCAAAAGTATGCTTGGCCATCTGCTTCTGTACCTTCAACATCAGACCCAGGCGCTGTGCCAAACTCGAGCCTTCCAGAATTCAAACCCCTGAAGCTGACTGCTCAGAAAACATTTTAGGAAATTCGATTTCTGCTTCAGTCCTCGGTAGATGGAAAATTATTTCCCCCTTGGACAACGGAAACGCTGTCCAGAACCCCTTAAAAGGACTTGGTTAGGACTTTCTGTGTGTTGATCTAGCGGGCAAGGAATTCTGTGACAGTCCTTGATTCAGCAAAAAAAATTCACTCACACGCCTCCAGTGCAGCCTTGGAGTGTGAAAGAACTGGGAGGAGAGAGAGTGACCTTATTTTAATGTGTCTGCTGGAAGGCACCATTAGTTACAGAGTGGAGTTTTTATGATGTGTTAACAGCAATTGGCTTTTGAGTCTTGCCACATATTTTTTCAACATTATCGAATAATTTGCATTTTGGGAATGTTATTGACCTGGACCCTTCAGTCATGCTTCCAGGGTTAGTTAAGTTCCCCCTATCAGCTCCCGCAAAGAGAGATATGCATTGGATATTTGAGGCAAATGGGGAATTTAAATCAGTGGCCTAATAGTAAGCAGTAGAGCCCTAACTGGTTTGGCTCAGTAGATGGAGCGTTGGCCTGAGGACTGAAAGATTCCAGGTTTGATTCCGGTCAAGGGCATGTACCTTGTTTGCGGGCACATTCCCAATAGGAGGTGTGCAGGAGGCAGCTGATCGATGTTTCTCTCCCATCCATGTTTCTGACTCTCTATCCCTCATCCTTCCTCTCTGTAAAAAATCAATAAAATATGTATAAAAAAATAGTAAGCAGTAGATCATGAGTGAGGAGGTGCTTGGCGCCTGCCTGCCAGTCACTAACTCAGGAGAGGTGAGCATGTATCCATCCCCTTCTCTCTTGGGGGGTATTTTAGGAACCCAGCGGTGTACTCTGTTTGGTCCCCGCGGATCTTTGTGAGACTGGTTCGGTGCTGCAGGGGTAGTCGCTACATACTTGCTGCTTTCTGCCCCAGGTACACTTCGTTCCAGACGCCGGAACTGTGGCTCAGATTGTCTACACCGATGACCAGGGTCGGCCGCCCCAGCAGGTGGTGTACACGGCAGATGGTACCTCCTACACGTCAGTGGACGGGCCCGAGCACACCCTGGTGTACATCCATCCCGTGGAAGCTGCTCAGGCATGTGAACGACTATTGTGTATAGTTTGTTTATTCATCAGCTGGTTCACTCATTAGTTCTGTTTACTCTCTGCCAGTCACCACGGTGGCTGTGGACACAGGAGATATTCACATAAGATTTATGCTTTCAAGGAGTTTATAACCAGCTTGGCAGAGGAAGATAGGATTTATTTAAATTAAATCTAATGTATTAAAACAGTGATTTTCAACCTTTTTCATTGCATGGTACATGTAAGCTAATTACTAAGATTCTGCGGCACACCAAAAATAAATATTTTTTGCCGATCTGACCAAAAACTAGGTATCTTTTTGATTGATTTACCAAATAATAATAATAATAATAATAATAATAATAATAACAACAGTAATAATAATTACCTACCCTTTTTGCTCCAAAGTGACTTTTTAAAAAATCAGGTGCCTATGCTTGTATATAAGGATTTCTGGCACGAAGAATTAACCAATCAGACACAACCTTATTATGCAACATGATCAGTAAGATGGGACTCTGTCGTATGACCTATATATTTATAGTTCAAGACAGGGCAACCACACCAGACAGCTATTGTTGTGTTGTCTGTTGTCATTTTTTAATCTGACACTCTAAGGGAAAAGAGGCCAGTACTTCTAAGTAGTCAGGTATTGCATGTTTTAAAAATTCTGGTGGCACATGGTTGAAAGCCTCTGAGTTAGAGCACTGGGCTTGTATCAGTTCTTCTCCCCAGTGATCATGGACTAGATCAACATGCTACTTTTCCTAAGTAGCAACAAGCAGGCCAAAAATGCCATTTAGTTCTGCATAGCTTAACCAAAGATGGACCAGGGGAAACATAGAGATTAATAGTTAAGTATACAAGCAAAGGTCCTACTAGCTTATTAACTGCTATTTATTATTAATTTATTACTGATTTGTAGGCCTGTAGTAGAGCAAAGGTAAAAGCTGTACAATTATAGGTTGTTTGTTTTTTTTGCCAGTGACTTGGGGTATTAGTTTCCAAATGTATAACACGCATATTCCCTAATATATAACTATTTGTTTCTGTTGTTAGCACTTTTTTACACTGGACAAAGCACTTTCAAGCATATTTAAAAATTAAGTTCCATACTTTTATGGTAGGATCCTTGTAATAAAAATTGGCCCTTATATGCAATATTTAATCAGAAGGCTCAAATCATTTCCAAGAAGAAATGGAGCTTGCCTAATTGATACCTTTCAAATTGGTATAAACATGAAATTGCCAAACATTGAGATGATAGTTTTGGAATGCCTCTGCTTAGGCATGGTCCTCTAACTGTATTAAAATAAGATCACATCGTTTATGTAGAGACTGTTCTGTGTCCAGCTTTTAGTTTATTACTGTGCTAAATGTCTGAATTCTGATAATTACTTAATGTCAGATTT
Organism: Pipistrellus hanaki; assembly: GCF_964339955.1. Taxonomy (NCBI): domain Eukaryota; kingdom Metazoa; phylum Chordata; class Mammalia; order Chiroptera; family Vespertilionidae; genus Pipistrellus; species Pipistrellus hanaki. Next base: position 14,031,584 of record NC_140521.1, on the reverse strand, counting down.
AAGAATCTGGCACTGGCTGAAACTCTCTTTTACATTCTTTTGCAACCAAAATGTAGCCATAATTCTTAGTCCCATAGATTTGCTCAAGGCTTGGGCAAATGAAATTCTTTTAAAAGTTTTAGGGGAAAGAATATTTTTTTGGACTGGTAGTTTTCTGTGGTGCCCTGGCTAAAATAATTTTGAAGATTTTTTTTCTTTCTATAATCAGCTTTGCTGCATCGTGACCTAAATTATGTGTTTATGAGAACTTTCTTTTAAATTGTGATTTTTACTGGCTTTTTCTGAAAAAAAAAAAAAAAAAAATCTAAGGAACATTAGATTCCGTTTATTTTTCTCCTGCTCTTCTGATAATGTGTGCATTTTATATTTGAAAGAATTGCAGTGCCTGCATATGTAGTCCTCTTCCATATTTTTTATGTATGTTTATCATTTTCATTTAATTGCAGGTCTACTCCTTGTGGCTCACAGTGTTAAGTGTGAGTGAATGCACCCCCGTTCATGGCGTGTCTTTTATGTTTTCATGACAGGCCTTTTAAATCAGCCGTGGCATTCAGCCTCAAGAGAGGCTTTGCTTAGAGTAAAATGTTAAGTATGTTAGCCAGTTGGGATGGTTTAGCCTACACAGTCTCTTTGGTGCCATCTGAATGAAAGGCTTTGGCTAAATGTAAGATTGCTATCGTTATCTTCTTTATCAATGAAGGATTATTACTAGCTGCATGGGAGTTAACTCTCCCACGAATTGGTGCTTAGCAATAGGATAATTTTTCCTGTGTAGGCGAGCTGTCTAAAGATCTATTGATAAGTTTGTTGTTTTTTTATTTTTTGTTTTTGTTTTTTTTTGTCTAGACTCTGTTTACAGACCCCGGCCAGGTAGCTTATGTCCAACAGGATGCTACAACTCAGCAGGTAATGAGTTCGTTTTTGCCTCTTTGTTGTTTGGGATAATACTATGAATGCTACCAGCCCCTGGAGTGTTCCCCAACCCTCTGCACTGGGTATTCTCTTGATGGGTGTTTCTTATATAGGAAATTAAAGTTGATGGCAGCCTTCCTCATTCTAGCTTCTGCAAAGCTGAGATTCTTTTTGTTTATCCTTTAACACATTTCTTTCCTTTCATCCATATTTCTAATATAGCCTTTTTGACTTTGAGGGATTTCCTTGTTTTTCTTCGGATTGTGAAAGTGATAAAGAAGGTGCAGGAGCTAGATGTTGTCAGTCTTACTCCAAATAATTTTATTTTCATGTTAGGTAGTATGGTTAACTTAGCCATACCACTGAGTGTCTCGAGTGATTATTAAGTAAATTCTCAATTGGTAAGCACTTTCTGCTTTTGAACTTTAAAAAAATATATGCTTTTATTTCAGAGAGAGGAAGGGAAAGGGAGAGATAGAAAAACATCAGTGATGAGAGAAAATTACCCATCGGATGCCTCCTGCACTCCCCCTACTGGGGGATCAAGCCCAAAACCCAGGCCTGTGCCCTAATCAGAACTGAACTGTGACCTCCTGGGTTGTAAGTTCGATCCCCAGTGGGGGCCATGCAGGAGGCAGCTGATTGATGATCCTCTCTCATCATTGATGTCTCTCTTTCTCTCTCCCTCTCCCTTCCTCTCTGAAATCAATAAATATATATTTAAAATATTTTTTAAAAAAGGAAAGCAACTATAATAGATTGAAATACATTAAATATATTTAAAATCTATAAGCTCACACTGACATTAAAAGCAATAACTCATTGGTCACTTTTTGAGGTTGCTAGGGGGACCACCTCATTCATTACTCAGGAAACTGGTAAATGACCAGAAAGAATACGGCCTTTCTCCCTGAATGTACTCAGGTAAACAATTACTTGACGAGGGAAATATCTTTTTAATAAATAAAGCGGGGATGCCTGGCTTAGAATATCACCACTTTTCATCTTTAATGAAATATGGCCCTAGGCAGTGATCATTAACAACAGTCTGAAACCATCAGGAAAAAGCTGAGGAGGCACTTTACAATGGATGGATCCACTTGACCCTCTGAACATGGTTAATATCGTGAAAAAGAGAGGACCATTCATCAGAGGCCTCTGCTGTTGTGTACCTTCTGCTTCGTTTCATAGGAAGTATTCCTCCCCCCAAGTTGAACCTGGATCTCTGATTGAGTCTCTGGATTCCACTACCAGGTTATAGGAAGCATGGTAGGCAAAATAGAGCAAGTTCAGAGGCACACAAGGACGTACCGGTATTCAGAAAGTCCATACTGTGGGAAACTGTCAGACAAAAGGCCTACTTTCTTCCACATAGAAATTGCAAAGGAAGAAAAGAGAAATGGGAATTTACAGGTTAAAGGAAACTGTGGACAAACCAGTTATAAAAAAACAACAACACAAAACCACTGGGGAAATCCCAACACTAATTAGCTAATTGATGATATTAAGGAATGATTAACTTTTTATTTTTTTATTTTTGTGGCCTCCTGTTGTTATTTAAAAAATATATATATTTTATTAATTTTTTACAGAGAGGAAGAGAGAGGGATAGAGAGTTAGAAACATCGATGAGAGAGAAACATCGATCAGCTGCCTCCTGCACACCCCCTACTGGGGATGTGCCCGCAACCAAGGTACATGCCCTTGTCCGGAATTCAACCTGGGATCTTTCAGTCCGTAGGCTGACACTCTGTATCCACTGAGCCAAACCAGTTTCAGCATGATTCATTTTTTAGATATGATAATATATAATAATAAAAGTTATTTTTCTGTAGAGCTATCTACAGAACTATTTACAAAAGAAAATGTACAATGCCTGAGGTTGCATCCAAATAATCCAGTGAGGGAGAAAGTGTGTGGGAGAGTAGTTGAAATAAGGTTAGCTGTGAGCTGATACTTGTTGAAGCTGAGTGATGGGTGTGTGAGTTGTATTATACCATTCTCTCTATTTGACATATGTTTAAAATTTGTCACTATATGTGGGAAAGTTGTTTTGATAAGACTCCCTAAATAACTTTTCAGAGGTGAAAAAATATACGTTCCTACCAACACTATATGAGAATGCCCATTACCACACACCCTTGCGTTCTTTTAATATTTTGCCAATCTGATAAGCAAAATGGTATTCTGTTATTTTAATATTAAGGCGTATTTTAATGAGAAATTGTGTTACCATTTATACCTCAAAGGACCCTTTATCTTCTTCAATCTCCAGAAACAATCTGTTTTATGTTCTGTGCAAAAGGAAAGTGGGGCTCCGATAGCTCTGTGAACAGTTTCATCACAAGGAAGTGTAACCGTTGGCTTAGCATCTTTCGTTATTACAGTTCCCTTTCATCCCTCACGGTTTTTATTCCTGGCTATAACACCTCATTGATTGTCCGCTTACTCTGTGACCTGGATAAATTCCAGATAGAGAGTTGGATGAGCATTTAACACAGATGATAAATGCTCTCCCCTCCCCCCCCCCCCTTAGCAAAAAGATTTCTGTTTTCAGTGGTAATAAAATCCATTTGAAGCCTTTTTCTTTCTTCCTTTTTAAAAAAAATTTTTTTTTATTAACCTGGTGGAGGGGAGCAATGGAGGGAAAAACAATTGTAATAATCTGAACAATAAAGATTTATTAAACAAGAAAAAAAATATTTTTTTAAATGATTTCAGAGAGGAAGAGAGAGAGAGATAGAAACATCCATGATGAGAATCATTCATCAGCTGCCTCCTGCACGTCCCCTACTGGAGGGGATTGAGTCGGAAACCCAGGTATGTGCCCTGGGCCGGAATCGAACCTGGGACCCTTCCTTCTGCAGGCTGACGCTCTATCCACTGAGCCAAACCGGCTAGGGCTGAAGCCTTTTTCATATGTGTCTTCCCTCCTCCCTAAGCAAGGCACCCGTAGTCTCCAGACCTGGGAGCACCGTCTCTTCTTTGTTTCTGAAAATGAACATGTGCGACTCCCCACACACTGAGAAGGAAGTATGCTGCCTGCTCATCGGTCTCAGTGGGGACCAGAAGCATTCTGTTGTGTTTGCTGCTGCCCAGTGTGGCTTCATATTTCACTGCTCCCATAAATTGTCTCCTCAAAAGCAAATGCATTACAGAGTTCCAGAAGTAATTACAGAGAGAGGCATTAAGTGGGTACCATTAAGTTTAACAAATCCTTTTCCTCCCATCTCCTGTGTTTGAGTGTGGGTGACAAAATGCACAGGATTGGAATACTTTAGTTTTCTTTTTCTGTGAGTATCATTGCCACTCGACCTTGCTGCCTAGCTGTTGTCTCCGGAGCAGGGGCGGTTGCCTTGTGGCTCTGGGATTCAAGGTGTATGTGAAGCTCACTCCCTCAGTTGCTCCGTAGGGACCATTGTGATGTAGCGGAAAAAGCAGAGTCAGAATTTGAATTTTATCTCTGCCACTTAGGAACGATGTGGTAATGTGACCTCAAAGGAATTTAAAAATATTCCTTGCTGTATTTATTAAATTGTAAGGGGACCAGCTCTCAGGAAGTGTCAGTTGAATTTGAATTATTAAAAATATATATGTGTTTTGTTTTTTTAAAATTGATTTCAGAGAGAGGAAGTGAGAGGGAGAGAGAGATAGAAACATCAATGATGAGAATCATTGATCAGCTGCCTCCTGCACGTCCCCTGCTGGGGGATTGAGCCCGCAACCGGGCATGTGCAGAATCAAACGGTGACCTCCTGGTTCATAGGTCAACACTCAACCACTGGCCAGGCTGAATGTGAATCATTAATTGAACAAATTTATAATGCATGCCTACTGTGTATGCGTGCCTACTGTGCTCTCTGGAAATAGACAGTCTGTACCTGGCAGTGATTGTCATGGACCCTTTTCATATCTTTTCAACAGTAGTTTGCACCATTCTGCTATGCGATCAGCCTCTGCTTTTCACTCTGGAGCCTGAGTATTTTATTTTATTTTTTACTTTTTAAGATATTTTTATTGATTTCGGAGATGCTGAAGCGTCGGGCTTTTAATGCTGAAGCGTCGGGCTTTTTCTCTGCCACAGTCTTTTAGGGGAGCTCAGCGCGGGGGAGGAGAAGGTTGCTGGTACTATTTTAATGTCAGCTTTCTCAGCAGTGGCGAGAAGCCAGCAGCAACCTTTTCCAACCACAGTCTTTCTAGCAGCATCTGCGGGGGAAATACATCTCCGCTCCGCTGGAGCGCCTCTGAATTGCTGAATTCATTCTTTGAGGTTGGCTCTGCAAAGACATAAAGAATTTATGAGGAGCAGAGGTGGATATATACGCTTCGGTTTGTTCAGAGTGTGATAACATTCATCACTAACACAGGCATAACATTTAAGTGCTTAGAATAAAGGGCGCCATTGAAACTGCGCTCTGAGATAGCAAGTGGGAAGGCAGCAGGGGAGGTGGCAAACGCAGGTCCCTGCTCTTCTCCTTGTGCAAGCTTCCCTCGGCGGCTGTTTCCTCCTGCTTTTATGGAAGCCGAAGCCGAAGCCCAAGCAGCTCCCAGAACGCTGTCCTCCCATGTAAAGCTTCTAGAAGGTTCTGAGCTGCAGAGGTGGGATGCCATGTAGGCGTCCAGGCTCCAGGGTTACATGCATGCATGTTAAAACAGGCATGCACTGTTTGAGGTAACTGTTTTTTTATCTGCTTTCTGGAGCCTGAGTATTTTATTTTATTTTTTACTTTTTAAGATATTTTTATTGATTTCGGAGAGGAAGGGAGAATGAGAGAGAGAGAGATCCACACATCAGTGATGAGACAGTCGTATCAATCAGCTGCCTGCTGCACACCCCCTACTGGGGATCAAGCCTGCAACCCGGGCATGTGCTCTCACTGGGAATCGAATCTGGGACCTCTAGGTCCGTGGGATGATGCTCAATCCAATGAGCTACACCGGCCAGGTGAGCCTGAGTATTTTAAACATTGGGCAATGATCTCTTTTTTTTAAAAAATGAATTTTTTTTATTGGTTAAGGTATTACATATGTGTCCTTATTCCCCCAAGCATCCTTCTCCTCCTCTTCCAAGAGCTGGACATCAGAAGTTCTGTAGAGAGAGCAGGCGAAGCCTTGCCAGAAAAGGGAGCCCAAAGTCATGGAGAGCCGCCATGATGACATCCTCCATCATGCCGGCCCCCCCCCCCCAAGACTGAGGTCAGAGGTCAAGACTGATGATACCACACGCACACCACAAGGCTAGGAAAGGTCTATTGCCCACATCCTTGCAGTCCCTGGGAAAACAGGGCATGCCTCTCTAGCAAGTTTGAAATGGTTGGAGGGAGTAAGAGAGGAGACTGGCTCAGGGTCTTGTCAAAATGGAGGCGTGGGGTCAGCATGAGGGTTCGAGAGCACATGGTCAGGTGCTGGTGGGGTTTGAAACTCCTGCCACTATCAAAGGAGGGAGCCCCTGGGACGTCTCATCAGCTTGCCCGGATGTGGGGCAGAAACAGCAAAAATGAGGGCAGACTCTGTTTACAGCCAATGGATGGACATCACTTTTCCGGGGCCTTGGAGGGGGCTGGTGTGAAGAATACCTGCTACCACTACCTGAATGTCACGTGTGCCCGTGTCTACAGTAACTGTAAGAGAACGCATGCTAACTTTATCATGTGACTTTGTCCAGGCCTCATTGCCGGTGCATAACCAGGTGTTATCTTCCATTGAGAGTGTGGACGGCTCGGACCCTCTGACCACTCTGCAGAACCCTATGAGTAGACTGGAGGCCAAAGAGGATGAGGATGAGGATGAGGATGAGGACTCGGAGGAAGAGGAGGAGGAAGATGGTGAAGACACAGACCTGGATGACTGGGAACCAGATCCCCCTCGGCCCTTTGACCCGCACGACTTATGTGAGTACCAGTGAGTTCTCACGAGTGAGGCTTCTTGTGTGGACCGTGCTCCAGGGCATGCGCCCTGACCGAGAATTGGACCCTGACCTCCTGGTTCATAGGTTGACACTCAACCCTTAGGAACGCCGGGCTCCCCAGATTTCTCCTGGACCTTCCGTGTGATGGTGGTAAAGCCCGTTTGCATGGGGCCAGAGCTCACCTTCATGTCCAACAGAGAACTACCTCGTGTGATTTTCCTTGAATGCATGTGTTTTCAAGGACACCCCCACCCCTTAGTCAAAATACACATAAAATCACTTTCTCTTATAGACAGTCATGCAAAGTAACTCTTCACTATTGGAGAATTGTTGAAATCGGAAATTCCTGTTTCCTAAGCCAGATCATCACACAGCCAGAGCTGGTAAAATATGATCGGTTAATTAAATTAGCTAAGGGTCGTGAGTATGATCTCTATGTGGTCCAGTGGCTGTATATACATCATTCTGACAGTTAGCTGACAGATGGGTGCTGTAGGGGAAGAGGCAGGGAGTATGGGTGCTTAGTGCAAACTGATCACTCAGAGAATGAGCCAGTGCGTCCTTCCTGGGTGGGTCCAATTGTGCCATTCAGGTAAATGAAGGCTGGGATGTCAAATCCATTCATTTTAGCATTATCTTCACGGAGTACATGGAACTCTCAAACTGCACAGTACGTTCTCTGATTTCGTTCCTAGACAATGAGATTTCTGTAATTTCTTTTGAAAAAAAAATTGATTAAATAGTATTGTCAGGTTTTCTTTTTAACAGCTTTATTGAGACATAATTTATACACTATAAAATTCACCTTTTTCATCTCATCAGATTTTATAGCATTTAGCCTAATAAGCTCTTCTTTTCCTTTTTTTTTCTTTTCAGACATATTACAATTGATTTGTAAATTTAGTGGCCACTATTTGAATTAATATCAGTAGAGAAATAAGTCACAGCCACAGCCTGCATATTACTTTTGGCAGGCGTAGCTGATTCTGCCCGATTTTAGAGGACAAGTTCAGGATTTTATTGATCTATGAAAGCTAATATATTACAATTGAATGGGTATTGTAATTATAAGAGTTAATTGAATTTTGGTCTGAAAACTTAGGGATTTTTCAGCTTAGAACTGTTTAATTGATTTTTTTAAGAGGGAGGAAGGGAGAGAAAGAGAAAGGGAAAGAGAGAAAGAGAAACATCGATCTGTTGTTCCACTTCTTTATGCATCTACTAGAGGCCTGGTGCATGAAATTCGTGCAAGAGTAGGCCCTCGCAGCCCTGGCTTCGTCCGGAAGGTTGTCTGGAAGGTCGTCCTGATGGTCGATCCACTGTCCCTCCATTTGGTCGATTTGCATATTACACTTTATTATTATAGATTGGTTGATTTCTGCATGTGCCCTGACCAGGGATCGAATGCGCAGCTTTGGTGTATCAGGAGCATGCTGTAACCCAGTGGTCGGCAAACTCATTAGTCAACAGAGCCAAATATCAACAGTACAACGATTGGAATTTCTTTTGAGAGCCAAATTTTTTAAACTTAAACTTCTTCTGATGCCACTTTTTCAAAAATAGACTCGCCCAGGCCATGGTATTTTGTGGCAGAGCCACACTCAAGGGGCTAAAGACCCTCATGTGGCTCGCGAGCCACAGTTTGCCAACCACTGCTCTATCCAACTTTGCTACCTGGCCAGGGCTCAGCTAAGAACCTTTTACCTGAGATCAAGTCATGCTGAAAGATCTGACCTGTGGGTTTTCTTCTTGTTGCAGGGTGTGAGGAGTGTAACAATGCCCACTCTTCAGTGTGCCCGAAGCACGGCCCCTTGCACCCCATCCCCAACCGGCCCGTGCTCACCAGAGCCCGAGCCAGCCTCCCCCTGGTCCTCTACATTGACCGGTTCCTTGGAGGTGTGTTCTCCAAAAGGCGCATCCCTAAGCGCACCCAGTTTGGCCCCGTGGAGGGGCCCCTTGTCAGGGAGTCCGAGCTGAAAGACTGTTATATTCACCTAAAGGTAAGCTATGCTTTATTCGCAGTTCACTCATGTTCTTATTACTTTTCAAGGGCACACATTTTCCTACTGAGTCTCCTAACCCAGTTGATTGCTAAGGCATGACATGAACAGCTCTGTATCTGTTGGCTAGAGCTGCGTAACAAAACACCAGTTTCAATGATGGAAATGCATTTTCTCACAGTTCTGGAGGCTAGAAGGCCAAGATCAAGGTTGAGGGGGGTTGCTTTCCTCTGAGGCTCCTCTCTGATGTGTAGAGGCCCCCTGATTGCTGCCTCTCTGTGTTCTCTTCCTGGAAGGCTGCACTGTGTCTCTATCTCTTCTTGTAAGGACACCCGTCAGGTTGGAGAAGAACCCACTCAAATGACCCTACTTAAACTTAACCGCCTCTTTAAAAATCCTGTCGTCAAATACAGTCACATTCTGAGCTCTTGGGGGTTAGGTCTTCAACGTGAACTTTTTTGTTTGCTTATTTTTGGCAGGGAGGGCACATCATTCATCCCATATCAGGTGCTCTAACCCCTCCCCCACACAATGATTAGAATACAGAGGGTTGTGTAAACCAGGCTTGGGGAACGTCCGGCCCCCGGGCCGTATAAGGCCCGCAAAACCCTTTAGTCTGGCCCTGCCAAGGCAGTAGGGGTAAATTAATTAAATGTTTGACCAAATATAGCAGGCTAATTTTTAAGCTGATAATATCGTATGACCTGCAAATGATGTTACAAATATCCAAATGGCCTTTGGCAGAAAAAAGGTATCTAAGTACCAATAATGTTTTCAAGAAAATCATTTTTCAATTTTTGAAGCTGATGTTGAATCTTTTGCTAAAGAATAGCACACTGTATGCTAAAATATATTTATATGGATCTCTCTCTCTCTCTCTTTCTTTTTTACATTTGATGCTTTTGCTTCTGTTTAACCCCTTGGTGACTGCCTCTTTGAGAGCCACTCTGGAGAGTCAAGAAAGGGAAGTGGGAAGGAACAGTGTTTGGGATGTGTGTTTTGAGAAACCAGGTGCTGTCACGGGGAGGTGTTCTTTGGTAAATGCTCTAGATCTCTAAGGAAGAATACTCCTTTGTTAAGAGAAATACAGGCTGCACATTATAAATGAATGCAGTTGAATTCCAAATGAAGGCAAGTTGTGATGAAATGGGGAATGTTTTGCTTACAGTTTCTGGCTTACTTGTAGCATTTTTTGATGTGATAGTTAATGATAAGACATCATCTGAAGCTGTACAACCAGATGGTTCACTTTGAGGTTTTGCCAGGTCATTCTCCTACAGGTGGGTCTTTGGAAGTACCCTTTCCCTCTTATATCTGGCAAGACACAGTTCCAGGATCTGTACAAAGGGGAGAACCGGGACATATGGCTTAATCTCCCATCTCCTATGGCGCGAAGGCAGAGCATATTGGAGAGTTGACTTTTGTTGTTTGGTGTGGCTTTTCACGTTCTCTTTGGTTGCAGGTTTCCCTTGACAAAGGGGACAGGAAAGACAGGGACTTGCACGAAGACCTGTGGTTTGAGTTGTCTGATGAGACCCTTTGTAACTGGATGATGTTTGTGCGTCCAGCCCAGAACCACCTGGAGCAGAACCTGGTGGCTTACCAGTATGGCCATCACGTGTATTACACAACCATAAAGAACGTGGAGCCCAAGCAGGAGCTGAAGGTACGGAGCGGGGTCCGTGGGGGACTCTGCTAGGAGTTGTCATTAATTAATGCTTTCCTTACTTTTTTTTTTTTCTCCCCTGAATTTATAAGAGCAAAACCACAATCACCTAAAAATCCAACCATAGGGTCATAGCTAAGTACATTTTAGAATATAGACTTTGTGGAATAGTATCCGCAGTTAAAAATGAATTATTTTATTTCTTAAAATTATTTCTCAAAATTAGTATTTTCTTATTGCTATTATAAAATAATGTTCCATAACAATGATATAAAGTTCATTCATTTAGGGATTAATACATGGAACCCCTGCTGGTTTCAGACACGAGGAAAAGATGGACAGTTCTCTGTGTTAGGGAATTTGTACTCTGGATGGGGGAGGGGGAAGACGCGAAGGGTATAAATAAGCAAACAATATCAAATGGTGGTGAGCATTAGGAAGGAAATAAATGGTACAAAAAAAGCAGATGACAAGGATTGGACCTGTTTAGGTCGCTGGAGAGGGAGGGCCTCGCTGAAGAGATAATTAGGCCGAGAACTAGCTAACGAGAAGGGGCCAGCAGTGGAGCAGGGTTAGTGGATGGTGAGGAAAAGAATTCAGCATTCCCGATGGTGAAACAGCAAGGACAAATGAAGGGTGGGGTGGGAGAGACCTGGCATGTTTGAGGAACTGACCACAGGCCTCTTGGTTGAAGAAACGGTGAAGCAGAGTGATGAGAGCTGGGATGCTTTAGCAAGTAGGACCAGCTTATGTGCCCTTAGGAGACTGTCAGACATGTCAGGTTGTCATGAAACAAGACGCTGTTGCTGGCTTTTAAGCATGGATATTGCGGAACCTGACGGTGTTTTAAGAAAACCACTCCAGCTTCTGGGTGGAGGATAGGCTGAGGGAGCAAGAGCGGCAAAGAGTAGGCTTATTGGCATGCATCTAGTGGCAGAGACAGAGATGAAGAACTTTCAAAAGTCAACAGTTTTTGCTAAAGGGTTACAGAAGAAAACTGAGAAGCCCAAGATAACCTTTTGGGTTTCAAATATGAGCAATTGGGTATTTATAGAAATGGTAAAGGTAAGCAGTGATTAGTAGGGGAATAGGGAAGCAACTTGAATTCAGTTCTGGGCACGTTAAGTTGGAGCTATTTGTGGAATATCTGTAATACAAGTAGACAATAGAATGTTTGTGGAGGAAACAGGGAGGGTCTAGGATGGAGATACTGATTTGGGAGTCATTAGCATAGAATTGGTTGGAAATGGATGTGTCACCTTTGCAAAAATGAAGAAGGCCCTGAACTTGGACTAAGCTTTGAGAAATACCAGTATTTATTTATTTATTAATTATTTTTTTATTATTGATTTCAGAGAGGAAGGAAAAGGAAGAGAGAGATGGAAACATCAATCATGGGAGAGAATCATTGACAGGCTGCCTCCTCCACACCCCCCACTGGGGATCGAGCCCACAACCATAGCATCTGCCCTTGGCCAGAATTGAAGCTGGGACCTTTCAGTCTACAGGCCAAGGCTCCATCCATTGAGCCAAACTGACTAGGACGAGAAACACCAGTATATATAAGTCAGGGAGAAGAAGAGCCAGGCATGGAGCAGATGCAGGGAGGGGGGAAGAGACCAGGAAGGTGTGACAGCATGTGGAGGCCATGGGTGAGAGCCGTTTGGTGACTGGTGGGGGTGGAAGCCGCGGTGATTACAGCTGTGTGAAAACCCGTGTTTAAATACAGATAAAAACACCAGGAGAGGCTGTGTTTTTTTTTAGAGGAGGAGTCATGAACATTACCTCTTGTGAAGTTGTTTTAATAACAAAAACAATTTAAAAAAAAAAAAAAGGCAGGAGAAAACACGCTGTGTGTCTTGGCAGATGAACTTCCTGAGTACCCATCTGCTGTCGGGTGTTGGAGGGGCTGGGCACAGTGGGGTGTGTTGTTGCTATGAGCTGTCCTCCACAGGCTGTGGGAAAGCCCGCGTTGCTTCATGTGAGCAGGGGAAGTATTTGAGAATTAAGCTCGCAGGAACACGTGGTGATGGCCCCCAGTGGCTGACGTTGCGCTTGGTTCTTGCAGGTGTGGTACGCCGCGTCCTACGCTGAGTTCGTGAACCAGAAAATTCACGACATTTCAGAGGAAGAAAGGAAAGGTGGCTGCCTTTTTTTTTTTTTTTATATATGTTCTATATGAATTCTGACTTACATGGTTTGTATATTTATGCGATCCCTAATTTTCCTATCTCAGCATATTTAAAAAGATATTCCAGTAGGCTTTCTAGAGTTACACATCCCTGTCTAATTCTAGGATCAAATGACAGTGACATATTTACGTCTCTTTCATGAGTGCTGGGAAATAGTCTTTAATGTAATGAAAACCTGCAGATGCTAAATGAGAGGGTGATTCCTATCTAGATGTAATCTCTGGGGACATAGCCAGACAGGCATCGATTGTGTTTGTAACATAAACGTTACGGTAGTATAACCTCCGTACATAGATGTACCAATGATAAGTATACAGCTCGGCGACTTCTCATGAAGTGAACATACCTGTGTAACCTGCACCCGGGCGCAGGTATGGAATAGGACCTGTGTCCCAGGAGGCCTCTGTGCTGCTTTCAGTTGCCCCTCACCCCAATGTGATGTCCCCTGACTTCCCTCCCAGACATGATGTGTTGTCACCGAGCTTTGTCTGATAGAACTGTGATTTGTACACCTCCGGTTTGCACCTTTTGCTCAACATTATGTTCATGAGATTCATCCTTGATTAATTTGGAAACCTTCCAGGGTGGTGAGGCTATGTGTGTGTGTGTGTGTGTGTGTTGGGAGTGAAAGAGGGTAGTACAATAACAATATTATCATTCTCATTGCTATGTGACCTAACTCCAAGTAGGTAGTATCAGAATTGCTTTATACAACCCAAATTTCCATTACGGTAAAATAGACAAATGAATTATGGTATATTCATACAATAGAATACCAAATCGGTCCTTGGGCCATGTCACCTCCCTGACATGTTGATGTATGTATGCTTAGCAACCACGGAAGCTCACCTGAGCTTCGATGCCCAGGGCTTTTGTGAGGTATCATTGCCCAGGCGCCATGGAGTGAATCACTGTCCCTGGGGCTGGACTTACCCTCCAGCTCCTGTTCCGCTCCCTGGCTGCTGTCGCCTTGCTCAAAGCAATCTGTAATCAGGCGGCCTGGCTTTCTGGCACAGGCAGCCTTCGTCAGAGTCATCTCATTAGCATAAATTCAGGCTTGGTCAGGGACTACTATCAATCACAAGAACACATATTACTCGGGGGATTCCAAGGTCTAGAGGTTATCTCCCAAGAGCCAGAGGACAAAAGCCGGTTGAATTCGTTACTATATGGGAGGGTCATTTCCAGCTTTTGGATACTATGAAGAGTGCCACTGTGAACATTCTTATACATGTCTTTTAATGAACACGTGTGTGCATTTCAGGGGTGTACCTCTCGGAGCGGAATTGCTGGGTCATAGGTTATGCATATAATCCGCTCTGAACATTGTGCCAAAGTGGTTATATTGGGCATTGATTTTCAAGTTATTTGTGATAAAAGAAGATTTTGAAGCTTGCATCTGAATCACTAGATTATCTGGATACAGATTTCCACTGTAGCACTTTCTGTCCTTCCAGTGTGGTGAGGCTGTGTGTGTGTGTGTGTGTGTGTGTGTTGGGGTGGAAGAGGGTAAGTATGAGGATGTTTGTTCCATCTTGAATATATCAGAAAATAAGGTCCTAAAAATTATTCTCTGTTAAACTTTAGCCTTTGATGTTAAACAGTAATGCAAGTAGCAGACACTGTATGTTTATGAACTCGGCTGTGGTGAGATGAGTGGGGGAGGGTGCTTGAGTTTTATTGGTGTCTATTGATCATCAGCCTTTATAACTTCTCTCCTGTGACTGTAGTTCTTCGAGAGCAAGAGAAGAACTGGCCCTGCTATGAATGTAACCGCCGATTTATAAGCTCGGAGCAGTTGCAACAGCATCTCAATTCTCATGATGAGAAACTGGATGTATTTAGCAGGTAGAATGATGGGGAAGGTTTCAAAAACTTAAGTTTTCCAGACTCATTTCATATTGTCTATACACTAATAAGTGTTTGTGTATGTGTGTGTGTATAGACAAAAAAAAACAAAACAGGTAGGCTGCTGGGGGTATTTTGTTTTTTAAATATTTTATTGATTTTTTACAGAGAGGAAGGGAGAGGGATAGAGAGCTAGAAACGTTGATGAGAGAGAAACATCGATCTGCTGCCTCTTGCACACCCCCTACCAGGGATGTGCCCGCAACCAATGTACATGCCCTTGACCGGAATCGAACTTGGGACCTCTCAGTCCGTAGACTGACGCTCTACCACTGAGCCAAACCGGCTTTGGCATGGGGGGAATTTTTTATACAGATTGGGTAGGCTTTCTAAGTAATGGTAAGAAATTTGGATTTTATTCTGAGTGTTGATAAGAAATCTTTAGAGGGTTCTGATCAGGGAGTATTGTGATGTCAATTATATTTTAAAACATCACCCGGATAAAAATAAAACCATTTTAGCTTGTATTGGTGCAAGAGTGAAGACAGGGAGTAAGAATGAGAGTGGTTTGGAAGGGAAAGGACCAGAGGACAGAGGTAAGGCTACCAACCTCTGTAGGATTTGAAGAGAGGGACATGCATTTAGGGAGTGGGAAGTTAATGGTCTGGGAAGTACAGTATGATTGCCTGCAGCCTTGGGAGCTTGCTGAAGTCCATGGCCATGAATTACAGGGAGACCACCAGCATGGCCGTGCCATCTCCAGCTCCTTCGCTGCGAGGTGCCATGCAGAGTGGGCGGAGGGTTGGGTTGCACTGTCCACTGACCCACACCGGCCAGCGCTCTAGCTCCTTTTTTTCTGAATAATTTGAGACATCTCTTTGAGCTCTCTAGACAGCAAAGATGAGACATTTAAAAAGCATATATTAGCAGAAACGATTGTTTCCATTGGAGAAAAAATCAGGAAGAATAATAAAGTAAGGAAATCAGGATTTGGGAAAGTATTTGTTACAGCGCATTACGTAGCCATGACTAATCATAACCCAATCTCTTATCCTCAGAACGAGATGCAGAGGGAGGGGACGAGGCAAGAGGCGATTTGGCCCAGGTCGCCGGCCAGGACGCCCTCCAAAGTTTATCCGCTTGGAAATCACCACTGAAAACGGGGAGAAGTGTGATGATGGGACACAGGTACTGGGGCGCATGGGAAAGATGCTGGCTTAGAGGGCGTACCGGCACTCCTGTTGTATTTAATTAGAGGATGTACCGACACTACTATTGGATTTAATGAAAATGCCCTTCCGAGGATGACAGCTCTGTCAGGCCAGCCCTCTGCTGCCTGTTGCTTAAAGGAGACCCAAAGGAGAACTTCACATGCCCACAGCCTGGGGCAGCAGCCCAAGCCCAGTGCAGGCTGGGAAAGGAAGTCAGTAGCATTGCTTTCTAAGGCATCCATGAAGAAGGACCAGGGCATGGTTTGTTTTTTAAACTTGCTGTTAACTTTTATTTATTTATTTATTTATTTAATTTTTTTTAATGCAATAAAAATGAATTAGGTTAAAAAAAAAAGTGTGGCTAGAGAGAGGCAAAGAAAACTGTATTTTCAGATATTAGAACAAAAACCCAACTTTCCTGCCCTAAAGTTTTGAATTTGTCTGGAGATATTGGGGGACTGTTTAATTAGTTTAAAAATTAAAAAAATGATGTTCCAGAAGAGTCTTTTCCTCATGAAGCGACCTGGAATGTCTCATAATTTCCACATTCTACAGGTAGTTGTCTAATTAACTTTCCTAGGAGGAAAATACTTTTTCTGAGCATTACGACTCTCGCCCAGTGGTTGGCAAACTCATTAGTTAACAGAGCCAAATATCAACAGTACAACAATTGAAATTTCTTTTGAGAGACAAAATTTTTAAAAATATATATTTTATTGACTTTTTACAGAGATGAAGGGAGAGGGATAGAGAGTTAGAAACATTGATGAGAGAGAAACATCGATCAGCCACCTCCTGCATACCCCCTACTGGGGATGTGTCTGCAACCGAGGTACATGCCCTTGACCGGAATTGAACCTGGGACCCTTCAGTCCACAGACTGACACTCTATCCACTGAGCCAAACTGGTCAGGGCAAGAGCCAACATTTTTAAACTTAAACTTCTCCTAATGCCACTTCTTTAAAATAGACTCACCCAGGCCATGGTATTTTGTGGAAGAGCCACACTCGAGGGGCCAAAGAGCCGCATGTGACTTGCGAGCCGCCCTTTGCCGACCACTGCCCTAGCCATTTCAAAAAAGCAGTAATTCAAAACCACAGCTGACACTCTTTCTCACGCTCATCCCTATCTAGGTAAGGGACTAATTCCTGGTTATTGCCATTTCAGGACCTGCTACATTTTTCCCCCAAGGAGCAGTTTGATGAGGCTGAGTCAGCTACTCTGAATGGGCTGGATCAACCAGAACAGACCACCCTCCCGATCCCACTGCCACAGGAGCCCCCGTCTTCCCTGGAGCAGGAGCCAGAAGCCCACACCCTGCACCTGCAGCCCCAGCACGAGGAGAGCGTGCTGCCCACCCAGAGCACGCTGACCGCCGATGACATGCGCAGGGCCAAACGCATCCGAGTAAGTGGGAAGTGGGCGCTGGCCTTTCTCCAGTCAGCCGGCCGAAAGGTGCTGTCTTCCAACCTATTCACCATCCACTTCCAAATCTCGCACCTGGCTTAGCCCATGCTCAGTCCCCTTGTTTTGGAAGAAGGTGCTAACTGTGTCTCAGTGTCTTTGTGTCCTGTGGCAGGCAGGTTGGGGGGCTGTTTCTAGAGTCCATCCATTTGTTAAGGACGCAGAGCTGGGCTTTTGGCAGCTCCTGGACTGGTATAGTTAACGTCGCAGAGTCTCTGGATCCCTAAGCTCACTGATTGGAAATGGAGTGCATTTCATTCTAATAGCTACGCACATGTAAGCCAGGCTCATCCGTGTCTCATCATAGCTCTCACATTACTCTGGGGCGCCTTCATTTGCAGATTCCAAGGGGAGACTGGCAAGTGTCATCAGCCATCAGTGCAAAGGGACCTGTGTCCAAGCTGATGTGGCAGGGACGACCCCAGGGGAAGCTCGAAGTTAAGCTGTAGGTCTGAGAGCAGGTCAGCGTATCCCCTGTGTGCCCTGCATCTTGACTTGAGTCCACAGGGCTGTAGGGCCCACTGGCTTCAAGCGGATGTGTCTTATTCTTACTCTGCTGATAGCCGTTAGGATCTGCAGGGGTGCATGTGGATTGCAACGTGGTTTTGTGAAGTAGGTGCCTGTGCTGACAGTGTGCATTCAGAAAACGGTGCCTTAAACCCCTGATTCTGAGCAGGACGTGTAAAGACTTTTATTATTATAGTACTTTATGTGCGGGCGACAGGGCTCTTTTTGAATAACTTTCCAATTTCTGGATGGCTCATGGTTTTAGCTAATGTTTCTGTTGGTTTTCTCACTTGCATAGGTGCAGCTTGTATTTCTTTTGGTCTTCTTATATGCCTGTGTACTAGAAGGGACTTTGAAAAATAGTCTAGTCCATGGCTTATACAAATGCATTTAGACATTAATAGCTTCATGGTAGCATCAAAGGGCTCTGAGCCCACTGAGGCTAAATGGCCTTTGTGAGGTTCCTGGAATGGACACATCTAACACTTGTGGCTCCATGTATGTTATTCAAAAGTGTATATAAACACAGAGAAACAGAGACCAGAAAGGCAAACAGCTGCGAAACTTCCCATCCATCATTCCACGTTACTTCCCAGTCTGCATTTCACCCTCTTGCGCAATTACTGTCTTCTCTGCTTTGGCCATTCTGATTTTTCACTTAATTCAGAGAAATGCTTACTAGATTTAATTTTTTTTTTTTTAACGGAAAAATCTAAAGCCTACTCGTGTAGTGAAGATATGGACATACAAGCATAATCTAGCTATGATTGTACTTGTATTCTTGAGTGAGTGGGTTGCTGGTTTTGGTACAAGGTTCCTCACGTCAAAGCAAAAGCCACGTGCACATGGCTTTTTAAAGGCCAGTTGAGCTATTTTTTCCCCTCTCACACATTCTAAAAGGTAGGCTATGTATTTTTCTCATCTTTTCTGTCCAGGTTGGCACTGACCACCTGAAAGGAAGTCTTCCAATCCAATTGGTAATGTAACTATTTTTCTCTCCT
This sequence comes from Pipistrellus hanaki, assembly GCF_964339955.1. Taxonomy (NCBI): domain Eukaryota; kingdom Metazoa; phylum Chordata; class Mammalia; order Chiroptera; family Vespertilionidae; genus Pipistrellus; species Pipistrellus hanaki. The sequence continues at coordinate 14,012,874 of NC_140521.1, read as the reverse complement.
CTAATGCTGCCTGCTCAGTTGGAGCTGCAGGTAGGTTGGTTTCTGTGTTTCAATAACAGAATGTTCCTTTAAGTGTTTGCCTTATCTGCTATCCTTTGCAACCTGTACTCACTAAGTACTGGTAGGACCTACAACTTGGTTGCGGCAGTCAATGCAAATTAGTTCATGAATAATGCTAATTGATTTTCCAATAGATCAGCCAGTAAGTCATGAGCTGCAGATTCCTCAGACACAAAATGAAGGGTAGGACTAAGTGATCAATCCAAGGCCCCTTCCAGCTCTAAGACAGTCTGAGTGACTCATGGGATGGTATTGAAGTCTAACATGTGCTCAGCATGTGCTGTGTACAATGGAATTTTCCCCGAGGCCTGTCTTATTGCAGCTTGCAGTCTGATTGGGAGACATGCTAATGTAAGGTGCTAAGTGCTAAATTTAAAAGTTTAGCGTGTAATTGTTATAAGAACTTCGAAGAGTGAAAGGCAAAACAAACAAACAAAAAAGATGAAGGCGTCAATAGATGAATTCATAGATGTAATGAGACTTAAAACTAGTCCTTCATAGAGGCCAGAAGAAGGTCGGCGGTTTCAAAGGAGGGCAGCCATGAGATGCATGCCGAGAAAGGTGTGCATGGTGTGGTTATGAGACATGCGCACGCTAGCCTGACCTTAGGGTGAGTGCCAGGCGAAGGACAGCAGTGAGTGAGGTATGTCGGGCAGGGGTAGCCCACCCACGGCTTTGAATGCAGGATCAAAATACTATAAACATTAATCAAGAGTTTGGGTTTCTTTAGCTATTAATATCAAACTTTAGAAACATGTTATGGTCTTTGTCTGCAAAGAATCTGTGGTCTCAGAATTCACTGCATTGCAAGTGGAACCTCTCATCACAGATTTTAGCAACTCTACCACTTGGGCTTCCTTCTGTTAGCTTCTGCACCATGTAGTGTGGTGTGGTTGACTGGCTGTATCTCATTAATAGACATTAGCATTAGAGGATCCATAATGGATGCACTTGTGCTGCCCTCACCATTTTTCATGATTTCTTATGGAAATGTGTGCCAATTGTAGCTCCAAACTACAGGAGATAGCAGAGTGAAATGGCCTGCATTCATGGTCGGAATGGTCCCAGCACTCCTGCCGTGCAATGTGAGGATTGCATTAGGATAGTGGTCGGCAAACTCATTAGTCAACAGAGCCAAATATCAACAGTATAACGATTGGAATTTCTTTGGAGGGCCGCATTTTTTAAACTTAAACTTCTTCTAACGCCACTTCTTCAAAATAGACTCGCCCAGGCCGTGGTATTTTGTGGAAGAGCCACACTCAAGGGGCCAAAGAGCCGCATGTGGCTTGCGAGCCCCAGTTTGCTGACCATGGCATTAGAATCATCAGATCAGAGAAATGCAATCTAGTTCTTGAGGACCGAGACAGTTGTCCCAAGAAGCAAGGAAGTGGAGCCAGGTGGCTGCTCAGTTAGATCAAGCGTCTGAGGATGCTCATCCATAATCAGAAGTGACAGGAGCCTTATTAGCATCATGGATCAAAACCAAATTGAGTTCTGGAGTTGACATCCAAGGAGAAATGGACTCTCTAGCGAGGCCTAGGTCGGGTGGTGTGCTCCGTGTCTGCCCTTGGAAACTTGAGTGACTTGGGTGAAGGGAAAGATTCTTACCTGCTGAAAGCGCTCTGACTCTGAATTTCAGGGCAGCATTTGCTTTTCTGCCATGTTTCCATAAAGTTTTGACAGGAGCTAAAATACTGAGAACTTTGACATAGAATAAGGATCTGTAGATCTAAAAGGTTGGGCGACAGCTACAGTAGAATGAAGTGAGAGTGAGCTCTGGCTGATTTGAGAAAGGTCTATTCTTTTTTTTTTTTTTAAATATATATTTTATTGATTTTTCACAGAGAGGAAGAGAGAGGGATAGAGAGTTAGAAACATCGATGAGAGAGAATCATCAATCAGCTGCCTCTTGCACACCCCCTACTGGGGATGTGCCCGCAACCAAGGTACATGCCCTTGCCTGAAATCGAACCTGGGACCTTTCAGTCTGCAGGCCGACGCTCTATCCACTGAGCCAAACCGGTCCCGGCGAAAGGTCTGTTCTTAAAGATCCCTGACGATGCTACAGGAAAGTTTGAAATAATTCTTTTTGATTTTCTTACGAAATACATTCAATTAATTCCCTTGAACACTTCCAATGAAATAAGGTATTTATTTCATAGGAAATGTTCAAGAGAATTGAATAAAATCTGAAAAAAAAAGTATTTTGCTTTTCCCCCGAAATGATTATTTTATAGCAAATTTAATTTAGAAGTTGCTGTGTGTAATTTGAAATGAAGGGTCTAAGCATTGTTCATTGCACTTTTTGTTGTACAAATAGTGCCTTAAAATCTCCACTAATCCTTCCATTACTGTTCCCTTCTACTTACCTAAGCATATATATATGTATATATATATATATATTTTTTTTTTCTTCTTCTTTTTTTCTTCTTCTTCTTTTTGAGGGATTTCCCCCCTTCTCATAGCTAGTAGACCTTTCCCCTGGTTGTGGAGGAGCTAATGGATGAAACTGCATTATAGTTTAGCTAAGATGTTGGTTCTGTGCTATCTGTGTGAAAGATGACTGTAATCTGCTCTCAGGAGAGATGAGCTGCTTTTCCAATAGTGGTGATGAACTTACACTGACTATCCGTATTCTCTCCCTTGGATCCCCCATAACAATGGCATGAATTTCCTAGGTGGCTAATCAACATTAGAAATGCAGTCTGTGACTGAAAAGGGGGCAGAGGCAAAACGGACTGGTCTAGACAGGAAACAAAACAATACACTTAACTTGGTTAGCATGGCATGCTAACCAGTGGAACTAACGAGCTGCATTGAGGTTTGTCCTCTGCATTTTCTGGGTAGAAGTGAGTAAATATACAATCTTCATTTATCATGTGCACTCATGCATCTTACCTCATGAGCAAACACGTTCACACAAATCTGTATCCTTTGTTTCTCTCTCAGTTCTTTTTCTTAAATTGAGACATAATTCACATACCATAAAATCCGCCCCTTTATGGTGGTTTTTAGAATATTCCCATAGCCGTGCAATCATCAGCACTGTCTAATTCTAGAACATTCCATCACCCTCAAAAGAAACCCCGTATCCATTGCCTCCTTCACCCAGCCCTTGGCAAGTGCTACCTTTTAGTTCTTTTTATTACCATATTTTTTTCTACTAAACATTTGAATCAAGCTTTGAATTCTTTATTTTTACTTTTTAAAAAACATATTTTTATTGATTTCAGAGAGGAAGGGAGAGGGAGAGAGAGATAGAAGCAGCAGCGATGATAGAGAATCATTGATCAGCTGCCTCCTGCACGCCCCACATTGGGGATTGAGTCCACAACCCAGGCTCGTGCCCTGACAAGGAATCAAACCATGACCTCCTGGTTCATAGCTCGACACCCAACCGCTGAGTCACACTGGCCAGGCCAAGCTTTGAATTCTTTTTCTCAAGGACTTGGACAAGTGACATTTGACTGACTTGCTCCAGCCTCATTCATGCACGTGTGACTTAATCCCAAGTCATTTCTTCCAAGTCTGCAATTTCTTTCCCACGTCACTTTAGGATTTGTCTTCCAGAGCAAGCCCTCTATTGGGAATATGTTTTTGAATATTGCGTAAGTCCTTTCATAAGAAAACACACACATAGACATAAAACAAAACACAGGAAACGTTTGTCTTTTCAAGATGAACTTCTTTGCGATGATGTCTTTATTTTTAATGTCTCGCCAGAAAAATCTTTTTTCCCAGTGTGTCCTAGAGTTTCATTTCTATGGAAAATCAATTATTGCAGAGATCCCCCTCTCGCTCTATAAACGTACGATCATGCATTTCATTTCCTCCCTCAATGATCCTGTCTGTGTGTCTTTCAGAACGCAGCTCTCCAGCATCTGTTCATTCGCAAGTCCTTCCGGCCTTTTAAGTGCTTGCAGTGTGGGAAGGCCTTCCGGGAAAAGGACAAGCTGGACCAGCACTTGCGCTTCCACGGGCGGGAGGGGAACTGCCCGTTGACCTGTGACCTCTGCAACAAGGGCTTCATCAGCAGCGCGTCCTTGGAGAGCCACATGAAGCTCCATTCGGACCAGAAGACTTACTCTTGCATCTTTTGCCCGGAGTCCTTTGACCGCCTTGATTTGCTGAAAGACCACGTGGCCATTCATATCCATGACGGCTACTTCACCTGTCCGACCTGTAAGAAGCGGTTCCCAGATTTCATCCAGGTGAGTGTCTGCCGCTGCGATTCCTGTCTGCTTCCCTCTTTTGGTAAGAGAAACGGATTTTTGGAAGAATGAGACTGCCGTCACCGGTCACCTGCATTTTCTTCCCTTCTTTGTAGCAACTTCACAGTTGAGGACATTTCTTCAATCTACTTTAGTTATTTATTTTTTAAAATATATTTTTATTGATTTCAGAGAGAGAGAGAGAGAGAGAGAGAGAGAGAGAGAGAGAGAGAAGGAGAGAAGGAGAGAGAGATTGAAACATCAATGATGAGAGAGAATCATTGATCAGTTGCCTACTACACATCCCCACTGGGGATCGAATCCACAACCTGGGCATGTGCCCTTGACTGAAATCAAGCTTGGGACCTTTCAGTCCTCAGGCCGACGCCCTATCCACTGAGCCAAATTGGCTAGGCGGGAACTCTGTTTTTAATCTTAAAAAGAAAGAAAAAAAATGTTGGTTGCATGTAATCAGGGCCTTGACTACAAGCACTCTTCCTTCCTCCTTCTTTTATGGGAGGTTGAGATTTGTAAGGCTTCTGGCTCCTTGTTTTGTCCCTTTGTCCTAAAGAAAGTGTGTGTTGCTGAGGCCAATTATTGGTCACGTCTAATGGGATTACCTTGCTGTTTCTCAAAGTGCTTGGCAACGCCTCTGGCGCCCTCTAGAGTTGATAAGCTGGTCATTGCCTTTGGTGCCGAGTCCCCTGACTTTTTGTCTTCTCTGGCAGGTGAAAAAACATGTGCGAAGCTTCCACTCAGAAAAGATCTACCAGTGCACGGAGTGCGACAAGGCCTTCTGCCGCCCCGACAAGCTGCGCCTCCACATGCTCCGGCACTCGGACCGCAAGGACTTCTTGTGCTCCACGTGTGGGAAGCAGTTTAAGGTGTGTGAGCAGCAACTGCCGGAGGTGGTTCTCACGGCCACTGCGGTCACGTCGAGCCAAGGATCAGTGCGTGTTTGTTTCATCAGCTCATCACCCACTTTCTGGACTGGAGAAATGTTTGAGTTAGATATTCGGATAACATTAAGGATGGAAACTCACCTTCATTTCCCAAAATGATTCATTCAGATCCTCAAACAAATAGAGTAATAATGCATCTCCCAAAATAATCCAAATGTATGAAAATTAGAACTAAATCGCTATTGAGGTATTCCCAAGAGAACAGTCCATTTACTTACCAAATCAAGAGATTTTTATTGAGCACTTACTAAGTACAGGAGGCTGATGATTGTAGGACTGTCATCTGATGGTGGTGGGACATCTGTAGGGTGCGGAGAGGGCTTAGACTGCTCTGGGGAATGTTAATGACGTCAAGGATTAAAATTAAAAAATAAATTCAGTAACCTGCCCGGGATTTAGAAGCACGGGAAAAACCCAGGGGAGGCCCAGAGATCTGAGTTAAACTAACAAATGTAAAAATGGTAAAAAAAAAAAATTTAAAAAAAAAATGATTCTGCAAAGATCTGTGGAGGGCCACCCTCCTGGCTGGCTCTGTCATAGAAACTGGAAAAGTATCAGGAGGGGAAAAATATTTCACAAGGATGTGTTTGTATAGAACATGGACACATTGAAGAGTGTCAAAGCTTACATTTTATGGCGTGTGTGTTACAGGTTGTAATCTCAACAGCCTTTCGTATATAGTAGCGCAATTTAGAACTCAATGGGAAAGTATAAATGGGTATAGGTTTTTCTGTTTCTTAATTAAAAAAAAAAAAAGATCATTTATTCAAAAGGATTCCTGTTTTGTGATGCTAACTTGTTAGCCATCCATCGCATCCACCTAACATTTTTTGGTTATCTATTTTGTGCCAGATACCATTTTAGCACCTAGGCATACCACACACGCACACGCACACGCACACACACTTTCCTGCTAATATTTTACTTTCACCCAATATATTAGACAGACTTCACTCAGAGGTGCCAAACCACTAGGAGTACTATGGAATAAGGGGTTTTACTATAGGATAAGAGGGAAAAGTAAAAGTCTGACAGGAGAGGTTGCAGGACCAGAGAAAGGTCACTGCTGCCCTTTGTGAAACCCTGGTCTGCGTGCACAGATGGGAACCTGGGAGTCTGGGACCCCAGGCCCTTCCGGCTCACGGTGGGCTGTGAGGGAGAGCTGGTGCTGCCAGTGGACCACTGTGTGGCTGCTCAGGGCGTGGACATGGACTGGTCAGCAGGGCTGGCAGCTGAGAGCTGGTAGCTCGTGGGAGACAGCAGGGATGCTCTGGTACCATGGCATCTGACCCGAGAGCATCGTGGCTGCTGCTTCATCTCCACCTCCCAGTCTGTACCGGAGATGAGAGGACATAGTCTGGTGGGAGGTCCTGAGTCTTCACACGTAACTGTTTAATCATATGTCCCAGAGCAGAGGCTCACTGGGCAAGGGAGCTGGCGTGCTTTATTTTGCATTTGTTTTTGCTCAGGATGGCTCTTCCTAGTTGTTTTTCTATGGACTCACACCAACATGTGCTCATCCGACTAGCCCTAGACCATGAGCTCTGTCCATAGCAGGCAGTGAAATGGTTTGCTTGAACTTCTGAATCCAGAAGATGAGAGACTCTTACAGTTATTTGGGATTTAGAGGAATATCATTATGGTTGTTAAAACATGGGAGAACTAAGTTTACATACCGCTTTGTAAATTCCGTATTACCTACCATTCATTATCAATCTGTCTTGTACGTCTTAATACCAACCTTAGTCCATATACCCTTTGCTCTCTTCTGCAAAAGTGCAGTCTTTTTTTCCCCCCTCTAAAAATCAGTGTATTTCTTTAAAAAAAAAAAAAAAGAGTTTTATTGATTTTTAGAGAGAAGGAAGAGAAAGGGAGATAGGAACATCAATGCTGAGAGAGCATCATTGATTGGCTGCCTCCTGCATGCTCCCTACTAGGGAGTGAGCACATAACATGGGCATGTGCCCTGGCCTGGAATTGTGCCCTGGCCTCCTGGTTCATGGGTCAATGCTCAACCACCGAGCCACATCAGCCGGGCAAAAATCAGTAGCTTTCAAATGGAAGGGTCATTTCCCACCGAGGCACTTACTTGCTAGTGGACAGAGTCATTCCTAAATGCTTTGCCATGTCCTCGTATGTTCCAGCTCTGACAACTCGGGTGCATGTCAGCAGGTTGTGGTCACTGCTACCTTGTATTTGATATTTTAAAAATATTGCTTCAATTATAAATTTTCTACCCCCACTTCTCACCCCCTGTCTTTTCAACACTTTTCTCTCAATAGCGCAAAGACAAGCTGAGGGAGCACATGCAGAGGATGCACAATCCCGAGAGGGAGGCCAAGAAAGCGGACCGCATCAGCCGCTCCAAGACCTTCAAGCCTCGCATCACGTCCACCGACTACGACAGCTTCACGTTCAAGTGCCGCCTGTGTATGATGGGCTTCCGGAGACGGGGCATGCTGGTCAGTGCCGAGGGGCTCCGGGCTCCCCCTGCCACCTCTCACCTCTCATTTCTCTTGTGTGGTGATGGCTCTCGTATATACCTATAGTCTCTCCAGACTTGTCCACAGGTTCTGGCCGGGGCTGGGGAAAAAACAGGCGAACAGTTCCCAATTTGGAGTTCTCTCCTTGCCAGTCTCCCTTCACCCTCCTTTGCTGTAGTTCAGTGGTCTGCAACCTGTGGCTCGAGAGCCACATGCTGTTTGCCGACCACTGCCTTAGGGAAAAACACTTAAAAAACATTTTAATAATGTTCTAATGTTTTAACCTGAAGTCAAAACTTCTGGGTAAGGGTAATGTTTTACATAATGGTCGGCAAACTCATTAGTCAACATAGTGGCAAACCACGGCCTACGAGCCACAGTTTGCTGACATTGCCATAGTTCATTAGAAGAGATGTATAGTTAGCATTTTTATTTATTTATTTATTTTTTGGTTAATCCTCACTTGAGGTTATTATTTTCCATTGACTTTTTTTTAGAAAAAGTGTAAGGGAATGGAGGTGGGGGAGAGAGAGAAACATCGATGTGAGAGAGACTCATCAATTGGTTGCCTCCTGTATGTGCCCCCAGTGGGGGGAAAGGTGTGGGAAGGGGAGAACCTGCAACCCAGGTACCTACCCTTGCCCAGGAATCGAACCCGTGACCCTTTGGCGCATGGGCCGATGCTCTAACCATGTAGCACACTGGCCAGGGCTGTCTATCACTTTTCATTGCTAGTTTTGTTTTTGCTTTACCCTTCTCAGTCTCTTTTCTTACCACGTTTTATTTCCCTCTTCTTGTTTGCGCTCCTGAGTGTCCTTTCTCTGGGCTCTTTGCCTTCTCGCCGACTGTCCCTTTAAAGCCTCTTTCCAGCCATGACACAGCAACAGAAGACACTTTCATCAGCAGCCGTGTGACCAGGTTCGCTGGGACACCAGGACAGCCAGCGCACAGCAGGCCCCAATACAGCCTTCTGTTATAATCTCGATGAGATGCCAGAGGAACTTGAGCCCTGTTCGTGTCACTTAGCCTGGGGTAAAATTGGTCCCCTTAGAGTTGTTTTGTTTAAAGTCACAGAACCTATTGACAGCTACTGCATTAAATGAGGACTTTGTATTTCTGCCAGGAGCTACAGTTAGAGAGCATCATTTAAAATTCAGAACCTTGCCCTAGCTGGTTTGGCTCAGTGTATAGAGCCTCGGCTTGCAGACTGAAGGGTTCCAGGTTCAATTCCAGTCAAAGGCATGTGCTTGGGTTGCGGGCTCAATCCCCAGTAGGGGGTGTGCAGGAGGCAGCCAATCAATGATTCTCTCTCCTAATTGATGTTTCTATCTCTCTCTCCCTCTCCCTTCCTCTCTGAAATCAATAAAAATATTTTAAAATAAAATAAAATTCAGAACCTTAATTTTTATCTCATTCAATGTCCTCCCTTAGGGTAGGGAATAATGAAGGACAGGTTTGCATCAGGAGAATTCACCACAGAAGTTCCTGCTACTGTAATTTCCCTTTCTCCGACAGTTTTTTCATCAAAGACTATTCATGGGATCCACAGTGACCCAGTTCCCTTCCGGAATTTGCTGAGTTCCTGTCAACAGGGACTGCGAAGGCTTTGGTGTCAGATGGGCCTGGTTCTGGCCAAACGCCTATTGTTTTGGGCGCCGCTGCAGAGTATGTCAGCTTCTCGCTGTGGCTCGGAGACATTTGCCTAGCTTCTGGCTCTCTTTTTCTCATTTCCTTTTCCCCCCGTTTAGGTCAATCACTTATCAAAGAGGCACCCGGACATGAAGATAGAAGAGGTGCCCGAGTTAACCCTGCCCATCATCAAGCCCAACCGCGACTACTTCTGCCAGTACTGTGACAAGGTAACGGAACCGCCCCCCGCGGGGCCCGGTGGGAGCCTGCGCAGGGCCAGCTGGTCCGCGGGTGGGAACGCGGGCCAGGACCTTCGGTGCTCTTGACAGATGGCTCCCCGGCTCCCAGTGTTTTTCCACAAAACAAGGGCTGCCAGCGGAGCCTCAGCTTAAGCCAGATTGTTTTTCTTCAGAATGAGCTGGCTTTGTTCGACTCGTGTTTCCTGCTCTGTGATTTTTGCTGCAAAAGGAGAGTCTTATTACCAAGATCTTAAGTCTATGGGTTCGTTTAAAATGTCTTAGCTCTAAGATGAGAGGGTTCATCAGTGCGTTTGGAAGATACGTGGTAGATTTTGGACTTCTAGGAGATCGAGAGCATGTGCCAGGGTTGTGCGGTGGAGTACTCTGTGCTATTTCATTCTTTATTTCTGTACCGTTACAAAAAAGACAAAATGAGGGTATGTGCTTATTGCTTCCCTGTAATACTGTTTCCTTATACAATGTACATTCATCACCAGAGATCCCAGTTGCTATTAGACTTTTCATTGTGGAGGGTTCTTTGGCATCTGGTAGTCAAGCACATACCTCGTGTGAGAGCTTTCACAGAAAGGCTGAAGGAGGACTGGCCTTAGGAACAGTTCTCTTTCTCTGTGTACCCCCTCTTCAACTGGAGGAGAAAGGCTATTGTCACTATTACTATTGTAGATCTATAAATCCAAGGAAGATGGAGAGAGAGAAGCATCACTGATGAGGGAGAATCAAGCCTGCAACCAGGCATGTACCCTGACCAGGAATTGAACTGTGACCTCCCGGTTCATAGGTCAACACTCAACCACTGAGCCACACTGGCCGGGCTAGATGATGCCCTTGTTTTTTAAAAATATATATTTTTATTGATTTCAGAGAGGAAAGGAGAGGGAGAGAGAGAGATAGAAACATCAGTGATGAGGGAATCATTGATCGGTTGCCTCCTGCACACCCCCCATTGGGGATCGAGTCCATAATCCGGGCATGTGCCCTTGATTGGAATTGAAGCCGGGACCCTTCAGTCCGCAGGCTGACGCTCTAGCCACTGAGCCAAACGAGCTAGGGCAATGCTGTCCTTGTTTTATTCTAATTTATGTTGTATAGTACCTTTCATTTTATCTGTTTATTTTGGGTGCATGATATCTATTTTATTTTGGGCGACACTAGTACTTTTCCTCTTTTCCTCGTACGGAGATGGTTAGAGGGTTGGCTTTCAGCAGGAAAGGGGAACTGTGTATGGCTCTCACGGCAAAGCATTTGACCTTGCAGGTTTACAAAAGTGCCAGCAAGCGCAAGGCCCACATCCTGAAGAACCATCCCGGGGCCGAGCTCCCGCCAAGCATTCGGAAGCTCCGTCCTGCCGGCCCCGGAGAACCAGACCCCATGCTGAGTACCCACACCCAGCTCACCGGCACCATCGCTACCCCTCCCGTCTGCTGCCCCCACTGCTCCAAACAGTACAGCAGCAAGGTACCTCTGGTGGGGTCTGATCTGGGCCTCTGGGCAGAGGGTCTCTGGAGAGAAGGTGGCTTCTCCCAGGCACCCTGCTGGCTTCCTCTGACTTGATGGGGACTGATGTTATAAGGAGCTGCTTTCTGAGAACTGAGAACTGAGGTGGCACAGGGGAGAAGAACTGGGTGGCCTTGTCCCAGGATTAGCACCATCTGGTGGCCTGAGCACTCGACTGGGCTCCTTTTTTTTTTTTTTTTTTAAGTATATATATATATATATATATATATATATATATATATATATATATATATTTTATTTTTTTATTTTTATTTTTATTTATTTATTTATTTTATTTTTATTTTTATTGATTTTTTTACAGAGAGGAAGGGAGAGTGATAGAGAGTTAGAAACATCAATGAGAGAGAAACATCGATCAGCTGCCTCCCGCACACCCCCCACTGGGGATGTGCCTGCAACCAAGGCACATGACCTTGACCGGAATCGAACACGGGACCCTTCAGTCTGCAGGCCAACACTCTATCTACTGAGCCAAACCGGTTTTGGCTCGACTGGGCTCCTTTTCCTGGGCCTGCAGCTGAGGGCTCCTGTGAGAGTCCAGCTCAGGGTTTGTGAGCTCGGGCTTCTGAGTACTGCCTGGAGTACTGATGGTTCCTGAAAAGGGGGTCTGTGACCGACTGCGGCAGGTGCTGGTGAGACCAGGGGGTGCTGTGAGGTGTTCTGACCTTTGATGGTGTTGGTCACGTGAGTCTTTCATTTCTCTCGGCCTCTTCTTTTCCCTTTTGTAGCATGGGTTGCCTTAGGGATGACACAGTCAGCATCGCTCTGACTTTTTTTTTTTTTTTTTAAATGGATAACATAAGAGACTTTAGGAACTTCTGTAGGTTTGCTCTTGAGAAAGACTGAGAATAACTAATTCCAGCAATCGCTAATTCTTGGTTTTGGCCATCATTTTCCAGACCAAGATGGTCCAGCACATTCGCAAGAAGCATCCAGAGTATGCCCAGCTCCCTAGCGCCTTGCACACACCGCTGACCACCGCCGTGATCAGCACCGCCCCGGCCGTCTTAACCACCGACAGTGCCACCGGCGAGACCGTGGTGGTAAGTGTGTGGCCAGCCAGAGCATTTCGTGTCCTTCAGGGGTCACAGCTTTTCAGGGCCAGAGTCTTTTTTTTTTAATTCTAATATATTTTATTTAACCCAATGCATCAACAAATTATTTCAACTTGCAATCAAAATACAAATAACTGAGACCTTTTACATTCTTTGTTCTGAAATAAGTCTTTGAACTACAGTGTGTATTTTACATTTATAGCACATCTTAATTGAACTCACCACATTCAAATATTCAACAGCCACATGTGGTTATGAGGGCCAAAGTCTTTATTTTTATTTTTGATTTTTTTAAAATATATATTTTATTGATTTTTTTTACAGAGAGGGAGAGGGATAGAGAGTTAGAAACATCAATGAGAGAGAAACATTGATCAGCTGCCTCTTGCACACCCCCTACTGGGAACGTGTCCGCAACCAAGGTGCATGCCCTTGACCGGAATCGAACCTGGGACCTTTCAGTCTGCAGGCCAACGCTCTATTCACTGAGCCAAACGGGTTTCGGCATGAGGGCCAGTCTTTAGTTGGCTGCAAATGTCCCCACTCTGCTTCTGATCTGGTCTCCTCTGTAAAAGGGGTGGTCAGTTATGCTCTTTGGTCGCAAGGTTGTCCGAACCTTGAGGGTAACCCCACCGGGCCTGCACAGACAGGTGGATACAGATATGTAGGTAACCTTCCAGCATCTTCTCTGCTTAGGGGTTTCTTCTATGCGAGCTCAGGGCTAACTTGTAGGTTCCACAACCCACCGATAATACAAATGAGACTTTTATAGGGTCTAAGTGCACTGAAGTAGCTACAAGCAGCACTGCCGTCAACGAATGCGTTTTGTGTGAATTTTCTAGACAACAGATCTGCTAACCCAGGCCATGACAGAGCTGTCCCAGACCCTGACGACGGATTACCGGACGCCACAAGGGGACTACCAGCGAGTTCAGTACATCCAGCAGCCTCAGCACATCCAGCTTCAAGTGGTGCAAGTGGCTCCGGTACTGTACTGCACTCGTCTCTCTCTCTCTCTCTCTCTCTCTCTCTCTCTCTCTCTCTCTCTCTCTCTCTCTCAGCTAAAAGAAGGAATCCCCCCAGAACTGTTGTTTCATTTAATTACACTGAGGGAGTGTCCGCCAGGTGCATGAACAAACCAAATGGAAATCATGTGGTCTCTGAAAATTGGAAGCTAATCCCAGAGCAGGGAGTGGAAGCTACCACTCATTGACTATTCTTAACAGATATTTTTAAAACATATTTTATTGATTTTTTTACAGAGAGGAAGGGAGAGGGATAAAGAGCTAGAAACATTGATGAGAGAGAAACATCTATCAGCTGCCTCCAGCACACTCCCTACTGGGGATGTGCCCGCAACCAAGGTACATGCCCTTGACTGGAATTGAACCTGGGACCCTTGAGTCCACAGGCCAACACTCTATCCACCGAGCCAAACTGGTTAGGGCTCACTGACTATTCTTCATCTCATTTTTCTTGTGGGTGGGCTCTTCATTTTGGGCTCTGGAAGAATCTATCCCTGGACTTGCCTGTAAAATATGATGTGCGTGTACTTTGTTCTGGAAAAAGGGCTCACACGTTAGCCAGTTTTCAAAGACATCTGCGCTGCATAAAAGGTTACGAACCGCTGTTCTGGCGGTTCAGTCGAGAGAAGCTGAAAGGCAATTTTCTTCCGTGATATCTTTTAACTCATAAAGTGTAGGTAGGCCATTACATTTAATTGAAATTGAAAGGGAAAGATTTCCGATTCCGGAGAGTGTCTCATCCAGCTTTTATTAAGAGCTATATTTCTTTTGGCTCCTTCTCTTTCACAAGTTAATAGCATGAAGTGGCTCCCGTTTTACAAGCTTCAGTTTAAAAACTGCCTCTTTTCCCTGCCGTTTGCCAGCTCGGCTTAGGGGCGGGCTCTCTGGGCTTGGAGCGATGGATAGAGGGTTCTCTTCTCTCTCCTCCTGTGTTCCTGCTGGGGTATTGCTTGCGCTGAACTTCTCTGGAGGGATTTCCCTTCGCCTCGATCAGCGTGGGTTTGTGTTTGTCTCCCCCAGGCCACCTCCCCCCATCAGTCTCAGCCGTCCACCGTGGACGTGGGCCAGCTGCACGACCCGCAGACCTACACCCAGCACGCCATCCAGGTGCAGCACATCCAGGTCACCGAGCCCGCCGCCTCGGCCCCGGCCTCCCAGGTACACGAGGCGTGGACTGTTCGCGGACGTTAGTCTGACCCCGGGACCCTGAGGAATGAATAAGAGTGAAGAGACATCCCCTTCAGACCTTGTCTCCTTGACTCCTGAAATATTGTTAGCATGCACCTTAGATTTCATATGGGTATTTGGACGCATTTTAAGTGATTAGCTTCTATCCCAATGGGCCCTGTGATGGGACATCCTGCAGACAAAGTGGGTGCAGGGCCATGGAAGGGATTCCTCCAGCTGGGCATGGTCACTTGGCCTCCTAGGATGAGGGCACAGTGGAGAAGGGCAGACCAAGATTCCTGCAGACCCCCCCCACCCCCCCCCCCACCCCCCGGCCTGAGTCTAAGGGCGAGATGGCCATGGAGATCAATTCTGGGATCAATTCTGGGAATTACAAAGGTTACATCTAGGACATTTTTGTAGAAGTGGTGTTTGCATTAGGTCTGGAAGGAGAGGTAGGGTTTTGACGTGGTACTCGGGGAAGGCATGATGACTTGAATCTGGTCTCATTCGAGGAAAGGCACAGAGATGGGACATTGTGTATTTATAGAAAGCTGTTTAGGTACTAACAGGAAATGGCGTTTGGAGAAAAAGCTGGAAAGGTGGTTCGGAGCTGGAGTACTTCTGTAATATAGATAATGATATTTTCACTCACTTATCTTTCTAACAAGATACTCTTGGAGATAATCCTTTGAAAACTAAGTAGCATTTCATTGTGATGAGTACTTTTCATTGATCCTATTTGTTTTTAAAATATTACTATTTTAGCAAGGGTACTTTGAATATTATAATTCGTCCTAGCCTGAATTACTTTTTCAGTGATTTAGAGTCTTCGCTATATTGGGAATTCATGATTTTTCTACCCTTGCTTTCTCTCTCGCTCCAGGTGGCTGGGCAGCCGTTGAGCCCCTCCTCCCAGCAGTCTCAGCAGGGGCTCAGCCCCTCCCACATGCAAGGCAGCTCCTCCACCCCAGGCCAGGCACCCCAGCAGCAGCAGAGCTCTGTGCAGCACACTTACCTGCCCAGCACCTGGAACTCCTTCCGTGGCTACTGTAAGTGAGAGACAAGGACCCTGGCTGGGTGGCTCAGTGGGTAGGAGTGTCTGTCTGTTCACCAAAAGGCTTGATTCCCAATGAGGGCATGTACCCAGGTGGCGGGTTTGATCAGGATGCCTGCAGGAGGCACCTGATTTTTTTTTTTTCTTCTCACATCAATGTTTCTCTCTTGCTCTCCTTCTCTCCCTCCCTTCCTCTCTGTAAAGTTGATGAAATAAAAAGAAACAAGGGGATAAAGCTGCAGGTCATCGGTGGGGAACCTGCAGCCATGGGCCATCATTTCATTAGCTTTACAACGGGTTTTCTAGATTAACGTCTCATTGACCATTTTCTTCACTCTGCATGTACTTGAGTTTCATGACAGAATTCAAGATAGCATCCTGATCAGAGAGCCACCCATTTGAGACATGAGGACTATTGCTAGAATAAGTGTAGGCAGGTGATTTAAATAGTAGAATAGATGGACGTAGGATCTGTCAATAGTATTGATCCATGTCTTCCACCAGTATTTATTGAATGTCTGCATCTCAACTAGTGTGCTAGACTCTGGGTGTACAGAGGATTAATATTCACATCATTAGTAATAATAATGCAAGCCAGCTTTCATTAAGCTCTTGCTATGTGCCAGGAAGGTTTTTAAGCCACAGGAGATACACATTCAGTATCCACATCCTATGAGATAAGTACAATAGCTGTTTGTATTTTACAGATAAGATAACTTAGGCACAGAGGAACTTGTCTGAGGAACATAGCTTGTAAATAGAGGTTTGAGCCGGGACCAGTTTGGCTCAGTGGATAGAGCTTCGGCTTGCGGACTGAAAGGTCCCGGGTTCGATTCCGGTCAAGGGCATGTACCTTGGTTGCGGGTACATCCCTGGTAGGGGGTGTGCAAGAGGCAGCCGATCGATGATTCTCTCTCATCGATGATTCTAACTCTCTATCCCTCTCTCTTCCTCTCTGTGAAAAATCAATAAAATATATTAAAAAAAAAAAAAATAGAGGTTTGAACCCAGGAATCTGGATCCAGAGTTGACACCAAACCACCCTGCAGGGCTGTCTCTCCTAATGAGATTGTCTTTGGCTCAAAAAAGATTGAGATAGAGATAGGAGTAATTGCTTTCAAAACCCTGAGATTAGTGCTATGGAAGCAATAAAAGGCTGGCTGCTGAAGTTCAGAATAGGTGACGGTCTGGGACAGGGGTCCTCAAATTTTTTAAAGTGGGGGCCAGATCACGGTCCCTCAGAGAGCTGGAGGGCCGGACTATATGAACTACTAATTCCTACTGTAACACCTCGGCTGCGCTCACTGCCCAAAAAACCTAGAGGGCCGGATCAGACTCCTCTGCGGGCTGCATGTGGCCCGCGGGCCGTAGTTTGAAGACCCCTGGTCTGGGGGATGACAGCCTTGGGTATGAGCTGACAAGTATGGGACCCCTGTGACTGAAGATGTGGTAGGAACAGGACTAGAGGTAAAGGCTGCAGTACAGGAACTAGGAGGGATATGGGCTGAGAAGGTGAGAAGGCCAGTAGTGATCTTCCCCTACTATTGATTTCTTTTTTTTGTGGGGGGTCCATCTCTGTTGTGTTTGATTATTGGCTATGTTGTGTATGGAATTAGGCTCCACCCCGTCCATTTAGTTATTTTTACAGTCTATTCTCTTAAATATCGGTGGGCACTACGAGGCCCGAGTCTCGTTTCTAATCATGGTGAATACCGGTGGGATCCTGGTCAACAGGCTGGCATTTATTCTCAGTTTAATTCCTGTGAAGGAAATAGGGGATGATGAAGACAGTCATGGTCGTCATAGTATGAACTAGCATTCTAACCTGAAGAAAGGATTCCAGAACTGAACTTCTTTATGCATATTTCCTATTTTTCAGCATCGGAGATTCAAATGATGACGCTTCCCCCAGGACAGTTTGTGATCACAGATAGCGGTGTGGCAACTCCGGTCACAACTGGCCAAGTGAAGGCGGTTACTCCGGTAAGCTGTGTGCTCGCGAAGGTTTTCCTGTCCACCCTACTGCACCCGACTCCCCTTCCCCTGCCTCCTGCTCCCCAACCTGCAGTGTCTGAGTCAGAAGTACCTCTCCTGTGCTCCCATTCCAACTTGAGGAGCTGCATTCGAACCCTGTCACAGTTTCATGATTATTGGTTTACTACGGTATCTATCTTTTCTCAGTAGGCAATGAATTAATTCCTTGAAAGCCATATCTTGGTTGTTAACTCTTTCGTGCCTGTTTTATTCCCCTTGTACCGTTTCTTTACAAATTCCTCCCTCTTTCTGGCCCCAGGATCCCCTCCCCCCGTTAGGCCTCAGCTTTCTAAAGATCCTTTCTTCCTGCTCTAGGGTCATTATGTGTTGTCAGAAAGTCAACCGGAACTGGAGGAAAAGCAGGCTTCTGCCCTCTCCGGGGCAGTCCAGGTTCAGCCAACTGCTCACAGTGACTTGGACCCTCAGACAACCAGCCAACAGCAGCCCACACAGTACATCATCACAACCACCACCAACGGCAACGGGAGTAGGGAAGTGCATATCACCAAACCTTAACCGCCACCCTTGAGCTAGAATCCAGCAGTCACATCATGTCTCTTCTTATTCATACATCGGAAAGCTTCTGACACTCACAACTCTTTTACCATCTGTCATTCACCCGAGAGTTTGGAGGTTACGGTTTTGACACTGGTACAATGGACTGGGGTTTATTTTATCAAGGCCACCTTTACCAAAAGGATTTTGGGAATCGCTGGTGTGGAATGGAGATCTTTCAGTGGCAAGTAGAGTTCAAGATGAAGAGATTTTGCCTCGTTCGTGGGTTGATTTTTTTAAAAAATACATTGATAAGCCTTACTTTTCCTTTGTGGGACTGTTAAGTGGCGTATTGTGTTTGTACCAAAGGTGGAGAAAGGGTGTGACAAGTCCATGGCCATGGACCTCATTCCAAGCCGTGGCACCAAAGGAGAAGGGGCATTTTATGGGTCTGTGTTAGGCCAGAATCGCTTCATCTTTTGAGTTTGCAGGAATTTAACCAATGGGGCCTACTGACTGAAAATAACCACGATGGAACAAAGGGGGAAAGTGATACTCTGAAGGAAAAACTGTCTAAATTTTTTTTATTGCTGAGTGAAAAAAACAACAACTTGCCTTTTTTTTTTTTTTTAATCACTGTTGGGCTATTGGTAATACTTCGCAGAGATACTGCCCTCAGCACATAAGGCCCAGAGACCGGGTTCTGCCGGATCTTACTTTATTAGTCCACAACGGTGGACTCCCTATAAGAAAAAGGTTGCCTGATGTCAGCAGAATTTGAATTTCTGCATTAAAGCATTGCCACCATTCTCTGATGTGGTGGTAATAAGGAGATACTAGAGACAGCTGTACCAAGTAAAATTACGGAGACGATATAATATGTATATAAAGTGAAAAGCACTGAAACCTTGTCCTGCCTTGCAGGATCCATACCATTCATTGGTAAAGGGTGAATTCCTTTCTCTTAGCAGGTGGATACTCGGCCCTCGCCCAGAGCATTCAGTGTATTTTAGGATTTTTAATGCTTTCTTAAAATGAACATTCTTTAAGGTTGGGTGGAAGGGGGCCCTCCTCATTTCTTACCACTCTGACCTTAAACATGCCATAACTCATCTGGACCCTTGGGTATGACCAACTTCACACTTGGGGGTAATATAAGAAGGTGGGGACCATTTATAATACATCAAGGCAATGATTTTCAACCTTTTTCACCTCCTGGCACACATAAACTAATTATTAAAATTCTGTGGCACACCAAAAATTATATTTTTTTGCCAATCTGACAAAAAAAGGTATAATTTTGATTGATTTACAAAAAAAAATAATAATTTCCTACCCTTATTGCTTGTATATAAAGATTTCTGGTACCAAGAGCTAACCAATCAGGTGAAACCTTTTTATGCAATGCAACCAATAAGATGCAACTAATTATTATATGATCTATATATATATATATATATATATATATATATATATATAGGGTGTTCCCCCCAAATGTATACATACTTTGGGTTTTTATAAAGGCAATGTTTATTATAATACATATTCCTTTCAAAATTGAGCTATCTGCTATTCAAGTGTGTATACATTTTTGGGGGACACTGTATTTATGGTTCAAGTCAGAGCATTCATACCAGATGGCTATTGTTGTATTGGCTATTGTCATTTTACTTATTTGACAATCTGAGAAGAGGTCAGTGCCCCTGACTAAATAAATAGTCAGGTATTGAATGTTTTTCAAATTCTTCTTGCAGCACACTGGTTGAAAATCACTGCATTAAGGGATCTGGGAGAAATCCAATCTTTATGGCTATTACACTATCTGTAGAAAAGGGAAAAAAATCTGCCTCAGTAATAGTTTTGCTTATATGCATTCCTCTTTGTTAGCTATGAATTCATTGGGGGAAAACATTTTCCTCTTTTTTTACTATACATTCCAATTGTACACAGAAAACGCTGCAGAGATCAGTATGTATTTTAACAACTTTTTATGATATACTAACACATTTTTAGAATAATTACTGATGGTAGAATTTATCACTGCAGAACAGAACGACCTGACTTAAATTGCAAATGAAATTAATTTATTTTATTTACATTTCTGGGTAAAAACTGGTTCTATCAATTAAGTATAGTAGCGTCTTTACTACAGTAAAGATAACTTTTCTGAATAGGTAAACAATGCAGCTAAAACAACTTTACTAATATGTAGATTTTTGCACTTTATTTCTGAGACCTCATTTATTTAGTTACCCCTGAAAATTTGGGCACTAGGAGAACTTGAGAAAGTTACTTGGGAACTGTGCAGAAACTGAAAATGGACCCTGTAACAAAGGGATAAAATATTGACATTGAATGACATACTAGAGACTCTGGGTCCCACAGTCCCATGTTGTAATGATTGTACATATCCTAGGATCCAGTCTAGAATGACTTGCTAGGTGAAGAATACACTTCCCGAATGATCCAATTTCGTTTTAATACCTTCAATTTGGCTCTCCTGGGTCCTTTTTAATTTGAATCAGCAAGGTACCTCTTCCTCCTCACCTCAGGAGTAACACTGATTAACGTAGAAAACTCTCACCAAATGGAATGTTCATTTTATACCAGTTATTTCAAGTTTTAAAATACACAGAAGGAAATGTGGAAGGACCTCTTTGTCTATTTCCTAAGTTTGTTTGTTTTTTCTTTCTTTCTTTCTTTTGTTCTTATGTGGAATAAGTAAATCTCGAAAGCTAATCTGTATATCATCAACCAGAGATGCAGGTGGCAGAGAAGCCAAATACCACTGCTTTAAGATCAGGTATTCCGCACATTCATCCAAGGTAATAAATTTTCAAAAGAACTTGGATTTGAAGAGATGGCAGAGTATAAGTCATCTGAACACCCAGTTTTTGGGGGAAAATGTTTGCAGCCAATGTTTATATTGTTTTGTTCCTTAAGACACATTGGCACTGGAGACTTCAATCAGTGCAGTGTAAATTTTGGAGTAACATAGATTTTACATTTTTATTGCTTGATTTGTGCCCCACATAATAGACATTTTATCATGTAAATTTCCTGTTAGCCAGGGGAAAAAAACTATTATTTTGATTCTTGAATTTTTTTATTTTTTATTTTATTTTTTTTAATTTCCAATGATCCTTTCAAAAAAAACTTAGGGCTAAAAAGCACTTCATGAGATGCTAAAGCCGACCCCCGGGTTAAAAATGTTGACCCTCTCCTGTTATTTAAATGTGAACATTTATTGTACATTCAGTGAGTTATAGTGTTAATAGTCTTGTGCTACTCAGCAGGTGTAAAAGATTAATAAATATTTTTTTAAATAAACATCTTCCTTGTTTGTATGTGTGACGCTTTAAGAGCTACTGAGACTTGAATTTTTTTCCTACTATTACAACTTACAACGTTCTGACTCTTTGATTCACTGTGGTCTGGTCAGACTCCCTGGGAGAGAATTTGTGGATGACGACTGTGGACTGATGTTCTTCTGCTTATTCACTTGGTGGTTTCGAATTCAAGAACTTACCAACTTTCTAACAGGAAATAAGGCTAGGCTTGCAGCCAGCAGGGGAGCCGAGAGGGTTTTTTTTCTTTTTTGTTTGTTTGTTTTTTTTGAAATTTCTACTTTCCAAAAAGGGAGGGATCTTTTTTGGGGGCCCTCCAGCTTCTCTGACGTAGTTGTATCCGATCCGACTGTGTGGCTCAGTAGTTGAGCCTGGAGCTATGAATCAGGATGTCACAATTGGATTCCTGTCCAGGCACATGCCGGGTTGGGTTGTGGGCTCCACCTCCGGTGGGGGGCATGCAGGAGGCAGCCCTGGATAATTCTCCCATCATTAATGTTTCTATAGTTTTCTCCCTCTCCCTTCCTCTCTGAAATCAATAAAGAAATATGTATTTTTTAAAAAGTTTAAAAAAAACACCCCCAACTTTATATAAAATAGAGAACTGAGGATGATCTCTGCACATCTGCTGGGAGTAGCTGTGGAGTGTGAAGCCAGTGAGTAAGAAGAAAGAGACATAGATTCTTAACAAGAGGAACGTTATCCAGTTTCAAATGTATTTCTTCAGTGTATATAATTTCTTCCGACATCCAGAGTCCTGGGTCGGGAGGGAGAAATGGGAACACACGAGGCGGCGGGGGGCAATAGGCTCGAGTTCCCTTTCTCCTCAATGTAACTCGAGAAACTGCAGTTTTTCAAAATGGGAATTAATAGTGCATAGTACTAAAAATTGGAATTAATCGTGTATAGTACAAAGATAGTTGATAGAAAATGCTTAGCATAGTGTCTGGAGCAAGGTATGCTCTCTGCAAAAACCTTACCTAATAAAATTGCATTCAGTGAGTCGGGTTTTGGGGGCCTCAATTCGCGGCCAGGTGAAAACTACACACCGCCTCTACCCTCCAGAAACTTCTAAACCAGGTGCGACCTTCAAGCTGGTTGCAAACTGCATCCTGAGACAGCTCAGAGAGCTCCAGCCATTCCCTTTCCGCCGCACCCAAGGCCCGGCCCCGCCCCTCCCCAGGTCCCGCTCCTCTTCTCTACTTATCGTCCTGGCCCCGCCCATAGACACGCCCCCGCAGGCCACGCCTCACGCAGCCCCGCCCCGACGTCCCAGGCCCCGCCCCTATAGGACCCGCCCCCCGGCATCCAAGGCCCCGCCCCTTCCGCCGGAGCCCGGAGCGTGCACGCCTTGCGAGGGCGAGCGCGTCTCGCAGCCCGCGGGCCGAGGATCGCAGCGGGCAGCGCGGCCCGCGCTTGCGGCCGAGGTGAGGGCGGGCCCTAGGGGGCGAAAGGGTTAAGACGTTGCGGGGGGCGGGGGAGCGGAGGGAGGGAGGTGCTGCGGGCTCCGAGGGTCGCTGCTCGGGTCGCTGTGGCGGGGACCGGGCCTGTGGGAGCTGGTGGCCCGGTTGGGAAGAGGGTCAGGGTTGGGGCGGAGGGGCCTGGGCGCAGCGGTGCAGATTGGAAGGGTGGGACCTGGGCCTCTGGCTGGGGCGGGGTTGACTAGGCGACGACGGATTTGGAGCCTGGGGTGGCCCCGGAAGGAGCCTAAGGTTTAGGTTGTTTGGGGGGATCGGGAGAGGCCGGGGAGGGTCGTTTAGCCCCAATGCAGAAGAAAAGCCGTTGGGAGAGGCCTTCTTGGTCTAGGAAAGAGGTCCAGATGCCACAAGACTTAGAAATCTTTGGCTTCCGGGGTTCCAACCTCTGGCAGTTGCCTGCTTTTTTTGTATTTGGAGAGCCGATTCAGAATGGTAGCAGGGCAAAGGTTGCCCCTGGGTAAGATTCAATTTAGCTCCAGGTCCACCGAATTGAAGACACTTGGAAGCAAGTTGTGAAACAGGTGATCCTCCTAAGAGGCAGGTGGAACACCGGCTTTGCAGCTCTTAACCCTGCTGTATGTCAGTTTGTTTAAATTGGGACTTGATTCTCAGCAGCGGGTTGCTTCTGCATTTTTGTTTTTTGTGCTTTCTCACCTGCTTCAGTCATGTAGCACATGAGATGTTTAGGGTGTTGTAATTCACTGGCTGGCAGGGGTCCACAGCTGCTTGGTTCAACACTGACCCATCCGCTGGGTCTCACGTAGATCTGAAGATAAACTTGGAAGTAATTCAGCGGGGAGGTGCTTGTTTTAACAGTAAATTGACAGGTTTGCTGTTTATCATTTGAGAATTTCAGAATGAGAAGTCATTCCGTTACTACGTTATGTGACTGCGTTAAGTCCCGTAAACTCATCCATCTAGAGATTGTTCCTCTCAGGAATCCAAGATTGGCCTAACCACCCTTCACCAATTGACACCTGGCGAGGTAAGATTTGTCCAGAGTCACTGAGATGTGAAGTTTGGTATTTTGATTTGTAGCCTCTTTTTTAAAATATATTTTATTGATTTTTTACAGAGAGGAAGGGAGAGGGATAGAGAGCTAGAAACATCGATCAGCTGCCTCCTGCACACCCCCAACCCGGGATGTGCCCACAACCAAGGTACATGGCCTTGACTGGAATCGAACCTGCGACCCTTCAGTCTGCAGGCCGATGCTCTATCCACTGAGCCAAACCGGTCAGGGCCATGTAGTCTTTTTTTTCTTTTCTTTTCTTTTCTTTTTTCTGTGCTTGTTATTGCTTGCCCATTTGGTAGGAATAGGAAATAGAGCATGGGCTTAGCCAGTGTTCCTGGAGTGATGGAGTCCAAGCTCCTTATTCCTGAGAGCTTTGCTCAGTCCCGTGGCCACAGAGCTTTGTTACATGGATTCTAGCCATCAGCCTTGTGAAATGTTTTCATATGTACGTTTCTAACGGTGGCCAGCTGTGTTCCGTTATTAAAGGAAGGAGAAAAATAGCATTACATTTACATGGCTATAAAAATCGGATGGACCAACTAAAGGTGGCTTGGCCTCCACGTAGCAGAAGGTCACGGTCAGGTTCTTGGAGCCTCGCGTTTATTTGGACTAATAAGGTCACTATAAGGTGCTCCCTTTTCATGATGTAAACCGGAAGTTTAGATAGGGTGTATTGTGTGTAGTGTTAAGAAATGACTCTGCCGCCAGGCAGACCTGAGCCTCAGTCCTGTCCCTGGGGACAGGCAAGTTATTTATCTATTTGTTTTACTGTCTGTAGAATAGATATAATAACCCCGCCTTTCACAGCTGTAAGAATTAAATGACGTAGGCCCTCATTAAGTAACTTATTGTTAATGTCTGAGCTTGATTAGTCTGTGTGAATTTTTTTTTGTGAAAGAGCAAATGCTTAATTGCTAAAAAACCCCCACAATTGTTAAATTATGTTTTTTTTAAAAAAAATGTATTTTATTAAATTTTTACAGAGGAAGGGAGAGGGATAGGTCAGCTGCCTCCTGCACACTCCCCGCTGGGGATGTGCCCGCAATCAAGTTACATGCCCTTGACCGGAATCAAACCTGGAACCCTTCAGTACGCAGGCTGAGGCTCCATCCACTGAGCCAAGCGGTGAGAGCTGTTAAATTATGTTATAGTGGAGATATTATTGGCCTGGGGAGTCTAGAAGTCTAAATTATGAGCTCTGCTGATCCATTCATTGAGTCTGCTTTTGCTTATGTGTAAAGTGAAGTTAGAAAACCTATAAATTTGGGAGCTGGAAGAAGTCTGGTAGGATTTTAAAGTTCAGATGACTGTGGAGTGGTAGGCAGGAGGGAGAAGAGCTGTTCAGCTGTAGTTAGGGTGTGAGGATAAGGGCTAAGGGAGGGTTTGAGGTGGAATATTTTCTGGGCCAGAGTTATTTCCTGTAGGAGCGTGTCCACTAGATCCCTGGGATTTCTGCCTTTCTGTCTCAAGCCGTGCCTGCCTGTGTTTGTCTAGATTCCCCGTGGAACATAAAACATGGATTCCCTGGACCATATGCTGACGGACCCCCTGGAACTGGGTCCGTGTGGAGATGGCCATGGGGCACGGATTATGGAGGACTGCCTCCTGGGGGACACCAGGGTCAGTCTGCCGGAGGACCTTCTGGAGGATGTGAGTTACACCGTCACCCTCTTTTCCTCTCTCAGCCTCCCCACAGCCACTGTTCTCATCCTTTGCAGTCTCATGTTAAGGATGAAACTTGTTTCATTCTCGGTACTGCAGTCAGAGTGATCTCTGTCTTTTTTTGTGGAGAACCTGTTGAATACTCTGAGTAAGGAATAAATGATAAGCTACATTCTGCATGTTTAATAACTTGATAATATGTGATAAAGCCCTATTTTTAACAAGTTAGTTTTCAGCAACGAGCGAGAAGTTTTTTTAAAGAGGAGAATTATGTGTATGTTGATATCGATTACCCATGTTGTGATTCATGAAACCAAACCCAAATGTGTCCTTTCTGGCTATAAGGAACCTGCTCGTCAGTTATTCATGTGTGTCCTGGGCAAGCATATCAGCGTGCTGTGACCACTTTCACAGTCTGTGATCATTATCATTAAGGTGGCTGCCATTTATTAAGTGCTCAGTACGTGGAAGGCGCTAGGTGCTGAAACATCTGTTTCTCTGTCTTGGTTTATTTTGCATATTTTAAACATAGTTGCTGCGTCATAAAGCTGACATCCATCTGAGCATCATCCAGCTTTAGGAGATAATTTTATTTAATCATATTTGGTTCAGATTTCTCTTTCATAATATGTGCTGTGCCAGCACTGCCAAGGGTTTGGCGAGCCTGAGGGGGGACTGGTGAAGGATGAAGAAAAGACAGACAGAGAGTAAGCTGGGTCTAGGTGGATCTTCTGTGCCTGGTTGAGGCCACAGAACAGATCCAGACTGAAAAGCTGATGCTCTATTTATAGTCAGGGACAAATAATGTAATTTACAATGTTCTTGTAAGTTTCACTTGTTTTGACAGCACTTGCTGCCCCTCCCACAGCCCACTAGCTACCCAGGAAAGATTGTGGGAACAGTTATAAGATCAAGCTCAATTATGCTTAGAGGGCTGTGCCCTCCAAGCTGGGACTTGTTTGAGACTTTGCCAGCAGGTCAGTCCGAGGCTTAACTCTATAACCGCTTCCTACAATAATATGTCAGACATTTTAGATAAAATTAAAGCCGCCAGTCTGCCCTTGTTTTATTCCCTCTCTCACCTGAAGTAACAACCACTGAAGTCACTGTATATCCTTCCATGTTTCCTTTGCATCCTCTTTCAAGTAAATCTCCTGTGTCACTCAGTCAGCAAACACTTTTTTTCATTAAGCACCTTCTTTATGCCAGACCCTGAGGTGCTGGGATTAAAGTGGTGAGCACCAATGGGCTTGCAGGGGAACATGGAGCCGAGGTGCTTTGTGTACTCATGCTGAGACCGTTGATGGCTCCCTTTGCCTGAAGGGTAAAGGCACAAGTACTGAGCATGCTCACAGGTCCCTTGTCCCTCCTGCTTGCTGCTCCACCTCTCCTTCCCTGTCCTTGTGCCAGCCTCATGTTGCCTGAATTCTTTTTGTTCTTGGGTTTTTAACCCTTTTGCCTCAGTCTCTTTTTCTTTTCCTTATCATCCCTCACTGTCTTTTAAAAAAAATGTATCCTATATAATAAAAGGCTAATATGCAAATTGTCCCTTTGGGAGTTTGACTGCTCGCTATGACATGTGCTGACCACCAGGGGGCGGTGCAAAACAAAGGAAGGCCCCAGCTGGCCCTGATTGCCAACCAGGCCTACGGACCCTACCTATGTACAAATTTTGTGTACTGGGCCTCTAGTATATATTTTTATTGATTTCAGACAGGGAGAGGGAGAGAGCAATAGAAACATCAGTGATCAGAGAGAATCATTGATCAGCAGCCTTCTGTGTGCCCCACTGGGGACTGAGCCCACAGCCCAGGCATATGCCCTGACCGGGAATTGAACCATGGCCTCCTGGTTCATAGGTCGATGCTCAACCGCTGAGCCACGCCGGTCGGACATCCCGCACTATCTTAAATGTCACTTCCTCTGGTAGGTGTTCTCTGAAGCCTTCAGTCCGGGAGGTGTGCTTCTCCTATGTGCTCATAGGTAAACTTCTTAAGCTGCGTTGTAATTGCTTGTTTAATATTTCCCACAACCAGACAGTATGTATGCAGTACTAGTCTGTCTTAGTAGCACATAGATGTCCAGTATATGATTGTTGAACTGAAAATGAGCTCCATCCCGCTGCTTCTCACTCTCAGCAGGTGACCTCAACTCCTCAAGCTCTCTCCTCCGGTGTTAACTTTTTCCTGCCACTCATTTTTGCTAAACTCGGATTTCTGCCATCATGTCCCCTGCCGACAGAAATGGTTCCCAGATAGGGTTCTCTCTACTGAGATTATTTTCCTCTGGATTACTTGCTGTTGGATGTGAGACTTTGGTTTATAGGTAGTCTTTATAAATCTCTTAAGTTTTGAGAATTGAGGAAAGATGAGTGGAATTTTAGTTTGTTTAAAAACACTTAAAACTTGCATGCTGGCAATGGTTGCCCAACAGTGTGAACGGACTTAATGCTACTGTTAAAAATGGGTAAAATGAGAAGTTTTATGTCATACATATTACATCACACAGAAAACATAGGAACCTCCTTTTCTCTCGTTGACTTTTCTCCTGCTTCCCCTCATCCTCCCAGCCCGAGATATTCTTTGAGGTGGTCAGCCTCTCCACGTGGCAGGAAGTGTTGAGTGACTCCCAGCGCGCGCACCTCCAGCAGTTCCTGCCCCGCGTTCCGGAGGACAGCGCTGAGCAGCAGAACCAGCTGCTCCTGGCCCTGTTCAGGGGCGAGAACTTCCGCTTCGGGAACCCCCTGCACATCGCCCAGAAGCTCTTCCGAGGTGCGTAGCTCAGCAGGCTTTCGGGGGGAGAGGAAGGTGGGGACCCATTCAGTTATGTGCAGGCATTCCTTTCAGTCTGTCTTTTATGTACAAACTAGAGGCCTGGTGCACGAAATACATGCGAGAGGAGGCCTTCCTTCTCCTGGCTGCTGGCACCCAGCACCCGGGCTTCCCTTGCAGTCCTGGCTTCATCCGGAAGGTTGTTGAGAAGGATGTCCGGTCTAATTAATATATTATGCTTTTATTATTATAGATTATTATAGATAGGTACCGACTCAGCAGATTGGTTTTGTGCAACACTTGCTGCCTATGCCATCTTTAAAAAAAAAAAAAAAACTTACATAGGAAATATATAAATCATAAATGTATTGCTCAATGATTTATTATAATATGAATTCAGCTGTGTAAAACAACCCAGGTCATCTCGTGCTGCTCTCAGCTACCACCTAGATCAAGAAATAAAACATTACCAACATCGCCCTGGCCCTTGTGATTCAGAAGTTAGTGTCAGCCTGAGCCCTAAAGGATCATAAGTTCGATTTTCAGTCAAGGGTATGTGCCTGGGTTGCAGGTTTGATCCCCAGACTAGTTTGGGGTGCTTGTAGGGGGCAGCCAATTGCTGTTTTTCTCTCTCTCTCTCTCTTTGTCTCTCTCTCTCTCTCTCTCTCTTTCTTTCTCCCCACTCTCTCCCTTCCACTTCCTAAATATCAATGGAAAAAAATACCCTTGGGTGAGGATTAACAAAAATAAATAAATAAAAATACCAACATCTTATAGGCACCTTTATGACTAGTCTTTAAATAATTTTCAATAATAGTTTACCATTTGCA
Source organism: Pipistrellus hanaki (assembly GCF_964339955.1). Taxonomy (NCBI): domain Eukaryota; kingdom Metazoa; phylum Chordata; class Mammalia; order Chiroptera; family Vespertilionidae; genus Pipistrellus; species Pipistrellus hanaki. Next base: position 13,983,815 of record NC_140521.1, on the reverse strand, counting down.
TGATTACATATATATATGTGTGTGTGTGTGTGTGTGTGTGTGTGTGTGTGTATGTCTGAATTACATACACTTTACTGCAGAAAGCATGATACTACTGCCAATCTCTTTAGTATTTATATATCTCTTAGCAAGGACATTTTCCCACACGATCACAGTCCTCTTTATTACACCCAAGACATTTTACATTGAGCAAAAAGTATCACCATGCAAATTGTCTCTGTTGTCCCCAAATGGCCTTTATAGTTGTCTCTTAAAACTAGGACCAATTCAAGGTTCATGCCTCGTGTTTGGATCTCATGTCTCTTCGCTTCCTGAATCTATGGCCCTCTGCCTTTCCCCCCCCCCGCCCTTGTCTTTGAAAACACTGACATTTTTGAGGAGCCTAGGACACTTGAATTGTAAAACATTCTGTTTTCTGGGGAATTGTCTTGTTTTCTCATTATTAGATTTGGGTTAAACTCTACGGGACATGTTATTTCTTTCCCCCTGTCATCTCCGAAGGCAGGTGGTGCCTGTTTTTCCATTGTTGGTGATGCCATGTTTGAGCCCTTGTTTAAGGGATGTCTGCCAGACCTACTGGTTGTAAGGGACCTTTTTCATTGTATAAAAAGCAATCTGTAGGATAATGCTTGGGGACTACGTGACACTCTTTATTTTCTTTTAAAACAATACATATTTATTATAGAGAAATTAGGAATACAGATAGTCAAAAGAGAAAAATAAAATCACTCCTAATCCTACCACCCAGACATAACCGTATTTAATGTTATGTGAACCACATAGAGAAATGGAAATACTTTTTCTTTTTTGGGGGGGAAGGGTAAGTTATTTTTATTTTTTTTCCAAGACCATGTGATACTCATTTCCCAAAAGCCCTTATTTTACTTTGGTTTTAGCACCCAATAATAATTCTTTCCTGAGAAAGTAGGGTATGTGGCCTGTTCAGGAAACTGCATGGAGGCCATTGGGGGTGGGGTAGAGTGAGCAAAAGAGGGACTGGTGGAAGATGAGGCCACAGGTGGCACGAGGCAGGTCATGAAGGGCCTTATAGGCCATCTTTAGGGTCTCGGCTTTTATTGAATGTGGAGGGAGACCATGGGACCAAGCCACCATTGTCACACATAGACCACTGCAGCTATTTTTCTTTCATCTTGCTTCCAGCATGTCATTCTTCTGCTTTAAACCGTCATTGCTCTTAGGATAAAATCCACGCATGACCTAAAAGCTTCTGTCTGATCTCAGGTCACCTTCCCAGGTCATCTCGTGCCACTCTCAGCTACCACCTTCTCTGCTTTAGTCTTCAGACATTTCTGTATGCCCCCTACTGGAGATTGAACCCACAACCTGGGCATGAGTCCTGACTGGGAATCGAACCGGCAACCTTTCGTTGTATGGGACAACACCCAACCAACTTAGCCATACCAGCCAGGCATATATTCCTCCCAGTTTTTCATTTTGAAAACTTGTAAGCATAAAGAAAAGTTGAAAAATAATATAACAAACATTCGTATAATGTTCACTTATACTTATCAGTTGTTGATATTTTGCTGCAGTTGCTTTAATCGGGCTTCATTTTGTACGTCATCTCTTAGAGATCCCTTTCCCGATTGAACTCTCCTTGCCCTTCCGTTCTCTGGCGTTAACTTCCCTATAGTACTTAAGAGAGTTGACTGTTACTTATCTGTTTACCTGTTTATTTGCTGTCTCTCCCACGGGACTGTAGGCTCCGCTTACACAAAGGTTATCTCCTCCCCCTGCCCCCAATATTGTATATCCCAGCTTAGTAGACTGGACCACATTTCCAGCACACGTTAAATATTTGCTGACTGATGTATATATGTTGTACCTTGGTTCTTTTAAGATGGACACTTCAACCCTGAGGTGGTTAAGTATCGGCAGCTCTGCTTCAAGTCTCAGTACAAGCGGTACCTCAACTCCCAGCAGCAGTATTTCCACCGGCTGCTGAAGCAGATTCTGGCTTCTCGGAACGTAAGTGTTGTCAGGAGGCGGATGTGCAACGGACAGTGAACGCACCAGTTTCATGACCTCAAGAAGTGGCTCAGGTGTAAAATACGAAAGATACCACTCAAGGAAAAAAAAAAAAAAATGCTACCAATTAAGCTATGATATAATTAAATTATATTATTCTTTCTTTTAAAAAAATTTTTTTAATTGATTTTTTTACAGAGAGGAAGGGAGAGGGACAGAGAGCTAGAAACATCGATGAGAGAGAAACATCGACCAGCTGCCTCCTGCACACCCCCTATTGGGGATGTGCCTGCAACCAAGGTACATGCCCTTGGCCGGAATCGAACCTGGACCCTTCAATCCGCAGACCGACGCTCTATCCACTGAGTCAAACCGGTTTCGGCTATTCTTGCTTATGTTCAATTTTAAGAAGTACCCTGATCTCAGAAATGTTAAAATGGGAAAAGATATCTCTTAAAATGGGTGAAATATTCTAGCTTCAGTATTTACCACGATAAACAAATGGCTCTCAGCTCCATCATGGTGCAGGGGACCAGGCTGCACTAGGGTAGGAGAGGGGGCCACACGGACCCCTGAGAGCCATTTGGGGTAGGCAGACCGCCAACCTCATTGGGCCCCGGCTGGATCAGTCTGCTAATTCTTTGAGACAAAGTCTGGCTTTCATTGGTTTAAGCTTCAGTAAGGAAATATTTGGGTCTCTAGTGTAATGAGCATTCGCCATGGAATAATCAAAATACTAGGCTGTCTTTATTTGGCATCATCACATACACATCTTTTGTTTTTTAAATATATTTTATTGATTTTTTACAGAGAGGAAGGGAGAGAGATCGAGAGCTAGAAACATCAGTGAGAGAGAAACATCGACCAGCTGCCTCCTGCACACTCCCCACTGGGGATGTGCCGCAACCAAAGTACATGCCCTTGACCGGAATCGAACCTGGGACCTTTCAGTCCGCAGGCTGATGCTCTATCCACTGAGCCAAACCGGTTTCGGCAACATACACATCTTTTTTGTAATCTGGAAAGAAGGAGCGGAGCTTATTAGACAACGAAGCGAAGAGAATGTAGACTTAGAGAAGGTACCAGAACAAGCTTCCGAGCTGACGTTCTCCCATCTGGCCTTCCTAGGACCTCCTGGAAATGGCCCGTCGGAGCGGCCCGGCCCTTTCCTGGCGGCAGAAGCGCCCTTCGCCGTCCCGCACCCCCGAGGAGCGGGAGTGGCGCACGCAGCAGCGCTACCTGAAGGTCCTGCGGGAGGTGAAGGAGGAGTGCGGTGACACGGCCCTGTCGTCCGATGAGGAGGGTGCGTGTCCCGGGCCCTGGGAATGGCTGAGGAGCTTGCTTGTGGTTGGAGCCAGTGGTAGCCATTGATCCCCCCAGCAAAGAAGCTGTCCCGTAGCCTGTCGGGGTGGGGGTGGGGGGGTGGGTAGTGGACGCTCCTGTTAGGTGCGGCATGGCTGCACATGAGTTTTACCTGTGATGGGTACTCGGTACTGGTGTCGGTGAGCTGGGCCCTGGTGGCAGGGCTCTCCGCGGCGGGCCTGTCTGGTCCCCGTGTGCCCCTTGAGAGAACTGCTTTTCCCCCCACAGGAGAGTAGTAGTGACTGGTGGCCTGCCGCAATGCGACCCATCACTGGTGAAGTCTCTTCCCGGAAGAGCCGTTTAAATGGCCTCAGTGCTCCAGCTCGCCCGGGGAAGGGTCGGAGAGGAATGGTGGAACCCTGACCTCCCTGTTGTTGGCTTGCCCTTGTTGCACCCAAATGGCCACTTACCCAATCTCCCTGTTGGAGTCCACAGCCACGTGGGATTCACAAGAAACATTTTCTTTTGAAGATCTCAGCTCATGGCTCCCGAGCTCCCCAGCGCGCTCTCCTAGCCCCGCGGTGCCCCTGAGGGTGGTGCCCACGCTTTGCACCACAGACATGAAAACTGCAGGTGAGGACGGAGCGGCTGCGGCTGGCATTCTGGGAAATGTGCAGGGAGATGTGAGGACACCTTTGGAGGGAGGTGGGGCCAGATTCTTACCTGCCAGGAAAACAAAGCAGTGTTCTTTGGAATTGGAGACGTTTGGGTACAATTCCACTTTAAAAAATATATATATATTTTATTGATTTTTTTTACAGAGAGGAAGAGAGAGGGATAGAGAGTTAGAAACACCGATGAGAAAGAAACATCTATCAGCTGCCTCTTGCACACTCCCTACCGGGGATGTGCCCGCAGCAAAGGTACATGCCCTTGACGGGAATCGAACCTGGGACCTTTCAGTCCGCAGGCCAACGCTCTGTCACTGAGCCAAACCGGTTTCGGCTAATTCCACTTTTTTACAAGCAGGTAGGCCTGCCTGCCTTTGCTTTGAAATTTTTTCTTAGGAGCTGATCAGCTGGTATTTTGCGCTGAAGCAGAATCTTAAAACAAAATAGCAGCACTAAGGGACATTTCAATAATAGAACAAAGGGGTAACCAGGGCCATGGCAATTTCTCAGAACATCTGTGAAGTTAGGGAAGGATTTATTTATTCATTTATTTTTAAAAAATATATTTTATTGATTTTTTACAGAGAGGAGGAGAGAGGGATAGAGAGCTAGAAACATCGATGAGAGAGAAACATCGACCAGCTACCTCTTGCACACCCCCTCCTGGGGATGTGCCCGCAACCAATGTACATGCCCTTGACCGGAATCCAACCTGGGACCTTTCAGTCCGCAGACTGACGCTCTACCACTGAGCCAAACTGGTTTCGGCAAGGATTTATTTTTAATATGTTTTTATTGATTTGAGAAAGAGAGGAAGGTGTGGGGTGGGGAGAGAGACATCAGTGTGAGAAACACTGGTTGGTTGCTGCCTATATGCACCCTCACCAGGGATCGAGCCTGCCACCTGCTATTTGCCCTGACCGGAATTGAACCGGTGACCTTTAGGTGCACAGGATGACACTCAACCACTGATCCACACCGGCCAGGGCAGAGAAGAATTTTTAATTGGGATAGCAATCAGAAGAATGTTAAGAACGTTGAATGTGTTTTAGGAGCAGCTCAGTAAATGAGGTCATGGTTATTGACCAATGCATAGAAAAACTGCAGAGTCGACCCCATGACTGTTTCAAGACTGATGGTACTTACAGTACACAGCCCCTTCAGAAGGGAAGCTCAGAGACATATCTTCGTTTTGAATGTCACAGGTGACCAGAAAGATTTAGATTTCAGCATCACGTTGTGAATGACTTAGTGCATGTGGTTTGGTTCATTCCCTCTCAGATAAGATAGAGCTGGGGGACAGTGACCTGAAGATAATGCTGAAGAAGCACCATGAGAAGCGGAAACATCAGCCGGTAAGAGTGGGGGCCGGGCGTGCTCGTTAGCGGTTTTCAGTGTCCAGTCTCTGGATTGGCTATTGTGAGGAGCACACAGGTAGACGCTACCTTTCCATATTGTTAGAGGGCGGGACACCTGTAGACGGTAGTTAACACGAAAGGTGTAAGAAAACATGTTCTTTGACCTTATTTTTAGTTATTTACTTATATTTTTATTGATTTCAGAGAGGAAGGGAGAGGGGGAGAGAGAAACATCAGTGATGAGAGAGAGAGAATCACTGATGGGCTATTTCCTGCATGCTCCCCATTGCAGATCGAGCCTGCAACCCGGGCATGTGCCCTTGACCGGAATCAGACCTGGGACCCTTCAGTTAGCAGGCCAACGCTCTATCCACTGAGCCAAACCAGCTAGAGCCATGCTTTGACTTTATATAAGGCACTCTGAAAATAGTGTCTGATTTAATCTTTGCTTAAGACTGGTGTTGAATCGTACCCATTTTACCAGCGCTCAGAGGGTTGGGAGCTTGCTCTGGGCCCTACAGCTAGTCGGTGGCTGAGCCAGGGTCAGATCCTGTGTGTGCTCTGCCCACTCTTCTCTGTTTCTAAGCTCCACCTAATCAGGGTGATTCCAGTGCAGCCACATCAGAGAGCACAGTAGGGAGAGGAAGCAGTTCGCCTAAGGCAGGTGGCGAGATGGGGAGACGCCCACAGTGGAAGTCAGAACCGACTGTGTTCCCCACCTGCTCTGTGGTATTGGGCAAGTCCCTTAACTTCTCTGAATCCTGTTTTCAGACTGTGAAAACGGGTGGGGAATGTCCGGCCCTCGGGCCGAATAAGGTTGCAAAGTCATTTGGTCTGGCCCTGCCAAGGCATTAGGGGTGAATTAATTAAACGTTTAACCAAATAAAGCAGGCTAATTTTTAAGTTGATAATTTTGTATGGCCCACGAATGAGGTTATACATGTCCAAAAGGCCCCTGGCAGAAAAAAATGACCCCACCCCTGCTGTAAAACATGATCTTTAACAAGGCTATTTGAAGAACATGCAAAGTGAGGAATGTGAAAGAGCTTTATAAATGCCGTACAGTAGAAAGGTTGGCACTGGGTTCTCCTCTGCCTCATTCTGAAGAGCAGTTTTTATGTTTATAATTTTTATTCAGCATGATTTTCTTAAGTTGCACGTAACATCTATTCATCTGTTGGGTAAATTGGCAAAACGCCCAGCAGTTTGGGCTCCATATTTGGCCTCCATAACAAATCTCTGGTGTCACATCTAGGATCACCCGGACCTTTTGACGGGGGACCTGACTCTCAATGACATCATGACTCGCGTCAACGCGGGCAGGAAAGGCTCTCTAGCAGGTAAATGACGCCCTCGGTGGGCAGCCATTGTCTGGTGCTAAATTCCGTGAACCTATGTATATGTTGGAAAACAGAAATCACAGCTTGCTTCTTGCTGATAACCTTTTTTGGTTATTTGCTCTAGTGGGCTGATAGGTGGAACGTGAATATAGAATCAAAACAGCAGATCATTGATGCCTGAATAACTGTTAAAAAAATTAATTTGTAAATCACTCTTTGGGTTTGGTAAACTGAAATGTCTTGCTTTTGAGACTCTTTCTTTCTTTTGGACTCCCACATTCCCGGATGTAGAAAATGCAGTTCTGTGATTTGTGTTGCTTTTTCATCGCAGCCCTGTATGACTTGGCTGTCCTTAAGAAAAAGGTTAAGGAGAAAGAGGAGAGGAAGAAGAAGAAAATAAAAGTGATCAAATCAGAAGCAGAGGACTTGGCCGAGCCCTTGAGCGGGACGGAAGGGCTCCCGCCTCTCTCACAGGCTCCGTCTCCGCTGGCAGCGCCTGCCATCAAGGAGGAGTAAGTGAGCCACAGAGCTGACCGCGCGGGGTGGAGGATAGGCGAAGGGTGACCCAGGATTGGTGCTTGGGGTGGCCTGGTGACCGACCTGACTCTCAGTGACATCATGACTCGAGTCAACGTTGAACCATAAGCCCAGCGCCCCGGGGTTCTACCCGGGCAAGTACATAGTGTGGCCCTTTAGTGAACTCTTGTGATAGACAGGAGGCTTGGAGGGCTTACACCAGCTCGGGACGTGTTCTTGGTCCTTTTCGTCCTTACGTTTTTCCTCCTCCATCAGGCCTCTGGAAGACCTCAAGCCTTGCCTGGGAATCAATGAGATATCTTCCAGCTTCTTCTCTCTTCTCCTCGAGATCTTGCTGCTGGAGGGGCAGTCTAGCCTTCCTGTGGTAAGAGTCGTGGGAAAGTCAGACGTATATCTAAAGTTTTCACACGGTAGAAAACCTTAATGTTCTGTAGCAAGGGTGGGGAACCTTTATTTATTTTTTTTAAATTTTTTTGCCAAGTGCCATCTGGATATTTATAGCATACGAAATTATCAACTTACAAAGCACCCTGCGATATTTGGCCTAACATTTAATTAACTCACCCCTGAGGCCTTGGCAGGGTCAGACCTAATGACTTCTCGGGCCTTAGACGGCCCGTGGGCTGGACGTTCCCCACCCTGGTCTGTAGCTCGGGAAGACCTCTGGGTCGCTCCCGGAGCCCTTCGGCCGACTTGCTGTGGGCAGGCTGGACAGATCCACCAGCTTGCTGTGGCCCTCGTGGGATTGCTGGGCCCTGACTGTTCCGCCTTTGCTTTCCTGCAGCTGGAGGAGCGGGTTCTGGATTGGCAGTCCTCTCCGGCCAGCTCCCTCAATAGCTGGTTCTCTGCAGCCCCCAACTGGGCGGAGCTGGTGCTACCAGCCCTGCAGTATCTTGCTGGAGAAAGCCGAGGTAAGGTCCTTTTTTCTGGAGGGTCAGTGTCTCTCTCCCCCCACTTAGAGCCGCCCCCCCCCCCCCCCCCCACACACACACACACACACACACCGGTCTAATTCTCATAGTGAACTGCAGCTTTACTGGCTGAAACCATCATGGCTTTGCACAGTGCCAGCCTTGGAGGCCTGATACTGTGAAACATTCAAACGCTCTCAGCTCAGGGACGGCCATGTTGTTCTGCGTTGAGCACTCTGACCTGTGTGGCTGGTTCATGGAATCCATTTCTTGCAGCCGTGCCTTCCAGTTTCTCCCCATTTGTTGAATTCAAGGAGAAGACCCAGCAATGGAAATTGCTTGGTAAGTAATTCATATTACCTACCCGTGACACCAGGTCTTCGTTCTCTCATTTCCTCCCCTCAGCTTCCTTTGCCTTCCAGTCAGCAAAGGCAGTGTTAAATCTCAGGCTGTTCCGCAAAACGCTCCTTCGGGATCCCTTTTGTACTCGGGGTCCGAACTTCACCCCCTTCATCCCCTCCAGTGGATTTGGGCTCACCGGGGCTGGGTTGGACTGGCCCTTCCATTATGATGCACTCCGGTGCTGGCTAAATTTAAATGCGTTTATATTAATTGTACTTAAGGTTTTAGGTCAATTTGTAATAATGTAGTTATTTTTCTTTTCCTAAAAATGGGACTTGCTGTGGAGGATAATGTGCAGCAAGATGCCAGGCAGCTCTGAATAAGCTGCTTTAAGGCCCGGGGCCCTTGCTTTTGTTTTAAGTTTATTAAGTTCCGCTTACTGTGTAAGCTGTGAAGTGTCACCTAAAGTACTAACTTGGTGACAGTTACCCGGTGATGGGGATAAGGAAAACCAGTGTTGATTTCACGTTGGAATTCATGAACCTTTCTCTTGACACTCTTGCACAGTCTATGAGGATATATTTGGGGAGATGCAGTAGATCCATCCATTACAACATTTGTTCAGCTTTTAGGCATATCGGTGATGGTTAGGAGGAGGCCGGCAGATGGCAGGGAGGGCGTTCCGGGTGGAGGAGGCAGTGGCTCCGTGGTGTCAGGGAAGATTCGGTTCAGAGCGGTCACACAGCCTGTGCAGATCCAATTTAAATGTTGGATCTAAAATTTAAGAAGGATTTAGGTGGAGAAGCCCCAGGGCTTGGTATGACTTGGACATGGGAGAGAAAGAAGAGTGTGGGCAACACCCCTTTGCTAGGTTTGAGTTTCGTGGCTGAAGATGGTGTTTATGGAGGTGGGAGGCTATGGAAAACACCCGGACATGGGTGAGGGCGAAGGTCATGAGTTTAGTTTGGGATGTGCCGAGTTTGAGCTGCCTTTGAGGCATCTGAGTGAAGGAACTGAATAGACAGTGGTACATATGGGTTTAGAACCCAGCCCGGAGTCGAGGTAGAGAGCTGCTGGCATATTGGTATATATAGCATTTGAAGTCAGAGGCATAGGGGGAAGGTGGTAAACGAGGAGAAAAGAGAAAAGAGGGCCGAGGACTAAGCCTTGAGAGGAGGTGGAGTGGGAGGAGGTGGAGTGGTAACATGTGGAGAGGAAGCGACTCTAAGAGATTGCTGACTCTTGGAAGCCAAGCAATGAGGGTTAAGAATTGGGGAGTGGTTATTAGCCTTGATTGTTACTAAAAGGTTCAGTAGATAAAGGCTGTGGACTTGTGGACACAGAAGAAGTGAAGAATTTCTTGTGTGATTTTTAAAAAATTTTTAAAAAGTATTATTTTATTGATTTTTTTACAGAGAGGAAGGGAGAGGGATAGAGAGTTAGAAACATCGATCACCTGCCTCCTGCACACTCCCTACTGGGCATGTGCCTACAACCAAGTAAATGCCCTTGACTGGAATCGAGCCTGGCACCCTTGAGCCCGCAGGCTGACGCTCTAGCCATTGAGCCAAACGGGTTAGGGCTCGTAAGAGTGATTCTTATCAGAATGACCTGAGCTCAGGACCGGGGTGAGGGAAGGCGACTCATGCTGTCAGGTGGCGCTTGAAGTCGGCCGAGATGGGACACTTGTGCCAGCGTGGCACACATTGTAGGCCAGATAATAAGTATTGTGAGTGTGTGGGCCAGATGCTCTCTGTTGCAAAGGCCAGTGCTACAGGTCCTGACGGGTTCTCTCTCTCTCTCTCTTTCTCACAGATACAGCACGCAAGGAGAAAGTGAGATCCTAAGGAATGCCCCAGTTGGTTTCATTATTTTTTCCCTTTTGATTGTTCTAACAGGCCAGTCCCAAGACAACGAGAAGGAGTTAGCTGCGCTCTTCCAGCTGTGGCTCGAAACCAAAGACCAGGCCCTCTGCAAGGTAAGCTTTCTACAGAAATGTCAGCCTTCCTGACGGGGTGCCCAGGGCCCCAAGTCCGCCAGAATCCTGTAGTCCACGTACCTGTTCATGTTTTCCTTTCCCGCAGCAAGAAAACGAGGACAGCTCAGACGCCACCCCGCCTGTTCCTCGGGTGTGAGTATAACTCTGACAGCGGGGTTATTATACTTTAAATGCAGAAAACAAAATGCATAGAGTTGAAACCTGGTTTGTCCTACTGCCACGGCTTTTGTGACATTCCTTAGCGTGTTAGAGTTGTCGTGGGCTTGAGAGATCCTGGGGGCCCAGGGATTCTCACCTGCCTCAGCCCACCTGAGGGCACCACCCCGCCATTCAGAGAGGCTCTCTGAGGAGAGGATGCTGGATTGGGGAGAGGATGCACAGCAGGGCTTCTGAGGTGGATGTGGTCTGCCTTGTAGGTGGGCATGTTTCCCCCCCCCGAATTCCTCTCCTTCAGTTCCCATTTGAGTGTGATTCATCCAATCCATCTTCCTCACTTCACCTAAAAAGAAATTGAGGCACATGGCTAAGTGACTGGCCGGAGGTTAGGGACAGGACCAAGGCTAGAATTTAGGCCTCTTGGCCTCTAGCCCTGAGCCTTCATATCATAGCATCTCATGTGACCATTCTCTGTCTGATATGGCCCTCTTTTCTTATCCCAGGTTTGTGAGATGCCATTGACATATGATACTGTGTTGACTTGATATATGTATAGAACACATCCATCAGCTCACAGAATTACCAGTTTGTGTATGTTTGTGTGTGGTATGGTCTCTCTCAGCAACTTTCAAGTGTATAAATCAGAGTTATGAACTGTAGTCACCATGCTATACTCTAGATGCCCAGACCTTACTCTTACGGCTAGAAGTTTGTCCCTTTAACCAGCATTTCCCCGTTTCCCCATCTCCCAGCCCCCGGTAACCACCATTCTACTCCCTGCTTCTTTCTGTGAGTTTGGCTTTTGTTAGATTGCCCACATTCTTTCTGTTCCAGAAGAACTGACTATGTGGTGCGGCCCAGCACCGGGGAGGAGAAACGAGTGTTTCAGGAGCAGGTAAGACAGCCCGGCCAGAGGGGATCTCTGCGCGCTTGAGGCCGTGTGGCCAGGCCCTCCCCGATCCCATGTTCGGGAGGAAATTCACATCTTTCTCCGTAGATTCCTGCTGGGTGGGGCTTGCTTGTTAGGGGCAGAAATGGTGTCTTAATGACCTTTGCTAGTGAGGAGGGCTTTGGGGAGCATCCCTTTCCCACTGGAGCATCCCATTTCCCTCCAGTGGTCCTAGTGGAGTAGCCTCTTTCCTTCTCGTTTTAATCTCTCCTGATTGAGTGGGAGTGCTGGAGGGAACCCCCCTGATTCTGACTTAGGAGCTTGGCCTTCTCCTCTTGATAGGAGCGTTACCGGTACAGCCAGCCCCACAAGGCGTTCACCTTCCGGATGCACGGCTTCGAGTCGGTGGTAGGGCCCGTGAAGGGCGTGTTTGATAAGGAGACCTCCCTCAACAAGGCTCGGGAGCACTCCCTGCTCCGCTCCGACCGGCCCGCCTACGTCACCATCCTCTCTCTCGGTAGGTTGGCCGCTTGCTTCTTCAGGCAGCTGCACCTCACCCCCACCCCCACCCCCATCCCCACCACACACACGAGAGCTTTAGTATTTGGGAAGGAGCGTCCTGCCCCCAGAGACTTATCGTGAATCTGTGTTTCTTTCCTGAAGTCTGTGCTCCAGTTTATTCAGGAATTCATTGTTCCCAGGCCAGCTAAATAGTGAGCTCAAGTGTAGGAGTTTGCTGCCTTCAGACTGTGTTTCCTTTCCAGATGAGGTTTTTAACCTCTTTTTTGTGTGTGTGTCATGAATCTTTGGCTCTGGTGAAACAAACCTATGGACCCTCCTCAGAATTATACTTTAAATGCAGAAAACAAAATGCATAGAGTTACAAGAGAAGCTAATCATATTGAAATAGTTATTGAAATATTAAAACAAATTTCTCGTGCAGAAATATGTGTATCTTTATTATGATATTAAATGATAAGATCTAGCAGTCGGTCTTACACCTTCTGTAATTTCCAAATAGTGATGCATGGAAATGGTATTTGGAGTCGGTCTGCAGCAGCTGTAACGTGGTATGAACATACCTAAGTCTGTTACAGCATCACAGCACTGCCAGTGTATGGTGTATGGTTTGTTACCTCTGTATAGTCCTAGACGTCATGCTCAGTCTTGGCTGAGTGTGAAGAGTGTACACATAGGGAACGGCCCCTAGAGGGCAGTGTCCACCCAACTCTCAGTGAGGAAGACACCTCAGGGCATGCCACCCGCCTGAGCAAGGAGGGAAGGGTGTCCCCAGCAGTAGCTCTGCTTGATTCTTGGACTTTCCATTTTCCGGCGCCATCAGTTCGAGATGCCGCAGCTCGGCTGCCCAACGGCGAGGGCACGCGGGCGGAGATCTGCGAATTGCTCAAGGACTCCCAGTTCCTCGCACCAGATGTCACCAGCACTCAGGTAGGATGGAGAAGAGATTCTTTTTGTTTTGTTTTGTTCTCGAAATGCAATAAGGAAAAACAACGAGGATAGGAAATATAGTAACATAAATAAATTAAAAAAAAAAGACTGAAGAAGAGGAGAGCAGGGTGTCATGTGAACAGTGTTAACCTAAGATTCGACTCAGCTGCTCCACCTTCCCCAGGTCTTAGGACCTCATCCCCTTTGTTCTGGCTGCTAGGTGAACACGGTGGTGAGCGGGGCCCTGGACCGGCTGCATTATGAGAAGGACCCCTGCGTGAAGTACGACATCGGGCGCAAGCTGTGGATCTACCTGCACCGCGACAGGAGCGAGGAAGAGTTCGGTGAGTGAGGCTCGGGCAGGGTGTCCAGCTAGACTAGAGGCGCTCTGACTTTCTGCCCCAGTTCCATGATGCTTCTGGCATGTGGGCAGGACAGAACCCTAGAGCAGGACTTGGCCTTCCAGTGAGGCCCTGGGTCTTTTTTTTTTTTTTTTTTTTTAATATATTTTATTGATTTTTTTACAGAGAGGAAGAGAGAGAAGAGAGAGGAACAGAGAATTAGAAACATCGATGAGAGAGAATCATCAATGAGCTGCCTCTTGCACAGCCCCTACTGGGGATGTGCCCGCAACCAAGGTACATGCCCTTGACCGGAATCGAACCTGGGACCTCTCAGTCCGCAGGCCGATGCTCTATCCGCTGAGCCAAACGGGTTTCGCCGAGGCCCTGGCTCTGGATGGAAGCACCCTTCTCACTGCGCTGAGGCTAAACAGCCGCTGACGCTTTTCACTCTCATCCACAGAGCGGATTCACCAAGCGCAAGCGGCGGCAGCGAAAGCCAGGAAAGCCCTTCAGCAGAAACCCAAGCCCTCAGCTAAGGTGGTGAGTGACCAGCTGAGGGCCTGCCGCAGTGGTTCCAGGGCGGGTGGCGAGGCTCAGAGCACCGGGAACTAGGGCCGAGCCTGCCTCCGTGCCCCTGTGTTAAATCTGTGCGTGGATCTCTCTCTCTCTCTCTCTCTCTTTCTCTTGCCCAGAAGTCCAGCAGCAAGGAGAGTTCACTGAAGGTCCTCAGCAGCGGCCCTTCTGAGCAGAGCCAGATGAGCCTCAGCGACTCCAGCATGCCGCCCACCCCTGTCACCCCCGTGACGCCCACCACGCCAGCTCTGCCCGCCACTCCCATCTCCCCTCCACCTGTGTCGGCAGTCAGCAAGAGTGGTCCTACCACTGTGCCAGAGCCGGCGAAATCCAGCTCCAGGTAAGCTCTCCTGTCTCCTCCCGCCCTGTCCCTCCACGTCCTCTCGGCGCGTCCTAAGCTGGTTGTGTCTGTCTCCCCTTTTCTTCCTCCCAGTGTCCTTCTGGTCTCCTCGCCAACGATGCCACAGCTGGGAACCATGCTCTCCCCAGCCGCCAGCCAGACACCGCCAAGCTCTCAGGCCGCCGCCCGTGTCGTGAGCCACTCCAGCTCGGCGGGCCTCCCCCAGGTACGGGTGGTGGCCCAGCCTGGCCTTCCTGCTGTCACCCAGCAGTCAGCGGGGCCAGCACAGACACTGCCGCCGATCCCAGCAGGCCCACAGATCCGCGTGCCAGCCACCGCTACGCAGACCAAGGTCGTGCCCCAGGTAAGCGGGGACTGCGGACCCAGAGCTGGGCACTGAGTCCCGTGGGCAGGATGGGTAAGCTGCTGCTGCTGTTTATGCCAGCTCGGTCACTGTCCACAGCTGGGAGTGCTTGGACAAGCTGTGCTTCAGTGTAAATTGTACTTGACACGTTGAGGATCAGAACTTCTGAGAAGTTGGTTGGTTTACCCAGGATGGTACCGTTAGGCCCCTCGCAGAGCTGGGGTTAAATCCAGGCCTGCGATTCAAAATCTGGGACTCCTCCCCCTGTGCCTTTAGTCTCAGCCACGCCACTAGCTAGTTGTGTGATTCTAAAGCAAAGCCTTATCTTTGCCTCAGTCTCCTCTGCTACAAAATGGGCATGATATCTGTCCTTGGTGTAGGATGAGGTGTTAAGTGTGGAGGCAGTCTGAAAGTGAAAGATGCTGCACCGAGCAGGAACGTCACAGTGTCGCTGTAGGGAGCAGGGAGCGTGAGTGCTGCTCCGCGAGAAGCACCTCTGGAGGCACACTTGGTGGGTGGGTGGCGGCCTGGGCGGCCTCGTCGTCTCTAATCAAGCTCTTGGCCTCATGCTCTGAACCAGACAGTCATGGCCACCGTCCCAGTCAAAGCTCAGACCGCAGCGGCCACTGTGCAGCGGCCGGGAGCCGGGCAGACGGGACTCACGGTGACCAGTCTCCCTGCCACCGCCAGCCCTGCGAGCAAGCCAGCCACCAGCTCTCCCGGCAGCTCTGCCCCGAGCGGGTCCACAGCCACCGTCATTCAGAATGTGAGCGGGCAGAACATCATCAAGCAGGTAGGTGGGGCCGCCCTCCGGCCCGAGCAGAGGACAGTGCTGAGCGTGGTGACTCGTGATCGTGACCCTCAGTTCACAGGTATTTCCGGTTCCATTCCCGCCAAGGGCAGTGCCGGCTCTGCGGGCGCTCAGAGATTTCTTTGCTCCTCTCCCTGTAATTCAGCATGTAGTAGCTGAGTTTGGAGGAGCCTCTCCATGAATTGATTGCGTTAAGATCCTGGGATATGTCTTCACATGCTTTATCAGCATTTCAGTTTATTACTAGTAAAAAAGCATATATTTGTGCTTTCGTGGTTGTGCACATGGCAAGGGTAACCATTGAGCTTCAAAGAATTGGGCAAAATGCAACGAGTGCCTGCACCGTGCCAAGCATATTATATTCATTAAATAATTTAATACTCAGAACAACGTGGGGCAGGCACTTAGCCCATTTTTATAGCTGAAATGGAACCACATAACGATGAAGGAACATTGTTCTTCATTAAATATTTATTAGTATTTTTTGTGTGCTGGGCGCTGTCTGGAGCGTTGGCGGGTTAGCGGTGTGTTGCACAAAGTCCCTCTCTCATGGAGCCAGCTCTCCCATGGAGCTGGGAGATGGTGCCCCCCGGGGCAGGTGTGGGAGGTGAGAGCAGCAGTAGCAGGGGAGGGAGAGCGCATGTGCTGTGAGCTGGGGCGATCGGAGGCCTGGAGGAGCTGGCGTTTGAGAGGAGCGAGGCGGACAGTGTGCTGTGTTACAGACAGCTGGAGGTGAGCCACGCCAGGAATGGGCAGGGCCAGTGCAGCCGTCTTGAGTCAGGAACCTGTTTGAGGACCAGCAGGAAGCCCGTGTGGCTGAGGCCTCGTGAGCAAGTGCAGAAGTGTTGGAAAATGGCTTCTGGAGAGGTTGCTGGTTCAGTTGTGTCGTGCTTTGATTTTAATTCAAAGGTGACGGGGAACCTTTGAGAGATTGTGACTCAGGATGTCCTGACTTGTTTTACACTAAAGAAAGGCCTGGCTGCTCTGATGAATGGTCTTAGGGGCAAGAGCAGAAGCAGGGAGATCAGGCCGGGGGCCGCTGCATTGGTCCCCGTGAGGGCTAACACTGGCCTCCTGTGAACGGTCGTCGCAGGGGGAGAAGGGCTGGGCTCTGAATGGAGGGTTCAATGTAGAGTCAGTGTGATTTCCTGGTGGCTTGTGGGGTCTGGGAGAAGGGAGTCCGTGGGTTTTGGCCAGAGTGACTGAGCAGATAGCGACATCATTCTCTGAGATGGAAACCCAGGTGCAAGACGAAGGCAAGAGAGAGAGAGGGTGCCTCGTAAATGAGCGTGTGCATCAGGCGTGTGAGACGCGTGATGGGAGGCCTGGGAACTGACACCACCTGGGGGTGGGTCATGCGTGAACTTGACTGGGTCCAGTGGCTTGGTGCCTTTTTGGGAATGTGTTCAAGAGGCAAGGAAATGGAGATGTGAAGGTAGAGACTTTTCAGAGTAATTTTGCCTTTGCAGAGAGCAGAGGACTGGGCTGCCGTGGAGATGCAAGGGGAGCGGAGCTGGGGAGGGGGATTGGGGTGAAGCGAGGGTCTGTGGTCCAGGATGGGAAATGCGTTCCTGGGTGGTGGTGTCCAGCAGAGAGGGGACAATGGCTCATGTGACAGAGCAAGTCCCCGAGGCCAGAAGGGCTGCGCTTACTACACGTGGCGCTTGGCCACGCTGCTGCTCTCTCCACATGGAGGCTGGCACAACCCTAAGTAGACCTTTTTAGGACGGTAGCGGAAATGTGAATCTGTATTATTAGGTAATAATACTAGGTGTTTTTTAATTTTTTATTTAAAAAGCTCTTTTCTAGGTTAGAGATAGGTACAGAAGTATTGATCAGCAAAGCACTATCAGTTTACTTAAAAATATTTTCACTCCTCTTTCTCTCTGCCTGCCCCCAACTTTTGAAGTTGGGTGATAGGTACATGGGTTTGTTACACTGTTCTCTTCTTTTGTGAGTATCTATCATATTTAAAAACGAAAAGCTAGAGAAATACATGAGACACAAATGGAGGTTTGCCTAACTGTGCCGTGTAACCAGTGCAGCACCGTGGATCCCTCGGTCAGTGCCGTTTCTCCCCACCAGGTGGCGATCACGGGGCAGCTTGGTGTGAAGCCCCAGACAGGCAACAGCATCCCACTCACCGCCACTAACTTCCGCATCCAGGGCAAGGACGTGTTGCGCCTGCCACCCTCTTCCATCACCACAGATGCCAAAGGCCAGACGGTCCTGCGGATCACACCGGACATGATGGCCACGCTGGCCAAGTCCCAGGTGACCACAGTCAAACTGACCCAGGACCTCTTTGGGACAGGAGGCGGCACGGCAGGCAAAGGCATCTCTGCTACCTTACACGTCACTTCCAACCCCGTCCACGCCACGGACAGCCCCGCCAAGGCCAGCTCCGCCAGTGCCCCCGCGCCCACCCCAACGGGCACCACCGTGGTCAAAGTGACTCCGGACCTCAAGCCTGCGGAAGGCTCGGGGTCGGCTTTTCGCCTGATGCCCGCACTCGGGGTGAGCGTGGCCGACCAGAAGGGGAAGAGCACAGTGGCCTCGTCAGAAGCAAAGCCAGCCGCCACCATCCGCATCGTGCAGGGCCTGGGCGTGATGCCGCCCAAGGCCGGCCAGACCATCACCGTGGCAGCCCATGCCAAGCCAGGGTCCTCGGTGGCCAGCGGGTCTGGAACTGTTCACACGTCAGCCGTGTCCCTGCCCAGCATGAACGCTGCTGTGTCCAAGACTGTGGCCGTGGCCTCGGGGGCCGCAAGCACCCCCATCAGCATCGGCACGGGAGCCCCCACCGTGCGGCAGGTGCCCGTCAGCACCACGGTGGTTTCCACGTCCCAGGCTGTGAGTACCATTGGGGTGGGCACAACTAACCCTTCCACCAGGGACTTCTCCTCTTAGGAACGGAAATGTCTGTACCCCTATTTGACCCAAACTAATTTATGAAAGCAGACACGCATACAGTCTTAGAGAATATTAAAGCCTCCCAGAAGTTTGGGGAGTAAAATACAAAGTTTCTTTCACCCCCTCGCTCTCCCATCGTGAGGAGGGTGTTTGGCATTTGTCCGTCTAGTCCTTTCCCAGAGCATCTTCACACATGCAGACATAGTTAAAAAATCCCGTGAGAGACCTTAGTCTATATATTGTTCTATGCTTTGTCTTATCTATTTAAAAAGATGTCTTGAGGGTTATGCTAGGTCCTCCACAGATCCTGACTGCAGCCTTCTTTATGACACCAAGGTAGCCCATAGAAGGGATGTGTTGTAATCACTCTTCTTGTAAAGAGAGCGTTTTCATCGTTACAGCCAGCGCGGCAGCGAATGCTTGGGAGTGCATATGTGAACACGTAGAAGCATTTCTGGAGCCGAGGGGGGTAGCCCGGCCACGCAGGTGCACACTCTGGGGGTGTTGATACTCCACTTGTGCTCCCCGAAAAGCCGTAGCAGCTTTTAGTCCAACCAGCAAGACTCCTGGCTTCACCAGGGCCGGTAGCACGTGTTGTTTGGACTGTATGGCTCTCTTACTCCTGAGAGAGTCCTTTTTCTGTTTGTGTCCCTGGTCTGTAGTGAGGTTGAGCATCCAGTCTTGAGCAGACTGCCGCGCTCTCTAGCAGATAAATCATTGCCAGTTTTCTTTGGGGTTTTTTGTTTTTTCATAATTTGAGTGACTCTTTTTATCTTTGGGTGTTCTGTGTGGAAAGTATTTTCTTCCCCTCTGTCATTTAAAAAAAATTTTTTTATTGATTTTTTTAGAGAAAGGGGAAGGGAGAGGGAGAGAGAGAGAGACATCAATGAGAGAAACATCGTTGATCAGCTACCTCCTGCTAGCCCTCTTTTGGGGATTGAGCGGGCAACTGGGCATGTGCCCTGCCCCGGAATTGAACCAGTGACCTACTGGTTCATGGGTCAACTCTCAACCTCTAAGCCACACTGGCTGGGTTCCCTCTGTCACTTTTTAATCTTGGAGCCCTTTGCTCTACAGGTATTTTATCTGATTGGCTCTGTATCAACATTTCTTTTATGGTTCCTGGGTTTTATGTCTTTTGCCTTTCTTACCCCAGGGTTATAAAGATATCAGCTTGTATTTTCATAAAACATTTTCAGAGTTTTAAGAGAGGTATAGCCAATAAGTCATTTGAAGTATAATTTTGTGAATAGCCTGTGGTTTTTCAAATTATTCCAACATGACTAATTTACTGCTTCCCATTAACTCCAAGTGCTACATTTATCCTAAACCCAATTCTCATGTCAACATAGGCGTGTTTCTGGATGCTTCTGTGTCCATTTAGCTTCTACAATAGATCAGGAGCACTGCTGTGTATTTTATATGGGCAGAGAAAAACATAGTTTCCCTTTTCTAAACAAGCTATGTAGTAAAACCTCAATAGTTAGGGTAAAAGCCGTAGTGATGGAGGAAGGCAGGCATATATATACATTAGTAAAACCACCAGCCAATAAACCCTGATTCGGAGTATGGCTTAAAAGGAAATGTCTAGGTCCTCAGGTCTCAGAAGTCAGAAGAAAGAAACGGCTTACTAGACCCACTTCTGTTTCCCCTGAATCCTTCTCGTAACAGGGAGAGCTCCTGTCAGTGGCATCTCCCCTATCATAATTGATCGGGATAAAAACCAGGCTGGGGCAGAAGGAGGTTTACAGTTGTTTGTATGGAAAAGAATATAGTAACTAATACACAATATACAAGTATGAACTGTTTGGCATGCTCACAACTGTAAACATACCCCTCCACCCCACGCTGTGACCAGAGAGCGTCCAGTGGGATAGGAAGTATTGCCTCTTGGTCAGCTGTCGGGAGGCTGGCTCGGGAAGGGACATTTCCGGTGGGTGTACTGGTGGTCTGAAATGTCCTTAAGAAACTAAGACTTGAAGAAAGGAAAACCACACGTCAGTCCACCCGAGGCGCCATTCTGCTGCCTGTTGGCGTTTTTCCATGCTTTCCAGTGGGCTACTCTGAGTGCCCGACTTCAGAACCAGCTGCCCATAGGACATGCCGATGCCCTTTCTTGGCAGCCTAGCAGACCATCCCTCTTGAATAATTAAAAGAGGAAGGGAGAGAGAGAGAGAGAGAAACATCAGTGAGGAGAATCATTGGTCAGCTTCCTCCTGCAGGCCCCCATTGGGCAAGCCCACAACCCGGGCACGTGCCCTGACTGGGAATCCAACTGTGACATCCTGGTTCATAGGTCAACGCTCAACCACTGAACCCACGCCAGCCGGGCGTTATCAGCTTTGGGTTGGGCTTTTCACTTGGCTGACTTTGTTGCTGGTGTCCTTTGCTCACCTCCTTATCTCTGGAGGAAGCGGAAGACACCTGGACAGTGTAGCCGTCCCCCTGGGGCACACCCTGCAGTGTTCCAGCGAAGCAGCAGCTGTGCACCTGCTAGTGTGAACTCCTAGTGCACCTGCTGTGTGAACTCCGAGTGCCCCTGTCCCCGCTCCCACTGGTTCCGACAGCTGCTGAGCGCCATGGGTCGGGGGCGACACAGATGAGTAAGGCTGCCCTCTCGGAGCTCGGAAGGGAACACACATCCTCCTCTGTGGGTTAGGAACACGTTTAATCCTGACGACAGCTGGATTGTCTGCTGCTGTAGGCAGCATGAAAGGATAGCGATCAGGCGGCCCCTCCGTATAGCACAGGCGCCCTGAACCACAGTGTGTGACGGCTGTTTTCATGAGGCCTCCCTGGGCTGTACCACAGGAACGCAGGGGCCCTCAGAGCACAGGCGGCGAGAGCCTCTGGCTCTGGCCCCTCGGCTCAGCCCCGGAGGGGACACTGGTCTCCTCACCTGTGTCCCATACACTGGCTCCTCCTCCTCCTCCTCCAGGGGAAGCTGCCGACGCGGATCACGGTCCCCCTCTCTGTGATCAGCCAGCCTATGAAGGGCAAGAGTGTGGTCACAGCCCCCATCATCAAAGGCAATCTCGGAGCCAAGTAAGTGCCATCGGGAGGGAGGGCAGGGCTTCCGGGGGGCTCCCTGTTGCCAGGGAGGGAGGAGGGTGGGAGGCGTCTGGTTTCCGGGGGCTCGCTCCGGGTACCTCTCCTTGGTTGTGCTCAACAAGGTGTATTGAGCAGCCAGGATCGTTTTAGGTGTGGGGGGTACAGCAGTGATTAAAAGAGACAAAAGTCCATGCTGGGGAGCGAAATAGTAAAGTGAAATACTTTGTGGACGGTAAGGCGTACTATGAAGAAAAAGCAAGGAAGGGGACAGGCAGTGCCATCAGCAGTTTGGACTGCGGCTGCTGGGAAGGCCTCACGTTTTTTGAGCTCGGTGGTGTAAATCAGAGGGCAGCTTGTTGGAGCCTGGGCTTCCGTGGCACTGACTGAAACGGGGCAGGGAGAAAGGATGCGATGGGATCATTCTGATGGTCTCAGGGCAGCAGTGTGGGGCAGGGGATTCTTGGCAAAAGGGCACGCCTCCCTGGAGCCTGTTCATTATTCCTGCTGATCAAGGTCTGGAGATCAGGGTCATTTTAGCCAAAGCACTGGGGCCTTGGGCTCGCCGTGGGAAGCATAGAAGGTGGAACCAGGTCCCCAGGTTTCCTTCCTTGCGTGGCCTGATTCTGGCGGGAGCTAATGCCCTGTCTTGCTTTCCATCCACAGCCTCGGTGGGTTGGGCCGCAACATCATCCTCACCACCATGCCAGCGGGCACCAAGCTCATTGCCGGCAACAAGCCTGTGAGCTTCCTCACTGCCCAGCAGCTGCAACAACTCCAGCAGCAGGGCCAGGCCACCCAGGTGAGGCCAGGCGCGCCACGGGCCACTCCGGGTTCTCTCCTCTCCTCTGCTGGCCGCTCCCAGCCCTTGAGCCTATTGGCAAGCTGCTGACCCGACGTTCCCTTTGCAAACAGGTGCGCATCCAGACTGTCCCCGCGTCCCACCTCCAGCAGGGAACAGCCTCGACTTCCTCCAAAGCGGTCTCCACGGTGGTTGTGACCACAGCTCCGTCTCCTAAGCAGGCACCTGAGCAGCAGTGACTCTGAGAAGCAGCTTCCGTCAAAGCCCAGGCCTGCTCCGCCCTGCAGGCCGACAGGAAGGGTGCAGGGAGGTCCCTCCTTCCTCTGAGCTCTCGTCTCAGGCAGGCCCGCGGAGGGCTGGCGGCCACGGGGCTGCCGTCTGCTGCCACCCCCCGCCCCCCCCGAGGAGGACACTGAGGAAGGCTTACTCCAGGTCTGTTGCGGACGGACCCAGGGACTGTGTGAGGTCAGTGGGTCACACAAGCTGGGGGGAGCGCAGACAGCGACCACGCCGTTCTGTACGTGGCTCGTACCTCTCAGCGTGGGGGTCTTCTCCGTGACGAGTGGTCTGGATAGGAGTTTTGTCTCCAGAAATTTTTATGTAACTTATTTTTTTTTTAAGAGCCTATTGTACATCTTTGTCAAATAGAAACCTGGGCGTTAGCCCCCTAAACGGATTCATTCTTTTGGCCAGAATGTGAGAAAGGCAGGATTCTAGTAAGTTGGCTGACTTGGATAACTCCATGGAGAGGCACTAAAATGGGAAAGAAACACAGGAAGTGGGATTGTGTGGATTCTCTGATATGGGACTAGTTGGGCACTGCCTCTTAAGGTGGGGTGTCAGGATCCCGGCTGTGGGCTGTTCTCTCCCTGCTGGCTGTCCTCAGCAAGTCTGCTCACACACGCCGGGGCCGGCGGGCACAGCAGGTGGATGCCAGCAGGGACGCTGCTCTTGCAGCACAAACCGTGTTTCATATTTCAGTTCAGAGACTCTGTATTCTGCTTTGCTCCAGAACAAGAGTCAGCGAGCCACTGCCCTTAGGCTGGCTTCCCGTTTTTGTAAATAAAGTTTTATTGGAACACGGCCCAGGCCCACGCGTTTATGTATTGTCTATGGCTGCTTTCAGTTAGAATAGAAGCAGAACTGAATAGATGCCACATGGCCCGCAAGTTTAAAATACTTTGTGTGTGGTTAAGTAAAACTTCGCTGACTTTTATTCCAGAGACGGGTGTCCCTCCTGGATAGCACCAACCGAAAGGTGAGTGTAGGTATACAAGTTATTTAATCCTGGCTGTTTCCTCGTTCTCTGCCCCACCAAGCTACAGGCAGAGAGCTGGGCATGCTGCTTCAATGAAAGCACTGGTTGGTGCTTTCTGTGTCGGAGCAAAGCCTTTCTGCAGGGCCAGAGCTTCCCTGACTCCTGAAAGGACACAGATGACTAAAAAGGTATTTTAATCTGTTGAAGTCTAGCGCTGATACTTTACGGAGTCTGCGTGCGGAAGTGGATCAGATGGGGTTGGAGTGGCCTGCTTCAGAGGGTGGGAGTGGAGGGATCGGGCAAGTTGTTGAGGGGCAGACGCCTTTCGATGGCTTGGTGGTTGTAGGGACATCTCATTGGATTCCTAAGGAAGTTGTGTGAACCAGTTACCCTGTTTTAACTGGGAGGAAATCCGCATTTCAGCTGGAGTTAGAGAACCAAGATGTAAGTCCAGTCTTTGGATTCTAAGTCAGGTGCCCTTTCTGCCGCCTTCCTAAGAAGGGAGTGGCCGTGATGTGTTGTGGTGAGACTTGGGGACGATCCAGAGCTGAGGGTGGTAAGTCTGGATTACGGAGGACAGGTGAACCGGCCGTGGCAGGATTGAGCTCGGGAGGAGAGTGGAGAGCTGGACAGGAATGGATGGGAAATGGCCAGAGGTGGGACTGCAGTGAGGAGACACTGTTCCTCCCGGCTAAAGGCGGCTGCACCTGCTATTTCGTAATACTCTGGTATTTGCATGGCATTGCTCCCTGGAGTCACATTGCACATGGAAGGTTCATGTGACAGGCTCCGAGTGAGAAACAGGTAGAAATTTGAGGAATCCTGTCTTGGGTGTTGACTGCTGGTTAAAATACACTTCCTCTGAATTTATTTAATGATTTCATAAAAGTTCTGGCATTCAGCCCCAACCCCACCCCACCCTGTTATTGACTGAAGTTACTGACCGCTCCTTTTCTTAGTGGCTGCAGACTGACATCGGAAGGGAACAGGGCATGGCTGAGCCCCGGGAAGTGAGATGGGTCCTGGCCAGCCTGTCGGTGGAGTACACACCGGAACCCCCCCCCTTGGAGTTGTTCAGGTGACGTCACCAGCATTTGCACCGAACGTGGGTCCTAGGGGCACACCTGGGGCCATGAGAGATGTGGTGGCTCCAGGGGCATTTGGGGGGACAATTCCAGAAGGATCTTTGAGCCTCTGGTGGACAGAAGTTGACAAAATT
The DNA here is from genome assembly GCF_964339955.1 of Pipistrellus hanaki. NCBI lineage: Eukaryota > Metazoa > Chordata > Mammalia > Chiroptera > Vespertilionidae > Pipistrellus > Pipistrellus hanaki. The sequence goes on along the minus strand of NC_140521.1, from coordinate 13,959,200 downwards.
ATTCCAACCGTGTGTCTAAGACCAGATTTGGTGCGTAGCGTTGTGAGGGGTTTGTATTGTAGCCAAGAATGTTTATGTTAGTGGTCATTTCTGTGACGGTGTCCCAGCCATGCTGGGAGGAGCATTAGAGTAAACTTGGATGTTTTATATTGGATCCTCAACCTCACTCCCTTTAATTCAAAATGGAGAGCATTGCTTTGAAAGACCCAGAGTAGGTTCCTCCTTCCCATCTCCAGTCCCCGAGGGAAGGACATGTTTTACATTAATTGCCAATAATGGGTCCTTTAGTACTCGTTGAAAGGAGGTTGGGTTTTATTCAGCCGGCAAACCAAAGTGGACTGCCTCTCAGTATTAAGTCTGAGTTTTCAAGGAGCTCATTCTCCTCCTGGAGGCTGTGCCTCCAGCTCTAAGTGATGGCTGAGCAAGGGAGGTGCTGAGCGTAACTTTTCTCCCAGGCTGCCCAGTTCTTAGGGGAAAAGACCCCCAGTGCTCACCTCAGTGCTCCACGGGAACGGTCACTGCATTTGTGTGACGTAGCAGAGGGGAAAGGCGAGAGGCAGGCTGGCTGGAGTCCTCCTGAAATCTGGTTCTACAACATAGTAACCTTACACCGCTCATCTCCGGAAGAACGAATGTATTTCCGGTATAGGTGGTCGTGAGAAAGAAATAAGATATACTTCAGAGTCTGAAAAGTGCCAATTGAATGGTACTATGTGGTCTATACGGTAAGACCTTTCAAATTTGTCCTAACCCGCCTTTATCCATTCATGGTCTTTTCTCTCTGCCTAGAATGTGCCTTTTCTATGGGCAAGCTCCTCCCTCCTTTGTCTCATGGTGGTTTCACTTACCAGCATGGCCTCAGTCACCTCGTATGAACTGCCTGCATAGTTCCCCATTAGACTGAATTCCTTGCTGGGCACACAGTTAATCCTTACAACCATTCCAGTCCTGGTGCAGAGGAGATGGTTAATAAGCCCTTGTTGAAGGAAGCTTAAAAAACAAACAAACAGAACCACGACTAGAGTATCAAGATTGTATTACCAGTTCCAGCTTCAGATCCTTTGCGGGATTCTTGTCCTTTGCTTTCGGCTGTGTTTAAAGTCAAGGCCTTCCCTGACCTGACATTCTCTCTCCCTCTCGGTTACAGCTATCCTGTCAGCATCTTCTCATGAGGGCACTTTTGAGGAGTCAGACCATCTGACTTCCAGCTCTCCTCTGGGCCACTAACTAGCTTCCTGATTTTAAAAATAAAATTCACCTTTGGCCCAACTTAGTCACTTACCAGCAATGGTATTGCAATACTCTAAAGTGTCATGATTAGTTAAGAGATGTTAACAAGTGATGTGTTAACATCAAAACATGTGGAATACTACTTTTTAAAAGTATATACTAGACTTGAATCTCTAAAAGAAAGGCACTGTCATTCACTTACTTCCTAATAAAGTACCTGCTTTCTTGGGATGAAAAGAAGGGATAAGTCATCAACAGCAGTGGGTTCAGCTGGATTCAGATCCTGGATTCGTCGATGAGGCTACATGCTGTTCTGACACTTCAGAGTCTGATTTCTCTTCTCTCTGAGACATAAAGGCTTGCTTCATTTTCTTTATGAAGGATACCGCACCAACGCGGTCTTCAGCCATTAAATGAGAAGGTGCAAATATAGAGCACCTGAAGGGCAGACCAGAGCAAGCATTAACACGGAGATGAGCTATGCCTGTGCCACTCAGCTAGCCCTGCTCAAGGGGACACATCCACCCCGTTTGTGACCGATGGCCCCTTCTCATTCCTCGTCGTCTGAGCCATTCAGGAGGGCCTTCTGGCAAGTAGGTTCAGACTTCAGCTTCTGAATGCCAATGATTTCTCCTCCTCTGTGCCTCTTGAGCCGGGTCAGGAGGCTGTGATAGAGAAATGGTAACAAGTCAGCCCCCAAACTCCCTATTCCTTCACTGAAGGATGTGAAGGCATCTAATGGTTCTTCAAGCATTTACTTTCTTAAATATTGTGACTTCTCAGTACTCATTGGTAGATAAAGGGATCGTGGTTAATAACACTTAACCCTTTGCTGTCCCCTCTCAGGGGACATTGCAGTTTATTAGTGATTATGGGGAATTGAGTTAATTCAACGCACGTTTCGCAAAGTATCGTCGAGTAGCTGGTAGCCAATGTCCAGAATGGTTCGGAGTGCAAAGGGTTAATAGTTATTGTTGTAATTGAGACTAAACTTGGGTCTCCTGCCTCCCTTTTTATTTCTGCACTGACCAGGCGGTAGAATGAATAGATACTATGACCTTGAGTTGCGTTCTGTTTGGTCTGCCCGGAAGTCTCTCTGGGTGAAGTGTATCTGCTTTGGTAGGGAAATCAGGACCCAGGGACAGAGAGAGGGGCAGCTAAGACAACAGCTAATGCCGTGTGCCCACAGCCACTCGGGCACTGTGGTTAAGGACTGGAGCTCTGCCATTTGCTCGTTGGGCGACCTTGGTCACATTAGTCTGTTGAAGCCTTGGCTTTCCTGTCTGGAAAACATTACATATTTCACAAAGTGATAAGGATTAAATTGGGCAGCGTATGAAGTGCTGCCCGTGGTGCCTGGGTATTGTTTGCTGTCCTCTCGGAAGAGCACTTCAGCTGCGTGGTGTCCTATCTGATTGTCGCAAGGCCCCGTGGGAAGTAGGCGATGGGCTCGAAATGAGCAGGGACAAGAGCAGGTCTGCAGGCCGGTGCAAGGTTGCCCAACTAGCAAATGTTTTCTGTCACAGCCCAGTCCTGAGCTCTGTCAGATCTGCCTCTGCAGCCTGCATCTGTCCCAGGTTACTATGACCAGTCAGACCCTTAGCCTTCTCAGAGCCCCATCACCCTCATTCATAGTCTAGAGCAGCGGTCGCCAGCCTCTCGGACCTCAGGGACCACCGGTTGGCGACCGATGGTCTAGAGCACCTGGCACAGGACTCGGCGTTTAGCTGGTCCTTGTTAAGTGGCAGGAGTTAGTTGGGAAAGGGATCCCTGGAATTAAAAGTGGTGCAGGGGGTTGGTTAGGAAGGAAAACCTTGCCGGAAGTCTCGGGGACGTACCAGTGCACGAGAGCGTAGTTGATGCCCACGATGCAGAGCGCAGCCAGGTAGTGCCAGCAGAAGCACATGGTGATGAACATGAGGTTCGCGTGATTCTCCTGGTCCCACTGCGGGCTTCCGAAGGGCGGGAACAGCACAAACCCAATCTGGCGGGGCACACAGAGAAGACAGCCTGTCGTTAGCCGCCTTCTTCCGTGGTTACCAAAGGCACTCGGGCCGCATTCCCCACGCCTGCCTTAGCGTGGAAAGACGTTTTGCACGGGAGAATGGCTGGGTTAATTCTGGTTTTAGCGAAGGCTTATTTCCAACCAAATTTTCCGGTGGACAGTTCAGCAGGTGGAGCCTGCTGATGGTATCAGCACCTCCATGGGGAGGGCGGATGGGGAAATCGTTAGTCTGCTCACTGTGTACGCTCCATAGACTCTGCTTAACGCATCGGCAGGCTATTCATGGGTACAGCTCCCCAAGTCCAGGGGCTGCCGTCTAAGTCCACCCATGTGGCATGTCGGACTTCACCTGGACGCGCTCCGGGGGTCCCCTCCACTAATGTGACCAAGGTCCCCAGGTTGTACAGCATTAGGAGCAGTGTTTGGGTAATTACCTGCCAGAACCAGGTGCCTTGAAGAATAACGAGCGAGGTTCGGAAAAGTTCCAGCACAATGTTGTCCCGAAGGATCACCTCCAGGAAGATGCTGAGCGCCCCTCCGAACACGGCGCACAGCAGCAGCGAGTGGATGTACTGGTCCAGCGGCGGCCGGTTGTGGACATGGTGGTAGAAGAGGAAACCTGCCCCAGAGCCAGGCACGGCCGTCAGAGGTGCCCGTTTCCACGTCACCCCGCACACCCCATTATAGAATGTCCTCAGCCAGGGTCTCCTGCCCTTGGGAAGTCAGTGTATGGAACATTACAGGACAAGCAATGGACAAATGAAATAGGTGTGTGTGCTGCCCCAGCCGGGTGGTTCAGTGGTCAGTGCCAACCTATGAACCTGGAGGTCACGGTTCAATTCCCGGTCAGGGCACATGCCTGGGTTGCGGGCTCAGTCCCCAGTAGAGGGCATGCAGGAGGTAGCTGATCAATGATTCTCATCACTGATGTTTCTATCCCTCTCCCCAACTCTCTGAAATCAATAAAACTATATTTTAAAAAAAAAATGTGTGTGTGTGTAAAGTGGGTATAAGCAGCAAAGGATCTCTTTTTACAGAATTGATGGTAGGGTTTAATATAGGATGGGTAAGTGAAATATTGCTGATTGGTGACATATTATGTGTGAGTTTACTTGAAACTCGGTTTTGCCTTCATGTACCTTTTTTTAAACTCTTCCTGAGATAACGGAAGTCAGTGAGGTTGCTGGATTACAAGATTTTTTTTTTTTTTTTTTTTTTACAACCCCCTTTTAACATGGTGGGTCTCCTATTTGTGATGGAGTCCTGACAGTGACACTCTGGGTGGGGGCTGGAGTGCGGAATTTCTCTTCCCAAACCACAGGGAGTCAAAATCTGGCGTGGTGGCAGTCACCCTGTCTTCAGACAGTTCTTGTTTACGTGTGGATGTGCACACATGCACTCAAATGGATGAGGGGGAAGGGCAGGGAGAGTTTGTACACTCCTAGCCAGTGACTGTGCCTAAAAGCCTTATGCTTTCCTGGGTTCTTTAAAAAAAATTTTTTTTAAATTGATTTCGGAGATGAAGGGGGGGAGAGGGAGAATCATCAATGATGAGAATCATTGAATGGCTGCCTCCTGCAAGTCCCCCACTGGGGATCGAATCTGCAACTCAGGCATGTGCCCTGGCCGGTAAGTGAACCATGACCTCTTGGTTCATAGGTTGATGCTCAGTCACTGAACCTCAGTGGCCGGGCCTTTTGTGGGTTCTTTAAGGAATATGTCACCTATACCAGTGGTCGGCAAACTGCAACTCGCAAGCCATATGCAGCTCTTTGGCCCCTTGAGTGTGGCTCTTCCACAAAATACCACAGCCTGGGCGAGTCTATTTTGAAGAAGTGGTGTTAGAAGTTGAAGTTTAAAAAATCTGTACTGTTGATATTTGGCTTTGTTGACTAATGAGTTTGCCGACCACTGACCTGTGCCATCCAGACTAAGCCTGCTCGGTTATTGAAGCTCAGAGATTGGGATTTTTCTGGGGAAGGGTGTTCTGTTTGTGATCGCTCTGGTGTCCGGGCCCAGATCCCTCCTAACCACAACTTGCCAGTTTCTTCCCTGTTCCTTACCACTAAGTTACCTTCATTGAAGGTTGCCACAGCCATCACCAGCCTGTCAACCCCCAAGGGCACGTGACTGACGAGGTAGGTGAGCATGTCCGTGATTCCGGAGACTGCGAAGAACAGGTACATGGTGCTGTGCTGCCAGTTCATCAGCTTGATCCACTCTTTGTCCGAGTACAGGTGGAGGTGGGGCCCGTCCGGAACAAACTGCTCTGCCAGCATCCCTGCAGGGAAGCGAGAATGGAAATTAGGGAAGAGTAATTCTAAGACAATGGGGAGAGAAGCCAAAGACAACCCCAAATCAGGAGTGGCCCTACTCTGCTACTGCTGTCCAAAGTAAGGTCTTGGCTGTGTAGGAACCTGAGTTGCTGTTCCTTGGACGGGGGCATGTGGAGGGAGGAGGAGCAGCCATGGAAACGCAGCCACAGGGCACAGGAAACTTCTGGGAGCTGAGACGGAGGGGAGGCGTTGTCACCTCAGCGCGAGGGTGGCAGTTATAACTTAATCCTGGGGCTCCCTCTGCCCAGGGAGCAGGGAGAGAAAGCCTGGAAGGAAACCGTTAAGTCAGGAATAATAGAGTCTGAGCAGACACTGGTGATGGAGATACTTGTGCACGCCCGAGGGAGGGAGGCTGCTCCCAGTGGCTCTGTGGTCCCAGCTCCTGTCATAGCCTTAGGTTTCAGTGTTCTACACGTCACCTGGGGGGTTCCTCCATTACTGTGTCCCCGGAGAGGCAAGCTTCATGCCCTCAATGTCAACCTGCTTTGAAGGCGAAAGCTTTGCCTTTATGCCTGGTGCCCAGAGTGTTCTTGGGGCTACGGTAACTCTTCCACGACACATTCGGGACCCTGCTCCCCAAACCCAGCCCCTGTCTGAGTGGGTGAAAACCCAGGAAAGGGAAGGCCCATCAGAGCTGGAGGCCAGCTGTAGTTCCCCCCTGTGTACCCCTTTATCTAGATCGGTGAGTTCTTGGCTCATAGCGAGAGCTCAGGAAATCATTGGTGAAGGAGGTGTTTTCACCCAGACACAGTTTTTTAGCTTGTTTAGGCCAATACCAGTTAAGCCATGTGGTCCCTGTTTACGTCTCGGCTCCGGAGAGATGAGAAAGCCTTTCTGATGCCCGAGCGGCTGGTGAATGGGCAAGTCCAGCTGGACCAGGAAACAAAGCTATGTTCTGTGCCAACTCCCAGGGAAGCCACTGGCCTGGCTTCAGCTGCGCCCAGGAAACCGGAGATGGTGGGTGGCAAATGCCATTGCCGAGAAAGGTCCCTCGCTGGTACCACTCACTCCTCCTGGGCCGCCAGCAGAGTGGCATAGATGAGGAGGAAGTGGGTGAATTTTGTAGCGGAAGGCACCATAAAGGAAGATCCCTCTCTCAGCCTCTGTGGGCTTCTTTCCGTCTCTTCCGCTGCCTCTGACTAGCCCCAAGCAGAACACTCCTCTCTGTACCTGCTTGAGGTTTGGGGTGGAGGGTATGCCAATGAGTAGGGCTTTACTCTTGAGATTCTAGAGGAGAGACAGTTGGGAAAAAGATTTTTCTAAAACTCAACTCTATTTAGTCTTCTCATAACTCAGGAGCTTATTCTCTTAAGTTCTTTTTTCTACTTTGGTGGTTTGCCCTTTTCATCAAGTATATCTTCTGTTCCTACAACTATGTCTTTCTAGGGTAGTTGTTGGCAAGCCGCGGCTCGCGAGCCACATGCAGCTCTCTGGCTCCTTGAGTGTGGCTCTTCCACAAAATACCACGTGCGGGCGGGCACGTACAGTGCGATTGAAACTTTGTGGCTCATTCGCAGAAGTCGGTTTTCGGCCTGGGCGAGTCTACTTTGAAGAAGTGGTGTTAGAACCCACAAGGCGCCAAAGAGCCGCATGTGGCTCGCGAGCCGCGGCTTGCCCACCCCTGTTCTAAGGCCAAGGATGTCATTTACTTGGTACTCTCTCACAGTGCACCGAGATGCAAGGCACCGTTCACTGTCGATACCACAAAGTTGGGTGCACAGCAGATATTGCGGTGAAATGTTCAGTGGCTAATGGACAGCCCGTTCTCTATTATCTCTACCCATGGAGCCGTCCATCCACCGGGCCCAGAGAGGGGGCTGGAGGCTCTGGGTGTGATGGGGGACCCCCTGGACCCCGAGGCCCCCCTCCTTACCAATGACGGGAAATAACGTCCTGATGGCTGCCTCAATGATCTCCAGACGCTCATAGTTATGCCTCGGTTGGCCTCTTCTCCCCTTTCGGTGAAAGTACTTCAGGGGGTACTTCACCGACCACCACAGCCCGACGATCAGGAAGAAGCTGCCCGGGAGAGCGTGGCCCTTGAAGTTTGCCATCGGGGCCCTGGGTCACCTGAAACACAGGGGCAGCTGTCAGGTGGCTGAAGGAGGAAAACAAGTGGGTATCTTGGCAGGAAATATAACATGCGACTGCCGAAACTGGTTTGGCTCAGTGGATAGAGCATTCGATTCTGGTCAAGGGCATGTACCTTGGTTGTGGGCACATCCCCAGTAAGGGGTGTCCAAGGAGGCAGCTGATCAATGTTTCTCTCTCATCGATGCTTCTAACTCTCTATCCCTCTCCCTTCCTCTCTGTAAAAAAAAAAAAAAATCAATAAAATATATTAAAAATACAACGTGACTGAGGAGTCCAAGTCACAAACCGTATGGAGAAGGGCCCACTCAATCTCATCAAGTAGGTCTGTGTCCTGTCACCAATGTCTGACCCTGAGGTTTGAACAACATTGGTAAATAGCAGGGGGAGTGGGGGTGGGTGGGGAGAAGGGAAAGGGAGGATAGGTAAATATTAATTGATTTCAGGGTAGAAAAGTCTTCCTTACACATAAAGGAGGGAGTAAGAAAAATAGTCATGGACACTGGTACTTTATAGATCAGCACACGAGAAGGCAAGCCAGTGGGGCGAAGCTACCATCTGTGGGGTTATGACCAACCGCCTGTCAGAGTCCTGCCCAGCCTGGAACCAGGGGCAGTGCCTCTAGAGGGGCCTCCGGTGGCCTCAGGTCCCCGGTCCCCCGCCCTGGTGGCCCTCAGTGTGCAGTGGGACCTGGTTGGTGCAGAGCGCGCCGCCCCCCCCCCCCTCCAGTCCAGGGAAATGGGGTGCGGCAGGGAAGAGGGCCACTCCTTGTCCTTCATGCATGGGTTTTTATATATTTCATTGCAACAAAGCATGCAAAATGATATATTAGCTGAATAAACTTAGGGCCACCAGGAGAAAAACACTGAACCAACAACTGGTGGATGTGGTCCCGTGACCCCTGCACAGCCTTCGCCTGCTCCTCTCTAGTCTGGAGCCATTTTGCTCGAATGGCTGTAAAGTCTCAGGGAAAGGGAGCCTCTAACGGTGGCACATATAGCACAGCTGCCTGAGCCCCCAAACAGAGGCTCCCTATTTTATTTTTAAATTATATGTTTTTAATTGATTTCAGAGATGAAGGGAGAGAGACATCCATGATGAAAGAGAATCATTGATCAGCTGCCTCCTGCATGGCCCACAGTGGGGATTGAGCCCGCAACCCAGGCATGTGCCCTGTCTGAGAATTGAACTGTGACCTCCTGGTTCATAGGTTGATGCTCAACCACTGGGCCACGCCGGCTGGGCTGGAATAGTTATTTTAAAAGGCACCCCAGGAAAAGCAAAGCCAGACTTGGGATGGGATTCCTCAGCTCAGGTCTTGTCTCAATGTCTAGACCATGGGAATGAACTCCAAATGGCTATTTCCTCATCACAATATTTCCTTCCAGAGCCTTTACTAATTAACCAGGAACATCCCATAGAACGAACGGGCAAAGACACGAACACAGTTCACAAATAACACGCCGATAAGGAATCTCACTGGAATCAAAGACATGCGAACGAATGCACGGTATCATTTTCACCTAATCGGAGTATAATTTGAAAAATTAGAGATTTGATGCAGCTCTAACATAACTATGGTCAACATGATTCAAATTCAATAAAAGTCAAAATAGTTACATCAACACCGTCTTATTCCACACAAGATTTCAGGCTTGGTTTCTTTTATCCTGGCTACAGTAGCATAGACTAGGGGATCAACATGAATTATGTAGAATTTATTCAGAAGGAAAGTGCCCTTTTTTTTTTTTTTTTTTTTTTTTTGCAGCGTGGCTGGTGACCTAAAGCAATGTCGGGTGGGAGAAAAATAGCAGTTGATGGAGATCTAGAACATACCACTTAGGAAGAGAGAGCATCGTGGTCTGCTCAGCCTATTCCAACCCTGCCGTCCAGCACTGGCTACAAGGTCAGGGCTGGGTCACACCCGATCCATTGTCAGTTGAGGTTTCCACCCTTCACCAAGTGCTTTCACAAGCTTCTAGAAAATGCTTACCGCTTTTAAAGTGTCCAATAGCATTTAAAGTTTTACAATGAAAAGCAGCAGCCACGTGTTCTCTCCTCCTCCCACCACAAACCACTTTGAATATTTTTTCTTTCTTCCTGGTATCGATAATTACCTCCATCGTTCTAGTTAATCCGTGCACACGGCCATCTGTTAATTTACTGTTGTCGGGCAATCTCTGGCAACTTCCTGGAGCCCTCCCTCTCACAGCCTCCCCCTTTACTTCACAGGTCTTCCATGACACACATTGATTGAAATCATTAGCGACATTATCATGGCTCTGTAAATCCAAAGTCCTTACAGGGCTCCATGGGACCTGAGCTCTCTCTTTGATCCCTCCTCCCCCTCTATTGCTTCAACAAGTACCACCCTCTCCTGCTTCCGGGCTGTGTGCTAGCTGTTCTTTCTAGACCAGTTTTCCCACAGAGAGCCGACTGTTTATTCCTTCACTTTGCTGGGGTCTCTGCTGAGATGTTTCTTTATTCCCTATTTTATGCAAAGTAGCAAATGTGTCCCACTTTCAATCCATATATGCTTCTAAATTTCTTTAATGAATCACCATCTGTAGTATGTATTGATCCTTTTTTTTTTTTTTTATCATCTAGGTTGCCCACTAGAATGTAAGTTCCGTGAAAGTAGGTAATTGACCTGCTTTGTTATTGCAGGTTGCTCTGTACTCACATAGGGTCTGACACATAGTATGTAAGCACTCCAATATTTGTGGGATGAATGCTAATTGTCTTTTTCCAGCAACAAAAGCAAAATGTGTCTTTTGTAAATATTTTCTATCAATCTGTGGCTTGTCTTCTAATTCTCTTGACTTTGTCTTTTGCGAAGAAGAAAATTAATTTTAAGTAAAGTCTAGCCTGGCTGACATGGCTCAGTGCTTGAGCATCAATCTATGAACCAGGAGGTCATGGTTTGATTCCCAGTTGGGGCACATGCCAGGGTTGCGGGCTTGATCCCCAGTGGGGGTTGTGCAGGATGCAGTCAATCAGTGATTCTCATCATTGCTGTTTCTATCTCTCCCCCTCTCGTCCTCTCTGAAATCAATTAAAAATATATGTAAAAAGTCTAACATTTTTTTTTCATAGATCATGTCTTTGTTGTTGTATCTAAAAAGGATCACCATACCCAACTTCATCTAGGTTTTCTATGTTATGTTCTAGAAGTTTTCTACTTTTACATTGTACACTTAAGCCTAGGGTCCATTTTGAGTTAATTTTTTGATCAACATAAAATAATTCTCCGTTTTCACTTAATATGTAAAGCAGGCCCCTTTCAAGATCAGGCCTGTTATACACCTTTGTTTTTGTTTTCTTCTTTTTAAAAAAAATATATTTTATTGATTTTTTTTACAGAGAGGAAGAAAGAGAGATAGTTAGAAACATTGATGAGAGAGAATCATCGATCAGCTGCCTTTTGCACACCCCCCACTGGGGATGTACCCGCAACCAAGGTACATGCCCTTGACTGGAATGGAACCTGGGACCTTTCAATCCGCAGGCCAATGCTCTATCCACTGAGCCAAACCAGTTTCGGCTACACCTTTGTTTTTCTAACCAGAAGTTCAGAAAAACCCAGCTTTGTCAGTGCTTCCTGCCCTTCTCCATTCTTCTGAGAGCAGTATCCCAAATGCAGGCTGACTCCTTATCTGCCTCTGAGTCCATACCCGGGCCCACCCTCCCCTTCTCCCTGATTGAAATTTATATCAGTAAGGCCTGCTGCACATCTATAGAAACTACTTAAGAATTTACTTAGGCTTCTTGGAAGGCTGAGTATCTGGATTTGATAGGGGAGAGAAAGGGAGGAAGTAAATTTCTTCCATTAGCAAATTATATGCTAAGCTTATTAGATTAGCTACATTACGGAACATATGGTAGAGATATAAGATAGGTCAGTCTTTATGAGGAAGCACAAGGCAATAACTAACCTCACATAAAAAAATAAAAACTTAAGACTTCTATCGAATTAGGGGTGTGCCCATCGCAGATGAGTGGATGAAAAAGCTGTGGTAGATTTACACAATGGAATGCTACCTGGCTGCAAAAATGAAGGCATCTTACCCTTTGTGACAGCATGGGTGGACCTGCAGAGTATTACGCTAAGTGAAATAAGCCAGTTGGCAAAAGACAAATACCTTATGATCTCACCTGTGTAATCTAATGAACAAAATAAACCAACAAACTAAATAGAAACAGAGGCATGGGTACATGGAACAGACTGACAGCTGTCAGAGGTGGGGGGGAGGGTTGAAAAGTGGGAACTGGATGAAAGAAGGTGAAGGGATTAGCCACATAACATATATACCGTATTTTTCGGACCATAAGACGCACCGGACCATAAGACGCACCAGTTTTTAGAGAAGGGAAATGAAGAAAAAAAGATTCTGAAACAAATAGTGTCCTAAAATATTTTATGTGCATTAAAACCCAACATCACAGTCATAAACACATGTAATCAACCCTGTAAACAGCAGCATTTAGAACCATTTAGAACCATTATTAACAAATACAGTCAGCAAAAGACAAAATGTACTGTAAAACACAATAACAAGAGACTTCAGTAATAAATTAGAATAAAGTTGAAGATCTATGGTAAAGGTTCTGCTGAGATCTACAGTACACCTACCCAGCAGTCAAGCACGGCAACAGAGGGCGGAGAGGAATGATTGGGGGAATAGACGCGGCATTCTTCCGGGCACGGAGTACGGGCCAGCAAGGGGTACAGGCGATGATTACGGTTTGGATTACGCAGTTACCGTACACCGCACCTGGGCTGACATGGAGATATGGCTGCAGCGAGGGCATGGAGGCTGACTACTATACATGGGAACTCCTCTACCACTCGGGGTTTACAGAGCGGGGCAGACACTCTGGGCACGGAGGAATGGACAGTGGCTGCAGCAAGCACACAGAGCCAGGCAAGTAAAAAAACTTTTTTTTTACAGTATATGTGTAGGCTATATTTGGACCATAAGACCAGGGACTTTTCCCCCCCACTTCTGGGGGGAAAAAAGTGCGTCTTATGGTCTGAAAAATACGGTACATAACCCACAGACCCACACACCAGTGGAGTGATGGACAGAGGGGAGGCCGGGGCAGAGGCTGGGTGGAAGGGGGGGGGAAATGGGGACACCTGTAATAGCACCCCAACAATAAAAATAAATTTAAAAAAATGTAGACTTCTAATAATTTGGATAACAACATTCAGATAGGTTTAAGTCCCTGAGAATTCTAGCTTTAAAAATAATTGTAAAAAATATTAAATTAAAAAAAGCAAACATTGAAGGAATGAGCATGAGGAGAGCTAAGGGCATGGCTTTCACAGCAGGAGGAAGAGCTAAAGCCGACTGCCCCCAATTAGTGATGATGGGATGCTAACAGTATGGACTACCACCTATCACAGAGCACCTGGAACTCTGCTTAGTTCCAATCACAGCGTTGACTTCATGATGAGTTACCTTCACCTTGGAATATTATGCAGCCATGAAAAAGAACGAGCAGACCTGTCACTCACTCGGCACAGCTGCGCTTGGCACTGCTGCTGAGTCTCCTCACCCAACACCCCCCCCCCCCCCCAGCTTCACCAGGGCCAGGCCATGCTCTCCCAGAGAGGGATGCTGGAAACCTCGAGATGGGCTTAGTTTGGGAATGTGCAAACAGTATACTTGAAAGTCAAATCAACCAGACACTGTGGTCCTTCCTGCCCTAGAGTCTCTGGGAAGGGATTCAGCCAACCACAAACGGGCCGAGGAAGGCTGAACTGGGGAAGATGTAAGTCAAATGTTCTATTGGTCAGGTGTATGCTAGTTCTTAGGTTTCCACGGGGCTCCTAAACTTCCCTTTCAGATGTGGTCCCATCATGGAAAGAACACGACCTGTTCAGACCCAAGTGCAGTTCTGGTCTTGCCACTTCTACTGCTGTGACCTTTGCCCAGTTCCCCAACCTCTGCATCTCAGGACACCCTCCTAAACCAGGAACATTAGAACCTACTTCAGAGGGATCTTGTGAGGATTAACTGAAAATGTCTGCTGCTAACCAGAATAAGTTAAAAAAAATAATATATATATATATATATATATATATATATATATATATATATATTGTTATTGATTTCAAAGAGTAAGGGAGAGGGAGAGAGAAACATCAATGATGAGAGAGAATCATTGATCGGCTGCCTCCTGCATGCCTCCTGCATGCCTCCTACTGGGGATTGAGCCTGCAACCCATGCACGTGCCCTTGACCGGAATCGAACCTGGGACCCTTGAGTCCACAGGTCGATGCTCCATCCACTGAGCCAAACTGCTAGGGCTAGAGTAAGCTTTTAATAAATGCCAGTTTCCTCTCTCCTCTGGCGTTCTTAAACCTGTTCCCACAATTCACAGGGGAGAAGCCTGGGCGTCTGTCAGGAGAAGTATACTTATTGCACTAAAGCTGCTGCCCTTTGCTTTTCATAGCTGACCTCCCCCAAAGGGGTGTGTGTGTGTGTGTGTGTGTGTGTGTGTGTGTTGCTAGGGAAGTAGGCCCTGGGGAGAACAGAGCATTTTACTGCAGAACCTGATTTTTATACTTCCTGACCCTGTCCTCCCCACAGAAACGCTCACCTGGTTTCCAGTCTGAGTGTACTTTGGAATACAACCAACACTGCCTGACTCAGCTTTCTGTTTCTCTGCAAATGACGAGGGCAACACCCTCCTTCTTCTGAGCTCCTTAGTAACAGGAGGCAGGGAAGCACAGGCACCACGTTGGCAGCCCTCTGTGGCCCACTGGCCGGTGTGGCCATAGCCTAGTCCAGTGGTCGGCAAACTCATTAGTCCACAGAGCCAATAGCCACAGTACAACGATTGACATTTCCTTGGAGAGCCACTTTTTTAAAAATTAAATTTCTTCTAACACCACTTCTACAAGATAGACTCGCCCAGGCAGTGGTATTTTTGTGGAAGAGCCATACTCAAGGGGCCAAAGAGCCGTGTGTGGCTCGTGAGCCGCAGTTTGCTGACCACGGGCCTAATCCTGAGCTTCTGGGGAGGTGTATCCTTGCTCCAAGGCCTGAGCGACTCTGGAGTCCACCCCTGTTTCCGAACTGACAGCGACTGCCATCATTGTTATTTTCTCCGCAGGTGCAGGACCAGAATAACAGAGTGAACCTTGTTCTGGCACGAGCTCACGATGCTATTGAGCAAAATTACCGTGAATGAGAGCTCATTTACCTCCTGGCTCAGTGTGGTTCCTATGCAAATTATGGTATCATTCCTGCTTTTACTTCTCTTTTTTCTCATTGGAGCTTATTAATTACGAGACTCTGTGCTGGGTGCTGAGGAAATAATAACAGGAATAAGAAATGGGCCCTACACTCAAGTTTATAATCTAGGAGGGAGCTATATACTTGTGAAACAGTGCATGTCATGGGATATGTGATAGCAGTCCTGGTGGACATGGAAGAATAACTCACCAGACATTCTGAGAGGCCTGCCCAGAGGAGTCTGGCATTTGAGCTGGGCCCTTCTTGATTGCTTCTTTCAAACTGTCATGAACATTAGGCAGTCTTATTGGAATCTTTTTTTTGTTAATCCTCACCCAAGAATATTTTGGCACTGATTTTTAGAGAGAGTGAAAGGGAGGGGGAAAGACAGAGAGAAACATCGATGTGAGAGAGATACATTGTTTGCCTCCCATATGTGCCCCAACCAGGGCCAGGGATCAAGCCTGCAACTGAGGTATGTGCTCTTGACCGGAATCAAACCCTAGACCCTTTGGTTGGCAGGCAGGTGCTTCATCTACTGAGCCAAACTGGCTACAGCTAGAATCTTAAAGACTGAAATTCACTTCTCAAGATCTGGCCTCTGAGTTAGAAGACCTGGGTTCTAGTCCGAGTTCTGCTATGAGCTCATTCTGTGACCTTGAACAAGATATGTAACCTCTCAGGATAATGTCCTTGTTTGTTAAAGGGGTGGTTTGGAAGAGGTAATCTCCATGGCATTTCCTGGTTCTAAAATACCTTTCTTCCTTTGTTCCTAACACACTACACAAATGAATGAAATGAAAAAGGAAAAGAAATTAGAGCAAGTTTAGTCATGGTGGGGGAAGAATGGAACTAAGGTTACGGATTCTACCAACAAAGAAGCATCACCAGCAGTCCCTTCAGCATGATTAGACTGAAGGAGGCATCTCTGAACTTGAAACATATTTTTAGAAAAAAATATTTTTATTGAATTCAGAGAGGAAGGGAGAGGGAAAGAGAGATAGAAACATCAATGATGAGAGACAATCATTGATTGGCTGCCTCCTGCACGCCCCACACTGGGGACCAAGCCCGCCACCTGGGCATGTGCCATGACTGGGAATCAAAACATAACCTCCTAGTTCATAGGTTGACACTCAATCTTTGACTCACACCGGCCAGGCAAAGTTGGCTTATTTTTTATGCAAAAAGGGAAAAGGCTTAGTATATTCTTCCTATTTTCTCTACTACCAGGGAACTTGTTCAGCACTTACATCAGTGAACAAGGTGGATGCTGGCTTCTACTCCACTCAACAGCCCTTGTCACGTGCAAGCTCCTCCTCCTATTTTCCATAGACAAGTTTTTGAAAACACGTCACTTCTCTCAAAACCTGAGTTCGCTTCATATTGTTTCATTCAATGGAAATCTTTAAAACATGATCTTAGTAGACCTCTCTTGTTCTTGACACTACTAGTCACTTATCTTTGAAATGATCTACTCCTTTAGCTTTCATGACATTATTCTCTCCAGGTTCTATTCATCTTCCATAATCTTCTTCCTCCCCTTTCAGAAGTCCTCTTCTTTTGTCTGCCTCCTAAACATGAGCCATCTTTAGCCCATTCATCTATGTCTTTGTCTTATAAGAACTCATACACACCCATGGCTCCATTAACAGTTGCATGCAGATGACTCCCAGGACATCTCTAGCCCTGAGCTCTTCTCTAAGTTTCAGACTCCTGACTCTAACCTGCCAAACAGACAGGCACACACATAAACACACAGGTTCTTCTCAGTCACCTTCACGTTAACATGTCCCAAACAGAGCTCATCTTCCTTCCCCACCAAACTGGCTTTTCTGTGTCCCAAACACTTGGGCAATGGCTCAACACCCAGTCCCTCTGAAAGCCAGATTCCTGGGAGTCACCCCAGACTCCTCTTTGTCCCTCACCCTGCAGGGTTCCTGTTCCCCGAGAAACTAAAAAAAACTCTTGCTTATTTCATTTCTCCACATTTTCTGGTGTACCTTCTTTCCTTTCTGTTCCTCCAATTATTTCACTTAGGCTCATAGTGTCTTTTCCTTGGACTACGCAATGCTTCTAAGTCCTGTTGCCCATCAATTTTTCCACTTCTGCAGCCACAGTCATCTACCCACAATGTAGATCTGACTGTACCACCATGGAATTTAAAATATTTCATCGATTGCCCTGGCTGCTGTGGTTGGAGCAATGACCCGTATGCCAAAGGTGAGGGTTCGTTTCCCGGTCAGGGTCCGTGTGGGAGGCAACCGATTGATGTTTCTCATCAATGTTTCTCTCCTTCTCTCTCTCTCAAATCAATACAAAATTAAAAAAAAAAAATGTTTCATTGACCAATCGCCACATGGATGTAGCCCACTCCCCTTTGCATTTCATATATAGTAGTCTCTCTGTATCTGTAGGGGATACATTCTAAGACCCCCTAATGGATACTTGATACCATGGTTAGTACCCAAACCTACATATATATATATGTTAGTATATATATATTCCAACATAGTACCCATACCAACATGTGCCACCTCTGTGCTACCATAGTGCTTTACCACATATCTTGATTTTTATCATTTCCTTGTCACATTAAAATTATACATTGACATGTCTTCCTCACTAGACTAGTGGCTCCTCAAAAGCAGACCTTATCTGCTTCATCTTCAACTTGCCAAGGCTGAGCACAAAGCCGGGCATCTAATAACAGTTCTTGATCTGAAATGAACAGATGCAGCTTAGCCTTACCCCTAAATCATGAGGAAACTGCCATCTAAATCCAGTCATTAGTGAGGTTTCTGGGTCCAGTACTTTCTCATATAATTTTTAGGGTTAGATGCGTCCTTAAAAGGATCATCTAGCACTGTGCCTCTTCGGAAAAGGTAAGCAAAGGAGTATCTGAAATCACCAATATGGACCAATATATTCTATATTTTCTTCTATCCTAGAATAAATTTTATAAACTAGGCAGTAAGAGACTAACCACAACTTTAGAGTAAATATAAAAATATACTGTAATATTGTAAATAATGTCAATGTGGTCTCTCTTAAAATATCCTCTTGTACTCTACAACTCGCCTCTTCACTTAAAGGAAGCACTTCCTGGCTTCTCTTTGGCATGTCCCAATAGCCAACATCACTACTCTTACACTTTGGGGCTACTAGTAAGTAAAATAAGGGTGACAGAATACAAGCATCGGGGTCTGAGACAGTCAATCTGATGATTGAGGTAGATCCTCTAAGTCAGTGGTCGGCAAACTCATTAGTCAACAGAGCCAAATATCAACAGGACAATGATTGAAATGTCTTTTGAGAGCCAAATTACTTAAACTTAAACTTCTTCTAATGCCACTTCTTTAAAATAGACTCGCCCAGGCCGTGGTATTTTGTGGACGAGCCACACTCAAGGGGCCCAAGAGCCGCGTGTGGCTTGCGAGCCACAGTTTGCAAACCATGGCCCTAAGTGACTAACAAGTGGGAACAATAGTGTGAAGATGTGGGAAAAGGCATGATTCACAGCCGGGCGAGAAGGAATGGAATGGCATGAGATGTCATCACACAGCTCAGAATGGCATGCAACTTAAAATTTATGAATTGTTTCTTTCTGGAATTTTCCATGTAATATTTTTGGGCCGTGGTTGACTGCAAGTAACTGAAACCAGGGATAGTAAAACTGTGGCTAAAAGGATCTGCAGGTCCCAGGACTTACTTGGCTCTTTGCCCACCTCTCCATCCTCATCTCCCATTTCCCTCCCAACACAGACCTTCAGAGTACACTTTGCTCATGCTAGTCTCTCCACCTAGCATATCCTTTGCATTTTTCTTCACCCGACTGTCCTTTGCTCAGTTTTCAACACGTGGGCCTTATTTCCTTTAGACCAGTGGTCAGCAAACTCATTAGTCAACAGAGCCAAATATCCACAGCACAATGATTGAAATGTCTTTTGAGAGCCAAATTACTTAAACTTCTTCTAACGCCACTTCTTCAAAATAGACTCGCCCAGGCCGTGATATTTTGTGGAAGAGCCACACTCAAGGGGCCAAAGAGCCACATGTGGCTCGCGAGCCGCAGTTTACCGACCACGGCTTTAGACAGTCCTCTGTGAACTCCAGGTTGGGTTACATGTGCCACCTCTGTGCTACTATAGTGCCTTATACATATCTTGATTTGTATCACTTCCTTGTCACATTAAAATTACACATTGACATGTCTTACTCACTACCCTAGTGGCTCCTCAAAAGCAGACCTTATCTGCTTCATCTCCAACTTGCCAAGGCTGAGCACAAAGCCGGGCATCTAATAACAGTTCTTGATCTGAAATGAACAGATGCAGCTTAGCCTTACCCCTAAATCATGAGGAAACTGTCATCTAAATCCAGTCATTAGTGAGGTTGCTGGGACAAGTACTTTCTCATATAATTTTTATAGTTAGATGCGTCCTTAAAAGGATCATCTAGTACTGTGCCTCTTGGCAGTAGGTAAGCTAAGGAATATCTGAAATCACCCATATGGACCAATATGGTACATCAATTTCACCTAAAGATTTTGCAGAATATGACTTTCCTGGTAAAACAGATAGAGGTGGATTGTAGAGTATCATACACATTCAGGCATTAGGAATGACTTCAGCCCTAACCGGTTTGGATCAGTTAAGAGCGTTGGCCTGCAGACTCAAGGGTCCCAGGTTCGATTCCGGTCAAGGGCATGTACATTGGTTGTGGGCACATCCCCAGTAGGGAGTGTCCAGGAGGCTGCTGATCAATATTTCTCTCTCATCAATGTCTCTAACTATCTCTCTCCTTTCCTCTCTGTAAAAAAATCAATAAAATATATTAAAAAAAAAATGACTTCAGCTTATTCTAGGCTGTTAGCCAAGCCTCCATGTCGTGGGGGCACACATTCTATGGTGAGTGGTAGTATCTGAGAAACACGAATGGACAGATCATGGTTTTACATGGTAGTTTAGTTCTTGACAAGAGCCTTTCATATAAAAATAAATAGCACCAGCAAGACAGAAGCACAGAAACGACCTCAAATCAGCCAGAAGAGAGAAGTTTTTCATCCTGGGCTTGGGCAAGGCAGGCAGGTCTTCTGAAGTAGCACATCACTGTGTTTTATTATTCCAGAATCTTCCAGATGTTAAAGGTAGGGGAGAGGAGACAGAAAAACAGCATTAAAACACAAGAGAAGGCTTGGGTCCCAGTGGGGGCCAGACCAAAGAGAGCGGAAGGAGAGGAAGGCCTGTGGAGGCGAGATGTGGAACATGAAGAAAAAAATTCCAAATAAGACTGTGGTCAAAGATGGGCTGTCTGCGGGGTTTTTGGTGATAACCTCAGAAATTATTACATCTGTAGTAAAATGACATAGGGAGTTTTCACCCCTGGGAAGTTCTACCTGGAGTCCTGGTAGTTTGACAACTTCCTGGTCTGTTATCTTCCAGCTGTTCTCTCTATCAACTTTGAGGATGAGGGAACTGACATAAAAAGATGCCGAAGAGCCCAGCCAGCGTGGCTCAGTGGTCGAGTGTTGACCTATGAACCAGGAGGTCATGGTTTGATTTCCAGTCAGGACACATGTCCGGGTTGTAGGCTCAATCCCCAGTGTGGGGAGTGCAGGAGGCAACCAATCCATGATTCTGATCATTGATATTTCTACTTTTCTCTCCCTCTCATTTTCACTCTGGAATTAATAAAAACATATTTTTAGTAAAAGGTGCAGGAGAAATAGAGGAAACAGCAAGGGAACATGTAGGAAGGGCTCATTTAAAAAGGATAGTGACACCGAAACCAGTTTGGCTCAGTGGATAGAGCGTCAGCTTGCGGACTGAGGGGTCCCGGGTTCGATTCCGGTCAAGGGCATGTACATGGTTGCAGGTACATCCCCAGTGGGGGGTGTGCAGGAGGCGGCTGATCGATATTTCTCTCATCGATGTTTCTGACTATCTGTCCCTCTTCTTTCCTCTCTGTGAAAAATCAATAAAATATATTTAAAAAAAATTAAAAAATATAAAGGATAATGACATCAATTGAAGTCAAGCCACATTAATCCGGAGCTTACTATGCATCAGGCGTTGTTCTAGGACCGGCGATGGAGGAACAGGGAGAGCAAGACTGACCCCCAGCCTCCAAGGAGTTGGAAAGTCTCCCTGGAAGGCGCCTGAGAAGGAAAAGGCCACAGTGGAAACGCCAGTTTCTAACGTGGAGGCTTTCCCCTGAAGAGGTCTGGAAAAGCGAGACCAGGAGTCACGCATGTAACATGGTACCCGGCGTCTCCATGGGACCTGAAGCTTCCCCAGCCGAGAGCGAGGAATCTGCCTCACACACAGACCCTCACGTCAGGCTGCACAAGGGAAACCAGCATGGATTCGGAGAGTGGCCTTCAGGGACAGAAATCCTCTCCCAGGTCCTATGGCCAAGCAATTCTCCAGAGGTACTTGGACAATCTTTCCCCAGGAAGGCCTCCTAAAGAAAAGCCACCAGGAGAATTATGCTTTTCCATCTCGACTAAATCTTCTCCTAAACAGCCTGTTAGGACAAACGCTGGCATGTGCTAGAGCTTCTTCAAAGCCCCGGATTTATTCTGGGCTCCTAAGTATTTCATTATGGGCAGGGAATATATGTTTTAGAAATGCTTGCTCCAAAACAATTATTTGTACACGTGTGCCTTGCCCTAGAATCTCTCTTTTTAGTTTTCTAATATATATATATATTGATTTCAAAGAGAAAGGGAGAGATATAGAGAGATAGAAACATCAATGATGAAAGAGAATCACTAATTGGCTGCCTCCTGCATGCCCCCTACTGGGGGGGGGGGATCTAGCCCACAACCCAGACATGTGCCCTTGGCTGGAATCGAACCTGGGACCCTGTAGTCCGCAGGCTGATGCTCTATCCACTGAGCCAAACCAGCTAAGGCACTTATTTATTTTTTTTAATACGAAAGAACTCAGTCTTCATGGATGCCTCTGATGGTCTCTGAGACAGTCAGGGATGCCGAGGGCACACAGGTGACAGAAGCACCCTAAAGTGGGTGGAGTCCAGAACAAAAAGTCTGATTTTGAATCCTAGACTACCACTTCGCTTCCACAAAAGAAGAATCTCTACTGCTAAAGAAATTATATAATAAATAAATCTAAGTTATTAATGGCCTTTTCTCAAATGACTAGAGATGGGGCCTTTAAAAAATATTCTTTATTAATTAAAGGGCCTTACTTTTTTTTTAAAAAAAATATATATATATTTGTATTGATTTCAGAGAGGGTGAGAGATGGAAACATTAATGTAGAGAGAGAATCATTGATTGGCTGCCACCTGCACACTCCACACTGGGGATTCAGCCTACAACCTGGGCATGTGCCCTGTTTGGGAACTGTACCATGATCTTCTGGTTCATAGGTCAATGCTCAACATCTGAGCCATGCTGTCTGGGCTAGAGTTAGGGCCTTTTTAATGAGAAACTGATTATATCAGGAAGCTGCTGGAGACATAACGCCAGCAAAAAACCGTGCTCTGCCTGATCATCCTGCAATGAAGCTTGCCACTCTACAAACACCCTATACAGAATTTCCTCCGTATGCCAGTTTTATTTTCAGTACACTATTCTTAAACTTGGACATTTCAATAAAGCCCCCAACACAAAAGGCAGAGCCCAAAATAACAGTGAGACTTTGAAAATAAACAGACTCTGTAAGCAGCTGATGAAAACTTAAAAGAGTAGGAAAAAATTCCAAGTTAATATTCTCAGAGACATAGGAGAAGATATTGTATCCATGAAATAAAAAGAGGATTCCATAAAACAAAACATTCAGAAGGCTCCGTACCCAAGTAAAAGCCCTTGGGAATTACACATGTCATGGTAGAAGTAGAAACATTTCATAGGAGGGTTTGGGAGATTTATTAGACCTAAAAGACAGGAGACAGCTTTGAACTTGGGGAAAGATAAGCGACTCAGAGGGTGGAACCAAGAGACCCGACATCTAAATAATTAATGTTTCAGAAAAACAGGACAGAGGAAATGATATAACAAGAAAATCACCCAGAACTGCAGGATATGATTTTTATTTTATTTTATTTTATATATTTTATTGATTTTTTTTTCCAGAGAGGAAGGGAGAGGGATAGAGAGTTGGAAACATCGATGAGAGAGAAACATCCATCAGCTGCTACCTGCACACCTCTCACTGGGGATGTGCCCGCAACCAAGGTACATGCCCTTTACCGGAATCGAACCTGGGACCCTTGAGTCCACAGGCTGACGCTCTATCAACTGAGCCAAACCGGTAGGACCAGGGTATGGTTTTTAGATGAAAAAGGACTTCAAAATACCTGGAACAATGACAGAAACAAACAACCAAACAAACACACCCTATCAGTAACTAATGGCGTGGTGAAATACCAGAACAGGAGGAATATAGAAAAGAAAACCCTACAAACTCCCGGGGATCAAAACCAAGTCCAAGGGACCGGAAGTCAGAATGGCATCACCTTCTCAACAGCACTCCCCGGAGACGGGAGAAAATGGAACAGTGATTTCAAAACTGAGAGGAAGCTATTTCCAGTTAATACCCCTATCCAGCCAGCATCCGCCAAGTGGGAAGGAAGAAAATGGACATCTTAAATGCGTAACATCTTAAAAAGCAGCCATGTCCTGTGGGGCCTGACTTCTCTATAATTTGGGGAGCATTCTTTACAAAACAAACAAACAAACAAACAAACAAATCATAAAATTGTAAATACAAAATTGGGTGTGAAAGTGAATATGCATTCAGATTGAGAAAAGAAATCACAAGAAATCAGAGCCATGGAGGTTCAGGACTCTTTTAAAATCTCTTAAGGAAATTGACCAAAAATGCTTCTTTTAGAATTTTTTTAAAAAAATTGATTTCAGAGAATAAGGGAGGCAGAGATATATGTAGATAGATAGAAACATCAATGATGAGAGAATCATTGATTGGCTGCCTTCTGCACTCCCCACACTGGGCATCAAGCCTGCAACCCAGGCCTGTGTCCTGACTAGAAGGGATCCATGTTGTGCTCTCACATTGATGTTTCTCTCTTCTCTCTTCCTCTCTCTAAAAATCAATCAACTATTCTTTTTTGTTAAAAAACAATCCTGGTTTATCAAAAGGCACAGTTGTGAATAATATCTGCATAGTCGTAATAATGTGAACACTAATTAAACATTGCTGTATTAAACATAAGTAGAATATCTTGGGATCTTGCAGGAAACAGAGGTTAAGATGAGATGGAATAAAGGAAACCAAATCTTCATCCTTCAAGGTAGGAAGTTAACAGATAGTATCTAGAACTGGAAAAAGAAAAAGAAATAGCCAGTAGCATGCTATTTGGCAATATGGTGGTAAATATGAGGAGAGAAAAAAAAAAAAATAGCCCAGAGCATTACAAGTAGTCGCCTATAGGGGGCAGCTCAGTATGAGCTCCATAAAGACCTCAGAACTATACATTTATTTATGTTGACCAAAATAAAAAATTTAAAAAATGAAGTCACAAACAGGAGTTTTAGGAGAATATAGGCAGGCGCAGGGAATTTGTAGAATTGGGGGCCATGGAAAAACACAGGGCTACCGATTGGGAGAAGGTACATCTCCACAACACAAGGAAGCCAGGTGCAGGGAACAGCAACAGTTGCATTCACATAAGACAAGGGAGCTGGAAGTAGCAAAAAAGGTCTATACTTACAAAATGAAGAAGGAAGGAAGCCAGAAAGAAAAGAACAATGAGGGAGGCGGGCATCCATGTTCCATGTGGTGTTTGACCTTTGAGCCCAGGAGTTACTATAGTAACCAGTCCAAGGGAATAGTGACCAATCAGAGGGGATATCAAGGCACCAGGATCTGCAGCCTTTATAAGCAGCAGAGAAAAAGAACTCAGGAGGATCCTTTATCCCTCCCCAGGTGGGAGTCCATTCTGTGGGACTCTTTCCCTCTTCCCACGTGGGAGTCTGTACTTGCTCTTCAATAAATCTCCACCTTTGCCATACTACCCTCTGTCCGTGGATTCATTCTTTGACTCTGGTGGACAAAGAATCCGGGTTCCAGTCCAAAAATTCCGTTTCAGGAATGTCCTCCAGAGGAGTGATACAGAAAGCTGTTGGACATACAATGAGGTGTCCCTGCTAAAACGCCCCCAATTCAATGTTTTTTAAGTTGTGCCCCTGCAAACAATTGCATCTTAATTACCAAGAGGGCTGTTTATTATTCAGATTTCCAGGCCTGTCCCAGACTTAAGTAACCAGCATTTTTTTGGGATGGGCTTCAGACTCTATAATTTAAAAAGTTCCTCCAGACCCACTATATATCTATTGCTTGTTAGTAAACCAAAGAAATAAACAACCTAATAACCGAGGTAGAAGACAAGAGTCAAGACGCAGAAAACATACGAGGGCAAATTCCCATAACCGCCTACCCAATCAACATCCTTTCTCCCCTCTTCCTTATTTTTTAAAAATATTTTTTATTGATTTTTCACAGAGAGGAAGAGAGAGGGATAGAGAGTAGAAACATCGATCAGCTGCCTCTTGCACACCTCCTACTGGGGATGTGCCCCCAACCAAGGTACATGACCTTGACTGGAATCGAACCTGGGACCTTTCGGTTCACAGGCTGACGCTCTATCCACTGAGCCAAACTGGTTTCGGTTCTCCCCTCTTCCTTATTAACAGAACCCCTATTTTGTTGCATTGGCAATATGTCTGACAAAGCACTCAGTCCTCTCAGGCTCTCAGGAGTGACTATGGGACACATTCCTTACATAAAGGAGATGTAAGAAGTTGACTGGGTGGGGCTTTCAGGAAAGGTCTTATTTAAAAAAAAAAAAAAAAAAAAAAAAAAAGGCAGACTCAACTGGTACCTGCCTTCTGCCCTCCAGCTAATCCAGAAGAGATGCCTGTCCTTCAGCGAGGACGCCTGCTGCATGCCGAGGACAGTGGGGCAGGCAGAGGAGCTGCCCAGCCCTGACTTCTCAGCTCCAGACGCCCAGCTATTTGTGAAAAACAACCTCCTTACGGAAGTCACTGGAGAAGGGTGAACTGTGACTGCCTCTGAATGACATCTCACAGGTGTTCAAATGTTTATCTGATGTTTTTTTTTAAATCATTTGAGGAATTTAATATACAAAGAATTGCGAACAATAACATTCAGCACCCAGAATTCATAATGGTGAACATTTCTTCATATTAGTTTCTGAATTTTAAAAAATTGAACAAGATCATTATTATCTATTATGAATAGTACAGATATGACTAAACTCACCTTTTTCCAACACCTATATTCCTGCCTGTGTTGTTGATTTTTTTTTAAACCAGTGGTTGGCAAACTCATTAATCAACAGAGTCAAATATTACCAGTACAACGATTCAAATTTCTTTGGAGAGCCAAATTTTTTAAACTTAAACTTCTTCTAACGCCACTTGTTCAAAATAGACTTGCCCAGGCCATGGTATTTTGTGGAAGAGCCACACCTATGGGGCCAAAGAGTCACATGTGGCTCGTGAGGCGCAGTTTGCCGACCACTGTTCTAACCCAAGAAGCAATTATTTGGTAGCTACTGAGCATGTTTCATTGAGTGCCTCCTACAGGTTCTGTGCTGGGAATTACACATGGGTCAGACAAGTAAAGCTCTTCCCTTCATGGAACGTGGGCTATAGCAAGAGTAGAATAATCTACACAAGTTTGAGTCCAGGGTTGAGGGAAGCTACAGTCTCCTGTCACAGACTGCTCCCCTTCGCCCCCAAAAAGCAATAGAGTCCATCAAACTAAACCAGTTGACTTATGTATCTAGGAAATCCTCAAATGCCCCATGCCAGAAAGAACAGGAGTCTGAGCATCAGGAGACCTAGGTTTTAGCCACAATTCTTCAGCAAAGTAGAGTTGGGGAAGCAACAGACATACTTTCTCAATTTTTCCTGAATCTACCTCCTCCTACCCCCACGCCCCTTTGGAAAACAAGATGATTAAGCTTGATCATCTTTAAGGCTATCCTCAGCTCTAAAATACTTTTGTGCTGACATTGACAAAATGATGGGCATGAACTGTACCAAACAAGAATGTCTCTAAATTTATATTCTAAGAGTTCAAGTCAGAGAATAGATTGGATACATGTTCAGGAAAGACCAATCATAAATCCTCACCAAACACACACACACACACACACACACACACACACACACCACCCTGGATGGGCTGTGCTATTTGGGAGAGCTTTCTTTTTTGTTCTAGCTGCCACCCAACAGATGGATAAGCCCAGGCCAGATTCTCTGTATCTCGAAGTTTTAATGTCCTTATTTATGAACTCTGCCCTCCCAGTGCTGCCTGTGGAAATCACCATGTTCTCCGTAAAGCCCCCTTATGATGTGATAAGCCACTGGAAATGGCCTATGATACCCACAACACACTGGAAATGGCTTATAACAACCACATCCTGGCAGGGAAACAGTCGTGCGCTTTGATAGCTTCCGTTCAATCCGGCATCACCCAAAAGGCTGTGGGGTCTTTTGAGTGTCCTTCTCCTGGGTGACCCATTTTATTTTCACCCAAGAGAACAGACAAGAGAAGCAAAAGCAGCTAAAATGCAAACCACCTACTTGCCTGAACCTCAGTGTCGGTGTGTGTGTGTGGGGGAGGGGGGAGGGTGGGTGGTTTAGAAGGAAAACCCAGTTCAAATACAGCGTGGGGATCCTACCTGTGGTCCCTCATGGCTCACATGTGACATCATATCGATGGGTGAATGATCTGGCTTTTATGACTGGTTTACAGGAAAAGGCCATGGATACGAGCTCTGTCTGCATATGCAGTCATTAGCTGGTGACACAGGGGTGACTTCGGTTCTCTTACCCTCAGTGATAAGAAATTTCACAATAGCAGGGACTTTGGCCTCGGGAGTGGCTCACCTAGGGTAAAACTGCCCTTATCCATATCACCCGGGAGAGAGTTTAGAGTTTGAGGCCAAGCGATAACCCTTTCCTTATGGCCAACCCAGCGACACCTGCACTTTGACCAAGTAAGCGCAGAAGCCGATGTTAACCCAAAGGTGGCCGGGAGAGAAGAAAGCAGGTCTTTATGTGTCCTCCCCAGCCTTCGCCCAGTCCCAACGACCTCCAGGGGCTGTTTGCTGAGATTAGGCAAGAGACACAACCAAGGACGCACCGGGGGAAAATCGCCAAATAGAAGAACGTGCTGGACGTGAGGTCAAACAGCTTCCCGGTGGCCATCAGAGCCCACGGCCACCAGGGGGGCGAGGGAGGAGCCGCTGGGGTTGGAGCCTTCATGCCTCCAGGAGCTAAGCCACTGGTGGGGCCGTGTCCACTTCCCCCGGGGGGAAGCAAGAGGAAATTAAAGCTCCTGAATAATCAAGGAAATGGTGTGCCCAGATACCCAAACAAATACCCAAGAATAAATACAGGCAGACACCACGCCTCACCGCGCCCCTGGGAGGCGCTCTCCCTCCCAGGAAACCAAGGGGCCACACCAGATACACCCCACAGGCAATGCACCTGCCCCAGGCACACTGGGAGCCCAGGGCAAGCCGGCATCACCAAGGCCACCACAGCAGGCCATGGAGAGCGCCCTCCCTCGGAAGGGCCCCGCAGCCTGCCCCACTCCCTATTCAAGTGAAAGTAAAAGTCCAAGCACCATTCCTAAGCCAACCTATGAGCCGGGTGGAGTGATGGGTGGGGCAGTAGGGCACAGGGACCAGGAAGAGGGGGGCAGTGGTAGAAACTGGGGGGCAGGTGGGAGAGCAGGTGAAGGAAATGGGTCATTTCTGGGGCTTTTCCAAGAGGAGCCTGGCTAACTTTTCAGAAAGCCAATGTTTCCTGCATCCAGGCTGGGCCCCAAACCTGCTCCTAGGCCCCCTAAACCTCTCCAGCCAGCGCTAATGGACCCTCTGGCTCCTGGTTCCCTTTCTACCCACCGGGCTACCAGCGGAAGCCAGACAAAGACCCAGGAGAAGTTATCCATCCATCAATCAACCAACCCGCCAATCAATCAATCGCCTCTGATGATTAGATTCCTGGCTTCAGGGCAGGACCTGGTTGGTGGGCTTGTGGACGGGCGCCCAGAGAAGTGTCAGGGGGGCTGTTCAGCCCACCGACCCGTCCAGCCACGAAAGCAGCTCCGGCCCCTGAGCCCGGCACCAGTCCTCACCGCCTGGGGTCTCTCCCGCGGGGGGGATGGAGGGCAGCAGCTTGGCCCTTCCCAGCTCCTCTGCGCGCAACAAGGGCACCCAGCGAGTTCCTCCCCTCAACGCAGGACGCAGAGGGGCGCTGGGTGGGGGTGGGGGGAGCGACCCCTACTGTGAGCCTACCAGCTTTACCCACCCAGGCAACGTCTGTCCGAGGCCCTCCCCATCGAACCCCCACCGCTTCCAACCTCCCCCCCCTTCCGAGCCCCTCTGCATCCGAGCCCCCTCCCCGTCTGAGCGCCCTCTGAGTCCGAATCCCCTCCCGTCCGAGCCCCCTCCTGGTCTGAGCCCCCTCCCCGTCCGAGCCCCCTTCCTCACCGAAGCCCCCTGCCCATCCGAGCCCCCTGCCCACCGCGGGCATCTCACCTGTGCTCAGTGCCCAAGCGACCCGCTGGCGCGCTGCCTCCGAGGAGCAGGTGCGAGCGCCCCTCCCGCCCGCGCCCAGGCTCTATGAGCCCGCACTCCCCGCCCCGCCCGCCCGCCCCTCCCCGCCCTCCTCACGCTCCTGCCTTCCTTCTTTCCTTCCTTCCCTCCCAAAGTCCTCGCTTTCCTCCACGCCCCTGACCTCCACCTGCCCGCGGTCCCGCCCTGCGCTCCCTGAGATGCGCGCTCCTCGGGGTCCGGGCTATGGCACTCACTGCGCGCACCTGTGACCTCCTAGCTGGGGTGCAAAGTGATGACCGAGCCTGGGAGGTGGCGGCCAAGGAGGGAGGGAGGCTGTGCTGAGGAAGGATGTGTCACATCCTGGACCAGGAGCCAGCCTTGTAGTTGAAGCTGGGTGCAGCCACACCAAGCATCCTCTTCCTTTCCCCTCCTTCCTTCCCTCCCTTCCTTCCTTCCTTCCTCCCTTCCTTCCTTCCTTCCTTCCTTCCTTCCTTCCTCCCTCCCTCCCTCCCTCCCTCCCTCCCTCCCTCCCTCCTTCCCTCCTCCCTTCCTTCCTTCCTTCCTTCCTTCCTTCCTTCCTTCCTTCCTTCCTTCCTCCCTCCCTCCCTTCCCTCCCTCCCTCCCTCCCTCCCTCCTTCCCTCCCTCCCTTCCTTCCTTCCTTCCTCCCTCCCTCCCTCCCTCCCTCCCTCCCTCCCTCCCTCCCTCCTTCCCTCCCTCCCTTCCTTCCTTCCTTCCTCCCTTCCTTCCTTCCTTCCTCCCTTCCTTCCTTCCCTCCTCCCTTCCTTCCTTCCTTCCTTCCTTCCTTCCTTCCTTCCTTCCTTCCTTCCTTCCTTCCTTCCTTCCTTCCTTCCTTCCCCCTCAAATCTGCCACTGCTAGGTGCTGGGTTTAGAGCTTCGACAGAGAAAAAGTCCTTGCCCTGAAAGAGCAGCTTCCTATTAAGAAATGCTAATATTCCTTGCAGCATCAGGTGGCCTCAATGTTCTCACCTGGAAGTTAAGGGCCGGCTGAGCTGAATTTCTGACCTGGTTGCTCATCACCCGCTGTGGAAGCTGAAAGCAGGCTCCATCTCAGACCACGCGATAGGAACCTGGGAGGAGCACTGGCAGGTGTTCCTAGTATGTCAAACTCACTGGCCCACGGGCCCAGTGCCTCCCTTAAATACCCCGTCCTGGCTGCCACCTCCCAGGCTCTGTCATGACTTTGCATCCTAGGAGCAAATGTAGAAGTCCAGGCACAGTCGCAGTGGGTGCCCATGGACTTGACCCTCCGGCTGCGAGTTGGACATGCTTGGCTGTGACCAGAGGAAGCCAGGGTTGAGATGGCTAAGACACCTGCCGGCTTATATGGATAAGGCATGGGAAACCAAGGGAGCCTTCCTGGAAGAGATGCTATATGTAGGTGTTAAAGGCAAAGCATCCCAAATGCAGCTTCTTTTGATCAAGTAGCTTTCCTTTTCTACAAAGGAAGGCACTTTTGAGGATAAGGCGTACATCTGAGCACATCTCCTCTATAAAAGAGTGGGTGCACCCTCCCACCCCCAGCAAGCCTGCATTTCCCCCTCCCCTTTTACTTCCCCCAGTGTGTGCATCTTCTAAACTCCGAGGAACCCCAGGAGACTTGCAACCAGGGGAGCAATGGGCAGTGGTGGCTTGTCCTGGACTGACCCCCCTGAACCCGTCTCCAAGGCCCCTCCTTTTCTCTGCCTCTCCAGGGAGCTGACAGCAGCCCTGCCTGTGCTCACTTCTCTCCCATAATGTTTCCAGAGAGCCAGAGCAGCCCTGCCTAATCCCTCTTCTGCTGCTTCTTCTATCCCAAGTCTTTCCTTGTTCCATTGTCCCCGGCTGTAATAAACACTCAAAAAAAAAAAAAAAAAATGAGGAGGGAAGGAAGTCTGATGGAAGGAGATAATGGCAGAGAGGCACTGGTACCAGTTAAAAGGCCGATGGAGCCACACACTTCCGATGGATAATGCGCCAGAGCCAGAGCTGGGAGAGCACCTCTCTCATTTCCCATCATCTCAGGACTTGCTCACACCCACGGTTTTTCAAATGGATGACAAGGTGGAGTCTTGGATGCCTGTTACCCTGGGAAATCCTACTCCTTGCCATCAGATCCCTGCTATGGCCAGGCTTTTTCTTCAGTGGGGTTTTCTCTTCCTCTAAGGCCATGATGATGAACAAACGTGTGACCTCTTAGTTGAAATTACTGGTGGGTAGAGATGTCTCTTAACATTGAAAAATTGGAACTAGCCCAGCCGGTGTGGCTCAGTGGTTAAGCATCCACCTATGAATCAGGAAGAGATGCTATATGTAGGTGTTAAAGAAAGGCAAATTCACAGTTCAATTCTCAGTCAGGGTACATGCCTGTGTTGTGTGGGCTCAATCCCCATTAGGAGGTGTGCAGGAGGCGGCTGATCAGTGATTTTCTCTTATCATTGATGTTTCTATCTCTCTCTCTTCCTTCCTCTCTGAAATAAGTAAAAAGATAAAAGAAAAATCAGAACTAGGAAAATGATCTCTGCCTCAAATTAGAATATCCAAGTGCCAGAGCAAACCAGTTTTTACAGAATAGGTTGACCCTCTTTAACTTGGTCTGTAAAAATAATGTAAATCAAGTAACAAATCAGTTGACAAAAGATAAATTACTAATATATCAACAACTATAAATTCATACAATAAATTAACAATTATTACAAAGCTATTTTAATATAACAGATTAGTGTCTAGAAACAGATCCAACTGAATGAGGGCCTTAATAAACAAGAGGATAGCATTTTAATTCAATGGAAAATGTTTATTTTATAAATATTGCTGACATGATGGACCCTTCTTTTGGCATGTATTATCAGAGAATTGCTCAGTATCTAGTCTCTCTTGACCAACATGGTATTATTATTATTATTTTTAAAATATGTATTTTATTGATTCTTTACAGAGAGGAAGAGAGAGGGATAGAGAGTTAGAAACATCGATGAGAGAGAATCATCGATCAGTTGCCTCTTACACACCCCCTACTGGGGATGCGCCCGCAACCAACGTATATGCCCTTGGCCGGAATCGAACCTGGGACCTTTCAATCGCAGGCTGATGCTCTGTCCACTGAGCCAAACCGGTTTCGGCCCAACATGGTATTAATGGGGCACATTGCCACCCGGATGGAGTGGGATTGGTCCCAGTCTTCCTTTTAGCTAAGATGGATTACATGATTTAACTCAGGACAATAGGCTATTAGCGGAAGTGGAACAGGCAACTTTTAGGCAGAGTCCTGAGAGGAAATGGGTGTGCCCATCCTCTCTCTTCTGCTGCTCAGTGGAATGTGGACATCACAATGAGCCATCTTGGACCACGAAAATGAAGGGTGGTGTAAGAGGATGAAAAAGGCTGGATTCTTGGATGATCTCATGCAGAAGTTTCAACACTACCCTCCACACCAGTCCGGAAATGCCCGTAAAATTATATCCTGTACAAGTCACAGCTTTTTCAGATTTTTGGTATATGTAGCTAAATGGTAGGACATCTTGCCCTTAGTTTTATACCAGAACAAATAAAAATTAGAAAGGGCTTAGAGGAAGATCTAAATATACTGTTTACTTTGCCTAATAATCACAGTTTAGAAACTCCTGATACATCATAAGAACCATAAAGATTTTGACTGTAGGACTATTTATAACAGCAAATGTTTGTCAGTATGGGAGTAGTTCTCGCCCTTTCTATGATATATTGTATAGTTATTAAAAAGGATGAACTAGATTTATATTTACTGACCAGGAAAATAGTCATGAACTATTATTACCCTGGTAAAGTTAAAAAGCTTGCAGAATAGTATGTGTGGTCAAATATATGTAGCATAAAATTACAATTTTAATAATTTTAAATGATACCCTACAGTGACATTAAGTACATTCACATTATTATGCAACCATCACCTCTATCTCCAGAACTTTTTCATCATTCTAATCTATTGAAACTGTAAACCCTTTAAAACAACTGCCCATTTCTTATCTGCAGCCCCTGATAAGCACTGTTCTACATTCTGTCTCCAAAAATTTGATTACTCAAGGTGTTTCAAGCACATGAAATCATACAGTATTTGTTTTTTTTTTTTAAATAGATTTTTATTGATATCAGAGAGGAAGGGAGAGGGAGATAGAAACATCAATGACGGGAGAGAATAATTGATCGGCTATCTCCTGCACACCCCACGCTGGGGATAGAGCCCACAACCTGAGCGTGTGCCCTGACTGGGAATCAAACCGTGACCTCCTGGTTGATGCTCAACCCCTGAGCCATGCCGGCTGGGCTGCCACTCTGTTTTCCACAGCAGCTGCACCATTTTACGTTCCCATCAGCAGTGCCCAAGGATTCCACTTCCTTCACATCCATGCTGACACTTGTTTTCTGCCTTTTTAAAAAAATATATATATTTTATTGATTTTTCACAGAAAGGAAGAGAGAGGGATAGTTAGAAACATCGATGAGAGAGAATCATCGATCAGCTGCCTCCTGCACACCCCCCACTGGGGATGTACCTGCAACCAACATACATGCCCTTGACCGGAATCGAACCCGGGACCTTACAGTCTGGAGGCCGACGCTCTATCCATTGAGCCAAACCGGTTTCAGCTTCTGCCTTTTTTTTTTTTTTTTTTTTTTTTTAAACTTTTAGTCTGTCTTTATTCTTCCATTTTTGAAAATTGGCACCCGGGGGTCACCTAAACTAGTGAAGGCAAATAGACCACCCACAGGGGTACAAAGACCATAGCCACTAGGGTCAACCATTTCTTGCTTTACTGAATCTGAATCTGGGCTGTTTCACTGGCTTCCCGCCCAAGAGGCCCTTAGGAATGGCACCTGCTTTGCTGGGCCCTGGGCTTTATCTGGGTTCAGAGCCCAGCTGTCACTAGTCATTGTGACTAATTGCAGCAACCCCTCCACCTGGTTTTCGGTGGGCACTACAATCAGGGTGTCATTGATACAAAGGACGACCAAAACGCTTGTGGTGACCTGGACTTGGGGGAGATCAAGCCCCGACCACTGGTGGCATTTTGCCAGGGAGTTGAGGCGTGCCTGCCAAAGCTTATTGCAGGTCAGTCCAGGTGAATGCAACTTGGCCCTCCCCTTCGTCCTGCAAGTGGAGTGAGAAATAAGCATTAGCCAGATTGATTACAGATATGCCCATCTCCAGGGTAGGTTGTCACTATCTCAGCAATGGAGATGATGTCTGGCACCTTAGGGGCCAAGGGCACAGCCTTGGCATTCAGCCTGCGATAGTTCAATGTCAGCCTCTGTGCCCTGGAGGCCCTTCGACTGGCCAAACCAGGCTGTTAGATTGCGACATTGTGAGTCTTGATATCTGATAGATAAGTCCTTCAGCTTTGTTCTTCAAGTTTGCCTTAGCTATTCTTATCTTTTTTTTTTTTTTTGCATTTTCTTTTTTAAAAATATATATATTTTATTGATTTTGTACAGAGAGGAAGGGAGAGAGATAGAGAGCTAGAAACATCGATGAGAGAGAGTCATCGATCAGCTGCCTCTTGCACACCCCCCACTGGGGATATGCCCTCAACCAAGGTACATGCCCTTGACCGGAATCGAACCAGGGTCCCTTCAGTCCCCAAGCCGACGCTCTATCCATTGAGCCAAACCGGTTTCGGCTTTTTTTGCATTTTCATGTTTATTTTAAAACAGCTTATTGTTTTAGACACACACACACACACACACACACACACACACACACACACACAATCTGCCAGTGAGTGACTGAGATTGCATTGAATCTATAGATCAATTTGGACGGAATTAAATGATGACTGTACTGAGTCTTTCAACATATCATATGATCACAGTATGCTCCTCTTTTACATAGGTCTTCTTTAAGTTCTCTCAATATTGTCTTATAGGGTTCAGAATAGAAGTCTTGAGCATATTTTGTTAAATTTATTTATTAACGATCATTACCTGAATTAGTTGTTTCATTAGAAATTGCCAGTGGTGGTTTTCTATCATTCATTATGCCCTTATTAGCTAGAACATTTCTACGCGCACTCACCTACATCCTCTAAAGGATTCTGAGTTCCCTGATACAGAGTTCATACCAAAAGGCAGGATCAATGCCTAACTCTTTTTCTTTGCTTACTGATTTTTTAAAAAAATATATATTTTATTGATTTTTAAAAAAATTTTATTTTATTTTATTGATTTTTTACAGAGAAGAAGAAAGAGGGATAGAGAGTTAGAAACATCGATGAGAGAGAATCATCGATCAGCTGCCTCTTGCACAGCCCCTACTGGGGACGAGCCCGCAACCAAGGTACATGTCCTTCACCGGAATCGAACCTGGGACCTTTCAGTCCGCAGGCTGATGCTCTAGAGCAGTGTTTTTCAACCTTTTTTGGGCAAAGGCACACTTGTTTCATGAAAAAAATCACGAGGCACACCACCATTAGAAAATGTTAAAAAATTTAACTCTGTGCCTATATTGACTATATATAAAGTAATTCTCTTGAATAGGAATCAAATAAACACAAAGAAAGTATTTTATAATTACTTTATTATGAAATATTAAGTAAACAAAATAGTGAAAAATTATAAAATTCTTGTCTTGTCTGCACCTACGGCACACCAGGCAACATCCCGCGGCACACTAGCGTGCCGCGGAACAGCGGTTGAAAAACGCTGCTCTAGAGCCACTCAGCCAAACCGGTTTCGGCTAGTTACTGATTTTTAAACTACTGAGTTGGTGCCCCAGCAATACCGCCAAACAACCTCAGTTTTGTTTTTGTTGGGAAAGGCAGTCTCATGCCCACAGTCCTTCAGCCCTACTTCCCAGAACATTTTCTCCCCCAAATCAATGACAAAACTGGACTGCATTATCAAAAACAGCCATGTAAGGGCTCTGGGAATTGATAAAAGGGGCAGATGACCGAGTTAGAAGGGATTATTAGTGAGACGCTGGACTTGGTAAAACAGTAGGTTCTGTGGTGATCCTCCTGGGATTGTTTCCATTTCTTCCAAAGTTCCTGTGAGGCACTACCTGGTGTTCAGGCTGTGAGGAAGCACAGCTTTGCTGACAGCGGGGTCTCACTTGACATGGAGTGAGCCAGAAAAACCCACGCCCAGTAATAATTGTGATTTCGATGACAAACAAACAGGTAAAACCAGTGGCTCAGCTGGCAGTCCTGGCTGGGACAAGTGGGAGGGTGCCCAAAAATTTAACAGGAAGGTCTGGAATAGGAGACAGTCAAATGGTCTGGATGAGTTCCCACAAGTCTGCACAGGATAAGACGAGAGAGGACCCAAGCTATCTACATCAACAGCATGGCTGATGAAAGAAAAATCTGATAAGTTGGACATCATCAAAATTAAAATCTCAAAAGAGACATTGATAAAATGACAAATCAAGCCACAGACTAGGAGAGATTATTTCCAGGTTATAGATCTGATAAAGGTCTTGTGGCTAGAGTTACAATGAAATCTTATAACTCAATTAATAAGAGGCCTAATTAAAAATGGGCAAACTATTTGAATACTAGTAGGTACTTCCCCAACAAACCATATGCATATTTAAAGATCACATGAAAAGATGGTTAACACAATTAATATTAGAAAAATGTAACTTAAACCATAATGACATACCAATGCATCCACTAGCATGAGTATAATAAAAAAAAATACAGAAAATAATAAGAATTGGGGAGGATGTGAATTAAATGAAACCTTCATCAATTGCTTATGAAAATGTAAAGTGGTATTGTCACTCAGGATTATAATTTGACAATATCCTAAAAAGTTAAATAAACTCATTATATGACTCAGCAATTTCACTCGTGGGTATGTATCCAAGAGAAATGAAAACAAGTCCATGCAAAACGTATATGTAAATGTTCATAGCAGCATTATACATAATATTCAAAACTGGGAACAATTCAAATATCCATCAACTGGTGAGTAGGTCATCAAAATGAGGTACATCCTATATAATAAAAGGCTAATATGCAAATTGACCCCTCAGGAGTTCAACTGACAATGAGTTTGACTGCTCGCTATGACGTGCTATCCACCAGAGGGTGGCTCGAAATGAAGGAAGGCCCCGGCTGGCAGCTGGCTGCTGGGGGAAGGAAAGCCATGATCAGCCCTGGTCGCTGGCCAAGCCTATGGACCATACCTGTGCACAAATTTTGTGCACTGGGCCTCTAATATATCTATAAAATAAAATACTATTTTACAACATAATGACTACTAATGTAGTCATGCATATTGATGTTTCAGTTGATGATGGATTGCATATACAACGGTGATCCCATAAGATGATAATGGAGCTGAAAAATTCCTATCACCTGGTTACATTACAGCCATTACAACAGCACAGCACACTGTGCCACTCCCGTGTCTGTGTGATGCCGGTGTAAACAAACCTACTGGGCTGCTAGTTGCATAAAAGTAAAGCATGTGCTATTATGTATGGTACATAATACTTGATAATGATGATAAACAACCGTTACTGGCTTATGTATTTACTATAGTAGATTTATTAAGTTAGACTGTACTCTTTCTGTTTATAAAAAATTTCGCTGTAAAACAGTAAGTGCTGTTACCCCAGCAGCAGCCTCAAACATCTTATATTGACCTTTCTCTTGATTGCATCATTTCTCTTATGCTTGATTAAATTTCATGTTGTTTGATAGATTTTGTATAGCCTAAGTATACATGTTTATAAAGTCTACAATATTTAAAAAAAACAAAAACGGTGAGTTACCTAGAAACCTGCCTTTAATATATTGTCAATTGATTTCAGAGAGGAAGGGGGAGGGAGAGAGAGGCAGAAACATCAATGGTGAGAGAAATCATTGATTGGCTGCCTCCTGCACACCTCACACTGGGGATCAAGCCCACAACCCAGGCATGTGCCCTGACCAGGAATCGAACTGTGACCTCCAGGTTCATAGGTGATGCTCAACAGCTAAGCCACACTGGTCGGGCTTTTGAATTTTTATTAGAGTTTATTTGAGTCAAAACTGAAGACAATTGCCAGAAAGCAAGATCCCAAAATTCCAGGGAGTAATAGTTTTACAGCTTCTTTTGTGTATTTGAAAGAAAGAGATAGAGATCCAAGATGTGGCAGACTAGGTGGCTGCTACACGCACCTCCTCCCGTGACCAAACTGGAATTACAACTAAAATATAGAACAGTGGTTGGCACACCGCGGTTCGCGAGCCACATGCGACTCTTTGGTCCCTTGAGTGCACCTCAATCAGATCGAGGACGTTTTTAGCAAAGGCCACCTTAGGAGTACCCTAATTAAGTTAATAATAATGTACCTACCTATATAGTTTAAGTTTTAAAAATTTAACTCTCAAGATAAATTTCAGTCGTTGTACTTGTTGATATTTGGCTCTGTTGATTAATGAGTTTGCCGACCACTGCTATAGAACAATCAACCTGAATAACCAACTGAAAACTAACTGAATAGAAGTCTTATAACCCAAAATTTACAGAAGAAGCCACATTGAGGCTGGTTTCCGAGACTGGCCCCACTCCCGTGAGCTCCAGGAGGGATAGTCCAGCTGCAGAGATTCCCCCTGAGAAGTCTGAGGTCTCAAACCCATGCCAGGCTCCCCACTCCAGAGGACCAGCGCTGGGAAGAGGTCCCCACATCCACTTGGCTGAGAAAATCTGGGGGGATTCTATCCTCCAGGGAGAGACAAGAGTTTCCTGGAGACACAGGTGTCCTCTTAAAGGAACCAACATACACAAAAAACCTCCTTTGCAGTCAGTCATTCATCCTGGGCTGCAGGGGAGGGAGGGCAGAGTGGACTGGAATTATTTGAGGAGAGATGGGGGTTAGTGGCTCTGGGGAGAGAGCTGAGTGGACAGCGGCAGGGACTCCTGTCTGAGTCACTCTCCAGCACCACAGACGCCATCTTTCTTAGGTGGAGCTCTCCCCTCCTTACAACATCAGCTGGGAAAAGCAACAGCGACACACTATGTACTCTCTGTGCCCCACCCTGCAGAGATCGTGCCATGCTGAGGAGTCAGCTGCTTGGGCCGAGCTGTTGAGGTCTGGGCAGACTCAGGGGGTGTCACTGACTGAGTGGTGTGGCCTCGGGGGCAAGAGACATTCCCCCTATGAACCTGACTGGCACATCCCCCTCATGGGAGATCCACTAGCCACCCCTGTAGGCTCCAGATAACCCCACCCTGCCAAAGTTGGTCAGGTTCCAGGACACACTGAGTGGTTGGTGTGACTCTGGGGTGGGGACCACTCCATCCACCTTTTCCCAAGCCTGACCAGCAACTCTGGCAACTCCCCGTCACAGGACATCCATGAGCCCCACCCTTCTGACCCCCAGTGGCCCTGCCCTGTGGAGCTCAGGCTGCTGGCAGAATCTTGAAGAGACTAAGTTGTGTGGCTCTAGGATTGGGGTCATTTTTTCCCATGAATGCCCACCTAATGCAGAACCAAATCTTGGTCACCTGGCCAAATCTTGGTCAGTGTGGGCTTCATAAACCCTGCTGGCCTCACCCTGATGACTCCCTGGGGCCCCCATCCCACCACAAAGGTCTGTAGGCACCCAGCAGGTGACAGATGGACTTGGAACACCCCGGGACATTGGCTGAGTGGCCTCAGACCCAGCACCGGCACTGAGTTTGAACCTGCATCTGTTTGTTGAATATCGCCCACCCCTACCTGGTGGCTCACTGAGAACCCATCTCATGCACCTCAAGTACTGCCAGAGGCTCTAGCAGGCAGCTGGTGGGGTTAGGGGTGAGGTGAAAGGAGATGTTGGGGTCCTTAGGACTTTTGCTGACTTGCCCATGGGCCTGGTGCTGATAAAATCCAGCATTGGTGCACAGCTTGGTCCTTCCTACGTACACTGTGCCACTAGAGGCAGTCACAAATTGTGGATCACTGTGTAATTCCAAGCAGGTTGCCCAGGGCCAGTCATAGGCCGTGTACGACATTGGCCTGCATCAGAGTCCCTCTCAAGAGGCCCCAGAACCAACATATCCAGTGGCCAGCTTCAGGCGACATCAGAACAGGATCCATTAGCTTCACACACAGTATATCCAAAGGGTATCTCTCTCCCTTCTTCTCTGAAATCAATAAAAATATATTTAAAAACTAGAGGGCTGGTGCACGAATTTGTGCACAAGTGGGGTCAGGCCGGCCCACCCCGATAGGGGCCGATCAGGCAGGCTGGTTGGGGGAAGAGCTGCAGTAGGTTGGTGGACCGGCCCCACCCCCTGGTCGAACTCCCGGTGGAGGGGACAATTTGCATATTAGCCTTTTATTTTATAGGATACATACAAAGCACATTTGACCAACTAACTGTGGAGGTGAACAAGGTGGAAATGAGGGAGTGGGGCTCAAGAAAGGGTATAGAAAGGTATGCATATATACATTCATTTGCAAAAAAACAAGAGGGGGAGGGTCTTTGTGGGCCGATGCAGATGGATTGTGTGCTAAAAACTGGGCAATATGATTTACTCAGACACCTTCATCTGAGACCTAAAGGCCTGGGAGGAGCCTACAACCAGGTATGTGCCTTTGACTGGAATTGAACCCAGGACCCTACGGTCTACAGGCAGATGCTCTTTCCACCGAGCCAAACGGCCTAGGGCCTAACTGCCATTTATTAACCGCATGAGTTGAGGGCAAGCTTCTGTGTGCCTCAATCTCTTCATCTGTGAAGTGGAACTGATGATAACATCTACCAGATAGGGTTGCTGGAATAACGTGGTGTGTATTTTACGTGAGAATATATACACACTTCCACGGCACTTACTGTGCTTGGCCCAGAGCTGCATATTATCCATTTTTTTCTATTATTCAAGAGACCTAAAGCGAAAACAACAAAACAGAAACCTCCCTTTAATGGTGGACGTGCATACATTAGTTCAGGTATGTTTTTTTAAATTTTTGTGTTTGAACTATTTTTTAAAAAATAAAATACTTTTATCGATATTAAAAATAAAACAGGCATGTACTTACCAAAGAGAAGGAATACAAAAAGAAGGGAAAGGAGCAAAAGTGAAGCAGGGTTAAAAATGGGAAGATTAGAGGACTCAGAAGAAATAAGACATCAGTGGAGCTCTTGTTTTCCTTTCCTCTTAATGACTTTTTGATGTTTAGCCCTAAAATTCAGGGAAAGGAAACCGCTAATTCTGTAATGTTTGGGTCAGCATCTGCTGCTAAAAGCTGTGATGAGGCAGAAGTGTGAAACCTTGGCTAAAATATACTTCATTTTGTCCTCTGTGCTCTTTGGAGTTGCTGTTTTGATCAACCGATTACTTTTCTTGGTTATAGGCTGTGTTCCTGCTTATTTGCATGCCTGGTAATATTTGATTGGGTGGAAGACATTGTATGTTTTATGTTATTGGGTGATTTTTTTTTTAAATTCCTTTACCTTTTTTGGGGGCTTGGTTTAGAATGCACTGTTACTTGGAGTCAGTTTCATTCTTGAGATTTTTTTTTTCTTTGTTGTTGTGGAATTTTACTAATGGGGCGGATGATATAATTATTCCTAAGGAGAAAGACAGAATTGCAATAAAAAAATTCTAACCATGCATATATGCATTACCTTTGAATACAGACAATAGGGGTGGGTGGGAACCGGGTGGAAGCAGACAATGGGGGGCAAAAAGAAGGACATCTGCAATACTCTCAACAATAAAGATTTAAAAAAAAAAAACCCACAAAAAATTCTAACCATGGTGGGAGATTTAACTATTCATCATAAATTCTAGATTTCTATTTATACCTATTTAAAAAATATATTTTTATTGATATCAGAGAGGAAGGGAGAGGGAGAGAGAGATACAAACATCAATAATGAGAGAGAATAACCAATCAGCTGCCTCCTGCACGCCCCCCGCACTGGGGACCAAGCCCACAACTCAGGCATGCGCCCTTGACTGGAATCAAACCTGGGACCCTTCAGTCCGAAGGCCGAGGCTCTATCCACTGAGCCAAACCAGCCAGGGCTATTTTTACCTATTTTAAAAAAAATATATATTTTTTAATTAAATTGATTGGGGTGACATTGGCCAACACGAACACATATATTTCAGAGTGTGTTTCTATGTGACAAGATCTGTATGTTGCACCGTGTGCCCTCCACCCAGAGTCAAATCTTCTCCTGTCACCTTATATTAGGGCCCTCTCCTCCCCTACCCCCTTCCCCCAGCATCCACCTCACTGCTGCCTGTGTTCACAAGTGTCCGTTCCATGTCCCACACATGAGTGAAACCACATGGCTCTGAGCTTTTCCCGGCTGCCTTACGTCACAAGCACAATGTCCTCCAGGCCCATCCACGTGGTGGCAAATGGCGCTACTTCACGCTTTCTTGTGCTGAGGAGCCTTCCACGGTGTGTATGGACCACGTCTTCCTTCTCCGGTCCTCGGTGGCAGGACACTCTGGTGGTCTCCGTGTCTGGGCCACCATGAATAGCGCTGCAAGGAACACGGGTGCATGTATCTTTTTGAATACAGGATTGTGAGTTTTTCGGGTCTATACACAGGAGTGGGGTTGCTGGGTCATGTGGTAGCTCTACTCTTAATTTTTTGAGGAATCGTCAGACTGCTTTCCATCGTGGCTGTATCAGTCCACATCCCCACAACCTCTCCAGCCCTTGTTATTGCTTGTCTTGTTGATGATGGTGAGGCTTGTTTTTCAAATTGTGATAGGACAGGCCTAACACAGCTTGGCACCGGGGGCCAGTGAGGCCCCACGGAGGCAGTATGCTTCTGAGAGCTGAGCCCAGGTCTGATGCTCTAACCATTTAGCAAAACTGGCCAGGTCCTGTCTGAATCGAATCCGGTCTTTGTTATCGGTGTCCCTGACTTCATCCATCCTTGGGTTTGGATGGCACAGATGGCATTCACTGGGTCTCTGGCCTCGATCTCCCCAACCAGGGTGGTTTCAGCTGTGTGTTCTCTGGTTAGGGAAGAGAGGGAGAAACCATTTGCTCTCAAGTGTCCTTGGGTAGTAGAAATAAGGTCTTGCGATTTGATAGCTGGCTCTTAAGCTGTTCAAATTGTTTGGCCTTGCTTAATGATCTTGCCTCAGTTTCCCCGTTCCACTCACCGGGGAATTTTCCTAGCTTCTTACCACCCACCTCACTTGTGTGCTAATTCTACAATCTGTGTCATTTCTGGGTTGCTTTCCATGTTTGCCTTTTCTCCTCATCATGGTTGGTATTTTCCTGGGGTTCTCTCTCTCTCTCTCTCTCTCT
The DNA here is from genome assembly GCF_964339955.1 of Pipistrellus hanaki. Taxonomy (NCBI): domain Eukaryota; kingdom Metazoa; phylum Chordata; class Mammalia; order Chiroptera; family Vespertilionidae; genus Pipistrellus; species Pipistrellus hanaki. The sequence goes on along the minus strand of NC_140521.1, from coordinate 13,915,467 downwards.
CTCTCTCTCTCTCTCTCTCTCTCTCTCTCTCTCTCTCACCTGGTAATTTTTGATTGGATGCAAGACATTATAAATTTTACCTTCTTGGCTGCCATACCTAAGAGCAGAAGAGGTGGCCCGGTGGCCAGAAAAGCCGGCCCCAGGCTCCCTCTTGTGGATGCAGTGAGGAAAGAGGGACAGTGGTTGTCCTCCAAGCAGCAGCCTCCAGTCCCTTGTCTGAGGCTCCCACCCACCTGCTGTGGCTTGGCTGGGGGACTGTGGCTCAGGCTGGAAGCAGAGATGGCCATGGAGAGAGAGAAAGGCAGCTTTATTAGCAAACAAAGGGAGAATAAATGAACCAGAGGAGGCAGCTGCTTGCAAAGAAGGTTGTAGGCGGTGTCTAGTGGCTGTGGGGATCGTTCTTGAGAGGCGAATTGGTTGCCTCCTGAATGCACCTCAACTGGGCCTGGGAATTGAACTAGCAACTCTTTGGTGATGGGGGTGACACTCTAACCACTGAGCAATACCAGCCAGGGCACGGCTGTGCTATTCTTTAATGCCATTATCTTAAATATATATATATATATATATATATATATATATATATATATATATATATATATATATATTATTGATTTCAGAGAGGAAAGAAGAGGGAGAGAGAGAATCATTGCACACTCCCCACTGGGGATCAAGCCCGTAACCCAGGCATGTGCCTTATTGGGAAGTTAACTATGACCTCCCGGTTCATAGATTGACACTCACCCACCAAGCCTCACCAGTTGGGCTTAATGCCATTATCTTGTCAACCATATTCTTTAATATTATCCCTATAAACTGAATGAACTTGAATATCTGTTACAGATGAAATAGAAATCTGAAATGTTTATATGTGATACGTTAATATGTAACAACTAAGGGTTGAGAAATATAGCTTGGAAACTTAATAATGCCAGATAACGTACCCCTGTGCCTAAAAGGGCCAGGAGGCCCTTCGTTGTTATTTTAGTCTGTGCTTGTCTTTTGACCAAGATGAACGTCTCACAGCAAAATTCCTAGAGGCCACATGTAATCTATGCTAACTTTGCTGTTTGTGTGGATGAAATATTTTTATTTCATTATTTGTCATAGGTTTTCTGTGTCTGATTGACATGTGTGCCTCCCTTACAAGAATGGCCAGTTCTTCAAGGGATCATGCTTTGTATTTTCTCTGTGTGGAGCGATGACTAGGTTGACAAACATTTCCTATGAAAAACTGTATCCGTTTCTTACTTTTATCTCCATTTCCAGGTTTAGGAAACTGAGGCACAGTGAGGTCAGTGAGGTAAAACGTATTTCCCGAAGCCATATGGTTGATGGAAACATGACTCTAAAACTGTCTACTCATGTATGTAGCCTGGCACCTACCGTATTAGTGAGGCACAGCACTCAACACGGAATAGCTGAAGAATGCTTGCCAAAGGGTGTATTTACAGAGGGGCTGCCTCACTGTGGGCACAAGGTGGCGCTGTAGGCCCAGCCAGCTGCTTTGCTGCGTGGAAGGTTGAGGCTTTCTGTCTGGTTTCCCAGGTTGGGTCACTTTAGTTACTCTGATAGAACTTCCGGGATGTCGACTAAATCTGAAATGAGAAAATGGAGGTTCCCTGGTGCTTCGCTTTTCTATTTTTATATGAGGAATATTCATTCTGTCACTTCCAAAAAGATTGAAGTTGTTCCACTTACACACAGTAGGAGGGTTCAGGGCAGAGAATGGTAACTCAAAACTTCTTTTCTTTTCTTTTTAAAAATATATATTTTATTGATTTCAGAGTGGAAGGGAGAGGGAGAGAGAGAAACATCAATGATGAGAGAATCATTGATCGGCTGCCTCCTGCATGTCACACACTGGGGATCGAGCCCATAACTCAGGCATGTGCCCTTGACCAGAACTGAACCCAGGACCCTTCAATCCACAGGCCAACACTCTATCCACTAAGCCAAACTGGCTAGGGCAAAATCTTCTTTTCTTGAGACAACAGAATATCACCTGCCTCCTTACCTCCATCCAGAATTATTTTAAAGAAACCTCCCAGCTCAGATTCCTTGTAGAGCCCACAGGTCTTTTCCTTCCCAATAACTCGCAGCACTCACTGCCTGAAAGCTGGGCATAAAGATGGAAGAGCAACTGTACGATCTCACACAAATTCTCTGAAGACAGTCACCGACCCCACCCATCAGCCTTATTCCTCTGAACAATTCTGTGATCTTTTTTCCCCGAGTTCTGTCCCATCATTTTAAAGACATATGACGCTTTTTTGAACGATCTCCTTTAGATTCGTCTGTGTCTTCCAATATTATAGTTGTCCTTCTAACAAGCACACTGCTCATGGCCAGCGTGGGCTCCTCTACAATCTCAGAACCCATTTCTTGCAACAGTCAAAGTCTACATCAAACTTGACTTTGTTTTCTTTTCTTTGAAATATATTGCTGAGAACTGTAATCCCATTCCAAGGTACACACCAACACCACTGTGTGCATATATTTATAAAGAAGAAAAATATTGCTATTGTTGACTGGAAAATAATATCAACTCGATGTTTTGTCAGCAAAGAGGATTTATCTGGGGAAAAAGAAAGGGTTGCATCTGGTCTGCATGATAGTATGAAAACCTGGAGGTTATTCATAGACGGGAAAACAGAAGTGAAGGGAAAGGGAAGTTAGAACCGGAGAGCTTTCTTACAAACACAGAATTCTTCCTGCAGGGTCCTCATGTGTAGGGTTCTTGTGATTATGCAAAGTGTGAGAACTCCCATAAGCCCTTGCTCCTCCCATAGACCTTCCCAAGGGATCCTGTTTGTTTAAAGCTCCAGCTAGTCTTTATCACCAGGCATCACTGGACTCCACTCTGGGCCTTTTAGAAACCGCAGCTTGAAGAGTGCTAGGGCTTCCAATAGGCCATCCCCTTTTGTAACCCAGGCCCCGCATCCTGGTCACCCTGTGAGAATGTCAAAGGCAACCTTAAAGGAAGCCATTTCTCTGTCTCTACAGTCTTAGGGATGGGAAGCTGTAGGGCCCTGGCTGTGGTTTTGGTCTTATGCCCATCCATTTGCTGGTCATCCTTTAGGAAAAATGCAGGTTTTGAAGTCATAGGCCCCACTGGTGAGCCATGTTGCCTTCCCACCACATCCTCCCTCCCCCACCCCCCATTGTCTCTCTGCGTTGTTCTGAGTCTTGGCCACACCGACCTTCCAGAATAACTGCGCAGTTGTCCTAATTGTCCGGGAGACTATTTTGGAACACTTGGCTTGGCTTGGGGATGGGAGGGGAGCCAGGAAGGGCCCAGCTGTCGGGAGGCCCGGGACCTCAGGAAGTGGGGGGCAGACAGGAGGTTCCCCGCGGCCCAGAGGTAGCACAGTGTCTGACAGGTGCCCAGTCTCCGTGTGGGGAACTGGAAGGAGGAGGAGAAAGGATGGGGAGCGATGCGTGTAGGTTGGAGGGAGGCTGTGGAGGCTCATTGGGGCTGAAGGGAGAGGAAGGGGAGGGGAGTTGATGATGGGTGTAGAGGTTGACAGAGGAAGGGGAGGGGAGTTGATGATGGGTGTAGAGGTTGAAGAGGAAGGGGAGGGGAGTTGATGATGGGTGTAGAGGTTGACAGAGGAAGGGGAGGGGAGTTGATGATGGTTGTAGAGGGGGTACGGATGGTGCTTTGACATATTATTGACGGAGTAGTTCCCACCACTTGAACTTGGAGACACCTGCTAGGAGCCTTCTCTGGGGAGACAGACACGTCAGTGGGAGCCTCATGTTGAGTTGGATGAGCTCATCCCACCTTTTGCAACATGGTAGGTGCCGGCTTCCATCTATGTGAAATGGCAAAGATGGATCTTTTTAAAAATATATATTTTATTGATTTTTTTACAGAGAGGAAGGAAGAGGGTTAGAGAGCTAGAAACGTCGATGAGAGAGAAACATTGATCAGCTGCCTCTTGCACACCCCCTACTGGGGATGTGCCCGCAACCAAGGTACATGCCCTTGACCGGAATCGAACCTGGGACCCTTCAGTCCGCAGGCCGACGCTCTATCCACTGAGCTAAACCGGTTAGGTCGCAAAGATAGATCTTGAAGGTGTCAGGGTGGAGCAGAGGGGGGGGAGGTGGTGGAGCCAAGGGGCCGATGACTTCTGAGGGGACAAAGGTGACGTTCCCTGCCGGGGCTGACCGGCAGACCTGAGTGACGGATGAATGGTAACCATGACACATGTTTCTGTGAAAGAAAGGCTAAGGGACTATTGCCTATTTGCCTATTGCCGTCCAATAGCCCTGGTCGCCGGGCTCCTTGGCTTTTACTGGCTTAACAGCTTGAACTAAAATCACCTACTAGATACTATCAGCAGGGTAAGCATCCTTGAGAAAGTGTATGCTTCTGTTAGGCCGGGTCTTTTAAAGACTAAACATAGAGATTCCAGCAAAACACCCAGGGCTCAGACATGTTTGGAAAAGCCAAGGCAGGGCTGCCGCCTTCGGCAAGGTCCCCTCAGATTCCCCCAACCTTTCAGAGAATCCTCCTTCCAGACATTCCAACCAAGTCCCCTGCTTCCCCACAGTTCCTCTTTCTGTGTAAACTTCTCTCATGTCTCCCCAGCCCCGTGGAAGCAACAGATCATGTGTTATCAACTCCAATGTCACTGGTTCTCATCCCCTAGGATCTCAGGCCCCTTCAGAGTCTGCACCAAACACCTGGGGTCTGGTGACCTTGGGATTTAGAAAAAATAGGCATTTGGTTTGTGCCTCTAGTGTGGCACAGAGATCCTAAAACCCTTGGAATTCTCTGATGGAAGCAAAAAGGGTGTCTTGTGTTATGTGAATAAGATGATATGGGGAAAGCACCCGAGGGGGACCAACCAGGAGGTTAGAGGGTTAGAACTTTCAGTCCCAGCCCTTACCCCCACCTCAGGGAAGTGGGAAGGGCTGGAGATTGAGTTCATCATCAATGGCCAGTGGTTTAATCAAATGTGTTTCTGCCCAGCTGGTGTGGCTCAGTGGTTGAGCATCGACTCATGAACCAGGAGGTCAAGGTTCAATTCCCAGTCAGGACACATGTCTGGGTTGCAGGCTGGATCCTCAGTGTGGGGTGTGCAGGAGGACCCAACTGCACATGGAAATGTGCATATGGGATTTCTTCAGATAAATACCCAGAAGCAGAATTGTCAGGTCACATGGAAGTTCTATTTTTTACATTTTTGAGGAACCACCACACAAAACCACAATGCGGTATCACCTCCACCTGTCAGAATGGCTATCATCAATAAATCCACAAACACACGTGTTGGAAAGATCACCTTTTCAAGAAACAATGTTAGAATACCTGGACACCCACATGCAAAAATAAGTAAATACTTAAAAAATAAATAAGAATGCAACTGTGTGCAGCCATTGCACACCAGGCCCCCATGGGGAAAAGAGCATGGCCTACTTAATGGCTGCAGTCAAACCATTTTGTACGTTTCCTTTCCTTTTTTACTTTACAAGCTCACTTCCAAAAGCCCAACACTGCCTCCTTTAAGAGAGTAAATGGAAAGTACCTGAGAAGTTTGGTTGACAAATTATCAGGCTTGAGAGCGTGCAGCAGGTGGCACCGTTTCCAGAAAGTTGCAATGACATTCATAGTCCTTCGGCCACCAGGGGGTGCTGCAAGGCTCCTGGAGAAGTATTCCTGCGAAGAGGCTCCCTCTGACTTCTGACCCAGGAGTCCATCTCAGTGTACTCATCCTGGAAGAGTACGAACTGTGCAAACTTCTCCCTCTGCCCTCCTCCAGTCCAATACAGTTTCAAAGATGTCTCAGGCACCTGTGTATTCTTTTCTGACTTTGTAGGCCTTATCACCTTGAAAGGAGAGAGGACAGCATGTTTTTAAAACATGAGGCATGGCCTGGCCAGCGTGGCTCAGTGGTTGAGCATTGACCTATGAACCAGGAGGTCAGGGTCTGATTCCTGGTCAGGGCACATGCCTGGGTTGCAGGCTCGATCCCCGGTGGGGGATGTGCAGGAGGCAGCTGATCAATGATTCTCTCTCATCGTTGATGTCTCTCTCTCTCTCTCTCTCTCTCTCTCTCTCTCTCTCTCTCTCTCTCCCTTCTTCTCTCTGAAATCAATAGAAAAAAAAATATATTTAAATACATTTTATTAATTTTTTACAGAGAGGAAGAGAGAGGGATAGAGAGAAACATCGACGAGAGAGAATCATTGATCAGCTGCCTTTTGCATACCCTGGGGATGTGCCTGCAACCAAGGTACATACCCTTGACCGGAACTGAACCTGGGACCTTTTAGTCCTCAAGCCAATGCTCTATATCCACTGAGTCAAACCGGTTTTGGCATCAATAAAATATATTTTAAAAAATATATTTTATTGATTTTTACAGAGAGGAAGGGAGAGAGATAGAGTTAGAAACATCGACGAGAGAGAAACATCGATCAGCTGCCTCCTGCACACCCCCTACTGGGTATGTGCCCGCAACCAAGGTACATGCCCTTGACTGGAATCAAACCCGGGACCCTTCAGTCCGCAGGCCAACGCTCTATCCACTGAGCCAAACCAGTTAGGGCAATAAAGATATATTTAAAAAAAGAAAAAGAAAACGTGAGGCAGGAGAGGGTATTCTGAATGAGCCACACATAATGATCGTTAGGTGTCCCAGCTCCACCCTGGCATGCCCGTCAGCAGAAGCCTGCCATTGAAACACAAAACTGGATTCTCCCGACACGCTGTTACTTAACAAATGGATTTCCTGAGCAAGTGTTTCTTATCAAGGGCATGCGAAGCACACCTCCTTTGCCCTGTTCTTGCCACGTGAGCACCCTGGAGGTTTCATCGGAGAGAGGTAGACACGGGAGGCCCGGGAGGCCAAGAAACCTCTACCAGAGGCACAAGCTCAAGCCCAGGTGCCAATCCAGAGCAGCTGCTCCCGCCGCCCCGGGTGGACAAAAGCAGGCAACAGGCTCCGCAGCACCTTCCCTTCCAAGTGATTCCGCAATTTCACGGTCCCAAAGGCCTTTCCTTTCCTCTCTGGGTGTTTGGCTTCTAGGGAGTTCCTCTCTCTTGGGGAGGGAGGGAACAGGGAAAACTCAATATGGAAAGTGAAGGGATGTGAATCTGGTAGGGATGGGGCCAGTCTGAGTGACAGAGGATGGAAGGAAATTTTGGATGGAGAGGAAGCTAAGAATATGGTGTCTTACCTGGACCTTTGCCCCATTTGTGTTTGTGTGTGTGTATGTGTATGTGTGTGTGTGTGTGTGTGTGTGTGTGTGTGTATGCACGCGCGTGCACAAGAAGGACAAAAAGAAAACTGAAATCACTTCCTAGGGCAGAGGTTGGCAAACTCATTAGTCAACAGAGCCGAATATCAACTGTACAACGATTGAAATTTCTTTTGAGAGCCAAATTTTTTACATTTAAACTTCTTCTAACACCACTTCTTCAAAATTGACTCGCCCAGGCTGTGGTATTTTGAGAGAGAGCCACACTTAAGGGGCCAAAGAGCCACATGTGGCTCTCGAGCCGCAGTTTCCCGACCATGGTCCTAGGCATTTGAGCACAGCCTTCTGTGCCTGTGTGAGCCCCGTGCCAGCCAGGACGCAGGTGATGGAGTGGGAAGGCTGCATCAAGCCATAACCTAACCACGGGGAAGCGCAGAGGGTCCAGGGCTCCCCGGCTCCACTGAAGGCCAAGAGCAAAGGGCCCGGCTCCTGGGTCAGCCTCTCCCCTGCGTCTCCCCACACCGTGGCTACAGATGACTGACTTCCCGGTTTGGAAAGCCCCTCCTCTGAGCTGCCCTTGTCCCCCCCACCCCAACTCCCACCCAGAAGTCTGCAAAGCATTAGGCATGACATTGAAAGAAAAATGCCCGCCCCCGTGTGTCCAGACGGGAGAAAGGATAATTCACCTCGGAGACGCCCAATCATTGCTCACCTCAGAGCCATGGGTGCACAGGCCCAGCCTTTCAGCCCCTCCTGCTCTCTCTCTAGCCTTCGGGGAGGCTCCAGAGAAGCTGGGTTGATTTTGGCGACTTGGGTAGGTAAGGTCCTGCTGGCGGGAGTGGGCAGAGCTCAGTCCCCGCCCCTGGCAGAGCCCTGGTGTGGACCCCAAGCTCAAGGGCACATGGGAAGCACGTGAGAAGCTTGTTGAAGCTGCACATGATGGGAGCTCGTGCCCAGTGCTTCTGAGTCAGGAGGTCTGGAATGATGCCTTCGGACCCGCACCTGCAACAAGCAAACCAGGTGATTCTGAAGGGGGCTGGTCACGGCCCACAGGTGGTGGACAACGTATAGAAACGAGCAAGCGGGCATTTGGCAAAGGAGGCCAAGGAAGCGAAGCCGCCAGAGGTGGAACCTGCCAAAAGGGGTGCAGATGAGCACTCAGGGGAAGAGAGAGCTACCAGCCCCCACTAAGGACTTTGCAGCCGCTGGGGGTGGGGATCAACCCCCCAAAGACAGCCATTCTCAGAGCTACGCCAGCCCCGACCCGTCTCTCAGCAGCTGCCAGCCATTGATTAGCGGGACTCGGCTGCAGCCGGGGGAGGCGGCTGGAGAGCAGACACAGAAGAAAACAAAGTTGCGTCAATTACCAGTGCCTTTCCACGATGCCAAGGTGACCCGGTCTGTCATCTCCATGCCCGTGTGGCTGGCGTTCGGCTGGGCCTGACATGTGCAGCCAGCGCTCCCCAGCCGGGCATCTGTTGCCCCCATTGCCATGGAGACAGCAGCTGCTGCTGCTGAGCCCATCAGTCTCCTTTGAGAATGTGCCGCCACCCCGAGATCTCAGGGACCCATTTTGGAAGCATTTGTCCCCGATAATCTCCCTTTCATTTGTAATTATTATATTGCCTTGGTTCTCTGCTCTGGCACGGCTCCCACTGCTAACTCCACTCCCCGCCATCGGGTCCCGTGGGGAGGTGTCAGCCGCCTCTGGCCTGTCTGGGCGGAGATGAAAAGGGAGAGGAAGAAGGGAGAGAGAGAGAGAGTTTGACTCTGGGGGCCCTGGCTCTTCAAATAGGCCCTGTCTCCTGGTGGCAGTCCTGGGAGGGCCAGGCTGATTGAAGTCCCCAAAATGCTCCATCCCCGAGCCTTTGAGGGGAGCCGCCCCGTCCAGGCCAAGAATAATGGAACACATAGTTTATCTGGCTGGCCAACAGCTGTAGAGCCCAGGCGATTTGGAGGGGATTAGGGGAGAGCAGTGAGAAATACTCCCACCGGGGTGTCTCCAAATCCTCGTCCTGGATTCTACCAGTGAAGAACACATGGTCAAGCCCCCGGGATGGCTTTTTAAGTTCGTTTTTTTTCTCTCTCTTTCGGAGGGACTCTGTCCGGGGCTTCCAAGAATGTTAAGTGGCTCAGGCAAACCCACGTTGGGGTCCGCCCCCGCGGCGGGGTTCCTTTCAGTTGCCTCCTTCGGTTCCCCAAACTTTCCCCCACCCCGCAGACAGCTCAAGTTCAGGGGGGGTGGGGGTGGGGGGATTCTGATCGCTCTGCGAAGTGCCCGGGGGCCCAGGCTTTTCCTGAAGTCTACATGGCTGGCAGCTGTTGTCATGTCTAAGTGGAGGGCAGGGCCAAGTTCAGGTTAGGATGGAAGGGGACACAAGGGACCCCTTCCCCGGGTGAGAAAAAGTTGAAGGCAATAAAATAAAATAAAATAAAATAAAATAAAATAAAATCTTTAAATAATATTAGAAGAAAGTTGGGGAGAACTTCTTTGCTAAAATCTTTCTAACTGTGGGGTCCATCATGTGTTTCTAACGATTTCTACTTTGATTTTGTATCTTTTGTTCATTTTGCAAGATATTCCGTGACGGCCTGGTGGATACGGCTCAATGGCTGAGCCTCGACCCATGGACCAGGAGGTGTCGGTTCGATTCCTGGTCAAGACACATGCCTGGGTTGTGGGCTCATTCTCCAGTAGGGGGCATGCAGTAGGCAGCTGATCTACTGATGGATGATTCTCATCATGGATGTTTCTCTCTCTCTCTCCCTGAAATAAATAAAAAATATAATTAAAAAAATGAGATTAAGTGACAGGCTGAGTTGAGACGTAAATGCTTCATGATGATTGTTCTCGGAGGAAAGCCATCTTTGGGGACATCCCCGTGGTCGGCAAACTGCGGCTTGTGAGCCACATGCGGCTCTTTGGCCCCTTGAGTGTGGCTCTTCCACAAAATATCACGCCTGGGCGAGTCTATTTTGAAGAAGTTTAGTTTTAAAAATTGTGGCTCTCCAAAGAAAGTTCAATCGTTATCTTGTTGATCTTTGGCTCTGTGGACTCATGAGTTTGCCGACCACTGGGACATCCAGCATTCACCGGAACGCTGAGCGAAGACCAGAGAAAATGCTGCCCGAGACTCTGAGAGCTCCTCTCTCATGGGCTCCCCGCCGGCAGCAGCTAAGGAGTTAACATGCACAGCGTGTCTCAGAAATCGGGTAGGAACCGAGAGAACGGGAATGACAGCATTTCAGGAAAGGAAGAGGGATGACTTTGAAAGAGAGAAATCGGGCGGATGTGGGTGCATGCCTGTGTGTCTGAACATATGTTTATGTAGCTTAGTCAACAAGCTGGAGTATAGGTGAGCAGAGGAGGAACGAGGGTGTGTGTGCTCGTACATGACAAGGGGAGATGCTGTGCCCGTGTGTCACGGGAAGGGTTCTCTCAAGTCCCCCTTTTAAAGGTGTTTACAGAGGGCCGGGTATTTATGAGGCGCTTCCACCCCCATTGTCAACTGGCTTTGGACTCTGGCCCAAGGTGTCTGCCCAGAGCCCTCTCACCCAGGGCTCCCCCTTCCTCCCTGTCCACAGTGTCTGTTGGTACAGAAAACATGCAGTGACTCAAAAGCACAGACTGAGGTCCTGTGACCTGTCTGAGAGATTGTCCTACATGCTGGGGAGAGAGGGTGACAGAGGCACATGGGGCCACTGCTCTCATGGGGCTTTTATGCTGGTTCAAGAAGACAGGCCAGCCGAAACCTGTTTGGCTCAGAGCGTCGGACTGCAGACTGAAAGGTCCCAGGTTCGATTCCCGTCAAGGGCATGTGCCTTGGTTGCTGGCACATCCCCAGTGGGGTGTGTGCAAGAGGCAGCTAATTGATGATTCTCTCTCACCATTGATGTTTCTATCTCTCTTCTCTTCCTTCCTCCTTGAAATCAATGAAAAATATTTTAAAAAAAGAATATCTTAAAATAGCATTCGTTTTGTAGGTACCATAAAATGTCTACAAGCAAATACCTCCCATTTCATAGGATTACTGAATTTGACCAGAGAGCCTGTTCCCTGCGTTGTATACCCTGTTTCCCCGAAAATAAGACAGTGTCTTATATTAATTTTTGCTCCCAAAGATGCGCTAGGTCTTATTTTCAGGGGATGTCTTATTTTTCCATGAAGAAGAATATGGTACACATTTATTGTTAAATGAAAAGAAAGGAAATTTATTACCTGTATACAGTACGGTAGTACGGTAGTTGTCAACACAAACTAGACAAACTGTGAATCCTACAGTATCAAGAATTTACTCATTTATTCAATGACAATCATGTCATCATCTTCTGGAACATCATCATAACAATCCAATTCCTGAATTTCCTGGTGAATTTCTTGTGACTCCATTTCTTTCAGAATCAGTGGACCAAATCTCTCATGTTTAGCCTGGGGGGGGGGGGCGCGCTTATTTTCGAGGGATGCCTTCTATTTCACTCAGAAGGAAACCTGTAAGTAGGTCTTATTTTCGGAGGATGTCTTATTTTCGGGGAAACACGGGATTATATGGGTGACGGAGGTCTGTTAGAAGCGAGGCTTTGAAATGCGATCCCCTCTTGAATAACACTGGGAGCTCAGGGGTCAAGCTTCATCTGTGAGCTGAGAACTCCTAATAGTGCTCCCCGGTTTTCACCCAGGGATTCTGGGGGTGATTTTGGAGATTGCTAACAGGGATCCAAGCGGCCAGGTGATCTTTACAGAAGCACTCATTGTCACCTCTAGGGGGCGTGCCAACCCTCCGTTCTGCCTTGGAAAGCTAAGTAGCTAATTCCTCAACATCTTTCAATGCTCCCGGTCAACATCTTTCAATGCTCCCGGAGCTTTTGAGTTTCTTGGTGAGATGGAGTTTACTGTCTAGGGAAGGAGTAGGAGACTGAGTTAGTGTGTGTGTGTGTGTGTGGGGGGGGGGGGGGTGGGCTCGGAGGGGGGGGGGAGCGGACATTTCACGGGGAAGTAACCGTGTTTCCCCGAAAATAAGACATCCTCCGAAAATAAGACCTAGCGCATGGAAAGATAAGACATCCCCTGAAAATAAGACCTAGCGCAACTTTGGGAGAAAAAATTAATATAAGACACTGTCTTATTTTGGGGGAAACAGAGAAGAAGAGGTAATTTGGTCTAGTCACTAGACTCTAGTGCAACTGAATAAAAGGAGGATCCCAGATATGAAATGAACTCAGAACTACTAGTAAAGGCTGACATTGGGCAGGAGTTCTGGGGAGACAACAGAGAGATGGGGAGTCATAGCTGCCCTGAAAATGGGTTTAGTTTCCACCTAGCACTCATCTATTGACCCAGGAATGTGCTGGGCGGTGGGAAAGCAGTGGTGAGCAAATGAGACCGACCAGGGCTGGCTCAGTTATGGGAAGCCTGCCACTGGGAAGGGTTAATGAGGGTCATGCAGACTAAGTTTATCTATTTATTTATATTTTTAAAAATATACGTTATTTTTTAATTGACTTCAGAGAGGAAGGGAGAGATATAAGGAGAGAGAGATAGGGACATCAATCATGAGAGAGAATCATTGATCAGCTGTCCCCTTCATGCCCCCCTCTGGGCAATCCAGGTAGGTGTCCTGACTGGGAATGGAACCATGACCTATTGGTTCATGGGTGAACACTCAGCTACTGAGCCAATGCCAGTTGGGCAAGACAGGCTAAGTTTAGACAGATGATAATAGATTACAGGGGGATGTAACCTGGTTTGGGGACCAGAGAAGTTCTCCAGAAGGCAGCAGACTAGAAGGATGAATAGGAGTCTGTGAGTGAAGAGGTGGGTTGAAAGTAGCAGGGAGGGAGAGACAGAGGGAGGAAGGAAGGGAGGTGAGTGATGGGAATGTTGCTGTAGAGGAAAGAGCATACAGGGGAATGGAAAGGAGCTGAAAATGCTCTTTTGTAGAGTGACAGATGGAGCAATGGGGAAGAAATGAGGCTGGAGTGGTTAGGAGGAGTCAGGTCAAGGTCAGGACCAAGGTAGGCAGCTGTGGGAAGGTTTTAGGGGAGGGATCCAGGGGAGACCTTTCCAGCTGGAGTGGCACATGGAGGGAAAGAGAGCAAGACCGCAGGCTGGGCACCGGGCACCTGGGAGCTGATGTGGGCCAAGTGCTGTGGAGAGAAGTAGAGGGAATTGAGACATTTATTTTTTTTTATTTAAAAAATATATATTTTATTGAGTTTTACAGAGAGGAAGGGAGAGGAATAGAGAGTTAGAAACATCAATGAGAGAGAAACATTGACCAGCTGCCTCTTGCACACCCCCTACTGGAGATGTGCCCGCAACCAAGGCACATGCCCTTGATCGGAATCGAACCTGGGACCCTTCAGTCCACAGGCTGATGCTCTATCCACTGAGCCAAACCGGTTTCGGTGGGAATTGAGACATTTAAAAGGTGTTGCACTGGGTTTTAGCTGAAGAATCAACAGGGACTTTTTCTCTCTCCACAAAACGTATGGCTAGCCCTGGCTGGTGTTGGATGGTTAGAGCGTTGGCCCACTCTCCAACCTGTGGGTTCGATTCCTGGTCAAAGGCACGTACCTGGGTTGTGTGTTCAATCCCCAGACCTGGTTAGAGGCAACCAATGGATGTGTCTCTCTCACATGGATGTGGATCCATGCCAGAGAGCTGGGGTCCCCCTCCACCCTGAGCCAGAAAGTTCTACTTGGAAAGGTGGGGAAGGCATCGCTGAAGCAATGGCTTGGTCTCTGTAGGGTTCATGGCCCTTACTTTCGCTTCTCCTATCAACGGTGTAGGGAGAAGCCTGCTGAGGGACAGAGATGCTTAGAAAAGTCTCGGATGCCTGGAATGACCAGGCAAAGGGCCTGAGCATGGGCATCATCTCCTTTGTCTTCCCTCTTTTTCTTCCTGATCTTTAGAGTAAGGTGACCAGACGTCCCACTTTTGGCGGGACAGTCCCGATTTTTAACAATTTGTCCCTCGTCCAGCGGTGTTTTAAAAAAGTCCCAATTTTTGGAAAGAATCTTTTAAATCTTTTGGACTTTTCAAAAATACAGAGAGGAATAGAGAGTTAGAAACATCAAGAGAGAGAAACATTGACCAGCTGCCTCTTGCACACCCCCTACTGGAGATGTGCCTGCAACCAAGGCACATGCCCTTGACTGGAATCGAACCTGGGACCCTTCAGTCCATAGGCTGATGCTCTATCCACTGAGCCAAACCGGTTTTGATGGGACAGTTCCGATTGTTAAAAATCGGGACTGTCCCACCAAAAGCGGGACATCTGGTCACCTTACTTTAGAGGGTTTTAGTTACTGGGGGTTTGGATTTTGGGGGTTCAGTTATTGAGAGGGAAGCAGGAGTCAGGGCCACTTCCTAACCCTCCTGCTGTGCTGGCTAATAATGTCCCCGCAGTTCCTAAGGGACCCAGCATTCGGGGCTCCCACTTCCTCCCGTGAACCATGGGGGTGTTTTGTTTTGTAAGGGTGATGACTAACTCCGCCTGGCAGGTTCAGAGCTGTCCTGTTGGCACTTGACCGGTAAGTGGCTTGGCCCCCCTTCAGCCCTGTCCGTTTGGGAGCATGCATCATCCTCTCTTGACATCGGGCGTGGCGAGGGGCCGTGCCTGCCGGGGGGCCTGGCCTCCAGGGACAGAGACCTTGCCAGAGCCTCTGAGTGGGAAAGGTGGTTCTGTGCATGACCTGCATGGAGAGTGAGCAGAGACAGCCCCTGAGCAGGCCCCCTGGGCCAGGGCCACGGGGACAAGGCTCTCAGCCCCTCCCTACACGCAGAGCTGGCCTCCTCTCCCGTCTGTCTTTCCCAGGGGACTTTACCTGTACGCCTTCAGCTTGGTGCACAGGCCTGGCCCTGATCCGGCCCCGCCCTCCTCATCCCTGCATCAGCTCCTGCGGCTGGTCCATGCGACTCAGTCCTGGGGCCTTTGGGGGCATTTTTGGAATAGTGATGCTGCTTCTCACCAGGACTCTCAGCTCCCAAACTTGTCCTCTGCTTGGTTCCTCATACCCTTGCTCAAAGGTTGCTGCCTCCAGGAAGGCCTCCTGCCTCCTGACAGGCCCAGGGTCCCTTCATCCTCTTCCCAGAGCACCCACATCCCAGAACCCCCTGCGTGGTAATTCTCTGCTCTCATGCAAGCTCCCCTTCCAAGTTCCCCTCAAAGTTGGGGGCTGGCCTTTCCTCATCTTCATAGTTCCAGGTCTGGCGAGTGCTTTGCCTCAATGGGGAGTGAGTCCCTATTTCTTGCAGGAATGAACAAATGCAAGAACGAATAAAGTGGACTCTCAATCCACCCTTTGCTTCAATAAAAATACACATTATTGCCTGGCCGGCGTGGCTCAGTGGTTGAGTATCAACCTATGAACCAGGAGGTCACGGTTTGATTCCCCATCAGGGCACATGCCTGGGTTTCAGGCTCAATCCCCAGTAGGTGGTGTGCAGGAGGCAGCCGATCAATGAGTCTCTCTCATCATTGATATTTCTATCTCTCTCCTTTCTTCTCTGAAACCAATAAAAATATATATTAAAAAAAGAGGCACATTATCCAAGAACAAAGTTTCCCCACTTTGAAAAGTCCATGCCCTATTTTGAGAAACACACATTTTTTTCCCTTTCTCTGTTATGAACATTTAATTTTAATTTTTTTTATTTAAAAATATATATTTTATTGATTTTTTACAGAGAAGAAGGTTGAGGGATAGAAAGCTAGAAACATCGATGAGAGAGAAACATCGACCAGCTGCCTCCTGCACACCCCCTACTGGAGATGTGACCACAACCAAGGTACATGCCCTTGACTGGAATCTAACTTGGGACCTTCCAGACCTCAGGTCAAAACTCTATCCACTGAGCCAAACCGGTTTTGGCTGTTATGAACATTTTAAAACAAGCTGGATGTTGTTATGGAGCGAAATGGAAGCAAAGGAACTTGTGTATGCGGTGCTCCCTGTGCCTGCACAGCCATCATCCCTTCAGAACTCAGGCTGCCCTTCACCTGCGCAGTCATTGTCCCACCTGGCCCCCACTGGGTGGCTCTCCGTCAATTCCCCGAGAGCCAGGCTGCTGGAAGTCAACGGTTTTTGGCACTTGGACTGCCTGGCAATTGGCTTTCAACAAGGTGGCCCACTGCCCATCACAGAGCGAGCGAGAGCAGCCTGGCATAGGGAAGGTACCGCATCTGCCTGCCAGGCAAGGCCCTACTCAAGTCTCCCCAGCTCGGAAGCATCTCCTCGAGCCCCGAGTGGAAAAGGCTCAGAGCTCCTTTCTGCTGGACCACCAGCCACCGGCTGCACGTCATTGCTGCCATCAGCCTGACCCTCCCTGCCGTGCCTTCGGTCATTTCCAGGCCGTTGTGCCCGGGCACAGGGAAGAAAACCAGCATCATCTCATGCCCAACAGGCTATCTCTTCAGGGAAGGGGCTCCTCAGGGCGAATTCGCTTCTATTGTACATTTGGCCTCATCACCCCTGGGAGGGTGTGTGTGTGTGTGTGTGTGTGTGTGTGTGTGTGTGTGTCTGTGGCTGGGATGGGGCTAAGGTAGGGGCTCATCTGGCTAAGGGGGCGTTTTGATTGGCTCAGATTTATGAGGAAGGGATTAGAAAGAAAGTGGGGGGGCGGGGGGAGAGGGGAGGAGCTCTGATATCCAAGTCCATTAAGAGAGTTAAGATAGTGTGATCTGGCCGAAACCGGTTTGGCTCAGTGGATAGAGCGTTGACCTGCAGACTGAAAGGTCCCATGTTCGATTCCGGTCAAGGGCATATACCTTGGTTGAGGGCACATATCCAATAGGGGGTGTGCAGGAGGCAGCTGATCGATGATTCTCATCGATGTTTCTAACTCTCTATCCCTCTCCCTTCCTCTCTGTAAAAAAATCAATAATATATATATATATTTTTAAAAAGATAGTGTGATCTGCAAGAAGGTGGGCAGTGGAGCAGCGGAGGGGGGACCCGTTTGGAGCGACAGGAAGAGACGGAGTAAGCCCTGCCCTCCTAGTTTCGGAGGCCTTCTCAGAGCAGCTGAAGATGCTGTGTCTGAAGCAGAACACCGGGTTCTGGGAACTGGGGAGGGGAAAGGGGGAAGTGGACACGGGCACATGTGTCAGGCCACTCGGCCTGAGTACCTTTTCAGACCTGGAAAGTTCTGCCTTCGCTCCAGGTTTAGGGGAGTGCTTCAACCTCTTCCAGACTGGATCTCACACCCTGTGCCAGGAACCTCTTCTAGAAAATTCCTTGGTCTGGGCCAGACATTTGGTATAGGGTGCTCCTCCCATCCGTCCACCCTGCACCTGATGCTCCCACAATCCCTCATCTGGGGGCCTCCGAGGAGCCCTAGTCCACACGTCCTCTGTACCCCCTTCTCCCTCCTTTTGCCACGTAACCTGCCTCTCTCCAGGTTGCTGCACCCAAAGAATTGATTAGCCCAGTGGTCGGCAAACCGCAGCTCGTGAGCCACATGCAGCTCTTTGGCCCATTGAATGTGGCTCTTCCACAAAATACCACGGCCTGGGTGAGTCTGTTTTGAAGAAGTGGTGTTAGAAGAAGTTTAAGTTTAAAATATGTGGCTCTCCAAAAAAAATTTCAATCATTGTCCTGTTGATATTTGGCTCTGTTGACTAATGAGTTTGCTGACCACTGGTTTGGCCCAATGGATTAGGCTCCATCCAACAAGGTGAGCGGAGCCGGAGCTCCTGGGTCTGGTCACTAGCTCGGCCTTACTAATCCCCTTAGTCCTGCTGGTCCTTGACTTTTCCCTTCTGCAAAGTGGGCAACACGTCCTCCCTCCTCCTTCGAGCTGCCCAGGGGCCAAAGAGTTGCATGTGGTTTGTGAGCCACAGTTTGTCGACCATTGAGCCACGGTCCCTCTGCATTCCCTGGGAGCGCGGTGCCTGCAGCTTGCCAGGATGCGAATGGGTAATTTTCTGTTTTTTCTGCCAAGCCTCTCGCATCAGCTCCCATTTCATAACCTCGGTCACCTTCCCCTCCCCTCCCTTCCTGCACGTACAGGCCCTCCCTCTCGCCCAGATGCACACCTGCAGGAAAAGTTGGCATGGCCTCCTTCCCATCTGTCACCACTTCAAATGGCTTGAATGTGCTGATGACAGATAAAGTAATTGCAGAGCGCACGAATGACTTAATGTGCGATGTGCTAAAATGCCTTTTTAATGCCGAGCATTTGTATAATTTATAGCTGGAATCCACGGTTTTCATCCTGCTTCCCATCCTGCTGCTCACCTGGTGGCTCCCCCATCGGAGTGGCAGGAGCCTGGCTCTGTGGCTCAATGTGTCACGGGAAAAGGCGGAGGGCATTCTAGAGCATCGGTGATGCCCGTTGGTCTCTGAATCTCTAGGGCCTTGTTCTGTGCTGAGCATGTTAACAATTTTAATGAATGAATTATTATTTTTTTTTAAAGCTTTCCTTCTTTTTTTGGAATACATTTTTATTGATTTCAGAGAGGAAGGGAGAAGAAGAGAGAGAGAAACACCTATGATGAGAATCATTGATCGCTGCCTCCTGCACACCCCCTACTGGGGATTGAGCCTGCAACGTGGAATCCTTCAGGCCATAGGCTGACACTCTAGCCACTGAGCCAAACTGGCTAGGGCAGTGGTCGGCAAATGCATGAGTCCACAGAGCCCAATAGCAACAATACAATGATTGAAATTTCTTTGGAGAGCCAAATTTTTTAAATTTAAACTTCTTCTAATGCCACTTCTTCAGAATAGACTCACCCAGGCCGTGGTATTTTGTGGAAGAGCCACACTCAAGGGGCCAAAGAGCCACACGTGGCTCGAGAGCCACAGTTTGCCAACCACGGGGCTAGGATGATGAATGCCTCATTAAATGAAAGTTGGGGATTCATTTAACAACTAATACTGAGTGCATATATGTGTCCAACACCATTCTAAGCAGTAGAACCCAACCATGAACAAGCTGGTCACGGTCCCTGCCCTCAAGGGGCTTATCGTTTGGTGAGGAAGACAGGTGATAAGGAGGCAATAGCAACAAAGCACAGTGAGTGCCCAGGGGGGCTTCTGGGATCTTGGTACCTGAGGGCACCAAGACCTCATCTAGGCTGGAAGTAAGTGATGAGCCTTCTGGGAGAGCTTGGGGCAGCTGGGGGCCTTGAAGAGATAATGGAGCATCGGCTCCGTGCATACACAATCCTAAATTTGTGCAGGAACAATGTCAAGGTCACCACCCAAACATCTGCTTTGCCTACAGTCCAAGGATATTTGGTCAGTCAATGCAAGAGCCAGTCCATGGCCTCTGTGAAGCCTCTGAGGAGAGGGGGCCACACAGGACTGGTTGGAGGTTTTCAGAAACGAAGTTCTCTAGATATTATTGAAGGAGAGAAAGCAAAGGGGAGGTCGGACATCGAGCCTGTCTGTGTCACCCCAGGGAATCTCGGCATTGTCCCTCCAAGGGGATTGACACCCCTACATATGCCCTGACTGGGAATCGAACCAATGACCTCTTGGTTCCTAGGTCGACGCTCAACCGCTGAGCCGCACCAGTTGGGTAATGAGGGTTTTCTAGAGGGTAGCGAGTGGTTAGGGCGTGGAGAGAAACAGAGAAAGCCAGCCACCACAGTACAAGGCAGGTCACTGGCTGGCCCCAATAGTACCTGGTACCTAGGGTAAGTGTCCCCCTCTCTCCCCCCCTCCCCGTGTTCAGATTAATTCCAGGGGTGGGGCTCGGGGGAGGCCTCCCAGTGAGAGTCAGATGGGCCCAGCTGTGGGCAAGCAGGGCTGTGGGGTCTCAGAGTAAGAAGTCGGTGCCCACATGGCTGAGGCCTGAGCTGGAAACGAATCCCTCCCACTCGGGCAGCCAACCAAGAGGGGTCCCTTCTGAACTGTGTGTGCGTGACACCCGGTCCCGGCCGAGGTGCACACCGTCCCTGGGCAGGCCTGGCCAGGGGAGGCCTGTGCACAACCCAGGGACACACAGGGCGGCATCCCAGCTGGGAGGAGGTAGGGCCTGCGTGGGCTGTGGCTCAGCCACAAGCTGCAGGCTGCCATGCCTCTGAGCTGCTGTTCATTGTCTCCTCACCGCAGGAGGAGTCCATAAAACCAGCCAGCACGTCTCCCCCTGGCACCCTGACAGCCTCCCCAGCGTGGGAACTCTCCCCAGCAGCCTCCTTTCAGAACAGGCCTCCTCCCGGGTCCTCCTGCCCCGGCCTCCGCTGGAGTGTCCTGCTCAGCAAG
The DNA here is from genome assembly GCF_964339955.1 of Pipistrellus hanaki. Lineage (NCBI taxonomy): Eukaryota > Metazoa > Chordata > Mammalia > Chiroptera > Vespertilionidae > Pipistrellus > Pipistrellus hanaki. The sequence goes on along the minus strand of NC_140521.1, from coordinate 13,895,037 downwards.
TTGGGGCAGGTCCCGGGGCAGACGGGAGGGAGGGAGGTCTCAGAGCTCTTGGAGGGGCCAGCAGCTTCCCTGCGTGCAGCTGAGTCCCCTCTAAGTGTGATCTCTCCTTCAGCAGTCAGTCTGGTCTCCCTTGTGCAGAAAGTGAGTGTTGGAGTAGGAGTCAGAAGAAGGACTTTGGCAGGGAAGGGGTTGCTTGGCAACAGCCTCCTGGGAGCCCGTGTTCATCCAGGCCAGTCCGGAGGGGCCCTCAGCAGTGGACACTAAAGGGCAGATGATGGAAAGAAAGGCAGGACGGGCTTTCTGGTCAACCTGGCTTTGATTCCAGGTGCGCACCCTTAGCTACCCCACATCTCCCAGCCTCAGTTTCCCCATCTGTAAAGTCACAGCTCTCAGGGTGGTTGTGAGGCATGAATGCACGGCCTGTGAAGTGCCTACAAGCAAAGCACATTCGTGCAGGCTCTAACTGTGACAGAATGGAGAAAAGTTTACCTACACCGACATCTCCCCTAGCGGAAGGCTGGCTTGTTGGGGAAATACTTAGATCTAGAAGCTCCTATTTAGGGGCACCTGGGTTCGGGTGGAATGTGCCTGGGGAGGTTTGGACCTTGTCCTAAAGGGGTGTGGGGGAGGGGTGATGAAAGGCTGAGAGGAGCATGAAGTGACTCCAGGCCGCTTTGCCTACATTCAGTCTCTCAGCTTCACAACATGCGTATATATACGTGCATGACTTGTGGCAATGGGAGGGCTGGGCTGACGTCCGGGTGGATGGGGGGCAGAACAGAGGTAAGACGCACCCGTGATCTACCTACCCGGTGGCAGGTGAATTCACAGAAACAGTGTGAAGGCCTTTGAACTCTTACAGGCCCAGGAACTGGGGTTCAGACCAGGTTCCACAGATGTTCGCGGGCCAGGGAGGTACCACGGCCATCCTGTGATGTCCTAGCCCAGTGGTAGGCAAACATTCGTCAACAGAGCCAAATATCAACAGGACAACGATTGAAATTTCTTTGGAGAGCCACATTTTTTAAACTTAAACTTCTTCTAACGCCACTTCTTCAACATAGACTCGCCCAGGCCATGGTATTTTGTGGAAGAATCACACTCCAGGGGCCAAAGAGCCGCATGTGGCTGGAGAGCCGCAGTTTGCCAACCACGGTTCTAGCCTATCACCAGCTCCACTCTTCTTTAGGGGAGAAAGAGAGAGAGGGGGAGGGAGAGGGGGAGAGAGAGAGAGAGAGAGAGAGAGAGAGAGAGAGAGAGAGAGAGAGAGAGAGAGAGAGAGAAACAGCTTCAAATGAAGGACTTTGCTCCGTCAAGGTTACATCGCACCGATGGTGACAAGGCCGGTTTTAAATTCCCCGTTGCCTGCTTCCAACCCATGGCTGCACCCTCCGCGCCAGACCACCTGTCCATCACGAAAGGCTTGCGGTCTCAGGTAACAGATGAGGCATTTCATCGCGAGGGGTTGCACAATCTGCTCAAGGTCAGACCTGGCTTCCTGCAGGGCGCTGGGAATGGGCAGAGATGCCAGCAGGGCACAGGCCACCAGCTGGGCCTCCGGGGCTTCTGGGAGCCCATTTCCTTCTAGACAAGTGACTCCACTTCTCTGGTCGATCACCCCTCCTCATCCTGTCCGCTAATGGCGCTAACGCTTCCCTCTGGGCGGGTGGATTGGGATTAACGGGCCAGGGCTGGGCACCGGGCTCTGCTTGGACTTCAAGGCTGCACCTGTTTTGTGCTCTCGGAGCCCGGTTTCATCCGGTCACACTTCAAAGCCTCACCTCACGTAGAAAGCTAAATTTAGCTTTCATCAAGTAATTGCTGAATACGAAGCCATCCAACCATCATTACCAACTCCAATTATTGATGACTAAGAAAGAATGCTCTAGTCCAGAAAGAGAGGTCTTAACAGCTAATCCTCTGCGCAGACGATTGTCTTCTTAGTTCAGAAAGCTTAACACCTACACCAACTTAAAAATGAGCCTGCTATAGGCCCTACCAGCGTGGCTCAGTGGTTGAGCATCCACCTAAGAACCAGGAGGTCGCTGGTTTGATTCCTGGTCCAGGGTTGTGGGCTTGATTCCCAGTAGGGTTGTGCAGGAGGCAGCCGATCAATGATTCTCTCTTATCGTTGATGACTCTCTCCCTCTCCCTTCCTCTCTGAAATCAGTAAAAAATATATTTTAAAAAATTAGCCTGCTATATTGGGTCAAACCCTGTAAGCAGGACAGATACCCTATCTCCAATTTACGGAAAAGGAATACAAGGTCACGGAAGGTCACGGGAATTAAAGAGGTCTGTCCAAAGCCACACAGCAAACCAGTAGCGGAGCCTGGGCTGGGACACAGATCCTTTGATCCCACCTTGACCCCAAGGCTTCCCTTGCAAGTAGAAGATGCTGGCACTTGAGGGGTGGTGTCAGGCTTGTCTATCCAGGAACCTTTGCCTCCACGGCCCTGCCTTGGAGCCCAGGACTCTGACCAGGGACTCATTTTTCGAGGGAAAGGCATCGCCTGCAGCAAAGTCCCAGTTAGATGCAAAAACGTAGGTATGAGAGATTTTAAAGTTCACCACTTTTGGCCCATGGCAGGGGTGGGGAACATTTGGCCCGAGGGCCATAGAAGGCCCATAAAATCCTTTGATCTGGCCCTGCCAAGGCATGAGGGGTGCGTTAATTAAATGTTTGACCAAATATGGCAGGCGAGTTTTTAGGTTGATCATTTTGTATGGCCCGAAAATGATGTTGTCAATAATCAAAGGGTCCTTGGCAGAAAAAAGGTTCCCCACCCCTTGCCCTCGGTGATATGCCCACGTTTGTCCCGTGACTGTCCTGCCATGCTATGGAGGCGGGACCTCCCAGAGGTACAAACACGCGTTAGCCCGCGGCTTCTTGATTCCTCATCACAATCTTCCTCAGAGCTTCAGCCAAAGTCATGTGCGGTGGCCTGTCGTTTGGCCAACTTGACTGTTTGTTCCTTAGAAATACCTTCACAGGCCCAACCTCATGCCCGTGTTCAAGCGCTTCCGCTGATCTTCCCGCATGGTCCTCATCTGTGTCCCGAGCATGAGGAGAGGAGAGTGTCTGTGAGCCGTGACACTCCCATTGCCCGGCATCCCTTAGGGTACGATCATCTCCCCTGCACCTAGACCTCCAGTACCCTGGGAGAAATAAGATTCCCCCAAAGAACCAGAGTCCTCTCAAGTGGTCACAGTTTCCCTGGAGCGAGACCACAAAAGAACCAGGCTTTGACACTTTCTGTTGGGGACCTTTAGTGCCTGTTACCTCGTCTATCCAGTGAGGATAAAGATTGAGCTGACTCACAGAGTTTCCTGAGGATTAAATGAGTGACCCATGCACAGTGCTTAGTTAGCATAGAGGTACCTGGCACGCACACACACACACACACACACACGGATGCTCTGATGAAGGAACCCCCTCTCTCAAGCAGCGTGGAGTAGGGGCATGTGGTCTGTGATAGCCTTGCTGAGCAGCTGCCCAAGCTCTCATCAGTTGCATGCGTCCTTCTGACCTCAGTTTTTCTACTCATGCACCGAGGAGTTGGCTGATCTTGGGGTCGTCCTGGCTTCAACATTGCAGCGTTCTGTCACCCAGCTGCCTTGAGAAGTCAGAAAGGAGGGTGGCAAGTGAGCACCTGGGAATTTAGGCTGATGGCAAGGTGGGCACGGGAGGTGTCTCTGAAGCTGGCTCTAGGGCAGGTACTAGAGTGAGAAGACCACACGTGATGTAAGCAACGGATCCGCATTCTTACTTAGTGTCCACTGTCAACAGCCCATGTAACCCACACCGGCTGGACGAGGGAGGCATTTTTCAGATGAGATACTGGGGCTGGGAGAGGCTAAGTGACATTTCTCAGCAGCAGCAGAGAGAGCAGGCTTGGGACAGACCTGAGCGAGCCTGACTCCTGCTTGCCCCTCGAACCTATGTAGCTGCATGGCTTTTCCAGGGTTGGGGTGAGGGGGGGGGGGGGCGTGAGGAACCATTCCAAGTGCTATCCCAGCTCACTGCCTCCTCTCTCCTCTGAGATTCTTCCCAGCCACACAAGTGCTTGGCGTATCTGTTACAGTACAAACATGACTTCTGCCCTCTCGGGGCTTACAGTATCCTATATAATAAAGAGCTAATAGGCGAATTAGACAGGAACAGCAGAACGATGGTCTGGACAACCTTCCGAACAAAGCCGAGCCCCTTGCACAAATTTCGTGCATCGGGCCTCTAGTCTATATATATAAAAGGCTAATAGGCAAATTCTCCACTCTGAAGTTCCACCAGGAGAGCAGGAGTTCAGTCATTCACTATGACATGCGCTGACCACCAGGGGGCGGCATGGGACATGGCTGGTGACCAGCGGTGGCGGCAGGGTGCTGAGGGAGCTAGAGGAGGAGGAGGTGGGGAGGTGGGGAGGCCAGGCCTAGGGACTCTATCCTGCACGAACTTTGTGCACCAGGCCTCTAGTAATATGAGGAAACAAAGGAGGCAGCAATTACCACTGACAGAACTTTGTCATTAGGAAAATCACCTGAGGGCACTGAGGGGGAAGGGCAAGTCAGGCATGGGGTGGGGGTAGCCACACTGGCTTCATCTAGGAGAACTTCCTGGAGGAGGAGGTGGTATGCTTGATGGATGACATATAAGAGAAACGTGTAGTCGTTGAGGCTGGAGGAACTGAGCCACCTAGCAGGGGTCTTCAAACTACGGCCTGCGGGCCACATGCGGCCCGCAGAGGAGTCTGATCCGGCCCGCCAGGTTTTTTGGGCAGTGAGCGCAGCCGAGGTGTTACAGTAGGAATTAGTAGTTCATATAGTCCGGCCCTCCAGCTCTCTGAGGGACCGTGATCTGGCCCCCACTTTAAAAAGTTTGAGGACCCCTGAAGGGTGTTTCCCTCCCACCCGGACCCTCCTCATCTTCACCTCTCATGGGTCTCACAGGCCTGCTCAAGCTAACTGAGGCACAGCTCCGTGGCCAAGGCCAGCGAGAGATCCCAGGGCCTTTGTTGTCTGTAATCCGAGGCCCAGAGAGAGAGACGGGCTGAGGCTCCCCAACCCCATCGTGAGTCTTGCTCAACCTCTTTTGCAAACCGGGCTGTCAGCAGCGAGGGAGGAGATGTGGGCAGCGCGCTTGCACACCGCAGGCCCGGGGAAGAAAGAGGCAGTGTCTGTGTGCGGCGCTCCCTCCCCAGGTGCCCGCGCAGCTCCCTGCACTCTCATTCATGCCCCGAAACGGCTGCCAACTGCCACTTGCCACACACCAATGAGCTCCAGGAGGAGCGTGTCCCAGCAGGTGGCGGACGGGGGCCAAATCCCTGCGGGTTACAATGCAATACATGATGAAGACCAATTAATTTTTTACAATGGGAGAAATAGCTGGGAGATTAACAAGCATTAATTATTTATTGAACTGCTGCCTATGCAAAAAAGGGGGGGGGGGCCGGTTTCCTTGTATGGGGACATGAATCTCTCCCACAATCTCGGCTCCTCTGCTCTCTCCGCCTTTGTGTGGAGGTCATGCAATCATCTCCAGGCAAGGAGGACGGATCGCTTAGAAAGCAAGGAGTGACTTCTAACAGTTTCTTCCGGGGCTGCCAGAAACACTGGTGAGAAACAGAGGGCTGGCCACCTTGCTATCTTTCCATCTTTCCAGCTGCTGTGTCGAAGAAGGAAGCTCTAGAACCAGACCTTCAACCCAGACCGCAGTTCTGACTCCCAAAGAGGCAAGCTGGGATGAATGACCACACGTTGAGGGAACCTGGGCCCCCAGCAGGCCCTGCACATGTGGGCTCAAAGCAGGGAGAGAGAGAGAGAGAGAGAGAGAGAGAGAGAGAGAGAGAGAGAGAGAGAGAGAGAGAGATATCAACGATGAGAGAGAATCGTTGATTTGGCTGCCTCCTGCATGCCTCCTACTGGGAATCAAGCCTGCAACCCCGAGCACATGCCCTGACCGGAAATTAAACCATGACCTCCTGGTTCATAGGTCGATGCTCAACTACTGAGCCACACCAGCTGGGCTGCGGGGTTGGAGGGCTCTTTTGACTAAGGACAAAACTGCTAGTCAAGAGCTGTCTTAGGAAGAAAAACTTGTGAGGAATTAACTAATTAATTAATATTTTGAGGTGCATCTTAAGTGCTCCCTATACAATATTGTTACCAATGAGTCTTACCCGAGGGTTTCTGACATACCACTGGTTGTCAGAGGATATTGCTGAGACATACAGGGTCTGATCAGGGAGCTGGGTCTTTGTGCTCCGAGGGTTTATGGCTCAATGAATGAGGATTCGGGGGGGGAGGGGGGGAGGTGGTGGCAGGAAGAAATGGAGTGCTTGGCTTCTGTTCTCCATCGCTGACATTCCCCACCTCCTTCAACACGGAGCTCCAAATCCTTTTCTCTCAATCTCGCTCAATTCCATCCTCTCTCTCCACACTCCTTGCGGGGCCAACTTCAGACACGCCTGTGGAGAGTCAGGCTCAGGCACGTGATGGCTGGCCAGGCCCTTTAAGAGGGATGCTCCTATCGCTGGCCCCTCTGTGTACAAGGACCCGGCTCTCCCCTGAGGCAGAGGGGTTTCACGCAGTGGTGCTGGGACAACCAAGACTTTTACCCTCTTTCCGAAAAGCTGGCTATGAGCACGGACAATGGGCTGGAGCCCAACATTATAACAGGGTCAAGGCTTTCCCCACGGGGATGGACTCTGGAACCATATGATTACAATCGGGAGGAGTTGTTATTATTTTAAGGAAGAACTCATCAGGTTGTATACATTAAATATGTCCAGGCAATGAAAGAAAAATTCCACACGATCTCACTCATTTGTGGATAATAAAGAACATGATAAACTGGTGACAAAAAAGATAGATGCAGAGGCAGTAAAGCATCAAACAGACTGTCAAATTACAGTGGGAAGGTTAGGGAGAGGTGGGGGAGATAAGAGATCAACCAAAGGACTTGTATGCATGCATATAAGCATAACCAATGGACGCAAAACTCTGGGGGGTGAGGGCATGTATGGGAGTGGGGTTGGGGGGCAATAGTAAGATATGTACACATATAATACCTTAATTAAAAAAATGAAAAAAAAATCCCAAACCCCAAACAAATAGAATTCCATAGAAAGCCCAGTAAAAGATGTGACTAAAATGAAAAAAAAAAAAAAAAGCCAGCCAATGTGCTATGACATCTTGTCACTGGGAAGCCCCGGTAGTGTCAGTAACAGGACTTGGTGTCCCTTAGGTCATGGGTTCAATTCCCATGTGGGGAGTAACTTGGTTCAGTTCTTGAACCCACCCACCCTGCAAATAACCCCTCTGACCACCAGGGGGCGAGGTCGAGACTGGCCCAGCCCAAGAGCTTCCTTCCCCTCCTAGGAAAACCTTGCAAAGTGCCTATGCCCTTCTGTCCTGCCTGGAAGAGCCAACATCTGTCTCCAGGGGTCAAGGCCACCTTGAGGGCACAGGGTGCCTGGTTGCTCCACACAGGGAGGCAGGAGGGAGCTCTCTGCCGGGCGAGTCCTGGCATCCCAGCGCGTACTCTGAGGCAGTGGCCCTGCCTGCCTGGGGCTTCGGCATTTAGCTCCATTGCCTCCCCCAGAGTCTCCAGGGAGCAGCTTCCACAGTTTTCCCAGCATTTAGGCTGACGGGGAGAAGTGACATAGAGAATCCACACGTGGAATAGCTGAAACTACAGTGGACCCTTGAGCAACATGTGTTTGAACCGTGTGGATCCACTTATACCCAGCTTTCCTTTAGCCCTGGCCTGTGTTGCCAAGTGGCTAGAGCAGTGGTCGGCAAACTGTGGCTCTTTGGCCCCTTGAGTTTTTAGCAAAGGCCAGCTTAGGAGGACCCTAATTAAGTTAATAACAATGTACCTACCTGTATAGTTTAAGTTGAAAAAATTTGGCTCTCAAAAGAAATTTCAATCGTTGTACTGTTGATATTTGGCTTTGTTGACTAATGAGTTTGCCAACCACTGGGCTAGAGGATTGGCCCGTGCACCGAAGGATCATGGGTATGATTCCTGGTCTAGGGCACATACCTGGGGTTGCCTGGGTCAGACCGTGTGAGGGAGGCAAACAATCAATGTGTTTCTCTCACATCGATGTTTCTCTCTCCCTCTCTCTTTTCCCCCTTCCTTCTACTCTTTCTAAAAGATCCATGGAAAAACTATCCTCTGGTGAGGATTAGCAACAACAACAAAAAAACAACAACCCAGATTTAATATAAACCTATCCTATTCTCCATCTGTGGTTGGGAGATTGCTGATACAGAGCACAACTATATGCATTGATCTACACCATTTACTAGTAAAGAGGGAACTTGAGCATCTGCTGATCTGAGGGCTCCTGTAACCAACCCCTCTTCGATACTAGAGGGAGTCAGAAGTTCTATGCAGATTTTTGACTGCCTGGGATGGGTGTCCCTAACACCTGCATTGGCCAAGGGACAACTGTATTGGGGACTTTGTTTCCAGCTTGTGCCCCTGTGCAAGGCACCGACCCAGAGTCCACCTTCCTCTCAGGCAGCTGCGGCCACCTCCTTCCTGGGGCCGAGGCAGCAAGACATCTAAGTCCATCTTCGTTCTGGAAGGGCCACTTGCCTGGAGCTCTGGGCCCGCCACTACTGGGGCCTGTCTCTACTGGGAAAGAAGAGAACAGTGCAGCTTCTCTTAAACCCATCTTCACACTTTGGCAGAATGGGTGAGTCAGAGGCGAACCCCGGTGCCCAGGTGCAGGGAGAGGGAAAGCCAGTGCCCCTGGGAGAGAGGGTTGACTTCCCTGCCCTGCCCCACCCAAGGGAGCTGAGTACCACTCTTCCATGGCAGTGACCCACCGAGAAGCCCATGGCCTGCCCCCACCTCCCTCTGCTGGGCTGGTGGGCAGCATCAGTAATCTATTCATTAATAAAATAAAAAATAAAGGGACTAGCATGTTAACAATATTATATCTACCTACATGCCCCCTCCCATTTTGTCCCAATACTTCCTCTAACCCAAAGTAACCACTTACCCGGAATGTTGTGATTATCAGTCCTTTACTTAAATTTTTAATAGATTCTATTTTAAGAACATATATATTTCTAAAAGCACACTTTTGAATTTTTTATTTTAACTTAAACATTTTGGTAACTTTATAAAAATAGCCTATGCTGAGATAGTCCACCAGGACTTGCTTTTTCATTCACAGTTAGTATGTTAAATTCACGCATTGTGCTGCATGTGGCTGTGATTCATTTGTTTTGACTGCTCTATAATGTTCCGTTGTGTCATTGTGTGACTCTCTCTCAGTTTATTTACCCACAGTTCTGTCAGCAGCCTTTGTGTCATTTCCAAGTCTGTGCAATTGTGAACAGCACTACTGTAAATACCATTATTCATGTCTCTTGGCTTTGCTGGGTTTTGTTCCAAGAAATGGATTTGCTGAGAGGGACACGGTGTGAATGCTTAACTTTCAAAATAGCGCTGCCCTCGTTCGTAGGCGGTTGAACCACACACATCTGCCATGGAACCCATCTATTGAGCTGTTTATGTTCAGTCACCATGTTTGTCACTTGTAAAAGTAAAATGCAGTTCTTTATCGGATTTGCTTTTACATTTCCAAACCATCTTCCACTGTGTTTGTAGCTTTTATTTCTTTGCTTACCTGTCTAGTCAGTTTAAACATCCATCTATATATATAAAAACCTAAGTGACAGGCCGACAGGCTGACTTGCTGGTAGCTATGACACGTACTGACCACCAGGAGTCAGATGCTCAATGCAGGAGCTGCCAAGTGACAGCAACTTTGCAGAATGCCCTCTCACACTCCAGGAACCCTTAAGGGATGTTGGACTGCTGGGTGAGGGACCCCACTAGTGTACAGATCCGCACCGGACCTCTAGTATATTATAATCTCATTCAAATTGTGTCCTTGTCTCCAGGTCTTGGGATGCTAAGTCTATTTGTTGCATTTACTTATGGTCCATGTACATTCCCTCACACCATGTTTGTTTCTTCATGAGGTTTACAAACTTTGGTTTTGAGCTTATCTTCATCACAACATTCCCCCCATCCCTTGAGGAAATGTCTAGTATGGCTTACCTATGTCTACTATGGCTTACGTGCCTCTACAAAGTGACTTTTCAATTGCTTCTACGAGAGCCACAGAAATTTCCAGGCTTCAGGACTTGTGTTATATTATGTTGATGTCTTGGTTTGGAGTTTCCACGTGCATGTACATCTAGACCCCACACCGTCCCATGACACAGGCCTGGAATTTGGCCTTCTCATAAATGACTTTTTTCTTTTAACTCTATCAAAGCTTCAAATGGATGTCAAGATTCTTTGCCACTTCCACAGATGGCGGATGAAGTTTCCTAGTTTCCTTTCCAGGGACTGGGAACCTTGCAAGTCATTGTGCTTTATCAAGGGGATTCGATCACGATTCCAAATTGATGCCTTCTCCAGGCCATGCCCTATGCCAGTGTAACCAGGAAAATACCTGTCCACATGCAGGCCTAAACTCCTTTTGGGCTATTGTGATATTAGCTCCCACTTTTCACTCTCTCTGGGTTGAGTTCTTTCTTTACTCCTTTTGTTGAGCTGGCATTTCTATGTGTAGACAAAATAAGGGGGGAGCCCGCACCGGTGTAGGCAGGCTTGTTGCTAGAAATTCTACTGATACATATTTAGTCGTGCATTTATGTCATTCCTCCTTGGATTTTTGTTAATTGATTAACTCAAGTCTCACATTAAGGACAAACACCTCGAGGGCAGGCACATTGTATTCATTTTTGTCTCCTGCACACACACCACTTTTGCACTGACATGAACACATAATACGCATTTGGATGTAACTGAAATGCAGAGGGAATGCATGAACAAAGGAATGAATGAATGCTACCTGGCACCATCATCTTAATACTCCAAATGGGATTTCCAAGAAAAACTCCATTTCTACATTTTATTCAAAGAGTTCCCAGGCTGTAGAAAGGCAGGGTTCAAGGTCAGCCAAGGAGGGCAGGGAATTTGGGAATCTTGTGGCCCAGAGAGCTAACATCTGGGTGTCTCTGTTCTCCAGGAAGGACAAGGACAGGTCTGCTGAGCTGCACATGTCACAGGATCTGTACGCTTGCTTGTCTGTTTTGAGTGAGCCACGACTTGTGACATTTCAGAGTGAGAGCGCATTCTAGAAGGTGGCGGAGCAAAGGTGGCTTTTGTGCAAACTCCCACTCTCAGTGCTGCCAGGGCTTCTCCTGCTCCACCTCGCATGCTCCTGCTCTTCCATCAGCAATGGGGATATATCACTATGCAGAGCTCATGTTTGGAGTGAGCATGTGTGTGCACCAGGGTGTACATGTGTGGGGTGAGTGTGTTTTACTGCCCGTGTCCTTGGGAATGGAAAACCAGTCCTTCACACGTAACTTTGCCTCGGCACTTGCCGCCACATTGAAGCTGCCTGTCTGCCTCTCCTGCTAATCTGTGGGCTCCTTGCAGGTGGTCCTGCGTCCTTATCATCTTTGCACCCTCTGTGCCAACAGAGTCATTTTTGCTGAATCACATGACCAGACACAAAGCCTGGGACAAGACACCGAGAGAGTCCAGATGCTTTTCTGGGCCACGGTCCATCTCTCATGTCAGTTCAAGCCTCTGAAGATGCAGAAGGACAGTCACCAAAGTAGCCCCCTCCCTCCTTCCTTTGCTAATTCTCTGTCAGCTTTGGGCATGGCGGTTAAGTAGGCCTATACTTCCACCCCTGAGAGTTAGAACCAGTCTGAGCTTCTTTGTGAGGTGTGTGGCAATGGTGTCCCCAAATAGCTTGGGGTGATGACAGTGATCGGTTTGGGAAAGACACCTCCCTGTTTGTCTTTCAGCCTTGGGAGTGGGCCCCAGTAGAGCTTTGCCCCAACCCTGGCCTCTCTCTGCCCAGGGCGATGAGGTACTGAGTCCTTGCATTCTGAGTGTGTGAAAAGAGCAAAGGGAAGGTGAGTCAGAGAAATAACTCCTAGGGCCAACCTCACCCTAGAATTGTCTCATTAAAACGGGGAGCTCCAGAGGGGGGAAGAAGCCCTTTGCCAAAGTCTCCGCACTGTTTCAACTTGCCTTTGACTGGAGGACTCAGCAAACACAAGCAAGGCTGGCAACGGGAGAGAGGCTTGATTTACGGGGCACTCCGCGTCCCAGGAAAAGACAAACATTGTCAATCGAGGCTCAAAAGTACTCATAAACACGAGCCCATCTGCTCCTCTGTCTGCCTGGCACCCTGGAGTAAATTTCCAACGGGCAATATGCCCTTCCTTCCAAGAGGCAGGGTGGCCAACAAGTTCCCCAGATGCCACTGGGCCAGGCACACAGGGAGCCGAGTCAGCTCCTGCTCTCCAAAGTGGGGGTCCTGACTCCACTGGAAGAATGTTCCCAATGGCTCCGGCTCTGGCACCAGCTCTAGGGGCTCCTGTCAGCCCTAGGGGTTGTGTTGTTTAGAGAGACAATCCCATTGTTCACAGCCTTCTGATGCCACATCTGAGTTTCTAGAAACTTTATTTTCGGAGGGGCTGCCCAGGGAACACTGGCCCACACTGCCCTGGAACTCTGGAGTGCGCCCCCCATATTTGCTGATAATGGCGACTCCGGAATTTCCGTAGGAGCGAAGCCAGGAAACTTGTCTTAAAGCTGGGTTTTTATATGAACCATCAGTTTAGCTAATTAGAAATGATCATCAAAAAGGAAACCAATGTCAAAGTACATTGATGAAATAAATGCTTTGTGTATATCAATGAGATACACCCTTGGGTTTCAGAGAAATGGAATTTGGGATCTCCTTTTTAAAAAACAATATATTTTATTAATTTTCTACAGAGAGGGATAGAGAGTTAGAAACATTAATGAGAGAGAATCATCAATCAACTGCCTCTTGCACAGCCCGTACTGGGGATGTGCCCGCAACCAAGGTACATGTCCTTGACCGGAATCGAACCTGGGACCTTTCAGTCCACAGACCAATGCTCTATCCACTGAGCCAAACCGGTTTTGGCAGGATCTCCTTTTCTATACTCAGTTATTCTAGTTGTATTTTATACCATTTGCTTGGCTTAGCTTCTTCCTATATTATTCTGTGACCCCCATAGACTTGGGCATTTAAAATACATATCTATTTATTTTGCTGAAATTTACTTATTTGCTGGTGAATTGGTTGGGACTTTGGGTATGAGGTTGAGGAGGTGAGTGTGGGGTAAGTAGTATTGGCCAGCTGGTGCTCCTTGACCACCTGGGACCCTGGGAGGGATGCAGTTGTTTTAGAATTAGCTCGACTTCTATCTAAAGCAGAAGCGCAAAGCATCTGATTGAATCCAGTAACTTAAGAGAGCAAGTCCCTGCTTCTTTCCAGATTTCAATTTCCTGTAAAATGAAGCGGTTGGCCTGGATGACTAGGTCTTTTTCTGCAGGCTCTATCTTGTGACCAGCCCATCCATCCTCTGCGGAGTGGGTGACGGGACCTATTACTCAGATTATTTTTATCTCTCCCCTCACTCATTATAATCCCACAGTAAGTTCTTCTGTGTCTCTCTGATTTCATGTTTTCTAGATGCAAAGTAGGGACACTTACTCCCATAAGTTTTGGCAAGGAATCTGAGCATCCAACAGAGAAAGCGGCTTGGTCCATTCCTTCCTGAAGAATCTCTAGAGCACAGCCACATCGCGGGGAGGAAGACCCACACAAGCCACAGGGACACTTCCTCTTTTCGGATGAAGAAAACAAAGGAGAGAAGAGTAGCTCACTCTCGGGACCTCACAGGCCAGCCTGGACCGCAGGGTAGTGGGGATCTCCCCACCTGTCCCCGTGGGGCCTTGACTCCTCTTACAATTTCAGAGTGTCCAGCGGAAGGTCTGCAGAGATGACCTCAACAACCATACTCTTGAAGGATGATAGGAGCTGTGATGAATCTTTATAAGCCCGAGGCCACTTTTTTCAACATTTGATCCAAAGGGAGCCTGTTAAGTGCACAAATTCAGAGTCCAACCAAATGCAATAAACAATGATACTGCCTTCCCTTTGAGAGTTTATGGTTTCAATGAAACAGCACAAACTCCCAATGGGGGGAAACAAAGCCCACACAGCCTTCAAGAGCATTGAGTCCAATGTGGACGTTGATTGGATCAGGTCAGGGGCTTGATATACACATGATGTGGTGTGGGCTGTGGGGTGAGATATGGGGCAGTGTTCTCAGCAGGAAGAATCGCTAGGTTGTGCCAGGCAGTCCGGAAAGTTGCCCTGCTGGAAGGAGCTCCAGGAGGTCAACAGGGTTGACTTGACGTGGCAACTGGGAGGAGAAGAGGTAGTGCTGGGAGGTAGTTCGAGGCAGAGTGGGCGAGCTCATCCAATGAAGACCAGCATGTGCAAGGGCCTTCACCTGTGTGGCTGCTTGAATGGAGAAGCTGCCACGTTTACCTCTTTCTCTTCTTATCCCGATGACTCAGGAAATCCCACTTCCTCCACAAGACCTTCCCGGGACGTGTCCACTCAGAGCCAGCATCTTCACCTTGGCCTATGGTGTTAGAATGCAAATGGTCATGTTAGATTTGCTCCCTGCCTACATCGGCACTGGCCTACATCAGCAAGCAGACAGCACGCCTCAGAGAGACATCGAAAGTTAGAGGAGGAGGAAGAGTTAATGCTCCAGCCCACTCATCTCACAGATGAGAACACTCGGCTCTACAAAACGTGTCTTGTCAGTGAATTTGGGAACACCGCCGTCAGTCCTGCTTGTCAGCAACGTGCTGTTACCCCATGGCCTTCCCAGTGTGCTCCATTCCAGCGTCCCTTCCCTGCCCAGGGCAGCGCCTGCTCTGTACGTCCCCAGCTCTTTTTTTTTTTTTTTTTTAAATATATTTTATTGATTTTTAAAAAAAATATATTTTATTGATTTTTTACAGAGAGGAAGGGAGAGAGATAGCCAGAAACGTCGATGAGAGAGAAACACCGACCAGCTGCCTCTTGCACACCCCCTTCTGGGGATGTGCCCACAACCAACATACATGCCCCTGACCAGAATCGAACCCGGGACCCTTCAGTCTGCAGACCGACAGTCTACCACTGAGCCAAACCGGTTTTGGCACGTCCCCAGCTCTTGCAGCTCTCTCCTGTTTGGCTCCAGCATGGAGTCAGCAGAGTAGAAGGGAAACTGAACTTCAGCAGATAAAGGGGAGGGGAGGAGCTGGAAAGAGGAAGAAAGGAAAGGCTGCAGACCAGTGAAAATTGTCTTGTGAAAAATCAGTGGGTGAGATTGAGCACCTTGATGATTCTGATTCTAAAGGCAGTTGACAAAGAGGAACTTCGGAAGTGCGTAGACCAAGGCAGCCACTTCCGGCGAATGCTCGGGATTTGGGTCTCTGTGTTCTAACATGCTATGGAGAAGATAAGGAGCTCTTGGACTTGTAAATATTCTAACTATTCACTCTTTTAGAGCCTTTTTTTATTTTATTTTTTTAAAATGGAAGTACGTTTCTCTACTAGAGAATTCAATTCCACTATAGCTGCAAAAGGACCACTCTGGACTCTGGGCCACCCCAATGATGCATATTAGTGAGTCTGGTTATAATTCCTGAGCACACTGACACTCTGAAACAATGCAGCAAGTGATAAAATGATGGATATTCCAGTGCAAACAAAGGTTAGCTTATGCATATTCAAAACAATTTTTTAAAAAAAGTATGCTTATCATAAGATAGGTAAAAGGTAGTGACTAGTGATTCTAGAACTGTAGAATTCACACACAGAACGACCGATCATTTGTCACTTCAGACCTTTGCTGGCTGGCAGCAGATCTGCACACACAGTTTGGCAGCTGAGGTGTACATCCCTGGATTTATTTCTCCAAAATCATCTCAAACTCTTAAGTTTCCTCAACATTCTGTGTAAGGATTCTCATCAGAATTTAAGCAAAGAATCTCTAGAGAAATGCAATTTGACTTCCTATTCATTGTGGCAATATGACACAAAATCATTAAAAGACAGTTTAATCGATTATTAGATTGAGCTATTGGCCTCTATATTGCCCCGTTTGCTACCTATACATTGTATAAAGCTTTATGCTGACTGTGCATGGGAGCATACTTGGGTTGTAGTTAGTTGTGGCATTTGTGGTCACCTTCCTATAAAACATTGGTCATCGGGGTTGGTAATGCACGTATCTGAGTTGCTACTGGAAAATCTGACTCAGCTTACATCATTTTGACTTAGCACACCTTTGCCAGGAATGGAATCTAAGGATGGAAGACTGCCCTGTTCTCCCCAGGTCTGTAGAGGCCTGTTGGTTTTAATAGGTTATGTGTAGGACACAAGGATGTGACTCACCTAGCCACTCGACAGTCGTACAGAAGTACACAAACAACTCAGCTTCAGTCATAACACTCATCGTATGGACCAGATTAATTTGTGTGTGTGTGGCTTTACAGGAAAATGAGCAGTGATATCCAGTAAACAAGCAAGATATCTATCAAGTTCCTTATCATCCAGTCTCGTTGGCATCACCCTTTTAAGTGATGTTACCCCAGGATAAGTGTGCTGAACTGCGGGTCGTCAACTGAAATCACGGACATCCCTTTCTGATGTGTTCCCAGTCTGCAGAAGAGAAACTGGTGATTGAATTTCCCAGAATCCCTTCTCTCTGGCTGGTTCCAGGAGAGATCATCCAATGAGAGGCACGTAGATGAGCAAAGGAGAGACCATTGTCCTCCAGAGGCAGACACCGGAGGCGGGGTCCACAGAGAAATGCAAGTTCAAACAGCTTTCGGGTGGACTTCTTGAGAATTGTCCACATGCTGGAATAGTGAGTGGGATCCTCTTAGAGATCTGTGTGTTTTGTTGTCCCCAGATAAGCTCTGCAGAAGCATGTCCTTCAGTGCTGCGTGGATGATGTCCTTCTGGGTCTTTGCTTGCCCAGTGGTTGCATAAATCTCACTTTTCCCATTTTAAAACTATTTCTTTCTTTTTTGCTATTTATTTATTTTATTGATTATGGTATCACATAATTGTCCTCATCCCCCCATTCCCATCCCAAACCCCTCCCCACATATGCGCGCCCCCCCCCCCCCCCCCCCCCCCGTTGTCCATGACTACTGGTTAGGCTTATATGCATGCATAAAAGTCTTTTGGTTGATCTTTCCTCCTTTCCTCAACCCTCCCATTTTAAAACTCTTAATATCAGTACTTGGAATAGACAGAGTGGCTTCTATTTTCCTGATAAAACCCTGAACCAGTACAATAAGTAATTATACACAATTAAACACAAACGTACTAAAGCAGCATGAGTAAGAGAAGTGTATTGTATTACAGGAACACCTACGATGGGAACCTAATCCAGAGTTGGGGGCTGAGACGTGAAGGATGAAAGGGGTTAGGAAGTCTAAGTGCATGGAGTGCAGGAGATGAAGGTGGTCTTTAATCCGAGCAAAGACCCAGAGGCAGAGTGGGGAGGTCAGAGAGTGTCTTGGTAGGTGCCCCACTGAAAGGGGGAGGAGGAGGTGGGTGGAAAACCCTAAAGGCAATGGGGAGAGTACAGAGTTGTAAACAGCAGAGTGACATGTACAGGGTTATGATTTCCAATGATCGTTCCGGTTGTAGGATCAAGAATGGATTTCAAGGGAGCAAGACTAAGTGTGGGAAGACCAATTAGGAAGCTGTTGCAATGGTCCAGACGCAAGATGTTTCTATAGCCCGGACTTGGGGACGGGGAAACAGGAGCAGATACAAGACGTGTGTAGTGGGTACAGGTGATGGCATTAACGAGTGGGAGAAGTCTAGGCTGACTCATTTTGCGTAGATGGAAACTGAAGCTCAGAGGGATTTCACAGCTCATCTGAGGTCAGGTAGCTCGGCAGCAGCAGAGGCAGGACTGAAACCCGAGTTTGTCTAACTCGGGAGCCTTCGCTTTTTACTCTGAGCTTTAGAGCAAGCAAATCAGAATGTAGTCACATGTGTTGAGGTTTTAAGAATTAGGTAGAATGAGGTGCTTGCGGCACACACGTTTACCATTTGATATTAACACAACATAGCAGTTCATCTCTTCTCTGTGCTACATTATTTCCTAGTTTGCTTATTTTCATCAGCTCTACCTCTATATTTGTGCAACTGTTGTTGAAATGAAAGGAAATGGGTAAAGAAGAATTCTCCTTCTCACTAAAATTTTAGTTTCAATTTAAAATAAAACCAAAAGGCATTCCTGCTTTATTTTTTTGACATACACAAACCTCTAATTCTGGAAGGTTCTGAGGCTAAAAGCCAGAGCCAGCTGTCAGATTTTGCTTGCCAAAATGACTAAGATAATGTGTAAGGTTGGGAAAGCTATAAAATATGTATTCCCATATTGCTCCGAGACACCCACCTCTTCTGTTATATTTCAGATGCATCAAGCAAGTCCAAAGTAGTTGAAAACAAATACTGACTTGCCCATGGTTCTAGCTGCCATCTCTTCGCTGCTGAGTCTTCAGCTCCAGAACACACCTCTTTGCTGAGCCCAGATACCGGAGGACACCCCAGCCCAATGACTCAGGCTCCTTAAACTCTGTACGGTCCAACAACCTCACCACCTCACACTGCTTTTCTTCCTGAAATCTTCATCCACCAAGTCAACAAAACTGGACACTTAAGGAGTTATTCTAGAGCCCTTCTTCCCTATTTCTCACATCTACTCAACCACTGACTTTGATCATTCTACCTCTTACAACCTCTCTTTTCTTTCCTCTCCACTTCCACTCTGGCTGTCTGAGTACAGGCCAATCTTTCCAAATTCCTGACAGATAGCAATTTTTGTGATGTAGGGGGAAAAAAAGAAGTTGTTGAAATGAAAAACTCAAAGCACTATTTAAATAACAGATGCAATCCAGTTAGAGAGAGAATGAGTGAAATAGAATATAGAACTGAGAAAATTACCCAGAATATCTACAGAGGAACAGTTCAACTGATATCAACGTATTAGCAATAATAGAAATTAGAACACTATGGGCTAATTTCACAGATGGGATGAGGAAAAATAATTGCCAAATTTATGCTATGTGAATATTTTCAATTTGCTTCCACAGACTACTTTCACCTTTCTGCCCACTGCTTTTTGTCCCAGGAGGCTGACCTCTATAGACCACATTGCTCAAAATCACTCGTCTTTCTTTTGGCTTCTGGCTGGGTTCAGTCACTATGAGGGTGGGAATAGTAGGATTTTTCAGAAGAGAGATATTTATTCTCCTGGCTAGTACACCCAGAGAAGTAGGGCTCCTCTGCTAGACCCTACACTCCAGGGAGCTTGTGTGTGTGTGTGTGTGTGTGTGTGTGTGTGTATGTGTGTGTGCAGTGGCATGCTTTGTGGTGCCTTCCTCAAAAATTCCCAAGTTCAGTTGAAACCGGTTTGGCTCAGTGGATAGAGGTCAGCCTGCAACTGAAAGGTCCCAGGTTTGATTCCGGTCAAGGGCATGTACCTTGGTTGCGGGCACATCCCCAGTAGCGGGTGTGCAAGAGGCAGCTGATGAATGTTTCTGGCTCTCTATCCCTCTCTCTTCCTCTCTGTAAAAAAATCAATAAAATGTATTAAAATTTTTCCCCCCCAAGTTCCCCTCTAGTGCTTGGGACCAGCTAGGACTAGCAGGGCTGTACAGGCAGGACAGCTCAAGTCTGTCTGTAGTTCTGTGGGATTTAAGGTCACCGGAAACATTTATTTCATAATTTTCTAACTCCCCCTCTGGAAGCTGGAACTGTCCAGGCAAAACGCCCCAGACCAGATCAAGTCCCACCTGGGTTCTGAAAGGTCAAAGCATCTAAACTCAAAATTTTTCTAAACCTTCTTCTAATGCCTTGGACCAGCCAGGCAGGGGGCTCTGAGCCTGGGCTGAAACCTGCATGGGCCCCAGTCCTGCCTGATTCCTTTTGAGGCATTTTTACCCACATCTGGGTTTTGGGCCATCTGGACAGTGCTAATATGCTGATTGTAGGTGCCTCTCGCTTACAACAGACAGAAGATAAGTTCAGAGCTGTAGGCACTGGACTATTGCTCTTTGGGCTTGTGGCTCTTCTGTGGACTCATTAGATGGTTCTTGCTTGAATGTGTTCTGCCTGTAGCACTATCATCGCCAGTACCCAAGGCCAGTGGGGGTGACAACAGGTGTCCTCTAGCCTGTGCACCCTTCACTGCTGGTTCTCAGGGTGACCACCCACCCCTTTCACAGGCCAGGGAATCCAGGAGTGGCTGTGTTTGTCTCCTCTGCAGGTTTTTGAGGCTGCTGTTTATGTCCTGATTCACACCCTCTATTGCCCTTGATCGACATGGCATCATTATGCTCTCCCAGGTCAGACTTACGCCATGCTGGCCGAGGGCTAGTCTCACTCTGCTCATAGGCCTTTTGCCTATCCTTCCTCCTGGTGGTGCTGTGAGGGTGGGGTGGGGTCAGGTCGGGTAGGAGAGTGTGCAACAGTGAAAGAGACTACACGCTAGGAGTGCAGTTGTTATGGCCTAGAGAGTCCAAACCATGGCTGGAAGAGGTGCTATTCTATGTTTACAGTATTAAATTCAGAAGGGTAAATTTAACATGATCAGAAATCAGACTGTCCTCCTCCTTCTGCAGACTCTGGATATTCTCGTGCTTATGGTCACTCGGAGCGAAGCACAGTAACCATTTTACATGGAGGCCTTGGCAGCAGTGTTCATGATGGATGATGAGATATCATAAGTAGTGATGTAACCAGCATTCGATAAGTGGCTCTAGGGATTGCAGAAGCAGATCTACATGTTACAATATAAACAGGTTCCAAGGGGGTGTGCATATATTATACATTATGTTAGCTCACACGTGCCCATGATATTTTGCAATTCATTTTAAAATTATGTTGTTTATGTAGACAAAATCCCTACTATAGCTTCCCAGGACCCTGCTTACCCCAGGTGTGGCACTGTTCCTGGCTCCCTCTCTGCCAGGTCATATGTTAAGGCGCTGGTTTCTTTATAGATAGAATGTGTGGTACTGAATTCTGAAGGTGTGAGACTAAGAATATAGAATATAAGATTAGATCAGGCTGGATTTATTGGTATTAGAGCACTCATCTGGAATTCTAGATGTAATGTATTGACTCAATTGTCTAGAAGTACTACTTAAAGTAGCCTGGACTCAATAATGGTAGACATCAGAGTTCCTTAAACATTAATATGCAGAATATCACTTGACTGTCTTGTTAAAAGGCAGCTTCTGAATCTCTGGGTCTGGGCTGGGCCTGGGATTATGCATTTAGAACAAGTTTTGATTCATGGATCATATTCAAATAGCAGAAACCTCCAACCAATAATGGTAGAGAATGGAGTCTATAGGCTCTGGAGATGGGCATGTTGGAATGGACTTAGGAGCAAGTCACTGTTTACCTAACCTCTCAAGAAGGGTTAAGAGGATATCCCCTTCATGAAGGTGAAAGAACTGCATTGCTCAGAAAAGCACCAGAATTATTGGGTCAGAGGTCAAGGTGGCAGAAGTGTCAGTGCAACTAGGTTCCCTGATTTCAGTGGAAATAATGAATCTTGGCCTGTGGAGGCCTGGTGGGGACCTCAGTCATCGGAGACAACCTGGGAAAGATTACCATTACAAGCTGTTGAGAGAGAGGCAGTCTATGCTTTTACAGATCTCCAAGCAAATGTTTTCACATGAATCTGTACCATAACAAATTAATGAGGAGTAGCATGGAGAATCTATCTGCTAAGGTGCTCATTGAAACATGTAAGTGAAGCATTCTGGGTCTAGTGGGCCACAGGGGTTGCATAGCCTTTGACCTGCTTCTCAGACATTACTCAGTTCAAAAAGACTTGGAGTCTTGGTGAAGGAGAGCGTTGAGTCCCTTAGGAAAAGAGCCTTTCAAATCTTTTCCTGAGAAACGAGTACCCATTTGTCAGGATGACTGTGCGGAGGTGAAAGAGAAGCATGCAGAACTCCTGAGTGTTCTCAGATATTGACTTTGAGCTGATTCTAATATTGCCAGTTCCAAAATGCCCCCAGGACCCACTGGTAAGAGTGGAGACTTATGAATGCCAGGCAACAGAGCCCTTCCTCCCGCTCAGCTCATGGTGAAATAAGGAGCCGGGCATATTGATTTCCCCAACCATAAAGGTATAGTGGAATTTAGACATGCTTAGCCACTAACAGTCTCCACACTGCTTCTCTAACCCGTGGAGTGAGAGGTGTTAGGATGTGATGAGACAAAAAGAAGTCCTTGGAACTGCCCTTCCATAAGCGAATTTCAGATATATTTTCTGAATATATCCAGACTTAAGAAACCTTTTTTTATTGCTTTCAGAGAGGAAGGGAGAGAAAGAGAGAGACAGAAATATCACGAACCCGCAACTGGACATGTGCCCTGACCAGGAATTGAACCATGACCTCCTGGTTCATAGGTTGATGCTCAATCCCTGAGCCAGTTAGTCTGAGAATGACAAAGAGAAGTTCTTGGCTTGTGAGTGTGCTCTGGTAGAGACTGATGGCCTGTCCAGGAGGACCAAGCAACTATGTGATCTGAAACACCATCATAAGCTGGGTGTGCTCTGGTCCACTCATCATCCACTAGCCATCAGAGACCTATTGGCTAAATTATCAAGTTGGACACATGCAGTGTATTCAATGGAAGAAAGCCGGTTGATAACTATGGAAGGAATGCTGAGCCACAAATCACTATTTGTAACTTAATGTATTAACTTATGCAGACAAAGTTCAAAAATGAATGCTAAAATGGTTGAGTGAAAGGTATTTATTTGGTCTCAAGGTAAAACTCCACAGATTACTTTTTAGTGAGAAGAGAGAACTTGTACCTTTACAGTGGAGAAGTCTGGGAGTTACTAACTTAACCAAGGAGTCAAGCTTGGCATTACCCAGATAGATAGACACCATCTTCTGTCTGGTGTTCTCGCCAGGAATGCTTGAAATGAACCTAATAATAGGATGAAAGTCAGACAAATGCAGAGTGTAGAACTTAGTGCAGAACAATAGGCCTTGACTCGACAACAGATTCAACCTCACAGAAAGCAGAAGGAAGTCTCTGTGTGGGAGACATGTAGGTTGTTGCATATGAAAGAGGTATAGTGGCCAGACGCAATTCATAAATTTTGAATGGATCCTAAATCAAAGGGGGAAAACCAACCGGGGAAATCTGAATATCTCAAGATATCATTGAATTAATGTGTTTTCCTAGGTGTGGTTATGGTGATGAAGTTGTATAAAAATGACTTTGTTCTTTGGGAATGTGTGTTGAAATAGTTAGGAGTGATGTGTCATGATGTGTATAGCAGAAATGACTTGTAAAAAAGATAAATAGATAGGGAGAGAAAAAAAGAGGGAATAAGAGAGGGAACACAGATTTGGCAAGACTTTAGCAGTGGCAAATCTTCATTGAGAGTGGTATTCATTGTCTAGGTTTAAACATTTTTTTTTCAAAAGAAAAAGAAACTGACTAAATAAACTCACTCAACAATTCTTAGCACAATCAGAATTTCAGCTGGCTGCTACTGAAAACAATACAAGTGAAATATAACGACACAGAGAGTTTAAAAGTAAAGGGCCAAAAAAAAAAAAAAAAAAGAACAGGGACAAACTAAATTTTTTTACAGATGCCGTGCAGCTCCTATAATGTCACACAAAATAGATTTTTCATTCAAAAGGTCATAAGCAAAGTCAATACACAATAATAGAAAAAAACAATTCACCAGGAAGATGACACCATTTTAAACGTGTAGGCATATGCTAAAGGGAACAATTTTTGGTTCTTAACTTCCATGAGGTGACAGGTTCCTTGGCTTCCTACTCACTCCACCCATGGGACTAACTAGTCTGATGGGTACCTGGGCGCTGATAAAAGGCACGAGTAGTTCAGTGTTGCCCGCGCCTTCTCCCTCGTGGAAGCAAGTTGCCCGGGGAGAGTGTCTGCTCCATTTTTCTCAAAGGCTCTGCTCCCCGAGGGGGAGGACTGCCCTGCTCTAGAGCTGCCTGGAGCTGGGGAGGATGTTGGCCCATTTTCAGGTTCATTTGCAAACCCATTCTGGTGTCATACCAAGATCTGTCTCTTAGCTTCGCCTCTATTTTGCTTTGACCTACATCTTTGCTTTTTGTTTTATTGATATTTCTCATTGAATTCAGATCAGGCAAATTACACAGCTTCAAGGAGAAAGAGAGAGAGAGAGAGGGAGAGAGAGAGAGAGAGAGAGAGAGAGAGAGAGAGAGAGAAAGAGAGAGAGAGAGAGAGAGAGGAGAGAGAGAGAGAAAGAGAGAGAGAGAGAGAGAGAGAGAGAGAACATGTACAGATGTATGAGGAAAAAATGAGACTCTATAACCATATTTGCAAAGTTTAGAACAGGACAGGCTATCTAGAACTTGGCTCTCAACAATATAATCTTTCAAAGCATTCTGAAATATTTATAAAATGTTGCCATGCACTAGGCCACAAAGCAAGTTTTAATAAATACAAAAAACACCCCTAATTTATATAATTAGACCAGATTCTTCAAGTTCAGTGTAATTAGATATGAAATTTAACAACTACAAAATAGACAAACCTCACCACTCCCTTACAGGTGGACAATTTAGGCAGACTTCTAAATAATATATAATTCGAACAAGAAATCCCAATGGGCATGTTGTCAGACAGCACTTATACCAACAACAATTTAAATAATAGCAGCCAAACCTGTGAGACATACCTAAGGCTACAGGAAACGAATAATAAGAAGAAAGAGTGGAACATCCAAGAATCAGCTGTCCAGTTTGAGAAGTTAGAAAAATAAAATAGAAGAAACCCCTCCTCACTTTAAATCAGGGATTTTAAAGGCGATCCTGTTTATTTGGTAGGATAAAGGGCCAAGGATAGCTTTAACAATTAAAAAAAAAATAGGAGGGAAAGTTGACTCTACCAAACAGAAACCCCCCCCAAAAAAAAAAACACAACACAAAGCTGCAAATGCCTGGCCGGCATGGCTCAGTGGTTGAGCAATGAATCAGGAAGTCACGGTTCCATTCCCAGTCAGGGCACATGTCGGGGTTGCAGGCTGGATCCCCAGTGTGGGGTGTGCATGAGGCAGTCGATCAATGATTCTCTGTCATCATGGATGTTTCTATCTCTCTCTCCTCTCCTTTCCTCTCTGAAATCAATGAAAATACATTGAAGAAAAGAGTTGCACAGCATTGACACAGTGTCCTATTGGTGCAAGGACAGAGAAATGGACTAGGAGTCACTACACCTCGGCCTGCGTGCAGCCCCAGCCCACTGCCTGTGTGGTAATGAGAGCCTCCTTGGAGCCCAGCCACACACGTTTAGTTGCTTTTGCACTGCAACAGCACAGTTGGGTAATCCTGACAGAGACTCTATGACCCACAAACTGTAAAATATTTATTGTCTGGCCTTTACAGAACAATGTTGCTGACCCTAGAAGCAGATCACTGAACTAAAATAAAAGGCCAATCGCATTTCACAACATTGGGAAAGGATGAACTATTTAATGAATGGGTTTGGACCAACTGACTATACCTATGGGAATAGGTAAGTATAATAAGTTGCCTCTTTATACATTACCCAACAATACATTTTTAGAAGGACTAAGGATCTGAATGTGAAAAGCAGAACTCTTAAACGTTTTAGAGTTCTGCTTAGAAAATAGATGGAATAGCTTATGGTCTTGGGTTGGGGGAGAGTCTGTTAAACATGATGCTAAAAGCTTAAACTAGAAAGAAAGAGATAGATCATTTGATCAGATGAAATACTGAAGCTTCTGTGTCATAGGAGACTCCACAGACCGAGTTCACAGACTCGTCACACACAGGGAGGAGGGATCCGCAATGCAAGCATCAGAACAAGCGTGGTATCCAGAATCCATGAAGAACTACGCGTATCAGCAAGAAAAAGACAACCCGGACATCAACAAAGGCTATTTCTGAACCGGCCATTCACAGAAGACACCTGAGTGGGTTATGGGAAGATTTTCACCTCTTTGTTTGTAACTAGGAGATTGGAAACTACAATAGTTTGTAACTAGGAGATTGGAAACTACAATAACAATGAGATGCTAGTTCAAAGCCCTCAGCTTAAAACATTCGTCTGGCTATATTGTGTTGCTGAGAATGTGGGAACATCAGGAGGTTTAATTTATTGCTATTAATTTATCGGTGGTATACATCGGTGCAACCGGTTTGGAGAACTCGGCAATCCTCGGTGAAGGCGAAGAGGCACAAACCCTGTGATCCAGTAATTCCCCTTCCAGGACTCTCCTCTCCACAGCCTTTTGCGCAAGCGCCTCTGAAGACATGTAGGAGCACGTCCAAGTTCGCTTTGTTAGGAACAGAAGAAAATGTATGTAAAACAGTGCATTTGCCTACGATTAGGGAACTTCCCACAATGCACCCGGTCAGACCTGCTGGATGAATTGGAGAGCCAGCGTTGGAATGTTACAGATGCTTGGATAGAAGGAGCTAGGGACTCACGGGTGGGAGTGATCAAGTCTTTCTGATGGGGTCATTGGGGAGGAGGGTATTTCATTAAAGAAGACAATAGTGTGTTTTGAAGTATGAAAGGCTCAGGAAAAGGACAAAACAAAATGAGTAAAACGAAGTTCAGGCAGAGGGTGGGCGAAGGCATAAAGCACATGTGTCAAACACAAGGCCCGCGGGTCAAATCCGGCCGGCCAGGCCTTGCAATGTGGCCCGCACCGCGCTGTCATCACTGCACTCCGCTGTCAGTTTATGACATTGTCAGTTTATGACTGTTCAGTAAACCATTCGGCCCGCGATTTAGGCTGGATTTTAGATTTTGGCCCCTTCTCTGATTGAGTTCGACACACCTAGCATAAAGGCAGGAGACAGCCTGGCACACGGGGACGGTGGATGCGGCCTGGCAGGGCTGGGAGAGGGGGGTCATAGCATGCTGGTGCGTTGGCAACAGCACAGGACTGACATCAGAAGCTGGGAGATTGGTGGGGGCCAAAGAATGAATGACCTAACACAGTGGTCAGCAAACTGTGGCTCCAGAGCCACATGCGGCTCTTTGGCCCCTTGAGTGTGGCTCTTCCACAAAATGCCACGGCCTGGGTGAATCTATTTTGAAGTGGCGTTAGAAGAAGTTTATGTTTAAAAAATGTGGCTCTCAAAAGAAATGTCAATTGTTGTCCTGTTGATATTTGGCTCTGTTGACGAATGAGTTTGCTGACCACTGCCCTAAGATGTTGGACAAATAAGTTGGAACCTCCTTAGACCATAAGCAAAAATTACTCTAAGAGCTAAATCTGTAAAATTCTTAGAAGAAAACATAGAAGATCTGCATGCCATAGATTTAGCAACAATTTTATGGATGTGAGACCAAGCACAGGCAACAAAAGAGAAAAATAGGTTCATTGAACTATATTAAAATAAAAAGTTTTTTTTTTTTTTTTTATCAATAAGGCAAATTATCATTTATTTTAAGGATAAATATTTCTCTAATTTGGAGATTTAACTTTGGTGGTCATAATCCTTTTCCAAGTTACTGTTATTTATCAGCCATTTGTTTTTTAACCTTAAACATTCAATGTCAAATTAATCTGTAAAATTAAAATAAGCCTTAAAAAATTAAAATACAGAGGAAAAAAATAATTTGGACCTTAATTCTATAGGTCAGCAATTTTAAAACTGAGACTCCTTTTGCACTTTTAACAATTATTGAGGACTCAAAGAGTTTTGTGTTTATGTGGATTATAAACATTGATATTTACTTGATTCAATATTGAAACTAAGAAGGTTTAATATTGTGTTAATCATTTTTAAAAAAAACCATTAAACTCATCACATGTTAACATAAATAATATATTTGACTGTTCAATACAAAAAAGTTGCAAAAAATGTCTGGCTTAAGAGAAGATACCTGAATACTCATATCTGTTTTCAGTTTTTTTACAATATGTTGTTTTGGTTGAGGTATATATAGAAACTTTTGCTTCACATAGATATGTAGTTGGAAAAGGGAGAAATAGTTAGCCTTTTTAGGTAATTATGGATATTTTTTGATAATGCACTAAGATTTGATAAGTGGCAGTTTCTTCAAGTTTAGTTGCAATGTGTAATCTGAAACCATATTAATGAACATTTGAAACTGTTACATTAAAGCCCATTGGTCCATCTTGTACCTGAATAGATCTTTTTTACTTATACATCATTTTTTAACACCAACCACTGGCCATTTGAAAAATATTGGCTTAATGAGTTATGTGGACCTTCCAAATGTTGATACCTCTCATTATACAAGATCCAAGACAAACCTCACACATTTGTTAATATCCCTACCAATCTATCAGAAAACTCGTTAAATATTGGGAAACTGTCATGCTCATAGGGGCAGATGCATATTTTCTAAACTTCTAATTTTTGCTTGAAAGATTATATCATTGTCAACAAGCACTGTTTTATTTTAAAAATATATTTTATTATTTTTTTACAGTGAGGAAGGGAGAGAGATAGAGAACTAGAAACATCAATGAGAGAGAAACATCAACCAGCTGCCTCCTGCACAACCCCTACTGGGTATGTGCCTGAAACCAAGGTACATGCCCTTGATCGGAATCGAACCTGGGACCCTTCAGTCTGCAGGCTGACTCTCCATCCACTGAGCCAAACCGTAGTAAGGGTCCAACAAGCACTGTTGGAGAGGGTGAGTGCACACACTTTTTAGGGACTTGATTATCAAAGGAAGAAAAGAGCCCAGCTGGTGTGGCTTAGTGGTTGAATGCCAACCCATGGACCAGGAGGACACAGTCCGATTCCAAGTCAGGGCCCATGCCTGGGTTGTGGGCTTGACCCCCCAGTGGGGGGCGTGCAGGAGGCAGCTGATCCTTATTGATGTTTCTATCTCTCCCTCTCCCTTCCTTTCTGAAATCAATAAACATTTTTTTTTTAAAAGGAAGAAAAAAGATAAAAAGGTAACTTGCACCTATCACAGCGTGAGCAAGGGCTTATAGTTAGTTAGGATGAAAGAGACTTTGGGTATGTTTTATAAGCTCTGGGGAAGTTGCCGGTAGAAAGGAGAAGATTGAGAATCACGATGAATTATAATCCTTTTCTTTGTCTCTTGCAAACCTTCTTAGTCCTCAAAGCCACAAATGGCTTGGAGAGACAGAGATTCTCCTTGATAGGAAAGGTGTTTTGGGCAAACTTTGGTATGTGCCTATTACTTTTAAGAAAGGCACTGTGGAGAAATGATGCTCCCTACTGTCCTAGCATTTAATATCACCACCTATCAGAAAAGTCATTTACATTAGGCTCTCAGCCTAAATATCCTTCTCTCCACAGGCTTCCTGTATCACAGCATAAATTCCTATTCTCAACCCTGGCTTCCCCCATGAGGCTCAGAGCTCTGTGACGGTGGGTATCATGTCTGATACTCCGTGTATCCCGGGTACCTAACATGTGGTAAAGGCAATAGGTGTTGCCTGAATGGACTCCTGGGATAGATTCCTTATCCTTGTTCATCCCAACTCTCTACATGGAGAAGGAAGGCCCAGGTAAAGCAACAAGACTTGGAAAAAAGGAATCCAGAAAGTTGTGTTAGGTCCCATGGTTCCATGAGGTTTCCCTCTGGAACCTCCTCCTCCTCTCTCTAGCTGCCAAGCTGGGCTGCAAGCAGCCTGCAGACTTGGAGGCGTGCAGACGGCATCGTAATCACCAGCTATTAAACTTCAAAGGGAGAAAAAATGGGAAAAACATGAGTGGAACTAATTGCTGGCAGCCACAAATTGGTTCCTGGGCATTTTAACTGGTTTCATCGTTGGGTCTAGATGCCACTGGGATAGGTCGGTGCCATGTGTAACTGCGAACGCGGAGAGATGCAGAGATAACCGAGGGAGGTTGTGACCTCACCACATGGCGGCTCCGTAGCCTAAAGGGAATGATTTCCCCTGTTCTGGGTGTTTGGCATAATTATCTGTCACAAAGTAGCCAAAAACGACTCTCTTGTTTACCAAGCACACGACCAAAAGCCACTTACCGAGTCTAAGGGACACAAATGAATCAACTCCTCTCCTGGGCTGCGAGTCAGGATGCCTGGGGTCAGCTCAGGCTCTGAAGCAACTAGCTGTGTGCCCGTAGGCCAGTCACTTGTCTATCATTCAGTATGCTTTTTAAAAATATATATTTTATTGATTTCAGAAAGGGAAAGGGAGAAAAGGAGAGAGAGATAGAAACATCAATGATGAGAGAGAATCATTGATTGGCTGCCTCCTGCATGCCCCACACTGAGATAGAGCCCACTACATGGTCATGGGCCCTGACGGGGAATCGAACCCTGACCTCCTGGTTCATAGGTCAATGTTCACCACTGAACATTGGTGGCTGGGCATAGCATTCAGGATCCTTGCTCTAATACAAGAGCTCACTACATACTAAGCACCTACTGTATTCTTGGCCCAATGCTAGGTCCTGGGGACTGAGAGAGTAAGACAGAGTCCCTGACTTTCTCCCAGTGCACTAGGGGGTAAGGTGGAGGAACTGAAAAAATGGGACAGGACCATACGTGGAGGCATGTATAGATGCTATGGGATTCAGGAAGGAGGCGAGTGGAATTCCCTGGGAGAAGATAGGTTACGTCTTAAAAGGAGGAGATCTTTGAGTGATTAGTAAGAGTTTGCCAGGCAGGGAAGCGGAAACAAAGGCCATTCGAATGAACGGGAACAGGGTATCAGAGATACATGAAAAAGAAATGCTGAGAGGACAGTGAATGTTAGGTGGCTATAGTTAGACTCTAAGGGACCTGTTGGGGTCGCTGTATCCTGGGCCGGTGTCTGGACATTGTCCTGCAGGCTCTACAGCAGTGGTTCTCAAATCTGAGCATGCACCGGCATGAGCTGGAGGGCTTACCCACAGATGGGTGGGCTTCTGCTCTTGTAGGCGATATCATTTTAGAAGATGACTACATGAAAACAGATCAGGATGTAGCGATCTTACAGTTCTCCTCGCTACGAAATACCAAGGCTTCCTGGGGCCTGCCGGGACTTCCTGGGTTCTCCTCAGAATATCACACCGTTTCCCACAAGCCCACACACAGGTGGTACTGATCAGGCTCAGACTGAAGGCACCCAGTCCTTTCGGATAAATCCATGCCTAGCCAGTTCTAGGAAACCTTTTCTTTTTTTCTTTTTTATTTATTAAAATATATTTTATTGTTTTTTTTACAGAGAGGAAGAGAGAGGGATAGAAAGCTAGAAACATTGATCAGCTGCCTCTTGCACACCCCCTACTGGGAACATGCCCGCAACCCAGGTACATGCCCTTGACCAGAATGGAACCTGGGACCCTTCAGTCCTCAGGCCGATGCTCTATCCACTGAGCCAAACCGGTTCCTTCACCTTCGTACACTTCTCCACCTCCAGACAGGCCAGGCTTACAGGGCTCCTTCAGCTAAACCCGGCTGACGTTCTCCCTCCACCGGGCAGGGCTGCCCGGAGGACGGGACGAGTGATTCTGCAGAGCCATTGGCAGGCGCGCCCTGGAACGGCGAGCTCTCCGCTTACCCACAAGCGAACAATTACCCAAGTGGCGTGGCTAATCCAGCCACTTCCCCGCGGGAAAAACAACAACATCCTGTCCATCTCGTCCAAGGAAGAGAAAGGAGACATGTACTCATTTGTAAGAGGAGAGTCCCCTGATGATTGCCCCATGAAGGTTGCTATTGCTGCTGAGTCCTGAGATCAGGTGGAGAAGAGGGAAATCCGATTCTCCCTTTAAGGGATGAAAAAGGTTATTGCGGGCTCTGGTCCTCACACAGTGTCTCCCTCTGCAGCAGGAGGAAGCATTTGCTGACCTCCTCCATGCTAGTAGTGGAGGCAGCTGGTACAGGCAGGGGAAGGTCTCCAGGCAGCGGGGCCAGAGCTGGGCACATCAGGTCAGCTGCCACCTGATGGTTTAATTACTTGGAAAACTTCCCTCCCCCGCGGTGGCGAGGCCCCAGCAGCCTACGTGACTCACGGCATATGAACTCCTGAATGTCTTAGGAATGAAGCTCGCCTTGGTTTTCAGCAACCACTCAATTCCCCCCGAGGCATCTTGTGGAAAAAAATAAAATAAAATAGAAGGGGGAGGGGGTGTCCTGGTAGCAATTCTCAAACCACAACCAATCCCCACCTGCGTGGGACATTCCCAGAGGGTTGCCTACTAGCGGAGAAAAGAAATGAGCAATTCTGTAGGACCTGCCACGCGTTCCAGAACTTTCCTCCCACGGTCTCCTTGACTCTTTACAACAACCCCATGAGGCAGATGGTGCAGGTGCTGTTTTAAAGTGGGAAGATGGAAGCTCAAAGTCTAAATTCTCTGATGCAGGAACAGGGGTACCGTGCCCAGTCTCACCCCAGCATAACACGTGCTATCGGAGAGGGAGGCCACCGGGGTAGCTGCCCATCAGCAGCGCTCTGCTCCCCTGCATCCCTGCCTCCCACGCTGACAGCGGAGGGCTAACAGGAAGGGGATGGCAGGGAAACAGGTCAAAGGGGGAGGGTGCGAGAGCAGGAGCAGAGAAGAAAATGCGGTGCAACCTGGACATGGAGAAGGGGTTGGCTTTGGAGGCAGAGCCCGGGCTGGCACAAAGAATGATAGCCATGCTGGTGAAACCTGGCTTGCTCCCCATTCTTTCCAGTTCCAGAATGGCCTCCCTCTGCCCTGGGACCCATTCATCAGCTCAACAACCATTTATTCAGCACCTGCGAGGTACCAGCTACCTTAATGGGCACGTGGGATACGGCGGGGACCAATCAAAAGCCCTTCTTCAAAGAGCAATAGTTCTAGGGGTTTCTATCCAGCGGCTTAAGGCTGGCTTTAGGCTACTTAGACTTCTCCATTGGGGTGCCCCCTTCTGGTCCCTGTTTATGTGCACCCACACATGCACACACGGACACGCAGGGGCTTACATAGGCACCCTTACATGCATGTGCAAGTACACATGTGCACATGCCTCCTGCCTTGCAGTCCCCTCTTGTTCACCTCTCTTGCTCATGCACACACGCACTGACACACATACACACGTGTACACACACATGCAGATGCAGTGACACACAAACACATGCACACACACCTGCTCCATGCTGAGGGGTAGCGCAGAGGCACAGGCGGTGGGTCCCAGCAGCCCTGGAGGGCACTCTGCCACCCCCCCCCCCCCCCCGCCTCCTGTCCCCTGCCGTCAGTGGGGCATGGCCGGGGATTGAGGCCGGTTGCACAGGAAAGAGGCTGGTATGGAGTCCCCTAATTCCCAGTGGTCCCCACCTTCCCAGCTTCCTCTCCGGGGCTCACGAGCAGCTCAGGGTCCCGCCTGGTGACCCCCATGTCCACAGTGCCCGGGAGGGAGGCAGAGCAGGGCTTCCCCGCCCAGACCCGGCCTCTCTGGGCAGATTACTCCCTTCTTAGTAATGATTTCTGGGGCCCGGCCTGGTGGGAGGAGAGGGAAGGTACGCTCAGCAGCAGCTCTTGGGCAAGGCACAGGTGGAAAACAATTACCGGGCCATTTGGAAATAGCCTCGGCCCTGGGTCTGTGGCAGAAACTTGGACTCGCGTGGCCTGAAACCAGGCCGAGGAGCCCTGTCAGGGGGTGCGGACGTGTGCCTCCCGGGTGATGGATTAAATGCTCCTTCCTCCCCAGGCATTTTCTGCTGGTTGTTTGTTTGTGTCTGAGCCTAGCAACCGCCTGCCTCTGCCTCTCCGTGCAGAACAGCCCCCGCGAGGCTGCGGCTGCGGCTGCGCAGAGGACAGCGCACCCCGTTCCTTCTCCGACTCAGCCTTTCCCACGCACCCCCAGCTGCTCTCCGGTCACCTCCGCTTCCTGGGCCGGTCAGCACTTTTGAGAGGTTCTCCGAGGGCCATTCCTACCTCTCTGCCCCCTCAGGGAGGAGAAAGAAGGGAGCACAAGGCAGGAGAAGAGCCCCCCGCACGCCCCATAGGATTCCTGGATGCATTTATTGGCCCCCAAGTTGGCAGGTGTCTATGAGGCCCCCACAAGGTCAAGCTGCGGTCATGCTCGCTGGGTCTGTGGGCTGGAGGCTTTCTCCTTTTGCACCCACTCTGGCTCAATGTCAACGTCAAGACGCTAAGACAGAGCCTGGGTCTCCCCTTTGGCATGGGCACAAGTCCCAGGAGGAGCAAAGAGAGCTCTGCCCTTGTCCTCCGCCCCAAACACGGCTGAGACAAAGCCACGTTGGAAGCAGAGATGGGCGCTAGCTCCCGCGAGAGCATGGAGGGCGTTTCTCTGCCCTGGGTGCACCTGAGCGTGGAGCTGCTGACCTGCAGTTGCGGGGAGACTTGGCTCCCCTCATTGCCTGTCTTCCAGCTCGTGCCCTGGGAGCCTCCACACGGCACCCCTTTTAGCGCCCCCTGGGCCTCTGTTACACATGTGTCGTCAGCTCCGTTCTGCAGGGGAGAAGAGCGAGAGCAGAAGGGTGAAGTGACCTGCCCAAGTTCATGGATAGCTCTCCATGGGAGAGGCATAACAGGACAGACCAGACCACCTGGGACTAGTTTGATCACCAATGGGAATTTATCTTCCTGGGAATTTATTTTCCTGCTTCTTGCAAAACGGGGGATGGGTTTGGGAATCAGGGTGCCTGCACTCCATCCATGGCAGACATGCCAATTTCTTTTTTCTTTTTTTAAATATATTTTATTGATTTTTTTACAGAAAGGAAGGGAGAAAAGATAGTCAGAAACATTGATGAGAGAGAAACATCAATCAGCTGCCTCCTGCACATCCCCCACCAAGGATGTGCCCACAACTAAGGTACATGCCCTTGATCGGAATCGAACCTGGGACCTATCAGTCCGCAGGCCAACGCTCTATCCGCGGAGCCAAACCGGTTCCTGCAGTCATGCCAATTTCACTACAAACAGCCCTCTTCTGCCCCCTAGATTTCTCTCACGGTTTCCCTGATGTAGAATGCCCTCTTCCTTCCATCAGGGCAGCTCTTACACACCCACGAAGGCCCGGCTAACAAGCTGCCTCCTGCACAAGCCTCCTCCTGCCCCCTTTAGCTTTTCCCCAGCTCCATTCACTCTACACTCCCAAGCTTCCATTCTGTGCTGTGCAATCTAGCCTTCCATTACATCACTGTTTTTTTTTTTTTTTGTTTGTTTGTTTTTTAAAAATATATTTTATTGATTTTGTACAGAGAGGAAGGGAGAGAGATAGAAAGCTAGAAACATCGATGAGAGAGAGTCATCGATCAGCTGCCTCCTGCACACCCCCCACTGGGGATATGCCCGCAACCAAGGTACATGCCCTTGACCGGAATCGAACCCAGGTCCCTTCAGTCCCCAAGCCGACGCTCTATCCATTGAGCCAAACCAGTCTTGGCACATCACTGTTTTGGATCCAGCGGTCTTATTCCATCAGTCATACCGGGAATCTCCATTAGGGCAGTGACCACAGCACGGACCTTTCTCTGATGCGCCCCATCGTATCACGCGTGAGGCTGGGCACCAAACCGGACTCACTGGCTCTCGTCTGGCTAATGGGCTGGACACTTACTAAACCTGGCCGACTGGGGGCCAATGAGCTCTGGCCTCGGCATCTGGACGGGAGTTACTATTGGGCGTTCAGCCTTCAATCAACAGGCGGCAACTCCTCCTCACTGGGCGGCTGGCCTGCCTGGTTCCTCCAGACTGTCAAGAATGATTGCACCTGGATTACCCGAGACAGCGAGACAAAGCATAATTGTATTCTTCGTTCCCATTAAGATATCCGAGGTGACATGCGGGCGCGGCCCCTAACAAGGCCCAAACTGCATGCGGTGCACACACAGCTAGATAGGAAAGACCTGCTCTGAAATGGAAATAGAACAAACACACACACAAACAAAACAAAACAAAAAAAAACAGGAGGCGAGTGATTGCTTTTGGGAGTAGTAGTTCTGTGTTTCACGTTGAAGAATTTGAAACGGTTCAAATACCTCGTCTGAGGCCAAGTCTGTTTTCCTGTTACCCTCTCAGCACAGGTGAGTGCTCACCCCTGACCTTGGCAGTGTAAACATGCTTTCCCATGCCTGGTCTCATTTTTTTGTCACAAAACCTTGAGAAGGAATAATAGTAACAACAGCGATAAAGTTTACACACGCTCTGCTTAATAACCACTGTGTGGTAGGCACCATTCTAAGAGTCCTCGAGGTCCAGGCCGAAGAGAAAGAGGCCGAGGCCCTCGAGTGCTCTCTCCCACCTAAGACCCCCCCCCCCCCTTTGGACCAATTTGGAACATTTACTTGTTCCCATTTTTCCAGATGAAGAGCGGCTAAGACTTTGGGGGCAGAGAGAAGGGGTTTGAAGCCTTCTACTTAGCTGTGACTTTGGCCAAATTCCTTCCCTCTCGACGCTGCAGTTTCCTGCCTGCGGAGCTGGACTGACAGGGCATCACACTGTTAAAGGAGCCGCTCTAGGGAAGCGCTCGGCACAAGGCCCGACAGGCAGGGCGTTCTCCATCAACAGCAGTTCACATGACAGCGAAGGGTAGGTGGCTTGTACCCCGGGTAGAGTTTTGGGGTGAGGGAAAGCTCTGTGGCTAGGGAAGGGGGACTTTTGATTGCACTGCCTCGCGGTTCTGTGGCTGTCACAGGCTGCCAGGCCCTGCTGATGGCCAGGTGTGGCCTCTCTCAAGTTCTTCAAATGTCTGCTTCTTAGTTGATGGTTGGCCTTTAGCTCTTTCTTTTTTTTACAAAAATCTTCATTGTTGAAAGGATTTCATATGTCCCCTCTTTCCCTCATTGACCTCTTCTAGCCGACCTTCACCCCCCAGGCCCTCACCACCCTATTGTCTGTGTCCATGGGTGATACATATATGCACACAAGGTTTTGGTTGATCTTTTCCCACCCACCCACTCTCCGCCGCCTTCCCTCTGAGGTTCGACAGTCTATTCCGGTGGTCGGCAAACTCATTAGTCAACAGAGCCAAATATCAACAGTACAACTATTGAAATTTCTTTTGAGAGCCAAATTTTTAAAAAAATATATTTTATTGATTTTTTACAGAGAGGAAGGGAGAGAGATAGAGAGCTAGAAACGTCGATGAGAGAGAAACATCGACCAGCTGCCTCCTGCACACCCCCCACCGGGGACGTGCCCACAACTGAGGTACATGCCCTTGACCGGAATCGAACCCGGGACCTTTCAGTCCACAGACCGACGCTCTACCGCTGAGCCAAACCGGTTTCGGCGAGAGCCAAATTTTTTAAACTTAAACTATAATATATAGGTAGGTACATTGTTATTAACTTAATTAGGGTACTCCTCAACTGGCCTTTGCTAAAAACTTAAGTGGCCAAAGAGCCGCACGTAGCTCGAGAGCTGCAGTTTGCAGACCACTGCTCTATTCTATGCTTCCATGTCTCCAGGTCTCCTTTAGTACTTTTAAAAACATTTTAAATATAATATTGATTTTTTAAAGAAAGGAAGGGAGAGGGATAGAGAGCTAGAACCATCGATGACAGAGAACCATCGATTAGCTGCCTCCTGCACACCCTCCACTGGGGATGTGCCCGCAACCAAGGTACATGCCCTTGACCGGAATCGAACCTGGGACCCTTCAGTCCACAGGCCGATGCTCTATCCACTGAGCCATACCGGTTAGGGCTCCTTTAGTTCTTTATTCCAGAGAGACACGAGGCTTCCTTGGGCCCAAAGACACGAAGGACGCGTGAAAGGCTGTACACCACAGTGCCAGGTGAACGGCGCGCAGTAGGAGTTCCATACATGCTGAGCCACTGGGAAATCTGGGTCCCGGCCCCTCCGGCCCCACAGTGGGGGCTGCTGCTTGACATATTTGCTTGTGGAGTTCAAGAGACAGAACTGCAGCCACAGTGGGTAAGATGTCTGGGTGCCCAGGGGCTGCCATGCAGGTGGGGTGCATTTCAGCCTGTGACAGCCCTTAGAATGGGCACCTTGCTCACCCAGAGCTGGACAGCCTGTGACCAAGGGCTACTCCTTTGTTCCTTCTTGGCAAGGGCTCTGCCTAGCACAGGCTTCATGCTTAATGGCCTATTTGGTGTGTGTGGATGGGAAGGGGGTGGAATCTGCAGAACTACAGGAGAAAAAGATTAAACTCATACTAAACCAAACCCAAACCCAAACATCTCTGCCCTCCCTCTCATCCTCCCAGCCCTTACTTTTACACCGTGAGCTGTCTCCCAGCCAGCTCCCCTCCCAGGCAAATAATATTTATTCCATGAGGCCCTGACACACGGGCCAGAACAAGACAATGCTTGATTGTCTCTTCCCTCTCCCCCTGCGGCAAACGCTGGGCTGGAGCGAAAGACGTGAAAAGGGAAAGGAGCGATGTTGAGGTTCTTCTCGTGGGACCCGGCTCTGAGCTGTCAAAACAAGCCTGAGATAAGGGCAGGGGAGGGGCGCGGGCGCGGAGATTAGTGCAGCTACTCCCGACCTGCTCAGAAAGTTTTCCTCTTGAACCGAGTTCCTGGCAGCTGTGACCACTTAACCGGCTTTGGCTTCCATTAAACAGGCGAGTCAGTAAGTCACGGAGCTTAATGAGGCTATAAAGGGCCCGGGGAGTCACTCCTTCGGTGAAAAGTGCCAATTCATTGCTTGGTAGATAAAAAATCTGGAGGTTCTGACTAAGAGGTGCGTTTGTCTAGCGCTAGGGAATTGACGGCTGACCCCGCCGTGACCCCGTGCTAAGAAACAGGCTTGGAGGTGTCAAAAGCTCAGGCCCTGCTGATGAAGGCAGAAGTTGGAAGGTGGGTGACCACTCGGAGGGGCTGGGTTGCTGGGTTCTCCCAGGTGCTTAGCTTGCTTGTGGGCAGGAAAGGTCTCTCGTCATTATTGGATGTGGTTCATCAATGGGCACACGGAAGGCCGAGGCACTGTTGTCCCGATCAATGGGCACATCACCCTCAGGGGCTATCGGGAGTTATTCTACTCTCCCTCCTTGGAATGAGGGACTTGGTACATTGCTCCTGTGAGCAATACCTGACCCAGTGCTAGGAGAATCTTTATTTATAGAAATGGGGTCGGGGGGGGGGGCCCCGCAAACGGAAGCCTCAGGACCCACTTCCTTTGTAACCCCCCCACCCCGACAGGAGTGAAACGAGGGCTCCACCAAGTACGCATCAGCCTTTCAAAAGCTTTCATTTGTCCCAATTCATTGGAGGTGGTTCCCATCCCCATTTTGTAGACGAACACACTGAAGTTCCGGAAGGTTTGGTGATGCCTGAACAAGTGTGTCAGGCCCTGTGGTTCCGGGTCCTAGCCTGGTCTTCCCATGTGCCCTCTATGAGCTCTTGCTCTCTCCCAGGCGGCTGGGAGGAGAGCATGCCAGACCTGGCTTCTCACCTGGACTTGTCCACCTGCAGTGCCCCTCCTCACCTGTCAGACTGCCCATCTCACTCAGAGGCCTGGCATTGGCAGTGAATCGGAGGAAAAGGACCCCAGAGCCCGTCTCCCGGCCCATTTCACAGGTGGGAAAGCAAGAGGATAAGTTTGGGGTGGCGTTGTACCTAAGGGAGGGGGAGTTTGAAAGGACAAGTAGAAGCTCCCAGGAACCCATCCAGCACTGAGCTCAGACCCTGGCTGGGAACCCTGGGTAACTGACAGTCTGGCTCATCCCCTGCGGATTAATCAGCCTATAAAAGTCTTTTTTATTTGTGAAGGGAGGGGCACCTCTATATCCCATCTGTTGACACCTGGACCGAAGAGGAGAGAGAGCTGCACCTCTTTGCCCATCCCAGCACCACTGGGGCACTCCCTGCCAAGCTGATGCGGTTGCTGGGAAGAACACCTGGTGGGTGAGGGATGGGAGAGCCTCTTGCTGGCAGCTGCCCCCTTTGCCGAGAGCCATGATCATCACTCCGTGGATGGAAGGCCCAGGCAAGAAGCCCGAGAACACTTCTCCCTGAGGCACCTGCCCAGAGGGGTGGACTCAGCAGTGAGACGGGGTTCGCCAGCACAGAAGCTGGCTCCCTGAGACCTCCCAGCTGGTCTTCCCATGGCTCTGTTCATGTTGACTCCAAAACCAAATGAGTAGACGAATCGGAAGGTTTGCAGTCTTAGGTTACAGGTCTAAGCAGGGCTCACTATCCCTTCGCTCTGGTTCCTTCCCACCATTTCAGTTCTGAAGGCAAGACAGCAGAGGGGAAGAGCTTTAGGCCAGTGTTGGAGGGGCTGATGGACTTGGTTTCAAGGTGCTGTCAAAGGACAGGTGATTCTGGTGAGGAAAGAGCATTGGGAAAGAGCACAAGGTCAATGCCCAAGGTACATGAACTCCAGTCCTCTCTCAGGCCTGAGCCAGCTGCGTGACCTTGAGCATGAGTCAATCTTTCTGGACCCCCATTTCCTCACCAAGAAACAAAACAAACTGGTGTGATGCTCTCCCAGGGCTCCTTCCAACTCCAGCATTTCATGGTTATGCAACTCCTCTTCTCAGCTCTGATGTCCTTCATTTGCTGAGAAAATGCCACCGACACACCTGAGGTAGGACGCGTGCTCGGAGTTGTTTTCCCTGCCGTGCTGGCGGATGGGCAATGCTCCACCCTGCCACCTGCCCCGTCCCCTTTGTCTATCTCAGCATAACCATTATGGCTTGTCTCAGTTTCGGTTCTCACAAGGGTATTTCTTGGATCACATGATCTCATACATCTAGAGGAAATAATGAACAACATAAACTGATGAACAAAAACAGACCCAGAGAGAGAATCAGCAATCAGACTGTCAAACCTCAGAGGGAAGGTAGGGGAGGGTGGGGGAAAGGGGCAGAGATCAACCAAAGGACTTGTGTGCATGCATATGGGCCTAGCCAGTGGCCATGGACAACAGTGGGGTCAGGGCATATGTGGGGAGGGGTTTGGGATAGGAATGGGGGGATGAGGACAATTATGTGATACCATAATCAATAAAATTAAAAAAAAATAAAGAAGTCCCACACAAGGAGGCTTGCCCATGGCCTCTGCTGTCCTCTAGAGTCCCTGGGGAGGGGGTGAGGGTGGCGGGGTGTGAGCCATCGATGGTCACACCACTGGGCTGGGAGGTCTGGGTGGTCTGGGTCTCAATCTCGCCCTCCGGAACCAACTTGCTGGGTGGCTGCAGGCAAGACTTGGCTTCTCTGAGGCTCATCCTAATGGGATAAAGCACCCGCCCTGGGAAAGCACTCAGGGACGCTTCAGTGGAAGAAGCCAGAGGAGCATGAAGCAGCCTCATTGTGGAGGCTGAGCATCTAAATCCCAGAGCCTTTGGGAGCCAGTAGCCCTTTACTAATGGGCTGTGGCTCAGCAGCACTTTGTGCGTTTCCCAGTTCACATGGCATTAGGGCCTCCTGGCAGATGCTGGGCCGCTGGTTCACGCACACTGTAAACTTGGATCAAGGCACCCTCTCCTTGGATGACTTCTGAGCCTGGTCTCGAAGCATGTCCATGGGACAATGAACAGCTATGCCATGCGTTTCAGAGAGCTCTTTACAAGCCTCACTCAGGCCTCGGGGATCTACGCTTCCTTCATCCGACTCAGCGTGGCTGCCATGCTGGAGGCTGCTGAGTCACACAGCCCAGGCCCGTTACCTGCTGAACATGGCTTTCTGGGACTCACCTTTCCGGCGTAATGAACCCACAAGATGAATCTGAGAGCTCCTCCCTCCTCTCTGTCTTTACTTCCTCCCTTCCCCTGGCCATTTCCTTCCCCCAAGCTCCACCCCCCACTCCCAACTTCTGCCCTTCAGGTGGGAGCTCCCGAGCTGGGAAGAAAGAAGACTTGATACCTGTTTCAGAGAAGATATCTATGCCTGGAATTACACAAAAATGAGTGAGAACCCTTACAAATGTCGGGTCCTGCATTACAAACTTGACATGAATTCTAGAAGAATATAATACTAGCTCACAACATCAATCCCACACCTGATACCACTAAAATGGAAACGGTGGACTCACGTTGGCGTTGACTGGGGATTCTTCTTTTCTCATAACAAGGCCCCTGGTTTCCCTGTAGGATCTCTCACTAACAACACACCAATAGATATCCTTCTTCCCTTTACACCTTGGCTGTGTCGTAAAACAAACCACACCACACAACAGTGAGCTTTGGGGCTGGTGAGATCTACATGAAAACCCCTACTTTGCTCTTTGTTAACTGGGAAACTGTGAACAAATTCCCTCTGTGAGCTTTAGCTGTATTATTTATAAAATGGGATGACCCTCTACCTCACAGGGTCAATGTGAAGTTCCATTTCAATATGAAGGTCAATTGCCTGGCATGACATCTGGCACAGACTAGACAATCAGTAATGACAACTAAGCATAATTCACAGCATTGACAGTGGCAGGAGCGATGTGTGCAGTAGCCTTCCTTGGAGTGGAGACAAGAGGGACTGACTGGCCTCCAATCTTCTCACTGGAAATCCTTTCAGCAGGTGGCAACAGCTCTGTCTATCATCCACATCATTGGTCCAATTGGCTTTCACACATTTATGCAACAATTTTTATTTTTTATTGACAGCCTTGTAAGTTCTGAACAACAAAATCCCCGTCCTCATAAGGTTTATGGACTAGTGAGTTTTGGGGTTAAACATGGGTCACCAGAGTTTAATATAGCTCTTTCATTTCTTTATTGCTTTAAGTTACCCAGTGACCCCTCCTCCCCCAGTCTCCCAGCTCAACCTGCTCTAGATAAGGATACATTTCGGCAATGTAAGGCCTTCCATAGACACAAACCAGCTTCTACCAATTTTTTCCTATTGCCAGGAACTGGCCAACTTACATGGTTTGTTTTCTTGGAAGGCTATTTCATCCTTCCAGAGTTGAAGGAATGTTTTTCTGATTGAGTAAGGTGTGAATTCAGGCCCCTCTTCCCTGTTTTTGAGAGTTAGGGCAGGCAGAGATCACGTGACACGTGGCTGAGGTAGTCATACAACTCAATGCCGTGTTTTCCTCTTTGCAAGGGGAAACAGAAATAAAGAATCTGGGTGCTCAGCAAGTAGAAAAAAAGCTAGAAACCTCTGAGGTAGACCGTGGGAAGGAGGCCGGGGCACAGGGACAGAAAGGCAGAGCTTAGAGCAGCGGTTCTCAACCTGTGGGTCGCGATCCCTTTGGGGGTCG
Source organism: Pipistrellus hanaki (assembly GCF_964339955.1). Lineage (NCBI taxonomy): Eukaryota > Metazoa > Chordata > Mammalia > Chiroptera > Vespertilionidae > Pipistrellus > Pipistrellus hanaki. The sequence continues at coordinate 13,851,981 of NC_140521.1, read as the reverse complement.
AATGACCCTTTCACTGGGGTCGCCTAAGATCATCGGAAAACACAGATATTTACATTATGATTTATAACAGTAGCAAAATTACAGTTATGAAGTAGCAACGAAAACAATTTTATGGTTGGGGGTCACCACAACATGAGGAACTGTAATTAAAGGGTCGTGGCATTTGGAAGGTTGAGAACCACTGCCTTAGAGCCTGGCTTCCCCGGAAGTCTCTGCTGTCCCAGCCACGACCATGGAGATATTTAATAAAAATGGAACTGTGTGGCTGTAGGCCATCACAGCCAGGTGTTTCTCCCTTCAGGTCTCGGGCATGAATGCTTGTCTCCTGGCTGTCAGTGTGAGTGTTAAGCGAGGACAGTGATGAGATGGTGGGGACGCGCTTGACACCGCCATGAACTCTTCACCTAGCACTCAACCCAACCCCAGGGATTTCTGAGCTGTCGAAGAACGTTTGATGACTTTCTCTGCTTAATCAGGCCCCGTTAAGCTCCCTTCGGGCTAAGTGCGGAAGAAGGGGCCGTGAAGTGTGTGTGTCTTTCTGTGGGAAAGTGTCATTTCCAAAAGCAACAACCCTTTCTCCAAACAAATGTGCAATCAAAGAAAAATCAGTGCTCTCCACTTTGTAAAATTAGTACAAAAACACCCTCCCGGGTGCCCTCTTCCAACAAAAACACTGGCCCTTCCTGTAGAAATTCTGGAATCATATGAATTTGAATCACATGCCTAGCCCAGTAGCAATACACACGGCAGATTAAATATATGCATTACTCTCAATTACGGGGAGTTGGTCCCCCACGCACTTCCTTGTTGCCTGTGGTTTATTTCCAATAGGCAGTGGGAGCTGCCGGGCACTCAGAGAAAGCCTCCCAGTGTCCAGGGGAGAGCAGGCTCCTGCCTTGTTTCCTTGTTCACAGGAACTCTGAACAGAAGGTGCATCTTAACTAAACACCAATAATGAAGGACTTAGGAATGCTTTTATAGTTTTTAACCAACCTGTAAGTCAACAGCCTCCTGCTCATTCACTGGCACATTTATTTCTCCCAGTATACTTTTATTGATCTCAGAGAGGAAGAGAGAGGGAAAGAGAAGCATCAATGATAAGAAAGAATCATGGATCGGCTGCCTCTTGCAGGTCCCACACTGGGGATCGAGCCCAAAACCTGGGCATGTCTCCTGACCGGTAATTGAACCGGGACCTCCTGGTTCATAGGTCAACACTCAACCCCTGACCCATGCCAGCTGGTGACACATTTTTTTTTTTTCTCAAGTGATAACTGCTGCTCTTCCCACTGGTACAGTTTTCTAGAAAAGAAGGTTCAGAATGAATAACAGTAGTCAGGGAAAGAATCCCTCAAACCTGTAATCCTTCTTGATTCCAATGGAAACGGTAAGCCAGCCAGAACAAAAAAGGAATTGTTTAAAAATTAAGCGAATTACTCCTACTGCCCCCAAAAGGTATAGGTCGGCAAACTCATTAGTCAACAGAGCCAAATATCAATAGTACAACGATTGAAATATTTTTTGAGAGCCAGATTTTTTAAACTTAAACTATCTAGGTAGGTACATTGTTATTAACTTAATTAGGGTACTCCTAAGATGGCCTTTGCTAAAAACTCAAGGGGCCAAAGAGCCGTATGTGGCTCTCGAGCCGCAGTTTGCCGACCACTGGTATAGGATTTCGTCATGCACAGGGACATGACTAGGTAATGATTAAGATCCCAGATGCTGAAGTCAGACAGACCTGGGTAGGGATCTCTGCTTTGAACCAGTAACCACTCATGTGACTTTGACCAAGTGGCTAGGCTTCTGTACGCCTGCTTCACAGGGCACTGTTAGACATGGGTCGATAAGATGGCAAGTTGTAATACTTGGATGGTAGATAGTGCTTTATCGTGGAAAGGAAAAGGATTTTCGTGGTCAGGACTGCAGCTAGCATTAAGCTGAGCAGCCTAGCTGCCGGTGTTTGTAGGCCAAAGGTGATAACCAGAATGGTGAGCCGAGGTGTTTTCCCTGAGTCGTGTCTTGCGATGCCAAAGAATGACCTCCTCGGACCAGAATATTTAAGCAAAAGTGTGGGAAAATCTTTTTATTTATTTAGAAAATTTATTACAAGCAGATTCGGACTCCCCACAAGGGGTGGAAGAACATCCAATAATGAGCTGCTGGTAGTCCAGGGGTGTATATTTGCCACAAGCCTGCTCCCTATCTATCTATGTCACCACCTGATGGATTACCTCATTATTCTTGCCCAGCCATGGACCTGAACTTTCTCTGTTTCTATGTGTACCTACATCTCAACTGCAGGTCCTCCCTTGGCTTCCCATGCCTCCCGCTCTGTCTCCAAAAACATTTTGTTTTCAGTATGGTTGCTGTCTGTGGCTAGGCTTGCTCAAACTGCCGTGTCTGCCCCTATCTACGTTCTAGCTGCCTTGGTTTCCTGCTGGGCCCCTGTCCTATCCGCCTGCATTTCAAGCTAACTCCTCTCACAGGGATTCACACGGCTGCCCTGTAAGAATTTCTCCTCTAGGGAAGGATAAACATATTAGCTCCCATCACAGAAGACAACTTATTATATGACTTCATTTATAAGAAATGTCCAGGACAGACAAAGTCACAGAGACATAAAGCAGATTAGTGGTTGCCTCAGGCTGGGGGTAATGGAGTGATGGACATAAAATGTTTTGTTTTTTTTTAAATTTTCTTTCTAAGTGATGAAATGTTTTGAAATCGGTTGTGCTGATGGTTGCACAACTCCGGATTCACTAAAAAGCACTACATTGTAGACTTGCAATGGGTGAATTGTAAGGGATGTGAATGAGATCTCAATATGGCTGTTATAAAATATATTAGCTCCCATTTACTGCTCAGTTTTAATCTCTAAAATGACTCATGGATTTTAGTTCCCCACAGTCAAGAAAACGGAGATTAAGCTCTGTTAAGCAACTTAACTTGGCCCATATAATTAGCATGTAATGGGCCCAGGATTTCCTCGTTATTAGTTGACTGATGGAGCCTTAGTTTCACAGAACTGGATGAGTCATAATCACTGCTTCATGGCACATGGTCCCCATCAGTCCATTGGAGCCCATCTTGGATTTGACTGTAGTTTATGTATGTGTGCTCGCTGAATAACATCACATAGACTTCTGGACCCACCGCCCAAGCCAAGGCTGGACTATTACAAATATCTTACCAATAACCTTTGTGTTTTCTCTTCTCATACCTCCTGTGTCCTTCCTAGAGATAAGTGCTCCCCTGAGTTGCCATGTATGTCATTTCCTTGTCTCTTTTTGCTGCTGTGAATCCTCACCTGAGGATACTTTTTCATAGATTTTTTAGAGAGAGTAGAAGGGATGGGGAGAGACAGACAGAAACACATTGATGTGAGAGAGATACATCAATTGGTTGTCTCCCATATGGGCCCTGACCTGGGCTGGGGATCCAGCCTGCAACCGAGGCATGCCCCTTGACCACTATCAGGAGCTGAGGGCCACACTGTGTCCTGCTTCTAAGTGATTTCTTCCACTTAGGAGATTCATGCTAACACATTCCAGGCAGTTCCACAGAGTGGTTCCTGTGGTCAGCTCTGAGTTCCACTTTTTTTTATTTTATTTTATAATATATTTCTATTGATTTCAGAGAGAAAGGAAGAGGGAGATAAAAACATCAATGATGAGAGAGAATCATTGATCAGCTGCCTCCTGCATGCCCCCTAGTGGGGATTGAGCCCGAAACCCAGGCATGTGCCCTTGACCTGAATTGAACATGGGACCCTTTAGTGTCTACCGGCCGACACTCTATCCACTGAGCCACACCGGCTAGAGCCCGAGTTCCATTTCTTTATTCCTTGTTTCCTTCATTTCCTGGAGGGTTAATGACACCGTGGAAAACAGCACAGGCTGAGAACTGTTGAGGCCTGGCTTGCAGGCTCAGCTCTACCACAGCAACCTCTCAGAAATTGAGCTCTTCCTGAACCTCAGTTCTTCCCTCTGTGTCTCACTTAAAATACATGTCCTTTGTAGAAACGGGGCTGCTCATTCATTCACTCCTCTGCTGGCGGCTGGGGCAGAGGAGGCTGTGGTGGCTGGTTGCTCCAGGATCATCTGCAGATGGACCATTCCCAAAGAACTAACAGCAGTGCTGCTGTTTTCATCCAACACAGCCTCCAAGGATGGAATCTGCTCTTGTCCGTTTCCCCTGCCACTTGGTTTGAGGATCTTGTCCCTGCAGCCAACCTGTGAGCTTCTGGTGGTCAGTTCTCCTCCTCAGCTGCCTCCAGAGGCTTCACAGAAAGGCCTGGATCCATGATCTCTGAACAAATGAGTGGCAGAAAGAGTATCTGTTTTCAGGGTCTTGGACTTCTGAAGGAGCCTTTTGGTTTTGTTGGGATTTGTCTTCCCAGGACAAACAGAAACAGAAAAAGGAAAGTCAGCCATCCAAACAGACAGGGGAGAGAGGCCTTTCTCCACAGCCTCCCAGATGCCTGGAGCTGCCTTCCAGAAGCTTGGGTGTGACAGGCGGACTCCCACTCGGGCCCTAATTGATCGCCATCACCTGACAAGAATGTTTGTTTACTGCCTGTACCTACCCCTCAGCAGGGAGTGTTCTCTGGTTGGGCACACACAGCAGAAAGTGGAGGGAACAAGCCCACAGCACACAGCATCACCTCAAAGGCCACAACTGAAGCAGCGCTCTGTGCCCATTGCCTCATAACTAATCAGCAGACGATGAGGTTTAGGAATAGCACCGGGTCGCTGCCCAGGGCGCTTTGCGCTGTCACCGCGTCCATGCTTCATCCAAGCTAAACAGAGTGCTGGGTGGGGTGCCGTTTCTTGAACTATTAACAGGCCCCACAGACTTTCCTTTTCCCAAAGGACTGGGAAGGGGAACTAGCTGACTCCAGCAATTTCTGTGATGAGGTCATAGGGCTCTAAGAGGGTTACCTGAGTGCAGGAGACTAAATCCAAGACCACTGAGCTGTAAAGTTAGAGATAGGGTTGCAGAGAAAGACAGGTAGAATTGGGGGTGGGGTGGGGTGGGATTTGAGTCAATGAAATGTAAGATTCACTTAAAATTCATATTTTAAGGTCCAATTATACTTCTCAACAGAGCACATTTTTACAAGTTTCTAAAAGTAAACGTTGGAAAGAGGCTACAAATAAAACAATCAGGTGTCATCTAAAGCTGAGACTAAGCCCAAACTGATCTTGAGTATTGAACTTCTCCAGGCTAAGTGGAGTTAGAAAAATCTGCATGCTGGAATGTAAAATGACCTCCTTCTTACACAGGAAAGTGGAACTTGACCTTAGAGAAAGTGGGCTTACGTGTCAGAAGCACCACCTGCTAGCTATGTGGTCCTGGGCTAGTGGCTTCACCTGTTGGTGCCTAACGACAGTTCTCTGTAAAATCGGAACAATCGGCCTGGCTCCCCCAAAGATTGGTGTAGAGATTAAGAACAAACTTACATGACGAGAGCCCCTCAAAAGCAGGGCTTGCGCTGGGTGCTCGAATCTCACAGTGGCATACAGGTGACTCCCGTGAACACCTTTGCCAGGATCTTTTCTCTTCAGGTCCTTTCTTTTCCTCCTCCTTCAAATGCCCCTCCCACTCCTCACTTCTCGCCAGGTTCTTCTTTTTTTGAGATTCCTTTTCTCCCAGCCTAAGTGTTGATTAGAATTTCCCAAAGGTATTTCACGAATCACGAGTCCCTGCAAAGGGCCCACAACCGAAGGGAGTCCCTAGGACAAACCAATTTGAGAAATAATGAGCACTATCACCCCCTTTCAGGAAGGCGCAGTTCCCATGAGGCCTTGCAGAAATTTTGCCAGGAGAAAGCTTGTCCACCTTTGCTCCTTAATTACGTAGCTCTTCCCTAGTTAATTCGCCCAGTTTTCAAATATTATCTATTAACATCACCCTCCCTCCTCCCTTCACTCCCTGCAATACAGCTTGGGGAATGCCCCAAAATAATTATGATGATAAAGAAGACGATGAAGAGGAGGATGACAATGCCCATTGATTGAAAGCTTGCTACATACGTGTTGGCCCTGTGCTTTATAAGCATTTAACTCCCTAACTACCCAATGAGGTGGCTGCATTACACACAGCTAGAAAGTGGGACTGCATTGAAAACTCAGGCCTGGCTACCTCTGTTTAAAAATAAGGGGAATGGCACTCAAGGAAGGTGAGTCTTTTACCCAAAGTCACAGGGCTAATCAGTGGTGGAGTTGGCCCATAACCCCGGCCTATATCCAGGTAATCACTGAAACCTAATGTGGGCCTCTGCCCTGTGGGCCTGACTCTGTGTAGGGCCTTTGGAGTAGTTGCCGAGACTCGATTAAGTAGAGTCTATGTAACAGAAGATGGAATGGAACCAGTGGCCAGCCGACCCAGTGTGGGGCCCATAGCCCTCCTGGGACCCGTGACATGGGGCAGCCACACCCTCTCCCTGGACAGATTGGAGACCCAGGCTCAGCGACGGAGTGGCTCTGACCAGTGCGGCGTGACCAGAGCAGCCGGGTTGAAGCCTGCAGCGCTCAGAACGCCTCTGATGGCTCTCACCCCACCCTTCTCCTTCAGAGCTGTCCTCCCGCATTCACAGCACTGGCTGCTCTGTACTAATTGGGACCTCAGGGTGCTGTTGTGGTGCCTGTTGCTATAAACACTGCCGATTTGCATAAGTATGTGACATTATGAAATTTCCTGAAAGATCTTATCCGTGTTCCTGGCACCAGGCCCACATGAAAAGCCAGGTAGAAAGACAATGTGTGTGTTGTTAAAAGAAGAAGAAAAAAAAAAAAGGAAGGAGAAAAACACGTTTCTTGTTTTTGTTCCATGCGCAGGTGAACAGCGTAAGAAATGGAAAACGTACCCAACCCAGAAGCCGTGCCCGAAGCTTGCTTTGTTTTGTTTTGAAATTGTTTTTAAGAGATGTTTTCCTTCTGCCCCTTCAGCGGCCTGTCACTTTCGAAAGGCCAGCAGGGGACTGTGAGGATGAGACAGATGGATTTGTGTTTGGGAACGCCGGGTGCCTTGGGGAGCGGGAAGGAAGGTTCGAGATCACCGAGTCCAGCCGTGTCATGTCACAGAGGTGGAAACGAAAGGCCCGTCACCTGGACAGGACGGCCACGGGCCAGCTGACAGCCACGCCAGGGCCTCTCACACTTTCCAAAAACACTCCAGAGCTGACCAAGCTGCTCATCCTCGTTTTCAGCAAAATGAACACCCAGTAGATGCAACAAGACACAACCGAACCCTGCCCAGGCCCAGAGCTGCAGGCCTCTCTGCTCCCTGCTCATGCGTGAGCCAATCCTGAGCCACCAGCCCTGCTCCAGGAGGTGCTGGGTTCTTCTTCTTCTTCTTCTTTTTAAAAAAATATATTTTATTGATTTTTTTTTTTTTTTTTTTTTTTTTACATAGAGGAAGGGAGAGGGATGGAAAGTTAGAATCATCGATGAGAGAGGAACACCGATCAGCTGCCTCCTGCACACTCCTCATTACGATGTGCCCACAACCAAAGTACATGCCCTTGACCGGAATCAAACCCGGGACCCCTGAGTCCGCAGTCTGATGCTCTATCCATTGAGCCAAACCAGTTTCGGCTGGGTTCTTCTTTTTAAAAAAAATATATTTTCATTGATTTCAGAGAGAAAGGGAGGAGAGAAAGAGAGACACCAGTGATGAGAGAGTATCATTGATTGGCTGCCTCCTGCATGCCCCACACTGGGGATTGAACCGTGACCTCCTGGGTTATAGGTGGACGCTTAACCACTGAGCCACGCCAGCTGGGCAGAGGTGCTGTGTTCTTGACAAGCTTCCAACCTCCAGAACTCCTTGGTGAGTTCTGCCATCGCTGCTGTTCAATGCGAAGTTATGGCCGAGAGAGGTTCATAGGCCTCGGTGACACGGTTGGAGTATGAGACTGTGATTGAAACCCAGGACTGGCTGACTGGGCACTTCGGTTTCATCAGCTCTGGCGGGTGTTTGGGAAGATTGAGCAAGAACGAACACACACACAAAGCGCTCGCATAGCGCTGCACACACAGCAGGCCCTTGCGAAATGTCGGGTCCCATCCCAATGTCTTCCCTGCATCTGCCTTCCCTTCATTTAAATGCAATCAAGAGAGTGTGTGTGTACTGCGCAGGTTTGCTAACTTCTGGTTCCCCGACCGTGACCTTTCCTTCGGGAGGACTTGGTAACCCAGTTCATTCACATCAATAACCCTCAACACTAATTTCCAAATGGGCTCAACATTGCTGACACTTGAGAGGGTAGGAGATGGTGGTTTGCAACCAAGAGGCTCTGAAGAAGCTGTTAAGTTACCCAAACACTGGAGGGCTGTTTTCAAGGCGAGATAAAGGTTCATCTTCTCCCATCTCGGAGTCAGGACCGAAACTATGCATCTTATCTCTCCATCTCAAGCAACCTGCTCTGAGCCAAGATCTTGCAGCAAAAGCTTGACCCCTACCAAGTAGCCTCCTTATGCATGTTGTTGGAGGCCTCGTATGGAACAAGGAAGCAGCACAACTCAGCATGTGAGAGAGTTTGAGTGAAGAGGGTGGAGAGGGAATAAGGAACACAAGAGCCCTAAGAGCCAAGGACTCGGGCCAGGGCGAGATCATTCCATGCAAGGGGTGGGGAAGTGTGGCTTTGTCTTTCTGCTGGTTCCTGACGGGGCTTCCTGATGAGTCCTCACCCCAAGAAGGGGAGCAGATTTGTCCTGCCACCCATGATGCTAGCATCAGCAGAGCCAAATGAGAACAGTGCCAATCTATCAGGAAAGCCAGATTCCTCCTCCTCTGCCCCCATGCCCGCCCCGCCCGCCACCCCCCCCCCCCCCCCGCCCCCAGTTGGCTCCAGGACAGGACACTGAAGCCTGGGAGATCAGTGTCTGGAGGGGACCTATGGGGGTGAGGGGAGGAGTTGAAGCCATAGTACCACGGAGGTGACGTGAGGGGTCCTGGAAGAGCGGAGATGGCGAGGGGAGGGAACCAGTGTTTACTGAGCACATACTATGTGCCAAGAACTTGACACATGTAATCTTATTTAATCGCCACAGAAATCCTGTGAGGTAGGAATTATTATCCCCCTTTTGTACCAATAAGGAAACAGAGGATCAGCAAGGTTAGGTAACTTGCCCGAGGTCACGTGACTACCGGGGTGGAGCCAGAATTTGAATGCACGTCCTTTGATTTCAATCCTATGTTCCTTCTACCAGCCCTTCCACCTCTGAGATAAATTTCGGAGTGCCTTGAGTCTGTCATTTGTCCATGCTACCTCATGAACTTGAGCAAGCTGCTGAACTCCTCAGCTTTCAGATCTGCAAAATGGGGAGAGCATCCCTACCTTACTAGGTTTGTTGTGAGAATTACAAGAGATTTGCAGAGGAAGTGCTCCGAGCCACGCTCAAAGTGTTGTTAAAAGTTCTGTAAAAGGCCCGCTGGAGTGGCTCAGTGATTGAGCGTCAACCTATGAACCAGGAGGTTATGGTTAAATTCCTAGTCAGGGCACATGCTGGGGTTGTGGGCTCCATCCCTAGCAGGAGGCAGCCAGTCAATGATTCTCGCCAATCATTGATGTTCCTATTTTTTTTCCCTCTCCCTTCCTATTAAAATCAATAATATATATATTTAGAGTATTTTAAAAAGAGCTCTAAAAGTCAGCCATTGCATTGATTTTTTTTCTGCTGCCTCTGCTGTTTCTACCACCTTGGGAAAGGGATGCTCCCTCTCTGTGCCTCAGTTTCCTCATCTGTGAAATGGAGTGGGTTGGATTAGATCTGTGGTCTGCAAACTGTGGCTTGCGAGCCACATGCAGCTCTTTGGTCCCTTGAGTGTGACTCTTCCACAAAATACCACGGCCTGGGCAAGTCTATTTTGAAGAAGTGGCGTTAGAAGAAGTTTAAAAAATGTGGCTCTCAAAAGAAATTTCAATCATTGTACTATTGATATTTGGCTCTGTTGACTAATGAGTTTGCCGACCACAGGATTAGAGGATGCCTAATAAAAAGAAAATAAAAATTTTATTTCTAGCACTAAAATTCTATTAGCTCTGCTTGACATTTAGGTCCGCCTATTGGTGAGTCCCAGCCTTCCCACCTACCCTGCCTCCCATCTCAGAACTCCTGTGTTGGTTCCTAGTTCTTACCCATGCCCTCACCCCAGGGACTAGTTCCTGTTTTGTTTTTTGCCATGGCGTAATTCCTTCAGGCCTTCACTCCTACTCTTCACCCTTCCCTGCTTATCCTTGCTTTCCTCTGCCAGTTTGAATTCTATACTTCTTTTCAAGGCCCTGATTAAAACTCAACTCTTCCATGAAACCATCTCGGGCCAACCCCACCCTGAAATGACTTCCCCTACATTTAAAATTCCTTCAGCTATTGTGCCCATCATCTGAGTCACACGGATTCCAAATGCTTTATATTGTCTCACTGAAGTCTGTTTGATTCACCCAATTCCCTCAAAGTAAACTTCCCAAGGGCCATGGCCCTGTTTTCCACTTTGGAGTCATCTTTGTACCCGGACTGTAGATTAAGGGGCCCATGTGCTAGTCATCCTCTCCTCTGCCAGTGGCTGAGCACCTCTGCTGGGGAGGGCACTTTCTGCAGGATGCATAGGACCAGGAGAATAGGTGAACATCAACCCTGCACTCAAGGAATTTGCAGAGGGAGAGAGTCAGATGTGTGATAGTAAGGAATTGCAGTGCAATAGGATTCCAGCAGTCCTGACAACCAATGGATGCCAGATTCCGCAGATAGTACCGAACATAAATATACTATGCTTTTTCCTATACATACTTACTTATGATAAAGTTTAACTTACAAATTAGGCACAACAATAACTAGTGTTGTTAGGGAGACTAACAACAATAACTAACTAAAACTAAAGTAGAACAAGGATAACATACTGGATCAAAGGTTGTATGAATTGTGTCCTCTTTCAAATAGCTTACTGAACTGTACTCACCTTTCCTCCCGTGACGACGGGACATGATACACAACCAACACGAACAACTAAAGTGGGGTGAGTGGCATAGACACCAAGATGCAGCCTTAGGTTACTGTTGACCTCCTGACAATACACCGCTAGGTGACTAAGCGGTGGGAAAGAGTCTAAAGCACGGAAACGCTGGACAAAGGGGTGATTCACGACCCAGGTGGGACAGAGAGGGCAGCTCAAGAGTTCATCATGCTATTCAGAATGGTGTGCAATGGAAAACTTATGAGCTGTTTCATTCTGGAATTTTCCATTTAATATTTTCAAAGCACGGTTGACTGCGGATAACTGAGACAGAGAATAGCAAACCCAGGGGTAAGGGGGACAAGTGTAATTGTATAGAAAGGTACAGAGGGTATCTCACTCTGTCTGCAGGGGAGGGGCAGGGTCTGGAGAAGAGCAGCTGAGGATGAGCAAGAGTTACCACAGAGAGAAATTTCAGAGGGTGCAGAGGTGAGGAGACAAAGAATACTCTGTTTGTTGAGATGGACTAAGGGGCATATTCCAGAGGAGGGAAGCAGACCAGAGACAGGGGGAGGGACGGGGTTTGGAAATGAAATTTTCAGTTATCCAAAAACATTTTAGGTCTTTATTCCCTGGGCCCATGTCAACATGAGAAAATTAGGAGCTATGTAAAGAGCTTTATGCAGTCATTTACTATTAAAATGCCTTAAAAAAAATCACGGTGAGGATAGTTGTTGGTCTTTCCCTTCGTTTTGGTTAGTGTTAGCATCATGACTTGACAAAATGAACATCTGCCAATTTTCAGTCAGAAGTAACGCTTCCGGGACCAGATTCTTGGAGCCACTGCTGAGAGTCACTGAGATACATGGACATGAGGAGCAAGCGCAATACCAGTTCAACTCATAGGAGGAGAGGCAAAGGCTTCGGGCTTCTTCTTCGTAATTTCTGCTGAGGACAGCGGATGTGGCCAATGGAGGCTTTAGGGACCAAAGAGGAGGGACAGCTTGACTCGCTTCGATGGCTTTAAACCCTGTTCTCTTTCCTGGGAGGTGTGCACTGTTTGAGATGCCTGTTCTGTCTCTCTTTCTCCTGCTCCCTTCCACTCCCCGTTTCCATCCGCTGCTGCTCCCTCCCTGGGAGGGAATGGAATGTGTCCTTTCTCCCAATGCAAGTCTGGCTTTATCGCCAATCTTCGTGTCTTTCAAAGCGAGGCCTGACAAACTGTGATTTCTCATCTCCAGGTGCGGAGGAAATTGCCCTATGTTAAGTGTCTGCCTGGCCAGGCCCCCACCCCCTGGGGTAGCCTGTCCGTTGAATGTGCACTAATGAGATTAAAAGAGGTGTGTTGGAACTTAAAAAAAATTCCCCCCCCCCCCCCCCATCAATCCAAAATTCCTAAGGTATGAACTTGTCTGAATCAATAGAGTAGTAATTACAAATCCTGAGCTGTCCCTTTCAGGGCATTTCAGTCATTTCTCGGAAACAAGAGAGCCGTGGAGGGGGACCTAGAAATAACAGTGTGTAAAGAGGGTGGGTGAGTGGGGGTGTATTTGATAGAAAAGGTATTTTAAGTTCTATGGGGCACCATTCAATTTGCTCATTAATTTCTTAGTCTCGTTGGGATTTGACTACGCAGATGGTTTGCCCAAGGCCTCGCAGCAGTTTGGGTTGAAAAAAGTAAGCAATCCTAACAAAAGGAAGAGGGGTCTCGGAGCGGAGCGCAAGGGAGAAGGGGCAACCTGCAGAGAGTGGGGCAAATAGGAAATGATTGGGGGGTGGGGCTTCACGGGCTGCCTCTGAAATGGGTTTTCAGATCTTCAACCCTGGATCCAGGCCTGGGCAGAGGGAGTAAGTAGACAGGTGGGCCTGCAGGTTGGCAAGGATGGGGAGGAGAAGTCACTGTTGCTGGAGGCATCACATCTAAAGGAAGAAACCGAGTCTTGAGGAAACAGCAGAGACCAGAACTCTTGTCTTAGCTCCTCTGTATGACTTTGAGCAAGTTACCCTTCCCCCTTCTGGGCCTCCATGTCCTCAGGATGAAATGAGGGCATGTCATCTGTAAAGTTCTTTCCAGCTCTGAGACTCTGAATAAGAGACATAAACTTCCCACTTTGGCTCCTTCCTGAGACGTGAGCTCCCGGAAGACTGGGGGCTCTACCTCAGTCCCAGGCCCTGCCTTGGATTTCCTCGGGAGCAGGGGCCTGGGTGAGGTCAGGAAGAGAGGAGGGACTGAGTCAAGCGAAGTCAGCAACAGACCCAGATGCAAACACATTGAGACAGCCACCCAGGAGGCTGAGAATAACCTGAGGGCAGGGATGACATTTTGCAAACCAGTGCTCTAGAACAAATGGTTCTCCCCAGAGGCATCCCTGCATGCTTGACCTGTGTGCAGATGGAATTTAGGAAGCTAAACTAACCGTAGAAGGAGGCTTCCTATCACCTACAGGCATACCCACTAGCTTCACGGGCACTTCTGGGTCTTGGGTCTATTCTCCTGTGTATCAACTCCTCCCATTTCCCCTTCTATGCCACCCTCAACACGGCCATGGGTGAACCTGAGGGGGGCAGTGAAGGATTAGAAAAGACAGACAAGAGAATAAAACTGGGGCTAGGTGGGACACTGCCTTCTCTGATGGAGAGACAGTACCACAGCCTGCAAAGCCAAGTCTTTATTTTATAGCCAGATTCCACGAGGCAAAGTAAGGGTATGGTCAAAATGTTTACAACATTCTCATGGGTTTCAAATCTACTCAATTACAAGCACCTGATCAAGCTTTGTTTACTTGCTGCACCTCCCACAGCCCATATCACTTAGCCACGTGGGACCACAGGTTCGGACCATAAGGTCAAACTTACTATAGCCTTTGGCTATAATTGTGCTGGGACTTACACGTGACTTTGCCACGAGAGGATCGTGCCCTCTCAGTCCCAGGCTTGAACCTGTCCAAACGCTGTAGCCGCTCTCCACACCCCTCAATCTTTTCGAATTACATTCATAGATGGAGGCTCTCACCCCTCCTCCAGGACCCATTTCTCGTGTGGATTGCCTTTGTCGATGAAGCTACAACTAGTTGTATCCTCCCTATGTCTTCCCCTCACAACACAGCGTAACCTTGTCTAGATAAAGGATTATTCATCTTCTCTCAGAGTGGCATGATGTTGGGTAGAATCAGAAAGAAATCCCAATATGAATGAACCTTGACGACATGAAATAAGCAATCACAAAAGGACAAATATTGTATGATTCCATTTATGAGGTCCCTAGACCACGCAAATTCACAGAGACAGGAAGTATAATAGAGGTTTCCAGGAATGGGGAGGGGAGTTGGTGTTCAATAGAGAGTTTCAGTTTGGGAAGATGAGAACTTTCTGGAGTGGATGGTGGTGATGGTTGCACACAGTGCGAATGTGTGTAATGCCACAGAACTGTATGGCAAATTTTATGTTTTGTATATTTCATTTTTTTTTTAAGTGGAGTGCTCTCTCCTCCCTGCACAAGGAGCCTGGTTTAGTTCCCACTGGGCTTTCTCAGCTGGGTTGCCGAGTTCTGGAAGCCTGCTTATCTTTTGTTTATTGTACTCGTCCCCTGGTCCCGTGAGCTCCCATTTGCATAGTGAATAGGATATGTTGGTACTTGATGCTTTTTTGTATGGTGGCCATCCCTGGGTTCCTGATATCTCTCACCACACAGAACAGGGCCTCACTCACCAGCCCACAAAGAAACTCAGGTTAAGAGGAGGTGGACCCCCAGCTGGTTTAGCTCAGTGGATAGAGCATCAGCCTGTGGACCAAAGGGTCTTGGGTTCTATTCCAGCCAAAGGCACATGCCAGGGTTGCAGGCTCCATCCCCAGCAGGAGGTGTGCAGGAGGCAGCCAATCAATGATGCTCTCTCATCATTGATGTTTCTCTCTCCCTTCCTTTCTGAAATCAATAAAAAAATTATATATATATATATATATATATATATATATATATATATATTTTTTTTTTTTTTTTTTAAAGAGGAGGTGGATTTGTGGGGTGAACTAGGACAGGAGTAATTGGGATTGGCAGGAGTGCACAGCTGTGTTCTACATGGCAAAGAAAGAAACAGGAGGGGAAAAGGAACAGTACCCAGGAGCTGAGGATCCCTGTGGGTTGGGAAGCACACCTCACTGAGGCTGCCAGCGCTCCGGGTGACTGACTCACATGAGCCATCCACAGCACAAACTGTCAAAACCAGAGTTCACGGAGACCTCAGGGAAACAAAGTTATCTTATCTCTTTGACTCTCTGTCTCTATCAATCTATGTCACTTCCCATCATCCCTTGCCCTTGGCACCGGCAGCCTCAGTGCCAGGGGCACCCTGCTAATTAATTACCCTTGGCCTGGGAGCACAGGTGTGCTTGTGTCAAGATTTCCATGCCTGGGGGGAGAATCAGGTTTTGGCTTTGATGGCATCCCTCCTGGTCCAGATTCCTAAAGCCTTAGTGTATAGGACTTCTCTGGGACTTCAGAGAACTGGGCCATTATTTCACTTGGCATTTATGGGGCGCCTACTGCCGAGCAAGAAGTGAAACTTGGGCGTCACCTTCTCCAGTGCTCCTCAAATGCCAGTGGGCATGGGAACCACCGGGGCATCTTGTTAAAACACGGCTTGTGATGCAGTAGGTTCTTGGACGAGGGGGGACCTGAGCTTCTGCATCGCTAACCCTCCCAGGTGATGTCGGCACTGCTGACTCTGAACCACACTTCCAGTAGCAAGAACCACAGCCCTGACTACCCACTAGAATCACCTGGGGATCTTTTGAAACCATGGTGGCTGGGCTTCCCTCCCAAGTATTACTCTGGACTTGGCCTGGGCACAGCCAGTCTTTGTCTAAAAAGCTCCCCAGCGGATTCCAGTGAGCAGCAAGTGTTGACAGCTACAGCTCTGATTAAATACCTCGACTCCACATTTTCTCATTGAAACTATCACACACAAAAAAAATCCACCCACCTGCACTACCCAACCTATCCCTCCAGAGTACCTAGGATTTGATTTCCCATTGTGAGAAGATGAACTGTTATATTATGCAATTAGAAATGGAGTATTTCTTTTAGTTACATATTGCTTATTGAATATTTGCCATATGATTGCCATCATGTTAAGTACTTCACATTTAAGTTTCACAATACTTCATGAGGTAGATACTATTACTATCATCCGCATCTTTTTTTTATAGATTTGAAAACTGAGGCTCAGAGAGGTCAAGTAACTTGCCATAGGTCACACAGCCAGCAAGTGATGGAGCCAGGATTGGAACTCAGGAAGTCCGATTCCAGAGCCAACTCTCTTAAGCATTACATCACTTAGACTCCCTACGCAATGCCAAAGATAGCCACAAAGCTGGACAAGGATGAAGGAAATGTGTTCTTTCCATTTAAAACCTGTTTTTTAAAGTTGATATGCTGGGTTTGTTTTTTTCCAGTCTGAGTTTCTGTTGTTTTTACGGATCAAGTTCATTTCCGTTTCAAAAGTCAACAGCGACCCAAAGCTGTGCGTGCGTGTGTGCATGTGCATGGGTGTGCTCCTTGCTTTTCTATTTGCCATTCCTCCTATTCATGTAGTGGGCCTGTGCCCTGGAAGCATGTGCAGAAGGAATATTTGCTTTTCATGAATGGAGCTGACCCAAGTCTAGGGCAACGCTCTGAGAGGGATTTCAAGGTGCATCTCTCCCCTATTCTGGGGTTTGAAGAATCGCACAGATTCAATCAGGCAATATGTACTTCTGGGGTTGTCTCCAACACAGTCCAGCTCAACTTTCTCTTGGGTCCCTTAGCATGGACCTCCCCAAAAAACTGACACTCCCCTTGGCTCAGAATTCAGCCCAGCGCAGAGCCATCTCAGCCACTGAGCGGGATGGGGTAGTTGCCAGGGATGTGGGAAGACCTTGCTATGAATGGGCAGTCTTTCTCTTGTAACCCTAGTACACAGCATGAGAGTCAATGGGGTAAGAAAAGTCTTCAAATTCCCAGGAGATGGCCCCAAACCAAAGACCCTCTATGATCAAATCCAATTGGTTTGGCAACGTGCTAGTAACGTGGTTGTTTGTATTATCACGGCTCTCCTTTGGTGCGGATGACTGAGAACTCACTGGCGTGTTCTCATGTTAAAGAGGCATAAGTGGCCAGAGAGAGGAAGAGTGGCCATTGCACGTGGTTCAACCTGAGTGGAGCCAGCGAATTTTAGTCGGAGGGTTTTTGATGCTCCAGCAGGCCCTCTTTCACATGTCTGAATGTCCTGTATGTCACCCCCTATCACCCACTCCCAACGTCTGCTTGAGCACCTGTGGTGTCAGGGAACTCATAATGACCTTACAAGGCAGTCAGCTCCACGTTCAGGTTACTCATATTGTTAAGGTTCTTACTTAGAATGGGTTCAAACTATGTCAGTGTGACTTCATAGGTCAACCTACGAACCAGTACAACTGGGATGCTCTGGAGGGAGAAGGCATTGCAGAGGGAGGCACAGCGGGAGCACAGGGGTGCAGGCCAGAGCCAGTGCCGTCTGTGTCGGGAGCAGTGACTGCCTAACACAGGGCCTGTGCTCAGTGCATGCTCACTGAGTGCAGGCAGGGAGGCATTCCATCCATGTTATTAGGAGGAGGGGGAAGGGGAGAGACAGTGAATTAGGGTGGGGGGTCCCATTCAGTCTCCTCTCTTTCTGACACACTACACACACCCACCCACCCACCCACCTCAAGGCCACTCTGAGGTCCCCCAGTTCAGTGTATGGCTCTTGCTAATGGGACATTAAGCTGTCACTGGCTGGAGCAGCAGGGGAAGCCACGGGAGACCGTCTGGCAGACTTGGCACCTTCATACTTTTGGCGCATGGAGGGTTGACATGGTAATTAGCCCAGTTACAGGAGAACCCCATGGCGAGAAATGGGAAAGGCTAGCAGCTCGGCTAACAGGGAATCGTGTCCCACAGAGAAAGCTCCTGTTTCTGTGGACTTCCTCCATCTGTGACTTTGCATCGCTGCCTACAAGTAAAGAAGCGGCTCACCTGTGCTCTGTTCAACATGCCCATGGCTGCCTCGCTCTCTGGGAAAGAAGCTGACTGAACGTAGCATCCCCTGTGCCTGCGTGAAGGCACCTACCTCTCGGCTCTACCACGGGCCAAGTGTGTGACCTTGGGCCTATGACAGTCTTTGGTCCTGGGCCTAAAACAGAGGATGCGCTACATAACTGTGGCTAGTTTCATTAATAGTGCCATTATTTTTATTTTTTACTTTCTGCTATATTTCTGTTTAAGCAACATGATCTAATTTTAAATTATATATATTTTTAAAAAAATTGATTTTTTACAGAGAAGATGGGAGAGGCATAGAGAGTTAGAAACTGATGTGAGAGAAACATTAATCAGCTTGCCCTCTGCACACCCCCTACTGGGGATGTACCTGCAGCCAAGGTACATGCCCTTGACCAGAACCAAACTTGGGACCCTTGAGTAGGCAGGCTGACACTCCATTCACTGAGCCAAACCAGTCAGGGCAATAGTGCCATTATTATTGGTGCAGACAACTCTAAGAAAACAGGTTTAGAATGGATGACTTTTGTTAATTTTTATGTGTTTATGTTCATCTATCCAGACATAAGATCCCGGATAGGAGCCTCTTATTTTCCCCACTGAGCATCTCAGGAACACCTGTTCCCCAGCTATCTTCCCTCCAGCCAATGCCATGAGGGCCAGATATTGACCTGCTTGTGCTGTGAAGTTTGTATTGAAGGAGAGGAGCCCTGGAATTATGAGACTCAAAGCTTATAAGAGGGCAAGGGGGAATATAGAGAAGGGGGAAGGAGAAGAGTGTGGTTTCGATGGACTTTCCACTTGAATCCCTCAAGTAACCTGCCTTCCTGGACCCGTATGACTTTTAGAGCCAGACAGACTAGAGTTTGACTCCTACCCAGCTCTACCACTTACTAGGGAAACTCGTCCAGTGTGCAAGTTGCCCATCCTAGAGGATAAAATGAAGCTAGTAGATTTTGTCTCACAGTTGTAGGAAAATTTGGCTTAATCCATCCAAAGTGTCAAGCCAGAGCCAGTTCATATTCCTCCCATATATGCTAAAACCCCATCCATTTTGCCAGCAGTCCCTCCCCCCATCATTTCCTCTTCCACCCCCCCCCCCCATTTCATTCCTTTCTGCCACCCAATCAAAAGTTTTTTGAAAAGATTTTGAAGGTTCTAATCTAGCCTCGTCTTAGCCACTAACTTAGTGTGTGGCACTCAGCACAGGCCAGGGAGTGGTGGGAGGGTGAAGGATTAAAGGAGACAGACGAGAGAATAAAGCTGGGGCTGAGTGAGATGTTGCCTTCGGATAGACGGCCAGTGCCACAGCCTGCAAGCCGAGTCTTTATTTTATAGCCCCATCCCACAAGGCAAACTAAGGGTGTGGTCAAGATGTTTACAATGTTCTCGTGGGTTTCGAATCTACTCAGTTACATGCACCTGATCAAGCTTTGTTTACTTGCTGCACCTCCCGCAGCCCACACCACTTAGCCAACTGGGATCACAGGTTCGGACCATAAGGTCAAGCTTACAACTGTAGATCTTTGGCTCTAATTGTGCTGGAAGGGCTTTGCCCTCCAAGCTGGGACTTGCACGTGGCTTTGCCACGAGAGGACGTTGCCCTCTCATTGGTCTAAGGCTTGAACCTGTACATACACTGTGGCTGCTCTTCACAGCTTAGTAAGGAGATTTTGTGCCACTCATTTGCTCACTCTGAGCTTCAGTGCTTTCACCTGTAAAAGAAGGCACTGCAGCCCTAGCCGGTTTGGCTCAGTGGATAGAGCATCATCCTTTGGACTGAAGGGTCCCACAATCAATTCCAGGTAGGACACATGCCTGGGTTGGGGGCTCGATCCTCAGTAGGGGCGTGCAGGAGGCAGCCAATCAATAGTTCTCTCTCATCATTGATGTTTCTATCTCTCTCTCTCCATTCTTCTCTGAAATCAATAAAAAAGTAAAAGAAGAAGAAGGAAAAAGAAGAAGGAGAAGGAGAAGGAGAAGGAGAAGGAGAAGGAGAAGGAGAAGAAGAAGAAGAAGAAGAAGAAGAAGAAGAAGAAGAAGAAGAAGAAGAAGAAGAAGAAGAAGAAGAAGAAGAAGAAGAAGAAGAAGAAAAAGAAGAAGCAGCTGCCGCAGAGAATAGCTCTACGCCCTGTTCCCCGGAAATGTTCCCCATCTCCTTCAGGAGACTTTCAATTATTGAAAATAGTGGCATTTTTTTTCTCCTTTACACACATTCCACTGCCTTGTTTGAACATGTCCCTTCTGTTTTATTTTTGCTCTTTACACTAAAAATGTTCATCCATTAGGATTTATGTCAGAATGGCCGGGGGCAGGGTCGTGAAATGATTTCTGCACGTTTATAGGGAGAGTCTGAGTTCTGCGAGAACAAAAATGTTGCCCTGGAGGGGAAAAGCTGTCCTGGTTGGAGGTTGTGTCCTCTCCACTCCCATCCTCACAAAGCCTGATGACAATGCTTAGCTGAGTTCACGACACAGCAAGTCGCAATCAATCAATCTCTCTTCTTTTCCTCCCTTCCTCTCTCCCTTCCTTCCTCCCTCACTTCCTTCCTTCCCAAGAGTAGGCTCACAAGAATTACACAAAAGTATTTTACAACATTCATTTCAATCTGTGATTTCTCCTCAACCTACTTATATGTTCATGCATTCTTTCCCTCCTTTAACAAATTGTTATTGCACATAAATTATGTCTGAGACACCTTCCCAGGTTCAATTCCGGTGAAGGGTATGTACATTGGTTGCGGGCACATCCCCGGTAGGGGGTGTGCAGGAGGCAGCTGGTTGATGTTTTTCTCTCACTGATGTTTCTAGCTCTCTCTCTCCCTTCCTCTCTGTAAAAAAATCAATAAAATATATTTAAAAAAAAAAAAGATTTGGGAGACTTGTCCCATAGTCCAGCTGAGGGAGTTTCAATAAAGGAAGGATGCTGGGCCAAGGTGGGGATGGCCAGCCTGTATTGCATGTGAGGGAGAGGTGCCTGTCACCATGACAGCCATGCACAGACCAGATTTCAGCAGAGAAGCCAGACCGGGAACCTATGTGTGCATAGGCATGAAGTTTACAAGGAATAGAGAAAAATTGCAAATGTGTGTGTGAGTGGAGCAGGATTAAGGCTGAGTAATTTTTTAAAATCCGGTTATTTTAATTGTAAAAAAATGCCTTGTGGGAAAGATGAACGAGTTCTGTCTGCTTTTTCTTTTTTCTTTTCTTTTTGCCTAGGGCCAGACATTCTAACCCTACGATATGAAGACAGATGAATCTGAGTTAACAGCCTGCTTTGCCTCTTATCTTGTTAGTCATTTGAGCCCCGGTTTTCCAAAATATGTAAAAGAGGGATAATAATAATTATTATTTTTTATAATTGTGAGATTTAGATGCAAAATGGTATGAAATGAGCATGTACTATGTGCACAATTACTAGAAGGCATGTGTTCATGATGTTTTTTACTTTTTTTCCTCCAGTTATATGGCTTCTAACTTCTGGAAAAAACAAAATGCTCCACATGACCTTTTCAGGAGCCAATCATTTCTCTACGACTCTCAAGCCAGTTTGATTCAGAGCAGACCCAGATATTTAGTTTTTGAAATGCTTTGAGGGGAGGGTGTGAATGGAAAACAAAGATGGGCATTTGATCCTAGTGGACTAGCCCCTTTGACCTATATCTTAATATTTTTTCTTCTGGTCTTTCTCTTATCCATTTGGGGCATTCTCCAGTGCCCTATGGGCTTTTATTGGACTAAGTGCAAAACAGAACTAAGTGCAAAAAGACCCAAATTCTAGTCCAAGTCCTGCCACTGACAAGCTATGTAATCTCAGGCATCCACTTAACATTCTTGCCTTCAGTTTCTAATAAGAGAAATGACAATTTGGGCTCCATTGAAAGATCGTCCCTGGTACAAATACTTATGACTTACTATCAAATGTCTTGCCTGTCAGACTATTTTCACCCTTTCATCACTAGCAAATCAGCCTGTTTTGTTTTTGTTTTGTTTTTTTTCTCTCCTCCCATTTAGTTTCCTGTCTTTTGTCCCTCACTATGCCAGTTACCTCTCTCCCTTCCATCCCCACCTTTACCACTGGCTTTTTTCCTACTATAGTAGATTAGCCACTTGAGGGTGGAGTAATATCTACATAGAATCTGCAGATTATCGCCATTATAATAATAATTACACCTGTATTTTTACCCTGATCCTTTTAGCTCTAATTAATCCTGCCCTGCCCTCCTAAATTGACAAGTCAATAATTGCTCGGACTCTCCTAATAGAAGGATTTGTATTTTCCAAGTGTGTCACACTCCAGTGACACTTTGTCAATATCCTTCCTATTTACCAAAGAGATGATGGGGCAAAGGTGAAGGAGGAGGCTCTTTCAGAGCAATTGCAAGGCTTCAGTAACTCCCCCCCCCCCCCCCCCCCCCCCGTCCTCTCTGATTGTGAGGGAAAGCAATGAATCGCCTGGAAAGAGTATTTGGGTTTTGGTGGTTCTAGGATTGGTTTTACTGGCATATCTTGATGTCCCCAGGCAGGAAACTTCACATCTGAACGCCTCACTGTCCTCATCTGTAATACGGTGAGATTAGACCAGATATTTGGTAAGCATGGACCTTAGAGTCACACAAATTGCAGTTCAAACTGGGGCTCTGCTGCTTTAGCATCTGCATAACTTTGAGGTCATTAACTTCTCTGAGGCATAATGTCCTTCATTTTCTAACTGTCCAACCCAGGTTAGTTCATAGGCTAAATATTTAAATGTTATTCACTCTACTTCATCTTCTGTGTCAACTAGCTCCCCCATCCTTACTCACCATTCTTCCTTTTTTTTTTTTTCTTTTTAAATAATTTTATTGATTTTTTTTTTTTTACAGAGAGGAAGGGAGAGGGATAGAGAGCTAGAAACATCGATGATAGAAAACATCGATCAGCCGCCTCCTGCACACACCCCCACTGGGGATGTGCCCACAATCAAGGTATATACCCTTGACCAGAATTGAACCTGGGACCCTTCAGTCTGTAGGCCGATGCTCTATCCACTGAGCCAAACCGGTTTTGGCTCTTCTTCCTTTTTTACCTCTTCTCCCTCAAGAGGACATTCTCATTCTTCACATTTACTTGTCTCCTCCATATCCTCATACTCCTTGGAGTCAAACAGACTCAGGCTTAATCTAGGGTAGCCATCCTTCCTCATATGCCTGAGATCAACAACAAGCAGGCAGACACCCAGCTAGTAATCTTCTCCCCTGACCACCTCCACCCAGTCCTCCAATGACAAGGAGCACACACTTGCTAAATCCATCTTTGCCATTTCAGATCATCTCTCTCTCTATCTTGCCTATTCCTTTCAGCAAACAAGCTTCTGCCACGTGCTGGAAAATACATCCCCTTAGTTTTGCATCAAACAGCTTTACCCACAAGAGGAGACATGGCCTCAATTACTTGGATTTCAAATTTAATAATCATGCAGAAAATATTTGTTGGCCTACCTTGGGTCAGGTGAGGGCATGGCAGCTCCTGGAATAGCCATGTGAGGATGCAGTTGCCAGGAGAAAGAAGGCAAGCTTAGCTGATAGACTATTTTACCATGATGATCAGTATAAAACCATATAAAAAAGCAAAAACTAAATATAAGCATCGATTTTTACCCTTGAAAATTCCTTAGCGATTCACCGTATTAGGGCATTAAATCCAGTGTCTTGAAAATCACCAGTGTCTCTTCCAATGTTGGATCATATTGTTGCTTCCTTACTAGATAATGCTTGCCGCTAATGATTAGTGGCCCTGTGAAATAGAACAAAAATATTTAAGCAGAGGTTCACATTCATCTCACTAAGATACTATGTGGGGGCCTTTGTGGACTGGTGGATGCTGAGTAGAACATCACTCAGCGTTGCTTGTACCATTGAGATAACAATCTCTCCCTCTCTCCCTTCCTCATTCTTTCTCTCTCTTTTTAATCTGATCATGTAGTTGAATTCGTGCAGATTAGAACATAAAGAAGGCCTTTCCACTCTATTTCTACAAATCTCTTGAACCTAATCTAGGAAACAGACTGGTAGAGGGCAATGGGAGGAGTAGCCATTGCAGAAGCATGTACACAGGTCAGGGGAGCCCATTGAAGAGGTGCCTAATCCATATAGGAGAGGTCAGGGAAAGCTGCCCTAAGAGGGGCAATCAGTCTGAGACCTGAAGGGCAGATAGGAGTCAGTCAGAGGGGGGAAAAGGATGATCTAGGAAGAATGTACAAAGAACTAGTAGAACATATCATACTAGTTCAGGATAGAGGCAGCAGCTCAGTGGTTAGGGAAGGCTTTAAATACTGTACGAGGGAGTTTGGGAATTATTCTAAAGGCAACGGGGAGCCATTGAAGCAAGGGAGAAACATGACTAAGTTGTGTAGTAAAAAGAAAATTCTGATTGTGATTTGTAAATTAGCTCGAAGAACAGCAGTATACCAGAGAAGATCAATTAAGAACGTTACAATAACCTAGGCAAGAGATTGTAATGGCCTGGATCATTGGCTGTGGACATATCGGGGAGGAGGGAAAGGAATTAGAGATGTTCTCACCAGTGTCTGTCTTGAGCAACTGAGAGGATGGTGGTGCCATTTACTTGGGTAAAGAATAACGAGAGTAACTTCCTGTCTCCAACTACTCTTCATATGTCCTTTCCCGTTATTCCTATTCTTTGTTCTTTTTCTCCACTTCCAGATGGTGGAGCCCAGGGTAGCAAAGGCTTTCTTATCTTCATTGGGTAGGAATCTAGACTAAAACTCAGAAAGAACCTTCTAATTTCAAGGCCTGTAATTTCTTGGTCCTCAAAACAGTGGCTGGATGGAGACGCATAATGGGATACAGAGAAAATCTATCACTGGGATAAAGAGTGACTTCAACAGCAGTTGAGACATGATTCCAGGGTCCCCTTTCCCTTGGTAACCCAAGTCCTGACATACCAATTTCCTTGCAGTTTCCAATCGGTCCACGTCAGAGCTTCCCTGGTGATGGCTAACCTTGGCCATGTTTGCCTCCTCTGAGTCAGAGCCTAGGAGGCCTGTTTCACTTCATAGGAGATCCCACACAAAGGGCCATTGAGAGAAGGAAATCTAATAGGTGAGACCTTGAACACGATGATTTCCGTTTTTGGTTATAGACCAAAGGGCACACACGAATCCCAGCTCTTTAGGATTAAGAGATTACCTTTAGAAAAAGAAAGAAAAATAGATAGTGTTAATTAATTTTTATTTGCGGCCTCCACCCTTTTCCTGCTATCAATTCCTCTTTTGTCTGGGCCCAGGGACAATCTGTGGGAGAGGCCCAGCCTGTCAGCACAGTTGGCTCCTCCATAGCCAGGGACTGACTGCGGCCACTGTGAGCCACCCTGGCCCTGCCATGCCTCTTCCTCCTCTGGCTCTTACACAACAGGCCGGCAGGCAGATGGAGAGTCCGGCTTGTGCTTTTCTTTCTGGGTGCTCAAAGAGTCCCTTTGTTAGTTAATGTCAACTTCTCCCCAAAGGCCTGCAGTGGGAGCCAATGAGGCCGAACCCCTTTGCTTCTAGGGTGCCAGATGGATGAGGACTCGCTGGTGGCCTCTGGGGTCACGCTGGTGTGTGTGTGTTTTCCAGGGCAAGTGTGGTCTACACTTTCAAAATCTTTCCTAAAACTCACCTCTTAAAGGAAGCCCTCCCGATGATTCCCATGCCCATACTGATTGTGTCTTTATTGGACTCTCCTAATAGAAGGATTTGTATTTGTCTTTGTATTTGGGGCCCACTACATGAAGTAAGACTTATTTTTGTTGGGTTCTGGTGCCCACTGAATTTGCCCTTTGAGTGTGTCACTTGTGGAGATGGTTGGGTGGTGCTTCAACATGGTCAGAGTTTCTCTCTCTGAATCTCTAGAGGCATGCCTGTAACGCCTCTCTTCCTGAGGCCTTTTTTATTTTTTTAAATATATTTTATTGAATTTTTACAGAGAGGAAGGGAGAGGGATAGAAAGCTACGGTAGAAACATTGATGAGAGAGAAACATCGACCAGCTGCCTCCTGCACACCCCTTACCAGGGATGTGCCCTTAACCAAGGTACATGCCCTTGACCGGAATCGAACCTGGGACCTTTCAGTCCACAGGCTGATGCTCTATCCACTGATCCAAACCGGTTTTGGCTCCTGAGGCCTTTTATAGACAATTGAAAGTACAAAAATAGCTTGGGTTAAGGACAAGTCCAACCCAACGTTCAGTTAAAATCCTATGCTCTTTCTACTGCACCAAGCTGTCTGAGTCACATCATACTCTAGGGTAAATCACTTTAGTTCCAGATGCCCAGTGGAGAGGTCAAGTCCATTGGCAGGTCTTATGCTGCTCCCTTGCAATGCTCAGAAGGAACGAACACGCGTGGCCTGAAGTCGCTCAAACACAGTAGATTCTGTCTTTCTGAAGTGTGTTGGGAGCGTTTGAATGGAGTGTTCCCTGCTCTGGGCCACAATGTTCCCCTTTTCCAAGTAGGCGCTGCCAAGGACTTCTGACATAGTGACATTCAGATGAGGGTACAAAACAACCAGCCCTAAGAAAGGCAATAGGACACACAGCTTTGTTCTCCATCACTTCTGAGTTCTCAATGTCAAGAGGCAGCTAGAGCAGAAGGAGCTGCACAGAGGAGTATTTCAGAGCATAAACTTTGAAACTTGCTGGCCCACTCAATGGGTTCAAATCCTGGCACTGACATATATTTATTGAGTAATTTTAGGAAAGTTTACTTACCTGTCTCTAAGCTACATTTCTTTGTCTGTAAAATGAGATTTATAATAGCGACATAAGGAAGCTCTAATGGGGATTAAATATAGAAAAATTATTATACTTACCACATGGTACTTCTTCAATAAGAGGTAACTGGTATAATGAAAGAATACTGTACTGACCAGCTCAGGATTAAGTGTGAATTTTAAAATATTTTTAAAAAGAGGAAAGTCTACTTTATTGACTAGAATGTGTTCAAGAATGACAAATTTTTTTCAACAAAAGTAGTTGAACCCATATACAGAAATTAAACTTGATGTTTAATGATAAAAACACATCTTGAATATGATTTATTTCTTGGATTTCTCCTAAAATCACATGAACATATGTAATATTATGAAATGATTTTTAAAATTTTTCATGTACAGTTGACATTTAATATTATTTTATATTCGTTTCAAGTGGGGATACCATGATTTAGGAAAATGTGACCATCCAGGAAATTGAGTAAAGGACACACAGGATTTATTTCTATTATTTCTTACAACTCCATATAACCTCAAAATATTTCTTACAACTCCATATAATTATCTCAAAATAAAAAGTTAATTTATTAAACAGATCTATTCAAAGTAAGTGCATGATAAGGGTGAAAAATATGTAGGGAGAGCAAAGGGGACTTAATCTGTGTTTGGTCATAAAAAGAACTATGGAATCATCTCAGTAATAATAGCTTCTCTTTAATGAGCACTTACTCTATTCCTGACATTGTTCAAGCTCTTTAAATGCATTCTCTCATTTAATCCTTTTAGCAACCCTAAGAGATTTAAAGAGCTTAAGTAACCTGTTCACTCAGTAAGTGGAAGAACCAGGAATTTCAATTTAGACCTGTTTACTCAAAAGTCTGAAGCAAGGGAATCCATTGAAAAAATACAGGCTTAGTAGTGTAATCTATGATCCTAAAAAAGGCTACATGACCCTTCTCCCTTTGCAGCCTCAGGAATAGGCCTGTAAAGCCAAATCATTATTCATTGTGTCTTTCAAATCAAAGTGCCAGGTACTGAGTTAGGTACTCAGTAATATGTTTATTTCCTTCATTAGGCTAGGGAAGTTTTCCCTCATTATTATTATTATTATTATTATTATTATTATTATTATTTTACATAGGTTTCCAACCCATTGCTTAGTTTCTTCTCCTTCAGGCACCCCTATGATATGAATGTTGGTGTGCTTGAAGTTGTCCCAGAGGCTCCTTATACTATTCTCATTTTTTTTTTTATTCTTGTTTTCTTTTTGTTGTTCTAATTGGGTGTTTTCTGCTTCACTATCTTCCAAATCTCTGATTTGTTCCTCTGCTTCATCTACTCTCTTGATTTCCTGCAGTATCTTCTTCATTTCAGTTAATGTAGTCTACATTTCTGATAGGTTCATCCACTCTTCCCCTAGTTCCTTGAGCAGCCTTATAACCAGTGTTTTGAATTCTGCATCTAGTAGATTGCTTGTCTCCATTTTGTTTAGTTTTTTTTTTTTTTGTTTTTTCCCCCCCTTCCCATAGTTTTGTCTGGTCTTTCATTTGGGACATATTCCTTTGTCTGCTCAAGTATTCTTCAGAAAATTTTTTAAATCCAGAATAATTTTGCATCCAAATTGGGTTCACCTTTGTGAGGGAAGGGACTGAGAAAGTGTAGCATTGTGGAAGGACCATAGTGTTTTCATCTAGCCATACCCAAGTTGAAATCATACCTGGGTCCAAAATGCTGTGATCTTATCAAGTTATTTAATGTAACTAAGCCCTAGTTTCTCCATCTGTAAAATGGGAATGCTAGGATATAATAATGTATAGTAATGTATACAAAATATCTGACACATGGCTGGTACTCACTAAATGGTGCCTATTTTTATTTTCTCCCAATGTGAAATTTCTTCAACAGGAAATAAAGCCTTCCAGTTCCCTAAAATGAAATAAAATAATTAGTGGAGGAAACTAAATTCTTGAATACTAAAGTGTAAGCGATTTACAGGTAGTTGAGAAAGAGTGGAACACATTCGACAGGCAAATGGTTGCTAGGCAACTCAGAAACAATAGGACACAGACAGTAGGTAGCTAACAGGCTCTGGCTAGGAGTCTTCCTGCCTAACACTGGGGTGATTGTGCTAAGGCTCCCTTCCTGAAGCAGGTTTTTCCATCTGAGATTCAATGCAATCTTAAATCAAAATCTAGGCAAGGCTTTTATGTGAACTGACAAGCTGTTTCTAAAATTAATATGATAATGCAGTAAGCCTAGGACCGTGGTCAGCAAACTGAGGCTGGAGAGCCACATGCGGCTCTTTGGCCCCTTGAGTGTGGCTCTTCCACAAAATACCACAGCGTGGGAAAGTCTATTTTGAAGAAGTGGAGTTAGAAGTTTAAGTTTTAAAAATTTGGCTCTCTGAAGAAATTTCAATCGTTGTACTGTTGATATTTGGCTCTGTTGACTAATGAGTTTGCCAACTACTGGCCTAGAACATCCAAAACAATCATATTGAAGAATGACCCTAGAAAAAATGGAAACGTGGTTATACTAAAACCTGCACATGAATGTTTATTGCAGCTCTATTTGTAATTGCCAGGAAAATGGAAGTGATCCAAATATTCTTCAACGAGTGAATGAATAAGCAAACTGCAATGCATTCATCAGATGAAACATTAGCCAACCAACGAAAAGGAATGACATTGATACATGCAACAACTTGGTTAAATATCAAAGGCATTTCACGGAGTGAAAAAAAAAAAGCCAGTCTCAAAAGTTTATATACTGTATGATTCCATTTATATGACATTTTCTAAAAAGTAAAGCTGTAATAACAAAGAGCGGATTAGTGGTTGCCAGGGATTAGGAGAGAAGAAAAGGTAAAACTATGCATATTCTTTGTGTGGTGATGATTACATATATTTACATATGTGTTAAAATGAGTAGAACGAACCCTAGCTGTGTGGCTCAGTTGGTTGGATCATCGTCCTGTACACCAGAAAGTTGGTTGGGGATACGATTCCTGATCAGGGAACATGCCTTGGTTGTGGGTTTAGTGCTTGGTTGGGGTATGTGCAAGAGACAACCTATCTATGTTTCTTTCTCACATCGATGTTTCTCTGTCTCTTTCTCCCTTCCTCTCTCTAAAAATCAATAGACGTATCCTCAAGTGAGGATTTAAAAAATGAATAGAACTATGCAATATGAAAAGTCGCTTTTACTATATGTCAATTTTTAAAATCAAATTTTAAAGAGGAGCAAACTCTAAAGACAAACTATCTGACTTCCTAATTTATTATAAGTTATGAGAATCAAGACTGTGCTACTGGCATAAGGATAAATACCTAGATAAATAAAACAATATAGAGAGTGCTGATATCGACCCACATTTATATGGAAACTTGATTTTCAAAGAGATGCTAAACCAACCCAATGAGAAAAGAAAAAGCCTTTTCAACAAAAAAATGCAGGAACAACTGTGTAGCTATATGCAAAAGAATGAACTCCTACCACATATCACACACAATGGTCAATTCAGAGTGGATTATAGACCTAAACATCAAAGCTAAAACTGTAAAGTTGATAGAAGAAAACTTAAGAAGATACTTTTGTGACCAAAAGATGGGTGAAGATTTCTTTAGCAAGATTCAGAAAGCAATAACCATACAAGAAGCATTTGAAAACTTACACTTCATCAAACTAAAAAAGTGTATCTCAACAAAAGGTATCTTCTAGAACAGTGGTTCTCAACCTTTTTAATGCCATGACCCTTTAATACAGTTCCTCATGTTGTGGTGACCCCCAACCATCAAATTATTTTCATTGCTACTTCATAACTAATTTTGCTACTGTTAATGAATTGTAATATAAATATCTGCGTTTTCCGATTGTCTTAGGTGATCCTGCTAGCAGTTTTCAACCTGTGGGTTGTCAAAATTAGATAAGATAAATGACTCATCTCAACCATTATCTTTCTATGAAACTTCTCTGTGCTTGGCCTCCTGATTCCCTGGTCGGAAATAATCACTTTTTCCTTTGTGCCCTATTGTATTTTGTAGGGATTTCTAATAATTTTACATGCTTATATCCTTCTACCTAGTCTAAGAGCTCCTTGTAAAAGACCTATATCTTATATCTTATTCAAATCGTGCCTAATGCACTGCCTGATACAACTGAAACCTGAATAAATGTCTGTTGAATAACAGAAAGAAAAAAGTAACTGTGCTTGATAATATATAACATACATTATGTATATACAAATGTAAAGTTTTATAAACATATAGTATAATACATTCCAACTTCCCCCTCTGCAGTATTTTCTTGTGTTCCTAATGGTTGAGTGTAAATGACCATGTTTTCACATGACCAAGGGAAATGCATACTAAAACCAGAGTGAGAAACTCTGACACAACTATTAGGATGCCTAGTAGTAGATGGAGTAACCATCCTGAGTGGTTGTTGAGAATGTGGAGCAACTGGAATGCTCCCACACTGCTAGTGGTGATGTAAAATGGTACAACCACTTTGGACAAAAGTTTGGCAGTTTTCTGTTAAAAATTAAATCTACCTATCCTATGATCCATCCTTTCCTAAGGATTTTCCCATGAGAAAAGAAGCAGACTCTCCCACAAAGATTTGCCCATTGATTTCTTATCCACTTTATTTGTAACCAGAGGCCTGGCGCATGGATTCGTGCCCTGGTGGGGTCCCTTGGCCTGGCCTGAACTCTCTCGCAAATCCAGGACCCCTCAGGGATATGAGACTGCTGGTTTTGGCCCAATATCCACAGGCTAAAGATCTTTGGTTAATTCCTTCCTGCCTTCCCCACTTCCCTCTGAGATTTATCAGTCTGTTCCATGTTTCCATGCCTATGTGTTGAGCATCTACCCCCTGGTGGTGAGTGTGCATCATAGCTACCGGCCAAACAGTCGAACGGTCGAATGGTTGAACAGTTAAATGCTCGCTTACGCTATATAGATAGCCTCAAACTAAAAACAACCCAAATGTCCATTCTCAGTGAATGGTTAAACAAATTTTGAGTTTTACACACATTGGAATACTGCTCAGGAAAAAAAAAAAGAAAAAATTATGCATCCACAACATGAAACTCAAAATAATTATGCTGAGTGGAAGAAGGCAGACCGTGTGATACCATCTATATAAATCTTTAGAAAATACAATCTAATCTATGGTGACAGGAGGCGGATCAGTGGTTGCCTGGGAAACATGAGCAGAGAAAGGCTGGAGGAAAGGATTAGAAGGGGCGTGAAGAAACCTTTTAGGTTGAGTGATATGTTTACTATCTTGACTGTTATAATGCCTTTGCATGTATATACATATGTCAAAACTTGGCAGATTATATGCTTTAAATATGTAAAGTTTATTGTGTGTCAATTGTACCTCAATCGGCCATTTAAAATGATACATAAGCGATAGATGCAGAGAGAGGTTGAAGAGGAGGGAATGAGGAGATATACTCTCTATGGTTGAATCTCCAAAGGTTGACAGTGGGGCATCCCCAACACAGGTGAAGGAGGTAGTTTTGTGTAGGGGTGGGGACACCTCCTCAGCAAGAGAAGGAATAAAAGAGCAGCTGGGAACAGATGTGTATGTCTAAAGGTTTGGTCACAGGAAGTTGAGAGAGTCCCATCTAATGACTTCCTTTTTTAATGGAAATTTGGGGACAAAAGCATCTGCTGAGAGGTGAATAAGGTTTGAAATAATCACTGCAAATATAATGTGTCTAGAACAAGGAAGAATGGTTTCCACAAAGTGATGCGGGAACCGCTAAGATAGATCCGAATAAAGCAATAGTGGTTCCTCTCTCACCTCCTGTGGAGTTTTCTCCAGCAGTCAGGCATGAAGTAGACGACCATTCAATTCACAGGGGGTTGGAGAGTTTGCTAGACAGCCATGACAAAGAGATAAATAGGAAGGAAGTTGAGATTATTAATGGAGCATGAAATCCAAGGTGAAGGATGCAAAGAAGAAAGAAGAAAGCTAATACTTTGGGATAAAAAACAAACCTATGGGATGGAAGTTCTGAGGGCATCTGGGAAGAGTGGTAAGGGAAATAGTTGATTTAACAATGGGAAGAATTGAAAGCTGTGATCAGAGAGCAGAGAGTAAATGCTTGAATTGGTCATTTTCAAGGTAGAGAAGCTCTGGATGGTGACAAGATCACAGTGGGACTGTTGAGGTAGGACACGTGGGATGACTTGGGGGTCAAGGCCAGAAGCTCATATGGAGTGCTATTGGGAAGATTGTTTGGATGTTGCTGGGTGCATCACAAAAGCATTATTGAACATGTTCACTGTTCCTTTATTCCTATAAGTTGACATACTGAGGTGGAAGCTTGATCAGGTTTAAGTTTGATTTTTCTTTTCTTTTGCAAGACTCCTTCACAGGTAGTGGGGTGCACTTTTTAAAGGACATATGTAATGCTTGGTTGTGTCTCTTTCTGTAACCTTTGCCCAAATTCATGAATCCAATAAGGTCCTGACTGGTGACATTCTAAATCAATCATTCCTTATTCACGTACTATCTTCCATAATTGCTCAGTCACCCAGAGACACAGTTCATAGAGAGTAAGTGCTTATTTCCCCTTTATTTATCAGTGTTTGTTTTTTGTTGTTGTTGTTGTTTTTTTTTTTTTTTTAAATCATGAGTTGGCTTCCTAGTATCTCTCTAAAGGTGATGAATTAGTTTTATTTTTAAAATTCTGAACACATGGATTTGAGAATATTTGATGTAGTTCAACCCATTGTAATGATTTTTTTTGAAATATATCTATTGATTTCAGAGAGGAAAGGAGAAGGAAAGAGAGATAGGAATATCAGCGATGAGAAAGAATCATTGATTGGCGGTCTCCTGCACACAACCCTTCCACCCCACTCCCAATGGGGATAGAGCCCATAACTTGGGCATGTGCCATAACCAGGAATTGAACTATGACACCTTCTAGTTCATAGATCGACACTCAACCACTGAGTTATGCCAGCTGGGCTCATTGAATTCTTTGATGCCATGACCACATTGGTGTTCCAGGGTCCAAGCAAGCACAATAGCCTTGATAACAAAGGCAAATATTTGCCATCCTTAGAAAGCAATACCAAACACCCAGCTCCAACACATCTCCAACTTTTTATATGCAAATGAACACTCCTTGTGCTTTGTATCTGCCTGCTAAACATCTGTTTTAATAGTATATTGTATTGTGTAACTATGCTTTGATGCATAGTGATTTTCTCCTATTATGGCCTGTATTTGTATTGAACACAAACTGCAAATACAAAGAAATAAATGGCTGGAAGAGAAACCAAGAAGAGGAGGAGGCAGTGGAGGAAGAGAAGGCGAGCTCCAGGGCCTCCGAGGGGCGGGGCTCCGAGTCTGGCTTAGACCTCAGAGGTGATCCCAAGAACTGCCGAGAAAGAGCAGCATCTGCACCCAGTGCTGGAGCAGAGGGCTCAGTATTCCAGGGAGCGTCTACCGGGGCTCTACCAGCTTCTCTCTATGCCCCTCCCACTCTGGGGTGGAAGCCAATGACCCCTGGCACTGCTTGCCACGCCATAGCGAGGACACAGCTCTGTTCCTGTGCTTCGGATATGACCCCTCTCTCTGAGTCTCCTCCTGATGCTTGCACCACTGCAAAAGAAGGATGACCTTACACACACTCACACACTCCAGACTGCATGCCGTAAGAGATGGACGGGACCTGCACTGTTGCTGGTCCGGGTGGATAGAGGGCTTGATCACTCACGCTTGGGGGGACCCTGAGCTATACTGTCTGCACCCCACATTGTGAGAGATACCCCAGTGACAACAGTGTGGGAGCAGGGGCAGGAGCACGTGCAGGGGAAGCTGAGGGACACAGGGCTCTGCCCTGAGATCCGGCTTGGTCAACTCAGTCTTCTCACAAGTAGGCACAGGCCCAGTCCAGGCATGATGGCAAGTACATCCGCCCAGCTGCGTTAGGCAACTGTGGGTTGTTCCACCACGTGGTCCCAGCTTCCCCATCTCCAAGTGGAGGTGATCGCAGAGCCTACTTCAGAGGGCTGCATAGATCATTAGATGCCATGATGTCAATAGTACCCATGATGGCTGGTGTACAAAGACAGTGCACTAGGGTCTTGCCACTTTCCGCAGAGCCATGTGTGTGTGTTGAAGGAAGAAATGCCACCTGCAGGAGGGGAGTCTGAGCAGAGGCAGGAGGAGGGCTCTCAAGGGGCGAGGACTCAGCCTGACATGCCTTCAGGTTGTTGGCAACCGCCCCGAACAGGTGCACAGCCGCTCAGCCTGCCCGGTGGTGCGCTCCCAGGCTCTGAGACAAAGGAGTGAACTCTAGACCCCCTCGGCCTGCGGAGAGATGACACACCTCTTGCTGAGCAGGGTGATTCCTCTGAGGGCCCTTGTTACATTCTTGGGCTGCAGGAGAGGCTGGCGCTTGGGTTTCGGTTGATCTTGGCCTCCTCGCTGACCTGGGGCGCTATTTCCTCCTCCTCTCCTCCCCCCTCCCCCTTCTTCCCCTCCTTCTCTTTCTAAAATGTTTAAGGGCTTTTGTCAGTGAATGGCCTTATTCACGGAGCGGTCGTGCTGACAGTTTGCAGAGCTAAATGGGCACTTAACCGTGTGTCTAATAAATCTGCAACCAAAATAAACAGGAGGGAAGAGGTTTGGGAACAAGAGGAGGTCAGGTATGAAAGGCGCCTGTCACAGTGATTTACCACAGCGCCGGCCCCTCCTGGCCGCCGCTGACCTGGGTTTGCCGGAGGCTGCCACCGGGGCAGCCGGAGGGGGGCCCCTCCAGAGCACCGCTGGGTGGGCTCGAATGAATGAATGATCAGGCAGGCGGTGGGAGAGGAGGCAGGGGAGATCTTGGCCTGCACTACCCGCTGAGAGGCCAGCACAGAACGCAAAGAAGCAAAACCAGGCTGGTGCCCACACTTCCCCTAGGGATCCACACCCAGATTACCAATGGCATTACCAGATCTCTCCCTCCACCCAGGATTTGGGTGACAATCTGGGATTAGAGGCATAGCCAGGTGAATTGTTGCTCCAGTGTTAATCACCCTTCCAGGTGCACAGGGGCCTAAGAATTAACCCTCTCCTAGCGGCCCTAGTTAGGGCTGGGCATGCTGGGGGGAGGAGGGGGAAGGGTGGCGCATGCTGAAGGATGTAATGCCCTTCCCTGCCCCGAGAGAGGACATCTCACAGGTGAGGGCAGGTGGAAATTCGCAAAAATCTAGCTGAACCTCTGCCCCCGCCCCAAACTCACTAAAGTAGAAGGTTCTCCAGGAATATTCAAGCTCACCCTGGCTGGTGTGGCTCAGTGATTAGAGTGTCGGCCTAAGGACTGAAGGGTCTCAGGTTCGATTCTGGCCAAGGGCATATACCTCGGTTGCAGGCTCAATCTGTGGCTCTGGGTCAGGGTGCATGCAGAAGGCAACCAATCAATGTCTCTCTCACATCAAAGTCTCTCTCTTTTTCTCTCCCTTCCTTCCACTCTCTCTAAAATTCAATGGGAAAAATAGCCTGAGGTGAAGAAGAACAGGAAGAAGAGGAGGAGAATGAGGAGGAGGGGAAGGGGAAGACATATTGCTGCACCCCACCCCTCCAGTAGCACTAGCATGGTGCACCCAAGGTCTTAGATTTCACTCCAGCTATGACCTTTGCCTTTGCCCTCTAGCCATTCCCTAGGATGGACGCACCTCCCTCAGCCTCCTAACATCGCCTCACGAACCAGGTCAAACGATCTCACCAATGCACGGCCATGACTTTGGCCTAGACAGGCTTTTACTTTTTGTCTTAGACAAATGTCTCAGTAGGCGTTGTCTTCCTCCCAAGCTGACTGCCACCACACGGCCTGCAGTCCCCTTGAGAGGAAATCCGAGGGCATCTTCTTCAGGACCTTTCCCCACAGGAATGAGCAAAATGAGGCAGACGGACCCTTAGGCCTTCACGTATGGACTTCCATCACCCTTGCCCTCTGGCCCCTGTGGAAACAGGCCCAGCCCTGCTGCCCTGGGCAATGAGAAGGTGTCTGCAGACGACAGAGATCCAGCTCTGCCCTCCCTCTTGCCTCTGAAGTTACTGGGAAACCCCGGAAAGAAGCTGAGAAAGTGAGGAGGGAACTGGATGGCCCTGCTCAGGACTCTGCACAGAACAACCTATCTACCTACACACATAGAATATGGCGCAGAGGGTGCTGGGTGCAAAAGGGAAAGAGGAGGGAACAGGGCTAAACCAGTGTCCACTGGCATTGGGAAGGCCCAGCCTAGCCCACCCTGGGTCACAGGGCACAGCTCTACAGAGCTGAGGCAGGAGGCAGGCCCAAGGCTGGTAAAATGCCCTTGCCCTTGGGCTCAGGACTCCCAAACAGAAGGAGAGCTAATCTGAGGTCTTGAACCCTCCCCTGAAATCCTTCCAATCCTTAGGGACAGGAGACAACACCAAAGGTGGCAGGATAGGGCTCGGGGCTGGAAGTCAGAAACAGTGGCGGGACCCAGGCTCAGGGACACTGTGGACAGATGTATGTGTGCCATGACGGTCACTGTTCAGCCCCTCAGACAAGAATAACATGAGAGTCCAGGACCAGAGACCCGATATCTTCGGAGGAAAATGGAATCCAAATGAAAGGCCCCTGGGGATGGGAGGAGGGGTGAAGAGGACAGAGCAAGGAGTGAGACAGATCCACCAGCTGACCTGGGCCACTCTGTAAACTCTTTGGCCCATTCTGACACCACCTGGTAGGCAGATCATAAACCCGTACGTGGGGTGGGGTGGGGTGGGGTGGGCTGGAGGCAAAGCAGCTTCTGCACACACAAGAGACCTCGCACAGACGCTGGGTGTGGCCTGCACAGACCTGTTCTCAAGGCCAAAGCCTTCCCTCCTTTGTCTATTCACCAGAGTCAAGGCTAAAGACTGCGCTCTCTTTGTGGATCTCCACTGCGAAAGCAGTGCAGGCAGGGCCTCGGCCAGGTCACATGGCAGTCACGTGCTCACTGTCCACACTGACGGGGGATGCGGGGGGCGGCGGGGGTGGGCGGTGGATGACCTGAGTGCTGGACACAAACAGCCAATTCCTGTTTCACGTCGAGAAGAATGGCACGGTTCGCTTTGCAGAACTAGAAGCAGGTTCTGCTTCCTAGTGGAGCCATTATTAAAGTCAGTTGCTATTTGCTGAGCCCGCGCTAGGCACAGGGACCGTGTAAGTAGTCCTGGACAGTGCTCATGACAGGCGGTCTGCCCTGGAGGACATCACAAGTGAACGCGCCAGGGAGGATGACTGTGAACCCCCAGGGGACCAGCCTCTGGGCCGGTCTACAGGGCAGTCAGCTGAGAGTCCGCATTCTCTGTAGGACGTCTGCCGCCCGCCTCTTCCCGGGGCTTCCGAAAAGAGGGGCATCCTTTCAAACTTGAAATCACGGAGCTCATCTGGCCAAGTCCTTCTCCAATCTC
The DNA here is from genome assembly GCF_964339955.1 of Pipistrellus hanaki. Classification (NCBI taxonomy): domain Eukaryota; kingdom Metazoa; phylum Chordata; class Mammalia; order Chiroptera; family Vespertilionidae; genus Pipistrellus; species Pipistrellus hanaki. Next base: position 13,813,776 of record NC_140521.1, on the reverse strand, counting down.
CTTCTGTTAGGAGCTGCAGAAACTGTCATCCAAGTGTACACTTTGTACAGAAACATAATCTAGAAACCAAATCAACATTCATTACCTGGAGGGGGTGGCGGGCACAGGGCAGAGGGGGCAGGAGGGATGCAAGATATTTTCGTAACACAGCTTGATTTTTGAAGCACATGCGTTGACTCTCTCCCCAGAAAATGAAGGGCCATGTTTGAAGGTGGAAGGCCAGACTGTTCCATGCCTGATGGCATTGGGCTGGCAGGAGGCGGTGGGAGCTGGGTGAGAGGAGTCCCCACCACCTGCCCTGTCCTCAGCCAAGGGCACTGGTGGGTCTGCCTTTGAGACACCACAGCGGAGAGCGGGGCTCTGTCTCCGGGTCCTCTCTTTCCATGAGATAGTCAAGAGGAGTCACACATGCTCCGCCGAAGAAACCAATGCACCCGACCCTTTGGAAAGATTTATTTTTCATTACAAAATAAAAGTTATCTTAACATGTCCGCATGGCAGCTTCAAGGATGGCAACTCACTGAAGTGAGAAAATAACAAGGCTGCTCAGTTCTTTCAAGTCACCTGACAACCTCATCAGGGGCTCCAAGGCACACGTGTCTTCAAACAAGCAAACTTTATTCAGAATCAATGGGAATAACTCAGAACTCCCTTCCCCAGACTCTTTCCAGCCCGCCCTCATCAACCACCCCACCCCTCCACAACAACCAAAAAACCTGAAATCCTCTTTTAAAAACTACAGAAATAAGTGCCGAGTCAGCAAGGAACCTGAGCAAGCTGCCCCGGCCCTCTGCATCTTTCTGTTTTGCCGACTGGTTGCCCAGAGGCTGGCAGGGAGAGAGCTGAGCTGCCCTCCACCAAGCCAGGTGGGCTGCCCACCCAGCGCCACAGCCTTCAGCGGGGGCAGGCAGTTCGAAGGCACCGTCTCCCTTTATGCAGGGCAATCCTGTGGCTAAAGCATCCTTTCAGGAAGAGAGAGAGACCTAAGGCAAGCCAGTCTTCTCAAATGCTTGTGGTGAAAATGCCACTGAGACCTGTGGGAGAGAGGGAGGGATGGAGGCAGGTGGGTCTCTTCTGCCTCCCTTTACCAGGCTCCGGGGCGTTTGGCTCTCTTATCCTCCTGCCTTCTCTCTTTCCCTTTTTCCCAGGCTCCCCTGCCCCTCCAATAGTTTTCTTTTAGCTTGACGGTGGTGGTGGCGGGGGTTCCGAAGAGGCTACTGGCTGCTCCTGGGACTGGCCCGGAGGCTCCACCACCTCCAAGGGGACGTGGCAGGCTGCAGGTTCCTGGGTGTCACAGGGCTCCTCCGGTCCCGGCGAGGGCGTGGGGCACTCCTGGCGCTGGGCCTGGCTGTGCATCTTCTCCTCGGCTTCGATCTCTTCAGAGGTGGGGATGGAGTTCTTCTTGGGGCGACCTTTGGGCTTGGTGGGCGCTTCCTGGCCACCTTTAAGAACCTACATGGGAGACAAACGGCCATTAGACCCGAGAAAGTACGCCTTCCCTCCACTTTACCACTCCTTCCCAGCAGTGATGGAGTTTGGTGAGAAGCAGCTTCCACCTGTCACCTCCAGGCGACAAAGACATCTTCATCCTGTACCTGCCCGACGCACTTTCAGCCAATATCACACACCTTTTGGCATCAATGAAAAGGGTCACAAATGCATAAAAAAAAAAATCCAACTTCAATAATGAGGAAAGAAATGAAAATGAAGATGTTAATGTGGTATCAATGAAGGTGACAAAAAAAAAAAGACAATATTTGTAGCAAGTGGGGAAATAAACACACTCCAATGTCAACGTATATTGGTACAACCTTCTCAAAGGGCAAGCTGAGAGTTCAGATCAATAAAAACATTTTAAAATGTGCACACTCTGACACGAAAATTCTATTTCTAGTAATTTAGCCTAAGAAAGTCACTAAAGACAAACATTGACCTGCACAACTATTGGTGCCTGGCCTGGTGAGACTCAGTGGTTGAGCATCAGTCCATGAACAAGGTCACTGGCACTTCCCAATCAGGGCACCAGCCTAGGTTTTGGGCTTGATCCTCAGTAGGAGGCCTAGTCTCTCTCATCATTGATGTTTCTTTCCCTAACTATATATGTATGAAATATAATAAAAGGGTAATATGCTAATTAGACTGGGTCAACTGGCTAACTTCCGGACATTTGATTTCCTTCTGGACAAAGCCACAGTGGTGGGGGCTGGGGAGGGCAGTTGGGGGCCATCAGGTTGGCAGGGGAGGGCAGTTGGGGGGCACCAGGCCAGCAAAGGAATTGTTAGGTAGCAATCAGGTCGGCAGAGGCAGATAGGGGTGATCAGGCAGGCAGGCAGGTGTGCGGTTAGAAGCCAGCAGTCCCAGATTGTGAGAGGGATGTCTGACTGCTGGTTTAGACCCCATCCCACTAAACCAACAGTCAGACATTCCCTGAGGGGTCCCAGATTAGAGGGTGCAGAAAAGGGAACCCCCTTCCCCCTGTGCATGAATTTCGTGTACTGAGCCTCTAATATATATATTTTTGCACTTTTTGTATCTAACTTCCATCTAGCTCTCCATGTAGTCACCAAATATTTATTGACTTCCTAAAACAGCAGCAGAGTACTCCAGGTGCTGAATTATAAGAATGAATGTAGTAATTTGATAAATAATAGTCCTTTTATAAAAAAAAACCCAACAATACAGCTTTATTGAGATATAATTCACATACCATCCATTTCATCCATTTCTGGTGTACAGTTTAGTGATTTTTAGTATAGTCACAGAATGTGCAACTATCACCAGAATCCAACTTTAGAACATTTCATCACCCCCAAAAGAAACCCCCATCCCCATGGGCAGCCACTCTCCATTTCTCCGCAACCTCTGCTCCCCAACCCTGTTCTCTGCCTCTACAAATGTGCCTATTCTGGACATTCATATGAATGGCATCATATCATATATCATCCTTTGTGACTGGCTTCTTTAAATTAGCGCAATGTCTTCAAGGTTCATCCATGTTATAGCACATATCAGTATTTCATTCCTCTTTATGGCCCAATGATAGCCGTTGTAGGATATACCACATTCTGTTTACCCATTCATCTGTTAATGGACACTTGATGGACCCTTGAGTTGCTTCCGCCTTCTGTCTATTGTGAATAATGCCTCTATGAACATGGATGTGCACATACCTGTTCATGTCCCTACTTTCACATCTTTTGGGTATGTACTCACATGGTGACTTCATGTTTAACATTTTGAGGAACTTCCATGCTATTTTCCAAAGCAGCCACACCATGTCATAGTCAAGTTAGCAGCATATGAGGATTCTAGTCCTCTACATCCTGACTAGCACTTGTTATTATGGTGCTTTTTTTTTCTTCTTTCTATTAAAACCATCCCAGTAGATGTGAAGTGGTATCATTCTGTTTTGATCTGCATCTCCTTGAATGACATTGAGCATCTTTTCATGGGCCAGTTGTCTACCTTCTTTAGAGAGATGTGTACTCAAATCCTTTGCCCATTTTTAAATGTGACTGCATTTTTATTATTGAGTTGTCAGCATTCTTGTATTCTGGATACAGGCCTCTTACCGGGTACAAGATTTGTAAATATCTGCAAGTTGTCTTTTCCCTTTCTTGATGTCCTTCACAGCACAAAATCTTTTAATTTTGCTGATGTCCAATTTCTTTTTTTTTCTTTTCTTTGGCTACTTATGCATTGGGTGTTATATTTAGGAAGATTTTTGCCTCACCCAAGGTCATGTATATTTACTCATACTTTCTTCTAAGAGTTTTATTGTCTTAGCCTACCCATTTAGGTCTATGATTCATCTCGAGTTCATTTCTATGTGCGGTATGAGGAAAACCATAAGTTCTCAACAAACACCACCTCTGAGCTGGGAACCCGCCCAACCACCGTGCTTTCCACCCAAACACACAGGTTTGAAGGGCACCTCTAACAAGGCGTAGATGTTGACAGAATCCACTTTGGGGGAGAAGACATCCTGGTGTTTTTTTCACGCCAGTGTCAGTGTCAGTATCTGATGTTGATCTCAGCGCAGCCTGCTGAAAGCGCCCGCGTGTGCCAAGGTGGAATTGACATGTTGAAAGCAGCTCCACTCGGTATGAAAGAGGTTACACAGAGCGAAGGTGCCCCGTGGAGCAATCCTGTTAGAAAAGGGCAAGCCTAAGGAAGCCACCTAATTGGCAAAAGAAAGTCCGGTCTGGCAATTAGAGAACACCGCCCACACGGCTTGGATCGACCCACCTGGCTGTTTTCATACACACACACACACACACACACACACACTCTCTCTTTAAAACAATCACACCATTTTCTAAATGGAATAAAACACTCCCATGCCAGCAATAATTAGGAGATACCTACACTCTTGGCTGCTTTCCAAGCTCGACCTCTGGCCCTGCCTCCCAGCACACCTGACACGCAATTATCTCACCACCGCCCCACACTAGGAACTGCACCCCGCTCTCATGCACCCCGTGGCCCTTCCCCTGGGACTCCTGCTCCCCAGTTATTCCCGGAGCCTCCTTTAGTCTCCTCGGGCCAGCGAGGGCAGACAACCCATTGCACACAAGGTCCCCTGTCTCTGGGCAAAACACTTAACACGCCATCTCCTTCTGATAGCCATGCCCAAGGACAGACCTCCTCCGAGCGCTGACTAGATCAAATGTCCTCTTGCTAAAGACCGCAGGACAAGGCCATGCTTCCTGTCCAAGGTGCTTAGCAGGGGGACCGGCAGTTTGGCTAACGAGCCCCCAATGTCAGTGCAGGGAGTGGCCTTCTATCTCCTCCATTATATATATATATATATATATATATATATATATATATATATATATATATATATATATATACACACACATACACACAGTATATATAATTTAAAATATATATATTTTGTTGATTTTTTACAGAGAGGAAGAGAGAGGGATAGAGAGTTAGAAACATCAATAAGAGAGAATCATCTCTATCAGCTGCCTCCTGCAACCCCCCCACTGGGGATGTGTCCACAACCAACGTACATGCCCTTGACCGGAATCGAACCTGGGACCCTTCAGTCCGCAGGCTGACGCCCTATCCACTGAGCCAAACCGATTTTGGCTCCCCCATTATTTAGACAGGAACCTGAGCTGAGCAGGCAGAGGTGGTTCATCGCCATCAGAGAGCAAGCCCAGGGCAGGGTCAAGATTTGAACACAAAACCCCCGAGCATTTGAATCTAACACCCTTCCTAGCGTGTCACTGTGCACAATGTGCGAGGGATATAGACAATGTGCCGCTGTGGTTTCTGACTTTCCAGTGTTCATCTGCCGTTACCCCACCTCCCAGCAGAGCCCAGGCCACAGGCTCATTAGCCGGAGAGCTCCGGGCTCCTTTGGCTCGAAGTTTCCCTGCAGCTCTATGGGAAAGGGAGAGAGAGCCACGTAACTCTTGGCTGGGTCCACAAAGCGGGGAAGCAAGTTCGGATCCTCCAGCAGGAGTCTCTGCTCAGGACATGGCTCAGCGGGCTTTCTCCTCTTGGAGGGGGCATTTCCAGGACATCACAAGCCCTGGCGCTAAGGAGCTCACAGGGTGCAGCTGGTTGGCGTGTGGGGAGGACAGGAACCGCAAACACCTGGGGCTGCGCTTAACCAGAGTCCCAGACGCTGGCTTATCCCTTCTGGCCGCCAATAGTCTGGATTCTCTGGAGATGTGAATTGCATGGGTAGGTAAATAATTTAAAAAATAGTAACAGCCTAGCCAGCGTGGCTCGGTGGTTGAGTGTCAACCTATGACCCAAGAAGTTCAATTCCTGGTCAGGGCACATGCCCGAATTGTGGGCTCAAACCCCAGTGAGGGGTGTGCAGGAGGCAGCCGATCAATGATTCTTTCTCATCATTGATGTTTCTATCTCTCCTTCTTCCTCTCCCTTCCTCTCTGACATCAATAAAAATATATTTTAAATAATAATAATGTCAACCAAAGAACTTGTATGCATACATGCCTAACCCATGGACACTGACAATAGGGTGGTGAAGGCCTGGGTGGGGGTCGGGGACGGGCTAGAAGAGGTCAATGGGGAAAAAGGGGGACATGCAATATTTTCAACAATAAAGATTTGAAAAATAATTTTAAAAAATAATAATAATGAGAAGAAGAGTAGCAGTGAATACTTCTTGGTCATGTACCATGCGGCAGGCACTGCTCGAAGTGTTACAAGGATTAGCTCACCGTTTAGGGAATATATTAGGCTTTTACTGATGAGGAAGCAGGTACACAGAAGTTAAGTCACCTGCACAATATGACACAGATGGCAGCTGGGAGCAATTTCACGGAACTGTTGGTTATTGTGAGACTTTCACTGCAAAAGATGAGGATGCGACTCCCCCTCCCCCCCCCCCCCCAAATTTGTGATTGGGAGGGGAAGGTTTATCCATGTTCCCCTCCTAGAGCACAGTTCTGCTTGCATCATATTTCAGAGCCAAAAAAAAGGCCACTGATGATGACTCTCTTGTGCCTGTTGCAAAACCCTGTGAGTCCTCCTGGAACAAAAGCCAAACACGGAATAGAGTGTCCCATCTTGTGTGCAAGATTGCGTTTACCCAACCCGCTACAGGTTCCCAACGCTGACCGGTAAAAACTCGTCAGAGATGCAATCTTGGTTTTGGCAGTGCTGCCCTTGGCAGCCGTGCGAATAACTCTGAGAATCAAGCGCTAATCTTTTTCCAGTTCCAATTAGGCGACTAGCCTTGAGACATCTTTATTACCCAATTAGCTTTTTCTTTCCTTCCCGGTACCTGAAGAGATAGATAGCCTTGACAGCGTTTCACCAGGAAAACGTATGAAGCAATCAGGAGCCCAACAATGCCTCGCTGTTCTGGGGAGGAGATGGGGGTCAGAGCTCAGACCCTCCACTGAACAACAGCCCTCACGCTTCAGCCCTGGCCATTCTGAAGCCCTTCGAGTGCCCCCAATACTCCTGTCCCTTTCTTCCACCTGTGACACTCTTCCCACCTTCACTTGGCACCTTTCTATCCATCCGCTAGCACCAACTTAGATGGCACCTCTTCTATGCCCCCCTCCCCTTCTCTATACACCTCTGAATCCTGTCAATCCTTCTGCTGTTGCCCTGATCATTGTGTATAATGACCAGTTTACAGGTCTCTGTCCCCCACTTGACTGAACAACTTTTCTTTTTTTAAAAAAATATGTTTTTAATTTTTACAGAGAGGAAGGAAGAGGGATAGAGAGTTAGAAATGTCGATGAGAGAGAAACATCGACCAGCTGCCTCCTGCACACTCCCTACCGGGGATGTGCCCGCAGCCAAGGTACATGCCCTTGACCAAAATCAAACCCGGGATCCTTCAGTCCACAGGCCGATGCTCTATCCACTGAGCTAAACCTGTTTTGGCCTGAATACCTTTTTAAATTTTATTATAAAAAAATTTTTTTTTGGTTAATTCTCACCTGAGGATATTTTTCCATTGATTTTTTTTAGAGAGCATATAAGGGAGGGGAAGAGACAGAGAGAGAAAAGTCAATGAAAGAGAGACACATCAATTGGTTGCCTCCCGCATGCCCCCTAATCAGGGCCAGGAAGAGGAAGGTTGCATCAAGGGGTCCCCTTCCAGAGCACGATTTGAGCCTGCAACCTAGGTACATGCCCTTGATCAGAATCAAACCTGGGACCCTTTAGTACGCAGGCTGGCGCTATATCCACTGCACCACACTGGTCAGGGCTCTCATGTTATTTTTTTTTAGTGGGTGGGTGCATGTCTTATCTTGGCTCCTCTATTGCCTGTGCTCAGTGAATGGCTGCTGCAGGTAACTGAAAACTGGGCACTTTCGTCTCCTCCAGGGACCCGAATATGGCTAGCCTGTGCAATGCTCTCTGCAGTTAAGGCTAAGTGCCTTCCATCTTGTTCTATAGGGCGCTGGTAACCATCAATAACCAGCTGGTGAAAAACAAGTGATGTCAGAGGCCAGGGCACACTCGTGGTCCCACGGGCATTGGGCGGTGCTGGCAGAGAGGGCAGGCTGTCGGTTCCCTAATCATCTGACTCATGAGAGATTGCTGATAACCAATTTAAACAATGCCTCCGCCGCTCTGGGGACACTGATTTCCATGACGATGATGGGCGGTGGAACCTGCACAGAAAACAGCGAAGGGACTTGCCCAAAATCTGCCAGGGAGGGGCACGCCTGGGAACAGAGTTTCTAACTCCCAAACCTGATTCGTCCAGAGATATTCCCCCAAAGGTTCCCGCCATCAGCCTCAGGAGTGCCTTAGCATTCTAGAAATTCTAGAGTAACTACCTAGTCAACGGAATCCCACTCATCCTTCAATTTCAACGTCTCCCTGCTGCTGCTGTCCCCAATACCTCTCCTCTGAACTCTTTTGGGGTGTTACATCTTTAAATCAACAACCAGGACTTCATTAAAATGTCATCCCCAACTGCTTCCTGGACCTTGATTCTCCCACGAGATCATAAATTCCATGAAGGGCTATATTTTATTTCAGTACTTCCTCCAGTGCCCAGCACAAGGCATGGTTCACAAGAGATGCTAATTGCATGTGTGTTGAATCATGCGATCTATGTTTGTACATGCAACTGGCACCTCCATCTCACCTGGAGAGCATTTCGTGAGCCAAAAATCCTTCCATCCATGAGGTCAGGACCCCCCAAAGGAAATTATGAACTTCACCCCAGAGCTCCTTTCAGGATATATAATAAATGCTACCTGATTGGCCTTTTTCTACTTTTTCCATAAATATTCATTTGTGGTTTATTTACTTATTTTTCTCATTGTTAGCAGGCATGGCAAGATTATTGGAAAATGTAAAATTGAGAAAGTGTCTTAATATCTACCACCTAATAAAAAATACCGATTGAAAACCAGGCTGGGGGATGGATGGGAAATCCTAAGTTATTTGGTAAAGGTGAAAGACTTCATATCCCAATCCTTAAAACAACCAGGAACTATGGCTTGTGACTAGATGGGTTAGCAAGTTAGAACATCATCCCGGCAGACCTGGTCCTCATGAGAGGAGAACGGGCCAGGTCCGACGCCCTGCCGTACCTGGTCTCTGAAGAATGGAGCAGAGTTTCTTCCCACCCTCATCCGGGCCCGCCCCTTTCCTCTGGGCTTTGACCTTGTCCCTTGTGGTTTACAAAACTGGAAATGAAACACTCAACTACTTTGGAAAACTCTGATTTAACATGACTCTAAAAAGAAGAGGCGTAAGTTACTATAAAAATTGAGTTCCTCAAATGCTGATGTTTATTCTTTCTTTCAGTGATATCTACTCTAATAAGTTCTTTTAAAAAACAAAGATGGGCCTGGCTGGCATAGCTCAGTGGTTGAGTGGTGACCCATGAACCAGGAGGTCACGGTTCAATTCCCAGTCAGGTCACATGCCCGGGTTGAGGGCTTGGTCCCCAGTGTGGGGCATGCAAGAGGCAGCTGATCAATAATTCTCTCTCATCAATGATGTTTCTATGTCTCTCCCCATTCTCTGAAATCAATAAAAATATTTTTTAAAAACTAAAATAAATAGCCCTAACCCATTTGGCTCAGCAGATAGAGCATCAGCCTGTGGCCTGAAGGGTCCCAGGTTTGATTCCAGTGAAGGGCATGTACCTTGGTTGTGGGCACATCCCCAGTAGGGAGTGTGTAGGAGGCAGCTAGCTGATTGATGTTTCTTGCTCATTGATGTTTCTAACTCTCCCTCTCCCTTCCTCTCTGTAAAAAAATCAATAAGATATATTTGATTTAAAAATAAAAATAAATAAAAAACAAAGATGGACGGACTCATGAGGCAGGCACCAGATCAGTATTAGGGAAAGGCAGTCATTCTACCACGTGCATCAGAGGAACCTGAGTGCTTGATAGTGCACATTCCCACCCCGTCCTGTGACAGGGACTCAGAGTCCCGGGAGGGGCCTGGGTTGTGCATTGTCACCTGCCACCCAGGTCACTCTGGTGCCCGCTGAAGTTTGAGAATCCCTGCATTAGAGGACACACAGCTACGAGAACAGATGTGCCCTGGATGTCATTATCAACAAAGAGTCCTGACGTCTATTCTTAGCTGCGGGTGGGAGGCGGAAGGAAGTGCTTTGAAAAGGCTAGCAGGTGGGGGTAAATCTAGCAACTGAGAAGCTTGTGGCCTTTCACTTTCTGTTATTTCTAAGGAAACCAGAAAAGGACATCCCTCTGATCAGGAAATCCAGGCCAGGAGGCATGGCTTATCCTTCTGCTCACACCGCCTGCCTCCCAGCCGGCGCCATAAAAGGCCTTCCGATCCCATGAGCCCAAACCACGTGGTCCTCCCTGCCTTCTTCCCAGCCCTGCCGGAAGGATTTGTTCTGCCATGACGGGCTCGTGGTTGGACTCCCTCTCTCCTTTCTTACCATTTTCTTCCATTTCATCCTGCGATTTTGATACCAGGTCTTCACCTGCAGTTGGGTGAGTCCCAGAGCCTGGGCCAAGTCCAACCTAGAAGTCAAAAGGCACAAAAGAAAGATGAGGAGGAAGAGAAAGGGTGGTAGAAATGGGATCCTGGCAACTGGGTAGAAATTAAGGCCTTCCCCTTTAAAACCAATTCTTCCTCAAAGAGCCTTGCTTTCCTTCCAAAAATCCAATGTTTGAAACTCTGGGAAGCTAGAGGCGGAGGTCCAAGGACTATCTATGTGAGTCTTCATTGTGAAGTCCTTTTCCTGCAAAGCCTTACTCTGATTCTGGACAAAATGAAGCTTCTGACCCAGAAGCTGTATTTCCCTAATTGGAATCCCACTCATCATTCCAGGTCCAGCTCAAGTCCCACCTCCTGCAGGCGAGCCTCCTGGACACCCCCAGCTCAGGCGGGATGTCTCCTCTACCCCCTCCCCTGGGCCAGCCACCACCCAGGTGGCTCCACGTTCCCAGCTGGTCTCTTATTGCTTCACATCAGTGATTGCTGCCTCCCTAATTCAACTGCAAGAGCAGAGTATGTCCTCTGCGTCTTTCATAACCACGAACGTGCCTATCACGTTCTAAATCCAGAACGGTGGCTCAAACACGCTTTCTGATAGGCTCACTGTTGCTTCCCTAAATTACTGTCATGATGCCAGATTCCCCCCCCAAAAAAACACACATTAAGTCTGCAGCCCCTCCTGCTTCCTGTGGTTCAGCAAGTCTTCGCAGCCTTCTGAAAGTCTTGAGTGTCAAAACCATTCCTGGGAAAGGTGCCGTCGGAGAATTTCCAGCAACACAGCAATGGTTGCCTGGGTACCATAGCGCCCAGGCTATGTGCTAAGCCCCTGACATGTGCTATCTTACTTATTCCCTTCATAACACTGTGAAATAGGTATAATTATTCCCATTGTACAGACAGAGATCAGAGGCTCAAAGAGAGCCACTCAAGAAGAACCCAGGGGGCAAACCCCAGGCCTTCTGGCCTCCCTGGAGACGGGTCCCCCCAGGCTCCCGCTGAGCCTCCGGAGCCGGTTGACCGGAGGCCATCAGGGACAGTCATCAGTGGAAGATCCAGTTCACAGCCCCGCCACCGAGCTAGCACACGGGTTAGCTCACTTGGGAAAAATGCACCCTTGGCTCTCTCTGGCTGGAGAAACACTTCACTGTCATCGGCTTCCTCTCATTACCTGCCACCGTTACAAATTCTCACTTCCCTGCGTATTCACTTAACCGGGGTCACCTAGGAAACCGGAGAAACAAACAACGAGGACGAGGGAGTGAGCCATGGGAGGAGGCCGTGCTCATGGCCCTGGTCACGTACAGAGGTGAGGGATGCCTGAGGGCAGGTTAAGGCGGCAGCTCCGATGCCAGCCATGTGGTGTCCTCCTCCCCGGGGAAGTTCATCAATCCCGAGTAGGTCACCTGAGAGCCAGCTGGGCAGGGAGCAGGAAGCTCAGGAGCTTGGCTGGGAACTACCATTTCTGTTTAAAAATTCTCTGACTTTGCCGAAACCGGTTTGGCTCAGTGGTAGAGCATCGGTCTGCGGACTGAAAGGTCCCAGGTTCGATTCCAGTCAAGGGCATGTGCATTGGTTGCGGGCACAACCCCGGTAAGGGTGTGCAAGAGGCAGCTGGTCGATGTTTCTCTCTCATTGATGTTTCTAGCTCTCTATCTCTCTCCCTTCCTCTCTGTAAAAAATCAATAAAAATATATTTTTAAAAAATCAATAAAATATATATTTAAAAAATAAAAATAAAAATCCTCTGACTTGTAAGCCGAAAATGGCACCTGTGCACCTTGAAGGCCTTTTAATAGACCACCCCGCAGTGCCCACTCCACCTGGCTGCTCAGGTATGTGAGGCTCTTCATTACATGCTGGGCTTGAATGCTGCCCTTGGTACCTAGAGATCCCATCTATCAATCCCCAATACTTAGACCCGTCTCCACTGTCCATCCCATGCTCACGTCCAACCAGAACTCACTCTTTGTCTGCAAAACCCACTCTGTCTCCACCCTCCAACTTTAGGTCATGATGCCCCTGATTCCCTGGTGGCCCCATCCAGGTACCCCGGAATGCTCAACCCTGTTTCTCTTCCTCATGGCAAGATCTATTCTGTCCCTTCTATCTTCAAAATTGTTCTCTAGCCCTAACCAGTTTGGCTCAGTGAATAGAGCGTCGGCCTGCAGACTCAAGGATCCCGGGTTTAATTTCAGTCAAGGGCATGTACTTTGGTTGAGGGCACATCCCCAGTACAGGGTGTGCGGGAGGCAGCTGATCGATGTTTCTCTCTCATCGATGTTTCTAACTCTCTCTCCCTCTACCTTCCTCTCTGTAAAAAAAAATCAATAAAAAATATAAAAACAAAACAACAGCAACAAAAAACAAGCTCAGCCTTCTCCAGAGGGAATTTGAGGAACAAGACAAGACATTGAGTATTTTGGGTATTTTGCGGTTAAGATGCTAAGTTAAAGCACGGCTGAGGCTACAGCCTCTGAGGAAGCAGGTGCCACAGTCCCCTCGTCTGGATCTCAAGCTTCAAGAAAGGGATCTGATCCAAGTCCTTTTAGTGCCTCTGACTTGATACCCATCCTACGCACCAGGACATCTGACAGCTCCTCCACCCCGTCCATCCAGCCTGTCCACCAGGAGCTGGGCTGTGAGGAGAAGGCTGAGAGCATGGATCCCAGCTCCCCATCAGGTCCCACTACATCTGGTCCTGGGTGCGAGGGACTGCACAAACCCATCTGCTTCCCAGCCATCTACTAAACGTCACCTTCCTGCTTACACTGGAGTGGTTACGTTAAAATAGGGAGAGACAGTGAGGAGTACAAGTTCGGCAACAGGCAGGTTCTTCTGGGTCGGCTGCTGTCCTACCAAGGCTGAGAAGATGTGGGCCAAGGACCAGACCCTGCCACAGCGTCCTGCGTGTCCCAGTCCTTGTGCCTGGGTGTGCCATGGCGTGAGCAAAAGGGGTCTCCCCTCTCAAGGCCCTGAACTGCGGACAGCCTGCCTTCTCCGGGGCCTCACCTGTCTGGGGTGGACAAGTACTTCTGCTTCTGGAATTTCTTCTCCAGGCCCATGAGCTGCAGCTCCGTGAAGATGGTGCGGCTCCGGCGGGGTTTCTTCTGCCGCGGGGTGAGCTGCTCCGTCTCGGACTCGCTGCTGCCCAGCGCCTCGCCTCCTGGGGCCTCGGTGGGGGCCGCCTCGGGGGCAGCGGGGTGGCAGGACAGCGTTTGGGCGATTCCCGGGGTGGCGGGGACCAGGTGAGAGATGACGGCGGGCTGTCGGGTGATCACCGAGAGGAGAGGGTATGCCCGGAGGGAGGCGGGGCCTGGAAGACAAGCAGGGAGGCAAGGCAGGTCACCCAGGGGGGCCAGGGAGGGAGGAGGCCAGGCCCCTTGGAGGACCACTTGCTGAGACCCTGCCTGGCAGGGCCTCCAGATGGGAAGGAGGGAGGAGAAGCAGCAACAACTCAAGACCTGTAATGGCCAGGTGGGCAGCAAGCGTGCAGATGCGCTCAGCCTGGCGAGGGAGGACATTCGAGCCCCGCCTAGCCAGAAGCACCTGGGGTTTTCAGTGGCTTTCCCTCACCCCCTCTCTTTTGTTCCCCAACTTATGATTTCAGAGACATGGGCCAGGAGGACTGGGCAGGTGAAAAAGTAGTCAGAAAAAGCTAGAACCACACACTTGAGAAAACCATCCTAGGTCCGTAATAGACAAACTTGGGTATTTTGCAGATATGGAGAAATGGGCACTCATATATTATTGGTGAGTGTGTAAAACAGTATATTTTTTGAGAAGGACAAAGTAAGCAGTATCTATCAAAATGTGGGCCAGGCTATTTCATCATTTGAGACCTATCTGCTATGGGCACAAAGATTTAAGTACAAGCAAATTCACTGCAGCCTTGTTTATAATAGTGAACAGGGGGAAGTGACTCATATACTAGTATCTATCAATAGGAAAATGGTTAAGTAAGTCGTGGTACATCTATAATATGGACTACAATGTAATTGTTAAGAAGAACTATTTACACCGATGGGTAAACTATCTATAAGCTGCCATTAGAAAATTTCAGAAGTATATTATGGAGAGAAAAATGAAGGAATAGAACAATTTGCATTATCATAAAAAAGTGTGTGTCTGCGTTTGCAAATGCCTTTTTTTTTTTTTTTTAAGAAGCCCAGGAAGTTAGTTCCCAGACTATTCACAGTGATCACCTGTGGAGAAGGAGTGGGTGGGACACAGGGTGAAAGGGAATCTACATGCATTCATCCAATCCTGTATTCAACCTTGCCTTCAGTGTTTAAAGAGCATCTATGGTGGGCCGCAGCCTGGGCTAAGGCTGGGGAGATTGCAGTGAATACTATAAAGTCCCACCTTCATGGTACTTTACATTTCAGTCTGGGAAGTAAACAGTAAAGAAATAAATGTATGATGCCAGGTGGTGATGAATTCTATGAGGACAATGATAGTGGATTGTGAAGATCGGGCAAGTGTTTTAGAAGGGGAGGGGTAGGCCTCCTGGGAAAGGTGACATTGCGGCAGGTAAGTGACTGAGTGTAGAGGAGAGCCTTGAGGGAATACGGGGAGCCCTCAAGTGGGAATGAAAATATGATAAGAATTACACTAATCTTAGTGATTAATTCAGGGAAAGACAATTTTTTTGATGTTCCTGTCCTCTGGTAGGTTGAAAGTAATTGCTGTTATTTTAAAACTAGAGGCCCAGTGCATGAAATTTGTGCAAAGAGGGGAGGGGCAGGGAGCCTGCCCAGCCTGTACCCTCTCGAAATCTGAGAACGCTGGCTCCTAACTGCTAGCTTGCCTGCCTGATGCCCCTAACCACTCTGCATTCCTGCCTGGTGCCCCTAAACACTCATCTGCCTGCCTAATTGCCACTAACCACCTCTGCCTCAGCCCTCGCAGCCATATCTATGTCAGGAAGGACATCCGGAATGATGTCCCAATGGTTGTTGGGCTGTCCAATCTAATTAACATATTATGCTTTTGTTATTATAGATTGCTTGGGCCATAAAGCTTATGCTTAAACTTAATGAAAACCTTCATTTAAAAAAAAGAAAAAAAACCCCAACGTCTGATAAATGATAGTGATTTAAGGCAACAGCCTTCACCGAAGTCTATAGTTTCAAGGCTCTTGACCCAACGATCTGATGTGACTTGTGACAAAGCCGCACTGTCTCCCACCAGCTAGCTAGAGCGTCTTTTTTATGTCTGGGGCATGCACACACAAGGTCACATGATGCCAGTCAATGTTTGGGGGCGTCAGGAGGACCGCTGCTCACTGCTGCCCATACGTCCAGTCACTGCGGTGAGGCGCTGTGTGCATGCGGGGTGTGTGGTGCCTGTCTCCAGGGTGCGGAAGGAACAAGAAAGGGGGAGTCAGGGTGGGCATGTGTGTCTGCAGCGCACCGAGTCTCCCTAAAGGCAGACCCATGGGGCGCAGGAACGTGAGACGAAAGAGACGCTAGCCAGCTGCTTGCTGTCTTTTTCTGCTTTCAGATACGACCTGATTTCCAACAGAACAGCACTGGCCCGGAGCTTTAATTCTACAAAGCACGTGCACACCCCTTTCTCCTATTTGCACAAAAGCTCTGTGAGATAGTCCAGCCACGTATTGATATGCTGGCTACTGATCAAATTCAGGTTTTAAGAATAGGAGCCATTGTATCCATCAGTGCAGTGGTCGGCAAACTCATTCGTCCACAGAGCCAAATATCAACAGTACGAAATTTCTTTTGAGAGCTAAGTTTTTAAAACTTCTTCTAACAGCCACTTCTTCAACATAGACTCGTCCAGGCCGCAGTATTTCGTGGAAGAGCCCACACTCAAGGGGTCAAAGAGCCGCATGTGGCTCTCGAGCCTCAGTTTGCCGACGGTGGCATGAGTGCATGCATGCGGGGGGGTCCGTTGGTTTCCGAGAGGGCAGATCATGTGTAACACTATGTATAAAGTTTGTCTTTCTCTTTTCCCGGGAATTCGCACTATGTGGCCACGTTGACTGAAGACAGCTGCCGGCTGCCCTTGGACCCTGCACGTTCGCTTGTGAGAATGCAGGCACGTGATCCGCCCCGGGGGAGGGAGGAAGGACTGTGCTAAACCGAAGACATCGTTTAAGCAAACATCTCTGCGGTGGACAGAAGGCATGCAAATGTGACGGCAACCAATGCATTTCCTGATTGTTTTGTTTTGTTTTTCCCCTCCCACCAACGAACCTCACCAGCGTTTTGCTGTAGTAGGATGGCTCTCGCATGACCGTGTGTATCCTGTACCTAGAAATAGTTCCCTGCCAAATGTTTGGCCGCTTTGGGAGTCTGTTTTGGATCAGAAAAAAACGGAGTACCTTTGTGGTAGGCTGGTGCCCAGGGGCGTGCCAGGGACTTAAAGCAGCTCAGAAACATATAACGAAGTCTCCCCTCACAGCTGTCCACCCCAAATTGTAGAGATAGACTTCGTCATGGTTCCTCGGTACACACAAACACAGGTATGTTCCGAATATAGTAATATGTACGCTGATCTATTGACACACATCGTTGCAAGGTGTTTATTTGTAAAATATAAATATCACTTGGTGGTGGTTGTTTATTTATTTATTTTTTTATGCAGAGCCAATAATCCCCAAACCATATGATGACTAGTCCAGTGACTTAAAATGTGAAGACACAGTTAAGCTCACAAAGAAGTGAAGTTGAGGCCCTAGTGAGTGTGTGGCTCGGTTGATTGGGGGTCATTCCATGCACTGAAAGGTTGCTGGTTCGATTCCCAGGCAGGGCAAAGGTAGGACCTTGGGTAGGCTAAACAGTGGGTTTTCCATTGCACCGATTCTGAAACGGTGAGCTCATGGATGGGCACTCGCTCAGGCCACACACAGGCACGTCTCCTCACTGAGCCCTTCCCCACGGCTGTGTCTCCACACCAGAGAGAATCCTTAGAGTAGCTGTTGGTCCTACACATCCCGCCCGAGCTTCTCCTCCATCCCTCCACCATCCCAGTGCCCAATAGACTCCCCACACCCACATTTCCAGTTGGCACGGGGAGGGCCACAGGTCCGAGGGGAGAAGACTCTCCGAACTGCCTGCCTGTCTGATTCATGGGGCAGGAACCTGTGATCCATATGTCTGCAGATAGCCTCAGACAGACACACAAGCGCACAAAGACACGGGTGCAGATGGAGAGGGATTTGGAGGAACAACTGGGTAGCTCTGGCTGCTTCCTGGGAATAGTCATACAACCACCACACTCCAATATTTCCATGGGCTCCCACCCCGGCACCCTGGCTGGGAATTTTGAGTAGTGGAAAGAAGAGGGCCTCTCCCAGTGGGGTGACCGTAAGCAGGTTACTAAGACTTGCTCAGTTTCAATTCCTTCTTCTAAGAGCAGGGCTAATAATTGCAGATAATTGTGAGGATTAAACGCGTCAACGTACGTCAAGTGCCCGTTGGGCATGTAATTGCTCTTCGTTCTCTTTCCTCCTCTCGCTTTTGCTGCCTAGCATCTTGTCAGTGTGTCAAATTAAAGTGGATCAATTGTCTTTATCAAGAAAGCAGACTCACCACTAGCCGGTGTGGGTCAGTGGTTGTGCATTGACCTATGAGTCAGGAGGTCACTGTTCTATTCCTGGTCGGGGCATGTGCTTGGATTGTGGACTCCATCCCCAGTAGGAGGTGGGCAGGAAGCAGCTGATCCCTGGTTCTCTGTCATTGCTGATGTTTCTCTCTCTCTCTTTCTCTCTGAAATCAATAAAAAATATATAATTTTAAAAAAGAAAGCAGACCTACCTCTGAACTATGTATGTTTATCTTCTTACCTGCTGCATGCACATTCGTATGCCAAGCAAGATCTAGAAACACCAGAATTTGCCAGTGTTTCCTTGCCAAAGAGAGGACTTCAAATGCCCTTACAGCTATGCATTGAGACTGACAGTAACAGGAGAGCTAAGAGAAATCAGCGGAAGGTCCAACCTGGCCAGAGGTCCCTCCCAGAAGTAACAGGGCTCCAGAAAGAGCTGCTTTGGTTTTGCAGCCCCATCTCAAAAATCCACAGAGCGGGTGATGAGTCCTGAGGCACAGCCCTTCCCCAGGTTAGGCATCGGCCACAAAGGATGAAGCTGGTGGGACACAAGACCGATCCAAGTCAAGCTTTTGAAATTGCAAGGAAAACAGATATTTTTTGGGGGGAGGGGTAGCTAACATTCACTTGCCCTGCCTTATGCTGACAGTAGACTAGAGAAAGGCTGGTCTGTGGGTAAAGTGGCAATCAGACATGAACCTCCAGTCACTGTTGGTCTGTGTGGGTAATCTGTAAGCATGGGAAGAAGGGCCAGAAGAGGAAAGGAAATATAAAGAGGCTCGGTGTGGGCTATGAACTCTGCGATACACTTCAGTTATGGCTTAGTACAGAGGTCGGCAAACTGCGGCTCGTGAGCCACTGAGTATGGTTCTTCCACGAAATACCACGGCTTGGGCAAGTCTATTAGTGTCGTTAGAAGACGTTTAAGTTAAAAAAATGTGGCTCTCAAAAGAAATTTCAATCGTACTGTTGATAGTTAGCTCTGTTGACAAATGAGTTTGCCAATCACTGGCTTAGCATGACTCAAGACAAGAGGAAAAAGTTTAAGAGGCCAACTCAAAGGCTTATAAAGATGCTTTAGCCATTAATTGCCTCATCAAAGTGGGACGGGGGGACGACACATTTGATGAATTAAGTATAAATGACTTAGAAACATAGGGAATAAAGTTATTTCAAAATCCACGAGGCTGCCATAATGTAGACTTTGGAATGAGCTTCTAGTTAAATAAAAATCTTAAGGAGGTTCACCGAGGCTGAAAGAGAAAGAGATGCAGTGGGGAGGTAACACTTGGGGGACCTGGAAAAAATGGAACAAGTTTGAAACATCTGCAGAGGACATCGGAGCAACCCAGGGAGGACCGCTGCATCATCACGGGATCTTTTCAGAGTCTTTGCAACAGGACAAGCTCAGTTTTCTCACATTCAACCCGCGACGACATCATCAAAACAGCAGCCGCCCACAAAAGCACCAGGCTACCCTGGGAGCTGAGTGAAACCAAGTAAGCCAGCTTGGCAGATAGGCCCGGGGACCTTCCCGTCTGCCCCAAGTGCCATACCACCCCAATGTGGTCATCATCCACCTGCTAGCCATCCCCACACCACGGCTCCCCCAGCCAAAAGCACAACTGGAAATGGCATTGTCTTCCTCCGCCTGCCCATCCTGCTGTCGGCACACACCCACACCTGCTCTCAGATTCCTCGTAATCACTCCCTGATGAAAAGCAGCCAGGGCAGCTGCTGTTTAGCACAGGACTGAATTAATCACTCCTACCTTCATGCGCCCACAGCATTCTGCTGTGTCCTCACTCACCTTTACTTAATTCGAATCTGGTAGTAGGCGTTTCATTTGTTTGCTATTGTTCACTAGACTTCAAACCTCCTCAGGACAAAAATCAAAAAGAGTGTCCAGCTGGCGTGGCTCAGTGGTTGAGTCAACCTATGAAGTAGGAGGTCACATGCCCAGGCTGAGGGTTCGATTCCCAATGTGGGGTGTGCAGGAGGCAGCCAATCCATGATTCTCTGCCATCATTGATGTTTCTATCTCTCCCTCCCTCTCCCTTCCTCTCTGAAGTCAATAAAAATATATTTAAAAAAATCAAAATGTGCATCTTCCTAGGATTTAACTCCATGCCTTACTTGAACTGATTTTACCTGGAATCAGAAGTCTGGGGCTGGAGACCTTTGCCTCTATGGCTTTGGTCAAACTAGACATCCAAGCTTCTGTTGTATCGTCTATAAAGTAGCAATCATAATACTTCTCCATAAGCTTGTTGGATAACATTGCATAATAATTCTGAAAAAATATTTTAAACAATGAAGAACTACACCAGAAAGGCATTCATTTTTTAAGCACTCAAAAATACAAATTTTCCAAATTGTAGAGACACTTGTGCTCACCTAATCCATCCATTTGCCTCAAATCTGGTGCCTCACAGTTTCGAGTTGAGGTTCTGGCATCCCAGGGACAATGTCTGCACAGAGCTGACCAGGAGGAATCCTATGGTTCGAGGTCACCGTCAGCAGTGAACGCTCCCTACCAGGTAGCTACTGAGCTCTGTGCTAACTGCTAGAGACAGGAAGAGAAACAATCCCTCCTCTATGTCCACAAGGAGCTAATGATCAAGTTGGGGAAATGAGACATGAAAAAAAAAAAACAGGTAAAAATAAAAAAACCAAGAAGCCTGTGGCAAAACCCTAGGAATCCAGGATAGCTGTGCTCTACAGCAGCGATTTCCAACCTTTTCCATTTCATGGCATACCAACTAATTACTAAAATTCTGTGGCACAACAGAATATATGTTGGTGTTTTTTTTTTTTTTTTTTTTACCGACTTGACCAAAACATAAGTATATTATACTTTTGACTCATTCACAACATACATAGAAAAAGTATGTTGGCTGTTGTCATTGTTTTATTTGACAACCTAAGGGAAAAGAGGTCAGTGCCCCTGATGAAAAAGTCAGGTATTGCGTGTTTTAAACATTCTCTTGGCCAACGTGTTGCACCAGTTGAAAATCGCTGCTCTAGAGAGTACAGTTGTGAAAAGAGGAAGAGCTGGGTCCTAAGGGGAAAGAAAGGAATGGATTCTAGAGACACAACAAGGAAGAACAACCTCTGGGAGTCCATTAGGTTGGGGCAGGTGGGGGGCGGGGGGGGGGCGGGGACAGGCATATAGAAGGTGTAGAAAGACTCACAGATTGTAGTGGCAACTGCTGGATTCAGAGCAACTCGGAGAATGTTTTGGGAGAAAGATAAGGCTTATGGAGATATATTTAGTTGGAGATGACAGATATTCCAGGAATGATACCCCCAGGCAAGGAGAGTCACAAACTGGTGCCCCAGCAGAAGGGCCCTGAGATGGGGATGTAGATTTCACAGAACTAGAGATGAAGGAGTCACAGCAACATTCATCTCCCAAGAAAGCCTTAAGAAGATCAGAGGATGAAGGACTGGGCCTTAGGGTATATCTTCACCAATGGGGCTGGCAAAGGAAATAGGACTTATCCACAAGACCGGTCTGGTAGCAAAAGCCAAAGAGCACAGGATCAGTGAAAATGGCCAAAAAGAATGTCAAGAATGGTAAAGTTCAAAGCAGTCCCTCACTAGCACATCTTTGACATAACTTTGGAAATTCCCCTCTCCTCTGACATTTTCAGACCTACCTTCCTGGTATAGGACTCTCCACCGGGCAGGTTGGGAAAATGTGCATAGCGTTAGGGCACTGGGCAAAGTTTCCAGAGAAAAACCACAGGAGATTTTATTGCCTTCTGCTAGTAGCCCTGTGGGTCCACTGGCAAGCTCTTGAACACCCAAAGGCAGAATCGTCTGCCAAACTCAGAACACTGATGCCAAAACGTAATTTCCTAAATCCAATTTAATTTCCTTCTTCTCCCTACACTTTCTAATCCGACTTAAATATAGTCTCATAGCTTGCCTTTTGCTGCAAAGAAGTGGAAACAAAATGGGATGAAAGAAAATAAAAATTCAATTCAATTGAACAAATGATGGGATATCTAGTGTAGATTCTTTGCCAAGAACCTGGAATAAAACAGATCAGGTCCTTGCCCAACTGACAATCTGGCCAGGATGGCGGCAGTTAAAAAAAAATGATTTAATCAAGTGTAGGTGGTCAGGAGCTCCTGAGATTTAAAAAAGTAAAATAAACTGAGATTGGAAGGATAAAATTAGCTAAGATTCCAATCAGAAACAAATAAAGAATAAAAAGGAACAGGTAGAAGCATACAAATTTGCCAAGTACTAAACGTAGACAAATATATTGTTCAGCAAAGCAAAAATCGCAGCAGCAGAGAAAATGAAGAAGGCTTTCCTGAGGACTACTCATAGCACTTCTGATGCTGAAGCTAGTTCCACTGAATGGGGGACAGGTGGGGAGGGCTCTCTGCTGGAACAGAAAGGAAGGCAAGCCATCAAATAGGAGCACTCTCAAACAATCCAGTGTCTGGTCGAGCCCCCAAAATATAGTCAACAATCAAACCTTTCCCTTCGCTGGGATGACTGGCATAATACAGGCATTTTTGTCAGCATGTCTCAGTATCTTGCAGTCATATGGCTTTTATGGTTAAATCTCCTCTGCCTGGTATGCCCCTATCTACACTAATGAAAGAGTAAGATGCAAATTGACCATACTTTCATGAAGCCCATCAGCCAATCAGGAGTTAGTATGCAAATAGACCCAACAAAGATGGTGGGTTAATTTGCATACACAGATACTGAGTCGTGGGGGGCCTCTGGGCAGCATGGGAAGGTGGAAAGGCGGCTCTGGGCCTGAGAGAAAAGGAGGCTCTGGCCGGAGCAAAGGTGGTGCCAGCAGCCAGGGTAAGGAAGGCCCATTCTTGCATGAATCTTCATGCATCAGGCCCCTAGTTTTCAGATAAAAGTCTGTCCTCAAAGGTTAGGAAGCTAACAACAACACCAACACCTTGTAGTAAGGGCCTTAAGAAGCAGCAATCTCTCCAAAAGAAGAGGGGCTCAACAAGCCACTTAATCAATCTCATGTCTCTTATATTATACCTATAATCTCAAGGCATTGGAAAGATAGAGGGGACAAAGGAAGGAAACCCTTAAGCACAACCTTGGCCTTGATTTTGTACACACACCTCTCTTTTGCTCCTCGCAAAAAGATCCAATAACTAGGGCATGTCTCCGGTATCTGAACAAAAAAAAAATCTGAGTCACAGCCATGTTCTTTTAATCAGACTACCCTGCCTTCCAAAATGTTAAAGCACAATCACCAGGGACTTTCTTTGCCCATATCTCAGTGTTCACAGATTTAGAACCTCCTGCATCTTCCAGGGTGTGCTGGTGAGTTATGCACTGGTATTGGCTCATATTGCATAAGAAGAGTGAACAATGATCTCAAGGTCCCCATAATATTCATGACACAGCACCCAATCCCCAAAAGAAAGAGGCAAGCAAAGGATATATATTGCTTCATTAATTTTTTTTCCTATAGGAAGCACTGTGTTTCTATGTAGAAAACTTAAATCTATAGAAATATAAACACCAAAAAATGTACACCTATTTCCACATATAGGAAAAACCAGCAAAAGGCATAGATTTCTGAACGATGAAGTGGGTACCATTTGGGGAGAGACTCTGCCCTTCTGGGAAGAATGATGGCCTTGCAGCTTCAGTCCAGGCAAGAAAAGAGAACGAAGAGTTATGTATCCTGGGGAACGGCTTGGGTGGAAACAACTTATGACATTCAGAAACCCATCGGACACAGAAATAACGACTCTATTACCAAGACCAAAGAACGGAGCCAAGCCACACACAGGGGCAAAAACTGACATTGGTTGCCAGATGCCCAGGTGTTTCTCATTTTCCATGAGCCATTCCCTCATTGACCGTGTGAGAAGTAGAGGCATTTTTATCCATGATTCCTAGGGATATATACCAGTATTTCTTTGGGCTGCCCTTAATGAGTCAAATTCATTTCCCAGCTGGTAGCAAGTTAGCAAGTGCTGTAGAGAAGTTATTGCAAAAACGAATCCTCCTTCTCCTCAGGAAATTCTGAGCTCAGGGTTTTAGGCTCAAAAATGGTCATTCTATCATAAGGGAAAAAAAGGGTCAATAAATTGCAGTGTCGAATGTTACCTAGACTACTTCAAAGCAAGTGTATTTTTGAAATAAGTACATATTTTTAGATTTTAAGATCTGCTGCCTATTGAATGAGATGGATATCAGAACAAGGTTTTGAATTTTAACTAGAAATTGGAAAATTATGAAAATGGCAATGTACTAACCAACATATCTCACTCTATGGGTACTATTATAAACTGAAAGGGCTATAAAAATGTAGGTGCTATTATCTGACAGGGGACATCTGGACCGGTACCATCCTTCCCAAGCATCCCCCTTCTTCCATCAACATCACAGAACCCCATTCCTACATCAAGTATAACTACCAGCAGAGGCTCAATGTGATTCTGCCATGGGCCCACATCCCTCCAACAACGGCAATGTATATTCATCTCTGCTATTCACATCCAGCACAGGGAAAGAAGATTTTTTTGACAAGAGCAACGTTTAGGTACCCAAAACAGAAGAGCTTAAACATGCCCTTTGCCCTGTAGGCAGGGCCTCCTCCAATGTGGCCAGGGCTCTCGTTCTTGTGGTCCAACCTCACAGGCCCTCCATTCCGCTGCCCACTTAGGTCCTTTCACAGGGGCATGCCTTTCTTCTCACCACATGTGTGAGAGGACAGGATGAGGCTGTCCCGGGAGCAGCGCCTTCCCTGCCCTGGGGAAGAGAGCTGAGAACGCGTCGGGGTATCACAGTGTCCCTCTCTAATCTGGCTGTGTCCACCTTATGACCCCATCCACTCAGTATTTATTTATTTTTTAATTTTTTAATTTTTATTTAATTTTTAATTTTTTTAAATTCATTTATTAAATTATCCATCAACTCAGTAAAAGATTGGCAGAAGGCAGGAGAGTTCTAAACTACCGAGGATCTATACAATTCTTAGTCTCAAAATTCTTTGGGCATTACGGACCAAGATAAGCCATCAGAAATACAGCCAACTCATGTTTCCTGAATGCTTTCTGAAAAAGTTTCTGTAGGAGACGGCCCATCAAACTTCTCCATCCCCGTCCCCATTCCTCCGACTTCACACACTAACATCTGCTTGTCTTTCTTAAGCAACATTCCCACCTCCACCCCTCACCACACCCTGCTCTCTCCACAACGCCCACTGAGCGGCACCCAGCTGTGAAGGCTGGGTAAACAATCCAGGGTGCAGACACCACTGGCAGGATCCCCAAACACATAGAGATGAAATGGCAGAACCCACAGAAGCACAGTGTTAAGATTTTAATAGCACATTTGGCCTCATCCTCCATACCAGCCCCTGGCCCTGAACTCACCTGCAGACCAAATGGAAGGCCTTATTTTTTTTTTTTAAATCTTTATTGTTGAAAGTATTACATAGGTCCCCTGTTTCTCTCCCCTCTCCCCCAATTAACCTCCTTCAGCCCACTCCCACCCCACCCCCTCTCCCAATCAGGCCCTCACCACTCTGTCTGTGTTCACCAGGTTATACATTATATGCAAACAAATTCATTGGCTGATCTCTTCCCACCCATCCTCCCCTGCCTTCCCTCTGAGGTTCGACAGTCTGTTCATACTTCTATCTATGTCTCTGGGCCTATTTTTGCTCATCAGTTTATGTGGTTCATTCGATTCCACATATGAGTGAGATCATTGTGATACTTATCTTTCTCTGACTGGCTAACTTCGCTTAGCATAATGCTCTCCAGGTGAAGGCCTTCATTTTGAGTGCCAGCCCGTTTAATGCAACCAATCCTGCCTATAAAAGACAAAGATAAAACAAGGGGCAGGAGGTTCGACAAAGGCTCACATGTCTGAAGCTGGATGGGTCTTTCTGGGCATGGACTCTGAGAAACCCAAGATGGGAACTGAAAGCCTGGTGATGTCAGACCCATCATAAGCAGTCTCGAGAAATAGTATCACGGGAAGATTTAAGCTAGTTAGTGGGACTTAAGCCACCCATTCACTCCAGAAAAGTTTAGGGTCACCTATGGCTTCAGACAGGACTAAAATGGCATGTTGGCATCTTTTTTTTTTTTCAGGAGGAGGGGTCCAAAGGAAAGTTGGGATCAGGGAAGAGGAGTTTATGAAACCAGTCTTGATAAATGCCTTGTCTAAGCATGTCCAGTGCAACGAAGGAGGTGTTCCTTCGTCAGCTTGACTCTGAAGGGTGTAGTTTTCTATAGGAGCTAAGCCATCTCTGCACCCAGTGCTCTGTGATCTGGGAAACGGATTGCAAGTCGCTGATCCTTCTTGAGGAGAAGGAAGGTGTGTTGAAAGAAGTTGTATCCCATAGGCTCAGCAGAGCATCCCATAGTGCTTATCCGCAATTGCTGGACAACTGGAGGAAGCCAAGCTGGCTGCCGGGAATAGTTCTGAGCGAGCCTTTCCCAGGACATCCTGCAGGGTTTGCTACAAATAAGTAAATAAACAATAAGATGAAAGGCTTCGCTTGGTGCTTTGTTGCCTAAAAGGGGAAGAGGGCTGTGAGGAGAACAAATGGCCAGCCCACACAATGAACTCACAGAAAGCATCCGAGTCAGCCTGGTTAGGCAATGCTAGTATGCATAAAATTTGTCATTGTTGTTGTTTAAAACCATTAACCATTGATTAAGAGCTAGTTATGGGGCCTATCACTGGGAGTGAACTGAGAAAGTTACAACGCACCGAAACCACTCTTGCTCATAAGGTTTATCATGGGGCAGGGAAGGGGAATCATCTATTTTTCAAGTTAAAAAATAAAATAAAAGAATTGATACTAAATAAAAATAAAATAAATAAAAATTGGGGCGTTAAATAAAGGTATAAATGAGCCAACCCCATGCAGTCGAAAATCCACATATAACTTTTGACTCCCCCTAAACTCAGTCATCCCTATATATCCACAGGGAATTGGTCCCAGGACCCTGATAGCTACCAAAAGCCAATGATGCCAGAGTCCATGATATCAAATGGTGTAGTACAATGGACACAGTCGGCCCTCTGCATCCTTGGACTCCCCACTGTGCATCAAACATACTGTTTGGGTCCATGGTTGGTAGAATTCATAGAGGTGAAATCTGGAGACATGAGGAGGGACAACTGTATATTTTTTGTAAAAATTAAATCTATATATAAGTGGGCCCACACAGTTCGAACCCATGTTGTTCAGGGTCAACAGTATATTGTTATAATTGTTCCATTTTATTATTGCTGTTGATTTTTTACTGTGTCTAATTTATCAACTAAACTTTGACTCATAAAGTCAGTCACCTCTCTCTTTCTTCTTCCTCCTTCTCCTCCTCTTTTTCTTCTTCTTCATCATTATCATCATCATCATCATCATCATCACCATCTACTTTATGTATTTTACAGACTACCTATTACCTCAGAAGCCGTAAACATCCAAACACTTAGGGTAAAGATCCCCAGATAGGACACCTGAGGGACAATATAACCAGGAATGTAAGCGTAGTTTGGGAGTCAGACCTCAAGTTCAGTTCAGATTCTGCCATTGACACGAATCACCCTGGAGGAACGATTTGACCTCTTTTGAACGCTCTTTTTCTAAACTGTGACATGTGGACAAGAGTAATAATTATGCCATGGATCACTGTGAGAACTAAAATAATGTTTTGTGATTTTTTAAAAATTTATTAATGAAGAGCTCCTTAAATGATGGTTTAAAATAATGGGTACAAAAACAGAGAAAGACAAATACTGTTTGGTATCATTTATATGTGGAATCTGGAATGAAAAAAAAAAAAAAAAAGAACTCATAGAAACAGAGAAAAGAAAAATGGTTGCCAGGGCTGAGGGGTTGGTAAAAGGTTAGTAACTTTCAGCTATAACATGAGCTCATGGAAAGCATGGTGTCTACAGCAGCACTGTATTGTGTAACTGAAATTCAGTCAGAGAAGAGCACTGAAATGTCCTCAAACACACACAGAAAGGTAAATACGTGAGGTCATGGATGTGTTAATTAACTTGATGGGGAAAAGCCTTTCACAATGTACTAGTATACATACATACATGAGATCATCGCATCGTTCACTTTAAATATCTTACAGTTTTATTTGTCAACGATACCTCAATACAGCTGGAAAAAAAACAATGGGCACAAGGGGTATCAGATAAATTCCCATGATTTTATGCCATCCATTCATTTTTTAAAGTATTCATTTAGGCGTTAGCATAGGTGAGATGCTCTGCTGTCCTTTGTAACAAATTTAAAAAAACCACACGTCCCAAATTCATAATCTAGTAAAGAGACCGATAAGTCATATACACAGGTACCTATAGAGCAGGGCATTCAATGAAATGTGGAATAATTAATATAAGGGTTCTAAAAATTCAGTAGAGGGAGTGGAAACTTCTGCCTGGGGTGTGGAGGGGAGGAGACGGCATTGAGAGGCACCCTGCATAACAGGGATGGTTTTGAGGCAGAAGGAAGCAATGCAAGCATGCGAGGCAGAAGGAACATTGTGACAGAGGTATGAAGACAAAAACATGTCAGTCAGGCTCGGGAGGAGAAGCCACGGGTGATAACTAGGGAGCGGCATGAGATGAGAAAAGGAGTTTTCTATACTTTTAACCTTCTCTGTCTTTTGAAAGCCATTGTTTCTTCTATGTTCTCCCAAGAGCCTAAACAGTATGTCTGAGCTTTCCATCCCAATATAGGTATTACCCAAACAGTTCTTATTTTAAAAAATATATATTTTATTGATTTTTTTACAGAGAGGAAGGTAGATGGATAGAGAGTTAGAAACATCGATGAAAGAGAGAGACATCGATCAGCTGCCTCCTGCACACCTCCTACTGGGCCTACCCACTGAGCCAAACTGGTTTTGGCTCAAACAGTTCTTATTGATCAGCTTTAAATGCAGCCATGTGATCAATGGGGAGACGGTTACATCAGTCCTGGTAACAATGGCCTGAACCAAGGGTGTCAATGAAGATACAGACAATTACAAGAGAAACTATACAGTTTATGGAGACTGATCGGAGGGTGGGGAACTTGAGGAGACAAACCAAGCCTACTCTAGAGCTGCATGCCTGTGAGCAGGCAAATGGCGATCCCATTACCTACAGGACAGGGATCCAAACAAGCCCTCCTGAGGAGAGAGGGGCACAGAAAAGAAGATGGGTTTGGTGTCTTACAGATTCCATCGCCTACGTGTAAACCCATCATTTCCAGAGTGTGGGTGGCCTGCTCTTGGCCCCCGAAGGAGGGCTCTTACCCTCCTATAGTTGGAGCACCTCACAACTGCTCCGTGTCCGGGGGAAGAAATGCTTCTGCCCCAATTATCTGAGGCCTTCCACCCCTCGGCGCATGAAGGCTCTGTATTTCACCGCATCGATGGAAACCTCACCCAGATCAAGCGAGGGTCACAATGCGGATGCAACACGAGGATCAAGAGGATGTGTGTGTGTGTGTGTGTGTGGATGTATATGTAACCCATGATGGCTTTTTTTCCCCCCTGCATACTTCCAAATTGCATTGTTTACGCAGCTGTTCACCAACTCTGTTTATTTTTGTCCTCAGAGGAAGCAGAGGAGAGGGTTCTGCCTTTTAGGCGAAGGGAAGATCAAAGAGCCCCCGTGCCCAGCCCGAGAGGGTATTCCACTAAAGCCGCCCATCCGAGCAGAGATCAAAACGGGCTTGCTGCCCTCCGAGTGGCTCCTCCACGGCACGCTTACAATGGCACCTGTTGGGATCCTCCCTTCACGGCTCACACCAAATGGACGGGCTTGGTGTTGTCCTGGGACTGAGATGTGAAGTGACAGCGAGGCTCTGCGAAGAGAAAAGCATTTCCCACCCAGGCTTCTCGAGACAAGGCAGAGCGGGTACCACTGCTGTCTTACGAACCGAAGTGGGAGGAGAGCCCAGGAAAAAGGCCCACTGACTAAGGCGCTTTCTCCATCCTTTTTTAAAAAATATATATTTTCTTGATTTTTTACAGAGAGGAAGGGAGAGGGATAGAAAGTTGAAAACATCGATGAGAGAGAAACATCAATCAGCTGCCTCCTGCACACCTCCTACTGGGGATGTGCCCGCAACCAAGGTACATGCCTTTGACCAGAATCGAAGCTGGGACCTTTCAGTCCGCAGGCCGACGCTCTATCCACTGAGCCAAACCGGTTAGGGCTCTCCACTATTTTCTAAGTGAACTTGGGAAGCAGATGGCAAACCCGGGCTCTCTCTCCTGGGACCAGGGAGAAGAGGTGGGTTGCCCTCTGTGTTTTCTTTCCCTGTCGATGCTGTGTGTCACCCTCTTAATTGGTTCTAATCACCCGAAGCAAGACAGCAAAGGGACATCTCTCCCCAGCACCCTTCTGATGGGCACACGAGACAGGCCTGCCCTTGTCACCTGTGAATGGGGCATTGTTCTACCTCCTCCTCCAGCCACCCACGTGCCCTCTCCAGTCTGACTGGGGTTTGCTTAAGGATGTGGCAATAGCAGTCAAAACTATAGCAAAAAACCGGTAGCCTGTAACACTCTGGGTCCCGATGGTTCTCCCTTTGGAAATTTCAAGGCAAAATGGATACCAGATTATATTGCATAGAAGTTTGGATCAAATGGATGCTTAGCGTGGGTTCCTGGCTCAGCACCCTAACCTCTGTCCTGGCGCTGTCCTTCCCTCTACTGACCTTATGGTGCCTTCGGCAAAGGACAAGTTTACCATTTCATCCAAAATCCAGGGGCAGTGGAAGCAATTAAGAACTATCTCTGTAAGAAAGAGAGTGGGGCTAATTGACTGATTTCACATCCAGGCACAAACAAGTTCACATCAAAACTATAGCAGGGCCTGGCATGATGGCTCAGTGGTTGAGTGTTGACCTATGAACCAGGAGGTCACAGTTTGATTCCCAGTTGGGGCGCATGCCCAGGTTGCAGGCTTGATCCCCAGTGTGGGGCATGCAAGAGGTAGCCAACTGATGATTCTCATCACTGATGTTTCTATCTCTCTCCCCCTCCCTTCCTCTCTGAAATCAATACAAAACATATTTTTTAAAAAGTACCATCTCAGCAAGAAACAGAATGGGGACTAAGTTGCTGGTTTCATATCCAAGCATCCACAATTCCACATCAAAACTACAGCAGGAAATGCCAATCAGTTATATTGGTAACTTAAAGTGAACAGTCACGTGGGGTGCTGGGGTTATGCTTTGCACCATCACCACTGGCAGGAGGCAGCCGCTCAAAGATCTTCTCTCATTATTGATGTTTCTGTCTCCCTCTCCCTTCTTCTCTGAAATCAATAAAAACTTTTTTTAAAATTTTAAATGACATAAATCAATGCATATTGCCTGCCCTCTGCACCTGCGGACTCACAAACTCAGATTGAAGAGAGTACAGGTATTTATTGAAAAATCAAAACAAAACAAAAACACATACCACACACACGTATAAGTGGAGCCACACAGTTGCTTACATAGACACACTCTCTCATTTACAATCCTGTGTAGTGGGTATTATTATGCCATTTTTGAAGATGAGGAAACAAATGCTCAGAGTATCTAAAATAATTTGTCCAAATTTACATACTCACTGGCAAGGGACTAAGAATTCAAGGTCTGTACCTTAAACACTGCCAAGAGCTGTACGTTATTATAAATATACAATGATGCTTTCTCACAGAAACCTTGAAAAGCAGAGCCAGACTACAAGCCATGCCTTGGGCAGCGATCACTTCACTTCATCCCACACAACAATAACTTACATTTGCTCATACACATCTAAAAGGCTACTGATGTCTTCTACATCTTTGTTTATTCTTTCTCCACCTTTCTTATCGTAAACCTTAATCTTTCTACTTTCCTTTAAGCCAAAACGCAGGTGCTGAAGTTTCTGAAAGCTCAAAGTCAAGTTTTCTCGACTTGTATCCATCTCTACCAATTTCTCTTCGTTACTATCTTAGCCAAGTTTCTGTCTAGACTTTATTATCTGCACTTTCTCATTTCTTATTTCCTCCCAAATTGGCTGCAAGATAAATTCTGTCCCAACCATCCCAATGCAAATATGTCCTGGTCATCAATAAGCATTTCCACTCCCTGGCCATATCTCTCAGGTGGGATCCTGAGTTTCTTTCCTTACCAATTCCCAGATGCTGCTGGAGCTTCTGGCCCCCAGAACACACTCTGGAGACTTGTCAGTCTTCAGTCAACTGCACCCCTCAGCTACGACTTAGCCCCGCTGATCACTTATTCCTTCTGAAATTCTCTTCTTGACATTCCTTCCTGATGATTCTTTTCTCTCTCTGACTGGGTCTTTGCTTAGGGTCCTAATTTTCTCCTGCCTATTAGATGCTGGGATTTCCCTCAGATGCCATCCTCCCACCACTACCCTCGATCATCAGCTTTTGTCTGGATGAGGACAAGAGCCTCCTATTGGTTCTCCTGCCTTCAGCCTTGTCCTGGTCAAAGTCATCTTTCACAGTGATCCTCCTGCAACCCAAATCCAAGTGTGATTCCCATGTTTAAATGCACACAGTGATTCTCCGGAGTTTGCAGACTAAAACCTCCATAGCATGGGCCCCTCCCTTTCCAATCTCATTCTCAACATTTTCTCTTTGTGCTTCACTTTCTGTTAACATTGACCTGCCCAGAGTTCCCAGAAACAAACCAGGCTGTTTCAAGCCACTTTATCTTTAGTCATATTTCCTCCTTTTCTCCACATGCCCCCAACCTCACCTTCCTAACCTCCCATTCTGGGATTTTTAGTTCCACTCTAAGGATAGCTTCAGAAAGAGAAAAAAACAAACAAAACATAATCAGTTGTTCTAATAGCTCTAAAATTCCAATGGGAACAGCAATGACATTTTTTTTAAAATTCACCTGTTGCAACTAGAATTCTAACACTTTACTATGAATGGTTACACTCTTAATTAAATTTATTTCATCAAACACCTACTGAGCATCTGCTTAGAATAGTCAAACATTTGTACATATATAATCATATTCATACTTTCCTGTTTCCTACTTGATATTCAAGAACCTCCACATACTTCACCAATGAGCATATCTCTATTTAAAAGAAAAAGAGTCCAGAAGAATGAAACAACTTACTCATGCCACTCTAGGAGCCCATTATAAAATTAGAAGTAAACTCCATTTATCAAATGAGCCTTTGTTCCTGGTAAAACATAAAGCCCTACTTTCATCAAGAGGCATAGATAATATCCTCAACCTCCAAAGCAACAATGATGAAAAGGAGGAGAAACACAGAATAGATTTAGTGACAGTAAGTCATGACTCAAAACCACACAATTCACCTACTTAGTTTTTTCATTGCCCTTCTACCACACAAGTATTAGGTTGAGGTGATGCAGGTTTACTTCTGAAATACAACTTCTACTAATTTCATACAACCACACCCACAACACTATATAAAGACTGGTGATAAAAACAATTACCTGAAGGTCATGAGTCCCTCAACCATCAAAGAAAATCAATGTTCCATTATGTTCATTATAGCATTCAGGGAAAGGAACGCATTTTAGCAACCTTCTGCCTCTGCTAGAACATTCTGCTCAGCCTGCCTGTTCATCCTGCTCTCTGGGGTTAGAGGATACCTTCCCCAAGTGCAACCCCAAGACTGAGTTGGGGTCAGGTGTCCCTCAGCGCACTCACCTTCCCCCATCACAGAATTTGTCATATGATGCGATACTGGTGGCTTCATATTTAACCATCTGCATTTCCCATAATTCCGAGGGCAGAACTTGGCAGCTTGGTCACCACCCTATCTCCAGTCTTAGCACAACACCTGCGGGGGGGGGGGGGGGGGGGAAGGGGGGCGGGGAGGGAGGATGGTTATACCCAATACAAATTTTTATTAATGAACTGTCATCGAAACAATTCTAGTCGAAACAGTAAGGCTGTTAGCTTTTCTGTGCTTTAATCAGAACATTTAGTGTGGATCACTCCGTCATTTAAGGATTACATTTAATCACTAAGGTTTTAATGTAGACATTGTGTTCGATAAATCTGTTTAGAATCCGATTTTGTGTGAAATCTAAGAAATCTCAGTCATCTGTTCAACTTCCTGTGCCCAAAAAGAGGCTAGAGTGCTCATTAATAAATTTATTTCCAAAGGGGCACCACTCTTTTTAGGACATTTCTCAATATCCACTAGCTTAGGCCAGATCCTTTCATGAAAAGATTAGAGGCCTGGTGCACGAAATTTGTGCAGGGGTGTGTGTGTGTCCCTCAGGCCAGCCTGCACCCTTTCCAATCAAGGGCCCCTCGGGGGATGTCCAACTGCCAGTTTCCAGCAGTTGGACATCCCTCTCACAATCCGGAACTGCTGGCTCCTAACCGCTCGACTGCCTGCCTGCCTGCCTGCCTGATTGCCCCCTAACCTCTCCCCTGCTGGCCTGATTGATGCCTAACTGCTCCTCTGCTAGCCGGGTCACCCCCAACTGCCCTCCCCTGCAGGCCTAATTGCCCACAACTGCCCTCCCCTGCCGGCCATCTTGTGACAACATCGTGTGATGCCACCTAGGCTTTTATTATATAGAATGTTTAATGCCGGTGAATGTGTGTTAGGTGACTTACTTCTTTTGGTTTCTTAGCACTTTTCATCCCTGAAAGTTTCTGAAGGTCTTACAGTCATTCTGATCATCAACTTCACGGTTCATGAAGGGGGCAAGACTCTATGCCTCTATTACATGGAAGGTTAAGGGAGAAAGGAACGAACGTTGTGCAACAGGGAGGGTATTCGAGCTGCACTGGGACCTTGCTGGTAATCCTACCAGCCTTCCTTCTGGGGCATCGTGGGGCTAAAGGTCAAGGGCTCTGGTCGTAGGAGGTATAGTCATTGTCTACAACTGCAAGTTCAAATCCCTTGTCCTGTGGCACTTGGTGTCCTCATCGAATTCCAGCATATTCTGTTACTCCAAGTCCTGTTTCATGTTTAAGCCGCTGTGAGGAGTTGCTATGCACTGTTCAACAGCTGCCATTTAACTCCTACCCGCCACCCAAAGAGGCTGCACTTGAGTCTTGCAGATGAACTTGAAACGAACCATTATGCTGTGTGGAGCAGTGCAATCAGTATCAACGTGGGGAATTAAAAGAGACACACACGGTGGACAGTTTACTGTAGATAAATAAGGCCTTCAATGTGAAGATTATAACACTGAAGCAGATAATAAAGTCCATTAACAGGGTGTAACGAGCCCCATATTATAAATTCTTAGACCAAAAAGGGGGGGGGGGAAGAGGGGCAGAAACATCTGAGCTCCGCAGGTGTAGGGTGGTCCCTAGAGACGGAAAAGTCAACTGTGAGGAGAGAGAGGGGAAGGGTTGAGCGAGAGGGAAACAGACTGACGACAGAAAGCAAAGCACTAAAGAAACACCAGGCAGAGACAGTTCTCAACACTTGGGTCAGTTTGAAAGCAATACTGTTGTTAGCAGCTACCACACGCCAAAAATATGCCCAAATATGCTAGATGCTAGAGGCCTAAAGAAGAAGAAGGCGGCAGAATCCTTGCCCGATGGGAGCCCAGAGCCCCACAGGGGAGAGACGGTCACACAAGAAGTGTCAGTGTCCCCTCTTGACGAAGCCTGGTGGGGCCGGAGCGCGGGGGAAGAGGGCAGCTGGTGCGCGACATGCTATAAATCTAGCATCCGTTATTGCTCGGGCTTCCTGCAAATGTGTCCCCTGGCTTTCAGATGTGGAAACATAAGGAAACGTAAGCATTTATTTGTTCTCCAATTTGTTTCAGAGGTGAAACCTGTTGTCCACATAAGATTTAGGAGCAGGGGTCTTCAAACTACGGCCCGCGGGCCACATGCGGCCCGCAGAGGAGTCTGATCCGGCCTGCCAGGTTTTTTGGGCAGTGAGCGCAGCTGAGGTGTTACAGTAGGAATTAGTAGTTCATATAGTCCGGCCCTCTAGCTCTCTGAGGGACCGTGATCTGGCCCCCACTTTAAAAAGTTTGAGGACCCCTGTTCAGGAGCGTCAGCTCATTCGATCTCTACAGCAGATCCAGAAGCATCGGTGCTACCAACCTACTTCACCTGGAAAAGGAGAGGGTGGCTCAGTGGTGGAGCATCGGCCTATGAACCAGGAGGTCGCGGCTCCATTCCTGGTCAGGGCGCAGGCTGGGGTTGAGGCTCAATTCCCAGTGTGGAGCTCGCAGGAGGCAGCAAGCCAATGATTCTCTCTCATTATTGGTGTTTCTACCTGTGTCCCCTCTCCCTTCCTCTCTGAAATACATATATGAAAAGGAGAGGTCCTAACTGGTTTGGCTCAGTGGATAGAGCATTGGCCTGCTCTATCCAGGTTCAATGCCGGTCAAGGGCATGTACCTTGGTTGTGGGCACATCCCCAGTAGGCAGTGTGCAGGAGGCAGCTGATCCTATATTTCTCTCTCATTGGTGTTTCTAACTCTCTATCCCTCTTCCTTCCTCTCTGTAAAAAATCAATAAAATATATTAAAACAAAAAAAAAAAAAAGAAAGAAAAGGAGAGAATCAGAGAAGTGCAGCAACCAGCCCAAAGTCACCCAGCATGGGGCAGTGCAGGAGACTCGGTCTATGCCTTGCGACTTAAGTCTGGCTGCTTTCCTACTAGGTTTGGAAAATGGATTTTAAGCTTTTAGAGATCCTCCTTCAGGGACAGAAAGTCAAAAGCCATCCTGTGGCAAATGCAGAGCTGGCCAGCTCGTGAGGATTAGGGAAGTACATTTCTTCCGTGTGAACCAGGGCTATTTCAGGATGGTGCAGAGGGAGAGGGTTGGACGGGGCACAGCAGGGGTGTGCTGGGTGGGGGGGACCAGCGAGATTCCAAGAACATTACAGGTCTCACTCCCAACCCTCAATGCAGGAGCCCCCTGCCCACGATCCCAGGCTAATCCAAACGACCTCATTACATTCTCCTGCAGAGCCTTGGCATTCTTGGAGGGAAATTCCGAGCAGTGTGGGGACAGGCTGGGGAGGGGACGCCTGTGCTAGCCCTATTGACATGCCAGCAGGGTCCTCTGAGCTCAGTGCGTGTCTCCCAGCCAGAGCTGGTGGCAGCCCAGGTGTCAGACAATGGCAGTATCGTCAATGCCAGCAACCAGGCTGTGGGAACTAAATGCCATCTCTCCACCAGGGTCAGCACCAACCCACAGGGTGGAGAAGAGTCAAACCTCATTCTATTGTCTTGCCGACGCTAAGTTTCAGGTGCGCTAATGATTCCATTGGCACGATCCATATCTATAATGAGAAGAAGCTGTGGCTTCCAATCTGGAAGGGAAACTATAGCTGGGTGTAGCTATTCAAAAGAAGAGGTATTTTTAGGCCTGGCAGTCCTCTGTGATCTTGGTTAAGTAATTTACTTGCTCTGGGTTTTGTTTTTTTGTCTTGTTTTTCCCCTTCCCGGTCAAAAAAGCAAATGGACCATAGGCTGTTCACTG
This sequence comes from Pipistrellus hanaki, assembly GCF_964339955.1. Taxonomy (NCBI): domain Eukaryota; kingdom Metazoa; phylum Chordata; class Mammalia; order Chiroptera; family Vespertilionidae; genus Pipistrellus; species Pipistrellus hanaki. The sequence goes on along the minus strand of NC_140521.1, from coordinate 13,776,297 downwards.
TTCCAAAGCTCCGAGTCTTTGTCCCAGTGGTAGACAAACTCATTAGTCAACAGAGTGGCAAACCGCGGCTCGCGAGCCTCATGTGGCTCTCGAGCCGCAGTTTGCCGACCACTGACCTAGAGAATCGGGTTTCGTCCTTCTTGAACGGTCTGGCAGCCCTGATCCCAAATTAGTTGAAAATTCCAACAGATGGCAGGTAGATGTGCATTAACCAGCTGTGCAAACCCTTCAAGGTGGGGCTGTGCAAATGCAATTAATTGTACAACTTGCATTATTATGACTAGGCTATTATTTCAAGGGATGGACAACACCTCCAAGGGAAACAAGAAGCATCATAAAATGTCCCCCAAGCCTCAAACTGGAAAACGTCAGTAATATGGATACTCCCAAGGTCCTCTACGTTGTCATCCTCAAATTTCCTGGGGAAATCAGTGAGGGTTGGAACAGCAATAACAAATAAACAAAAAATAAATCACAAACCCTCAAATTCAGTTGAATCCCAAATATTTTATTGTAAATATTCTGACCCCTCTCTGAGTGCAAGAGAAATCCTGTGCCGCCTCTATAGAAGTTTGGAAAGGTAGCCTTGGTGCTCAGAGCCTGTTCTCAACGTAAGAGAGTCCTTGCAAACTTCCAGCCCGGGGCCTTCCACCCCGTCACGGATCTCTGGTCTGTGAAGAATCAAAGGAGGTATTTTGATGGCCCGGAATGACATCACCTGCCGTGGACCATCAGCAAGCTTATTTCCCCACCTCGGGACCCTGCTCCCAGCAGTCCGGTTCAGCGGGCAGCACATTTTCCCTGCCCATGGCCAGACGGTCAGTGGCTCAGGCTTGGGGGCCATGCTGTCTCGGTTGGGACCGCTCACCTCTGCAGTCATAGCACAAAAGCCACCACGGATATTCACACATAGATGGTTGGCAAACTCATGAGTCAATAGAGCCAAATACCAACAGTACAACGCCTGAAGTTTCTTTTGAGAGCCACATTTTCTTTTTAATTGATTTTTCACAGAGAGGAAGAGAGAGGGATAGAGAATCAGAAACATCGATGAGAGAGAAACATCGATCAGCTGCCTCCTGCACACCCTATACTGGGGATGTGCCCACAACCAAGGTACATGCCCTTGACCGTAATCGAACCTGGGACCTTTCAGTCCACAGGCTGACGCTCTATCCACTGAGCCAAACCGGTTTCAGCAAGAGAGCCACATTATTTTAGTGGCTGTGCTCCGATAAATCCTCAGGGACACAGTTTGGATTTCATGTAGTTTTCTTTGCCACAAAATATCCTTTTTCATTGGATCCTTCTTTTCAACCATCTACAAATGTACGGACCGTCCTGAGCTCGTGGCAGCAGCGGAAGAGGTGGGAGGCCAGATTTGGCCTCTGGTGAAGCCGTCTAGAAAATCACGGTGACGTGTCAGTCCCCCGAGACTGCCAGCTTCCCTCACAGCCAGACAGTCTGTGGGTATGTTCACCACACCGTGAACGTTTTCAAAGCACCGAATGAGTGCTCCTGAATCAGTCACTCCTCCCCAGCACCCTGGGAGGTAGGTCTGGTCTGCCAATGGAACCGAGGCATTGGGACCTCACAGTCAGTGGGGGGTCCCAAGCACAGTGGTTTTCCTTTTTTAAAATACATTTTTATTCATTTCAGAGAAGACGGGAGAGGGGGAGAGAGAGAGATAGAAACATCAATGGTGAGAGAGAACCATTTCAGCTGCCCCCTGCATGCCCCCGAACGGGGGATCGATCCCGCAATCCGGGCATGGGCCCTGACAGGGAATCAAACCGTGACCTCCTGGTTCATAGGTCGACGCTCAACCACTGAGCCACACCGGCTGGGTGGCAGAGGGGTTTGCTGACAAGATTTTTCCACTGAGTCCTCGGCTCCCTCACAGCCTCTGAACACCAAGTACATGCGATTGCTGGCAAGGCACCCCATGAATACCATCACTGTGTTCTGATACAATAATAATGATCCTTTGTGACCCAGGATGATGAAATTCCTCTGCATTGTTAATATATATGATAATTTGGCTACCTGTGTGGCTGGGCAGGCCCTTGCCCAATCAGAAGTCACCGAGGAACGCCTCTGATAATAAGCACGTAGTCCCTAGGACGAGTTCCAAAGTGAAAGATTCCATTCTCATTTGAAAACGTGCCTTCCTCTGGGGACAAGTGCTGAACAGGCATCTGAAGATCCAGGCGTCAGCAGAACTCGCTTCCTCACTCTGGCTCTGCTTGCCAACATTCCCTCTCTCCTCCCTCCGCCCACACGGCCCACTCCTGCCCACTCCCCGCCTCCCGGAGCGCAGACACGTGCATGTCGCCTCTCTGAATTCCTATGTCGAACAGAATATCCCTCCACACGCTGCCAAAGATCCCTATCTCCTGCAGAATCCTGTTGGAACAATGGTCTGAGGAACGTGGGGGACCGAGTCAGCCTCCCTGCACAGATCCAGGGCCCCATGGCAGCCAGGAGGACAGAGCACATGTCTAAGGTGACCAGCCGTCCCGCTTTTGGCGGGACAGTCCCGATTTTTAACAATTTGTCCCGCGTCCCACTGCGTTGTAAAAAAAAAAGTCCCGAAATTCTTTCCAAAAATCGGGACTGTCCCGCCAAAAGCGGGACGTCTGGTCACCTTACACATGTTCCATCCCACCTGCTCCCGCCTGGCCCCCACCCACCACCGCACCTGGGTGAAGTCACCAGAGACGGCTGATGGGAATCTTCACCCTGAACGGGAGGAAGAAGCAGCACCCTGTTCACTGGGGGTTCCTTCCCACCATGAAGAGGGAGAACGCCTCATCAAGAGGACGTTTCTCACACCATGGAGAGGATGCACCAAGGAGAGTATGACATCAGCAGATACTTGACTGCCTAGGCAACAGTGACCAGCTGAGCAACACAATTCCAGGAAAACAAATCCATGCCGGGCCCCTGTGCCTGCGGCCCTGTCCACAGCACGGCCTGCATTCCCACTCAGAGTGCAATCCCAAACCAGCCCCACCAGCAACGCCAAGGCCTGAAAGAGGGACTTTGTCAGCAGCTCCCTCGGAACCCCAGACCCAATGATATACTAGGACAGTGGTCGGCAAACTCATTAGTCAACAGAGCCAAATATCAACAGGACAACGATGAAATTTCTTTGGAGAGCCAAATTTCTTTTTTTAACTTAACTTCTTCTAATGCCACTTCTTCAAAATAGACTAGCCCAGGCCGTGGTATTTTGTGGAAGAGCCACACTCCAGGGGCCAAAGAGCCACATGTGGCTCGAGAGCCGCAGTTTGCCGACCACGGTACTAGGACAACGAATAGCCCCCAAACTGCTACCTTTTCCCACACCACATTCTCTTCTAAAAGAAAAGACTCTCCTTAATCTCTGTGCTTCCAATAAGAAATTAAATGTGCTGAGAAACTCAGCCACTTTTCTAAAAAAAACAAAACAACAAGGAAAAGTCGTTGGGATGCGTGAGGAGACACAGCTTCAGGGTAATTATTATAAGCAAGTCTTGTAAAAAAAAAATGAAGTAGCAAAGCACGTTTTCTGATGCCGTAGGGTTGGCCTGTTTACGCCACTCCTGTACAAATTTACAAAATTCTGAATCCCCATTCTAAAATAGAAAGGAGGGGGATGAAACCTATCTACACATGAAGTTGAACAGCTCACAGACCACCCAGGTTGCAAGAGGCCTCAAAAGGCCGCGAAGGCAATGACACAACCAACAAGAATGCTCCAGCCTGCAGTGGTGGGTTTTGGAGCTTTTTTTGCTATTTTTTCCTACCAGGATATTTCATTTTTCTTGGGTTTACTTCACCATTATCGTGATCTTTCCCCGAAGGGCTGTGCTTCAGTCAATCAAGATGAGGTTATCCTTATAAGATAATTATTTGTAATAGAAACTGTCAATTACCGAGCATGAATGTGCTAGGGACTACGCAGAAGCTTTAAATACATTATCTCGTGTAACCTACATGACTAACCCTGTTCGGTAGTTATTAATATCTCCTTTTTACAGATGAGGAAATTGTCGGGGAGATGAAATGACTTGCCTAAGGCCACACAGACAGTCCAATGTGGAGAAACCGAGGACCACCTGACTGGAAAGCCATACACTATGATCTCTCCCTTAACTGGCCTCACACGTGTGAGTCATGGGGTGTAAATTGCATCAGTCTCATCTGTAAGCTGTTATCTACCCTAGTGTAGTTCCCCAACCTGGCTTTTCAGGATAATCATAGAGAAAGGTTTTTAAAAACAGACCCACAGAAGTGCCGCAGCCCAACTAGACATAATGTGAAAAACCCAGCTCATATGCTTTTGTTTGAGTCAGGGATGGGGAACCTTTTTTCTGCCAAGGGCTACCTGGCTATTTATGACATCATGCAAGGTCTATACAAAATTACCCACCTGAAAATGAGCCATGGTGACAGTTCCTATCCCTCCCTAACAATCCCTGGTACCACACATCCAACGAAGTCTAATATCCAATCGTGGTTACAAAATGTAAAGAGACCGCCACCAGCGTATCAACCCATATCAACATCATTCTTTCTGGCTAAGCAGCTACATTCACATGTGTAGATCCTTGGCATTCACAGCTGTCCTTCAATGGTTTTTGTCCCCCCGCCCCCCGCCCCAAGTTAAATTGTCAACAGCAATGGGCCATTCTCAAAGCCAAGGATGGCATGTCACACCAGCAGATGCAATCAAAGGCAATTTATTGTGGTTTGAAACTTCATTGAGAAGTGGGGGAAAGAGAACCTAATCGCTCTTGCTTGCATGATTATGGATGTATATTTGGTAAAACACACACACACACACACACACATACACTGGTCAAACATTGAATTAACTCACCCCTAATGCCTTGGCAGGGCCAGAGCAAATGATTTCTCCGGCCTTATACAGCCCTAGGCCTGGATGCTGCCCACTCCTGATTTAAGTGATGCCAAACCACTTGGGCAGACTTATTTTTTTCCTCAACAAGTACCTCATAAAAAATAGCCCCAAATCTTAATTGTCCACAGCACTGCTCTGGCCTTTAGTTGTTAAATATTTTCTCTCTGGTTCGTAATAACCAATGAACACCTGATGGGAAGTCCACCTCTGATGGCCCCAGAACCACAGCTCAGAGCCCACGGGATGAGTTCAGTGTCTCACAGTTGGATGGCATCAAGTCCATCATTTCCCGACGACGTCACTTCCTGCGAAGTCTGCGTGCTTTTTATATTTATTTATTTATTTATAAGTATATTTTATTGATTTTTTACAGAGAGGAAGGGAGAGGAATAGAGAGCAAGAAACATCAATGAGAGAGAAACATCGACCAGCTGCCTACTGAACACCCCGCACTGGGGATGTGCTCACAACCAAGGTACATGCCCTTGACCGGAATCGAACCTGGGACCCTTCAGTCCACAGGCTGATGCTCTATCCACCGAGTCAAACTGGTTTTGGCTCTGTGTGATTTTTAGAATTCTTCTGGAATCTCTCAGAAACCCAAATCGTCACAGGAAAGGAGAGATGAGAGACTGACTGGCACACATAAAATGATTATCAATATGTACAAAGGAGTTCAAAGGTTCAAAATAAACTCCTGGGCTGGCTCAGTCGATGGACCTGGCTTTCTATACAGTAGTGAGTTCTGTGGAAAGGGACAGACCTGAGTGCATTTACACACTTTCATATAGATTCTAGGTAGTACTGGAACTTTATTTTTAATTTTATTTTTTAAATATATTTTTACTGATTTCAGAGAGAAGGGAGAAGGAGAGAGAGAGAGAGAGAGAGAGAGAGAGAGAGAGAGAGAGAGAGAGAGAGAGAGAGAGAGAGAGAGAGGGAGAGAGAGAGAGAAACATCAATGATGAGAGAGAACCATTGATCGGCTGTCTCCTGCACAACCCCTACTGAGGATGGAGCCTGCAACCCAGGCATGTGCCCTTGACCGGGAATCAAACCATGACCTCCTGGTTCATAGGTCGATGCTCAACCACTGAGCCACACCGGCTGGGCTTGGACCATCTTTCTTGAAGAGATTTCCTCCAAAGCCCAGCTTGCCTACTAGCTTTATGAGGAATACTGTCTCGCAGGAGGGGTTTGGGAGGCTGACGACACAGCGAAGGCTCAGTCCCTTGGCGTGAGCCCAGCCACCATGGGTGTCGTGCTCAGAGGACTGGCTCGAGCCTCGCAGGAATGTCTGTTCACTGGCCACGGGTCTGACAGATCCACCATCCCTTCCGTCATGTCCTATTTGGCCACTATCCCCTGGATGTGGTCATTAATTCCTGCTGACCGGTGCACTGCCAAGCGCCACAGCACAGCCCTCTGGCTATAAAAGGTCTGAGAAGGGCCCTGGGGCACTTTGATTTAGTGGGGTTTTTTTTTTTCTCTGCCCCTGTGTGTGCTTAGGCCCAGAGGGCTGGTCTGCCTAGGGGAAACCCTTTGGCCAACTCTCCACAGTAAAAACTCTTTTGTCCACACTAAGGAGTGGATTTTGTGTTGTTTTTTTTTTGTTGTTGTTTTTTTAATATATTTTATTGATTTTTCACAGAGAGGAAGAGAGAGAGAGTGTGAGAAACATGGATGAGAGAGAATCACTGATCAGCTGCCTCCTGCACACCCCCTACTGGGGATATGCCCGCAACCAAGGTACATGCCCTTGACCAAAATCGAACCCAGGACCCTCCAGTCCGCAAGCCGATGCTCTAACCATTTTCGGCTAAACCGGTTTCGGCTAAGGAGTGTTTTTTTCCCCTCTGAAGGGGCACAGGAAGGCAGAGCTCCTAAAGAGCCACATTTGAGTCAAAAAATATCTTAAAGAAACATTTCTAAATTAACTGTGTGTATTTTGTAGAGAAGAGGAAAATGTCTTGGCTGCACCAAGCACCTGCCACCCCCGATGTCACTGTCACGTGGTCTAGGTTACCTTCTCCAAACCACAGTTCCCATCCCTCCCTAACAATCCCTGGTACCACACATCCAACGAAGTCTAACATCCAATTGTAGTTACAAAATATAAAGAGAACACCACCAGCGTATCAGCCCATATCAACATCATTCTTCCCGGCTAAGCAGCTACATTCACGTGTGTAGATCCTTGGCATTCACAGCTGTCCTTCCATGGGTTTTATTTCCCCCCCCCCCTCCAGTTAAATTGTCTACACTGTAGCAATGGACTATTCTCAAAGCCAAGGATGGCATGTCACACCAGCAGATGCAATCAAAGGCGATTTATTGTGGTTTGAAACATCACTGAGAAGTGGGGGAAAGAGAAACCCAATCGCTCTTGCTTGCATGATTATCAATATATATTTAGGAAAACACACACACACACTTCCAGCAATTCCTCTAGTCCCTGTGCCGGCTCAGGAACCATTCACTCAGATGCCAAAGCGTTGCTGCGGGAACAGCAGTTACCTTGGTGATAAATAATGTCCCCACCCAGCCAGAGGCAGTAAGAAAGATCCCAACACCAATTTCAGAAGTCCCAGTGGCTGCGTGAGTGTGAGCTGTGCGCTTGTCTAACTATAAAGTGTTCTTATTTCCCCTCCGTGAGACCGAAAAGCTTCTGTTTCAGGATAGAAAAGCTATTAAGAAAGCCATCAAAAGCCCCACAAGATCAAGGGTTTCAGGCGTATGGGGGTCTCCCGTACTATCATTTTTCAATGTTTATATTATGGAGAATTGCAAACATACAGAAAAGCACAAAGTGTAATGTAGAACATCTGCGTACCCATGACTGAGCTTTGCCAAAACTTAATGCTTGGCCATATTTACATTAGGCCTTTTCCTTAATAAATGCCGTAATTACACGGGAAAATAAACACCCACGCCCTTGCCTCCCTACAGAATATGTAGGTATTTTGCATGTTTTCAAGCTTTATATAAACGGTGTCAGATTGTAAGTGTCAATCTACAATTTGTTTTTCTTCCTCAGCATCGAGTTTCTAAAATCTATCCATATTCACACAAGTGGATCTGACTCATTCATTTTCATCACTGCATAAAAAGATAGCACGTATGATTTCTTTTTATTTCCTTCTAAAAAGCAGGGATTGTTTTTTGGAGTTTTCATATCACAAGCAATGTAGAAATGATACACGTGTCCTTGTGCACACATACAATGATTTCTCAAGGCATCCACGCCGAAGTGGGAGTGGGAACTACAGGATGCGTGTGCATCTGCGGCCCTACTGGGTGTTGCCACAAACCTCTCCAAAGTAACTGTACCAAATCCTACTCCCCCCATCCAAGTATGAGGGTGTCTGCTGCTCCACATCCTTGTCAGGAACTGATAACTGTCAGATTCTTTCATTTTCGCCTACCCACTGGGCAAGAAATGGCTTCTTCTGTTCACTGGTGTGTGGCCGATTACCAGGGGAGCAAACTTCTGTTCACGCTTACTGACCGTCTAGCAGCCTAGCTCTTCGTTTCTATGAACTGCCCGTGTTTTGTACCTGCCTCTTATCTTACTGCTTGTAAGAGATCGTTACCTATTCTGTGACTGGAATAAAGCTGCTTTGTGTCTCTGCTTCCCTATCCGTAAGGTGGAAATAAGAATAGCCATCTCTGCCAAAACTGGTTTGGCTCAGTGGATAGAGCATTGGCCTACGGTCTGAAGGGTCCCAGGTTCGAATCCAGTCAAGGGTATGTAACTTGGTTGCGGGCACATCCCCTGTCGGGGGTGTGCAGGAGGTGGCTGATGGATGTTTCTCTCTCATCGATATTTCTGGCTCTCTATCCCTTTCCCTTCCTCTCTGTAAAAAATCAATAAAATATGTTAAAAAAAAAAAAAAAAGAAAAAGAAAGAAAAAGAAAGAAAGAAAGAAAAGAATAGCCATCTCTTAGGGATGATTGGAAGCTGGTCATGAAGTACTCGGTTCAGTCAGTGCCTAGGACAGGTTAGACACTAAAAAACACCATAGCTGTTTCTGCTGTTGCTCTGAATACAGATAAGGCTCAGGATATAGAGTATTTCTAGCTTTTCTCCCAGGTATGTCGCTCCCTTTGGAGTAAGACCTGGAGGACTCGGAGGAGCCGCCTCAGCAACTCCCCTTGTCCAGACTATTTCCCATGATTCCAAGGCATGATCCCAGCCCCTGGTTATTTGTAAGTTACCATCAGGAACATAGGGAGTCCGTTCCCCTAGATTAGGGGTGTCGAACTCAATCAGAGAAGGAGCCAAAATCTAAAATCCAGCCTAAATCGCGGGCCGAATGGTTTACTGAACAGTCATAAACTGACAATGTCATAAACTGACAGCGGAGTGCAGTGATGACAGCGCGGTGCGGGCCACATTGCAAGGCCTGGCGGGCTGGATTTGGCCCGCGGGCCTTGTGTTTGACACATGTGCCCTAGATCATTGTTTCCCAAAGTGTGGTACGGGTACCCCCAGGGATACGGGAAGAGTTTGGTGGGGGTACGTGTTGCACCGGAGTTTGGTGGGGATATGCACTACACCGTGCTTAGCTGTGCCTAATACTACGTTCTCATGAGTATGAGAGGTACTCAGTGTTACGAAAATTATAGAAGGGGTGCACATATGTCAAAAGTTTGGAAACACTGCGGCCTAGATATTGCTTCCCCTCAACACGGAAGTTATATTTCCTCCAATCCACACGCCCTGGCCGTGGCCTCCTCTTGGGAATCACCATGGGCCCGAGAACGATTCCGTCCAAGTGTGGCAGGAACTCTGGGCGGAGGGCACCGGGCTGGAGAGGCTGGCAGGGAAGTCAGGGTTAGGGACCTGTCATGTTTCCTAAGATGGAAACTCAGCCGTGACTTCCCGGGATTCCACCAGGCCCAGGTGATCCCTGGATAAGAAAAGCCGAAGGACAATCATCCTGTCACTTATCACATACACCGGTGTTTGGGTAATAATGGCCAGAAGCACACTGACATCCCCCAGGGGGCAGCTGGTCCCTTTCAGTGCTCAACTGCGGGGCCAAGATCCAGAAGGACACGCTCCTGAGGACGTGATGGTGAGAGAGAGAGAGAGAGAGAGAGACGCAATCAAAAGGGCTCGCATCAGCCTCCCTGCTGGCGCTCTTGACATCCTTAGATTGGTGTTGAGAGTCTCCCAGCTTGGCGCCTGTGCCCCTGACTTTTCCTGGGAGAAAGGCCGTGTCCGTTCATCCTGGCAAACCCTGCCGAGCAGAGTCAGCAAGCATAGATAGCTGTCCTCCACGCCTATCAGGTAGTCCTGACGTCAGCTCCAATGGGTCACTAACTCTCAGGGTCCCTTTCCAGATGCACTTGAACATGATCTAACGTTCAGAATGATCCCCTTTCGGATCCAGTTTCAGCGGGCGCTGGAGAAAGCAGAGACTTCCCGTAGCGACTGAAGGAAGAGGCCTTCTCAGAGCGATCCTGGGTGAGAGTCAACCCCCTCAGAGCGATCCTGGGTGAGAGTCAACCCTGGCCCAAATATAATTAGCCCATCTCCTGATATCTATCTAGGTGCTTTGCTCTGTTCCTTAAGTGCATGCCAACTTTCCACCTTCCAGAGGTTAAACTGCCATATAAAAACGCTCTGGCGATGATGAGTAATTAGACACCGTCATGGAAAACTAACTGTGTTTTTATTTGGAGCATTCGTCTTAACAAGGCATTTATTTTTTCTAACTGTTAGGAAGCTGCAATAAACATCGACGAAATCCCGAGGGTTCGCAAAGGTTTTTTTTTTTTTTTTTTTTTCTGGTTAAAATGAAAACAAAAAACCACACAGAGAGTATTTCGTTGGCTGATACCACCACCTTTGTACAAGGGCCCTGCTCTGAGCCCCGTGATTAATACATTCTACTGCTGATTCTATTCTGTCCCCCATGCAGTCGGTGTGGGGGGGGGCGGGGGAGGAAGGGGGGAAGAACCATTCTAACCTCTGGACAGCCAAAACGGAGGCAGACCCTGGCCAGGGGGGAGAGGAGGGTATGTCACATGTAAAATGTCTTCACCCACATAGTCTCCATCCTTCTCTTCCCTTTCTCTTCATCATACTGAGCCCGAGGGTGCCACCTGCAAGCAGAGTGGCTGATGACAATTCTGTGAATGTTCTGGCTTCAAGAAGGCTCAGCCAGCTGTGAGCATGGGGTCCACAACCCCCCCCACACACACACACACACTAAAACCCCCCACTCCACCGAGTGCTGCAGGGACCCAGGACTCCCCAAAAGAGAACACGGAAGCTTCGATCTACGCACCCCATCCCATTCCTTGCATCCCTCTTCACCCAATTCCAGGGAAGACTTTGCCAACGGACTTAGCTCCAGGATCTGAAGCCATTTCTCTCGGCCGGGACCAGTGGTAAGTGTGGGGGTCGGGCTCACAACCACCCACAGAACGTCCCAGGCTTCGTGCAAACGACGGAGCCTCACATCCGGGCGACCTGCCTGGCTTTCGTCTCTGTTCCTCTTCCTCCTGGCCCTCAAAACCAAAGTGCCAGTGACAAAAAACTGCTCCGGGGTTAGCATGGACGCAGGCCTCCGCCCTGAACGCCATATGCCGGGCAGGCCCAGGCCCTGGTCTCCTCCCCTAGGGGGCTCCAGCGTGTGTCGAAGTGGAACCGACGTGAGCCACTTGCAAGGCCCGCTGACCAAAGGATCTGAGAAGCCAGCTTTGTTTTGTCCCCACAGCCACTGAAGGCCACTGTGGCACACACAAGGCTGAGTGGAGGAGCTTCAAGAGTTTCAAAAGGTGCCGAAACCGGTTTGGCTCAGTGGATAGAGCATCGGCCTGTGGACTGAAAGGTCCCAGGTTCGATTCCGGTCAAGGACATGTACCTTGGTTGCAGGCATATCCCCAGAGGGAAGGTGTGCAGGAGGCAGCTAATCGATGTTTCTGACTCTCTATCCCTCTCCCTTCCTCTCTGTAAAAGATCAATAAAATATATATTTTTTTAAAGAAGCCCGGTTCCCTCTCTCTCTCTCTCTCTCTCCCCCTCCCCGCTTCATCTCTCTGTACAATCCTTAACTGCTTTTCATCAGACCCCTGGGCTATATTAACCCTAACCATCTTTGCATCTAGAGTCCCGAGGTATATTAAAACTGACAACTTGATCACCGCCGTCCACGCTCGTATCACAAATTGTTTTCCGTCCAGACGTACCACAAAGAAGCACGCAGACGAGCACATCTGCGGGAAACTGGTTTCATGGGATCACCCTGGATGCAGTTTCACTGGGGTTGTCGTTAACGAGGTTAACCTGACAGTTTTGCTGGCGATAACGCCCTTTAGGTGGAGTTCAGGGAGCAAATTCCACAGGGTAAGCAAAAGCACCGGAGCGTACTAAGGCTGCCCGGTCCCAATTCCAAACTGCCCATCACGTACTTGGGAAGAGGACTGAAAAGGGCTTGGCCGTGGTTCTGCGGGTTGTCCAGAGACATTTTTAAAATACCCCAATTGTTTGTCAAATTTTAGAGGGAACTTGAAATTAGTGACTCATCACAGTGCCATCACCGAGCAAGTGTAAATATTGGTTGAGTTAAATTATTGCATTCAATGGAACTGCAGATTACAGGCGTTTGGAGGGGTATGGCAACTTGTGAAGGAAACGTCTAATCATTTTCTCATTAGGAAAAAAACATCACAGCCAGAGCAGAAGAAATAGCTCATGAAGTAATCACTAGTTAAAACGGACTCCTTAAAGAACGCCCTATTCAACAAAGGACTTATAATATTTAAGGGCTAATAAAACGACAGCTGAGGATCTCCAAAGAGCTCAGCCCAAATATAGGCTGACCCCGCTGAGCCCCGGCCCTGTGAGTCCCTTGATTTATGTGGCCTTACAATGGGAGCAGGAGACGCCGTGATGAGTAATTGCTAATAAAAGCCTATTTGCCTCTGGCGGAGATGCAAATGCTTGTTCGTAATGATCATTTTCCCAAACCCCAGTTTACATGTCTCCATTAACATTCCAGTGCCCAGCTCCCAGGGACCTACGGGGTCTGGTTTCCGACAGAAAGCCAGAGCTGGGTTTGGGGAAACCAGGGGAGCCAACCCCAGGAGGCGGTAGCTGGTTCCCTCCCTCCCTCCCAAGTCAGGATACACATCCGCACCACCTTTCATTTTTTGCGGCGATGACACCCAATCTTTGTGATTAAAAAAGAAATGAAAAAATGAACCCATAGACACCACCTCAGAGAACCTGTTTTTCTTGGACCCACCAAAGGATAAAATGTTCTCAATGTTACCTCCTAAGAAAAACACTCTTCCCCAAATGCCCCTTTTAATTGGCTGGTTGTCTGTGCCTTGGGGATGACTGTAGGGGTTCACCCCGGGTGTGTGACTCTAGCACTTTGCAAAAAGAGTGTCTTCTTGGGGACACTGGTCTATGCCCCCCTCCACCTCTATATACCTCCGGTCAGCTACGCGATAAGACTGGCCAATCAGGGAGAGATTCAACAAGGATCATCCTGCCCGAGAAGGGGGAAGGAATTAGACTATGGTTTACATTTTTTGTATCCTCACCCAAGGATATATTCACTGATTTTAAAAAGAGGAAAGGGAGGAGGGAAGGGGGAGAGAAACATCAATCAGCCACCTCTCATGGGCAACCCCAACCAGGGATCGAACCCCCAAACCCAGGTATGTGCCCTGACCAGGAATTGAACCCAAAACCTTTGGTTTACAGGAAGACGCTCCAACCAACTGACCCACCCGGCCAGGGCTGGCCTGTGGTTTTAGTGGAATAATTAAAAGCCACGTACGGGTCAAGGGTTGTAAAATGTTCAAATGTCTACATTCACCTCCCCATAAAAAATGTGTATGTGCAAGTCTACGGTAATATCTAGGTTATACTATGGATAATTACATTCAATTCTAAGTAGCTATCATAAATTATAAGTGCAGCCGGTTGGTTTCTCGGGATCCTCGTATGAAAATTCTGAAGGTAAACTCTGACATTCCTGTTTTTGTGAAGTGAGTTATTCATTTTTTCCCCCACACACCCCTCAAATTTAGAAACTCTGCCTGTGTCTAAAGATCAAACTGAAAGCCAGATCCCACCAAAGCTACTGTGCGGAGACCTTCCCCCCTCACACACACACAGGTCTATTCCATCCTGGAGGCCAGGTTTCTGCAAGTGACTCTTCCACCAAGAAGCATAAATCACAACCAGAGGAATCGACAACACTCTGCAGACTCCAACAGTATTTACCACACCCTACGCAGCACCTCCTGCCCGGCCTTCAATCACTGTCAGTGCTCTAATGTTTGCGTGTGATCCTTACTGATTCCCAAATGGCAATATATTTCCGTTCTGAACGAAGGAGATCAAACTGAAAAGGAGACCAACAGGTTATCCACTAAATTAATTCTGAGCACACTGCGCATCTCAACGGTGGTCTGAATCCCAAACCTATTTTCAAATGGAGGCTCTGTTTGCGCTTCGTTTTTGAAATCTTGCTTTCAATGGAATAATAAACGTTCCTTTCGTTTGGCTTAATTTCCCACACCGGGTTCCCCCTCAAATGATTATAATGTCACTTAGGAGATCCGCCGTGACTTAGAAACAGCTTTCTGAGGCTAAACTCACCCTGTTTATCATAAGAAGGGCCTGTTAAAACAGAGAGTACTGTTTTTTTGAGGATGAGCTTCCCATTAAGGTTAGCGGACCTAATAATAAATCACTGTCAGCTGATTATCTGCCTGATGTAAAACTGTTACCATTTCCCAGCCTACCGGAACTCAAGATCTTCTGCCTGAGGAGATTCGGTATCATGAATTAACATTTTAATTATTAATCTAAACAACATGGACTGCTTAGCTAAGCAGAGGCCTTTTCAACGCGATCGCTTTCTTTCCACCCCAATTTTATGTACTGATTATGCATAAATTATAATTTATAAATATAAAAAAAGTGGTGACTTTTTTGTATCTTCGTTGCCATTGTTTGACCTGACAAAGTTCACTTCTGTTCGTTATTTAAATCTTAAAACAGCAAACTGAACAATGAGTAAGTTCCGTAACTTTCATTCCAACGTGTGCCTTTCTCTTGATTTGAATTTTTTAATGCATCGGTTCCACCAAAAGCGCTAGTTATCTTGATACAGAAAAAAAACGACAGTTTCATTCTGGGTGACAGATGCCAAGAACTTATTGCTGTTGTTTTTTAATTAATAAAAGGAAAAGAGATTAAGTTCATCCAGGCTAAGATTTTGATCCTCAGCATAACCGTTAAAAGCAACAAAACGCTTTGAAAGCAGGGTCTTTGCAAAACCATCGCGAAGACACGGATGGGATTCCCATGATCTAATGCGTGTAAGGCTTTAACTGTAACTGTAAACCCACCAAAAGCTTTGGGTCTGAAAGTGTGGACTATTGTAGCCAGTTTTTATGGGTTTAATTCCACAGGCAAAGCCCAATTTCTGTATTTTTAAGTCTCAACGAGAGCAAACTCCTAACACATTTCCAGGAGAACAACGCAAAGAAAGCAAGCCCTGGAGTGAGAATGCAAGAAAACCACTGCCAGGCAAGACCCTCTCTCACGATCCATCAATGACCACCCGAAGCACAAAACAGAGCGACGCTTTCAGTTCATAGTATATGCACGGCCCTCTTTTCACACGCAGCATCAGATGAGTCATTCTATTTCCCTCTGATTAATTTCCCACACAAGGTTCCGTAAAACACAGCACTTAGCCTTGACCGGTAACTGGACTACTGTTTTCAGAGGCTCTTTATTACTTGTTCTCTGACATGTTTTCTTCTCTGATCCAGTTTCCGAAACTGTTAAAAGTCAGAAAAGGCTGCCTTCAAATCAATGGATGGCGGTGCAGTCACTAAAAACAAAAAACAAACACACAAAACAAAACAAAACACCCCTGCAGGCTCTCTGCTCTACCTGGGTGTTTAGAAGTTGTTCTGTTTTGTCCTGGGAACCTCCAGGTATGTAACCGTAGCAGGGTGCATTGACATTTGTGATGAAAACAGATCCCCTCTGTTTAATTTGTGATATAAAGGATTTGAGTTATTGTAGCAAATGATTACATGTATGCTTAACGCAAGATGCAGCCTACCTCCCCTGTCCCACATCTATTAATATAAAGACTATTCACCCAGGGTGAATAGTCTTTATAGATGTGGCGGGCACACAGATGTAAAAATATCAACATCAAAGAAATCTACAGTGTTTCTAAAACGTCTTATCTGTTTCTTGTCTTGGCTTTTTCTGGGTTTTTAAAATTCAGTATTACACGTTTTTGGTAGGGGCTTTTAGGCCTAATTTCACCTTACAGATACAATTTATTTCACGGAGGTGTAACTGAACATAATATTCGTGTTATAACCAAATACAGGTAGGCACAGTCTGGTTGTAAAAGAGCTTTATGGTGCGTATTTACACACATATTCACTAACTTTCAATGGAACCAACAGAAAGTAAAGGATTCCAAGCACTGCCCAGGTCTTGGCCTGGCCATTCCAAAAGTGCCTTTCAGAACCACTGCTAGCTCTTCGCTTTACTTTTTCAATGTAAATATGACTACATTAATTTATGTCATGCCATCCCTGCAACAAATATAACCTCAAAGGGTCTTTTGGCTTGGAAATGCCACATGTACACCTTGAGAGGAAAGCCTGGCCAATAACTTTTTAAATAAAAATTGCTTCAGCTTTTGTTTTGTTTTGCTATCCCTACGTTTTGACAGTCTAAATTCTCTTCATGTACTCAAAGTTTTATATATATATATATATATATATATATATATATATATGCCTTTGGATTTCTTTTCTACATAAAGCTACGCCTTTTTCAGTATACTTATGAAATAGTCTTTATCGTCACTATTGGTCTTAATTCTTCCAGAGAATGAAACCCAGATTTGAGGAATGTTTTTATTGTTATCATTTTTGTTTTGTTTTTTGTTTTTTTAGTTGTTTAGTTTAGTTTAGTTTAGTTTGGTTTAGTTTAGCAGGCACATAAAACTAATTCCGCTTACACCACAGTGCGACCTATTCTGGAAATATTTTCCCCCCAAAGGTAGATCCTTTAAAGTTCAGTGAATACAGGATTTTGTCCAGAGCCTCGGGGTACCGCTTTACTTGAAAACTCCACAGCGAAGACAG
Organism: Pipistrellus hanaki; assembly: GCF_964339955.1. Taxonomy (NCBI): domain Eukaryota; kingdom Metazoa; phylum Chordata; class Mammalia; order Chiroptera; family Vespertilionidae; genus Pipistrellus; species Pipistrellus hanaki. The sequence goes on along the minus strand of NC_140521.1, from coordinate 13,759,226 downwards.
AAGATTGGAGGTAACTCCAGGCGAGAAGCAACACCACTTCCTGAAACAATATTTTCGGCGCTGAACCAGGTCAAGAGTTTGAACTTTCTGACGGAGAACCAAGGAGGCGCTGGGAAGAAGGAAGCGCCCTGTGGCTCAGGCCACCGGCTCTTGGGGGGCATTGCCTTCCCCCCCTTTTTTCCAACCTATGTCCCACACCTTGGCCAGCTCTCCCCGGGCTGCAGGAGCCTTAGCCATTTGCCCAAAGCTGCTAATGCTAGTCCTCTCGCCCTCGGGTTGGAGGACAGAGGCGGTAAAGCGCCCCAGACACCAGCCAGAGAGGTAGCGCACCCCACCAGTCCCCCCCAGCCGGGCGCCTTACCGGTGCAGGAATGCAGGGGCTTGGGTCGCACGACCAGCGAGGGGCACACGGAGTAGAGGGACAGTTTCTCAAAGTAGTCGCACGTCTCCTTGGACAGGATCTCGTCGATCATAAAAGTCTTGTAGCGCCGCCTGGCTGCTTTGAGCTGGCCGGGCGAGGTGAGCCGAAGCTCCGCGTGGCAGTGCATGGTGAGCCGGGCCGCGGGGCTGGCGCGCCGGCGGGGGGTGGGGGATCCGTGCCCGGCGCCTGGGCAGCCGGGAGGCGGCGGCGGAGCCCTGACGGGGCGCGGAGGGGAGCGGGCACCCGCAGATCTAGACCCACCCGCAGACCAGCATCGCCGCCGCCGAGCCTTTTGGGGACACGGCGACTGTCAATCAGCGCGCGCGTCCTGCGGGGCCGGGTGCGGAGTCACGTCGAGGGGGCGGCGGCGGCCGGGGACCCGCCTGTGCCAACTCGTCGGGGGAGCCTGCGCGCCGCGTGCCCGCCGCTCTCCTCCTCGCCTCCTCCCGCCGGCCCTCGGTCTCTCTCTAGCTCTCCGGCCCGTCTCTCTATTTTAAGACACTCGCTTTGCCTCTGCTCCCCGCCCCTCTGGCCGGAACAACCTCCAGGTGTGTGTTGTCAGGGTGCGCGCTCCGGGGTGCGCGCGCGGTGCGGGGAGCGCGCACGGCCCCGCCCGCCGGCCTGGCCTCAGGGGGCCGGCGCGTCCCAGCATCTCACCACCCGCCTGGCCCCGCTCCCCCTGCCTTCATTTCCTTCCTTCTTTCTTTCTTTCTTTCCTTCTTTCTTTCTTTCCTTCTTTCTTTCTTTCTTTCTTTCTTTCTTTCTTTCTTTCTTTCTTTCTTTCTTTCTTTCTTTCTTTCTTTCTTTCTTTTTTAAATATATTTTTATTGATTTTTTTAAGAGAGGAAGAGAGAAGGATAGAAAGCTAAAAACATTGATCAGCTGCCTCTTGCACACCACCTACTGGGGATGTGCCCGCAACCAAGGTATGTGCCCTTGACCGGAATCGAACCTGGGACCTTCAGTCTGCAGACCAACGCTCTATCCACTGAGCCACACCGGTTTGGGCTCCCCCTGCCTTCAAACCGGCGGGGTGGGGGGGAAGAAGCCGAGTTCTCGCTGAGGCTCCGGAGCCGGCTCCCCCAGGGACCAGTGTGCCCCTGGGACCCCCGCCAGCCCGGCCCGGAGACCTGCGGCCGCCCCTCCGAGCCGAGCGCTGGGTGTGTGCGGCCGATTGATTGCAAACTGGACTGCCCCATGGAGATCCCAAACCACGGGTGACCCTTGCCCTGTCCGTTATCCCAGGAATAAACTGTAGAAATAATAATAATAAAAAGTAACCGACAAAAGTGTGTGCTCCTTTTTTATTTGTAAACTACGTGTAAACTTTTTTTTTTCGGTCGCCAGCGCCGGCGTGCCCTTCGCGGGCAGCGTGTCCGCAGCATCTGGGACCCGGGACACTCCCGGCAAAGCGACTTTTGTCCCCTTCCCGCGCCGCAGGGCTCCGGGAGCCGCAGACACATGCAGATTGAGCGGCTGGCCTTCTTCTCCGGGGCGCCTACCGTCCCAGTGCGTTCCCAGCAGAGTCTGCAGGAACTTTTATTTTCCGTTGTGATCTTTGGGTGAGGGGACCCCCGCCCGCCTTCTCGCCAGGGGGGGCTCCCACTGCCCGAGTCCTGACACTGCGCGGGCGCCGGGTTCCCACGCTGTGTCTCCAAACCGGTGTGCGCGGAGCGGGGAGGAAATCGGGAATGAACGATGCGGATCGCCTCCTCAGTCCGAGTCAGAGTTTGAGAGCTGGTGACGGCGTTTCCTCACTCGAAACCTGGAATCGGCCCGCGTCGTGGCGGGGTCTCTCGGGAGCCAGTCGCCGCAGAGGGACGCAGACGGGGAACGAATCGCGGAGAAAATAGGCAGCAATAAACCCGATCAGAGCCGAGCGGCCAGACGCGGCACCTTTAAGAAACTCCATTCCCGGGGTGTCTGCCTGCCCCTCCGTCCCCTCCTCTCCATGTACAACCGTTTTTCCTATATTCTCCTAATCCAATCCAGGCGGAGGCGGCTCCGGGGGTCCAGGTGGTGGTGCGCGTCCCGCGGATGGAAGGTCACCGCCCTCGGGGCCGTGCGCGCCCCGGCTCGGGCGGCGGCGGACCCGCTATCCCTCCCGCGCGGGGCGGAGGGGCTGCTCCTGGATCCGCCCGGCATCGCCGTCTGGAGCCCAGATCTAGGGCTTCTCCTGGGCGCAGGAGGAGCTGGGACCAGGAGGGTCCCAGGGGGCACGGCAGAATTGGCTGGGGAGTTGTATTTGACCCTTGGAAAAGGAGGGGATGTCGGATGCCAGCGGAGAAAGGAGTGTTTGGCAGAATGTGAGCGCGGCGTGCGGCGGCGGCGGGGAGTAGGGAGGGAGGAAGGGGATCCTACCGACAATCGGACAATCGGGGCCGATCGAGCGCTTGTGGGCTTGTGGGCCAGCGCCTGGGCGCCTGGCTCTCCGTTCCACCTTGCGACCCCGTCCATGCCCTGAGCGCGGCCGCTCTGACGCTTTCCCCAGGCCCTGCTGTGCGCTCCTGGGATGAGCGCGCTCCACGATCATCTCAGGGGCCCTGCAGTCCTTCCATTCCCTTCTTTCCCATCCTCCTCGTTCCGTTACCCTCTAGGTCTCTTCTCGTTCCTTTCACTGTCTCCCTTTTTCCCGTGTTCCCTCCCTTTCTTCCACTGTTTGTGGCACTTTCGTTCTCTTCTACCCAGCTCCCCCCAGTCTCTTCTCTCTTCTGGCCTTGCTCCCCTTCTTCTTCCCATCTTACATCCCCGTTTCTTTTTTTCGGTTCTTTCTTTCTCTTTCTTTCCTCGCTCTTTCTCCTTTTCCTCTCCTCCTTCCCCCTCTTCCAACCGGGACCCGGAGCCGCGCTAGCCCCCATGTCCCTGTGCCGCGGCGGCGCTTCCACGCGGAGGGCGGAGCGCAGCTCACCGAGGGGACAGCGCGCGCGGAGGCTCCAGCCGCTGGGCCCCAGCCGTCTCCCTCCTCCCCCGCACCTCCTGGACTCCAGGCACAACATGAGCCGGTATTTCCCTGCAGACTGGTCCTTGGATTTGAAATCTGCCGCGTTTTAAGTCGCTGAAGAAGTAAGACATTTCTATTAAACAGCTCCTTTTGTTTTCCATCTTTTCTATTTTCTGCTACGGAGACCAGCTATCTCAGAGACAGGGTGTGAGGACCTAAGTCTCCGGGGTAGTGGGGGGAGAGATGCCAGATCTTGGAGTCTGAAGCCTCCAGCTCTCCGTCTTTAATCATCTGAGCTGAGCCTCAGGTTTTATTTTATTTTATTTTATTTTATTTTATTTTATTATTTTATTTTATTATTTTATTTATTTTATTTTATTTTATTTTATTTTATTTTATTTTATTTCCTCCTCCTCCTCTCCCGAAAAAACCCCTTCAAGACCCATCTCAAATGGCATCCCCCTGTGAAACGTTTGCTGGCTTCCCCACTCCCCAAGGTGATTCCTGCTTCTGTCTTAGTGGCCCCTTTACTGTCTTTGGCATGTGTATGTCACCCACTGGACAAGGAACCCCTGGTGGGCCAACCTCTGTGTTATTATTCATCTGATATCACCAATAACAATCTCTGTGTTATTATTCATCTGATATCACCAATAACAATCTCTGTGTTATTATTCATCTGATATCACCAATAACAATCTCTGTGTTATTATTCATCTGATATCACCAATAATAATCTCTGTATTATTCATCTGATATCACCAATAACAATCTCTGCGTTATTCGTTATTCATCTGATATCACCAATATTAGCATGTGCCTGACACTCACTAGGTGTCGTGAATTGATGAATGCGTAAAAGGTGAGATACTTATAGAATTATACAGACCCAAGCACAGGTTGGGACTTCAAATCTTAACTGGTTGCACCGAATTTCTTTCTCCTCCAATAAGTCTCTCCTTCCTTGATATTTTGGTTGTTTAGCAATAGCCTCTAGCAAAAAGTCCCCATTTTGCTCCCACCTCTCTCTTTTCGCTCCCTCTCTCCTGCTCTCAGACTGTGGGGGTGAGGGGAAGCACACCCCAGCTGTCAATCACGACCTGAGGCTTTGGTCAGGAAGAGTTGGGGGTTTAGTTTCCAACATTAATGAAGTGGCTGGAACAGCAAACATCTGCCAAAGAGACGCAAATCTTTCCAGCTGTTGGAGACCTGCAGACACTTCCCAGTTTCCTGTGACCCTACCCCGGCAGTGTCTGTCTCTTCTGCGTCTGGGGAGGGGACTCTCAGAGAGGGACCCCCATTTGCACCCAGCTGCTTAGGAGGCTCAGAGGAGAATGGAAATTCACACCCTCCAGGAGGTTTCAGAAGGTGAGCCCCCCCAACCCCCTCCCCAATCTGGCACCTGCTTCCCTGAAGGCTGAGCCAGAAAGAGGGGTGCAAGAACATCTTTGCAAAGTTACGAGGCTCCGGGGACTAGAAGCCAAAGAATCCCTATTCCCCATTTCAGCACACACCCAGTCTCCCCACTCAACTAGAGCAAGAAACGTCAGAAAACAAAATGGTCTTGGAGAGTCATAGAGCGGAATTTACATGACACCTAGGATCTACCCCTAGAACAGTGGTCGGCAAACTCATTCGTCCACGGAGCCAATATCAACAGGACAACGATTGACATTTCTTTGGAGAGCCAAATTTTTTAAACTTAAACTTCTTCTAAGGCCCCTTCTTCAACATAGACTCACCCAGGCTGTGGTATTTTGTGGAAGAGCCACACTCCAGGGGCCAAAGAGCCGTGTGTGGCTCGCGAGCCGCAGTTTGCCGACCACGGCCCTAGAAGCACTTGCCTGATTTTTAGTTTGACCTTTTAGAATCTCCTGCTTCCTTGTCTGTGTAGATATTCCGAAGCAGCCGGGACATGTCCTAAAAAATACACTCATTCATTCCCAACCACCTTCTCTCCAAAACAGGGCGGAGGCTGAGGGGAACAAAAGCACTTCTTACATTCTAGTCAAGTGTCCTTAATCACTTGATTTTCAGTCGCTAAGTTTTGAAATAGTTTCAGACATGTAAAAGCAACACAGTGAAAGCCTTGTAAGTTAATATTCCCCCGGGGCCCCGGGGCCAAGCTAAAGCTGCACAGTGCAGAGCCGGGCTCAGAAGCCTTGCAGAATGAGAAGCTGAAGGAGGTGGACAAGGAGCCCAGCTCGCGTTGTCACGATGATGTTTCTTTACAAAACCTGCCCTCATGCATCGCAAAGCATCCTTTCCGGAGAGGGCACCAGTGCGGTCCACTGGACCAGGGCTTAGAAAGGACTGGGGAAGTCCTTCTTTTTTTCACACCTTCCTGGAGGGGAAGGTTAAACAGGGAAAAAAGACAATGGCCATATATATATGCAGAGGGTCAGACATTTACAGGAAGAGTAAAACCACAGCGCATCGTTTAAATACTTCAAACATTGTGAAAGCTTGGCATGCAGATTAAAATCATTTGTTTTGCTCACCATTTCCCTTTCCAGATTGTGCTGTCCTAGCACCAAACAGCCCTAGTTCTGTCTATAGCCCCTGTGTCTCAATTCCCCCAAAGACAGAGCCAGGGAAATAAAATGTAATCTCCTCCATTGCGGTGAAAATAGATATGGAAGTTTGGAGTAACATTGGTTTTGACTTTCTCCCTCCCCCCCCTCCCCTACCATCCTTCATGCTATCCCTTTACTAATGAAAAGCACTCACATTCACAGTGGGTGAGTGAAAGAACTTTTGAGCTAGACAAATCTGGTTGCATTCCCACTTAGTCATTTCCCTGACCTGCCATCTTCAACCATAAGCTCAGAGGCTTCTTTTTTAAGAAAAATATATTTTATTGATTTTTACAGAGAGGAAGGGAGAGGAGGAAGGGAGAGGGATAGAGAGTTAGAAACAAACATCGATGAAAGAGAAACAATGCGTCCTGCACACCCCCAACCAGGGATGTGCCCTTGACCAGAATTGAACCTGGGACCTTTCAGTCCGCAGACCAAGGCTCTATCCACTGAGCCAAACCGGTTTCGGCAAGCTCAGAGGCTTCTTGAAGGATCCATGGAAGTTCGTGTGCATGGCACTTACTCATCCTTTGCCAGTCTCCCACCACCTTTACTTCGAGTTCAATTAAAAACGCAACTTGCTACATATATATATATATATATATATATATATATATATATATATATATAATTTTTTTAATCACAAAACAAAGCTGCATCTGAAAAGGTATCAGCGCCTGTGCTGTCTCAGACGTGTTTGGGATTAGTTTTTGCTCCATGCTTAACACCCAGGATCAACCAAGAAGTAAAGAGCAGGAGGGGCCGGCGGAGGGAGTGGGGGGCTATCGTTAACCAAAGGAAATGGCCCTGGGTCCCCTAATTGCTACTGAACATCTGGCACCCCGGACCACAGGCTCAGCACATCTGCAGGTGTCAATCATTCCAGCCAGCACTTTTCAAGAGGCTGGCTCATTTATAGTTGTCACTTTTTTTTTTGTTTGTTTTTATTGTCTGCAAAAGAAATGCCACGATCTTGCCCCCATGGGTGACGTCGCAGCCAAATTATTTCATAAAGTATATATATATATATATATATATATATATATATATATATATATATATATATATTTTTTTTTTTTTTTAATTATTTCCTTTGCCTCACACAGGCCTTAGTCAGGTTTTCCCTGAGATTCCTGTCGTTTTCCCTGACATGGGGCCAGTGGGCAACCCACAGGAGGTAGGATTTCAAAGAGGACAAGAGGGTTGGTGGGTCCTCCATTTCCATCCCCCGATTCCAAGGACCAGAAGGGCCCTGCTTCAGCCGGCACAGAGCCCGTCTGCCTTCTGAACACCGAAAGGAAAACACACTCGCAGAAAGCTTTTAGGATTGCAGAGGTTCGCTGGCGTGATTGTTATTCTGCTCATTCGAAGCAGCATTTTACCCAGAACTAGGGGTGCAGTATGCCAATCAGAGAAGGTACTGGTGTGTCTGCTCTCCGGGTTGTGAAGAGGAAGTTTGTACAAACTCCTGGACACAGGTGCTAAGCACCTACTTAGGTCAAAGTGGAGAGAGAGGGTGTGTGTTGACTCGTGCCTGGATCCCTTGTTTTGTATGGTTTTGTTTTAGGAATGAGAGGGGGAAGGAAATACAAAGAGAAGAAAAAAAAGGGGGGGAGGGAAGGGGAGAGATCTGATATTTTTCTTTACTAAACTAATTCAGGAGACATCCTTAATCTTCTAGGGAGGAGAGAGAAAACAGAGCCAAGTGAATTGTCTAGCCGAATTCTCAGCATAGGTTAGCAGGCTTTCATCCATGGTATGACATGCAGACTCTTTCTTTTATATCGTAAAACCATAATATGTTTCTTGTGATGATAGGCTTTTAAGGCAAAGTTGATCTTCGTGAGCTATTTATAATGACTTTTAAAAATCACCAATAGAGGTTATCACATAGCCAATATTCTCAGAGCAAAATGGAAGAACTGAAAAATAGTATGGAAAATCCTGGTATTAAACATTCGCATCTAAGATGCTCAAACATTAAGGAAATGCACATGGATCATTTGCTAGGTCATCTAAGAGGAATAAAAGTTTGCTTAAAGTTGTTTATTTGTCGTTGTTTTTTTATGCCCATTTCACTTTGAAGCCTCAGAGGCCGACTTTATAGGTCTTCAAAGCAGGAGCTCCCCTTGCTTACTTTCACACGTTGCAGGGATGCTCAGATCTACATAGGCTGCAAATTACCAAAGCAAATGAATGAGATGGTGCCAATCTCTGTGCATTTCAATGACAGGAGCAGCCTGCCCTTTTAATCGGGATCTGAAGCCATCACAGGAGCAGAGAATCCGCAGTGCTATTGCCAGTCCACATTCTGATACGTGTACTTAAGTCAATTAGCGAGTCCCTTAGATTCCATCTGCATACGCAACCAAAACATCTGGCCATTTCAATCAGTTCAATCAAGATCCTGGCCAAGGCAGGGTGGGAAATTAGTCAAATTAGTCATTCGTTTGGGCAGAACAGCGGGCTGTATTCTCAGCGTGGAGAGCCAGTGGGTGTAGCTCAAAAGGTTTGGGTTTTCTCCTCTGACACCAGGAACCAGTTCAGAGTTCCTGGAGGAGGCTGTGATTTTTATCGGTCCGTGTTCGGAAGGACAGATCTTCAGGATAAAATGTCATGATATGAAGACATTTCTGCGTTCCTTTGAACTCTGTGTTCTCAAGGTTGGGGCCATGCCAGAATGAAGCTGGACTGGGGCTCGTTAAGTGTTAGAAAATAAAAGCAGCAGCACCACAGATCACACTATACTATTTATTGCCCTCTAATTCATTGGCATTCCTATGCCCCTGTGTCTTGACTTGAAGGAAATCTAACGCATCATGTGAATGACCAAATATTGGTGAACACAGCTTTTCATCTGAGCCACTGTGGCACAACATTGCTTTCTCTATGAAATCAAAATAATACTGTCCTTTCATTTCTTTCGTCTCTTGTATGATATCATCTGTGGGTACATGGAATTTCAAATCATTATCTTTATGGATCCCATCGAGACAGCCCCACAGAGAAACACAAGCTCAGAGGAGGGGACACGAGTTTCAGGATCCCAGCCCTGCATTCTGCTCATGTTACCTCATTTTCCTTCGGCATTAACATTCTCCTTCCTGGGCTAAAAACCTTCTGATCTGAAATGTTCGAAACCACGATGATATCTGTATTAAAATGCAGCTCTCCCTTGAAGAAATTCACTGGAGGAAGAAAACATTTTTATATTCATTTGGGAGGGGGAGTCACATCAAGTACAGATAACCTGTCAGTCTAATTTTTGTGGCTTTGTTCTCTGTGCATTGATTTAAAGTATTTTTAAGCCACAGACAATTAAAAGTAATTACTGCTATAACTGACTAATGTAAACTTGATAATAAGGCTGAGATGACTCATCCTCCCACTGACTATTCCAGAGTACACAGCCTCTTAGGCTGAAGTCTGTTATCACTTGTTAAATGTCTAACTTAATTGTTGAGTTAATTGCGAATTAATTAGTTTTAAAAGGGCTTTCTGTCTCCTTTAGGAGGGAAAGTGGCTCTTTACCCAAGGATGAAGAAATGAAAAGAAATCCAGTTTTCTGCCGAAACCGGTTTGGCTCAATGGATAGAGCTTCAGCTTGGGGACTGAAGAGCCCCGGGTTTGATTCCGGTCAAGGGCATGTACCTTAGTTTCGGGCACATCCCCAGTAGGGGGTGTGCAAGAGGTAGCTGATCGATGACTCTCTCATCGATGTTTCTAACTCTCTATCTCTCTCCCTTCCTCTCTGTACAAAATCAATAAAATAAAATAAAATCCAGTTTTCTAGGTAGGAGGAAGATAATTTTTGAGAAAGAAAAAAAGGATTCTACTTAGAACTTCAGTATAAAGAGAATCTGACTGGATGAAAAACTAGAAATTATAGCTAACAGCTCAAACAGGTCCAGCAAAGGAATGATGTCTATGCAGTGAAGGGGAGAGACTTTCATTTTGATGATTTTGGCGTTGCGATGGGAAGTTGGGAGGATCAACAGTTTTGAATTTGGAGATTAAGCAGGACTCTAGATTAAGAATAGGATAAACTAGGGACATCGAATGGCAGGGGATGGGGGTGGAGGGTACATGGTAGTTGACTTCTTGTGGAAAGAACCAGAACTTGTTTCCACCTGTAAGGGCTAACTATGCAAAGTTTATGCCTTTATTCGTTACAGTCCCAAAGCCAATGCCCTGCAGAACAGAAAGGAAGCCAGGCAGGAGGGAAGGTGTGGGAGAGAAGGGGGGGGGGGGGAGCAAAGAATCCGCAGATAGGTTCCCAGGAACCTCAAAATGACGAACAAGCTTAAAGAAAAGAACCTCTCAAACTCACCCTTCAGAACACACACACACACACACACACACACACACACACACACACACGTAGGGTACATAGCCTGCAAGCAGGCTACTCTCCTGATGACAAACCAAGCAGGAATTTACAAGGTAATGCTGTGGAATACAAAGACCCAAACAAAGCAAGACAAAAAAAGCCGAAATTAGTCACCCACCCTCTGTGGTAATGTAAACTGGTATGACATTTCTGGAGGGCAGTGTAGCATTGTGTCTCAGATTCAAAAGCCAGCCAGAAATCCCGACCAAGCAATTTAAAGCCAGGCTGTAGTTCTCAAACATGATCGTGCACATAACCAACTCCTAGGAGAGCCTGCTGAACCGCTCCAGCTCCTAGGTGTCTTCCCCTGGAGTCGATTAGGTGAGAGGATTGACATTTTTAAACCAGCAGCCCTCTTGAGTTGACTACTTTTTAATAGTCAGGGTGCTAAAAAGATTATAAAAGTGGGGAAACGCTATAAGCAGAAGCTAGTCTGTTACTTGTGAGATTCCTCAACATTGCAAAATCTGTTCTTTCCTCTCTCGGAACCCCAGTTCGCTTACCTTTACAATAAGTACACATGCTCATGGCATAATTGCGAGATTAAATGAGAATTCACATAAGTGGTTTAGGCAACAGCTCTTATTACTGAAATGTTGAGGGGGAAGCAAATTAAAATAATCGAATGTATACTATAATCCCAATGTTGAAACATTGTTTATATACATATGTATATTAGTATATGTGCATGCAGAGATACCCCAAATCATGTTCAAATGTTAACAGTAATCATTTCTTTTATTAAAAACATATTTTATTGATTTTTTTTACAGAGAGGAAGGAAGGGAGAGGGATAGAGAGTTAGAAACATCAATGCGAGAGAGACATTGATCAGCTGCCTCCTGCACACCCCTCACTGGGGATATGCCCACAACCAAGGTACATGCTCTTGACCGGAATCGAACCTGGGACCTTTCAGTCTGCAGGCCAATGCTCTATCCACTGAGCCATGGTTAGGAGCAACAGTGATCATTTCTTGACAGCAGGCTTTTGAGGGACTTACTTTCCTTTCTGTAGCTTTGAATATGGCTTGAATTGTTTTACACTGTACATATTCCCCCAAGATATTGTTTTAAAATACAAAAACATAAAGGGTACTTCAATAGTACCTTACATTTGCATAACACTTTGCAGAACAATTCCAAATGCCTTACTTCACCTGAGCTTCACACAGCCCTGGGAATGAAAAAGGACGCGTCTTACCCTTTCTGTTTTGCACATGAAGAAACTGCGCATGAGTGGTTCACCTGAGGACACCCCCCCACACACAGCTGAGGTTGCAGGCTAGTCTCAAACATAAGTTTTTAAAAATATATATTTTATTGATTTTTTACAGAGAAGAAGAGAGAGCGATAGAAAGTTAGAAACATCAATGAGAGAGAGTCATTGATCAGCTGCCTCTTGCACACCCCCTACCAGGGATGTGCCTGCAACCAATGTACATGCCTTTGACCGGAATCGAACCTGGGACCTTTCAGTCCGCAGACCAATGCTCTACCACTGAGTCAAACCGGTTTCAGCCACAAGTTGTTGTTTTTTTTGAGTCCAAGTTCATCAAACCTGTTTCTGGGCAATGTTTCCCCACTAAGCATATACATGGATTATAGGATTCCAGCTTTACAAATGTCTATTTTCCACGTATGTTCCCCATTTAAAAGATGTTAAGCACTTGATGAAAATGAAATTGGCCGGATATTAAGAAAGCTGATAGGAAAATACATTGCAGTCTGGATCCATCAACGCGAGACCTCTGCTGGAAACCAAGTTCTGCAGCTGTGGTTACTGGGTAACCCTCTAAATATAGACACCCCCACTCACCTGTCACAGGCTAACAAATTTCATGATCAAAGACTATGGGTTGGTGACTGTGTAGAATGTGGACTGTCAACGGGGTTTATCTGGGTCCTCACACGTTTTTCACCGTCTAGCCATGCAGCCCAGGCATCTGACGGGTGGCCTGTTGACCAAGACTGGAATCAGAAGGTTTTAAGGGCGCAGCAAGGTCTGAGCTGAAAGTGTCCCATCACTGCCCTCTACCGGATGGCCAGGCAGTTCGGCGTCTGTGCTGTGGAATCCTGTCTCCCTCTATTGGCAGAAAGTCATTGCAAAGTTGGAAACAGGCTCTAGTGAGGCAATGAGTCTGTATTCATGACTGCCTGCTGGTCTCAGAACATTCTCTTGGCATTGGCAGGCTCGGTGGTCTTCAGTAGACCTCATGGGATGGGCCTTCAACACCGACATCTCAGTCATTCTACCAATGGCAAACAAGTTCTCCTCTGGGGGACAAGGGGGAGGGTCCCTTAATCTCAATTCTGTGCCAGAAAGGTCACTAGTTGCTCTTCTTTCCCAAATTAGTGCAGCAGGTCAAGGGACTCTTTTTAGATTTCACAAGGAAGGCTCTTTGCTGGCCTTAAACTCCAGGTTTAGTCCTAATATCCTCACTGTCTCGGATTTAAGTTCTCCACCTAAAATAACTCACACCACTTAATTCTGCTTCCAGTGAGTAGGCAGTGATTTTTCCACCAGTGTGCCACAAGTATTTTTAAAACCTGCAACAGCCTCACCTCTTTTCCCTTCCAGTGTCCGATAGAGAAATGACAACAGCCGACACAATAATAACCGTCTGGTGTGGATGAATAAAATTATACCCATTTTTAAAAAATATATTTTATTGATTTTTTACAGAGAGGAAGAGAGAGGGATAGAGAGTTAGAAACATCGATGAGAGAGAATCATCAATCAGCTGCCTCTTGCACACTCCTTATTGGGGATGTGTCTGCAACCAAGGTACATGCCCTTGACCGGAATCAAACCTGGGATTCTGCTGGCCGATGCTCTATCCATTGAGCCAAACCTGTTTCGGCTATACCTATTTATTTATTTATTTATTTTATTTTTTTTTTTGTCAGATGGGCAAAAAACATAATGTGTTTTTGAGTGTGCGACAGAATTTTAGTAATTAGCTAATATGTGCCTTGAGATGAAAAGGGTTGACAATCACTGGAATAGGGGGCGTTTAACAAGGGAGGATAGGAAAGCAGCATATAATACAAGCAGAAATTCTACACCAATGCCAAGATCCAGGGCCATACCCCCCAGAGAACCCCCATACCACAGCTGACGAAGATGCAGCTTTAGTCTGACCTAAGGATGGGGATCTCAGCCATAAGTACGAAGCCTACTTTCCCAAGTTTGTTAGTCTCAGGGATCCAATTAGTGTATGGTGCTAGATATCTCGTATGTTCAGCAGCCTGTACATGCATTTACATGTAATTATAGATGTTTGTCTGCTTTAGACCCTATCTTAACGTACGCCGTTTGTGTGGGTTGGGTGCGCTTATGGCACTGTGAATGTAGAGGTGGCATCTGGTCTTCTTTAGCTCAGGTTAAAGCTGAAGGTCTGAGAAAAGAGAGTGGAGGGTCTGACTGGAAAAGGAAGATTTCAGAGGGAAAATGATAATAACAGAATAAACATAAAAAAGAGAAATGGGAAGAATCCATGTTTTCTTACCAGAAGGGAAATCTCTGTGCTATCTCTCTCTCTCTCTCTCTCTCTCTCTCTCTCTCTCTCTATATATATATATATATATATATATATATATATATATATATATATATAGACAGCCTACACAATAATAACCGTCTGGTTATTATTGTGTCGGCTTATATATATAAAAGCCTAGCAACCAGAACAGTGGACCGACCAGAATGACTGGTGGCTATGACATGCACTGTGGCAGCCAATCAGCGTGATCCAGGCCCCGATGCCCCTTCCCCCTCCCCCCCTTCTCCCTGATTTGTCTGGCCCCCGATTGGCCCCCAACACCCCAATTGGGGGCGGGGCCAGCTGGCCAACCACCTGCAGCCTCTCCCTCTCATTGGCCCAACCTGATGGACCCCATCGGGGCAGGCTGCTGGACCCCCACCCATGCACAAATTCATGCACTGGACCTCTAGCTATCCCATAAAAATCTAGTTTGGCAGTCTTTCTCTTTCTTGCGGTGGGTCAACCAGAGCAGTCAGTCTTGCCAGGTATGAAAAACAAGTGGGTATATGGCTACAGCAACCCCTCCCCCTCAACAAAACCTTCAAAACAAAAACGCCAATTCATGTGACTTGCTCACACTGCCACAGAACGACGGACAATGATTCAGAAGCTGGCAGAGAGCGGCACTGCATTCCTAATGGCCGTCTCGCCAATCAGATAACTGCGTGTGGGGATAGGATATTGTTACAGTTCTGGGCAGTTCATACCGTGTTTCTGAATGGCACTGTTTTCTTCCAAGCCTCGCATTGCCTTGCTTTCATTGTGGCTGTCCATTGCCATTCTGTGGTGGAGAGAAATATGCACAAATTGAATGCAGAGGTAAATTAATACTACAAATATTTATTGAGCATCCACTTTGCCCGGTAATTCTCATCGTTGGATGTTTCTATCCCTCTATCCCTCTCCCTTCTTCTCTCTCTAGGATCAATACAAACATATTTAAATATATGTATGTTAAAATAAATGTGTATATGTATGTATATAAATTTGCTAAGAGAATAGAAATTAAATCTTCTTGTCATGTACATATATGGGAGTTAATAGATATGTTAATAAACTAGATGGGGAGAATCCTTTCACAACGTATCTGTATATCAAATCATATTGAAAATCTACACTTTTGCCCTGTCCAGTGTGCTCAGTGGTTGGAGCATAGGTCCACACACCACAGGGTCACAAGTTTGAGTCCCAGTCAAGGGCACATACCTGGGTTGCCGGTTCAATCCCTGGCCTCAGTCAGGGTGGGCACAGGAGGCAACCAATTGATATGTCTCTCTCACATCAATCTTTCTCTTCCTCCCTCTCTTTTCTTTCCCCTTTCTCCCTCTCTTCCAGTCTCTCTAAAAATCAATGGGAAAAATATCCTTGGGTGAGGATTAACAAAACAAGTTTACACTTTAAATATATTATGGTCTTATTTGTCAGCTGTACCTCTAGTAAAGCTGAAATAAAAAATCTTAAAAACATAGGTGAAGGATCTAACTAGAAATTTCTCCAAGGAAGATACACAAATGGCAAGTAAGCACATGGAAAGATGTTCGAGATCATTCATTATCAGGGAAATGGAAATGAAAGCCACAGCGAGATTCCACTTTATGCCCATCAAGATGCCAGGCCTGTCCTGTGAGGTCCCCCCATCTATAGTGCCTCTGAGAGTTTAACAGGGCCTCACATGTGCTCTCAAATGAATGGATCACTTTAACACTCTTCATAGAAATGGGCAGGAGATAAACCCATGTGCCAGGCATCCTATAAAGAGTTTCTCCCATCAGGAGGGTGAGCGGGACTGCCTTTTTTTTTTTTTTTTTTTTTTTTAATATATTTTATTGATTTTTTACAGAGAGGAAGGGAGAAGGATAGAGAGTTAGAAACATTAATGAGAGAGAAACATCCATCAGCTGCCTCCTGCACATCTCCTACTGGGGATGTGCCCTCTACTAAGGTACATGCCCTTGACCAGAATCAAACCTGGGACCCTTCAGTCCTCAGGCCGACGCTCTACCCACTGAGCTAAACCGGTCAGGGCGAGCTGGACTTTCTCGTGGGGCCCAGCACATTGTGGCTATTTTCTTCTTTCTTAGCTGATTTCTCTCCCTGGAAACTCCTTACACTCTCCTGCGTTCTAACCCTAGAGTGTTCACACAGTTCAACGATGCTCTCAGCACATGTGACCCCAGCACTGGCCCTGGCCGTGGCTCTCTCCCAGGGGTTTCCTAAGCCCTCAAACAACTTACTTTCTGGTTTCCTCGTTGTATTCAGCCAAACACACTTTGATCCCATTCAGACCCAATGAAAACCCCCTTATTCTGGTTACTTTTGTTTGCATAAATGACTGTTTCATTTTATTCCTATTTTTTTTTTTTTCTGGGGCTGCATTTTTATTGTTGTGGTTCCTAGGCAGATTAGCCTTGGTGGACTTCTCTCTCTCTCTCTCTCTCTCTCTCTCTCTCTCTCTCTCTATATATATATATATATATATATATATATATATATATATATTACAAATTATATTTTAAAAATATAAAAATTGTAATAAAAACTTGCATTGGCATAAAGATGAATATGTTACTATTACAGAGTAAAACATGCTCCTCCACCTACAAGTTCTTTTTTCGTTCTGATTTTCAAAGAAATTAAAGCATTTGGGTGAGTCTTGCTAAAATAAAAAAACAAACAAAGGCCAACCTTGAAAATTCCCTGAGCAGACACCGCCAGCTTAGTCAGACAAGGAAGCTTGATTTAGCTCATTTGGCAGGGCTAACTTGACCTGGGTCATTTCTTTGCTTATGCCTATGAAAATCATAAGTAAAAGTTAAACTGTTTCCCAAGGTTGACATGAGGTAAGCACTGACCAATTCCCTATCATTTGAGAAAATTATAATCTTGTAACCAATCGCTGCTTTAAGAATACACAGTCACTGCTTTCTCACTATATAAGCTACTTTATAACAATACTAGAGTATTTTCATGCACAGTACCCAGTGCATGAAATTTGTGCACGGGTAGGGTCTCTAGTGGCTGCCGGCTGGGACCTCCCTTCCCCCCGACTCCCTGCCACCTCCACCAATGGCAGGGCCTCCCTTCCCCCGGATGTTGGCCTGCTGGCCCCACCCCCTGGTCGAACTCCCAAACTCTGGGTTAAGGGAACAATTTGCATATTAGGCTTTTATTATATACGATGCCCCAGGGCCTCACCCCCATGTTTCGATTTGAGTGCCCTGGTTTGCAAACTGTCTTTCTTGGTTTCTGCACCAAGCTTTTCCTAATGACTACTTTGCTGATTCATTGGTTTTACTTCTGCTATTGTTGAATGTTGAAAGTCCCTAGAAATACTGTGGACTCTGGGCATTGGGGCCTTCTGAGTGCATCTTCGTATCCCTAGTTCACAACCTAGTATATTCACAGCCCATAGTCAGTAAGTAAGTGTTTGCCGAATGAGATAAATATTTCAAAAAGTTGTTTGGGAACCAAACGAGAGAGTAGTTTCAAAAGCAATTTCTAAACTGTGAGTTCTTCACAAATAAAAGGAATTAGAGGGAGGGAGAAAAATGCTAATTTGGTGAATGGAACTCAAGATTTCATGCAGAGGAGGGGAAACACCAAAATGCTAGCAGCATTTGAAGGCAGAGCAGGAGGAAAATCAAAGACAACTTTGACCCCCTGCAATAGTTTGCAAAGCCTTGGGCCTGAGTGGCTGGCACCCGTGGATTTGGAGAGCTGTCAGGAAAGTCAGCGGGAAAGGAGAATAAACATATGTGGAGACACGCAGGCAGCATCCGCCTGTGAAAAAGGCTCCGCAGGCCCGGCGCCACCAGGTGGCAGTGTGTCAACGGGGAGCTGACAATTAATGACTTTGTTCTGATTCCTGAACAGAGGCACTGTGTGTTTGGATTATTGCGGTTAAGTTTTCTTCTCATTATCTAATGAGGGTTTTTTTTTTTGTTGTTGTTTTGTTTTTTTAAATCAAGAGCAAAGAATATAGCCCTGCCTGTGTGGCTCAGTGGTTGAGTGTCGGCCTATAAACCAGGAAGGGCACATGCCTGGATTGTGGGATCAATCCCTAGTATGGGGTATGCAGGAGGCGGCCAATGAATGATTCTCTCATTGCTGATGTTCCTATTCCCCTCTCCCTTCCTCTTCCTCTCTGAAATCAATAAATTTATATATTAAATATATAAATTAAAATTTATATATTTCTATTCTCCTCTCCATTCCCCTTCCTCTCTGAAAACTATATATATATATATATATATATATATATATATATATATATATATATATATATCAAAGAATACAAAAATGAGTATGTTATTATGGTCTTTGCCTACAATTAGACAGGCAAATAAAAGTGATACTTCTTAGTTGTCACAATACACAAATTCAATCATCATCATCATCAATTACAAAAGACCCTTGGTCTGGATGTTTCATTGAGTTGACCTTGGTGAAACTGCTTCTGAGTCTGGTGGCCAGAACCTGACTCATTGGGTAAAGGTGTGAATTGTGTGGGTGGGACCCGGGGTGCTAGTCATCCTGAGAATAGTCCAGAGCTGGGTAAGCACCACTGTGTTAGAGACCTTGCCCTGCGCCAAGCACAGGCCCAGTCTCCCCTCGGCAGTGAGGACTCACAGAGAACTCCGCCTGGCACCCCAGCCTCATCCTACTAACCTGCAGAGGTGGTGCCCAAGCCTGGGTCTCATGGTAATGACACGTATGGTAATGTGCCAGTACCACCATAGCCACCCACCGCAGACCAGATGACTTCAACAACAAACATTCATTTGCTCACCATTCTGGAGGCCAGAAGTACAAGGTCAAGGTGTCAGAAGGTTGGTTTCTTCTGGGAACTCTGGGCTTGACTCAGAGATGACTGTCTTCTCCCTTGTCTCATGTGGCTTCCCGTCGACAGGGATCCGTGTCCAATCTCCTCTTCTTAGAAAGACAGCAGTCAGATTGAACTAGGGTTCATGCTAATGACTTCAGTTTAACTTAATGACCTCTTTAAAGACCCTGACTCCACCCTGGCTGGTGTGGCCCAGTTGGTTGGTTGGTTGTCTGTTCCATTCCTGGTCAGGGTACATGCCTGGGGTTTCTGGCTCGATCCCTGGGCGTGCAGAAGACAGCCAATGGATGTTTTGCTCTCACATGGATGTTTCTCTCTCTCTCCTTCTCCCTTTCTCTCTCTCTCTCTCTCTCTCTAAATCAATTTTTAAAATCTTAAAAAACACACACACAAAAAAAAAACACGTTGCATTTGAGACTCTGAGGATTAGGATTTCAACATATGAATTTGGGGGATATGCACTCAGCCTATAACAATACCCTGGCTCTCCTACTGACTAACTGGGCGATGTGGTAATGCTAAGCAAGCCACTCTCTGGGCCTCGGGCTTATTGGCTGTAAAACGAGGGTGTCGGATTATGTCATCTCTGTGGTTGAAAAGTCCATGATCACTACCATCAGAACAAATGTGCGTTTTGCAAGATCAGGAGCAGGATGGTTTCCAAACCAGCCACAAAGGACAATTGTCTCGGCACATGGAACAGACATGTGCGTGCACGTAGGCTTCTGTACGCTCCTGTGCACATGGAAACAGCTTTTCTCAGCTTTCGGAGGCCACCTGCCACACGCACTTAGGATTCAGGGCAACATCAGAACAAAACACAGTCCGAGTATACACTGAGTGGACAGATTATTATG
Source organism: Pipistrellus hanaki (assembly GCF_964339955.1). Lineage (NCBI taxonomy): Eukaryota > Metazoa > Chordata > Mammalia > Chiroptera > Vespertilionidae > Pipistrellus > Pipistrellus hanaki. The sequence continues at coordinate 13,739,648 of NC_140521.1, read as the reverse complement.
ATCTCTGAACGCATAATGATCTGGCCACTCAGTATGTATATATATATTAGAGGCCTGGTGCATGAATTCGTGCATGGGTGGGGGCCAGCCAGCCTCGCCAGGGGGAGGGGACATGGGTAGTTGGCCGGCCTGCCTGCTGGTCAAATTCCTGGTCGAGGGGGCAATTTGCATATTAGTCTTTTATTATATAGCACAGTGGTCAGCAAACTCATTAGTTAACAGAGCCAAATATCAACCGTATAACGACTGCAATTTCTTTGGAGAGCCAAATTTTTTAAACTTAAACTCCTTCTAACGCCACTTCTTCAAAATAGACTCGCTCAGGGCCGTGGTATTTTGTGGAAGAGCCACACTCCAGGGGCCAGAGAGCCGCACGTGGCTCACGAGCCACGGTTTGCTTACCACTGATTTAGGATATACACTGAATGGCCAGATTATTATGCATTCGGAGATCATAATTATCTGGCCACTCAGCGTGTTTTCTCCATGTACATTGGTCATTCCATGAAAGAAAAAAGTAAGAAGCACTCAAAGGTCCACCGGTCGTGTTCCAGTCACCCTATTCTCTTCCAAGAGCCCTTGTCCATGCGTGTGATACTGTCTCTGTGTGGATTCTCCTCTCAGGCACCTACCCCTGTCCTATGCCTGCCCAGCAAACAACTAGATCAGGGCTCAATTCAAATGCTACCTCCTCCATAACCGCCCCCCACCCCCCAGACCTCCCCAGAGAGTCACCTGCTCTTCCTTCTGTGTCCATATAGCACACAGTGACCTAGTCTGTGATGATAATAATCATCGTTTCCAACAGGCATATAGCACTTTCGGTGGGCAAGGCAGAGATCGACATACATTATGTATAACAACTCATTCAATCTTCATGCCCGTACTAGGAGGAAGAAAAAGCCTATTATCCCCATTTAACAGATGGAGAAATGGAGGCAGAAAGAGGTCCGTTCACGTGACCGAGCTTCCCCAGAAAGCGGCAGAACTGGGATTCCAAGCCACACAGTCCAAAGGCAGGGGTTGAGCAAGCCATGAAGCTGTAGGTTCTACACTACAGGGTTTCCTAATTAAGATGTGTTTACATTTTCATCTCTCACTAGACAAGGGCCATTTAGTATTCATCTTATTTCTGGCCGTATAGCAGGCCCTGGCCCATGGGAGGCAGTCTAATAGTGAATAAATATAATGATCACTCAATCACTCTCTCATTTATTGAGCTAGTCCCTGGTACCTTCCCTTCTCGCTGTATCTCCCACTCTCATTCCTCTCCTCCCCATTACACTCCCTGCTGCATCCTTTCTCCAGCCTGAAGCATTACCGGGTGCCTCGGTCTCCTGGCTGGTTATCTATGGCTGTGGTCAGCAATCTGTGGCTCGAGAGCCACATGCAGCTCTTTGGGCCCTTGAGTGTGGCTCTTCCACAAAACACCACGGCCTGGGCGAGTCTATTTTGAAGAAGTGGTATTAGAAGAAGTTTAAGTTTAAAAGATGTGGCTCTCCAAAGAAATTTCAATCATCCTGTTGATCTTTGGCTCTGTGGACGAATGAGTTTGCTGACCACCGGTCTATGGGATTCTGCATGGGATGTGAGATCGGTCCAGGTGACTTCTGACAATGACAGTAACTAGCGTGCACAGCTCAGCTTCCGGTTTAGACGTGGGGCCTGCTGTCCTGTCCAAGTTCATCAAACTCCACGGTTATTAACACAACTTCATTCCCTCGGGCCCTGTCTGCATTGTTCTTCCTGTCACGTTCAGGACTCCAACAGGAGCCGGAAGGAAGGTCAGCATCCCCTCCCCTGGTCTGATCTCCCTTGCCAGGCCCAGCATGTCTCCCGCCAGGGTCCAGATGCGGACCCACAACAGCTGGGATTCTTTCAGCCTCAGTGACCCCGAGGCTCTGAGCGATCCTCTTGTTACTGTGTGTGCAGTGCAAACAGGATGCCACATACTTCGAGCACAAGAGAATAATAAACCTTGCGGAAATGCCATGAAGTCTTCCAGGAGGCGGGGAGAAAAGGCGGCGTGGTAATAAGGATACCATCCCAAAGAAACCACTGAGAGAAGTCGGACGAGTTTCTAACACGAAGAGAGACAGTTGCTGCAAACTGGAAGGGATGCCAAAAGGAGTCCCTTGAAACAGTCAATATTGCAACATGAATATCCAGATGGCTTCCTCTAGGGCAGACCAACGCTATGGGAGGAAGAAGGGGGCAGGAGGGAGGGTGAGAGAGGCAATCACCATTCACACCAGGGGAGGGAAGGGAAATCTGCCTGTAATTTTAAACTGTCCTCCAGGGCTCCCCACCCCTGGAGCCCCGGGGGGAGAACAGAGGAAAGGAAAATAGTAACATGGAGCTGCTGGGAACGTGTGTGTTCTCCTCTCTCCAGCTCTGTTTATCCAGCTCAGGCTGGTGGATTCCACGGGGTCCCATGAACACCAGCTCTTCTTCAAGACCTTAATCTGTGATGTGACTGCTGGGGGGACAAGGGGTGGGCATGTCCTGTGATCCGACGGTTTCAGAAATCCTGGATTTATCACAATTTTCAATGCTCCTTTCCTGCAGCGTTTCTAGACTGCTTTCGCCTGATGGACTTTGTGGCTCTCCATACTGGGAGATAGGTGGCATTTCTCAAATTATTTTTTTATTTTTATTTTTAAAAAATATATCTTATTGACCCTTTACAGAGAGGAAGGGAGAGGGATAGAGAGTGAGAAACATCGACGAGAGAGAAACATCCATCAGCTGCCTCCTGCACACTCCCTATTGGAGTTGTGCCCACAACAAGGTACATGGCCTTGACCAGGATCGAACCTGGGACCCTTCAGTTCCCAGGCTGAGGGTCTATCCACTGAGCCAAACCGGCCAGGGCTCAAATTTATTTTTTAATCTTTATTGTTGAAACTATTACAGATGCCCCCCCCCCCCGCCCCCTTCTCCCACTCCCCATTGTCCTCTTCCAACCCCCTCCACTCCCCACTCCAGGCCTTTACCACTCTATGGTCTGTGTCCATGGAATATGCATCTATGCATACAAGTTCTTTGGTTGTCTGTTCCATGCTTCTGTGTTTCTGGATCCTTTTTGCTCATCGGTTTGTTTTATTCGTTAGATTCTACATGTGAGCGAGATCATGTGATGCTTGTCTTTCTCTGACTGGCTTCTGTCGCTCCAGGTCCCTCCATGCTGTCTCAAAGGGTAAGAGCTCCTTTGCTGTTATGGCTGCACAGTTTTCCCTCGGTGTAAATGGCATTTCTCAAACTGAGATGAACAGCTACTACGCGTGGAGTGCTTTCTAGACCCAGAATTCGAAAGAATGCTGCCGTAGAACATTTCCAAAGTAATTTTTTTTTAACCTGTGTATCTGACCTGGCATTCAGTGGTGAGGCCTGTCTCATCTGTGCCTTTTCCTTCGCTGCCTCCCCCACTGCCCTAATCCCAGCAGCAACTTCCTGGCTCAGCTGCCCAGGTCTGGTTCTTCAACCTGAACTCTATCCTGCACACAACCGACTGCCTTATCCTCACCCAGCCCAGTCTAACTCCTCCAGCTGCCTCTGAGATTCTACCTTCCTACTTCTCCTGAGTGTTTTGAAACTGTTCTCTCCACTCTCCTCAAAATTGTCCGCGATAGTTTTGAAATGGACCAGAAGGGGGTAGGTGTGACGCAGTGAACCTGTGAGGCAGTTGCGGTAGGTGAGCCACTAGGGGGAGCCCTCGTGATGTTTGGCAGATGGGCAGATTTGAGAACCACCCAGGACTGAGACTCCACAGGGACTGACGTTGACCCAGGTGTGAGGAATAAGAGACCAAGAAGAACCAAGAGTTACCCGACCAGCATGGCTCCATGGATGAGCACCAACCTATGAACCACAAGGTCACAGTTCGATTCCCGGACAGGACACATGCCTGAGTTGTGGGCTTGATCCCCAGTAGGGGGCGTACAGGAGGCAGCTGATCAATGATTCTCTCTCTTCATTGATGTTTCTATCTTTCTCTCCCTCTTCCTTCCTCTCTGAAATCAATAAAGAAATATATTGAAGAAGAAGAAGGAGAAGAAGAAGAAGAAGAAGAAGAAGAAGAAGAAGAAGAAGAAGAAGAAGAAGAAGAAGGAGAAGAAGAAGAAAAGTCAATGCCGGTGTTCAGGCTGGAAGACTGGGTGGCACTCCCAGCTCTCACTGCTTTGCCCAGGGTCTAGTACACCGCCTCCTGGCTGGCTGCCTGGCTACCAGTTCTTCAACCTGATTTCCACTCCGCACAGGATGGACAGCCTGTCTTTACCAATGAAGCATCAACGTGGAATACTTACAAAGCATCTCATTATTACTTTCTTTTTTTAAGCAGAAACCTGAATCACCAGGAGACATATGTTGTGCTCTAGACACAGGGCTAGGATGAGACACGATAGATGGAGACCTGGATAAAGGTATGAACATCGGGGGCCTTCCCTTCCAATGACCCATCCCATTGATAGGCTGGTGGGACAATGGAGGACGTGGTTGGATGACTGCCTACGTGAGGTTTGAAGGAGAAAGGAATTCTCTCTGCCCTCCCAAAGAACCCCCTTTTGGTGCCAGAACACTACCATTGGAGAGCCCATAGATGCTCGAAACAGATCTTGCAGCCCATGTCATCAAACATTCTCATTTTCATATGAGGAACCTGGGCCCAGAGGGATTATGGGACTCGCCCAGCATCACACAGGTTGTTACTGGATGCAGGTGTAGAGTCCCTGAATCCCCGCTGTTCCCCCCCTCACCCCCCTCTGTCTCATTTCCTTTGATAACAGAAATACTGGGGGGGAAGGAGAGGTAATACTTGGACATTCCTAGGACTTAGAGTGAATTCCTGAGAGGCTTTCCTCCATCCCGGGAAGGACTGCACAGGAAGCTTCGCCTCGGAGGCCACTGACATCTCACCACAGGAATGCCTTCCCCACGGTCAGCAGCTGGGCTGGTGGGCCTGGTCCTTTTCCAGCCGCAAAGGGACATTGTTCTCAGGGGCATCGTTTGTGCCTCTGTTCAGCCCCGGGAGGGGGCAGGGGGAGGGGAAGGGGGACAGGCTGAAGACCTCTTTTAAACCTCCAGGGGTCCAGCTCTGCCTTCGCTTTGAGGGCTTTCTCTCTCTAATCCAGCTTCCTGCTTGGAAGCAAGATTTTATTATTCCTAATTTCACAGATAAGGACCTGCATCCCAGAGAGATGAAACCGACTTGCCTAAGCTAGTAGCTCATGAAAGCAGCCACTTAAGGCTATTACCTACTTAGAATCCTATAGGCTTAGGATGTCAGCGCCCCAGTGATCTTACAAACACAGGGACCCTATTTTCAGAACCCAAAACTAGGACGCTTCGCCTGACAAGCCCAAGTGCACTCCCAGGGACAGCGGGCTGCCCCAGAAAAGGGGATGCATGGCTGTGTGGTTCGGACAGGTCACCCAGCCCCGTCTCCCTGGTTTCACGGTGGGGGCCACCGCAGCCCGGAGAGGATGACCGACTTGCCGAAGGTCGTGGGCAGAAATATTTTCTGTTTTCTCAGCTCTGAAGGTCGAGTCAACAGGGTGTGGGTGGCACACGACAAGAAGGGGCCATTGTTCCAGCCTGCTTCTTCTCCAGGGGACCGACCGAACCCCGCAGGGCCTGCAGCATCCAGAGCGGATGCGGGTGGGCCGAAACCACAGCAGAACTAACACTAGAGGCCAGATAAAGGTCGGGGGCTTGAACTCATTGCAGACTCAGGCAGCCAGGCTACAGGGAATCTGGAGAATTAAAGGTAGTTTTCCTGCAGGAGGCCCCATTCTGGGGAAAGTAGGTGATGTTTTCTTTTCTTTCTTTCCATTTTTTTTTATATAACATTCATTTTTTTTTAATACAGAGAGAAAGGGAGAGGGATAGAATTAGAAACATCAATGAGAGAGAAACATCAATCAGCTGCCTCCTGCACACCCCCCACCGGGGACGTGTCCACAACCAAGGTACATGCCCTTGACTGGAATAGAATCTGGGACCTTTCAGTCTGCAGGCTGACGCTCTATCCACTGAGCCAAAGCGGTTCCAGCCAAATGATGTTTTCTTTATATACCTATTGGAAGTTGTTTTCGGAGAAGAAGGGAGAGGGAGAGAGAGATAGAAATATCAATGATGAAAGAGAACCATCGATTGGCTGCTTCCTGCATGCCCCTCAGTGGGGATCGAGCCCATAACCTGGGCATTGTGCCCTGACTGGGAATCAAACCCTGACCTCCTAGTTCACAGGTCAACGCTCCAACCCCTGAGCCACACCGGCAGGCCTGGATGATGTTTTTTCTTTTCTTTTTCTCTTTCTTTCTTTCTTTCTTTCTTTCTTTCTTTCTTTCTTTCTTTCTTTCTTCCTTCCTTCCTTCCTTCCTTCCTTCCTTCTTTTCTTCTTTCTTTCTTTCTTTCTTTCTTTCTTTCTTTCTTTCTTTCTTTCTTTCTTTCTTTCTTTCTTTCTTTCTTTTTTTCCCCTCCAAGAAACAGGCCATTAGAATGACAAGGTATAAGCTAATAACCCCTCTGGCCTTCTAAATTCTAGCATAAACCAAGGAAACAAGTCAAAGGGACAAGTATTTCACAGGCATCTACCTCAGCCCTGCAATGAGCTGGGCATTAAATATATTTATTTTGAAATCTTCATTTGCCCCCTAACCCCTGCTCCACGGACTGTTTGACCTCATTTTTACATTTAGTAAGAGACAAGGAGAGTCAAGAATCAGGTCAAGGGCTCAGGGCAAGTCCACTTCCAGTTCCTTCAGGCTGAAGGCCCCTAACCCCTGCATCAACCCTCCTTCCCACCTTAAAAATGGCATTTCCTCGCGTCCTTTGCACACGGGGGCTTTCCGAGCCAGGACTCTGAGTGGCAGATGGAATCCTTCCAGCTGTCAGCCTAACCTCTCCTCTATGCAAATGCAGAGCCACTCTGCTGATAGAGAAATTGCTTCCTGGAAAACCAATTTCCTCCGTATTGTCCTGCAAGCCGCTGTGAGGCACCCCGCTGCATGGGGGGGGGGGGGGGGGGGGGGGCGGGAGTGGGCCCCCGGCTGCTTGGTGCACCAAGACAGTAAAAATGCAGGGCCTGTGCTGCTGAGGCAGAGATTTCGAAGACACGTTTGAATGGGAGTTGGGTTCCCGAGTCCCTGGTTTAGAAATCATTTCCCTGACGCTTGTTTTTCCATGGATCTGGCTCCTTTGCTCTCTCCAAGGCCTGGAACGAAGTCTTCTCAAAGCCTCACTACCCACGATACGCCCGCTATTGTCAGGGTCCAACAATTATTTCATTCATCCCCCGGTTCATTCATTTTGATAAATTTGTTTCCAAAGAGCCGTACCCCGCCATTCAAACCCACCCTCTATGCTGCTGGCTAGGAACCAAGGCAGGGGGTGAATGGCCGGACTCTCTCCACTGTGCTCCCTGACACTCCGTCGAAATTAGGGCGCTTTGCTATGTCCACCATCCACCCCAGCCTTCAATCCTGCCTCTGAGGAAAGCGAGTGACAGAGAACCCGAGAAGAGCTCATAAAAACCTGATCTCCCCCGATAACATCTTCTTTAATTATTTAAAGAAAGGGACAGCCTGTTTAAAAACCCTTCCTGTTCCAGTTCTTTTGTTGTAACCCTCAGAATCAGTGACAGGCCGAGGAACTGGCTATGAGGAGGGCCTGGGGCAGGAAGGACGCTTTCGGATGTGAAAAGCAGGCTAGAGCCAAAGACCCTTTGTTCAGAAGAGAGTTATGCACGTGTTTTCTTCGCCCACAAAAACAAAACAAAACAAAACAAAACAAAACAAAACAAAAAACCACGTCCGCAAAGACTCCTCTGTCTTCTAGAGAGCAGGTTGGAGAAGGCCAAGAAAACAGTCAGGTGTAACTTGTATGGGAACCTGCTGGTGTCTGTGAATAGAGGATAGTTGAACTTGACCTTGGGAGGCAGGTTCAGGGACTATGGACTGTCACTGACTGGGTAGGCCTCGGATGAATGAGCTTTTCTAGCCTTCCATGTCTTCCCCTGTGAATGGACATCACACTGGCGACTCCATAGCGCTGATTCGCAGACCACATGGGAATGCGGCAGCAGGATGGGTTTACTAGGGAGTAGCTGATACCTAGTAAGTCCACAGTAAGTGTTATCAGGCAAATGGTAGCGCCCAGGATGAATAGGGAAGGAAGTCAATAGACATAAGATGACCAGATCATCCCACTTTTGGCGGGACAGTCCTGATTTCTAACAATTTTTTCTGCATCCCGTGGCATTTTAAAAAGTCCTTATTGCCCTGACTGGTTTGGCTCAGTGGATAGAGCGTTGGCCTGCTGACTGAAGGGTCCCAGGTTCAATTCCGGCCAAGGGCATGTACCTTGGTTGCGGGCACATCCCCAATGGGGATGTGCAGGAGGCAGCTGATCGATGTTTCTCTCTCATCAATGTTTCTAACTCTCTGTCCCTCTCCCTTCCTCTCTGTAAAAAAAACAATAAAATATGTTTTTTAAAAAAGTCCCAATTTTTGGAAAGAATAAATTGTTCGAAATCGGGACTGTCCGCCAAAAGCGGGACGATCTGGTCACCTTACAATAGAGTGACTAACTGGGCTGTTCTCACATGGTTACCGGGGGGGCGGGTTGTTTCCTTTATACCCTGGAATATGCATTTCAATTCCTCATGAAAATTTCATAAATTAAGATCAGACACTATATTCGGTGGAAGTTCTGGTTCTTTTTTTTTTTTTTTTTTTTTTTTAATATTTAGTATATTTTCATTGACTTCAGAGAGGAAGGGAGAGAGAGAGAGAGAAACATCAGTGATGAGAGGGAATCATTGACTGGCTGCCTTCTTGCACGCCCCCCACTGGGGACAGACCCTGCAACCTGGGAATGCTGCCTTGACCGGAATCAAATCTGGGAGCCTTGAGTCTGCAGGCCAATGCTCAATTCACTGAGCAAAACCAGTTAGGGCTGGGTCTTTTTTTTTTTTTTTTAAATTTATTTTATTGATTTTACACAGAGAGGAATTGAGAGGGATAGAGAGTTAGAAACGTCGATGAGAGAGAAACATCGACCAGCTGCCTCTTGCACACCCCCTACTGGGGATGTGCCCGCAACCAAGGTACATGGCTCTTGACCAGAATCAAACCCAAGACCTTTCAGTCTGCAGGTCTACGCTCTATCCACTGAGCCAAACCGGTTTCGGCCAGGGCTGGGTCTTTTCATTAGAGGCCAGAAAAGGAGATGCAGATGGAAGCTGGGCCCCAGGAGAAAGAAAGCAAAAGTGCAGGCGGAGCTGTGGGGTCTGCTCATGTAGCCCCTGCTTCTTTTTTTTTTTTTTTTTTTAATATATTTTTATTGATTTTGTACAGAGAGGAAGGGAGAGAGATAGAGAGTTAGAAACATCGATGAGAGAGAGTCATCAATCAGCTGCCTCTTGCACACCCCCTACTGGGGATATGCCCGCAACCAAGGTACATGCCCTTGACTGGAATCGAACTCGGGACCCTTCAGTCCCCAAGCCGACGCTCTATCCATTGAGCCAAACCGGTCTCGGCAGCCCCTGCTTCTTTATCCCCCGCCTCTAGCCATTCTCTGCCCTTCCTCTTCCTTTTTCTCCAAATCCATGTGATTCAAAATAACCATCCCTGGCCCTGGCTGGTCCGGCTCAGTGGTTAGAGTGCCGGCTCAAGGACTGAATGGTTATGGGTTTGATTCTTGGTCAAGGGCATGTAACTCAGTTGCAGGTTCAAACCCTGGCTCCCTTGGGATGTGTGTGGGAGGCAACCAGTTGATGCGTCTCTCACATCAATGTTTTTCTCTCTCTCTTCCTCTCTTTCACTCTCTTTCAAAAAAGAAAAAGCAATGGAAAAAATATCCTGGGGTGAGGATTTAAAAAAAATAATCTCTATGAAAGCAGGGGGTCTCGGTGCAGGAGGAGAAGGGTGCTGGGCAGAGTAAGAAGGGAGGGGAGCGGAGGGCCCTGAGGTGGGGCTCAGAGGCCCGGTTCCTTGAGAACCCCAATGTAGGCAGAGGGAGGCCACATCTGATGCTCAGCGAGCAAACTGCATCGAGGCTCCCGAGCTGGTTCTGGGACCCGTCTGGCAGGTGCTTCTCCAGGCGGGGCATCCTGCATCAGGAGGCAGGAAGGACCGGAAGATGGCGATGACCTGAGCTGGGCCGTGACACCCTCTCCCACGCCCTTCCCTCCAGGCAGGGAGTAGAAGTGCGGTCACTGTGTGACCCAAGCTGCTTTGAAGCCTGGCCCTTTGTGCCCTCTGCGGACCTGGCTGGCCAGGTTAGCGCTGGGGCGGCGCCCGGAGCCTGCCCTGACCCGGAGCCGGCTGGTACCTGGAGCAGGCAGAGTGGACGCGGAAAGCCACCTCTGGCCTGCTGTGTACAGCCCCTTCCTCCTGCCCAGGGGCCTGGGGAGCCCAGGGTGGGCTGGGAGAGGGAGCCTTTGCCAGGGCCTGAGGAGGAGGAATTCAGATGCTGGGAAAGACAGCAGCAGCAGCAGCAGCAGCAGCAGGTGGGAGCAAGCAGGGAGGAACCAGTCTGGGACAATTGCCTAGAATAAACACTATTGTCTGCCACAGCCTTTTCTGTGCCAGTCTGGGCCTGCTGAGCCGGCCGCATTTAAAGGGCCAGCGGCTGGACTGAGAGAGGCACGCTGAGATTAGTCCTGGAGGAAGACATCAGGAGGTTCATGGCAGGATATGGAGGCAGCAGGCTGGAGCCTGTGGGGGCAGGAGTGTCAGGAGACGGGAAGTCAGTTGGAGGGAGAGCCTGGTCCAGGGAGGGCCCAGGGATAAGTAAGGCCAGGTGGCAGTTCATTCTCACCAAAGTCTGGCTGACTCTCAGATGGCTCTGTTTACAAGAACAAGGCGTGACCAGAGACCTAGCAGCCTCTCCCTCGGTGTTTGGGGCTGACCTCACCCTACCTACCCCCACTGCGTCTTCATGCCCTGGAATTCACGTGCTGCCAGCAGCCACCTGCGTGATTTGTCTCTGTGATCCCTTCCATTTTTTACACCTACAACCCCCCCCCCTCCCCTCCACTCCCCAGGTGCGATGCTTCTCTATCACGAGGAACCCGCATCCTTCTATTATTATCTTCACTCCTCTGAAACCCAACCTGTGAAGACAGAAAGGTTCCTCAGCATGAAAATCCACACTTGACCCTTAATGTCCCCACAGTGATGTAATCCGGCTCCCACTTCCCGGGGGAGGATGGATGGCCTCCTTCTCCCTTTCCCTTTGCACACTGCGTGTTGGGAAACCGTCACCTGGACTGAGCGCCCATTAGCAAGTGCACTTTGGTTACCTAGACTCCGGCCTGTGGGAAAGGTGCTGTCCCCTGGGAAACTGGCCCCGCCCCTCCCTGCCCCTAGCAGAGGATGCTTCAATTCAGGAATGGGAACTCGGCTCTCCCTAGACCACAGGCAGAGTCAGGAGGAATTGATCTGGAGGAAAGAGAGGCAACGTCTAAGGAAGGACCAAGGAGACCCATTTGTATTGTAAGAAAGACAGAGAGAGCCCTGCCGGTGTGGCTCAGTGGTTGAACATCGATCTATGCACCAGGAGGTCACGGTTCGATTCCCTTTGGGGTGTGCAGGAGGCAGCAGATCAGTGATTCTCTCATCATTGATGTCTCTCTCTCTCTCTCTCTCTCTCTCTCTCTCTCTCTCTCTCTCTCCTTTCCTCTCTGAAATCAATAATATAGATAGATAAATAGATAGATAGATATGAAAGACATAGAGAGAAAGGAAGAGAGGAGGTACTGAAGAGAGGAGATACTGAGAGGGAGAGAAAAGGGGGAGGGAATGAGGGAAGAATAAAGAGACAGAGAGAAGGAAGGAGAAATGGGGACGAATACAGAGTAACAAAGCAGTGGGAGAAGCAGTGCACATGACTACAGTGTATCTGCCTTTGCAGCTTTAACCTCAGAGACAGTTACAGATAAATGGGACTCCAATAAGACCAAAGAAAAGAACAGGGGTGGGGTGGGGGCGCTGAGTGGGGGAGGGAGATGAGTTATACTTCCTTTTATTTAGTTCCCAGCTGAAGACCAATCAGTCTTTTTACCCCTTAGGAAGCCTGTATGCTTGCTCTGAGGGCCTTTTGCTCCTGTGATGTCAGTACCTCTCCAGAGAAGCAGCCCAGGGAGCATATGTGTTTCCCTCCAGGGCAAGGGCCCACCTACCCAGCCCAATGCAGGGCATGCAAGCGCTTCCTAAGATCTCCCGTTCGAAGGCTTTCCCCTGCTCCCTGCGCTGCTTCCCCTGGATTTCGCAGGAGCCTCTGCGATGAGAGGACATTCCTTGGCTGCTGCTCAAAAGCACGATCGGCATGTCCAGTCTGGAAGCCAAGTAGCAAGTTTCCTCATGAAACCACTTCGCAGTTTGCCACCTACCGAGGCAGGGTGCTGCCCACATGGGGCCCGGCCCTCAGGGAAAAGCAATGCCAGAGATTTGACAGAAGCCACCTCCTCAAGGACCTCCATTCTGATCACTGCACTAAAGTTTTGCACTAAAAGGAAAAATAAAATAAAAAACTAAAAAACTAAATTTGGAGTTTGATGTCCAAAAAGGCTTTTACAAAAAAAAAAAAAGTGTTCTCTGCCAAAAATGGGGCTTTTGATTGAGGGCAAACTCGACCAATGGGCTCTCTTGCTGATGATGTAATGCTCTGCAAAGACATCCTATTGGTGGGCGGGCTCTTAGGTGTCGAGTTTCCCCCCCAGCAGCTTGGGGGAAATGGTCTGTGTGGCTTAAGGATGTGTGGATTCCATTGTGCTGATATTTCCAACCAGGCTGAGCATGTACTGGGCACGCATTACACATTGGGAAACCCAGAAACTTTCTTTGCCTCCCGTGTCAAAAGCTGCTGATTCCTCCACATCCACTACTTTGCTGAGCATCTCTTGGACAAGGCCTTGGGATGCGCACCAGCATAGCATCCTAGGACCTTGGGGGAGGACCTGTCTTCCCTGCAGGCCGGGCTGCAGAAAGGAGTCTGCTGGGAAGGGTGTTGGAGAGCAGGCACCGCACGCACACAGTTCCATCGGAGGAATTCATAGGCACGCACAGGCCTTTGGTCTGCTCTGCTCCGGATGCAGCACTAAGAAGAACCTGGAGTGTGGTCCCCTCCTTTCCAATGGGTCGTCCCCAGCTCAGGGTCCTTCCTCCCCCAGACAGAGCCCTACAGCCTGCCAGTCAGCTGGAGGCTGCTGCTGGTGCAGATGAGCTCTGGCTGCAGTGGGTCCTTGGTTACCTGTAACCAGGAGGCTGGAGCACACCACCCCTCCCCCCCGCCCCCTTAACCACATATTAAAAGGATGCCACTGACTGACTCACGCTCTGTTATTTCAGACAGCAGGCTGTTCCTGTCCGCACCGCCTCCCCACCACACCATTGCCTTGCCCTCCGGACAGTCGGCCCCACCCTTACCTCATCAGGGGAACCTCACCTTCCCTCCACCTGCCTTCAGCCCTCCCTGCCCTCCAGTCCAGTCCTTTCTCCCAGCTCCCATCTTTGCTGCTCCTCGTCCCAAGTATGTGACACTAAACTATGGATGAACCGGACTGCGTTGTGAATAGGTTTATGTATTTCAGCTCTTTTGAAAAACATAGTTTTTATTGATTTCAGAGAGGAAGGGAGAGGAGGAGAGAAATAGAAACATTAATGATTAGAGGGAATCATTGATCAGCTGCCTCCTGCAACCACGGACATGTGCCCTTGACCAGAATTGAACCCTGGACCCTTCAGTATGCACGATGAAGCTCTATCCACTGAGCCAAACCAGCTGGGGCAATTTTTTATTCTCTGAGTTGGACAACTGACTTGGAAGGGGCGAAGGGGATGTCAGGGTGGTTAGCAAGAGGAAGCAGATTAAGTTAGGATTAGATGTGGCTGCCAGAAACAAAAACAACCAACTTAAACTAACAGGAGCTTAATCAAGCAGACATTTATTTCACTCCCATATGACACTCCACGGAGTATCAAAGACCCAGACTTCTACTTGTTCAACTCCTGAGAATTTATTTTCTATTCCCAAGGTCGCCTCAACAAGTCAAATGGTTGCTTTAACGCTAGCCATAACATCCACATTCCGTCTGGAGGAGAGGCTATGAAGGAGGGAGAAGAAAACGTCACTCTTTTATTTATGTTTTTGTTAATCTTCACCTTAGGATATTTCCCCATTGATTTTTCAAGAGAATGCAAGAGAGCAATGTGTATGGGAGATGGTGAGAGAGAGAGAGAGAGAGAGAGAGAGAGAGACAGATATTGAGAGAGAGAACGAGCCCATTGGTTCCTCCCACACATGCCCAACTGGGGGGCCAGGAATTGAACCTGCAACCCAGGTTCATGCCCTTAACTGGGTATCGAACCAGCAACCCTTCGTGAGCGGGCTGGTACGCTAACCACTGAACCAACACTAGTCAGGGCTATCACTCTTTTAAAATGTATTTTTTTGGAAGCCAAACATACCATGTCTACTTAGTCATTTGGCCACTGATAGACACAAGAGAGGCTGGGAAATGTGATCATTATTCTGACTGTCCATGTGACTAGTAGGTAAAAATTGCGTAGTATGCTGAAACTGGTTTGGCTCAGTGGATAGAGCATCGGCCTGAGGACTGAGGGGTCCCAGATTCGATTCCGGTCAAGGGCGTGTACCTTGGTTGTGGGCACGTCCCCGGTGGGGATTGTGCAGTGGGCAGCTGGTTGATGATTCTCATTGATGTTTCTAACTCTTCCTTTCTGTAAAAAATCAGTAAAATATATATTTTTAAAAATTGAGTAGTATGCTCTTGCTATAGAGAGAAGGGAGGATGGATATTGGGGGACAGCCAGATATCTCTGTCATAAGAACCACCAGGTGATTAACCATGTCAAAAATTTTCAAGGGAAGATAATCCAATTATATGTAGTTCCGTTGCCTGTAACTATAAAACGATCTAGTCTAGGGGTGTCGAACTCAATCAGAGAAGGGGCCAAAATCTAAAATCCAGCCTAAATCGCAGGCCGAATGGTTTACTGAACAGTCATAAACTGACAATGTCATAAACTGACAGCGGAGTGCAGTGATGACAGCGCGGTGCGGGCCACATTGCAAGGCCTGGCGGGCTGGATTTGGCCTGCGGGCCTTGTGTTTGACACATGTGATCTAGTCCCTCGTGGAAGAGAATCCAATGGGAGAAAAACATAATAGACAACAATAAAATGTAATCACAATGAAGAGGTAGGCTAAGTAAATACACATTTAGTGTGTTAATCCCTGCTGGTTTTCTGAAATCAGCCAGTTCCTTCTGAATGAACATGTGCTAATGGAAAGAATAACTGGTAGCTTCTTTTTAACATATATATATTTTATTGATTTTTTTACTGAGAGGAAGGGAGAGAGATAGAGAGTCAGAAACATCAATCAACTGCCTCCTGCATTGTCCCCACTGGGAATATGCCCTTGACCGGACTCGAACCTGGGACCCTCCCCCAGTCCGCAGGTCGACACTCTATCCACTGAACCAAACCGATCAGGGCAACTGGTAGCTTCTTGAGCATCTTCATCACACCTGGTTTCACCGGAATGGGGCTACACAATACAGCAGGAGCTGGGAGCTGCAGAGTCCATGGCTCACTGTGGTCTAAGTCCCCAGCCCCTCAAAGAAAGGAAGCGAGAAGAGTAGGCTACGCACCTGGTGGAAGAAAACCAGCTACCCTCACACTCCCGTGCCTCTGTTCTTGCTGCTTATGTTGCCTCAAACCCCTCATCCCTTCTCTGTAGGGAGAAATGTTGTTCTTCTTTTCATTCTTTAAGGTCTTGTGCAAATATTTGCTTATCAGGTTGCCTGTTCTTTGACTCTTTAGCTTTGTGGTTCAGCCATTCACCCATTCAGCAAACACTGAGTCTACCGCATGCCCGGCACTGTATTAGGTATGAGGTGGGATGACTCACTGGTGAGCTAATCCCGTGGTGGGCAAACTGCAGCTCGAGAGCCACAGGCGGCTCTTTGGCCCCTTGAGTGTGGCTCTTCCACAAAATACCATGGCCTGGGCGAGTCTATTTTGAGGAAGTAGCGTTAGAAGAAGTTTAAGTTTAAAAAATTTGGCTTTCCAAAGAAATGTCAATTGTTTTACTGCTGATATTTGGCTCTGTTGACTAATGAGTTTGCTGACCACTGGGCTAGACAAATCTTTGCCTGAAAATAATGCATAACATTAATTAGATAGGCTAGTGTTGCTTGTCCCCCATGTGCTGGGCTGGCTGTCTAAACGAAGGACAGAGAGCTCCTAGAGAGCAGAAACCTTGTATTTTCATTACCAAACACTGAACAGAGCTCTTCCTCTGAGCTGGGCACTGTTCTGTTCTATGTGCTTTAAGTATATTGCTTCTTTAAAAAATTTAAAAAAAAAATTAATTTCAGAGAGGAAGGAAGAGGGAGAGAAACATCAGTGATGAGAGAGAATCATTGATCTGCTGCCTCCTGCACGCCCCACACTGGGAATCTCCATCTACAGTAGATAGATGAGAATTCTTTAAGTTTAACAAGTCGTTTAAGATGTCCCACCTTTTTGAAGATAAGGAATAGAGGATTTGCAGACTTTATGAATAATGTACTGCAGGAGAGATAGGATATCTAAAAATTCCTTCATTGGGTGGAAAAATAAAGTACTATTTCTCTTGCATGGATAGTAGTTTTATTTTAAAATATATTTTATTGATATTAGAGAGAGGAAGAGAGAGGGAGAGAAAGAAAGAAACATCGATGTGAGAAACATTAATTAGCTGCTTCCTTCACGCCCCCTACTAGGTTACCTAGCCCATAATCCAGGCTTGTGCCCCTATTAGGAACCGAACCTGTGATCCTTTGGCGCATAGGACAATACTCAATCAACTAAGCCACACTGAGCCAGGGCTGGATAGTAGTTATATAGGAAAGAATTTTGGGTCACATTTCACTTTAATTTTAAGAGGCCTTGGACTGTGTTCAGAACCACTTATGTATTTGTAATAGAACACTGTGATGCTTCTCAAACCTCTAATCTTTGTAGACTTGGCTACAAACAATACCTACATTACCCTCCGTGGTATGCGCCCAATTACTTTTTCAGATTACACTGTGGCGTGACATTGTTCCCCGAAGACCTGAGTGCACAGTTCCAGACCTTTGACCAAAGGCCAGCAAAATCCCTGTCATCTGATCCAATGCCAGGTGAGGTCATTAAACTTTGGCCAGTCTCTTCCATCCCGCAGTGTCTGTTGGCTACGTTAGCCTTCGCCTCCCCACTCACACTGCCTAGTAATCGCTCAACTGGCAGGACTGCCTTCTCCGGTGAGTAACGGTCAGAAAGGAGCACTGAGCTGAGCTATAGCTGACCACAGGGGAGAATATTGGGTTGGTGTTGATGAGTCTCCGTAAGCCTAAATCAATAGCTACATTATTTTCTCTGTGGGGTTGAAGTCAACAGCAAACAGGGCTGTATACCCTTGCCTTTGAGGACTTGCCATACTGGTCGTAGTGTTGACAATTTGCTTGACACTGGAAGTTCCTGATGTGACGATTCACCATCTCTCTGAGGCAGGAATGGAACACAGGCACCATGAGGTTGGTGTCAAGGTCACAGCAAGTCCAGTTGATGCCTCCTCTCTGAGAGTGGCTCCATTTGGGCATCTAATGGATTTCCTTAAATTTTCTCACTACTCACTGAGATTCTTCTTCTTGTTGACACATGGGAGAAATATATGTTCATGTGCGACTCCTACATTTAAACAGAGTGGGAGGTGTAAAGGTTTATTCTGTGGGTAAGAGAGGTGGGGGCAAAACCGTAGGCACAGAGAGGCGAGTCCAAAGCACAGGCTTTTATCATTAGTGTCTGAAGGTTCCTCACTTGATTGATGGATTGATCTCTTCCCATCCATCTCCAAGCTCTAAGTGACAGAATGCTCTGTGTGTATGTTTTCTTCATGTGAGTGTGCTAGTATGTGCTTTTAATTCTCCTAAGTGGCATCATGCTTACATCTCATTCTCTTCCTTACTTTTTAAATGCAAACCATGTTTTTAATATCGATCCTGTCATTTAATGTATATCTAGTTCGGTGTTTCAAACTGTAGCATTTTATTCCATAGTATGTATATATATATACTGAGTGTCCAGATTATTATGCATTCAGAGATCATAATAATCTGGCCACTCAGTGTATATAACAAACGTTTCTTCTGCAAAGTATGCGTGCAGGCAGTCTTATAAAACTTCTCCCTCACCAGTGATGCAGACCTCTACTGACTCATTGTCTGTGGAATTGAAAGGTATGAGGCGGTACCCAGGGACTTCTGTGGAACCTTGTGCTGAGCCGCAGCCAGTTCCCAGCAGGTGTTGTCATCTGCGATCTTTCACCAGACACCTGCTCGTTCCCTGAACAACCAGGACTCCTAGCAGAAAATGAGCTCTTTCTATCTCTTTCCCATGATCCACCCACCAAAGTGAAATGAATTGGAAGAAATACCCCTTCCCACCACTGTTACACTATGCTATTTTCCATTCTTACACACACACACACACACACACACACACACACACACCCCTCCACATTGTAACAAAAATGACTAGTTGTTTAACCAAAAAAGAATGACTTCTTTCTTATAATCAGGACTTTGACATTATATGAGATGGCATGGACTAAGATATCGAACTCCATTTCCCAATATGTGTGGCAATTGGAATTGCATGACAGTTATTGCCATTAAGATGCAAGCCAAAGTTACTGAGTCAGACATTCTGTAATGTTCAAATAAAGAGAAATAACTCAGTTGACACTCACCATTGTCTGCTATCCAATCTTCTTTATCCTGCCTAGAATGTGATCATGATGCCTGGGGTGGGGGTAGGAGGATGGGTGGAATGGGTACCATTTTGGTATCATGAAGATGGAGAAAGCATCCTGTAAGGATGGCTGGATGGAAAGGTAATAGGATTCTGAGTCTTTGGTGTCATCATGGAGCTACCACACCCACTATGGACTATCTGTCTCTTGGTGCTTTGCAACGTAAAAGAAAAAAATAAAATAAAACCTCTTAATTTGTTCAACAACAGTTTTATTTGCTACAAATAAGAATTATTTTATTTTCAACGGCTCATCCTACCCTCTTTCCAGGTGAGACACTTGCTCCTAGTTAATCTGGGGCTATTGTGTCCTAAATCAGGTAGACACGGCAAGATAGATAGACTGAACATTTACTATCTCCTTCCAAACCTTGCAAATGCATGCAGATTTTATTTATTTATTATTTATTTATTTATTTATTATTTTAAAAATATATTTTATTGATTTTTTACAGAGAGGAAGGGGGAGGGATAAAGAGCTAGAAACATCGATGAGAGAGAAACATCAACCAGCTGCCTCTTGCACACCCCTTACTGGGGATGTGCCTGCAACCAATGTACATGCCTTGACCTTTCAGTCCATAGACCGCAACCAATGTACATGCCTTGACCTTTCAGTCCATAGACCGACGCTCTATCAACTGAGCCAGATTTCGGCTGCATGCAGATTTTAGACTGTTCTTTGATCTCTCTTCCCGCAATGGCAGGAGGGCTGCTTGGTTGGTCAACGCTACAGCGAAGGACTCCAGCGCTATCTACCTGCACAAACACTGGAATGAAAAGTGGATTTTCAAGCAGTCCCCTGAAGGTGAGTTTCAGACTCTGAGGCACTGCATCGGAGTGATTGAACGTTCCACTTCTGGCTGAGATCTGGGCGATGTGGACACCCAGCCTTTGTTTTCTTCCTGAAGAAGATACCAAATGGCCAAGAGGAAAGCTCCGAATTGTTATGATGAGGGGAAAGGGACCTGAATCTCTGTGTTACGACTGCATATTGTTATCAGGAATGGCAAGCTTCCTGAACGTTGGAGTGTATTCCAAGAGGAAAGACTGCTAAAGAGAGATTTGGAAATTATCTGTGGGGAGAGATTAACTAATTTAGTAAGGAAATGGGTTAGACTAGGGTTCTGAGTCAGTCAGGAACCAACCCTGGTCTAAATAAGAATTACATACATTCTTCGTGTGGTTGTTACCAGCGGCTTTGACTCTCCTTGAGACCACCCTTTGGTGTGTTTTTTAAAAATATATATTTTTATTGATTTCAGAGAGGGAGAGAGAGAGAGACATCAATGATGAGAGAGAATCATTCATCTGCTGCCTCCTGCACGCACCTCACTGGGGATCGAACTCACAACCCAGGCATGTGCCCTGACTGGGAATTGAAAGGTGACCTCGTGGTTCATAGGTCAATGCTCAACTTCTGAGACACACTGGCCGGGCCACTATGGTTTTTATTCTATTATCAAGAGCCTTAGGGTCGGGGTGACTGGTATCCCTAACCCAACCCCCAATAGTGACACTGCCAGTATTAAACAAGAGCTATAGGAGAGCATGTGGGAAACAGTAGTTTTTGAACTAGAGCAGAAAGGAATCTGAGTTGGATCATCTTCATTTTTACAAAGGAGAAAACTCAGCCAGGGTCCTGTTGGGGAGGAAATCTCAGATTCCTTGATTCGTTCAGTTCCATGTTCCTCTGGTACACCAAAAGGCAATATTAGGACAGCAAAGAAAATAAATAATGAGATGCTACAACTTTGCGTGTCAACGATGTATATGAATTTACTTCTAAAAACACAGGAAAATAATAGGAATTTTTTTTATAGACTCATAAGACTTCACCAAAAAAAGCCAAAACATTCCCCAAAACAACAGTTTCACTTCAGTGTGAAGGACTAACACAAATGGTTTGGTCACTATAAGACACATCCTTCACGCCACCCCACCTTCAGGGTTGTGGCCAACAGAGTTTAAAGACAAAGAGCTGGCTTAAATGGGAGTTGAAGCATAGCATTACTAGGGCTTGAGTGATGAGTAGATTGGAAAGGGCAGGGCTGGGCAAGAGGGGAGAGTCAATTCACTGGCTGGCAGGACGGGGGGAGAGAGAGAGAGAGAGAGAGAGAGAGAGAGAGAGAGATTGGTTTGTTGTCCCACTTATTTATGCATTCATTGGTTGCTTCTTGTACGTGCCCTGACCGGACATCGAACCCACAATCTTGGCATATTGGCATGACACTCTAACCAAACTGAGCTACCCAACCAGGATGTATATTTTTAGTCAATAGACTCAAAGAGAAGGTATTTTTATTTATTTATTTTTAAAAATATATTTTATTGATTTTTTACAAAGAGGAAGGGAGAGGGATAGTGAGTTAGAAAACACCAATAAGAGAGAAACATCGACCAGCTGCCTCCTGCATACCCCCTACTGGGGATGTGCCTGCAACCAAGGTACATGCTCTTGACCAGAATCGAACCTGGGACCTTCCAGTCTGCAGGCCGACGCTCTATCCACTGAGCCAAACCGGTTTCAGCACTGTTTGTTTCTTACTTGCCAACATACCAGCTTATTTTTCTATTAAGTAAGTCTATATGTAACCGCTGTACTGCTCTTGAAATTTATGTGGCACCTCACACAAACGAGCCAGCAAACAAACACACCCCTGCTGGTTTGAGAAGTAAAAGGAGGTGCTTTTTATTTATTTATTTTTATTTAAATTCTTGGTGTCGAACTCAATCAGAGAAGGGGCCAAAATCTAAAATCCAGCCTAAATCGCGGGCCGAATGGTTTACTGAACAGTCATAAACTGACAATGTCATAAACTGACAACGGAGTGCAGTGATGACAGCGCGGTGCGGGCCACATTGCAAGGCCTGGCGGGCTGGATTTGGCCTGCGGGCCTTGTGTTTGACACATGTGGTTTAGAGTATTACATAGGGCTCCTTTTTCCCCTCGCCTTAACCTCTCTCCTGCTGCTCCCACCCGCCCAGCACATGCCCTCACCCCCCACCCCCAACCCCCCGTATGTCTTTTGCCCACTGATGATGCTTATACGCATGCATACAAGTCCCGTGGCTGATCTCTTAGAAGGCGCTTTTTAAAGCTGGGCGTGCCCTTAGAGGAAGCGGCTGGAACAGGACACACTCATTTCTGCTGCTGTCTGCTCGGCGCTCCGTCCAGGTGAAGGGAAGGGGCCAAGCAGACAGCATTTCTGCTTCTGCCAAATGGCTCTGGTCACCGCGTCGGCCTTGCCAAGGGGCTGGGCCTTCCCTATAGAGTCTGCGGGGCTGAAAGCTGAATACAGAGTACTTTTCTATGCTTCTTGCCTGGGGAGCAGGCTTGTCTGGCCCAGATCACACTTGAATAGATGAAAAGAATCCGTTTTGGCCTTGGCTGGAGGCCTGCCGTGGAGGCCACAAAGGCGCTCACAGACAGAACGGGGAGTAGAAGGGCCGCCGAGACAGAGGAGAGAAGACTTAGGAACCTGTGAGAAGAAATAAACAAATTCACAAGAACATTTCCAGCTGATGCCGAGGGTGAGTTATGCAAATGGCATGTGGAGAAAAGAAAATTGCAAAGGAACTATTTACGACCTCCTTTCGCTTGCTGGAACCTGCCTCCCAGCCCCTTGGGAAAAAAAAAAAATCTAGATAAAAAGAAAGTTATCAGCCCTAAAAAGGTGGGACTCTCGGAGATGAGAAAACACATCGTGAGCAAGACAGATTTCTCGTGTGAAGCTTGATCCAAGAATCCGAGGGTTTAACCCAAGCGGGAGAGATGCCTGTCCATGCATGATAATGATGCTGGGAAACCCAGCAGAGATTTTTATCAATGCGCTTTGTCTGGTGGGTAATTCGGAGAACAACTCCCTTTGTCTAAAAATTGTCTTTAGAATTGGCTGGAAAGTCCAGTCCTTGCTCTCTTTCTATTCTGGTGAGGACCAAGGAAATGGGATTCTCACAGATGAAAAAAGACAGTGCCCAGTGTTCCTGCTCTGAGACCTTTGCCCAGGGCCCCCGCTGGTTTGGCTCAGTGGATAGAGCGTCGGCCTGTGAACCAAAGGGTGCCCGGTTCGATTCCCGACAAGGGCACATACCTCAGTGACAAGCTCCTCCCTGGCCCAGTCCCTCGTCAGGGCACATGCAGGAGGCAACCCATCGATGTGTTTCTCTCACATGGATGTTTCTCTCAGTCTTTCCCTCTCTCTTCCATTCTTGCTAAAAATCAATGGAAAAAAATATCCTCCGGTGAAGATTTAAAAAAATAAAAAAAGAATACAGTGCCAGGGATGGTCAGAGGAGTGCTCTTGTATCCCTAATCCGGATGGAACTAGGGATTGGGGTCTGCAGACCTGAACTCCTAACCTCAGGAGGAAGCTTGATCTTCAGTTACCAGATTGAATACTTTTCACTATTTTCAAGTGGCAGGAAACAAAGTTTTGGGGAAATGAATGGACTATCAGGACTCTCTATTCCAGGCCAGCAGGCGAAACCTCTTCTACATGTTCCCTCCTATTTATTTTCTCCCCATTTCCTGTCTGCCTGTTCCCAAACTTTGCTGTTGGATAGCAAAGCTCCCTGCACCCAGACAGGATAGTGTTTTGGAGGCTCTGGCACGGGGACCTGCACCCCTCTGTCAACACTGGGGATGTGAGTTAAAACTCAGATTCCCTGGCCCTGGCGCCCCCCCCCCCCCCCCGCCCCCAATGCCAGGGAGTCAGAATATCTGGGAGGAATGTGCATATTTAATTATCGCAAGTTTGAGAAGAAACTTGGAAAGATGGAGGGCTCTGAAGATACAAAGACCAGACCTCAGGCCATCGTGTTGCCACCACCGGTTCCTGTGTGATCTTTTACCTCAGTACTCTGGGATGCAAAACAGGGGTATTCACACCTATTCAGCAATATTGAATATTGAGTGGTGGCTCAGTGGTTGAGTGTTGGTCTAGGAATCAGGAGGTCACGGTTCCATTCCTGGTCAGGGCACATGCCTAGGTTGTGGGCTCGAGCCCCAGTAGGGGGACGTGCAGGGGGCAGCCGATCAATGACTCTCTCTTATTCCTCTCTGAAATCAATAGAAATATCTTTTTAAAAATATTGTTGTTGTAAGTATTAAGCACCATATTTTAATAGTCAAAGTTTAGCATAGAGCAGAGTAAGCATTCTGTGTAGGTTAGTGACGGTGTTTGCCATCACCTGATAAAGCTTCTTCAAGATCAGAGCATCCTGAGTGGCTGCAGATCCACGGGCTTGTCCTCACGGGACTGTCCCGTTCAGCCCTTCAGGGGCAGGCCGTCCTCACACTCACTGAGCAAAGAAGAGCCAGCGGATCTGAGCTCTTGTCCCGAGTATTTGCCCAGGACAACCTCCCCGTAGCTCTTGCCCCCTCTGCTCCCTGCCTTAGTTTTCTTGTCGCTCTGCCCCCAGCTCTGCTCTCTGACTTCCATATCGGCTGCTTTGCTCAACGTGGTGGCCTCTCCAGGCGCCCTTTGCTGACTCGCCTCTCTTGAATCTGCGTGCTATCTGCCTTTTAGCATGACTCACCGTTCTCTGTAAGAGACTCCCCCGTCCATTCTCTTTCCCGTGGCTCTCCCTTGAACTCTTCCATCCCTTGTCAGAGGAAGGGAATCCGGACAAACCACACCTTCAGCCCACACTCTCCGTGAACAGGCACGGAGGAGCGATAGCAAACAATTGAACAATCAGAGGATTGACCTAAACACACTGGCCTCCCCGAGTGAGAACCTTTGCCCCTTGCTCCGCATTATGAACGCCTTTTGTATTTCCTTGTCAACGCCAAGCCAACCCTTTGCCTTGCCAAGCTGAAACACGGGCTTGTGCGGAGCCCTCGCAGGAGAGAAGGTGTGCTTGGGAGGGGTGTGTGAGAACAATTAAACCCGCATTGTGAGCGTGACAGCTTCCGAGGGAAGGAGCTGGTTATTAACCGCTCAAAACCTGAAATGCCAAGGATGTGTGAGTGTGAGTGGGCGGTTGTGATTTCTCTCTTCCTCATTCTCTCTGGGTGAACTTTGTAGGCTTGTTAAGCCTCAGCAATTGGGTACTCTTCCCAAGACAGCAAGATTAGAAAAGCAACATGTCCAGCAGAGTTGTTCTTCCTTAATGGCCTAGTGACAATACAAGCATAGGAAAGGAGCATGAAGTCATAACGTTCCCACAGAAGCTCAAAACACCAACTGTAAGCTAATTCATTCTTTTTTAAAAATATATATTTTATTGATTTTTTACAGAGAGGAAGAGAGAGGGATAGAGAGTTAGAAACATCGATTAGAGAGAATCATCAATCAGCTGCCCCTTGCCCACCCCCTACTGGGGATGTGCCCGCAACCAAGGTACATGCCTTTGACTGGAATTGAACCTGGGACCTTTCAGTCCACAGACCGACACTCTATACACTGAGCCAAACCAGTCTCAGCTAATTCATTCTCTTTTAAAAATATATTTTTGCTGATTTCAGAGAGGAAGGGAGAGGAAGAGGGAGATAGAAACATCAATGATGAGAGTAATTAATTGGCTGCCTCCTGCAACCTGAGCATGCGCCCCGAAGGGGAATCGAACTGTGACCCTCCCTATGGGAATAGAGTGCACCTGCCTTGAATGTGGCACCTTTTGCTTGGAAGCAAAATAAAAACTGAGTCTCAGGAAGGTTAATACAGTGACTATGCAGAAATAAAGGCAGACTGTAAGGCAAAAAGACGTACTATTTACAGAAAAACAAAAGTAATATGTAAAAAAACTCATGAGAATCAAAAGGAGTATCTGGACCAGGTATTGAGGGAATTAAGACTGAACATGTTTCCTATAATAAACTAAATTTAGGCAGTAATTAGTGCCAGCCAGCATTAACTGTTTTTCCAACTGCTTGGGATTTTAGTCAATTATAAAAGTATTAGAGGCCCCGTGCACAAAATTCATGCACTTGGGGGGGGGGGGAGGTGCGGAGAGGGGTGTCCCTCAGCCCGGCCTGCGCCCTCTCACAGTCTGGGAGCCCTTGGGGGGTGTCTGACTGATGGACATCCTTAGTGCTGCCGCTGAGGCAGAAGAGGCTCCCACCACTGCCACTGCACTCACCAGCTGTGAGCCTGGCTTCTGGCTGAGAAACACTCCCCCTGTGGGAGCATACTGACCACCAGGGGGCAGTTCCTGCGTTGAGCGTCTGCCCCTTGGTGGTCAGTGTGCATCATAGCAACCGGTCATTTTGCCGTTCGGTTGATTTGCATATTAGCCTTTTATTATATAGAGGATAACAGTTCTACTGAAGTAGGTGTGGACTATGGAACTTTGCTGGTTTGAGCAGCCAAGGCCCAGGGCCAAGGTCGGAGTGTAGACCAGTCTTTGAGACCCTCCTCAGGACTTCCCAAGGAAAAAATTGGAAATGTGTGTTGGATAGTGCTTACGAAACACCTCTCCTGGGGTTTTCACTCTTTAACCAAACAAAATCCTTAAGCCAAAGGGCTGGGGCCCTCAGCAGGGGAGGTTAGGTATCAACTAGGAGGTGAAAAAAGACAGCCAACTCTCAAAGGTCCATGGTGTGGACACACATTTAGCAGCAAGGGTGACCCTGCAGCCAGCACTAGTGAGAGACAGGAGAAGAGGAAGTATAGTATAGTCATATAAAAATGTAGGTAAATACTTATTTACATGAAAAGTGAAAGAAAATGTTAAGGGAAAAAGTAGATTGTGCACATTATTTTCAATATGATCCTGTTTCTGATAAACAGTATATATACATATAAAAGCCCAGCCACTGTAATAGCAGAATGACCAGAATGATGAGTGCACTGCGGTAGCCTGCTGGCCTGATTCAGGCCCCAATCAGCCCCCACAGCCAGCCTGACCCCCCACAGCCCTCCCATGGCTGGCCTTGCTGATGGGACCCCAATGGGGTGGGCCAGATGGATCCCACTTGTGCACGAATTCATACACCAGACCTCTAGTATGTGTGTGTGTGTGTGTGTGTGTGTGTGTATGACATGTACCAAAATATTGACTATTTCTGAATTATAGGATTGATTTTTCTATTTTGCTGCCATGTCTAATTTTTTTAAACAATGAGCCTGTATTGTTTTAATCATTTTTATTCTTTTTTTTCAAAGATAGAACACTGCCCAATGTCTCTGAATAAAAATAACATTGGTGTTTAAAACAAGCACAAAGGGCCACACTCCCTTCCACCTCCCACAGTAAGGAGAGATTCATGAGCAACTTAGGAATTCATCAATCATTCATGTCTCCTATGCTGCAGGTGTCGAGTATAGGAATCCAGGCTAAATAAAGCCGTGCTGCATCCCTGGCTCCTCTATAGAGAAGGCAAGAAATTTCCACGGTGCCTGGCTACCAGGCCGAGTGTCCAATTGCACTTCGGGACTGTCATCTCACCCTGGACCCAGGGAGGATGGCAGGGTACTCTCTCAAGTAGGACAGTCCCTGTTGCATCTCTCAGGTTACCTCTTGGATTCCTGCTATTGCTGGCCACTGGGGTGGCCTTTGACCTTTTAGCATTGGTTACTGCCCTAGCCGGTGTGGCTCGTTTGGTTGGGCATTGTCCTGAGCACCAAAAGGTTTCGGGTTTGAACTGTGGTCCAGGTACATGCCTGGGTGGCTGGCTCAGTTCCCAGTAGGGGGCATGCAGGAGGCAGCCAATCCATGTTTCACTCTCACATCCATGTTTCTCTCTCTCTCTCCCTCCCTTCCTCTCTCTGAAAATCTATTAGAATATTAAAAAAAAAAAATTAGTTTCTGACACAGATTCCTAAAAGCATAGTCTGGGAAGTAAAAGTAATTTCTGGGAAACAGAGAGCCACCTCAGCCAGAAGCCCCAGCTTCGAGGTTGCGTGCCAGCAAACACCAGTTTACGTAACAGTTCGCCTTTGTTCCTGCAGCCATGCGTGACCTTTCCACTCCTTCCTGCTGACACCGTCCCCGACAGAAACAAGCAATCTGGGCAGCCTAGAGTGCCTCCTTTCCGCCTGAGCCTTCGCGGGGAATAATAACGGCAGCTGCACGACTTTCACTGAATGCAAATACTTTATTTACGTTGTACTTAATGTATGCATCTGTCCGGTGTTTGCACAGCTGTTTGATGTCTGTGTGAGCCCACAGGTTAGCCTTTGTTGATGTGATCCATCTTAAACTCCAAGCATTAAGTTCACTCTCCTTTTCCCAGCTTCTGACATGGTAGTATATATATAGATGAGAACTTGAGAGTCAGCCATCTCCTTTAAGATTACCATATATATATATATATATATATATATATATATATATATATATATATTGATTTCAGAGAGGAAGGGAGAGGGAGAGAGAGATAGAAACATCAGTGATGAGAGAGAATCATAGATCGGCTGCCTCCTGCATGCCCCACACTGGGGATGGAGCCCACAACCTGGGCATGCACCCTGACTGGGAATAAAACCATGACCTCCTGGTTCATAGGTTGACACTCAACCACTGACCATGCTGGCGGGGCCAGATAACATTATTCTTAAATAACATTTTTGTCCAGTTGCATGTGACCTGGCTGTTAGATAATTTATTTAAAAAGAATAGATAATAAAGATTAAGTACAGGTTGAATTTTACTCAGAATTTGAATCTCTCTGAGCCTCAGTTTCTCTCAATAGTGCTTTATCTTGTGGATAAAGCCTAAGGGTGACTTTAAAAAAAATATTTTATTGAGTTTTTACAGAGAGGAAAAGAGAGAGGGATAGAGAGTTAGAAACATCGATGAGAGAGAAACATTGATCGGCTGCCTCTTGCACAACCCCTACTGGGGATGTGCCGGCAACCAAGGTACATGCCCTTGACTGGAATCAAACCTGAGACCTTTCAGTCCGCAGGCCAATGCTCTATCCACTGAGCCAAACCGGTTCCAGCCTAAGGATGACTTTTGAAAGGCGCTCCCTCCACAAAGCATGAAAAACTGTGAGTTACCTAAATTATAACTTTCTATCAAATTAGGTGCTCTTTTTAAAAATTTTATTGATTTTTTTTTTTTTTTTTTTTTTTTTAGAAAGAGGAAGGGAAAGAAAGAGAGAAAACAATAATGTGAGAAACATCCATCTGTTGCCTACCACATACACCTGAACCAAGGATCAAACCTGCAACCTGGGCACATTCCCACACCAGGAATCGAACCCACCACCTTTTGGTGTATGGGATGATGCTCTAACCTACTGAGCCACACTGGCCAGGGCAAGTCCTCTTGAACAAAGTCTGATACCATGAGTAAGATGTTTACTGTTGCTTTTTTTTGTTGTTGTTAAAATCCTGCAAGCACTAAAGAGGAATACTTTGTAAATTAGGTCATGACTCAGGAAAGAACTGAACCAGTAAGTTTGTCTCTATTCTCAGCTCTGCTTAAGACGGGCCTTTTATATCCCTCTGTGGAGTAATACTGTTTGTTTTCAGCTGTCTGTTTTACATGAGAGAAAAAATTGAGTGGGGGATGGGGAGATAATATTTTGCTAGAGTCGTTTTATTGTTTTGTTATCTGATATATGATGGCCCCCTCGCCCCCAGTATTTCCAGGGATCCTTCCCACTTAAAAAGCTAAACACGAAACGACTTCCAAAGCCAAGTGCAAGGAACCGATGTTTAAAACATAATAAAATGGCATATTGAATTATCGACTACCGTTCTTCTTCAAGTTGCCCCGGAAACCTTAGCACCTACTGCGCTAAGTTTCAGTAACGAAGGTACATCCTCAGCCCAACACGTAACAGGAAGACACAGATGTCTTAGAGCCTCCGAGATGCACGGAGTTCTGGAGACTGGGAGCCATAAAAGATGAGATTGTGGGAGGGGAAGGGCAGGGAGCACCCTGGGAAAGCGGCAGCCTGGGGTGGAATGACCTCTCTTTGATCTCTCTTTCCCAAGCCCCTTTCCCATGCACTTCCTCACCCTGGTTTCAGTTCTTCAGATCTAATAAAAGGCTCTGGGGCTGGGAGCATCCCCAAGCCGCTAAGCAGAGTGCTGATTCAGGCAGAGCTCTGAGCCGGGCAGAGCACTCATGGTGTACAGTGTGTGTGTGTGTGTATGTGTGTGTGTAAATGCATGTGTGTGTGCGGCAACATCTCACCATTATCACAGCCACCAATGGGAGATGTAGCTTCCTTTAAGTTACCTGTATTAAACATTTTTTTTCTCTGCTTAAACGACAGAAAGGGATTTTCTCACAGTTCTGGAGTCCAGAAATCCAAGATAATGTGTCAGCAAGATTCGTCTCTTCCGAGGCGTCTCTCTCTGGCTTGCAGATGACGGGCTTCTTCTTGAGCCTTCACAGGACCTTCCCTTTGTGTATCAAACATACATTTGTATATAAAGTAGCAAGGGTGCTGAGGAAATACAGGTTTAAAAAGTCCCCGACATCAAGGCTCTCACATACAGGAATGTCACCGTTGCCTCTGTTCATTCACTCAGGAGCCTTCATCTAATGTTGTCTGAGAAGAGGTGGAATGAACGCTTTATACAAAAACCTGCACTCCAGTGTGTTGCCTTTCACTTCCTGGTTGAAGTTCACGTCTGACTGGAAGGTGATGCCGGGACGGGGGTGGGGGTGGGGTGGGGTGTGTGTGTGGGGGGGTGGGGTGGGGGGGGTGGGGGTGGTACCCCTCAGATGGTGGGTGATGTGCCCCGCAACTCAGATGGCTTTGCTGCCTCAGACATTTTTCTTCCTGGTCGTGTTAGAAATGCTGAGTGGGCCGAAACTGGTTTGGCTCAGTGGATAGAGCGTTGGCCTGTGGACTGAAAGGTCCTGGGTTCGATTCCGGTCAGGGGCATGTACCTTGGTTGTAGGCATATCCCCAGTAGGGGGTGTGCAAGAGGCAGCTGATCGATGACTCTCTCTCATCGATGTTTCTAACTCTCTATCTCTCTCCCGTCCTCTCTGAAAAAATTCAATAAAATATATTTAAAAAAAGAAAAAAAAAAAAAAAGAAATGCAGAGTGGTTTTCCATACGTCACCAGTTGTATTTCAAAAATAGATTTATTTCTTCCTCATGTTCAAATTATTAGACCAAAAAAGTGTGGGAGCCCTAGCCACTTGCTTGGTGGTTAGAGCAACAGCCTACGGATGCTCTCCCCCAGATCCAATTCCGGTCAAGGACACATACCTCAGTCTCCAGCAACCAATCTGACTTTCTCACATCAATGTTTCTCTTTCTCTCTGTGTCTCTCCACCCCCCACTTCCGTTCTCTCTAAAAAAATGTCAATGAGAAAAATATCCTTGGGTGAGAAAAAAAAAACTTAAAAAAAAAAATATCTTTGGTGGGAGGCAGGAGTGGGCTAGGAGGGGTCAATGAGAAAAAAAAAAGGTACACATGTAATACTTTCAACTATAAATATTAAAACAATGAAGTTTGGGAAACAAGTATTTTGATTTCCTTTCTTTAAATGTCCTTTCTTCTAAAGCTTTTTCGTAATAATTAAATTATATCTTATATGATAGTAGTTAAAGAAGGAAGAGGGCAGGCCCATTTTACAGATGGAAACACAGCCGTGTTCCTTTACTTGTCCAAGGTTACATAATCTGGGCAAGATAAAAAAGGGAAGGGGCCAGTGACGGCTCCCAAACTTTACCACGTTCCTTTCCAACACGGTGATCATCTCATTCGGGACCGAGAGGCACTTCCTGCAATTTGGCTCCTATGTTCTGTACCTTTAACGTTGACACAATCAAAACCTAATTGCAAGGCTAGCCTATGATTTTGCCTCAGAGGCATTGCATTACTCATTTAATACGTACTCGTCTCTGATGAATCTTGGTCTTTTCTTAGATTTTCAGCATAATTTGTTTGGATTTGTCATGAATCACAAATGATATAATTTCATAATTTGCAGTTGTCCCCGGTTGTAATAAGCATAAAGAAGACACATCCATAGCAATAAGCGAGCACAGAGATTCTGTACGCTGACGGTACTATTTGTTCATTTGTTTGCCAGTGTGGGTACAATGGCCCGTTAACCAAGTCCCTGCCCTCATGGAGGTTTTGTTTTAGCAAGATAGGCAAATAATCGATAATTATTGGCAAACACAATCGTATAGTGGTAAAGGCTGTTTAAAAAAAAAAAAAAAAGCAGCAGAGTAAGGGAACAGAAGACAAATTTCTTTTAGTAGCTGAAAAGGCTCATTTAAAAGCCAGGGAGAGCCGAAACCGGTTTGGCTCAGTGGATAGAGCATCGGCCTGCGGACTGAAAGGTCCCAGGTTCAATTCCAGTCAAGGGCATGTACCTTGGTTGTGGGCACATCCCCAGTAGGGAGTGTGCAAGAGGCAGCTGATCAATGATTCTCTCTCATCGATGTTTCTAACTCTCTATCCCTTTAAAAAAATCAATCAATCAATCAATCAATCAATAAGCAAGCCAAGGAGAAGTGTGTCCCTTGCTGGTATAAGGAACAGCTAGAGGCCGGCCTTGGTAGCTAGAACAGAGAGTGTTAGGAGGTAAAGGCTGGAGTAGCTCCATGGTTGAGTGTTGACCTATGAACTAGGAGGTCACAGTTTGATTCCCAGCCAGGGCACAGGCCTGGGTTGTGCCAGTGTGGGGTGTGCAGGAGGCAGCCAATCAATGATTCTTTCTCAACATTGATTTTTCTATCTCCTTCTTCTCTGCAATCAATTAAAAAAAAAACATAAAAAAAAGAGGTAAAGGCTGGAGAGGGGACTAGGGGCCAAAGGGTTTACATGGCTCGGGAAAGGACTTTGAATTTTATCATAGTGGGATTAGCAGCAATGGAGCACTGGAGACTTTTGAGGGAGGAGCATGACATTATATTTAGAGTGTTAAAAGAAATTCTCTGGTTGCTGAGTTGAGGCCTTGGAGGGGAAAGAATGAAAGCAAGGAGGCCAGTTAGTCACCCAGGAGGGAGAGAAAGCACAGATGTAGGTATTCGTGGTTAAGAGGGAGGAAAGAGATTAGATTCTGTATGTTTTGAAGGTCTGACTGGAAGGATCTGCTGCTACAATGAATGTGGTGTTTGAGAGAAAGGGCTCTCTTTGTTCTGAGATGGGGCAGACTTGCAGGAAGCAACTTGGGGCTTTGTTTTTAATGTGGAAAAATCAAGAGTTCAGTTGTGGACACACGAAGCTGGAGATATCCAAGTAGAGATGTCCTATAGGCAGCTGGATATTTGAGCCTGGAGTGCCGCCGTGGAGAGGTCAAGGTTAAAGATATACATCAGTGAATGGAGGCTATTTACCACCGAGGGCTGCTGGGGGACTGCCCTGGGAGGGAGAGTGAGAAAGAGAATGGGAAAGGCTGAAGGTCAGAACCCAGGGGCAGTCAACATTTAGAATTCTGGGAGAGGTGAAGGACCTCTGCTAGTGGGGGAAATAGAAAAGGAGCTACTGTCTGAGCCATTCGGGAGCAGACATTTGATGGGTACAGCTGGTGGTAAGCTTTAAGAACGGAAAAAAAAAAATATTGGTGGGAGAACAAGCAAAAGTTCTAAACTACCGTGAAAGTGAATAACGAACAGAAATGTGACCAGGAGAGGAGAGATGATGGGGAAAATGATCATTTCAGATCCCAGGGGATCTGTCCCAGATGCAGGGAGTAGGACTACTGACTACTGCCTACAGTATTGCTCAATAGTTTTGTGCTGAAACGGGTTTGGCTCAGTGGATAGAAGCGTCGGCCTGCGGACTGCAGGGTCCCAGGTTCGATTCCGGTCAAGGGTGTTTACCTTGGTTGCGGGCACATCCCCAGTGGGGGGTGTCCAGGAGGCAGCTGATTGATGTTTCTAACTCTCTTATCTCCCTTCCTCTCTGTAAAAAAATCAATAAAATATATTTTAAAAATATAGTAGTTTTGTTGCAAAGAGTTCAATGTTTTGAGATGCTACTCCATGAGCATCCATATTAGCTAGGATGGGGGAGGGGCCAACGTCTGGCCTGTGGGTCGTAGAAGGCCCGCGAAATCATTTGGTCTGGCCTTGCCAAGGTGTTAGGGGTGAGTTAATTACATGTTTGACCAAACACAGCAGGTTCATTTTTAAGTTGATCATTTTGTGTGGCCCAAGAATGACATTACAAATACCCAAATGGCCCTTGGCAAGAAAAAAGGTTCCCCACCCCTGAGGTAGGAGAATGCTACACACCGACAACACGCCTTTTTGAAGTGTATTTTGCCGTCCTGTTTCACGGGGACCCAATCTGGCACTGCCCCTTTGGGCAGGGAAAAAAAAAAATAAACAAGGCAATGTCAAATGTCACTTGGGGAAAATTCTCTATGAAAGCCTGGCCTGGTTTTCAGCAGCTCGTTTTCCCTCAAGCCAGCTGTGGAGTCTCCAATCTGGGGATGAGCATCAGCTTGCTGTGTCTGTGCCTTGCTCCGTTCCCAGGCTCGCTCTCAACGTCAAGGTTAGGCAAGCGTGCTGCAGTCCTCTGTGTGGCTGCTGTCCTGGCTGGCTCTCCTCGTCTGCACCATGACGCTGCTCAGTGCCTGGAGGGGACTGCAGTGCCACCGATCCAAGGTGCCAGGAGCGAGCCCAGATGCTACCAGCAGAAGAGGACAGTGCCAAGGCCGAGAAAGGAGGCCAGGCTGAGGCCTCCAAAACCGAGAGAGAGAGAGAGAGAGAGAGAGAGAGAGAGAGAGAGAGAGAGAGAGAGAGGAGATTGAGAGAATGAATATGCCTTTTTCTTTCCCCTCCTGCCCCTCACCTCAAATCAAACCCTAATAAATGCAGTTACTGTACATTATTTTATAGCTGCACAGGCTTTTTTTGGGGGGAGTGGGAGGGATGTTGCAGTTTTTGGGATACGTGTATTGAATCTCTAAGGGTATTATGAGGTTAGAGGTCATGGGTTGCAAACATCTGAAACGGTAAATGCAGATGGTGCAGAGTTGTCCGGAAGTCACGGCCTTCAGATTGTCTGCAGGGTTAGCAAGACCAACGAGTGATTCACAGGACATTTCAATGCTTCTTTCCAGGGAGTCGGAGCGCTGGCTCTGAGGGAGAGCGAGGCACATCAGCCCCCTGGAGCTGACTCAGACACCTCTGGCATCCGGAAGACGCCTAAGGAACCCATTTGTTCTTTCTTTGCATGAGCTGTAATACTAAGGGGGAGGGGGGAGGGAGGAGGGACACACACCAACATGTTTGGAGACTGAAATAAATATCTGTCATCCAATGTAGACATGGGTCTTCGCTCCTTTCTATATTTTTCACCTTTCCCACCGGCTGAGCGTAAACCACGTAACATGCAGCCCATGCCGCTGGATTTTGGGATGGGATGATCAAACTCTGGGATGTGAAGAAGGCTTTATGCAGAGAATACAGATGATCATTGTCTTACTTGAGAGTCGTCAAGGGACTACACAGCCCTGGGCAAAACTTGCTTCCCATGGTGATGTGGTTTAATATCCTATACTGATTCCCTCTCAACATTGCAGGAGGTCTTCTTGGTAACCATGGATCAGCTGCCTCCTGCACACCCCACACTAAGGATCAAGCCTGCAACCCCGGGCATGTGCCCTGACTGGGAATCGAACCGTGACCTCCTGGTTCATAGGTCAATGCTCAACTACGGAGACATGCTGGCCAGAAATAAATGTGTCCTTATTTTTATTTATTTATTTTTAAAATATACTTTATTGATTTTTTTACAGAGAGGAAGGGAGAGGGATAGAGAGTTAGAAACATGGATGAGAGAGAATCATCCATCAGCTGCCTCTTGCACACACCCTACTGGGGATGTGCCCGTAACCAAGGTACAGGCCTTTGACCGGAATCGAGCCTGGGACCTTTCAGTCTGCAGGCTGATGCTCTATCCACTGAGCCAAACCGGTTTCGGTAGTGTGTCCTTTTTTAAATAAATGTGTCACCATGTCCGGGCTCCAAACAAGCATGCCTGCCTCTCTGTCAGGGATGGCTCTCTGTGATCCAAAGAGGTAAGCATGAAATGGTTGCCGTTTGGAGAAAGTCATTTTTAAACCCTGGGCTTAGGTTGAAATGGAAGGTGTCGTTTTCCTCAAGTCCTTAGCTGTTTCCCTAGGACATTGGGAAGCACCCATTAAGAGTTATGGGTCCTAACTGCACCTTTTCCCAGGAATTGGGTATATAGCAGGCCACATTTATTTAAAAAAGGACACATTTATTTCTGGCCAGCATGTCTCAGTAGTTGACTGTCGTCCTATGAACCAGGAGGTCAGGGTTCGATTCCCAGTCAGGGCATATGCCTGGGGCTGCAGGCTTGATCCTTAGTGTGGGGTGTGCAGGAGATAGCTGATCCATGGTTCTCTCTCATCATTGATGTTTCTATTTCCCTATCCCTTCCTCTCTAAAATCAATAAAAATAAATATATCACATAAATAAATAAATCTACACTAATAAAAAAAAGAAACATGCAAACTGACCATCACTCTGCTGCACCCATCAACCAATCAGGAGGGAATATGCAAATTAGAAGGCCAAAGATGGCAGCCACCCAGCTGCTCCTGGCCCAGAGTGGCCTGGCTGGGCAGGATGCCTGCTATGAGGGACAGGGAGGGAGAGGGCACAAAGGGATCTACAGGAGTGGCACTCTGGCCACAGTGAAGAGGACAAGTCTGCAACGAAGATGAAGATGGCAGACTCTTGCCGGAGTGAAGGCCTGGGTCCCAGGTGCTGGAGGAAAACCTGTGTTGAAAGCCAAGGGAAGGAAGGCCGAATAATTCCCACCGAAATGACTAAGTGCTGGGTGGGCCCGAATCACTGCAGTGACATTGGCGGATGTGGGACTAAGAATTACATTAAGTAGGTTATCTGCGCCCTTCCCCCCCCACCCCCCCATCTCCGCTCCTGCCCACATTTAGATATCAAATGGGTCAGAAGGAGTGGAAGGTAAAAGAAACAATGAAAACAGAAGATGGTAGGATGTCAAGTATATTGTTACATAGATGGTTGTTTCCGTGGAGGAGGCCTCTGAATGGGGCCGGGGCTGGAACAAAAGGAACAGAGGAAGCAGCAAGGTGAGGGCCATCCACAGGCAGGGGCTCCCCTGTGAGCTCCTCCACGCCCTCACCCATGTCTCTTCGTCTCTTCGCAGTCTGCCCACGCACCTACCTTCTTCAGGTCAACTTTCGTCCTTCCTTTCCTCTCCCCTGCCACGTCACTTCCCATCTCCTGGACCATAACTGAACGGAGAAGCAACCGAAGATACTTTTATTTAGACCCCTCATCATTCCCAATCATAACCAACGTGAGCTGATGGGAGATCAAAATGCACAAGAGGCCGAAACCGGTTTGGCTCAGGGGATAGAGCATCAGCCTGCGGACTGGAAGGTCCCAGGTTCGATTCCGGTCAAGGGCATGTACCTTGGTTGAGGGCACAATCCCAGTGGGGGTTGTGCACGAGGCAGCTGGTCGATGATTCTCTCTTATCGACATTTCTAACTCTCTATCACTCTCTCTTCTCTGTAAAAAGTCAATACAATAATATTTTTTTAAAAATGCACAAGAGATGATGGAGAGGCGAGGGGCTTCCTGATGGAAGCAGTCCCCCCTCTAAGCCCCCCCCCCCCCGTCGTCCTCCCCCGCACGGTGACAGGCTCCAGGGGTCAGCGGGAGTGGAGGGGAGCCACTGCTTTAGTCTCCAAGGAGGAGGGCTCGTCCCAGTGTCATTGCTGCTGCAGCCCAGTTCCTATTAGGTTCCTATTTGGTTCCTATTTGGTTCCTATTCACGCACCGCAGCGCCGCGCAGCCACCGGGGGCGCAGGACCGCGCCCCAACCCTTAGGTCAGGGTCTCGGGGCCCCGCCGCTCCGGGGGGGGCGGCCCCCCAGCCCACGTGCGCTCCCGGGACAACAGCAGGCGAGGCCCGGGCGCGCCCCCGTCGCCCACGGCCGCGCGCGCGCTGCGCCCGCCTCCTCCCACCGCGCGTCCTCGTGCCCGCGGCGGCCGCGCGCCCCTTCTCCCGCTGCGGGCGCCGCGGGGCCGGGGGCGGAGCGCGGGCGGCGGAGGCCGGGCCGGGCGCGCGCGC
Source organism: Pipistrellus hanaki (assembly GCF_964339955.1). Lineage (NCBI taxonomy): Eukaryota > Metazoa > Chordata > Mammalia > Chiroptera > Vespertilionidae > Pipistrellus > Pipistrellus hanaki. The sequence continues at coordinate 13,701,798 of NC_140521.1, read as the reverse complement.
GGGGCGAGCGGGGCGGGGGCGCGGCGAGCGGGGCGGCCGGCTCTGGGGCGGCTCTGGGGCGGCGGGTTGAGCCTGAGGGGCTCCCGAGCCCGAGGATCTTGAGGATCGCGGGCCCCGGCGGCCGACTCCGCGCGTGACGGTGGCGGCGGCGGGGACAGCGAGGCCGCGCCGGGAGCCCGGCGTCCCCGCCCCCCGAGCCTGACGGGCGGGCGGCCCGGCGGGATGAGGCGCTGGCGCGGGGGGCGCCCGGCCGAGCCTCCGCGGCGGCGGCTGCTGCCTCCCCGGGCGGCCCGGCGCTAGGCTCCGGGGCGGCGCTCGGCGAGCGGCGAGGACCGGGAGGACGAGGACCAGGAGGCGGCGGAGCGGCGAGCGGCGGGCCCGGCGCCCGCGGAGGGCAGCCACGGAGCGGCGATCGGGGCGCAGCGAGGCCGCAGCGGCGCGGCGGGGCCGCGGGGCTCGGTAAGGCGGGGGCCGCGGGCGGGCCGGGGGCGCCGGTGACGTGGGCCGGCGCCGCGGGGAAGGCAGGCTGCGGGGGGCCTTGCTTTTCCTTTTTGGAGAAACAGAAAAAAAAATGCTTTTTTTTTTTTTTTTTTTTTTTTTTAAAGTCAAGGTTCCGGATCGAATGTGCTTTAGACCAGCTCGGGTTTCCCCCGGTCCCTCCGCGCTCGCTGCCCCAGCCTCCCTCCCTCCCTCCCTCCCGGGGGGACCGGCTGGGCCTTTCGCGCCAGCATCTCCCGGGGTCCCGGGGCCTGGGCAGCCCTGGCCGGGCGGGTCTGGCCGCTGCGGGGCTGCGATCGGGGCTCCCTGCCAGGCTCCTGGGTGGCAGAGGGCACGGCTCGTAGGGGAACCACCGCGATCCTTCCCTGCGGTGCCGCCACACCCCCCCCCCCATCCCCTCTTTTGGGGGGGGCAGGCTGGGCGACAGGTCTCAGCTCGCGGGGACTCCCGTGGAGTTTTCCCTCTCATCGTCCCAATTGGCTGAAGTTGCTGCTACATATTGGACGACACCGGTGACTTAGTGCAGTGCATTCCCTGTCTTTCTGCCCTCCCCCCCCCCCCCAACTCCCCGCCACCCTCTTATCTAGCTTTTGTCATTTGGTTGGCTTTAAATATTTATGCTGAAGATTTTTTAGCAAATAGATCCCAAGACACTGGTAGGAAGAGGAAGTCCAGCCCCATTTCTTAGTTTTAGTCTTACTTCTAGTCTAGACCCCTTTTTTCACATCACCTTCTCTTGCTGAAGCTTAAAGAAGGTGAAGGGTTTTGAGAAGGATACTGCCCCTCCCCCCCCCAATCTCCCCCTACACACACACCCCCAGCCGGATGCTTGGGATGCAGCTTAATAGTTAGCTTTTAGGTAATAGAATTGGGATAATTATAATTTTGATCCGCACGCAGAATCGCAATTTGCAATGCTCGGGGCACTGCATGATGCTACATGGGGAAGCCGGCAGCTGGGCCCCATTGCATTGTTGTCAGCATCTCTTTTATTTCCCGTTCTTTCGGGCCTTCTATTTGGCACAGATTTGGACCTTTTAGGTCAGGCGGAATGGGAACACCTTCGGATGCATTGTTTGCTTTTTGGAAACGTGGTCTCTATTCCTATTTCTAACCGGGAGCGGAAAAAGCATATGGTGCCAGGGGACAGTGGTTCTGTCATAAGAGTCCAGAGAAATGTGCTAGCTTGGCCCAGTATTTGGAATTTGCTGTATTGTTGCAAGATCTCTGGGTAGGGATGGTTGTGATTCATTCATGTATTTTTATTTATTTATTTATTTTCTAACTGGGTGAATGGGAGCCTGACCAGGAAGCTTGACATTTGCTCCTTGGACTTGAGCGTGCAGGAAATGGAAGCTTTAATTGCTGCTACAACACAGTCTCAAAGTTTTTCAATTACTCCTTGGTGTGGGCTCTTTTTTGAATAGGGCTGTTTGGGAAGACGGGGTTGGAGGCTGCTGTGATTTCCATGTTCGGGAAGAGCTGGAGTCTAGTCTAGTTTTGAACTTGACCCTGCGGCTATGCTTAGGAGAGGAAGTCTCTGGGATGGTGGGAGGTTGGAATGGTGCTCCAGACCGCTATCTCCTCCCCATCGGCTTCAGAGCAGGCCCTGGGATAAAGCAGCACTTTGGACAGAGGCTGGTCCAGACAGAGCAGGGGGGTAAGCCCAGTTTACCAGATGGTGGTGCACGCAGAGGTGGGTGAAGGGGTACGTGGCCCAGAGAGGAAATGTGAGTTGCAAAGGACCTTTTCTTTTTTCCAGTTACATAACTGTTTTGTTTTCCAGGGATAGACTAAGAAGCAGCCGGGCAGGCTACACTGCCACGCGAGTCTTTGATGTTGGTTTGAATTCCAGTCGTTATGTTCCTTTTATTTTCCTTTCCCAACCCCCCGCAGCATGATCCAATCACCAGAGGCTATCATCTGAGATCTTAATGTGTCCATACATCCATCCTCACTTCTCTCTCTCTTTCCCTCTTGTTCTCTCTTTAGATGACCTAACAGTGTTTTTCCCCTTTCCAAGCTGGCCTGGGTGTATTGTCTGCATCGTGTATATAGATTCATTGTGGATTGTAAATAACATTTTACAAGTGTCAGGGGCTGGCTGCTGTTTCCTTCAGAAGAAAAATGACACGAAACGAATGAGACGCTGTTCATTGTTTAAGCCTCATAAGGGATGAGAAGGTGTTCGATCTCTTCCGGTCCCGAAATTCTGGGATTCTACCTTATTCTTAGGAAATCCATACCATAGTACCTACCTTTCGGAACTTTTGGAATTTTTGGTCATTCTGGGGCAGATGGCAAAGTCGATAGAGACTCTTGGCTTCTTTAAAGGGTCAGTTCAACATATCAAAGGAAGGTTACAAGTTAGGGGGGGAAAATTGTATTTTTCTCCATTATTTAGGACAGAAGTTGGCAAAATCCGGTCTGCAGCTTGCTTTTTTTTTTTGTAGGGCCTACAAACCAAGAATGATGAAAAAATTGTAAGTGCTTGAAAAATATCAAAAGAAGAATAATATTTGTGCAAGTTATATGAAATATATATATATATATATATATAATATATTTAGCTTCTATTTCCTGTCCATTCAAGTCCAAGGAGCAAATGTCAAGCTTCTTGGTCAGGCTCCCATTCACCCAATAAGAAAAAAAAAAACAACCAAGACACATTATTCTTCTTTTGACATTTTTTTGTGTGTAAGTTATATGAAATGCACACATCAGTGTCCGTAAGAGAAGGTCAGCTTGCACGCAGCCCCCTCCTCCCTTTACGGGTTGTCTGTGGCTGCTTTGGCAGATCAGCAGTAGAGTTGCATTCTTGCAGCGGAGCTAGCATTGCCTGCAAAGCCTAAGCTATTTCTTGTCTGGCCCTTGACAGAAAACATGTGCCAAACTCGGATTTAGGACTTAAAATCTTTGCCTGCCTTGGTACAGGCTTTATTTCCTGTCATAGCATTCCCCATAAAGGGCTCAGACCCCCTGGGGAGATACTGATTTTTGCTTTGGAGCCACATGGACTTGTGTTTGAATGCCAGCTGTGGGATCAACCTCAGCCCTGCACAAACTAACATCCTTCTGCCCCAGGTACCTCCTTTGTCATCAGAGAATGATAATAGAATCCACCTTGGAAGGATGTAGTGATGATTCAATGAGACATGGTACATGGCAGGTCGTAATACAGAGTAAGTGTGTAGGGAGCACTCAGGACGTTGTAGATGATGATGGTTGTAAGTTCTCATCTAAACATATGCCTAAAATAATTGTACGTCCGTCGCCATTGCCCCTATAGCATACATTGTTCTCCTGAGTGGTATGCTTACTTGTTATTGATGTTTCTCCTTTACTGAGACCATTCATTCAGTTAACAGCTGATGATTGGAATAATGAGTAATTCTCCAGATGTTGTATTGTACTTTTATCAGTCCCTTATTTAGATGATTAAGGAAGGGTAGAAAGATAGTTTTGCTCTGTCTTCTGGAGATCCTGGATTTTGATAATTTTCCATACTAGTCTGTGTTTGCAAATTCAATTTAAATGTCACTGTTATTTTGGTACTGCTTCTTATCTTTCCCCTTTGGGAAGATATGTGAAATAAACCTGTTTTAATTAGGCTAGGGTTTGATAACTTTCCTTATAGCTATATGACACTCTAAGTCTAAACGTAATTTTTTTCCCCCTAAAGATTGACCTATTTGACTATCTAGAGCACATATGTCAAACACAAGGCCCGCGGGCCAAATCCAGCCCGCCAGGCCTTGCAATGTGGCCCGCACCGCGCTGTCATCACTGCACTCCGCTGTCAGTTTATGACATTGTCAGTTTATGACTGTTCAGTAAACCATTCGGCCCGCGATTTAGGCTGGATTTTAGATTTTGGCCCCTTCTCTGATTGAGTTCGACACCCCTAATCTAGAGGCTTTACTACTAAGCTGCTTTTTGAACTTTTTGGTTTAAATTATCTTACAGCCCTAGCTGGCATGGCTCAGTGGTTGGGTGTCTTCCTGTGCACCAAAAGGTTGCTGGTTCAATTCCCGGTCAGGGCACATGCCTAGGTTGCGGGTTCAATCCCCAATAGAGGGCGTGCAAAAGACAGCTGATCCATGTTTTGCTCTCACAACAATATTTCTCTCTCTCTAAACAAACAATCAAAAAACAAAAAAAGAAATCAATAAAAAAATAAATTGTTTTAAAATTGAAAAACTGGATGTGCTTTTCACCTTTGAGTGCTGATTTATTTAACATTAACCTCAAACTGAGAGAGTGAGCAAATAAACACAGACCATTGCTCTGAGTTAAAACAGAATTAGGAAGAATTATAAATGGAGCTGCTTTATGTCCCAGTGATTCTTCTTCTGGGAATTTATCTCAAGAAACCCCAAACCATAATTTGAAAGATTATGTTCACTGCAGCGTTATTTGGAAGCAGCACAAGTGTCCATCAGTAGATGAGTGGATAAAAAAGCTGTGGTACATTTACACAATTGAATAGTACTCTGCCGTAAAAAGGAAGAAAATTTTAACCTTTGCCACAGCACGGATGGACCTGGAGAACATCGTGCTGAGTGAAATAAGCCAGTCAGAGAAAGACAAGTACCATATGATTTACTCATATGTGACGTCTAATGAACAAACTGAACTACTAAGCAAAATAGAGACAGATTCATAGATAGAGAGTAGGGGTTGGGGGTGGGGTGGGATATGAGTGGAGGGATTGAGCAAAGAAAAATAGAGACGACAACTGGTCACGGACAGCAGTGTGGTGATTGCAGGGGTGGTGGGGGATGGGTGGAGGTGGAAGAGGACATAGCGGGAATAAATGGTGATGGAAAAAATAAATGAAAAAAAAACACACACCCACAAACCAGAATTGGGGTCATTGTGGCTCCTGCAGTCCAACAAATCATGTAGTTTCATGCCTTGGGGGATGCTTAAATGCAGGGGGATGATCCGAGGGATACCGAAGGGCATTCATGTGCTCACACTGTCCCTGATGGACCAGTGGGGTGGATGGAGGCACAGACAGAGCACCTGGGAAACTAACCTGCGGGGCTCTGATGGTAGCACCCCGAAAGGTAAAGAAGACCCACTATCATGAGGAGATGGTATTTTCTTTTGAGGTTCAACTCACCTACCAACCAACCAGTTTCCCAGCTGAGAGAGAAGGTTGAGCGGAAGTATCTCCCAAGGCCGTAAAGATTTGGTAAGATAGCTGTTGAGAGTTTCACAGTGAACCTGGACTAGAGGGTATTTAAAGAAGGTTGTTTTAGGACTGGTAAAAGGAAGTGAGAACCGAGGTGTTTGGTTTACTTTCTCATAACAAATCTATGATCCAAAATGTTCATTGCAGAAGTTGGATTCTGGTTTTCAGAGAGATCCACAGGTCTCTAAAGTCCTTTCTTGCTCCAAAGTTCTATGATTCTCTGATTTTTTAAATTTTATTTTAAGTAGGGACCATCATCTTGTACTTGCCTACTTTCCATTAGACCCACCCCAGGGAAACTGGACAGTCTCTACTGGTTGCTTTGCATCTGGTGGTCTTCTAGACTCAATAGCAATCTTGGCTCCAGTAGGATGAGGGAAACCAAATAGTCGTTTTTATCAGCAAAAGTATCCTCTGAGTACACACCGTGTATTTTGTACCAGGCCAAAGGCAGTGGAAAGTAGATATAAGGAGGGACTCTCTGCTCTTAGGCAATGTTCCCCTCCTTGGGAAGATAAACTTTTGTGAAAAGGAATATTCTAAAAGGGTGGGCGAGGGGCCAGTGGGATGATCGCTTATCTGGCAGTGGGAAGACCTGGATGTACCATTGGAGAGGATACTTTGTGGCCTTGAGCATTTGTACAATGAACTTGGGAGACTCCCTCGGGTACATATGTTCTCTGTGATGGAGATAACCCACGTGAGAACTTCTCAACGCAGGCCTCATTTGCTGTGATCCTCAATGGGATAGCAACCAATGAGACACAGTCATTGGTTGCTATCCCATTGATTTTTAGAGAGTGGAAGGGAGAGAGAGACAGAGAAACATCAATGTGAGAGAGACACAGTCATTGGTTGCTTCCCACATATGCCCCGACTAGGGGATTGAACCTGCAACCGGGGTACGTGCCTTTGACTTGAATTGAACCCGGGACCCTTCAGTCCGCGGGCTAACACTCCATCCTTTGAGCCAAACTGGCTAAGGCTATTTTCCCCTTCTGAAGGCCTCTACTTCTGCAGTTATTTTCTTTCCCAAGTTACCATTCTGTCCTCACTGGATCATCTCTTCTAGTATGCAGACACGCCTTATATTACCTGTGGCAGTGAGGACTGATTTTTTTTTTTTTTTTTTTTAACCGAATGCCACTCTCTGTGGCTTCCTTTCAGTAAACAGGACCGTCAGGTTTTATCTGGGCACAGGGCAGGCCAACCAGCCTACATTCCCTAGCCTCTCTCTTACAGCCACATGTGGCTCTTGGCCAAATGGATCTGACCAGAAGTGATGTGTGTGGTTGCTGGGTCCTGGTCGTAGGAAGCTAGTTGCCTTCTGCTTCTCTTTCCTCCTTTTTGCCAAGGAGAACGTAGAGCTGGTGCACATGCTCAGTCCTGCAGGTGAGAGCGACCCCGTAGGAGGCCGTGGACCAATAAGACGGATTCTCGGGAGATCTGGAGCAGAGCCACCTCCCAGCCACGGACGGCTCATTCACCTCCGGATGGTTAAGGGAGAGAAGGATAAAATCCTATATGTTCTTTGAGCCCCTAATCTTTTAACTGAATAACTCACCTTTCTTATACCACGCTCTCCTCCACCTGATGCTTCCCTTCAGCTAGCACCCAATTGCTTTGTTCCCTTTTAGAGCAAGAGGTGCTTATATTTGCCACGTCGACCGCCGTGGCCTGCATCTTGCCAACGCCAGTAATCAGTTCAGTGTCTACATCTTACTGACCTCTCACCAGCGTTTCACATCGGATGACAGACAACTTCCTTTGACCTCTTACCGGCTCATGCTCTGATTTTTGCCAGGTTATCTCTTCCCTTAACCCGGCTCTAAAATTAGGGATGACTCCGGGTTGTGCTCGGGTGATTTCATCCATTTTCATGGTTTCAAATACCATTTATGTGCTGATGAGGATTAAACTCCCATCTCTAGTGATGATCCCCCTGCCCTAGATTCATCTAACTTCATTCCTCCGCTTGCTGTCTGACACCTCAAATGCAACATGAACAAAAACAAACTTTAAATTGCTCCTTCCTTCACTTACTCCTCCTTCTGCCTCTCACAAGTCTTCACTGTCTCAATAAGTGGCTCCACCATCTACCGAGTTGTGCGGGCCAAACCCTCAGAGTCATCTTTCATTTTTTCCCTTTTCATTTCGTGTCAAGTCTTCTCAGCTCCAACTTCAAAATATAAACGACCTGACTACATCTCAGTGCCCCCCTCCCCCCCCCATTAAAAACCTAGGCTAGCCCTAACAGGTTTGGCTCAGTGAATAGAGCATCGGCCTGTGGACTGAAAGGTCGGTCCTAGTTTTGATTCTGATCAAGGGCATGTCTCTTGGTTGTGGGCACATCCCCAGTAGAGGGTGTGCAGGAGGCAGCTGATCGATGTCTCTTCTCTCATTGGTGTTTCTAACTCTCTATCCTTCTCCCTTCCTCTCTGTAAAAAAACCAATAAAGTATGTTTATAAAAACAAAACAAAACAAACAAACTCCTAGGTTAGAAGCCTTTGTCCTCTGGAAAACTGCCTTGTCTTTGTCCTTCCATGTGGCCCATGTCCAGGTAATGTTAAATGTTAATCTGGTCCCGTCACCTGCTTACTGGCTTTCTAATACACTTTCCTCCAAAACCAAAATGTCAAAATTCCATCATGGAAACAAAACCACCATCTTGGCTGCTTTTACCAGGCCCTGTATCCGTGGTTCCCAGCTGGGGAAGGTTTGGCCCTGAGGGGACACTTGGTGACGCCTGGAGACATTTTTGGTTGTCAGGACTGGGTGTGGTGTGGCGTGACGCGGGGTGTGTGCTGCTGGCGTCCGCTGGGTACAGGCCCGGATGCCACTAAACATCCCACCACGCGCGAGCCAGCGCCCAGCCACGGAAGTGATGTAGCTCTGCGTGTCTGCAGGGCCCGATTTGGCTCCTGGCCGCCTCTCCAGCCGCATCTTCTATTCCCTCTTTGTTCGCTGGGCTGCAGGCACAATGATGGTCTTCTTTTTCTCTCTTAATGGACTTTATTTTTTTTAGAGCAGTTTTGGGTGACAGCAAAATTGGGCAAAGGGTGACAGAGGTTTTCCACAAGGGCACAGCCTCTCTTATCATGAGCGGCTCCCAGAGTGGTGGAACCTACAGCTGAGGGACCTACATGAGCACCCGAAGTCCATAGTGTGCATGAGGGCTCACTCTTGGTGCCATACGCTTTGTACAGAGTATTTTCACTGCCCCGAAAGTTCCTGATGCTTCAGCTATCCATTCCTTCCCTTCCCCTGCCCCCAGCCCCTGGCTACCAGTGATCTGTTTGATGACTCCATACCATATTTTTGCCTTTCCCAGAATGTCATGTAGTTGGAATCATGCTGTGTGTAGCTTTTTCAGATTGGCTTCTGTCACTTAGTGATATGCATTTAAGTGTCTTTCATAGCTTTTTAAGGCTTGTTAGCTCATTACTTTTAAAAAAATTTTTAATTGATTTTTTACAGAAAGGAAGGAAGAGGGTTAGAGAGTTAGAAACATCCATGAGAGAGAAACATCTTTCAGCTGCCTCCTGCACACTCTCTACTGAGAATGTGCCCACAACCAAGATACATGCCCTTGACTGGAATCGAACCCGGGACCTTTCCGTCCACAGGCCGACGCTCTAGCCACTGAGCCAAACCGGTTTCAGCATAGCTCATTACTTTTTAAGCGCTGAATAATAGTCCATTGTCCGGTTGTTCTGGTACAGCAGTGTGCCCATTCACCCGCTGAAGGACATCTTGGTTGCTGGTTGCGTCCAAGTTTTGGCCAAGTTTTTCCAGACACAATTTTTCACCACCTTAGGTTACATACCAAGGAGTGGGATTGCGGGGTTGGAAGATAAGAGTGTATTTAGTTTGATCAGAAGCCACCAAGCCGTTTTCTAAAGTGGCCGTACCGTTTTCCACTCCCACCAGTAAGGAGTGCGTGCTCCCATTGCCCCACATCTTCTCTGGCCCGTGGCATGGCCGTGCTCCGGATCTTGGCCTCTCTCACTGGGGTGCAGTGGACGATGTTCTTTTTTACCCATCGGACAAGCTGAGGGATCTGCACGTGCTGCTCCTGTGTTTAGAATGCACAAATCCCTCCGAGCTCTGCACGACCGCTATTTTTTCCTTCCCCGGAGAGGCATCTGTGATGACCTGGACACGTACAGCATCCCAGGCTGTTTTCCACACGATCCCATTTGCCTTATTTATTTATTTATTTATTTAAATTAATATTTTATTTATTTTTTAAAAATAATTTTTTTTAAAAATATATTTTATTGATTTTGTACAGAGAGGAAGGGAGAGAGATAGAGAGTTAGAAACATCGATGAGAGAGAGTCATCGATCAGCTGCCTCTTGCACACCCCCTACTGGGGATCTGCCTACAACCAAGGTACATGCCCTCGACCGGAATCGAACCCGGGACCCTTTAGTCCCCAAGCCGATGCTCTATCCATTGAGCCAAACCGGTCCCAGCTAAAAATAAATCTTTATTGTTCAGATGATTACAATTGTTTCTCCTCACACCCCCTCCCCCCCCTCAATAGCTCCCCTCCACCTGGTCCCCACTCCGCCCTCTGCCCTTACCTTCCCCTGCCTCCACTGTCCTCATCCATAGTGGAGTCCAGTCTCTTCCCGTACCCCCCACACAGATACCCTTTTCCCCCCTAAGAATTATCAATCCCCTCCAATTCTGTGCCCCTGATTCTATTATATTCACCACTTTATTCTGTTCCTCAGATTTTTAATTCACTTGACTTTTAGATTCACTTGTTGATAGATATGTATTTGTTGTTCATAATTTTTATCTTTACTTTTTTTCAGAACACCTTTTAGCATTTCATATAATACTGGTTTGGTGGTGATGTATTCCTTTAGCTTTTTCTGATCTGTGAAGCTTTTCATCTGCCCTTCAATTCTGAATGATAACTTATTTATTTGTTTATATGTGTACCAGTAATTTATAATCCCCCTCTCCATGCACTATTTACCTGCTGCTTCCTTAGCAATCCCACTTAATCAATAACTTGTTGATGACAGAGGGGTGCCTGAGTCCGTTGTGGGGATGGATAACAAGGTGTTCAGTGATATTGATAAATCAGAGGGTTCAACTGGCAGCAGGAGGGGTAATTGTGACTTCTGGGGGAAGGAAAAAAAAAACCCCACTAACAACACCCTTGAGGCAGGCTGGCAAGAGCCTCTAGGCTGTTAACCTTTGCCATTTTTGTCGGGATTTGTTTATCTCCTATCATGGAAGGGATTCCTTTTGTAGAATGGAGGATTTCACCCCCGTTTTAGGAGGAGGCAGATGGCAAGAGTAAGCTGACAGCAGGGACATCTGAAGAAAGAAGGGCACGTCAGGATCTAACTTCAGTTTCGCCGTGCATCTCGGACCACCTGTTTCTGCATGTACAGCAGACCTACAGCTTCCTAAGGTTGCTGAGTAGCTGCCGTGTGGCGGCCTCTCAGTAATGTGGTCTTCCCTCTTCCCAGTATCAGAATTCCTTCCAGACTTTCCCTGGAAGAGGATCATCTATCGGCCCCGTGCTTCTGCGTTTTCAGCATCTGAGAAGCCAATTACTCACATGACAGCCCAGATCATTTTTTTTTTTTTTTAAAAGCTCTTCCTGTTGAAAACGTCCCCCTTTTATGAAAGCGGAAAGCAGCTCCCTGCGTTTCCAGTGCCACACAGCTCTGCTTTCTTTTCCACGTGATAGCTCTTTCACTGTCATGTGAAGAATGGCTGGCTGGTTTATCCTCCCATCAGCCTTTTTTCTTTCCAGACTAAATGCACTCATTTTCCTCCACGATTCCTCATGTGACTAGGTTTTCAGCTCCTTTTCCAGGCCCATCCCTAACATTTTTTTTTTTGGGGGGGAGGACTCAGGGCAAGAATACAAATGGGAGTCCATATGCCACCAGTCTAACAATGTACAAGTTCTGAACCAAACTCACGGAGAGAGCTGTTCCACTGCCTGCATTACCCAAACTTCATAATGGCCGAAATCGAGGCAAACAGAATTCTCAGCCATGCCTGTGCTCTGTGAAGGACCAGCCTCCAACCTGAGGTCCTCTGTTCACTGCAGGCTCCTTGCACAAGGGACTTTGCATGTGCACGTATGTGGACCCTCTAGCACAGTGGTTCTCAACCTTTCTCATGCCGCGGCCCTTTCATACAGTTCCTCATGTTGTGGTGACCCCCAACCATAATATTATTTTCGTTGCTACTTCATCACTGTAATGTTGCTACTGTTATGAATCGTAATGTAAATATCTGTGTTTTCCGACGGTCTTAGGCGACCCTGCTAGCAGTTCTCAACAGTGGGTCATGACCCCTTTCACAGGAGTCGCCTAAGACCGTCGGAAAACACCGATATTTACATTATGATTCATAACAGGAGCAACATTACAGTGATGAAGTAGCAACGAAAATCATTTTATGGTTGGGGGTCACCACAACATGAGGAACTGTATTAAAGGGCCGCGGCATTAGACAGGTTGAGAACCGCTGCTCTAGCACATACATCCCACACCCCTTTCAGACAGCAGCTGCTTGACTTGGGTCTGGGGGTGTAAATCCTGACGAGGTATTGCCTACATGCTCGAAATGAACCTGAAGGATGTACTCAGGGGAGAGGCCTCAGCAGACCCCATAGGTAGGCAGGACATTCTGGGTCCTGGGCAGGAGGAGGGCTTGGATGTGTAGGCTGCAGGTGGGCACACCTTTTAGACCCTGAGAACCACTGCCCCCCGCGCCCCCCCCCCCCCCGCCCCCGTGAAGGGTCTGACCAGAGAGCGGCCAGTGCATGGCCTTCCACAGACCCAGGGCCCGGACAGGGGTCCCTATTGCAGAAGTCCAAGATAGTACTGTCCTATCACAGTCAGACTCTGGTCTTGATTCTCTTCAGAGCCTGTCATGGTGGAAAATGTTAAATTCCCTCCTACAGTATTCCAAATTTGACACGATTTTAATTAGTGGGCTGGGTAATGCTCTGAATGTGTTACTGATGGGCCAGAAATACTGATTTCCCTAATCCTCAGAGAGGGCTGTCGGCCACAGAGCAACGAGAGCCTCTAGGCCAGTGTTTCCCAAACTTCTCTCATGATGAGAATCACCTGGTGGAGTTGTTAAAACACAGATTCCTGAATCCCAACTAAGAAGTGCTAAACTAGAATTTTTGAGAACATATAGGTAAAATTGCATACCTAACTTAGTGCTCTGTATATAAAATCTGTCTTAGAGCACTAAGTTAGGTATACAATTTTACCTATATGTTCCCAAAAATTCTAGTTTAGCACTTCTTAGTTGGGATTCAGGAATCTGTGTTTTAACAACTCCACCAGGTGATTCTCATCATGAGAGAAGTTTGGGAAACACTGCTCTAGGCCGATCCCCGTTGGCCAGCAACAGCGTGGCTTGTTGACCCCCAGAGCCTGTCCCAGTGCAGTCATTTTCCGTAGGTGTCATCCGTGAAAAAGACTGGGAAGCCCTGCTCCAGACTGGTGTGGGGTGACTGTGCCGTTCTCATTGTCTAAAGTGTTTTTCATACAGCTTTAAGAGCCTTTAAAAAAAAAAAAATCAACGTCATTATTTGGTTCTGCCTGACAACGCTGGAGGTGTCAAAGTAGGTGTGTGTCCTTCTTATTAATGAGGATATAAATCCAGGCTAAGTGGCTTAATCTGGCTACATATTCTCACTCAAGTAGGGCAGTGGAAACTAGAACGCCATTCTTCTGACTCTTTTTTTTTGGCTAGTCTTTCTACTAACCCAAATCGTTATTCTTGGACTTTTTTTTTTTTTTTTTTTTTTGGACAACCTATCACTTCAGGTTCATTTAGGGCATGTAGGCAATTACATTGATCAGAGTTTTCCTATCTCAGTTTACGTTATGTGAACCATGTCCAGCACGGCCAGGGGTTAACCTGAGGAGGGGCGGTGAGGATTAAAGGAGACAGACAAGAGAATACGGTTGGGGCCAGGTGGGATCACTGTGCCTGGATGAGGACACAGTGACACAGCTTGTAAGCTGAAGCTCTATTTTACCATCAGATCACACAAAGCAAAAAAAAAGGGAGTGGTCAACATGTTTATAATGTTCTTGGGAATCTTAAATCTATTTGGTTACTCAAGCCTTGTTTTGGCAGCACTCGCTGCACCTCCCACAGCAGCTACCTAGGAACAAGGGAGGACTGTAAGGTCAAGCTTAATTGTGCCAGGAGGGCTGTGCCCTCCACGCCGGGACTTGCCTGTATGTGGCTCTGCCACAGATCAGTCCGAGGCTTGACCCTATAGCCGCTCCCTACAGTTATGTTACTACTTTATTGTTGCTTTTTAACCTGAAGATTCAACTTGACATTCATCCCCATTCATGGTATTATTTTTTGTGTGAGTCAAACAATTGAATAGGTGTCTTGAGACTTATCCATTTTGATAGCTCTCTTCTCTAGATTAGTGTTATATTTAGTTACTAGTGGTCCGGTGCACAAAATCTATGCAAAGTAGGCCTTCCTTCCCCTGGCTGCTGGCACAAGCTTCCCTCTGGCATCCAGGACTCTGGCTTCCCTTGCAGCCCCAGGTTCCTCCAGAAGGTTGTCCGGAAGGATGTCCTGTCTAATTAGCATATTATGCTTTTATTATCATAGATTAGTGTGATGTTTGTCTGAAATGGTCACCCCACGTCATTTATAGAAAGTTAGATTGGCCAAAACCAGTTTGGCTCAGTGGATATAGAGCATTAGCCTGCGGACTGAAAGGTCCCAGGTTCGATTCCAGTCAAGGGCATGTACCTTCGTTGCGGGCACATCCCCAGTAGGGAGTGTACAGGAGGCAGCTGACCAATGTTTCTCTCTTATTGATGTTTCTAACTCTATCCCTCTCTCTTCCTCTCTTTAAAAAAAATCAATAAAATATATTTTTAAAAAGTTAGATTGTATCAAGGCAGAAAACGGCAATACTTCTTAGAAATAGCTCTTTCATAGACCATTGATGATAGAATCCTGGCACTTAAAGGTAAATTCACTTCCTGTAATTTAGTGCCCACTTTGTATTGATCTTTAAACCTCAGGAAAGTGTGGTCACGTGCTTACGTCGCCCAGCTTGGCAGTGGATCGACTCAGAATCCGAATCTAGGTCTGTGTGACCTTAAAGTACCTGTGGTTTCCTCGCTCAGTGTTGCTCCTTCCTCAGTAGCTGCTGTGACTGACAGTTCCCTCCGTGTTACCCTAGAAATGATCTGTAAACATTCCATTTGGGCTGCGGGAGTGACCTTTTCCAGGTTTCTGTTCTTATGTTTAAAAAAAACCGAATTCTCTGATGTCGCTCATGCACAGGACATTTGCCACCTCCCTCTGCCCCCCA
This sequence comes from Pipistrellus hanaki, assembly GCF_964339955.1. Classification (NCBI taxonomy): domain Eukaryota; kingdom Metazoa; phylum Chordata; class Mammalia; order Chiroptera; family Vespertilionidae; genus Pipistrellus; species Pipistrellus hanaki. The sequence goes on along the minus strand of NC_140521.1, from coordinate 13,686,737 downwards.
AAATTTTCTGGTGTAAATGTCAGTCGTGTGAGGTTGAGACACCCTGCTTCAAGGGTTTTGAGTGGCCGAGGTGTGTTTGCATATTTAGCTGACGATCACGGTGATAGGTATTGGAATGCATGAGTGATAGGGAACTCCTTGTGCCTCCATGGTTTATCTCCTAACTTACCTGCCTTTCTACTTGGAACAGGTTGTCCGTGAGAGTGGAGCATGATGTTTATCTATTTCCATTCTGTATTGCTCCTAGAGAATCTGGGATTAAAAAAAAAATTGTTATTGTTTCTCTCCCTCCTTTCCTCTCTCTAAAATCAATAATAACATATTTTTAAAAATAATATCAGTAGCTACTGTTATTGCTAACAATATTTCATTAGTATTGATATGCAGGAGCTATTCTCAAGCCCTTACATACTAGTAAGTTATCTGGGTAACAAATTTGTCTTTTTTAAGATTTCATACATAAGTGAGAACATATAGTATTTGTCAAGGCCATCCATGTTGTTGTGAAAGGAAAGATTTCTTTATTTTTTAATGGCTGAATAATACTTCATTGTGCATATATACAATGCATATATGTGATCCATGCATCCATCATGGACCACTTAGGTCTTTCCATGTCTTGGCTACTGCGAATAGTGCTGCAGTGAACATGGGGGTGCGGAGAACTCTTTGAGATAGTGATTTCATGTCCTTTTTCTACCCAGAAGTGGGATTGCTGGATCATATGGTAGTTCTATTTTTAGTTTTTTGAGGAATCTCCCTATTGTTTTCCATAGTGGCTGTACCAGTTTACCTTCCTGCCAACAGTGCACCAGGGTACCCTTTTCTCCACAGCCTCGCCAATACTTGTCTCTTGTCTTTTTGATGATGGCCATTATAACCGGTATGAGATGATACCTCCTTGTGTCTTTGATTTGCATTTCCCTGATGATTGGACATCTTTTATGTACCCGCTAACCACTTTTGTGTCGTCTTTTTGAAAAATTCTGTTGAAGTCCTCTGCCCATTTTTTAATCAGTTTTTTTTTTATTAATTTTTTCGGTGTATTTAAAAAAGTAGTGTATAATAATTGACTTTGTTGTTGCCTTATTTGGGGAAACATCCATCTGTATGTTCAACTGTTCAGTCTTGTGGGAATACATTCTGACCTGAGATCTTAAAAACTTCCTTCAGTATAAAACTATTTTGAAATGATTTTAAAATAGTAGCACTAGCCGGATTTTACAGCTCTTTATTTGTCCATTGGTGAAACTGACATCTCAGCATCAATTCAGTAAATATTTACTATTTACCTGTTGGAAGCAGACTTGTAGAGGATAAAAAGTAGGGACTTTCCTTATGCCATTTGTATTATTAGAAATTAAAACAAACATAAGAGAGCTAGAATGATTTCAGATATAATCTAGTACAAACATTTGTAGAAGTTGTATAAAAATTCAAAGCTCAAGGGCTGTATTTTAATTCTATTTTAGTTTATATCTGACATGCCCAAATTATTATTTCATAAGTAAACATTATTTATGAATATTTTGTCAGATTTTCGTAATCTCTCTTAATTTGTATGTGAAGGGCAGACAAATTTCCCAGTTTATATAAAGGTTCCTATTCATTTTTCATACGGAGATAGGGTGATGGATACACATACACAAGTTTAGTTATAAAAATCACCAGAATTTGAAGATTTTATTTTCTTGCTACAACAGTAGTAAAAAGAATTTCTATGTTGCTGCTGGTAGCATGTTCATTTCTTACTAACTAAGATTCTAATATAGTTTCACCTTCAAAAATTTATATTACTAACATTCTGGGAGTCATTTAGTGAGACGTTTAAAGCCTAAACTGCTTTGGTTAACAGAAGACATTGTTTTATCAACTCTTTGCTCCTGGTAGGAAGCAGCTTTCCTACGTGTATTTGCTGGAAACTATTTGGTGGATTCCTCATCGCCCGCTCGCTTGGCATCAGAGAGAAGTTGGAAGCAGAAACGACGCTTGGTTTTCGCTGGCTTTCTTTCCTGCAGCATTCCTGCCTAATCAGCATCGGGGCCTGGCTGGAGCACCCAGAGAACCGTATTCACGAATTCAGGGGCTCTCGCTGCTCTCTTATAGGTTAGCCTCAGAGAACCGTATTCACGAATTCAGGGGCTCTCGCTGCTCTCTTATAGGTTAGCCTCTTGAAAGTAGGAGGAGACGGTCTGAAAGAGGAGAAAAGTTTTAGAAAATCTCCCAGGTTACTTTTGGCTCCATCAGTGATGTGAAAAACATCACCATGTTCTCAGTGTTTCAGGGTTAAGGGCTTTAGAAGTAGAAAAAAAAAAAAAAAAAAGAAAGAAACTCTTGGTTAAGTGAGACTATAAAGGCACCGGTGGTTTAGGGATATTTCTGAGTTACTGATTGTATGCAACAAAATCTGAGTAACTTTTCCTTTTTTTTTTTTTTTTACTTTGGACTCCTTTCCTTCTGGGAGCCCTGTTCAGAGCCACCTTATCCTCAACTTCAACAACATTTCTGCATTTCTGTGACCTTTGCTATGTGATTTCTTCTCTTTTGCTCCTTTCCCGTGGATACTCAGTGAAATTTAAGGAAAAAGGAGTTCGGATCCATTTTCTCTGAGGAGTATGGAGTCTAGCAAAGTGTAAACCTACTTTGCCCACCCCTGTGTATTTCAGGCTCTTTTCTATTTTAAAATAAAATTGATAACTTTTGAGATTTTGTACTTATGTATGTTGTCCTATTTTAAGAAGGAACTTTAAGGTATATAATTCTGTATAAAAACCCATAATACATTTATTTTTTTATTTTTTTTAAATCATGTCTGGATTAAAATAGAGAAGGACAACCGGGAGGAGAAAAATCCCAAAAAACAGTGGACAAAGCTTTACAGATCAATGTTATAGGAAGTAGGATAATAATAACACGAAACTGTTCAGACCATTATTGCCAGTGATGCTTTTTGTGTTTGGCTGGAATTAACATTCATTTATGCCCAGGAAAATAAATGCTTTTATTTCACAATAGAGATTTAATAACTGATGGTTGAAGCATAAATGACATCCTATGGCCCTTCAGCTGAGCGAAGCTGATGCAGGGCTCAGATGTAAAAGTTGCAGCCCATGGCATTGAAGGAATGGGGACAAAAGTGTGTTTGTCACTGCCATGGAACTGAGTATAAAGACGAGTGACCTTTGAACTTCTGTGGCTGTGTATCTGAACAAGGGATTGTTTGAGGATGGGAAAAGCTGTGCCAGAAGACTTGGGCTATGCTTTCTCCGGAATTGTTGAATGACCCTACTCCAGTAAAACCAAAAACCCAAAACCAAAGTAGCAAAAAGCTTAATTGGAAGTAATTGTTACGAATCTCACAAGAATCTCATGTCCATTCAGCTACATCTCATTGGATATTCATATTCCAAAGTGATCGTTTCTATAAAAATATTGTGTCCACTTACAAAGATAGCGGCATTGATGATTGTCATTTTATGCACTGATAAGGCCGGTAGATATGTAATTTTCTACATAACATACCAAAATCAAAATATGAAAGGACAACAGTCTGGACACTGACCTGTTGCTGCTAGCTGAAGAAATGGCGGCTGTAACTGGCTTTTCATATGATAGTGCATTTACATTTCTTCCCGTAGTAAATAGTATGAACAATGCTTTGGGAAAACACTTGCCAGAATTATAGCACAGAAAAATGGAGCCACAAACTCATACATTGCTAATTAAGATATATATGTGTGTGTGTGTGTGTGTGTGTGTGTGTGTGTGTGTGTATTGGTAAGATGTAAAGCAGTATTGGTAAGCACATCATTAGTAAACTCATCATAGCTGTGGCAGAGATTCCTAATTGCCTCTCTCAGACCCATTTGCCCATTTGCTTTCTAACAGAAGGTGACATTTTGTTAGAAGCAGAAGTGAGCCTGGTTATAAAACCATACATTTCTTAGCCTGTTTTCCAGCTGGAGTAGCCAAGCGACAGTCCTGGCCAATGGGCTGCAGGCAGAAATTTCTGGATGAAGTTTCGGGGAAAGCCTTTTTACCCATTTCTTTTCCCTCCTGCCTGGAAATTAGATAGGACTAGGGCTGGACCGGTGTTCTAGAGACATTTAGAGAAAAGCTGAGAGATTTACACTGATGTTAGCCCATCTATTTTTTAAAAAAAATACGTTTTATTGATTTTTTACAGAGAGGAAGGGAGAGGGATAGAGAGTGAGAAACATCGATGAGAGAGAAACATCGACCAGCTGCCTCCTGCACACCCCCCACTAGGGATGTGCCTACAACCAAGGTACATGCCCTTGACCGGAATTGAACCCAGGACCTTTCAGTCGGCAGGCCGATGCTCTATCCACTGAGCCAAACCGGTTTCAGCAGCCCATCTATTCTTGAGTTGTGGGTAGGTACCTCTGTCTGAACTTCTGTTTCACTACCTTGTTTAAGCCATATAATTTGGACTTCCTGTTACACGCCTCAGAATATTAATCCTAACTGATATAATAATGTACATGCCTATTATAACATGCCTTCAGGAGATTTGGAATCTTGTGATAACTTAAGCCAGAAGACTGGGGGATTTTTGGAATTATTCTTTTAGATTTGATTGGACCAGCTGTACGTCCAGATTGATGGATGCTGGTTACTGCGAGAGATTTGCAGGAAAAGCAGGCGTATTCATAAATAGCATAGCGTTTCCCACTGTCATTTCACCCGCTCTTTTATTTCAAGTCCCTGGCTTCATTTGGGCTGCATGATCTGTATGGAAACTCTTAGAGCTCCCTCTGAAGGGAGGGGTTTCAGGTAGTTCTAGCACGGTCAGGGTCATTTGTATTGTTTAGGACAGGAATCTGACTGGGGAGCTGCTCCCAGTGGTTAACTATGCTCTCCCTCAACCAAGGTTAACTTATATGAGATTATCTTCTTCTCCCCTGCCCCCCTTTTTAAAATATTCATGTGTAATATGCATATAGGGAAAGCACACAGACCATACACGCACAGCTCTGTGACCTTTCACAAGCTGAATAGGTGTGTAACCAGCATCTGATGAAGAAACAAAGAAATTCATCTGTTGCCCTTGTGGATTATATTAAGTATCCAGACTTGAAGCAGCATAGGTTAGTTTTTGTCTGTATTTCTACTTTCTATGCATGGAATCATATAGTATGAAGGCTTTTTGTCTGCTTTCTTTTGCTCCAAATTTTCTGATAGTTATCCATATTGTTATATATAACTAGAGGCCCGGTGCATGAAATTTGTGCACTGGGGGTGGGGTGGGGAATCCCTCAGCCTGGCTTAGTGCCCTCTCGTAGTTTGGGAGCTGTCAGTCTGACATCTTAGTACTGCTGTGGAGGTGGGAACCAGGAGCCTGGCTTTTTACTGAGCAGTGCTACCCGTATGGGAGTGCACTGACCACCAGGGGGCAGCTCCTGCATTGAGTGTCTGTCCCTGGTGGTCAGTGCATGTCATAGCCACCAATCATTCTTCTGTCTGGTTGATTTGCATATTAGTCTTTTATTATGTTGCATTACTAGAGGCCAGGTGCATGAAAATCAGCCCCTCAGCCCAGCCTGCACCCTCTTGCAGTCCGGGAGCCATCAGTCAAACATGCTTAGTGCTGCCTCGGAGGTGGGAGAGGCTCCCACCACCACCACTGCCCATACCAGCCACGAGCCTGGCTTTTGGCTGAGTGGTGCTCCCCCTGTGGGAGTGCACTGACCACTGGGGGCAGCTCCTGCATTGAGCATCTGCCCCTTGGTGATCAGTGCACGTCATAGCAACCGGTTGTTCGCCGCTTGGTTGATCTGCATATTAGCCTTTTATTATATAGGATACATCACTCCTTCCCATTGTTGTGTAGCAATGCATTGTCTGAGTGACTGTATCCCACTTATTTATCTCATCTACTGTTTGTAGGCATTTGCATTGTTCCCAGTTTTTCAATTTTATTCTTATTATTTTATTTTTAAAGTTTATTTTTCAGTTACAATTGACAGTATCGTGTTAGTTTCCGGTGTACAACACAGTGGTTAGAGATTTATAGACCTTACGACGTGATCACCGTACAGTTTTGACAATGATGGGTACTGCCGCTGAGAACATTTTAGCACATGCCTTTTGGTTAGCATACGCAAGTATTCTGTCGGGAATATATCTTGGAGTGGAATCGCTGAGTCATAGGGCATCTGCAGTGTATGCGAGTTTCAGCTCCACTGTCCTCTCACTAACACTTCATGCCATTGTTTTTAACTGACTCATGCTGGTGGGTGTGTATTTTGTGAAGCACCTGGCTCAAGTCTTTTGCCCATTTTTCTGTTGAGTTGTATGCCTTTTCTTATCGTTTGTGGGTGTCCTTTGTCAGATATTTGTTCTGTGAATATCTGTTCTGTTCTGTGAGTTACTCTTTTGTTGTTTAAGAATATTTTGAGGAACAGGTCTTACGCATTCTAGCAGCTTTTCCTTTATGGTTAACACATTTTGGGTCCTGTCAAAAATATATCTTTGCCTATTCCAGAATTACAAAGATGATGATCCACGTTTTTGCTTACGGAAGCATTATTGTTTCACCTTTTATATCTGATTATTTTACCTCTTATATTTAGATCTGCCCTCTTTCTAGGATAATTGGGCAGACATGTCGCAATACATTTTTCCCCCCATATAAATATTTAGTTAGCACAATTTGTTAAAAAAAAGACTCTCCTTGCCCTGACCAGGTGGCTCAGTTGGTTGGAGTATTGTCTTATACGCCAGGAGATTGCAGGTTCAAATCCTAGTCGGCACATACCTAGGTTGTGTGTTTGAGCCCCGTCAGGGCATGTGCAGGAAGCAACTGATCGATGTTTCTTTCTCTTGATCCCTTCCTCTCTCTCTAAAAATCAATAAAAAACATATTCTCTGGTGAGGATTAAAAAAAATATATTATCCTTTCCCTCACTACACTGCAGTGCCAACTTTGTTGTAAATGCGGTAACCAAATCAGTTTCTGCACTCTATTCTGTTCTATCTACCCTCTTGCGAATGCCACACTGTCTTAATTATTATAGCTGTATAACAGACTTCGTTAACTGCTAGGGTTAAGCTCTCCAGCTTTGTTCCTTAAGATGGTCGCATAGGGCCATCTTAATTAATATTCATTTTGTGTGCCTTATCACTTCTGCCACATACATCCCTCAAGCAACTGACTGAAATACCGGCTTCACCCACTCAGTTATCGAGAGAACCCAGCGAGGACCTCTAACCTCTCAATGGAGTTTCAGATTTATTGAGTAAACAATAATTTCTTGGTGCACACACAATGCATCCCACTTAATCACTGCTCACTTTTAGCCTAAATCACTGCAGTGTGTGCAGCAATCAAATATTTAGTTTAAATGTGTGCCTTTAATTGCCCCGATGCCTCATTTTCCCATTTGTAAGTAATCAGCTGTTTTGTTTATTATGACCAGCTCTGCGGATGCCATGTTTGGGGATTAGTTTGCTTCAAAAAGATGAAACGGGGAGAGTGAAATAAAAATAAGCCGAATCCATCTGGAAGGATGAATCATCTGTGCGTGACATTTGCAGGCAGCGATCTTTGTTACAACGCGATGTTGTCCATTGGAAACCATCTCTCCCGATCTCCTGCCTTCTCCTTTTCCATTTCATGTTTATTCAACTGGGGGACATCATATGCTTGCAGAGTAAAATAATTATTTTCCCTCAAAATGGATCATTCACGACTTTCCTTATTTTCTCTGGGGAGTGGGGAGTAGGAATGAGGAAGTAAGGGACCTTCTGGATACAGCGATTATGTGTTCCCTTAGCATACATGACACAATATTTAAAATGGAGACTATCTAGAGAAATTAAAAATATATGGTCACTACACTAACCTTGGGGAAGCTTTTTTTCTAGTGTTTAAAATAGGGGCCTGGTGGTCAGCATATGGGGCCTGCATGAGTTTTTCACCCTTTTCAATGAATAAACAGTGGATTACAGGGAAGGGTTCATGTTTGATTCAGAAATTGGAACGGAATACGAGGTAGGCCTATAAGGCTCTAAAGACACCTATTTGACTTTCATGACAAATGTGCTATTTCACTTATTGAAATTTTAATGTGAGCACGAACAGTTAAGAATCACGTAATGATGCCCTGTTTGAGTTAGAATGGCTGATCAATTCAAATTTGCTCTCAGATCTGACAGCAGTCCCTTCATACAACCTCCTGGCGGGGAGAAACTCGCCTGACTTTTTGCTTAAAGATCTCAGGGGCAGCATTTAATTTGCAGGTATTTATTGAGCGCATATTGATTTTCAAATTCTTTATAAGCGCTGGGACTGCAAAGATGAACAGACTAGGTGTGATTCCTGCCATCACGGGACTTTCCAAGTACAGTTGTGTGCCTCAGGTGTATTTGCATACTGGTAACGATTAATATATTCCCCCCAGCTTTATTGAATTACAATTGACATATGAATATTGTGTGGGTTTAAGATGTATAATTTGATGATTTGAAACACACATATATTACAAGATGTTTATCATATAAGGTTTGCTCACCACTTAAAATGACAGGTGTTTTGTTTGTTGTTGTTGCTATTCTGGTGAGACTATTTAAGAATCTACTCTTTTAGCAATTTTCAAGTATACAACACAATGTTGTTAACTATTGTCACCAAGCTGTACCTCGGGTCCCCAGGACTTAGTCATCACAAATCTCCTCATTTCCCCAAATCCCCATCCTTGGCAACCACCAGTCTACTCTGTTTCTATTAGTAAATAATTTTTTTAAAATAAAATCCTCACCAGAGAATATGTTTTTATTGATTTCTAAAGAGAGAAGAAGAGGGAAAGAGAGAGAAACATCGATGTTAGAGGAAAACATCGTGCCCCAACTCGCAACCTTTTTGGTGTACAGCAAGCATGTCAGACTCGTGGCTGGTGGGCCACATGCCTAAATACATGAGGCATGCAGCCTGCTGGCCACAAGCTTGGTATACAGGACGATGCTCCAACCAACTGACCCCCCCTGGCCAGGGCCACATGAGTAGATACATGTTTTGATGGCCCTGTGAGAATTCAGACTTACTTAAATCGATCCAATTAAGTATAACGTTTCTAGCACAGTGTGCTAGTATCAGAGTTTCACATATTGGCTATTTGCACTCTCTCTGCAGAGCACATTCTGTCTGAGAGTAGGCCTGTTTCATGAATGCTCGTGGAAATGAGCAACCAAACCAAATGTGCACTGCATGCTCCTTGTATAGCACACTTCCTGTCTACTGCTTGTTTTGCTTGGATTGGAAAATGTTGAGAATACCGGTATGTAGACCTGCCTGGCCATACTCTGGGGCCATGTTTGGCAACACAGAGTCTGTCCTTATTTATAGACGTGACCTGCCTACTTATATTCCCAAGTTCCTGGTTAAGAAGCAAAGCAAAAGGTAATGAGAGGGAGACTGGTCGATCTTTATCTGACAAAATTTAGATAATGACTCCCTAGGTGTATAAGAGAAGGGCAAGATTAGGATCAGTTTCACTCAGAGTTAGGTAGGAGTGTTGCCTCTTTCTTCCTTGTTCGTTTTCTGTTTTCCTCTCTGCTAATCCAAGAGGTTAGCCTTTGCCTTCTTAACTTCTCTGGTTCATCCAACCCTTCCGCCAAAGCACCTCTGGGCTTAGTTGATGGATGTAGTTCTCCTTTCACCCCTTTCAAGCCTATGTCAAATATGGCTGCCTTTCCCACCCCACTGCTTCTACCCTAGTTCTGCTAGATGTTCTCCCTCTCCCAGTGAGTGCAGCAGCCTCTTGTTGCCCTCCCTGCATAAAGCTTGTCTATTCTTCCTCCACTTTGAAGCCGGAATAATTTTACTGAGATGTCCATGCCGAGGGAGCTCCTTCAGTAGATGTTCCCTGGTTGGGTTTAGTTTTGGGCCCAGAAAGAGGCAAAAGGGTGCTGGGTAGAGGGAATAGCATTTACAAGGGTGTTAGTGTTTTACTGGTAACCATGGCAGCATCACTACATTCAGGAGACGACCCTCCAGAAAGATGTAATTTTATTTATTTATTATTATTTTTTTTAAAAAAATTGATTTTTTTACAGAGAGAAAGGGAGAGGGACAGAGAGTTAGAAACATGGATGACAGAAAAACATTGATCAGCTGCCTTCTGCACACTCCCTACTGGGTATGTGCCTGCAACCAAGGTACATGCCCTTGACTGGGATCGAACCTGGGACCCTTGGGTCCGCAGGCCAATGCTCTATCCACTGAGCCAAACCGGTTAGGGCAAGATGTAATTTATTTAAAAAAACCTAATAATCATTTACCTCTAGGTATGCTGGCAAAATCAGTCAGGCTAATGCTGGTATATCCTTGCTTTAATTCAATTACAACTATGCTTGAACTTTGCTTTTCTTACACAGTTGAATTTGGAAGTTCGGCCAGTTATATCTAACAGCTTGTTACTTTTTAAAAAAGAATATTTTTATTGATTTTTAGAGAGAGAGACACAGAGAGACACATCGATGTGAGAGTGAAACATTCATCAGCTGCACGCCCCCTACCAGGGATCGAGCCAGCAAACCCGGGCATGGGCCCTGACCAGGCATCAAACCAGCAATCGAACCAGCCATGGGATGGTGCCCAACCAACTGAGCCACACTTGCCAACTCATGCTCATTACCATTAACACTTTCTTGGAGTATTTGCTTGGTAAATAGAAGTAACTAATTTCTAATGGTGTTCAATATTTTGCCCATTCATCAAATATCCTTGATGAGTTGGAATCCCCCGTTGAGGATGAAGTTGCCAGTTGGATGAAGTACAATAGTATGTTGGCACAGGCAGCATCCTAAAGCAGTACAGTTAGCCCAGGTTCCATCTGCCAATCAGCTTGCCTCTTAAGTGCACTGCGGATGTGAAGTTCATGGTCGTGTAGAACTGGTTCCAAGCTGTACATTGTCTCCTTTTCTATGGTGGTGACCAACCTGCTAATGTGCAATCACACTGGCACGTTTGTGGTAAAGGTCCTTCGTTGTTGCTTTTGACCTTCAATATCTTCTGCTCTATTTAATATTATTTTAGTTACAGATATGTATAATTCATATATTGTTTGATGTATTTCAGCAAGATCATTAGGCAAATTTCAGTCAAATGTATACTCTCAAAATGTAGTTGCTTTTTAAATTTTCCCCCCATTTATTTTCTTTAAAAAATCTTGCAACTGCAGATTAGAAATAAACATATAATAACAAAAAATGTTTGAGTCCCAATTTCAGTGTCCAACAGTTCTGAGACCCAGTTTCAATGTCAAATAGTTCCTTATGTGTACATGTCAGCAATGATATCTGGTAGATGGTGGCAATGAATGTAGTTGCTTTTAAACATTGAGCTTGAGCAAATTAGATCCCATGTTCTGTGTTTCATATGTAGAGTCCACTTATTTTTAAACGTGTGTAGTTTCTGCCAGGTGTTTTTCACATTGAGAGGCAGATTTTCTTAGTGAAACGGTTCCAAGATTTTGTGACGTAGGTGGATGAAAAATAACTCATCGAGCAGAATATTATTCTCCAGTGGGGGCTATTGGAGCACACCATATTTCGTTAAAGAAGAGATGCTTTAGAGAAGGAGAGTGTAAACCAGATAAGATGTTATCTTATCGCCTTCACCTTTGCAGTTACTTAGTGGTGCCTCCTCAAGATAGGATCTTATCTTTCCTGTCTGCTCTTTTAGAGTTCTCTTAACCAATATAAAAGAAATCAGTACTTGATGGTAACCTTTGGGATCTAAATGAACCTGGAGGTTGGATTGCAGCAGTCAGTGTAACTTTTAAACTTGTTTCTTTTTTTTTTTTTAAGTCTAGTTTTATTTTTATTTGTTTAAAAACATTTTTATTGATTTCAGAGAGGAAGGGAGAGGGAGAGAGAGTTAGAAATATCAATGATGAGAGAGAAATATTGATTGACTGCCTCCACTGGTGATCTAGCTAGCAACCTGGGCATGTGCCCTGACTGGGAATTGAACTGGTTTATGGATTGATGATCAAATACTGAGCTACACCAGCTGGACTAAAAATCTGCTTCTTGAATAAATACCTCTTTAAAACTCAAAGCTAATGTAATGGAATTCATACATTGATGTGGGTGTGTTGAATGGTGTGATTTTTTTCAGGGGCAATTTAGGATTATGTATCAAGAGCCTTGGAATGTTACTTTTGACCTACTAATTCCACTTTTGGATAGTGTCCTAACAAAGTAATATTAAAAAAAAAAAAAGATTTAACCAAAGATACTCATTGAAGTATTATATCTAATGGTGAAAATTCGGTAAATCATAATGTCCAACAAGAAATAGTTAATTGTGGTGTATCCATATAGAGGGATGTTACTTAGCTATTATAGAGATTATTTCTAAAGACTATTTAATAATAAGGAAAAATTATGATATAGTAAGTGAAAAAAGGTATGAGACCTCTATAAGAAGTTGAGCTTTAATGAATAGAACATAGCAATTAAAAACATGAGTCAGACCTGTGTATACAGGCCTGGAAAGATTATCAGGGCACATTACATGCAAAAAAAAGCAAGGTGTAGAGTCATAAACATACCCATGCACAGAAAGAAAAGTATGATATTTATAAAAGGACCATTATTTATAAATGAGCCATATTGCCGTTCCTATATGGGCATGTACAGGCATCGGAAAAAGTCTGTTTAGTCTAATACTAATAGCAGAGACTGGAATGGAGCCACTTTACCTCCTGTGTGGACTAACAGCGAGAAGGATAATCCTCTATTAATTTATAATTTAAAGTAAGAAATGAAAAAAAAACAACCCAAAAACCCTGGGTTGTTCTATCTTGTAAAGAAAAATATTCACGAACACAAAAGCATTGGTTATTGTGGGAGGCAGGAATTCAGACAGTTCTTCATTTTCTTTGTACTTTTCTGGATTTTCCAGAATTTTGGCAATGAGCAGGTATTATTTGTATAACCAGGAAAAAAAAAATCAGTAAGATTTTTTTAAAAAATGCTGATATCACAGATAATAGCATTGCCGTCTGGAGTAATGATTGCTTGGATTCAGACCCTGGCCCCACCCTTGACCCCCTGTGTGACTTCGGAGGCTAAGGTGTTTGCTTTCCTGGTCCCACGAGCTCCCTTTGAAGAGTAAAGAAGCTATGACACCTTGAATTGGCATTTATACTGAGGTTTGTATTCCTCATAGACCCTCCAGGGGAGAGGGACTTGCCGCTTGCATGCAGAGGGGTGTCATGGGCTTACAGAAGAAGCTGAGTAGGTGAGTTTTTGCAGCGCCTGACACACATGCGGTGCTCAGTATATGTTACATTCCCCCGGCCTTGCTTTTGCCTGTCATGACAGCATAGCTAAAACTCCTCCAAACGTGAAAAATATCATAAAACTATGACCAGAAACACCAATGTGTTCAAAAATTGCATCGTCGAAGAGCTTATGACGATGTTTCAGAAATAGTTTCAGAAATAACGCCGCTGCAGGAAAGAAAGTGAGAACACTCTTCAGACCAAAACAAAGAGGTGTGCTCTTTCACTTCCCATGGTAGGAAGAGGCAGGCTGGTGGCCTCCCCGTTCCTTAGGAACCACTTGTTCGTTGTCACGTGGCTTTCTTAAGCATCGTTTTAAACATTCCCCACAGGTTTAACAGAATGAGCTCTTCAGAAGCTACGTCGGAGGTAAATTGCTATTTGTGTTCATCGCGACTGTTAATATGGAGAACTGAAAGCATTAGGATCACAGGATAATAAAAGCCTTGTGGCAGCAATTCGATATGTAAAGTGAGACCTCTCCACTCATTTCAGAGCTTATATTTCAGTGGCATAAGAGAACGAGGGAAAACAGACACCAACGTAAAATTCTCCAGGCAGTTCACGAATGTATTCTTCTTAACGTTGGTTGGAAATACAATAGAAACAGGGACATGCCGCTTGCATGCAGAGGGGTGTCCTGGGCTTACAGAAGAAGCTGAGTCCTCCCAGTCAGAGAAGTGGCAAAGGTGGCATCTAATTCTGGGTACAATGGGCTTCGAAACAATCACGTGGCTGTCTCTAGTATTGCTGCCTCTGGATGTTTTCATTAAAAAAAAAAAAATTTTTTTTTTGACGTGTTGGTGGTTATCAAGTGTTTCTACTCTTCCGTTTGTTTCCTTATTTAGTCACATTTCTCGAGTGAATGCATTTGATGCCATTTCTAGTCCTTCTTCCAGTCTTTGAATTGTAGCCCTCAGGAATGCCACATTGAAGCAGAGTGTGGGGTAGGTTTTCATGTGGTGGGGATGCGGGTGCTGGGGGAAACCACTCTGGCGTGTGACTCTGAGTCAGCAGCGGGGTCTCAGCTAACTGTCTGCCAGCGTGACCTGGCGCCAGCCCTCTCCCCTGGAGGGTCTATGAGGAATACAAACCTCAGTATAAATGCCAATTCAATGCTTTTCGTTAAATGTAAAATTTCTTTTTGAAAAAATATGTTTTTTTATTGGTTTCAGAGAGGAAAGGAGAGGAGAGAGAGATAGAAGCATCCATGATGAGGTTCGTTCATTGATCCGCTGCCTCCTGCATGCCCCCTACTGGGGATCGAGCCCACAAGCCGGGCATGTGTCCTGACCTATGGAATCAAACCATGACCTCCTGGTTCATAGGCTGATGCTCAACCACTGAGCCACACTGGCCAGGCATGCAGTGTGTTAATGTGCTATGAATGAACGTGAAAAGGTGGACAGAAGATTGCTGTGTTATACCTTTTAGATGTTGTAAAAGGAAGTCTTCCAAGGTAGACTTGGAAGGTGATATTAATTTTTCTCCTATCAATGTCTTTGAGGGCATATTAATAAAATTTTGTACCGTTTTCCTTCTGGAGGAAATAATGTCAGAAAAGTTGCCTTTTTCTCCCCCTTTGATGTATGTCGTTGGTAAGGGCTCTTTAAAAATCATTTAAAAAAGCCTCCAAGTGTACTTTGAAGTCGCCAAACAGGAAGTGTGAATGCATGTGAAGACAAACCTGTGATTGAACTTAATCAGTTACAAATCTTATGACTCCTGGCCGCTGGCCTCATCCAGCTTTGAGTGGCGACTAGAACTAGGTCAGCATCGGTTCCGTTTTTTAATGTACGAACATTCAGCATTGGGTTGTTTACATGAGAGTGTGATAATGTCCTCCTCACTTCTGAGAATTGCGGAGTAAGCACTTTATTGCTGTATTTATTAGGTGGAGTGAACACTATTGACCCTCTGCTGGGTGCAGGGTGCTGCTGGGCTTACAGGGGAGGGATGGATTAGAATCAGCGGTAGCCTGTCAGTGTATTCCCAGTGGAATGTGGAAGGTGGACCTGGGTGAGGACAGAAAAAGGGGGTGCCGAATCGGGGGAGATGCTCCTTTTGAGATGACACTGAGGTTAGCCACCATCACCAAGTTCCAAACAGAAGCGTGGGTGTCATGGTATGCATCTCTTAAAGACCCATTCTGGTAGCATGGTGGATGGTAGGGAGAAGTTTGAGAGGAGAACAGGAGGAAGGATAGGCCCTTTAAAAATCTCATCCCGGTGTTCTGATTGATCACCCTGGCAAATTAGTTTGAAATGCCTAAGGAGCCAGAAGGTTGAATTAGAAATTGCTAGAGTGGTGGTTTAATATCAGTATTTGATTGCCACTGGTGACTTACAGTTAAGAATAGATTTTACTGCTATGGGAGATCATGGTTTTCTTTGTTGTTAGTTCCTTAAAGGTTAAGATTTGCCCTGTTTATTTATTTATTTATTGATTGGTTATGGTATCACATAATTGTCCTCATCCCCCCATTCCCATCCCAAACCCCTCCCTACGTATGCCCCCACCCCCCTGTTGTCCGTGGCCACTGGCTAGGCCCATATGCATGCACTCAAGTCCTTTGGTTGATCTCTCCCCCTTACCCCCACCCTCCCCTACCTTCCCTCTGAGGTTTGAGAGTCTGATAGGTGCTTCTCTGTCTCTGGGTCTGTTTTTGTTCATCAGTTTATGTTGTTCATTATTTCCCCTGGATGTGTGGGGGAAAAAATTGCCCAGTTTCTTTGAGCAGTGATTTATAGCTTTGTCTCAGTTTTTCCCCCCAGAGACTTTGTGTTGGTTTTATATCTTATTTATTGCTTTTTAAGTACTGATTTTCATAATTTTGTTCAATACTACAGGAAATAGAATGTAAACCTTTTTGTTTTGCTTACCTTATTCGTCATCAAAGGATACTACTGAAATGACAGTTTTGGATTTGATGAACTCAAATCTATGTAGTACCTTTTCTTTATAGAGTGTTTGGTGCTAGCCATTGCCTTTTCTAACTGAAGATTTTTATTTTTAGACTCCTTTTATTTGATGATGCTTTAGTTAAACTTCCATTTTTTATTTAAAGCATTCTTATATATATATTGATTTCAAAGAGGAAGGGTGAGGGAGAGATAGAAACATCAGTGATGAGAGAGAATCATTGGTCGGCTGCCTCTTGCATGCCCCACCCTGGGGATCGAGCATGTGCCCTGACCAGGACTCGAACCGTCACCTCCTGGTTCATAGGTTGATGCTCAGCCACTGAGCCATGCCAGCCAGTCCTCAGTTGAACTTCTTTGAACCCTGCATTAGTTCTGTCACCTTTGGGTGTTTCTCTCTGTGGAAATTCAAGCACTTTTAGTTGGAATCAGCACTAAAAACTGACTGGAGTCAGTTTCTGATCCATGAACCAGCTCACCCAAGCATGGCTCTGATGTTGAAAAACTGTGATCCCTTTGAAGGCAGCGATTGCATTGTATTGATTTATGCCCGGGGACTAGTGTAGTACCAGATCCCGGCGGGCTGTTAATACTGGCTTGTTGGATACATGAATGAATGGGATATTGTCAAAGGCTTCATGAATATCTGAGTTAGATGAAGTGCTTGACTTTCTTTTATCTATGTAAATACTATTAAATAAGTCCCAGTAACTTATTCAGGCATAATGTCTCCTAAAACATCACTTGTGACATATAGCAATGACCACCCCACGATAGTGGTCAGAAACGGTGAGTGTAGCACATCGTTTAAGATCTAGAATTAGGCATGTCGTGCATTGCCTGCTTGAACTAGGACCGTGGTCGGCAAACTGCGGCTCTTTGGCCCCTTGAGGGTGGCTCTTCCACAAAACACCACGGCCTGGGCGAGTCTATGTTGAAGAAGTGGCATTAGAAGAAGTTTAAGTTGAAAAGATTTGGCTCTCCAAAGAAATTTCAATCGTTGTCCTGTTGATATTTGGCTCTGTGGACTCATGAGTTTGCCAACCACTAAACTAGGAGAATGGGAAAATCATGGTGATAACTAGGCTGACAGGGACGCAGGAAGATTGTCACCCTCATTATTTGTCGGTGACTTTATAAAATGGTTAATCCTCTTAGAAAAGATTTAAAAAAAATAAGTATGGGAACCATCAAATCATCTAGACTGTTTGACTCAACGTTATAATTTTAGAGCCTAATGAAGTAGTCCAGAATAAGAACTAGCTATATATAGAAAGAAGTTAATTGCAGAATTATTTACGCAATTGAAGACTATTATAGTGTTAAATGTTGAGTAAGTTAATTATTTCTTTGCTTCATTTTTCTTATCTGTAAAGCGGAGATAATCATAGCACCTTTCTCATGTTGTAAAGGATACATGAAATGTTGGCGTAGTATTTAGCATATGCAAAGCACTTGAATTTGGCTGCTACTGCTGTTGTGTTTTATTATCTTTGATGCATCGGTCCCTCATTTTCTGGAGACTTTTATATGATTGGGGCAGGCATTGAGTTAGGTTCCATGGGAGATAAATAAAAGTTGTGGTTCTTGTTTACAAGGAACTTGAAATTTATTTGGTGACTACAATATATTTATAAGTAATTTTAATTACAGTTTGTATGTGACAAGTGACATAAGAAGGTTACAAATGCTATGAGAGCCCTAATACAGGGAAGATCACAGATTACTATAGGTTTGTGGAGGTGGAAAGGTAACAGTTTTACTGAGCTTTGAAGGATGACTAGAATTTTGGGAAGGAAAACTATGAGATGATGTTTCATGAGGTGCATGAGCAAAGCTGCAGAGTCTCAGCCCATCCTCCGTGCCCCTGCCCGGCCCCTCCAACCGTGGCCCCCGGTCCCCTGTCTGCCGGGAGAATTGATTTTATCCAAGCTTACAGGAAAAATTAGGCTTAGTCACAGCTGTAATTGAGAAAATTGAAAATGACTTTGCGTCATCAAGAACCTTGGGGTCAATGGTGACTCTGCTTTTTCTCTGGCTCATACCCACTATATCAGCAAACTTTGTTGTCCCTACTTGCAAAATATATCATGAACCTGGCCACTCCCCCCTTCCTCCATCGCCAGCCCTCTCCCGTGAGTCATTACCCAATTGGCTGGAGCAAGGCAACAGTCCCGAGCTAGTCTTCTTGTGTGAATTGTGCCCTGTGCTGGACTGTCTCTCACACATCAGATTACTCCTTTTTAACATAAGCAAGGTCATCTTCCTCTTTAAAAATTGTTTTTTATTGATTTCAGAGAGGAATGGAGAAGGAGAGAGAGAAAAACATCAGTCATGAGAGAGAATCATTGATCAGCTGCCTCCTGCACATCCCCTACTGGGGATGGAGCCCACAACCTGGGAATGTGCCATGATGGGGAATCAAATCAGTGACCTCTCGGTTCACAGGTCAATGCTCAACCACTAAGCCATGCCGACTGGAGATCAGCTTCCTCTTGTACACAAACCTCTCAGTTGTTCCCTATTTCAGGGGTTTGTAGCCCAGCTTGAAAAGCCCCACATGGTCTATTGCTGGAGCCGTTTCTCCTGGTCACTCCACTTGCCCATCCTGTCATACTACACTAGCCATGAAGCTGCTCTGGCCCCAGTGCCTTTGCACTTACTGGTCCCCTGCTTAGATGGTCCTTCTTTCCACAGATTCAGCTCTAGACCAAGGTTTGACAAAAGTTTAAAATTTCAGTCCCAGCCCTAGCCGGCTTGGCTCAGTGGATAGAGCATCAATCAGCCTGCAGACTGAAGGGTCCCAGGTTCGATTCCAGCCAAGGGCACGTGCCTGGGTTGTGGGCTCGATCCCCAGTTGGGGGTGTGCAGGAGGCAGCTGGTCATTGATTCTCTCTCATCATTGATGTTTCTGTCTCTGTCTCTCTCCTTTTCTCTTCCTCTCTGAAATCAATAAAGAAATATATATGTAAATGATTATCAAGTATTGGTTCAGATAATCTTTATTAAATACCCTAAACTTTATTCCCTCAAAAAATTAAAAAAAACATTTCAGTTCCAAATACCGGATAATTGTATTGAACTTAAATGTCTAAGTCAGGGGTCCTCAAACTTTTTAAAGTGGGGGCCAGATCACGTCCCTCAGAGAGCTGGAGGGCCGGACTATATGAACTACTAATTCCTACTGTAACACCTCGGCTGCGCTCACTGCCCAAAAAACCTGGCGGGCCGGATCAGACTCCTCTGCGGGCCGCATGTGGCCCGCGGGCCGTAGTTTGAAGACCCCTGGTCTAAGTGAAAACCACATAGCAAATGCTACGGAACAGAAAGAGTTGGTCCCCCAGCACGAGTCCGAGAATGGCACGGAGAAGGGATTGGCTTATTCCATTATGAAGGCCCCACTCAGGAGAGTGGGAAGCTAATGCTCAAAAGCCCCCACTCCCCCATGGCTTGTGGGCTGCAGATTCTATGGGGCAAAACCACCAGACAGAGGTGGCTTAGGAGTTTGGGTTCCCGTTGGGAGTCCATTGGTTGGAGGTGCGATAAGGATGATCAGTCATTCCCTCAGGCCTTGAGGATGGGTCTGAGGTGTCTCTGTTTGGTTTAATGGAAAAGTAGCCAGAGGTCATTCCACCTTAGAGCTGAGGAGCTGGAACTTAGAAACTCACACCTTGTGACCCTTAGTCAAGGCACGGCATTGTTTCTGGCCCCCATGGGGTTCATGACTAGAAGGGGGAAGGGCTAGGGCTTACAGGCATGCTCTGAAGAAACTGGGGCTACATAGTAAATAAAAATCATACATTAAATTGGACCTTCGGTTTCACAAATACAAGAATGATCTTTGGGATTACTAGGGTACCATGCATGCCTTAGCGCATAAAACAAGGGTCTTAGGTTTGTCATAGTTCAATATGGAGTCTCTCTTACTAGTTCCTTGTGACTTTGGACAAGTTATCTAACCTGTCTTGAGTCTGTTTTTTCTAATGAGTAAAATGGGTATATCGTTATCTACAGGGTTGATGTATGAATTAAATAAGAAGACATTTGTATCACATAGTTGGTACCTAATAAATGGTAGATATATTACATCGTAATTTTATATGCATGGATTGCCAGCCATTTCTTTTCATATTTTGATAATTTTGATATATTACTTCTAATTTTCCAAAGGTATCTGATAATATTAGCTGACATGTTTTAAATCCATTCAGTTGTCATGAAATCAGGTTAATTTGTTTTGCATTTTTAAAACTTTAAACAGCACGTATATTTTGAATTGTTACTTAAAACAGTACTATAAGTTATTAATACGAAAAAGTGGCAATTTCTGCTTTTAAAGGTTTACAAAATGTTCAGATCTATATTATTGAAGCTCTCTCTGTAACTGAACTTTAAAATTATACTATGGATGATCTTGGTCACCTCATGATATTAGCTTAAGTCAAGTGTGCACTATGGCTCAGTGAAATACAATTACATATTGAAATTTTCGAGGTGCAGTTATCAGCTTTACTAGACAGCCTTTTCATGCTTCTGCAGCTGCCTGTGGTTAATGTTTTGTGGTGTAAGTTTTACTCCTTAGATGCTTTTTAGTCTTGCATCTCTCAGGTCAGATAACTAGCTTCATCCTATGAAATTCAGATTTTAATGAACCAAGAGGCAACAGTGAGAAAAACATCATTTCTCCCGAGTCCTCCGAATATGATCCAAGAAGGCAGATAAGATATACCTGTTGGCTTGTAAAAACACCGTTGCAATAATGACTGATTAAAAAATACTGAGCTGTTTGCCACTTATTCGATATAGCACTTAATGGCACTCTTGTGATCATTAGCTCTAGAAAATACTTTATGTAGAAAAGATCCTTGGACTCTTTCTTAGTACCTTCCCCCTCTCTAGCTGTGGAGGGAAATGTAAAACTGTGTGTGTAGTGAAGCAGAGTCATTGGGTGAGAAAAGGAGTAAATATCAGGAGATAACTCAAGGGGACAGTTCACTTGAAAGTTGCCTTGGAGTAAGCTGGATGCGCAGTATGTAGCAATTTCGCAAACTGTTATAAAGATTTGTGCAAGTGTAAATGCAAACACTGGGTCTTCAGGATAGTTTACTCTTTTAAGTACGGTACACAGAGGTGTACTGCTGGAGGCTATTGCAGCAGAAGTACCATTTGAGATGCCATGTGGGATAAAAACACACAGCGCTGGAAAAACAGCAGCAGGGAAATCAGTCTAAGAAGTAGCAACCCGTGTTTGCATAGAGGAAGTCCTTTGAAAAAATAGGACTAAAAGAAATAGAGGTTGCAATTGTAGCCATCTTGCAGAATGTGTGCTTTATCTGTGTGGAAATGATTTATCATTTTATTTTATTTTTGTACATCTATACTAATAAAAGGGTAATATGCTAATTAGACCGGATATCTTCTGGGCGACCTTCCAGACGGCCTTCTGGACAAAGCCATGGTGGTGGGGCCAAGGCAGAGGCAGTTAGGGGCGATCAGGCCAGCAGGGGAGAGCAGTTAGGGGTATCAGGCCAGCAGGCAGGTGAGTGGTTAGGAGCCAGCAGTCATGGATTGTGAGAGGGATGTCCAAGTTGGACATCCACCGAGGGATCCCAGATTGGAGGGGGTGCAGGCTGGGCCAAGGCCTCCTCTGCCCTACCCCGGGCACGAATTTTGGGTACCGGGCCTCTAGTACAGATATAAAGGCGGTTGGTCACCAGTGCTGTTTTTAGGGCTTTAGGAATAGGGTCCCATGTTCCTGTTCTACACAGCAAATTGCACCTTTTGTGTAAGCGCTACACTGCAAAGGAAGGACATGAGCCGTTTTTAAAGAGGTGGCATAATGAAAAGGCCAGACAGACCCAGAGCATCATGTTTAAAGGAACTCCGAGGTAGTGAGCAAGGAAGACATATGCATTACAGCAGAACAGCAAAAGGTTACTTTGTCGGTTTTTTCATTCACACTCTGCTGAATCTTACACAGGCTCTCCTGTCAAGGAAGGAAGTATGTCATCGCCATTTAGTGCTAGTCCAACCCATCGGGAACCTAACGAGCACTGATAGCCAACATCAGGAATGTTTTGGAAAGCATTGCGAGGTTGATCTGTGGTCTTAACTTCTTTCCAATTAAAATGCAGATTTTTTTTTGGGGGGGGGAAATAAAGACCTTATAAGTATCCTAGTTTCTTTTTTGTATACCTTTTAACTAAACTAGAATAAAACCAGTGGATGGTAGGGTAGTGAGTCACAAACTTTCTTACCAAGGGACACATAGCAGTAAATGTGAGTTAAGTAGCCTTGCATTTACTTCTTATCTTACAAATCCACATGACTTTTTTCTTAAAAACATATTTTATTGAGTTTTTACAGAGAGGAAGAGAGAGGGATAAAGAGTTAGAAACATCGATGAGAGAGAAACATCCATCAGCTGCCTCCTGCACACCCCCTACTGGGGATGTGCCCGCAACCAAGGTACATACATGCCTTTGACCGGAATTGAACCTGGGACCTTTCAGTCCGCAGGCCGATGCTCTATCCACTCTTCCAAACCGGTTTCAGCTCCACATGACTTTTGCAGTGCACACAGCTTAGTCTATTCACATGTATAGAAATATAACAGTATGTCAAATTGACACCCCCAGGTGAGGTGCCATTTTAACGTTGTGAATTCCTTGGCACTTGGCTATTGTGCTTCTGTTTTAAGGGTAAGGGGCTGAGGGTCGTTTTTGATTTAATTACTGGGTTTAAAGCTTGATAGTTTGAAATGTCTTACACTAGGATGTACAGCCAGCTTTTATTTCTCTTTCAAACACATGCTTTTGTAGTCTGTGGATGGCGTACAAAGGCAATTACAAGTTATTAATATTTTAGATGTAAATTATCTAGCACCAAGGGGAAACTTCCCCACAATTCTTATCAAAAAGCAAATAAGGCCAGTGTTTTACCCCCAGTTAAAAATATGAACTAACCTCACTAGTGATTCAAAAGATAGACATGAGTTGATGCTGGTTGTTGGTACAGTTCTGGTGACAATAGATATAAATTTTTTTCAAGCTGGAAGAGAGGCTACAAAAAAGAAAGAAACCAACCTAATTTAGTACTCGTATAGGTAAGGAATGTAGCACTCCACAGGTGAGAAGAGTTGTTAACTGACTTGAAACATAATTTAAAATTATTAAAAATCTTCAAATAAGATCTGTGAGAACCTCTGAAGAGCATACGCTTCCTGTGTGGACAGTGTTCTTGTCATCCCCATCATGAGTGTACAAAATCTATAATAATAAAAGCATAATATGCTAATTAGACCAGACGTCCTTCCAGACGACCTTCTGGATGAAGCTGGGGCTGCAAGGGAAGGCCTGGCCTGCACCCTCTCGCAATCTGGGACCCTTCAGGGGATGTCTAAGAGCCAGTTTCGGCTCAATCCCGGCAGGCCAGGCTGAGGGACCCCACTGGTGCACAAATCCGCGCACTGAGCCTCTAGTAATAATAGTAAAAAAAACTAGTTTAAGCAGTGGTTTCTATGTTCATTATTTTCTTGCTTTTTAATATAATTTTATTACATCTCTATGTACCAAAATACATTTACCGTTTCAAGAACTCGTTTTAAATTTTATAAAAAGATCATGATGTGCGATCCAATCTTTGCGATTTCTTCCATTTACTGTTACATTGCTAAAATTCTTCCGTATTATTACTTCTCATTAAATATTGATCCATCTTATATTGTTATGTCTATTTCACTCTATGACCATCACCGGAATTTAATTATCTGATCTCCTGTTTGTGGATACTTGGTTTGATTCTCCCATTTTTATTTGTTACTGTGAACGGTGCTTCTGAAATGATATCCTCATGCTTGTTTCCTATTGTGCATGTACACGAGCTTCTCTCAGTTACATGCCTAGGAAATGAGTTGCTAGGCTATAGCATATGTGAATTTTCCACTTCAGGAAACAGTGTCAATCTCTTTACCGGAGCGCCTGTGCTGTAGCAAATAACTTTCTGCTTCTGTGTGTTATGAATACAGATAAGGGTTCCTACTCTCCTGGGAATTATATCCTAGCTAAATAAATACACGAGACATTTCAAGAATTACTGCAGTATTATACAAAAAAGCAGGTGGGGGGTTGGGAGCTGGGCGATGGAAGGTCTTTAGCCAGTTTTTCATTGTTAGAGGTAGAGGTCGTTTTGGTCAGTGTGATTGTGGAAGGCCTCAGGGAGGGACATGTGAGGCAAGACCACGAAGTGGCAGCTGCGTCAACATCTGGGACTCCAGGAGTGGCTAGTTTGGAGGCCCTGGGGAAGGGATGGACAGGGTCTGTAGCAGGAACAACAACAACTACAAAACCCCATTGTGGTTGTGAGGGAAGTGAGAGGTGGGCAGAGCCAAAGCCTGACAGTGCAATGAAGATCCATAAAAAATGGAAATAGGTGAGTGATCACGAGCTTACTAAAATTTTGGAAATGTCACTCTCACTACCATTTTGGTAACGAATACCAGACAGAAGTAAAAACAAGGAGATTCATTAGAAGCAATTGCTAGTCTAGGTTGACAGTCATGAGGCCTTAGACTAAGGTGGCAGTGGAGAGGAGAGAAATAGTGAGATTCAGGATATGTCTTAGATAAAGTGACGGGAATTGTCCAAAATTAGGTTTGGATTTTTAAGGTGGTATAAGCTTTTTTTTTTTTTTTTTTTTTTTTTTAAATATATATTTTATTGATTTTTTACAGAGAGGAAGGAAGAGGGATAGAGTTAGAAACATCGATGAGAGAGAAACGTCTATCAGCTGCCTCCTGCACACTCCCTACTAGGGCTGTGCCTGCAATCAAGGTACATGCCCTTGACCGGAATCGAACCTGGGACCTTTCAGTCCGCAGGCTGACGCTCTATCTACTGAGCCAAACCGGTTTCGGCAGGTATAATGTAGAAAACATGCCCCTTAATGGTAAAAAAATGTAGAAAACATGCCCCTTAATGGTAAAAAAAAAAAAAAAAAAAAGTTATTTACAAGCTTTCTCTCTGATTTAAATAATTTGCTCAGTGATTTTAGGAGTGTTAACTGATTTTTTTTAAACTCATCCACCTGAATCTGTTTTCTTGGCTGTTCCAGAAAATGTGAAAGTATAGCGGGCCTAGCTCCAGTCCTTTCCTACACATTTTCTATCACTGTCCCTGTTTTGTGGCCATAAACCCTCCTGAGACATTTGTTAATATCATCACTAATCTCATCAGAAAAGTTGTCAAGCTCTTGATGTCAGTTACAAATTTTCCAAAAATCCAGCTTTACTTGAAAGTTCAAACTTTATCATCACAGATACTGATAATTATTTTCCTTTAAGTGACAAGCTCATTTCATTTTTGAGAAAATATCTGCCATATCTCACAGTTTGAGTAATCAGATTTTGGCTTGAACCTCTCAAATAAAAATGGTATTCAATGAAATTTTGCACTACTTTTTGTTATTTTTTTTTTCTTCTGTTAATTTTGGGCTTTGTTTTTCTTTTTGTAGTTCTTTAAGGTGAAACGTCAGGTTATTTATTTATATATTTTTTGAGATTTTTCTTGTTTATTGAGATGGACCTGTAGTGATAAAACTTTCCTAATTACCACTTTTGTTATATACCCCAATTTTGATATGTAGTATTAACATCTTCATTTGTCTCTGTATCTTTTGATCTCTTTTATTTTTTTCTTTGACCTAAAGAAAAAATTACAGCCTTGTTTAATAGCATGTTATCTTTACATATTTGTGGCTTTCCCACTTTCTTTTTGCAGTTGATTTTCAACTTCAAAGCATTGTGGTGGGAGAGTAAGCTGGGTGTGATTTCAATCTTACTAAATTTGTTGAATCTAGTTTTGAGTCTCACCATATGGTCTATCCTTGAGAATGTTCCATGTGTACTAGAGAACAAGGTATAATCTGTTGCACTGGGATAACAGGCTCTGTAAATATTGATTATGTACATTTGGACTAAAATGTCATTGAAGACCAGTATTTCCTTATTGATATTTTGTTTGGATGATCTATCCTGGTAGTCAGTGAAAAATGAGGCTTGTTCATCTTGCATCGTAAGCACTCAAGTGATTTTTCTCAAGACAACCACATGTTGTGTTTTGAAATCTAAAGTGCTTTTATGCGTTCTTCCCATTTCATCACACAGAACATTAAATAGATACATGGATTCACCAAGAGGCTGCCAGTTCAATTCCAGTCAGGGCATATACCTGGGTTTTGGGCTTGATCCCCCTGTAAGGGGTGAGCAGGAAGCAGCTGATCAATTTTTCACTCTCACATCGATGTTTCTCTCTCTTTCCCTCTCCCTTCTCTCTCTAAAATTCAATAATAATAATAAAAAAAAACTAAAAAAACAAGACTATCAACACAACAGAATAAATATTTGCACAAGGACCATAAAGTATTTATGTGCTATATAACAGTGAGAAATTATTTTAGTTTAATTTTAGTGAATTTTAGGCTTATATTTTATAAGTTAGCCAATCATGGAATTGGTTTGAATGTAGTATTTGAACCTCTCAAGCAAAAATCATTCTTTTGAAATCATTTAGTTTAAAGATAGCTTAATCGTTTTTTAAAAAAGGTTTACTCGGAGGCACACACTTATGTTATATTACTCATTAGAAATATTAAAAGTATTTCCTAGTTTAATGTGATGTCTCAAATTTAGCTTGTAGAGGACAGAAATGCCTAAATTAAACAGTTGCTTACTTTCCTGTCATATTCCAGGAACAATGTTTTTCCTTAAGATGTTTTGCAATGGAATTTTAAGAAAGTAAATAGAACAAGCAGTAAATATGTATGGAATACAGATAGTGGCATCATTCATTGCATGTTTTACCTGGGTTTTTACTATAAACTCAAATGGGAGCGATTGAGGAGTGTAAACACTTTTATCCAGGTACAAAAACAATAGTGTTTCTCCATAGCATCAAAGCATTTTCTCAAAGATATGGATTGTGGAATTGGAAAACAACAAATAGTTTCTTTTTAAGTATGTTTCATAAAATGATCTGAATTGGTTAAGCAGTAGAACGTTAAACTGTAGGTTCATGTGCTCGGCGTCTCTGCTACAGTAATTATGTCTTTCACAAGACTGCCACCTGATGTTCCAATTCTTTATTAGCAGCTAGCTCAGTATTTCACTTAGCAGCTTAACCTAGTTTTGTTCCTTGTTATTTGGCCACATTAATATTACATATCCGTATCTCTTAATATGCAGGCTGTTCTCGACACAGTGATAAAAATTAAGACCTTTAAGTAATTTAATTAAAAATATCGACATATTTTAAGGGATTTTGATAAATGATTCTTTTCCAGTGGCCCCAAACCTTGCTGATAACTTCTCCACTACACTACCTTTAAAAAAAAATTATATATATATATATATATATATATATATATATATATATATATATATATTATTGGTTTTTACAGAGAGGAAGAGAGAGGGATAGAGAGTTGGAAACATCGATGAGAGAGAATCATCGATCAGCTGCCTCTTGCACGATCCCTACTGGGGATGTGCCCGCAACCAAGGTACATGCCCTTGACTGGAATCGAACCTGGGACCTTTCAATCCACAGGCTGATGCTCTATCCACTGAGCCGAACCGGTTTTGGCTACACTACCTTTTATGCTCTTGTATCTACACACCTCCAATCTTCAATTGGTAGTTAAGGCAGCAGTCTTTGGGGTTGCTCCATGGTGGTGGCGGGGTAGATTTTTAGCATAACACAATGTAAAAATAATATTAATTAGTTCTTTAGTAATCAGAGTGTTGGATATTTGAGCCAATAGTAAAAAGTTTAATTAGGAAACAACTTATCTTCAAGAAGATGTGAATGAAATTGAGAAAGAGAGAGAGAGAGAGAGAGAGAGAGAGAGAGAGAGAGAACACGAAAACATCAATGTGAGCTCCAGACACTTATCTGCTGCCTCTTGCAAGTCTCTTACTTGGGATTGAGTCCACAACCCAGGTCCTGCCTGGGAATCAAACTGGTAACCTTTTGGTGCACAGGATGACGCCCCGGTCTTACCTTCAAGATTTTTATCATTTTTATTTAAAATCATACAAATCACATATCCACTTATCCCACAAAACTAGGGTACATATATTCAGTCTCATTACCTATAACTTTTTCTGCCCTCGTTTATTGTCTCAATTTATCATCCCTATTGTGTTCATGTAAGATTCATCATTTTGGCTATCATAGAGCACTGTACATATTTGAAATAAATATTTTTAAATGGCTCATGTAGCATTATGAAAACGTTGCACTATTAAAAATATTATCTGCAACCTAACATTTAATTCAAGGGATGGGAAAACCTGTCATGTTTTCAGGAGTTTTAGCCTAGTATTTATATTTCAATAATGCAGCTGAGATAAGGCACACTATTTTTGACACGTTCTGCAATAATGTTATTCAAAAGGATCCTAAGGAGGCTGCGGTGACGTCTTGGACTCTTGCATCAGCCACTTTTGTCCTTCACTGTCGCACCACCTGCTGCCATTTGCAGGAAATTTCAGCACATTAGCGCATGCTGTGCTGGCCTTTGCCTTTGCCAAGTTAATTCTGGCAAATGGAAGATTCAAATTGAGGTGGTAGAGGTGGTAAGCCACATCCTTTGTGCCAGATGCCTCCTGGGGTATTTTTCTGGTTTAGCTGCAGCAGTGATATTGTCAATGAAATGTGAGTTTCCTTGAGCATAAGATCATGCTCCTGCCTTGGGGGACATTTCTTAATGACTCCGAATACAACTTGTATCATTTAAATTTCAAGCAGCAGAACTACCAACTGAGCCAAAACTATTTGAGGCTTAGACAATTGAAAACTGAGATTTTTTTCAAGTAGACTGTATTTTATTTGAAATATAAACTTTTGGTGGGATATAAAATGAAGACATTTGGGAACAACAAGGTAAAGTTCAGATGAAAATATAATTTGAGGTCCAAATTAATCATATTTGGTAGCCCAAATAGGTTTGTTCTTGATTTGTAGAATAAGCCATTTCTTAGCCCCCAAATTAGAACCTTGTTGCCTTCTTATAAGTATTCTGGATTACACACCTTTAAATACATCTTAATTAAGCACACATATACAATATACGTACCTACAATGCTATGGAGTTCCGTAGGGCATTGATGTAAGCAGACCTTGCTCTACTTGTCACCTAGAATGTTTACAATTGTACTACCTTATGTACTATCCTATATAATAAAAGGCTAATATGCAAATCGTCCCCTTGGGATTTGACTGCTTGCTATGATGTGTGCTGACCACTAGGGAGCAGCATGGAACAAAGGCAGCCAGAGGAAGGAAGGCCCCACCAGCAGACAGCAGCCCAGGGAAAGAAGACCCCATTCGGCCCTGATCACAGGCCAGGCCTAGGGACCCTACCTGTGCACGAATTTCGTGCACTGGGCCTCTAGTACTACGTATAACATTCTAACACTGCAGTGGAGTCATTAGCATTTAAAATAAGTATAAATTATTTTGAGGTAAATTAAGCAGTATGGTTTGTAATCATGTATATTTTATTGGTATAGCCTTTATAAGAATAATTTGCCCCCACAGACCCAAGAATTCCAAAATAAGCAGTTAAAAGAAGATGGTGATTTTCCTTCTTTCAGATTGCCAGAGCTCTCTGCTAAGAAAATACAACTTCCCACATGTGCATATGTTATAAGCACCATGGTGTGCTTCCCGTTTGCACAGAGAGGGCCTTATTTGTACAGTATGCCAGGCCACTAGGTAGAGGTTGAAGTTGATAGCGATGTTACTATTTTATTTCATTCATTTCAAGCCTTGTCTTAACCACATGCGGCTAATGAACAACCCCTCCATATTTCAATTGATCAATTCTGAGTTATAGGATTAGAAATGGCTATTTATATAATTTTTATACTCTTTATTTAGGAATGCTATTTCCTGTGCTTAAATTATTGGTCATTTCAGAAAGTAAAAGCATATCATTTGGCGGCTTAATTTTTGTGTTTATTTCTTATGTAAATGCCTGATCATGATCCAGTGTGCTGTTGGGTAAATCAAATGAACTGAAGGAGCTCTAGTAAAGAGTTTAGGATCTGGTTTCTGGAAACCCAGTAGATCTGTGTGGGTGTGGGAGAACCTGCATTTAAAAAAAAATATTTTATTGATTTTTTACACAGAGGAAGGGAGAGAGATAGTTAAAAACATCGATGAGAGAGAAACATTGATCAGCTGCCTCCTGCACACCCCGTATTGGGGATGTGCCCACAACCAAGGTACATGACCTTGACCAGAATGGAACCTGGGACCCTTCAGTCTGCAGGCTGATGCTCTATCCACTGAGCCAAACCAGTTTCAGCGAACCTGCATTTTTTTTTAAGCTACTCAAGGGTGCCCAGTTAAGTTTGGTAGTCAGTCATACCATCTTTATGTAGTTCTCTTAAATACATGCTGAGGAACTCCTGGCTTTTGGGTTACGTAAAAGGTACTGAGATGCGTAGGCAAGGAATAGCTCTTCTGTTGTGTTAGATGCCCAGTATTTTTGATGGGAGGACTTTTATTTTGTAGTAAGACTTGAAATATCTGACTGCTCATAAAAGCATGCATAGTAAATATAGATATTGATTTTAAAACATCATTTTTTTTTTTTTTTGCACACTGCTTTTGCTATAACATGATGTATGTATTTCTAAAAAAAAAAATCTTGTGATTTTACAAATCATGTACTAAGAAGAAAAGGTCTGGTAAAAATAGGGTTGCACAAATAACTCAAAATCTCTACAGCTTTGTGTTCAGAGCACTAAAAATAGCAGTAGCCGACCTAATAACTGTGGATCCTGCGAAAGCGTTGCCTACCAAGAAGGACTCCTGGTGGCTAACTGGACTCAAATTAAAAATAAAACAGAGCCTTGCAGCCATTTCCGCGTGGGGGCCTGTCACCCAAAGTGCACTTCAGGGAGAAGCCTGACTAAGCTGCCTGCCTCATGAGCTAAACTGCCTGCCTGCACTGTGCCCCTGCCATCTGAGCAGCCCTTAACAAAGGTGTTCCTGGAATTGTTTTCAACCAATAGGACTGAGGTTTTCCCTGTACAATTGGAGCTGTGTATCTGTAGCCCCAGTATATATCCCCAACAGCATCTTCATCAACCAATCAGAGTGGCTCTATTCTAACAATATAGGACAGTGCCTTTGGGGCCAATCAACGTACATGGATTTGGAGACGGACCGATTAGAGACCAGGGCGTGGGGACTTCGGTCTCTATAAGTCAGCTCTGCTCCTCTCTGGCTCAGAGAGCACTCTTTCCCTTTCCACCTAAGAGCAGAGCTGTCTAGCCCCGTGGTCGGCAAACCGCGGCTCGAGAGCCACATGCGGCTCTTTGGCCCCTTGAGTGTGGCTCTTCCCCAAAATACCATGGCCTGGGCGAGTCTATTTTGAAGAAGTGGTGTTAGCAGAAGTTTAAGTTTAAAAAATTTGGCTCTCAAAAGAAGTTTCAAACGTTGTACTGTTGATATTTGGCTCTGTGGACTCATGAGTTTGCCGACCACTGGTCTAGCGCAAGAGGGGCCTCCTCTCAGCTGTGCTGCTTCACAGCCATGCTGCTTCCTAATTGGACTAATAATATGCATGAGGTCTGCAGCTGGGCTGCCTCACAATGGAGCTGTATGCCTTCCAAGGTAGAAAAAGGAAACCTGAATTCCTATAGTTGAGTTTACAGATTTCAGAATAGATGGGCTTCAGGGTTTCTTCTAGCTTGGAGATTATTTGACTCTGAAATTTCTGTTAAGGGCTCATGTCTTATTGAAGTTCTTTATATTCTCTGACACAAATACTTCTCTGGCCCTTCATTCTCTTTATCGGGACATAGCCACCGGCCAAGTTCTTCTTCACCGTCCTAGACATCTGCAGCAGATACTCCATTTGGCAAATATTCCTAATTGCAGAGGTGATGGCCTAACAAAAATGTCAGCAGCCTCATAGGAATGGTCCCCATATTGATTCACAACCAGGGGCCAGGCCAGCCATCATTGTGTCTCAGGGTGTCATTTACAGGATGTCCTGGGGAGATATTGGTACCTTCCTGATATCCGCAGACATTCTGGTTAAAGGCTTACGTCTGTTTCATCTGGGAGTTTTTAAGGAATTACACAAAGTTTACAGAGAGGGAGAGAGATAGAGCGTTAGAAACAGAGTTTTTGCCCTGTTACTTTCCCCCTCGTATTGTCCTAGGTTCTAATTGAAATAATTTCCCCCTTAAGGGTTGAATGCTCAACCAACTTGACACTCTCAAGGATAATTTACTTTTTCAGTTGTTATTAATCAAAATAAATCCCTAAATAAGTTATGAGTCATTGTTATCAGTGAGTGTGTACAAATCCCTGAACTTTTCGGGGGCAGAAAAAAGGGTTGAGAATCTGTTGAAAAGATTCTGGAAGAAACAGCCTTAGTTTTTCTTTTTCTTTGGAAAACAATGCTGCACGTGACCTGTTTTCTCATTGTATCCTCATTTCCTGGAACTCGGTGCACCTGTTTTTACTATTAAGCTGTTTCACGTGACTGTGTAGTTATTGAAAGATTATAATGAATTCTGTTCTCAATGCTTTTTCTTCTCCTAAAAGTTTAGTTTTCTAAAATCTAATGTTGTATCTAAAATACATAAAATCCCCGCCCTTTCCCTGGTTTACTTTCTCTTTGTCACGTGCCCTTGGCTCAGAAATTTGTCACAGTGCTTGGAAAATAGTAAATGGCTGTACTAATTTAAGGGGGATATTTTTATTACTGGCTGGTTGGTTGACACTACCAGTGAAGGTTGAGTCGTCTTTTCCACTTGTTCATACAAAAACTCCTTGCTAGTTCATGGACATAGTTGGTCTCTGTAGAATCTTTTACTGTGGTAACTGTTCTTTGACTTGGAGATTCCGATGCACTGACCAGATAGTAACAGCACTTGCTTGGGGTTGGGCGGAAGAGATTGTCTAGTTCTCCTTGGCAAATCTATGACACTTGTTACTAACATGTTGGATTTCCAAGCTCAGTGGTCGACAAACTCATTAGTCAACAGAGCCAAATATCAACAGTACAACGATTGAAATTTCTTCTGAGAGCCAAATTTTTTTAACTTAAACTATATAGGTAGGTACATTGTTATTAACATAATTAGGCTACTCCTAAGCTGGCCTTTGCTAAAAACTCAAGGGGTCAAAGAGCTGCATGTGGCTCACGAGCTGCAGTTTGCCAGCCACTGTCCAAGCTCATGAGGATTTATTAATGTTTATCCCCTTTGTGTTACATTATGTCATGAATCCATGTTTTCTCAGATATGAGTCTGTTACAGGTAATTATTTGATCCAATTCTTACAATCATTTAATTTCAAATATTTAAGAGTTGGCGAACCAAGTATAGTATATTAGAATGGGATTTTCCTGCACTTCAAACCCCCCCCCCCCCCCCACACACACACATAATTGATCATTTATTCTGGGATGTCAATCGTTTCTTCTTCCTGCTCAAGTGGGATTGATTTATGATGTTTCTGTCCTCCACTTTAAGGATATTCCACAGTCCACGCAGCTTTTATGTGGTCCTTCTAAAATAGTAGGAACTAATTACTGACACACATGCTGGGTAGAGTCTTCGGATTAGTCAGAGATGGTTCAGATGTGTGTGGGTATTACTATTGGCCACAGTAGATCATGTAGGAGGACACAGGATGTCATTGAAGGCAGCAGAGGGTGCAAGAGCCCATTTGGGTCAGAAGTCAAACAACTTGAAACCTCTTATTATGTCATACCGTGGAGAGCTGCCCCACTTTTACTTGATTAAGTCACTGCAAGGTTATCTGTAGCCCTTTGGTTACTGTTTTCTATCTTTTTTACCATTTTGTTGCTCATTTGATTGACATTTTTTTTAAGAAGGCTGTTAGATAAGGCAGATAATATAAAATGAAAGCATTCACTATAGCTTTCAGGAATTAGTGCCTGTAAAGGAAATATGACAGGTAGAGGAACCTGTAGAACAACACTTGGGATATAATCAGCAAGATCCAGACTGTTAGAGATTATATCAGACCTGGCTTTGTCAAAAATATGTGACAGAAAAAGGCGGGAAAGCCTTTAAATCACTAGAGATTTAAGAGATCTATTAGCTAAATGTCATATGTGGACTTTCTGATTTAAACAAATCAATTGTTAAAGAAAAGGATTCCTGGCCATTGGAAAACTTTGTACACTGACTGCATATTTATGATATTAAGGGATTGGTGGTTAATATCTTTAAGTGAGATAATGATATTTTAGTAATTTAATTTCATGAGAATTTTGATTTCTTATCTACAGGAGCTTAACATTTTTTAGTAAACCCAAAACCTAGATTTATGAAACATCTTTCTTTATTATGCCTTCCATTTTTTCAGCATCTATTTTTTTTAAATATTATGTTGCATGGATACCTAATATGTACTGTTTCATTTGATGATTGATTACAAAATGGTTAATCATGGTTATTCTATTCAGATGAGAAAATTGAACATCAGAGATCTTGTTTTATTGACTTTGTGATGTTTAATGGTTTCAGAACTTCTTATTTGCCCACTGCACCACAAGAAGGTTAGGGCGTTCCTCGCTTCTGAAGCTTTATTGCCTCAGAACTTTGGGGTCAACCTCATACACGTCTTTGCTGTCCAAAGTCCTGCTGGTTGGTGGTAGTTTTTGGGATGGATTGCATAGAGTTGTTGTAGCAGGGGTCCTCAAACTTTTTAAAGTGGGGGCCAGATCACGGTCCCTCTGAGAGCTGGAGGGCCGGACTATATGAACTACTAATTCCTACTGTAACACCTCGGCTGCGCTCACTGCCCAAAAAACCTGGCGGGCCGGATCAGACTCCTCTGCGGGCCGCATGTGGCCCGCGGGGCCGTAGTTTGAAGACCCCTGTGTGTCACCAAGATTGAAGTTCTCCCCTCCCTCCAGCAGGTGGCAGTAGGTGTTGATCGACCTACTGCTTGACCTTGATGTTCAGCAGAGCTTCTTACTCCTGGTCCTGGCCATGGCCCTGCCCCTCCGCCCGGGTCTGGGGCATCTCTGACTCCAGGGCAGCTGGATCCTGTTGAGCTGTCCCATCTGCATGGCATAGCGTGTTTCCACCTCCCTCAGGCTGTTCTCCAAACTAGCCTTCAGTTTTCTCATTGAGGCCACGTTGATCTCCAAGGACTGGACGATAAGTCTCAGCTCTGTGACTGTCATCACAGCAGCTCCTATCTCAGTGGTCTGTGAGGTGCTCACTGTAGTGCTCTCCTCAGTGTGCGGGGACCAGTATTTGTCTCGCTCCATTTGGTTCTTCTGAGCCAGCTCATCGTACTGGGTTCAGGTGTCTGCCATGATCTTGCTGAGGTCCTGAGATTTGGGGGCGCCCAACTCCACGGTCAACTCAGAGTTGGCAGTCTGGTTTCATAGACCTTTAACTTCCTCCTCGTGGCTCTTCTTCATGAAGAGCAGCTCCTCCTTGAGAGCCTCACCCTCTGTCTCCGGCTGCAGCTCAGTGACATTGGTGCCATCAGTGACTTTTCAGAGCTTATTGATGTCACTCTCCAGAGACTGGTGCATGGCAAATTCCATCTGTTTTGATTCTGAAGTCATCATCAGCAAGATGGGCATTGTCTACAGAACTTGCAAAGATCTGAGCCCTCAGACCCTCAATGGACTACAGTAATGCCTCAGTGGCTGACCTGGGGTCCCTTCTTCTTTAGGTTTCCCAGATTTTGCTCTGTGGTATCTGATTACCAGCCCCCAGGCTCCTCACTCTCTCTGGGTAGGAGGCCAGGTGGTCATTCAGACATTGCACAGTTTCCTTCTCTGTCTGGTTGGCCATGCTTCTGGACCCCCAGCCACAATGGACACTGGTGGAGTGGGACATGGAAATCCTGGAGCCCGAGCCTCTGGTGCCTGCATGGGCACTGGCCCTGCTGTTTGCCAGCTGGGCTGGTGGCTGGGCAACTGCCTGGCGCCCAGGGTCAGGTAAGAAGCTGGAGCAGGTGATGGATGAAGCTCATGTTATTCAGTGAAGAAGGCCAAGACTCAGGCTCAGGCTGCTGGTCAAACTTAAGAGATCATAAGGGGATTACTTAAGATAATAAGTGGCATAGAAGGAATTTGAATCATTTGCACTTCATTAAATTAAAAACTATCTACCATTATTTCTAAAATGGAAACTATGGATACTCAAAAATACTACTGGTAAAAATTCCTACTGTTGTTTTCAATTACTTTTATATTTAACTTGACTGCTATTTATAATGGTGAAACAGTAGCTAATGCATTGCATGCCAGTAGGCAATGGGTTAGATTCTAAACCCACTTACCTTACCACAAGGGAATCATGATATAACTTGGAGATGCTGAATTGAAAAAAAAAAATGGCTTCATTATTTTGCCAGTTCGGTTTGAGACATTGTAAAATGTGCTTTGCATTCATTATATCTTTGGGAAATGTCAGATGAAAAGCACCACAGATAATAACCTTAATGTCTGGCTCGGCAAAATAAGAAGAAATAGGCAGATATTCAATTTCTAACTAATGTGTCATTCAAATTTAAATATAAGTCTGTATGGTTTTAAAGAGCTACATATATTAACTTTAAAAAAAAACCTTTCTATTATATTTTATTCTTCAAAAGTTTTGCATTATTATCTTTGCAATTGATATGCTTTATCAGAAGACATTTCTATAACAAAAGATAATGGGGAAAATGCCTGTCTCCTGAAATAAGTTTAAATGAGCAGGTAGAAACTTAGCGCTCCTTTCTAGGATAATAAAACTGAAGAATTATTGATACCAGAATAGAAGTATACTTATTTTATTATTACTATTGTTTCCTTAAACTTTTTTTTAAAAGTTGAGAGAGAGGGGGGGAGAGAGAGAGAGAAAGAGAGAGAGAGAGAGAGAGAGAGAGAGAGAGAGAGAGAGAGAAAGAGAGAGATAGAGATCATTTCTGATTATTTACTAAATTCATATTTAGCATTTTTGCAATATTATTAATATTAGGAGTTCTGATACAATGGTAACCAGAAGTACTATATGTACAGTTTAGTTTCTGCCAAGATCATAATTTTCTAGCCCTGAATTTATGAAAGTTGTAGCCTTCTTGCACTGTAGCTCACTGACTATGGAATATTCAGTCAAAATTCTATCTCAGAAAATAGTTCCTTTCATTAAACATTCAGACTTCATTATCTTTACAAGACCTTTTACATACCAATTGTGACATAATCAATTCTTAATTTTCAACACTATACTTTTACATTGATTAACTGTGGTCCACTTTCTTCTATAGTCCTATAGATAAAACTATTGTTTTAGTATTGAATGGTCATTTAAAAAGATGAATGATTCTGATTCATAAAAGATAAATTCATTTGAATTCATATTCAAAAAGATACATTTCTTTTTGCCAGTGTTTTCATTTAATCACTATATGTAGATGTTGTATTTTTGTGGTCTTTAACTCATTGGTAGGATAATTATAACTTATTTTAGGCTTTACCTTTATATGTTAACAATTATATAGTTTTTATTTTTTCTGTGTGTATATTGTTTCTGTGTGTATATTGAGAGCAAAAATGAGTACCCCCTCAGATCAGTGAAGATTTCCTGAGATCTCTGGAATCTAATGTACCTTATAATGCAAGCATTTCTGTTTTTATTACTTACTGACTCAGCCAAAGGAATGCTGAAGTTAAGACAACTTTCTTGTTTTGTGTATCTATGGCTGGGTAGTTGTATGCGTTGTTCTCTGTAGCCTCTGACTACTTTAATTTTATTTGGTAGAATATGTTAATGTTGATACTATGTCCTTCTCCCCTTGGCATGAAAATACCTTGAGCCTCTTGAGAGTTGGGACAAAGTGTTCCTGGGTTGGATTTTGTGAACTTTTGAACAGGGAAGCAGTAAAAGAAAGGGATGTTCCCTAACCAGTTTGGCTCAGTGGCTAGAGTATTGGCCTGTGAACTGAAGAGTCCCGGGTTTGATTCCAATCAAGGGCATGTACCTTGGTTGCAGGCACATCCCCAATAGGGGGTGTGCAGGAGGCAGCTGACCAATGTTTCTCTCTCATTGATGCTTTTAACTCTCTATCCCTCTCCCCTCCTCTCTGTAAAAATCAATTATATATATATATATATATATATATATATATATATATATATATATATATATATGAAAGGGATGTGGCTTATCAGTTTGACAGTAAGTAGATGCAGTCTCTGCATAACAGACATACTATGGACATTAGATTCCTTTATCAATGAGGTGCAAATACCATTGGTTTGGGTCTTCATAGGTTGGGGTGGGAAATACATAGAGAAGGGATTACATTCATATTAATTCCTGGTGATCAGGTTTTAAGCCAATCAGGAAAGGTAACCACGTGGTCTTCAGGAGCAGAGGCCTCTGGGAACTACACAGTCTTAGGGATTGGATTGACTGCTTCCTTTCCTCCCTCCTGTTATTCAGTACCTTCTGTTTGTGCCAGGTTTTCTTTGGCTCCAAAAGAAGGGAAAAGACAATGGAACATGTTGATTTTGAAGTTAAAAGTAATCTTTAAAACTCTGAATAGCAGAGTCAATCAACCCTGTGAGAACAAGTCTTGGAGGGTCTGGTTGGTGCGTACGTCAGATCGTGGGAAGGGTTAGTCAGACTGCCCTCATGTTCTGTGGCAAATAGTGCTGGCAGTGCACTTTCCTGGGTTTGAAAGGGCTTGAGGAAGTGAGGTGAAGCAAAAGAAATAGTTGAAAGGAAACATGGGATTAATAGAAACATCTTAAAGGAGTTGACATTGTTTAGAAGAAAAAGAAGTGCTAGGTACTTAAGATAATATTTAAAAATCTGGTTCTACACTGAGGGGTATAAAAGGTTATATTTAAAATTAGTTATTGGTTTTTTTGTAAGTGTTATATGTGCATGATATAGTGAAAAACTGTCTCCCTCTTATTCCTCTTCTCTGGCTGTATTCTTTCATTTGGAGACCACATTGTCACTGGCTCCGTCCTTCCATAGAGATCCTGCACATGTGTAGTCATGCATGCTGCTTCTTCGTCTTCTTTGAACATGTGAATTGCAGCACTTCCTATAAACCAATCCATACCTTTATCTCTTTCTTTTTTATTTTTATTTTTTAATATATTTTATTGATTTTTAGCAGAGAGGAAGAGAGATGGATAGAGAGTTAGAAACATTGATGAGAGAGAATCATCGATCAACTGCCTCTTGCACACACCCTACTGGGGATTTGCCTACAACCAAGGTACATGCCCTTGACTGTAATCGAACCTGGGACCTTTCAGTCCGCAGGCCGACGCTCTATCCACTGAGCCAAACCAGTTTCGGCATACCTTTATCTCTTTCTTCCTTGCCTTAAGGTGGTCTTAGGGTTTTGTTCCATGTTATGACCAGTAGGACTGCCTTGCGTTTCTCACTTAACTGTACACAAGTAGCATTCCATTCTATGGGTAGCCCATAATTGAACTATGTAGTTTTCTGTTAATGGGCAAGCAAGGTTGTATTTGCTATTTCTATTTTTGTGATTGTAAAGTTTACTACAATGACTATTTCTGTCCATCTCTTATTTCCACATGTAAAAATAAGGTCATGTCCTAGAAGGGGATTTGCTGAGCCAAAAATATGTGCATTTTGAATTTGGGTAGATTTTTGTCAGATTGTCTGGCACAGAGGTTATGTCATTTTATATTTTCATCAACAGTGTACATGTGCTTTCCCACATCTTGTTTCAGTTTGTTAAAACCTTTAAAAATCTTTGCCTGGTAGATTGAAAAAAAGGCATTTTATTGTGGTTTTTGCATTTCTATTATGAGTGGAATTAAATACTTACTATCTTTTAAGGTCCTTTTATATTTTTCTATTATTATTCTGTTTATGCTCTTTGCCTGTTATCTTCTGGGTTGTTGAGTCTTGCATATAAG
Organism: Pipistrellus hanaki; assembly: GCF_964339955.1. NCBI lineage: Eukaryota > Metazoa > Chordata > Mammalia > Chiroptera > Vespertilionidae > Pipistrellus > Pipistrellus hanaki. The sequence goes on along the minus strand of NC_140521.1, from coordinate 13,646,521 downwards.
TAGGAACACTTTATATATTAGAGAAATTAAATGTGATATGTTCCAAATATTTTTCTCAATTATTTACTTTTTACTGTGTGTGTGTGTGTGTGTGTGTGTGTGTGTGTGTGTTATTTGCTAAATACTAGTATATATCTCCAATACATATTTTTTGTTTGGGAAAGATTTTAAAATTTGTAAACTTTGTAAATGATTCAGTTTTTAATGGTTTCAGGGCTTCTTAAAATTATAGTTAGAAAGGACTTTCCCACTGTGAGATGATGAAAGCTTTCCCTATGAATTCTTTTTATGGTTTTATTTTTACATTTAAATCTTTGATCCATTGGGAATTTATTTTGATGGGTGGAATGAGGGAGGGATTAAATTACATCTCTTCTGAATCTTTGGAATATGTTAGGGGATTTATGGCATAGAGAGATCTCAATAATACGTTAATTTTTAAAATGATTATTCAGGCCAAAATTTGCTATGGAGTTGTCTGGAGTGGAAATTATTGGACTAGTTTGCAATATATTTCTGTGTAAATTGTTTAGGGATTTTTCCATATTTGTTGCTGTCAAGAACCATTTGTTTTATAAATGTACTAGAGGTTTGGTGCAAGAAAGTTGTGCATGGGTAGGATCCGTAGGTCTGGCTGGTGATCAGGGCTGATCAGGGCCTTCTGGCTGTCGGCCAAGGCCTCTCTTCCCTGGCTGCTGGCTGCTGGCCAGGGTCTTCCTTCATTCCGAGCTGCCCCTGGAATGAAAGTCATAGCAAGCAATCGAACTCCTGGTCTCCCAGGGACAATTTGCATATTAGGCTTTTATATGTAAAGATTCCAAAACCAAATTTTGGTTTCTTGCAGAAATACATTTGATGACCACAGTCAGTAGATTAAAATTATACAGAGTTTTAAAGCAGCAAGATTAATACAGTAACACATTACATAAGTTATAATTTTATAGGAAAGAAAAAAGTACAGTATTGTATAAATAAAGTCAGTTAGAAGGTCTCTTTTTTTTATTTTCAAGTGTATCCCAGTGGATGCCTTAAAATTTTTTTTTTTTATCTGATCAGATTTCATAGATAATCAGAGCTCCGTTAAAAGGCAGAAACCTGTGACGATCTGACATGGCAGTGGATGGTAGCAGTACGGCCGATTTCTAAGTAACAGCATGCTGTTGCCTGTTTTATAGATGCTATACTTTTCACTCCATTCCCAGAAACTCATTTATTGCTGCTATTGGCACCTCTATATTAAATTATGTGCAAAAAATGCCACATGCTTTTTATTGGATACAATTTTTTTGCATGCTTTTTATTTTATATAATTTTCAACATCTTCTAACTTAGAATGCCTTTTTTTTTTTTTTTTTTTTTTTTTTTTAAAGCCATGGACAGACAAGCTTGGCTGTGAGTGTCCTACTTTGCAGGCATTGCTGAGGGGAAGGGAAGATGGGTGTGTTACATTAGAAGGCATGAGGTTGGCCCGGTCCCTAGACTTACCTCGTCTATAAATTGTGATCCTCCTTAACTGTGAGATCTATAACTGCGCCTCTCAGCCTGGTTGGCCCTGGAGAGCTTCACCCACAGTGTTATCTTTTCTAGTTTTCCTGCTTATTTTTTTCTTAGGTCTGAAATAGCAAAAGGATATAAGTGAGAAAAGCATGCCACGTTGAGAACATCTGATGTTCACTTACGTGGTCACATGCAGCTAAGAAGAGACAAATGGGGGTGAAATCAATAATCAAGAAGGACTGAAAAGTCCCCTTGGTTAGGGCTCTGCATTGGGTTATGTAGGTCACCTCCCAGGGCCTCGGGCAGTGGGCGGGTCTGATGTCACAGGTGTAGCAGTCAGTGCCATGAGTATGTGGTGTGTGATTTCCTGTCTTACCCACTGTAATTAGCCCTAGCCCGGTGCGTAATAGACTCTGGCCGGCATGCTCACGTATCACTGGTGTACCGGCCACGCACCCGAGTGCAGGTAAATAGAGCTCAACAGCCTGGACACTGGCGCTCCTGATTCCATGCCGTGAGGATGGAGACTGAGAGTGAGAGCAGCACTTCGGGGGATGACAGTGTCTTTTGGTTGGATTCTGAAGCTGTCACCCAGGTGACTGACACTGAAGGGGGAGGAAGGGAAGAAACTTGCAGGTAATTATGGAATCCCCAGTTTCTCTCTCTCTCTCTCTCTCTCTCTCTCTCTCTCTCTCTCTCTCTCTCTCTCTCTCTCTCTCTCTCTCTCTCTCTCTCTCTCTCCCCCTTTTCTGTTCACCCCCACGCCTCCTTCCCATCCTCTGTGTTTTCATCTCCTTTCAGTGAGACTTTCTGTTCTCCGGGGGCCGGTTTGGTGCTGTAAGAGGACAGGTTTCTAGTTGTATATCACGCTCTTCATTCCCCAGCTCGCCCTGAGCTTGTAAAATGCATGAGAAATGACTTGTTGAAACACCAGGAAGAGAGGGTGTCAGACAGGTTCTGGAGTGGCATTTCAGGAATTTCAGGTAGAGACTCAGGAGTGAACTACTACCCCTTCCTGTGCCTGATTTGTATCGGAGAGATTTAATCTGGATTTGAATATAATAGGACTTTCTTTCTCTATTTTTAGAGAGTGTATGTGTGTGTGTGTGTGTGTGTGTGTGTGTGTGTCTGCTTTTGGTGCCTTTTTCATGTGTATGAAGCATTTTCATTAAGCATAAATTCATTATTTCATGGCTTTTATCCTTACTCATGTCTCTGACCTTATGGCTCCCTCCTCCTGCCCTCCCCCCCAACCAGTCTTGGTTTGGGATCGCTGGCTGTAACTCCACAAGTCTCCAAGTTGGAGAAGGCCTTGACGAAGCAGCTCTCCAAGTTCAGGGGTGGTGAACAAAGAGGTCTCACCAGCCTGTGGACACGGGGCCATTTGTTTATTGATTCTGTCGCACTGTTACAGGTCTTAGGAGGCTTGATTTTGGCTTTTCAGAAAGGCTTAGCAGATTCAGGTTTTTCGGAGGCATGAACGCAATCCCTGGAAGAGTGTGTAGCACAGATGATCACTGCCACCCACATGGGCAATTAAACATCATTTATAATTTTACCTGTGAGCACGCGGGGAGGTGAACATACCATTATACCCATCAGATCCTGTCTTTGTGTTTAGTGTTCAAAAGAGTGTCTCTCTTTCTCAAGGTGAAGGATTTCTGTATGCACAGATTTCGTTTTTCAAGCCTAGGCTAAATGACAAAAGGGGTTGGATATTAGGATCTCTTGATAACTCACACTAAACTAGCTCATCAGTGGTTAAAATGAATAAGACGTAGGTTTGGAATTTTGCAGAATAATTGAATGCTCAAAGGAACTATGTTATTAGCATCTGGAATTCTTGTGTGAACTTTCTCACTCTCTCCGTGACTTTATTTAGCCTTCCTTTTTTGAGGGTGCCATTTTTTCTCCCAAGTTGCTGGAGTCACTCACATTCCTTAGTTTTCAGTGTGGTCATTCTCACAGCCAGTCAGTAGGAGTGAAGTGTTTATTTTGTTTGCATTGATACTGTTTGACCCCGTATTAAAATTGTGGGGTATTTGCCAAAGGAAGCTCTGAGCCTCCATTAACTTGTTAGGCAATAAGAACCTTCCTGGGCATGAGCCCCAACTGGGAATAGAACCAGTGACCTCCTGTTTCCTGGGTCAGCGCTCAACCACTGAGCAACACCGGCCGGACAAGGATACTTCTTCCTACAATCTAGCACTGCGGGAAGTTGCCCAGTCTCCTTCATGGCAGTAGTTCAAAGGTGTCTACCACTGAGTCATGGATCTCTCATTTTCTAATCTCTTACTTGTAGGGGGAAGTTAATCTCTACCATTTCTCTATGGTAAGATAGTTCTTGGATTGAATATTTAAAGATCATTAGAATCCTTAGAATAGAATAGTCCTTAGGGATTGTCAGAAGGGGAATGTGAGGCAGAAAAGGAAAAACAAATGTTTTAATTCTCTTAAGAAAGAAAAAATTTACGCAGGAGTTGTTATATGCAGTGTAACTAACCCAAATATGTTATTATATACAGAATATTCGTTATCTACTCCTATACAGTAAGTCTTATTTTACCTATTTTACAGATTTAAAAAAATTGAAGTTTATAAAGCTAATTGACCTTATTGTCAGAATACAGTTGAGCAAAATTCTGAACTCAGGTGTAACTGATGTTGAAAGTTAAAGATTAGTTTTAGAAAGATTTTTTGATATGTCTGCTACTAAGTGTTATGCTCTGGTCAGTAGTAATAACTCCTAGAGATTGTAACAGATAAGCTCAGTTCTGAAATATCTTCTGTGAGGAGTTTTTGAGCACCCATGATGTATAGATATGTAACCAATATAAAAGTGAATTAATGCATACAATCATGTGACCTTGTAAAGCTATGACCTCTAGAATACCTAGCAATCATTTCTGACTCACAATCATGAAAGGTTCTTTGGCGTTTGAGGGTAGAAATGGTTATTATATAATCTTTCTTATTTTTTATAGAATCTTTCTTAGTCTTCTCTGATATCATGTTATTGGCAGATAACATAGCCTGGCAAGGAGGACATATAGTTTGAAACAGTTTCAGAGATGATATGGTGCATAATTGAACCACATTTTTAGAACTTGTATCTCTTTCTCTCTCTTTTTTTTTTTTTTAATCCTCAACTGGGGACATGCTTAGAGTGAGAGAGAGAGGAAGAGAGAAGGAGAAAGAAAAGAAAGAAAGAAAGAAAGAAAGAAAGAGAGAGAGAGAGAGATAGGTGTGAGAGAGAAACATCAATCAGTAAGTTGCCTTCTGTACGTGCCCTCAGTGAGGATCGAATCCAACCCCAGGTATATGTCCTGACCAGGAATCAAACCTGCAACCTTTCGGTGCATAGGATGATGCTCAACTGCTGAGCCAAGGCAGAATTTGTATATCTTCAAAGTCAGTGTCTGCAGATGCCCGGATCTCTCAATCAGATCTTCACTTTATTATCTCTATTGTAAGGTAATTGATTTTAAACGAGACAAGAGACTTATGACTTCAGTTAAACTAGATGATTTAGTGAACATATTTTAATTTTCTTAGCATGTCTATTGCTTTATAGCATCCCAGGACTAATACAGTCCAGGAACTCGATTGGTTGGTTGCTGTATTCATGCTCTGCCTTATTTAAAATGGTGCCATAAGTTAGATGTGGCAGCAGTAAAAATAGGTAACGAGGGCTTGGAATATGGTGTTATAGTTCTTCTCATTCTTGTTTTTAATCACATTGACCACAGTTTACTTTAATGGCTAAATTCTTCTGGAAGTTCCTGCTTTTGATACCATGACTGTTCCTTTGTCTTCTATAGAAATTCTTGATTTGGGCATTCTCAATCAGTTTTTATGGGCTTGGAAGGATAGAGAGATAGCATTAGCAAGTAACTATTGACCTATATGCCAATATTACACTCTGAAACTAGTTATCCTTAATAATCTATTATGTACAATACCAAAAATATGTGTATTTTGCAAAAAATATGTGTATTTTGCAAAAAAAATTATATTTATATTACTTTATAACCTTTTTGTGTGTGATCCAGAGTATACTTTAGCCCTTCACATATTCTTTTAATACTAAACATAACTTTCACCTACCATACCCCTACCAGTGTTAGAAAAGAAATAGTAAATTTGATTTTGTAAACAGCAGTGTCTTATGTGAACATTGCTTTATCTCAGAATAATTTATGCCATATTGGAGTATAGCCATTAGCCTGACTGCCATTGTAATCTGTGAAATGAATCTGTCTTAATCATGGGGCATGCTAGTACAAGACTTTCTTGGTATTTCAGGCATTAAACTCTTTGCGATGGAATCTAAGGTGAGCCTTTTTTTTTTTTTAATATCTGTCTGTATAAAGTTTTTGGAGTTCAAGACAGGACTTAGAGCACAGAAACTACAGAAAATTTCCTAGTTATGAAGTTGTTTATGCACAGTTAAAAATTTAAAAACCTATTTTTCCTTAACTTTTGCATTCAACTCAAACATTACACTTGCTCAAAACAGTCAGTTGTATGTTCAAACTTAGTAAATAAAAATTTCTGAAACATTTACAATTATGTTTATAAACGTCATATACTCAGTTTCCTTTTTAAAAAGATATATCATGTGACTAGCCTAGCACCTTTGTAAATATTTCATTTTAGCAGTTCTGTTATATATTTTATTGTTCATTAATGATTAGCCTCCCTCTCCATGCTGACATATTTCTGTATATGTTTTCTCCATTATTAACGGAAAAATCAGATCATAGCCTTTACCCATGTCTGCTGATTTTTCCTACTATAGCTCCTTCTTTTCTTCTCTTCTTCTCTCCCTCTTAAGATTTTCAGAATACTCCTACTTTCTCTTTCTCTCACTTCCCTTCTGCCTAGATGAGACTTTCTGCATTCTTTATCACCACTCTCCCCCACCACAATCATGGATTTTTGTTGAGATTTAAAATTTTTATCATTCATTCAGATTTAATTATACAGGCATATCTCAGAGATATTGTGGGTTTGGCTCCAAACTACTGCAATAAAGTGAATATTGCACTCAAGCAAGTCACATGACTGTTTTGGTTTCCCCGTGCATATCAGTTATGCTTACACAATACTGTAGTACCTACCTTCATTAACAATACTTCATTGTTAAAAAATGCTAACTATCTCCAGGCTGGTGTGGCTCAGTGATTGAGCATCGACCTATGAACCAGGAGGTCACAGTTGGATTCCTGGTCAGGGCACAAGCGTGGGCTGTGGGCTCAATCCCAAGGAGGGGGTGTGCAGGAGGCAGACAATCAACGATTCTCTCTCATCATCGATACTTCTCTCTCTCCCTTTCTCTCTGAAATCAATAATAATAATAATAATAATAATAATAATAAAATGATAACTGTCATAATCTTTTTGCCCATGGAGTGTCTTGCCTCTGTGTTGATAGCTGGGGTGGTGGTTGCTGAGTGTTGGGGTCACTGTGGCAATTTCTCAGTGTACGATAATGAAATTTGCTGCATTGATGGACTCTTCCTTTCACGAATGACTTCTCTGTAGGACGTGATGCTATTTGATAACATTTACCCACAGTAGAACTGGTTTCAGAATTGACATATATGCCAATATCAATCTCTGAAACTACATGCCAGAACCTTCAATTGGTAAAAAGCAGACTATCTCGAAGCACAATCAAGTGAAGTGCAAAAAGGGGCCATGTGCTGTGTATCATTGCTCAGTGCTTACTCTTGTTTCTTCTGCTTTTTCTCATTGTCCATCTTAATGTGTTCTAGTTCAGTTATTTGGTTGATGTTTTCTTTTTTTTTTATTTCTTTATTGATTAAGGTGTCACATAATTGTCCTCATCCCCCCATTCCCATCCCACATCCCTCCCCACGCATGCCCCATCCCCCTGTTGTCTGTGACCACTGGGTAGGCTCATATGTATGCACACAAGTCCTTTGGTTGATCTCTCCCCCTTATCCCCACACTCCCCTACCTTCCCTCTGAGGTCCGACAGTCTGATCCATGCCTCCTTGTCTCTGGGTCTGTTCTTTTTTTTTTTTTTTTTTAATATACTTATTGATTTTTTTTACAGAGAGGAAGGGAGAGGGATAGAGAGCTAGAAACGTTGATGAGAGAGAAACATCGACCAGCGGCTTACTGGGGATGTGCCCGCAACCAATGTACATGCCCTTGACCAGAATCGAACCTGGGACCTTTCAGTCTGCAGACCGACACTATCCACTGAGGACAGTATCCACTGAGCCAAACCGGTTTCGGCTGGGTCTGTTCTTGTTCATCAGTCTATGTTGTTCATCATTTCCCCTAGATGAGTGAGATCATGTACTACTAGAAATACACTTATAAGAACCCAAAATGAGACAAGCAATAATGGTTATCTTGAAAGGCAAATGATCAGTCTGTAGTGAGTTTCTTTCTGGGCCAACAGTTCTTTTGAGACCCAATTTATGTGTATTATGTCAGCAATGATATTTCAGTTCTGGATGGTGGACAAATGTGGTAATGTAGGACCGACCCTCTCATCACTGGGAATATTCAACATCATGAAAATGTCAATTTATTATAAATTTAATGTGCTAATAAGAATGCTTTTTAAAAACCTAGATAGATTGATCTAGAAATAAATTGATCTTGGCTTAATAACTTAGGCAAGAAGCCTTTTCAGGAAAATATAAAAAGCAAGTATTTCCCTGGCCAGTGTGGCTCAGTTGGTTGGGTGTTGTCCTGGGCATTGAAATGTTGCCAGTCCATTCCTAGTTGAGGCACCTGCTCAGATTGTGGGGTCAATCACCAGTAGGGGGCATGCAGGAGGCAGCCAGTTGATGTTCTGCTTGCACATTAAAGTTTCTCTCTCTCTCCCTCTCTCTAAAGATCAATAAAAAATATATTTTTTTTAAAAAGCAAGGATGGTATATATGATTAGTGCAACCTGATATTATACTTAGAAAGTTTCAATAATTAAAACCTTGTGGTATTGTCATGAATAGTAAGCATAATGGGGTAGAATGGAAAGCTTAGAAATGTACTCAAATAGACATGGTAAAGATGCCTTCTCAAAAACCAATGGGATAGAATGTACTAGTCAATAAATACTTTGTGGGAAACTGGATGCGCATCTGTAGAAAATAAAATTGGAGTTCTACCTCATACCAAGGATAAATTCCAGATGATCAAAGATATAAGTATATTAAATGAAACCATAATTTTTAAAAAAGAAAACATGGGAAATTTTACAAAATTATTTTGGATCAGAGTGAGCATTTTTGAACTATGATTTAAAATGCAAACCAATAAAAGAAAGGGTTGTGAAATTCAGCTATATTAAATATAAAACATATGTATTATAAAAAAATAAAATGAGCAAGGACAAATGATATCCTGGAAAAACACACAGATAAAGAACTAATCTCTTTAATATACATGTAAAGAACTAAAAATAGATTTTTAAAAAGGCTAACAACCCAGTAGAAAAATGGGCTAATGCATGAAAATAATTTTTCATTGATGACAATTCTCAGATACACTTGTGCATGTGTAGTAGTGACATATTTACAATCTTATTTTGTAGCATTGTTTGTAATAGCAAAAGGTTGGAAACAACTTAAATATTATTCAGTAGGGGACTGGTTAAATAAATGGAATATCTATTTAGTGAAAACAACAAGGAAACTCTTTGTATACTAACTAGAAGCCCCGTGCATGCACGGGGATGGGAGGAGAAGATCCCTCAGCCTGGCCTGGGCCCTCTTGCTGGGGACTCCTCGGGGGATGTCCGCCTGCCTGCTCGCTGCTCCTTACCTCTCAGCTCACTGCTCCTGCTCCTTAGCACTACCTCGGAGGCTGGAGAGGCTCCTGCCACTGCTGCTGTGCTTGCTAGTCATGAGCCCGGCTTCTGGTTGAGTGTTGCTCCCCCTGTGGGAGCACACTGACCACCAGGATGCAGCTCCTGCTCTGAGCTTCTGCTCCTGGTGGTCAGTGTGCGTCATAGTGACTGGTCATTCCACTGTTTGGTCGATTTGCATATTAGGCTTTTATATAGGATGTGGGACGTTTTCAAGGGTGTATTAGAAAACTATGCAACAGTGTGGACACATACTTTTTATGTGAAAAGTAGGATGGGAATGGAGGAATAAAACTTACTCTCCCTTTTTTTTTTTTTTTTTTTTTTTAACTCAGAGTAGCATATTTACACATTGCTTTTATATTTTGTTTTGTGTGGATGTATTCTTTAATATATATGAACAATCTCTCTATATATGTTTATATATACAGACAAAGTTAATTGCACATTGCTGATACTGTTTTTTTTTTGTACAAATTGAAGGTAAGACCCTCTGTCAGTGAAAAGATTATGACTCACTGAAGGCTCAGGTGATGGATAGCATTTTTTAGCAGTAAAGTTTTTTGTGCTTTTTTGTTGTCAATTCTCACCTGAGGATATTTTTTCCCCATTGAATTTTAGAGGGAGTGGCAGGAAGGCGGGTTGGGGGAAGAGAGAGGGGGAGAGAGAGGGGGAAGGAGGGAGAGAGAGAGAGAGAGAGAAAGAGAGAGAGAGAGAGAGAGAGAGAGAGAGAAACAGAGAGGGAGGGAAGGAGAGGGAGGGAGAGGGAGAGACCAAGGAAGATCAATGTGAGAGAGACACATTGATTGGACTGGGGATCAAACATGCAATCCAGGTATGTGCCCTTGACTGAGAATCAAACCTGCCATCCTTGTGTTTTGGCTGAAGCTCTAACCACTTAGCATACCTCTCAGACAGCAATATATTTTTAAAATAAAGTTATGCACCTTTTTTTAGACATAATGATATTGTGCAACCCAGTAGACTACAGCATAATGTAAATGTAGCTTTTATATGTATTGGGAAGCAAAAAAATATGTGTGGCTCAATTTATGAAACAATAATTAATAAAACTATAATTAATCACTTTAAGAGTTAAATAAGTCCATAATTTAAAGAGAACAAGAATCAAATAAATGGATATTAAGTGTTTATGGTGTTGATTCATTGTTACATGACCCAATGCATATAAACAGTTTTTATACCTTTTAAAATAATGTGTAACATTTGCCAATAAAGTGTTATTTAGATATAATTTGCATATCATAGTCCATAAATCATAAGCATATAGAGTTTAAAGAATTATAATGGTGTATATACTCAGGTAACATAACGCAGTCAAGATACAAATTATTTCCAGCACTTCACAAGCCCCTTGCCTCTCCTAGTCAGTACCTCTCCCAAAGGAACATTATTCTGACTTCCGTCACAATAGTTATTTTTGTTTGTCTTTGAACTTAATGTAAATAAAATTATACAACAGTTACTCCTTTTTTCAGCTTTATTGAGCTATGATTAACATTACATTATGTAAGTTTGAGGCAAAACAATGAGATGTGTTTCTTAATTTCCAAACATTTGGGAGAATTTGTAGTCATCTTTTGTAGTCATCATTTGTAGTAATTGATTTTTAGTGTAATTCTATAATTATCACAAATCACTTCATAATTTAAATTCCTTGTTGAGATTTACTTCATTGTCTATGTATTGTCTCGATAAATGTTTCAGATGTACCTGAAAAGAATGCATAGATTGTAGTTGGGTTTAATGTTCTATGTTAGTTCAGATTGGAATGCTGGTTTCAAATATTCTGTATATAATACTTATGGCATTTATTTCTGTCTGATTATTCTGTCAGTTACTGAGAAATGTTTAATAAGATCTGCAACTGTAATTGTGGGTTTATCTCCTTTCCTTTCAGTTCTTTCAGATTTGTTTTATGTATTTTAAAGCTGTGTTATTTGTCACATACAGATTTTATTATATCACCCTGTTCGCTAGACACATCGTTATGAAATGTGTTTTCCTTTATCTATTTTAATGAACTTTTTTTTTAAGTCCACTTACTTGTTTTTGAGGTATAATTCATATGCTAAAATTCGTTCTTTTAAATTCTGCAATTAAATGGTTTTTGATATATTCCCAAAGTTATACAACTGCCACCATGATCTAATTGTGAACATTCCAGAAAGAAATCTCCTATTCATTAGTAGTAGTTCTCCCATATCCTTCTACCCCGAGTCCCTGGCAACCACTGATATACTTTCTGTCTCTATGGATTTGACTAAGCTCAACATTTTGTTTATATGGAATCAAATACTATGTGGCCTTTTGTGTCTGACTTCTTTCATTTAGCAAAAGGCTTTTACTATTCATCCATGCGGTGGCATGAATCAGCCCTTCATTCTTTGTTTTAATAGCTGGATAATTTCATTCTATGGATCTGGTAGATTTTGTTTCTTCATTTCTCAGTTGATGGGCACTTTGGTGGTTCAGACTTTTTGTCTGTTATAAATAATATGGGTATGAATATCTATGTACAAATTCTTGGTGGATATATGCTTTTATTTCTCTCGGTTAAATACCTTAGGAATGGAATTGCAGGATCACACGGTATTTGTATTTTGTGAAACTGCCAATCTGTTTTCTACATTGGTTGCGAAATTTCAATGAGTGAGGGTTCCAGTTTCTCCACATGCTTGCTTACTAGTGCATTCAATTTAAAAACTACAGTTAAGGTACTGGGATTAAAATTTACCATCTTGATTTTTTTTTTATCTGCCTTTTTCATTCTTTGTGCTTTTATTCTTTCCTGCTTTCTTTTGGATTAATCAAGTATGTTTTTAGTTTTCAAAATTTTCTTCTCTATCAGATTTTTAGTTATACATTTATTTATTATTCTTTTAGTGGTTACCATAGAGATTGCAACTTTGATCTTTGACTTATTGAATTCTCTAAGATTGGACTTACTTCACTTAAAAAAAAAATAGAGGACTCTTAAACATATTTCTATAGATTTTAGAGAGGAAGGGAGAGGAAGAGAGAGTTAGAAACATCAATGATGAGAGAGAATCAGTGATCGGCTGCCTCCTGCACACGCCCTACTAGGAATTGAGCCCACAACCCAGGTATGTGCCTGTGACTGTGATCGAACGTGGGACCAAACCCTGGACCCTTGAGTCCAAAGGCCGGTGCTCTATCCAGTGAGCAGACCAGCGAGGGCTCATCTTGTCTGTTATTCTCTAGCTGTTTTTAAGAATATCTTCATTTTTGTTTTGCTTTTTAAATAGATGCTTTTTAAAAATCCTGCTTGAGGACTTCTTCAATCTGTAGTTGGATGACTTTCATCAGTTTTGAAAAGTCATTATTTTTCAAATATTCCTTTTGTCTCTTTCTCTCTTTCATTATATTTCTTATCTCTGAGTTGCTAGTTTTAGACATATTTGAGACCTTTGACCAAGTTTCTTGTGTTTTATGCATTTCTGTTCCTATTGTCTTTGTTCTTCAGTGTAGAGCCATCTGCTAGTTCACTAATCCTCTCCTTAGCCATGTCCATTGTTCTGTTAAACCCATCCTTTGAGTTCTTAATTTGAGATATTTTATTTTTAGGATGAACATTCTTTTTGTTTTTCATAATTATAATTTTATTTTGAAGTACTTTATCTTGTCATCTATTTTATTATAAGCATACTTTACTCTGAACCCATTAATTATAAATACTTTTAACAGCTTGATACTGAATCCTTCTTACCAGTTGTGTCTCTCTCTTCTACCCATGTCTTGTCCTAGTGATTGCTTGTGATTTAGATCATCTTGGATATTCCTGTCTTTCCTTAGAGTTTAGGCTAGCAGTGCGTTGCCAGGAGACCTCAGTTTTTTGATGGGTTCAAGAAAAGTTATGATTTCATAGATTATCTGTCTTGTTGTTAGGCTGGGAATGCTGCTTTTTACAGCTTTCTATTGTACATCATAGCCAGAAGCCAGAAATCCGTCAGAGCCATTTTTAAGTCCCTTTCTGGTCATTCTAAATTCTGAATCAAACCTGACTCTTTCTCTGTTTTTACTGTGTTTCCTCCCCGCCCCCCCCCCCAAAAAAAAATTGTTCATTTGTTCCTGTTATTTTAAAGCTTGCCTTCTAATTGTCATCTACCAGACAAGATGGATGAAAAATTTGCAAGGGGCCTGTAGAACGTTACTTTCCTCTGAAGAGAGTTAATTTTTCTTCTGACAGTTCTTTTTTTTTTTTTTTTTTTTTTTATAATATATTTTATTGATTTTTTACAGAGAGGAAAGGAGTGAGATAGAGAGCTAGAAACATCGATGAGAGAGAAACATTGACCAGCTGCCTCTTGCACACCCCCTACCGGGGATGTGCCCACAACCAATGTACATGCCCTTGACCGGAACCGAACCCAGGACCTTTCAGTCCGCAGACCGACGCTCTACCGCTGAGCCAAACCAGTTTCGGCTTCTGACAGTTCTGATCATGCCCGAGGCTTGGTTTGGGGCTAGGTTTGAGCTTGTCTGTTGCTATTTTGTTCTTCGTCCTGAGGCAGGGCTTTTCTGGCTTCTCAGTGGAAAGTCTAAGGTGTTTTTTTTTTGTTGTTGTTGGTTTTTTTTTTGTTTTTTTTTTCAGTGCCCCTCTGTTTTGAGCAGCGTTTGCTTGCCAACCTCCATCTCAACATGGCTAGCCTGTGCAGTGTCTGCTGGGCCCATCAGTTACCCAGCAGCTGTTTTTTGATAGGTTTCTTGGCATCTTGTCCCACATACTTACAAGCTGGGGAATGAGTTAACAATTTGAGGGGAATTTCCGTGTCTATTTTTGGACTCTTCCTCTCCAGGTCTTTGAGGGGTGGCATTTTTTTTTTTTACCCTGAATCCCCATTTGCTCTGGTGACCCCAACATCCAACCTCTGCCTCTTCAGCCTAGTTACACTGTAAGATTATCATCGGCTTTTATTTTCAATTATTGGTTTGTATAGTCTTGTGCCTTCAGGCAAGAAGCTTTATATGTTTTGTCTAATACTCATAGTTATTCTCCTTGAGAGTGCTAGTTTAATACACTGTCCTCTATAAATTGGGGGGGAAAGTACTGTATCTGCCCCTTCATCCTGAAATTTTACTAATGCTTAGCACAGTTCTATAAATATTGACCGCTGTTGCAAATCTTCTCAAGGTACCAACTATGTTGAACTGATAACAATCAGTCATTATATAATAATTATCCCAGATCATAAAGGTTAACAAGTTAAGGACCTTAGCTTTATCTCCTGGAATAAAAGCAGGTGTTTGAAACATCAGAAAAGGTCTCTGAAAACTAGAGTAGAAGTAGAGGAACAAATACCAGCCACCAAAGCTCTTTTAATTAAACTTTAAATCTCACATAATTTTCTGTTCTTTGCGTTGTAGCCATTGGAATGTTTTTTAGAGAAGCACAAATCCTTATCAGAGTCTCTCATGTTTTGATCTCCAGGAAGATGAAGTCCTCGGTACATTCTGAAGAGGATGATTTTGTTCCAGAACTACACAGAAACGTCCACCCCCGAGAGCGGCCCGATTGGGAGGAGACACTGAGTGCGATGGTAAATCAGCATTATGAACATGGATGCATGCATTAAAAAAATATATATTTTTATCGATTTCAGAGAGGGAGAGGGAGAGGTAGAATACGTCAGTGATGAGAGGGAAATCATTGATTGGTTGGGTCCTGCACACCCCCCTGCTGGGGATCAAGCCCACAACCTGAGCATATACCCTTGACTGGAAATGGAACCTGGGACCCTTTGGTCTGAAGGCTGATGTTCTGT
Organism: Pipistrellus hanaki; assembly: GCF_964339955.1. Classification (NCBI taxonomy): domain Eukaryota; kingdom Metazoa; phylum Chordata; class Mammalia; order Chiroptera; family Vespertilionidae; genus Pipistrellus; species Pipistrellus hanaki. Next base: position 13,631,365 of record NC_140521.1, on the reverse strand, counting down.
CCACTGAGCCAGACCAGCTAGGGCAAATAATTCTTAATTAAAGAGTAAAATAAAATTGGAAATGCATCTCTTCCTGAAATGGATATTTTGCAATTAGTTTATATATTTATGGATAAATATCACTTCCTGCTGGAATGGATGCATGCCTATTTTCCTTACATAAGAAAGAGGAGCTGAAGAAGTGCTACTTACAGAAAATGTGTTGCTGTTGCTGCTTTGTTTTTTTACTGAGCAAATAACTTATTCCAGGCGCTGGTTTAGACTTCGTGGGTAGAACCCTGAACAAAACACACACATTCCCTGCCTTCGTGGAGCTTATATTTTAACGGGCTAGGAGGAGATGGCATTAATTAAATATATAGGATGCCAAGTGGTGGTATCTGCTATTGTAGAAAATGAATGCAGAGTAGCAGGGGTACAGAGGGTAGGGCAGCGTGAAAGGATAGTTGCTAGTTATGCAGGATGGGCAAAGACGGTCTCTGGGTGACTTCTCTGGAACAGATCATTTCAGGCAGTGGAAGACAAGTTCAAGTGTGGGGCAGAGGATTAGAAAGCATTAGAACAGACCCCCCCAGCAGGACATGTGGCTGAAATTGAGCCGGGGGCAAATGGAGGGAGATGAGGTCAGAGAAGGGGTTTGGGTGGGTGGAGAGCAGATCATGTAGTTTCTTGTAGTCCATCAGAAGGTCGGTGGTGTGTGTGTGTGTGTGTGTGTGTGTGTGTGTGTTTGTTTGTTTTTTGTTTTTTTTTAATGCTGAGGGGGAGAGAGAAACCACTGGAGGATTTTTGGCTGAAAAGTAACATAATCTGGCTTAATTTTTTTTAAAAAAAATATATTATTGAGTTTTTACAGAGAGGAAGAGAGAGGGATAGAAAGCTAGAAACATCGATGAGAGAGAAACATCGATCAGCTGCCTCTTGCACACCCCCTACTGGGAATGTGCCCACAACCAAGGTGACCGGAATAGAACCTGGGACATTTCAGTCCGCAGGCTGATGCTCTACCCACTGAGCCAAACCGGTTTCGGCTGGCTTAAATTTTTAAAGGGATTCTCTGGTTGCTGTGAATAGTCTAAATGGGGAGGAAAAAGAGGAAATAAGGTGACCAGTTAGAGGATTACTATAATAGATGAACGATAATGATACCTTGAACCAGGATGGTAGATACGATGAAAAATGGTTAGATTCTGGATATAGTTTTCCAGATAAAGCCAACCGTTTTGGCTGATGAATGGGATACAGAGAGTGAGATTGAGAGAACTCAAGGGTGACTTCAAGTGTTTTTGGCCTCATCAACCTGAAGAACGGAGTTTGCATTCACCGAGATGTTGGAAAAGCGTTTTTTGTTGGGGGATTAGGTGGAACCATCCCATGCAGTCCTGTTTTCCACAAAAATTTAAAATACCCATTTAATCTGTTATAACATTACATAATTCCGGTCTCCTAATAAGAACAATGAAATCTTTCTGTGGAAAGTAACATTTTATTTAATTGTAATCAAAAGTTGATGTTTCTCATCACGAGAATTGAATGCGAATGCTCATCTGTCAATGCCGATCAGTAATGAGATTTTACATATTTCATTTTTGAAAATGCCTTTGCACTCCGATAGGTACTGCCAAATACCGACATCTGTTTGTGAGCATGTGATTTTAATTGAGCGTATTCATTGCTCAGAAGGCATTTCCAGAATTCTATTAGATTTTTCGTTTACTATTTGCCTTTTAGCATAACATTGCAAACTTCCATTTGAAGGTTAGAAGGAAGTGCTTCAGTTGCACAGTTAAGTGGATTCTGCAATATGGAAATTTGCTTTGCCTTTGCAACGTATTCTGAAAAAAACCTGCTGGAAGTGTAGTTTGAGATTGGAAAATATATGCATGCAAGTTGATATGGTGATGATCTCTGATCTTGGTTTCATGTTTGGAAGTATGTACAATATATCAGCACGTGATTAATTGCTGTTCTGACAGTATTATCCCAGAGTCAGTTTTGCCTTGTAATTTTAGGTAAAAATTATTAGGAAACAGCACCAAATCTGCAGCAAAAACTAATAATTACAAAGGCCAGTTAGTGTTCAGAAACAGAGGTTGAAAGGATGGCCAGTCCTTTCTCTGCTCCACACATGTTTTTTTGCCAAAATCAGTTTTAATGTATCTTAGTAGATTCCACTGCAGGATGTACTGGGCTAACATTTGCTGAGTTCATTAGAGAATGTTGTCACCTGCAGTTTCCCCATGCAGCCTGTTCATAGGAGCTAATTCTTGAGCCACTTTAAACTTGGCATTGACTCCTCTGCCATTGAGCAATATTGGCTACGTTTGTTGATTCATCAAGAGTCAAGGAAAGCCAACTGCAGTCATTTGCCATTTTTTTTTAAATGTACTATTGATTTTATATTTAAAAAATAACCTCAACTCTTCAAACAGCCATTCTGACCAAAAGGCTAATGGGCTTATACAGTTTGCTTTCTGTGGATGCATTTCTTTGTCGGCTGCAGTCAAATATGATTGAATGGGTTCACCACTGGTAAGTGGTAAGTGACTTTCCTTCTTGGCTAACCAATGAGCACCTGGAAATTTTACTTTGGATGCACTCTTGTTTCTGTTTTTGTGAAGAAGTCCTGGGTGGTGAGAATACCCTTTGAGAATTTTTGAATTTTTCATGGCCTTCCCGTTAGTGGAGAATATCGTGACGAGTGCGGAGTTTGGTAATATTGATGTATATTCTATCTTTCAGCACTGCTGTGGTGTCACTGGGCAGTAAGCACAATGTGCTGCCATCTGATTTGCTGACAAAACCCATACTCTTCTGTGCCTTAAAGGAGTGACAATCAAAGTGCACTTGTCTCTTCTTCGCTTATTTTTACATGATCTGCATGAAGTGGTAATTTTATTTATTTTTTATATATTTTATTGATTTTTCACAGAGAGGAAGAGAGAGTGATAGAGAGTTAGAAACATCGATGAGAGAGAAACATCGATCAGCTGCCTCCTGCACACCCCCCACTGGGGATGTGCCCGTGACCGGAATCAAACCTGGGACCCTTGAGTCTGCAGGCCGACGCTCTATCCACCAAGCCAAACTGGTTTCGGCAGAAGTGGTAATTTTTAAAATGTGGTATGGTGATACCTTGGAACTTGAAATGCTGTTGAATTATAATCCACCTAGAGGCCCGATGCATGAAACTGTGCAAGGAGCTTGGCCCTCGCAGCCATGGTGGCTTGCCTCTGCCCTCGCAGCCAGGGCTTCATCAGAAGGACACCTGGAAGGTCCTTTGGCTATCTGATCTAATTAGCATATTATGCTTTTATTACCATAGACACTGCAGTTTATGGTGTGCTGATGGGCAGTGTGGGTTGATGAGAGTGCCACGCAAGGTCTCTTGCATCTACTCAGCCCTGTCATTGTAGCATGAGAGCAGCCACAGATAATACATCAATGAGTGCAGCTGTGTCCCAATAAAATTTTATTTGTGGACACTGATATTTGAATGCCATGTAATTTTCACATGTCCTTATATAATCATACTTCTTTTGATCCCCTACCCCCAACATTAAAAAAATGTAAAAAACACTTTTAGCTTTTGGGCTACACAGAAGCAGGCAGTGGGTGGGTTGGCCCTGGATTCTTGTGATATAATTGTAACTTAAGAGGTAAGACTCTCTTAAACCTTTCAGACCGAAAATGCTTTTATTTTACTTGTCATGTTATTCATCTCTCTCCTGTAATACTTACTCTCACCCAAGCTGGCTAGTCATATCTCTATTGTAATACCTACTCTCATCCTAGTTGGCTGTTTTCCTTACCGTATTGTGAGATCTCTGAGAAGGCATAGGCATCATTTTGTATTCATTTTACTGAAGGATGAAGTTTAGATGAGGATATGACCCTCAAGACAAATATAAAATGAACACATACCAAAGGGATTTAACTCATTAATTAATGAAGGAGTCAGTCAGGTGTTACAACTAGTTCAAAGGAGAATTCGATGTTACAGACCAACCATGTCAAAACTGGTGCAGAGGGATGCAAGACTGGCAAACTATTCAGTTCCATTGGGCACAGTTTGCATTTTTATGGACACGACTTTGTGCTGTGCTGAGTTTTCTTTCTACAAGTTCACTTTTCTGCGGAGGTGTAAAATAGCCAGGCAGACAAAGCAAGCCCCACACCCCTGTGGAATCAGGTAATCCCTGGAGGTGCCGGCATTGCATTGAAAGTATGCTCTGTAATCTCTGCCATTTTTAAATCTTCCACATTTCCCCCCTACAATTCTTATAACCACCCCCAAACCTACATTGAATTTACCGAATGGTAAGGAAGGTGTTATCTGTTATTATACGGTGGTTTGTATTAAAATGTCACATGCTGCATGCATAGAAAGCTAATGACTTATCCTTTTTTGGAGTGTACATTGATTTATTTATGGAAATTACCAATTATATCTGACTAGAGGCCCGATGCATGAAATTCGTGCAAGAGAAGGCCTTCCTTCCCCCGGCTGCTGGCTTCCCTCTGGCACCTGAGACCTGGGCTTCCCTCACAGCCCTGGCTTCATCCCGAAGGTTGTCTGGAATGATGTCTGGCCTAATTAGCATATTACACTTTTATTATTATAGATGTGGTAGCACCTTACTGTATTGTTATTTTGGTATTCTAATTTCTTCATGTGTATTTTTTTGTTTGTTTGTTTGTTTTAATTCTCACTTGAGGATCTTTTTCCCATTGAAAAAGATTCTCGCCGAAACCAGTTTGGCTCAGTGGATAGAGCGTCCCCAGGTTCAGTTCCGGTGAAGGGCATGTACCTTGGTTGCACGCATATCCCCAGTGGGGGGTGTGCAGGAGGCAGCTGATCGATGTCTCTCTCTCTTCGATGTTTCTAACTCTCTATCTCTCTACCTTCCTCTCTGTAAAAAATCAATAAAATATATTTTTAAAAAAAGAAAAGAAAAAGATTCTCAAGTGAGGATTAACAATCAAAGACATGTTTTTCAGTTCAGGTTTTTCATCTCCTTGGTTAAGTTAATTTCTAGACGTTTCATTCTTTTTGCTGTAATTACAAATGGGATTGTTTTGTTACTTTTTCTTTCTGATGGTTTGTTATTTGCATTGAAAAGCACAACTGATTTTTGTATAATGGTTCTGTATCCTGCAACTTTGAATTCATTTATTGGTACTCACAGTTCTTCGGTGGTACCTTTAGGGTTTTCTGTATGTCACCTGCAAATGGTGACAGTTTTATTTCTTCCTTTCCAAATTGGATGCCTCCCCCCCCCCCCCCCCCACACACACACACACACACACCACTTCTTGCCTCATTGCTCTGGCTGGGACCATGTTGAATAGACATGGTGAGAGAGAGGAGGCATCTTTGTCTTGTTCCTGATTTTGGAAGAAAAGCTTTCATGTTTGAGTCTGATGTGTGCTGTGGGCTTGCCTTATATGGCTTTATTATGTTGAAGTGCTTTCCCTCTATGTTTACTTTATGGAGAGATTTCATGATAAATGTTGAATTCTGTCAAATGCTTTTGCGGCATGCACTGAGATGATCTGAAGTTTTGTGTAACTCGTTTGGTGAATGTGGTGTACCACATGGATTGATTTGTGGGTGCTGAGCTATGTTTGAATTTCTGCATTAAATTCTATTTGATCGTGGTGTATTTCAATGGATTGTTGAATTTAGTTTGCTAATATTTTGTTGCGGGTTTTTCATCAGTGTTTATCAGGGTTATTGGTTTCATTGTCTGATTTGGTATCAGGGTAATGTTGGCCTCATAAAATAAGTTTGGAAGTTTTCTTTCTTTTATTTTTTTGGAAGAGTTTGAGGAGGATTGCTATTAACTTTTCTTTAAATGTTTGGAAGAATGTATCAATGAAGCCATCTAGTCCTGGAGTTTTATTTGTTGGGAGGCTTTTGATTACTGATCGTCCCCTTTTTAGTATTTGGTCTGTTCTAAATAGTCATTTTAAAATCACAACAGAAAGAACAAATGATAAATTAGGACTCTCTCCTTTTCTGATGTATGGTTCATGATTTATTTATTCTCTTCATCAACTTGTAACAAAGTAATGAGTTATCTTAAGAAATCAAAAAGAGTTTTAAAAAATGAAGAGTAAAATATTTATTGGCAATGATTTAATAATAAGTTATATAGTAAGTAATCATTAGAATCTTAAAAAAATAAAAGATATAAAAAGGAAGTAAGAGGAATTCTCTCACCAGTTTGAATATTTTAACTAAAACCACTTTAATCATCATACTTCTTAGTGTTTCTTCACTCATTTTATTTTTAGTATCCATCATTTCAGTATTCTCAGAATATGTCTTGTTATTTCTCAATTTCTTTTGTTAGGAACAGTTTCTCACTTGTTATCTTTTCTACTATTAAAATTAACGTGTTCAAGGCTCAGGGCTGAAGTGGGTCTTGTAGCAAATGAAATTGTTATTGATCAAATAAAATCAGTGGTCTTGGCCTAAAATGATCTCATATGCTAACAACTAGGGTCGTGAAAAATAAGTGTACATTTTGTATTTCCAAAATACCGAAAAAATTTAAAAGACACAAAGTTAATTCTTGGAGTTGTCAACATTCTGTGTGTGTGTGTGTGTGTGTGTGTGTGTGTGTCCATGAATGATTCTCCCTCCCTTCCTCCCTCCCTCCCTCTTTCCTTCCTTCCTTCCTTCCTTCTTTCCTTCCTTCCTTCCTTCCTCCCTCCCTCCCTCCCTCCCTCCCTCCCTCCCTCCCTCCCTCCCTCCCTCCCTCCCTCCCTCCCTTCCTTCCTTCCTTCCTTCCTTCCTTCCTTCCTTCCTGTCCCTCCTCTTCCTCTCTCATAAACACTTATATCTGCATAAGCATGTGCTTTCTCATGCATTCTCTCTCTCTCTCTCTCTCTCTCTCTCTCTCTCTCTCTCTCTCTCTCTCTCTTTCTCTCTCTCTCTCTCTCTCTCTCTCTCTCTCTCTCTCTCTCTCTCTCTCTCTCTCTCTCTCTCTCTCTCTCAAACAAGGATGGGCTCTTTTCCTCTGTCTCTCTTCTTCCCACCTGCTGAAAGCAGGCATTCGCAGGGTCTGTACTTCATCTCTTCATGCTTGCTTCTCCCACTTCCTGCTGTTCCTGCAGATCTAATTGTCTTCTCCATACAGATGGCTTCCATGTCCGTGTCCCTAGCCCTGTAAGAATCCATTTCCCAGCTGGAGGTCTTGTGGCTGCCAGGAGCTGTAGATCTCTAAATCTCATCTTTCCTGCTCCCTCAATGAGCTTCCTTTTAACTTTACAGGTCATGTTAATAGCACTAACTTTATTTCAGTCACCCAGGTTTAAGGTCTTGTGGTTTGTTAGAAATGAAATGATTTTCATTCATTTTCAAAGCCCTTCCTCACTTGACCATTTTGCTCCAGTTACATCGACCTTTTTGCTATTTATTTCTGGACTACACCAAGCGTTCGCTGCCTCAGTGCCTTTGTGTTTGTGGTCTTTTTTTTTTCTCTCTCTCTGAAAGTGCCTTCCCTACTGGGGATCAAGCCCACAACCCTGGCATGTGCCCTTGACCCAAATCAAACCCGGCACCCTTCAGTCTGCAAGTTGAGGCTCTACCCACTGGGCCAATGAAAAACTCTTAATCAATAAAGCTTGCTCCCTCTCTTCCTTCAATTCCCTCTTTACAATTAAGTGCTGCCTTCACTCACCGCCTTCAATGAAATAATAACCGAGCCCTCCTTATCTTTCTTTAGTTTTCTCCATAGTGTTTGGAAATACTGAATATGTGTATGAAAATTGTCTTTCTTCCCATGAGATTGAAAGCTCCTAAGGGACTTTGTCACTTAGATTTACCATTCTGTCACTTGTGCCTGCCATAGTAAATTCTCAGTAAATATTTTTTGAACGAATGAAATTGTCATTCTCTGGACAAATTGAATCAGTTGTTTTTTTTCCGTGACAACACCCTAATTTCCCTGCTTTTCTTTGTTTCATTTGTTAATATGAATTTTCTGTTTTCTTCTTCCCTTTTTTTTTTTTTTAATTTCTGTTTTAAATCTAAAGTTAGACCGTTACATTTTTCTTAGTTTTTCCAAAAGTATCCCCTTTGTATTTGGACTTTAACCCCTGAACATTGCCTGCTTTCTTAAGTGAATTGATAAAATAGTCATTCTTCCTGAATAGTCTTGAAGAGGTAATTTTGGAAGAGCTGTATCTTTTGTATATTGCTCTACTCTTGATGGTTCCTTTTACCTATCAGTTATAAAAACATTTGCCATTTGAATAAGAGGAAAAAAAGTCTTTGCCCATGCTCCTTCTGTGAGTTTCTTTAGCTCTTTATTACTGTGTGATGTTTAACTGTTCATTTTTGATTGATGGGTGAATTTTCTCATAATTCAGAGACACTGATGGTGTTTATCATTTCAGTTTTAAAAACAGAATGTTTTGTTTAGAGTTGCTTTATGAACAATCACAAAAGCACCCATTGATTAATATGCAAAGCCCAGGTTTTGAGTTTCTGCCAGTATATTCAATGCTCTTCAATCAACAACCCCAGGCCCACCCCCTCCCATGGTGCATTCGGTTCTGGCTGAAAATTGTGGGAATTCTCTGGCATGAATTAAGCAGTGTTAATTATGGAAGGTAATTAATGCACTACTGGGAGTTCTGGGATTTATATTAGGTTGAATGTATGAACTCGTTCACTTTATAGGTAAAGAAGAGTGTTGGATATGGGTAGTTTTATAAGGGTAAGCCTAAAATCTTTTGAACTGGTGAACTGGTCATAAACTCAGCATTTATTTGTTAATTATTAAACTAAAAACGACATTACATATATTGTGCTCTTTAAGACTTTAAGTCATCCTGGATGTTACTTTTACTGATAGAATTTGTATTTGTGACTTTTCCAAAAAAATGTTTAAATTTGTAAAATATTGAAGGAGGAAGTACATAAAACACACGCAGTTAGAAGAATGGGGTGTCATGGGTAATCTAGAATCTTGCCATTTCTTCCTTTAGTACACATGTGTCAAACACAAGGCCCGCGGGCCAAATCCAGCCCGCCAGGCCTTGCAATGTGGCCCGCACCGCGCTGTCATCACTGCACTCCGCTGTCAGTTTATGACATTGTCAGTTTATGACTGTTCAGTAAACCATTCGGCCCGCGATTTAGGCTGGATTTTAGATTTTGGCCCCTTCTCTGATTGAGTTCGACACCCCTACTTTAGTAGAATATTTCCAATTTGGTGTCTCCATCACTTGTGGTTCCTGGTCCCCTTCTGCCCTTCTATTCATACCCTGCCTATTCCAGGAAGAATTCACATTTTATGTTTCTATAATACACGTTTAAACATTATATGTACATTTTTACTAGTAGGTCTGGTGCACAAAATTCAAGTGTAGAAACAGACCATTTTCTAGCAGCATAGAAGAATAGCAGTACTTTTACCTGAATAAAGTACCTACAAAGTCAGTCATATTGTTTTTAGATTTTCCCCAGGAATCTTTTCATAAAATGTCTGGTAAAAGTATATACAACATGGAAACCCATGTTTTCAGCAGAAAATATCTGCTGAATCAGTAGGATTATCTTTAATGATTGGGGCAGATAGGAGTGGATAGATAAATCTGCATTATAGAAAAGTAGAAACTTCAGAATGTCTTAAGATTTTGCTAATATGTCTGTGTGTTCATTTTTAAATTGACTGCCCAGCTGTTGCCTAGAGAATTTGTATTATTTTTCTGATGGGGCACTTGATGATCATTTTTATTAAATTATTTTAAACATTGCTCCTGAATAATTTTTCCCCAATTGTTTGCATGTTCTTTCCATGGAGATATATCTTTGGTAGAAGTGAACTTTAAAGGCAACTCATTTGCTGCAAAAGTAATAGTTTTATAATCAGTTTCAGAAATCTTTTTTTTTTTTTTTTTGCTTTAGTATTCCCACCCTGTTGTTCCTCATCAAAAATAGAGAATTAAATAGGAGTAACTATATAGTTCACTCCTGGGGCTCATTTGATAGCTACTTGTATGATTTGTGAATTTCCCAGATACGTACACCTGCCTGCCTCCTCTGAGTCCTATTTCTGTTATTTAGCACATGCACATTGGGAGGTCTAGATAACAAACTGGAAGAAATAAGTGAAGGAAATAGTTTTGTAATAATGTTTTTAACATCGAGCGTATTTTGCTGTACAAAATTCTTTTGAAAATAGAATTATTTCAGGCATAGCTCAGTTAATTGGATTTCTTTGTGATATTCTTTAAGGATCACTTTAGCGATAATGTAATATACCGTAGATTTAATAAATTTAGCTTTTCTGATGTATTGGGATGATGATTATTAGATTTTGCCCCGTTTCTCTCTTCTTGGTAAGAAAGGGAATAATACTTAGACTAATTAAAATGTTGTAAACTTTTCATTACAGAGATGGTCGCATTTATTTACTGTGATTAAGCCGTGGTTGTATTTGCAAACTGGCAGTCCTGTTTGCCTTTCCTGGAAGAATGAATTTTCCATTCAAATTCTGCTTTTGTAGTTGACTGTATAAATGAATGGGTACGTCCCATTATAAATGTGTTTTTATTCTTATTCTTCCTTAAATATGGATACCTATTTTTGTCCATTAGAGTTATATAGAATAGATAATCTCAATTTATTTATGGCAGTTGGTTATACATTTGCAAATGGTTGTTGTAAAGCAGGTAGCATGCTGAGGTGGGAAAAGCTAGCTAGCCTGCTTTCTTTTTCTCTCTTCTCCTTTATAAACACAAAACGTGCTTCTATAGAAAAGGCAGAAAAGAGAGAGAGAGAGAGAGAGAGAGAGAGAGAGAGAGAGAGAGAGAGAGAGAGAGAGAGAGAGACTGTCAAACCATAATCCCATTTTGCACAGTGGTGAGATTATTTTGGTATATTTCTTTCATGATTCCTTGCAATGCAGAGAGTTGTAAATTTAACATCATATAAACATGTTTTTCTTCCATACAACGCTCCAAATTGTTAGTTTCAAAGAATAACGCTTTGTTTATCTACCCCCCTTTCCCATCAGGCATGGAACTGTGATTTATAATTGTAAACCATATACAATTTTATCTCTCCTTCCTACTTAACATACACATTCCACCCTATCGTTAAGATGCTGCAGTTAAGAGAACCTTGAATGTTTCACATTGTACATCGTGGGAAGTGTCATAGGTGCAAGAATTGCTGGTTCACTGGAAGGAAGAGATCTCTGGCAAAGACTAGCTGTTGGGCATAGTGTGGGGACACTTGGAAGGGGGTTAAAACATTGCTGTGAAGGAGGAAGGGAATTCAGTTTCCCTTAGGAGAAAATAGGGAGGGCTTTGAGATCTGCAAAATGGGATATAGAGCAGATTGTAGCATGCACATGCATGGAAATACATGGTTGCAAGGGAGAAAAAGAGATGGCTGTTGCATTGAGTCAGCTCTGTGTTTTTCCTACCAGTTACCTACTCTACCTGCAGAGTTTGCACTTAATTCTAGAGCTTGCCTTCTCATGAGCATCATACTCCCGAGGGATGCTTCAGCAGAAGCCTTGGGAGACTAGGAAGTAGGCCCACCCAGGTAATTTTCCTGCTTTAAGATCCACTGACCTGGAATTTTACAATGATATCTGAGCCATCTCTTCCCAGCATTGCTCAGGTTAGTGTTTGAATATCCAGGAAGTGATATGGGAATCTTGGTGGTGATTCTCTTTAGAATTTTTTCTACCACAGTGTTATATAGTTTCTCTCTGGTATTTATACTTCATGATAGAGTTAACATATATGATAACGTTAGTTGATGGAAATTACAAAAAAATTTTAAAACAATACTCCAAAAAACTTGCGTGGGAGAAATTCATATATTCACTAGAGGCCCAGTGCATGAAATTTGTTCACTGGGAAGGGAGGTCCCTCAGCCCGGCCTGAGCCCTCTTGCAGTCCAAGACACTTGGGGGATGTCCACCTGCCAGCTTAGGCCCACTCCTCTCTCGCAGTCTGGGACCCCTTGTTCCTTACCTAAGCTGGCAGTTGAGAGGCTCCTGCCACCACCATTGTGCTTGCCAGCTAGGAGCCCAGTTTCTGGCTAAGTGACACTCCCCCTGTGGGAGCTCACTGACCACCAGGGGGCAGCTCCTGCATGAGTGTCTGAACCCTGGTGTTCAGTGCGCATCATAGAGACTGGTTGTTCTGCTGTAATGGTCGCTTAGGCTTTTATTATATAGATAATTGGTGCTAAATGAAAAACTCTTAATAAACAAAATTAATGGCTACATAATACCCTATAATATAGGACATATTGATGTTTCATAGATTAGTAGGACTTTGAGTTTGTTTTATATTTTTCATGTTGATGAGTATCTTTATGATGAATTTTGCCTTGTCTTTTGCTATTATCTTATGGGTAAGTATCTAAAGAGTATGAAAAGATTTTGTTAATTTGTATTCCAGGCAGTAATGTTTTGTGGCTTTTGTGCCATATCTTTTCATTCAAACATTTTTTCATATTTTTTTAAAATATATTTTATTGATATTTTACAAAGAGGAGGAAGGGAGAGAGATAGAGAGCTAGAAACGTCGATGAGAGAGAAACATCGACCAGCTGCCTCTTGCACACCCCCACCGGGGATGTGCCCACAACCAATGTACATGCCCTTGACCGGAATCGAACCTGGGACCTCTCAATCCGCAGACTAACGCTCTATCAGTGAGCCAAACTGGTTTCAGCCATTTTTTCATATTTTGATAGGAGTAAAACTATTTCCCACATACTATTTGGTTAATAACATGTTGCTCTCTTTACAGTTGGCTACATGATCCAGTTGAGTTCCTGTCAAGCTCATTCTCTTTACAGCTGCAGCTACAAAATACTGTGCAGCATCTTAACATTTAGCAACAAGAGCATTTAGTAAGAACTGCTCAAACCTTGAGACCCTGGTCCTACCTAACAATTTGGACTTTTTGTGTAGGTTACAATTTCGCCCAGAAATTTTTGTCTCTTCAATATGTTTGTGATCCTATATAATAACAGGGTAACATGCAAATAGACTGAATGGCAGAACAACCAGAATGCCTGTGGCTGCTTGCCCTGACTGGCCCCATCCCCAAGTAGGGCGCCTCCCCACCCCCCACGATAGCCCCAATTGGGGCATGCCAGCTGGACCCCACCAGTGCACGAATTTGTGCACTGGGCCTCTAGTATATGCTATAAATATAAAATCTTTGGTACATCCAACATTTGTTTCATCTCATATTTGGTATCTGTGTCTCTTTGGGGAATTGCTCATGTTTTACAGATTTTTGGTGCATCAAATAATTTTTTTATTGTGCCATGGATATTTTGAATATTATGTTGTAAGACTGTCTCCTGTTGAAATCCTCTGGAGAATGTTGACTTTTCAGGCTTACCTGGCATTAACCTGGTGGGGTTTAGGTTGAAGGTTCTATCTGGACTTGTTTAGCTGGTGGTTTTAGCATCAGTTTGTTTCGGTTTGGTACCCACCGTCTCCTCCCAAAGGATGCTTTTCCTGGTTTCTCTGGCTGGAAGGAAGGAGTTGTCCAAGAGTATTAGTCTCTGTAGTGCACAGGTTTTCCTGACTGGAGCTGCCATCAGGCCTAAGCAGTGAGAGAAAAAAGAGAAAAAAAATAACAAGGAGTATCCCTACAGTCTTTACACAACGGGTCCCCTTTAATTGTTTCTCTAGTCAGAAGAATGGGTTTTCACTCAGGGTCGTATGTGTACATGATACAGCTGATGTGTTGCTACCGTGTCTGTCCTTGAAAGAAAAGAAAAAAAAAATAAGTAAAAGAAAGAAAGAAAAGAAAGCTCTTGCCTATTTGTTTCCATATTCAAGGGCCATATTCTAGTCAGGAAGTTGTAATTCCTTAGAATTTTACTTACTAGTCGTGCTTGTTCCTTATGTCATGATTCAGCTTTTCCTTAGGCAATTCCAAGAGGTAAAGGGCAGGGGGGCGAGGGGGAAGGTTTGAATCTAGGAAACACACTGTCAGCGTATTATTAGTCATTCTTCAGGTCTTGACTTTGCATCCCAATCCACTTACTCTAATTAAATATTTAAGAATTCTCAGGTAGTTGCTTGTTTGTATTTTATTTTATTTTGTTTTCTGTAGAGTTTTTGTTACAAACAGTAGAAGAAACTAGAAGCCTCCCATTCTTTTTTTTTTTTTTTTAACATAAATTTTGCTGGATATAGAATTCAATGTTGACAGTTGTTTTAAAAAGCAATGGAAAGAACTCATTCCACATGTTCTGCTTTTCTCATATGTAGTCCTGTGAGTGTAATGTGTGTATGTGCTTTTCTCCCCTTAAGATTTTCTCTTTATCAGGGGTTTGGCTGAATACGAAGTTTACTTTATATAATTTGTTCCTTTTAAAGATCATAGCCTTATGTCTTTTCTGTATGGTGGAATTTGAGTGCTTTAAGCAGTTGGTTTATACATTTATACAGCTTTTCTTAATCGTGCCCTCACTGGTGTTGAAAGTCTCTTGGGTGGTTTTGATGTCTCTGTTAACTTATAGAATAAGTTAGAAAACAGCCTTTTTAAAAATGTTCTCTGAAATATGATTCTTTCCTCACTCCTCATTGTTTTCCCAGTTATAACAATTTTAGACAAATGTAGAACCAGCTGAAGTTTCACAAAAATTCCTATTGACATTTTTTTCTTTTAATTTTTAATACAAACACACACAATCACATACTGTAGTAAAACCTGCATTTATTCATGTTTTTAATGTTAATAAATTTTTTTCAAGCACAGCATTCCATTGCATAAATACATTATAGTTTATTCTGCTATTCCTCTGTTTTTCTGTATCATTTGTGTTTTATAATGACAATTTTCTGGTGATTATAAGAAAGCTATGAACATTTATGTACATGTTTATTTGTGTACATATAGAGTATTTTTTGAGTCTATATTTGGGAGTGTAGTTGTAGAATTATAGGTAGTAGATTCATGTTTAACATGATAGGAATTATCAAACAAATTTCCTAAGTGGTTATTACTATTTTACACTTTAATCAGCAATAAATGAGTTTTAGTGCTCCACATCTTTTTTTTTTTTGCCAACTTTGGTATTTTAATTTTTTTTTTTTTTAATTTAGCTCTTTGGAGAGTGTGTATTATCCCATTATGGTTTAATTTTGCATTTATTTGATGAGTAATGACATTGAGTATCTACAATTATTGACCATTTGACATCCCTTTTATGAAATACCTGTTCAGATTTTTTGGCATTTAAAAAATTGGGTTGTTAGTTTTTTAATATATTATAAGGAGCTCTTTTTAAATGACTTGTTTTTAATCTTAATGTAATCAAATTTAATTTTTTCCTATAAGTAATGCTTTTTTATTTCCTGTTTAAGGCACTTTTTACTTATGTTAAAATAATTCTTCTGTATCTAATTTTAGCAGCATTATTAACCCTCACATTGAGTGGATTTTGTGAAGGTTCAAAGTTTATTCTTATGTTGCATACTTTAGAAAATTTCACCAATCTTATTTATTGACACACTAGTATTCTTTTGAATTTCATTGTTACTTTTATTCACAAGTCAAGTTTTGTCTATATGTGGGCTTTCTCTGGACTTTCTCTTATATTTATTTAATTTGTCCTTCCTTACTCCAGTCCAGTGTCAACTGGCTTAAATTACTATTGCTTTATAGTAAGTCTTTAAATCAGGAAGTGTAAGGACTAGATCTTCCAGGTTATTAATTTTAATGGCAAGCTATTAAATCTGGATATTTATATGTCAGACAGAGATGACTAGCTTTAACTTAAAAATGTTCTTTCCTTTGAAAAATCTAAAAACCAAAATCTAACTATATATATATACACACACACACACACACACACACACACACACACACAATAATACAGATGCCCACTTAAAGTGTGAGACTTTATTGAATCTTTTATCTATTTAATTAGAAAAAAAGATGAAGTCGTCCTGTTAGATGGCAGTGCTAAAGATGGATAATATTCAGTGTCTGTGAGGTTATGAGAGAATAGTCATCCCTGTGCGTGGTTGGTAGCGTTATAAATGGGATCAGTGTTTTCTGGAGGATTATTTAGCAGTGTGCATCAATATAGAGAGCCAGGACAGTGGAAAGCTAGGAAAATTCCTTGCAAGTGGAATGGGGAAACTGAGGCAGATAGCTGACTGAACTGGTCTGAACACCTTACGGCCAGATACGGAAAGTCACCAGGGCTGAAAGCCCTGGGTGTCCTTTAGACCCCCTGACCTTTCCTCCCTAGAGATAACATCTAGGCCTCCATTCCAGCTCCAGGCCCAGAAAATCAGCAAACCAGGTGGGTGACGCCAGGACCAGCTGCAGTGACTAAGGCGCTGACCAAGCAGTAGAGACCGTGACCTTGAAAGGGTACCTGTGGAAAAGCCCCGGTTCTCTCCTGTTGCTCCTTCTGTCCTAAGCCTTTCCTTGTGTCATTACCCCAGCTTTAATAAACTCACTCTCAAAATCGCCTGGACTCGTGCTGTGAAGTCTTCCCTGCACGAAGCCAAGAACCCACACACGACAGGCCGGCCCGCGGCAGACCTCCTTCAGGCTCGATCCCTGTCTGGTCACAGCAACAATAGTGTTCGCACATGTCCAGCTTGACTAAGTAAAGCTGCAGCTTTCACAGGTGCAGCACAGTACTGCTAACGATAGTCACGTGACTTCTTTATTTTATAACTGGAAATTTGTGCATTTTAACCCTGTTCACCCATTTTACTCACTCCCTATCCCCTGCTCTGTCAATCATCAGTCTCTTCTCTGTATTTATAAAATTTTGTGTTTTTTGGTCTATATTTTTAGATGCTAGTATAAGTGATAGCATATGGTGTTTGTCTTTCTATTTTTATTTATTGATTTTAGAGAGAGAGGAAGGAAAAAAGAGAAATATCAAGTTGTTGTTCCACTTATTTTTGCATATAATATATATTTTACAAAGAGGAAGGGAGAGGGATAGAAGCATCGATGAGGGAGAAACATTGATCAGCTGCCTCCTGCACAACCCCTACTAGGGGATGTGCCTGCAATCAAGGTACATGCCCTTGACCAGAATCAAACCTAGGACCCTTCAGTCCACAGGCCAATGGTCTATCCACTGAACCAAAACCGGTTAGGGCTCATTGGTTGATTCTTGTATGCATCCTGGCCGGGGCTCAAACCCCTAACCTGGGAGTATTCCAACGAAGCTCTACGCAACTGAGCTACCTGGCCAGGGCTTGTTTTTCTTTATCTGATGTATTTTGCTTAGTGTAATGCCCTCAGGGTCCAACCATGTTGTCACAAATGGCAAGATTTCTTTTTTATGGCTGAGTAGTATTCCATTGCATATATTTACCATATCTTTGTGAACCTCCTCTTAACTCAGTT
The DNA here is from genome assembly GCF_964339955.1 of Pipistrellus hanaki. Taxonomy (NCBI): domain Eukaryota; kingdom Metazoa; phylum Chordata; class Mammalia; order Chiroptera; family Vespertilionidae; genus Pipistrellus; species Pipistrellus hanaki. The sequence continues at coordinate 13,613,974 of NC_140521.1, read as the reverse complement.
TAACTGCACAACCCATGTTATTCTCCCCTGTTGCATCAGGTGGCATTGGCTAAAATAATTAAGGTTACAAATCATGGGTAATATACATAAATGTTTTTTATAGATTTTTAGATTTGCTGTGTATTTTGTTCAGAATGTGAAGAACCTTGCAGTTGAATGTGTCACTAGAGTTAAAAAAAATCACGACATGAAAACTGTCAGATGAAGGAATTACATAGATGTCACTTTCAACTTCTGTTGTGAGAAGCACATGTTGTAATCCCCTAATTATGTTCCGATTACCATTTTGCCTTCTATTAATCATTGTAACCAAGGTTACTGTATTCCACCAGCTCCCTGGGGAGGTTTAAGTGTGTGTGAGACACAGAATAGCTGATTTTGAAATTTGAATATAAGAGCATGAAAATTCTTCACAGAACTTTTTTTTTTTCTCATCCAGTAAAGTTAAGTATTTAAATTAGGTGAACATTTTGCCCTTATTCTTAATAATTAAAACTCAGTAAATTATAATTTTAAGAGATTATTGAATCAATATGTATTGCTCTTGTTACAGAGTCAGCAGAACCATTAAAATGAACTATACTCTGCTTTTGAAAACATACTCATGCTCAAGGCGTAGTCATAAATCTCGTTTTCTTTATTATTTTTAAGGCAAGAGGAGCAGATGTGCCTGAGATTCCGGGAGACCTCAGCCTTAAGACATGCGGCAGTACAGCGAGCATGAAGGTTAAACACGTGAAAAAGTAAGTCTAACTTGACCGCAGATTTGAAACGAATGCCTATAAATGGAAATGAGTTCTTCACTTTGATTCTGTGTAAACCTTTATTTAGATTTCTTCCTAAATACTAAGCTGTTACTGTCCATACATTGAACTGTACTGTGATGCCTTATGTTACGAAACAGCAGTTAGTGGGCTAGGTTTGAAGATTAGCTCTGGTCTAAAAATAACACTTTGATTTTGTTCTCGCATCTTTATGTCATTGCCTATTAGACAGCTTTTTTCTATTTGTTCAACAGGAAAAAGCTAAGTATGTTCTTTTTTTTAAATTAATTTCTTTATTGATTAAGGTATCACATATTTGTCCTCAACCCCCCATTCCAATCCCCCACCCCCATTCATACCCCCACCCTCCTGTTGTCCTTGACCACTGGTTAGGCTCATATGTGTGCACATAAGTCCTTTGGTTGATCTCTCCCTTTAATCCCCACCCTCCCTCTGAGGTCCAACAGTCTGACCCATGGCTCCTTATCTCTGGGTCTGTTCTTGTTCATCAGTCTATGTTAGGGGTGTCGAACTCAATCAGAGAAGGGGCCAAAATCTAAAATCCAGCCTAAATCGCTGGCCGAATGGTTTACTGAACAGTCATAAACTGACAATGTCATAAACTGACAGCGGAGTGCAGTGATGACAGCGCGGTGTGGGCCACATTGCAAGGCCTGGCGGGCTGGATTTGGCCTGCGGGCCTTGTGTTTGACACATGTGGTCTATGTTGTTCACCATTTCCCCTAGATGAGTGAGACCATGTCCTACTGGAAATATACTTTTAAGAATAAAAAATGAGACAAGCAATAATCGTTATGCTGAAAGGCATATGAATCAGTCTGTAGTGAGTTTCTTTCTGGGCCACCAGTTCTGTTGAGACCCAATTTCAATGTCAAACAGTTCCTTATGTGTACATGTCACTTCTTGGTACCTTCAGCAGGTGTTCTCACCCATTTAGAAAAGCCGAGTTTGTTGTTTGAGTTATGAGAATTGCCGTATCTCAGCTTTGCCTTCGCCAGGGTAGGGTATGGGTGGCAGCAGTTGGCTCCCACGTGAAGTACCGTTAGGTACCTGTTTCAGTTTTAAGCAGAAAAACCACCCTGCCAGCTGGTAGAGGGTTAGCTAGCTGTGTTTGCATGGCGGGAATAGAAAAGACAAGGATAAAAATGTTCGTTCTGCATCCAGACCCACCCCTCCAGGACTGATGGGCTGCGACAACGTGCACAGGTAACGCCCGGCTGTGTGTCCTGTGGTGGGCATGCTGCTTCTGGCTGGAAGCTGGCTCATCGCAGTTTCCATAACTTCCACCGACACCATAGTGGGCATTGACTTGGCACACGATGAGGAGAGGAGAGCGATGGCTGTTAATGTTTGTTGTTGTTTTTTTTGACCCATGCACTCCACATAGCTTTCTTTTGATACAGTGAATTTCTGAAAGGGTGTGTGGGGGTATATGTGTGCTCATGTGCATGTGCTTATTCAATAGTTTGCTTGCATGAGCTCCTAAACCCATTTTATTTTCCCCTGAGGCTTAGCGATTTCTCCACTGTTTCGGTGTCTTGCGTCTGACTGATCTGTTTCATGGACCTCAGGTTGCCCTTCACCAAAGGCCACTTTCCGAAGATGGCGGAGTGCGCCCATTTCCACTACGAGAACGTCGAGTTTGGCAGCATACAGGTATGTGTGAAGGGGTTCCTACGTACGGAGTCCAGTTTGTTCTTCACGACTCTTTTTTCAGGAATAAACCGGGCACATGAACATATACTATGCTAGCGTTATGTGTGTTACACGAACATATTCATTTCAGGTATACAAACATAGGGATTAGACATTTATGTAACTTACAAGTGATCACCCCAATAAGTCTAGTACCCATCTGACACCATACATAGTTACTACAATATTATGCTATTGTGTGTGTGTGTGTGTGTGTGTGTGTGTGTGTTTAAAATATATTTTATTGATTTTTTACAGAGAGGAAGGAGAGAGAGAGCTTTTTTAGAAAGACTTCTTGTTTTAAGTAAAACCATATGTAGTTTTAGATTTTGTAAATTGATTATCTTTATTGCACTTCTCTCTGTTGTATCGTCTTCCATTGTTCGAAAAGTAAGATTTGTTCAAATTTCAGAAAATATTTTTCAGGGAGAAGGGAAATATCTCTTGTAACATGCAAATATCAGTGATCAGTTCCCTCTGTTTTACCCATTTGAGGCCTCGCTCTCGTCTGGCTGTGGCTGGTGTGGTGACGCCACCTAGTGTGGAGGACACTAAAACATTTGTGTGGTTTGCGTTTCCTGTTATTTGCTCATCTGAAGCTAAAATTAATGTTTCTTTTTAAAAAATATATATTTTATTGATTTTTTACAGAGAGGAAGGGAGAGGGATAGAGAGCTAGAAACATTGATGAGAGAGAATCATCGATCAGCTGCCTCCTGCACACCCCCTACTGGGTATGTGCCCGAAACTAAGGTACATGCCCTTGACCGGAATTGAACCTGGGACCTTTCAATACACAGACTGACACTCTATCCACTGAGCCAAACCTGTTTTGGCAGTATTGTCACTCTTAATGTATTAGGATGTTGACAGTGGGAGTGCGTGGACCACATCATATTGTGAAACAAATATTTTTCATGTTTCCACACCTCGTATAGGCTACAGAGGTGAAATGAACCAATTCCAGAGGTATGTCACAGTGCAGTTGCAACCGTAATAGAACTAAATAAAAGATGAATAAAGGGACTCTCTTTACCCCATTTGAAATCTGTTGATTAGGCTTTGATGACCTATGTGGGTGGGGTTATGTATTTTTACCCTGACTTACAAAACCGATTTCCATGCTCCATGTAGAGAAAGGACTTTTCTGAATGTTGGAAGGCTTTCTGGATAGGGTTTTATTTTTAAAGATCCTAACAACACTAATTGCAGATTGGTTACCATGGTGATAGAAAAGTGAATTCAGTATAGGAAAAATAACTCCAAAAATAGATTTGTAAGGAATCTAGAAGTATGGCACTTGGAAATTCTGTTCTCCCTTCTTCATAGACAAAGCACTGAGATAGGGGTTTTACTTGGAGGAAGTAAAAATGATGTAAATCATTACGTTCATGTCATTCAATAAGCAAACGTAGCCCAATTGTTCATGATGTGTACTCTTGGCACATGTGGTGTGGGCACTGTATAAAACCTTGCCTTTCTTTGTTCATGGGGTGTCTTAAAACCAACAGATAATTCATCAGGAATGCTTTTATTGAAGACCTTGTAAGAGATTCTTTCCTCAGGAGGAAACAAACAATATACCAGTACACCTAAGAAAACTGTAATACCTATTGTGAAATGCTTGTATAGGCATTCAAAGGCAAGAGAAGTTACTTCCTGTGGCACTCAAAAGAATACTTTATTGAAGCTTGCATAGATTTGGGAGCTGCAGAGCGAGAAGTGCAGAGCATTTAGACAAGGAAAATCAGCTTAGACAAAGGCACCTGGGAGGGGAGGGGATGAATGGGTTCGAATCTAACCAGTGTTTCCCAAACTTTTGACATATGTGTACCCCTTCTATAATTTTCGTAACGCTGAGTACCCCTTATATTCATGAGAATGTAGAATTAGGCGCAGCTAAGCCTGGTGCAGTGCATATCCCCACCAAACTCCGGTGCAACACGTATCCCCACCAAACTCTTCCCATACCCCTGGGGGTACGCATACCACACTTTGGGAAACACTGGAAGGATTATGGGAAAGCGTGGTTTCGAAGCTCTTTGGAGAAGTGCCTTTCTTCAAAGCTCCTCTAAGCTTCTGGACTTGGCATTTAAATTACCTTTGTAGAAGGAATTGAGAAAGTATTGAGAGATTTTGAAAAGAAAGGACCATAATCAGGGTGTGAGGGAAATGGAGAGAGACCAGCTGGAAGTCTACTGTGAATGTCCAGCCTGCGATTGTCTAGACCAGACACAGTGAGGCCCAGGCCCAGGGGAGAAGCAATGGGGAATGGGGAAAAGGAACAGGTGAGGGGTAAGAGGCAAGTTTTGGGAGACTAAAGAGAGAGATTGGGGAATCAACGATTGAGATGAGATCTTGACCCTGGGAATGTACAAAGAAAGGATATGTGGAGAGGCGGGGTGGTAGATGAATCCGGGATGATTAGGTTGGTTAACAGTGAATGGTTATGAAACCAGACACAATGGGTCCGAGGCTGCCTGTCACTACTTGAGCCAAATTAAACAGAGACAGGGTTGAATCATATATGAGCGTTTATTCCAATACTGCTGGCAGCATGGGAGAGCAGTCTGTCACCCTGGAAATTCTGCTCTGACCACCCCCCTTCTCCAGCTGGCTGATTATAAACACACGAGGGAGAAGATAGCCACGTGCAGCTGTGAACGTAACATGGAAGGGGGAGGGGAGGGTCTGCAGTTGGGCCTTCAGGAGCTCAAAGACCCATAGTAAGGTGGCCAAATCTTCTATGATGCTACAAACAGCTCGGCCCGTTCCTGGACTGGAGAATTGTTCCCAAGGCAAACTCCTGAAGGCGGTCAGGGTGCGGGCACAGCAACCAAATCAATGCGTGTCCTGTCCTTGGTCTTTTCTCAAAATGTGTTTCTTTTTTTTGTAATGGACCCATTGAGGAGGCACCTTATCTTTTGATAGCCTTGTTTCATCCTTCAGTTTCCCAGAATCTGTAAGGAAGCTTCTCATCTAGACTTAATAGGTGAATAGTTATTAAATAACTGTAACTCTATTCTTATTATGTGCCCTTCCCCACTATCAGCTATGTTATACTATTGATTTACTTTGGGAATTAAGGAGGAACAAGCGAATATGTGAAGAAAGATGATGAGTTTAGTTTTGAAAGTGAGTATTATGTTCCAATGAGACAATGTTTATTTATTCAGTCATTCATCAAACAATTAGTAACTCTTACTTAAATTCCAAGATGTTTGGGTTAGGCATATTACCTATCTCATTTTTTTCCTTATATGTGATAGTTTAAAAATCTGCCAAATGTATATTACCAATATTTTTATCCCAGTTGGTAACGCATCTTTTCAGTTGGATTATGGAGTCTCTTTTGTGATAACTCTAAAATTTTTTATATGATCAATCTCTTATTTTTCCCTATCCATGCTTCAGCCAAGAAATTCCTCCCCATCCTGTGGGCATAAAGCTACTTTCTTATAGTGCTTTATAGACCGACCTCTAACACTTGAATGAATACCTGTGGAAATCAGTGGGTGGGTGGGTGTGAACTCTGTTACAAGGTGTTCTGCAGCCGGTCAGGCGGTCAGGGTTTGGCTGAGGCAGGTTCTTGATCCTCCTGTCTTTTCCAGGCTTCCAAACACATCCATTGACCTCTTTGGTCTCATGAAAGTCTTGTCACTTTCTTCAACTTAATTCATTTAGGTTTCATTTCACCCTTCATTTTTTTTTTTTTCCATCTAAAAAATCCCCTATGACTTTGTACAATAGTTCATCTGATTTATTTGGTTAATGTGAGAATGATTTTTATCTCTTATAAAGGTGTTTTGGTTTTTTTTTTTTAAATGCTTTTTGTGATACTGCTTTCAAAAACAGAAAACAGCCCTATCTGGGTTGGCTCAGTGGATAGAGTGTCAGCCTGCGGACTGAAAGATCCCAGGTTCAATTCCAGTCAAGGGCATGTACCTTGGTTGCAGCCACATCCCCAGTAGGAGGTGTACAGGAGGCAGCTGTCCAATGTTTCTCTCTCACCAGTATTTCTAACTCTCTATCCCTCTCCCTATCTGTAAAAATCAATAAAATATATTATAAAAACACAGAGAACATATCTTCATCATTGTTATATTTCTAATAACCTTAACTATAATAATAGGTAACATTTATTAAGAACTCACTGAGTGCCAGGTGCCTCAGTGAGTAATTAATTAATGTTATCTCATCTAATATTCAAAAACTCGAGAATAGTTATGGTGACATCATCTCCATTTTCCAGATGAGAGATTAAGTAGGATGATCAATATTGCACAACCAGCTGCTTTTGAACTCAGGGCTGTCCGATTCTGGCACAGAGTTTGCCAATGCACACCCCTCGTTAGGGCAGGCAGGTAAGGTGAGTGAGTGAGTGCTGTGAGGGGGATAAGAAATAGCAAAGCAAGCAGCACGATGGATGGCAGTGAACATTCAGCCTCGATGCCGGTGAAGAAATAAAGAGGAATCAATTTGGTGGCAGAGTCTCTTGGAGCACACATTCACAGGGCCCGGTCACCTCTCAGCTCTGGCCAGTTGTTGCCCATGTGAGAATATGGGTCTTCAGATTTCTTGATGTTTCAATAGAAGCCTAGAAGTCTATATATTTTTTTTCCCATATAACACCACTCAGTTTCTAAATGCTATTTTGTGGTTCAGATAAAAATAAAATTCAGTGTGCAGACCTGCATGGCGAGTCTACAGTAAAACCTATCTGCAGCCCACGCTGTTCTCCGGCCCCCAGTCCACAGTCTCTGTAATAAAGCTGAGCCCGGGTAGACCAGCTGGTCATCTGCCTCTCTGTGGCTCCCGCTGCCTTCCTTCCCGCTGTGCTATGAAGTAAGGGCATGGCCGAAACCGGCTTGGCTCAGTGGATAGAGCGTCGGCCTGCAGACTGAAAGGTCCCAGGTTCGATTCCAGTCAAGGGCATGTACCTTGGTTGCTGGCCATCCCCAATAGGGGGTGTGCAGGAGGCAGCTGATCAATGTTTCTCTCTCATCGATGTTTCTGACTCTCTGTCCCTCTCTCTTCCTCTCTGTAAAAAAATCAGTAAAATATTAAAAAAAAATTAAAATTATTTCAAAAATAAAATAAAATAAAAATAAATAAATTAATTAAGGGCATGATGACCTGCCCTGGAGCAGATGTGTCTTATTTGCTGCTATTGTGCACATGTTTGTGTAGATATAAGCTACCATTTTTAGAATCACATCCTTTTTAAAATCTTTATCTGCCCTAAAGTAGTAGAATTCTTTTCAAATATATTGATTTTTTACAGAGAGGAAGGGAGAGAGATAGAAAGCTAGAAACGTCGATGAGAGAGAAACATCGACCAGCTGCCTCTTGCACACCTCCTACTGGGGATGTGCCCGCAACCAACGTACATGCCTTTGACCGGAATCGAACCTGGGACCTTTCAGTCCGAAGACCGACGCTCTACCGCTGAGCCAAACCAGTTTCGGCAGTAGCATTCTTTTTTAAAGTAGTAGAAATCAAGGTGATGTGAGAATGCAAGTATTACTGAACGCTCCGCTTGTTCCTGTTCACTAATCACGGCGTCTCTCCCCCTCTCTGCCCTTTTTTCTCTGCCACAGCTCTCCCTGTCAGAAGAGCAGAATGACGTAACGAAGAACGGCTGTGAATCGAAAGAGCTGGTCTACCTCGTGCACATCGCCTGCCAGGTAATTTTGTGGCTGCGTTCTCCATTTCACATAAGATGTACTACTGAGGATAGTTTTGAGCCCCGGTTAAATTCCTTTCTGGAATGCTTTTCTCATACTGCCTAATAGAATCCACAGAAAATTACTTGTACAATATTGAAAGGAAAGTGGGCGATGAATGGCTATTGTTAAAGAAAATGACTGGTGTCCTTTAAAAAAAAAAGGGGGAATAAATGTGTTCATACAGAACCAAGTGGAATGCACAGTTGATATGACAGCTCGCGTGTCTTTGCATTTTCAGAAAGTTTTAAGGCCTTCGACACTTGTGAGTGTGAAAGAGTTGAATATGGAAATACACGCGTGTTGTTTTCTTTCTCGTAGTCATTTTGGCATTTCTCTATGTACTCAGAGTTGACACAATCAGTTTAAAAGAATCGGTTTTCTAGACGTTTAATTTACAAACTTCAATGAAAATCCTTTTGTAAGAATGAGGAGAATCTATTGTTTATGGTAAGATGCCAAGAGCTCACAGTCATCTCTGCCTGAGATGCTCATGTTTCTAACCAGGATGGTGAGTTCCACTTTGGTGTAATGGTAGAATGTGTGTCCATTTTAGAACTGTGCTAGTTTTGACTTGCTTTTAATGAGATTTAAGATGTGTTACTTGTAGCATTGATTATTTCCTCTACCAAATAATCAATTAATATAGTTTTAGTCTATGTTTATTGAGCCTTTTGCCTGTTTTTGAATTAGCCAAAACTTACTTGTATACATAGTTTTTAGGTTTTTTTTTTTTTGTGGGTCATTTATTTTACCCCTCCTCCCCAAAGTATTATTTATGTACCTGAAGTTAAAAATTAAATAACCTAGGAAAGTTTAAGGCTTATCTCATATGGAAAATACTGAAGTTCTTAGTCCAGGTAACCTTAAGGAAAGCCTTTCAGAATTAAGTGCTTTTTTATTTAAGTGCTTTTAGGTGTCAGAGTATGCACCTGGAAAGTGAGTTTTTCTTTTATGTTTTACTAGAGGCTCAGTGCACAAAATTTGTGCACTCGGGGCCTGGGAAGGTCCCTCGGCCCGGCCTGCACCCTCTCACAATCTGAGAACCTGGCCTGAGATCAGAACCTATTGGGGCTTTCCTTCCCTGGGCTGCAGGCAGCTTGCCCCACCCCTGCTGCTGCCACTGCTTGCCATCTGTGTAGTGCTGCCCCCTCCTCCCCTGTCACCAGTGGCTTCCCTCTGCAGGTGACAGGCATGGGGTGCAATGGCTTAGCTGGCCTAGGCCTCCCTCTATGGGGTGATCACTGTCTGGCCGCACACCTGCCACAGAGTTGATGCAGGTGGCCTGGACCTCCCTCTTTCTTTGCTGGGAGGTGGAGCAAGCCCAGAGAGGGGCAATCTGCCTACCCAATCCCTCCTAACTGCTGGTCTGCCTTCCTGATCACCCCTAACCACTCTGTCTACCTACCTGATGCCCCTACCTAATGTGAGGGGCCGTGGTGGTTCAGGTCTCTGGTGGTTCCCGTCATTATGCTGGCCTTTTATTATATAGGATTGACTATCCTCTCAGCTGTAAACCACTAAGCTTCATGTTGTATTTCACAAAATATTTTTATTTGGTGAGTTAAATTTTCAGTGAGAATATTAAGAGCTTTTATGATGAACCTTTACTAACAGACGAATACAAAACATATCATCTGCCCAGCTGGCGTAGCTCAGTGGTTGAATATCAAAGTATAAACTAGAAGGTCACAGTTCAATTCCAAGGCAGGGCACATGCCCAGTTTGCAAGCTTGATCCCCAGTGTGGGGAGTACAAGAGGCAGCTGGTCATCACTGATTTCTCTCCCTCTCCCTTCCTCTCTGATATCTATCTATATCTGTACCTATATCTATATCTATATCTATATCTACATCTACATCTACATCTACATCTCCATCTATATCTATGAAAAAAACATAACTTCTTTATCTAGAGTACCTGGTTGACATGTCATAATGAATTCATCCCTCTATAGTCTAGCACTATTTAGCATCTTTTTTTTCTCACTATTAATTTCCACATGTTCTGACAATGCAAATATTTTTTTATTCTCATAAGCAAAACACAGTGTCAGTAATATCTGTGCTGGTTTTTCAAAATGACCTTCAAAAGTAATCTGTGGTATTTTGATAACACACAGTAGAATGTATAATTGTCATTTGATTATGCTGCCATGAGCAGTGACCTAGATAGGTAGGCTGTTTCCTGGTAGTGAACATCTTGCCGAACTGCTTAGAAAATTTTAGACTCCTTGGTATGCTGTTTAGAACACCAAAGCCATAATTTACTGCATTGTAGTAATGCCACCACACTGCTCTGCCTCGGCGTAAGCAGTCATTGCTGCCTGCCCATGGCTCACCTCCTGTATTCTTGCCATGTAGCTCAGCCACAAACCATATTCAACGAGAATTCTACTTTTTTAATAACTAAGAGAGACTCACAATCAAACCCTCTAATTTTGCAAATGAGGAAATTGAGGCCCAAATGCCTGAAGTGGCTTTTCTGAGCTGTAGGGAATCTGAGCAGGAGCTGCTGAGGACTTCAGTTCTCCGATTGCCAGTTTCTCCTGCTTCTCCTTGGAATTCCCAGGTAACAACAGACGTGTGTGTGTGTGTGTGGGGGGGGGGTGGTGTGTTGCCTCGTCTTCATGTAAGATATGCTCATACGACTGATGGGATCTATTCATCTCAGAAGCTGTTTATTCACGTTTTGTATCTTTGCTAATTTCTCACTTTAATAATGTGCTCTTGAAATTCTTTTTACTTAACCCAAATCCTTGGCCCTTCATCTTAACCCACTCTCTTTTTTTATCTTAAAAATAATGGCCAATCATGCTGAAACCGTTTTGGCTTAATGGATAGAGCATCGGCCTGCACATTCAAGGGTCCCAGGTTCGATTCCGGTCAAGGACATGTACATTGGTTTTGGGCACATTCCCAGTAGGGAGTGTGCAAGAGGCAGCTGATCGATGATTCTCTCTCATCGATGTTTCTAACTCTCTATCCCTCTCCCTTACTCTCTGTAAAAGTCAATAAAATATATTTTAAAAAAAATAATGGCCAATTAAATAGTGACCTTCTCCCTTCCTATAAGTTAAGTGCTAACTGCTTCCTTTAGGTCCTTATCTTCGAACCCTCTAATCGTGCCTTTGCCTCTGCCCTCTAAAGTCTTAATTTCTCTTTAAATTGTGAACCTAGACATGCAAACTATGTTCTTCTAGGGAATCGGTCCAGAGTCAGTGGGCATTTGGGGGCGCCTGTGTGTAGGAATCAGATATTCTGACATACAGTCTGTCATTTCATTCTTACAACAACCTGTGAGGTTCATAGTCTGGTTTCCATTTTAAAGATGGCGAATCCAAGACTCAGGATTGTTAACTTAAAGAGAAAGACCAAGATTTAAACCTTAGCCTAGTGGGGTGTTTTTTTTTCCTCCATTCCTTCACCATTTTCTAATATGATTTGTACCTGGGTGGCTACTGTGAACTTTGTGAGCATATCCCAAATATTAATAAAGGGACCCAAACTGGCCATCTAGGTTTCTCTGAGTGACTTAAGTGGACAGGCGTGGGTAGCATGCATATATGAATAAAGACAATTGCAGAGAGAATGTGAACTGCAACTTTCAAATGAAGAGTCTCTGAGGGAGAGGTGAGACCGGCTGGATTTTGTCCCAGGCCAAGAGGCGATGTAGGCCGAGTGATGTAAAACCAGTTAACAGCTGGCATGGCAGGGCCCGATGCAGTTGAGCAGATACTGTCATACAACCTCAGTTATCCAAGTTGGTGTGGCTCAGCCCAGTGGTAACCACGGGTTACACTGCTCTCCTGGATGCCTTGAAGAATTGATGTTTAATGTCCTGCCTGAGCTCTCATTCGCCTTTCTCTTGTATGAATTATTATCCTATGTAATAAAAGCCCAGCAACCAAAATGTGGGATAACCAGAGACCAGAACATCTTTCCCAGGCTGGCCTGCCCCTCAGGGAGCAGTTAGGGGTGATGAGGCAGGCAAGCAAGTGGTTAGGGGCAATCAAACAGTCAGGCAAGTAGCTAGGGGTGATCAGGCAGGCAGGCAAGCAGTTAGGAGCCAGAAGTCCCGGATTTCTAAAGGGATGTCCGACTATCGGTTGGGGGCTCGGACCTAAACATCCCCTGAAAGGTCTCAGATTGCGAGAGGGTGCAGGCTGGGCTGAGGGACGCCCCGCCCCCCACCCCATGCATGAATTTCATGCACCAGGCCTCTAGTTTAGAATAAGTTGTTTTTTCTACCTAATACTTTTTTCTTCCATTTTATTTACTTGAAAAATAGAATAAAAAGATGAGAAAGGAAATATCTGAATAAGTTAAAACAAGTTAGCTAATGTGGACGAAGCAATGCTTTTCCAGTTTGTATCATGATGTTTATCTGAATGGGAATATGTTATATAATAACTTATCTGAATAAGTTAAAACAACTTGTTTTTTCTACCTAATACTTTTTCTTCCATTTTATTTACTTGAAAAATAGAATAAAAAGATGAGAAAGGAAATATCTGAATAAGTTAAAACAAGTTAGCTAATGTGGACAAAGCAATGCTTTTCCAGTTTGTATCATGATGTTTATCTGAATGGGAATATGTTGTGTGTGTTTTTGTTTTAATTTCTGAAAATCATACTAATTTTTCTCTGCATTTTACCCACTTTTTAGGAAACGATGTTTCTAGTTTGAAAATATCTTAGGAAATTCAGGAATATGTCAAGGTAGATGTACGATAAACTTTCATTGTCCCAGATGTTGAAAATTTAATAATTAAAAAAAAAACACAACTAAAATTAGATAAACCCTGCCACTAATTATATTGAGTGAAGCATTACATAGAATGAAGCAATTATAAGTGAAATGTCAGTGGTAGTGAGTCTTAAAAGCATTCTGTAGTCTACTGTCTTATTCTTTAGCAAATAAGCAAACATCAGCCTTTAAAGGTTAATTTTAAAATGGCAATTTTAAACCTAGCTATTGCAAGAATTTATTCTAACGTGTGCTCTAATGAAAATCCTGTTCCGAACTTACCCTTCTGTAAGTACAGTTTTGTCACTGTAAGAATAATTGTTGGCTTCATAAAACACTGTGTGTTTATTACCTCTTAGGAAGCCTTATGGTTGAAATGAATGTTTCATGCTGAATCAGCTGGATTGTATTAACCACCTCTGTATTTTAGCCAGAATTTATGAATATAATAGTTTACTTTTCTGAAGATCCAGTTTTCCATAAATATTTACAGTAATATGAAGGCTTCGTTCGTTATGTCCTGGTTGGAGAGGCAAACAGTCGGTTGTAGGGGAATGCTTTCCTACCTCGAAATATCTCCTGTATGTTGGTGCTTGAAATCCCACCCTTAGAAATGTATTTCTCGGTATCAAATATTTCCTGCACTCGGCCCATTTGGAAAATGCGGTTCTTAAAGGGGCGGGGCTTGCACATGGACATTAGCAGAGCCTCTGAACTCACACAATGTACAGGCTGATGCAAAATGCAAACCTCCTTACTTAAACCTCACACCTCTTCCGTGCCGTGTAGGCGGTGCTCTTCCCAGGCTCCCGATGAGATGAGTAAGCTGCTGCTCACAGGTGTTACGTAACTTGTGTGACATCCTGTATCCAGGACACGGCCAGGCTGAGATTGAAAGCAGGTCTCTCTTGTATCCCTGAACTTCACCCTACAGTGGGAAATGCGATTCGTAGCACAGTTTCCCCCCAGATAAATTTCCCATGATAAAGAGATTTCCCAGGACATGGGTGAAGACTGTGCTCAGAAAGAACAGATATATCTAGAATTCCTCTCTCTCTCTCTCTCTCTCTCTCTCTCTCTCTCTCTCTCTCTCTCTCTCTCTCTCTGATATTACCAAGCTAGCACAAGCCACTCCCTCTTTGCTGAGCCATTGTGATAGCATGTGTGCTTGCGCCCCGGAATCCAATATAACCGTCTAAACTGCCAAACTGGTGTAAAGTGTAAGTTGAAATATGTTCCTTCTGTGATTAAAGTTCTACAATAGGTTTTCACCTTACTTAGAAACTGAAGCTGCTGCTTAGCAAGGCCTGGGAGGACCTTGCACCCTTGGACTTGCCTTTCTCTTCTCCATCGTGTCTCCATAGCCTTCTCTCCTCTGCTGGGCCTCACAGGCTCCAGCCAGTTCCCGGGAGACCCTGAGTTCTTCCTGCCCAGGGCATTGAACTTCCATTAGCCCCTGACTCTTCACATTGAGCGCTTGCTGGGTCTAGTTTCTTCCCAGTTTTCATTTACAAAAACAAACACACACACGTATATATTATTTTAGCCATTTCCCATTTCCCACGCTTTGCCTTCTTCTACCCAATCCCTTTCCCTGGCCCCCCAGGATACAGTTTAGAATCACATCCTCAGAAGGGTTTTTTCCGGCCACCCTTAATGAAGTAGGTTCTTGCTTATTTCTTTATAGTACAAAACTATCAGTATTTCATTTATGTATATATTTACTTTCAAAAATATCTACCATGCGGTTGTTAAAAAGAATTTCTTACCCTTTGTGACAGCATGGATGGACCCGGAGAGTACTATGCTGAATGAAATAAGACAGACAGAGAAAGGCAAACATCACATAATCTCACTTATCAGTGGAAGCTCGTGAACATAATACATTGATGAACAAAGTAGGTCCAGAGGCATGGAGGCATGAAACAGACTGACAGGTCTCAGAGAGACCACGCTGGGGGGATGGAAAGAGATGAACCAAAGAACTGTATGCATCTATGCATAACCAATGGACACAGACAATAGTGTGGTGAAGGCCTGCAGTGAGACAGGGGCTGGGAAGAGGGGAGAAAGAGGGGAATTGGGGGACATCTGTAATACTGTCAATTATAAAATAAAACAATAACCAATCAAAACATTTGTTTTCTCATAGAAATAAATTCTAAGAAGTCGGAGGTTTGATGGTCCTTTCTCTGTTGCATCTCTAATGCTTACTCCAGTGCAACTCTGTTTAGCTTCTCAGGAAATATCTGGCGAATGAATGAGAAAAAAAAGAACAGATTTTTGTCTTAGAAATGTGATCCTGTTCACATTGGGATATTTTTTTTTTCTCTTATCTTCTTTTACAGCCTTGTCAAGAATTGTTGATTTTTGCTACATGTGAATACCAATAATTGCTTGATAGTAATAATTATTAAGGTTAGAAGTTAGCAGCAAATTACAATTTAGGCAGATGTATATAATGTGTTTTTGTTTTGTTCTTTATACAATAATTGAATTTCTAAAATGCTCTGATCAGCTGCCTTGTTCATTCATTTTGGAAATTGGGTGATTAAGGCTATTTTTTAACATATGAAATTTAAAGTCTTTTTATATCTGCCAAAAGTGAGATGTTTTTACTATTTTTACAATTTACTTGGTGAAGTTAATAAGGTTTTAGGTGATTTGTAAATTAAGCATTAAATTTTTAATTTCATTAATGAAAATCTTTATAAAAAGCAGACTTTTGCTGGCACACAGGCATTTTTAAAAAGTTGAAAGGAATCAATTCACTGATCTATGAAGAGATGAATTTTGGTTTCCAATCTCCATCATTGACTTGTTGGGACTGTGAAGGTTACTGCATTTATGTGGTTGGTTGTTGATATTTATTTCTGTGAACAGATGGCTTAGATGAAAGAGAACAGGATTACCTTTTAAAATTAATGAACTTTATTTTGTAGAGCAGTTTTAGGTTCCCAGCAAAATTGAGTGGAAAGTACGGGTATCCCTTGTACCCCTTGTTTCCACGTAGGCACAGCCTCCTTCACTATGGACATTTCCTACCAACATGGTACATTTGTTACAACTGATGAGCCTACAATGACATGTCATCAAGAGCTCATTCAGGGTGTTGTACATTCTATGGGCTTGAATCCATTTATAATGACATGTATCCACCCTTATAGTGACACACACAATAGTTTCACTCCCCTGACAGTCATCTGTGCTCCGCCTGTTCGTCTCTCACTTCCCAGTAACTCCTGGTAACCACTGATCTTTTTATTGTATCCATAGTTTTGACTTTTTCAGAATGTCCAACGGTTGGGATCATACAACATGTAGCTTTTTGGGGTTGGCTTCTTTTGCTTAGTAATATGCATTTTGAGTTTCCTTTATGTTTTTTTCATAGCTTCATGGCTTACTTCTTTTTATTGCTGAATAACACAGCATTGTCTGGATGTAGCAGAGTTTATCCCTTCATCAGCTGAAGATGGCATCCAGGTTTTGGCAATTATAACGAAAGCTACTATAAATATTCATTTGCAGGTTTTTGTGTGGACAAGACATAATTTTTCAGCTCATTTAGGTAAACACCAAGGAGTGCAGTTGTTGGACCTGATGGTTAGAATATATTTCATTTTGTAAGAAACTGGCAAACTGTCTTCCAAAGTGGCTGTGCCATTTCAGCAATGAATGAAAGTCCCTGTTGGTCACACCCTCTCCAGCTTCGGTGTTATCAGTGCTCTGGATTTTTGTCATTCCGATGCGTGTGCGGTGGTGTGTCCTTGTTGTTTTCGTCTGCATTTCTCTGATGACATGTGGTAAAGAGCATCTCTTCATATGCCTGTTTGTCACTTGTTTATCTTTTTGGTGAAATGTCTGTCTGTTAAGGTGTTTGACTCATTTTTGAATCAGTTGTTTGTTTTCTTATCTTTGATTTTTAAGAGTTCTTTCAATATTTTTGATTCTTATCGGATATGTCTTCTGTGAATATTTTCTCCAATTCTGTGGCTTTTCTTTTTGTTGTTGTTGTGTGTTTTTTTCTCTCTTTGTTTTGTTTTGTTTTTGACAATGCCTTTGACAGAGTGGGAAATACTAATTTCAGTGAGGTCTAGCTTATCAATTCTTTTTTTTTTTTTTTTTAATGGATTGTGCCTTTGATTTGTATCTGAAGAGTCATCATCAAACCAAGATCATCTATGTTTTCTTCTATGTTATCTTTCAGGAGTTTTATTGTTTTGCATTTTGTGATCCATTTTGAGTTAGTTTTAAAAAATATATATATATTTTATTGATTTTTCACAGAGAGGAAGAGAGAGAGATAGAGAGTTAGAAACATCGATGAGAGAGATCGCATATTTTACCTAGACAATCATCGACCAGCTGCCTCTTGCCCCACCCCCTACTGGGGATGTGCCCGCAACCAAGGAATATGCCCTTGACCGGAATCGAACCCGGGACCTTTCAGTCTGCAGGCCGATGCTCTATCCGTTGAGCCAAACCGGTTTCGGCTTTGAGTTAGTTTTTATGAAAAGTGTCAAGTCTATGTCTACCAGTATATTTATTCATTTGTTTTTGTTTGAATGTCCAATTGTTGCAGTGCCATTTGTTTAAAAGATTGTCTTTTCTCCATTGTATTACCTTGCTTCTTGTCAAAGATCATTGGACTATGCTTAGGTGGGTCTGTTTCTGGGCTGCCTATTTTGTTCCATTGTGTTTGTCTATTCTTTTGTCAATATCTCACATTACAGAAAATCCTGAGGTAGGATAATGTCAGTCCTCTAGCTTTGCTTCAACAACCTGTTAGCTATTCTGGTCTTTGCCTCTTCCTATAAAATTTAGAATCAGTTTGTTGACATCCACAAAAATAACTTGCTGGGGTTTTGATTGCGTAGCATTGTGGATGTATAGATCAAGTTGTGAAGAACTGATATCTTGACAATATTGAGTCTTTCTATCCATGAAAATGGTATATCTCTCCTTTTATTTATCTTTTATTTCTTTCCCTAGAGTTTTGAAGTTTTCCTCATGTAGATCTTATATTGGACACTTTTTGTTAGATTTATATCTAAGTATTTCATTTTGGCACGGAGGGATGCTTATGTAAACAGTATTGTGTTTTTAATTTAAAATTCCACTTACTCATTGCTTGCATATACAAAAGCAATAGGCTTTTGTATATTATCCTTGAATTTTATTGTTTAATCATTTATTTCAGGAGTTGTGTTTTTTTTTTTTTTTAATCAATTTTGTTTTGCATATTTTACCTAGACAATCATGCCATATGTGTACAAAGGCAGTTTTATTTTTTCCTTCCAAATTTGTATCTTTTATTTATTTTTCTTGTTTTACTGCATTAGCTAGTAATTATAGTACAGTGTTGAAAAGCATTGGTAAAAGGGAACGCCTGGGCCTTATTCTTGATCTTGTCATGTAACTCATGTGTACATTGTTTTGGAGTTTAACTACTTATTATCAAGTTAATAGAAGCTTTCCATTATTAAATTTAAAATCCTCTGAATGAAATGCCATTTTAGAAAAAGGTTTGGTTCATAATAGAGACTAATTATAGGAGCCTTTTTTGCTTACCCATAGGGCAAAAGTTGGATTGTTAAAAGAAGTTACGAAGATTTTCGAGTACTTGACAAGCATCTTCATCTGTGTATTTATGACCGAAGGTTCTCCCAGCTCTCAGAGCTTCCCCGTTCCGATGCCCTGAAGGACAGTCCAGAGGTAATTACTCTACATAAATGAGTAGACATTTTTGCTTGCATACTAAATAAAAGCTTAGATTGAACACTCAGGGTGATTCCTGGGGTTATTTGTTTCATGATTGAAAAATTAGCAATGCTGGGTAAGATGTTTAGTAAAGTAGGTTCAATGTATAATCTTATAACAAGCAAATAAAAAACCCTCAGATTGCACTATATAAATGAGTAGACCATTCTCCAAAGAGAATATAAAATATAGGAGCAAAAATAAGGAAAGAAATTGACTTTAGCAATAATCAAATAAATGCATATTAAAACAATCCTGTTTGCATAGTTTTTATGGCCAGCTATGTCTTTGCATCCGCCTGCACACCTGCCAAGTTTTCCTGATTTAAATTTTAAATAACTATTCCTGTTTTAAATAACTTTAAATTTCAGTGAAGATATAAAAGAGTGAAATAAATTTTTTTAAAGGGAAGAGATTTTTTTTTATATGACATCAGAAATAAAAAAATGTGAAGAATGTTTGAAAGTACAGAGGATAAGGACTTTGAGGACAAAAATTATAGCATAAAATACATGTGCAAGAAGACGGATGAGCTAGAAACCTTATAGGTAAAAAAATAGCGTTAAATTATGAGCTGCATGATAATAGTTGGTCACCAATGGGCAGCATATGTGACAGAGGTCCCATAGTATTATAATGGAGCTGAAGTTTTCTAAGGCCTCGCGACGTAGCTGTCATAACATTAGAATGCAATGCATTACTCACGTGTGTGGTGATACAGGTGTGAACAAACCTACTGTGCTGCCCGTCACATACAAGTATAGCACCTACTTGTCCAGCCAACAGGTCACATTTCGATTCCTGGTCAGGACATATACCTGTTTGTAGGCTCGCTCCCCAGTAGGGGGCATGCAGGAGGCAGCCAATCAATGATTCTCTCTCATCCTTGATATTTCTGTCTCTCTCTCCCCCTATGCTTTCCTCTCTCTGAAATCAATAAAAAGCCATATAAAAAATAAAAGTATAGCACGCACAGTTATGTACAGAACATAATACTTGATCATGATAATAAACATGTTGCCAGTTTATGTATTTATCGTAATATGCTTTTTATCATTGTTTTACAGTGAACTCTTTTTACTTATAAGAAAAGTTTGCTATAAAATAATATGCCGTGTCATCCCAGCAGCAGCCTCACTCGTCTCATATTTATCGTGTCTCTCGATTGCCTCATTTTCTCTTGGGCTTGATTTAATCTCGTGTTGTTGTGTACGTAGCAAGCTGTGCAGGTTTGTAGCCTCGGAGCAATAGGCCATACCGTCTAGGTTTGTGTAAGTGCATTCTCTGATGAAATCGCCTAAGGATGCGTTTCTCAGAACATGTCCCCATCAGTTAAGAGGTGCATGATTGTCAACAAAATAACTTGAGAGGGGCAGACTGAGGGCTCTGAGGAGCATGATTCTTACACTCAGAGAGAAAGTGAAGCAATCACATTCATGGAATGAGAGAAGAATTTTATAAAAATAAAATAGCTTAGAAATGAACATAGAGTAATCTAACTTAATTTTAATGATAACAAACCTGAATAGCTGAACTACACACAACATTGACACAGATGAAGAGAGAATAGATGGAGAAGTCCCTACTTCCCTCTCATCAGGAGTCAGTAAAAAATAATATAAGAAAGTCCCCTAAAGCTAAAAAAGGCATGTTTTCAGATTAAATGGCCCCATTAAGTGCTGATATAATGAGGGAAAAGACACACTTCTAGAAACATGTAGTGAAACTTCAAAATGAAAAGAGAGAGAGAGAGAGAGAGAGAGGGGGGGGGGGGGGGAGAGGGAACCAGAAAAGCTTCTAGAAGCAAAACACAGATTTTCTCAAAAGAACAAGAATTGTATTAGCATTGGACGCCTCTGCGGCTGCAGTGGATGCTTGGAAACACTACCAAACCTCATCCAAGTCCTGAGGGGAAGCCATTTCAATTCTGTAATTAATTCCACAGCAGTTAAGGATGTAGGTAAGGTAGCAACATCATCAGTCACGTGGGAACTGGCCCTACAGCAGAGTCTAGGGAACATCTTAGAGCCACTGATTCCTTCATGTCATTGAAAATCTGGGTGTCTCTCCGTCTCCATTCCCATATCTGTCTGTATGCTATATTTTTCTCTCTCATACTGTCTCTGAACATGGTCACCACCAGTGGATCCCAGGTTTTTATCTATGTTAAGACAGCAGCCAGACTGAGCTGAAATTTTGTATCCTAATTCCTGATTCCTTACAGTCACGCTTGCTAGGCCTCTTCATGTGATGTCACATTCCTGGACCAATCGGCTAGCCCACGGCATAGGACCATGTATGAACATGGCTGTCCTGCCATAGCTGGGATATTACAGAGAAAGAGTTTCAGAATAGCTGGGAGAAGCTGGGCAGGAGCCTACTATGTCTCTGCTATCATTATTGTTTATATTTTCAATACAAAAGTTGAAAGAAAAAACAATAAAATTAGAAGCCAAAGTTCTGTGCAATGCAGGGGATTACGATGTATGTGCCTGTGGTTCCAATTCATGGAACTGTTTCTCTGGGAAGAATCCTCTGTAACTATGGAAATATCAAGAAATCTGTAGAGCTGCCTTTTCCCTTAAAACAACCAATTTGCAGCAGTTCTTCTGACAGAGAGTAGTATCTGTACTCCAAGTTACCACTCTGTCTTCTCTTTCCTTTCAGTCCGTCACTCAGATGCTTATGGCTTACTTGTCCCGGCTTTCAACTATTGCTGGCAATAAGATCAACTGTGGACCTGCCCTCACTTGGATGGAGGTATTATCTAATTCACCTCTTACTAAGGTTTCTTTTTAAATTATCTACTTAAGAAATTTAACAATAGTTTAATTTTGATAACTTTAAATTTAAGGAATCAAAGAAATGGTGTCTGTTCTAGCTTCTGGAAGGATATAGATGTGACACATTCAATATTTTTTTTCATCTGAAATCTTTCTTTGCTAATCCAGGCAACTAATTTTAATACTATTTTGGTGCTTAACATATTAATGTATACGTTTAGAAAGGTGTGTATATATATTTTCAGTTGGTTAGTAATTGAAAATATTTTCCAGTTATTTATGAACAAGTGACAACTAACCTTTTAAAGGATCTGATTTTAAGAAGTCTCAAATGCCTTCTGTTCAAGATGGCAGAGTTGGAAAACTCTGTGGTCACCTTCTCACATGGCCATAAGAATTACAGCTAAATTCTAGAACTGCCATCCTTGAGAACCACTTGAAGACTAGCTGAAAAAGAATTTCCATAACTAAGGATGTTTAAAAGAAGCCATGTTGAGATGGGTAGGAGGGATGGAGATGTGGAACAGGCAAGTCCGCACCTATAATGTGGCAATTACAAACTGGGAGGGATATCTCAGCTGAGCAGGTCTCCCCTTAGGAGCAAGTGGTCCCAGCCTTACACTGGACTCCGCAGCCCAGGGTATCAGTGCCTAAGACATTGAAGAAAGAAATTCAAGAAGATACAAATAATTGGAAGCACATACTATTATCATGGATAAGAATAATTACCTGTTAAAATGTCCACACTACCCAAAGCAAGCTGTAGATTCAATGCAATCCCTATCAAAATGCCAATGACACTTTCCATAAAAGTAGAAAAAATAACCCTAAAACTTATATGGACCCAGAAAGACCTGGGATAGCCAAAGCAATATTGAGAAAGAATAACAAAGTTGGAGGTATTACGGTACCTGACATCAAATTATACTACAAGGCCATAATAATAGAAGTGGCATTATTATTGGTATAATGAGAGACACATACATCAGTGGATTAAAATAGAGGTTCTAGAAATAAACCCATCTCTGTGTTGTCAACTAATCATGACAAAGGAGGCAAGAATATACAATGGGCTAAAGACAGTCTCTTCAATAAATGGTACAGGAAAAACTGAGAGATACATGCAAAAAAAGAAAAAAAGAAAGAAAAAAAGGATGTCTTTCTTACACCATATGGAAGAATAAACTCAAGTGGATTAAACACTTAAATGTAAGACCTCAAACCATAAAACTAATAGAAGAAAACATAGGCAGTAAACATTTTTGTCATTGCTCTTAGCATTTTTTTTTTTTTTGGATACGTAAGGAAAATGATAGAAAAAAAATAAACAAATGGGTCTATATCAAACTAAAAAGTTTTTGCACAGGGAAGGAAGAAATCAACAAAGTGAAAAGACATCCCATTGAGTGGGAGAATATATCTGCGAACCACACAACACATTATATCCAAAATATATCAGGAATTCTACAAATTAAACCCCCCACCCAAAAAAAGAAAAAAAGAAAAAAGAAAAGAAAACAACACATACAAAAAATGCTCTAATTAAAAAATGGACAGAGGACCTGAATAGACATTTCTCTAAAGACAGACAATGGCCAGTAGACATGAAAAGATGCTCAACATTCCTAATCATTAGGGAAATTGCAAATTAAAACCATGAGATGTCACCCACACCTGTGAGAACGGCTACTGTCAATAAATCAAGAAACAACCAGTGTTTGCGAGGATGTTGAGAAAAGGGAACCCCCTGTGCACTGTTGATAGGATTTTAAATTGTTGCAGCCACTGTGGAAAACAGTATGGAGGTTCCTTGGAAAGTTAAAAATAGAACCGTGCACTTAAATTAAAAATATGACCTTGCAATTCTTAACACTAATTTTGGGAAAGATATATGCACCTGTATGTTCCGTACAGCAGTATTTATAATAGATTAGGTCTGGAAGCAACCTAAGTATCTATCGCTAGTCGAATGGTATGTGTACAGTGGAATGTTACTGACCCATGAAAAGAACAAAATCTCACCATTTGTGACAACATGGATGAACCTAGAATTATTATGGTATGTGAAATACCTAGGTCAGAGAAAGACAAATACACGAATTCCCTTACATGTAGAATCTAAAAAGCAGAATAAACAAAATAGAAAAAAAGAAAAAGTCTTGGGTGATACAATATCTATTACATATCAATAAAATACGTTAGATATATTTTCTTAATTTGCATATGCAGAGTTACATTATTCTTCTCCCATTGGAAACTGGAAGGCAGGATGGAAAGTAGAAAGACTGTAGAACTTAGAGCCACATCAGCTTGTATTGAGATGTTGGCTCTTTCACTATTGTCTGGGTGATCTCGGACAAATGATTTAATCTGTTGCAAATTACATGACCTCTTTTAGCTCTAGCATCTTCATCTTTAAATAAGGAGAATGATGATTAACATCTTTTGGAGTTATGAGGATTAAATTAAGTCATAATGTCATATGAATAGCACAATGACTGTCCTATATTAAGCATTCAGTAAATGATAATACGTTTTCTTCAGAAGATTTTTTGGGTTATAGTTTCCCTAAATCAAGTTGAATGCCAAAGAAACTTTTGCAAGTGTCATGTCTTTAACCATCTCATAGCACTTGTCTCTGTTGTAGATTGATAACAAGGGCAATCACCTTCTGGTCCATGAGGAATCGTCTATCAACACGCCTGCTGTCGGTGCAGCCCATGTTATCAAGAGGTACACTGCTCGGGCCCCCGATGAACTCACCTTAGAGGTAAATGCCTAAAGTCGCTGCTCTGTGTTAGCTCAGCCTCATCCTTCACCGTGTTAATCATTTTTTTTTTTTTTTAATGAAAAGCACCAGGTTTTTCATACCCCACTATGGTTTTGCTTGGCATGCCATTTATTTTCACTTAAGTGACTGCATTCGTCTTTGAAAATTTCGACTTCCGTGTCTTCAAAGTCATTCCTGCTCTCCTTTCCCTACTCCATGCAAACACATCTCCACCCAAAATCTGGATTGAATGCCGTTCTGAACCACTCGCCTGGTTCATCACCAACGTATCACTTAATTCCACCCACTCGTAATTCTTCTCCTGTTGGCCTCTGTTAGCTTCTTGAAAGCCAGGTCTCAGTCTTTTTTTTTTTTTCTTCTTATTTTATGTTTTCATACCTCAAAAATGATGCCCAAGGATACTTCTTTTTTTCTCATTGTTTGTTCAGAGACGGAGCTACTGGATGGGTGGGAAGGGAAATGAACATTTCCTGCTTTCAAATGCAAAAGGAGGGGAATTCATTCCCTTCTTTAATATTGGCAAATGAGAGATAAAAACCAAAATGCTAACAGTTATTCAGTTTAAGGAAAATCAATCTAAATTTTTACTGTATAGAATCTGAACTGTTCTCAAACTTAATTTTTAGGTTCTATACCCAGAGGAATGTAGACCTTGAAAGATGCCAAGTCTATTAGCAAACGTGTCTTTGGGAAGGTGACTCTTCCCTGACGTAAAATATTCATTGTGAATACACAAAGAAAAATTCCTAAAGCAACATGAGACACCTTGGTCACATTGCTGTGTAGTACGTAACTTTGCTCTGTCACAGAGAGCTTCACTTGCTTTGATTGAAGAATGTAACTTCCGTTAAATAGGGTATTAAAAATGGTTATTGCCTTTTTATATTTATGATTTTGTGCAAGTTTGTGCAAACTCACTAGTTCTATTTTTGTTTGTTTGTTTGTTTGTTTGTTTTTAGAGTGAGGGGATAAGCTATTGTACATTCTATGGAAAGAAGTGTAGTTGTCATCAAATTTTACTAAGATTAACCCAGGGATTGTAGACATTTTAGGCCTGTTGTAGATGATTAAATAAGATAATGTTAAGTACTCAGCACAGTGCCTGGCACGTGGCAAGTGCTTGCTCACTGTGGTATTAACAGAAGCTGCTGCTGCAATAAATATGAGAATATCTGCCTTTTATAGTGAAGGAGAGGCCCGGTGCACGGATTCATGCACTGGTCAGGTTCCTCATCCTGGCCTGTGCCCTCTCACAATTCGGGACCCCTTGGGGGATGTCGGAGAGCCAGTTTCAGCCCGATCCCCACAGACCCCACCAGTGTACAAATCTGGCACTGGGCCTCTAGTATGCATATATAAGATCTGTGGTTAATCTCTACCTACCATCTCCCCTCCCAACTCCTCCTTTCTTCTGAGATTCATCAGTCTGTTCCATGTTTCCATTCCTGTGGTTTCTGTTCCTACATTGAGCGTCTGCCCCTGGTGGTCAGTGTGCATCATAGCTACTGGCTGGTCTGTCAGTCGGCCGGTCACTTAGGCTTTTATATATATACATAGATTTGGTCACTTTCAGAAACAGCAGTAAGAGAGGATTGTAACAGCTAATGGTGTGATGCCCAACCCTTCCAAAATCTTACACCATCAAGCTGGCTTCCAGCAGTCACTGCTCAGGTGATGCCTGATCCCAGTCTTTGTGCTGCATTACTTTTTGTAGCCTTCTCCTTAACAGATGGTTAACATTATTATTAACCTCTTTATAGAAAGAGGTAGTATGTTTTCTTTTCCCAGAAAAATTAGCCAGAGAGGAAGATGGTGCTTTGACCCTTGCATTCCAGTTCAGGTTAAATTCGAGTTCTAACAGTTGGTTTAAAAGTTGACTGAATGCATTTCCCTTATGCTTTATTCTCCTAGGTGGGCGACATCGTTTCTGTGATCGACATGCCCCCGAAAGTGCTGAGCACGTGGTGGAGAGGCAAGCACGGATTTCAGGTGAGCAGTGGAGAATCGGGTGTGGAAAAGGCGAAAGAGCAGTTTTTCTTGGTTCTTGGGTAATATTTTGGTTTACAGCGTGGACTGGCAGTAGACTTTGCCATCAGAGTTCTGCATGCAGTGGCTGGACGTTCCCCACCTCTGGACTCTTGACTCCAATCGGGGCTGCTTAGTCACATGGTCTGAAGAGCATCGAGCGTGATTCCTACATTGTCTCTCCTGTTATTGATCTTCTCCACCTCACTTTCCTACTCTGGAGAAGAAACATCTTTTCTTTGCAGTCCACAGGAGTGTTACAAAGATTAAGCAACCTGTGGGCTGCAAAACCTTCAGGCTGCTGGTGGAAACTTTGCTGTTACCACGGGTTACATTTTTACATGATGACTAGTACCTTGTTTCTGGAAAAAATCCTCTTCAGGTTACTTGTGACAGTGTTTACTCCTGTTAGGTAAAATTCTGAGCATATGCTGATCTCATCTCAGATATTCTGTTGAGAGAGGGAGAGGGAGATAGTCGTAATTTACTCCACGTACTCACTTCCCATGTGTTCTGGTCAATAGGTCCTGGAACTTCAATTGAAACTCTATAACAAAGCTTGTTTTACCACAGGCTAATTTGTTATAAACAGTTATGTTCCTACGGCATCTCATCAACTTTATAACGAAATGAAATGGCATTGAATGAAACCATGTTGTTCCGGGACCTCTGTATATGATAATCATAGATTAGGTCCTTTTTCTATCCTGAGTTTTAAATTTGAAATAACTGGAATAATGGCTTAGTCCACTGGTTTTCATAATTAAAAAAAACAACAACAATGGAACTTTTAATCACACAGAACTTACATTGAACCTCACTGTGAAAACATGTAACTTACATTGAACTTCACTGTGAGAACACATAATGGGGGAGTTGTCCTGGTTAGTTTGGTCAGGCACTCTGGGCCTTATGCCCCATGGAACATGCCTGGTTGATCTCTCTTAGACCTCATGGGACACCCCAAAGGGGCCTCTGTGGAGCATATACAGGTAACACTGTTGGAAAACCACTAGTTTAGGTTACTAGTACTCCTTATATTTTTGTGGTAAATATATTATGTCAAAGGCTATTTTATAATTTGAACTTTTAAAAGCCAGTTAAGCCCAGCTGATGTGGGTAAGTGGTTGAGCATTGACCCATGCACCAAGAGGTAGCCAGTTCGATTCCCAGTCAGGGCACGTGCCAGGTTCAGATTGTGGGCTTTGCAGAAGGCAGTCAATCAATGTTTGTTGTTCATTGGTGTTTCTATCTAGCTCTCTAAAAACCAATAAAAACATTGCTTTTTATAAAGCCAGTTAAAGGTTTCTTTCTATTTTTTCTTCTCATTACAGCAGCCCTTTTAACATTTCTTGCAATTCTGGCTTGGTGGTGATTTCAACTCCTTTAGCTTTTTTTTTTTTTTTTTTTTTTTTTTTTTCTTTCCTGGAAAGCTCTTTATTTCACTACCTATTTTGAATGATAGCCTTGCTGGATATGGTAATCTTGATTTCAGATCCTTGCTTTTCATTACCTTGAGTACTTCTTGCCATTCCCTTCTTGCCTATAGAATTTCTGATGAGAAGTCAGCTGACAGCCTTAAGGGGCTCCTTTGTAGGAAACAAATTGCTTTTCTCTTGTTGACTTTAAGATTCTCTCTTTGTCTTTAATTTTTGGCATTTTTATTATGATGTATCTGGGCATGGGCCTGTTTGTGTTCTTCTTGTTTGGGACTTTCTGTGCCTCCTGAATTTGTGTGACTTTTTTCTTCACCAGGTTAGGGAAGTTTTCTGCCATTATTTCTTCAAACATGTTCTCTATCCCTTGTTCACTTTCTTCTCCTTCTTTCACACCTATTGTGAGAATATTGTTATGTTTCATGTTGTCCCACAGCTCCCTTAAGCTGTCTTCCTGTTTTTTAATAGTTGTTTTGTTTTTTCCTATTTGGATCTCTGAGTGATTTTTTTCAACCTTGGGTTCTAATTTACTGATTTGATTGTCAGCTTCCCCTAATCTGCTGTGTATTCCTTCCAATGTGTTTTTTATTAGAGCTGTATAATTCTTTATTTCAGACCATCCTTTTTCATAGTTACTGTATGATTTCTCATACTATTGAGCATCTTTACCATCATTATTCTGAATTGAATTCTATATCAGATAAACTTGTTATCTCCATTTCATTTATCTCTTCTTCTGGAGAATTATCTTCTTTCATTTGGGGGTTGTTTTTTGGTCTCCCCATTTTGGATGCCTGTTTCAGTTTGTGTCTATGTAATAGGTAGATCTATTATGCCTCCCAATTTCTATCGAAAGACAGCTGTTTCTGACTAATTAGATCTGGCAAAGACCAAAGCCTCCAGAGATCTGCCTCTGCCTGCAGATTGATTGGATTTAGTCTTGAGTAGCCCTCAGGCAATCATCCACAGGTGTGGCCAGAAGTTTCCCAATAGGCTGGGTCAGCTGTCTTCCTCCCAGGCAAAAATCTCCTGGATAGCAAATGTCTGCCTGGAAAGATGACCTCTACTTTGTGAGGGAATGACTCAGCACAGGAAACTTGGGTGCCTACCTTATAAGATCTAAACCTAGAGTCCCCAACTCTGGCTTCTGTTCACCTATCTCCATCAACTCTGCCCTCCCTCTGCCACAGCCCAAGGCTATACACAAATATTTGTGTGTTGGCCCTTTAAGAGGGTGACTGCATATCCAGCCATCTATCCCTGACAGACAGTCAGCGTCTCAGAAGTTGCCCTCCTCGAGCTCACAGGCTGGTGTCAGGCCTTTGTTTCATTCATGACAGAGGTCTTCATGGCGCTGGGCACTGTGCCCTGAAGCAGTCCAAAGGGACAGGCAGGCCCTGGTGCTCGAAGAAGAGTGGAGGCTTAGAGCCCAGAAAGCTTCCTGTAAGGTCCTCGAAGGAAGTGGCTTTTGAGTGCTGAGTCTTGTGTACGTCTTCGGAGGACACAATGTCCACATGCCCCAGGCCGACTGGCCAGACATAGAATAGCCCGTGGGATTGGTTGGCCAGCTTGACTGGGCTCTGTGAGTAGATCAAGGAGGAAGCACAGGGGCAGGAAGCCTGTCTTTCCTAATAGTGCGGGAGGAGACAGGGCTTGGATTGGCCTAGAGGTGGCATGGCCGGTGGTCTTCCTGAGGATGGAGACCAGTGAGAGCAGACCACTCTGCTAGGATGTGGCCACTGCTTCCCAGGTGGAGGCGACTGAGGTGTGCTGCTCTCACTGCGCGCTGTCGATATGCAGGACCTAGGTGTCCCCACCCGCAGGTCCGCCCCAGCTGATGTGCTCTGACATTTCACATGGACTCCACTTGGTCTTTTGTCTCAGTCACGTGGTTGCTTATTTCCTTCCAGGCCTCCTGTCAGGGCATGACTAGGTGTGGCAACTGATGCCATACCGTCGCTGTGTTGTGACTTTATTTTACTATCATTTTACAAAACAAATAATAGACCTTAGATTTAGTACAAATTTACACAGTAATCGAGTAGATAGTACCCAGTGTCATATAATACCACACGTACACAGTTTTTTCTGTTACTGACATCTTGCTTTATGTTTCACTGAACACAATGCCCTATGTGCCACTTACTCTCCTCCTGACCCTGAAAACCACTGGTCAGTTACTGTCTGCATGGCTTTGCCTTTTGTAAAACATCGTGTGGTTGGAATTCTACAGTATGTTGCTTTTTCAAACCTAGCAAAAAGGAATTTAAGCTTTTTTCATATCTTTTTATGGTTTGCCAATCTCTTTTTAAAATATGATCAATTGATTGACTTAAGAGAGAGAGAGGGAAACAACGATGTGAGAGAGGAACATCACACGCTCCTGGACCAGGGATTACACCCGCAGCCTGGCACATGCCCTGACTGAGAATAGAGCCCACAACCTCAATGTGCCCTGACTGGCAATTGAACCCACCACCTTTCAATGTACTGGTACGATGCTCTAACCAACTGAGCCACACTAGCTAGGACTTGATGGTCTATCTCTCTCTCTTGTTTTTAAATCACTGTCTAATATTCACTGTAATGGATGTGCCAGAGTTTATTATTAAAGGACTTCTTGGTTTCTTCCAGTTTGGGGCAATTATGAGTAACTCTGTTCTAACTGCAAACACCCATGTGCAGGATTTTGTGTGGATATAAGTTTTCAGCTCTGTTGGATGAATCCCCAGGAGTGCATTAGATCTGGCAAAGACTCAATGTGCATTGCTGGGTCCTATGCGAAGCCTCTGATTACCCAGCTGTCTTTCAGCATGGTTGTACCACCTTGTCATCTCCATAGCGATGCTGCTGCTAGGCTTTCTCCCCAGCATTTGATAGCTGCCCGTGGTTTTGGATTTTAGCCATCCTAAAAGCTGGGTAGTGGCGTTGCATTGTCATTTTAGTTTGCAAATAAGTCGGTCCAAGGAAAAGCACTGACTAATTAATATACTAAAGATGCTTTACTGCCATCTTCATCCTTCCATTGCCAATGCTTCTCTCCGTTCTCCCTTCTCCAGATTCTCAAACTGCAGTGTATTTAAGAATCACCAGGAGAACATGTTAAAATATAAAACCCTCAGGACCTAATCCCCTCAAGTCTGTCTCAGTGGTTGTGGGATGGGATTCTGGTCTAGGTGTTCCTCAGTCCAGTCTCCTAGACTCGGCGCTAACTCTTTGCTATCGGTGAACTCCGAGTCAGCCTGTGCTTGGTAGAGATTGGCATTTGCCAAGTTCTAGTCTGAGTGTTGCTTTAGCCTAAGCCAGTGGTCTGCAAACTCATTAGTCAACAGTGCCAAATATCAACAGTACAACGATTGAAATTTCATTTGAGAGCCAAATTTTTAAACTTAAACTTCTTCTAAAGCCACTTCTTCAAAACAGACTCGCCCAGGCTGTGGTATTTTGTGGAAGAGCCACATTCAAGGGGCCAAAGAGCCACATGCGGCTCCAGAGCCGCAGTTTGCCGACCACGGGCCTAAGTCATCATTTAGCAGTGGGAAAAGAAGGATTAGTTCATCCCTGTGTTTAAATTATACCATGACTCCCTGTCTTTTCTTAAACTCTGGGAGTAGGAAGTGTTATATTCACTATAGTAATTTGAAATTCTGAAATCTGTTCTTTTTTTTTTTTTTTTTTTTTTTTTTTGTCTCATAAGGAGTATTGAATCTTTTTGTTTTCCGAGGTATTTAATCATAGAATGTACTTTAGCCAAAAAATACACTTTTCTTTTTTCTTTTTTTTCTTTTTTTTTTTTACTAAATGGCATCGGCTGTTGTGGCTTTCTATAGACTCCTGTTGGAAGTGGGAAGCCTTCTTTCGGTAGGTTAAGGGCATCACACAGGTGTACCACGCTGATGTCTTGGTTTGTCTCTTTTCTTTGGGAGCCACAAGCATCATCAGAAAGAGCTGAGAACCATGCTACAGCTAGATATTCCTAATCAGAATCTGGGGGGTGGGGAACAGAATCTGAATTTTATCAGGTTCCTCAGCTGAAGGGCAAAATGTGAGAACCCCTGAGCTAGCCCCCGGCCGTGTATCCTGTGCCCAGCTCAAGCAAGAAATCAAGCACAGTTTAGCCAATGTTCTCTTCTCCCCCAGAAACTTCTTCTCACAACACATTTGGGAGGCTCACCTAGGGGATACATTTCGTTGAGAGATGGGCAGATTTTTCACACCGCTCGTGTTCCCCTGGTTCTCCACCGGGTGGTCAAGGACCAGCTATTTATTTTATTTCGCAGTTACAGCAAGCTGTCCTGTAAGTGCTTTTGTGGACAAGTCTCAGAGAAGCAATTCTTGGACAATAAGATTTTTCTTATCTCAGGAGTTCAATGTGGTTTCCAATAATTTATTTTCAGAAAAGTATTCATTAGGCGACATGGAGATATTCGGAAACCTTGCCCATTTGCGGTAGTTGAAGGGAAGAAGGCCTATTTGCCTTGTTATTTATATAAAGCCCATCATCTGTACGTGCGGAATCCAGAGCTGCACTTTTCATTACTCAGAATTAAATAGAGCAGAATATTTCCAGTTCATTGACGGGGATTCGGGTACTGTAAATTTTCATCTGTAATGTTATATAATTTCAAGGGGAGAGGAGGTGTGTGACACTACGAATAGAAGTGACTCGTAACACTTGCGGGGCAATTCTCGGGTGAGCTGTTCTAAGTGTTTTAGACTTTAGTTCTCACAACTCCGAGAGAGGTACCATGATTATCTCTGTTTTACTGATGAGAGAACAGAAGCAGACAAGGGTTAAACAACTCACCAGAGTTACCCTGCTGTTTGGTGTCAGAGCCTTAGAAACCTAGGGATTCTGGGCAAAGAACAGGTCATAGAAGTAAATTGAAGAGCCAGTTGTGGCTTCTCCTTGTCTACTTGTGTGAGTCATGGGTTTCTGTAGTGAAGAAGAAGATAGTGGATCATCTGGGCCTACACTGTCATTTAAAAATTATAGAATTCCAGAGCTAAAGGAATTTGGATACATTGTGCTGATTCACAAAGACATTAGGTAGTGGTATTGCCAGGGCCAGAACACAAGGTTGGGGAGTTCCAATTTGTATTTTTCCCTCCTTGAGTCACAAAAATATGCACATTTTCTTAAGTTACTTTCTTCTATTATTTCTTGTGGCTGGTTTTATTTTTCTTAGTGGAGCCATTAGCAGCTGCCATAGATATAACTTTGTTCCATGATAGCTTTTTGCTAATTTATAGCATCAGAATGTGTCCTACCAAATGATGCTTAACATTTCCTTTCATGAAAACTATTTACTAAATGGCTCAGAGCAATAATTCTTAAACTCATCTTAACTTTTATAATGCTTTTGTTATGCTAAATATTTTCTAAACTCCTTCTTTAAGATTCTGAAGTGAGATGTACAAATGACATAAATGTACAAATGAAATAACTACCTACAAACACAGTTTCAAAAAAGTCAGCTTAATTTTTCACATATAATACAACGAAGAAAAAAGGAAAGTAATTTATGTATTTAAAATACACAATATATAGTTAAAATATAAATACCGGGACAACTGTGTGAGAATCTTGTTATAGATTATCAGCATTAATGTCAGTCAGAAAATATAATAAAACTCATATATAATAGCATTAAAATATGAAATACTTAGGGATGTATCTGAAAAAAGAAACGAAAGATCTGTTTACTGAAAACTACAACATTCCTGCGAGAAGTTAAAGAATCTATAACCATAAAAGTGTAATATGCTGCCGAGACCGGCTTGGCTTAGGGATAGAGCGTCAGCCTGCGGACTGTAAAGTCCTGGGTTCGATTCCAGTCAAGGGCATGTACAATGGTTGTGGGCACATTCCCAGTGGGAGGTGTGCAGGAGGCAGCTGATCGATGATTCTCTCTCATCGATGTTTCTAACTCTCTGTCCCTCTCTCTTCCTCTCTGTAAAAAATCAATAAAATATATATTTTAAAAAGTGTAATATGCTAATTAGACCCAGTGACTTTCCAGACGAAGCCAGGGCTATGAGCTGGGTCATGGGTGCCAGAGGGAAGCCAGTACCGAGGGAAGCCAGTGCCAACAGCTGGGGTAAGGAAGGCCTACTCTTGCACAAATTTCATGCATTTGGCCTCTAGTATCCAATAAATGGAGAGTTTCGCCCTGTGTGTGTGTTGGACATTTTTATATTGCTTAGGTGTAATTTCTCCCTAAATTGATCCCAGTTAAAATCTCAGCAAACTTCTTTTGTAGAAATTGATAAGCAGATGAAACAATTTATATGCAATGCAAAGGACTAGAATAGAACAACCAAAATAGATCTTAAAAAGAAGAAATAGTTGGAGAACTAAACAAACCCTAATTGAAGACTTATTAAACACTGAGGGGCCAGATTATTAGGATCTCTGAATATATAATAATCTGGCCGCTCAGTGTATATCCTATATAATAAAAGGCTAATATGCAAATTGTCCCCCTGACCAGGAGTTAGACTAGCAGGCAGACCAGCCAACCGCCCATGTCCCCTCCCCCTGGCCAGCCTGGCTGGACCCTACCTATGCATGAATTCTGAGGCTTGGTGCATGAATTCTGAGTGTCCAAATTATTATGCTTTCAGAGTACAGCTACAATATCAAGAGAGTGTTTTCTTCTCTTGCATCAAGTGGCCTCTGTTTGGCTTCATGCAGAAATAACATTTCATTACTCCTCTTAAATTCTCATCAGTATTTGATTAATCTTTTCCTGACACATCCTTCTCTTGATGGACATGACACCACCCTCTTAGAGTCCTGTCTCCTCAGTCTTCTTTTGCATCGCATCCTCCTCTACTGGACTTGAAAGTTTAGGGTTGGACTGCCTTCTCATTCTACCTTCCTTGTCCTAGACTGTCTTATTCACTCCCTTAGCTTAAAATACCATCTATACGCCCAACTCCCAAATTTATATCCTGATCCCTGACCTTGTTTCTGAATCTCAAGTCTGTATGTTCTATTGCAAGAGTAATGTTTCCAAGAGTGGAAATTAGGGAGCTGGCATTTCAGGTTTAGAGAAGTATAAATCAGGCAAAGAAACCAGCAGTAATGTGGTATTTTGGGGGTGTGAGTGGGGGAGTGAAGAGCAGGGGAGGTATAAATAGGACTTTAAAAAGCCCAGTGCAACAATGATTAGGCCATAAGCAAATGGAACCAGAAACTGGGAAGTAAGGAACTGAGGGAATTTGCTTCTACATTTTGCTTCATAGCAGCTATTGCTTCTTGGCCTCATCCTCTTAAAAAAAAAAAAAAAATATATATATATATATATATATATATATATATATATATATATATTATAACGACTCAATGGAGATGGCTAATATATATATTATAACAACATATATATATGTATGTATACACACACACACACACACACACACACACACACACACACATATATATATTATATATATTTTAACAACTCAATGGAGATGACTAAAAATTCTGACTTGGTGCCCTAGCTGGTTTGGCTCAGTGGATAGAGTGTCAACCTGTGGACTGAAGGATCTTAGGTTTGATTCTGGTCAAGGGCACATGTCCAGGTTGTGGGCTCAATCCACCAGTAGGAGGTGCATAGGAGGCAGCCAATCAATGATTCTCTCTCATCATTGATGTTTCTATCTCTCTCCCTTTCTTTTCCTCTCTGAAGTCAATAAAAATATATATATATATATTTTAAATTCCGATTTAGTTACAAATCTTAAGAGACAGACTGATTGATTCCTCAATTGTGGTTTGATCAAGACTGGGTGGAGACCCTAAAGAGCAGGGGTTCTCTGAGAAAGTCTGGGAAGTGGGGAGACATAACCGGCATGTCCAGGTGAGAGACTATGAATGTGTTTCTGTTTGAATCTCCTCAGTGATATGATTTTTCTCCAGCTATAGAGAGGCGTGCCATCTGTAGTTGACTCCATTTTTGCTTTGCTGGATTGGTTTGGCAGAAGGTTAATATTACAAGGAAATGAAGGGTACTATCACAGGGTTCATCCTGGCTATAAGAGCAAAGAGATCCGAAGGGAGATGGGCACCGTGGGTGGGGGGAGTTCAGGAAGGCAGGGATTGGGAAGTCTCTGAACTTGAACTTCACTCATTATGGAATGTGAACATTAGAGACCTGGCCAGGTAGGAAGCTGTCCTCAGAAAATGAGGAACTTGGAAACTCTGAGGCCAAATGGTTTCCACTGGTGAAAATGCCTGCATGTCCCTAGAAGCAAGAGCAGTACATGACTAAGCTTAATTAAAAAAAAATATTTTGTGATGCTAACAGCCCTAAAGTTTCACTAGCTATAAACTAAATAAATAAACCATGAAGGCAGGAATTCCTGACAAAGTTAGCGATAAGCACATTGCGATGTTGAAATTCCTTTTTAGATGTTGCTCGGTGACAGCCCACAGTGAGGCTTAGGCTTCCTCCTTACACAGCCATCTCTCTACCTTCCCACTGAGGTCCTAGGCTTATTTTATTGCAGTAGCTTCGTATCCAACACTTCCTCTAGGTCAGTGGTCTGCAAACTGTGGCTCTCGAGACACATGCGGCTCTTTGGCCCCTTGAGTTTTTAGCAAAGGCCAGCTTAGGAGTACCCTAATTAAGCTAACAATGTACCTACCTGTATAGTTTAAGTTAAAAAAAATGTGGTTCTCAAAAGAAATTTCAATCGTTGTACTGTTGATATTTGGCTCTGTAGACTAATGAGTTTGCTGACCATTGCTCTAGGTTGTACCAAAATGGTTTATGGTGCCTTCATTTTTTTGTAGCGGAACCTGCATTCTTTCTAATGTGAGCGTATCCTCCAGGTCAAAGATGAGAAGAATCAGGACTTGGCCTGTTTCCTTTAGTTCCTTCCTTGTTCTCCTAGCACTGATTCTTGTCAAGCTGCTGGGAGCCTATTTCCAGGGCAGGCACAGGACCTGAGAGTAGAATAGAGTAGTGGTGAGCTGGAGCCAGCAGTGTGGTTTTTAGGAATTTTGTAGGACAGTTATCAAACCTAGCCATTATTAAACATTAAAGCACATAAATTTACAGGTAAATGAGTTATTATTAAACACAAAGAGAGCATACACTAAAGACATGCTAGCTACTTGCCTGGTATCTGTGTTGATTACTTCCGCCTCGTGCATGAAATGGTAAAAATGCTGCACATCAGGCTGTCCTGCCTCTCTTCCCAACTCTGCATCCAGTTGTGTTAGGCTGGCAGCTCCCAACCAGCAAAGGTGGGAGTGTTTACGCTGTAAACACAGCAAATTCCACAAATCAAGGCCTTTCTCCCTGAAGAGCCTGTTGTTAAACATTTCCCCTTTGGTCCACTGGCCGACGCTCCAACCACTGACCTATACCGGCCAGTGATGGGGTTTGTTCTTTTTCTACCTCCTTAAGGTGTAATGTTGGGTTTTTATTTGTGTATGCCCTGGTTTCTTGAAGTAGGCCCGTATTGCTATAAATTCCTTCTAGTACTGCTTTTGCTGCATCCCAAGAATTACAGTATGTCTTATTTTCATTTTCATTGGCTCTATGTATCTTTTGAGTTTTTCCTTTACTTCTTCTTTGACCCAGTAGTTGTTCCGTAGCATGTTGTTTAATCTCCACGTTTGTGATTTTTTTCAGCTTCCTTCCTGTAGTTGGTTTCTAGTTTCATACCGTTTTGATCACGCTGGATGCTTGTTATGATTTTAGTCTTCTGAAATTTATTACATTTGTCTTCTGTCCCAACATATGGTCTGTCCTTGAGAATGTCCCATGTGCACTTGAGAAGAATGTGCGTTCTGTTGTTTTGGATGGAAATGTCTAATACATCTACTCAGTCCAACTGCTCTGTGTCAGTGTTTCCATTTGGACTCTGTCTGGATGATCTATTCATTAATGATCTCTCCCTTTAGGTCTATTAATAATTGCTTTAGATATTTTCATGCTTTGAAGTTGCAATATATATATATATATTTGTTGTTGTGTTTTGTTAATCCTCACCCCAGGATATTTTTCCATTGATTTTTAAAAGATATATTTTTATTGATTTCAGAAAGAAAGAGAGGGAGAGAGAGAGAGAGAGAAACATCGATGCTGAGAATCATTGATTGGCTGCCTCCTGCATGCCCCACACTGGGGATCAAGCTCACAACCCAAGCATATGCCCTGAATGGGAATTAACTGTGACCTTCAATCACTGAGTCATGCCAACTGGGCTCCGTTGATTTTTAGAGAGAGTGGAAGGGGGAGAGACAGAGAGATAGAGAGAACCCTTCTATTTGTAAACTGACAGTCTAACCACTGAGCCAAACTGGCTAGGGCAGGTGCTTATATATTAGTAAATGTTATGTCTTCTTGATGGATTGTCCCCTTTGTCATTATAACTTGTCCATATTTGTCTCTTTTCCCTTTTTTGGTCATGAAATCTACTTTGTTTGGCATATATGTGACTGCATCTTCTTTACTCTGGATACCATTTGCTTGGAGCATCATCTTCCACCCATTCACATTGAGCTTATGTTGCTTTTGTAGCTGAGAAGGGTCTCTCCTGAAGGCAGCGTGTAGTTGGATTCTGGTTATTTTTTGTTAATTTTTGAAAAATCTATTCTGCTACTCTATGTCTTTTGATTGGTAGCTTTCTTTTGTAGGTTACTGTCTTTTTCCCCTTGGCTGCCTTGAATTCAGAAACTGGGCTAGCTGCTTTCACACAATTATCTAATATTATCCCGACTTTTACAAATGAGTAAGAAAGTGAAACAGACATTTGCTCCAGATCACAGCGTCTTAGCGAATGTGTGAGCTAATTTAGAGCCTGGTCTTTTCTCCATAGCAGATTGCAGAAATGTTCATAAATGGACATGAATTAGGCTTCTATGGAAATATTTGATAGTGAGGACACTTGATACACACATGTAAAAGGTGGTATTATGTGCCCTATTCCTCTAAGACAGTGGTCGGCAAACTCATTAGTCCAAAGAGCCAAATATCAACAGTACAACGATTGACATTTCTTTGGGGAGCCACATTTTATAAACTTAAACTTCTTCTAACGCCACTTCTTCAACATAGACTCACCCAGGCCGTGGTGTTTTATGGAAGAGCCACACTCAAGGGGCCAAAGAGCCGCATGTGGCTTGCGATCCACTGTTTGCTGACCACAATCTATGGAAGGAGCTGGAACCCTCTAGGTCTTCTCGCACCCAACACCCTGAGAATAATGGGTAACTGTTAGCGGATGCTTACTGTGTGTATTTTCCTTACACTGACCCTTTTAATCTTTATAACATCCTGTACGAACTCGGTGCTATCATGATGCTTAGATGAGTAAACTAAACCAGAAAGGCTTTGTCACACACCTGGTGGAGTAAGCGGCAGACCAGGAGCTGACCCCTTGTGTGCTCCTCTTGAGGCTGTGCTTGTTAACTGTTATATCACATGCCTTCTCGCAATAACTGATTTGTGTAAGAGAGAACGGGAAGGATCTGTCACGTTGATTCTTATCTGCTTCTAACCAGGCTTGGAAGAATTTCTGCTTGTTGAGTTCAATAGGAAGTTCAAAAAAATGTGATATAGAATAAAACAAATAATCCCCAATTCAGATCTCTCAGACCAAACTGGTAATTGCTAATAACCCCCTTTCTGCTCATGATAGCTGGTTACATCTTTATAATTTTAAGGACAACCATAAAGTATTGATCCAGAAATTGAAACGGTAATGCGTCAAACGAGTGCGTGAGAAAAATCCTACACAGATGGGAATGCTGCGGCTCCAGGATGAGTCACGGTCTCGGGAGACCATTGCATGCCTCCCCAGAGTCTGTCAGCAGAGCGATGTGCAGAGTGATGTGATTTTCATGTTCCAGCCTTCACATCTGCTGCGTGGCAGCTCGGTTATATTCCTCTCGAAGGAAACATCAATAAACATGGGGAAAGATTGCCTTTTTTTTTTCTTCTCTCGTTTCCAGGCTGTTTCTCTCTGTAGTCATTCTGTTGGCTGCACTGTACAGTCTCTCTGGGTGACTTGGTGCTCAGCATTTTCCCAGGATTTGATCGTCTTAGGATTTGACCTCTGCCATGAGTAATTCTACCAGGTCGCAGTGGTGTGTTTCTCAGATTCTGCCACCCCTGTGGAGATTGGCTCTTTCCTCTCTCTTGCTTTCCCACTTATCCACGTACCACTAGCTCTTCAATGACAGTAAGAACCAGGATTTTAAATGAGCAGTTGTTTAACCCATTTATTTTTGTTTTGTCTTTTTTTTTTTTCTCCATGAAATTTTTGAAAGAATGAAGAGAAAATGTACAAAACGTTTGAACGTGGCTTCGCGTAGGTTTCCATAAAATCATAGGGAAGATAATAAATAGAAAAATTCATAGTAGAGATAGTAACACAACTAGATTGAAATGCCAGCAGAGTAAGTTATTGAGAAGTAAACATGATAAATAATATTTGCATAGGTTAGTATCAGACTCAATATTTTAATGGGTGTAAAAAAGTGTGGAAAATTAAAAGTTCCGACTTAGCTATTTCGACAGTTGAAACACACAGCTCTATACTCATAGCAACAGATTGTTTCATTATTTGTTTGTGTAATTGGTATCATCTGTTATCTAGTCTTAGAATATAATAGGGTCTGTGGGGAGGGACTGTGGAGTCATTATGGGAATTGAATTGGCGCTGGTCACACACTGCTCTGCTCTCTGGTTTAGAACCATCTCTTTGCTGCTTTTCTCAGGTGGGACTCTTCCCTGGACACTGTGTGGAGTTAATTAATCAGAAAGTCCCCCAGTCAGTGACCAACTCAGTGCCAAAACCAGGTGAGTATTTCACCAGCTGCTTAAAGATACAGGCTCTCTCTTTTAGTCAAACACGGAGCTTGTTTTGCAAGACTTTGTATTCATCGACTTAGTATGCATTCTTTAATTTTATGTGGCTTTGATTTTCAGAGATTTTTAATTTCTCTATTGGTCATTTCACCAAGATTTATGTGCATTCAAACTTGTAGACAACTTTAAAGAACTGTTTGCTCCACTAAGCTTTGTCATTATTTGTTTTTACAATTACATAGTAGAAATATAGTTTCTTCATGAATAGAATGATTAAAGAAAAATACTTTCAAAGAACGGGCATGGAAATAGAATGATTAGCTAAAACTTAACAGATGAAGGGGATGTATAGTTTATCAGTGCTTGTGAATTCCAAAACTATTTTAAACAGCATATCTTATATAGCATGTGTATAGTGCAATATAAATATGTGGAATTGTTTTACAAATAATTAAAGCAATACCAATTTTTTGGGTTTTTTGGGGTGATATTATCTTGCCAAATTCTATAGAGTATCTAGTCTGGAACGTTTTAATGTGACAGTGTGGTCAATGCTTTGAAGTTCTTACAATTTAACATCACAAATTTATAGTGATTTCTTGTACACTATTTTACACAGTTTTGCTCTACAAGCTTAACTTTCTTAGCTATGAAGCCTCATCTTTGATCATTTTTGCTTCAGAGACATACTGTAAATTGAGTTTTTAAATATTAGTTTAATATTGGTATTAAACTGTACCAATCAAAGACTTTCTTGTGTTTTGAATGAGAAAGTGACATTTCTAATTGTGATAGCATCCAGAAGCTTTTAAAACGTGAGCGAGTTAATCAGTTATTGGTGTTTCTGGGAAACGGGTGTCTATGAATAGATTCGTAAGGCATTGTTAATTCTAAAATCAGTAATGACACATACTGACAGCACCCCTTCAGAAGCTCATGTCTTCTCTTCTGAGAGCAACATCCAGGGTTGTCCTGGGAAAATGTACCTTCTTGATACATTTTGTAAAGGACGATGTGAGTTCTGCCAGCCTCAGGCTTGTTTCACACTTTAAAACAGTCTTTGCCTGCAGTTTATTTTTACCATCGCCATCTGTCCCTGCTGGATGCCAGATCTGAGAGATGGAGCTATAGTTTGATACTGAAATGCAAAGCTCCCTATATCACCACACAACAAGGGCGATAGGAAACAGTTTCCCTTTGGAGCAATTTTTAACGTTCCCCAATGTTAAATTATTCGTGGACATAAAAGTAAAATTAATGGGTCACCGTGTCCTGTTTGGACTTTACTGAGCTTATTGATTTCTTTCTTCAAATTCTTCATGCTCTCAACTATTATCTCTTCATTTATTTCTTTTGTGCATTTCTCTGTCTCCCTTTTCGTTTACACGTCAGTGCTCAGTTTTGTTCTTTGATATTGACTCACACATCCTCTCTTTCAGGTTTGGGTACTTTCTAGTGACCTGTCTTAGAGTTCACGGACTCTGTCCTCTGTGTAGGCATCTCTCAAGGCACCTAATAAGTTCTTACATTCTCATCTCAGTCATTTCATTTCTAGGATCAACATTGGGTCTTTTTTTTATAGTCTCCAAAGATGAATTCTCCCATCTTCTGATATTATTTACCTTTTCCTCCACAAAGAAAGAACGAGGAGTCGGGAAAGGGAAGGAGAGAGTGAGGACAGTGGAGGAGAAAAGGTGAAGACAGAATAAAAGCAAAGCTTACTCTTGACATATGAACTTCTAAAAATGAATGGCTAGGGAATTTAGACAAACCTTCCTTGAGAAGAGTTAGCAAATTTGGACCAAAATAAAGTTCTCTCTTTGAAGCATTTGAGAATGAATAAGGCAGTAAGCAGGTACTGAGTAAGGTTAAGCAGAAGGAAATCTGGTGGAGTGTGAGGCTAGGAGGTGGAAACTTTCTTTCCTGTATCTGCTGGTAGAGTAGAGAGAGTCATTGCTGGGGGAACAGAAATTGGAGCTCAGAGCCCAGGAGGGCGGAGTGGCTGATAAATGTCCCAAGCTTTGAGTTGAGATTTTTGTGGAAATTGAAAACTGATTCTAAAATGTAAATGGAAATGCAGAACCAGAAATACTCCAGACCATTTGGAAGAACAAGAAAGTGGGAAACTTACTATACTTGATACCAAGATTTATTGTTAAAGCTTCCCTAATTAAGATACTGGTGTTGACATAAGGATTGACGGTTAGATCAGTGGAACAGAACAGAAACGAACATGTGTACACAGATCCTTGATTTATAATAGAAGTGGCATTGCCCTGCGTTGTCAAAAAGGCAGTCATTTCAGTAAATGGTGTTAGGTCACCTGGACAGATCTGGTTCTTATTTAACCCCATACAGAAAACCCTTTCCAGGAGAATTATACATCTGCATATGAAAGATAAAACTACTGAAAAGTAATGCAGTAGACTATCCTCATGCCATATTTTCATGATCTTAAGTCAGACATAATTAAAAAGCTTAGTAATGAAAATTAAAGTTCAGAACACTGTCTTAATATGCTATAAGATAGCGAGGAAGGCGCCGAAACCGGTTTGGCTCAATGGATAGAGCATCGGTCTGCGGACTGAAAGGTCCCAGGTTCGATTCCAGTCAAGGCATGTATATTGGTTGCAGGCACACCCCCAGTAGGGGGTGTGCAAGAGGCAGCTGGTCGATGTTTCTCTCTCATCGATATTTCTAGCTCTCTATCCCTTCTCCCTTCCTCTCTGTAAAAAATCAATAAAATATATCTAAAAAAGTATATATAGTGAGGAAGGCAAATCACAAAGTGGAAACATACTGGCAGTGCATGTATCTGAAAAAAGTGAGGCAACCAGGCTGTGGAAAGAAGCAAATAAGAAGACAGATACACTGATATTTTTTTTTAAATGACTGAAAACTTACACAGGTACTTCACAGCAAATGTCCCAAATGCTCACTAAGCATGTGATAAGATGTTCAACACTGTTCATCTCCAGGGCAATGCAAGTTAAAACCTTATTGCCTCATGCACACACCCACCAGGATGGCTAACATTTCAGAGTAGCAACACCCAAAGTTGGTAAGGATATAAGTCAGTGGGAATTCTCATATCCCGCTGGTGGGACAAGCATTCTTTATATACACTCTTAGGTCTGTATAGAACGTTCACGGCAACCTTATTCCTAATTGTCAAAAAACTAGAAAAACTCAAAGGTATGTCCGCGGAGGAGCGGGTAAATAAAGGCCTGCTTGCTCAGTAGACTTCTCTGAAGCATGGACGAGTCTCACAGACAAACTCGGATGAGGAAGCCTGGTCTCCATGTGTAATCACACCATGAAGCGCCATAAGCAGGGAGAGTTCAAAGTCACGGAGCCTGAGCCTGTTCTGTGGTGGCGGAAGTTACACAGTCCTTCACAGGACCCACACAGTCTGCTAACAATGAGAGAAACGTAACAAGTGACCTCGCCTGTGCCATCAGCATCTATTCAGTGACAGAGCAGAATGCCTCTCAGTGCGCCATATATATTTTAGCTTCTTATGTTGTTGAGCTAATTATAGTCTCAGAGGAAGTTGTCAGAGCAGCCCAGAGGTCCCATACACTCAAAACACTCAACTTCTCCCGGTTGTCACATCTCACACAACTCTATAGGGCAGTACCAAAACCGGAAAGCCGGCATTGTCCAAATCCTGGTGAGCTAGATCACAGACCTCACTCCAGAGTCACCAGCTTTGCACACTCATTTTTCTTACCCCGCATTTCCAGGTGGCGGAGAGAGTGCAGCCTTTTGGGCTTCAAGTTCAAGTTCCTGTTACTAAGTAATTCTGCAGACCGCTGTGGAGGAGGTTTATCCCACCCCGTGTTTGTATGTTGGGTTACAGGAGGGGATTATGCGTTGTGCTAAGTGTTCCCAGGATAGCTTTTCTACTGCATGGCTGTCCCCAC
Source organism: Pipistrellus hanaki (assembly GCF_964339955.1). Classification (NCBI taxonomy): domain Eukaryota; kingdom Metazoa; phylum Chordata; class Mammalia; order Chiroptera; family Vespertilionidae; genus Pipistrellus; species Pipistrellus hanaki. The sequence goes on along the minus strand of NC_140521.1, from coordinate 13,569,468 downwards.
CCCCTTCTTCTTCCTGCCTTTTCTTCAGCTTTCGATTTTCTTTTCCCTTGCCCTGGCCTCCCATCCCTTGACCAAGAAAAGGGTGGGAGGAGGGGTGCTTTTCATTTAAATGTCCACGAAAGAAGGGTGGTTTTGAGTCCTCCATTCTGAATAAACCTAAGAGCCCCATTTCCTACACCAGTAAAGTGGGAAGCTCCACAGCCTCTGCACTGGTTAGAGTTAACATGTTTTCTTTGTTCCTGCTGCATAGTAGAGTTCTCTATGGGCCTTTCATATTTTAAAATCACATCCATTCACTGTTGTTGTCCCCCCCCCCCCCTCCCCGCTGCCCTACCATTTATAAACAATTAGTATTCAAAGCTGTATGCGGAGGGGAAGGTAAGAGGAAGCCTGGTCTGTAGGGGAAGACTTGGGCAGGGTCCTAAGGATCTTGAGTCAGACAGCTCCTACCTGTGAGGCCCGGTAGGGGCTGGATCCCTCTGGTTTGGGATGCTGGAATCTGCTTCCTAGGGTTGTAATGAAGCTTTTTATAAAGAATGTGCACCGTGTAACGCTCCTGTGTCTGTTAAAAACAACGTTCCTCGATGTGGATTTACCTTGGTGTTAGTAAAAAAGTCATTTTGGAACAGAAAAGATGTCCATCTCTCCCAATTCGTTTATTTCTTCCAACAATTCGAACAGGGTTAACAGTCCAGTGCCTCGTATAAATATTGACTCTCTCTTAAGTATTTACATAAGTCAAGGTACAGCTTTAACAGTTGGTCAGTGTGTAAAGGAGGAGGCCACACTCAGGAAAATTTGTTTAATTCTAGATTTTCAATTCTGGGGCGGGGGGGGGAAACACAAACAAGCAACTTATATTATACCCTCTAATAGATGCTCAAGAGATGGCTGTCTGTCGGGGTTTTTCACACAGAGGCATTCAGAATGGACACTTTTTTAAAAACGTGTTATTAGAACAACAGCTGCAGCTTCTTATCAGCAGAGATATGGAAGGGTATGCTTTCTTAGCCCACTGCTACCATGGAAGGAGTGAGCCTTTTACTGGCCATACTTCCTGCACCATCCATAGCTTCTCTTACTTATTGGGGCTTGCAGTGCCATCCTGCTCCCTGGATCCACTTCTCCCAGCCCAAGGGTAGCTTTGCAAAGAGTAAAAACAACAGCGAACAACAAGTTCTGCTGGGGGTTCCGGAGCAGGAAGTTCACCTGGCGAAGCCGAGGGCTGGGGTGGGGCTGGGCCTGGGCTGGGCCGGTGCAGCCTGTTTTGCCAGTGGGAGTGCGGGGCGGGGCGCTTGGGGGAGGCTGAGGCGCAGGACCCGCCGAGAAGGGAGGATTAAGCCCTGCAGGCAGGAGCTCTCACCCCCCACACAGTGGGCGAGGCTTGCTAGGAGCTAAAAGCTGCGGATGGGGGCCCTGGAGACAGAGCGAGTGGGAGCCTGAGAGCTTGGACTTGGGAAGGTCTGAGCAGGCGATCTGCACGGACTGCAGAGCTGCTGCTTGCCGGTGCCGGCGGATCCCCTGCTGAGTGCAGCCATTTGGAATAGCCTTAGGTATTGATCCTCAGACCTGAGCCACAGCAGAAGGTAAGGCTCCCTCAACTGGGTACTCAGAGGTTCCCTCCGACAGAATCCGGAATGCTTCACGGTGACTGGTTTTGCATTTTCTTTGGGCATGTGTGTCCTTGGCTGCTTTTAAGTGAATGGTTGGTTAGTGCTTGGAGTGTCCAGAAATGGAATAGTTGAGCCTTAATGATGGTAGAGGGATTATTATTATTATTATTATTATTATTATTATTATTGGAATTAGGTTGTATCACATACGTACTGGGCAATGCATCTCTTCCCTAGTCGGGCATTTACCCATTTTTTCTCTTTGAAACCAGCTTCTTCCTTAATGTTTTCCAGACCTTAAGTGAAGGCATGAACGTTTTTATGATGAAGAGAGCCTGTGCTTCCTAAGCCCCCAGTCTACATTGCATTTAAATCTTTTCCCTGTGGGTTAGTGTACCAGAGGCAGCACACAGGGTTTACTGAGAAGGACTGGGCAGAGGCTGCTCAGATCAGCATGAGGTAGTCGCCCTCCTGTCCTTCTACCTCCAGCGCTGTGGGTTTTTTTCCTCGTTGGCACTAGTGAGGCTCGCCGGCCCGGGCCATACAATACCTGTGCGAGTCTGTGTCTTCCTGCAGGGACCTTCTGCCCCTGGGGTGGCAGTCCGTGACTCCTTGGACCTTCTTTAGCCCTTTCGTGAACACAGCAGGGACACCAGAGTTTTCTCTGAACCCCAGGTCAGCTAACCCTGTTAAGAATTTGAGCAACCCCCCAATTACCCCCGCCAGGAAAGTTCTACTGTTTAAATAACACCAATATTTGAATGTTCAAAACTGTAAACGAGGGGATTTCAAACATTAGAGCTCTTTTTCACTTTCGACTTTAAAAATCCCCTATGCGTGTAGCTCCTGTTCGTGGTTTGAGACCAGAACGTTTTTACAGTATCTACCGTGTGTGTAGTAATACTTCATAAGGAACTCAGTGGAAGAGGGCAGAAGTCGGAGATTTCTGAGGCTCAGTTTACATGTAAGAGCATGACAGGAGGAGGGCTGGGAAGTGACTGTGTGTGCGCCTTTCTGAAGGTCCCAGCCCTGACTGGGGAGCTGCACCCAGGGCCCATGGCGCCTGGTTTGCAAAGCCTCAGGTTCTGGTTGGCTCTGCGCCATGCAGGATCCTACAGGTTCTCAGTGCAAAGGTGGAGAAACACTGCAGTCATCAACATCACCCCTGTGGATCCACACATACTGAGTGAGCGCTGGGCATGTATGTCATTTCACGAAAGCATCCTAGTAACCCTGAGGGATGTGTATTATGATTGTCATTCTCACTGTGTATTTGAGGGAGCTGAGAGAGACTTAACTAGGTTATTTGCTCAATATCTTGGAGATTGGGAAGCTGTTGGAGAGGATTCGAACCCTCAGGTCTGTCAGACAGAAGCCCGTGTCCTTGTTCCCTAAGCCAAAGGTGAGGTCTTTCATAGGGGAAATTCCAAGACGTTTGCTTTTGATAGTCTTCATCATCAGTTCAATGCTCTCGAATATAGAAACGTTTCCCTCCAGCTCCTGAAAGAAAAAAGAAAAGGAAAAAACCCAACCTTAGAAGCAAACAGAAACCACGTACATAGCAGCGCTCTGCACCAAACTCCATAGCTTAACCAAGTGCGAGAGTGTGTGACATCAGAGTGAATATGACTCTGTTTTAGTCTAACTTTTAAAATTGGTGAATATAATAGTATCAGGGGCAAAGAAAGGGAGTGGATTGATAATTATCAGGGGAGAAGGGGTATGAGGGGTGCAGGAAGAGACTGAATTAAAATCGTACACCTATGGATGAGGACAATGTGGGGGGCGGGAGGTAAGGGCAGAGGGTGGGGTGGAAGGGAGCTATGGGAGGGGGGGAGAAACAATTGTAATAATCTGAGCAATAAAGATTTATTTTTAAAAAATTTCCAGACAAGAGAGTTTTCACACTGTTAAGCCTAAGGACCAAAGTTTTCAGACATCTAGAAATTCACATAGTACTTTGGATAGTCCTCTTACCTTTGATGCTACCGAAGTCCCAAGACGGTATAGTTATTGTATTTAAAATTTTAAAAGAGGAAACATATAAATACATGTCTTCCTGCGGACGTACTAGTTTTTAAACTTTTGTCAAATGGTGCTAGTTCGTCTTAGAAAAATAGGAACTCGGATTATTTAAAAATCCTTGGCAGAGTTACTTTCAGAGCCTACATCATATTCATCCTCCTTGTGCTGGGATCTGAGTTTCGGGATTCATACCCACATCTTGTCTCCTCCCACTCGCCTCTGCTCAAATGCAAATCTTTGTTCTGCATTTAGAAGTGCTATTTAGTCAGTCTTATATAACTGAGGTGGTACAGTCACCACGTCAAATTTTTTTTTTAAATTTGCTCTTTTTATAAAGTTAAGGAACAACACCAACCCCTTATTATTTTAAATGTTTAAAATAAAAATCAATATCAGTTTTACCAAAGAAAATGCATAGCTTCTTTACATCTCCCTAAAAAAGCACTCATGCTAACTCTGAACCTTCTTCTTTTCTTTTTTTTTTTTTTTTTTAAAAATATATTTTTATTGACTTTTTACAGAGAGGAAGAGAGAGGGATAGAGAGTTAGAAACATCGATGAGAGAGAATCATACATCAGCTGCCTCTTGCACACCTGCTACTGGGGATGTGCCAGCAACCAAGGTACATGCCCTTGACTAGAATCGAACCTGGGACTTTTCAGTCCACAGGCTGACGCTCTATCCCCTGAGCCAAACCGGTTTCAGCTGAACCTTCTTTGATATTTATTACGGAAATGTGTAGCGCCTTGAAAGCAAATGTATTATGTAAATAACAAGGGTGTTTTAACCTGTGACCGGTTTGCCCAGGGAACAGAGACTCCTAAAGTCTAATATAGCATGTCCTCTCTCATGTATCACTCTGTGTCCTCTAGGGAGAGCTGCAGCATGATATGCTTTCGTTTCATCCTTAAGTGAGGGGAAGAAAGATCCATTTTCATTCCAATACCCAAATATTTTAGTTAGCCATCAGCGTGTCTGGCCACATAGGAGTGGTGGCAGATAATCTAAAGCAGTGGTCCGCAAACTGTGGCTCTGTTGACTAATGAGTTGCCGACCACCGATCTAAAGAAGCAATTAGTTGCTCCCGTTCTGCTTCTCTTTTTCGAGGTGAATGGTTCTTATTTCTGTGTCTGAAAGGTCTTCTCTAAAACTTACTACAGATTTGTGTTGTGGATCTCTGCTCTCACCCCTTAGCAAAGGCTTCAGCCCAGCCGGTGCGGCTCAGTGGTTGAGTGTAGGTAGAACTATGAACCAGGAGGTCACAGTTCGATTCTTGCCAAGTGTAGGAGCTGCAAGGAGGCAGCCAATCAATTATTCTCTCTCATCATTGATGTTTCTATCTCCTTCTCCCTTTCCTTTCCTCTCTGAAATCAATAAAAATATATGTGTGCTTTTTGTTGTTGTTTTTAAGGGCTTTGAAAATACCTCATTTTCTCTCTTGTGAGTAAGTGGAAGCCGATTTGATTAATGCGATTGTTAGTAGCTTCCTAGTTTTTCAACCAGGAGCCAAGAGCCATTACTGTCCATGTTATTTTTAGTATAGCATTCGGTGTTCATGACATTTCTCAAATACCTGGTGTCCTCCCTCTGAGGATGGAATGTGCAGATAGCAGAGCTGTTACAGCCGTCCCCATTCCAGACTTCATCCCTGGGCTGGCCCCAGAGACAAGTCCCCATAGTCGCGTGCAGCTGTTACGCACTGGGAGAATGGGGCGTCTCTTCTCCTCCAAAGCTGCTTATAAAACAGTGATAAAAACGATTATGTACTTTCTTCCACAATAACTTCAGCCGCATATCAAGATTTAACACTCAAATGTTCCTAAAGATTTTCTTGGACATCTTGAGGAGGTGTGGAGAGATGGCATCCAAGCCTGAAGCTACTGCATTCCTGCTCTGAAACAGAGACCACACGCAGCAGCTCTCCGAGAGGCAGGAGGGTTCTGGGGATTTGAGCATTGCCCAGGTGGGATGCAAGTTTTCCAAAGTCAGAACCTACATAGATAATATTTACTTTTTTTTTTTTCCCCTTTTCCTAGAGTGAATTCTTAAACCTAGTTCACAAATTAACCTCTATAAAATATATCGCATCTATCCTATATAATAAAGAGGTAATATGCAAATTGGCCCTCGCACCATCACAAGATGGTGGCGCACACAATGTGGGGAAGGGAGATGGCTGCTCTGCATGCCTGCCACCAGAGTCCCCTCAGCTCCACCGGGGCCTCGAGTCCTCTTGCATCCCCCACTGACTGAGGCTCAGGCAAGCAAGGTTGGCTGAGGTGCAGGCAAGACTCCTGTGGTGGCTCCCCAGCCGCCCAGGGTCAGCCAAGGCTTGCACTGCCGGCAGTGGCAGCAGCAGAGGTATGATGGGGCCGTCACCTTACCCTGATCGCTTGGCTCACCTTCTGCCCCTGAGGGCTCCCAGACTGTGAGGGAGGGGGCAGGCCAGGCTGAGGCACCCAGCCTCTAGTATAGAAATAATATTAGAAATGACCATTATATTGTTCACTAAGGTCTTCCTAGCAAATCAATGAAATGAACAGTAGCCGTATTGTATGGCATGAACAACAGTTGCAAGTGGCTTTACAATTAAAGGAGATAGTACACTTATGCACTAAGTCCTGGAAATAGTGTATGTGTGTAAAATAATTATAATAGGGCTCCTTACTACTATTTTAAGTTTTCATGGGGAAAAATACATAATTTTAAAAGTGCTAAGCCTAATATACTTAATATACATAAAACAGTAGCATTTTAAATGGTCTATCTTGAGTTTTTATGCCAGCCCTTTCTAAGATGACTTAGAAAGCCTAATTTATGTTTTTGACACTGCCTGCCAGTGAGGTTTTTAATGGTGCCCTTTTCCCCTCCTGATAAATTTTCCTAAAGCAAAGGCATTTTCCACAGACTTTAGAGCTTTCCATGCTTTGTACTTTCTCAGTGTTTCTTGATTTCTCAGCCAAGAACTAGAATTCAAAAATTACTTGGCGAAACTCCTTTTTATTTATTTTTTCCTATTTTTAAACGGTGATCTAACCTGGTTAATTGTCTTGTCTAAAATCTTACAGCAAGTTTTTGGCAGAATCAGTACTAAAACCTTGATTTCACATTTTCACTTGCTCATGCCTGGCGTGATTGGCCGGCCAGCCTACATCAGACTCTTTTATTAATGGGAAGGTATAAACACTTTCAGTTATTAGGCTGTTGATTCAAGCATGTATTTCTAAATCATCAACTAGAATTGCTAGCATTTCATGCTTACTGAATATTTTTACCACATACAAAAGCAGTGTATTTAGATATTTCAGGATACTATCAGATATACCAAGGAAAGGGGACTGAAATATGAGTATTAAGTCATCTTGAAAATTAGAACTGGAAAGTCAGAGAGGAAAAGTATAAAGTGTCGTTATTCTGATAACCTTTATTCCATTTAGAAGTCATTACATGAATGTAATGGGAAATAAAAATAGATTTTATTTAATATACCATTCTATGACAAACTATAATGAAATCTCACTGAACAGAGGAACCTGGTGGGATAAAGGTCCTCCTAGTTGTAGATAGATGGAAGGGGAGATGGGTCCAGTGGGGTCCGCTTGCTCTGTCCGCCATGATGCTCACAGTATTTCAAAGTATGCAATAGGAGCTTAGAATTTGGGAGGTGATAAGAAACCCTTAAATATCAGTTGCCTATGCTTCTGTCCCCCTCTGTTAACTTTCCACCACATGGGTCATTTAATCTCTGTTTGAAAACTTTGCGCAAAGAAGGATTTGTGTACAATTGCGAACATCCATTGGACGTGACACACATTACACTCATACTTGATTGTTTCCTGGGTTTGATCAGGACAACCTCTTCAGGTATTATGTATCCCACCCCTACCCTCTCATTCTGTCAGCTTGACTCTGAATTTGCTACAGATCTTAGAATGTGATGCCTGTAATCAAATAATCACATTGCTGAGGTCATCAACAGGCACCAATCATCAATCTTTCTTTTTTTAAAAATATATTTTATTGATTTTTTTACAGAGAGGAAGAGAGAGGGATAGAGAGTTAGAAACATCGATGAGAGAGATCATCAATCAGCTGCCTCTTGTACACCCCTACCACCACCACCACCACTGGGGATGTGCCCTTGACCGGAATCGAACCCGGGACCTTGCAGTCGGCAGGCCCGATGCTCTATCCACTGAGCCAAACCGGTTTTGGCCCAATCATCTTTCTTTAATGTACTGAGAAATTAGTTCAAAACAGTCTAGGAGGTTTCTGAGACCGGATTTAGAGAACTCTAGATTAGGAGAAATATTATGAGAAAGAAAAAAATTTGGGGCTTTGCTAGAGAAATGTTTTCCTTGGGTCATTTAAGACACCCAGTGCCCCATTTCTCCATGTCAAAGTTCACTGGGGCTCACAGAGCTGCTGTGAGGGTAGCTCTGTAAACTGGATATTGGTGTCATAAAGATTTGTGTTGGAGATACTCTGGTCATACTGTTAAAGCTCTTAGCCACTGGAAAGACCGGTTTGGTTGGGTTCCGCTCAGGTTTGAAGAGAGATGGCGAGTGTGAAATCTGTCATATCTAATATGGAGGCAGCTACATTGGGGCATGTGTCCCATTTTCACTCTAGAACAGAAAAATGGAATAGAAGTCGGAGTGATTGTGTTTTATTGTTGAGCTACTTTTTCTGTGGAAGTGGTGTTATCATTTTCATGCCTCTAATCCAGCGTACTTGGTAGACTTTGACCTTAAGACCCGTGGCTGCAGTGCAGTCTCCTCTGTTGAGATGTTTTATAAGCACTTGGCTGTCTAACACAACTCCCACGCTGCCTCCTTCAGGGAAGTCCCGTGAGATTATTGACGGCATTCCAGACTTCTGTTCCTCTAACGATAATTTTACTAACTCGTTTTCTATAAAATTTTTATTTTTATTTTATTTTAGTTTTTAAACTCTTCTGTGAAAATAAAGACACACACACACACACACACACACACACACACACACACACACACACACTAGCCTAAGTTTACACAGAGTTAGATCATCAGTACCACTGACTTCCAAGCCCATGTCCATGTCCCATGGGCAGGTCTTCAGGGGCAACACAGCCTTCTGTCCAGCTGAGCTTATATTTGTTGTGTGTGGAATTTTAGAGGAATTTACCCTGTAAGCTGTACTTAAAAGATTTGTTAGCATTCAGTTCTGTCACTGTTGTCTTTCTCATGTATCAACCAGTGGGAATATTTTTTACTTATCTCTTGCCTTCATCTACAGAGGATTTAAGGTTATATTTAGCATACCCTAGATTAGGGGTGTCGAACTCAATCAGAGAAGGGGCCAAAATCTAAAATCCAGCCTAAATCGCGGGCCGAATGGTTTACTGAACAGTCATAAACTGACAATGTCATAAACTGACAGCGGAGTGCAGTGATGACAGCTCGGTGCGGGCCACATTGCAAGGCCTGGCGGGCTGGATTTGGCCCGCGGGCCTTGTGTTTGACACATGTGCCCTAGATGAATGTTAATGGAAGAGCTAATTTTTTTTTTTTATGGGAGTGTGTTTTGTGTTTATGTAGCAGTTAGTTTGACAAGTGTGTTCTGTATCCAAATGGGATTGTGCTCTTCATAAGATGAAAAAGAGGGAGTTGTTTTGTTTATTTTACTTTCCAGATTATAAATGCCATGAACATTCCCAAACAACAAGTAAAATATTTTAGAAGTTGACTAGAAAGTAAAACCACATTCACAACGTTTTCAGGATCAGTTATTACGAAGATCTCCAAAGTGATATATATTAGAATGAAGCTCAGATACCAGTCATAATCCGGGGGTGTCCATTTGTATGCATTGGGGAAATGGCTGGTTTAGAAGTCATGGATTACAAGACTTATAGTTGCTCCCATTCCCATCAAGTAAAATCACAGGCTGGTGAGAAGAAAGTGCAAAATTGTGATGTTCTTTATACATAACTGTCTCCTAAACTGCTGAAAATTTCTACAGACTATAAAGTGTACTTTTAATGCACGATGTTGCAGTCCACCTGTCAAGACCTCCATTGCTTTCGTACTAAGTAAAAAATGTCACCTCTTCCACAGCTCAGATGTTTTTCCCTTCTCCCTGTTTTTCAGTATCTAAAAAGCACGGCAAGCTCATCACTTTCTTACGCACATTCATGAAGTCTCGACCAACAAAACAGAAGCTGAAGCAGCGGGGGATCTTGAAAGAGAGGGTGTTTGGTTGTGACCTGGGGGAGCACCTTCTCAATTCCGGTTTTGAAGGTAAACATACATTTCCCACTCTTATGGCTCTCGTTTCTAACCGCTGCATATTGATTTTCTATAACCAATTGTGCAATAGATTAGGTAAGTAATTTCTGTTCCTTTTAATTTCGGCAGCTTGTGTACTCGGCAGGGGTAGGGGAGTCCCCTCAGCCTGGCCTGCACTCTCTCATAGTCTGGGAGCTCTTGGGGGGTGTCCAACTGATGGCTTAGGCCCGCACCCCATGGGAAGTGGGCCTAAGCTGGCAGTTGGACACCCTTAGCGCTGCTGCGGAAGTGAGAGAGGCTCCCCCCACTGCTGCTACGTTCACCAGCCATGAGCCCAGCTTCTGGGTGAGTGGTGCTCCCCCTGTGGGAGTTCCCTGACCACCACAGGGCAGCTCCTGCATTGAGCGTCTTCCCCCTAGTGGTCAGTGCGCGTCATAGTGGCCATTCAATCAATTTGCATATTAGCCTTTTATTAAACAGGATAGGATATTTAAAAGTCTAAATAAAAACAGAATATCCCTGAGGAGGAAGAATGATATGTCCATATTTTACATATGTAATTGTGAGGAGAGAGGAGATATAAACATGGATAGGTATATAATGTGTATGATCATTCTTCCCATGATTACCCTGTTAGTTGGGACTTTAAAATATATAAAATATAAATATATAAAATAGATTATGCACCAGAAGGAAGCCCATATCAGTATAATGTTTTGCTACTTGACTCATTCTCAGGATTGTATTCCTAGTGAATAATCGACTTTATAGAAAGCTTATCCTGTTAACACTTTGTGAACTTTTGAGCACCTCCCTGTGGGATCAGGAGAAAAGCCTGACCTGTTTCTTCTGTAGCAGGGTGTTGTAAGAATTCGTGTAGGAGCCTGACAAGGCGTTTCAAGAATTCTTTTTATTTGTGATCCCTGGTGTCAGAATTCACTCAAGAAGATCTTACAGTTTCAGCTCCCACAAACCACAATGCTTATAATTGAGTTAATTAAAGGTTATAGCACAATTACTCACAGAACCGGTTTTTCAAAAAATCTCCCCACATGGCACCTTTTTGGGATAGATCAAACTAATTTGTCATTTACTTGGGCACCCTGAGTGATAGAGTCAGGTGTTTTTTAGTTTCTTTTTCTTTTTGTATTTCTTTTCCTTCAAGCTTGCTTGAATGCGATCATTCATATGAGGGAGTGTTTTCCAGTTTGTTTGCTATGCTCATTAGCTTTCACACATCGATTCAGCACATTTTAGTTGTACTTAGAAGTTTCTGGTGCGTTTTCATTCTTAATAAGTACGATAGGAGAGGATGGTTTCCAAGATTTAAGAAGTCAACAAACAGGTTTGATAACTATAGGTTCATTCATTCCCTAACTATGATAAGATCTCTTCTAGTGGAACAGAGTTTTCAAATGTCATCGGTTTCGTATAGGACTTGTTTTATTTGTTGAACATATGTGAAACTGAATTTCCTTACAGTGAAATAGCAAGTGAGATTTTGTTAAATAAAAAAGCAAGAACTCTAGGAAACTCGGTAAAATGATATTTGGCACAAAATATAAAATCAATTTTAAAACTCAAGGTGAGGAAACTTTGTAGTCTGAACTTATTTCTGTGTTCGAGTTTTTTCCCAGCTATTTTTTACAATAGATAAAAAAAACAAAAACAAAACAAACAAACAAACAAAAAAAACAACCAGGGGTTTTGTAATCAGAGCTCACTGGGGTAAAACAAACAAACAAATACGGTCCAAAAAACCTCTGAAATTAATTCCTTAGTTAATCATATTTTCCCAACAAAAATTCACGATAATGCACTTTCTAATAATGCCACACAGAGGCTGCTGGCCTGGGAGCCGCCACCCCGAGATGAAACGACTTTTTCATAGGGTTTCCGTGAGAATTAAGTGAGGGTGTCCATTATAGAGCACCTAGCCTGACACATATTACATACTCAATAATACAGCTGCTTAAAAACTCATTTAAAGCTTGTTTGGACCAATCAGCTTGTGGTAAATCTGATTCCATTACATGTCATTTCTTAAAGTTTCAGAACCCTTAGCAATGTTCTTTGCAAATAGTGTTCGTCCAAGCACTTCTTTTCGAGGATTTGAACTAATACCATCAAATGAAAGAATTTACCAGTCTGTATTGCAAAACAAAGTTAAAGTTTCAGCTATTGTACATTTTTGAATGGTTATGTAAAAAAACTTTTATCATATGGTTTGAACGTCCTTTGTAAGAGTGTCGGCCCCGAATAGTTGGCCATTGGTGTCAGATATTCACTGAAGTAACTAGACAGCCCCTATCTTTTCTTTCAACTTAGTATTGCTGGGGTGCCCTGTCTAAGGAGCTGATAATATTAAGTCAAAAGGTCAGAACTTATAATGTAAAGATAGGCAGGAAATTAAGGTCTTATCTACCTGAAGTTGCCTCGACCTTTGCATTATGTTGGTGTTTTGTTTGTTAGATAAAATTAGAAGGAGCACGAACTATGAAAAGATAAAATAAAACTCTCTTAAAAGTGAAAAATGGCAATTATTTGTTGAGATGTGAGATTAAGTTAACATGCCCTCTTTCATTTTTTTGAAGTAGATTAAAATTCCACTTCCATCACTTTTAACTCGCAAATTTTATTTTGCTGATGAGAACTAAGATCTCCTCATTTCCTGGTGACTTTGTCTCCGGGGAGCCCTCCCAATCTAACCGGCGTCTTTTCCAATTTCTCTCCAGTCCCCCAGGTTCTTCAGAGCTGCACGGCATTCATCGAGAGATATGGCATTGTGGATGGGATATATCGCCTCTCTGGCGTTGCCTCCAATATCCAGAGGCTTCGGTAAGACCTCCTGTGGCATCTCCTTTTTCCTTCCTATTGCAATTCATTCAAATGAAATTAGTTCAGAATTAAGTCTCTTCCGTGGATAACCGTCATTCAGTAAGATAGCTTAGAAAAAATAGGCAATACTACACATACTGTTCTGTGTGTATATTTTCCTATATGCCATTTACAGTATCAGAACACCACGTCCCCTTCACCTTGTCAGTCCTTGTATGTTTTCTCTTTACAATAGTTGATGACTTTAGCCATTGAATTTGAACCCATGACAACCATGACAGATGAAGTTTACGTTATCTGAATAGAATTAATAGCATTAATAGAATCAGTCTTTCATTCCTAATTAAAATTGTCGAGGGAAACTTTTTAATCTCCTTGGATACCTGTTCTGTATTCTATGCTCAAATAGGCACGTGTTATGTATTTCACATCCTCTCATCATCTCCCCAGACAAAGATCACGGTGTCCTTTATACCAGCAATCGAGATTTTATTTTTGCTCCATCTCTTCGCTTCTGGACTATTATTAATGTGTTATTTTTCTTTAATTTTCACGGTGGTGCATGGAAATTGCCGTTTACTGTACAATTAGGTTTTAATATCCTAATTGACCGCAGAGCTCACCTCTATTTTCAGGAATACGTATTGGAAAGTACTTCACCTGACTCTGGTACGAAGGACAGCTTCAGTCTTTACTTTCATGTGCAGCAAACCTCACATTCACTAATGAGTCCACAAACACTAATCCTCTGGGTTGATGAGTGGTCTCGTGCCTGTAGATTAATATTAATTAACCTCCTGGAGATTGAGAGTAACTGGCCCTGGCTTTCTGAACGCAACCTTTATTCCATAAAATCAGCGCTACAGATTTTACCGTCTGTTGCCATGTGGTGGTGGCTGGGGATTGGTGGATATTGTCTCTGGCTTCCTTATCCGTCTTTAATAAACCACCCCTGGGCCATACTTCCTGTAGCCGAGCGGTTTCCGGGCACGGCTATTCACTCACAGACCAGCTGCCACTCAATCCTAGTCTCCAGAATTGCTGAAATAACACATATTCAAACCATGAGGAACGGAGACCTGTTTTTAGATCTGTGTATTAAGAGCTGCTCATTCATATGCATTTCAGAGATTGTTGTCCATCTTTTTTTAAATTAATTTCTTTATTGATTAAAGTATCACATATTTGTCCTCAACCCCCTATTCTAATCCCCCCCACTCATGCCCCCACCCCCCTATTGTCCTTGACCACGGGTTAGGCTCATATGAATGTACATAAGTCTTTTGGTTGATCTCTCCCTTTTATCCCCACCCTCTCTCTGAGGTCCAACAGTCTGACCCATGGCTCCTTATCTCTGGGTCTGTTCTTGTGTGATTGTTGTCCATCCTAATATTAAAGCTACGCCCTTAATTTTCACATAGAAAAACACATATGATCAAACATCCAATTACTGCTGGGGGAAAAAAACATTAATTCCCTGAGATAAAAATATCAATTCACATTTGTCCATCCATTTATATTTATTTGTCTGTATATTTTATTTGGGTCTGTGCTTTTCCAAACATTCTTGCTTTGCCTTTAATAAAATAGTTTTGTCACTCTGCTGTCTTTGTTAGCCATGAGTTTGACTCTGAACATGTCCCCGACTTGACAAAAGAACCCTACGTCCAGGACATCCATTCTGTGGGCTCCCTCTGCAAGCTATATTTCCGAGAGCTCCCGAACCCTCTGCTCACCTACCAGCTGTATGAGAAGTTTTCAGTGAGTACCAGTCACTTTTAAATCAAGTCCTGTGTGGAGTTTTGTTCAAAAATGTGTAAAAAAATGGTTTTGGCCAGGTAAGAAATAGTTCCATGCCTAAAATGACTCCTTTAAAGGAACGAACAAACAAACAAACAACAACAAAACAGTCATTGCTAGCTGGTTTCTAGTTTTGGCTGATTTCACATGGTCATTCTTTTAGTTTCTGATGTTGAACCACTAACTCTCTTATCACACTTAATGTTGGTGACCATAAAGTTTTTTAAAAAATTATCTTTTAATAGATTTCAATGAACACCTACTGTGGGGGGGGCGGGGGGTGTTTACTTCCTTGATGCTACACATGATGTTTCCTCATCACTCAGCGCCAAATAGTAGATAGAATGATTTATCTGAGCGTGAAGAAAGCTAAATTGTAAGGGAAGAACTTTGATTTTTGCCAACAAAGTCCCCTGGTTGATGTCACATTACGATGGTTGCAGGATGCTGTCTCAGCAGCGACAGATGAAGAAAGGCTGATCAAGATTCATGATGTCATCCAGCAGCTGCCCCCACCACACTACAGGTAAACCTCACGCAGAATTTCCAGCCACGTGTTTTCATCCTACGGGCTTCTGACTGGTTGAATTTTCTTGGACTTGCAACTATTTATTTATTGATTGACTGATTGATTTCAGAGAGGAAGAGATAGGGAGAAAGAGAAACATGCATGATGAGAGTAAACCATTGATTGCCTGCTCTTGCACACCCCACGAGGGATTGAGCCTGCAACACAGGCATGTGCCCTGACTGTGACCTCCTGGTTCACAGATCAAAGCTCAAACACTGAGCCACGCCATTTGTCCATACGTTTGTATTTATTTATCTGTATCCCAGGGCCTGGCACAGTGCTTGGCATGCAATAGGCTTTAATAAATGTTGGATAAATGAATGCATGAGTGAGCAAATGGATGGTTGACTAAACCTGTTCCTTTGTGTGTTTGTTTTGCGATACTGAGAAATACTGCTGAAGGTACTGGATGTCTGTCCACAAGTGTGCAGACTTGTGAATTGCTTGAATCCAAACTATGGACTCACTGCTGGGTGTCTGTTTGCTGGTTTCCTTTTTGCAACCCTCCTTATTTTAGAAATTTTTTAAAGATATATTTTATTGATTTTTCACAAAGGGGAAGGAAGAGGGATAGAGAGTTAGAAACATTGATGAGAGAGAAACATCGATCAGCTGCCTCCTGCATACTCCCCACTGGGGATGTGCCCGAAACTAAGGTAAATGCCTTTGACCAGATATATATGTTTTTATTTATTTCAGGGAGAAAGGGGAGGGAGAGAGAGAGATAGAAACATCAATGATACGAGGAGGAAATCATTGATCAGCTACCTCCTGCCTACCCCACCCTGGATTCGAGTCCACAACCTGGGCATGTGCCATGACCGGGAATCAAACCAAGACCTCCTGGCTCATAGGTGAACACATCCACTGAGCCACCCTGGAGTTCAAAATGTGTCTAAGCCACACAGAGTGTGTCTGCTACAACTAGAGCAGCATAACTTCACGGAATTGTTTGTCTAGAAGCTGGAGGGGAGGGTTCAGGAGTAAATACTCCTAAAGGGTTTTTTTTAAAAAAACTCAGGCTGTTTCCTCAGAGCCAGTCCTGTCAGAAGCTTGTGTCTTGCCTTAGACGTTTTCCGCAGTATTCTGTAGATGTGGCTATTATACCTAGGTATAAAATTCATACTCATCTTCTTACAGTTAGTTCTGTGGTAATAATGTTTAAACCTAGTGAGCAGCACACAATTTGCTGGGGTTTGTATGTTTTTTTTTCCATTTTTGTCATGGAAACTTTTGAGTTCGTAGAGTTTTTATGCTCTATACTGCTCCATGATGGGTTTTATCATTGTTTCTAATGTGTTGTGTTTCGTTTTCTAGGACACTGGAGTTCCTCATGAGACACTTGTCACTTCTAGCCGACTATTGTTCCATCACAAATATGCATGCAAAAAACCTGGCAATTGTCTGGGCTCCAAACCTGCTCAGGTAAGTTGCATTTGACATTTGACCTTAAGTAGATCCAATCGTCTTGGAGAGTCTAGTTTAGGGGTGTCGAACTCAATCAGAGAAGGGGCCAAAATCTAAAATCCAGCCTAAATCGTGGGCCGAATGGTTTACTGAACAGTCATAAACTGACAATGTCATAAACTGACAGCGGAGTGCAGTGATGACAGCGCGGTGCGGGCCACATTGCAAGGCCTGGCGGGCTGGATTTGGCCCGCGGGCCTTGTGTTTGACACATGTGGTCTAGTTCATCAGTGTTCCTTAAAGTCTAATTCCTCAGTTTTCCTGTTCAAGTAAATCTGGTCTGTTTTTTTCATATGCATCTCCCCAAAACAGGCCAATGGCATTTAGCCGAGGCCAAGGAAAGCATTTTTCTTCCTCTGGTTGGTGTGGGGTTTACCGAAGGACTTGTACGCATGCCTACTAACTAGTATAAGCAGAACCAATGGACACAGACTCCCGGGGGTGAGGGCATGAGTCAGGGAGTGCAAGGGGGGATAAAGACACATGTGTAATGCCTTAGTCAATAAAAATTGTTTTTAAAAAGGATTTGCATGTTTAAAATAATGCCCTTTAAGGCGGCTATCTCTGATGCTGATGGCGATCTTATCCGCCCCACAGATCGAAACAGATCGAGTCGGCCTGCTTCAGCGGCACGGCGGCCTTCATGGAAGTGAGGATCCAGTCTGTGGTCGTCGAGTTCATCCTCAACCACGTGGACGTCCTCTTCAGCGGGAAGATCAGCGAGGTCATCCAGGAAGGGGCAGGTGCGGCTCGGCCAGAGTGGGTTCCTGGCAGAAATGTGCACCTCCACTTCTAGAGCCATGGAAACGGCATTTCTTTTTTTAATATATATTTTTATTCATTTCAGAGAGGAAGGGAAAGGGAGAGAGAGAGAAACATCAATGATGAGAGAGAATCATGGATAGGCTGCCTCCTGCATGCCCCCTACTGGGAATTGAGCCAACAACCCGGGACCCTTCAGTCCGCAGGCTGACCTATCCGCTGAGCCAAACCAGCTAGGGAAAAACCTGCATTTTTTTTAATCTCAGTTTCATGATTTTGTCTTTCTCAGAAAGCAGCTAATTTATGGCTATTTCCCAAAAATGCACAATTTACCAGTTATTTTGTTAATGCTACATATTAGACCTTTTGTGAGTTACGTTCAGGATACATTAAAAAATATGCCCTGTTACTTATTATTGGTGGATGTAAAGGTATAAGATGGAGCAGCAGCAGAAAAATTGTTTCCAGAACTAAAAATACTGGGTGATACCAGGCAAGGCCTTAAGAAAGGAAAATAGTTACATTACTTAACAATTCTAAGTGTGTGTGTGTGTGTGTGTGTGTGTGTGCTTGCTAACAATCTGGTATGTCACCTTCTATTCCTCACTTAGTATAAAGCCCTATTATTTTTACCATTTAAAAAACGGAATGAAGAAGATATGAAACAAGACAGGTAGGTAGGTAGGTGTATAGATAGATAAGCAGATTGAGATACACGCACACACACTCATTTACACCAACACCCCCCCCCCCCCCCCCCCCCCCCCCCCCCCCCCCCCCCCCCCCCCCCCGGCAGAAACGTTTGACTCTCTTGTTCTTTTTTCCAAAGCTTCTCTCTCCAGGCCCAAGTCCCTGCTCATTTCCTCGCCATCCACCAAGCTGCTGACATTGGAGGAAGCCCAGGCCAGAACCCAAGCTCAGATCAGTTCTCCGCTCGTGACGGAAAACAAATACATCGAAGTCGGAGAAGGACCTGCCGCGCTGCAGGGGAAGTTTCACACCATCATCGATTTCCCGCTGGAAAGGTAGCGCTCATTAAGTCCTCGTGCCTGTGATTTCATGGTGTGTGTGCTCCCGGTTTTACCTTTGCCTTTGTATTCTCCTGTCTCTCTATTCCTGCATTGGTTCCGGGCCATCCCAGGCAATCATTCCCGTGCTCTTCTGGCTGTGGGTGAGACAGCCCAAAGGTCGGCAAACTTATTAGTCAACAGAGCTAAATAGCAACAGTACAACAACTGAAATTTCTTTGGAGAGCCACATTTTTTAAACTTAAACTTCTTCTAATGCCACTTCTTCAACATAGACTTGCCCAGGCCGTGGTATTTTGTGGAAGAGCCACACTCAAGGGGCCAAAGAGTCGCATGTGGCTCGTGAGCCGCGGTTTGCCAACCACGGTCCTAGGGACTGAGAGGCGTGTTTCTCAAGAAGCACGGCAACACCACGTCGTTTTGTGTTTTTTTTTTAAAAAAAAAAAAAAAGAGAGAGTCCGTCATACGGGGGAAATTGTTAGGAAAAATGATACAGGTCTTTGACTAGCTTTATACCATTAAGGTGGCTCACTGAGCGGCTCAGTGTGGTAACTTCCTTAGGTGTGAAAGGAGAATGTAGCAACTGCCTCATATGCTTGTATCTCATGTAAGTGGGATATAACCATGGAGGCAGTTAGCGCAGTGCCCGGCATTCCATAGATGCCAGTTACTGTTCTTACTCCTTTTCTTCGTTTTTTGACTTCCATCACTTTACTCAGACCTAAGATCACTTTCCTTTGGAGTTTTAATATTTCCTATTCCCAGATACGTCTTCCTCTTGCTTATTTCCCGGATTGCGAGGGTAGTGCTAAGTGTTGCAGTCTGTGTGAGAACTCCCTTGTGACCCTCATGGCTAAGTATGGAAAGCCACACGCAGTCAGCTCCCATTCCACGCTCAGCTGCCCTGCACAGCTGCCCGCTCAGAGCGTGTGCGTGTGACCGTGGGTGCGTGTTCAGCTGTGCTCTCTGGCTCTGCTCCTTCCCGTCACTTGTTCATTTTCTCCGAGTAAAGAGAGCCCCCTTGGGTATCTCAGTACGAAAGTGTTTCCCTCTCGCAGGAGGAGGCCTCAGAACAAAATGAAAAAGTCCCCCGTGGGCAGCTGGCGCTCCTTTTTCAACCTGGGGAAGTCGTCGTCCGTTTCCAAGCGGAAGCTGCAGCGCAATGAGAGTGAGCCCTCGGAGATGAAGGCCATGGCTCTGAAAGGTCAGTGCCCGGCCCCGGTCCTGTCTTGTGCTGGCCCAGGGCAGCTGGCCCGCTGAGGGGTCACCTCCTCCTGCTGCTGTGGCGTCTCTTCTTTCTCTGAACCTGTACTCGACTCGCTCCAATAGGCTATGCTGTCTACTGGAGGCTGTAGTCCAAGGTCACGGTGTCAGCAGGGCCTTGTCTAGGTGTGAACCCTGCCTTGCCTCTTCCAGCTTCCGGTGTCACTCGGCATCCCTTGGCTTGTGGTGGCATCCCTCCAGTCTCCGCCGCGTCTTCAGAGGACACTTGCCTCTGTCCACCTGTGTCTGCTCTTCTTAAAGGGACGCCACCCCAGTCATTGGGTTTAGGACCTACCCCCAATCCAGTATGGCATCACTCTTCACACTCCACTTTAGGAACTATAAGAGGAGAATGTTTTTAAATGCATCTCTAAGCTCGAGTTTGTAATTCTTTAGAAAAGGGATTTTTTTTTTTTCTTAAAGGCAACCACTTGAGAACAACAGTACATTAGGTAGCACGATGCTGACTTGAGCATGGTTGTCAAAATGTACACCTGACCCCTCTGGGAAGTGTAAGTATGTTGTAGAGAAAAACACGGCTCCCTTTCACCGTCACAAAGACTAACACTCGCCTTGTTTGGTTTTGATTCTGAAGGTGGCAGGGCTGAGGGAACCCTCCGATCCGCTAAGAGCGAAGAGTCTCTGACTTCTCTCCACGCAGTCGATGGTAAGAGGAAACACACCAGTCGTGTTATTCTGTATTTCAGGAAAGAACGTAACGAGCAAGTATATTTTATAAACACATGCTTAACAAAGAGGCCACAGCCGGGACCGGTTTGGCTCAGTGGTAGAGCGTTGGCCTGCAGACTGAAGGGTCCTGGGTTCGATTCCGGTCAAGGGCATGTACCATGGTTGCGGGCACATCCCCAGTGGGGGGTGTGCAGGAGGCAGCTGATCGATGATTCTCTCTCATCGATGTTTCTAGCTCTCTATCCCTCTCTCCTCCTCTCTGTGAAAAATCAATAAAATATATTTAAAAAAAAAAAAAAAAAAAAACAAAGAGGCCACAGAGCATGCATCACTTCTTAAGAATACTAGCATCTATCTAGTGTTTTCCATTGATGTTTAATATAGTGCCAGTCTCTAATTTCTTCACTTTTGATATAATTGCTATTCAATTTGCATAAGAATGGGTGAATCGGTTTAAGTTAACCATTTATTATATGTATTAATGCCCAGTGAGGGTGCTTGGCAAAGCATTTGGCATCGAGGACTGCCTGCCTGAGAGTCGTAGAGCCTGCTCTGAAGGGGGGGAAGGGTAGAGGGGGGCAGGAAGGGAATTATTTTTGTTTAAGTATCTGAAACGAAATTCTTACTAAACAGATGCTAATGCTTTATAGAATTGTAGGGATTTTTTAAACTGAGAAATTTGAATTTTATGAAGATTTTCCCCACTAAAAACAAAACAAAAACCTCTTCTGTTGCTGTATATCCAAAGCACTATTTCAAGTGAATGGTTCCTCCCGGCTGGTGTGGCTCAGTGGTTGAACATTGACCTAGGAACCAGGAGGTCACAGTTCGATTCCCTGTCAGGGCTACATGCCCGGGTTTCAGGCTTGATCTCCCAGTAGGGGGCGTGCAGGAGACAGCCCATCAGCTCACCATTAACGTTTCTATCTCTCCCTTCCTCTTCAAAACCCATAAAATATGTTTTAAAAGTAAATAATAAAAATAAAGGGATTGATTTTGTCTCACAAGTCATGTGTGAGGTCAGTGATAAAATAAGACAAAAAGAAATTTAAAAAACTTGCCGAAAAGTCAGTGCTGGGCGAGGGGTAGAACCTGGCGCCTCCGAGTCCTTTTCTGATGGAAATGGACACCTGCTGCCTTCTCCCTCACATCACATCAGAGGTGCCTGTTGAGCATTTGGGTTGGGAGCCCCAAGAGACAGTTACCTGTAAGAAAGGAGACGTGGCCAAAACCGGTTTGGCTCAGTGGATAGAGCATCGGCCTACGGACTGAAGGGTCCCAGGTTCGATTCCAGTCAAGGGCATGTACCTTGGTTGCAGGCACATCCCCTGTTGGGGGTGTGCAGGAGGCAGCTGGTCAATGTTTCTCTCTCATCGATGTTTCTAACTCTATATCCCTCTCCCTCTCTGTAAAAAATCAATAAAATAAAGAAAGGAAGAAAGAAAAGAAAAGAAAAGAAAAGAGAAGTGGCCAAAACCACTTTGGCTCAGTGGATAGAGCATCGGTCTGTGACTGAAGGGTCCCAGGTTCGATTCTGGTCAAGGGCATGTACCTTGGTTGAAGGCAGATCCCCGGTTGGGAGTGTGCAGGAGGCAGCTGGTCGATGTTTCTCTCTCATCGATGTTTCTAGCTCTCTATTCCTCTCCTTTTCTCCCTGTAAAAATCAATAAAATATTTTTAAAAAAGAAAGAAAGAAAGGAGAAGTGCCTTCTCCCTTCCTCGTGTGTCCCCTGCTAGGTGACCGGTGGGGGTGCCCCTGTGACGTGCACACTGAGAGCCTGTTGTCCGTCCGCCAGGTGACCCCAAGCTGTTCCGGCCCCGGAGGCCGCGTTCCAGCAGCGACGCCCTGAGCGCCTCCTTCAACGGGGACATGCTGGGGAACCGCTGCAACTCCTACGACAACCTGCCCCACGACAACGAGAGCGAGGAGGACCTGGGCCTGCTCCACAATCCCCGCCCTGGTGTCGCCCCCGTCCGCCGAGGACGTGGACCTGAGCCCGCCGGACATGGGCGTGGCCAGCCTGGACTTCGACCCCATGTCCTTCCAGTGCAGCCCCCCGAGGGCCGAGGCCGAGGGCCCCGAGGGCGGCGCTGCTGCCTTCTCGGACTCCCCCACGGGACACCCCAAGGACAGACTGAGCCCCAATAAGAAGGACCCGGACGCCAGCGGCAGCCGGGCCCAGACGCCGGGCAGCACGGCCAGCTCCGAGCCCGTGTCGCCTCTGCCTGACACGCCTAGCCCCTTCTTCACCCTGGACCTGAGCCCGGGCGAGGAGAAGTCCGCCAAGCCGCCCTCCTTCACCGAGAAGGTCGTCTACGCCTTCTCGCCCAACATCGGACGCAAGTTAGGCAAATCCCCTTCGATGAACATATCTGAGCCCATCTCCGTGACCCTTCCTCCTCGGGTGTCCGAGGTCATCAGCGCGGCCTCTGCCACGGCCTCTGCCACAGCCTCCACTACAGCCTCTGCCACGGCCTCCGCCGCGGCAGCCCAGACACGATCCCCTCCTGCCTGGCACACTGGTACCGACGAGAGCGCCGTCGGAGTGGGAACTAGGTCCCCGCCCCGGGTAGGAAAGACGAAGGCAGACGAGAGGGAGGCCCTGGATGGGTGCTGCGAGCCCAGAGTCCAGCCCCCAGGCCAGGCGGCGGCAGCGGCCACGGAGGCAGAGGTGCCGGCGAAGGAGAAAGAGGAGGAGCCGTGCATGCCCGACGGTCAGAGTAAGGCTCTCCCTTCTGGACAGGCTCCGACAGGTACCGTGTGCTTCCCTCCACTCTTTCCTTAAGCCGAGCGGGATCATCTTCATGTCCGTACACCACCTTGTGCCTTGTAAGGGAGAGCTCCACTTCGCACCTGCCCTTTTAGTCCAAGAGATTGTGGCTCCGGGCGGTGCCCAGTGCTCCAAGCCCTAACGCTAAAAAAATCACACACAAAACCCCAGAAGGGCCGCTGGTCCCGTGTCCGACTCCACAGAGTCCACGGGCCTCTTTGGACAGTCGGAATCCCTGGATTTTTTTTTTTTTTTTTTTTTTGCACGACTTCCTAGCTCTTGATTCTGTTTCCTCTTCTGGTAAAAATGCCTGTCGGTTAGCCTTCCGTGTTCACCAGCCAGCCTCCACCGGCAAAACCATCCTAAGCCATCGGCAAGCACTCGGAGCTTGTGTGATAAGCCATCTTGCCTGAGCCACGTGGGGGACTCAGGAGGGGCAGGCCTCCCCCGTTCTCGGTGTTAGTTTTCCTCCGAACAGATGTTTCTGCGGCAGATGTTGCATGTGGGACGGAAGACCGTGGAATGCGGAAGGCACCTACTTTTATTTTTATTTTATTTTTTTTTTTTAGGGATCAAGCGGGGAGTGCTGGCTTTCCATAGCTGGGATAACACAGCTGCCTTTTCACTCTCATTTTTTTTCTCCCAGTTTCCCCACCAGGAGCAGCTACCCATGACCCCCCTCAGGAGGCCATTCCCGTCAGTTCAGTGTCTCTTATCCCACCGCCACCGCCTCCGAAAAACGTCGCCCGCCTGCTGGCGCTGGCACTAGCCGAGTCCGCACAGCAAGCCTCCTCCACCCAGCCGCTGAAGAGGCCCGGCGCTTGCCAGCCTGCGAGCTACGGAGACGTGGCGGTGGCTGCCACCGCCGAAGAGAGCCTGCCTATTTACCGCCCTCATGTGGCCCCGGACAAGACCCCTGTGCCAGCCGACGGGCCCACAGAGCACTTTCTCCTCCCGAGCCACGCACCCGGGAGCTGCCAGCAGCTCCTGCCCGACACGGCCGCCGCCGCCGCCGCCGCCTGGGACCAAGCCCGCCCCAGCGCCCCCGGGCCCGGGCAGCAGCCCTATCCGGCCTGCACGTCGGGGGGCCCGGGACAGGCCAGCGCCACTGCAGCTCCCTTAAGAGACTCCAAGTCTGACGAGCACATCATCGGTTTCCAGGACGACCAGCCTGGGAAGACCACGGGGCCCACCGTCTCCTTTGCGGACGAGGACCAGACTCAAGTTCACTTCTACAGCGATGATCAGCCGCCTTCTTATTTCGGGGCAAGCGTGGATCAGCCCCATCACGCCTCACCACTGACTGACAAATCTCCCACACCCTCTCGAGACAGACCCTACCCTCTTTCCGGGTCCCCCGAGGAGCCTGTGGGTACAGCCAGCCTGGCTTACGCAGCCGCTGCTGCGGCTGACACCGGCGCCTGGGAAGCCAGCTGGGAGCCGGCGGAGCAGCCTGCCGCCGCCTCCGATTTTGCTGCCGCTGCCACCCTTCAGCGTCCGCACAGAACCCACCGCCCTCTTCCCGCTCCTCCGTCCCAGAGACCAGCAGAGCCGTTACCAGCCCTGGGGCACGGGCCAGCAGCCGCTTGCATAGGATTCAATAATTCCCACAAGGTAAGAAGCGGGGGGGGGGGGGGGGGGGGGGGGGGGGGTCAAGGAAAGGAAAGGCACTTTTTGCAAAGGTCTCACTTTTCAGCAGGGTGTGTTACCTCGGAGTCGGGCACTGTATCTATTTTCCAGTCCTCGGGCAGGTTTTCACGAAGCATTTCCCCTTGGAGGTTGGGATCTGCCTTTTCCTCGATGCCGGTTTTTCTCAGGAAGGAGGGGCAGTTCCACAATGACCTTGGCCTAACGGCGTCTGCCCGCTCCTGCCTCCCGCCAGCCAGCCAGCCTCTGGGTAGTTTCCTCAGAGCGATACCAGGGGTGATAGTGAGTCAGACGGGGCTCCGGGTATCTGGGCCGCGGTGGGTTCTCCGGCACCGGCACTGACTCATGGTGACCTCGGGCAAGTCACTGAAATCACCGAGCCTCGCCCGCCGGTTCTTCCCGTCTGCCCGATACGGGCGCTTCAGTCTCAGGACGTGTGTCAGGCGTTCTGCCTCGCAGACTTCCTAGAAGTGTGAGCTCATTTTCTCAACACGAAGCAGCAGGCTCTGCAGCCCAGCGAGCACCCATCTTGATGAGACAATGTTGTGTGCAAAATGCTAAGGTTTCTTCCTAGGAAAAAAAAAATGCCCAGGTGTTCTGTGGTCACCTTGAACTATTGTCTAGTCTTCTGCAGGGGAAGGATGCTCTTTCTACAGCTGCACCTCAAGTTGGGGTATTTGCAGCCTCAGCCTCTGCGGCCACCCCAGAGTTTAGTGCCCGTTGGGGTTTACAACTCCTCACTTCAAACATCTCTCCAGAGAGAACCCCTCCCTCTTTTTAGCAAATTGTTCCCACTGCTGGCGAGCCTGAGCTGGACAGAGAGTCGGCATAGATTTTTTTTTTTTTTTTTTTTTTAATATATCTTATTGATGTTTTTAATTTATTTTTTAATTTTTTAAAAAAAATATATTTTATTGATTTTTTACAGAGAGGAAGGGAGAGGGATAGAGAGCTAGAAACGTCGATGAGAGAGAAACATCGACCAGCTGCCTCTTGCACACCCCCCACTGGGGATGTGCCCGCAACCAATGTACATGCCCCTGACCGGAATCGAACCCGGGACCTTTCAGTCCGCAGACCGACGCTCTACCACTGAGCCAAACCGGTTTCGGCGCATATCTTATTGATTTTTTACAGAGAGGAAGAGAGAGGGATAGAGAGCTGGAAACATTGATGAGAAAGAATCATCGATCAGCTGCCTATTGCACACCCCCTACTGGGGATGTGCCCCCAACCAAGGTACATGCCCTTGACCGGAATCGAACCTGGGACCTTTCAGCCTGCAGGCTGACATTCTATCCACTGAGCCAAACCGGTTTCGGCCCGGCATAGATTTTGAAGTGTGACTATTACTTGATTAAACCTCTGTTTTGGTCTGCACGTTAAGACTGTCATAGGCAACCTCCTCTCCCATCTCAAACCCATCAGCAGCTAGAGCAGACCTCACAATGGAGGTGGCTGCCCTGTCAGGTGGCCCCGCAGGCCATGTCCCGGCTGTGGGGACAGGGTGCCTGCGGTTCTGGCCGGGGAATTCCAGGCTGCTGCCCGCCCAGCCTCAGCTTGTGAGTCACCCCTGTGATGGTGCTGACTCCCCCAAGGGGAGCACGGAAGACACACTCACGCTTGTCCTCATTTCTCCTTAGGTCCCAGGAGTCGTTCCCACTCCGGAGAGGCCCCCGGAACCCAGGGCCTCTGCAGAGGATCCTGCCCCCGGCCTCGCGGGGGACGGCTGTGGGGCTGCCACTCCGTGCCCCGCCTCGGCCCCCACCGCGTGTCCTGCTGTCCAGCCGGGCCTCCCCGAGAAGCTGCGGGAAGGCCCCCGCGCACCCCCTCTGCACCACGCCGCCTGCGGCTTCCCGGCCCCCGTGCCCCCCGCCCGGACGATGGAGAGCAAAGTGGCCGCCGCCTCCATCCACTGCAGCGGCGGCGGCGTGGAGGCAGCGGGCGGCGCCGGGTACCACCCCTTCGGGGATGATGGCCTGCCTCTGCCGCTCCCCGTCCTGCAGCCGAAGCACGCGGCGCCTCCGAAAGCCCCTTACTCCGCCTTCACGAGGCCCGATGTCATCGCCCCCGAGCCCTTCGGTCCAGAAAACTGTGTGCATTTCAACATGACCCCCCCAAACTGCCACCAGTACCGCCCCCAGAGCGTGCCCCCCCATCACAGCGGCCTGGAGCCGCCCCATGCCGCCGCCGCCTACGGGGCCCGGTCCGAGCCTCCCGCCTCCCTGGGCGGCCCCCGTTACAACACCTACGTGGCCCCGGGGAGGAGCACGGCGGCGGCGTCTTCCTCGGGACCCCCCTCCAAGCCACCGTGCGGCCGGGTCGAGTACGTGACCTCCCTGAGCTCCTCCATCCGGGGCGGCTGCTACCCGGAAGACATCTCCTCCGTGTACCCCACCATCCGGAGGGTGCAGTCCCTGCACACCCCGCCGGCCGCCGCCACCATGATCCGCTCCGTGCCCATCTCCCGCACGGAGGTGCCCCCCGACGACGACGAGCCGGCGGCCTACTGCCCGCGGCCCCTGTACCCGTACAAGCCATACCCGGCCTCGCAGGCCCGCTCCTCCGACTACCACGTCACGCAGCTGCAGCCTTACTTCGAGAACGGCCGGGTGCACTACCGCTACAGCCCCTACTCCTCCGGCGGCTGCTCCTCCTCCTCCTCCTCCTCCGCCACCTACTACGGCCCCGACGGCGGCGGCGGCGGCGGCACCACCCTGTGCGACCTGGACGCCTACGGCACCGTGCAGCTGCGGCCCCTGCACCACCACCACCACCACCGCCTGCCCGGCCGCGACCTCGCCTTCCACAACCCCCGGCTGCAGGGCAAGGGCCTGTACGGGTACGGGTACGCCGCCGCCGGGCTCCCGCCGCCCCGGCCCCGGGCCGCCCTGGCGGGCTACTTCCCCGGGAATGACCACGGCCTTGTGGGCGTGTCCCCGGCCGGCGACGGGAAGCACGCCTACGCCTCGTGGGACCTGGAGGACATGGAGAAGTACCGCCTGCAGTCCATCCGCAGGGAGAGCCGGGCCCGGCAGAAGGTCAAGGGGCCCGTCATGTCCCAGTACGACAACATGATGGGCCCCCCGGGGGCCCTGCAGGAGGAGCTGGGCGGCGGCGGAGGCATCTATGTCATCCACCTGCGCAGCAAATCCGATCCTGGGAAAACTGGACTCCTCTCCGTGGCCGAGGGCAAGGAGGCCCCCCGGCCCCCCGGGAAGGCCCTCAGCCCCGAGGGCGGAGACCCCTTCTACCGCAAACACCCGGAGGCCGAGCTGGACAGGGCCCATCACCACGGGCATGGGCACGGCGGACATGGGGGGCACGGCAACGGGCAGCCAGAGAAACCGTCCCTCCCGCAGAAGCAGAGCAGCCTCAGGAACCGCAAGCTGCACGACACTGGCTGCGGCGGCGGCGGCAGCGGCCTCCCCGAGCACAGGGCACCCCAGGAAGCAAGCCATAGGCACCCGTGCGAGCCGAGAAATGGGCCCCCGCACCCCCAGGGGGCCGGCCTCTTGGATTACGGGTCCAAAGGGAGTCCGGACGCCTGCGAGCCCGCCAGCTACCACCACAACTCTGCAGGGAAGTACATGACCCTGGGCCCCGAGTCTCTGCGGCTGAACCAGAAGGAGGCGGCGAGGCTCTGCAAAGAGCTGGAGAGGCCTCCTCGGGCCAGGCAGCCCCGAGACTGCTACGCGGAGGACGAGCCGCAGCTCGGCCAGGCCTCCTCGGTCCCGCCCCCGAAGCCCGAGCGGAGCCACAGCCTGAAGCTCCATCACACCCAGAGCGGGGAGCAGCGGGACCCCGGGGCGCTGTGCCAGTACCCGGCCCACGGCCGGCGCCAGGGCAGCCTGGCCACCGTGTCCCAGTACGACAACCTGGAGGGCTACCACTCGCCGCCCCAGCTCCAGCGAGGGGGCTTCGCGGGGGGAGCCGTGGGGGCCTACCTGCCCCCCGGCTTCGCCCACCCGCAGAGCAGGACCTACGCCACCGCGCTGGGGCAGGGCGCCTTCCTGCCCGCGGAGCTGGCCCTGCAGCAGCACCCCGAAACCCAGGTCCATGCGGAATGAGCCCCCCGAGAGAGCAATAGAGTTGAAGCAGCCTCTGCTGGACAGTGGACTGTTCTATTTTTTTTTTTTTTTTTTCAGTAACCAAAAAGATTAAAAAAAAAAAAAAAAAAAAGCTATAACCCCCCCCTTCCCACAACCACATTCAGAAACAAAACATAGTTAAGAGAAATCTCCCCTTCCTGTTTCATTTCCGCCTCTAAGGACTCAACGCTTTGTCACTAGGCGAGATCCGAGTGGCTGTCAAGCACAGGGTGTTGACAACCTGGTAGTGAGCCCGTCGCCACCCGGTAGTGCGAATCCGTGAGAGCCCAGCCCGAGGACTGCCTGCGTTTGGACGTGGCTTTGTCCTTCCTAGTGCCGGCTGTGCATCTCAGAGCGGCTGCCATCCGTTTCCTTTTGCATTCCTGCCGATGTGTGTCCGGGGCCCGTGTCGCCGGCTCAGGCTGGCACTCCGTTCCCACGTCATTCTCCCCGTTTCGCGTTAAATTCCAACTGAGAAACTCCCCACCCCCATCCCCCATCCTTCTGCTAAGTCAGTGGAACCTTTAGTAGAATCTGACTAAAACATACAGGAAGTCAGACTAAGCATTTAGTGAAGAGTCATCATAGTCACACCGTGTCGGCCCACGCTGCCCCGTGTCCTGCGCATCCTTCTTTCTCATGGGTGTGTCTCAGCTCCGAGAACAGGCTCAGATCCCCATCAGGCTCAGATCCCCATCAGGCTCAGGTCCCCGGGGGAAGAGAAGGACAAAGGCAGAAGCAGACATTCTCAGGCGGCGCCAGGGGGGGGGGGGGGCGCTGGTAGCACCAGAGAGCCCTATCCCTGCTTCCAGTGGGGCCCTCTGCCTTCAGTTTCCCTTTCTCTTAACGAGCGTTAGTTGACTTGTAACCCTAGCAAAGAACATTTCACACCATTTGTTTCCCTAAAGCAACTTTTTCCCCATTAAAAATAAAAAACAGCCCCCAGCATGGTTTGACTAGCTAGACACGTAATTGATCATGATGGCAAACCGACGCGTTCATTTTCAGTTTCTCAGCCGGACTGCAGGTTTCCCGGGAATTCTAAAAAGTAGCTCCGTAGTCCCTGTTCCCAAACCTGCCAATAGCTGGGTAGTGCCCAGCCCCGTGGCACCGTGGGCATTCCCATTCCGGGCAGTGACGTGTGTGCCCTGAGGAACGGCGCGCTGTCTGCTCACCCCCTCCGCTGTCACAGTCTACTACTGTAACTGCCATCGACACCAGCATTTCCGGTCCCATTCTGATAACTCCGTGGGCATGTCACACAGGCCCCTCGCCCAGAACTTTCTTTAGAAAGTTGCCCTCATTCCTGATTCGCGTTGGACGGGGCACCTTCCAGCCCAACGCGATTCTATGTTCTCAGCTCACCCCCAGCGCGCGAAGCCTTCCCAGGGACGCGTTTTCTCGATTGTCATTTCATTCCAGGACTCTTAGGGGACACTTGATTTTTATACATTCACACCTGGGGGCTTTCATTCCATTCACTGGATGGTCGCTGCTCTGGCTTTTTTTTTAAGAAAAAAACTTGGGATTGTATTTAGAGCAAAGGAAGAAATCTTTTAAGAGGCTAAATTTATGCTGCTATTATTGCTGTGAATTTGTATAAAGATTAGGAGTCATGCCAGTTCCTTTTTTATTTAATAAAAACAAACAAAAAAAAAAAACAACACGTGTGAGTGCATTTTAAGGGTTTATATTTAGGAAAAGAAATAAAAGTTTTAAGAAGAACACATTTTATTTATATGTGAAAGTACTTGGTAAGGTTTTCCAGTGTTCTCCCCCCCACCCCCTCCCAAATTGATCAGAGGGATTCCGTCAGGATCCTGATAGAAGAAACCCTGAGGCCCCTTAAAGATACAGATTCCCTTGCTGTCCCAGAGTCTGAGTTAGGCAGCCTGGCGGGCTCCCGCTCAGTACCCAGGAGTTTGGTCTTTGGTGAATAGATGGCGCTGATTTTATTTTATTTTTTACTTTAACCACCTTTTTATCAAGTAGGCAGCCCATTGCCCTTTGTGGTCACAGGGCCCTGAGTTCTCCCCGGCAGCATGGCCGTTGGAGAGAGCTGCTGTGATGAGGACATAGGTGGCTTTAATGACAGGTGTTTCTTTACCCCCCCCCCCCGCCCCCCTCAATATTTGGTAAAGTGTCATCCTGGTAAAACATTTCATACCGTTTGTTCTCCCAAAGCAATATATATAGAGATATATATATATTATTTTTAGTAAAAAGAAAAAGGATTTAGAAGGATGTGAGTCCAGAAGGGCATGGCTGAAAAGTCTCTCCCCTCCCCCACTCCCCTCCAGTCTTCATCCTCGTGGATTTGGGGTCACACACATGGACTCGTGCCACCGAAGTCTTTCCTAAATGCGACGGCCAGTTCCTCAAAGCAGTTCTTTTACTCCTGTCCTATGGACTCAGACATATCACGTAAATATTTTGATCAGAGAAAAATGACTCAATTTACCCGTATGGGTGTGCAATGCCAACTCTAGGTCCAGTCCAGCATTGTTGCACTTGGTGTGTGTAGAAACAGCCTTAACTTCAGAGTTTGTTACTTAAGGGGCTTTGCCCGCGTATTCCCCTTTCCAAGGCTATTGGGTAGAAATCGGATGGCACCTCACTGTGAGCCAAGTTACCTCAGCAGTCCGCCTGTGCGACTTCCCAGAGAGCGCGATGAAGGATCGTTCCTTTCCCGCAGTGGCATGGAAATGCCAATCAAGGAAATGGAGCTGCCTTATGCATCCAACCCCTATTTCTATTGGTATTTCCACAATCCAACCCATATTTCTATTGGTATTTCCATAATCCAACCCATATTTCTATTGGTATTTCCACAATCCAACCCATATTTCTATTGTATTTCCATAATCCAACCCATATTTCTATTGGTATTTCCACAATCCAACCCATATTTCTATTGGTATTTCCATAATCCAACCCCTATTTCTATTGGTATTTCCATAATCCAACCCATATTTCTATTGGTATTTCCATAATCTAACCCCTATTTCTATTGGTATTTCCAAAATCCCGTCCCCAGGTTTTCTCTTTGACAAGATCCTGATGCCACCGTGCGTGGTTTGGTAGGAATCAACATTCCCCGGGGTGTCTCGGCCAGAGTCGTTGCTAACTATATAAATTATGGTCCCAGAGGTGCCATTCTCCTGTCACCAAATTTCATCTGAGCCTTATCGCTTGCTGTCGTTTTTTTTTTTTTTTTTTTTTTTTTTTTTAAGTGCAACCCCTGGATGGCCCCCCGGTGAGGTCTGCACATGTTTATAATGACAAGAGAGCATTTTTAGAACACAGGGCCAGGTTGAAAATTCCAGGACTCACCTGTACAGGATGTGGAGGGGGTGGAGAGGTGGTTCGCACATGTAAGGCGGCAGTCGGTGCACAGAATGTGGGTTTGGAATCCGCCCCTTCTGCTGACAGGAGCCTGCCTAGGCCTCGTGTCTGTCCCCTGCCTGGCCCAGCCCCCACCCATCCATCCAGTATGGGCAAAGTGTTGTCTGAATGGAGTGTGCAATGATAGCAAGAGTATGGCAGGAGGTTACTGCCCGGTGGTGAGAGGCATGTGAGTTTCAGCGCTGTGTGTGGCCAAAATGTTGGGGATGGTGCGTTAACTGCGCAAGACACGCCGCGTGTATGGGCCTCTGCCGTGTCCGATCCACGCTGTTACGTGTTCAGAGGTTGAAATGGTTGTCTTACAGTGTAGATTCCGAGGTAGCAAAACCTGATTTTTCAACCATGGCCTGCATGAGAGAAGCATCCTAGGATGCCGTAGACCCCGCGTTTGAGTTCTTGCACTTTAATTTATATAGTTTTTTTTTTTTATGTCTTAATATTTTTGTGAACCCGTGTACATTGTGAACTGCCTATACGGCTTGTGTATTTCTGTAAATAGTTTTGTGATTTATTTCTTGGTCCCTATGTAAATATTTAGTGTCTCATTTCTTTAAAACTCATTGGAAGCCGAGTTGTGGGTTTGGGGTTTTGTTTGCTTCTTTGTTTTTGGTTTTGGTTTTTTTGGGGGGGAATGGGGGTCGGGGCAGGGGAGAGAAGGGCTTTTGTACTATGATCATCCAGACGGAGAATTCTGTGGTTTCCAGCAAATGTCCCACTGGAACGCAACTCCAATATCAACAAAACTATTTCAGGTTAAAACAGACTTCGTTGTGTGTGCTTCCTTTTTAACCCAATAGGGATAATCACAAACGAGATGGGGTGATTAGTATTTAAATAATGGATTATTATTCCGAAGGGGCTCCCTTCATTCCTCGCCATCCCTTGGTGGTCAGCACATATCATTGCAAGCAACCCAATTCCCTGTCGGTCAAACTCCCAAAGGGACACTTTGCATATTAGGCATCTATACCTCTATAGATATTACCAAGGATGTAATCAGTCAGCTCAATCTGCTTGCAAAGCTGATGTTTCACCCGGTTGAGGTCCATTTTGCAGGAAGAGCCTCGGCAAGGACATGGTTCCGGGGTTGGCATGGGACTTCCCAGTGGGGCAGCGTGACTCAGCATTAGGGAAGCCCCTGCTTTCTAAAAATACATTGCAGTTGCAGGCCGATGTGGCTCAGTGGTTGAGCATTGACCCATGAACCAAGAGGCCACTGGTTTGATTTCTAATCAGGCCACATGCCCAGATAGTGGGCTCAGTCCCCAGGAGGGGGAGTGCAGGAGGCAGCCGATCAATGATGTTTCTCTCTCATGGAAGCTTCTATCGCTCTCCCTCTCTAAAAATCAACAAAAACATTTAAAAAATAATAATAAAAATACGTTGTAGTTACTCAGCATATCCATCTATTTGTGGATAGCACCGAGGACGACGCTGAGTGATGTCCATGCTTGGATTAGAGATGTTCTCTGCCAAACATTGAACAAACCAATTAAAACATGTAGAGTAGCTTCCTAGGGGCGAGGCAAAAGCATCCAATGTTGGACTCAAAAATTACTTTGCGACACTGCAAATGAATAGTTTGTATGCTTCATGAGAGGTTGACACAGGGTGTGTTCTCAAATAGGTTTGCTGAATGAATGAATCACGTTTAAGAAAGAAAGAGTGGCGGGGTGTGTGGGGGGGGGTGGGGGGAGGGCTGGATGAAAAGGAGTAAAGGGATTAAGAATTACTAATACCATCATCTCCTATGTTAAGGTAATCTTTTTGGATATCTGGGATGTTTCCTTTTAAAAAATTATTTATTGACTTGAAAAAGAGAGAGAGAGACATTGGTTTGTTGTTCCACTTATTTACACACTCCCTGGTTGCTTCTTGTATTGCCCTGACCCGAGATCGAACCCCCAGCCTTGACGTATGGGGACAACGCTCTAACCAACTGAGCTACCTGGCCAGGGCAACTGGGATGTTCCCGCCTTACAAAGAGGGACACATTTGTCCCCTATCTTAGAGAATGTGGCGCTTGGCCAAAGACCTACCTCCTTAGCATCTGGAAGGGCGCCTGCTCACCATCAGCTAACCTGTAACCCATTGCAATGAGTAGAGGAGGTGTGGGAGGGAGTGGTACCCAGGAGAGTCAACCTAAATATATGCAGCGCTCTCAGAAGAAAAGAACTTAGACTTGTTCTCATGGATCCTAAGTGATGGACACAATGGGTGACACTGGGCAAGGAATTGTGGGCGGGACTGAGTCATTGGGCGTGTGATTGGGAGTAAAGTCTGGAGCCCCGCCCACCCCTGAGGCCCTGTTGTATTTGTGAAATCCTAAGCAGCCATGGCCTAGGCCAGTGGTTGGCAAACTCATGAGTCAACAGAGCCATATATCAATGGTACAACGATTGAAATTTCTTTGGAGAGCCAAATTTTTTAAACTCAAACTTCTTCTAGCGCCACTTCTTCAAAATAGATTCGCCCAGGCTGTGGTATTTTTGAAAGAGCCAAAGAGCTGCACATGGCTCGCAAGCTGAGCCGCAGTTTGCAGACCATGGGCCTAGGCCACCTGTGGGTCATTTGGGAGCTGCCTACTCTACTGCTAAGCCAGTGCACCATTCTCCCCTACCCCTCATCCTGGCATCTGCCCCATCCAAAGTCTTCCAATAGCACTTACAATTAAATCCAAACTCTTCTATCTAGCAACCCAGCCCCGACTTCTCTCTGTTGCCTCTCTCCCTCCCTCTCTCTTCCTCGCCCCCCCCGCCCCCGCCATTAGAATTCAGATGACACTGGCCATTTATTTTCCCTTTATACCAAGCCTGTTCACAGGTTCCTTGTATAAGCTGTTCTCTCTGCCTACAATGTTCTGATAGGAGACTGACTCTTCATTAAGATCTCACCACTTCCTTTAGGACCGAGCCTGACGTAGCCACGCAATCACATCACCCTCTTAATTCTGCAAATAGCACTTCCCCCTCAGACATTCTTTTTATTGGTTTATCTATGAGTTGTCTCTATTTCTTCATTGGTTTATATGCTCCATGAGAGGCTGGCACATGGTATGTTCTCAAATAGGTTTGCTGAATGAATGTGAATGAATGAGTCATGTTTAAGAAAGAGAGTGGAGGGGGGGCTGGATGAAAAGGGGTGAATTACAAATAGGCAGTTGCAGCATGGTCACAAAGATGTAAATCACAGCATAGGGAATGTGGTTGATAATATAGTAACTATGGTGGGCACTTGTAATATCGGGGTGACCACTATGTACCGTACATGATTGTCTAACTGCTATGCTGCACCCCTGAAACTAATACAGAATAATATTGAGTGTAAGCCGTAACTGACAGAATAAAACAAAGGAAGAAAGAGGTCATTGGCAACAATAACCTTGAGAAAACTTTGTTTTTGCCTAGGCTCAGCCCTATAGGAAAGGACTGCCTTTTGTAACCATGCTAACTACCTAGAAATGCGTCTATTTTGAAGAAGCCACCAGGTGGTGCTGTTGACATACTTTTTATTCTCAAGGCTGTTTATGGGCAGGTTCCCTGGGGCCTGCCTGCCTGTGATTCCATGGGCTGCTGCTTCCCTCGCCTCCAGAGGGGCCTGGTGGCCTTCGCTGGCCTTTTCTCTGGGCACCTTGGTGTGCAGAGCAGCTCCTCCAGGGGGGCCTTGGGAGGTCATGGTTGCTGGGGAAGGCCTACTAGGAGCCAGGCTTGAGGGTGGGGAGTTGTTGTTTTTTGGGGTGTGGGGAGAGGTAGGCTCTGGCTCCAGATGGAACTGCTCTAGAGACTCATGTGAGAGAGGGAGCAAGAATGGGGCCTCCAGGCAGCGGGGCGGACACACAGGGGGCCATTGGAGACCAGGAGGGGCCAGCTGCCCTGGATGGGGGGCAAAGGCGGGGGCTGGCAGAGGACTGGAAGGAGGTAGAGGGAGCCAGAAGTAGGAGGTAGAGGGGTGGCTACCATCCTCCCTCACGCACTCGGGCCCTGAACAGTGTCCTGTCAGGCTCTCATCTGTGACAGGACCCCCTCTGGCTCTGTCCCTGAATCTGAGAGCTTCCATTGAAGGTTCTCAGACTGGATCTGCTCGCTCCTCCCCGGGCCCAGGCACTTTCCTGTTCATTATTTCTCTTTAAGGAATATTTCACCAGGCAGGTAACATGGGCTTTTCTAGTGCATGTTTTGATGTCACAGAAGCTTAAGCAAATCATGCAGCGCCTTGGGTGAAACAGCCTGCGTATTGCGCATACACTGAGCACCACGGGGAAAAAATGCTGTCATTGTAATCCCCGACCTTGGAATGGAACAGGTGGTGCCAGTGTGAGGGGCTTGCATAGCCCGGGGTCAGGGGCAAGGGGACTGCTGTGAACCCCGCCGGAAGGGGAAGGATTTCAGCAGCGGAGAGCAGAGCATGCCGGTCCCTGCCCCCAGCTCCCTCTGACTTTACCAGGCCGCCTCCCAGGATCTGTTGGCATCCAGGGGGCTCCTCTTCTCCTCCATCCTGGTGGTTCAGGTGCCAGGTGCAGGTGGGATACCCCTCTTGAGGGACATCCTGGGAAAAGCCTGACCAGTGAGCCAACCAGGGGAGCAGTGGTGCCCTGTGGGGGACCTTAGCAGTGGCTGTGTCTTCCACCTGTTCCCCCAGAGGCCTGGGGCCCCGACATATGGGGCTGATGGAGGGCCCGTGT
Organism: Pipistrellus hanaki; assembly: GCF_964339955.1. Classification (NCBI taxonomy): domain Eukaryota; kingdom Metazoa; phylum Chordata; class Mammalia; order Chiroptera; family Vespertilionidae; genus Pipistrellus; species Pipistrellus hanaki. The sequence continues at coordinate 13,532,546 of NC_140521.1, read as the reverse complement.
TTCAGTGAGAAGGGGAGGAAGGTACCCAGTGATTTGCTGTCTCTGTTCCGCTCTCCTTTGCTCCGATGACCTTGGAGAGCCTTTTGTTCCTCCTGTCCTAGTTCAGTTTCCATAGGAACCAGAGTGGCAGCGGCACCCCGCTGCTGAGGTGCAATGCCCCCAGGATGCCATAAATACCGAGGGGATGAACCTTGGAGAAGGAAAATCCATCCCCGAAATCACCCCGCAAGGCACGTCCTGGCTCAGCTCGCTCCCCTGCCCTCCCAAGTTTCCAGGCACTCAGTTTTTGTCCCCAAGGCCACAAAGGCTGGGGGGACAGGCGCCACCTTCCACTGAGCCACCTGTGGTCCCTAGTGACTGCCCAGTACCCGGTTGGAGTGTGAAATCTGCTTACTGAGTCAATTCGCAGGCCCAGGCCGTGAGCAAATGAAGACATTTGATGTCCTCTCAGTCCATCCACGTAACCTCAGGGATCTTTGCATTCTGGCCTCTCCTCCAATTTGCCGCCTGACAAAGTAGACACTTAATGCACAGGCATGGAAACATGGAACAGACTGGTGAATCTCAGAGGGAAGGAGGGATGGGGGGAGGGCAGGAAGAGATTAAAGAAAGATCTTATATGCATACTAGGGGTCCGGTGCACAGATTCATGCACATGTGGGGTTCCTTAGCCTGCCCTGCCGGAATCGGGCCAAAACCGTGCACTGGGCCTCTGACATCCCCCGAGGGGTCCCAGATTGCAAGAGGGTGCAGGCCAGGCTGAGGGACCTCACTAATGCACAAATCCATGCACTGGGCCTCTAATGTATATATATAAACATATGCATATTATATATATGTACATATTTAAGAAATTGGATCACGGGATCACATGCCTGGCAAGTCCAAAGCAGGCTGGAGACCCAGGAGTGAGCCAATGCTGCAGCTCAAATCTAAGGGCTGTTACTGCAGTTTACTTCTTGTTCAGAGAGGCAGACTTCTGTTCTGTTCAGGCCTTCAGCAGATTGGATGAGGCCCACCACATTATAGAGGGCAATCTGCTTTACTCAAAGTCCACGAATTTAAATGTTAATCATCCAAAATATCCTCACAGAAATATCCAGAATAATCTTTGACCAAATATCTGGGCACCGTGGCCCAACCTGGTTGACATGCAAATTCACCGTCCCAGTGGTTTATGGGAAGGTTCCTGGGGTGAAGACACTGCATTAGTTGAAGACCATCCTTACCTTGGGGAGACTCCTCCCCTTCCCTGCGAAGTCCCCCTGGGCTGAGCCAAAGGTTACAACAGTATTTTGTATTATCCCCGCAGCAACCCTGCTCGATAAGCAGGGATATTTTCCTTTTTTCAAATGAAGAAACAGAAACCAGAGTTTAAATGACTATTAGTAGATAACTCTGAAAAAACTAGGCTTATCTGTCCTGCTTGTTGAGGATAACATTATTATTGCTATTGTTTTATTATTATATTTAACATTATGTTTTCAGGCCCTGTTCTAAGCACTTTTCAAATATTAACTTGCTTTTTTTTTTTTAATTCTCGCCCGAGGATATATTTCCATTGATTTTTAGAGAGAGTGGAAGAGAGAGGGAAACACAGAGAGAAATATCGATGTGAGAAAAACACATGATTGGTTGCCTCCTGCAGGAACCCCGAGCAGCCCCCAGGCCAGGGAGGAGCCTGCAACTGAGGTACATGCCCTTGAACGGAATGGAACCCGGGACCCTTCAGTCTGCAGGTGACCCTGTACCCACTAAGCCAAACTGGCCAGGGCAAATATTAACTTTTTAAACTCAATATCCCCGGCCATCCCCTGGAATGCTGAAGACAAATGTGATAAACAACTTATTTGAAGGTGAGAAATGCCTACAATCAACACTGCCCAGGCATGACCACCCAGGAGAGAGCTCTGTGCTGCCTGGGGCTAGTTATCCCCGGCTCCCATCTGCCACCCCTCCTCTATTTTTACTGATTAACGCCTGTCAAGGTACGTAAGCCCCTCCATGGTGTTCACACCTCATCCATTCTCAGCACCTTCTAATGGCCTCTGAGATTAGCTCTGTGTTTGTGTGACACATTTGATGAGGCAAGGAGGACTCACACAGGAACCAGGGCCCCTGTCAACACCCACTCTCCCAGCGGTGCCATCCTGAACTTCTGTTTTGCCCTTTTCTTAATTGCCAGAGCTCAGCCCTGCCATCATGAGAATCACTGATGGGCTGCCTCCTGCACATCTCCCACGAGAGATGGAGCCTGTAACCCGGGCATGTGCCCTTGGCCAGAATCGAACCTGGGACCCTTCAGTCCACGGGCTGACGCTCTATCCACGGAGCCAAACCATCTAGGGCACGACTATCTTTCAGTAGGACATTTTAAATGTATAAATCAGTAATACTGGTGTGATGGTAAGTCATTGATTTTTATAGATGGAATTTGAATGTTGAGTCTTTTCTTTGAATAATTTTTCACAAACATACCCATGTATGTTTACCTGATTCTTTCCTGTAGTCACCAACAACATGGACATTTGACTACACCAATAAAACGTGAAGGTAATTGGCCCATGAGACTGGTCAGAGCGATCAATTTGGAACCTTCCATCCAACTTGGCTCTGGGCCCCCAAAGAGCAGAGACCATATCCCATATAATTCTGTTTGCCTGGCTCCTGGCAGGATGCTCAGACCAGACGGTGCACATCCAGTGCTGGCTGAATAAGTGAGTCAATTGTTTTGAGTTAAGTCCGGCCTAAAAGGGTGGCCTGGAAGGACTTATTGGACACAACCTAATCCCACCGAACTCTTCCATCCAGAAAAGGTTTTATTTCATTGTTTTATCCCCACCTGAGGGTATGTTTTTTTTTTTTTTTTTAATGTTATCAGACTTTTCTTTGATTGCACTCTAGTTTTAATAACGCAGTGTTTTTTTTTGGTTTTGTTTTGTTTTTTAATATATTTTATTGATTTTTTTACAGAGAGGAAGAGAGAGGGATAGAGAGTTAGAAACATCGATGAGAGAGAATCATCGATCAGCTGCCTCTTGCACAGGTAGAGGGAGATGTGCCTGCAACCAAGATACATGTTCTTGACCGGAATCGAACCTGGGACTTTTCAGTCCGCAGGCCAACGCTCTATCCACTGAGCCAAACCGGTTTTGGCCCGAGGGTGTGTTTTTATTTATCTTAGGGAGAGAGGAAGGGAGAGGCAGAGAGAGGGGGAGAAACATCGATGTGAGAGAGAAACATCCATCGGTTGCCTCGTGAACGTGCTGCGATCAGGGACTGAATCCACAACCTTTTGGGTGTACAGGACGATGGTCCAAGCAACGGAGCAACCTGGCAGAGCTCTATTTCATTTGAAAAGTGCAGCCTTATTTCATATGCAGAGGAGGAAGGAACAATGCGTTTAACCTCACCAGGGCCTGTTGTCCTTGCAAGAGCTCTCGGAGGACAGGCAGGGAGTGGGAGGCAGGAATGAAATCCTTCCTGAGGTGGACACGCTCGAGGCTTTGAAGAGAGACCGCTTCTCCCTGGTGGCTGCTGCCTGGAAGCGTGGCGGTGAGAAGGGCCCGCCGCCTCTTTGAAGCAGACCTGAGCTGCCAAGGTCAGCGCCGAGCTCAGGAAGGCTTTCTGGGCAAGCTGAGCCAGCCCATGCCGCATGGCAACCAGCGTGGGTGGCTCGGGAGGGAGGCTGTTGCCAGGCACAGGTGGGGAAGGCCCAGGTGGACACGGGTGAGGTCTGTGGCACTCCTAAGTCAGCAATCTGATCAGCATCTGACATGTAATAGTGGATACATTTGCTCTCAATGGCTCAGAAAGACTGCTGAGTGCATGACTTGGAACCATTTGTAGAGGAGTAGTTAGAATTAGCTGCGGCTTTTTGGTCTTGGAGGCCAAGGTTGGGTGCAGCCAGACTGAGCGGTTCAGACAGAGGCCCAGGGATAGCTTGGGGCCCCTGGGGACCGAAAGGGCCATGCACCTGAGCTCACACCCTGCCGCCATAGAAGGGCAAAGGTCCCGGCTCCCATAAAATCCTTCCCACTGCTTCCCAGTGTACTGGGAACAAAGCCCACACTCACCGTATCTCTCAGGCAGGCCGGGCCTGAACCCCCTACCTTTCCCCCTCCCCCTCCCAAATCCCAGCACTGCAGCCTCTCCATCCTTTTCTTCCAGCTCAGAGCATTTCTAACAGGCCGTTCCCCTGCACAGGATCGATCACTTTGCCTGATCAGTCCTTTCCTGCTCATAGTTCACGCCTCAGCTCGAGGCCCCTCCTTGGAGGAAGAGTCCCTGGGTCCCTCCTCAGTGCTCTTGCTGCCCTTGACCTCCATGTCCCCCTTGTGTCCTTCATGTCCCTACTGCAAACTCTCACCCTCTCACTGTCTATGTGCTTTTCTACCTCCCCCAGCGGACCGTAACTCCCACTGAGGAGGGGATATCTGTCTTGATGGTGGCTGAGTCCCTGGTGCCCGTTCCTGCTTCCTGCCCATAGGAGGCGCTCACTCAGCGGTGGTCCAGTGAAGGAGTGTGTAGGGAAACTGAGGCCCTGGCAGAGTCCCAGATGCTTTGGCCACTGTGCGGTGTTAGCCCAGGCTTTCCGGCACAGTGAGCCGTTGTCGAGATCCCTCTGGGCCTGGAGGGAATGACAGATGGACAGCGGTGGGACCGATGGCCAGGACCTCCTGCTACTGTGGTCCCGCTGGGAGTCTGGGAAACAAGAGCGGCTCCCTTGCAGGAGTCTCTCTTTTCACATGACCGGCCTGGGGACATGGGACATGTCCCCTGGGCACAATCCCAGCCTGGTGCTCACTGGGAAGAGGATGGAGGGTGAGGGCCACACCTACATGGTTCCTGGGTGGGAAGCACAGGGCAGCAGGCAGCCACGTTCCCACCCCCAGGATGCAGTGGGTTCAGCAAGCACTTCCCTCTTGCCCATCTGCTCTGGGGAGAGGACCCAGCTGGGCTGTCCCTCAGCAAGGGGACGGAGGCTGGCGAATTCCCGAATGACCCCCTGATCGCTTCCTCAGGTTCATGGAGAACAAAGCTCCGGCTGTGAAAGCTGTGAGGTTCCCATCACACGGCTGACTGCAGCCTCCTCCGCCAGCGTGTTTGTCTAAGAGGCAACATAGCTTGTGGACTGTGACAGTGACAGTAGGCGCCTGCCCATCAAGGGATCCTAACTGCATGTGCCCGTCACTACTTTCTTACTTCCAGCAACCTCACCCCCTCAGCCCACGACTTGTCCACGCAGGAGGGAGGCTCAGCGCGTAGGCCGATGTGTCCACTCTCACCGAGCCCTCCTCTGTGGTTTGGGCTTTGTGCCTCCACTATGGGGGCTCAGGTCGCTTTCCCAGCAGCCCTGAGGAAAGGTAAGTAGTCCCCTTGGAAAACCTCGACAGGATTTCTGTCTCTGAAACTCCCTCCTAGACATGGATTTGCCGTAAAGGAGTGAACACGCTTTCCGGGCCGGCATCTCACAGGGTGCTCAGACCAGCATGGGCTAAGCCTGGACATCATGGGCCAGGGAGGGTTTGCTGAGGGGAAGGTTCAGGTTCAGGTTCTTGTTTTTTATTACAAACTAGAGGCCTGGTGTGGCGGGCCAGCACGGCCATGGCATACTGAGTGGGGACGGTGAAGGATTGAGAAAAGACAGACAAGAGAATGAACGCTGGGTCTGAGTGAGGCGCTGTCCTCCCTGATGGAGAGTTAGCGACAGTGCCACAGACTACAAGCTGTGTCTTTATTTTATAGCTGATGCCACAAGGCAAAGGGCTTGTTCAAGCTGTTTATAACATTCTGGTGGGTTTCAGTCCCACTCAATTGCGTGCACGTGATCAAGCTTTGTTTACTTGCAGCCTTAGGCACAAGGGGCCACGTGTTCAGACCATAGGTTCCAGCTTACAACTACAGCTGTTGGCTATCATTGTGCTGGGGGGGCTCTGCCCTCCAGTCTGGGACTTGCACGTGGCCACGAAAGGACTGTGCCCTTTCCTCAGTCCAAGGCTTGGACCTGTCCAAACACTGTAGCTGCTCTCCACACAGCCATGGTCATCTGCTTAGACGAGGAAGAGTGTGGTAAGATCAAATCCACTTTATTGGATGAATTCTCAGCAGCGCGGTGGTGTGCCTTTTAGTAAGAAGACTCACAAATCCTACACAGAGCGAAACACTTAAGCAGAGCTTAACTGGCTTTTTCCTGGAGAAGTATGTCCTCATCTAATGTAAAGTGACCAGACGTTCCGCTGTTGGTGGGACAGTCCGGATTTTTAACAATTTGTCCCGCATCCCGTGTCCCACGGCGTATTAAAAAAGTCCTGATTTTTGGAAAGATTCTTTTAAAAAATCAGGACTTTTTAAAAACTTTTTTTTTTTAAAGAAAACTTTAAAACTGTTTTTTTAAAAAACTTTTTTAAAAAGCTGCAGGACACGGAACAAATTGTTAAAAATCGGGACTGTCCCGCCAAAAGCGGGACGTCTGGTCACCATGTCTCCCCACAGCTCATTGATTCTCTAGGAATCAGAGGAAGCCATGTCCCAGTTCTCCTGCCAAGGAGGTCCCGCTGGTGGATGGAGGCTGCTGCTCTCTCACACAGCACAGCACACAAACCCACCATCTGGAGAGGCGGGGCATCCGATTCCTGCTGCCCGAGCTCCACCAGATGCCCCAGACCTGGGTGCTGTGCAGGAAGATGCCCATCTGTGTTCGTTTGGGAGGCGCGTGGCACCCGTCATTATCTGTGTGGCCTTGAGCAAACTAATTAACTCCTCTGAACTTCAGCTGCCTCATCGGTAACAAGGGTTTCTAAGGGCTTCTCTGCCATGTCTTGAGATGTAAGGGCAACCACCCAGGTGAAGTGCCCCACCCACCGCTGGGCACATAGCAGCCCTTGGGAAAGGAGCCTGGGCAGAGGTGCTGCTAAAAGAGGCATGCTCCTAAAAGACTGCAGGCCAGCTGTTTTTGTTTGGGGCAAAGTCAGTACAAAAAGAACCAAGTGTCTATGGCTCCCGATTTCCAAGAGACGCAAGGCCTGCTGGGAAGCAGGGCGTGGGTTAAGTCATTTGCAAGAAGTGGCCAGGTGTCACAGATCACGGGCAGGTTCCAGCCCATCCCAACACCTGCTTCACCAAGAAGGGTGCCTGGAACCCTGGCTCAGTGCCATGCCCCTGGAGAAGACCCCCTCTGTGTGCCCAAGCACAGGGCCCCGCTGCCCTGAGGGTGGCAGCCAGGAGCACCAGTCCCCATCCTGGGCTGCCTGCCTCGCCCTCACCTGCCCCAGGACCAAACGCAGTTCTCTTTTCTGGGCCTCAACCTTCTGCCTCGGGCAGCTTCGCTGTGACTCCTGAGGAGGGCGCTTCATGTTTAGGGCTGGATTATGCTTCTATTTCCAAAGGCCAGTAGAGCACTGTGGAGACGGTGTGGCCTTCATAACTCTAAGGCTGGGGGCCCTTTGAAATCTCACTCCAGGTCTAGGTCAGCTAATCAAAATTCTGTCTGCCTCAACACATACGGACTCGCTCCACCATTGACATGACAATCTGCACTGTCGGTCTGTCCATTCATCCGCCTGTCCTCTTTGTGAGCCATCTCTACGGGAGAAGAGAAACCCTGTATAGCCGTCAGTTTCAAGGCTCCTCCCTGCTCTTTTCTCTCTAATGTTCATCCACTGATGCCTCTCACCCCATGTTTGCAAGATGGGAGGAGGCAGCCCTCCCCTCCCCCTTCCCTGGCACCATCCCTACTCCCCCAGCCCTGCCGCCTTCTTCAACCCCTGCCCACTGGAGGGCGGGCCTGGGGTTTCTTGGCACCGCCAGCTGAGAGTGGGTCCCTCCTGGGCTTGTTGGTGCAGCTACCTCTGCAGTCACCTCTCGGTTTTGCCTCCTGTCCCCTAGTTCGCTGGTTAACAAAGATGTGCTGAGCCCTGAAGTCAGACACCTCAGTCAACGATAGATGATGAGTGCTGATGCTTTTACTTAGCAATGCTACTTGCTTGCCTTTCTCTCTGCTGTCCTTCCCTCTCCCTTCCTGGTTGGACGCCGTCTTCCTTTCTCCCAGGAGCCACCGCAGGCTCTGTGAGAAGTGGAAGAAAACCACGGTGAAGGGTAGAAGTACTTTGAGATTCTTGGGCATCTGGGTTCTCCCTTTGATGAGAGTGGGGTGTATGCGCAGGCCACAGTGTGATTGGGGTGGCCACGAGGGGGCCGAGACACAGTCCAGGTGCTCAGAGGAGCTCTGTGGCCCAGGCCACCCTCTGAGAGTCACACTATGGAGATAAAGGGTCCAGCAGGCGGCGTTGGGCACGCAGAGCTCAGCAGAGGAAACACACACCCTTCACGGATCACGAGACACCATCAAGGCCCTGTTCTCTGCAGCGCCCCATAGTGGTTGTGGGTCTCAGATCGGAAAGGCCGTCCCTGCGTGACTTGGACCCACCCTGACGCATGAGGCCTGTGACCTCCATCTAGGATGAGTGTTTGAGCCTCTAAGAGGGCAGAATCTCTCCTCTTTGAATCCACGATGACCCTGGGATGTTAGGAATGAGGGGCTGGGAGTGACTGCCCTCCCTACCTATCCATCCTAGAGGGGAGCTGCCCATCGGTCTGTGAGACCCGAGGAGAGAGGTGACTCCAAGCTAGCTGATAGAAGTGCATGGGGGCAGAGGCCACTTTCATTGTGGGAATCCCATCCTGGCCTGGCCCTCAGCCAGGGCCCACAGAGGCTGGGAGAGAAGAGGCAGCGTTGCCTCGGAGAGGCCCTGAGCTGGGAGGTTCTGAGGCTGGATATACTACTCCTCCCCACAGAGTCCCCCAAACATGGCACTCGGTGAGTTCACCCCAGCCCTGGCGCTGCAGCATCTGAGCTCAGGGAAGCCAGGGAGGGAGGCTGCGGGGAGAGTGCAGCCCTTACACCAAGCCCCTGGTCTCCCGGGAACCATTTAGCCCCTCCAGCTGGTCCTCTCCATCCTGCTCAGCCTCAGCATCCAGCTCTGCTTGAGCACAGCCTCCTGGCAGCGGGGTGCTGGGGGGGAGGCACAGGAAGAGCCGACCTCCCTGCTTCATTTCCGCCAGCTCCTTGGCACAGCAGCTGGGCGTGTTGGTCTCATAGGTGTCGTGGAAAGTGTTGTAGTCCACCTCGTAGAAGCCCTTTTCCAAGGTGAGGACTGGCGTGAACCGGTGGCCCCAGAGCACCTCTGTGTCCATGTAGGAGCTCCGCGCTTGGCAAGTCATGCCTGCAGAACAGAGGGTACATGCATTAGGACTGCCCACAGGCATGCATGCATCCAACCATGCAGTTATCATCCATCTATTCTTTCATTCATCCACTCCTTCTCCCACTGATGCCTCCATCCATCCATCCATCCATCCATCCAACCATCTAATTATCCATCCGTCTATTCACCCATTCACCCATCATTCATCTATCCACCCATCCATCTACCCATCACTTGATCATTCATCAAGCATTTGCTGAACATCTACTTTGTGCTAAGCTAAATAAGAAACAGTCCTTGCCCTGAAGGAGCTCAAGGTATTAGACAGAAAGTAACAAATTAAATGGAAGGTTCTGGCATGGGCTCCTGGAGACTGGAGTGGATAATTCTGGAACAGCCGGAGCTATGGACATGGTTCCTGAAAACAGCACTGAGATCTAGAAGACTGAACAGAACAGAGGCAGGGAAAGAGCTGAACAAAGATTCAGAGTGAGTGCACTCAGAGAAGCAGACAGGCATTTAGGACATATGGGGATTTTTTTGAATAGACACACCTGGGCAGAAAATGCCTCTCCCTCCCCTCCCCTTCCTTCCCCTCCACTACCCTACCCTACCCTACGCATGCACGCACACACAGCTGGCTCCTTGATGGGAGGTGCCAGGCTGGCTGTGGAGAGGGCACGGCTTGGGTTTACACGGTATGTGGAGAGTTCTCTGCACACCCAGTATTCATTGAGCCAGAAGCTGGGGGGAAGGCTGCTGGAGGCAGGGGGAGGAGCCAGAAGGTCTGGGACATAGGTGACTCTTCAAAAACAAGACTTTGAGCCAGTCCTGCATAGCTTGGTGATTGAGTGTTGACCTATGAACCAGGAGGTCACAGTTCAATTCCCGGTCAGGGCACATGCCCAGGTTGTGGGCTGGATCCCCAGTGCAGGAGGCAGCCGATCAATGATTCTCTCTCATCATGGATGTTTCTATCTCTTCCTCCCTCTTCCTTCCTCTCTGAAACCAATAAAAATATATTAAAGAAAAAAGAAAAGATTCTGAGACTTGGGGAAATCCCTGAGTCTGGGAAATGCAGCTCCCTTTCCTCTTCACCAAGCACATCACAGCATGGAAAGCCACCTTCAAGTCCCATTGTTAGGAACCAGGTCCCCTTTGTTTAACCCTGGGTTCCCCGAAGTCATTTGATCACACAACTCGTCTCCGGTTGGCACCAGGGCCAGGCTGGGAGGAAGCAGGTGGGTTAGCCTGTTGGAAACTAGTGACAACTTTGGGGTCCCTGCCTTGGTGTGAATCTTGACCCTACAACTCAGTAGCACCTCCCTTGGAGAAATCATAACTCGCCTGCCTGTGCCTCTGTTTCCTAACCTGGGACCTCAGGAATGCTGTCTCTTAGGGTGGTGGGAGGGCATTACATGAGATCTTATGTGTTGCAAAGTTTAGAGCTGGGCCTGGAAGGTGGGAGGGTTCGATGAACACCAGCTGTTGTTATTGCTTGACCTTGAGCCACAAGGTCACACTTTAGGGAGGAGAGGCTGGCAGACTCTGCCAGTTCTGGATTCTCAGGCAGGAGGAAGTCGAGAATCAAGTCCCCACTCTGCAATGCCAGTGGCCTAAGCTCCTGGGCGTGGGATGAAGTGTCTTACCTGTGGCCTCCACCATCCCTTCCAGAATGACCACGATTTCAAACTCCTCTTGGCCCAGCTGGGCCCGAGACATCTCCCAGAAAGGGCTCTTCTCGTTGATCTCGTGGGAGATGATGAGCGGCGACACCAGGAAGAGCCGGTCGTCCCCGGTGTCGAAGCCCACGTTGATGTCGGTCTGGTTCAGGGGGATGAATTCTCCCTCTTTGGTCTGCCGGGACTTGATGAGCTTGGCCCGGATGGAGGCCTCCACGATGTGGGAGTTCCTGAGGTCCCCCACGCGGAACATGAGGCAGAGCTTCTCGTCCCGCATGGAGATGACCGCATGGTTGGAGAACATGAGCGTCTCCGCCCTCTTCTTGGGCTGGCTGATCTTGACGAACATGCAGCCCACCATGAAGGCGTTGACGATGGAGCCCAGGATGGCCTGCACCATGAGGAGGATGATCCCCTCGGGACACTTCTCCGTGATCACCCGGAAGCCATACCCGATGGTGGTCTCCGTCTCGATGGAGAACAGGAAGGCAGACACGAAGCCACTGAGGTTTTCCACGCAGGGGACCCACTCCCTGTCCCCGAGGTGGTCCAGGTCGCCCCGGATGTAGGCGATGAGCCACCACAGGAAGCCGAAGAAGAGCCAGGTGATGGTGTAGACCATGGTGAAGACCAGCAGGTTGAAGCGCCACTTGAGGTCCACCAGCGTGGTGAAGAGGTCGCTCAGGTACCGGTAGGTCTCCTGGACGTTGCCGTGGTGCACATTGCACTTGCCGCTCTTCTCCATGTAGCGCTGGCGGGGCTTCTTGCCCTCGGCCAGCAGGCGGGTGTGGTCGGTGGCGATGGGCACGTAATCGCGAGCCTGCTTGGGGATCTTCCTGGGGTCTCTGGCAGTGACTCCAATCTCCATATTCTGGTTCATAGCATTCCTCGAGTCCCCAGCCATCGCTGGGACACCTGCGTTAAGAATAAAGACATCATCAGGAAGTGGACTATTCTGATTCTTAGAGACATAGGACTTCAAGGTCACTCCCACCTCTGAGCTCGCCAAGGCGACTCCTCTATGGACAGTCTACCAGACTGTGGGATTCTCAAGGGACGGGAACATGTTTCCATATATATATATATATATATATATATATATATATATATATATATATATATATAATTGATTTTTTTTTACAGAGAGGAAGGGCGAGGGATAGAGAGTTAGAAACATCGATGAGAGAGAAACATCAATCAGCTTCCTCCTGCACACTCCCCACGGGGGATGTTCCTGCAACCAAGGTACATGCCCTTGACTGGAATTGAACCTGGACCCTTCATTCTGCAGACCGACGCTCTATCCACTGAGCCAAACCAGTTAGGGTGGGAACATGTTTTCTTAATGATTGACTTGTATTCCTGGTGACTATTATAGGGTCAAGGTATAATAGAGAGTCATTAGGTGTTTGTTGAAGGAATCAATGAGGTATAATAGTGGGTCAATAGGTGTTTGTTGAAGGAATCAATGAGAAGTTCCTAGTTGCAAACTAGACAAGATGGTTAAAGGAGTTAAAGAAATTTGGGAGCTATTTAAAAATTACAATTGCAACAACTTATTAAATTCTTTGCATAGCCTACATATTATACATGGGCTGTTACTTATATCCACAACAACCCATCAGAATAGGATCTCATACTCTCTGTCATAAATACTGCCTTGTTTGCTTATGCATCATGTTTACCTCTAATAGTCTCTTTTCCTCCATTAGAATGTAAGCTCGGTGGTTGCCGGAGGCAGGAGGGAGGGGGAGGGAGAGAAATGGGTGAAGGGTTCATCTGGCTGGCAGCTGATTTGGCTCAGTGATTGAGTGTCAACCAGAAACTAATGGACTGATTCCTGGTCAGAGCAGATGCCTGGTCAGGGCACATACCTGGGTTGCTGGCTCAATCCCCAGTGGGGGCCATGCAGGAGGCAGCTAATCAATGACTTCCTCTCTCTCACTGATGTTTCTCTCTATCCCTCTCCCTCCCCCTTTCTCTCAAAACCAATGTATGTGTGTGTATGAGTGTGTGTGCATATATATAATTTTTTTAAAGAAGTGGGTGAAGGGTTCAAAGGGCACAGACTTCAGTTATAAGGCAGGTCCCGAGGGTGCAATGTCCAGCATGGTGACTATAGGTAATAATACTGCATTGTATACTTGAAAGTTGCTGAGAGTAGCTCTTAAATGCTCTCACATAAAAGAAAATATTGTGACTGTCTGCTGAAGTGCTAAGGACATTATCTAGACTTCCTGTGGTGATGATTTTGCATTGCATACATATATCAAATCATTATATTGTACAGCTAAAACGAATGCAATGTTCTGTCAGTTATATCTCACACATAAAGTTTTTAAAAGGCTGTAAAAACGTTTTTGGAGCATGAGCTGCTCTTGAAAGAAACACCCAGAAGCTGTGGTACTCCGTCAGATTTCCTGATGTTCTGCTCACACCCGTTTAAGATGCCAGAAGATTATCTCTGATCCTCACAACAACGCTGTCAGACCAGTGTTGTCATTCTCTCTCCAACATCCAATGAGAAAGTGAAGTTCAGGCAGAGAGCGGCTGAGTGAGGTTTGGGGCTCAGTTTCCCACCCCCCAGCACCCACCGTACATGGCCCGCAGAGAGGATGTTCTATGGTTCGTGCGTAGACTAATAAACTGCTCCCTCCAGAAAGTTCTATGACCTTCTGATCCTGGGAGAACCCACCTCCAGGACTGCTATAAGTCAGTCCTTCTACCTCTTCATAAACAAGCTTTTCTTTATATCCTGGGGTCTCGCCTTCCCCAGAAACTGCAACCCCGACAGGACAACCTGGATGGATGTCCCCTAACCACGGAGCCAGCTGCCTTATGGGCCATGCGAGGAAGCTTTCGGCCTCCACAGAAAGTCGGTGATGTTGGCAGACCCTTTCCTCCGCTGATGGGCGATGGCAGCAGCTTCCAGCTATCACACTGAGGGGAACAGGAAGACTGCTTGTATGGGACATCCACTGCCCATTTCCCACTCGGCACTGGGCCACCTGCTCCTGCTCCTGACTCGACAGTCACAAAGGCAAATCAGGGATGTGCTCCGTGCTGTTTGCAGGATCCCAGAATGAGTTTGCTATGTCGCAGGCAGGAGACTTTAAAATATATATATATATATATATATATATATATATATATATATATATATATATAATTGATTTTTTTACAGAAAGGAAGAGAGAGGAATAGATAGATAGAAACATCGATAAGAGAGAATCATCGATCAGCTGCCTCTTGCAAACCCCCTACTGGGGATGTGCCCGCAACCAAGGTACATGGCCTTGACCGGAATCGAACCTGGGACCCTTGAGTCCTCAGGCCGATGCTCTATCCACTGAGCCAAACCGGTTTCAGCGGCAGGAGACTTTTATGGAAAACTCCATGGGAGATGCCCAGAAGCAGTGAGACACGCCAGGAATAACCCCAAGGCCCCGCAAGGATACCCCTGGGATCTTAGCGGTTGGACCCAGATGGGAATGCTGCTGGGGCTCCCCAAACCTCTGAAGCTGGGCAGGCAGGCACAGGGCCCACAGGAGGAGTTCTTGGCTGGGGCACCTGGGAAAGCGCGCTCTGCTCTTCTGCCCTCAGCTCTTTGGGGAAAACAGCCTTCTGCCGATTTTCTGCACTGTTTCCTCTTTATTTTTAAACACATGTTCATGTTTTCTTGGAGAAGGAGGCCTCGTGCCGTCCTGGAAGCAGAGAAAGGTTTTCTAGGACACTCGGCCCAGATGGGAAGCTGCTGGTGGCCAGCAGATGGGGAAGGGCGCTCCCTCCAGTCCGGTCCCGGGGTGCATGCTCCCAGGGCCTGGGCTTATCTGCAGAAGCGGCTCCTTGCTCAGCCCAGGTGAGACCCGGGTCTTGCTCAGCTGCACTTGAAAGAAACATCCAGAAGCTGTGGTCCTTGGTCTCATTTCCTGATGATCCCAAACTTGCTCTGGGATCCAAAGACAGAGTCTCTACCTGCCCTGGCCTCCGTGTCCTGCTATAAAATGAAAATATTCCCTGCCTGTCCAGTCCCCAGGGCCATTATGGGATCCAGGGAAAGAATGTCTGAATAGGAACCTACATGTAAGTATAAATGTAGATGTATATGCATCGACTCTCCTTGAACCGAAATGTAATACAATGTTCTATTAACCCCATTTTAAACAGGAAGAAAGAGGCCTAAGCATCTGAGAATGGAAAGCACCCCAGCCCCTACCCCAATTTGCAGGGCAAGCTTGGAGCTGAAAGGCTTGGAGCCTCTACTACCCAGATTTTATCAAGGAAAGAGCAAGTGAAATATGCATTTTAGAAACCTTAGCCTCCAGGGCTGTGGCCCATCAAGTTCAAAAGAATATTCAGGGGCAGTGAGATTCTTCTTTATTGAGATACTAGAGGCCCAGTGCATAAAACTCGTGCACTGGGTTGGGGTGGGGGATTCCCTCAGCCTGTGCCCTCACAGCCTGAGACTCTTTGTTTCTTACAGCCCACCTGCTTGGTGCTCCTTAATGCTTGGCTTGCTGCTCCTTAGTGCTGCTTCAGAAGTGGGAGAGGCTCCCACCACCACTGCTGTGCTCACCAGCCATGAGCCCAGCTTCTGACTGAACAGTGCTCCCCCTGTGGGAGTGCATTGACCACCAGGGGGCAGCTCCTGCATTGAGTGTCTACCCCTGGTGGTTAGTGTGCCTCATAGCCACTGGTCGTTCTGCTGTAATGATTGCTTAGGCTTTTATTATATAGACTAGAGGCCCTTAGCAGGAAGATTCCTGCAATAGGGCTTCCTGCGGAGATGTCCACAGCCCTGCCTGCTTCCCTCCTTTCTCCACAGCCCCACCTGCTTCCCTCCAGTCTCCACCACACTGCTTGCTTCTCTGCAGCTTTGCTCCCTTCTACAGTGCTTGGCTTCCTTCTAAGCTGTCTTCAGTCTTCTCTCTGCACCTGCATATGCAAATTAATTACCACATTGGTTGAGCTAATTTGCATATTTGCTCCGATTGGCTGGTGGGCGTGGCTTGTTGGTATAGTGGAGGTACAGTCAATTTGCATGTTTCTCTTTTATTAGATAGGATAACTGACATATCACATTGTATTATGAGATTTTCAAGAGCCATTCTATTAATTTATGCATCTGTTCAGCCATCATTAGCTGAGCAACCACTACAGTCTATCTTCTGTGCTAAGAGCTGGAGATAAAGCGCTGACTAAGATGAAGGCAGATGCAGGCCAGTGTAGTTGATTATTCTAGCCTCACCCCTTTGAACCCAGGGGTCTGTGGGCACTGCCTGTGGAGGGAGGAGCAGGGAGAGAGGCTGTGACTGGCCTGGGTGGGTACCCCACCCATGCTTCGCACACAGGACCAGGGAGGGGCACCCATTTGAGCAAATCCTATTAAACCTCATCACGCTCCTCCCTGCTCTTCATCTTCAGTCCTTCCTGTGTCCCTGAGTGGGAAGCTGTGCTGAGACATGATGAAAGCTCTTGGAGAAAAAGTCCAACAAAGTGGTTTCATCTCTTTGACATAAAAATACAAGGGGAATCAAAAGAGGCAACATCAAAGGAAGTTGCATTGTAAGGGATACATTAACGAATGTCACATCCACGGCAATGGATGCCAGTGTGAAGAATTCCAAGGCTCCCTCCCCAGCGAAAGAGACTCTGTGGAGGACGCTCTTGAAACTCAGGAGCTATTGTAGATAGAAGCTGCCCTTGAGTGGCAGCTGGGTTTCCTGAACAGTGTGCTGGGCTGGGAGACTTTTCTCAGCCTCAGTTTCCCTATATGGAGATGGGAAGAGCAGACACCTCCTTCCTTTCCTACTCTGGGTCCAAGTCTGCCTTCTCTGAGATGTGGCGTACGGGGTGAGGGTGGAGGAAGAGTGGCGGGGGGGGGGGGGGGGGGGGAGAGGGGACAGATATACTCAGATCTCACACTGTAAGCTGTTTGTACACTGTTCTATAGGAATCTCCATGGCCGTACTGGTTGTTAAGACATGAAAATATTCCAAACAGGTTGGTGAGTAGGCTGCCCCAATGCCCTCAGAGGTCCTCCAGGTGAGCAGGGAGCCTTAAAGGCGTGATGGCAAAAATCAACTGATGAAGGACATAGAAATAGAGGCGTGGATACATGGAGCAGACCGACAGCTGTCCAGGGGGGTGGGGGGTGGGACGGCTGGATGAAAGAAGGTGAAGGGATTAGCCAAAGAACTATGCATAATCCATCGACACACACAACAATGTGATGTTGGCCAGAGGGAAGGGGGGTTGGGGCTGGGTAGAGGTGGGCAAGGGGGTGGGTGGGAAAATCTGTAGTAGTTTAAACAATAAAAATACAGTTAAAGGTGTTAGCAACGGACTATGTACTAGGTATAGGAAGGCTGAATTCTAAGATGTTCAGAGGGCTCCTGCTTTCGTCCCCCAGGGATATTCCCCCAGACTTGGGGACAGGGCACTTCCTTGGCATGATTCGATCATGTTACAGCCCAGGTGACTTGAAGACATCCCTTCTAGGATGGGTCCGGCCTAATCAGACTCTTGGAGGGACAGGGTCTTTCCTGGACCCAAGCCCAGATGCAGACGCCAGGTGGCAGGTCAAGGGAGGCAGGAAGGGCCTCTAGCGTTCCTGCTCAGACAGGAGGCCCTGTTCCGGGAACAAGAGGGAGGCCCGAAGCAGGTGTCCGAGTCCCTCTTAGCCAGGGAAGAGTCGGCCCGCAGCTTCAGCCACCCAGGGCTCATGTGCCCAAAGCACAAGGCTGGGCTGGCTCCTCCCGGGGGGCCAGACCTGGTTTCCCGCTCCCAGCATCACCGACCTCAGGGCAAGGACAGCAGCAGCACCCGTGCTTGTTTGTGCATCCTGAGCTTTAATGGAAAAGAGCCCGGGCGTAGTAAATCTTTAAAAACCCATCTGGTATTTTATTTAAAACCCTTTTCCCTTCACAGCTATTTGTTCTCATCAACCTAGGTGGGAGTCTAATCTTTAATTCTTGGATGTTTTACGGTTTTACTTTTTGAACTTGAGTTAAAAAAAAAAATCTAGGTGAGGCTGGCTGCTGTGACTCTGGTTGAGTGTCCACTTATGAACCAGGAGGTCACGGTTCAATTCCCCGTCAGGGCACAGGCCTGGGTTTCAGGCTCCATCTCCAGTAGGGGGTGTGCAGGAGGCAATAATGAGTCTCTCTCATTGATGTTTCCCTCTCTCAGCCTCTATGAAATCAATGAAAATGGGGGGGAAATTTGAGGTGATAGCACAGGCGATATTAAGTGTGAAAACCCCTTGGAAACTGGCACAGATTCATTCAGTCCGTCAATGAGTGGAGCCCCCATTGGAGAGCCTCTGCCAGTGGGCACTGTGCTGGGTGCTGTGCTGGTTGCTGAGCTGGGTGCCGGGTGCTGGGTGCAGCGGGGGTGGGGGGAGACAGCACTGTACCAGCCTCCCCTCATTTCCCATCACAGCATCTTGTTAAATGCAGACTCTGACTCAGTAAGTCGGGGTTCCCAGTGTGGACGGAAAACCTAAACCTCGGGGCGCCTGCACTGTGACCTCCTCAACTCAGAGAACACACAGGAAGGTCTGGAGGTAAAAATTCCTAAGCAAAAGTGCGTCCCGGCAGGCAGCCACGTCTTTGGCCTGTAGCGTCCTGGACAAGGGTCAGTTTTTGCCTGAAGGCAGCCTGTCTGTTGTCCTGTGCAGCTAAGGGATCAGAGCTCCGAATCTCAGAGAAATCCCCCTTTCCAGACCTCCCAGGGCACAGCCACTGGCACCTGAGCAGAGACCACAGCGCCCTCACTGTTCCCTGAATGCCATCTCCACCTGCTGTCAATGTTAACCATTAACTGCCCCCACACCTGAGGGTGTTAAAGGATGATTTCTCGTTTTTGCCTTTTTATCTGATCCCAGCTGATTTCCCTGCTTTGCTTTCTCCCACCCCCTTAATCTACCACCCATGGATATCATGTACCCCCCCCCTACATATCCCCCTTTTATTCTAATGTATAAAATAAGCTGTAAAACTGCCATTCTCCAGAGTATTTTTTCAGTCCACCGAGATTTTGCTTCCTGGCAATCGTCATCAATCTGTCTCAAATGAACTCATAAAAACTCTATAGGTTTGGACATTTTTTATGTCAACTCCTGAACCTGCAGTTTTTCAAGGAACTTCCGGTGATGTGGGTGTTGCTGGTCCTTAGTCCAGTCCCCACCCTGGTCCTCAATCCAGGCCCATCCTGATCAGCTGGGCCCTCACTGAGGCCTGTGACCCAGGCAGGAGCACCTGACCCCAGGCTAACAGGCAGCCTGGGCCAAGGGCCATGGCTCTATTTTCTGCCTTCGAGGAGCTCATGTTATGGCTGGTAACACACAGGCAACAATCAGTGTAACACGGAGTAACAGAGACCCAGGAGCAGCTCTAAGTGCTGCGTGGCCAGGGTGGGCAGGAGGAGACTGGGTAGTCAGGGTAGTTAGGAGGATCGGGGAGCCTGATGGGTGGGGGGGCAGGAGGTGCTAGGATCCTGGTGGGCAGGAGCTGGGGAGCCTGGTGTAGGAGGCTGAGAGGAGCCTTCCTCCCCTGAGAACCTGGGAGCAGACAGTACCACCCCAGAGGCCCATTTAAGGGGCACTCACTGTGTCTTCTCTGCTGGGTGCTGTCCATGCACTGTCTCCTTTAACACTTAAATCTAAGGAAGTCCGACTGGTGGCCTCCTTTACAGACCACCTAAGGCCACTCCCTTATTAAGTGGCAGGATCAGGGCGGTCTGACTGCACAGACTCCCATGGCAGCACAGCTGCCTCCCTCTGAGGTGGCTCCTCCTTCACCCTCAAGGTTTGACCACCTCCTCAGTGGACTCAGGCCCTGACACAGGTGGCCAGGAGGCAGCCAGATGACACATGCTGGTCTGTACCAGGAAACCAGTTATGGTTTACTGCTCTGTGCCTCATGGCCAGGCTGGGCAGCAGGGCTGGGGGCCCCTTTCCCCCTGCTGGGACCACCCCCTTGCTCCTGCTGGGGCCACCCCTTCCTCTTGCTGGGGCTGTAATCCTCCCCCACCCTCCTGCTTTCCGTCAGGGCTAAAAGCCACCTCTTACTGCTCACAGCTGCTCCTGGATTTTTCTAACTACAGCAATATTTGCTCCCACAGGTCCCTAATTGCTCCAAGGAGACAGGGTGTCCACGTGAACATCTATTGTCCTGGTATCATCAGAGAGTCCCACTAACTCCCAGGAGTGTCTCTGTTTAACAAACAATATGGCCCCTTACAAGGAAGAGACCACTAATGGACAGCCACCAATTTTATTCCTAACAACCCTGGCTGGATTTCACTCCATCTAAGTGTGTCTGCCTCTGTCGGGAGTGGGGTGAACATCGGCACTCGGGAATATTTTAGCTGAGTGGGGTGTGCAGTGGAGTCATCAGACCCATGAGGTCGGTACAGAGCTCTGCCGCCTACAGGGGCAGAGGAGGGAGGCCAGGGACCAGAGTGGCTTCTTCTTTCAACACAGACACCGCAGGTGCTGGCTGATTGAATGGGACACTTTTTCTACTTTTATCCAAATGAGAGGCCTTGATTGAGAAAAAGATTTTAAAAGGTATAACTCTTTATTTTAGGAAAAGCATTACATGGTAAATGCCACCATAACTTGCTCTGGGTTTGGGGCATACAATAGGGAGTGGTGGGGACTGAGGGGCGCTGAACACACATGAAATCTAAGTACAGAAGCTCTTGCCATGCAAGGAGGTGGAGCTGGTGCTGCAAGATCTCCCGCTTTCTTTTTCCAGAAAAGCTAGGAATGAGTTTTACACATGAAATCCCTTTTTTTAAAAAAAAAAAAATGTTGCCAGCGAATTCGTCAGTTTTTGAAACAGCGAGCAAGCCTAGGAAAATATGTCTGTGAGTCAGATTCAATCGGTCAGCTGCCAATTTACACTCTGGGCGGGGCCTATCCTCAGGGGCCCACGCCAGGCTGTACTCTGAGTTTGGCCGAGAGCGTGGCGTTAGGAGTCGTGGCAACGTCAATACATTCTGCCCCTGTTTGCACTTTCCTGTTTGTGCTAATGAGTCTGTCAATTCTCAGTACAAAGGAAGCCAGGACGCCAATCTGGGACTCACGCACCATAGCGGAGAGGATGTGGGAGTCCCCTAGTTCCCACCATCTTGGTTCCCAGGTCCTAAACAGCCTGTCTCTGTGTCCATAGCCTTGCCCCCTCTCCCTTCGCCCCTCTTTTGTGCAGGTGGCTGCCGTGACACCAGAGCATCCGCTGCCTGGCTGCCTTCTCGTCTCCAGCTGCAGCCCTTGCAGACTCGCTGCCGAGGGCGCTCCAGGTAAGCAATTGGGCCTCCAGGCCCCTGCTGGTGGAGGTGGTATCAGTGCCCAGAGATTGCTGGCTATAAATACCTCAGAGAAGGTGGAGGGGGGCCCTCTCTACAGGAGGGGGGGCAGGCCACCTCCAGGGCCATTTCTGGCTCAGATGTAATGGGTGCTGAGTGCCAGTGACGAGGGCATCCTGGGGAGACAGGGCTGTTGGGGCTGTGTGCAGGAGAGGGGAGTGGGGGAGAGAGACCATGTGGGCTGGTTTTATGCCCAGGATGCAGCTAATTATTGAGCCAAGGCGCCTATGGAAGAGCAGGTATGAGGTATGAAATAATACCAGTATTACTATTACATGAAATCATAGCTATATTCATGTGTAGCTAATTATTGAGCTAATGTACTTGTGGCTAAGGCTCTCGACTGGTTTGATGCACATTCGCTTTAGGTGGAATATTTCATTTCCCTCCTTGACAGGCTGCTGTGGGCCACTCGAGGGCATTACACCTACTCATTTTAACACTTAGCCGTGGCTTACTGGCTACGAGGCAGCCTCCCCCTCCCAAGCCCTTGTAGAAGACGTGTAAAAAAAGATGAATAAAAGAGCATGGAAATCTAATTTATTTCCCATTTCCCCCCAGGATTGTACCTGTGTATCCAGTACTTTTCCTTGTAAGCCTGTTATCTCTTTGGAAGTGAGCTGCACAGCCATGCTACATTCTCTTCATTGTTACCCTGGGCTGTGAGTATGTATTCTGCGGTAAATAATAAAGGAGATGAATAATTAAATCAAAATGAAAAACCACTTGTTTCCTCTCTGCAGCCCAAGGGACACATTTCCTGGGCTAGTGCCAGTTTATCAATGACAATTAGGGAATTAGAGTTGGGCATAGTGCAGAGAGAGGATGGAGAGAGCAAGAGGGTGTGAACATGAATATGCTTATACGCAAGTAAAAGAGATGGGAGGTGGCAGATGGTGAGGGAGCCAGTGAGGAAGGACCAGAGACGTGGGGCATCATGGGTAAGAGTCTAATCACGATAGCTGAAATCTCTGGGAGGTTACCATATGCCAGATTGCATTTTAAATGCTTTTCATGTAGTAAGTCATTTCATCATTTCAGAAAAGGCATGAGATAGGTCCTGTTTTTCTCATTTCATAGATGAAGAAACTGAGAAACAAGATATGGCGAGTAAACGGCTGGTGTTGTTTATCTGGATTTTAACACGGGATGACCAGCCCTGAGGTCTAACTTTGAGTTTAAGAAAAACAAGGAAAAGAGAATGCCCCCAAATGACTCAATACACAAGAACGTGACAACTATCTTGGGAGTATCAATGAAACAGGAAAAGCCAGGGAGATAAGAGAAGAACAGAGTGAAGAGAATTAGAATAAGGGGATGAGAATGAAAGAAGGTTAAGAAGACAATGAATGAAGAAAAAAGACAGTGAAGAGAAGTGAAAGTGAATATGGGAGTTGGGAAGAAGAAAAGAACCGAATAGGTAAGAGAATCAGTCAAAGGGAAATAAGCCATTGAACACATAAAGCCAGACATTTCTCATTTGCTGTCTTATTGAACCTTTCCCATGTCATTTCATATTAGTATTATTATACCCATTTTACAGAAAATAAAATGAAGGTTTGAGAAACTAAGTGACATGAGGGCACACAGTTGGTCATGGCGGATCAAAAAGGACTGCTGTCAACCATCAATGCTGATGAAAGAAATCAAAGAGTATCTGACTAAATGGAGAAACAAACTGTGTTTCTAGATGGAAAGACACAAGCCAGTAAAGATGCTAATTCTCCTTAAATTGATATATAGAATTAATGTAATTCCAATAAAAATCTCACATGAGTTCTTTTTTTTTGGAGCAATAGAAAAGATTATTCTAAAATCTATATGAAAGTCAAAGGCTCTAAAATAGGTAAAACACCTTTAAAAAAGAATAAATGCATGAAGTCAGTCTACTGGACTTTAAAGCATTCTATAGCTACAGTGATCAAGACTCGGTGGTATTGGCAAAGAAGCAGATATAGAGATCAATGAAACAGAACAGAGAGCCCAGAAATAGGTATTCACAGATGTGCTCAATTGATTTTTAACAAAAGTGCAAAGGGATTTAGTGGAAGAAAGATGGTCTTTTCAACAAATGGTACCAGAGGATGGGCAAAAAACAGTGAACCTTGCCCCTTTAAGCCTCAGACTCCAAATAAAAGTTAACGCAGAGTGGAACTTGGACTTAAATGTAAAGAATGCAACTAGGAAACTTCTAGGGAGAAATATGGGAAAAACTCTATGAGATCAAGAGCAGGCAAAGAGTTCTTAGACTGAAAGCCTTGACTATAAAAGAAAAAACTGATTAATTTGGGCCTCATCAAAATGAAAAGCATCTATGGCACATCCACACAACGGAATATACCACGCTGCCATAAAAAAAAGAAGGAATTCTTACCATTTGCAGCAACCTGGATGGAATTGGAGAGCATTATGCTGAGTGAAATAAGCCAGTCAATGAAAGAAAAACATCACAGGATCTCACTCATTTATGGATAATAAAGGACATTATAAACTGATGACTAAAAAGATAGATACAGAGACAGTAAAGCAACAAACAGACTGTCAAATTACAGTGGGAAGGTTAGGGAGAGGTGGGGGAGATAAGAGATCAACCGAAGGACTTGTATGCATGCATATAAGCATAACCAATGGACGCAAAACTCTGGGGAAGGAGGGCATGTATGGGAGTGGGGTAGGGGGCAATGGTAAGATATGTACACACATAACACCTTAATAAAAAAATTAAGAAAGAAAAAAAAAGAAAAGCATTTGCTCTGTAAAAGGCTCTGTTAGGAGGATGATAAGACAAGATGCAGAGGAGTAGCCCCAAGTGGGTCACAGCAGATGAGCATGAGCGACTGGGTGCTTGTCATGATCGCTCTTGTCCCTCCCCCTCCATGTCTCCTGTCAACCCCATCCCAGCCTCTGGCCGCCAGATGGGTTGACCCTTGATGACTAGGAAGTGCTATTGCCACCTGCCAGGCTGGTCCCATGAGTGCCCCAGGCCCACTCGGGGCTGGAATGATAATGGAACCTCAAGTTGGCACACGGGCAGGTTCCCCGGGGTCATGTGCTGAGGGTCTGGTTCTGACATTTAACTTAACACGGCTGTTGACAAGGGCCGCTGCCAGCTGGGCTCCAGGGACGAGAATAGCTCCCTTATCAGAATGTCAAGGTGGGAGGAACAAGATAAGCTGTGCTGGGCGGGCAGGGCCCCCACCCCGTCCCTTGTCCCTGGGCGGTGGGGTCTGGGGAGGGGAAGCTGTCCGCTCTGGTCTTCTAGAGAAAGCCGCTCTGCAAGTGTCCTAGAAAAACACATCCGGGTATTTTCTTCCCAAGTGTCTCTCTGTAATTCTTTGCATCTGCACTCAAGTTCTCCTTATCTCGTCTTTAGGAAAAACAAAAATTTCTTCCTGGCTGATGGCTGTCTCAATAGACATCTAACGACGGGGCCCTTTTAGAAGCACTGTTGGCTCCCAAAGGCCTGCCTGTCGCCCAGACCCATGGAAAGGGCACCTGCCAGCTACGGAATGGATGCCTGGGTTCCTCCCTCCTCTCCATCATCCGCCCTTATTACCTCCCCCTTCCCTCGACCTCCAGGCTAAATATTCTACTAGTATCAGAAAACGCAAGCTTTTTTGTTTTTTGTTTTTAAATCCTCACCCCAGGATATTTTTCCCTTGATTTTTAGAGAGAGTGGAAGGGAAGAGACAGAGGGAAACATCTATGGGTTGTCTCCCGCACGCGCCCCAACCAGGGCCAGGGATTAAGCCTGCAACGGAGGTACGTGCCCTTGACCAGGAATCGAACTCAGGATCTTTCAGTCCACAGGCCAATGCTCTATCCACTGAGCCAAACCGGCTAGGCCCGAAGATGCACGCTTTTGATAACATTCTCCTACGTGGAAGGCATAATCTGACTCCAATGATCACATTCCGAGGCTTTCAGAATGGAATTATTCCTGGCCCATTATAGGTGATCAAATAAACGGCTGAGGAACGGATTTAAAACCAATATATAGACGTAGACGTGGATTTGAGGTATGCGAATGCTCAGTGCACCCTTTGCGAGTTGCCCACCGGTGTCGAGAGGCAGGCGCCTTTAAGAGCGAATGAAGCGTGGAGAATGGACCCTCTGGTCTCTCGTCTGCTGGAGGGTTAGCTGCATCCAGGTGACCAGAGCCCCTTCCCACAGGGGCCCAGGTGGGCGCTGGCAGAGGCCCAGGAGAGTGCCTCCTGCACACTCTGCAGGGCAGTGAGGCCTCTGCTGGACCACAGTGGACAGAGCTCTGTGCCTCTTGGGGTGGGCCTACAGGCTCAGGGGCACCCATGCTGGGGATGCCACTGGGAACCCACTCAGTGCCAGAGAAGGCAGCCCCTCCCCTCCCCTCCCCTAGCTGCGGCGCTTGCTGGATGGTGCTAGGCTCTCTCTGCTTAGATGTGTTACTTCATGATGAGACACACCGTGAGGATGCAGCAGTGAACAGCGGCTTTTGGAGAGGACAGGACCCCCTGTGGCTGTGGGACCCCCCCTCCCCTCTGTCTGAAAGCTGGGGGATCTAGGACGGGGCTGGGGAGGAGTGGGCCCTGTGCATGGAGGAGTGTGCAGAAAGCTCTCTCTGGGATCTCTCCCTTCCGAAGGTGGCCCTCTGTGTATAATAGTTCAGATTGTTGTAATACGTTCTTATCAATCTCAGAATGAATGAGCAGGTCTGACAAGCCATAAATACTTGATAATGCCCGAACCCCTAATTCCTCCCGAGGTAAAAGAATGACTGTTCCCCTGCCCCCCCCCCCCCAAGCCTTAGGTTATCCGCCTCCACCCTGGGAACTTCCTTTCAGAGTTTGGGTCCAGGAGGCAGGGGGGTGGGGTGGGCTGAGGTAGGAGAGGAGCGTGGGAAGAGCGGTGGCTGGGAAAAGAAGACACAATCCCCTCACACATACATGATGCCTAAGGTCTTACAGTAAGCAACAGGTACGTGACAACTTCTTGCTATTGTTGCTGAGAAGCGCATGCCCGGTCCCCTTGTACCCCTGGCGGGCCTGGCCTTCCGCCTCTGAGCAGCGATGCCATCTCAGGTCAGAGCAGGAGTTTGGGGTCCCAGTGCCGGACCATCACTCTAACCGTCTCCCTAACCCTTACCCCCATGCTGGATCTCCGAAAGACTCTGGGTTTGAAGTCAGAGGACAGCCGAAACCGGTTTGGCTCAGTGGATAGAGCGTCGGCCTGCGGACTGAAAGGTCCTAGGTTTGATTTCAGTCAAGGGCATGTACCTTGGTTGCGGGCACATCCCCAGTAGGAGGTGTGCAAGAGGCAGCTGATCGATGTTTCTAACTCTCTATCCCTCTCTCTTCCTCTCTGTAAAAAATCAATAAAAATATATTTAAAAAAAAAAAAAAAAAGTCGGAGGACAGGGTGTAGAGTGCTCAGAACTCTCCAGGCTCCCGTGTCATCCATAAAGCCCATGAGATAACTGACCTCCAGCCCAGGACGGGGCCCAGATGAAGCCATGTGCGTGTGTCCAGCCCAGGACACCACACCATAAATATGAGCTTCTCTCCCCCCACCCTCCATGTGGGAAGCGCTTGGTGAGCTAGAGAGCCCTGGGGCACATAGCTTCCTGGTGAAAACATGGTCTGTTTGGGAGTGAGACTCAGGTGAAAGTCTCCCTGTAAGTTGCAAACATCCCAAAGTTACTCAGCCGCACGCCCTGAGCCCCAGTGACTCCTCCCCTGGAGACGGAGGGTGATCATTTCTGTTCCACTCAAAGGATCAAAAGAGAGTAAGGTACTTGGCACAGCCTGACCCAAATCACACACGGACGTGCCCACGGGTGTTGCTGGACTGGTCTTCCCTGACCCAATGCTGGGGGTAAGGCCTGGACCTCTGAGGCTCAGATAGGGTCTGGGGAGCCCACTCTACAGAGGCCCGGGAAGAGAGGCCTGTCTGAAGGGAGGTGCAGCCCGGGGGACCCCTGGGTTTGGGAAAATGGGGATAAGGGCCATGTCCTGCCCTGTTCCCTCTCGCTGTTCCCCCTCCCTGCACTTGAACCCTGACTCCTGGCCTTGAAGCGCAATCGGAAAGATGGTTAAAGAGAGCCGGGGAGGCACGCAGGAAGTGCCCGGGCACAAGAGGGCACGCATAGCAAGGCCACACAGTCATTTGGCCAGACTTGAAAGCAAGCAAGATGAAGCTGAGGATCTGAGGCTGAGGGAGCTCATCTCCCCACCCCCACCCCAGCCCACTGCACCCCTGCACTCCCATCTGAAGGCAGAGCTGCCTCCCAGGGCATGATGTCCCTCTGCCCCCTGCCCTGGCCTCTAACACCCCTGATGGGGGTCTGGGAGGTGGGCAGGAACCCCTGCTGGAGTGCCAGGACAGATAGGGACAGAGAGGTTTACAGGCTTACAGTCCTCCAACTCCCAGCCAGAATTCATGGCTGAACTTTGGACCCACCCACCCTAAACCCTCCCTCGTTCCCACCAGCTCCCCCCACAGGCTGGTCCCAGGTCAAAGCCGGTGGCCAGGGGAACAGGGCACCCCACGTGCTGGGGGGGGGGGGGGGGGAGGGAGGAATGGAGGAGCCAAGGAAGAGAACTTACTTGTTGTGGTGGCAGCTTCTCAGTGTGGCACCAATGCTAACTTCTGGGGTGTCCCCTAGAGGCAGGGCAGGGGCGGGCGGGGCCCTGGAGGGGGCTCTGCAGCCCCTGCCATCACCACAGCCTGGGACACCGCCTGAGCCTCTGCCTGCCCCGTCCTGCTGGCTGGCAGAGGCTCCCAAGCCATCCTGTCCCTTCCCCACCAGCCCCTTGGTCACTCCCTCCTCTGGCGAGGGACTGGAGGCTTCTCTCTCTCTCTCTCTGTCCCCTCCCTCTCTCCCTCCCTCCCTCCACCCTCTCTCTCTCTCCCCTGTTCTCCTCCCCTTCTGCCTCCTGTATGAACAGACTTCTGAGTAATAACTGATTTAAAGGGGCCACGGGCACCGCAGGGGGTGGGGCTGGAGGATGGGGACCAGGTTCCCACGTGACCAGGGGATACCGGCAGTTCTGAGTGGCTCAGACCTGCAAGGTGGAGGGAGAACCCGAGGGGCGGGCCACATCCCTCTCCCCCCTGGCTCTCGGGGGCACTGGGTGTGCCCTGCTCCTGCAGATGCTGATGGCGGAGGTTCTCTGTGCCCATGTGTGCATGTGTGTGTGTGCGCGCGAGTGCGTGCATGAGTGTGAGCGCGCGGTTAAGGTGCGGTGGAGCCTGCAGAGAGAGGGTGGGACCTAGGAGGGCAGGAATGGGGATTGGGGTCTGGGAGGGGCTGCTCAGTTGCTCCTCGGGCGTGGAGAGAAAGATTGGAGAACGTAGCTGCGTTTCTTTAGCTGGAACCGAGCAGCAGGGAGAATCCCCTCGGGGAAGTCGGGGAGCCACAGCCTGGATGCTCTGGGCTCTGTTTCTTGCGGGTGGAGTGAGGGTCTGGGGTGCCCCTGCGGGAGGGGGGCGGGTCCAGAGACAGGAAGCGAGTCTGCTGGTGCCTGCTGGGCTCTCCCTCACCCCCTGGCCCTGGCCGCTCTCTCCAGCGACAGGTGGCCCGAGGCTGGGCAGGGATAGCGGGAAAGGCTCCCTCCGAGCTCAGCTCTGCTAGGCGCACAGGGAGTCCCTGAATGCTCAGCGGGCGGGGCAGGGCCGCTCCCTCCCTCTGGATTCCAGCCAAGGCCAGGAAAGAGGAAGGCGAGCTTCCCCCTCCCCCCCACCATGAATTCGAGCTGCACAGCAGCTGCTGATGCCACCGCCCCACAAAGGGACAGGCTCCTCTGAGGACCGGTGCACTCGGGTGGCCCTTCCTAGCCGCTGGTGCTCCCTAGGACCCTGCTCTACCTGTTGCCAACTTTCTGGGTTCAACGCCCCTGAGTGTGTCTCCCCTGGATGAGGAGATTGGGGGGGGGGGAGCAGGCACAGTGATGCAGCCTGTGACACCAGTGTCCCCCGGACCCAAGGCTGCACCAGGCAGGGGCTAGGATGGTCTCTTTCTCTGCTGTGACCCTGCACCCAGCACAGGTGCTCCATAAATATTTATGGGGTGGACACTGTCAACAACAAGACAAGGCGGGGGACGTTCCTAGGGGACAGGTGCTGGTCGCTAGGACAGTGCACCGAGCCTGCCCTCTCTGTAAGCACAGCAGCCTCCAGAGGCAGGGAGGGCCGTCTCAGGGTGCCACCTCAGGGCTCCTCTTGCTGTCACCATAGACCAGAGTGGGCGAAAAAGGGGGGCCCCATACCAAACCCGAGGAGCTCAGGAGGACTGCACACCCAGAGACGGAAAGCAACCACACAGGATGGTCTGAACATAGAGATCCCCAACCAAAAGCAGATCGTGGCACGTAGTCCAGTCCTGGGCCCGTAGCTTCCTGGACAAGGATCAAGCTTTACCAGAAGAGAGCAGTGATTGCCCTGTGCAGCTAAGGGATCAGACTGCTGAATCTCAGTGGAATCCCCTTTTCCAGACCCCCCAATTCCCCCCCCCCCACTCCCACACAACCACTGGCATCGGAGCAGAAGCCACAGAGCCCTCACTGTTATCCTGTTCCCTGAATGCCACCTCCACCTGCTATCAATGTTAACCATTAATTGCCCCACACCTGCGGGTGTAAAAGAAGGATGGGTTCTCCATTTTGCCCTTTTACCTGATCCCCGCTCTGCTTTCTCCCACCCCCTTAACCCACCACCCCCGCCCATATCTCCTCCTTTGATTCGAACATATAAAATAAACTGTAAAACTGTCATTCTCCGGAGCATATTTTCACTCCACTGAGATTGTGTTTCCTAGCAAATGTTGTCAATTTTGCTCAAATAAGCTCATAAACATTCTCTATGGGTTTGGAGACGCCTTATGTTAGGACCAGCGTGCACACAACCCCCCGCCCAGGCACCCTCCCCGGATCAAGGGTGAGGCTCTGTCAGGGTTTGCCTCTCAACCCTCCCCTCCCCTCCCTCTCTCTGTAGAGGGCTGGATGGACTGCTCAGTGTGGCTGGCATTGCTTCTGACTAGCCAGGCTGTCTATTAGTCCCCTCAGGGGATGTAGCCTGTGTTCCTGCTCATCCATTGCATGTTGATCTGCTGCTTTAATGCTCTGAGAAAGGTTCTTCATGTCTTAATTTCCCAGTTCTTGGGAGAGGCAGTGGCTGTGCAGCTCCATGGTCGGTGAGATGCACACTACACACATGTCTGAGCCTATGAGGTGCTCTTTCCTGGGGTGACAGTGACTTTGGATGTAGCATAAAGATCATGGATTTTCTTTTGTCCTGATTTTGAGGGCTGTAAGAGGGGGAGGAGCTGGTTTTGAAGCACAATGGAGGGTGGTCTATAAATGTCATTCTCACAGTGATGAGTCCTTGGACCTGGAGACAGGATGCCTGGGTCCAGTTCTTGGTTGAGATCTGAAAAATGAGAATTATGGGAGTTCTAGTTCTGACTGGTTTTTGCAAATATATATGAGCCTTAACTTTGTCACGCTTACATTCCCCAAAGAGCACAGGTGACCCTCTGAGGGTAGGGGACATGATGAAGAACTCCTGGGGTCTTGGAGGATGCTACTGGCCCTTCACTGTCTGAGAACTGACGAGGAAGTGTGGAAGGCAACGGAGTAGGACTGTGGATTCTCAGGTCAGTGAGAGGGCAGAACCCTGCTCTGTCTGCCATCTGCTTCTCCTACCTTCCTTCATGGAGCCAGAAATGCATTCCCAATTAAGTTTCCTCTGTATGAGGACACACAGGAAATTATTTTTCCCTCCTATTTATAGAAATCCACTTGCATCTGTGAGGCTCGTAATGTCTCATCCATCTTTCCAGCCAGCTAGGAGATTAATTGAGAGGGTTTGCCGAGTTACACTCCAAAGCCCGAATGAAGACTCTTCTAAGACAAATGCTTTCAGTGTTTTCTCGCCTGTCAGGAGAATCCCTCCCCCAGGACTTGTGCGTGTTAAGAAGTCCAGGTACAAACAGCAGATGAGAGCCAATGAATAACTATCAACTTGCAATATGGAAGGGTACAAAAAAGGTGTGAGAAGAGCATAACCAATAATGGTGCAATTATCACTCAGCTTGAAAAACACAGCACGGCATTGCTGCTTCATCTCGTCTTCCCTCCAAAGACAGTCAGTGAGTTACCTGAATCCCGTGTTTCTCTCTCATGATTTCTTTATGCTAAAAACCACACACACACACACACACACACACACACACACACACACCGGTGAATATTGACCATTTTTTTAAAAAGTATTTTCACATCCATAGACTTTTTAAATTGATTCACGAAGGCTCCTCTGTTTGAGATGCTTTGATGGGTGCTGTGGGAAAAACTAAAAAGTAGAAGTTTGGGCTTTGATCTAAAATGCCTTGCATCCTAATTGGGAGGGTCAGCCCAGGTGCAGGGAAAGTTAGCTGACAAATTCACAACCTGCAGTTTTAATTCGTAGGTGGTAATTGGATAGCCTGGTGGTGGAGAACAGATAATAATAATGCCGCTGGCAAAGCTGGGCGAGGGGGAGCTGGGGGCTGGTGCTGACTGTAGAACAAAGGGGCATAAAACGAGTCAGGACATCAAAGTGGGATTTGAGTACCAGGGTTGGTGTGTGAGAAAAGGCCCTGAGGGGCAAAGAGGTCGGCGCAGGGAGCAAGGGCAGGTGAAGTGCAGGGAAATGATGAGAAGCGGCTCTGATTAGTTGAGTGCCTACTACTGTATGCGGAGCTCTGCAAAGTGCGCCACAGAAGTAAAAAGCTTTTTTCATCTTCCCAGCAACCCGGGAAGGTTGGTAGTATCATCCCCAATTTCTCAGATGAGAAAACTGAGGCCCACACAAGTAAAGAGTCCTCGCATTGGCACATTCCTTTTTAAAAATATATATTTTATTTTTTATTTATTTATTTTTTAATTTTATTTATTTATTTATTTTTTACTGAGAGGAAGGGAGAGGGATAGAGAGTCAGAAACATTGATGAGAGAGAAACATGGATCAGCTGCCCTCTGCAAACCCCCACTGGGGATGTGCCTGCAACCAAGGTGCATGCCCTTGACTGGGTTTGAACATGGGACCATTCAGTCCACAGGCTGATGCTCCATCCACTGAGCCAAACCGGCCAGGGCTGGCACATTTCTTCATAGTGAATTTCAGAATCCAGTTTTGTTAGATGGCGGTTACATTTCTCATTGTTGTAGGCTGAACTGTGTGTCTCCACCTCACCCCCAGCCAATCCTCAGACTCAGATACTGGAGCCTGTACACCTTGGACCTGGGAATAGGGCTATATTTAGAGACAGGGCCTTCAAAGAGGTGATTAAGTTAAAACAAGGCTATTGTGATAGGCCATACTCCAATCTGAGTCATGTTTTCTTTTCTTTTTTCTTCTTTTTTTAAGAAAAATAAACTGGACACACAGACACTGGGATGTGTGCACACAGAGGCAGGACCATGTGGGGACACAGCGGGAGATGGCCAAGAAGAGCAGTCTCAGGAGAAATGAACCCTGCTGACACCTTGATCTTGGGCTTCCAGCCAGTGTACCAGACTCATTTATTACTATTTACATAGTAGTATTTACCTAATGAAGATGTGCTCAGCACAGCAGAGGGTAAGAAAGATGTGCCCACAGTTCCTGCTGATCACACATCCAGAAAAGTCAAGGGAAGCAAAGCCAAGGAAAAAGAACCGAAACACTGGTCAGGTTACCCAGAGTCATCAGTGTTGTGGAATGTGTTAAACATGCCTCTGTTCCCGGATAGATATGTATCCCACCCATTAGGTGAGGATCCCCAAGCCATCTTTCTTTAAAAAATTTTTTTTTTTATTGATTTCAGAGAGGAAGGGAGAGGGAGAGAGAGAAATATCAGTGATGAGAGAGAATCCTTGATGGGCTGCCTCCTGCACGCCCCACCCTGGGGATCGAGTCCATAGCCCAGGCATGCACCCTGACTGGGAATGGAACCATGACCTCCTGGTTCATAGGTTGACGCTCAACCACTGAGGCATGCCTGGCCGGGCCCCAAGCCATTTTTTACTCAATTTCATTGATTTCTGTCATTAACGCCAATAGCTTTGGTTTTCCTAAAGCAAGCTTCCTGTTCCTGAATTCCCCTATGCATGACTCCAGGCCCGGGTGCCTGAGAGAGACATTTACCACAGCTGGCTGCACAGCGGAGTTTACTGGCTCCACACCTGTGTTTCAGAAGACTGCATTTGCCTCCATGAGTTGAGCTTTCAATTATTGCACTTCTAGGGGAAAATTATTTTTTCTTCCCATTCCATGAAGAGGGATATTTGAAAATAAGGAGATAAGCGATGTCATCCCTTCCTAACTTTATTGCGGAAGATCTTACTTTATTCTGTTTTGGAGAAAACTCCCTAGAAATGCCGTCTGGCTAGCATTGGCCCTTCCCTGGCTCCGTTTCCACAAGTGGCCAACACCACCATCTAGTGGCTGAGATTTCTCACTAGGAGGCTTGCATTGCAGGGGTAGGCAAATTTAGGTTTACAGGTGCAATCCAAATAAATGATATAATAATTAAGAAATAGTAACACAAGAATAAATACTCTGTTTCAGGTACTACAAACTGTATACCCACTTGTTGTCTACCCCTGTATTTACTCATTCATTCGTTTTTACCTTTAGGTTTTGTTTTAGTGAATTATGCATATATCCAAAGCATCACATTGTTCTAACGGTCCAATGGTTGGCAAACTCATTAGTGAACAGAGCCAAATATCAACCATACAACGATGGAAATTCCTTTTGAGAGCCACATTTTTTTTAAACTTCTTCTAACGCCACTTTTTAAAAAAATATATATATTTTATTGATTTTTTACAGAGAGGAAGGGAGAGAGATAGAGAGCTATAAACATTGATGAGAGAGAAACATCAACCAGCTGCCTCTTGCACACCCCCTACTGGGGATATGCCAGCAACCAAGATACATGCCCTTGCCTGGAATCGAACCTGGGACCCTTCAGTCCGAGGCTGACGCTCTACCACTGAGCCAAACCGGCTTCGGCTAACGCCACTTCTTCAAAATAGACTCGCCCAGGCCGTGGTATTTTGTGGAAGAGCCACACTCAAGGGGCTAAAGAGCCGCATGTGGCTCACGAGCCGCTGTTTGTCGACCACTGTTCTAACCAGTTTGATATTAAAACAGTCAAGTCTCCTTTTGCCCCCTCTCCCAATCTCCAGGGCTACGACTTTCATCTCTTTGGGCTGTTTTTCTCCCCTCGATTTTACCACCTATCTCTACATGCCACACTTGCGGTAATACTTCCAGGTGCTTCCATTTTAGAGATTATCACTGAAGATGGGAACTTAGCTCTCTAAAAAAGTGGTAGCACTTTTCTATTGGAAGCTTTCTTTTCCCTGCACAGTCTCTGTTCCCTGAAAGACGCTTTTTTCCTGTGTGTTTGTGTTGGCTGCTCAAATATCTGGTAAAGAAATGCTTCTTGCCCAGCTGGCATGGCTCAGTGGTTGAGGGTCGACCCATGAACCAGAAGGTCATGGTTCCATTCCCGGTCAGGGCACGTGCCCAGGTTGCAGGATTGAACCCAGGTGGGGGCATGCAGGAGGCAGCAAATCAACGATTCTCTCTCATTATTGAGTTTCTGTCTCTCTATCCCTCTCCTTTCTGTGGAGAGCAGCTACAGTGTTTGGACAGGTTCAAGCCTCAGACTAATGAGAGGGCACAGTCCTCTCATGGCCACGTGCAAGTCCCAGCTTGGAGGGCAGAGCCCTCCCAGCACAATCATGGCCAGAGGCTGTAGTTGTGAGCTTGAACCTATGGTCTGAACACGTGACCCCACGTGCCTGAGTGATGTGGGCTTGATAGAGTTCAGGTGCATGTAATTGACTAGATTCAAAACCCACGAGGACTTTGTAACCACACCCTTACTTTGCCTCGTGGAATCGGCTATAAAATAAAGACACGGCTTGTAGTCCCTGGCATTGTTGCTAGCTCTCCATCAGA
This sequence comes from Pipistrellus hanaki, assembly GCF_964339955.1. NCBI lineage: Eukaryota > Metazoa > Chordata > Mammalia > Chiroptera > Vespertilionidae > Pipistrellus > Pipistrellus hanaki. The sequence goes on along the minus strand of NC_140521.1, from coordinate 13,497,313 downwards.
GAGGATAGTGTCCGACCGAGATCCGCTTTCATTCTCTTGTCTGTCTTTTCTCAATCCTTCGCCGCCCCCTCTCAGGCTCACTGAACCTGGCTGAGCTGGCGGGCACATAAAGCACCCAACGTGGGGCTGCATATGCCATGGCTGTGCTAGCTTGCCACACCTTTACTCTCTGAAAAAAAAAAAAAATGCTTCTACTTTTGCTTTCATCTGAAATCCAGTAAAAAAAAAACCAAAAAACCCTCCTGTGAAGAGAAAGCTCTTAGCCAGAGGTTGGAGCTTGACAGCATCAGGGCCCCTGGGGGATACTCTGGGCCACTTCGTTGCAGGGGCTCCTGTTAGCAGTCTCCCCTTTTGGGGGCGGGCGGGGGGATAGTCAGGTTTCTCAGGGACAGCTCTCCCAATCTCCAAGTCCTGACTGCTCACCTCTGGGTTCAAGTTGCAGAAAGGAATTGGGGGCCCTGACATCTATGGATTTGTGTACTTAGCCCTCCTTTTGCGGGGACGAAGGGATAAGTAATTCTTAATGGTGCTGTGTGTCCCTCCATGCGGAGGCCCTCTGCTTTACCCTCACCAGAGAAGGAATCTCCGGTCTTGTGCTAGGAGGGGCCGGGAGAAGTTTCTTGCCTGCGCTGAGTCAGAAAAGGGATCTGGAAGTCTAACTACTGTCTTTCCTAAATGGACCCACCTGGCCTACCTTCTCTTAGCTGCTTTGCTCAAACCCACCCTTCCCCCTCCCCCCAGAGGGAGACAGGGCTGCAGGTAGCTCGGTCTCTGGGGATTCTGAAGTGTGAACTGTGCTGGTTCCTATTTTTCTTCTTTCCTGTGCAAATGTAGGATGCATCTGATTTTCAAAAATGTTGCTATTGTCTCCTGTCCAGTTCTCCTTACCCTTGAGGGTTCATGTCTGTTTGAAAGACGGTTATTTCACTGGGATTGCAGAGGAAAGCAAAAGCAGAAGCATTTCTTTAATGTACCTCCTTTATACTCAAGTCATTCACTTTTAATCATCCACCTGCAGACATTGGTTGACCCCTGCCAGGTTCTGGACGTGCGGGGATGAATAACGCTGTGACCCCGGCCTGCCAGGGCACCTGCCCTTGTGGGAGCAGTTAGATGAATCGTTACACAAGCGTCTATAGAAAGGGCACCTAGCTGAGGGGGGTGCGAGGGGTCACACCAGCTGTCTTTCAAGAGACCCCAGAAGGTGACACAGCCTCCCATTTGCCACGGCCCCCTTTGCCAATTCAGCCACCTGGCTGCAAGCACAAGGAAGTCCCAAGAACCTGCATGAAAGCTCAGCTTCCTGATGAGACTGCTAACTTGTTCATTTTCGGGGGGCACTGTGACTGTGCTGGGAAGGAGAACCCCATGATGGCACGGTCAACACACTTCTCCACAGGGAGAGAGTGGGTGGGAAGACACACCAGGATCAGAACATGGCTGGGGGGACCCAGACCCAGCAAAGGGCATGGATGTAGACTGACTGGGTGGTTACTGGCCTTGGCTTTGAACAAGAAGGAAGGCCATGCTCCACGGGCTGAAATATTGAGGTCTGTGGAATGAGACTTGCCTTTGCTATAAAGTGCCTGATTCACAGTGCACACCTGGGCCCATTGTTCCTTCAGGTACTTAGGCTCAGTCTTTGCGTGAGGACCCAAAGGGCTTAGGCTTTGTCCAGAGGAGGTTCCTACTCTGTCCTCCCTGCAGCCCCGCCCCTCCCAGCCCACGGCCCCTGAGCCCCTCCCCGGCCTTTTGGCCCTGTGACATTTCTCCGGGGCAGGGGATGGTGGGTTCCGTATGAGAGGCCCTCAATCTGTGTGATGGTGGGCACACCTGCTAGGGCAAACTGCAGCTCTTTGGCCCCTTGAGTGTGGCTCTTCCACAAAATACCAAGGCCTGGGTGAGTCTATTTTGAAGAAGTGGCGTTAAAAGAAGTTAAGTTAAAAAAAACAACAACTTGGCTCTCAAAAGGAATTTCCATCTTTGTGCTGTTGATATTTGGCTCTGCTGGCTCATGAGTTTGCCGACCACTGTGCTGGGGGACTGAATCACCTGAGCTCTGTGGAGCTCCAGAGGGTTACAGGCAAAGACCACCTGCCTCCCTTGATAGTAACATTAGACAGGGGTCCTCAAACTTTTTAAAGTGGGGGCCAGATCACAGTCCCTCAGAGAGCTGGAGGGCCGGACTATATGAACTACTAATTCCTACTGTAACACCTTGACTGCCCTCACTGCCCAAAAAACCTGGCGGGCCGGATCAGACTCCCCTGGGGGCTGCATGTGGCCCGCGGGCCGTAGTTTGAAGACCCCTGCGTTAGAACATACTGAGCAGTTTCCCCCTTACATCCGGAGAACATGCCAGAACCTTGCCCCAGTGTCCTTTTGCAAAGGGAGGATTCAAGCCCCAAAACTGTTGGTGGGAGTGGCCGGCTGGGCGTTTTCTCCTGTGCTGAGGACCTGCGGGCCAGGACTGAGTGGGCTCAGGGACGGAGGGGTGGGTGAGATTAGGAGCAGGGGGAGGGTTGCATGCATGGGGGTGGGGAACAGGAAGAACCCACGTTCCTATCACTTACGTTTTCATCACAGGGCAGCTGGGGTAACGAGGACAGACCTAATAACCTGACCCCCATCCCGAGGCCGGGCCATCCCTAGCCCTCCTCTGCAGCTGCTTTCCCTTGTGTAAAGGACCCGGTAGGAAAATGTTCACTAACGTGTTCTGCAGAGGATGAGGCCGGTAAAGGGAAGCTACAATGGGGTGCTGCTGCCTCCTACACGCCCCACACTGGGGACTGAACCCGCAACCCGGGCATGTGCCCTGACTGGGAATCAAATTGTGACCTCCTGGTTCATAGATCGATGCTTAACCACTGAGCAACACCAGCCGAGCTGATTAGTCTAATTTGTCCTTGCCCAGAAAGGACGCTGAGGCTCAGAGATGCCGCATAACACCCCCCCATCCCCCCACCCCCAGCAGCGCCCTGCTAGGAAGTGGCAAAGCCCTTCCAAACCCAGATGTCCTGATTCCAAGGTCAGTGTTTTTCCTACTCCCCAAAGCTCCCTGAGGCGGTCACCTTGAGGTTTGGGGACCTTATTCTAAAGCGGTTTTCCTCCCCAAAATGAAATCCTCATTACCTAGCACCCATAGTCACAGGGGGGACCCAGGAGAGAGCCGGGGGGCATCTGCTGGGAGGCCAGGGAGACCCGCTCTTTGGAACCCCCATTTTAGATGTTCTAGAAGGGCCTGGGGTTCAAGGTCTATCCTCTAGGGACCATGGGTCCTGAGGACTGTGCCACAGCGTCAGGTCTCTGAGCCAGGTGGTGAGATGCAGGGCCGGTCGCATCAGTCCATGTGGCTGAAAAGGCACCAACTTCAAGGTCACGGGACTGGCCCAGGGCACTGCGCCTTGTCATTGCAGAGGCTGGCAATTTCCAGAGCTGGGGTTTGCGTGCCCAAGACAAGTAGTTGACCCTTATAAATGCGTGAGCCCGGGCCCAAGTCCCTGCCAGGTACCTGCGTGAGGGGAATTTGCTGCCTGCCACCTCACCTCCCTCGTCCCCTGAGTATTCAATGAGCACAGAGGGTGACTGGCTGGGGACATGGGAATGTATTTGTCTGGACTTCTGATGTGATGGGGACATGTGTGAGCCACTGAGAATGTAGAACAAAGTGTGAGAGGCACCAACGGGACAAACCAGGGACGCTGTGATGTAGAACTAGGGTCCCCCAGGCCCTGCCCTCCAGCTTTCCAACCTCCCAGCATGACCCTCTGGGCCTCTGCCCTGCCAGGGCCCCACCCTAGACCAGCTCCCAGCAGAGGAGTGTGAAGAGCAGGGCACTGGCCATCCATCCTTCTCTGCCCAGCTGTCCTGGCTTCAGTGGCACTCTGCAGGGTTCCTCCATGAGTCCTATCCTTAATCCTTAACAAGGAATCCTGCGAGCCCTAACCGGTTTGGCTCAGTGGATAGAGCATCAGCCTGCAGACTGAAAGGTCCCAGGTTCAATTCCGGTCAAGGGCATGTACCTTGGTTGCAAGCACATTCCCAGTAGGAGGTGTGCAGGAGGCAGCTGATTGAAGTTTCTCCTTTTCCCTTCCTCTATGTAAAAAATCATTAAAATATATATTTTTAAAATGAAAAAAAAAAAAGAATCCTGCGAGGTTTTCCTAGCTTTGCTTTCCAATTATTCATCTGCTATAATATTTTTAATTTCCAAGTGCTCTCTCTTCTTAGAATCTTCCCCCTCCCCTCCCCCCCCCCCCCCCCCAGCTTCCTGTTCTTATTTCATATCTACAATATAGTATTTTCTCTTAGGAGCTAAGTGTGGGTTTTCAGAATTTATCTTACTCCCTGCTTTGCCTCAGTGACTCCAAATTCCCTTTATGGTTTGTCTTGGTTGTTCCCTCTGAATTGTAGGGTGCGGAACATCTGGCCCTGGGGCCACATAAGGCCTTAGGCGCAGGGGTCTTCAAACTACGGCCCTTGGGCCACATGCGGCCCGCAGAGGAGTCTGATCCGGCCCGCCAGGTTTTTTGGGCAGTGAGCGCAGCCGAGGTGTTACAGTAGGAATTAGTAGTTCATATAGTCCGGCCCTCCAGCTCTCTGAGGGACCGTGATCTGGCCCCCACTTTAAAAAGTTTGAGGACCCCTGTTAGGGGGTGCATTAATGAAATGTTTGACCAAATATACCAGGCTGGTTTTTATGTTGATCATCTTGTGTGGCCTGAGAATGATGTTATAATGATCCCAATGGCCCTAGGCAGAAAAAAAAAAAAAAAAAAAAAAAGGTTCCTCACCCCTTAGCACTTTAGTTTCCTGTCTGCTGGCCTTTGGAAGCTGGGAGGGGAAAAGGGAGGTTGTGTCTGATCCAGCCAGTGAGGCGATGCCCAGGTGCCAGTGCTCAAGGTCTATCCTCTCAGCTGTTGAGTTTTCCATGTGAGAAGCCCGGCCCTTCGCCTGCATGGCTGCCCTCAGGCCCCGGGGCGCTGCTTGGAGGTGGAGGGAGGGGGTCTGGATCTCCTATTCGGGTTGCAGATCTCACACAGGCCCCTTCACAAAGCCACACGCTGTTTGCTCCCAAGGAAACCCCAGCCTGGAGAATCTGTTTTGGATCAAGACTTTCAACCCATTTCCCTGGCTCCGGCCTCACCCATCAGCTGCCATCAGCCACACCTGGGTAGCTAGTCTGGCCTCTGCGGGCCTGCAGCTGGCGTCCAGGGGCATCTCCCTTGCTGGGCCTTGGGTTCCGCTATCGCTGCTCTGCCCTGTCCCGTCTCCCAGCCCCCACCCCTCCCACCCCCACCCCAAAGCTTTGCGGGAGTCCCTTTGGCCGCCCTTGTCTCCTTTCCTGTTCTTTGTCTTGATGCATTTTGCCTTAAATACATTTTTAAAAAATGTCTTTATTCCTGGTTTTTGTGGAGGGAGCCAAAATCAACATTTGTTCAACTCACCACATTTTCAACTTAGAATTCTCTTAGATTTCATTTCCTCTGCGCCATCCCCCAGGGAGGCCGTGGCCACCTTCCTGGTAACCCCATCAAGGAGGCGATGGGCAGAGGGGCCTGGCATCACAGCTGGGCCTGAGCTTGACCCGGAGACCAGGGCACTTGGAGGAGCACAACGCCCAGCCCTGAGGGCGTTAGCATGGACCCAGGCGCCCTGTGACATGCACTTAGCACACACAGTGCGCTGCTCCCACCTCCTGCTGTTTCCCATCTTCTGCTCGGCGCCCTGGCAGCACTGCCCTGATGGGCCACTCTCGCCCCCATCGTCCATCCTGCACCCCTTCCTGGGACCCAGGACTGGGTTCGAGGTGCCAAGTCGGCCTGCTTTCCCTCCAGCTGCTCCTGGGCCTGTTCAGGCCTCTGACCCCCTCAGACTTGTCCCTGAGTGAATGGATTGCCCTGTCGCCCCCCCCTCCCCCGAGTCACACAGGCACCTCCAAAGACCTCCTGTGTATCCACGCTGTGCCTGCTGGGAAGTTAGTCACCATAAAGATGTCTTTGAAATGTTTGGCTTGGCTCAGTGGATAGAGCGTCAGCCTGCGGACTAAAGGGTACCGGGTTCGATTCCGGCCAGGGGCACATGCCTGAGTTTCAGGCTCAGTCCCCAGTTGGGGGGGCCTGCAGGAGGCAGCTGATCCATGTTTCTCTCTCATCATTGATGTTTCTATCTCTCTCTCCATCTTCCTTCCTCTCTAAAATCAATAAATATATATTTTTAAAATGCTTTTTCCTTAAAGAAAGTTAGAACATCTGTGGACCTGGCTCTGCAGCTCAGTGCAGAGGCTGAGGCTGCCGGTGCTTGGAGGCCAGTGGCCACCAGCAGGGCTAGTATGGAGCCCGGGAAGCAGGAGGGTGCAGGTGCCCGCTGCCAGGGCTCCCTGGGCACAGCAGAGGCAGGAGGAGCAGCAGGTGGGCATGGCAGGGGCAGAATGGCTCCATGAAGACCCTGGTCCGGGAGAGACTGAGGAGCTGAGTCCTGTTGGTTTGGGGCAGTGGTCGGCAAACTCATTAGTCCACAGAGCCAAATATCAACAGGAGAACGATTGAAATTTCTTTTGAGAGCCACATTTTTTAAGCCTTAAACTTCTTCTAAGGCCACTTCAACATAGACTCTCCCAGGCCGTGGTATTTTGTGGAAGAGCCACACTCAAGGGGCCAAAGAGCCGCATGTGGCTCGCGAGCCTCCGTTTGCTGACCACGGATTTGGGGGAAGGTGCAGGGTCCCACCAGGTGGAATGTCTTCCTTTGCACATCACGAGCAACAGGGTGCATCTGGGAGAAAGGGCTCATCAGCCCAGCCCGCCCCGCCGTTGCTTAGCAACGGTCTCTTCCCCTTTCCCAGCAGGTCCCAAAGGGCTGTCTGAAGGTGTGGAGGCAAGGGGTGGAATTGAGGTAAGATGCCTACCCGTTCTGCATAATAATTGGACCTTTGGCCCCATTGTGCTGCTGCTGGCACCTGCCTTGCAAATGAATGAGGCGCTTAAGAAAACATTCATTTTCCTCATTAGGAATTCGTTCCTAAGTCTCTGAGAATTGATGTTTACCTACAAGAGGCTTGGGCTTGTGTGTGTCTGTGTGTATTTCCAGGCCTCTGGAGGATAAGTGGGTGAATGGAGGCACAACTCAAGCATAGAAGTCGGCCTCCCCCCACCCCCCCAATCCCTCTGGAAATTGGGTGGGGAAAGCCCTTTTCCCAAATTGTCCTCTGAGACCCCAATGCCTCTCCTGCTGAAGCCTCTGAGAGCTCCAGCCATTGGAACAGCCCGAGTGCCAGCCCAGGGCTTCTGAGGTGCAGACACCAAGCTGGGCAGGAGTCAGTAGAGCCACCACCGGTGATCCAAGGGAGCGACAGTTGACATATCCATCCCCTCCCCAGAGTTCACACAACCTAGGCCCCCTGGAGCTCTGGGGGGTAGGGGGTGCTCCCTCCTCTCCAACCAAGGCCTCTTAGAGCTGGTGCCCCACTCAGCCTTTTCTGAGAGCAGCAGGCAGGGCCGGACCCCCATGCTCAGGGCGCATTTCCATGGCCCCACAACCCACTGGGGGGATGCTCACCATCGGGAAGGGGTGAGCCTGGGGCTGGGAGGCACCCTGAGAGGTGGGGTGGATACCCCGAAATGTAGTAGAGGGCCACACAGTGGAGAGGGAAGAGATACTTTTGGGGACAGGGAGCAAGGATGGCAACAGTGCACTCACAGGAGACCTCCTGGGAAGGAAAAGTCATGGTTAGCACAAGCGTTGACTCTCTCTTCTTTCCCGTGGTCCTGCTTGCTGCTCCCTGGATTAGCTCCCCGACAATCAAACTGCACACGGAAATGCTACTGTGAGATGTCTTACTTACAACCGCTCTATTCCTTTTCCTTTGTGGTAACAACTGATTATACTTATAAGTGTTTGAAAATAAAATTTCCTGCATGGTGATGACAAGCAGAAGGGGGAGGTAGACGAGAGTAAAGGTGGTGGTGGGAGGGAGATACATGGTGATGGATGGAGACTTGACTTGGGGTATTGAATACACACAATGCAATATACAGATGAGTCCTAACCGGTGTGGCTCAGTGGATAGAACATTGGCCTAAGGACTGAAGGGTCCCAAGTTCGATTCTGGTCAAGGGCATGTACCTTGGTTGCAGGCACATCCCCAGTAGGGAGTGTGCAGGAGACAGCTGATTGATGTTTCTCTCTCATCCATGTTTCTAACTCTCTACCCTTCTCCCTTCCTCTCTGTAAAAAACCAATAAAATAATATTTTTTAAAAATATACAGATGATATAGTATAGAACTGTACACCTGAAACCTAGATCATTTTATTAACCAATGCCACCCCAATAAATTCAATGAATATAATAAAAGAAAAACACTTCTATTCACAATAACATAAAAAATAACTTAAAATAACTAACAAAGTTAGCACAAAATCCTGAAAACTAAAAAAAAAAAAAAATTCCTTTTCCCGTGTAATTATGCACTTGTTTCCACTCGCTCCTTCCTGTGGGAATCATGCCGCATTGAGTCTGTGCAATCAGGGGCATCCGAGCCACTGGCCACACCCCTAAGCCCGGGGGCCACTCTGCAGCCCTCCTGCTCTTCCCATCCCGTGGGTTCCTGTAGATGGGTCACCCAGTACAGTCTTGTGTGGCCATCAGTGGAGGAGATAGACAGTGAAGGGATGTGTGGCCTGTTCGTATCCACCCCCTGTTACTCCCTGAGCCCAGAAGGGCAGCTTCCTTAGGAGACTGTTTTCTGATGCTCTGGTGCAGTGATCGGCAAACTCATTAGTCAGCAGAGCCAAATATCAACAGTACAAGGACTGAAATTTCTTTTGAGAGCCACATTTTTTAAACTTGAACTTCTTCAAATGCCACTTCTTCAACATAGACTCTCCCAGGCTGTAGTATTTTGTGGAAGAGCCACACTCAAGGGGCCAAAGAGCAGCATGTGGCTTGCGAGCCGCGAGTTTGCCGACCATGGCTCTGGTGGTACCTGTCGGGGTGTGTTGGTGAGATGAGACCTCCTCTCTCTCTGTGTAAGAGGGAGAGAGAGAATACCAGGGCATTGAGTGGGAAGAAGGAGAGAAAGCTGCTATGTCGGTTTTCACGAATGTTTACTCAATGCCAAGTGTGTGCCAAGTACATCACATCCATTATCTCACTCCCACCCCAGGCCTCTGAGGGTGAGAGGCTAGGGACTTGCCCCCAGGTGACATGGTTGGTGTTGCAGGGCCTGGCTCCCACTCTGCTTTGCATTACACTCTCTGCTCCTGAGCCCTCCATGTGCTGGGGTCAGGGGGACAGCTGAATGGCCAACGGACAGTCAGGTCAGCCTGACCCATGGCCACAGAATGAATCACGGAGCAGAAGAAACTCTGGAGGGGCTCCGCGGGGATCTCCAATGGCCCCACGTGGGAGCATGTAGTCCCGGTGCATGTGGGCTCAACATCACACAGCCAGCCTGAGCCAACTGGGCTTCTGACTCCAAGTCAGGGCTCCATCAACAATCCCAACAATCCCTCCTAATTAGCACACCCCCTTCTCTTCCTCCCCCCCCCCCCCCCCCCAGCTCAACACCTCTGGTGCATCTAGCCGGGTTTACTGCCACGCCTACTCCTGTTGGATCCGGTTCCAAAGTAAACTGTGTTCTTTGAGAGCCGCTGCATACAGATGAGTAGGCAGCCAGTCCGAGCTGACCCACAGGCTCATAAAAACCAACGGGGCCTCTGGCACCCTCGCCTGGGACACCCAATTTCTTGGATCAAAGGTGCCAGGGACCTGCTCACAGCAAGGACCCAGCTGCTTTCTCGGGGACCAAGACATTGAGTTTTTGTCTCAATATTTACTCAAGCAGCCCATGAGGTAAGGGGGCGAAATGCCTCGGTGCCCCTTTGTAGAAAGGAATTAATTCCGCTGGAAAGGTAGCCCCTTTTCTACCATCTCAAATGGAAACATTCCCAGGGGGGTAAAGGCTTGGCTTTCACTCACTCATGGGATGCTCTGGATACTCTGGTCCCATGTGGGTTATGAGCCCAGAGCTTCCTCTCCCAGCCCTGAGCTGAAGGGCCCTTGAAGCCTCTGGTTGCCTCATGCCTGGCGCCAGCTCTTCTCTTATTGGTGGTACAGCGGTGTGTAGGTAGAGCGGCTGTCCCTGCTGGCATCTCCCGATGCTGCAAGACCTTGAATAATAGCAGAACCTCTCTCAGGCCTTTTCCATGAGTAAGGGGGAGGGTTCAGGTGTCGGTGGGGTCTAGTAGAGAAAAGGCTTAAGACTCACCTGGGCGCAAGGTGTTAGTAAGACATTTCACTGGCCTCCGTCAAAATGCCTGTCCTTCGTTTTGTGTGATGCTGCGTGATGCCCAGTGCATGCATTTGGATTTCCCAACATTTGCTCAGCCCCCTGCATCCTGCTGGGACAGCGCATGCCACTGTTATATGCTCTGCTTTGTGTGAGCCCCAGAAGGAGCAGGCACGGAGCCTCGTTCTCCCAACACCTCTGTCTTGTAGGTTTAAAGAAGTGTGTCTATTGGGAATGGCAAGCTGAAGGGGAAAATGTGTGTGTTTTTTTTTTCTTTGAGTGGGGCATCCAGAATGGAGAGGGACATAGTGACTGTGGTAAGGAGGCTGTGGTAGGCGAGGTAGTACACAGCCGGGCCATGGGTGCCCTTCAGACATGAGTGCGGTCTGGGTTGCCCTACAGGGTAGTCCTACTCTGCCTTGTTCTGTGAAAAGGTAGCTGCACTAAGTCCACTAAGATCCCCCAGGAATGATGGGGTAGGGGCATCTGGGAAGGGATGAGCCAGCAGCAGAGCTTTTTGGAGAGAGGGGGTTGCAGGGCTGAAGTTGTAAAGAAGCACAGTGAGTGAGTCACTAGTGGGTGTTCTGGGAGCGCTGGCTGTTGATGGCACTCGGTGAAAAGTATGTGATGCGCTATGATTGCCAAGCATGCTCTGCTCCGCGGAGCTCAGACTCGGGGTTTCTCATGCACGTCCCTGCCATTGGCTCAGCAGTTCCTTTTCTTGGCTAGGTTACTAGGTCACCTGGACCTTTCACAGCTCAGAGTGTTCCCAGGGGTTCCACTCTGACTCCAATGCTTTGCCTTTTCCCATTCCCTGGCCTCCACCGACCCCAGGTTTCCTAACGCCTCAGAGTTCCCACTGGATGGCTTAGGTGTCTCAGCACTTTGATTCTGAGTTTGACCCCAACATTCACTCCTCCTGGTTCTACCATTTAAGACGCTAAGGATGACTACTGTCTTTCTTCTCTTCCTGATGCTATTGATGCTATTATTATTCATGCAGGGTTTTTTCCTTCATTTTCCTTTCAACAAACTTATAACGAGCACCCGCTGTGTTTTGGGAACTGCTCTAGGTTCTGGGCCATGATAGAAGAGCCCAGGTCTTCCTAGCAGTTACAGTTTAGGGGGAATGTTCTGGAAATAGGCTCTGACCCTGGCAGGGTAAACACCGTGATGAATGGGGCTGTTATACTTCAACGTAGTCATGATGGCATCATTGCACTCACAGGAAAGACATCCTACATTGCCTATGGCCAACCTCATGGAAGTCTGATCCTAAAATCTCAGAGTAGGCAGGATGGGGCCTGGTGGGGGCAGGAGGCCAGGACATTCCAGAACAAACAAATGGCATTTACAAAAGCACGGAGGCACGAGAGAGTGTGACATGTACAAAGAATACAAAGCTGGTTGCTGGGGGTGGGAGGCACAGGGAGGGATGAAGAGAGATGAGACAGGAGAAGCTGAAGAGCGAGGCCATGCCATGAAGGACCTTGTGTGCGATGCTAAGGAGGTTGGTGGTAGTGGGAAACCAGGTAGGATCCTATTTTTAAAAGGTTGCTTTGTCTGCAAAGCACAAGGTAGACCATTGCTGGGGAAGCCAAGTAGGAAATTGCTAGGAGGCAGAACACACAGGATCTAGTGGCAGACTGGCTGCTAGGATGAAGCGTGGTCCTGAAATACACACCCGAGAGTGGAGTGATCTCATTCAGGAAACTTCTCCAAAGTCCAAGGGATGAACAAGCTTTGAATGGAAAAGAGCTTTTTCTTTGCATTGACCCCAGTCCTCCTCCCCCATATCCACCATGGCCTCTTGGCCCCAGTGAGATGAGTAGATAGTCCCCGGATGTTACGGGGAGTCAGGGATTGTGTGGGGCAGTGAGCTAGCTTTCAGCTGCCTCCTCCTCCAAAACAAGCCCACGGCCACTTGCTTTTCTGCACCTTTGAAATGCATGCATATCGGGCGAGAAGGAGCCTTTTTCTTCTTTTTCTTTATCCTCACCTGAGGATATTTTGCCATTGATTTTTAGGGAGAGTGGAAGAGAGAGGGAAAGACCGAAAGAAATATCAATGTGAGAGAAACACATCAATTGGTTGCCTCCTACATGCGCCCTGACCAGGGCCTGGGAGGAGCCTGCAACCCAGGCATGTGCCCTTGACCGGAATCAAACCCAGGATGCTTTGTTCCCTGGTATGATGCTCTATCCACTGAGCCACATTGGCTAGGGCAGAAGGGGAATTTTCAGCACAGTGCGCATGCATCTCTTTCCCCTGAGTGCCTAGGCCTTAGATGAGGCTGAGGGTGTCAGTGTCTCTGTCCATATGGCGCCCCTTCAGGCGCACCCGGGGAGCTCTGGGCTGAGGAAGCTGAGCATAAAGAGGTGGTGCTGGGCCGCAGCCGTGCCTCTGTCAGACCCCAGTGTCCTCCACACATCCCTCCTCCTTCCACTTGGCAGGTGTGGCAAGAGGCCTTAAAATATTAAACGCGGTCACGCAGTTCAGAATATCTGGAAAAGTCAGCACTTTGGGGTTTAGTTTCTGACCTACTTCAGAGAAGCCACGTTAGCCATATTGCTGATAGTGCTATAGGGCCTGAGAAGACAGAACGCCAGAATACGCACTGTGTTGCTAGCTCAAGTCACTGTGAGTGCATTTGTTGGCACAAAAAGCAAAGTCTGCTCAATAATTAATTGAGGGCGGTTGACCACAGCAATCAGTTTGAAAGACTCCTGTTTCCCACCTCGCTCTTCTCCATGGCCGTTGGGCATTTTCCGAAGTGAGGGTGATGGGCTGCTTGAGAAGGGGGTTGAGAGAAAGCCATCTGTATACACGTGGGGGCCACTAAGATCATGCTGATTTTACAGGTTGAGGAAAGGAAGCACAGAACTGTGTCCTGACCGGGTAGCTCAGTGATGGAGCATCGGCCCACCGAAGGGTCTCGGGTTTGATTTCCAGTTAAGGGCATGTTCCCAGCTCCTGTTAGGGGAGTGGGGGGAGGCAACCAATCAATGTGTCTCTCTCTCATTGATATTCCTCTATCTCTCTCCCTTCCCCCCTCCCTTTCACTATCTCTAAAAATCAGTGGAAAAAATATCCTTGGGTAAGGATAAAAAAAAAATAATAATAATAAGCCCTAACCGGTTTGGCTCAGTGGCTAGAGCATTGGCCTGCGGACTGAAGGGACCCAGGTTCGATTCCGGTCAAGGGCATGTACCTTGGTTGCGGGCACATCCCCAGTAGCAGGAGGCAGCTGATCGATGTTTCTCTTTCATCGATGTTTCTAACTCTCTATCCCTCTCCCTTTCTCTCTGTAGAAAAATCAATAAAATATATATTTAAAAATAATAAGAAGAAAAAAGAAACAAAACAAAACAAAGAAAGCACAGAACAGTGATGACTCAGTGTAGAGCCAAAAAGGAGAAGGCCTGAGACATTCTCAGCCCGCTGTCTCATGGAATATGCATGACTCATGAATAATATGAACTCCACCCTAGATGGCAGAAAGCGGTTGGCTGGATTATGTCTCTCGTAGATTTTTCTGAGCAAGCAGGGAGTGTGTGGACATTGGGAACACAAAACGAAAGCCTCCCCAAAAAAGGGATGAGGGAAAAATCAGAGTGGAGATAGACAGGAGGGAGTCGCCTAGAAAAGTGAACCAGAAACAAACAAACAAACAAACAAAAACAACCTGAAGGTCAAAGGGGTCACTGGAGTTGGTTGTCTGTCGGGTTTATTATAAAGGACGTTCAGAGGTTGAATGTCACCATCCTGGCCATTACCTTGTTACAATGCATGAGCAAACACCGGGAGAGAAGCCCATACACAGGGGACTCCTGGTCTTGTTTGAAAAGAATAGCAGAAAGCAGCAAGAGAACGCATACAATAGCCCCCCTCAGGGCTATTGGGAATCCAAAGATGCTGCAACCCAAGCAGTGGCTCCCCGAAAACTCGTACAGAGGGCTCAGCATCTTCATAGAAAAAAATTCAACCCAACATCATCCCATGAAAATGCAAAGCACTGGGGTTACTGTTCAGCAGTCATTCTCAGGGCTCATCAGCTCACCCATTGCACAGATGGAGAGGCCGAGGTCTAGACAAATCCCATGACTTGCTCAGGGACTCCAAGAAAGATAGAAACCCGAATTCACCCAGCATCTCTTCGGAGCAATCACTCCACGAAGACTGTTGTTTTCCTAAATCCATTCCCATGTGCGCACGCGCGTGCCCCTGCCTGCCATGCTCCATCCTGCAGTTACCAAGCCTGGTAAACATTGCTTCTGTTGGACACATGTCACCCACCTCCCCCTCTGAGAGCAGATGCCGTTGATGCTCTGGGAAAGTACGAGCCTCGAAGTTCAAGGCCTTTTGAATGTCCTGATGCCCTTGACCCTCCCTCCCTCTCTTCCAAGTGCATGGGCACCCGTGTGTCTTGGCCGGCATTCAGGAATCGTGTCCACCGAGGCCTGTGCCCATGCCACTTGTTCCCGGGGAGCAGACTCAAATGGGCAACACAGCCCCGCTGAAAGCAACAGGTTAATACAGTCTCTGCAATTAGAACAGCCCGCTCTCTCAGGTGACTGCCCCGAGGGGAAGGCCCATGCTTCGCTGCCCTTGATTACATTCTTGGCCACTTGCTGGCTCTATCCAGCTTGGCTCTTTGTCCTTGAAGAGTTCCACGGAACTGGGAATATATGAGTAACTGTTGTTGAGCTTCTGATGGGAAAGGACTCCCTGAAACTTCACCCCTTGGAGCCCAAGCCCAGGGATGAGGTGTTCGGAGAGAGAAGTGAGTCGGATTCAGAGATAAATCACTGGGGCACTTAGAAAACCGTGGGGAAGCCCAGGCTGTGCTAACGTGTGAAGACATGGTCCCTACTCTACGGAAGTCTACATCTCACTGGGAGGACTGGCGGGAGTGACAGGTACATTCTACCTGCTGGGTCTCTCTGACCCAGTCTGTTTCCCAGGCAGCCCCAGCAAGATGAGAAGAGAAGGCACATCTTTCCTCCCAACTCCTCCTTCCCTGGAGATGGATAGGAGAAGGAGAGTCCCTCTCACTCAGAAGAAGGCTCACCTGGGCCAGGTCTGCGAATCCTTTGTCCACATCCATCCTGTGAGGCCTCAAGGTTTCCTTCCCATCAGTATGCACACTCCCCACAGCCAAGGCCCAGAGGGGTGAGTGGGGGGACGTGTGGACAGGATTCGGACTTTATTGCCCTTCCTGCTCATACACACCTGCCTTTGGCTGGTGTTGTACAGCCTGTGGTGGGTTTCCACAGACAAGGATGCTTCTGTAAGTGTCCTGTGATGCTGAGGGAAGGGGTGAGAGGGTGGGGAGGAGGAGTGGCCCAGTCCAGCCTGGTGCTGGGAGAGACCTGACTGGGGAGGCCAGCGCTCAAGGCGAGAAGCAGCCCATTCCTTCCCACGGTCTGACTGCAGGGACCGTGAAGTGAAGCAGGAAACAGGCATCACTTGAGGTCGTGGGCCTACATGGCTCTCTGACCATGAAGGGCTGGCTGCCTCATGCTTACTGAAGACAGGAGGACCGGAGAGGCAAATCTGAGCATAAGACTTGGGGTTGGACATGGGGAGAAGCTGGGCCTGAAGGGGTGTGGAGAGGCAGGGGCAGGCTCACAGGGAAAGGGAGTCAGCTGTGGGCATGTAGGCTGCTGAGGCTGGGAACCTGTGTGCAGGGGATGGACAGAACGGTGCTGGCTTTGCCCCCAGGGCTGCCCCTCCCTGCCGTGGAGTTAATGGAAGTAACCCCAGACATTGTGCATAGCATGTGTTAGCTTTAATAAAATATTTTTAGTGATTTCAGAGAGGAATGGAGAGGGAGAGATAGAAGCATCATTATTGAACGTTCAATAATGAGGCTCATTGATCAGCTGCCTCCTACATGCCCCACACTGGAGATCGCGCCACAACCCGGGCATGGGCCCTGACTGAGAATCGAACCCTTTGCTCCTGGTTCATAAGTTGACACTTAACCACTGGACCACACCTGCTGGGCTGTTTTTGCTTTTCAAACAATTCCATCCAGGCCCAGAGAGGAAAATCCCTGCACCAAGGGAGGGCCTGTGAGGGCTCAGTCCATGGACTGGTCAGTGGGGAGCCCACCCAGGCTGGCGAGGGGGCAGAGTCAGAGTTTGAGCCCCCCCCCCCCCACTTGCCTGAGAGCCTGCCCGCTCTCACCTTGGCATTGCCACCCCCACCATCAGGGCCACCCAGTGCCCTTCTATTCACTGATGCTTTTCAAGGTCACCCTCCTTACTGTGGCTTTCTTAGCCCTTATCACAATCTAGAATCACTGAGTTTATTTGGTTCCTTTTAATTATCTGTCTTGCTCTCTCCACCTCCCCGAATAACAATCTTGTTAATGCTGTGTCCCCAGCTCTGAGCACAGAGCCCAGCGGGTGACAGACTCTCCATAAATATTTATCGACAGAAGGACAACAAGGGGGGGTAAGAGAGGGATGCAAAACCAGGGGTGGGAGTTGGGGCGGGGGGGGGCGGGGTGAGGCCTGTCCTTTCCCTCAGCCTTCCTGCTTTTCCTCCCTTCCCTTAGGTCGGAACTCACCCATCCACCCACCACCTCTTTAGAGACACGTGGTAGAAAGACCCTTGGGTTCCCCTCCCAGCTGTGCCTCATATAAGCCACCCAACCTCTCTAAGCCAGTTACCTCCCTCGCTCTCCATTTGCTCTCTGTTTTACCCCCGTGTCTTTCGGTGTCTCTGAACTCTGGCACACGGTTTAGCTGTTTTTGCACGTTGGAAAACACTTAAACCCTTTGCTAATTAAAGAAAGGCTTAAAATGGGTAGTTTTGTGATCATGGGAACCAGTGGTCAGAAGCACACACATTTCCAAACACTATCCTGAGTTCGAAATATGTGAGATGGATGTGCCACTACAAATGGCAGGAAACTTAAGCTTGACTTAAAAAGCAGAGGACATGCCCACAAATGCACTGGGTGCTTATGAACGTGATGCCCAGTGTTCTGTCACCATTAGTGGTGTTAGCTTCCACGAACTGGCCACATCTCAGACCATCGTCCATTTGATTATAAATTGAATAAGCAAATGAAAACATATTCAGCTGCAACTTATAGGAAAATAGCTTCTCTCTCTCCTGCCTCTCTCTTTTTTATTATATTTATTTTTATTGATTTCAGAGAAGAAGGAGAGGGAGAGAGATAAAACTTCAGTGAAGAGAAAGAATCATTGATCAGCTGCCTTCTGCATGTCCCACACTGGGGATCAAGCCCGCAACCCAGGCATGTGCCCTGACTGGGAATGGAACCGGGATCTCCTGGTTCATAGGCCGATGCTCCACCATGGAGCCACGCTAGTCGGGCCTCCATCTCTCTTCAGAGAGACAACTGAGACCTCCTGGGTGGTGTTTGTTAGAAAGTGGTGGACAGATCAGACCAAGTCTGTGCATTGGTGAAACTTGCAGCCCGGGAGGACATGAAGTTTCATTTAATCAAAAAATATTTGTAGATTAGATTTCCTACTGAGGAGTCAGAGGAAAACAAGGGGCTGCTTACCTGAAGTATATTCTTCAGAAGGAAGCTAGACACAAAGTGAGCACAGTAAACAGGTAAACAAACCCCAAGATGACATCTGATGAGAGCTGGGCAGAAGCTGAAATGAACGGAGTGGCAGGGTTGCCTGAGGTGGTGGTGTCACCTCAGATCGGATGCTGAAAGGCCTGTAAAGAGGTGACAAGGAGCCGAATCCCAAGAAAACTAAAGGAGCTAGCCACAGGGAGACCTGGAGCAGGGCAGTCCCCAGGGAGGAACAGCAAGTGCGGGGAGAAACAGCTGCTCGAAGGGTTGGTTGGAGCACAGCAAGATGAGCTGGGGCTGGGAGTGCGGCAGAGCCCAGGATACCTAGGGCCTCGAGGTCATGAGGGCAAAGGGGAAGCAGGAGAAGCTAACAAGACAGCAGCGGGGCTGAAACCGGTTTGGCTCGGTGGATAGACCATCGGCCTACTGACTGAAAGGTCCTGGGTTCGATTCCAATCAAGGGCATGTACCTTGGTTGTGGGCACATTCCCAGTAGGGGGTGTGCAAGAGGCAGCTGATCGATGATTCTTTCTCACTGATGTTTCTAACTCTCTATCCCTCTCTCTTCCTCTCTGTAAAAAATCAATAAAATATATATTTTTTTAAAAAGATAGCAGCAGGATTCCATGTACAGGTTGAATACCTGTTCCTAGGGAGGAGGGAGACAGCACAGAGGTCCATGAGCCAGTGATTCTGTCACAGAGAACAAGCCGGATGCTGTGGACAAAGGTGGCAGCAGGGAGAGGGACTGAGGAGGGCAGAGGGGTTCTGAGTCTATTTGCAGAAGGTGCAGGCAGACTTGCTGATGGAAAACAACCAGGACCGAATCCAGGTTGCACTTGAAGGAGGGGCTGGTGGTGGTCCTTCCCGAGCCGAGGACGGCCTGTGCTCAACAAAATAAAGATCACACATGCTGCATGAAGCGCTCAGAAGGAAATGAAGAGGGTGCTCAGAAAACATTTTCAGAGAAGGCATTGCAACCCAGGATGTGCTGCCCTGGGGTGCCAGGGGTGGGAGCGCCTCTCGCACCTGCCCAGAGCTCCTGGGGCCAGAACCCCTGCTCCCAGCTTTTAGAGAAAGGATGGTGCCGTGTCCGTCAAGCCCTGCGCTCCAGCTGGCCCTGGGTCTGGAAGGCTGGTCACGCTGACCTCCCAGGAAATGCAATCGGTCTGGCACAATCGGATCTTCGTGGTCTAATCTAATCTCATCGTTTTAGGAGCAATCTTCTTCTCTCTGATCCTCAGCCTTGCCCCCACCATTGTTAATTTTCCCCTAGCAGCCAGATAAACAAAGACCTCTCTCTCTGGGCTTCATGGTCACCCAAAGTGCTCCTTATACATCCCCTTATAGGTGCCTGGAGACCATAGTTCCCCCTCTTCCTGCCCCCTGCAGAGGGTCTAGGGGGAGAGCCAGGGAAGACTGGGGTAGGCAGGCAGAGGCTGCTTTCCAAGGCCTGGCATCTGCCTGAGTGGATGCTACGCCCCTCCCTGCATCTCCTCTGCAGCTCAGGAAGGCACTTCCGAGGTTGTCCTGGGTCTGGTAGGAGAGCCAGCTGCCTGCTCAAATCCAGACCCGAGAGTTCTCATTTCCCCAAAATGCCAGCTCATCCTTTGGCTGGCTCTCCATCTGGGCTTGTCAGTCCTGCTAAGCAAGGAAGGGGCTGCCATATGGAAGTTCCCCATGCTAGGGCCTCTGCTGGTCCCCGTCTCCATGCTGGGAAGCAGGTACTATCTCCGTGTTTCCATTGTGATGGACAGCAGCCAGGTTCAGAGAAGCAGAGCTGTTTCTCCTGTGGGCGAGTGGAAGGAGTTGGGTTTAAAGCCACATCTCTACCACCTTACAGCCTGTCCCTTCTCTGCCTCCAGGACACCTGTGAGCCCAACATTGGCTCTGCCAGCCCCACTGCTGGCCTTCAGTGGTGACGTTCTCTCTGTCAGCACTGCCCACAAGGCAGACTCCACACCCCCAGTGCCCAGGGGCCAGCATTCTGATCAGTGCTTAGACCATTGTCCATCTCTTTACAACTCTTGGTGGTCTTGTTCTCTTCTCTTCTCTTCTCTTCTCTTCTCTTCTCTTCTCTTCTCTTCTCTTCTCTTCTCTTCTCTTCTCTTCTCTTCTCTTCCCTTCCCTTCCCTTCCCTTCCCTTCCCTTCCCTTCCCTTTCCTTCTCTTCTCTCTCTCTCTCTCTCTTTTTTTTTTTCATAAGGCCAAGGGCAGCCCAGAGGGACCATGGCAGGCCCAGAGAATGTGGAGGTTGTGGAGATAACCGCCCTGTTGAAAATGGTACAATTGCCCAGCCAGTACCATTGTTCAGTGGTTGAGCATTGACCTGTGAACCAGGAGGTCATGGGTTCGATTCCCAGTCAGGGTACATACCCAGGTTGCATGTACAGGGCAGCCAATCAATGATTCTCTCTCATCATTGATGTTTCTATCTCTCACTCCTTCTCCCTTCCTCTCTGAAATCAATAAAAATATATAGTTAGCAAACAAAAAAAGAAAAGGGTACAGCTGCTGGGAGTATGGAAAGAGGAAAAGTGAAACTTAGGTGTGGGCAGAACAAAAAGACAGACACACACCCCTCCCCCCACCGCCCCTGGACCCCCAAAAGCAAACATAACTCACCATGAGCTCCAGGGTCCTGTCTGCTCTCTAACGTCTCATAGTGGCTTTCAGTTAGTTCTGTTTTCCAGGCTAATCGATTATATTGGGGAGTGAGCTCTGTAGGATGCAGGCGGCCTGCTCAGTCACGCACCACCAGCAGCAGAGCTGGAATTCAAGCCAGACTGGCCCACGTGCCCAGGCCAGACTGCGGGGCGCCTGCACGCATTCCCCAGGTAGACGGGCCTCGGTGCCTTTTGGAGGAATTAGTGCCACAGAGGACACGGCTAGACTTTTGTTTCAGCCCCAAGCCATTAGTTACTTAATAAGGTCCGGGCCTGCTCCCCATGGCGTGTATGAGTCCCAGGAGGCTCTGTTTAAGTGGGGCAATTGAACAGAGAGATGGGGGGCGGGTGGCTTGGTACATTCTGTCTTGCTCTTGCTAGTGGCCCTGGTTCAGATGCATGCTAGCCCTGCCTTTGGGAAAGGGCCAAAGCCCTGGGAATACACAATGGGTGGTTTTCTTTCTTCCCCGGAGGAGTCCTGACTACGGACTCACACAGCTCTCTGCCCAGCTGTCTGCCAACCAGGCTTCCTGCCCCTCATCTCTCAGGGAGCAGAGGGAGAGGGTGATATGGGGGCATGTGAGGTTTGAAATGGTCCCATGGAATCTGGCTTATCTTTGAGGTAGTGGGGAGACTTCGGAGAGATCTGTTTAAAGAAGAACTGGATGATTGACATCACTGACCCGGGAACAGAAAAAGGGCTATGGGCAAGGAATACAATGCTAGAAAAAAATTAAAACCTGTACTGAAGCCAAAACCAGTTTGGCTCAGTGGATAGAGCGTTGGCCTGCAGACTGAAAGGTCCCGGATTCGATTCCGGTCAAGGGCATGTACCTTGGTTGCAGGCACATCCCCAGTAGGGGGCGTGCAAGAGGCAGATGATCGATAACTCTCATTGATGTTTCTAACTCTCTATCTCTCTCCCTTCCGCTCTGTAAAAAAATCAATAAAATATAATTTAAAAAAATTAAAACCTATACTGTAGGGAGGAGAGAGAGAGAGAATGAAATTGAGTTCCCACGGAAGGATGAGCGAATGTGGGAGGTCAAGTGGAGGCTGGGGCTGTGTGCAGCAGGATGGGGTCAAGGCCACATAAATGCCCTCCTGCCCTCCCCCCTTAGGGCATCCTAAAGATAGTCTGTGACCCTAAGGGCCTGCTCTGCTTTGGGGAGCCGCTCACCTGGCTCCCAAGCACTTGACTTTAGCTTGACCTCTGGCCCCAGAGGGAAGAGGTCAGAGTGGGCAGAGCTGAGATGGGGCTTCACCCTGGCACTATCAGCTTGAGGTCACATTGTGCACGGTTCTCCCCCTTGGAACTCAGTGCAGGTGGATGGTGAGAAGTGTCCACGCTCTGCTCACTGGCTTCGCCCATCACCACCTGGTCAGGTGGGAAGAATGTCTCCCGCGATGCTGAGAGAAGAGACGCTGCCCCATATGCTAGCAGAGCTTCTGTTTAAGAGAGAGGACAAGCAAAAAAATGCTTTCTGTGCCCAAGGCTTGTGTGTCCAAGAAAATCATTTTGGTGGTGGTGCCTAGACTCTCAGTGGCTGCTGGCTACAGGAGGGAGGTGCCAAGTGCAGCTGAGGCCCCAGCAAGAGCCTAGGGTTGTGCTTCTGGCTGGTGCTGGAGGGAGAAGTAGAAAGGGAAGAGGAGGAAATGAGGACTAAGACACGAAGAATTGGGGGGGTGGGGGGCGGGGAGTGGCGAGGGTTGCTGACTCTCTTTTATGCAGCAGGCAACTTTACCTGGGCTCTTTTTCTGTACCGGCTGTATTGAGATAGTAGTAATCCCCATGCTATAAACCTACCACCCATTTCAATGCACAATATTGGTTCATTAGCATATTCACAAAGTTGCACAACCACCACCACAGTCAGTATTAGAATATTTGCATCACCTCAAAAAGCAGCACCCATATTCATTAGCACTCCTTCCCCAGGTTGTTTTGTCCCTCACAACTTGGCAACCACCGGTCTATCTTTCTTTCCCAATAGATTTGCCTACTGTGGGCCTTTGTACAAAAGGAGCAATCCGATATCTGGCTTCTTTCACTTAGCGCAAGGTTTTTAAGGTCTTCCGTGTTGAGCACTCCTTTCTTAAGGCCAAATAATATCCCATTGTATCTGTAGGGAGTGACAAAAAATGTATACACACTTTAACAGCTGATTGCTCACTTAATTTTGAAAATGAACTCTATGTTAATGAACACTGAATTTATAATCCTCCAATGTGTGTTTACATTTTGGTGGACATCCTGTATATACCT
This sequence comes from Pipistrellus hanaki, assembly GCF_964339955.1. Classification (NCBI taxonomy): domain Eukaryota; kingdom Metazoa; phylum Chordata; class Mammalia; order Chiroptera; family Vespertilionidae; genus Pipistrellus; species Pipistrellus hanaki. The sequence goes on along the minus strand of NC_140521.1, from coordinate 13,474,526 downwards.
CCTTTTATTTCTTGGCTCATCCGTTGATGGCCACTTGGGTTGTTTCCGCTCTGGGGCTATTCCTGCATGAATAATGCTGCTATAAACATTTCCGTATAATTTTTTTATGCATTTTCCATTTAATCATCATCACAAATAGGCATTGCAATCACCAATTTATTATGGAAAAACTGCCGCTCGGAGAGGCTGAATTACATTTTTTTCAGACAGAAAACCTTTTGATGTTATTACGACAGAAGGCAAAATCAGGGGAAATAACATGGAATTTAGCTTCACGCTTTCCGGGTCATGATATACACCAGTGAGTCAAAAGAGATGAAAGGAATGAGGGAAAGTGCGTCACCAGTCTACTGAAGGCTCCACTCGCCTTCTCTGGGGAGCTGGGTCTCAGGGAGGGCCCACATTGGCCCTGTCTCCTCCCACCCCCCACCCCGTGGCTCTAAGGTCTGGGTTTTGGGGCCCCCTTGTCCTGCTCACCCTCCTGACTCAGTGGCAGACAAGAGCACCAGTAAAGAGCAGCTCCAAACAGTTGCTGGAGTCGCTGGCCAGCCTTGTGAGGAGCCAGATGGCAGGTCTCTGCAGGGGCACCCCATTCTGAGGAGGCCATCCTGGGTGAGCTCTGCCCGCTGACAAGAGGCACTCCTTATGGGACCCAGCTTGGCCCCAGGCTGGCTCTGTGGCATGGAACCACAGGGTCACCGAGACTCCTGGCTCTGCTCCCCATGCCTCCGGGGCTTTCTCAGAAAGCACTTGGACATGGGAGAGTGGGGGACGTGCCGCCCCATTAATGCACCTGTGAGGCTCGGCAGGACTGGAGCCAACGCTGGTAATCATTGACCCTCAGAACCCCCGGGGCAAAGCAGGAGAACCGGTAGGAACACCGGCTTCCCGGCTAATCCACTGCCCGGACTTGGTCCTGGAGCCCTGCCCTTCCCGGGGCCTTTCTGGGAAGTGACTGCAGCCTGGACACTGGTGCGAAGCAGCCCAAGTTCAAGGCACCGCAGATGATGACGTGATCGGATCCTTCATGCAATGCACGGCTGGAGCTTGAAGGAGACATTGGTGGTATTACTGAAGGTGTTAATAGCTTGATCACTCACCTCCATGTCCAAGGACTGTCTCAACTCTTTCTGCCCATCTGTAAGATAGAGATGAAGGTTCCCGTTTTTTTCAGATAAAGAAATGGGCTCACTGAGCTTTAGCTGATTTGGCTCAGTGGATAAAGCATCAGCCTGCGGACTGAAGGGTCCTGGGTTCAATCCCAGTCAAAGGCATATGCCCGGGTTGGGGCCTCCATTCCCAGTAGGGAGTGTGCAGGAGACAGCCAATCAATGATTCTCTCTCATCATTGATGTTTCTCTCTCTCTCCCTCTCCTTTCCTGTTTGTAATCAATAAAAATATCTTTTAAAAAAGGAAAGAAATGGGCCCACTGAGAAGTTATGTAGTACTGAGGATTAGAGCTAGTAAGGGGCTGATCCAAATTCAAACCCCACACACCCACTTTTTTATATCCTGCTCAGTGGGCCCCTTGATGGGCCTGTGACCAGGAAACTTCAGATATCACTGGAACAGTGGTCAGCAAACTGTGGCTCTCAGTTTGCTGCTTTGTTGACTAATGAGTTTGCTGAACACTGAGCTAGAATATGGGACTGACCAGCAGGCATTCAGAATCCCCTCCCAACACAAGGACCTGGTGCCCTGTGCCTACACTTCGCATGCCCTCCTAGCTGGGCTACCCTGCCACAGCTCCCTTTAGCTGTGGGAGGGCATCATGAGTCCTGGCCCCCCAGTGCCTATAGTTATGGCATTCGCTTGCTTATTCCCCAATCTGATATGTTGCCAAAGCATGGAATGCTGAATGCTTTCTTAAAAACAGAGTGTACTTGTTGCAGACACGCAGGAAAAGTATATTCACTGCTTCCAGTCCACATGGAATCCATTCATTTCTGGGCTGAAAGTATAATATTATATGGGGGTGTGGGGGGGGGAATTGACATAAATGGGGATGGGTGATCAGGCACTCCTTTCTCTTTGAGAAATTGACATTTAAGTTTCTTTCTGAGAAATGACCTTTCAGTTGAAACCAAGGTTTGAGTCTGGAGGGGAGAGTAGAGGACCAGGTGTTCCCAGCAAGGGAAATAGCACGCATGGCAGGCTCAGAGAAGCAGAGCCACTCGCCCAAGTTTCTATGGTTGGTATGAGGCAGGGCTGGGCCAACGTGTTCTTGTCTCTTTAGCCCACGTCTGTTGCTTATGCTTGACCTTGGCATTCAATGAATATTGCCCAGCTGACTGACTCCAGGCCAGGATGTTTTGCCTCTGCTAGTGGGAAGTTGCCCTACCCTCCCACACTAGGCATCACCGTCACAACAAACTAATCAGTAACTGCACGGTACATATCTATAGATGCCTCCAATGGAAGAGGGCATTCCCATAACTCCAATAAGTTCAAGCCAGGATGATCTCTAGAAGCTTCCAAAGTAAGCACAGAGCTCAACAGAACAACATCTGCAGCTGCCTCCTCGGCTGCTTCCCAGTTCCTTAAGCACCACTACCATTGGTGAACTCTGTCTAGCATTCGGAGGCCCTTCTCATGCCACCGGGGCCCGTGACCTTCTCTTCCAACATACACCCTCGGATCTAATCCAGTTGATTCTGTGCCCTCTCCAGGGGGTTCTCACCCTTTTTTTTTTTTTTTTTTTTTTGGTGCTTTTGCTCATACTCTTCCTTGTCTCTGGAAACCCATTCCATCTCCACTAATCTAGACCTTTCAGGTTCAGTGTCTAGAAGAGGTCTGGTCTTTTGCCAGCTCTTGACCTCCTATGATCTCTCCACTGAGTAAGAAAACATATAGAAAGTCACCATTCCCGAGTAAGTGTTTTCCTTCCCTCCACATTGCTTATTAATTACTTTGAGTATGCCAGAGGGCTTAAAAAGCAAGGGCTTCTCAGGCCCATCTAGATTCTTCTAGATCTTTAGCTCTTTTGACTTTCTGTTTTGTGACCTCTGCACATTGCTTACCTTCTCTGAATCTCAGCTCCCCACCTCCTAGGGTTGCTGTGAAAATTAAATATGTTAATGCATGTAGGAGATTTTGCACTTGTGCCTAGCTCACACCGTTGGCTTTCAGGGGTGTGTAATTCCACAGCTCCAGGGGATACCGTTTGTACTGTGCTCTAGGGGGCGCTGGTCTGCTGTTGCTGGGAGCAGGGTACTGATGCTCTCCAAGGCATGTTTCATTGTCATTTCACACTCTCTAGTCTAGAGACTTTTCTCAGCCATCATCTTTCTCTTCATCATTTTAAGCTGCACGTTTTCACTTTTGCCTTCTCTTATCCTAACTCTGGCTCAGTCTGATGTAGAACTCCTGAAGCTTGGAAGAGAAGAATTCTTAGGAAGTCTTTGGAATAGAAGCCTAGTAGATCCAACTCTGTGAGTGTCTCATGGCTTCTAGGGCTTCCTCACTCTGCTCTCACCACCCCAGGGATGTATTGCTCTTGCTTTAAAACTCGGAATCAGGCAGAGAGGAAGTACCCCCTTTTGGTCCTTGTTTGCATAACTAGCATTTGCTAAATACTTTTACAAACAGGGATAAAGGACAATAGAAAAGCAATATTGAAAATACACACAGAGTAAGTGTCAGCTTCTAAGGCTCAGGTTTTTCTGACTCCACAGCAAAGGCTGGTAAGACCCTGCAGACATCTAGCTTGGGCCCAGCTTCACCAGGTCCCAGGCTGCTCTGTTGGGGCCATCACACCTCCTGACACTTCCTGTTGGGATCCAATACCGTTGCCATGAAGATATACAGGGCTCTGGGATGAGAGTATAATCCTCTCAGGATGACCAATGGCCCTGGGAGACAAGTTAGCTAGATAGAATTTAAGAACTGAACTTGAAAATTTTAAGTCATTTTAGTTATTTTTTTTGTATTTAAATTTGGTTGTTTCCTTGATTCTTTACATCCTGATGCAAAAGCAAACATACCAGAGTATGCACATATGTGTGTGTGACTTCTGGAAGTAACGGAATGAAATTGGTTCTCACCAATTGGCGTGAAAAATGGTTTTGAGGAACCATGGGGAACCTCACTGAGAGAGTATTAGAAAGCACTGCAATAGAATTTGGGCTGGTTGTAGGGGATTTGAGTAATATTTAAGGAAGCAATACTTTGCTCTGGGTTACATGTCAGGAGGTAGGGGTAATTCTATGATTATGCTACTAAATCTCATTATCTAGAAGGAGAGAAGCTTGGTGTGAAGCCATAGCCATTACTGGTGAAGACACAGCGATCCACTCATTATGACCAGAATGACAATTTTTGTTGTTTTGATTAGTTAGACAATGTTTATTCTTTGTCTGGGTTCAGATGTGAATGTGGAGTGGTCTTTCTGATGTTGATGTTCTGTGAGAGTCTGTTCAATAGGAGGACACCAAGACTGAGTGAGGGTGCCAGGCTAGCTCCCTGATGCCAGAGCTGCTTTTCTCCTCTCAGCAGGCATTTGTATTTTATCAGTGATGCCATCAAATTTCCAGTTAATATCTATGTAAGAGAAGAACAGCATTGCCCTGCGTACCACGCCTCTGTTCAGCCTTGCCAATCATAATTCTCTCCCTCACTCCTGTTTCACCTCTCCAAGAGAAGGCTTCTGCCTGATTATAGAAAACACCTTTCTATAAACATGTTTGCCCTTCCCAGATCTTCTGTTCCACACTGGGCTCCGATGCCATAGACATGGATGAATTGTCACAACGTTGGTCACTTTCTCTTAGAAGCCTTTCCTTCATTTGGCTGTCATCGCCACAGCCCATGTGACCCTGCATACCAGACACTAAATGGCCTGGGTCAGTGACTCCTGGTTACACTGCTCCCCAAGCTTCAATTTCTGAATTAATAACAGTTGCTACTATTGATTGTACAATCTCTGTGTTTTAGGAATTTTACATGTGCGATTGCATTGAAAACACACCTTTGAAAGTATTATAGCCATTTCACAGGTGAGGAAACTGAGGCTCAGGAAGGCTAAGTGGCCTGATCAGGCCACCTGGTCATTAAGTAACAGAACTAGGGTTCAAATCCATGTCTGTGAGTCCTCAAGCTGGAGTTCCTTCCACTCTGCCATGCTGCCTTTGGTTATGGCCTATGCTATGAACACCCTGGACCAGGTCTCTCATCCACTGTTAGTCCTGTGCATGGCCCACCTCTGTAGTTATCCAGCCGATGCTACTGGACCAGCTGGCTCCAGAGGCACCTGCAGAATGCGGTGTGCCTTGGGAGAGTACCAACACCAAAGACCTTGTGATTCCCTGGCTCTTTTTCCCAAGCTCACTTCTCTGGATGGAGCCAGGTGCCCAGAAGGCCTGTGTGGCATCCCCACCCTGGACACAGAAGACTTGGGGTTCTTTGGTGGACAAGGCATGAACAGACACTCAAGCCAAGGGTGGGCTATTCCTAAAGTGAATTCTCCAATCTAGGCTGGCAGAGTCCTGAGGTTCAGATGCCCCTTTACATGCCCATGAGGCCAGGAAAATTGTTTCCACCGGCTTTGCCAAGTTCTATTTAAGAACCCAGGCTGACCCCAAGTGAGCTGCCTAATAGTGCAAAAGGCATCAGAAATAACTTGTCTTGGAATTACTGAGCAAATGGGACATGACACCTTCTGCCAACCATAGGTTTCAGATATTAAAATGGTAGTTCGAGGGGTGGGGGGACTGGATGAGTGAGGCTCCTTGGGGCTCTGAGGATTTGCAAATTCAGCTGGTTAGCCAACCTCTAACAGCCTGAGACCGTTTTCATAGAAAACAGGAAGTCCTCCTAGTCAGGGCACCTATTTATGCTCCTGGCAAAGGTGTGTTGAAGAGTATCAGCTTGGCACCCAGCCTGTTGGGTCTCCTCTTTGGTGGCTGCTTTTAAAACCCTGTTCTCAACCCTCTCAGGGTGGCACACCTGTTGTACTGTAGTTATTGATGTATTTAACCTGGAGCAACTTGAGAGCAGGCACTGTGATCATCTTGGTTTGATGTTCAATAAGTAGAGTGTTTGCTCAGTTATATTAGTTAAGAAGGCACAGGACCTAGCCGAAACCAGTTTGGCTCAGTGGATAGAGTGTTGGCCTGCAGACTGAGGGGATCCCAGGTTCGGTTCCCGTCAAGGGCATGTACCTTAGTTGGAGGCACATCCCAGGTAGGAATGTGCAGGAGGCGGCTGGTCAATGTTTCTCTCTCATTGATGTTTCTAACTCTCTATCCCTCTCTCTTCCTCTCTGTAAAAAATCAATAAAATACATTAAAAAAAAAAAGAAGAAGAAGAAGGCACAGGAAGTCTCTCCTAAAATACCTGTCAGGAGTCACATAGTGACAGCAAATTCATTGCATTGATGCACACATTGATTAATTGATTTATCTTCAGTCAACACACATGTACAGAGTTCCTACTAAGTGTCCCCAAATGCCATCTTTAGGCCTTAGCACCCTTAGATAAGGTTCCCCCCTAAATCACTCCCACTTTTTTCTATCCTGGTTGGTATACTGACGGTTGTTTTTCCCCAGTTCATTTGCATCTCCTACCCCCACACTGGACTGGAAACTTCCACAGGATAATTCCCTGGTCTCTCCCATGGTACCTGGTACATATTCCAGAATCAAATATCAGTGTTGGGTAACAGTAGACAAATACATGAATGTATACATAAAGGCAATGAGTGTTTTGTCAGTTGATGTGTTTTTGCAGGGGATGGATACCCATCTGACAGAGGTCTTTTAGGGACCAATCACGTTGCAACAGCCGATTTCTGGAGCTCATGTTCCCATTCAACTGTGAGCCCCTTGAGAACAGGAACCAAATTCTATTTGTCTTTGAAATCCAGCATGATGAGCATACACTCAATGTTTGAAAAGCTTACAAAAAGTATTTTCTGAGAGTGGACTGTTTACAGAACGCTAATGCTGAATTTTTTGAATCATTCACTTGCTTTGCCGGGCCACTCCGAATACCTTGGTAAATATTAGCTAATATCCAGCCCTTTGCTTGCCATTAAGATGTACTGATCTCAATAGAAAGTAACCTAAAATCGGTGGGTATTACATAACCCAGACACCAGGGCCAATCTGGAATCAACCAATAGTTTAAAAAATACATATGGACTTTGTCTGTGGTTGGGTTAAATGCCACTGTCTAAGCAAAGTTGGATGTGTGCTGCGTACCTTGGGGTCTGCCATGTGAAGGATGGCTTTGGTCAGAGGATGAATTTATCCTGTAGTCTTGCTTTCTCTAGATATAATTTTTCTAACTCTCTGAATAAATAAATAAGTGGTATATGTGAAAAGTACCTTTCATAAAGGCCAGATTTTATTTTTAAAAAACCCAACAATAAAGGCTGCTTATAAATTTCACTTTCTTATGTAACGGGGACTGTTGTCCAGAGAGATTAACATGGTATCTTGTTGCTTCCTGGTGTGATCTTACCTTCATCTTACAAATATGTACTTACCTGTGTCTATGTTTTCACCTGAGTCTTTGGGAACACCTGGACGTCTCACCATCTTGGGGTGAGTCTGGGAAATTGAGGATAACTAATTGTTTTGGTCAAAGTTCTTGGGCACAACCTGGGCGACACAGCAGGGGAGCCACCGAGCGTGGCAAGGAGAGGAGAGAAATGTCGGAACACAGCATGCCTGCTGCCCAGAGACCTCAGCTGGCTGCTTGTCATGTCTTAGCATGACGGTATTCAAGCCATGCGAGGTTTCAAAAGATAAAATACATACCCAGGCTGGGGCTCAGTCTGAGAACAAACAATTGCCTTGGTTATACCACACAACTATCCAATTGGAGTGTTCTCAAGCTAGTACAAATTAGCATCCGTCCACGGACGAAAGAATAAACTCTATTAAGCTGGGTCTGAAACAAATCAGCCTGCATCCAGAGGCAAGCTCCCAACACCACTTCCTTGCCTTGCCCTGCCCAGCCATGGATGCTTCAGGTCAGAATATATTTAGGATGAAGGTGAGTACGAACCATCTGGGGAAAGCATCACAAGCTGGTTGCTGTTGTCTCAACTCTTTGCAAGGCCAGGCGGACGATATTTTATTAGCAATATGGGCATGGAAACCCAAACTTATCTGAGAGCTAGGTCAAGGGGTACTTATTCACTCTACAGAAATATTCTTTATCATCCAAAGTGAAATGAGCCTGTCCTCAAAATTTCAAATCGCCACAGCTGTGGTTGTCTCTTAACCACTTCTAATTGGTGTTGGCTTCTTGCATTTTCACCTGCTCTCAGACCATGACTTTAAGAGAGACTGGAAAAGGGTAGCAGGGGGAAAACCCAGAAGCTGGTGTGTTAGGAGCCATCTCGGAAATGATAATGTATGGCAAAGACCATGTGGATTCAATTGATAAAAATTGGCTTTAGAATTTAGTATCTTGTGCGAGGGCCACTCTATGAAGAGCTTTTGACACGCTATGCACTTCCATGAACCTGAGAAAGGGAGACAGTCCCAGTGAATGTAAGCAAGGTGAAAGGCTGTGTGTGCAGAGAAAGGGGAGAGCGTGGGAAAGGAGGAGCCCATGTCTTCCTCCATGAGTCCAATTTGGGACCATCCCCTCATACTCATGGGGACTTGAGGTTGGGTGGGATGCGGGCAGGCACTGCTGTTTGTTCTCTTCATAGCATTAAAAGAATATAAATCTTTAGAATCTGTCCTCAGAATTTCAAATCACCACAGCTGTAATTTTCTCTTCACCACTTCTACTTGGTTTGTTGGCTTGTATTTTCACCTGGTCTAAGATCATGAGCAAGAAACTGTGGAATATCAGTTTTGTTTAAAGTTTATCACTGAGTTGGTTTCGCTTCCTAGTTTGTATGAATAAACACATTTTTGAAGGGGGTTTTGAAATCTATTTTAGAAACATATTTGCATTTGATTCAAAATATCACGAGGACATGGGTCACCGTGGTGAACGAGCTTAGAGTGGCAGTAGGCATGCCTAAGGTTGTCTTTCTTGTGTTTATGTCCCCAGGTGTCATCATCATTGGCTGTTTAGGGGGAAACCCCTTCTTTCTTTTGCTATAAAACAGAAGCCAAAATAATGTCATTGATAAGAAACCATTGATCAGACAGCAGTTGAAGAGCTTAATTCATTCACTGACTTATTTCATTTATGTTTTTATACTAAATAGTAAGTCATAGACTGTGCCAACAGCTGGGGAAGAGTGAGTTAAACATGATCCTTCCCTCACAGAGTATTAGAATTGAAGTCAGAGCTCCCAGTCCTTTAGCTTGGGAGCAGGGAAGAATGTGCGAGATATTTCTGGTGACCACCATATTACTTTTGGGGGGATGTTGGCATACCACAAAGAGAGAGTAGAAACAGGCTTGCAGATGCATTGAGAAAACTGCCATCAGATGGTAGGACTTGACCAAGCTATACTGAGGAACTGGGCTCTAAACAGTACCCCGCATTAACACAAAAAGGAAGTTGATTAATACTTCTCTGAAAATGTCTCAGGGAAATTTAACTTTAGAAAAGAGAATTTCATAACTGAGAGACGGTGGGGAAGAGGCTCTTCTGGACTGATCAGCAGGGACCCGCATGCTCTCCGTGTCCTCCTGCCGCTTTGTACATGCCTGGATGGGTCATTGGGATTATCTGAGTCTCAGTTCCTTCATTTAATAAATGAGAGAACTGAATCAAATCAGGATTCTTATTTATTGATATGTATATGCCTCTAGCAGGACACAAGATGGCTTAGGTAGTATATTTGTGAGCTATTTATTTCATAATCACTTATTTTTATATATTACAAAAAATGTAAATAGTGCATCAAGCTTTTTCTTTCATGGATATTTTTGCTTAATATAAAACTAAATTAATTTTTAATATATATTTTATTGTTGATAGTATTACAGATATCTTCCGTTTCCCCCCTCCATTACCCCCCTTTTCTCCAAACCTTTATTTACTGCCTCCTTAGGTCTTCACTACTCTTTTGCATACCATGTCCATGGGCTATGCATATAAGCATATAATTGCTTTGGTTTATCTCTTCTCATCCCCCCAAACCTAACTTTATTATTTTTTTTTAAAGGAGAGCTTATTTAAAGAATAATATAAAAATATCAGAGTACAGGTCATGGTGGTTATCACAAACTTTTTTAAGGTTGTGTGCGATTAAGGTTGGGAACTCTCTTAGATTCCTTCCAATTCTCTTTCATTGGGTTAGTTTTCCTCTTTATATTTAAGCAATATGGCCTTCTGGTGGAAAGTTTCTATTGAAAATAGAATTGTGGCATCCAGAATAAACTTGTCAGCTTGCCAAATGGTCAGTAATCCAGATTGTTTGGAATGTCTTTTCATAAACAGGTAGTTCTTTATGGGCGTCATGCACGTCACTGCTGCTCTAAATACAATTTTATTTTGTTTGCCTTTCTTTGATGTGTTCTCAGATCAAGGTGTTGACAGAAAGAATGTTCAAATATCTTCGGAAATGGTTTGTCACTCGCTTTTTGGGGCATCCCCGGCGAAGAACAAGGCTGGTTTCCAAAGATGGAAGGTGCAACATAGAGTTTGGCAATGTGGAAGCGCAGACAAGGTTTATATTCTTTGTGGACATTTGGACGACGGTGCTTGACCTCAAATGGAGGTACAAGATGACCATCTTCATCACAGCCTTCTTGGGGAGCTGGTTCCTCTTTGGCCTCCTGTGGTATGCTGTGGCCTATATTCACAAAGATCTCCCCGAGTTCCATCCACCGGACAACCACACCCCTTGTGTGGACAACATTAATGGTTTGACCTCAGCTTTTCTGTTTTCTCTGGAAACACAAGTGACTATTGGCTATGGATTCAGGTGTGTGACCGAACAGTGCGGCACCGCCATCTTCCTGCTCATCTTCCAGTCTATACTCGGAGTCATCATCAATTCCTTCATGTGTGGCGCCATTTTAGCCAAGATCTCCAGACCCAAAAAGCGTGCGAAGACCATTACCTTCAGCAAGAATGCAGTGATCAGTAAGCGGGGCGGGAAGCTGTGTCTCCTCATCCGAGTGGCCAACCTCCGGAAGAGCCTCCTCATTGGCAGTCACATCTACGGGAAGCTTCTGAAGACCACTGTCACTCCTGAGGGAGAGACCATTATTTTGGACCAGACCAATATCAACTTCGTTGTTGATGCCGGAAATGAAAACTTGTTCTTCATCTCCCCACTAACTATTTACCACATCATTGATCACAACAGCCCCTTCTTCGACATGGCGGCAGAAACACTCCTCCAGCAGGACTTTGAGTTAGTGGTGTTCTTAGATGGCACTGTGGAGTCCACTAGTGCCACCTGCCAAGTCCGGACATCCTATGTCCCAGAAGAGGTGCTTTGGGGCTACCGATTTGCTCCCATCGTGTCCAAGACCAAGGAAGGGAAATACCGCGTGGATTTCCATAACTTTAGCAAAACAGTGGCAGTGGACACCCCTCACTGTGCCATGTGCCTTTACAATGAGAGGGATGCCAGGGCCAAGATGAAGAGAGGCTATGACAACCCCAACTTCACTTTGTCAGAAGTCAACGAGACAGATGACACTAAGATGTAGCAGCGGCTTTTCAACACAAGGAAAGCCAAGTTTCGAACACACATAGTAACTAGCAGCATGATGAAGCGATCAACAATGTGGGGGGTGTGAAAGCAGACAAAAGCCTCCCAAGTTCACCAGCACAGTGGTCAGAAAACTCATTCGTCAACAGAGCCAGATATCAACAGTACAATGATTGGAATTTCTTTTGAGAGCCAAATTTTTTAAACTTAAACTTCTTCTAATGCCACTTCTTCAAAATAGACTTGCCCAGGCCGTGGTATTTTGTGGAAGAGCCACACTCAAAGGACCAAAGAGCTGCATGTAGGTTGTGAGCCGCAGTTTGCCAACCACAGCCCCAGCACAATGCCCCTGAACTCCATAACTGTGATTCTATAAGACTCTACAAGGCTAGTGGAGTAGAACACGCATTGTATTTGTAGGAAGCTAGAATATAGAAGTCATGGGAGCTCACTTGAATATGATTATTTAAAATCATGCAATGTTAATAGAAACAGACAAAAGTCATCAAAAGTTTAATGAGATCAAATAAGGTATTTTTAAAAGTTTCCTTAAAGAAGTTATGAGCTTTATATAGGATCAGGGAAAAAAAAACAACACATATTCTTGTCTTCATTCTACTGATAAGAAATAAGTCACTTTATTTATTTTTTAAAAAATTTATTGAATTTTGGGGGTAACAATAAAATTATATAGGTTTTAGGTGTACAGTTCTATAATAAATCATTGTATATTGTATTGTGTGTTCACCAGCCCAAGTCAAGTCTCCTTCCATCACCATTTTTCTCTTATTTACCCTCTTCTACCTCCCCCCTTCCCCATTTCCCTCTGATAATCATCCTATTGTTATCTGTGTCTATGAGTTTTTGTTTTCTTGTGTGTACTTAATCCCTTCACCCCAACGCCCCTCCTCTCTGATAGCTGTCAGTTTGTTCTCTGTATCTGAGTCTATTTCTATTTTGTTTGTTAGTTTATTTTGCTCATTGAATTCCACATATAAGTGAAATCACATGGCACTTGTCTTTCTCTGATTGGCTAGTTTCTTGGTGAAATCTTTAGGGTTTTCTCCATACAGTACAATGTCATCTGCAAGTCACTTTTATTTTAACATTGACTTTTATCAAAGGAAAGATTGTCTTTTGAGTTTGGGGGAACTAAACCAATCAAAGACAATACGAAAAGACTGTTTCACAAAGAACAGCTGTGGGGCTCTGCCCCTCTCAAGCCCTGGTCGTTGGAGTTCGCATCTCAACCTGGGTCACACTGATTCTGGAGGAACGAGGGACAGTTCAGTCCACGGTCGCTGTGTCTCTCCATCCCCAACATGGAGAGGAGCTCCAAGCCCAACCTCCTTTACGATGTATCCATGCGCTGCTGCCCAAGCTGGGTTGTGGCCCAAACGACCTCCCAGGGTATATTTAGACACAAGCTAGATCATCGCTCCAGAATCTCCATGAACACTTTCCTGCAAGAAAGAATGCTTGGTTTGAAAAAAAAAGTGGTGATATTTCTTTCCATTTGTATTCGTGGGATAAAGGGCCATGAAGGTATTAAAAGAATATCTCTTGATCCCCCAAGAAAGCAGTGAGGAGTGTAAAGGGGGGAAGTCAGTGTAGAAGGGAAAGTACCTCTAACGCTTCTGAGAAAAACCATATTTGTGTTTTTGTGCATGGGGCTGGTATTGGCATGCTGCCTCTGAAGGGGAAAAAGTGTGAAAGGGAATGGGATGTGGCCCCGCAGTGAGGAAAGCTCCAGGTCTTCCTGTCTCTGACCAGGAATTGAACCATGACCTTCTTGTTCATAGGTCAGTGCTCAACCACTGAGCCACGCCAACTGGACAGGATTGATCATTAGGGGAAGGTTTTACTGTGAATGTCTTAGTTCCCCACCTATGTGATTTTGAATGTATTCTCCAAAGGATGGTACTCAAAGCTGCTTAGGAATCAATCTGTTTTGACTGTGATGATTAATATATTAAATATCTGGTACTGCATGTTCTTTCTAAAAATGTCAGTCATTGAGCATCAGTGTGATGGACCTGCTGATGGAAACTCTTCTGCTAAGAGTGGACTTTCTCCAGGGAGCAATGGGAGGGCTGGGGGGCTGGCCAGTAGGATGCAAATGGCCAGCTTCAGCTTCCCAGGAGGAAATGAGCTCGGTTGCCCACATGTGCTGTCCTGAGCCACCCAGCACACCCCTCCAGTGCATCTTGGCGCATAGAGTGGCAGCTGCCAGCACTTGTCATAGGAACAGCTTTGTCTGCCCGGGCCTGGGGTTGCATTTGGACAGATTTAGCCACCCAACCTGATCCTTCTGACCAAGGCCAGTGGGCAGTCTGCTGCGTTCAGGGTCGCACAGTTAGTTGGTGGCCATCACAGTGACGCAGCTGGCCCACACGGGAGATTGCTGTGTGCCTGGGAGTTGGCATAGCAGTTTAATCTATGAATAAATGGAAGGAAATCAGGACAGTCGAGCTTGAGGGAGCTGGAGTTCTCCGCTGGCCCCCAGTATGAGGCCTTAGGATGCGAGTCCCTCTGTAAACTGGAGAGAAATGTATGACCTGGGTCCTTCACACCAGAACACATTCCTTCTGGTCCGTGCTTGTCACTGGTAGCACCTGGGGACTGCTGGGAGTAAGATGACCCAAACAATCTGTTTCTTCTGATTGTGAGGGATGCTGCATGACAGCTGGAGGCTCTGTGATGGGCATATTTTTTCTGGGCTATTTGGTGGAAGCTCATCTGCTTCCATGTACTCCTTTATCAGAATTAAGGCAGTTCTGCCACGTGGGTCTTCTTTTGAAATATAAATTCCCGCCGAAACCAGTTTGGCTCAGTGGATAGAGCATCGGCCTGTGGACTCAAAGGTCCCGGGTTCGATTCCAGTCAAGGGTATGTACCTTGGTTGCGGGCACATCCCCAGTAGGGAGTGTGCAGGAAGCAGCTGGTTGATGTTTCTCTCTCATCGATGTTTCGAACTCTCTATCCCTCTCCCTTCCTCTCTGTAACAAAATCAATAAAATATTTTTTTTTAAAGAAATATAAATTTCCATTGACCCTCTAGCAATGATTAACAGACATCGAAGAAACCCATTGGGAAGTGCCCCCTTCCCACCCAGGTACTGCTGATAGTACTAATTTGGGGTGACTGGAACCCCAAAGCAGCATAAAAACCCTGGACATTCAGAGGGAGAGGGTCACCCAGGAGCTCAGTGAGTAAAGAAGATACATAGGAAACAGAAGGTTCCAGAAGGCCAACTTGGTGATGCTGACGGTAGGCTTTTTATTCCAATGGGGTACCATTGTTCCCAGCAGGGCCTGACTCCATCAGTTTCACTATAGCTACGCCCACATTCACTGATCTATCCATTTCACAAGGAACTCAGCATTTCTTATTCCTTAAAATAAATAAATAAATTAAACTTCATCCCATGATGCATTGCCTTATGCAAACTTTGTCTTGGTACTGATTCCGCTGAACTTGCCTGATTTCTCTCTGTTGCTATGGGGATTTAGACTTGGAGAGTGGGATCCTGGTTTTATCTTCCTGGACTTAGGCTGGCTCAAGCTCCAGTATTCAGAGTTAAGGTTTGGGAGGCGGTCTAACCATTGATTTCTCAAGAGAGAAAGAGTGAGGAACAGATCCTCTCTCAGTTGCCAACTCTCAGAAGTGAGATGATCCCTGTCTGTTTCCATAGCTGATGGGGTGTGGGACAGGCCCTGGAAGAATGTCCTTAGGTAGATGGTGTGAGCAGGTGAGGGGTGCCTTCCTTCCTTGGAAGTTTTTCATAACACAGGAGCTGGGTCCCAACAAGGGGGTTCGGTGGCCAGCATGGGGAAATCTTCCCCCATTTGGAATACATGTTCTGAAAACCTCTGAAGCAAAGCATGCAAATGACCCTTTGGCCCCGCCCCTGGGCCGTTGCTGCCTGCCATTCCAGGAAGTGTGTGTCAATCAAAGCTTGACAGGGGGAGATAGAGCATTTTATTTTGGAAGCCAGAAGTTGGAGAACAATGACTGGAATTTCCTCTTTCTGTCCGGCCAGGGCTGTTTGTCACTGGGGAGATAAAAGTCCAGGGGTAGGGAATAAAGGTTATCGGGAACCGGGCAACACAGAGCCTTGGGGAGGGGGGCGCCCGGAGGAGGGGTGAGGGAGGAAATCTATTTCAATGCCTGTCATTAAGTTTCCATTAAAAGAACATTCAGTTAGGAATTCAAAAATAATTTAATCTCCCCAGCCAGATGCACCCAGCTGGACTCCTTGGAGCTGAGCCCTGTGGAGGAAGATTTGCACTGGGGCTCAGGGTAGGAACTGGGCTGGGCCCCTTCTGCTTCTCCACTCCATACAGCCTTGACCGCACTGGATGTTCTAGAAGATGTGTGTCTTTCAGGCAGGGAGAAACCCAAGACGTGTGATAATAGAAGCAACTGGCTGTAGGGGCCACTTAGAGTTCCTAGGAGGTGTTAGGTTCTGTTTTAAGGCGTTTGAATACATGATTGCCCACAAGTCCAATGAGGCACTAGCATAACAATTATTTTTGACTTGGAGCAACTCAGGTAAGGAACCCATCCAGAGTCACTAGCTAGCAAATGGCAGGGTGGGACTCGAACCTAGATCTCTCTGTCTTGAAAGACCACTAGTTTATTTATAATTAATGTAAAAACCCCTTTGTAAAAAGCACATGACTAGCTCTGGCCAGGTAGCTCAATTGATTAAAGTGTCATCCCTGATATGCCAAGTTTTCGGATTTGAATAGATAAGAATCAATCAATGAATGCATACAGAAACAAGTGGAAGAGCAAATCCATTTCTCTCTCTCTCTCTGTGTCTCTCTCTCTCTCACTCAAATAAATTAAAAAACAAAAGTAAATGACTGCTACATGGCAAAGTGGGATAGGAGCATGAGTCTGAAGCCGAGAAGCAGAAGGGGAGAGCCTGGTCCCCAGGGCAGACAGAGGCCAGGAAGGCAGAGTCCTGGCTGATGCCATGCGAAGAACCGAGGGGGCCTCCAGTGATGAGACAGAGGTCTCAGAGGCCTATTGCTCATTTGAGAAGAATCCTAGTGCCTTGAGCTTCAGTTCCACCTAACAAGTGCTCATTGAGGGCCTACTATGAGCCAGGCCCTGGGGACAAAAGCATGGGGAGCCCAGGCTGGTTCCTGCCACTGAGATAGAGGGTCCTGGTGGCTTACACCAGCCCGGGGACCAGAGCTAAACAGGAGAACTGCGGAGTGTGGAAGAAATAAATGCGGCTGCCAACAATAAAATGACTGATTATCGTTTTAAAATTATTTGGGATTCTTAAAAAGCCTTTGCAGTATATCCTGCTAAGCATCTGAGTTGGCAACCTGTTCTGAAGTTCCCTGAAGTTGTTTTTTTCTCTGTGTGATTATGCACCGATGTGGCATAGAGGCACGTTCATTTGCTTTAGTTTATGTCCAGTGATTAGAGCTTGCTCATTGTTCTTCTTTCCTGATTTTACCATTTCCTTTTGTTAATGATGCAAAGCTTTGACATGCTTTCAACAGTCATAGGACAGAGTTCAGAGGACTCATTTCTATTCCTGTGCCCTCTCTACTCCTTTCTTCTTTTATAAAGGTGACCATTCTAATTGGTGTTGTCATGCTGTTTCTTTTTTAAAAAATATAAGCGATACATATTTAGTTCCATCCCCCCTTTTTACATAAAAGGTAGAATTCTAGAAACACTGCCCCGCAGGGTGTTGTGCGCCTCAGCCTATCTCCGGCAGATCACCCTAAGAGGCAACCATTGCTGTCCCAAGGATTCCCCCTCCCAGCCCCTCCACTTCCCTTGGCTGATGCGTTTGTGGTAGTTGCTGGGACCTTGCTCTGGAGGCCCTGCCCTTCTGGTTCGAGCTGGAGAAGTTGTGGAGGTGCCTGAAGGCCTGCATCTCTTTGAAAGGTGCCTGCCAGGCTCACTCTGCCTCCTGAGCCAGGGAAGGGACAGGGCTCCTCATGCCAGACAATCTGCCAGGGACCAGGCTTCCCTGTGCCAGACAATCCGCCAGGGACCAGCAGCTTTTGGAGAATCAAACCTCATTGGAATGAAAGTGAAAATGGGTGTCCTCAACAGAAACAACCCCGCCCTGACTGGTCTGACTCAGTGGATAGAGCGTCAGCCTGCAGATTGTAGGGTCCCAGGTTCGATTCCAGTCAAGGGCATGTACCTTGGTTGCGGGCACATCCCCAGTAGGGAGTGTGCAGGAAGCAGCTAATCGATGTTTCTCTCTCATCGGTTTCTACAATAACTCTCTATCCCTCTCCCTTCCTCTCTGTGAAAAATCAATAAAATATAGTGAGGAAAAAAAAAGAAAAAGAAAGACCCTTCCTCTCACAAGCATGTCAAAGTCAAGGCCGGAGGGACCGCATGCCTCATTTTGGCCTGCTGGCCTCCAGTTTGACATGCTTGCCTGGGGTCTCTACAAGGGAGAGGAGGATTCAATGCCCAGGGCATTCTGGGTAATTATTTTTTGGTGAGGATCCAGAACCCATTGTTGTATGCAAAACGTTGTGCATGGGTATTACAATGAAAATTAATTACAGAAATTAAATTTAAAAAATGCTACCATGGAAGTCAGATGAAAGCGGTGAGGGAGACGTCTCAGAGCTAGGGGCAGGCTTCCTGGAGGAGAGGGCAGCCGACGGGGCTTCATGGATTGGTAAGAAGTGGGAGATGGGAAGCGGAGAGGTACCAAGGTAGGCAACCAGGTGGGCACTGTCCCAGCCCTACAGAAGAACAGTTTATGCATATGCATGAGGGGCTGGGTGATGCTCATTAACATACAGAGGGAGGTGGCACCATGTGGCCAGAGGAATTGGAGGTTTGGTGTCAGGCCTGAGCTGGGATCCTGGCTCTATCACCAACCACTGGAGTCTTTGAGGGGTGACAGCATGACTAAGCAGAATCTCTGGCGTTGGTGTGTGGGGTGAACTGAAGAAGCAATTAGGGTGCAAACTAGCTTTCAGGAAGGGAGAGAAAGCGTTACCACTCATGTTTTTCAGAGGGAGGAGAGACCCAGAGACTTTGGCTTGCCCGGGTCACCCAGCGGAGAGAGAACAAGCAGAGGCCAGCGCCCAGGGCTTCCCTGCCAGTTAGTGCACTGCTCTTTCCTGGGCCACCCAGAACCTCATGCCTGGGGGTCACTGCTCCCAAAGGCAAGCTCCCCAGGAGGTGGCAGTCAAGGTCAGGGCCTTGCTTACCAGGAGCAGAGGACTGGAGTCTAGGGCAGGGGTCGGCAAACTCATTAGTCCACAGAGCCAAATAGCAACAGTACAACGATGGAAATTTCTTTGGAGAGCCACATTTTTTTAAACTTAAACTTCTTCTAACGCCACTTCTTCAAAATAGACTCTCCCAGGCCGTGGTATTTTGTGGAAGAGCCACACTCAAGGGGCCAAAGAGACGCCTGTGGCTCGCCACCAGCCACAGTTTGCCGATCACGAGTCTATGGGACGAAGGGGGAGCCATCTCCCTGGACTGTTGCTCTAGGGTAGGGGTGTCGAACTCAATCAGAGAAGGGGCCAAAATCTAAAATCCAGCCTAAATCGCGGGCCGAATGGTTTACTGAACAGTCATAAACTGACAATGTCATAAACTGACAGCGGAGTGCAGTGATGACAGCGCGGTGCGGGCCACATTGCAAGGCCTGGCGGGCTGGATTTGGCCCGCGGGCCTTGTGTTTGACATATGTGCTCTAGGGGCACAGAGGCCAGTGCACCTCGTTCTGCACCTGCATCCACAGAGCCTGGGAAAAAGGCTGGTCCCCAGGGTCCCAGAGGTGACTTCCTCTACACTCGTGATGTGACGTGAAAAGTGGGCGATTCACTCATTAGTGGGCTGTTTGGGCCACCTGCAAGTTGGTTCCAGCTCATCTAAAAGTCGTGGTTAAAGACCATAACAACCCCAATGGCTCTCAGGTCCCCTCATCCCGGGGTGGCCGGACATAGACTAGACCCGGGACCGCCTCCTAAGGATGCTCTCTGTCAAGAGCATGCAAAGCAGGTGCTGGAGGAGGAGAGCTGAAGGCAGGAGTGCCCTGCTGAGGGCTTTGGCGACAGATCTGGTCAAATGCAGCCTCTTGTTTCCTGGCTGTGTTACCTAAAACTAGTCCTTCGCCTTTCTGAACTGTGCTTTTCCAGTTGCAAATCACAGAATACCCATCTGAGAGGATGACTCCAAGGACAAAAGCATGAAAGAATATAAAATGAAATAATACGAAAGCACCTGTCTTCATGGGTTTCTGATAAATGCTAGTGTGAGTGGTGATGACGTTGAAAGGATGATTCCGATGCTGGCGGGACAAAAACAAAAAGAGGTGGAGCCCGCCCATGAGGCTTGTCCCACACTGTGCTCTCTTCCCTCCGCCCGAGCCTCACTGTTTTCCACTCCCCAGCTCCCCGCTTTGCTGTCTACTCCCAGCTTTGATCTGAACCCGAGACAAAACACCTCATCTTCCTCTCGTCACTGCTTCTGCTTCCACTGCAGATGCATAGACTCCTCTGTTATTTTCCAAGCCGAGAACCTTACAAGGGGCCCCAGAAGGAAATGGCTTGTCCAGGGTGTCTTCTTGCACCTCAGAAAGCGTCACTGCTGACCCAGCCCGTGCCTCGGACACCCCACCACACCAGAGAGTAGAAACAGGTACTAGGTGCTATTGAACTGACCGGAGAGGAAGGTGGGGAACCGGGAGGGGGGGGGGAGGGACTTCCCAAAGCTGTCTCATTAGCAAGTGGGCACTTTCCTTCAGTGCAGTGGGCCTCTGGCCAGGAGGTGGCGCCATACGCTTCCAGATCACAAAAGTGAAAGTGCCCTGATGGGAAAGGCAGGGCCGCCAACCTCCTGCCGTTAGGTGCCAGGCTGGCCTTCCTAGGAAGCGCCCTAAGAGCCATTATAATGTTCCCAGTGTTCAGCAGGGAGACCTGAAATATCTGGGTCATCTCCTCATTGCTGGGCTGAAAAAACCACTGAGAAAGACTGAACAAATAAATGGACGTACGTGTAGAAAGAGGTTTCTAACGTTAGAGAGATGAGAGTGGCAGGGAGAGCGTCGTTACAGTTTATGAAGAGTCTCCTAGAGTCCAGGCGCGTGGTGCTTTCTCTGCAGAGAGCTGACGTTATAGTATTATTATCCCCGCTTACAGATGGGAAGACTGAGGCTCGGAGAGATTAAGATACTTGCCCAGGGTCCCTATGTGGCTAGTGAGGATAGAGCTGGCACTACATCTATGTATTAAACACACACACACACCCACACACACACACACACATTTATTTAGTCCTCATAATAAGCTTAGGAGGCAGAACAGCCCACCCATGCAAGCAGAGGCCATGCTGTGTCAACATTCACAGGCTTTTCCTCAATACCAGGCCAACCCCTGCCTCCTGGAGGCCTTGGTTCCACTCAGGACCCTTTCTTCCTTTTTTTTTTTTTTTTTTTTTTTTTTTTTTAAATATATTTTATTGATTTTTTCACAGAGAGGAAGGTAGAGGGATAGAGATTTAGAAACACCAATGAGAGAGAGACATCGATTAGCTGCCTCCTGCACACCCCGCACTGGGGATGTGCCCGCAACCAAGATACATGCCCCTGACTGGAATCAAACCTGGGACCTTTCAGTCCAAAGACCAACGCTCTATCCACTGAGCCAAACTGGTCTCAGCAGGACCCTTCCTTCCTTATGAATCTGGGCAGTCACGTCACCTCTGTGAGTCTTAGCTTTCTCATCTGGAAGATGAGATAATCACCAGGCAAGGTTGTGGGAAGTTCAATGGGGAAAACATGTTCATTACGAAGCAAGACTCTATTTTACGGGATTATCTCTACTGCAGGCACCGAGCAGCTTAATTGCCTTAAAGACACACAGCTGCCTGCCACGGGATTCTCTGTCGGGATGAGCCCCCTTCATTTAGCTCCCTGGGGAAATGGGTGTGTGCCATTTGGACCCGAATAGGGCAAAATCCTGTGCTGCTTTCAACAAGGACTCGGGGCACTCGGCAAAGTCCTGGCCACACGCTGGCAAGCAAAACACACCGGCGGCTCCTTGGGGCTCAGGGCTGGAGGCAGCTGACAGGAAGCACAGTTGTTGGAGGGGAGACCGGTCAGGGGTCCTAACCTAGTCTGGGGCCCCCGTGGAGAGTCTGCCTGGGGAGCTGCCAGCAAGGTGAAACCTGAGGCACAGAAAGAGTTAGTCACATGGGGGGGAGGGGGCATCGAGGGTGAGGATCAGGAGAGGGGGTGCTCCAGGAAGAGGAAACGTATGTCCGAGTCCAGGATATGAGCACACAACACATTGCAAATCACTTTTGAAAAAACAGGCCATGGTTTCAGACAATGTTCTCAGAATGTCAAATGAAAGACGTGTGAACCAACAATATTAAAGTCTGTTTAGAAACCGAACACTATCGTTTTCTGAGGGTCTGAGGTGTCGTTTGGCTACCATATTACTGTCTTAAAACACCCTGACAGGTTCAGGAGGTCGCTGGTATCATAGGAAGAATCCTAGGCTGAAGGTCAAAGCGACTTCAGTGTTCTGTGTCGCCTCGAACTTTCTTTAGCATCTCAGGCAAAGTGCCCAACCTTCCTGATCTCCATGCATCTTACATATATTTTTTTAAAAACCCCACAAAAACGAGGTGATCTTCAAATATCTTTTAGGCTGCGAGTTTTTATGACAATACAGCATTCAGAAAAGAGTAATACAGTAACAGTAAATCTCAAGATTAATTGAAGATGAAAATGGCACATTCTCAGTTTCCTGAAATTGGGCATAATCAGGTTTTGTTAGAACTACCTTACTGAAATTCTATTTTTAAAGAATGTGTAGAGAAAATAAATATATTTCAGTGGTGTGGAATGTATGGCTTTAGAAATTTTGTCCAAAATACTTTTAAAAAGCTAACAGAAAAAACTTGAAAAAGTCAGTATGACCTGACCATCTTTGGAAGTATCATTTAGAGATAATCCAGAAAATGGCAAAGGATTTTAATTTTTAATAAATCCTAAGTCATACTGCATTAAGGGTCCAATAAAGTCTAGACAAGCAAATATTTAAAAGCAGTATAACACGATACACACTACTGTCCTGCAAATGACACTAGTAAAACTCCTTTTACCACTGCCCAGTTAGGCTACACTGAATTCTGCACTTCCATGAATGAATGACTATCCAAGAGCAATAACAAGCAATGCATTTTATGAACAGATAAACGTGTTTTGTTGCCCTTTTGAATAAACCACACTGTTATTATAAAAGAGAAAACCATTAAACATATTAAACATACTAGAGGCCCAATGCATGAATTTGTGCAAGAGTAGGCCTTCCTTCCCTCAGCTGCTGGCACCAGCTTCCCTCCAGCACCCTGGATCCAGGCTTCCCTCGCAGCCCTGGCTGGAAGGTCGTCTGGAAGGACGACTGGCCTAATTAGCATATTAAGCTTTTATTATTACAGATTTTTCATTAAAATGTTTTAAATTTTAAATTTGAAGTCATTTTTTAAAACATTCACTTTTGTTGTACATATATGTATATACATATGCTTGTGTACACACAAAGACATAACCACAAATCCATTCATTCATTCTTCATTCATCAAGTGTGTTTGGAGGGCCTGTGGTTCTGGGGACTGTGAAGGGCAGTGGGGATACAGCTATGAAAAAGATAGTCCAGGTCCCACCTTTCTGAACTTACTTTCTAATGAGGGAGATGGAAAATAAACAGACACATGCAGACAGTTGAGAGAAGTTTGAGTAATGAGACAGGCCACATGGAACATTAAAAAGGGGAGGGTTAGCCCAAACCAGTTTGGCTCAGTGGGTAGAGCATCAGCCTGCGGACTGAAGGGTCCCAGGTTCGATTCCAGTCAAGGGCATGTACCTTGGTTGTGGGCACATCCCTAGTAGGGGGTGTGCAGAGGCAGCTGATCAATATTTCTCTCTCATTGATGTTTTTAACTCTATATCCCTCTCTCTTCCTCTCTGTAAAAAAAAAAAAAAAAATATTTAAAAAATGGGGAGGGTTAGAGAATGACTGGCTGGCAGGAGCCGCTTTGGATGAGGTGGTGAGCGAAGGCCTCTGGGAGGGGCTAACTCTGAGAGCTGACCCGTGGGAGGAGCCGGCTCTGCAAAGTGATGGGAAGGGACTGTTCTAGGCCTGTGCTCCTCAACCGTGGGCACACAATGGCATCACCTGGGGGCCTCATAAAATACGGATGCTTGCTGTCTTCTACCCCAAGATTCTGACTCAATTCCTTGGCTGGGGTTACAATCCAGGCACTGGGAATTTTTCCATTCTTCATAGGGACTTTCACAAGCTTCCTGGTGACACGAATAGACAGTGAGTCTGAGGACCACTGGTGTACGTGTAAGCAAGCCTCTAGTCCTAGCCTGTGTCTTCCTTATAAATCTGGGGGAACTCAGGGGCTATGGCTATGGCTGCACCTGCTGGCCTGTTTCCACCTTGACGAGGTAATTCCTGGTCCCAACTTCTAAGTCATCCTGGTTCTGGGTAGGAGGTCCCTGTGACCAGCCAGTCCTCACCAGCGATGCGGGGGCTTGAGGAATGGCGGCGAAATAGCCAGGGTTCCTTTCAGAAATGACATCCAAGGGAAACTGAGGACCACAGGAGTAATGAGGTGTCTACTGGTGCCTTGATGTGTCCCGGGTCCCCTTCAGGACTAGGAAGTCATCCTGGTTCTCCAGGGCCTGTCCTGCCACACTTTGTCTATGGCATGTGGGACTTAATGGCAGCGCTCGCTATGAGCTGGGGAGGAGAGGAAATCGCTCCCAAAAAGAGACAGAGGCACAGGTGATTGTAAGTAAATACCCATCCCTGTCCTGAGATTCTACTTTGCGATACTTTGCTCCCTGTCAGCCACCAACCACGAGCTCAGAGCAGCCACCAGGAATGTCTCCAGTGAGGATGCCTGGGTTGGGAGGAGTCTATCTCTGTCCCTGAGCAGCAGGAAGCTCCAGGTGTGCAAAGTGGGACCTTCTCCTGCCCTCTCCTGCCTCTGTCAGCCCCGTGCTCTGCCCTGCTTGGTCCACCTTGACTCTCTGTCTCCTCAGGTCAGTGCTAAGTCTCTCGTTCCAGAGCCCAGCTCTCCTCTCTGCCATCCAGCCTCCACACCTCTGCCCTTGGCATTGGACAACCCCCTTGCTGCAAGGGTGGGGACCTGCCCAAAGCTTCTGTACGATGTAGATTACATCCTCCTGCACTGACCGAGGAGGGTGACCCCTCCCTTCACCCCCATTTCTCTCCCTAGAGCTCCTTGGACCACACTCCTGGCTCTAGAGAGGCTGCTTTGACTCTGGAAGGGCCAGCGAGGATTTCTCAGAGCGGCCGCCAGGGGGCGCCCCTGGAGGAGGTCTGCGCTGACCCTGGACAGGAGGCAGGGGCCTGGAGCTCAGAGGTCCGGAGAGGGGACCTGAGTAGGGTGGGAGTTTCAGCTTCCTCCGGAACTGACCCCCCACATCTCACCCCAAGTTAGCATCATCTTTCCAAGAAAGCCACTTTATAAATCGTTATAACCTCGAGGTCTCGAGAACTCTGGGCTGGGGTGCGACTCCGGGTGGAGCTGAATTCGTGTTGCCCCATCCTGGCAGGGGCACCCCTGTTCCGAGCCACCGCCCGCCCCCATCCACGTCCCCCCCGCCCCCCCCCCCCAGCCCTGCCCCCCGGCTGCCCTCCAGCCCTGCCCCCCCGGCTGTCCCCCAGCCCTGCTCCTGCCCCCCGGCTGCCCCCCAGCCCTGCTCCCTGGGCGCCCCCCAGCCCTGCCCCCCGGCTGCCCCCCAGCCCTGCTCCTGCCCTCCAGCCCTGCCCGCGCCCGGCGGGGCCTCCCCGGGAGCCGGCGGCGGCGGCCGGGCGGGCGGTGGGGCTGAGCCGGCTCTGGCTCCCGCCGTCTGCGCGCCGCGCTCCAAGGCAGCGGGGTGAATGGACGGCATCCCAGTCCTGCCGGCAACTTGAAAATACAAATAAAACAGAGGGGAACAGAAATAAATACTAAGGAGCGCGCCAGGAAGCCAAAGAAAATACAATCGCGAGGCCCTGAGCCCCGGCTCCCCCGGCCCGCAGCCAGCCGGCCTGGGCGGCCAGCCCTTGGCGCTGGACCCGCGGGCCTTGGGGCGCCCCCTTCCCCGGCCGCCCCCCGACCCTCCCAAAAGCCGTCCCATTGAGGAAACACAATCCGGGCTGGGCTACGAGGAGCCCGCGCAGAGGCCAGGACAGGCCTCAGCACGCCCAGCCCCGCCACAGGGCCCGCCTTGTGCTTTGTGCGGGCAAATATTTATTTTGGTTCAAGTGGACCCCTTTCCATAAAGACCACCTGGTTGTAATCAATAACACCTATTTTCAGATAATCTGCCGCTCCAGGCAGGGCCCGGGGAACTAACTCACCCAAACAGAGACCTTTTCAAAGGGAATTGTAAATGGGCTGGATTCACATGAGGGCTGGGGGAGGGACGGGCTGGAGGGGGGGGGGGCAGGGAGTTGGGGAAGTGGGGGCCCCCCCAGGACCTGGGTGGTCAGGACAGAGCTGAGCCAGGTAAACTGTCTCTCTTCAGACAGCGCCTCTCTCTCTCTCTCTCTCTCTCTCTCTCTCTCTCTCTCTCTCTCTCTCTCTCTCTCTGTGTGTGTGTGCTGGTGGGGGTGGGGGAAGGGACAGCCTTCAGGAACCCTTCTCAGAGCAAACACATTAAAAACCTTTCTCCCGCCCAAGCCGGTCTGGCTCAGTGGATAGAGCGTCGGCCTGCGGACTGAAAGGTCCCAGGTTCGATTCCGGTCAAGGGCATGTACCTTGGTTGCAGGCACATCCCCAGTGAGGGGTGTGAAACTGATCGATGATTCTCTCATCAATGTTTCTGACTCTCTATCCCTCTCTCTTCCTCTCT
This sequence comes from Pipistrellus hanaki, assembly GCF_964339955.1. NCBI lineage: Eukaryota > Metazoa > Chordata > Mammalia > Chiroptera > Vespertilionidae > Pipistrellus > Pipistrellus hanaki. The sequence continues at coordinate 13,448,038 of NC_140521.1, read as the reverse complement.
GTGAAAAATCAATAAAATATATTAACCTTTCTCCCATGGACCACATGTTGCTGCTGAGGGAGACTTCTAGAAACAAGAAGAGCAGCTTCCCTGTAAAGCTGAGCATCTACCTGTCAAATGTGGGTTCCGGAACGAAGCAGAGCCCAGTGCCCCCAGCGCTGGAGCTCCTCAGAGGGGCTGCCCGTACCTCACCTGTGGAGTGGGTGTCCCCCTGTAAGGGGGTGTCCCCCAATCCACCTCTCCTGGGAGAACGGATCCAGAGCACCTTCCCCGGGCTGGCATGGCTGCAGGTGCTGGTGCAGCAGGAACAGAAGGGAGAAAGCCCTGCCTGCGTGGAACTCACGTGGCAGTGGGGAGAGACAGATAGTTAACAAGAACAGAGGTAAAAGACTCAGGGGTGGGTGTTATGGGAAAAGGGAAGTGGGAGAAGACGCTTTGAAACGGTAAAGAGCTTGGTGTCGGGGCTGTGCGGTGGAAACAGCTGTCCCTCTGGGCCAGTTTGTCTCCTTGGTGGCAGGTGGCAAGGAGAAGCTATGGCTCCATAACGTCTCAAGTCCGCATCTACCTCCTAGCACAGCTCCAGAGCCTCAGCACCCTCAGCTGTGAGTCAGGCTTGATCATGTCCACGTGGCTGGGTTGTTGTAAGGGTTCCGTGAACATGGAGAGCCCACTTCACTCAATGTTAGATACCCCCCCCCCCCCAAATGCCATGCATTAGCCTAGGTCCAGTGGAGATGTTGTATCCAGTTAGAATATGACATTGTAAAACTTTCCATAACATAACAAGATTTCTAGGTGAAACATGAAGACCAAGTAAGTCATGGAAGCTGGAGCTTGGAGCTCCCTTCATAGGAGATGCTGCGCCCCATCTTCCCACACTTGACAGCATCTGGCAGTAAGGGTGGCCTAGGCAACAAACCCTGACTCAGCAGAAATCACCTGGCTCCTGCCGTGCCCCCAGCCCCACTCGGTACCATGTGACCCTCCTGGCCACTGCCATTGGGCCCTGCCCCGGGGACAGCCAATCCATAGAGTTCAAGTAAACCTTGAAGTGATCAGAGCCAGGAGACAGCAATTAGCTTAGCAAGCCATTAGCCCCCGCCTATTAACTGGGAAATGTGGAGGCGGAGTCCAGGGTAGTGGGAGAACAAGGAAGAAGATGTGAAGAGGGTATTTTAGTCACGGGAGTTCAGAAGCATTCCCACTTGAATTCCTTGGATTCTAGTCCCTCTTTTGTTCAGGATCCATGAGGCTGTCTGTCCATTTGTTCAACGGTCCTGTCTCCTTCAGCCCCTGGAGGGTTTTACAGTCAGTTCCCAGGACTCGAAGAAGCCCGAGGGAGTGCCTTCTCTTCCCACCCAAAGACGCACCTTCCAGGAAGTCTGTCTAAATAACGTAGGGATGCTCTTTAACTGTATGTGACGAGGGGAGGGAGTGGGGGGAGGCCACACCAAGAACAGGCATGTCTATGTGCACCAAAGTGTTTAAACCTCAGCAGAAACACTTTCCAGAATTGTCCTTTTTTATTTTTATTTTTTATCTGTTCCTAAGGCCCTCTGGGTATCAAAGCATCCACTGTAAAGTCCTAAAAAATAACTGCTCTGATCCCAGTGCCCCTGTCTCCATCCTTGGAGATGGCTGCCGAGAGGGGACAAAACTCATGGACTTGGTCCTCGTGGTGGTCGGCCAGGCTGGGGCTGAATGGATGTCCCCCACTCTTCAAACACAACGTGGTGTCCTCCCTCTGATGAGATGCCCTCGGCATTGATTCTCAGCTCTGAGCTTGCCAGGAGCTTGAACTTGGGCTCTGACACACTGGTGGGGGTCGATGGCCCAGGAAAGATGATGATGAGAAAGGGCCCAGGGACAGGAAGAGGGGTGACGGGTAGGAATTTAGGATAATTGAATTTGCTGTACAGCCAGCACTTATGACCTGGGTCATCCGAGGCTGGATCTTTGGTCATAAATCCACCAAGACCAGGAAATTCCATGTTTTTTTTTTTCTCAGAGACCAGTATGGTTGAGGAGTTAGGGAGGGTCGTTTTTATCTTCTGAAGATGCTGTGACTCTGAGGAGACTAATATTTTTGCAGGAAGATTTGTGATGCTTGCATCCTGAAAAGTCCAGGACCAGTCCCTCTGTCTTTTTGTCAGAGTTTCTCCCAGGAAAACCAGCAGGCCCTCCTGCATAAAGGACATATGTCCATCTGCCACGATTACCCAAAATGTTGGAGGAGGGCCAGACTACACAGCTACCCTGTACTTCCGACTCTAGCTTACCCTCAGTTGTCTTGTGGGGATGTGTGGATGGAAAGCCGGAGGTCATTTGTCATTAACTCTCAACAAACTAAGTAACAGACCTCCTGGAAACTAGATATTTCTTACAGTGTAAGTTTGAACCTAAGTGCACACTGTATGCAAATGTGATTTTTATGATACTTCTGGAATTTTCTGGAAACCCTACTCAGGAAGTCCTCTTGAAATTAATGAAACCTCCCATAGGAAAGGGCTGGTGTCTTCCAGGGATGCATGTCTCCTAAGCATGTGGGGCAGCTCAGGGATGGCTGTGGCCATGGCCATGTGATTCATCACGTAGATGGAAACCATGGTTTCCTCTACTGCTCCCTCTTCACACCCTTTGCCCAAAATTTTCCTTGAAGGGTTGACTGTGAGCATGAGAGGCAATCTTAGGATTTGCTGTAAGATGGAAGCCACTTGAATAATTAGATCATTGGAGTTTTGTGTCTTGAATTCTGATCAGGTAATCTCTGACATTTGCAAAGACTCAGTGGGAAAGGGAAAGACTGAGGATTATCAGGAATACTCTTTTAAAGGCAGGTTTCAGCTGCAATCCAACTAACTGTGCTTTTCAGAAATGAATGGCAAGTTCATATTTCTTCCCTATAGGCCAAGCACCTCTGGATCGAGTTTGCATTCTTCACAATTTAAAGTTCTCAGGTGGATGTCAATGCAAATTAGTTTCTGATGGTTAAATGTCCTATTATGATTTTAAAAAATATATTTTTATTGATTTCAGAGAGGAATGAGAGGGAGGGAGAGAGAGAGAAATAGAAAATCAATGATAAATAGAGAATAATTGATCAGCTGCCTCCTGCACACCTCACACTGGGGATCAAGCCCTCAACCTGGGCATATGTCCTGACCAGGAATCAAACTGTGACCTCCTGGTTCATAGGTTGATGCTCAATCACAGAGCCACCAGCCAGGCTACTATGATTTTATTTATATGCGGAAAAACACTAGATAAATAAAAGTTCCTAAAAAGACAGGAAGAGCAAAGGAAAATAAAGTTGTCAGGAAATGCAGTGCCTAGAAAATACTGCTGGAATACCTGTGAGGCCTGATGAAACTTTTCTGGAAGCCAGAGCCTAGGGCAGTATCTCAGTCAATGGGAAAGACTTCTGGGAAAACCAATTAGCACCAAACCCTGACTCAGCAGAAATCGCCAGGCTAATTATAAGCCTGCTCTGGGCTTATACTTAAACTGAGACGTCTCACCTATGTGCTTTATTTTTTCTATGTGTCTCTGGAGTGAACTGTGATGGAGCAGAACTGACCCCTTGCCCTGCCTCCCACAACTGCTGGGCAGCTGGGCTTTGAACCTTTCTGCCCCATGGGTGGAGTTTGACAAACAATAGGCATGGGCTAGACCCTTCTCTAAAGCTAGGTGCTAGGGTTCTGTTTCTCTGGGAACCCTGATTAATACAGTATACACTGAGTGGCCAGATTATTATGATCTCTGAACGCATAATAATCTGGCCATTCAGTGTGTATCCTATATAATAAAAGGCTAAAATGCAAATTGTCCGCTGGACCAGGAGTTCGACCAGCAGGCAGGCAGGCCAACCATCCATGTCCCCTCCCCCTGGGCAGGCTGGCCGGACCCCACCCATGCACTAATTCATGCACCAGGCAGATTATTATTCATTCAGAGATCATAATAATCTGGCAATCAGTGTATGTCTGTGTGTAAAGATGATAAATATGTGTGTGCATGTATGTATACATATATGTTGCCTAGTTCTGTCCACTGAGAAGACCTGGGAGCAGCAACACTGCAAAGAAATGAGCACACCTATCCCCCAGATATCTGCTTCTAAATATCATTTTTCACTAAAAGCACCAATAACCCTGGGGGAAACGACTGACTCCAGGGCTGTTTGGGTCAGGGAGCCCCAAGTATGATGTCGAGGAAGGGTCCCAAGACTGCTGGGAATAACAGCAAGGGAGACAGACACAAGCCTGACTGGCCTGCCCCTGGGACAATGTCATCATCAAAATAAATAATGATAAGAACATCTCATATTCACTGAATAAGATAGAAAACCATGAGCCTTCAGAGGTAGAAATAAGTGCATGAATACATTGAAATATGACCACGAATGGGACATTTACATAATTTCAAAGCACACAAAGTACTTATTAATTACAAAGGGGAACACAGTAGTTTATAGTGGAGAAGCCTGGCAGACACCACCGTAATCAAATCACCAAAACAAACCCCATCAGAAATGGGAAAAGTTGAAATGTGTGCCATGTCCAGGTTACCATGAGAAGGAAGCTAGTCACTCCTGGTACCTGTCTGAGGCACCTAACCTGAACCCCGACATGAAGAAATGCCAGACCACCCCAAATGGAGGGCCATTCTCCAAATCCCTGGCCTATAATGTTCAAAGTTGCCAGAGCCTTGAAAATCAAGGAAATGCCTTGGGAGCGCTCCAGACACAATAATTAAATGCAATATATATTTCTGAATGGGATCCTTTCATACAAGACAAGAGCTGGGCAATGAGGGAAGAGTGGGTGGCGCCTGAGGATTCTAGGTGGTCATCTGTTCATGTAAGTTGTCTGATTTTTATGATTGTACTGCATTATGTGGTAGAACAATGTTGTGGGAGATACACACTCCGTATTTGTTGGGATGAAGCATCAGGTTGGAAAATTATTCTCCTATGGTTCAATAACCATTGGCTCAGTGGTTGAATATCGACCTATGAGCCAGGAGGCCACGATTTGATTCCTGGTCAAGGCACATGGCCGGATCGTGGGATGGTTCCTCAGTGTGGGGCATGCAGGAGGCAGCCGAGCAATGATTCTCTCTCACCATTGATGTTTCTATCTCCCTCTCCCTCTTTCTTCCTCTTTGAAATCAATAAAAAAATATTTTAAAAAAATGCCTTTCTGGCTGTAAAACAAAAATCTACTCTGTACTCAACTCCCCACTCAAAGGGCTCACCAGTTAGCAAGGACTCAATAAACATTCTTGGAGGAAACCTAGCAAAGACCAACAGATAGCCCTGATGATATATCTACTTCCTGTACAGGAATTTATTCTAGGTTTTCCACGGGGATCACCTGATACCACACAGGAACTCTTGCAGGAGATAGTGACTGCTCAGCTCCCCATGTGTAGGTGCAAATAGTTGCCCAGTAGGTGGAAGGCTCAGAAATTGAAGCCAGGTCCTTCAGCATTGCATCCTTGCTCGTTTCTCTACCTAAATTGCCTCTCTTCCCACTAAACAAACACATAAAGCAACTCAGTTACAAAGTCTAAGTTAAGCTTTAGCAATTGTAGGTAAGTGAGTGGTCTCGCTGGAAAGCTCTCTGTTTCCCCCTAGAGCTTTTAAGCGAAGTGTAAATTGACTATGTGCTTAGGAATTTCCCAGCTCACACAGCCTGAAACAATTAGACAGGAGGCCGAGCCAGAGTGAGAGGGAGACAGACCCCAGGCTTGGGAGCCCACATTCCTTCTCAAAGCTTCCCTTCATGTGCTTCCTCAATTGGCTGCAACCCTAGAGGTTTGACTGGCTAACCCACTTCCTCTCAGAAGTGTCCGTCCCCCAGGGGAGCCTGGGATTTGTAGTCTCCAAATCAGCAGACCTCTCCTAATCCTACCCCTGGCTCCCTGGCTGAGGGAGTGCAGTTCAACTTCAGTAGCTTTCTACATGATGAAGTGTCCGCTGTGCTTTCTGCAAAACACAACGTTCTTCCTGGATACGAGCGGAAGCCTCTGTTTATTCACCAGAACCCAGCCCCTTGGCCCCCCATTCAGGTTCTTTATAACCTCCCCTCTCCCTACCATTGATACTAAGCACCGTTTTACAGCCTCCGGAGGGAATGCTGGCCACCAGCCCGGTGCTGCTGTGAATGGCAGATCCCAAGCTCAGGGGGAGCAGGGCAGCGAGGCCCAGGGCTGCTTCCCAACGTGGTGTCTCTTCAGTCGTGTTTAAGGTGACGTGTTTACAGGACGGCTGTTAATGAACAGATATTAGAGGAAGCAGAGTGCGAAGCCAAGTTCCCAGAGATCTACAGAAAGCACTGCCTTTTGTTTCGCTTTGCTTTGTGTTTTATTTGTCCCCCAACCGTTGCCTTGGCCTGGCAGCACGCTGGCTTAAGCTCTGGCCAGGTAGCTCAGTATGTTAGAGCATCCTTCCCATATGCCAAAGTTTACAGTTTATAAGTTCAATCCCCAGTTAGGGCACGCACAAGAATCAACCAATGAGTAGAACAACAAGTAAGTGGAACAACAAATCCACCTCTCTCTCTCTCTCTTTCTCTCTCTCTCTCTCACTCTCTCTCTCTCTCTCTCTCTTCCTCTCTCTCTCTCTCCAACAAATAAAATTTAAAAAAGAAAGAGAGACCCATGTTCCTTCGAGCCTCTTGATCTCATTTGGTCTAAATGAGTCAGTCATACCCAATCTGATGGCCCACACTTGATGCATGACCCCTGGACTACTACATCAGTGGTCGGCAAACTCATTAGTCCACAGAGCCAAATATCAACAGTACAAGATTGAAATTTCCTTTGAGAGCCAATTTTTAAAAACTTAACTTCTTCTAATGCCACTTCTTTAAAATAGACTCACCCAGGCTGTGGTATTTTGTGGAAGAGCCACACTCAGGGGGCCAAAGAGCCTCATGCGGCTCGCGAGCCACAGTTTGCGGACCATGGGACTATATAAACATCTGATTCATTGTTCCATAGCATGGAGATATTCTTGCTTAAACAAAACAATGATTAGTTTAGGTGTTACTACATTTCTGGTGGCCACTGACCAATAAACAAGTCTCAGAACAGCAGATATTGAAAACAGAGAGTCCTTCATGTTTTGTTTTGTTTTTTTGACACTAAAAAATACGACCTCCTGCTCCAAAGGACTGTCAACTGTGGAGAAGACTGGCTTCCAGGAGAACTGCCCACAGCTGTGCCACGCTTCTCTCTCCTTGGCTTGCACTGTTGGTTAGAACAAATAAACGTCATGGCGTAGGCGCAGAACGCTGGAGTGGGGGAAACACTGAGCCAGAAGCCGGAGGACAAGATCCTGCTTGTCCTCTGTGACCAGTCAGCTGGCTGCCTCCTGTAAGCCAGTCAGTCAATCTGGGCATTGCTACTCCTTCCTCCGCACAAACGTCTTTAAGGAAAAAATGGTGTGTTGATCCTGTGAGCGAGTGGAATAGCTTCTTTTTATTTCTATTATTATTATTATTATTATTATTATTATTATTGATTTCAAAGAGGAAGGGAGAGGGAGAGAGAGACAGAAACATCAATAATGAGAATCATTGATTGGCTGCCTCTTGCATGCCCCCCACTGGCGATTGAGCCCACAACCCGGGCATGTGCCCTGACTGGGAATCAAACCGTGACCTCCTGGTTCATGGGTCGATGCTCAACCACTGAGCCACGCCGGCCTAACACCTTTTTTAACGGCAGGGTGCAAGTTAAACAAATTGGAGACCAAAGTTCTGGAGCATGTCTCATTCTGCCTGCGTAGACCTGTTGTCTAGAAGATACTCAGTGTTACCAAGGGAAACTCAGAGGGTTAACAACACTGTGGGTCTCATTCCTCACATCAAGGACCTTCCAAGCCTCATCCCCTCCCCACCATCCCCCTGCTCCCATTATATAAAAAAGAGAAATTAAAAACAAGCTACCTAACAATGAAGCACTTTGAAGAAAGTTTTTGCCTTGGGAAGAAAAAGGATCTTACAAGTTTGCATGGGCCATATAAAATCCTGGCCTGGGACCAGAGAAAGCTGCGCCATCTTTCTTTTTTTAATCTTTATTGTTAAAAGTATTACAATATGTCCCCTTTTTCACTCATATGTGGAATCTAATGAACAAAATAAACTATTGAACAAAGTAGATCCAGAGACATAGAAGCATGGAACAGGCTAGAAGCTGGGCCACCTGATTCTCTGATGGACTATCAGGGGGGTTGGCCACTTGGGTTTGAGGAGTATGGTTGATGCAATAGAATGAAGTCTAATAGACAGGGTCATACCCAGAAATGATGTTTCATCCAGGCATCCTGTGGCCCAGTCAACTGAATACTTAACATTAACCTTCACATGGCTGATGATGCTTGCAGATATTTCTTTTTAATGTTATTTCAATCTCCCTCCAGCCAAAAAGAGGTTTATAGGATGACAGTCAAGGCCATAGACCATCTGTGTCCAAGAACTGCAACAAAGCAAACAGTTTGGCCCAGGATGGACCTTAGCCTATGGGAGGGAGCCAATAAGAAGACGACATCCTCAGGTCTCAGAGAAGAAGGCACAATTTATTTAGTTTATTTTACAACATAGTCTTCATGGACAGTTGTCAGCTTAACATAGTTTATAAGAGTCAATGGTTACCTGCAAAATTATATATATTTTAATATCTAAAAAATATATTGCATATATAGGGCGGGAAAATCCCTTGTGCCCACAAGGGAACATTTGCTTGTTCCTTTAAAAGTTGCAGTGATTGCAGGAGAGATGGTATGTACAAACATGTCCAAGCATGAACGTTTCAATGGCTCTCCTTGGGTAACGTGTGCTCACCTGTTAAATAACTACAACCAGTGCTTCTCTTTCTAGCAAGTCAGTGACTTAAATGTCCGTTTCCTTTTCAGCAATAGTCACATTATGCTTTATTATTTAAAAAAAAACCAGCTATAAAAACGTACAAACAGACCAAATGTACAGATTGACAAAAGATGTACAAATTACATTTAAAAAAATAACACCGACTGATTTGATAGTAAAATTGCCTTTGTGACCGAGGTCAACTCGTTTACTTATTCTTCTTACTTTTTTTTTTTTAATTATTTATTTTTAATACTGTGAGATATAGGAAAATAACTCTGCATAATTTATACAGTAAGTTGCCTTCTGACTGGGTGACCCCTGGACTGACGGTCTGACAAGCGCACAGCGCCTGCGGATCTGTTTGTGTTTAGAAATCCCTAAGACTTTTCAAAGTTCTGGGACTCACTGTCACTATCTTTAAAAAAAAAAAAAAAAAGAAGTTATCTAGGTCTCTGTCTTTCAGGAATGTCTGCCCTTGCATGAACATTTCTTAGTTAATATCTTGAGTATACCTAGAGGAAATGGTCAGCCTAGTACATATTGCCCATTGAGAGGAATTGTTCAATGCCCATGGCTTCTTAAATACACACACACCTTCTTTCTTAAAATTCCAGTTGGGTGAAAACTTCACTGGCCTTACAACCAATGTTCCAGTTGCTGTCCACTGAGCTAGGTCTCCCTAAAACAAGGTTATAAGCTTCCTGCCTCTATTTTCACTAAGTCTCAAACCAGAGCCTAACTGGTTAAGTCCACGAATCCTTAGCATAATGAACCGTACGAGATCCATGAGAAGACCCGTGTGTGGATAAGAAACTGCTTTGGTCATAAAAATAATAAAGACAATTTATAGTTTCTTTCATAGAACCATGATACAACCATTCCAGTAATTCTAAAAGTTCCATCTAGAAGTTGATAAGAGATTGAGAATACACATTAGCCTACTGGCCCATGGAATTACCCATCTCTTTGTTCAAGGTAGAGGAAGCAACATAAAAATAAAAAAAAGGATTTTTTTTTTTTAAAGAACAAATACAAAGGTTCTATCCAACAAGAAAGAACATATCCAGTTTTGTTTTCCCTTCAAGGCCACGTATGTCCTTTAGAGTCCAAAGTATTCCTGGGAAGTGTGAGGGATGGGCTTCAGCTAGAAGACCACCGATGATTAAGCTTCTAGTAGTAGCTGCCTAAGTGGGAGGGCACGTGGGTGTTAGGATGGCGGGGGACATTGGGATTGGGGTAGATTCCGCCCGTGGGGGAGGTCCAGTATTGTGAGGCGGCTCCAAAGAAGCTGGAGGAAGTGACGGGCATGGAGGACGGGTGGGGCGGGACAAAGTTCACCTTCTGTTGATGGGCGTGGTAGGAAGGCATGTAGGAGATATCGGAAGGGTACTTGTACATGGACGACTCGGTTGGATGTGGCTGCAGTGCCTGGGCGATGCCGTGGAAGTCAAATTTGTAGGCATACCTCTTGCCATGCACCTTGGTCATAATGTTTTTGTCGTAGTAGTATCGGAGGGCCCGGCTCAGCTTGTCATAATTCATGTTGGGCTTGCTTTTCCGCTCCCCCCAGCGCCTGGCCACCTCATCGGGGTCCGTCATTTTGAACTCGCCGTTGGTCCCCTCCCAGGTGATGCAGCTGGCATTGGCGCTGTCTGAGAGTAGCTCCAGGAGGAATTGCCAAAGCTGGATCTGCCCGCTTCCTGCAGGTGGTGAGACAGAACGGAACGGGGAAAACAGAACATTTCAGAATCCATCCCCTAAGTGCAAGGATTCCCTGACCCTTTGTAAAACAAAACAAAACAAAACAAAACAAAACAAAACAAAACAAAACAAATCTGCATTTCCTTTTACATTCTGCATTGCCTTGGCAGCCCATTCCTTTCATTGTTGATTTGCTTTATCATTTGCTGCTGAGATGGGCATTATAAGCATAGCTAAATCTTAAAACAACAGGCCCCAAGGCCTGGTGAAATGCACTGTGGGTAATGAGGTGCTGGAGGGCCCAGAGCTAGCTGTATGATTTGGGGCAAACCACAGCCACTCCTTTGGGCCAGAGTTTGGAATTTCTCCTTCTGTAAAGGCCTGAGTCACTGGCCAGCTCTCCTATGTAGTGAGGGAGTGGTTTTAATGTCAGGGGAAGAGTCTGGGCCAGGAGGCTGCTGTCAGTCACAGGCAGAAGGCATAGCACAGGCTTCCAGCTGACAGGATGCTCCTTATCAGGGCACTAGAGTCCAGCTCCGAGTCTAAGTTCTACAGAGAAGAACCGGACCGAGAGAAAAGTAAGAGAAGAAGGAGCTGGCTGGCTTCTTTTTCCCTGGGCAGAAAGGGTCAAGCACAGAAGACTGGAGACCCCGCAGTGTCGATGCAAACAGCTGGGAGGGTGCGGGCCTCACTCCTGCACTAGGACAGCCTATTATCAGCTCACATGCTCCGTGATTTTGATTTAGAACTCTTGATTTAGAGTTATTCTTTTCGTAATAAACCCTTAAAATGCATTGTCAAATTTACTTCATCTGCAACTTTTTAGGGTCACACCTCTTCTATAAGGCCAGATAGCTTGCAATGTTTTCTGAAATCAAGAATAAAACATGTTTGGCTGGGCCCATGTGGTTCAGTGGTTGAGCAATGGTTCCATGCCAGGTTGTGGGCTCGATCTCCAGTAGGGGGTGTGCAGGAGGCAGCTAATCAATGATTCTTTCTCATCATTGATGTTTCTAGCTCTCTCTCTCTCTCTCTCTCCCTTCCTTTCTGAAATCAATAAAAAATATATATATATTTAAAATAATAAAACACCTTTGGAATATTTATTCGCTTGTGCCTCGTAGGAGGGAGGCAACTGAGAGCCCAGTGGCTTTGTGTCCTCCTACCCCATCTTTCCCTCCTGAAACCTTTTCTTGTGCCACTTATAACTAAGCTAAGGCTCAGTGCAGGTGTGCAGTGATAACATCCTTGCTTTCTAGAAACATCCTTGGCTAATGGACACTATTGCTACCAAATAACTCACCCTGACCTCACAGGTACACTAGAGAAACAGGTGCTGAATGTTTCAAGGGAAGAAGTACATGTTGCTCTCCAGTCAGGTGTCTGAACTTTGGACAGAGGTCTCTGTAATCTCACATAGCTATGGAACATTCCAGAAAGAAAATCCTGCAAAGTCAACTCACCAGGGTTGGCTAAGCGACTGCTGGTTGGGCCCAGGATCTGATATGGATCTAAGGAAACAAAAAAGGAGATTTGCTTCAGGGTTATTAAAAATATAAGAATAACAGAATTAACAATAAGAATATCTCAAGGGTTTATGCTTTTATTTAAACATCATAGGAAAGTCTGATTTCAGAAAACTAGACTATTTTTTTTGTGTGTGTGTGTGTGTGTGTGTTTTTTTTTTTTTTGCAGACCCCAAGATCTTGATCACAGTTAGGATCCATCCCAGTATTTATAGAAACAACGTGGCATAGTAACAGCATTATATTTTGTTCATAGTTGGTGTCTAAAGTCTGTAGATAATGCTGTTACTATCTAAAACAGAGTAATGAAACGATCTGGAAAGGAGCTGGCTATATATTTCACCAAAACGAATAAGGTGAACATAGTTTATTACATGGGCTTGAAGATCTAAGGGCTAGTGGTCTTTCATAGCTCTATCTATTACTAACAACTTTACACACCTCTGCTTTTCTGTGGAGGCATAAAACATACCCCCCCCCCAAAAAAAAAAAATCAAGCAGCCAGTTTCTAGCCCCAGCTATGTTATAAACTAAGGCCATTGGAACATCTCTGGGTATTAGCTTTCTCATCAGCAAAATGAGTGGGTTGGGCTACTGAATCCCTCAGTTCCCTTCTAGTACAACATTCTGTGATTTTAAGCTTGGAAATGTCAACACTAAACCAACCAGAATTTGTATTTTAAGTATAAAGTGACTATTCTTGTATCTCAGTTTACTTAACATTTATGTGATTAGCTATAAAAAAAAAAATCTCTGCAATATTGGTTTTACGTAAGGTTTGTCTCCTTTTTCGGGGGAAATCATGGTAGAAAGCTTGATTGTTAACTTGACCACACTGTTAAATGTTTGGTGCAATTTTACTATTTTTATGGTTATAATTGCAATTTTTTTAAAAAAATCAACATGATTTTTGGGTTTCTACTTAGGCCCACAAATTAACATTGAAGAATCCCTAAGGCCATTTAGCCTACCCTTTTCTATCCACACAGTATGACAACATACATTTTTTTGGCAGGTCACATCTGATTTTTGTTGTTGTTAGGGATTCTTTAAATCTTTTATGTCAAATCCCCTGTCTGTCTTGTGTTTCTAAACTTTCCTGATGAATCTTAAGTCAATTTGCTATTGCTCTGTCTTTAGTGGAGATGGAAACAGTGTTTGCCCATCTCAAAGAAAATGGCTTATTCTAACCTTAATCTCAGCTGTGTCACGTGAAGAAGACATGGCTGGCCTTTCGGGTTTGGCACAAGAGCCGCCTTCAGTTATATGAGGGATCTTCATATAGAATAGGAGGAGGATTTCTCCAGAGGGTAAACTAGGAAACTTGAATGAGTTATAGGGAGGGGACTATGGCTCAAATAGTGGAATTGAGCCCAGCTAGGTAGTAAACTCTCTGTTGTTATAAGTATTCAAGTAGAGGTGGAGATGTTAAAGAAGGATGTATAGACCTGGATGTCTCTAAGTTCCTTTCTAATGCTAAAAGTCTCCAATTCCATGCTTTCAAAAGTTCTCCTTCCTGTCCAACTGGTGTGGCTCAGTGATTGAGTGTCAACCTATGAACCAGGAGGTCATGGTTCGATTCTTGGTCAGGGCACATGACCAGGTTGTGGGCTTGATCCCCAGGAGGGGGCATGCAGGAGGCAGCCAATCAATGATTTTCTCTCATCATTGATGTTTCTATCTTTCTCCCTCTCCCCTTCTCTCTGAAATCAATACAAATATATATATATATATATATATATATATATATATATATATATATATATATATTTCTATTTTTTTATATTTAAAAAGTTCCCCTGTCTAAATTGTTAAGTAGATCCATCACAGGATGGAGGTGTTTTTGAAAGCAAGGTTGGTGAGATACGAAAGGCTTGGAGAGTACTTGGAATGGAGTAGCTCTTGTCAGTGAGCTCTGTGGCTTTTAGCAAATCACGTTGACCCTCTGGGCCTAAGTTTATTTTTCTAAACGAGGCATTGGAAGACTTCATCTTTAATGTGTCTTTCACCCCTGACATTTAACAACCTCATTCCAGTGCCAGTATTGACTCTCAGATATGTGATGGTGTCAAACAAAGGCCCTACGTGGAAAAGTGATGACACAGACAGCACATTGTTTAAGTCCTCCTCAGGCGGCCACATGGAACCAATGGCTGAGTAAGAAGCAGAGGAGGGGTTACACATGTTGGACACGTACCTGGTTGGGGCCGCTGTTCAGTATTCTTACTCATCGTTTGTGCTCCTGCCAGGGGAGGACCTACAGCAAGAGAAGAGGAAATCCGGTCAGCGGGGCCACCTCCGAAGGGAAGAGAAATACCTTGTCAAATGCCCTCCAGAGGAGAAAGCTACTTTCTCACTCACTCACTCATCAACTCATTTTCTCTTATAGCTATTTATCTAGACTCTTCTGTGCACTGCCCATTCTTGATGCTAGGGGTTGAGCCATGAAGCAGCAGCACCTGCTAGAACTTACAAGTTAATGGTGCAGACAGTGGCAAACAACAATGAACACCTGGGGGAGCACGGCTAATGGTCCTGGGACTGGGTTTCGTTGTAAAAATAGAAAATGTAGAGAGGTCTTTCAAGAGAAGGCGACATTTGAGTGAAGAGCACCTGCTTCCTATGTTGACTGTTTCATGAGCTTCCTCCATGGGATCTCCCATGCACCCTTCCCATTCCTTTCCCATCCTGTTATGCCAATTTTAGATCTGGGCTGTTTTTTTGTTTTGTTTTGTTTTCACGGTCTAAGGCTCAGTCTGACTGGTATCTTCACCACTACTCGCTCTTCCCACAGTCCCGTCACATGCTATTTAGCCAGTTTAATCTCCCTAAACCATTGTACTCTCTGTCTAAAAACCTTAGTGACTCCTCATTGACTACAGAATTAGGTCTGTCCTCCAGGTTTCCTTCTTTCCCCTTCCTTACCTTCCCAGACTTCTTCCCCTCACCCAGCTAAGCTCTAGGAACCTGGAGTCCTCCCTGACTGTCAGACACATCAGCCTTGATGTCTTTCCCTGGTCCCCGCTTCTGGGAGGGTCTGTCTTTCCCATTACCGCAGGTCCACATCCTGCTTCTCTCTCTAGAGCCAGCTCAGATGGTCCCAGGTTCACGGATAAAGAGTGATGTGTGGAGAATGAAGAATGAAGGCTCTCTCCCCAGCTGCTCTGAGCCCGACTCATCTTTGTGAACCTCAATGTGCCTGGTGCTGGGCACAGAGTAAACAAATAATCACACATATCATTAAAAGAGATCTTGGGCCCTAGAGGGTTTGGCTTAGTGGATAGAACACCGGCCTCTGGACTGAAAAGTCCCGGGTTCAATTCTGGTCAAGAGCATATACCTGGGTTTTTGGGCTCAATCTCCAGTGGGGAGCATGCAGGAGGCAGCCTATCAGTGATTCTCTCTCATCATTGATGTTTCTCTCTCCCCCTCTCTCTCCTTCTCCCTCTCACTTCCTCTCTGAAGTCAGTAAAAATATTTTTTTTAAAAAAGAGATATTGGTTATTGCTGAGGCATACATTTGTAACCCCAACTTCTTTTTTGAAATAATTTCCTTCAACATCCATTCATGCACTTGATATTTTACTCCCTACAGGCAGTAAGAAGAACACATTCTGCTTCAGGAGTTTGAGTCCTTCTCTTCTCCCCCCACCCCCATTCATGGGAAATTTTGGGTCAGACTTCAATTCCAATTGATGTCTCAGACCCCTTCCATCTCCTCATCAACTTATCCTTCATCTCAACCTCTCATGAAATGGGGACAGTGACCCTGACATGATTGAGTTTTGACGGTTTGAGCAGCAAAGTCATAGAGGGTCATTATCATCACTTAAATGACAGAATCCAAATCCAGTGACTATTTGTTCACACAGAACCTTGTCCTGAGAAACCTTCTGCCTTCAATAGTTCTCAAACCAAAGGCCATGAAACCAAACTCAAGGCTCTGAACGAAAACCCCAACCCTCTTTAAGGAACTGGCATCACCGACAGGCCCTAAATTGGCAATTAATTTGGATGCCCACTCAACAAACAGGAAAACAAATGCTTGCTCCTCTCCTTTTTTATCTCATGACCCAGTTCTGCACCCCATCCTTGGAAAAATGTTTTCCTCCCAAAGACAGAGTGACATTTACTTACTTTTGTTGAGGCCAGAATTCATGTTATTGCTCCACCCTCCTCTCCTGACTGAGTCGTAAGAAGGATCTAATGAAAAATAACACATAATTGTACATCAGCATCTCCTGCTTTGCAGAATGATTGCGTGAAAATGATCTTGTAGTAATCAGGAGAAATTAAATGTAATTCAGCAATCACTTTTCAGACTCCACTAAATTCCAGAAGTGTGTTCTCGCCCTAGGGTAAAGGGGGAGGGGGGGGGAGTGGAAGGAGTATGAATGTTCTGATGGGGAGCCAAAGTAACAGAAGAACCTTGAATTTGAAGTCAGAAGATTGGTTCAAGTTCTGTCCCCAACATTACTTGTTGTGAGACCTTGGACGAATCACAACATATTCCTGTATTCAACCTTCTTTAATATGAAACTTAAAATTTACCTGACATATCTACTTATAGGGTAGGGCTAATGTCATGAACTAAATGTATGTGTGCTACCCCAAATTCATAGGTTGATACCCAAACCCCAATGTGATGGTATCAGGAGGTGGGGTCTTTGGGAGGTAATCAGGACGTGAGGATGGAGCCCTGAGGAATGGGATTAGTGGCCTGGTAAGAAGAGGACATAGAGCTAGCTTGCTCTCTTCCTGCTGCTTGAGGATGCCATAGAAAATTGGCAATCTGTAACCCAGAAAAGGCCCTGGCCAGAAGTTGATCACGTTGGCACCCTGATCTCAGATTCCCAGCCTCCAAACATGTGGGAAAGAAGTTTCTGTTGTTTATACATCACTCACTCTATGGTACTTTGTGAGAGCAGTCCCCACGGACTAAGACAGGTGATGATCAAATGCTAAACATATGTGAGACGTCTTACAAAGCTTTCTGCAAATGTAAATAGAAAGAAAACATGTCCATAGCAGCTCTGAAGAGATGGGCAGCATCCAGATTCAAGACTCGGTGGGAGGAATGTTTCAAAGTCCAGGCCCACGACCTCTCAGGTGGCCAGCTCCATCCCTTCCCCAGCACACCCATCCTATGATGATGTCTCAGAGGTGTGAACACACCCCAGGCTCACCTAGGCCCTCATGTTTGTATTTTCTTTTCTTTCCTTTTTTTTTTTTGTTGTTGTTGTTGTTAATCCTCACCCAAGGATATTTTTCCATTGAGTTTTGAGAGAGTAAAAAGAAAGGGGAGAGACAGAGACAGAGAGAAACATCGATGTGAGATTGATAGGTTGCCTCCTGCCTGTGCCCCTACCAGGGCTAGGGATTGAGCCTGAGACTGAGGTACGTGCCCTTGACCGAATTGAACCTGAGACCCTTCAGTTCGCAGGCCAACACTCTATCCACTGAGCTAAACCTGCCAGGGCTCTCATGTTTTCCTCCTGAGAGTGGAGAGGGCTAGGCCTGATGACCACAGAGAAAGAAAAAAGCCAGAGGTGTGGCTGGAAGAGGGGTGGGGATAAGAAATGAGGGGCTGGGGCGATGCCTTGCCTGGAAATGACTAGAGCCTTGCTTCCGAGTCTCCATCGAGCCCGA
This sequence comes from Pipistrellus hanaki, assembly GCF_964339955.1. NCBI lineage: Eukaryota > Metazoa > Chordata > Mammalia > Chiroptera > Vespertilionidae > Pipistrellus > Pipistrellus hanaki. Next base: position 13,430,286 of record NC_140521.1, on the reverse strand, counting down.
ACCTCTGTGATCCCACCCTCTCCCACATGCCTCCATAGCTGTGCTCAGAAATGGCTTCACTAACAGGCTGGAAACATCCCTTTTCCGTCCTCCTGATGTGAGTCCTGTGGTGACACGGAGCAGGCATGGCAGAAGAGCTCGAGGACACAGAATTATGACTTTCAAAGTCTTTCCATGAACAACAAAGAAACCATGAAAACCATCCGAACAAATGGAGTGCAAACCTCATCAAACAACAGCCTAAGCGAATGAAACACAAACCATCCCCTCCGCCCCTCCTGAGCCTCTAACGAATTAGAATAAGAACTGCAAAGATGGATGGGCGCATCTGATCTTCTGTTCTAGTTGTTTCTGGCGAAGAAGAGCCGAAAGACGGGGAGAATGTTCTTGTGGAAAAATCCACGTGCGAATGCACATTCCTCCTGGTTCTGGAAAAGCCAGTGCAGTTTTGAAACTACAGTATTTAGCAACTGGCATGAAAAACAAAACAGAAAGTGAGGGGGTGGGGATGGGGGAAGAGAGAGCAGGAAAGGGGACACAAGGGAGACAAAGCTCAACTCATTTACGTGATCTGCTTTTATTTTTACTTGACTTTTTTTCTCCCCCACAATTCCTCCTGCAAGCAGATGCCTCTGCTTGCTTAAAAACAAAATAGAATAAAAGCAAACGAAAAACCTAACTTGTTTACAAGCTTGGAATGAGGTTGATGGCTGTCATGGGCATTTTTTTTTTTAATTTTTTTTTTGCTGTCTTGTGGGGGTCTGATGAGTGTGTGCAAAGCTGGTATAAGCCAAAGGAAAAGTGGGGTTCAAAGATTTTTCTGTGGTGGGGGATGCTGGGTAGGCCTCCAGTGATTTACTTCCGAGTGACCTCTGCCATGTATTGAGTGCTTGGCCATAGAGTGGATATTAGGCCATATGAAAATGTTCTCTTGTCCTTGCATTTGACTATGAGAAGAAAACTATGATTGTGAGGAATGATGGGGAATGGACCAAAGGAGTGGTGGGGACATTAAGGAGGAGAAGGAGGGGAAGAAGAGTGTCATTGGTGTCATCTAAACTAAGTGAGACCTCCTTGGAGAGAAGAGAGTGAGCAATGCAGACAGACATAGGGCAGAAGCGGGTGATGGGACATGCCAGTGCTGTCTGGGACAACCATGGAGGCAGCTTCAGGACTGACGCAGAGGAATGAGTAGGAAAAGAGGGCTAGAAGAGGGGGCCAAGGGCATGTTCAAGGCCATGTTGATGGCAATAGACACGTCTAATGACCTTGGGGTACAGGCAGCAGAAGCCCAGAGATGTTGTGGGCAGGTGGCAATTCCATGAAAACAGGGGGTGGTGGAGGACGAAGCTTGTGGTGGTGTGTGGGATGGGAGAGCGCCTAGGAGAAGGAGGTGAATTAAGTAGGAACAGAACAGAAAGTGGAATAGAAAGTGACAGATGCAATAAGAAAAAAACATCACTAAGTTCCAGGAATTGGTGTGTGTTATCTGAAGTCCTGACTTGCCTCCTGACTTACTAAACTGATAAGATCTGTGCTAAAGTTTTCTAACTCTTGTTTCTGCTCATTCATTCATTTACCGAAGGCATCCTCTATGACAGCCATTTTATATTTGGAACCATTTTTTTTTTTAGCCCAAATTATGGCTATGACTATCATCACCACTGACTTCTCTTTTTTTGGTCTTTATTGTTGAAGTATTACCCATGTTCCCCTCCCAACCCCCCTGCCCAGTAACCCCCTCCAACCCATTCCCCACCCCAGGCCTTCATCTCACTATTGTCTGTGTCCATGGGCTATACACATAAGTTCTTTGCTTATTTCCTTCCCACCTTCTTGTCAATTTTTCCTCCTATTCTTTTATTCTAACTCCAGGGACAGAGTAGACATGCAGCAGTGACAAGAATGGGTAGATGAATCCCCAAAACGGACTGCGGGAGGTGATGGCTGGGCTCTTCTGTAACTCTAAGTACCCGGCCAAGGCTGAAGCTGGTGCCTTATCAGAGTGTCGGGCAGCCCATCTTGGCTGCCTTGCCTCAGGGCCTTGGGGCTGCAGAGCTGTGGGTCATAATTCTCCCACAGGCCCACATGGGATGGGAGTCGGGGTGGGAAGGGAGATGAGGAAAGCCAGCCTGGCTGAGGGGACGATGGAGGTTCCAACCAACACAAAAGTCCTCTAGTGGGTAAAAAAAAAAAAATCAACCGAATCCGAGGCCACCAGCAATCAGCCTGGACTGTGTCCTCACTGCAAAGCTAGCAGAGCAATCAATAGCAATGGCCATTCGGAGGCTGGTGTCTCTAGCCGAGGGTCTAGGAGCAGTGTGTGCTTCTGAGCAATAGACACCCCAAGTCTCCCCTCTCCCCATTGCTTTTTCATCCTCAACTATCGGATGGAAAGTCCTGCTACTGGCACCTAAATCTACAAAGGACCCCCACTTTCATCACTGAGGAGTTCAACCCATGCCTGTGAGGGCACAGGCCTTTGGGGGGACCTCCACCAAGTGTAAGATTTGAAACGAAAGCCAGTATTTCTGGAGGAAGTCCTACTGCACAGACAGAGCATGAGGACGGAGGAGGCCAATGTCAAGAGCCAAGGTCTGGCATTCTGCCTGGGAGGTCTAAGAGCCCAGCAAGCCTTGCAGATCGAATGAGATATCCAAGCAAACACCTGGCACGGGGCCTAGCACCGAGTGAGACATGGAAAATGTCAGCAATTCATGTTAATAATTTGCATCATTATTATACACTTGCAGGATGTTCAGACCCAGAAACATGGTCGCCAGCCCCACCAAAAACACATAACTTTCCCCTCTCCTCCCTTCTCCTCTACCCGCTTTCTATGCTCTACTTCTTAGTTTCCCATTGATCACTGAACTGAATCAATAATTAATTCATGTTTGTTGTTTACTGTCTGTATCTCCCACCTGAATACCTTTCTTCTATTCTCTGACATTAATTTTTTTAAAGATTATTATTTTAAAAATAAATATTTTATTGATTTTTTTTTTTACAGGGAAGAAGGGAGAGGGATAGAGAGTTAGAAACATCGATGAGAGAGAAACATCGATTCAGCTGCCTCTTGCTTACTCCCTACTGGGGATGTGCCCGCAACCCAGGTGCATGCCCTTGATAAGAATCGAACCTGGGACCCTTCAGTCCACAGGCTGATGCTCTATCCACTGAGCCAAATGGGTTAGGGCTATTCTTTGACATTAATTATCAAGCACCTAGAATAGTGCCCAGCCCAGCAAGTTCACAGTAGAAACTTGTTGGATGAATAGATGGGCCATGCTTTCTTTCTTGCCAAACATCCACATTTCCTCTCACGTTCACTGGCTGAAGAGAATTCAAGACGCCTGCCCTTCCTTCTCCCGGCTGAGCCGTCTCCAGGGGACTCTGCTAACCCCGTGAGCCCTCTGAGCATCATGGACGGCAGCCCATCTGCTACAGGCACCGGCTAAAATCTGTCCCCACTGGCAAGTCACAGACTAGATGCCACTTTATTGAAGTGGCCAGCATTTACCTTGATAATTTTTCAATGTCATTATTGAAAGGAGGGTTTGTTTTCCTCCTAATAACTGTGGTGCAAGTGAACACTGAGCAGCATGGTCAGCTCTGGACCTGGACACACAAGCAGAACTATGTCTACAACCAAGATGAAAAGGCCTGGTCCAGGGCGCTAAGCCCGCGCCTGGCATTCCTGCACAAACACTACCTGTGGCTGTGTCAGGCCTCCCTGACCCCGGCTGGCTGTCATCGGGTGTGGCTGGTCCCCTGGTGGGCTTGCAGGTCCCCGGAGCCACCTGGTGAGAGCCAGCGCCAGCCCCCACCCGCGAATACAATGTCTGCTGTCTGCTTCCTGGGAACTGGCTTCTGGAAACAGTGTAGGGAGCAGCCAAGGGCACAGTGTGACTGATGGTGACCAGCCCACGGTTGACAGTCCAGGCTGGTGTGCGGTGGCAGCCTGCTTCGTCAGCACAAAAGCACACCCTAGTCTGACAAGCTCACTTTTGACTTGGGTGAAGGCTGCTGCCACCTGGCTTCATGGATGACAAATGTTGTGATGATTTCCCAGACGAGTCACCCACAGGGCTTGGCCTAGTGTTTGTGGTTTCAGGCGGTCCCAAGGTCAAAGTCAGCCACAGCAGACAGAGACCAGAGCCCTGCTGTGGAGAAGGCGGGCACCGCCAGGCACCCGTGGGGCACTCTGCCTCCTGTATACAATGGCCCGAGTGGTATCTCTATCATGGGACGCTCGACGTGGCTACGCTGACTCTAAATGGCCTCTTAGATTCCAGGAGAGCCTCCCGGGGGGAGAAAGCTGAGCGTGGAGACTTTTTTTCTGGAAGGAGAAGCCTTGTCTGGGCACGGCCATCTCATATACAATCCAGTGTTAGCTCAGTTTCTGTGTGAAGCTTTCACACGGGCCTCAGAAGTCTGGCCAAGCGTCTCAGGAAAGACATTTTTCTGCCCTGATGCCCACGGTTCACCGTCTGAAGGCCCCGTGTCCCGGCAACACGCGGCTCTCCACTTTGTCATGACCTCACTGGGAGGCCCTGGGTGCACACAAGGGCCTCTCTCTTCACTCCTGACGACATGAGGCCGCCCCCTCAATTACTTGATGGAAAAAGATGAATGTTCCCTGAACCTTCTCGTCGAATTTCTGGTTGTGCCGAGAAGGCTGGCAGCGCCTCGCCCTGTTTATCCTTGGAGAGCCGGGCTCTGAATCAGACCTTTCAGCCCAGGCAGAGGGACAGCTGCTGGAGCTCCGAGAAGGGGCTCCTCTTGGTCAGGTCCTGACCTCCCTTCTCGAAGAGAGAGAGGATGACCACGGAGAAGGGCGCTAGACAGAGGACGCTGACCCACAGCCTTGACCTTCCTAAGAAAGCACCAGGTTCGGCAGGCGGAAGATGCCTCCCCGGCTCTCAGGGAGGGCTTGCGCAAGGGAGCACCATCTATGTTGTTGGTGGAGGTCTGAGCTGGATGATCCCTCACCTTCACCCCTCCACCCCCACCTCTCTTTGAGGTCCTGGCTTCTAAGGGCCCCGTCTGGCCACCAACCCAATGCAGGCAGCTTGCCTCTGGGCTCTCCTCCATGATGCCTTTGATAATGCACCCCAGCCTGTGAACGCCTGCTCTGCTTCTGGAACCTTCTCAACCCACAACTGGGGACCAGCTACTTGTTAGTCATGGTCTCTGCTATAACGCCCACAGGTAATCACTAAAATGCCCGACCTACAGGCCTGGTCTCTCCCTGCAAACACAGTGCACAGGCAACCGGTGCATAAGCAGTGAGCATCCCTGCAGGGCGCCCTCACCGAGATGCCCTTTCTCTCTAGGGGGCTTTACCTCTGTGGGGGCGACAGGGCATTCAGAACCACGCCGCCCTGGGTTCAAGTCCCAGCACTTCCATTTGCTCTGTCGGGTGACCTTGGTCAAAAGGTTCCTCACCCCTTTTGAAACCTCAGGTTCTGCTTCTCCAAAATGGATGAATCACACATACTTTCTAGGGTTGCGAGGAAGATGAAACAAGCATTTGCTACATGGCGATTTAAAAATAGGCACACTGTACATACATGTAGGTGACATGACCTTGCCTGCACCTCTCCGAGTTTTAGCGTGGTGAAACGAGGTTACAAAGCTCAGCAAGGAAGGCCTGGGGAAGGATTAGAAGGAGGAAGGACAGTCCCATTCCTGTGATCCCGACCACTGATTCCCAAACTGCAATAAAGGGTGGGTCTCTTTCAAAAGAAGAAATGGCCTGGCAGGTGTGGCTCAGTTGGTTGAGCATTGTCCTATGAACCGAGGTCTCTGGTTCTATTCCTGGTCAGGGCGCATGCCTGGGTTGTAGGTTTGGTCCCCAGTATGGGTCGGCAGCCAATCAATGTTTCTCCTTCATCTCATTGATTTTTCAGGTTTTTTGTCTCCCCCTCTCCCCCTCATCTCTCTAAAATCAGTAAACACATATATTTTTTTAAAAAGAATAAATAGGTTATCCTGGGCCCCCGTTTGAAGAATATCGCCCTGGAAGGTAGTGAGGGGTGGAGGTAGGTGCTGCCTCCTGGTACATTAGGCTCAGGTTTTGTCTGGCATCCTCCTTGCACCCCTGTCAGCTCCAAGTCCCCGGGTAGCTGGCTCTGAAGCGGGGTCCTCACCTCATTTCAACCCGTCCTATAGGGGCAGCCCAGCCCTCGCCTCCGTGGCATCTAATTTTACAAAGAGCAACAGAGGATCTTGGCTTCCACGGAGCCCCCAGGAGGAGGGAAATATCTGGGGAGGACTGTCTTCAAACTTGGAACTCGGGGGGAAAAAAAACATCCTGGATCAGGTTTCCTTTGCTCAAGGACCTCGTCCTGGAATCCAAACAGTGCCTGGGCTCAGGACGGCCCCGCTGCGTGGAGAAGAATGGAGGTAGTGTTTCCGATAGTACATGTGCAGAGGACACAAAGACATATGAGCAGAATGCTTAGGGGGTGGGGGGGCGGTGGATGGTTTTGAAAGAGGAAAAGTTTGGGGAGTCAAGTGGCCACAGTCACGCAGGCTGCCTACCGAGGCGGGCTCCCCTCTCACTTGGCTTCACTTGTGGGCTCCGTGTCTAAGTGACACAGGAGTCTAAAGGACCCCTTTATTTGGATAGAGCCTCAAAGCAGGGTTTCAGAGCCAGCCTTATGCAGGAAGGCCATTCATACTGACTAGGTTAGTTGGATGTTTGCCCGACACCCCCTCCCCGCAAACCCCTGGCCACCATAGGGCCCTGTAGACACAACTAAATTGCCCACTTCTTCGGCCAGGTCTGCTTCAGGTTTAATAGGATTCCAGGTAGGAAAAAAGAAACCCTAACCGTTTGCTTAGGAAACAGGGCTTGTGGCTCAAGGAGAGGTAGTCTGTCTGGGCTCAGCCCCCTCCATTCTGCTCAGGGCCTTGATCTGAGCGTCTTACGCTGACATTTCACAGTGAGGCTGGTCTCACCCTCTCTGGCGGCAGTACGTTATTATAATTGTTCTATCTTATCATGAGTTATTGTTAATCTCCCCCTATGCCTAATTTATAAATTAAACTTTATCATAGATTCTATGTATAGGGAAAAAGCCATCCATATAGGGTTCTTCACTATCCGGGGTTTCAGGCTCTTTGAACGGATATCCCCCATGGATAAGAGGGGACTACTATACAGGGATGCCCAGACAAACGTCCTTGCTCTGTGGGACTTACATTCAAACAAATAGTAGAGGTGATAAGTGCTATTAAAAAAAAAGAAAACACAGGAAGGGGAGTAGATGGTACTGGGTTGGGGAGGGTCTTCCTGAAAATAATTAAGCACAGACTTGACCTGTCCAATGTTATAAACATAGATCTCTCTGTAATGTTATCATTTTCTTATGCCCTGATGAGAAGTCTAATGCCTTTCTTCTTAGTTCTTCTCCTAGTAAGAATGTCTGTATGTTGGAAGACCACAAAATGAGCTAAAGAACTTGACAGTAGCTTTGTGATGTGTGGGTGAGGGATTGTAAATGGTGAGATGAGCCTAGTCTATTAAGGAGTTCACCAGTTTTTTTCGTATTTAGAATCAGGGTAATTGCCAAATCTTCATTCTTAGATGTACGCCAATTTAGACTTGCCATTTAACTCAAGAAACTGAAAATACCTACACTTCCCATGTTTGCCCTTTGATTCGAATCTGAAGTGGTCTTAGGGGAAAGGCAGTTCTCTGGGCTCAGTCTGGGAAAACTGGACAGGTGGCCTACCTGGTGAGGCTCAGTGGTTGAGCTTTGATCTACGAACCATGAACTGGGAGGGAGGTCCCGGTTCCATTCCCGGTCAGGGCACATGCCCGGGTTGCCGGCTTGATCCCCAGTGTGGGGCATGCAGGAGGCAGCCAATCAATCATACTCTCTTGTCATTGATGTTTCTCTCTCTCTCTCTCCTCCTTCCTCTCTGAAATCAATCATACATATATACTAGTGTTATAATTTTGCGCTCGCTCTCTCTCTCTCTCTCTCTCTCTCTCTCTCTCTCTCTCTCTCTCTATATATATATATATATATATATATATATATATATATATATATATTTTAAGTGGACATGGAAGTCATCCTAAACATGCCATCTTCATGGCCTGGTAGTGAGCATGACATGCTTCTGTCCCTGAATCCTGCATCCACACAGCAAGAGCCCAGGAGTTGGAAGAAAAAAAAAAAAAAAAAGAGCCATCAATTCTGGAAGTTAGAACATGGTCTTACATAATAGAATTAGAGGCTTCTTTTCATCCTGGAAGGTACCTCAGACATTATCTAAACCAGACATGCAAATTAGCACAGGCCTGGAGGCCTGAAGCATGAGAGAAATCATATGTGGCCATATAAGAATTTTAATAGAAATTGAAAGTATGACTCATGCCATGAAAACTTCCTTTCTCTAAACTCCTCTAGGATATTGGGCAGGACTGATGATTCTTTTACAGGCAGGCCAAAACCCATTTAAAAGCTCAAAGATTTTTCCAAATGATACCAAGAACAATTTTCATCTCTCTGGAAGAGTCGTAGCTCAATGTTATCAAGCAGAAGGCTGTTTGTGGTTTTTCTTAAAGGCTCCAAAGATTTTTCACGGGAAAAGATTCCATCACTTCTCGTTCATCCATTCCAAATAGGGAAACAGCTCCTTGCAATAGAGGGAATGCTGGATTGGGGTTCAGAACACCTTGGTTTGCCTCACTTCTCTGTCAGCTGGCACGTGGCTAATACCTCTAAGTCTCAGTTAACCTATCTGTAAAAGGGAGATACTCAGAGAGAAATAACTCCTCTAAAATTTAAGGGTCTGGAAAAGCAAATGGCCTATTTAGTCCCCACGGGGTTACGTGGAGAATAAATGAGCTCACGCCTGAGAAAATGCTTCTACTACTCCAATGTGTCCTATAGAATGTTGGCTGCTATTCTTTTCCAGAGTTTAATTCATTGGCGATGAGAAGGTAATCTTTCTTGTGTCAGCCAGAGCTAATTTCCTCTGGTTCTTTCTTTAGGAAAGCAGAAGAATTGAGTCAATGTTAAATTAAATGGTCAAAGACTACATTTTCCTTCCCCAGTGAATCCATTACTGTCAGTAGTACTTACTGAATAGCTACAGGACTGGAAAAAAGTCACAATTAGAGAAGAGCAGGTACTGGTGTGGTAATTAGGTTCATGGATATCTCGTGTGTGTGGGAGGATTCTGAGAAGTGATGGCAATGTCTGGGAGTAAGGAAAATATATCTTGAACTGGGCTGGAACTTGAACTGGGCACTGAAGCATGTGTTGGATTTTGATATAAAGTAATAGCCTCACTTAATGAACCACTTTCTCTTTAGAGGATGCCTGACACAAGAACTTGAACTTCATCACAGAGACATGTTAAACTTTTGATTGACCTTCAGCTTACAGATCTCTGAGACTCAAGAGGAAAAGCTGATATATGTCCCTTTTAGTGTTTCTAGCCATAGTATTTCTTCCTCGAAGACTATCTTCTCCCAAAAGAAATGAGTTCTTTTTTATGTTAGCTAGGGGATTCTCTAAAGAGAGGAAGATGTGCCCTAGCTGGTTTGGCTCAGTGGATTGAGCATCAGCCTATGGACTGAAGGGTCCCGGGTTCGATTCCAGTCCAGGCTGTGGACTTGAACTCCAGTAGGTGGTGCACAGGAGGCAGCAGGAGGCAGCCGGTCAATGATTCTCTCTTATCATTGATGTTTCTATCTCTCTCTCCCTCTCCCTCCTCTCTGAAACCAATAAAAAATATATATATTTTTAGAAGCCTGATGCACAAAATTCATGCAAGAGTAGGCCTTGCCTTCTGCACCCTGGACTTGGGCTTCCCTCACAGCTCTGGTTTCATTCAGAAAGTCGTCCACAAGGATGTCCGGCCTAATTAGCATATTACATTTTTATTATTATAGAAGCTGATGATGCTACCTCTGCCTGGACTTTTCACTAAAACATGCCCCAAACCTCAACACTGCTGTCGGGCAGGAGAGAAGCTCCCCTCTTTCTCCGGGAGAGAGATAGACAGATGGATGGATTGATAGAATCTGCTTGATGAGCATGAGACTAAACAATCTTTCAATACTCTCCAGCTACTGCTGCCCTCAGAGAACCTCCCTGTAGAATTTCAAAATCAGTGCATGTAGTAGAACAAATGCCTCTGGAATACTCTGTGTTGAGGTGGGCCGTCGGGAACACTTGTAGACCTAGCCTTTTATTTCCAAAGCACTTGGGGACCCCACTCCTCAGAAAAGCCAACAGGGATCACTTCTAGTTTCTATTACAAAACAAGATCGCATGGTAGTGGAAATGGAGTTACAGCAACCGAAGGCAATTTCGTTTTGAGTCTTAGTTTTGCTATCTGGAATGGGATGAAAAATGCAAGTCAAAGTGAAAGTTGGTAGAGATGGGAGGCCTAAAATAGTAGCAGTAAAGAATTTGGAGATGAATTGGAAATGCAAAAACCCCTATGTCCTACTTAGTAAGTGTGAAATGCCACTGAGAGGTGATGGAGCTCTGGCCAGCTGAGTACTCAAGGTCACAGATGGGGGCGGGGAAGGGGGGTTCCTTGGTGGGGCTGGGAAAGGCTGTAGTCTGGCTGAGTCTAAGGATGCTCTGGGGGTCAAGTTGCTCCAAAGTACCTTTCCTACAGCCTATGACATTCCTGATTTCTCCAGGGAGCATCTAAGAACAGCTTTGATGAACATAAAGACAAAAGACATGCCCAAGGCAGGCAGGAATGTCAACATCAACGTGGGAACCTCTAAGCATTCAAGACCAGGAAAGGGCCCTGGGTACCTTTTGGTAGAGGTAGGAGAAAGACCCGCACTGTAGTGGCAGAAAGGGATTGCTTTTCTGTTAAGTGTTCCAATAAAGCACTTGACAGTAGGGATGGTGGTGGTGGTGGTGGGGGGGGGGGGTGTGAGGTTTCAGAAGCAATGGAAGGCACTTATTTTAAGAACAGATGCTCAGTTCCATCTTCCTCCTGGGCTCCTTCACCTGCCAAGGGTGCATATAAATGAGAAGGTGATGTGGAATGGGGTGGCTGAAGCATCCTGGCAGGTGTCTTTAAAATGGTCCCAGGTATTCTGATACCTTTCTTTCTCTTCTTGGAGAGCCATGGGCCAATGAAGCTTAGAGAAGAAAGGGGTTGTCTACCTGTTGTAGTTGGAGGGACATTTCACAACTAGGTTTATTGGACTAATATCCATCTCCCCTCATTTTAAAAAATTAAGTGTATTGCAATCTTATTACTCGATGTATCAATTCCTTTTCTGTGCCTCTGTGGTTCCACATAGCTGAAGCTGAATGGCCTCCAAATGCGCATGTCAGAACGCTTGGCTTTGCCCCACCATCCCTCACTTTCTGGTGGCACAGTCACCCCATCTGAGTAACTGGAGGAGGCAAGAGGCAGAAGGACCCCACTTTGAATGCTGGGGAGGTCACCTCTGAATTCTCTCTTGCAGGGACATGTCTGGGGTAGAAAAGAATGAATTAAAGCCAGAATGGTCATTAGAAGACATTTGCGTACATATTTTGTAAAAGATCCTCAAAGACATAAAACCTGCACAATGTGAATAGTTCTTGAGATGGAATTCCCTTATTTCCAATCAGGGAACCCACGCCTTCACTAGCACCAAAGAAAGATGACATGCCCCTGCCACATGCCTCTGTACCTGCAACAGCACCACGCTGGGCGCTGTTGGCCTCCTTATCATGGAACCAGTTTACACTTGTCCCAGGAAACAGGCGAAGTGCCGGCCATAATGGAGAGAAAGCGTGTCCTGGTCGCCGTGCAACCCACACATGTGTGATAACAGCACATGCAGCACACCCACCGAAAAAAATAGCAGTTCTGTTCCTCAGAGAAAGGAAGGAGAATGGTTACTTAGAAAGTGTCCCAGACAAGCTGTCAGATTGAATTCAGAGGCTGGAGTCTGACTCCGGGACAGGCCTGGCTGGCGGAGCTCCCTGGGGACTGGGGTTTCCTGCCTGCTTCGCTTACAGACAAGGATTCTTTGTTTCCAGCGCTCGCTCTCTCTCTCTCTCTCTCTCTCTCTCTCTCTCTCTCTCTCTCTCTCTCTCTCTGTCTCTTTCTCTCTCTCCCTCTCTCTCTCTTTCTCCTCTCTCCCTCCCTCTCTTTCTATCTCTCTCTCTGGCAAAGAAGAAAAAAAAAGCACACACAAAAGCATGCTGCTCTCCAAAAGGGGTCAGATCGAAAGCAGACAAAACATTAACTCTGGAATTTCAAAGGAAAACATTTTTTTAATATTAAAAAAAAACCAAGAGAGCAAGCTACTGTCTATTCTGTAATAATAAATCTTGCCTTTGGACCGCAGAAGCAGTGTGAGCCCTCTCTCTCTCTCTCTCTCTCTCTCACACACACACACACACACACACACAGCCAGCAATCATCCCCACTTTTGCTAAAAATGGATTAGCGGTATTTCATCATAAAGGAAAAACATATGATGACAAAGTTCTTAACAGGCCCTCCTGTGAGCCTTCCAGCGCCTGGGATTTAAGTGCTGCAGAGTGGGCCATGGCCGGGCCGGGGAGCCATCTGACCTGCTGCCGGAGAGATGTTATTTACTCCCCAAAATACCAGCGCATTACCTCACAGCCTTACAGGCCTTTTCCGACGGCACACGTGTTCCAGACCACCCCCCACACGCTACCCCGGCCAGGCAACAGCAAGGCCCATGCCCACACGGAACACCTGAACACATGCTCCTGCACCCTCCACGCAGGATGCGACACCCCCGGTGCTGACCTGGACACATGGCGTCCTCTTTCACTGCATAACACATAGGGGGGGCGGGGGGGGAAGAAGGTAGGAGGGAGTGCCAGCTTTAGGCATAAATATTCTGCACTCATCCATGTTCTCTCATTAAAACTAAAGTTCTCGGGGCATCTTTTCAATCATAGGAAATTTCAAAGATGTAGTAATGCAGAGAGGAGCCCAGCTGGGGTGGCTCAGTGGTTGAGCGTTAACCTCTGAACCAGGAGGTCACAGTTTGATTCCTGGTCAGGGCACATGCCCGGGTTGTGGATTTGATCCCCAGTGTGGCCCATGCAGGAGGCGGTTGATCAATGATTCCCTCTCATCCTTGATGTTTCTCTCCCTCTCCCTTCCTCTCTGAATAATCAATAAAAATATATTTTTTTAAAAAAGGAAAGGAAAGAAAAGCAGAGAGGAAACTACTGAACCCCATGGCCCCTTCCTTCATCCTGTCAATCCTATCGCAGCTCTGCTCTTGCCTCCACCTTGTCCCTTTCCCCTTCCCCTTCCCCTGCTGCCGTGGTCATTCTGAAGCAGATCCCTGGCTCCGCTCCTTTGCTGAACTTCCTGTCTCACAGTGACACAACCCACTTTCAGTTTCGTGAGCTCATGTCACACTGAGGCCTTGGTGCCCCCATAGGGCACACTCCTACACACCCCCAGGAACTCCCCTGGTCCCTTCCCCCAAACCCAACATGAACACATAGGGCTGCCCTGTCTGTGTGGCTCATCTTTCCACCCTGAAACTGTCCCATTAAATGACAACTCACCATCCCTCCTCCCGCTCCCCCAGGCCTTGGAGCCACCATTCTACTTTCTGTTTGCCTGGCCAAGTACCTCATAGGAGAGGATTCAAATAGTATTTGTCCTACAGCCTCGGTATTTTTAATAAAGCTCAGCAGGCGGTTCTGTGTGTAGTGAGGACAGGGGGGTAGTGCCAAGTGGGGGTGCGTATGAATTCGTTTTTGGGGAAAGAAAGTAGAAGAGGGATGCAGGTAGGGGTGAGGGTGGGAAAACTGCAGGGACAGAGAAAAATAATGGGGGAATTAAAATCTCCGCCCGAACTACCCTCAGGCCGGGTCTTGTTTCCATGCAACATCAGCCAGAGGGGACAGGCTGTCTGTCAGGCAGACCTTCTGCAGCAAGGGATGTTGAATCCCACAGCCTGGGTTTGAGTCCTGCTCTGCTGTCGAGTCCCTGGGTGCCCTTCAGCCAGCAATTTAACATCGCCCGGCCTCACTGTTTCCGTCTGCGAAATGGAAAGAACCACATCTACCGCCCAGGGAAGCTGCCGGGCTGGAGAGCAGAGGCACAGCTCTGCCAATGTGTCTGAAGCATCGCGAATTCTACATTCTACACAGACGATGGGGGTGGCTGCTCTTGCAAATGGACAATGAATGCTTCCATTCTGCATGACTCAAGTGCATGAGCCCTGATAACGAACAGTAGAAAGAACAACTGTTCTAGCTGGGTCCCCTCTACGACCAGAGACTATTTCATAAAGGGGCTTCAGGCTGCTATAGATGAAACGTTAAAAACAAGTCTTACTTCGTGGGCACAAATAACCTTTAGAGCGTGCAATCATTTTCAAGAGACAAGCTGGGGGTACGGGGGGTAGGTGGGGGGAGTGATTGGGCCGGTGCAAGTCAAAAGGCATTCTACTTTGATAAGAGCATTGAAGAAGCATTCATAGACATCACCTCCTGAACTTCTTTCCTTTGTGCCCGGTGCCAGCACCTGCCCTGTGTGAAGCATGTGTGTGTGCGCGCGCACACACACACACACACACACACACACACACACACGCAGCTGGTGCTTCAGAGGGATTCGGTTTGTGTGGGGGCTCTGTGTGTCTCTTCATTTGAACATCACGGAGCCAGGATTGCACTGTGTGTCCCCTTTATTTTTCCCCTTTAGTATTTTAAGAACTAAAGGTAGGGATGAGAGAAAAGCAGGAGCGAGGAGGTGGGGAGGCGATTGAATTGGGGAGGATATAGAGGCCTGATTAGCTTTGTCTTGCTAATGCACTTTGCATTGTGGCTGAGGTCTGACCACCTCAGGAGGGGGAGGCGACACAGCAGCATGACAGCTCAAGTGGGAAGCGTTCCTGGGGACAAAAGATGCACCTGCAAAGCGCAGCCCTAATCGTCTCAGGAGGCCCGGGCCGACGCAGGGAGATAAGTGCCGGCAGCACCTGAATGCGATCTGGCAGCACAGCGGGCACTCGCCAGGATGCTGCCGCTCATGCAGCTCATTCATGTCAGGAGAGGGTCGCTGCTCCCTCTCCTGTGAGCTGCTCCTGAGATGCCTGAATGAGCCCGTGGCCTTACAGATGCACTCCCTGCACACAAAAGGATCAGGGACTGCAACTCGCAGGTAGGGGGTGGGGGGCTGAAAGCTAAGACCCCCCCGGGGGAGCAATGTGGTGGCTATTAATCCAGTTCAGCTCCGACAAACCGGCTTCCAAACCAAAATCTGTCGTGAGACCCAGAGTCTCATTAGCCTCAGCCTGTGGGGCTGGAGGGACTTTGAGGGATCTCCTTATTCCTTTCCTCCCTCCGTCTCTCTTTCTCTCCCCCTCTCTCCCTCACTCCCTCACTCCTCTTTTCCCCTCTCCCTCCAGGCCTTCCTCTCCCTTTCTCTTCTTTCCTTCCCTCCTTCCAAGAAGTGGGTGCCTGTCTGCAAGGGAAAGGAAGTTCCGTAATTGAAACAGATGGGAGCAGCGTGGCTCTGGTTGGAGGCAAAGCCCTCCCTCTGTGGCCCCAAGTCCTGCCTACGGAGCCACAGCTGGAGAGGCTGGGCTCGACTGGAGCTGACTTCGTAGTCCAGCCCCTTCACTTGCTGGGAAACTAAGGCTCAGGGGAGGAAGGGGTTTCTCCAAAGTAGGCCGAAAGTGCCCTGACCACCAAGCCAGGGTGTTACTCTAATACATTTTCTCTCCCCTTTAAAAAAAAAATACGTTTTTATTGATTTTTTAGAGAGAGAGGAAGGGAGAGGGAGAGAAGATAGAAACATTGGGGATAGAGAAACATAAATCGGCTGCCTCCTGCCCTCCCTCTATCAGGGATGGAGCCCACAAGCCGGGCTTCTGCCCTGACCAGGAATCGAACCAGCGACCTCTACGATGTTTGGGATGATGCTGAACCAAGCCAGCTGGGCTACATTCTCTCTCTTATTGAGATGATCAACATGGTATTAAATAGGCCATCAAGTACAATGTGGCTTGCGCTGCAAGAATGTCTGGCGAAATGAAATAAATTGATTTGGAAAGGAAAACAGTAGCATAAATAAGACCGGCCCAGGTTGGGGTAAGGGAGAAGGAAGCAAGTGAAAACCACAGAAGTTTACAATCAGGTCCATCATGTTGTATATTTTCTCCACTAATTTTTTTTTGGTCATCATCTGATTATAAATTATTAACAGGAAACACAAAGTCCTATGTGATCAAAGGTGTGGCCTTGGCCAAGACACCCAGGCAGTGTGGGTGTCTGTGTCCTCCATAGCCCATGAGGATTCTGAACCAAATGCTCTCGAACTTTCTTCCATTAGAAGGACATTATCTTTCTCTGGAATATTATACTGTGTTACTCTAAATGCAACCAACACTAAAATCTTCTGCCTTCATTCTATATAATGGCAGATGTGCAACTAAAGAGAAAGTAGTGAAGGAGAGAGCAAGGTAGAGAGAATGTCTGTCATGCTTCCATTCATTCTTTTTTAAAAATATATATTTTATTGATTTTTTTTTTTTTACAGAGTCCCCACATAAGAATCCTCTCTTCCAAGGAATTTTTCTTTTGCCTTGGGTGGATTTTTCTCATTCACATTTTTTTCTCTCTCCCTCAGATCATTCTATCCACTTGTTTAAAAGCCTAGAATCTAGCACAGTATCTGGAGCAATAAACCTTTACCATATTGTTTCAGAAATAAAGATGCTAAGAAATGCTATTGTCATCTTTGCTAAAATTGTCACTGGCAAACATTGTTTGCAAAGTCTGTTTTCTTTCTCCCTTAACCAAACCAAACCAAACCAAACCAACTAGACTAAATCCTCAAATCACCACTTCGGAATTGCGAAAATTTGTTCTCAAAACTTTGAAATGTAGCATTGCAAGCATCCCCACGATCTTTATTTCATTATCCCGGCAGGGAAAACCCAATTTTCAGCTTGGAAAGCGAGCCATATCCATGTCATTCGATGACCAAACATTTTCTTTTGTGGGGTCACAACTTTTGAGTCATATCTTTATGATATTATGACACAACATTTAGAAAGCTTGTGGTATTTTTCCCCCCAACCAGTGGCACAAGCAGGATAAGCTCTCGCATCTTGTCTCTCTTGTCTCGTGTGTGAGAAAGCTGTGTGAAACCAGAGGGCTGTGCACAGACCTGAGACCCCCACCCATCTCAGCAGCACGGAACCGAGGAACAGTCTAGGTCCACGAGGGAACAGACTTACCTTCTTTGACACTCAGCCGTGGGGACTGGTCTGTGTGGGAGGGGGTGTTATAGGCCAACAGTGAACCTGAAAGGCAAAAGCAAAAGCAGGTTAGAACCCAGACTCGGTCCTGCAAAGAAGAGTAGGAGGTGACATGCGAAGGGACTGAGTGGGAGGGACAGAGACAGAGAGACGGGATGGGGAACTGAGTCCTTGGGAGAAAGAAAAAGTCACTGGGATCCACCCTGGGGACTGTCACAGCTTCCTGGGTCAGGGTCAGAGCGGGTGAGGACAGAACGATTGCCGGTGGGATACACACACACACACACATGCCCTCCCAGCAGCCTTCATGCTTCAGAGCTCCTCGGGGCCATGCCACGTCATGGCAGGAACACGGAGGACGGGGAATTGGAACACCAGGGCCCGTCCCGGTTCTGCCCCTCACACCCCGTAAGCAGCTTTATATGTCTAGACCGTGATTTCTCATCAGCAAAATGATGGGCTTGATCTGCAGCCGGGGCTGGCATGCTTTGAGGCCGGCCGAGAGAGTCCAGGCCCCGCAGGCCTGAGGCACAGTCGCGGCCGCACATTCTTCTTTGTTTTTGTTTTGTTTTGTACACGGGCCAGAGTTGGCCAGTGCTGGCCGGCCGCTTGGGCCTTCCAAGCCCTGGAGGAGAGGTCTGAGCAGTTGCTTCCTGCTCCGATGGCCTCTGGGTTTCTGTGCAGGTCCGTTTGCTGGGGGGCCAGGCACTTGGATGCTCAGTCACTGAGCTGGGGGGGGCGGGGGAGGGAGGAGAGGAGAGACACACTAATTGTAACGCTCTCCTAATAATAACGTTGCCTCCTTTTGCATATGTCTAAGAGAAGACAACAACTAAATGACAGGCAAGATACTTTGGATTGTCTGTCCTCCCTGAGGGCTGACATACAATCTTTTAAAATGACACTGTAATGGGGACCTAGTCTGTATCGACACTAGTGCAGGCATTTTAAAGGCATAACAACTTGTGCCCCGGCTGGGTGGCTCCGTTGGTTGGAATGCCATCCCATACTATGAAAAAGTTGTGGGTTCGATCCCCGGTCAGGGCATATATGGGGAGCAACTGATGGATGTTCCTCTCCCGTTGATGTTTCCCTCCCTCTCCCTCCTCTCTCTCTCAAATCCATAAGCATGACCTCGGGCAAGGATAAAAAAAATAAAAGGAGATAGTTTTTGCTGTCATCCCTTTTTTCCTAAAACTGGTTGTTCCTCTGATTCAAGCACATTCCAGAGTTTTATTTTGTAAAATGTCAGCTTATTATTATTATTATTATTATTTTGCAAGTTTCCTGGAGATTTTCCTGGGGAAACTAAGGCGCTCCCCAGAGGGGCTGGAATCTGCTTTCACAGGGATACGAGAGCTTGACAAGTCTTCCACCACAGCCCTCCCTGCTCCTGGGCTGAGCTGCCTGGCTCGGGTGCCAGGGCTCCGGGCAGGGACCGGGCTGGCAGACACTCCTATTTTTAGTCTTCAGCCAGGGCAGGGAGGTGAGTGGAGCTGCTGCCTCGCCCAGCTGTGGGCGTTCGGTTGCGTGCCGCCCAGAAAATGTGTGCCCTGCCCAGCCAGACGCCGAGGGATAGAGTTTTTGAAAAATCATCCATCTGCCTAGAACCTCTGACTCCTGGCCTGGGCGGCTTCTTTCTGGCTCTGAAATCCTTTCAGACAAGAAAGAGGAGGGCGGAGGTGGTGACAGAGTATGGCCACGTGGTCACCGGCTTAGTAAGGAGACGGTCACACACATGCAAATTCCATGAACCAGGTGCCTTTGGTTATTCCTTTCTCAGAAATATTAGAGACCACGTGAGGCTGGGGCAACCTCATCCTAATATAGATGTTATGCAAATCAGGCTTTAAAATTAGAGCCCCCTCCCTCATGCCCTAGTCAGTTTGGCTCAATGGATAGAGTGTCAGCCTGTAGACTGAAGGGTCCTAGGTTAGATCAAGGGAATATGCCTTGGTCATGGGCTCAATCCCGTCTCTGAAATCAATAAAAATATCTCTCTATATAAAAGCCTACAAGACCATTATGACCAGAGGACCAGATGGCCAGCCAATAGCTATGACACTCAATGCAGCAGCTACACCCTGGTGGTCAGTGTGCTCCCATAGCCAACCTCCCATGGTCCCTCTCCCAGGCTGGCTTCTATCAGCCCTGATCGCTGGCCTGGCCAAGATACCCCACCTGTGCACAAATTCGTGCACCAAGCCTCTAGTATTTTAATAAAACTAGAGCCCTTTTTGCCACTTGGTAGCCTTGTGATCCATCAGTGTAGCTCATAAGCCATGGGCTCCTCATTTATAAAATGGGCTAACAATAACACCTAGTGTGGCACTGTGAGGACCAAATAAGACGATATATATAAACTGTTCCGAAAGTCCTTGGATCATAATATGTGTTCAATCGATGCTAACTATCATCATGGCTGTTTGTGTATCCCCTTTCCCACAGACACCACGATTACATACAATAAAGCCATTATCAAAGGGTTTATGAGCATGATCCTGGCCTCTGGAATCAGAGTTACAAATGGGTTCTCCTGCAAGAAGAAATGGGAAGGCTGGGGAGTGTGGGGGCGATCAACCAAAGAATGTATGCACGCATATAAGCACACCAATGGACACAAGACACTGGGGGAAGGGGGTGGGATGAGGGCATGCGACAAGGGGTAGGGGAGGCTGGGGGAAGGTCAATGGGGGGAAAAAGGAGATATATGTATACTATATGCAATACTTGAAACAATAAAATAAAATTTAAAAAAAGAAGGAAGCTAAAACCGGTTTGACTCAGTGGATAGAGTGTCGGCCTGCGGACTGAAAAGTCCCGGGTTCAATTCCTGTCAAGGGCATGTACCTTGGTTGCAGGCACATCCCCAATAGGCTGTGTGCAAGAGGCAGCTAATCGATGTTTTTCTCTCATCAATGTTTCTAACTCTCTATCCCTCTCTTTTCCTCTCTGTAAAAAGTCAATAAAATATATTTTTAAAAAATAAAAATAAAAAAAGAAGGAATAATCCCTCATGCCTGAAAGCGGGTAAAGACATGGAACCAAACGTCCCAGGGGAATCAGAAAACGTCTCAGGAGTGAGACCAAGAATGTCTGCCTCTCTGTCCCCGACATTCCCTCCCTCCATCACTCCTCCCCAGGCTGAAACCTCACGGCTGGAGCAAATAAAGAAAAATGATGGTCTCGGAGGAGCACGCTGCCTGAGTCATTAGTGCAGATTTAGCTAAGAGCACGGAGCTTAGATAAACCGCATTTATTAAATTTCCCCCCTGGGGTGAGAGCCCTGGTTTGGGCACACGAGAATTCCACAGGAAACTCCCAGAAAGCCAGAGAAAGGGTCTTTTGACCTCCGCAAAGCTCGCATGAAATACATCTTTCACGGTGACCTAGGGAACGGGTTTTGCCCTCAAGACTGTTCCTGGGTCAAGTTTCACTCCTAGAAGGAGGGGCTGCCTTCTTGGGGGGCGGGTATCTGCCCCCACCGCCAGGGACCAGCACCCCCTTCCTTCTCCATCCTCATTCTCTCCTCCGGCTATGGAGGGTGGCACCGCACACGCTGGTGTTAAGGGAACTTGTTCCGATGGGAGGAGGTCCTCCCCGAGCCTGGCCTCCCGCTCTGTGACTGTGGATTTCTTTCTCCTGCTCTGAGGCTCCTTCTGCGTGAGGCTAATGTCCACTGAGAGCGCCCCCCCGCCTGTCTTTCCCGATGCCCCTCCTCAGAGTAAACGGGCTGAGATGAGGGGGAGGCAGCCAAGTCATCAAACGCTCACTGTGGCAAGCACTTTCTCTCTGTTCTCTCACTTAACCCTTACCCTTACCCGTATCACATGATCCCCTTTCACTGCTGAGGAAACCAACATTCAGAGAAGTCAAGTCACTTGGCCAGGGTCACACAGCCAGAAAGCCCAGCCCGGGGGCAAGGACCCCATTCGGGTCCAGCAGAGCCTGCAGGCTGAACTGAAGAGATACACCGCTCACGAATGGGGGTGGAAGTCAACACGGTGCTAACCTTTAGGGAGAATGGGGTGATGATGGAGAGAGGGCACGGGGGGCGGGGGGGGGGGGGCTGCTAGTCTACCCTTTGCCCTGGGGGCATTTAAACGAGCATGTGGGTTCACCTTGTGATAACCCCTTGAATGGCACAGTCATGAGCTCCACACCCCTCTGTACGTTTCGCGTCCATGATGACAATTGGCGTGCTTCTTTGTCTCGTATTCCTGTGTGCGTACCGGCCTGTGTGTCTGTCTATTTAGTGGGGGCCCCGAGAAGCATGAAGTGGCTGCTGTTGAGAATGCAATGGCCTTCCCAGTGTGACAACAGAATCACAAAAAATCCGTGTCCACTTGGGATCCATCCTGGAGCCGGTATTTGGGGCCTGAACAAAGATGGGAAGGAGCGGAGCGGCGCTTTGCAGGTGTGGGGCAGAGCCCGACAATGGGGCTTTCTTCCGCTCTGTGCTGCCCCCCCCCCCCCCAAGGGGCTCTTCATCGGGGACACCTGGCGCAGGAGCAACAACGGGGTCCCAGTGCCAAAGCCTTTGTCTCCTGCCTATTGAAGCCGGGGCTCCCTTTTCTCTGCGTCGAGTCAATGGCTCGGATGGGGAGGGCCGAGGGCAGAGGGGAGGAGGGGCTGTCCAGGGGAACCTGGCCTTTTGTTCTGAGGGGACCCTGTCCTTTCCCGGTCGGACCCGGGCCTGCCAGGGATAATACTTCACCGGCTTAATGGCCCGGGCCCATCACCTTTGGCCCGACTGTCTGAGCTGCCGGTGGGAATGCCACAATACGCGAAATGTGTTTCCCATTAAGTCTAAATTAAAAACGAGAATCAAGACAGATACCCACGCTGTGGCCTCCCTGTCACACAACATATTTCATCCCTCATGCCGCGCCTACTGAAAAACACAGCTTCCTAGCTCCGCGGTAGTGGCTCAGTGGTTGAGCGCCGACCTATGAACCCGGTCAGGGCATGTGCCTGAGTTTCGCGCTCGATTCCCCATGTGGGGCGTGCAGGAGGCAGCTGATCTCTCTCGTCATTGATGCTTCTATCTCTCTCCCTCTCTCTTCCTCTCTGAAATCAATAAAAATATATTAAAAATAAATAAATAAAAACCGTTTCTTAGAAATGTTCACAGGCCAGACCCAGTTATACCTATGGAACCCAACTTATTTTATAAAATGATAAAAGTCTCTTTCTTCTGCCCAGGGTGCCCCACCCAGGACCTTTTGGGCTCCCAGAAACCCCAAACTCCCCCCAGTGGCCCCACTTTTGAACTGCCAGCTGGGGAACTGGCTCTCACTTCCTTTGAGGTCCCGCCCAATCTCATTTCCCGCAGCCAGGGCTGTAAATAAGGCCCCTGCCAAGCGGGCTGTGCCCGGAGAGATACGGTGGGACCGCCAGGTGGGTCCTGAGTGGGCACCGCGGGGAGGAGAGAAGGACACGGTTAGTGTGGTGAAGGGTTTGGCTTAATCTGCCTCATTCCAGGAGGCCACAGGCGAGTTTTCGGAAAGCATTTATCTCTTGGGACAAATAAAAACTGAACAGGCTGTGGGGAAAGTGGTCTGGCTCTCTCCATGGCAGGCCCAATGGAGGAGGTTGATTCCAGACACAGGGAAGGGAAGATGATGTGGTGCAGGTTAGCATGAGGTCTGCGGACCCCTCTCCACACAGGTGGGGGGAAGGGGAGCTGTGGACCCGGCCTCAGCCCAGGACTTAAGAGGCCTGGGTCTCAGACACCAGCTGCTCTCCACTAGCTGCCTGCCTTTGACCAATTCCTGAACCTCAGTTGCCTTTGCTTTAAAATGGGGATTGTAAGTAGCCTGTGTGGTGTCCACAAGGGGGCGTCATGTCCACGTACACTAGTGAATGACACCTGGGGAGGTGCACACCTGAGCCCAGGGAGGTCTGGAATGATCCTAAGTGCTCTGTGCACCCTCCCCAGCCCACCATTCACCTCCCCCTTAAGAGTGAGCAGTGTCACAGCGGGACCAGGGTGTGGCCACTCTGTGGGAACAGCCTACCAGCCCAGGCCTGAGGGACAGGCACCTGCAGGCAGGCCGGATAAATGCAAGCGAGCTGGGCTATCAGACAGGGGGCGGAGGGGCTTGGTATTGCTATTTGTTCTCCACCCTGGACAATTCATTTAAAATGTGGTGCTTACTTTTATTTATTTTTAAAAATATATATTTGTATTGATTTCAGAGAGGAAGGGAGAGGGAGAAACGGACAGAAACATCAATGATAAGAGAGAATCATTGATCAGCTGCCTTCTGCACGCCCCACACAGGGTATCGAGCCTGCAACCATGGCAGGTGCTCTGACCGGGAATCGAACCGTGACCTCCTGGTTTATAGGTCGATGCTTAATCACTGATCCATGTCAGCCTGGATTTAGTGCTTACTTTTAAAGCTTCCCTCTCAGACAACCAGAAAGACTACTCAGGCACCTTTTAGAACGTGTAAATGTGATGCCAGGGTTTTGTATCCTCTAAGGCACATGTGTCAAACACAAGGCCCGCGGGCCAAATCCAGCCCGCCAGGCCTTGCAATGTGGCCCGCACCGCGCTGTAATCACTGCACTCCGCTGTCAGTTTATGACATTGTCAGTTTATGACTGTTCAGTAAACCATTCGGCCCGCGATTTAGGCTGGATTTTAGATTTTGGCCCCTTCTCTAATTGAGTTCGACACCCCTACTCTAAGGCTAAGGTTTCCTTTTGCTATGAAAGTCTGGGAAGGTCAGACTGCGAGGAAGCACAGCTAGTTGGAAGCCCCTGACTCAAAGCTCAGGTCTGAGTCTCTGCTGACTCCTTAGCCCACAGCACTTCCTCCTTTTGTGCGGAGACGCTCAGCTATTTCCCTTCCACTTCTTACCCAAGTGCAGACGTTTCAACCCCGTGCCCTCCTCAACAGAAGGACAGGTGACCCGGCCCCAGCCACCAGCATCCCTTCCTCCTGCCTCTGCTCAGTGGCCCGGCCTCTTCCCCCAAAGCGCCGGCCTCCCTGTCTGAGCACAAAAACATCCCCTGGAAGTCCATCTGCAAAACCAATACAGTGTTTGAGGACATGCTGGTGGACACCAGGGGGTTCCCAGCTGTCCAGGTAGCAGACGGCCACCAGCCACGTGACCTCCTGCCATGGCTTAGCAGGCCAACCACCACCGGGGGCCACAGTGTCCCAGAAGCTAGAGCCTGAAGGTAGACAGCAATGAAAACGAAGCATGAATCAAAGCTGCCTTCCAGGCCAGCAGGCCACTGTAAGCCTAGGTTCCTCCAAAGGCCTGCAGACTGGGCCAGTCCTATGCCGGGCGAGCCTGTATGAGCCTCGATATGGGCATTTTGGTTTTGGCTTTGGCAGACAGCTGTGGTTTTTCTATCAAGACACAGAACCATTTCCATTGAGCTGTTTCACTCCACACTGTACCACATGTATGCTTTGTTCCATCTCCTCTCCACTCCGGACACGTGTTCCACTAATAATCTCCTTTCTGGAAACTTCATTTTCTTTTTATGACTTTGGGGCATCTTCCTTCACGTCCACACATACTCTTACAGAATAAAGGAGCCCGGCCAGTGTGGCTTGGTGGTTGAGCATCTACCTATGACCCTGGATGTCACAGTTCGGTTCCCGGTCAGGGCATATGCCAGGACTGTGGGCTCGATCTGCAGTGTGGGGTGTGCAGGAGGCAGCCAATCAATGATACTCTCTCATCATTGATGCTTCTGTCTCTCTGAAATCAATAAAAATATACATTTAAAAAAAAAAAAGGAAAAAGACGCCAACCATACTCTTCCTTGCCTGCTACCAGTACCCCCCAAATAGCACACTCTCTGGCCGCCACTTCGTCGTCGCCTGCCCTCCCCTTCGCTCACGCTATTATCTGCTCTCTGTCAGTAGCCAGCCTGCTCAGTGGCTGCCAATGGCCAGCTCACCACATTCCTGGCCCTTCGGAACAGATGTTGATCTTACTTCAGGGCCTGTGGCTTGGGTCCCTCTGTGACAGGGCGTCTGAGTAGAGTAGGAATCTGGGTTGTTT
Organism: Pipistrellus hanaki; assembly: GCF_964339955.1. Lineage (NCBI taxonomy): Eukaryota > Metazoa > Chordata > Mammalia > Chiroptera > Vespertilionidae > Pipistrellus > Pipistrellus hanaki. Next base: position 13,404,984 of record NC_140521.1, on the reverse strand, counting down.
ACGGACCTGCCAGAAAGCGGGATCTGGGGCTCACATGGCATGAATGGGCCTTCCCCACATCAACTCAGGATGTGTTTGGATATTTCCCCAACAAGGGCATCGTTCTGGAGACCAGAATCACTGGGCCCATGCTGCTTTGGTCCATCTCCGCTCCCACAAAGTGGGGGGGAAAGGGGTCTGTGAGCCCTGGCCTCCTGCCAACGGAAGTGGGGAGAAGCACACAGGCAGGCTCGGCCAGTCCTTTCCCTTTACTGGTCTCTGCGTCTCATGCCCACTCCCACCGCTGCCCGGCCTAGCTAGCATCATTCGTTGCAGGGTTCTGTGCAAAGACCTTATTATTATTATAATTTTTAAAAAATCTATAAACACTGAAGTGCTGGGAAATAGAGATGTTAGAAAACGCTCCTTCTCCGAGGATTGGAAAAAGCTGGGTGGAACGTTGCCCCCTTTCTGGAAATGGCTGGGCCTCGCGCTGACCTCCTGCTGCCGCAAGACTCAGACATGAGGTCATGGCTCTGGTGGTAACATATACGGCGTCACCCCCACTCCCCACCGGATGCCAGACGCCTCGGAGGGGTGACCGAGGAGCCCAGGGGCACCGGGGGAAACTCCCGGAGGCACTTTTCACACGTTCAATGTTGGCAGCCAGCGAGTGTTGCCCAGATCCACGAGGCACACTGCTGCCCAACAAGACAGAGAGTGAAGACCTGCTGGACAGCGCAGAGCAGATGAAGAACCCACCGCCCCAGGGCCCAGGAGACAACAAAGGCCCTGTCCAAGGATCTCAGCTTCGATGGAGCTTGAGAATCATCAAATCCTTTCCCTCCAAACCTTAGCACCTTTGAGATTCCCAGCTGTCCCGGCCACTGATAGCAAATGCTGTCTGTGGAGGCAGCCCGTCTGTCCCTGGGCAGGGCCAGCTGGGAGACAGCTTTCTCGTAGGACGAGCCCACATCTGTTTATCTGTAGCGTCAACTCCCGATATCAGTACTGTCCTTTAGGCCACAGAATAGCTCTTTCATCCTTGGGGCCATTGGTAGACCACCCGGCCTGGACTTCCGGTGAAGAGTTAAGGCCAAGGTCAGTGGTCAGCAAACCGCGGCTCCTGAGCCACATGCGGCTTGAGAGCCGCGGTTTGCTGCTCTGTTGACTAAATAGAGTTTGCCGACCACTGCCTTAGGGAAAAAAAACACTTTAAAAAACATTTTAATAATGTACTGAAGTCAAACCTTCTGGGTAAGGGTAATGACTTAGCAGTGGTCGGCAAACTCATTAGTCAACATTGCTGACCACTGGCCAAGGTTATTAACTGGCCTCAAAGAATTCTGGGTACAGCGCATATCAAATGACATTTGTATGGAATTGTTGGTGCTAGTGAAACCCCATCGTGAAGAAATCCTACGGGCAACTGCATGCTCTCTCTGTAAACTCTCCCAGAGCAGACTGGCTGTGCCAGGCTTCACCCACCTATGGCACCTGTCCCCTCCCTGCTTAGTAAGGAAGGGGTGTAGGTGGCACCCCTGAAGGTGGGGTTAAGAGGCTCCGGAGTGACCCCAAAGATAAGAGGAACTGAATGTGTATAGGTTCAAATCCTTAAATCCTAAATCCGTGGATCTAGACTTACTGTGGGAACCCTAAATCATGGCTCAGGACAACAAGAGCCAGGCATCCGGGTATTTGTCATTATGGGGCTAGGTATTTCTGGGAAGGGGTTCTTGTGGGACGTGTGTGGCCAGCCTCAGGCAGACCCTCTGGGCCACAGCTCCCTACTTGTTCTCCGTTCCTCATTTTACTCCCCTTTGCCACCCCAGGCCTGGGTCAGGCCTCTCGCAGGGTCTGCCGGAGCCCACGGGACCCTGGTAACCTCACGGCCCAAACCCGCAGCTCCTACAGGTTCGGCCCAACGTACACCAAAGGCAGGGGACACAGCTTCCTTCCCCGGGTTGGCTCACTGGGAAGCCAGTCTGGTTGGGAGCGGGCCAGGCAAAGGTCTCTCCTAGCACTAGGGACCTGGGCTGCACCCTCTGGGGTGGGGGTGGGGGTGGGGGATGACACCCTCCCCTGAAGGAGACAGGGACAGGCACTTACTTTCCCTGAGGTAACTGAGGTGTGACAACAGCACTTCCGTGTTGTAGAGGGAGGTGGCTCGGAGGAAGTCCTCCTTGTTCATTTTGCACAGTTCCTTGCCGTCCATGTTCTGGAAAAAGGCCGTGTCGATCTCCATCAGGCCGTACTCCTTGATGGCCCACTCCAGCCACTGCCGCACGTGCTCCTGCGTCCACAGCGTGGGGTCTGCAGAGGACAAGGCCCGTCAGCCGGGGCTTCACCGAGCCTGGGCAGCCTCCCTCGGTCTTCCTCCCTCCTTCCTTCCCCTTCTCTCTCTCTCTGTCTCTCTCCTCTCCAATCTCCCTTTCCCGTTCCCCCACTCTCTCTCTCTCTTCCCACCCCCTACCCTCACTGGGAACGTGGGTTCCCTCCCAGATGGTCCTCCCAGAACTGCATCTGGTCCGGAGCATCTGGCGCTGCCTGAACCACTTAGCACGCCGAGGAGGTTCTCAGATGCCTCACTCCACATCCTGACAGGACACTCTTTAAAACTCTGGGAAGTCCATTGAAGCCTTTGCCTTTAGAAATGGTGGCATCCAAGTGAAAATAAACACAGTTCCAGCGACCAGGGCCCAGCGTCTTCGGCAAGGGAAACCAGCTGCCTCTGGAGAACGCTGATTTCATGGAAGAACATGAGCTCTCAGATGCTACAGAGAGAACACATCTGTGCACGCAGATGGCGAACCCTGGGGTGTTAGCCCTTAACATGGACCAGCCTGCGCTTTCTCTCTTTGGAGACATCTGTGCTCAAATCTCTACCAGATCATCCTGCAAATGTCTTTCGGGTATTTAAGTCCGCAAAGATGAGAAACCTTTAGCCCTTTCGGGGACCGTAATAATGTAAGGACTGAGGCTGCCTCCATGTAGGCCCCTCATGACTTCTCAACCAGAAATGTCGGGGGGAAGGGCAGGGGGTGAGGACGGGGGTGCACTCTGAGTGCTGGTGGGGAGTCCAGCAGGTCCCATTGATAGAGGCCCTTCGTGCTTACCACCTAGCACAGTCTGGAAGCCATCTTTTTCCTTGGCAACCGATTAATAGTGAGTCCTAAGCACTTTACACATGCTCATCAAAGAAGAAAATGACACGGCCCTGGAACTCATGAAAGACCTGTCCCCACGAAGCATTCAGGCAGGAATGCACAGAGTTAAGCAACAGGTTTTATGGTGGTAGCTGAAGCAACCGGAAGAGGAGGACATTAGTGTAAGCATGGAGTCAGGGAAGGCCCTGGAGGAGGAGGGAGATGGGGCACTGCATGTCAGCTGTCAGCTGCAGCTTCTACTGGGCCTCTTTGATGGGCAGGCTTATTTGGACCTGCCCAATGAAACTTCCCATCATGCCCAGCAGGCTGGCCTGGAGGAAGCCATGGTGTCTGAGGGTCATGGCTAAAGACAGAGCCAGAGGTAAAGCAGGGAAGTCAATCCATAGCTAGTGAGTTCATTATACTACCGGTAGTATAAAGTGCTTTAAAAATCCCTTGATATGAATTTACACCGTTTTCATTATTACTGCCAGAGTTACCTTGGCCCACCGAAGACTGACATTTTGATATTCTTTTTGAAAATATTTCAGCACCAATTTAGAGTGGAAGGGCCAAACAAGCAGTCTGGCAGCCTTTGTCCCTTTTTCCTATGCCCTCCCCAAAGAGTCTGCAGAAATGTACACATTTGGTTAAGGCAGGGGTCGGCAGACTCATTAGTCAACAGAGCCAAATATCAACAGGACAACGATTGAAATTTCTTTGGAGAGCCACATTTTTTAAACTTAAACTTCTTCTAACACCACTAGACTCGCCCAGGCCGTGGTATTTTGTGGAAGAGCCACACTCAAGGGGCCAAAGAGCTGCATGTGGCTCGTGAGCTGTCGTTTCCCAGACCACTGGGTTAAGGCAATCTCAGATCTCCTAACCCTTCAGTCCTCAAGATCTCCTTCCCACTGGCGAGGCCGGGGAGTTCAATACCAAACCGCCAGAGGCCTGGTGAGGGTTGGCCTGGCCTTGGGGAGTCCACAGAGGCCCCGCCATGCCCACGGCAGAGCAGTTCCATCGTCTGCCACCTTCTGGTGTGAAGGGAGAAGACATGGTTCTCTTGGACCTGACTGATAGAAGCACCTGAGCTAGACAGTCCTAGCTGGGGGCTTGGAGGAGATCACAAATGAGGTGACATAGGACATGCAATGTGCGTGAAATACTTCAATGGTGCCTGGTACCCCAAAGTGCTCATCAATGGAGCTCCTCCTCCTCCTCCTTTGTGAGCTCATGTGCTTGTGGAAGAAGGAAACTTAAAAGGCTCATGAGCAGCCTTGAGGTCCTACAAGGCACAGACACATCCCTGTTGGCCCCAGGTCCCCACCCCTCCCACCTTGAACTTGGTCCCGCACACCTGGGTGTAGCTGCAGTCCCAGGAGATGGGGAGACACAGTTCCCCATGCAAAATGAACACAAAGGGCCTGGGGGGCGAGGCCCACACCCACACCTTCTAGATCAAGAAGCAACAGCCTTTGGATTTCCTCAGAGATGTCTAATCCTCGCCTCGCACACAACTGCACTTGTATTTTTCCAAATGGAAGGGGCTCTGCCTTTCGGGTAGAGTTATTTTGGTCAAATGACTCTTAATCTCTGCCCTATAATTCACGTTGCTTAAGGTTTTGGACGTTCTAGCTCCTTCTACCTGGCACCGACCCCACTCGGTTCAGTTTTCAGTCTCCCTTTTGGACCTGGCGGCTGAGCTTGCTGGTCTAGCCGAGCCTGAGTGTCCGGCCAATGCACGGAAGGCTCGAACAATGATTTTATTTTCTGTACCCAACTGCTCTAATACCTAGGAAAAAAAATAGGCTATTTTTACATAATGACATAACTTCGCTGCACACATGGTAAGGCACTCCATTTGTTAAATATAGTTATTTCTATTTTGGGACAGAAAGCGCTGGCTATAATTTGAAAAGGTGGGACCCTGCGGATGCCATGCCAGGAGCGCATGCTCGATGGGCACGAGAGACCTCTGAGGCCACTCTGCTCCTTATTGCTCTCTGTGCCAGCCTCGCCCTAGGGGACCAGTCTGAGATGGGATCTGTTTGAGGGCAGGTTTCTGGGATCTGCCTCAGGGATCTGGTGACACTGGGGACAGGATCTTGGGAGGCAGCTGAGGGAGAAGGTGAGAAGGGCATCATTTCAACAGAGACCAGGGCACCGGGTACAAGTTTAGATGGCTTGGGGACAGGCCCGCCCTTCCCCTCCTCGCCCAGAGAGTGAGGACGTGGATGCCAGCAGCCTGGTTCCCACAGTACCTGCGGGGACGATCACCCTCCTCTCGTTCGTGGTCATGTTGGGAGGAGGGGGACCGTTCTTCTCGTCGATGTAGCTGTTGTAGTTCATGGCATTGGACTCGCCTCCGCCAACCAGCTTGCTGCATTTGCTGACGCTGCAGTCCACCGGAGACTCCCTAGATGGGGAAGAGACAAAGGCCCGGAAGTCATCACGGCCACCGTGGTCCCCACAGCACGGAGCTCACCTTGGCCAATGGCTCAGACAACCCAAGTCATTTCCCAGCCCCACCGGGTGCAGGATGGTGAGGATGCTGCTGATGCCACCTTACTTTTTAAAACAAAACAAAACATGTTTTTATTGATTTCAGAAAGGAAGGGGGAGAGAGGGAGACAGAGAGAAACATGGATGATGAGAATCATCCATTGGCTGCCTCCTGCACGCCCCCTACTGGGATCAAGCTTGCGACTCTGGCATGTGCCCCAACCAGGAATTGAAACAACCTTGACCTCCTGAGTTCATGGGTTGACGCTTAACCCCTGAGCCACACCGGCCGGGCACTGCCACCTTATTTCTATTCTCCACACTGCCACCAGAGTGTTCTTCCAATCCCAGCCTGGTCCTGGAATTACCATGCTTAAAAAGCTTTTGCCAGCTTCTACTGCCCTTAGAGTCTGGACTTCTCAGCACAGGACTGCAGTTCTGACACGTTTCACCTTGTTACCAGGCAGACTACACGTGGCTCCCATAGTGTGTCTGCCTTGGTCCCAGGACTGTCATGCCCTGTTAGCTTGACAGGTGCCCTAGGCCCTCGCTGGATGAGGGAGTTTCCTGAGATGGTGACATCACCTTTTTGTCACCTCGATATAGATTATCGCCAGCTTTATACAGAATCTTGTGCAGGGGATGAGCCATAGATGTTTCCTGGGCAAATTATTTCTATTGCATGCCTATAATGTCAACACATTTTCCATACGTTGTTCTACCCGAACTTCCCAATAACCCTTCAAGATGGGCCTGGCAGGGGTTAATAGCGCCTTGCTGTGGTTAAGGCAACTAAGAGGCGAGGTGACTGAGCCAGGGTCCCAGGGTGAGTACAGGTGACAGCAGGATCTTTCCTGTTAAGCTTCCCCGTCAAAATGCACAGGCGGAAGAGCTGGCTGCTGCGTGAAGGAGGAATAGAATCCAAGAGCTTCAACCTGATACAGAGAGGCTGTGGCCTTGCTTAGCCCTGGCATCACACTCAGGGGAAGTATGAGGTGCACCAGCGACGGAGCCAAATACTCAACCTGGTCTCAGAGTAGGCAGCTGAGTGAGCCGCTGAGGTTTTGCAAGAGGCTGCTCACTGACTTTAGTCAGCAATAAGCAACCATCTGGAGGTCCGAGTTTGTGGCCTCCTGGTGCCCAGAGCAGGTTGGCAAGATATGCCACATACCCCAGGGCAGCGTCATGGACCCTCCCCATGTGCCCTGGGCAAGTGACATCCAGCCCTGTCCTAGCTCTCACTCGCCACTTGCCAGCGGCGGGACCAACACAGGCAGCCAGGCCAAGGGGAGGCTGCAGCTGCGGGTCTACGGAGCTGGAAGCTCAGATTCTTCTAGGCGGGAGACCAGCCAGCTCTCTCAAGAGCTCCAGACCAGGCTTCAGACCCAGGAGTTCAGATAAGGTTCAGATGACAGCCGCCTAGCCCAGCTGCCCAACCTCTCTGGCCTTCGGAAGGCCTGGCTGCTGCTTCCCTCGCTCTGCTGTGGCGGGGGACTGACCATCACAGGGTCCCAAGCAGCAGGCGCTGCCAGACGGGGTCCGGCTCCTCTCGCAAGGCAGTGGCAGTAGCTGCACTCCCAGGGAGAGCGGCCCAGCCATGAATGCAGAAGAGGCGGGGTCCACCCTGCGGGTGGGGGGGACGCGGGCGGGCCGGGGAGACTGAGCACATTCAATAAAGAAAATTAAATGAATTTGTTTCTTAATCTGAAAGGAAAAAAAGTATTGAAGCTCACTTATCATGGCTGGGAGATAAATGCTCCACTGAGATATTAGAAGTCAGACGGTAATTTTTTCCTGATGTCGTACAGAGGGGAACATGGGCTGAAAATGAAAATAAGATGTATAACTTACACATGTTAGAATTTAAGGTTTTTACTATGCGCCTACTGTTTTTCCAGGCAGAGGACCAAGAGCCAGCCGTCAGAAAGCCAGACTGTTGAAGGCTTAATGTCCCCATGGCAGTGCGAGGGCGGCGGTAGCTCATCAGGGCTTTTCACCAGGGGCTGGCCTTCGGCTCCTGCAGTTTAAGCACTTGGCCTGAGATGAAGCCGTCCCCGAAAGACCCTGGTCCTGGGCCATGGCCAAGCTCACTGGGCTCCTCATGGCTAACCGTGAGGGTATGTGCACACACATGCACGCACACATGCACACACCAGCACACGCACATGTGTGCATGCATGTGTGCATGTCACGACACATATGTGCACACGCATGCTCACCCTGGTGCACACATTTGCACGCACATACACACTCCAATGCATGCATGCACACACTCCCATATGCACACACGCCAGCATGCATACACACAAGCCCACGTCCAATGTACACCAGCATATGCATGTGTACACACTTAAAACATGCATGCTTGCCCAGATACGTTCATGCACACGCATGCATGCACATGCACACATATGCACCACACACCAACCCACCAGGGCCTAACAGCCTTTCTCCGCATACGTGGTCGCTGTGAAACAACTCAAGTGCTTCAGAAGCAGGAGGATTACGTTGGCCTTCAACCAAGAGGGCAGTGTCTCATTGGCTGGGAACTCCGTGGCAGAGGGTGGGGTTGCCCGAGCACACGCTTTCCTGGGAGGGAGCCAGAGCACAAGGCCATGGGCACGGAGGAAACTTTCAGCCTAGAGAGCGCTGTCTGTCAGGGGCCAGCGTGATGTGACAGGGGAAGAGCTGCTGCTATGTGGGCTGCTCTCCCCTTAGGGACATGGGGAGATGAGTTTCAAAACATTCTTTCCCACATCAGCCAGACCTGGGGGGTGAGGGGGAGTTTCCAGGCCCCAAACTGACCCCTGCCATGCGGAGGTGAGAAGCCAGAACCTCAGAAATCCCTGAAATGACAGCCACTTAGCACCTCTGGCAGGGCCAGCCCTGGTGCCAGGAGTGGAGAAAAAACGTTTGAAAAAAGAGAGCATTTGGTCAAAGCTACCGGGTATGTTGCCTGGTAAGAGGTGGGTACTGAGGAGGCAGGAGCACCCGCTCCTGGAAGACCACATCAGAGTCATGGTCAAGGCCAGGGTTCTCTTGCCGGGTGACTCCTGGGAGCTTCTCAGTGCTCTTGGAACCTCCTTACTTCCTATCCCATAGAAACCCGCATCTGTCTGCTTCCTCCTCTCCCCTTCCTCAGCCCTTGTGTTCGCACCTTCTCCCCAGCTGGGCAGGATGCTCTGTTGGAACAGGCCCTGGCCTCGGCCTCAGGCCCCTCAGCTAGGTTCTGCACAGGGGTGGCCTCTGGGAGAAGCCTGACCCCCAGCCTAGACCGCTGCCCTTGCCAGGCCAGCCCTGCTCCGACGGCTCAGGAAAGAAGAAAGCCACCTGCTCCTCCATTCCCATGCTCTCAACCTCTCTGCCTCCTCCAGACAGCACCCCGTCACGTGTGGTCACTGGGCTCCACAGCTACTGCTAAGGGGAGGGGGCGTAATCCAGGTGAAACACAGCATAAAGGCTGCTCTTTCCTGAGGCAGCTGGCACCTGGGAAGGAGCCAGATGAAAAAAAAAAAGAGGGAGGGGAAGAGAGGCACAGACAGAGGGAGGAGGTTGGGCCATTCAGCTGGTCTACACCACCACGGATTTGTATTGAGACCCGCACTTACAGCTAGCACACGCTGGAGCCCACAGGCAGCTGACAGCACTGGGACAGGTGACAGGAGGGCTGGGGCTGCCACAATAGGGCAGGGCGGGAGGTGCCTCTGACAGGTTAACTCCGAGCATGTCAATCTCAGCCACGACTCAGAGAGCCACGGCTCAGAGAGCCACGGCTCAGAAAGCCACGGCAGGGAGGCCACAACAGGGAGACCACAGGAATAGGGACGTGAACCTTGCAGCCTGACCCTTTATTTTTACCCCCAGACCCTTCTGGTCCTATTTCTGCATGTTCAAGGAATATTGTTTTATAGAGACCACTACTGATTTCCAACAGTCAGCCTTGCAAACTGTTAAGCCATTTAAAACAAGATGAGAAATCCTCAATATTTGAATAAAAGAAGATTTCAAAGACCTTTCCCCAAGATTACCCCTTCGATTAAAAACATTTTCTCTATCTTCCCATTGAACTCAGGGCACCTTCACTCGGGGTGTCAACCCATCCACAAAGCTATATATAACTCACTCACCATCAGGGGATACCCAATACTCACACAGATCATGTGAAGTCTCAAGGCTACCCAAGCTACACAGCTACATTAGGACCTGTCATGTGTGTCTTCCATGTAATGTGTGCACATGGTGCAAAATTAAAGCAAACCTGGCGTGGCTCAGTGGTTGACCATCAACCCATGAACCAAGAGGTCCCCAATTTGATTCCCAGTCAGGGCACATGCTCAGGTTTGATCCCCAGTAGGGGGTGTGCAGGAGGCAGCTGTTCGATGTTTCTCTCTCATCATGTTTCTATCCCTCTCTCTTCCTCGCTCTCGCTCAAATTAATAAAAACATATATTTAAAACAAAATTTTTAATTAAGCAAACCTGTGTTGTCCTTAGGATTCCTATAGGATCTATATATAGATGTCTGCAGATGATTTTTTTGGTTTTGAAAAGAAGATGAAACAAGTTGAAAGCAAATTTCAAGAAAAGAAAGGAAATCGCCCATAATAAAGCCATCGCCCTGACCTCATCCCTAATTTAAGGCCCATACATAGTAGATGCTCATAGCTTCTCGGGAATCCTGCAGCTGGCTTCCCACCCAGGTGTGTGTGACATGCTTCACCCTGCAAGGTCCAGCCCGCGGGACGCCCCTTTAGAAGGCCAGAGAGCAGGAGTTACAGGGCGTGTGAGGCTGCTCTTCCTGAATGTGAAGCGTGAGGTGTCTAGGCATTTAATAAGGGCATCCAGATCCCCGTGGGCAGAGTCACATGGAACTCGGGGCCTGCAGGCCAGGCGCATAAGGCATGAAAAGCCTTGGGTCTCCTCCCCATTAACCCATTCTCTTTCTTTCACGGATGCTGCCCCAGCCCCGTGGCTGAGATAGGACGCGGTGGAGTTACTAGCAGACCACAGTGTGGGTTGAGCTGCTGGAGTCTACATCCAGCACAGAACCTTTGGCCCTGCTGTTTCAGGAACAATGCACGCTAACAAACACAACCACACAGGAAAAAGGAAGGAAAGAGTGCCTTCCGCCGCCGAGCCAGCATGGCTTTCTCTGACTCCTCAGCCCTCAGCACCCTCACTGCACCTTTGTTCAAATAACTTGATCCTTGGATAAAAAGGAAGAAGGGGGCATAGCCGGTGTGGTTCAGTGGTTGGCACATCTGCCAGCGCACTGAAGGGTCCCAGGTTCGATTCCAGGTCAAGGGCACATGCCTCGGTTGAAGGTTTGATCCCTGGCCCAGGTCAGAGCATCTACAGGAAGCAACCAATTGACATTCTCTCTCCCACATCAATGTCTCTGTCTTTTTCCCCCTCCTTCCCTTGTACTCTCTTTAAAAATCAATGGAGCCCTGACTGGTTTGGCTCAGTGGATAGAGCGTCGGCCTGTGGACTGAAAGGTCCCAGGTTCGATTCTGGGCAAGGGCATGTACCTTGGTTGCAGGCACATCCCCGATAGAGTTTGGGCAGGAAGCAGCTGATCGATGTTTCTCTCTCATCAATGTTTCTAACTCGCTATCCCTCTCACTTCCTCTCTGTAAAAAGAAAATCAATAAAATATATTTTTAAAAAATAAAAATTACAATGCAGAGTACTAACCACTATTCGATCATAGCGAGCTACTGGAATGCCACTAAAAATAAAAATCAATGGAAAAAATATCCTTGGGTGAGGATATTTAAAACAAAACAAAACAAAACAAAAATGAGGAAGTGCTCTGTAGCTTCTCGGAGGCATCCATGTGGCTCAGTAAACCTGAAGGAGTAACTCAGGAACCCATGTTATCAGGGAACATGGAGAGAAGTCCAAACTCCGCTAGCCCAGTGCTGTGCACGCAAAATAGAATGGGAGCCACACACACAGCTATACATGTTCGAGCAGTCACACGTTTAAAATTTTTAAAAAGAGGTGAAGCGAATTTGAATAATACATTAACATATATCCACTCACTATAGCTGAAAGATTATTTCAGCATAATCAATATAAAAAGAACGAAGGAACTATTTTACTCTTTTCCCCATGTAAGCCTTCTAAATCCCGTGGGTATGACAGGTGGAGCACACATGTCCCTGTTGCATTAGCCACATGTCAAGCCCTCAAAAGCAACATGTGGCTAAATGACTGCTGCATGGATAGCATGAATCTAGTCCATGAGTCCCCATTGTATCCTCTGCTTTGGTTTTCTCGTCTCAAGTGAGGATGGATCTTTTGCATGAAAAATGCCTTTATCAAAAATACTCAGGGGGTATGAGAAGCTTCAGTGTTGAGGACGAGAGATTTCAAGAGCCTGGCATCTGTCGGACCCTGTTATTGCTTTCTGCAGATCAGATCATAGCGTCGGACACGCTTCCATCCCAAGCAAAGACATTTTTCTGAAAACCCTGGCTTCCTGCTGCCCACTGGCCCCGCTTCCATGCGAGCACTTAGCGGATATTTATGAGGTGCTGGCGACGGCTGTGGAGAACCTGCAGGGCTCCCAGAGTCCACTGCATCTTCTTTGTTTCTCCGGGGGCCGAGCGTACATCCGTCTTTCTGAGCCTACGCTGTCACCTGCTAACGGTCTGGGTCAGGACGGCAAATCAAAGGCAGGGGCCGCTCTGTGCAACCCGAGCCAGGCATCTGCTCTGAGCTTCGCACAGTCCTCCTCCAGCTGCCGGGCGCCGGGAGCCGGGAGGGAGCCGCAAGGGGCTCTGAAATTGATTTCTGTGGGGACCCTCTTGGCCAGGGATTGGCATCTGGGAGTGCTCAGGGCTTCTGGGGGCAGTGGAGCACAAACACAGGCTCCATCTGAGGCAGAGACCAAGGCCGACCTGGGCCCCTGTCCTGTGGACTCACACACGAATGTTCTACCTGACCTTGAGTCACCATCTTCACCTTTGAGCACGGTTAGCCACACATTCACCCACTTATTCACTGAACAGCTATCTACCCAGTACCTGCTGTGTCCTCAGTAAGAAATAGGAAGCTCTGCCCAGGCTGTGTGGTTCAATGAGTTGAGCATTGACCTATGAACCAGGGATTACAATTCGATTCCCAGTCAGGGCACATATCCAGGTTGCAGGTTTGACCCCCCCAGTGGGGGACATGCAGGAGGGCAGCTGATCAATGATTCTCACTCATCACTGATGTTTCTATCTCTCTCCCCTCACCCTTCCTCTCTGAAATCAATAAAAACGTACCAGTATGTATGTATGTATATAGAAAGTATCTTGACATAGAAAGACACTTGAGCTCAGAGGGGTCAGTGACTTCAGCTATATAGAGTTAATATGATATATATTATCATTTAATGGGGGGATGTGATAAGAGCCCAGAAGAGCTAAAAAGAAGACTCAAGGCAGGCTAGAGTGACAGGTGCTGTTTTAGATCAGAGGGTCAGGGACGACCCCTGAGAAGGTGACATTCAGGCAGAGACCTGAAACAAGGAGAGAGTCACATGACAAGATGAAGTAGGAACATCCCAGAAGAAAGGAACGCAAGCGGAGAGACTCTGAGGCAGGAGTGTGCCTGGTACCCAGGGGCAGTTGGAGTCTCACGTGGCTGGGATGCAGGGAGGGAGTGAAATGGGAGGATGGGAGGAGGGGGGGAAGAGGGTGTCAGCGGGGTGATGGGGCTGCAGGAGGGACTTGGACTTTTGTCATAAACCAGGAAAGGATTGTGAGCAAGACAGTTAGATGTTCTGAAAGGATGACTCTACCTGCTGTGAAGAGGAAGTGGGGAGAGCAGGATGCCACGAGGCAAGGGGGGGAGGGGTATGGGCATGGAAGGAGCGTGCTGCTGGCTCGGCTAGAGGTGGGCAGTGGAGGTGAGCTGGCGGTTGGATTCAGGCTCCAACAGACAGAAGACTCTCCCAAGGGTGGGATCTGGGTTTTCTACAAGCACTGGGAGCTGTGGGAGGCTTCGCTGGGTGGTATACCTTACTGCCAGGGGATCGGGGGGAGTTGGCAGTCATGAGAGGGTGCACGCAGAAGCACCGCACCAGGCCTAGAGGGAGGGAGGTGGCCCCCAGGCCAGGAGCCAGCAAGCCTGGGCTCTTATGCTGCTTTGCCTCCTCTAAATCCTTAGACAAGTCACTGACCCCTCCGCTCACGTGTCTTTTTATGTCAAGATGGAATTCCTGCATCTACCTCCTAGGAGAGTGGTGGGAGCAAGTGATAAGACAGTATGGGAAAGTGTTCCCCCGAGGGGCTGTATCTGGGCCTCCACAGCGTCTGCAGAGGAGGTCATAGGCCTACCCCAGGAAGCCAAGTGGGCTGGCCAGCCCTGCTCCGCCCACAGCCCTCACGTTGGCATCTCTCACTCTCTTTTTCTCTCTCTCTATCATTTCACTGAGGCTCCTGGCTCAGCACCAGCGAGAACCTCACCTGCTGCAGGAACTCTAGTGCCAGAAACCACTTAGGTCAGAGCTGCCTACGCAGACACGGGCAGCAAGCATGCCTCCAGCCCTCCTCCTCCCCCTTCCCCCAACCCCGCACCTGACCTTGGAGACACGTATGATCCTGGCGGGCTTACCTGGATCCATTCATGTGGTCGTACTCCCGCTTGACATTGACCCTCACCGGCTGGTTAATCCACTCCTGCTGCGGCGGGAGGGGGTTGATTTTGTGGGGCTGGCCGTAGTCAGGACTCCCGGAGGCGGTCATGTCGGCCTTGGGGAGATGGGCCGCTCCGTATGTGGAGTCGAAGAGGGACTGGTCGTCGCTCACCACCGAGAGAGCCTCCTGGAGGGCCAGAGAAGGAGAGAGAGAGCCCAGAGTCACTCCTGGCACAGAGCCACTCCTCACCTGCGCTTCCTCTGAGCTGGCAGGGCGGCCCCGGGCCACTCGTCGGATGCTGATTGACTCACACTCAGAGCAAGTCAACCCATATGCAAACGGGATGGTTTCTTGGCGGGTCACTCTGGGTGACAGGGGAGTTAGGGCACTGAAGTGGGGGTGGGGGGTGTCCATAAGCCTGTGTTCATTTGCTGCATCTGTAGCTGGGACCCCTAGAAAGGATGGTGGGAGCAGGAGGCCCAGAAACCTGGGTACTCAGTGAGCATGGGTGGTTCAGGCACACTGGGCTCAGCCAGGCAGAAGCTGAAATGCCTCTGACCAGCTGTGAGGGGACAGTTAAGCTGGGGGGGTTAGGGGAGTGAGCATGAGCGTTCATTTCACAGGTGAGGCCCGAGAGACCCACCCAGAGAGCTTATGTATTTAGCTCAGGGTCACACAGGGGAAGGGTGGGGCCCAGGGCTGCGGCCCCAGCTAATTTTGGTTTCTTTATCTGTAAACAGGAAAAGGAATAGCTTTTGCAGAGTTGATAAGTGGGGCGAATGAGAAGATCTAGGGACAGGTGCCTAGCATGTTAAGAACTGCTCAGCAGCATGCGTTAAGAGCTGCCCGGGATGTGTGAGTGTGTCTTGCACACCCAGGATTCCGATGGGAGGCCGCTCGCTCTCCGGGACAGAGGGCTCCATCGGGCATTCTCACGGGACCCCTTGAGATGACAGCCCCCTGCCTTCCTCCTGCCCAGGGGTGAGGGTGGAGGCTCAGCTATGTGGATGGGAGAATCCATCCGGGGACCTTCTGAAAGAGGTTGCTGTTTCCCACTCCGACTGGCCTGTCACCTGACACAGGTGCGTGGAGGTCATGGTGTTTCCAGAGGCCTTCTACCAACCGAAGCGTGTGCATGAGATTCTCCCATTGTTCCAAGTCCCCTCAAGCCACAGGGTCTCCGGGTCACAGGCGGGGATGTGGTGCTCACCAGATCACAAAACTACACCAAGTGGAGGTGACCATTTTCAGAAAAGGTGGTAAACGCTAACTGATTCTGACCTATACAATCTACCGTTGTGAAGATGGGATGGACTAATACACGAAAAACACAACATCTCTGGCACATGCTACGTGACACCCCATCAGTGTTCGTTATGGTGATTATGGGTGGCACACTGAGAAGGAGTCTCTGATGAGACAGTGCAGATGAGGTAAAGCACGCAAAAGCAGTTTGAACGCATCGGGAACAGAAGCCAGGTCACAATTAAAGGGAACTTGGTCATGTGGCCACATCACAAAAAGAGAAAGCCCAGGTTTACCCCAGAACCCCTCACACTTCTGTGTGGCCCGGCTGTGACCAGGGGTTTCCCCTTGCATATCCTCGGCGATGACACATTCCCACGCTCTCACCTTTCCCGTCCTCGCATTTCCCTGGTCAGACCGCGCTCTCTGAGGTTCTCAATGAGACTGCCACCTTGCCACAGCCCCTGCTTAGATACCCCCGGAGCCCCTCCTCACAGCCAACAGCAAACCCATTCTCATGGGCTTGTTTTCTAGAACTCTGCTCTTGCCCCAGCTGCCCACCCTCTTGTCCTCGGACTCCCTACTATCACTCCTGTCTGAGGCTAATGGTCCTCACTGCTCACTAGGCAAGCTCACTCTCATCCGAGTGACTCAATTCCCTGGTGTTTAATGACCTCTCTGATTGACTTTGATTCTATACTTATCCTTTCATTCAGATGAAGACTAGTTATTCTTTTAAAGACGTGCTGAGTCCAGGTTGTTGAGAGTATGCTACCTAAAAACAGACTTCCAAGTAGGCAATATAGGAGTGGGGGCTCCTTAATCCTATGGTGCCCGGCTCTGGGCTAACTCTTTGTCCCATTAGTTGCCCCTGGGAAAGGAAGCCCTCATTGGTTCAGCGATTAGATTTTCAGGAGCCCTGGTCCTTTGACCTGCTGAATGCTGGGAAGAGTGGGCCGGAGAGTCAGGATGCTCTGGTCCTCCAGCCAATGAGTACTGGTCCAGAAGGAGCCACATGGTCCTTGACGCCCAGCAGGGAAGTGGCTCAGCATATGGGCATCCCCTTTGGCCCCATTACTGGAGTGCTCAGGCCAGTGTAGCCTCAAGTGGCAGTGTAGCCCTGAGCCAAGCAGATGGCCATATGTACCCATAGAAGTGCTGACCACATTGCATCAGTGTTCCTTCCCATGATCCCTTGCTGGCCCAGGGAGCCAGCAGAGATCCATGGCCAATGAGGCCCTTGTCATGGTGTGGGACCCCTTTCCTACCCAATCTGGCACTTCACTTATAATCCATCCTGTGTCCTTATTCTCAAAACCAGATCAAAGCAGCAGGCAATAATCATAGCATTGATTAAGTACAAAACACTGTACACTCCACATGAGGAATGTAATTTATCCCTGCCAGCAATTCTATGAGGGATGTATCACTGTCACCCCTATTTTTTCAGATAAGAAGATGGATATTCAGAGACATGCAGTAAATTGCTCAGCTCACACAGCAAATGAAAGGGATCTGGGATTCAAATTCAGATCTGCTGTCTGGGTACCTAATCACTACCATTCACTCGCCAATTAGGATGAACTCTCCAGGGGTAACTCTGGTGTCTCTTGTAACCAACAGCACAATCTCAGAGAGCTCCGAGTTCCAATCCAAGCTCATTCGTGCCTCCCCTGATACAACTTCGTTTCCTCCACTGCAGAATGGGGGCAAAAATACTGCCTAACCTGATAGACTTCCAATAAAGACAAAATGAGATCACATAAATGAAATACCTAAACCAAGGGCCTAAAGGGCTCAGGACGTAGTAAATCCTTTCTAAGGACTCACAATGCTGAGAGATGACTTGGGAACCTGTGGGTTGGAGATGGAACGGGACAGGGGGACAGTTAAAACCAGTGAGATCAGCCCTTTCCAAACTTGTGCTTATTTCAAAGTAACCAAGGTCCAAAATGAGCAAGCTTGCAGATAATCCATAGATTTTGAGATGCGAATTCCATGGGCCTTCTAGGGTCTGGAGCTGACTTCCCTCATACGTGTTCACTGTCCTTCTCAAACCTGGCCTTGTTCCCCTGGGCCTCAGTCCCCTCTCAGCTCTAGCATTCAGGCCTGTAGGTGGCACAGATAAGGTTCCATCAAATGGCCATGCCAACAGGGGAGGAGGCCTTGGGGCCTAGATCATCAACATAGTAGGCAGCCAGCATCTGCTCCTATTGCTGTTCACATATCATGTAGGCAGCAAATGCCAGAATAGCACTGTGTGCATTGCTGTGAATCCACTAGTTTAAAACACTTCCCTTATTTGGGGATTTGTTACATACATGTACATAGACACTGAGTGGCTAAATTATTATCTCTGAATGCATAATAATCTTGCCACTCAGAGTATATCCTATATAAAAAAAAGGCTAATATGCAAATTTTCCCCTCAACCAGGAGTTCGAGGCCAACCAACAGCCCATGTCCCTTCCCCCTGGCCAGGCTGGCCGGACCCCACCCACGCACGATTCATGCACCAGGCCTCTAAAATACACACACACACACACACACACACACACACACACACACTGAGTGGCCAGACTATTATGTGTTCAGAGATCATAATAATCTGGCCATTCAGTGTATATGCAGATGTTTATGTATTTCTACATTCTTTTCATGTTCTAAACTAGCAGATGAATCTTCAAACATTTGTTTGCAGATTAAGTCAAAGGTTAGTTTCCATGTGCATATCAGTTAAGCGGCAGGGGATGTGGTCAGAATGTTGCCACGTGATGGCTCTGCTGATACTAACGTTGAGCAGAGGACTCTGCACCCCCAAACAGCTCAGCTGAGGCAGAGATGAAAGCACCTCCCTCGCAGCGAGAGAAGGTGAGAGATATGCTGAGGACACCCTCTCCCCCCACCCTCGACACCCCCATTCTATCCAGGAATCTAGGAGAGAAATTCCAGGTGCAGGAAGGATGCATGCAGATCCATAATAATGAGCCACATGAAGTCAGAGAAGGAAAAGTCCCAGTCTTTCCTTGATTTTTACAACTAGACTGAGTTTTATTTCCAGCACAGGATAAGCCAGGCATGGCCCACCTTGCGTCTTCCCTTCCTTCCCTCTGTCCTGCTGGAACCTTTAAGGACAGGCTCTGGCTGAGGAGCTGGGCTGGAGGCCAGTGGAAGTTAATGTCAAAGGCAACCAGACTAAGTCCCAGCTGCTACTCCAACCAGTGACTCCACCTGACTCCCAGGCCGGGCCTGCTGACAGCTAACCTCCCAGTCACCGGTCCCCCAGGCAGCACAGGCTTTGGCGTTTTATTAGGCTATTTGCATAATGATTCGAAGTCCCTTCTCTTGCCAGCGTGAGGGCACATGAACTTCAGCAAGTTCCTCTGTCTTTTTCCTTTGGGAACCAGAGGCTGGAAGCTATGGGCTGAGGGTGTGGGGGATAGGGGATTGGGGGGAGGGGGGGGTCAGAGTCTCACCACAGTCCAGCCTAGAGTGTCTGGAGCAGGGGCTGCTGTAAGTTACTTCAAGTCTTTTGCTTCTTCCTCTTTTTTTTTTTTTAAAGTATTTTTTATTGATTTCAGAGAGGAAGGGAGAGAGAGAAAAATATCAATGATGAAAGAGAATCATTGAGTAGCTGCCTCTGGCACACCCCACACTGGGGATCGTGCCTACAACCAGGGCACATGCCCTGGATGGGAATTGAACCCTCACCTCCTGGTTCATAGATCAATGCTCAACCACATCTGCTCTCAGGTTCATCAGCAACAAGAGAATTCATACTCAAAGGAGGTAGAGGACGGTCGTTGGGTGTCCTCTCACTGTGGTTACAAGCACCAAATGGCAGGAATCAGCACCCGGACTGACTGGGTGGGGAAGTTGAGGCACAGAGCCTAGCCTCTCGGGGTTCCTAGGGTGAGGAGACTCCATCTCAGCATCCAGATCTAAGTCCTCCAATAACCACAGAGTGAAATTACCCCAGACACACGACAGCCAGAAACAAACAAGGACCGTGTTTGCAGAGTGAGAAAGAATAGGACAAGGACTATTTGACATCAAGAAGCTTACGGAACTTACACCTTTAAGCCGTGACCGCACTCGGCCTTCCTAAGGCCTTCTAAAGTCTCCTCTTAGACGTGAGTGAGGATCATCACTAGTTGAGAAGGAACCTGAGGCTTAAAGGGGCTCAGCACTTGCCGCCGGTCCCTCAGCGGGTGACCCTGTGAGCCGGCAGCCTGACTGCAAGGCTTCTGCGCTTGCCCCAAACTTTGCCGTTTGCTCACTTCGACCCTGGGCTCTGCTGCATCCCCACGTTGCCCTGCAAGCTCACAGAGCTTGTCTGCTTCCTCAAGCATCTTCTTGAAATTACCCTCTTCCCCCCACCCCCCGCCCAAGTGCTCCTTCCCCCTCCCTGGCACTTAGCTCTTCACTTACTGGGGAGGGGATGACCTAGGTCCTAGACCGAGGCAGCCAAGTTCCTCGAACATGGAACTGGAATCCTTTGCAGATGAAAGTACTTTATTTAATGGAGTTTAATAAATTACGGGGACCAGCCTGAAGGGAGTTCAGAGCAGAGGATCCCCGGCCTCGGAAGGCGCGCGTGTAACAGAATCCAGAGGGGCCCCTGCTCATCACTGTCTCCCATTAGGCGCTGCTCCGGGGCTCCCATGGGCTTTACCCTTGCCCTTGACGTTGAGTTTTCACAGTCACTTTTTTTGACCATAACCACATTTAAAGGGCATCTGTAAAGATCAAAGTGAAACCCTCCTCCCACAGAGGATGATTTTACTGCTGAAGGGAAACAAGTGCTGACTATGGGAGGTGAGCGGAAGGGGACAGAGGTTCCTCTGAGCCCCGGGAGAAGGGACGTTTACCATCCGTCTGCTTTCCTTTCTGTGTCCTTAGGGTGGGTCTGCTCCCCTCCCTCCAAACTGCTTTTTCTCTAGGACCATGGGGATGGCGAAAGGATCAACAGTGATATCTTGTATAAAAGTAGTTACATTTGGCCCGAGCCTGCGGACTGAAGGGTCCCAGGTTCAATTCCGGTCAAGGACACATGCCAGGGTGTGAACTCGATCTCCAGTAGGGGGCGTGCAGGAGGCAGCTGATCAATGATTCTCATTAATGTTTCTATCTCTCTCTTTCCCTTCCTCTTTGAAATATATATATATATATATATATATATATATATATATAAGTAGTTACATTTGTCAGTCCAAAGGCCAAGCTCCCTCTGTGAATAGGGGCAACCTGACTTCTGAGGTGGACCCCAAGGTGCCCGAGGGACAGGGTGGAATGAGGGTGAGACACGAGGCTCACTGTGGTGGGGAAGCTCAGGTGTTCTCTCCTGTGAAATGGAGCCCGTGTTCTCTTGCTGGGATGGAAAGGTGAAGTAAAGCCCTCGCTGGAGCAAAGCTGGAGGATAAACAGAGAGCCATCAACCCTCAAAACACAACCCCGATGCCAGGGGGCGACGCTGGCAGGGAAAGCTGCATCCTTGGAATGACATAAGTAGTTGTCTGCTCTCTGCTGGCCCTGGGGCTGTGCTCTGCCTGGTGCATGGCTGGCTGTTCCCGCCATTAACAAGCCTGGAACAGCTGTGGCTAAAGTCCTGCGGCTCAGAGTCCACCTTTTCCCTTCTCTGCCTGGAGACAATGACAGGGTCAAAGACTGGCATGGCAGGCGCTCCAAGCCAAGGGGTGGTGCCTGGTGCCTATGCAGTAGGAGAGGTTTTATGCTTGAGTGTGGTTTTCTGTCTGCACTGGCCATGGCACCAGGGGATGGTGGGAGATCTGGACCCAGCTGGGAGCAGGCTCTGTCACCCAGAGGCTCCGCAAACATGGTCCCTGTGGAAGGGGTCCGAAGGTGAAGGGCAAAGGAAGCACACCACCACCTTGGTCTTTTCACTCCATAAGGTGTTGCTTTAAAAATCTGCTCCAATAGCTGAAACTGGTTTGGCTCAGTGGATAGAGCATCAGTCTGCGAACCGAAAGATCCCAGGTTCGATTCCGGTCAAGGGCATGTACCTTGGTTGCGGGCACATCCCCAGTGGGGCGGGGGGGGGAGGGTGCAGGAGGCAGCTGATTGATGTTTCTCTCTCATCCATGTTTCTAACTCTCTATCCCTCTCTCTTTCTCTCTGTAAAAAATCAATAAAATATATTTTTAAAAAATCTGCTCCAATCACAGGCCCCCACTCCCAGCTGGGTCCATGCGGAGCCTTCCCGCCTTTGGGTCGTTGGGCGGATTCCCTAGCCTCTGGGTTCCGGGAGAACTTTAGATGTCGTCTACAGAGCGTTTAATGCTCTTCAGCGATGACGAATGGCCCAGCGGCCCAGACCCCAGAAAGCTGGGAGCTGGGAAGGCTGCGGTGTGTCATGGGGTCTGCATGTCACCCAGGGCCTGGGAGCCAGGACAGAGAGCGAGAGGCGGGGCAAGTTCCCTGCAGCCCGGGCTTCGTGGGCCGGGCCTGTGGCTGAACCCAAAGGATCTCAATCTGGTCCCTGCTCATAAGAGTGGCAAAGGAAAGGGGGCGAGTGAGGCAGTCCAGATTGGAATCGATGGGCTCCCCCTGGGGCAATAGACTCCAGTCTACCGGGTTGGGTTCGGTGCTTCCTGCAATGCTCTGGGAGCCCTGGGAGAGGAGGAAGGGGAGGTGGCATATGCCCTGGGTGCTTCTTTGACTCCTGGGGTCTTGAGAACTTTCCCATCCTTTCCCTCAAAGACTAATTCTGCTGCCAGAGGGAGGAGCCATGTCTACCTTACTCACTGTTTCCATCCCAGTTGCTCAAACCGTTCCTGGTCCCCAGTAGGTGTGCAATGGCCTTTTTGATGGATAACCCCCAGAGCATGATGGGAAATGCACAGACCTTCCTCCCCAGCCATCCTCTCGACCACCAGCCCGATGTCCTGCTCTACCTCTTGGCTATGGGCAACTTCCATTAAGCCTTGCACCCTGGGCGTGTCCATTTTTTTTTTTTTTAACCAGCCATACCCTGTGACTATCTTGTTCAAATTTAAGCAAGAAGCCACTGACCCCTCCCCCAGCAACAACGTGAGGTTCTTTTCCTAGAAGCTGTGATCTTATCCGACCATTTCCTCACATTTCCTCACGTGACAGCTGTCGTGGCAGCTGGGGCCCTAACAGTCACAGGAGACCCACGAGGAAACCTATGCACAGGGCCCTCTGCCAGTGCCTCCTCGCCGTCCCCAGGGAGCACTGGGCAGGAGGACCAAAGCAAGCCCGCCTCGAGAAGCAGGTGCCTGCCTCCCACTGTCTTACCCCGATGGACAGACTGGGCAGAGCAGGAGAGACTCATTTTATTCCGTGTCCTGGCAGAGCATGGGGAAGAGAGGAGTCCCTGAGTCCATGTCCCAGCTCTTAATGGCTATTTCCTTTCCACGGTTCAGGCCTGAGGAGCTAGTATGGGTGACCTCATGCCCACGGAGACCTGAGTGTACAGTGTTTCCATCTTTCTTTCTTTCTTTCTTTCTTTCTTTCTTTCTTTCTTTCTTTCTTTCTTTCTTTTTTAATTCTCATTGGAGGATATGTTTATTGATTTGAGAAAGAGAGATGGAGCGAGAGAGAACCATCAATGTGCGAGAGACATGGATTGGCTGCCTCCTGTATCCACTCGGACTGGTGATCAAACCCACAGGTTTTTGCTGCACAGATGGTGCTCCAACCGATTGAGCCAGCCAACAAGGGCAGTGTTTCCAACTTTCACATCTGGATGAACCGTTCTCTCCGAGGTGTTTGTTCTTCTGTGGCCTCTGCGCATATGGTTACCATATTGTTGCATCCACATGTGGCAAAACCTTTGAGGAGGGGAGTCATGGGAGGAGGGTGCCTAAGGAGGTCAGTTTTCTGGGCTGGCTCAGCAGCCCCGGCCCCATCTCTGCCTGTGTGACTCTGGCCCTTCATTCCCCTTGCACCCTCTGTTCACTTGCCCTTCTGCCCTCTTCACTTACTCCTGCATCCAAATCCTATTCCATTTTACCCTCTTGCTCTTTCTTCTGCATTTTAATGCCCTGTTTCAAATGTTTCTCTTTTGGTTACATAAGACTTACTGCCCCTTTCTCAACCTTAGACCCCTATTTATTATATACGTTTCTGTGTTGCTCTTTGGGCATCTGCAAACAAGTCTGTGAAAATCGGCATTTCTTTCCTTTCAGCTAACCCAGCTGTCCCTGCATAGACCTGCCTTCCCCATCCCATCAGATCTCATTCACTCACCAAACATGTATGGAAGACCTACTACGTGTCAGGTATCTGGGAGGTGCAGGGGATATAAGATAAATGAGTGAAAAATCACATCCTTGACCTTCCAGATTTCCTGGAGTCCACCATCCCCTCCATTCCACTCCGGGGAACTCTCATTCTGCCGAGTCTGCAGCCCTTTCTCTCTCTGCCACCAGTTCAGCACTTCATTCCAGACCGCCTGTCACGCTGTTTTATTTATACTTAACTCCTGCCATACAGTGTAGTTTTCCATAGGTTTGTGTTCTGTCTGAACACCCGTCAAGGATGGATTTTCTTTCTGGTTTTCCACAGACGTGATGAACACTCACAGCTATGCGTCAGGATCAGAGCTGGGCACAAATTGTTAAAAATCAGGACTGTCCCGCCAAAAGCGGGATGTCTTGTCACCTCATTCTAACTCACTCCTGTCACGTAGTCAGCACTCCCCAAGCTTGATCTTCTTGTTAGAATCCTCAGGTTCCAACAGAGAAGCACTTCCTTTCTCAGGCCTGTTGCTTTGCCTGTTATGTAAAAGGACCCACCTCCAGGACCGGAAGACCCTTCCAGAGCCTCAATCCCCGGATCCTACAGCCCATCTGCTGGGGAAAGTCCCAGTTCATGCCTATGGTTCCAGAGAAATGACTAAAAGCGGCTTCGTTAGCTCAGCTGGCGTGGCTCAGTGGTTGAGAGTCAACCTATGAACCAGGAGGTCACAGTTCAATTCCCGGTCAGGGCACATGCCCAGATTGCAGGCTTGATCCCTAGGGAGGGGCGTGCAGGAGGCAGCCAATCAATGGTTCTCTCTCATCATTGATGTTTCTATTTCTTTCTCCCTCTCCCTTCCACTCTGAAATCGACATATACATACATACACACACACACACACACACATATATTAATATATATTAATATATATACATATATATTTTTCCCATCATGCTCTGGGGGTTATCCAGAGCATATATATATATATATATATATATATATATATATATATACACTCATACACACACACACACACACACACACACATATATATATATATATGTGTGTGTGTGTGTGTGTGTGTGTGTGTGTGTGTGTGTATGAGTGTATATATATAATTTTTTTTTTAAAGAGAGCAGCTCCTTCCATTCCTGAATCTGAATATGGCTGAGCTATGAGCAAGTTCGGGCATCTCAGTGTGTCCTCGTGTCCTGGACCCATTGGTTGCCATCCTCGCTCTCTCTCCAGGGAGGAGGGAAGGCAGGGCGGAGGGAAGGGGAACCGAGGACAGCCCTGTCTGCATACGAGCAGCCAAGCACCCGCTCCTCTGGGGGCTCAGGCTCCATCTCCAGTGCACAGCTGGTCTCTCGGTTGGCAGCCACCCTCCACGCCATCACCCACCGGGCTGGCCTTCCTCCTTGCTTGGCTCGAGTGCCAAGCCTGGGCTGCCTGGCACGGGGCCTCCTGTCTCTAGGCATCCAACTATAGGGAAGGCAGATACTTTGTGAACAAGCCCTGCCGCCTCGGCCATCCAACGAAAACAGCTCGGCGGGATGACAGGGCGGTATTTTCTTTGTCAATCTCACTAAAGCGATTGGAACAGAAATCCCAGCCGAAGCCCCCTGACAGCTCCCAGGGACGCAGGGCTGATTCTGTTTCTCCATAAAGGGCACTTAGTGTTCTGCTCTTGGACGCTGCTGGGCACACCGACCTTGCCCAGGAGGAGCCGTGCCTGTCTGTCTGTCTCTGCCTCAAGGCCTGGTGTCCTGGTGGCCGGGAGGCTTGATCCTCGGCGTTCCCAACACTGATGGGAAACGGGAAGCCAGCCTCCAGGTGGGGACGCCCTGAGATGCCTAAACACTTCATCTGAAGCCTCTCAGCTGCTCTCCCCTGCCCAGTCCCTTTCCTTCAGGACCCACTGGAGAAGGCTGTCTATTCCCACGCTGCTCCTCCCGCTTGGTGTCACCATGAGTTGCATCTCCTGCGCTCATGGTGGGCTTGGAGACTTTCATGAGAAGGCCAAGGTGCGTGATGCCGACCTTCCCCATCCTGCTCTTCTTGGGAAACTGAGGGAGCAAAATGCCCTTGGGGGAACCTTAGGTTCACCTGTTCCTTCTAATCCTAAATCAAGAAAGGTGTCTGGTCCTAGCTGGTTTGGCTCAATGGATAGAGCATCGACCTGCAGACTGAAGGGTCATGGGTTCAATTCCAGTCAAAGGTACATACCTAGGTTGCAGGCTGGATCCCTGGCCCTGATCAGAGAGTGTGTGGGAGGCAATCAATTGATGTGTCTCTTGCACATTGATGTCTCTCTCTCTCTCTCTCTCTCTCTCTCTCTCTCTCTCTCTCTCTCTCTCTCTCTCTCCCCGTCTCTCCCCGTCTCTTCCACTCTAAACATATAAATCAAGGGAAAATATCCTTGGGTAAGAATTAACAACAACAACAAGAACAACACAAAGGAAGGTTTCGGGTCCAACAGCCTGAACGACTTTTCAAAAGATTTGAGGATTCTGGGAAAAAACAAGAGCACACTCTTCAACCTCAGTTTTATGATAAAATCAAAACTAAGAAACAACAAAGAAGGTTTAGTTAAGCCTATGCTTCTTCTACACAGAAAGAAATTGAGTGCTTTACCTTGATCCTTTCAACCAAAAGAAATTAGTGCTGCCCGCTAGAAATTTCCACCATAGGAAATGTCGTAAACATTGTGTTTCACAACACAGAGGAGCTGAGCATCTGAAATGGGGCTAGTGTGACCAAGGAGCTGAAGGTAAAATTTTAGTTCATTTACATTTAAAAAGCCACATGTTACTGGTGGTGACCACACTGACCAATATAGGTTCTGCTCCGTGGCCCGATAACATGCTACTCAAAACACGCAAAGGCCATTTTGCATATTCCTTTAACAAGTCCTGTCTCATTATGGGATCATGAAACCTATCAAAGCACTCCTTCACGGATGCATTCATTCATTCATCCAATCATTCCTTCATTCGAAGGATATTCAGAGGACGTGTGCTATGCATCAGCCCTATGATAAAAGTCAGGAAAATGTCAATGGGCAAAAGACGCTCCCATGCTTGAATGGCATTTGTTGATGACTATGGAAGTGGGAGATGTGTGCAAACTTTTCCTCCGCTGATATGACCATGTCTCTGCAGTGAACTAAATGTATGAGAAGATGCAGAGGATTTGGGGGAGGTGAGGTTCACCTCGAAGGAGTGAGCAGCAGCACCAGATCTGCTGTGTGAGCGCTGCCTCTGCTCCACAGTTGGAAGGAGATGGTGGGGAAGACCCTGAATTAAATGAGGTGGGAATCAAGAAGTATCGTGAGGGTTCAATTACACAAGAAAGCTCCACCACTGAACTCTGCTAAGTGTGAGGCTGTGAGCTCACGAATGACCCAGACTGGAGCGATGGCCTCCCAGCCATTAGGGGAGCCATCTCCCAAAGTGAGGAAGCCACTGGCCCACCAGCTCATGAGAAGGTGGCGGGAGGGAGGCAGGGGATTTCAGAGGAGGGGAGAGCAGTGAGCTGAGCAGGAATGTGGCCCAGGGGCAGGTGGTAACAGTTCACTGGCTGTCAACCAATGTAGCAGGGACTTTCCTGGTCATAAATAGCCAGGTAAACACCCCGCATCCTCTCAGCAGCTCACAGCAGGGAGAAGGGGCACAGCCCACCTCGAAGGCTCATTCGCTAAGGGGTTTGCCAGACACTGTGTCCACTTAGTAACACGCGTGGCTCCCACTGGCGGGTCTTCACACAGTACCCCGAAGGCAGGTGGCGTTGAGCAGTGGTAAGACTCTGCAGTGGGTGCCCTGCACCCTGACTGGCTGGAAGGCAATGGGCTGGCTCGGGCCCCAGGGCCCAATCCCAGTGGGTAATGACTGTCCATCCATTAACCTGGAGCTGCAGACTGTATGCTCCTGGCCCTGAACACCCCACGCTGGTCCCCTCAAACCCTCCGCCTCTGCCACTCAGCCTGGTGGCTCTGGTGCCACCTCTGCCAGGGGGCCCTTCCCTCTCTCCCTCTGGGTTCACATTTGCATGAGGACAGGGTCTCTGCAGCTGCATCCTCTCTTTCCTCTTACCTCCCTTCTTCTCTGTTCACTGTCCCCATCCCACCCCAGCCGTGGCCCAAACATCATCCAAGCCATCACCCACCATCCAGATTATAGGCAGTGGCCCTGACAGTAGGACGCTCAGAAGGCCCCGCCCCTCTGGAGGGAGGGCTGCCCACAGGCACTGACTATCTGCAGCCCATGGGCTGAGGGAACAACCAAGACAGATCTGATCTGAAACACCCCCCTTGTAATCCACAGGGATTGCTGAATGTAGTTTAGGAGGGGTTTCCCCTTCCCTCCCCGCAGATTAATCCTCCTAATTGTTTTTAATTTAGGCGAATGTTTAAAAAAAATTGCATTCTCTAAGTATACAGAAAACCACTTGAGGCAATTAGGGGAAGGAGGAGTGGGGGAAAGGTTGGAGGGGTCTGGCAGGCCAGTAGGGAACTGGAGTGGGGAGGGCGGGGGGTTGAGTGCTTTGATGGGGTCTTGGTCATAAACCCAGCATCATTCAAGGGTTCCTCTGACTTCAGTTCAGGCTCCCAGGGGCCACTGCTTCTCTGAGCACCAAAAGCGAGCTCCAAGGGAAAGTGAGTAGACGGTAGACAGAAACGCTGTTGTCCTTAGATACCAGTATTTGTCAAGATAACCATGTATTCTTTCCGGTCCCCTGTGACTCCCTGAGAGCTCTGGGGAGCCCATTCTTCGGTTTGGAGACCGTCTGATCTCTCTCTCTCCACGTGCGAACACATCCCCACACATTCCCTTCCGTCGCAGGGTTTCAAGGGAAATTACTGTCTGCACTTAAGGAGCAGAGAGCGGGCGCTGATGGTAAACAGGCATCTCATTCCCTCTAACATCAGGGCAAGTGACCCAAGGCCCCTGCGTCCCTCCCACGTGGGGACAGAGGCCCCGCTGCAGGGCCCGGCCGGGCCAGGCCTGGCGTGGCTTCAGACTGGCCCTTGGCTCTTGCAGCCAGAGGAAAACCCTGTCAAAACGGCTTAACGACCTTCTAATATTTCCATGCAATTAAGGCCACATCTGTCTCCCAGGCCCCCGCACTCCTTCGCTAGTGCACAGACATGAACCAAACAGTCTGTCTTGTCGATCTGGAAGGTAACAAAGGGCTCCATTCATAACTGGAGGCACTTTCACCACTCTTTTTTTTTTTCTCTCTCTCAAAGTAAAATAGAGTTTTCACTTTGAGAATAACCTGTGTGGCAAGCGAGCGAAGGATTTTTCCCCCCTAATAAATCAAATCCAACGGCCTAATAAAATGCCGCCTCCCCTCCCCCCCACACCCTCCTTCCCTCCTTCCCACTGTCCCACTCTCTGCCAACAATTGTTCCCAATAGAAAGCCAAAGGCCCATCCATCCAAAGGAGGCCGGGAAGGTAAGCTGGGAGCAGATGGAGGGAGTTAAAACATCTTCTGAGGGTCCCACAGGCTGGCGTGGCAGCTTAAGTATTAGGATGAGTCGGGGAGGGGTGAGGTGGGAGGACCTGGTAGGTAGGTAGCCCGCCTTTCCCTTCCCTGCTTTACTTCCTTTCTCTGCCTTTCAGGGTTTGCTTCAAATTACTCCGTTGTTTGTTGGTTGGTTGGTTGGTTGGTTAATTGGTTGCTTTTCCTGCTGCTCCTACTACCACAAGACCCATCCCCAAACATTGAATAAACCTGTTTCCTTCTTCTGCGTGGGCAGGAATGAGGGAACCACGTGCCCCGAGGATGGAGCCAGGACTCCTGGGCACACCTGCAGCGGAGGCCCTGCGGGAGCCACCTCCCCAGCGCAGGGCTAGAGCTCACCCTGTGCTTTGAAGCCCAGAGAGTGAGTTTGCAGGAGATAAAGTGCCGATAAGCATCGGGTCGGTGCTTATCCGCAGCTCACACGATCTTTTGAGGTTCTCTCTGCAGCGGCAGGCCCCAGAGACTCTAATCAGAAAACAGAAGGGAAAATGCAACAGCAAGCAGTATTCGCTGCTGCTTTTCTCCTTCTTCTTCTTTTCTGTTTTGCTTTGTTTTGGTCTACGCACTGGAGAGCCTGGTGCAGAGACTGTAATGCAGGGGACCCCAGAGCAGGAACGCAGCCCTAGCTCTCTGCACTGTTACACTTTGTTTGCTCTGACATCGATGCAGAAGATATATGTTCGGCCCGGACATAAGAGGGCGAGCCAAATTGATAATCATTGCAATCTGCCCAGAGCAGTATCTTTTGCAAAGTGCTTCTGCAGACGTGTGTTATCTGGACTTCAAGGTGGGGCCGATGGTCTGCAAGCAAAGACACGACGTGAGCTGGGTTATGAGATTGGTCTAATGGCATGCCAAGTGCAGGGCAGTGAGGATGTCAGAAGAAAAAGCCAGAGTTTTCTGCCTTGCAAGCTGGGTTTTAGTCATTCTAGTAGATGCAGAGGCTTGGCAGCTAGAAGATTCCCAGAAACTGGAATGGCCTTGAACCTGGGCATCCTGTCTGGAAGCATTTGGAAAGCTGGGGTGGCAGTGGATGAACTGGGGTGAGGGTGGGGGGGGGAGCTCTGAACTTTGCAGCTCTTGAGTCATAGGAGGGAGGCAGAGCCTGGGCTGTCCTGTATCCCAGTGGGTTGGTTATACCTGATTTTTTAGTACAGGGCAGTGGTCGGCAAACTCATTAGTCAACAGAGCCAAATAGCAACAGGACAATGATTGAAATTTCTTTGGAGAGCCAAATTTTTTTAAACTTAAACTTCTTCTAAGGCCACTTCTTCAAAATAGACTTGCCCAGGCTGTGGTATTTTGTGGAAGAGTCGCACTCAAGGAGCCAAAGAGCTGCATGTGGCTCGAGAGCCGCAGTTTGAGCCCTATGCTAGGGCCTCAGCAAGGAGTAGCTGATGAAGGTGTAATGAAGAGTAGAAGGGGCAAGGAGAGGGGATCTGAGCTCTGACCTCTGCCCCACTGGGACAAGCTATGGAGTCTGAGGAAAGAGTGACTTCTCTGTCCATTTCCCTTTCCATAAAGTGAAAGAGGGGAGACAAGAGGACGCTCAGGCAGAAAGGGTAGGGAGATGAGGGTAGCATGGAGAGTGTTTGCTACACATGAGCACATTCTTTCAAAATCATACAACTGCCGTGACCTTACTGGGGTAAAGCATTGAAATGACTTGTTAAGACAAAGATGAAAAACACAGCCCTGGCTCGTGTGGCTCAGTTGGTTGAGCATTGTCCCGTGCACTGAAAGGTCTCAGGTTTGATTCCCAGTCAGGGCACATACCCAGGTTCAGGGATCAATCTCCAATTAGAGTACACACAGGAGGCAACCTGTCCATGATTCTCTCTCACACTGATGTTTCCCTTTCCCTCTCTTTCCCTCTCTCTCTCTCAAATCCATCAGGTGGGGATTAAGAAACAAAAAGTAGAATCTGGCTACACTTACTCTTCCTAGCTCCAAAGTTCCTTGGTGCTGATGTGGGAATCTTTAACTCAGGGAACTATTGATGGCTATTGAAGTCCATAAAAAGAATGAATTCTTTCCAGCAAGTTTTCATTAAGCAGTTATGCTCCTGATTGCCAAGCCCTCAATACTACCAGTACATGTATCATATTGATCATCTGCAGTTGGGTAGGAAGTAATCCCTCCGCAGAAACCTCAACTACAACATTCCAGCAGAAGTAACTGGAACTCAGCCAGAGAGAAAGTTTCCTGATGAAAAAGGTGACATACTATTCACACAATCTATCTTAAGAACTTGAATAAGTTCTAAAAGACCACTTCGAGGATGGGGGGTGAGACTGTGGGGCATGGTGAGGCAAAGGGCTTTTATTTTATCTCTAATTCAGTTTTTTGCAAGAATGTAGCCATGTGCTATTTATTTCATTAAAAATCAACTTTAGCCGAAGCCGGTTTGGCTCAGTGGTAGAGCGTCGGTCTGCGGACTGAAAGGTCCCAGGTTCGATTCCGGTCAAGGGCATGTACATTGGTTGCGGGCACATCCCTGATAGGGGGTGTGCAAGAGGCAGCTGGTCGATGTTTCTCTCTCATCGATGTTTCTAGCTCTCTATCTCTCTTCCTTTCTCTCTGTTAAAAATAAATAAGATATATTTTTTTAAAAAAATCAACTTTAAAAGATGGGTTAAGACAAAAGGATCACCTTGTGCATGGTCAAGTTCATGGTTTGGCAGAGGGCCAGTGCTCAAGGGCAGTCCTGACCGACTGGAGAGACATGAACACGCCCCAGGTGTGTCTATCCTAGGGTTTTCATTCATAAATACCTTACTTGCGTCCATCATATGAATCTCATTCATGAATAGTTGGCTTCATTTTTAGTTTTTTCAGTTCCCAGTTCTTGAGATCCTGAAGATAATGCCGTGAGGTGGGCCAGAGAGTGTACCTTCACTTTACAGACGGGGGGATGGAGCTGTGCTGGGCCCAGGACTCCTTTCCTTCTCTCAGTTCTCAATCAGGAGGCCTTACTCCTGCTCCCACTGAGGGTTTACTCCTTCATCACTACACAGAAATCTGGACTAAACAAACTCCTTTTGCAAAGGGTCTTCAGAAGTCCACGTCCATTGAAGAATTACATCAATGGCCAAAATATTCCCCTTGAGTGCAGAAAGACAGCTCTACTCTTTCACATACAGTTATGGATCCTTTAGAACATGTTTGCTTGAGAATGAAGAGGAAGACTTAGCATTATGGTCTGGTTGGTATGGTCCTTCGGGAGGCAGGCAAGGGACTGGACTGGTCTGGGTGCTGAGCCAGGCTCTACTCCCAATGCCAAGAGGGCTTAGTTTTTCTCATGGTCCCTTCCTTCCCCCCCCCCCCACACACACACCTGCACACCCATAGATACCCACACACTCTCATGTATTTTGAAGACTACTAAATACACCAACATAAATATTTAACTTATGCAAATAGGATTGTAACAGAAAGTACTCACACAAAGTGATAGTTATCTATCTTTTCTAGAATCAAAAAGAACATTATCTTTTTTAGTTTCCTTCTACCATATATCAGCAGTTGATGGGCACCCTGCTAGCCATCAGCTTGTTTTTCTGATATTGCAGCCACAGTGGAGATTTTTATCTGCATCTGGCTTGTGTCTGACATGGGTGTGTCTCGAGAAATCTCTCCAGGTTCCCACATTCTCAAAGTTGCTCACGCAACAAAGCCATTCAGGATCTGAAACCAACAGTGAGAATCTCAAGTGTGTCAAATCTTACACGAGTATCTATCTCATAGATTTCATAAGCCACAGTGCTAATGCTATAGCTTATTCATTCACATTGCCCCTTCCATTGGGAGTTTTCTGAGAGTACAAAAGATTGCCAGGCCTTTTTCTAACAATGTCTAATGTATTCCCCTGGGTATAGTAAAGAGATACACACAGCCCATCAGGATGGAAGGTAAAGAATAATGTACTAATGGTGGGCGGGGTGGGGGGTGGGGACCTGGGGGCGGTTGTCTGTTCAGCTCAAGTAGCTCGCATTTCCTGTTTAGTGGGTTTGGGTGAAGGCTCTGAGAGCAAGGTCACCATGTAACCCAGGTAGGTAGCCACAATGGTGATGCCCCACAGCCGAGATTTGGCCTCAGACATCAACCAGGTGCAAGTTTCCATATTAGAAAACTTGAGGGTGAACCACTCCCAATGTGGGCTACTCCCTTCAACTGTCCTTTGCCCTATTTCTTCCGAGGTCCTCTCTGTAGAGTTGGATTAAACAATTTCGCAGACCCAGTGCATGAGACCCTTGCAAGTAAATTAAAAAAAAAATCTTGTTCTTAATACTATATTTTGTTAATGGGAATCCTATGAATGTCCATGGGGACCTGGCCTGTAAGGGTGGAAGGGCTCAGCAAGGCTATGGATTCATAAGTATGTCCCAGGTTAGAGCCCAAATCCAGCCAAAATCAGACTCCTGATTCATGCAGTTACCCAGGGAACCACAACCACACAGGTGCTTGTTATCTTTTATTTGCCTATCTTATCCAAAGTCCTCATATATACCGATAATCACTACGATGATTGCTGGATCATCAGTCTGATCTCAGGGAATTACACCAACAGCACAGTCACAAAACTCTCCGAAATTGGAGACCTACTGCCAGAAAATTGAAACCAAATGGCATCAGAGGAAGAACACGATTCTTTGGATTTCTCCAAGTCTTAGCAGTGCTAAGTTCATCTTAAATCTTTCAGTGCAAATGATAACCACAGATACCATGACCTTAGGAACGAGGGATGGAAGCATTTGCAGAAGGGCCAGAACAGAGTCCTGGCCTGGTTTAATTCCTCGATTCCGCTCAGCCCCTGCCCCCCTCTCTTTTTGACGGAAATGGCAGAAGATGCATTTTTCTAGACTTGTTTCCCTCCACACGGTTATTTTAGCAACGATAGCTGAGAATCTTGGGCTATTTCATAGTTTAAGACCTTATTTTAACAGGAGCCTTCCCACACCTAACATCTTACTTAATCCCCCTAATAAAGTGGAGATACACTATGCCATACCCCCGCCCCCTCCATTTGGCTGAAGAAAAGGAAGGTTTTGAAAGGCTACGCCTCAGCCCTGGGCACAAAGCGGGTAAGCAGAAGGCTGCGAGCCCAGTCTCCTGGACAGCATATACCAGCCCTTTCCACGGGCCAGCCTTCTCCAACGCCTCCTTTGCCTAAGAACACCATGCCAGTGAGTGCATTTATTTTTTTCATCCTGATGCCCTTTTCCCTCCCCTTTTGATCTTGCCTCCTTGGTTCCAGCGCAGGCAGCTTTGAGGCGAGAGCTTGATCTCTATCGGCTTGTTCCCATTCTGACCTGCAGTGGGTTCACTAGGGCCCAGGGGCCCTGGGTGACGGACGGCATGCCCTGGACATGAGGCTGCTGGCTCTGATATTTTCAAAGGGCACACTTCCTTCGGGGACGCACGCAGCTTGCGCGAGCCACAGCCTCCCTGCCATTTTCTCAAAAGCAGGAAATGAAACTGGCCACCACGAGCAAGTGACCAGCAGCCGGAGCATGAGTGCAAGCCAAGCAGAACGCAGATGCAAACCGCGTGAGTCAGGGCCAACGGGCTCAGAGAGCAGTGGTCTCTGAAGGAGGGGGCGCCTTTCTCCCTCTCTCCTTGGTCTGAATCCCCTGCAGACTCAACTTTTAAACAGGTTCCATCCCATACCTAGACCCCCGTTCTTACACAGAACTCGCCTGCCTTCCCCTAACACACACCTCTACACACACAGAATCCCGGCCTTCTCTGCAGGCTGCATGGGACCCCTTGGCTTCTCTGAATGCTCAGAGCAACCCAGGGCAGGCGAATGGGCAAAAAAACACACATCTTGCTGAAACCGGTTTGGCTCAGTGGATAAAGCGTCGGCCTGTGGACTGAAGGGTCCCAGGTTCGATTCCGGTCAAGGGCATGTATCTTGGTTACGGGCACATCCCCAGTGGGGGGTGTGCAAGAGGCAGCTGATCGATGATTCTCTCTCATCGATGTTTCTAACTATCCCTCTCTCTTCCTCTCTATAAAAAATCAATAAAATATATTAAACACACACACACACACACACACACACACATCTTTCTCACCTTTTCCTTTCTCGAGTTTTCCCTTCCCAGCTCCTGTTTCTCTTGTGACCAATTCACATCTCTGGCTAAAGGTGTTAAGAACCTTCTTGGTGTGTGACTGACTGCCAAGGGGATTTCTGCTTGTGGCCACGGAGCTCTGGGTGGCTGCTATGGCAAAGGTACCAGCCATCTGAACCCTTTTCTTCAGAGCAGCGAGCCCCTCACAACTCCTGCTCCGCCCCACCCCCTTCCCCTCAACACTGATTGCAACTCAGATAGGAGCAGCCCACTCCTCTGAAAAGAGCCAGGTTCTCCAGCCCTTTTCATTCTTGTTGACCGCAGAGAGGGGGAAAGGAAAGAAAAGGCACACATGTCTATGCACGTGAATGCATCAAGTTGTGTCTTTCCAGGTACCTTTGTTCCCTTTGAAAGGAGGGGAGGCAGCCAGAGAGTGGTGGCTAATTAGACAAAGACAGATGGGCACATCAGAACAGATTCACGGGTCCCTGTGTTTGCATAGCCTCTTACACCAGAGATGTGGCTGCCAACTGAGCCCAATGACAAATGTGGTCTTGTCGCTCCACTCTATTCCGAACCCAGGTCGGATTTGCTGTAGGGGACCCACTTTGCTTATTATTATCGTCATCACTATTACCCTGTTTCCCCAAAAATAAGACAGTGTCTTATGTTAATTTTTGCTCCCAAAGATGCGCTAGGTCTTATTTTCGGGGCTGTCTTATTTTTCCATGAAGAAGAATACAGTACACATTTATTATTAAAAGAAAGGAAATTTATTACCTGTGTACGGTACGGTATTACGGTAGTTGTCACCACAAACCAGACAAACCGAATCCTACATTATCAAGAATGTACTCATTTATTCAATGACAATCTTGTCATCATCTTCTGGAACATCATCACAACAATTCAATTCCTGAATTTCCTGGTGAATTTCTTGTGACTCCATTTCTTTCAGAATCAGTGGACCAAATCTCTCAGGTTTAGCCTAGGGGGAGCCTTATTTTCGGGGGGATGCCTTATATTTCACTCAGAAGGAAACCTGTAAGTAGGTCTTATTTTCGAGGATGTCTTATTTTCGGGGGAACACGGTATTATTGTTATTATTGGTATTATTAATATTTTAAATCTATTCTGGCCCCGTCACTAGGCATAACCTAGGTTCACAAGGATGAGGGAAACCCAAGAGAACTTGCCCTGGGAATGGTAGAGCTGCTGCAATGCCCCTTGCAAAAACGGAATCCTATTCTCAGAGTGTGGCATCCAAATCGCTTGGGTGTTAATTGATTTAAAAAATGCAGCTTCCTGGGACCATCCTGGAGCTGGTGCATTAGGAGGGCAAGAGCTGGAGCCTGGGGGCGAGCCCTCTGCACACTCCCCGGGGGTCTTAGGCGGTTCAGGTTCCGGAGCCTCTGTTCGGGGCTCAGGGGGAACCGTCCGGCCATCATCTCGGTTCGGAAAGTGCCACAGGTGCCTCTGCTTCTTCTTCCCTGGGAGATTCCCAAGAGCTGTTCGCCTGCGCAAGGTTCTGATAAGTCCTGAGGTAAAGAGGCCCAGGTGTGTTCAGCCAAGTGCCGCCCATGCTGATGTGCATAAGGCACCTTGGAACATCCCGCAGACACATTTTGGAAGCAATGACATACCCGATAGAAATGTAATCACCAGTCTTTGGAGGACCCTACTCCCTAGGTCTCACTTTTCTCGTTTCCTGCCACAAACCACCCAAACTAATGTGAGAAGAAAGCAGGGCGCCCTGGGCAAAGACAAATGCACTAGAGCTCAAAAGCTCAAAAGAGCAATTGCATGTTTTTTTGTTGTTGTTTTGTTTTTTGGGGGGTGGGTTGAGGGGGAGGTAATTAATTGCTTCTTAGAATCCCAGCTTGCTCTGGTTCTGTGCTGAAAGCAATGCTGCACATGCCTTCTCCCATCTTCATCCTTCGCATCTGAACATCTTCTCTCTCTTCGGAGGGGCTTCCTTTGAGTCCTCCGACCTAAGTGACCTCCAGCCTTAAGCTCTTTCTGGCAACACTCTTCACTGTCCTTCATTGCACTCACTATGCTCATAATTATAGTCACTCACACACCCACTCATGATTATATAGTCTCGTGTGAGCTGGGATTCGGGTCTCTCGGCCACTACCCCGAGCTGCCTCAGGCAGGCTCTCTGGCCTCCTTTATCCACTGTGCACCCAGAGATGAGCCCAATGTCTGGTAGACAGAGAGCACTTAATACATGTTTGCTGCCTGAGTTACAGAATTTTAAATAGTAGGGTTTTTTGTTGTTGTTTTTTTAAAATCTATTTTATTGATTTTATACAGAGAGGAAGAGAGAGGGATAGTTAGAAACATCGATAAGAGGGAAACATCAATCAGCTGCCTCCTGCAACACCCCCCCCACTAGAGATGTGCCCACAACCAAGGTACATGCCCTTGACCGAAATTGAACCTGGGACCCTTCAGTCAGCAGGCCAATGTTCTACCCACTGAGCCAAACCGGTCAGGGCAAATTACAGAATTTTAATCCAGCCATTCACACAGGACATGATGTGATATACACTCACAGTGGCTCTTCCTGTTCATCAGCATTTCCTGGAAAGCTTTCTAAAAATGCAAGGTTCCCCCCCCCCCCCCCCCCCCCCCCGCTCAGATCTACATGAAAAGGAGGAAAGGAGCATAGGCACAGTATGGCCATCGCTAACTGCGTAGACGAGAAAGGAAGGCACGGGAGAATGGTATCTCCTCTCTCCTCCCGACGTGCTGTAGGTTTGGACAAGTTTCTGCTTTTGTTGTTGCCTACATCTCACTGTTTAGAAGGAGTCCCATTTGTCACTCTCCAATGACCCCGTGAGACATCTAAGCATTTTTGAAATCCTGAATGCCAGGCGATTCTGCAGTTCGAATCCTGGCTATTATTTCTGGCACGAAGGGTCTCTAGCATGTGGCCGTGAACCTTGGGTTTTGCCAGATGACTCTGAATATGACGTCACCAAGACATGGCCCCTTTCACAGAGCAGGGTCGCTCAGCCTGTGAACCAGCCTGTCTTACTTGACCTCTTGTTTGGTGCGAAAGTTACACAAGCAGGCCTTTAGACACGCACGCTGGCGACAGTATTTCCCCCGACGACATCAGTCTGCAGTCAGGGAACGTGAGAGCCCACCTTGTGCACCCCCACAGTCAGGTCTGGCGGCTCCTGCCCCCCAACCCCTGGGGCAGCTGCCACAGCGCATGCTGGCTCTTCCAGCCCACGCTGTCAACAACAGCACAGGAAGCCGAGGGCACTGCTAATGTACATGTCACCGTGTGGCTTCTGGTCACAGCCTCACCCCACCTTCAGGCCTACACAAGCTGCAAGAGTGACAGGAAACGGCCAGCG
Source organism: Pipistrellus hanaki (assembly GCF_964339955.1). Classification (NCBI taxonomy): domain Eukaryota; kingdom Metazoa; phylum Chordata; class Mammalia; order Chiroptera; family Vespertilionidae; genus Pipistrellus; species Pipistrellus hanaki. Next base: position 13,366,276 of record NC_140521.1, on the reverse strand, counting down.
GGGTATATATAGCCACGCGGGGTGTATCCAGGGGCACTGTTTTGCACAGATTCGTATGAGCTTTGTTCGTGGGGAGAAGATATCTACCTCTCCCTCTTGGGGGCCTCCATGGTGCATGCAGCACTAATGTCTCCCCCAGACAAGGAACAGGGACAGGATGCCTTTCGGCTCAGAAAAGTGGAAACACTTGAGGTTGCCGGCAGCCTCGGAATACAGCCCCCGTGGGAAAAGTCCTCATTGCACAGTTCCCCCTGAATTCATTCATTAGGCTTGGATCCGCACATATGTCCTCCAGGCAGATAAAGCACGTCTCCCCACACCTTTGTGTCCATTGCACCCCCACCGTCTAGCTTCCCAAAACCCACCCGTGGCTGAGCCAACAGAAAGGTCCTGAGCATGGAGGCTCCTGGGGCCCAGCCCACAGACCAGCCCGCAAGAGGGAGGGAAACAGGCATCTTGGCTGCTTTGAAACCCAGATTCTGTATCAACACCCTGGACTAGAAGGGTATTGTTGGGCCTGGCCTTGACTCCAGTTCTCGGGCCGACCTTTTACCATGCTCCTCTCCCTGCGGAATAAACGCTGAGTGAGCAGTCAGGGTACTAGAGCTCCTGGAACATGGGGCCCACAGACCTGGTGCAAGTGCTCTGTGCTAAGCCGAGGTCTAGGTGACCTTGAGCAAAGGACGCTTTCTGGAGGTTCATGTCTCCATCTATAAAAGGGAGTGGCGAGGTCATGAGGACCTGATGAGAGAATCTGAGTAGTTTTCGGCCCAGACCCTTGGTGCCAAGCATGCACACGGCAGTCAGTGTTGAGGCAGCAACAGTAGGAAATGAAAGTGGAACTGGAGGGGAAAGAGTCATACAGGGTAAGGAGCCTGCTTCCAAGATTGTCACCTTTTTTATGTCCTGACACTTTCTGTGCCACTTGGTTGGCTGGCTCCCTCGTCACGGATCAGCTCTGTGCGCTGAGGTCAGAACAGCGAAAGGGTCGGGCGTTGGTTCAATACAGTTCCCAGAGAAGTTTCTAACCGAGGGCCACCTAATCCAGTGTGGCATCTATTCGGGGACAGATGGATGGACTTGGGAAATATTATGCCAAGCGGAAATAAACCAAACGGAGAAAGACAAATATCACAGGATCTCACTCATTTGTGGAATCTAATGGAAGGAATGAATTGACCAACAAAATAAGACCCGAAGCAGGGAGGCATGGAACAGACTGGCATACCTCCATGGAGGGGTCGGGGGGACGGGAGGGGGAAGCCGAGAAGAGATAAACCAAAGAACTCATATACTTCTATGCACAGCCCTTGGACATGGGCAGTAGGGTAGTGAAGACCTGGGAGGGCGGGGGAAGATAGAAACTGGGAGAAGGGGAAAGAAGGGGGAGAAATAGGGGTGACCTATAATACTATCAACAATGAAAATATCTTAAAAATAAATAAACACAGCACCAAAAAGTCATGGTTCTTCCTATTCAAGTGACAGATGCATTTGGGGAAATGAGGCATCCGTCTTGTGCAAACATCCCGGAGAACAGACCCACGGGCCATGCCTGGGACGTGTTCTTCCAGGCTGGTCCCAAAGAACCCAACCCAGCGGAAACCGGTTTGGCTCAGTGGATAGAGCGTCGGCCTGCAGACTGAAAGGTCCCAGGTTCGATTCCGGTCAGGGGCATGTACCTTGGTTGCGGGCACATCCCCAGTAGGGGGTGTGCAGGAGGCAGCTGATCGATGATTCCCTCTCATCAATGTTTCTAACTCTCTATCCCTCTCTATAAAAAATCAATAAAATATATATAATTTTTTTTTTTTAAAAAAAGAGCCCAACCCAAGAAGCAGAGGTGACTGTTTCTCATGTCCACCCTTTTAGAAAAGGAAGCCTGTGTGTCTATTTCCTATACTTTCCACTTGGCACCAACAGGCACCTCCTGGCCAAAGGGTGAGGAAGGAACCCACGCTGTCCTGAGCCGGAGGAGCCCGGCTTCTCGGACCTGCATTTCCCATGGAAAGCCCCCTGCACCTCCCGCCTGCCAGATCCTTTTCTTTCCCGACCTCTTCCTTGTCCCGGGTCCCACGCTATTGTTCAGCTCGTGGCTGGAAGCGGAGCACACGGGGTCCTGGGCCAAAGGCTGCGGCTGTGTGTGCCCGAGATTAAGACGTTTATCTGATCTCAGGCAGCTTGCAGAGGAAATCCTGTTCCCAAACTACTCAGGGCCCGGAGCGGGAGGCCGCCTGCCAGCAGTCCTTCCCTCCCACCTGCGAGATAAATCAGGACACCTGAAATGCTAGCATGGTCTCATTGTTTATCAATATAATAAGCTCACTTCCTGCCCCTTTATTAATCCCTCCCCCTGTTTTTTTGTTTGTTTGTTTGTTTGTTTTTTTAAAAAAAACACAAAAACACTGAGCATAACAGAGTCTCTGGCAGAACCCTGCTGGTGTCCTTAGAGGCCTTGCCCACACTGGGTCCCAGCGGGGGATGCTGCCCACGGATGGGACTTTGGGATCCTGCAGGAGCCCAGCAGCTCCGTCCTCACTACGGAGGCCCGTGTGGGTCTCCACTCCTTGAAGCGGAGAAGGGCGTGTCCTCTGGTGATTGGAGGAGAGGCTGCGAAGAGCTCTGGTTTCCTTTCATTTCTCTCACCCTGCACCCTGGCCAGGGGGCTAATGGCACTGGTTAGCTTTCCATCCCTCCCTCAGCTCCCTGAGGTCACACAGGGCCACCTGAGAGTCAGGTGGAGTGGGCAATGCTTCCTGTCACTCCAGGGAGGAATCCCAACATGATTTGTTGGGAGGTGGAGGTGGGGGGGGAGGGTTCTTTGCCCCGATTCTGGGCCCTTTCGCACCACCCCTTATGTCACTTCCTTCACTGCAAAACAGAAGCAGACCTGTTCACCCGCCATCCAGCGGGGCTGCCCAGGCCGGGCTGGGTGCCTGTGGGGGACACACCATACTCACAGGGGCCGGGGGTGCAGGTGGGGAGGTAGGGGATTGTAGAAGGAATGATGTGAGCAACACATGGGCGCCACCCAGAGTCAGGCAAGAAAGGGAGGCCCTGCTCTGGATCCCATGACAGCTGAGGGATTTGACCTCAGTAACTGTCCTCACCTGGGCGGCAAGGGGGTACACACACCATCCCTAAGGTGTTTCCAGCCCCCACCAGATAATGCATGAAGGGCGAGGCCAGACCAGCTGCCACTCAAGGGGAAACCGGAAGTGCACCGCCTCCTCTCCTGTGTGTTTGTGTGTGTGTGTGTGTATCCATTGCAGCAGGAGCTCCCTGCAGTGAGTGCACCGGGTTGGGGCTGTACCTTCTCATTCCCCTAAATAGTGTTTCCCAAAGTGTGGTACGCGTACCCCCAGGGATACGGGAAGAGTTTGGTGGGGGTACACGTTGCACCGGAGTTTGGTGGGGATATGCACTGCACCATGCTTAGCTGCGCCTAATTCTACGTTCTCATGAGTACGAGGGGTGCTCAGCGTTACGAAAATTATAAAAGGGGTACACATATGTTAAAGTTTGGGAAACACTGTCCTAAAGTACAGCCAGTCTGCTCAGGGTCCACTGGACAGAACCTCCCCTTTTTGTGTGTGTTTTGTTTCCGCTTAGCTAGGGCCAGTCAACATGGAACTGCCCCAGGGGGAAGTGGTCCTGGGAGAGGACCTCTCCTTCTGGCCCCTGCAGGATGGAGAAGAAGCAGGAATGTGTCCTTCTTTCCCCTTCAACCTCGTGTCCCTCCGCTAAACAAAGGGCCAGGAGCAGGGCTGGGCGAGGCGGGGAGGGCTGTGCCACTCTGCTCAAGTTGGCAGCGGCCAGGCCCTGAGACAGGGGCTCTGGGTGCTGTGAGTGCTGGCGTGGGCTTGGCCCAGTGTGTTCCTGGCAGCCTACTGGCGGCCTGGAGTTAGCCATGGTGGTGGAGTTTACACCACGGAAATAGGCATGCTGATGAATATGAGCGCTGGTGGTCGAGCATATGTCAGCACCTATGGCTGGACGTACCTCCTTCTCAATCAAACATGACTTGAATCCATGCCCAGAGGCCTCATGCACCCAGTGGCTGAGCCCGGGCAGAGCTGCTGAGATTAGCAACTAATTCCTTACACTCTTCCCTCGGGGACCTGAAGCAGTAGTCTGTGGCTGCTGATCTAATCTATGAGCAATGCAACATCTCACACTAGCCACTCTTCACTTAGAAGCTACTGTTGGTATGAACCGAGGCATTTTATCTCCTCTACCTTAATCCTTACCGGAGCCTGATGACACAGTGTCCCCACGTTATAGTTCAGCAAGGTGAGGCTTGGAGGGCTCCCCAGCTCCTAAGGGGCAGAGCTACGATCTCAACTCAAGTCTGTCTGCTTCCAGAGTGTGCTCCTTCCAACGTCTATGTTCTCTGCACTCCCCAACATGCCTAACTGAATAAGTCACACTAGTTTTCCTTCTTGAAAATATATCCAAGCGATATTAACTTTTGATAGGAGCGCCATGCCTCCGGGGCTCCCCTCCCCCACCGAGAGCACTTCCTCTTCCCCCCCCCCTTCCCCCTCCACCCTGGTCTCTCCCCTCGGCAACCTCTACTCAGAACTTCCTCCTCCACACTTTCTCGCATTAACCCCGCCCAGTTCTGATCACTTCACCTCTGATACTCCTATGACCATGTACCCCAGATGCCCTTTGCCTTGTTTGCATAACTGGACTTCATGGGGGTCTTTGTCAGCGATCTCGGCCTTGTCCTCTCTCCCGCCACAGTGCCTGGCAGTGAGTGCTGCCCACGGGGGCCTCTCGGAATTGGCCTCCCTTGTCTTTGTCTGTGGGTCTATGAATGGCCAGCTCTCTCCACCCACAGCGTGGCGGGGAGGAAGGCCAGCTCCCAACGGGCTGGCCAGGGCCTCAAGTGCCCTCTTTGTTCCAGCCCAAGAGGACACTGGTGTGGAGCATGGGCAGGAGGTCAAGAGCAATGGCCCAAGACACTTACTGTCCCTTAAGGAACTCCCTTTGGAGGACCTCCTTTTCCCAGGCTTGGGTCGGACAAGGACCCGATCCCTGCACCCATGCCCTCAGATCCATCAGAGGAGGAACGTGGCCATGAGGAGGAGTTGGGAGCTGGGGCTGGGGAGGACTCTTCCTGCTTCCTTACTGGAGCTGGGAAAAGTGTGAACACCTGAGCGCCCACGTGGGGGTTGGCTGGGGAGGGTGCGCTGAGATGGGAGTTGGGGCGCAGTCCCACACAGGTGCCACTTTGTGGGGGTACACACACTATCCCTATGATGCCATCTACACCAAGAGTTTCCCAGTGGCCCGGGCGTGGGACTGGATCTTGCCTCTGGGAGAAGGTATCAGGGTTGAGGTAGTAACAGCTGTTCTGATTAGCATCTGGGAAGCTGGGCTGCTTCAAACAGCTCAGCTGACGAAGGGCCACTCCTAGGAGGCATCCAGGGCCGGTTAGGACTCCTCCCTCCTCCCCAACTCCTCTCCTGCCTTGTCCTCTGCACCCTGTTCTTCTCCACTGTCCAGACTCCTGCGCCTCCCGGCCCTGCTCCGGCCGCTCACGGCCACGGGCTGCCCCCCTCCTGGCCCAGCGCTTGGAGAGTGGCACACACGGTTTGCACAAGGCGGGTTCTTGTGGTTTGGGTTTTTTTCCTTCGTATGTTTGCAGCTGCTAGTTTTGAAACCACCAACCCTGAGGCAACGCAGTCAAAAGGAGAGCAAGAGAGAAAGAAAAGGAGAGAGAAGACAAGAGAGAGAAAGAAAAGGAGAGAGAGAGAAGACAAGACAAGGCAGGGAAGACAAGATGTCTTTCTGCAAACCACGGGTCAGGGTGGTGGGTCCTCGCCCTGTCTGCCCTCACAGGCGTCAGCTGGTGCAGGGTCCTGGAACCCTCAGGGGTCTGTGGGTGTCTGTGCCCTGCACCCCACGGCCCTGCTGCCTGTGGTCACAGGTGAGGTGAGAGGGGTCTAGACTTTCAGTTACAATCTGCAGCAGACCTGCCAGCTCCCCGTGTGTGCACACGTGTGGACATAGGCACATGCCCGTGTCGGGGCCAGGGAACAGGGGGAGGAGGAGACGCAGAAGACGCTGTTGAGTTTTGGCTGTTATTTATGTAGGGATCACATTCAGCCCCATCGAGTGGGTCACTCCGGAGGCAAACACGGGTATGTATTTAGCTGAACACAGCCTTAGGCAAGAAGAGGAGACAGAAATAGACGAATCCAGAAAAAACTTTTCACATGTAGAGCTCCCCCCTCCCCCTCCCTCCCACATTCATGGGCTGCTGTGGTGGCTGGTTATGGTTTTGATGTGAACCAAGAGAACACCTCGAGTCACAGCCTGGTGGGCACAGCCTGGAGGCCTGCAGAAGGGCCAGCTGCCCAGCTCATGCTGGTGGCCCTGCTGTCACCTGCTTGCTGGCATCCCCATTCCCCACCACCACCACCCCACCCCCCCTCAGTTCTCTGAAGGCCTAGTCAAAGCACTCTGCTCGAGGGGGAGGGGGAGGATTGAGAATCGCGGTGGCATGACCAAGGAAAGGAAATGAGAAATGGTGGGGCCTCCCAATCAGACCTGCTTTGACCAGAAGGCCATGGACAGGTCGGGGCATTTCGGGGCGTTTCTGCCTCCATACACCTTTGCTCGTGTCCCTCCCTCTCCCATGTTCTATCCAAATCATTCCTGCCATGTTTCTCCTCACCCTCTCTCTGCCCTCACTGCTTGCTCCCCACATTTATTGGGGGTCTCCTGCAGGTATGTTTCCTTCGCATGGCCTGTAAAGCTACCCAGCGCCGTGAGTGCTTGGCATGCAGCCGGCGCTCTATATATGCTTATTTCATCTTTCTGCAAACCACGGGTCAGTGTGGTGGGTCCTCGCCCTGTCTGCCCTCACAGGCGTCAGATATTGGCTGCCATATTCCCATAAAACACATGTGCTGATTTCCTTGCTATCTACACCATAAAATACACGTTCTCTGTAGTCGGTCCACATGGTGGCATCTTACTGGCATGGCTCATACCTTGCATGATCAGGCCCCCGCCCAGGCTCTGCCCACCCACTGGAATGCCCTCACAGGTAAATTCCAAATCATTTAAAAAATCAACTCCATTCGTCACCACGTTCCTTCAGTTATGACATGTCATGAGTTTGATTGCGAAGCGCTTGCTGCTCATGTATGCCAGCTTCCTTCAGGAGACTGTGAGCTAATCAAAAGCAGGGACCGTGTCTTATGTATGATTGCATTCTCAATGCTGCACACTGCTCAGAAATAGTAGGCGCATGCTAAATGTCTGGTGATCAAATGAGTGAAACAAGAAATGGGTTCCACGGATCTGCTCTTCAGAGTCTCAAGCAGCGTCTTCCTGTGCTTTTTCCTCCTTCTTTCCATTCCTTTCCCACACGTGGCCATCTCCTGGAGCTCAGCACACATGTGGTGCCAGGAAGGCTGTTCTCCTGTTTCCATTTCTGAAATGTACACACCCTGGTGCACACGTTCCATACAATTACCCAGAGCCATTGCTGCTCACTGCGCTCCTGGGCCTCCAGTATCCGTAAAGACATCGGCTCAGGACCTTTACTACCCAAGGATGTAGGTGCCCGTGAAGAAGAGCTCTCCTGGGTCACAGTGTGCCTCCTCCAGGAAGCCTTCCTAGACTAGTCCAGACCCACAGGGGTTTGCCTTTTCTTTGGAATTGGTTGGGCTTATCCTGCTGACTCGGCCTGACTTCGCCCCATCCCTGCTCTCTTTAACTGCTCGTCTGTGGCTTTGGACTTGGATGCAGTTGTCTTAGATATTTTCTCCTCATTCTTTAGAGACCCACCTTAATACCCCTCAGTTCATAATACTCCATACGGGGGGAGAATACAAAATGAACGGCTGTCTTGGATGTACCTGTATAGCCTTGCTGCACGCTGCCTAGCAACCCAGACGGGGGTTTCCCCCAGAAACCTTGACCATCTCTGATCAAGCAATATGAATCAGCAACATCTCAATGACTACAGTTCTTGTTACGGAAGAAATCTCCTTCATGGGCACATGGCTCACCCCATAGCTGCACCTCAATGTGGAAGCCCAGTCTCCGGGTTCAAATATTGACAGAAACGGTAAAACCCTTCCCAGCAGGGAGAACTGCTTTCCCTGGAGCCCGAGCAGGCAAATCCCACTGAGCGCTTGGGCCCCAGGGCCACGGATACCAGCACGAAGGCTCAATGCAAGGCCTTGTAGCTCAGCAGGCCAGGTGGGGCGTGTGGTGCCTGCAGTCCCCAAATTGGCACCTCCAGCCTGTTCTGCCCCTTGTGGGAGCATCCTTCTCCTGTGGTCCTCAGCCTTCCTTCTCTGGGCCAAGCATCTGTGTCCTCTGCCTTCTCTCTTCCCCTCCCCGCACCCCATTCCAACCTGCCAGGTTTGCTAAGCTAAGCTCACAAAGTCAATGCAGCCACTCAAGTCACGCCAATGAGTGACTTGTGCATGTTGACATGAGCATCCTGGAGGCACAAAGGAATGAGATCGGGGTGACTGTGTCAGGAGGATGGGATACTGTGATGGGACTTTGGGGGGATGAATCTTTCAGAGCCTCCCACCCCTACACCTAAGGCCGACTGTGGACAAGGGGAGAAAGAGGTTCCCCACCCTCTCCCCTCTCTGGGATGACCAGGGAGTCTGGCTCCTAAGCCACTTAGTGGGGTTTCAGGCTGGAAGGGTAGGAATGAAGTTCCCCCACACACACCTGAGACATCTGGCTTGGAGGCCAGGGTTCGGACAGTCACCCAAATGCCTCCTTTCCCAAACCCGGCCTTCTAGAGAATCGGGAGCCGGCACGTTTCAGTTTCATGTGCGTCAACATGTTGTTTGGTTAATGCAGCTGAGCATGGAAGCCCATTTTCTTAGAAACAGGAAATCCCAGTGTGCCAAGAGTAAACACATCCCAGCCCCCGATGGCCCGTGCTCCTTCAGGAGCTCTCTGACCACAAGGGGCTGTGGGGCTGTGTGCTCCCGCCAGGCATGCTCTCCTGCCCATAAGTGCTGGTCTCTCTTCAGCCCATCAGCTGGAGAGCTGGGAGCCTGTGCCGTGCTCCAGGGGGGCCTGGACGGGCTAAGCCCAGGATCCCCAAGTCAGGTATCAGACAGAGCGTCGGAGGGGTTTCTAATTCCACAGGCATTTCCTCCCGAGAGCTCCACCATAGCTCTCCAACCCTATTGTTTCCCTTTTATTCTCTGTGTCTTCCACAGGAGCAGATTTCTTGTCTGTTTTACCCTCCAGCCCATCACTATCACAGCCCAATGCCTGCATCGGAGGCACTAAATAATATTTGTGGAATGAATGAATGCTTAAGGATGCTTCAATGGCACAAGAGGAGTCAAGGCATCAAAGCCGAAACCAGTTTGGCTTAGTGGATAGAGCGTCGGCCTGCAGACTGAGGGGTCCCAGGTTCGATTCCGATCAGGGGCGTGTACCTTGGTTGTGGGCACATCCCCGGTGGGGGGTGTGCAGGAGGCAGCTGGTCGATGTTTCTCTCTCATCCATATTTCTAACTCTCTATCCCTCTGCCTTCCTCTCTGTAAAAAATCAATAAAATATATTTTAAAAATAAATAAATAAAATAAAGCTCTGTAGGCCTCCTGCAGGGTGAGCTGACAGAGTTGATGGTCCCCAGGGACTCCCAGAGCGCCCTCCCTCACACACTTGTCAGCACCCAGCGGGGAAGGCCAGACCCTACCCACGCTGCCAGAGGTTCCAGGCTGGAGGAGGAGAACACGTTTGGCTGGGCGGAGGGGGCAGGACTGGAGAGGTGGCCAGAGGGGTTCCAACTGCAAAGCGGTCCACTCCCTCCCAAGACAAAGAGCCCTCAGAGAGCTACCTTCCCCACCTCTGCCCACCCGCCACACACCGAGTAGGCAAGGCAGAGGGGGCCCGGCATCTTTCTCCCAGGAGCCTGGCTGACCCTGCCGCCTGGAGGGGCAGGGGAGCGACAGGCAGCTGCACCCCATGCGGGAGTCCCAGGCCGTCCCTCGGACCCGCCACGGAAGACAAGAGGCAGCTCTCCTATTATTAGCGGTTGCTTTCCACGTATGTGTAAGCCGAACAGTCTATGCAAAACGAGGCTTCGTGGCAGCGGGCCATTCAGTCCAGGGAGGGACCCTGTGCTTTCAGCCGGGCCCTGGGTTTGCCTGTGATCAGGTTCAGCTGGGCCTCCATCCCCACCAGCCTGGTGGGTTAATGACTTGAGGGGGGGGGGGGCTCCGCGACTTCCTTAAGGTCCCCCCTTTCAGCATGTCACGTGGGTTCATTTCTAAAGTCTCTAAAGGATATTATATTAAACTAAAAAGGAGCTCCCACCGAAACCGGTTTGGCTCAGTGGATAGAGCGTCGGCCTGCGGACTGAAGGGTCCCAGGTTTGATTCCGGTCAAGGGCATGTACATTCGTTGTGGGCACATCCCCAGTGAGGGGTGTGCAGGAGGCAGCTGATGGATGTTTCTCTCTCACCGATGTTTCTAGCTCTCTATCCCTCTCCCTTCCTCTCTGTAAAAAAATCAATAAAATATATATTTTTTTAAAAAGGAGCTCCGTCTACCCCTGTTACAGAATGCCATCATAGGCCCAGAAGTTGGAGGGAAACAAGTTGATGCAGACTACACGAAACACTCATTTCATGGTTTACTGTACACCCATTAGAAGTAGTGATACAGAAAAATGTTCATGTTTTAATATTAAGAGAATAAAAGGAGCTTATAAAGCAACACGATTCTAGTTATTGAATAATAAGACTCATAGGTCCATATATTTGCATTAAAAAAAAATCTGGGAGGAAATACACTCAAATATGAATGAATTGTTTTCTGGGTTGAGAGACTATGGGTGCTTTTGAATTTTTTTGTATTTTCCAAATTTTATGCAAGGATGATGCATTCCTTTGGGTAAAACGTGCTTAGAAACAATCCATTGAACGAGTGAAGAGAAGGTTATAAGCCAAAATGCAGAGAAGGGAAGAAGTGGCAGCCTACAGAGTGGGCTCCTGAGCAGCCGGTTCTCTTGGAATTGGTGGAGGGTGGGGGTGGGGGTGGGGGTTGGACCTGCCTGCCCTCCCCCTCCCTGGCCTGCTCCTCCCCGCCTCACTCCACACAGCACTGCTCATTCAGTGGCCCGTGCTCCTGCAGCCCCTGCCAGCCCGGCATCATTCTAGCTTGTCTCGGGGAAGCCAGGAGGCCCTGCACCGGAAGCAGATGTGAGGGACCTAAGAGCTTCCCTCATCCCCTGTGAAGTCCTGTGCCTGATCCCTCTTCACTGGGGATGCCTGAATCACTCCGGGCCCAGGGAGCTCAGAGCCCATGGAGCTCTCATCCTTTCTACATCCAGAGCTCTCCTGCCTTTGGGTTAAAGCAAGCATCACTGGACAGTTAATTAGGGGGATTTCAGCAACTTCCAAATGCTCCTTCTATCAGAAAATTGGCTGCCTGAGATGCCCAGGGCAACTTATAGGTGTAAATAAATAAATTATACACACACACAATCACACACATTTTGTATATATGTACAGAGATAGGTAGGTAGGTGTGTGCATGGGTTGACACCCCCATACATGCATGCATGCACATTTATACACATATGGATGTGTAAAGAGGGGAGAGGGCGAGCATGAGCACACACACCATTTTGTCCCCACGACATTATGAAATGGCATATTTTCTTCATCGCCCTAATGAGGAAACAGATCGAGGAGTTAGTCACACGGCCGGAAGTGGCAGGGCTAGAATCTGAAGCCGGCCTGCGGGTCCCGAGCCCGGGCTCTGCCACAGCCCCCTCCCGGACCCCGGGCTGCGGGGCTGCCCCGAGGGCGCCCTCCAGACTCTCTGGGCCCGGCCCGGCCTCCGAGCAGCCAGGATGCCCAAATCTGCGGAAACGTTCACAGCAGCTCTTTACTTCCAGGTTCTGAGATCAGAAACGGAAGTTTCAAAATACCGAAAGTTCGTTTATGTTGAGCACACTGCTTAGGCCAGAAGCAGGAAGTCCAAGAACGCCTGATCTCATGAGATTTTCAGCCCAGTTTGGACCCACGTCTGCACTTCTGGATTTTTCCAGGGAGCCGGGCCTCAGCTGCTCGGCAGCTCCTCCCGCCTCACCACCCTCCACCCCCAGCGTGGGGTACAAATCACTAACAAAATCTGTTGCTATGGACTTAGAGGTGGCTTTGGACTTGGCTGCAAGTCAGTGAGATGCAACAGGCAGTAGAGAGAAACAATGGCCATTGGAAAGACGTGCAAGTGTCTTTCTCTCAAGTTCAAAAGCAAACAAAAGCTCTGAAGGAGAAGTCAGCCAGCGAGTCAAGGCCTGGGTCCTTGTCTCCGCGTGCAGGAGAGCAGTGGAGAGAAATCTCACCACCTACCTCCTCCTTTGCACAGACCTGGCCTTCCCGGGGGCCAGACTCAGGCTGGGCTGGCAGAGGAAGGAGAGGTCGTGGGCCCCGAAGCGCCCCCGGGGTTGCCAGTGTTGGGGGAGCCTCGGAAGGTTGGGGAAAACCATTTCTGTAACTCAACACCCAGAAGGCGGGATGTTTTGAAGAACAAGGCCCTCCTCTTGCAGAAGAGGAAACTGAGGCCTGGAGAAGTGGTTTGCTCAGGGTCACACACACAGCTTGAGGGCAGGAGCCGGGAGCAGAACCCCTGTCTTACAGCATCGGGGTGCCTCTTTGTCCAGCCATTAACAGCTGCCCTGCCTTAACTCTCAGCATTCAGATGAGCTAACAGACATCATGAGTTTTCGGTGTCACAGAAAGTCTGTTATAGTTACTGTTATAGTTTTCTGCATATTCCAGTTCTGGGGGTAGTTGGTATAGTTGATGCTATCTTTCATTTGAGTCCCCTTCCATTCCAAACATAGAGGTTTCTGGGAATGCCAGTAACGATGAGGTTTCGCTGGCAGAAGGTTCGAAGGCTCCCCATCCCCATCTCCACCATCCCCAGTGCCACCTTGCATGTCCCTAGGGAACATCTGGAGGGCTTCTGCATAACAACGTCCTGCAATGCATTGTGGTTTGGGCTTCTCTACACATTCTCTCAAAGCACGACTTTGGCTCAGCCGCACCCAACTGAAACAGTCCAAGAGAGGGGAGCGCCTCCATCTGGGGATACCCCCTTCTGTCTAAGGAGCTCAGACACACTGAGTCACTGCCTCACCTTGTATCCCTGTGCTTTGGAGAGGAGATGTAGTTTTTTTTTGTTTTGTTTTGTTTTTAATATATTGTATTGATTTTTTACAGAGAGGAAAGGAGAGAGATAGCTAGAAACATCGATCAGCTGCCTCTTGCACACCCCCTACTGGGGATGTGCCCGCAACGAAGGTACCTGCCCTTGACTGGAATCGAACCTGGGACCCTTCAGTCCACAAGCCGATGCTCTATCCACTGAGCCAAACCGGTTTTGGCGAGGAGATGTAGCTTTGACATGTTGGGCAGCTGTGTGGCCTTGAGTGAATTACTGAACCTCTCTGACTCAGTCTTCTCATCATAAAAGAGTCATTTCAGTATTTACTTCATGCATTGGTGTGGGAATGGAAGGGGATGCTGACAAAGGGCCCAGTGCACACCTGGGTGTGGCTCCTCCCACTGCCCCGGCAGTCCAGCACTGCCCTTTAGGGCAGGGGTCTTCAAACTACGGCCCGCGGGCCACATGCGGCCCGCAGAGGAGTCTGATCTGGCCCGCCAGGTTTTTTGGGCAGTGAGCGCAGCCGAGGTGTTACAGTAGGAATGAGTAGTTCATATAGTCCGGCCCTTCAGCTCTCTGAGGGACCGTGATCTGGCCCCCACTTAAAAAAGTTTGAGGACCCCTGCTTTAGGGCAAAGCTAGGGGCCTGGTGTCTTGGAAGCAGAACCTCTGAGAACTGCCAGAATCTGGGAGAGCAAGTCCTCCCATTTGCAGGACTCTTTTTTGGGGGGGTTGGGGGGGTTGGGGGGGAGAGACAGGGGTGCTGTTCTTACACTTAGCAATCACTAAGTAAATGCCACCTTATAGCAAAGCCTTCAGGAGCCGCCTTGACTACTAGAGGCCTTGAGCTTCCTCTCCCTTGCAGGGCCCGTACTGCCCTGGGCCACACCACAGCTGCACCCTCTCTGCTGGACACACCGGTTTGGGGAGCAGCAGGAGGAATGGGGTTTCTCGTGTGGCTGCGTGGGGCATGCTCCCAGGGCAGTGCGTCCCCGGGAAGCCAGGCCAGCGGGCAGAGGCCAAGGCCGGCTCGCTCCCTCCCACCTTGGAAAAGTACCCAGCATGCCATGCCCACTGGCTGCCAGGCAGATGGCCTGGATGGCCCTCAGCTCTCTGAAACATCCTACCTCCATAGAATGAAAAACAACGCCGCCGGGCATGCCCGCGGTGCCCAGCCTGCCCTTTCCTCTTCCTCCTCCGGGCGCTGGAGGAAGGACGGGATCTGTAAACAAGTCGTTAGATCCCAGATCCTGCCCAATTTAGCCTCTTTGTCTCCGTGTTCTCCAGCACCAATGCGTGGTCACACCCACTCAAACCAGGCAAAGCCCGGAGGAATGCAGGGCCCTGTGGCCAGGCTAACCACAGCTGACCCCAGCATGCCCGGCTCGGGGAGCTCCTGGCCCGAGCCAGAGTTCAGGAGAGCCAGCCGTACCCCGGGCCAACAGCTAAGACCTGGTCTCTGGGTTCTGTTCCCCAAAGTATTCTCCATGTGGCCAGTGTCTCCCCAAAAACTATCCAAACTCCCAAGTCCACCTCCTCTGAAGTCTGCCAAGACAAGCCCCCCCAGCTGGCCTTCTCTTTGATTTCCGCACTTCCCCTGTGGGCAGCTTCTAGAAAACAGAGCTGGAGAAAATGAAAGTCAATGCCAAATCCTAACCAGACAGAGAAGAATGGCTGCTCCCGTGGCCCCACTCCCCAGGCCTGGCATGGGGGATTGGGGGTGGGGGGGCTGGCTGGGGGGCTGGGCCCCTCTCCCACCGCAGAAGATCTGTTTATTTTGCGCTCCATAAAGGGAAACCAGGCCCTGCTCTGACACAGGGGGCTGGGGAGGGGGGCGGGGAGAGAAGGAGGCCAGAATTTAAACTCAAAACCAGATCAACTTCTCTAAAACCTCCTGGTGCTTTTGCTGTGGCGGCTCAATGGGCCACATTGTGCAGAGCAGGCGTGCGCCCTCCATCCCTAGCAGTCTGGCTCCGAACCCCCTAACAAATGCCATTAACGGCAATGACCCCTTCTTAGCTTGCAGCCAGGCCCAGCCAGGCCTGGGCTCCCCAGATGAAATTAGGGACAGATGTGCTGCAAGCAGCTGGCAGCTCCCAGCTCCCCCTGCACCCCCCGCCTGACCGTCTCCCCCCCTCCAACCCCCCTCCCCGCCACAGGGACCGGTGTGCGACAGCCTGAAGCCGCTCTCCTGAGTGGACAGTGGCTTCCTCTCCACAATGAAACCGGGAATTTTCTTTGTCCTGGAAATGTTCTGCTTGTCATCCACGTTATCCTTATCAGCAGGCCACAGTGCAGGAGGGGGGGTGAGGGGGGGGAGAAGGGAGGAAAGAAGGAGGGGGGGGGAGGCCCCAGTGAGCTCGGGACCCAGGGGGCATCGCTGCGAAATGTTTTCTTCACTTTTTCCTCTGCCTTGAATTCAAAGCGTGACCTTTATGAGTGGAATCCGATCAGGTCATCTCTCAGAGTCCCCAGCGGGGAAATAAAAGTAGTGCAGCCAAAGCCCATTGTTTCCATTTCAAGGAGGTAAAAAAAAAAAAAAAAAAATGTTTTCTCTCTATTGCATCCAGCGACCCGAGGTGGGGCAGGAAGAGGGGAGGTCATAAAAAAAGACCCTTAAAAATGGTTTAAGATCTCGGTCATAAAACGTAGCGTGGGTCCTGGCGGTCCCTCTCCCAGAGCCTGTTCCCCCGTGATTGACACCTCAATGCTTCAGGCCTTCCCTGCGCCTGTCCCTAGTTTAACTGTGACTCGCTTTCCATTGGAGCCAGTTAGAGAACAGATCTGATTTCCCTCTGAGCAACAGGAGAGCGGCACAGTCAGGAGAAGGGGTGGAGGCATGCGGGAACTCCAGAAGGCCGGAGGAATTGCAAAAATAAACTTCTGCTAATGTTAACACTCTTGTATTTCAGGGCAGGAATAATTAATTGTATATGTTGAGTCACTTAGCAACCCTGAGCTCTTATTCTGAAAGGCTCGAAATCTTTCA
This sequence comes from Pipistrellus hanaki, assembly GCF_964339955.1. NCBI lineage: Eukaryota > Metazoa > Chordata > Mammalia > Chiroptera > Vespertilionidae > Pipistrellus > Pipistrellus hanaki. The sequence goes on along the minus strand of NC_140521.1, from coordinate 13,350,099 downwards.
CATATGCGGCCAGGAAAGTCCTTGGGATCAGACAGACAGACCCTGCCCGCTGCATAACTTCGGGCAAGCGTTTTCTCTGCCTCAGTTCCTCTCGTTGGCAAAGTGTGTCTAATAATAGATGCTCCGTAGGCCACGGCAGGAAGGCAGTGCGCAATGAGTTAAGTGTTCAAGACAGTGCCTGGCGCGCTGATAAATACTCAATAAATATTTTTTTTATCACTATTACTATTATTGACGTTACCGCTACCACCTGCCAGGGTGGTTTTAAAGTCATAAGGAGGTCAAGGGCACAGTAATTCCAGAAACGAACTTGAAAGCCAATCCCAGCTCTTCGCCTTTCTAAAGCCTTAGATCAGAGAGCTTTCTCCGAAATGCCAGCCAACACCAGCCATCGGTAGCACGCCGGTTCAGTAGGCGTTTTTTTGGTTTTTGATCTTACAAAATGATGAGAGGGCCATCTTTGTTACAACATCGCTTCGGGGTAAATTTATCACTGGCAGAATCTCCCTGCTCAGCAGCTGAGGAAACCGAAGCATGGGGACACCCAGATCCTTGGGTACGGACAGACGGCCAGTTGCATCAAAGCCAATGGCTGCAGCTTCCAGAGCTCCGTTTGCCAAGGAGTTTGCCTGACCGTGCCCGGAAGGAGTCCCCGCGCTAAGACCAAGCTGTTTCCATAGGCTGGGCTTTTCAAAGGTGGAAGGAATGCCTTCCAGAATCTTCTTGCCCTTGAAATTTCTGGATGCATTGCATATTAGAAACATATTAACTGATACATATGCAGACATTCAGTAAATACTAGTCTGACAATGTCTCCAAAGGTAATTGTATTCTCATACTATATATATGATTGATTTCAGAGATGAAGAGAGAGGGAAAGGGAGAGAGAGATGCAAACATCAATGATGAGAGGGAATCACTGGTCGGCTGCCTCCTGCACAACTCTTACTGGGGGATCGAGCCCAAAACTTAGACATGTGCTCTGACTGGCAATAAAACCAAGACCTCCTGGTTCATAGGCTGATGCTCAACCACTGAGCCACAGCAGCCTGGCACAATATTCTTTATTACACTTTACTTGTCTTTCCAAAGAAGAGGGAGGTTAAGAAAATGACCCACAGATGAGGCCTGGACCCACAGATAATGCCTGGAGGAGGGACTATGGTTAGAATGACTAAGCTTGGGATACTTAATTTAGCAGTCCTGTGCGGGAGGCACAGAGGAGAGCAGCCGTTTCATTCATTCACCCATTCAGCAAAGGCCTTCCAAAGGTCTATTCTCTTTCATGCTTACTCCTGCTTATCGCTCAGGGTTCAGGCTAAATGTCACTTCCCTAGGAAAGCCTTTGACCTCTGAGACTAGGTTAGAAACCCATACGCTACTCTCCTGAAGTGCCCCGTACTTCCCTTTTCACAGAACTCTTTGTGCTTGCAACAGCTGGCTAAATATCTGTGTTTTCTCCTTGCCTGGAACTTCTGTCACAATGGGATTCTGAAAGGCTTACTTCCACCTTTGAAAATCCTAGCCTGTAGAATCAGCGAGGTCTCAGTTGGCGTATCCCAGCACCTGGCACATCAAAGGTGCTCAATCAGCACATGAATATGTTCCAGGTACTTCGGTCTCAAAGACAAAGTGGTAGGGTGTCTGCCCTCCATGAGCATACAGTAAATGTTTAAAAAAAAAAAATTAAATTGTGCTATATACAGATCTTGTAACATAGAAACCCACACCTGAAACCTATAGGATCATGTCAACCAATGGCACCCTAATCCATTTAGTTAAAACAAAGCATTTAAAACTCATGCTTAGAGGCTCAAGAGGATGTAACAGGAGTTAACTAAGATCCCATAGTCAGATAACTAAGATCCCACACACACTTCCTCACCTTATTCTAGATGCAATCTGAAAACAACTAAGGTAGAAGATTTCAATCTGAAGAGAGATGTTTCTGAAAATGCATGATCTGCAGCAATATTGAATGAATGGTGGACCATGTGCAATCAGGATGAGCTGACTAAAGACAATGGGCATATCTTGGGGTCTGTGGGCTGATCTGTATTCTCTCCTTTGTAGAAGGCAAGTGTGCGTGAGAAGCAGGACCATGATAGTTCATTCTCCCAAAATCAATATGCAGTCAGACTTCAGAGGCCTTGGCCATGTTTTTTTCCCGTGGCTTTTGTCTATCTTGGTTTCAAACAATTCAACTCAGAGATGCACATCACCGAGTATATGATGGACACAGAACTGACCTTCGTAGGGATGTCAAAGGCTTGCACCTAAGGTCTGCCTGCCCAGTAGAGAGGCCTTAATATCAAGGTCAGATGTACCCTGGAGGACTGGGGTACCTAATCCTCATGGTAATTCCAAAGCTACTGTGGGTGTGGTTCTATATCACGTTCCTATTCTCAATGGGCGAGGGCCACGGAGGAAAGAGAGAAATTGCATCATGCCATGGAGATACCAAGCATATGGTTCTTTGCCACTGAGTGTGCCACCAAAAAGAACACTCACTGGGAACCCTTCCTGGATGGAAACGGGGGGTTCAAAGGCCACCACACTAGCTCCTTATTTGCTAAATTCAGTTGCTTTGTTCCCATTGACACCTAAGGAAAAATCTTCCTACAATGTGTCTTAGGGATCTGGGAACTAGAAAAGCCAACCATCTGTTAATAAGACAGAGACCTACGTAATAGGAAATCATGTATTCATTGCAGCACAAAGCAATAGAGATGAAAATGCTGGGGCTTTACAAATGAGGAAGCAGAAACCGTGTTGGACAGGATTCTCTTTGACCTAGGTCATTTTTTCAATACAGAAAAAGCCTATACATTTTTTCCCAATATACTTAATTTAATCGTAGTTTGTGAATATCTCTTTGCCAAGTTCCAAATGCTCCCATTTTATAGAAGGGAAAAGATACTATTGTGTTCTTAAAGGACCACCAGCACAGACTTGAAGCCAAGCCACTCCAATGGTAGCCTTAGCTCCAGTTCCGGGCCAGCACTGGTGGAACCTTGGTAATGGTGGACATTCACTTTTCCTTCTGTTTTGCTTCATGCTGGTCACAAGAGTAAACGGAAGTGTTAGTTCTCCATGTGGACAACACATTGCTGACTCAGATAAAAATAATCCATGTAAATATAGCCTTCTGACTGAATTCAGACTTCACAGAATTTTTTTGACCTCAGTTATCTAGACTTGCACTGTCCAATAGGGTAGCCACTGGCCACATATGGCTATTTAAATGTAGATGAAGTATTATTAAATTAAAAAATTCAGTTCCCTATTGCACTAGCCACACGTCACGTGCTCAGGAACCACTTGAGTAGCTAGGCTCGTGGCTATCCTATTGGACAATACAGAATGGGGCATTTCCATCTTTGCAGACAGTTCTATTGGACAGCCCTGATAAAGACAGTTTTCTTAATATTCCACTTTCCTCTGACTTTAAGACAAGGTTAAGAAAGTCGAGAAATAGTGATGAAGTGTCCCAAATCTCCTACCCTAAAAATCATGTAGGAATCATATCCCAGTGGATCTTCTGATACTAGTACATCAATACTTCCAAAAGAGAGATGTTGGAGTCTTCAACAACCCAGAAAAATATTGCTCCCTTCTACCCAAGTCAAGTTTATAACCAGAAATTCAGAGTTCATTGGAAAAGAGTAGAACGTGTCACATTAGCTATTCCCAAATGTGTAAATGCTTAGGCAAGACATAGGACATAGTTAAGATGGTAGGATGATGAGTTTGTCCAGAACCTGTACACAGCCCAACCTCACAAAGACAGGCTCCACAAACAAATGATTTTCCTGCAAGGCCACATAACTTCCATTGTGGGAGACCTCTTTCATATTTTGAAATATGTATTTAAATGCTCTCTAAATCTCTTTACAATCTCAACGTTCTAGTGTAGAAAACACAGAATGCCTCCTTCAATGTAGCAGCAGGATCTTTCTTAGTAGTAATTTATTTTTTTATGGGGAAAGAAGAAGTGAGATTGATTTTAGCTCGATTGTGGTTACAAAAGAATGGCAGGTCAGTATCTGAGCAGCTCAAGGTCCAGACCCACAGACTTGGAAATCTCAATTCAGTTGTCTAGAAATAAAATCCTAAATACACAATTCAACGCATTCAGCAAAAGAGACTTAAGGACAAGCTCTTAATCTCAGCCCTGAATGCCTGGATGAGCACTTTAAAAATGAAAAGGCTCAACTTTGTTTTCCTTTCTCTTTCTTCATTAACTTAGCTACTTCCGTGTGGATAGAATGCGAGGAAATGTTCCTTCACTCCACTTCTGGAGGCCATAGCCTCATATTCGATTGTGTGTGTAGCATGGAAGACAGAAATACAACCTTTTTTAAATACAGCCTGTTGAGAATAAAGTGTTGAGAATCAAGACTATGCCTGGCCTCATGACACAGGAGAAGAGCCATTATTATTCCTGACTTGCACGTTAGCAGAGAACCATCTTTAAGGCAAATCACCTCTTTCGCTCTGTTGTTTTATTTACTCACCCTTAGATCAATTAAATTTATCAGTAGCTTTGACGCTCAATGCAGACCATCACAACCCTAATTCACATCCCTTGATCAGGGAGTCCAACTCTACTGTCCCTTCGGGCTGGAAAACTCTTATTTCTTTAAGTGGATGGGAAAGCAGAGAGTACAGGACTGAAATCTCTTGAGTCAACCAATTTCAGGCCTGGCCCGTATTCCCCTAATCCATGAGCACAAGGACACCGAGACTAGGACAGAGGAGGTGGCACCGGTGAATGAGAGGGGGCGACCAGTGGATATCTGGTCAGCCAGATGGGCCTTATGAATAGGGAATGTGGTCAAAGATGTGTTTTATAGTCTAGGTGGCTCTAGACTCTTCAAAGGGAGACAAACCTAAACAAAACGGTGGTGCTTAGGCTGGACAGGAGAATGGTGTTTCTGTGGTGTTTTCACTTGGACATAACTCTCTTTATCAGTAGAACAAGCCTGGAATTCCTGAAGCCGCACTCATATCCTGCCATCGGTTTTTACGTAAAACGCCCATTGATTGGGATGGGAGTTTCAGGAGCAGAACAATGGCCGGATATGAGGGAGGGAAAAGTGGAATGTGTGATGTTTGGTCTGTACTCACATGTGCATTCATAAGAGGTGGTGTCTATAAGGCCAAAGAGATATGAGTGAGTAGTTAAATGACGGGTTTAACCATATGCAAGTAAGTCTTTGAAATCATACAACCCAATGGACTCAATTTAAGCAATATTTATGATCTGTTAGGGTCAAACACCAACCTGGATGAGATAATAAGATAATCATAACAAGCACTTTATGTTATGTTATGAAAAGCTCCAAGTGCTTTCACATCCACAGTTCTTTTGATTCTTATAATGAGTTAGGAAGGCAGGGAGAAAACAATATTTTTATTACTACTCTTATTTTAGGAATAAAATGTATGGGGAAGGAGAAGATTAGAGAAGTTCATTTCTGGCTCAACATCACACAGCTAATGACTGAGTGTAAGCCTAGATTTTTTGCACTTCAAATTTCACATGGCTTTCACAGAGCCATCCTGCCACCATCGCAATCATTTCCAAAAACACCCCAGCATCTTACTGCAGGCCTGAATCACCGTTTAGTGTCTTCTCCTTTCTTAGGTAAGCAGCACCACAGAGCACACACCATTCCTACACGACCTTGTGTGAACACAAATTTACACTTGGTAAGTCTGGGTGACTAAAGATTGCTGACCAGCCGAAACTGGTTTGGCTCAGTGGCTAGAGCTTCGGCCTGTGGACTGAAAGGTCCCAGGTTCGATTCCGATCAAGGGCATGTACCTTGGTTGCAGGCACATCCCCAGTAGGGGGTGTGCAAGAGGCAGCTGATTGATGATTCTCTCTCATTGATGTTTCTAACTATCTATCCCTCTCTCTTCTTCTCTGTAAAAAAATCAATAAAATATATTAAAAAAAAAAAAAAAAAAAGATTGCTAACCAACTTCTGGGAGTAAAGAGAGTGGGATGATCTCTCTTTAGGAAAAAGTCCAAACCAGGCCCTGAAACGGAAATGTTGCATGATTTACAACTGACAACCAGAATAACCATGTAATGAGCCACCCAATAGTTAGCCAAATGGCTGTACTTAATTAACGCCTTTCTTCGAGAAACTTGAAGCGACTCATCACTCCAGATTTTGACCAAATCCCTGGGAGAAGAAGACTGTATTACTACCAGTTCTTAATGCTTTGGAGCAGATGGAGAAACTGAGGTTATGAAAGGGAGAGTAACTTGCCCAATGCCATCAGCCAGCCTCAGGCAAAACCAGGCCTCCGATCACCCAAAACCCACAACCGCCCCAGCACTTTAGAGGAACTGATACACACACACACACACACACACACACACACACACTCAGGATCTGGGACCTCCCCCAGGGCAGTGTGGGTCTGCTTTGCAGCCTCTCCCACATTTAGGGCAGAGGTGTTCCCACCAGACGGGGTTATCATCAAAGCCTTTTCATGACTAGGAGGAAGGAGGTGGAGAATGGGGCTTGTTGTAAATGGCAGAAAGTGAGCTCCCTCCAATCCAGAGGCAGTTGAAAGCATTATTAGCATCTGGAAAATTCCATTCCACCTGTTCCATCTCTGATGAGACTGACCCCTCTGTTGGCCCTATGTTTCATGTACCAGGCTCCTGGCACTTGCAGGGATGTGAGCTCAGAGCCGCAGCTCCCTCCCTGTGCTGGGCACACCTTCAGGGACACCCCTTGTTTCCCACAGGAGTTCATCCGTCTTTCTTGTGCCCATTGAGACTGTGCTTTGTATTGGGCCCGCTAGTAAACCATTCTCTCCTGTTTCCAATTATTTTGAACAATTAAGCATGCAAATGCCTGAACAACATTTATTCAACTTCTGAGGACTTTTAGGAGGCAAAAAAAGAAAAGAACCAACGAGAATCTGAATCATCAAAGAGCGCTTACAAAACCAGCATTTTGAGCCTTTAATTGGAAGTGAATCAGAAACAGGCATGTGAAATCTCCCATGAAATACATACACACAGAGTTTAAAAAAAAAAAAAAAAAAAAAAAAGGTGCTCTGGGCAGGGAAGAGTCTGGGTCATCCCCAATCCAAACTGATGGGTAAGATGATTGATTCTAATGAGCTGGAACCAGCCCCACTGTTTCATCATGGCTTTGTCTACACAATCTTTGGGGGGTCAACTCTGGTAGGCATGTAAGGGTGACCACAGTACTTCTTTACCACACTACAGACCCAGGAAGGATATAGGGATCTACACATCTCCAGAACTTAGAGGTCCCAGTGTCCAGAACAGCAAATCCACCTGCCTGGACACCTTCCCTGAGGCATCCTGGGAAAATTCTTCTTCATGCCAGTTTCCTGAGAAGCAGTCTGCTCCTTCCCCCTCTCCTTTCTAGAAAAGTGGAGCAAGTATAGGTGCCCCACCATTCCCCGACCTTTCAGGAACACCTGTGTCCCCCCTAAGATACCCACTGGAGGAGTAAGGTTTCTTGTGCTCTTCAACCCAAATATGCTCCTTTTGGTGGAGAAGGCCAAGGTCAGAATAGGGTCCTCTATAAAACAGCACTATGGGGCAGGGGGTGTGGGGGGGTTGTGAGATCACATGGATCTTTGCTCTAAGATCCCTGACCAGTCACAGACCTGGGTACACGGCTGGTGGCAGAGCACAGAGCCCAGGAAAGGAAGCATGCCTGCTCATGTACATAGGTGTAGTCAATCGAATCCTTCCTCTTGGCATGGCCAGCGCAGTTTATGGGAGGCCTGCACTGTAATTATGCCCACACCCACCCTCACATGTTCCCTTCATGTCTTATCATTTCCGAGTCACTTTCCTCTTTGAGAAAGCCCTTCCCACCCATGTTCACCCAGAGATGATGGCCCCGAGGAGTGGGTTCAATGGAGTCTGTAGGAATTAACCATGATGAATTCTCCCTCTTGTCTTAGAAATACATCTCTAACCAAGGGAGCCACGGTTCAGTTTAGATGGCTTTTCCTTCTGAATCAACGATCCTTGTAAAGAACAAAAGCTACTTTGGGCAGCTGCATGGTTGCTTAGGGGCCTAGGGGGGTCCCCTGGAAATTGCCATCTTCAGTTCCCCAGGAGTATGATGACAACGGTCAGGAAGTAAGACCAGAGAACAAAGAAAGCATGGAGCTGTAGCTTCAATGAGTCTTGGTACCATTGCTCTTGGAAACATCCTTACCGTGTTGTTTGGGTATAGGCATACCTAAATCCTGCTTCCTGTGTCCCTTGTCCAGTTCTCATCTTTAGACACATGACAGCGTAAAGACTTAGTTATCTCTTTGGACAATGGCTTCTCATGATCTAAGACTTTACAGAGGACCTATAAGTTGGCAACTTTTGATTTGTGCTTTGGGAGACACAACAGAGATGCAAGCAGCTCTCTCAGAAGTATTCCTTTGTTAACCTGGATCACTTGGAAAGGTCTCTCAAAGAAATAATGTGCAGAATAGGTGGTGAGGCCGAGGGTAAGAAGTGACTTGGCATACTGCAGGCAAAAGAAGAGAGCAACACTTCATCCCAATTTCTGGAATGCCCTCTTCAATGGACTCTGATGACCCTTTGGATATAGTCTGACGTTTTTCTCTTATATTTCTAGAATTAAAACTTCAAACACAGAAAGGTTGAACTCTCTAAATAAGAGGGTTTCTTTGCTGGCCTGGTATGTTGAGTGAGGGGAAGAAGGGTAACCACTACATAGAAAGGCGTTCCATGTAACACTTAAAGAAGGATATGTGTATGGAATAGGGGTGGGTAGGTTGCTCATGCAGTGTCAGTGAGGGGAATGGGTTCATTTGCCCTCTAATTGAAATAAAACTACAGCTAGGGTGAGTTCAAGTGGCTCATTGGCCCCTGATCATTGCACCTGGATTCCACCAGGATGCGGTACACACTGTTGTGGGAACATGCACAGAAGCAAGCACTTGGCCCTACGCGTCGAGAGCGAAAATGTTAAAATAATAGCTTCTTCGCTGCTAAATTATGTTTGGTCGCAAGGATCCTTGGAGCTAGGGTTTTCTTTGTTCTGCCAAAGGAAAAAGGAAATACATCAGGAAGCTGCCAGTGCACAGGAAGTCTCACTTGGGCTGATAAAAGGACCTGATGTGAGGTGGCTGTGGATGCAGTTATAAGTCAATCAGCCTTGAAACAACAAGTGCTATTCAGGAGAAACTGGAGCCCGAGGCTAGCCTTCCTCGATGATTTCCTTTTCACCTTGCAAAACATTCCCTTTTTGGTTTTGTTTTTGTTTGTTGTTTTTTTGAGGACTCGCCCCATCTGTTTTTCTAAAAGTATACCTAGCCCTAACCAGTTTGGCTCAGTGGATAGAGCGTTGGCCTGTGGACTCAAGGGTCCCGGGTTCAATTCCAGTCAAGGGCATCTACTTTGGTTATGGGCACATATCCAGTAGGGGTGTGCAGGAGGCAGCTGATCAATGTTTCTCTCTCATTGATGTTTCTAACTCTCTATCCCTCTCCCTTCCTCTCTGTAAAAAATCATTAAAATATATTAAAAATAAAAAATAAAAGTGTGTATAGTGTGTGTGTGTGTGTGTGTGTGTGTGTGTGTGTGTGTGGATGAGAGAAAGAGAATGAAAAAGAGTTAGAGCAAGAGAGAAAAAGAGAGAAGAGGTAGGAGGATAGAGGAGGCAGCGTTGTCAAGTCCAAGAACCTGCTGTCCTCTGAGCTATACACCTTCTCCTTTGGATCATCTCTCGAGCTCATTACAATGAGACAGAACCTGTTGGCTTCATTCATCCTCCCTTGCCTGCTGCCCGGTGCAACTGCTAACAAGCCAGGCCATCTCTCTACCTGAGGAACTCAGGGCTGCAGCCCTCTTGATAAAGCATGTGGCGGCGGAGCAATGCCAGGAGTCTGAGCAATGCAGACAGACTGTGAGCAGGGTCAGTGAGACTGGAGGACAGAACACACAACAAAGCATCCACGGTCCTCAACAGACGGGTTAAGTTTAGAACCTAAACGTCATGGGTATGTGGTATGTCCACCGGGCAAGGTAACCCAGTGGCTGAGGTCTAGAAACTTTGGAGGCAAACGGGATTTGGTTCAAGTCATTGCTTTTCCACCTTCTACCTGAATGACCTTGGGTAAGTCACTTCCACTCTCCAAAATGAAAATAACACAAGCATCACGGCATTGTTCCAAGGATCAAACAGGAGTACGTCTGCAGAGGTTAAAACAGTGTTGGTGCGTAGCAAGGGCTAGACACGTAGCTTAGTCTTTTCTTCCTGTGCCTGCTCCTCCTCGTTGTTCTTCTCCCTCAGGTGGGAGGTGAGTGAGTCGCTGACTCTTAGGTAGGAATAGAAAGGTCTTTGCTTAGGGCCACCAGGCTCATGCCAAATGGTGGATGATAAAGTTTCAAACTGAATTAGGCCTTTCAGGGTTGACTGTGTTTGCCCACTTCCTGTTCTAAGAAGAAGTAGAAGAAGAAGAAGAAGAAGAAGAAGAAGAAGAAGAAGAAGAAGAAGAAGAAGAAAAGCCTTCCAGAAACCTCATTAAGAGGCTCAAAATTCTTCTTGGACATCAAATAGGTCCTCAAAATATTGTTTTTGTGTGTGTGTGTGTGTTTTTTTACAGTTAAGTGTAAATGAATCAGAACCAGATGAATTCAATTTCCCTTCAATTAAACAGGACTTTTAAAAAGTCCAGGGGAAAGGCGCTTGGGGCCAAATGTGTTTTGGGTTTTAAATGAGACCAAATTTTGGAAAAGAGTGTAAGACCCAGAGCAGAGTCTCTCTCTGGTTGGCATGAGCGCAGAGGGGTCAGCACAGCTCCAGTGTCACCAGGAAATCAAAACAACCAGCCCAGGAGTCTTTGCAAAGCATCTCCCGGAGAGTCCCAGCTCTCAGCTGGCCTGGAAGGCTACTCTACAGCAAGCATGTCAAACTCATGGCCAGAGGGCCACATACCTCATTCATGTGGCCCGCCTGCCGTGAGTTTGACATGCTTGCTCTACAGTATAGGTCAGGGCTTGTGGAGAGCCACAGTGGCTCAGGCGGAATTCCTACAAGGGCTTCACTCATCCGTACTCCCCAATAAGACATGTTTTTAAAGTTTACTTGGGGGGGAGAATCGAATCAACCTGGAGGCTGGAAGGACACTTTGAAACCATGCCTTCCTTTTATACTCGAGAAAACCTTTAACATGAGAAATTTTAAATGAAGAGCAAAGGAGTGAAGTGAAGATCCCATTGCTCACTTGGGGTGCAAATGGGTGTTGGGGCTGGAATTCAGGTCTCCAGATCGTAGGCTGGAGCATTTCCCCCTGTTTTTACTGCAAAGTGGGGTCCAATGTCTCCGAGAGAGCACATTTGAGCTGGACTATTGGTGCCTGGCACTTTCCCCACCCCCCTTTACTAGTCTGTTTCCAATAGCCCCTCTTGATTTTTTGCCTCAGTTTTTTAAATTATACAAGTAATACATCTAGTGATTTTTAAAAACAATCCTATGCTACCTACGTTTACAGTGTGAGAAGTAAAAGTCCACCTCTCCCTGCCCAGAAGCACATGCTGTTAATGAATAGCTTCTTATATATCCTTCCAGAATCTATCTATGCAGAAATAATCATGTCTTCACATTTTTTTACAGACATGAGAGCACGCATTTTGTAACTTCCTTTTTTTTCCCATGACATGACGTGTCATGGAGGACTTTCTAAATCATTGTATTTTATTCCACTTCATAGTCGCATGCGTCTTCCGTAATTTATTTATTGAATCCCCTATGGACGGGCATTTAGATTCTTTCCAACGTTTGTCATTACAAACAACACTATAATAAATATCTTGTACATGTATATACTTGGTATCGATGGGAACATGTCTGTCAGATTAATTTTTAGAAATGAAATTATTATCAAATTTGTATCAATACTTAATATCTTAACAGATATTTCCAAACTGCCCTCCAAGTAGGAGAGGGAAATATCCCTTAACTCTTTCTAACAAGAGGCATGATTAAGCTGCTCGAATCTTTGCTTTTCTCATGGGTGATACATGTTCACATTTCATTAGAGAGTCTTTTCATATGTTTATGAGCTATTTTCATTACTTTTTCTAGCACTGAGTGTGCACAGCATTTTTGCCTGTTTTTACTTGGTCTATCTTTTTCTTATTGATTTGCAAGTAGACTTTGTCCATGAAGACATTTGCCCTTTGTTTTATGTGTGAGAAATAAATATTGTTCAGATGCTCATTTATTGTTTCACTGTGTTTATAGTACTTTCCTCTGTGTTCATGTATGAATCATGGTAATAAAGCTAAGAAAGGGAGAGCAATAAAAAGAAGTTCCCTTGGCATGCCTCAGTTCTCAAAAGATGTCCAGACAATAAGTAAAGGGGCAACCCTGACCCGTGTTTCTCAGTGGTTAGAGCAGCGGCCCTTGCACCAAAGGGTTTAGAGTTTGATTCCTGGGCAAGGGCATGGGCCTGAGTTCCAGGTTTAAATATGTGTAGGAAGCAACCAAGCAATGTGTCTCTCTCATATCAATGTTTCTCTCTCCCATCCCTCTCTCCCTCCCTTCTACTCTCTCAAAAGCAATGGAAAAAATATCCTCGGGTGAGGATTAACAAAACAAAACAACAAAACATGCGTAAAGAGGAGGAGGAAATTATAAGCTGGGTGTTACTTTTGGGGAAATGTGCCTAAACTTTCCATCTAATAAAAAGCCACAAATAAAGATTTCCTCCAGTGAGCATTGCTTCTTTTGGACCTGCCAATTGTCAGAGCCTAAAATCAGAAAGTGGAGAAATCTCTGCTCTCTAGGGTCTCGAGGTCTGGAAAAAAAATAGCAGCGTAAGCAACTTTTTCTCCTTCATTTACGCAGAGCTCCGAGGAGCGTGTGTCTGGCAGTATTATTTTTCAACTCTTGGCTGAGTGAATAAATGGATGAGTTTATTATTTATCTGAACTGATAATACCTAAAGACAAAATGACTCTCCAGGCGTAAGAAACTCAACCTAAACATATGCACTGAAACAGACTGCGAAGGCATCAACTTAAAAACAACTCGCACGTTCGGTCATTTTATAGCATTCGCCTGTTTCCAAGTGTCTGCTGCATGAACAAGGCCGCCAAACCACGCTCTCAGGCCCCTCTGCACATAAAGTCGATGAATAGCCACCTATTCACACCAACACCCTGCTACTGAACTGCTGGGTTTCAGTAGACATGAAACCCACACGTGTGTAGAAATGCAGGGTTAGAGCTCCCACGGCACCTGTAATTCTGGCCTCTCGCCTGTGTGCACTGAGTTGTGACATAAGGTCTTTCATTACTGTGGACACATGGCACTGTCTGAGCAAAAGGGGCCCCGCGGCCGAGGAGGCATGTCAGTCTGCAAAGGTGCATTTTCCCGAAGGCGGCTTGAGAAATGACATACTCTGGGCCTGGGATGGTGAACTAAATGGCAGGCACGCTGCTTTCCAAAGATGGGCGCCCCCTTCCATCCTTCAGTACCTGGGTTCCTTTTTTTGGAAGGTGTTAGCAATTTGGAAGCTGCTGTCAAGTTCACTGGAATGATCTGAGAAATGCATCTGAACACGAGCTCTGAACCAACGTGGAGGGTGGTGCTAACTCTGAGTCTGGGGTTTGCTTCGGTGAATGTTGGTGTGTTTCTGCGGGAGGTGAGGGTCCCAGGCAACCTGTGAAGGCGGGTCAGACCTGTCGGGATTTCCATAGAAATGTGATTTGAGTCTCAGGGAAACACCCTTTCCTTTTGTGTCTTCTCAGCTACTAGCTGCTGACTCATTCTCGAAAGGAACTAATGTTGTAGCCCAGGAGAGATGGCCAGTCAAAAAGACAGCTTGCAGTGGAATCTCTAGAACACAGTGGAAGGAGTCATTGAAAGGGGCCAAGAGATAATCCATGGTTATGGCTTCTGGTGATGGAGTTGCTCCTTTCTCCCCTGACTCCATACTTAATAAACACATGTTTAAAGACAGCTGGGTCTGGTTGCCCGAAACTATCCCTGGATGTTTCATTCCATCTCCGGCTAATTTTTTGTGGCCTCTGATATCCATTTCCTAGGGCAGTGGTCGGCAAACTGCGGCTCGAGAGCCACATGCAGCTCTTTGGCCCCTTGAGCGTGGCTCTTCCACAAAATTCCACGGCCCGGGCCAGTCTATGTTGAAGAAGTGGCATTAGAAGAAGTTTGAGTTGAAAAATGTGGCTCTCACAGTAAAGCAACAGGCAGACTGTCAAATTTCAGTGGGGAGGGGAGGAAGATCCTGGGAAGATAATAGATCAACCGAAGGACTTGTGTACATGCATATAAGTACAACCAATGGACATAAAACTCTGGGGAGGGAGGGTATGTATGGGAGGGAGGGAGGGGGGCAAAAAAAATCAATAAAATATATTTTTAAAAAAAAGAAAAAAGAAAAATGTGGCTCTCAAAAGAAATGTCAATCGTTGCGCTGTTGATATTTGGCTCTATTGACTAATGAGTTTGCCGACCACTGTCCTAAGGGGAAGGGAGGGAAGCTGAAGGATCTAGATTTGAACAGCTCTGTAGACCATCCATCCATCAGAAAAGCTGGGTTTTCCTCCTTTCTGTCTACCAGGGCAGGCAAAAGCAGGTTTATGGTTGCGAGTATGTGAAACACAGAGTTTATGCTTGTGTTATTTATTAACGGGTGTATTAGTTACCATATGAATAGCTGCAAACCTCCTTTTGCCCACCCGTGGATTTTATAAAACCCACATTCTTTGTTGTGGTATTTAAAAGTCCTCCAATCTAATTCCACCCCGTCTTTCCACTCCTACCTTCTCCTTTATATGCATTCCCCTCCCCCAACATACACGCCAAAGGATTTCACTTTCCTTGAACTCTATCTTCCTGTGCAAGGCCTAGCCAACCTTCAAAGCCACTGTCCAGGCCCACCCAACCACCTCAGCCAAGAAGCAGCGTGGGTCATGTGAAGAAGAAGCAGGTATTCCGGAATCAGAAGCACTTGGCTTGGATCCCAACTCTGTCACCTTTTCGCTGTCCCCGTGGGCAAGCTACCTGGCTTCTCTGAACTTGGATTTCCTCCCGACCAAAACGGTTATATGGCAACGTGGCTTCCCACGGTGCTTTTGTGAGGATTTAACGCAAGCGTGTATGAGAGAGTCCTTGGTACATGGAAGGGACTGTGCAAATATCTACTGGTCTCAGGTCTTCCTGGCCCTCCATCTGAAATTGCTCTTCCCTCTCTCCAGGCTGATGGAACCCTGCATTCCCTTACATACACACACACACACACACACACACACACACACACGGCTAATCCCCCTGCTAGGACCCCAAGGTTGCCTCTTGCCACCAACATTGACAGCACTTAGTCACCTAGTTCAGTGCCTGCACGACAGCCATGTGACAGACCTTCCTAACATGTGCGATTACTGATTTCTAGTAACATAGCTGACATCAGTTTATGATGCCAATGAGGCCAAGGTTACAGAGTTCCACAAGGCCGGCTAGCTTTGCATAGGAAAGGGCTATTCCGTAGATTGTCTAATTCTGTCAAAATCCCAAAATATTGGCCCTAAGGGTGACCACGTGAGGATAGACAAACCCCATCCATTGCCTCCGGGTAAAAAGCTGCTGGTGCTGGGCCTATCCTGCCTGTGGAAGAATGAGAATGACATCATCTCATCCCACTGCTGAACTAACCCATGAATGGGATAGGAATACACAGATATAAATCAGAAAAGCAACAGAAAATGAAACAGGGTGTGGTCTCCTCCAGAGGAAAAGACACCTGCACAGCCCTGAGGTGACAAAAAAAGTTACTATGGTCGGTGCAAGATTTTGTGAGATTGTGTCTGTGTGTGCGAGTTGTGCCTGTGTGTGTGTGTGTGTGTGTGTGTGTGTGTAGTGGCCAATGTCCTTTAGCCTTCTCAACTTGTCACAAAACAACAAGCAAAAAAAAAAAAAAAAAATGGACTTAGAAAGACTGTTTTAAGTACAAGCCCAAAATAGAAAGTCATGTTTTTCAGAACAAAGCAAAACAAAAATGTTATTCTATATTTTCGTAACGTAGCCGGCTGTCTCAAATGAATGAAAATAGCAGCTTTTCCACTCTAACCCTACAGAGTTGGTTGCTAATCTGAAAATCTGTCTGTTTAACTTCAAATGGAGTGCATTTTCTCCCAGAGAGCACTGGGACTTTGCTGAAGGCCTGAATGTTGACTTACAATTTAGGCTTTTTTTTTTTTTTTTTTTTAAATTTGAGATAGAATAAAGGCCTCTGTCCATTAGAAATGCTGCCAAGTTGTTCATCATCATAAATTTTCCCCCCTTTTTTTCTGGAACAACTCAGTGTTAACGTAAGACTAACGTTACATTTCTAGAAAATAGGCTTGGTTTAAATCAACCACTTTTTTAAACCAGTGCTAAGTTAACTGGTTGATTCCAAACGGAAGACATTGAAATCCTAAATCTTATTGAATGTGGTTGTTATTTAAGATCCACTCGCTACATAGCCCGGAAGGGGAGTCCCTAAGATATGTTCTAATGCATTGGCACGTATTATTTGATACAGTCAACCTTCCATGATTAAAATTATTGAAAGAAAAATTCAGCCCACCTGCCCTTGTCTACAAAGGAGTCTAATGACTATTTAAGTAAAATACTATGTTTCTTATTATCTTCTGATAATGGAACCCTTGTTTGTCTACAAGAAAAGAAGGATTTATTTTCGAAAGCAGTTATGCAAAAATCCTATCTGAAAATTTCAAATGTTTAAAGTCTGGAAATAATTCAAGGTGATAGTAGTACATTTTTTTCATTAAAGAATACAAAGTGTCTTTATTCCAAAGTGTCATGATTTTTTCAAAGCTTCTCTTTGTCTCTGTCTCTGTCTCTCTCTTAAGCACACTCACACACAACATACTCACCCTGCCTCCAGGATTCTATAATCCACAATAATGTAATGAAAGTGAATGAAAGCTTCATAGTACGAGTGGGAATTACACTAGTCTGAGGGTCAGGAGCCCTGAATTCTCACCCTGACTCGGTAATAATCTGTGTAACCTTGAATAATTAATTCAACAACTCTAGGCTTAGCTTTCCCACCCATAGCATAAGAATATGGAGCTAAATATTCTCTAAATTTGCAAACCTGTTAATTGGAATAGCAGCAGAAATAGAAGGAAGCTGTTTTGTAGAAACTATTATTCTTCAAACATTTTTTTAAATTTTTTAAAGTTGATTTCAGGGAGAAAGGGAGAAACATCAATGATAAGAGAGAATCGTTAACTGGCTGCCTCTTGCATGCCCCACGCTGGGGATCGAGCCCACAACCAGGCACGTGCCCTTTACCAGAATCAAACACAGGGCCCTTCAGTCCGCAGGCCGACGCTCTCTCCACTGAGCCAAACTGGCCAAAGCGTAGAAATTATCCACAAAAATAAACCAAACCATTACCAATTCACCATTGGGTACTTCCTGGGGACAGATACAAAGAATGGAGGAGATAGAAAGGTAAAAAGATGTGCGTAGGTGTTCACTCTGCAACGTGAAGTCAGCGTCCCTCTCTGAGGACACAAGTCAGGTCTGTTCCGGAGCATTCCTCCCTCTGCTGCTTCCCCCTCTGGCAAGCACTGCCCCTGGACGACAACCTGCCCTCCTGGGCCTGCCTGGCCCGGAAACTCTCTGCAGGTTTGCAGAACCCAACTTCAATCTCAACCTTTCTTCCCCGCTTTGCTCGCCCAGCACTCGCTGGCTGTGTGGTGCTGTACTTTCCAGAGGTGAAAGGATGCAAACAGAATTGCTCTCCTCGACTGGACTTTGCTCAAAGCATCTTTCCCGACCATCCTGGCTGACACAGCTGTATCACTTTTTATCCCCTAACTTGCTTCACTGTTCTTCAGAAGGTCTATTATCTATAGACATATAATTATTTGTGTGCCTGTCACCTCCACTAGAGTATAAATCCCAGCAGGGTTTTGATGCCTGTTTTATTCTCAACACACAAAGCATGAGTTTTGAGCCTTGGGACATAAGAAACACACAGTTCATATTTGTTAAATGAATGAAACATGTATTATGGTAAATCCAGACCCACGATCCAATTTTCTAACCAATCAAACCCCAAAAGGCCTATCGCCAAGGAGAAATTCAACCAATGTGCATGCAACGAAGGCGCAGACTTTACATAATCCTTACTGTGACTTACGTATGTCAGGGAGCTACTCTGGCCCCATTTCACAGATGAGGAAACCGAGACTCCAAGGACCAAGCCCCTCGCTGTAGCAACATTCTAGCAGAGCTGAGCATGAGCCCGGGCTTCCTGATCTCAAGTCTGCTGTCCCTTTCCCTATGGCATTTGCCATGTCGGCGTCTCCTTGGATTTGTCTCGCCACCTTTTTGCTGGCACCATGGGCACTGACTCAAGCTTTCACAGATGAACTATTAAGACTCGGTTGAAGACTGCTTGGAACTAAGATGCAGTTCTTGAAACCAGGTCATTTCTTAGAGCAGCCACCAGTATCATGTGCTTTTCAACCCTGATACCATCACTGCGGGGAGCAGGGGCGGGATGGGGTGATGATTAATATGCAGGTTAACTGTCAGTGGCAGCGAAAGAGTAGAATGGTGCCCCCCCCCCAAACTTGGGTGCTTCCCCAACTAGAGGCTCCGAGCCTTCCCAGGAGGCGCTCATGGAAATGAGAGGAAAACATAACACAGAAGGACTTATTGTAACAAGGGCAGTTAAGATCGAGGTTTTGGAATCAGACCGAATTATGCACAGAGTCAAGGGCTTTTGCAAAGAAATCTTCTGCAGAGACTTTTCTGGGCCAAATACCTCCTCAGTGCCGAGACTGACAGGGATTTTGAAAGAGACACCCACCTTATATTTGAGGGAGAAAACATGTACAGGTGCATAGAAATCACATCCCAGAATCACTCATAAATGGTTTTTCCAGGCCATTCCAATGGGGAACACCCTTTTTCTGGATTTGTGGCTGCAGATTAGATATGACACAAGATCTCTCCCTTTCTATACAGATCCCTCCGACCGTGTCTGTATAGACCTGGATCTCAGAGACATCCAGTACATGTTCTTGTTAGAGCATAGGACCATAATATTTTAGGAACAGAGAGGGTTGGGAAAGATACTCTCGTGGAGGTAATTTAGTCCCACTGTTGGATAATTGCAAAGATTTGGAAGCTCAGACAGATTTAATGAACTGCATTCTCACATAGACCAGAAGTTAGCTGGTCTAACTTCTTATCTTCTTATCCACTCTCCAACAACAACATGTAATCCACTGTGGGAGTGGGGCCCAGGAACCCCAAGATCCAAAGGTCTCACATGAAAGAGAAGCTGTGGCTTTCACACAATTTAAATACCAATGCATACACTCAAGGACTCAATCCTTCAGCACTTTGGGGACTGGAGCAGCCACTGTTCTGTGTGTGTGTGTGTGTGTGGGGGGGGGGGGGTCTGTAAAGCCAGGTCACCCAGATGAGAACGGGGTGCTCCTGTGGAGGGTGTGTGGAGGGACCCGCAGGCTCTCACCACCCACGTGGAAAAAGAAGGCTTTCACTCACATCCTTGGCACGAAATGCCAGGGTCTTGGCCTAAGCCTGTGCTCACTGCCCGCCATGCCAATCCCTGTGTGTGTGTGTGTGTGTGTGTGTGTGTGTGTGTGTGTCTATCTAAAGAGATTAGCACATCCTGGGTACAGACCACAGCTTCCTCCCTTTGCGCTGGGCCTGCCTTAGAGGTCTGAGCATCGTGGAGAAGAAATTGCTTCACTTCTCCTTAGAGTGTCCACATCGGACCGGAGCCATGTTACCCCTCTTTGGGATCAAAGAGGTGCCTTCTGGGTAAGTGGAAAGTGTCCTAATGAGGGGGTGGGGGGTGGAGTATGCTAGAGTGCAGCATCTCA
Organism: Pipistrellus hanaki; assembly: GCF_964339955.1. Taxonomy (NCBI): domain Eukaryota; kingdom Metazoa; phylum Chordata; class Mammalia; order Chiroptera; family Vespertilionidae; genus Pipistrellus; species Pipistrellus hanaki. The sequence goes on along the minus strand of NC_140521.1, from coordinate 13,330,154 downwards.
TTATTAAACCAGGGACCCAGGACACTTGCAGACACACATACCAGCCACCGTGAAGGAAAACAAGCACGAAACTATCTCTGAGCACCACGCCCTCCCTATAGGAATCCTCCCTCACCCACACACTTGAAACTTGAGGAACCCGGGCTCACACAGCCACCCTTTAACCCATCAGCATCAGTTATCTCATCTCCAGATTTCTTCTGTTGGTGCTTTCTACCTAAGTCAGCATATCTCAAACTTTGAGAAAAAAATCAACAACACACACACACACACACACACAAAAAAAAAAAAAAAAAAAAAAAGAAAAAAAAAAACCTTAGAAAACAAAAACCACTACCCCACCCAAATGATAAATATCTCTTGAATTCTTAGCTTTCTCCTACTCAGCCCCAAGAGCCTGAAATTGATTCCTTTGGGTTCTGGGGGAATTGGCGGGCTCTGCCAGTCCTCACCTCGCCAGCCTAATAGTTTTTCCAGACTGACTCCTTCTTGGGGTTGCACCACTGCCTTGCAGCCGCCCAGCGCCTCCTAGTCCCATTCATTCCCCCTCGCGCCTCCGAGGCCAGTGGCTTTAGGGGGTGTCCCTCCTTTCTGCTCCTCGCCCCACTTCCCCTTCTTGAGGGAGGAGGCAGTCAGCCCTTCTGAGGTCGGGACGGACGTGAAACCCAGTCCCTCAGCCCTTCCCTCCGGGGCTGCACTTTGCAACCTCAGCCAGGCGCAGGGTGTGGGGGTGAGGGTAGGGGTGAGGCGCAGGGGTTGGCCAGCCACCTTAGAAGAAGCGGCTCTTCCCCGCCGGAGCAGGCGCCGACCCAGGGCGGGATGTGGAAGCCGGGGGCGCGGGGCGCGGCGAGGACCCGGGCTGCAGGGAGCCGTCCTGCCCCGGCGGCGGCGGCGGCGGCGGGGGAAGCGGCCAGGTCGGCCCGTTACGCGGCGGCAGAAACGCGGGGAGGAAGAGAAACCAGGCTCTCTGACAAGTCAACAGGGCTTCCCTCCGGAGGGGGAGCCCAGAAACGGTCACTCACCCTCCGATCTCCCCCCCACACCCCTACCGCTGCAACCGATCCACTTGCGCGTCTGCCCCGGGCCCACCGGGCGGGGACCCGAGCTGCTGGCGGCTGCAGCTTCCGCCCCCACCGCCTCCAGCCGGGAGGGAGGGGAGCCGGCCGCGGACCGGTACCCGGAGCCTGGGTAAGGGTGGAGGTGATGGATCCGCACGGAATCGGATCCCAGGCTCCTACCCGCGCCCGGGACTCCCCCGTCTCCCCAGGATTCACACCGCCCTCGCCCGCATCGGGAGGATGGCAGCGCGGAGGAGAGGGACCGGGAGACCGGGCTCCGCTTGGGGAGCAAAGGGTGCAGGGGACATGGCCCCGGGAAGAAGGAGGAAACTTGCCCCACACGCGCGGGGAGGTCACGCCGCGGAGCGGGGCGCGGAAGCAGCAGAGAGTGGCCACGTCTTCCGGGGACCCCGCCGCCCGCCGCCCGCCGCCCTCCCCGCGTCCACCAGCCGGCCGGTCTCTTCTTACCTTAATAGTCCCGTCCATTGGGCCACGTCTGCAGGCGAGCCCCCCAATATTCCACACATTGACCCGGTTGCAGCCTGACCTCGTCGCAGCAGCCCCTTCGGATCAGCCGGGCGCGGCGGCCTCCTTCCCGGCGCCCCGGGCCCTCCCCGCGTGCCCCCTGCGAGCCGAGCGCCCTGCCCGCCCCGCGCGCCCCGGTGCACGTTTGTTGTTGTAGCGGATCGAAAAAGAGACAGTTTAAACCGGATGAAACTTTTTTTTCAGCTAATTTTGGGAAGTGACTTCACTTTGCAAAGCGGGGAGGAAGTCCTATCTCTCTCTCTCTCTCTCTCTCTCTCTCTCTCTCTCTCTCTCTCTCTCTCTCTCTCTCTCTCCTCCCTCCACCCCCCCCCCCTCCGCCGCTCCTGCTTTTCGCATCACACGCTACATAAATACACACGGAGATGCCCAGCTGCATCCACGCGCCGCGCACACAGGATGCCGGCTCCGGAGAGATAACGGGCCCCGGGAACAATGCCCGGGGGCGCGCCCGCCGCCCGTGCCCGGTCCCAGCAGGCTGCATCCCCCTCCCAGCCCTCCCCCCTCCACCCCCCAATTCCAAACCCAATCGCCTTTGGCCTTCTTCCTTCTCCCGGGGCCCTTGGCCCAAGGTGGCCCTCCTGACTCATTCACTTTCCGTTTCTTCCCACAGATACGTTCATTAATGTTTTTTCCAGCCGGAGGAGCCGGAGTCAAACTTTTTTCTTTCTTTTTCTTTTCTTTCTCTCTTTCTTTCTTTTTTCTTTCTTTCTTTTTTTTTTTTTTTTTTTTTTTTGAGGGGGGGGGTGGGGGCAGGAGCGCTTCCTAGGGCTGGGGAGAAGAAGCCAGAGCCTCCTGCCCTGGGCGATGCAGACGCAGACAGAGGCAAACCGACCAAGGCAGAGAGCATCCAATGGGAATTTTTCCACTCGGAATTGGGCTGCCAACTCCTGGAGTGGCTCACCCGCCCGGCCGCTCGCACTCCGGGCTGTTTTTGCAGGGATGCTGACCTCGGGGAGCGCGGACTCCGAACCCAGCGCTGGGGAGCAGGGGGTGGGGTGGGGGGCTCCTGGCGGCAGGCTTAGACCCTGTGCTCCTGGAGAGCTCCTGGGGCCCCCGCGCCCGCCCCCCCCCCGCCCCCCCAGGGCTGGGGCTGGGGCCAGCGACACCCTAGGCCACCTCCCTCCCGCGCCCTCTAGGGTCAAACCCCGGCGCTAACCTGGAGGCGACGGTCCCAGCCCGGGCACCACGGCCACAGCCGCCTGCGCGATGCCACCCGCGCCCAAGAGACGGACATTCGGGCGGGAAGTCCCCTCCACGCTGCTCAGCGGGTCTCCGGAGCGCATGCAGCACCCTCATCGCGGCCCAGACTCAGACTCCCGCCCCCACTCCGGGGAGACCCCGACCAAGCCCCCACTAAGCTGAGGTGGCCTCCCGGTGTCCCTCTGGCTGTACCCCGACACCCAGAGCTCCCCCACCCCCACCCCAGCAGCTCGGACGCACGCTCCAGAGGGGGCAGCCTCCAGCGTCCGGGCTCAGGGAGGGCAACCCCACCCCGGCACCCCGGGGTGCTTTCGGCCTGATTCCTGTGCTTCTCCCCGAAATTACCTTGTCCACGCTCTCCGGACCACGCTTTGGCACTTTCTCACTTTTATTTTAAGAGTCCACCCAGGGAAGGAGGAGAGAGAGAAGAAAAAAAAATCCAGAGGAGATCCGAGCCAATCGAAAAGAAAAAAAAAAAGTTGCCAAGGGGTGTCCTCTGCAGCGGCAGCGAAAAGAGGTGACTTATTAATTCTTTATTTCTTCAGGAGCAACGGAGCCCCAGAGCGAGCTCTCTCGCCTCCCTCCCGCCCGCCTGCCCCCCAACCCCCCTCTCTCGAAATGAGTCTCATCAATTCAGCTCCAATTTTGGGGTCGAATGCAGACGAGGGTCTGAACGTGACCAGACCAGGAGTGGCGGGTGCAGCCTGCCAGCAATTGAGAGACTCGGTGTGTGTATGGGGGAGTGAAGAAAGGGGGGGGGGGAGGTGGTTAAGGGGTGGAATGAGGGCCGGGCTGCCCCCCACCCCCCCACCTCCTGTCTGCTTCTCAATCCAGGGGTCTGCTCAGGGGCTCCCCTGGGACCGCCACATCTGGTTACCGCTAGCGGGGTCAGTCCCCCCCCCCCCCCCTTTGCCTGGGGCCACCAGTTCTGGAGTTCAATTAAAAGAAATCAGGGTTAACCCTTTCCTCCCCTCGGCCCAGCCGCCCGGCCCCGCTCACTGCTTCCCCCTCCAGCTTCCACATGCTTTCCAGAGAGGAGAGAGGTTAAAGGGAAAGGGAGAATGAATTACATCCTTTCAAACCCCAAATTGTTTCCTTTGCAGCCCAGACTCTGCAGGCCGACCTTCAAACAACAACGGGGGCTTTCAGGAGGGCGAGAGGGAGACTGCTTCCCACTGGGGGGGAGACCAGAAACCTGGGACTACCCCCCCACCCCTACCCCAGCCACAGCACCCCTCTTTCAGACAGAGAGGACTCCAGCTCCACCATCAGGAGGCCCTCTTCCTGGCACTGGGCAAGCACCAAGGCCATGAATGGCCACCCCATGCCCCATGCCCCATACCCCATGCCCTCCACCTAGGCCTCCAGAAGGCTCCTCTGTGGCCAACACATTGGCAAGCATTCTCTTCCCGCCTCCGGTTCAGCCTGGACCAAGGCAGGTTGCCTTCACCTCATGGACCAGCACGGTCACCCCCATATCACTAGCGCCCCCAATGCCGGTTTTCCCATTGGGATGCTCCACAGGGAACTGGATTGAAAGGAGGGCTGCCCCCCTGTTTTAGTTCTGGGGCTCAGTAGCACTTTCTCTTCTTTCTGCCTGTAAGACCCACGCTATGGCAATTTCATTATTTTGAAGCTGGGGGGGTGGGGGCGAGAAGAGGGAGCAGCTGGCACAGCATCATTGTCACCACTTTGTGACTCAGGGACTGGCATGCGGGCCACGCCTGTGCCTACTGACCAGGCCTTCCTGAGGCCCTCCTGTCCATCCATACGGCTCTCCGTCCAGACGAACCAACCCCCCCCCCCAACTCTGGACAGCCTTTGAGGGAATGCGACACACACACACACACACACACACACACACACACATCCTGTGTTGACATGCCGGTGGGCAAGCGTGCCCACTTATGTAACTCTGGATTGGAGGCTCGCCTCTCCCGCTGCTGCTTTTGTAAATCCCAAACTGGGGTGTGTGTGGGGGGGGGGGGGCCCTAACCAAACACAACAGTAAACAAGTCTGCCCCCTTTTCATGTGGTTTCCACCAGACATCTGGAAAGATGGTTTGATCCTGGCAGCCCGCATTGTTTTCACGAGCAGCCAAGGAGAATATTTCGAATGTTTGCATTGAGACAAATTGATAGAGAGCCTGCGGTGAGGCCTGCTGCAGAGGAAGCCTGTCCAGGAGTTGGGAATTGGGGGGTGGGTGGAACCCTTGTCCTTCCCTCTCCCTCCCTGTCTGTCTCTCTCCTTACCCCACTTCTTGCCTCACTCCTTTTCTCCCTTTCTCTCTCTCTCTCTCTCTCTTCCCTTTCCTGCCTTGCCAGTCTCCTCCTGGCCTGGCTAGGGATTGCTGACTTACCCCAGCCCACACACTGGCACACACCCTCTCTTCTGGCTTACCAGAACAGCCTGCGCTGCCTCTCCCTTTCCCAGACTGGGCAGGGCTGCTGACCAACCAGGAGCGGGTGCTGGCTGCCACCCGTGCCCCCTCAGTCCATCAGCACCGCCGCCGGCTGGCTTTCAAGTCCAAGTCCGGGGAGGCTCACAACCCCACAAAGCGGGTCCAGCTTTTAAAACGAAAGCTACCACCTGGGGAGGAGGAGGTACCCCCAAAACAGACCCCCTTCCATGTCTAAGTCTAGGGTCCTTTATGGAAAGCATGCCTATGGGGGGGGAGGGGGATATTTCTTTGGAACTTTCCGAATCGGACAGTATTTTCACGGATGCGGAAGTCCCGCTTCCCCCGGGAGGGAGGGGGGCGGCGGGTGAAAGGCGGCTTGGCTCGCTCAATGTCAGCCCTTTTGACCCGGTCAAGGCTCCCCAGACAGAAGCGACTTCCCGGGCTTCTCTGAACCTGCCCTGAGTTAGGGACGGGAGGGCGCGACAGGCAGAGCTGGGTCCCTAGGGTGCCGACGACGACGACTCCTGGACAGTCCGTCGGGGCATTTGAAACCCTGAGCGATGCCGCGGGGGAGGAGGGGGGGCTGGAAGAGAGACGCCGGCCCAGCCAGCCCAGCGGTCCAGGGCGGATCCTCCCCCTCCGCCCGCCTCCTCGCCCCCCCCCCCACCCCTCCTTCTAGCGGCCACAGCGGGTATTCGGGTATTCGAGCTGGCAGGCGGGGCGGGGGGGGGGGGGGGGGGGGCGGGGCGGGGGAGGTGGGATGGGCGAGTGAGCCAGCGCCAAAACTCCAGACTGCTGCACAACTGCAGCTTCAAGTGTCTGGCCCCTCGCTCGAGGCCATAATTAATTTGAGATTTATTTTTATTGGAGAGCTCGAGTCTCGTCTGACCTTAGCCAAACAAGGCAGCCCGAGCCGCCCCTGGATGCGCTTGGATGCCGGGGCGTATTTCTGCAGGAAAGGCTCGCTCTGCAAGGCGCGCCTGCTTTGAATTTGCTGCTCAGACTTCCAGCCACTCGCGGTGGAAGGAAGATTTAGAGCCTCTGCTCGCCCGCCCGGCCCGCTCCCCGCGCCCCTTCCTTCCCGCCCCAGCGCCGGGCGGGTTCCAGAGGCGACGTGGGGGGCCGGGCGGCGGGAGGCCCCGGAGGGGAGGGGAGGGAGGGGAGGGTCTCTGCGCCCAGGCCTTGGCGCTCAGGGGGCCGGGTCCCCAGACCACACCGCGTCCAGGAGGAACCCCCGCCCCCCCAGGGAGCCCGAGGTGGACAGAGAGCGCAGATGGACCAGAGGTGGAGACCAGCCAGGGGCCTGGACCCTCAGCCAGGGGCTGCATCTGGATGGGGGCCTTGCTCCAATCTCCATCTGCCCCGCCCGCCAGCCAGCGGTCCTTCTAAGCACAGACTTGTGTCCCTGAGATGCCGCTTCAGGACCTGCTAGAAGCTGCCACTGGGCGGGTCTGGGCGGAGAACATTCTAGAGCTATCAGCCTTCTGTCTTCTGGTGGTGGGGCTGGGGTGGGGTGGGGAGAGTGGGGAGGTCTCCCAGCCGGGAAGGCTGCATAGGCTACGCCCTCAGGCTGGTAGATGGGGGGACGAGAGCTAGGGATCTGGAAAACTTGCAAAGGAAAATGAAGGACCCCATCAGTCTCCAGTAGGGTCGGGAAGGGACCTTCAAGGAGTGCCCTGTGCGCTGGGGATGTGCAATAATATAATATAATATAATATAATATAATATAATATAATATAATATAATATAATATAATATTGATTATGGTATCACATAATTGTCCTCATCCCCCCATTCCCATCCCAAACCCCATGTGTTTTTGCCCAGCGCACTGGCACCATGTACACGTACCGTTAGGATTACTCTGGGGGTCTCCTGCACCCTCCTCCCCTTAGCTGCAAGTGACTCCCATCGGGAGATCCAGCTACTTGGGTGTGGATTCTGCCTCTGCACTTCCCAGCTTTGTGGCCTCGAACAAGTTCCTTCACCTCTCTGTGTCTCAGTGACCTTGTTAAACCATGGGCATTATAATAGGACCTGCCTCAAAAGGATATTGTAAAGCTGGCATGAACGTTTGTTTAGAGCTTGCCTGGCAGTCAGCAAGATGTTGTCCTTATGATTTGGATCTTGGCTTCTGCCCCCTTACAAGCTGGGTTTCGTGAACTTCTCAATGCCTCAGTTTTTCATCTGCAAACTGGACCCCCTCTTAGGGTTGTGATCAGCACGAAACCAGTTAGTGCAATGGTTAGAACAGGGCCCGGCAGAGGGATGCTCACTCATTGACTCACTCACTGCCTGTCCATGTCTTAGCCACCCGAATTCCCTCTCTCCCTCTCTCTTCCCATCCTCACACCCACCCTCAGTGCCTCCCTGGGTATTCTGTGAGTGATCAGCACCAGGAAGCTGCCTGGGGGCAGTGGGCACCCTGAGCTCCCGGTCCCTGCGCCAGGGCCCAGGTGCTTGTCAGTCACCTGGGAGTGGGCGCCTGTCGCCCAAGGGCAGGGGCTTGGCAGCCGCGGACTGTTTGTGCCCCTCTGGCAACTAGTCCGGCCCCCCGGGAGCCAGCGGAACAGACCGAAGATTGTCCTGGCCACGCAGACCTTTCACCATCATCAATGCCCCGCTTTGTGCAACAATACAAACGTTGTGGCTGCTTGAAAAATCCATTTTTTCCCCTTTTAAAGAGCTCCCGTGAAGACCGGCTCCCCTAGGGGCCCACAGCTCTCAGACCTCACAACGGCACGCCCCCTTCCACCTCTCCCCTTTCTTCCCTCTCTCCTCCTCCCCCCCCCCCCCAGCCCCCAGGGTATGCTTGCTCTCCAACTCTCGGCCTGGATCAGGTTCCTGGACTCTCTCTCGCCCCTCTACCCTCTAAGAGAACTCATCCTCCTGGAGGTTTTCGGGGTGCGTGCAGACTGGTGGGTCCACGTGGATGGGAAAGACTGCCCACCCCCCCCCCAGCCCGCCTGCAGCCCTGGGACCCAGCTGGAAGAGGGAGCTCCTCAGCTGGGCTCCCAGTTTTAGGGGGGGGGGGGAGAGGGGAGGCTGCTGGGAGGGGTTACAAGGAACCAGAGCTTGCTCCAGCCTATGTGCTCTCTGCCTCCTCCTGGGGGCCCTCCGTCCGTCCATCCATCCATCCATCCATCCACTTATGGACACACTGGTTTCTCATTTTTCATTCATTCATTGCTGTTGAGACACCCTTCAGACCTGGCTTCCCATGGACCACAGACTTCTACTGAAAGTGGGGAGATGGGGATGGGATGGGATTGGGGGGGGGGGTGCGCTTAGACGCAGGCTACCAGGTGGCAGCACACTTCCCTTTACAGAAATGGGGGGTGGACGCCCCAAGGATACAACTCGAGGGTCCTCGCCCCGTCGTTGTGGCCACAAGCTTCTCTTCAGCGCACACCACCTGGGCGCTCTCGGACCCGTCCCGCCGGAGGGTGGGGGCCCCTCGTGGGCGGGGCTTGGGAAGAGGGCGGAGCCCGGACCTGGGGGAGGTGGGAGCTCGCTTCCAGGACCTCGCAGGTCCTCCTTCCAGCCTTCCAGTCCCGGGAAGCCACCGAGGGCGGCGGGAGGACCTCGACGCGTCCCCACCCGGGGCAGGACCGCCCGCCCGGCACCCTCGGCCCAGCCTCGCTGGACGATTTCCATGAAACGTGTAACCCAGGTGCCCTGGCCTCATTTTGTTTACGTTCTTGGAAACTGTTGTGGAAAAGGAAAAAAAAGGAAACAAAACAAAACCACCCTTCGATTTGCTGTCAAGTCGCAATCGGAACCTTGGAGGGCGTGGATGGAGGGAGGAAGGGGGGCTTTCGGACGAGGTGAGGGGGTGTCGGACGGGGAAGAGGGGCGCAGCTCGTTCATCCACCTGCGCACACCCGCGCACACGCACATCCTCAGCCCGGAGAGCCCGCAGTGCCCCAGGCGGGAGCGCACACGCCATGGGCTGGCTCCAGGGGCCGATCTAGGGGCCGCCGCCCCGGCTTCCCAGCAGAGCCACCAGCTCCGCCGCGTCAGGAGCCGCCAGGGATCCGGAACCTCTGACCGACCCCCCCCCCCCCCCCCCGCCCCCCAGCCACCACCCTTTCCCGGGGTGCAGGGGCTCTGGCGTTATTACCTGTTTAAAGACGCTGTCAGGTCTTACCTTGACGTAAGACGACGTGTCGGGGACCGTCTGGAACATCCTGGGGCGGTGAGGAGGACGGGTGGGGAAGGTCCCAGAACCAACCTGGGGAGGAGAGACCTGGGTCACCCACAAGCGGAGCAAGGGTGATGCGGTGTGTGTGTGTGGGGGGGGGGGGGGTGATGAAGAGAGAATGCTAGAGCTGGAGGCCTCCAAACCTCCTGGATCAGCCAGGGGGTGGGGGACGGGGGTCCGAGTGGTCATTACCGGACACTCCCCCCCCCCTCCGTGCCTGTGCTGAGTACAGGGGTGGAGGGTGGAGGATGGGGATGACTTCAGGCTAAGGGATAAAGACTGAACCCAGCTCACAGTTCTGGTCTGTTCCCCACTCTCCTGCAAGCCTCTTCTGCCGGAAATCCGCTATCCGCTGTCCGACCCCCCTCCCTCACCCCCACTCCCGGGGGCCTGGGTAGCTTCCCACCTGCCAGAGGAGATGCAGGTAGGTTTACCCACCTCCTGCCCAGGCCCCAGGAAACAGATATTCACAGGGGTGAACACGCTGGGGCCCTTGGGGGCACAGCCCCTTCTGCCCAACTCCCCAACACCCCTAGGGCTCCGCTAGCGCCCAGATACCCCCCTCTTCCCTCCTAAGGGAGCGCTTAGGCAGACCGGCTCGGTTCCGGGGGTCCCCCAGGCCCCTTTCCCCGGGGTCCCCGCTTCTAAAAGAACACGGGTTTGCAGGCAGAGGCCACGATCACGAAACATGCGGCCTCACTGTCACTGGCAGGGGAGGTGGCACCTGAGATCTGAATTTTGGGGCGGGGGGGACCCCACCAAGGACTCCAGAATGCCAGTCTGGCTCCTGGTCCAGGTCCTTCCTTCCCTGAAACCATCTCTAACTAACGCGGCAGCCCGCAGCTTCTCCGGCAGCCAATGTGTTTCTGATAAAATCACTTTTCTCCCCACTAACACATTCCAGCTTTGGGGCTCCCGAAGCCACAACGCGCACACACACACACACAGAGAGTTAGGGACTAGGTACATTTCTGGGGGGCTCCTAGATGCCCATTCACTAGCCTCCGCCCCGGCTGCAGCATCTCCCCTGTTTACTTTCAAAGTTGCGGTGAAATTTGCAAGAAAAGAGGGGCGGGCGGGGGGGCGGGGGGGGGAGAGAAAAAGAAAGCATTGGAGAATTGGAGAGACTGAAAAAATAAATAAAAGACCCCCCACCCCAAAGCTTTGCATTTCCTGAGGACAACTAAAGCAAGCTGAGAGGGCAGAGTGGGGGCGCCCAGAGTCTGCATTGCCCCCCCCACCCCCAAATGTCCCTCTTAAAGGAACACTCACCTTAGGCACCCGCTCCTGCTAAGGCAAGCCCAGCGCGGCACCGCCAGGATGTTCAAGAGCTCGGTGCGAATTCTCTGTGCCCAGAGCCCGATCTGATCCTTGGCGGCGCGAATTCAACCCCCGCTGGAGTCGACGTTTGGACTTTCTTTCCTGCACATCCAGACGCGGGGGGTGGAGGGGGGGGTGGACTCAGGCTCCGCGCCTCCTGGGGGGGGGGGGGAGGCGGCTAAAGGAGCCACTTCAGTCTGTGCGCCCTGCAGCCTGCCTCTCCGCCAACCTCTCGCCAGTGCTCTCCGTCCCACTCCCTCTTCCTCTCCCCCTCCGCCCCGTCTTTTAATTTGATTTCCGTTTTCTTATCAATATTTCAACTGCCGTCTGATGGATGGTTTTATGGACAGCCACCCATCTGCCCCCGGCTGCTTTTCCAGGAGCCTGCCTGGGCTTCTAGGAAATGCACAGGCTCACTCATCACTGATGTGAAGACGGCTCTGCGGAGCCTGGGGGGGCGGGGGGGGGGGGACAGCCACCCAGGCCTTCCATACGCCCATGATTTCGTTCCAAAGGAGGACCCTGCGAATGCTTATTCCTCAGGCCCAAACGAGAGAGGAGTGAGGTCTTTGGTTTTCCGACCTCAAGGTAGCTCCTTGCCTTGACTTGGTCCTTCCCAGGAAGAATTCACCTCCTGTGACCCACATTCTCTAGGCAGACTCCAGAAGGGCGAAGGGGATTGCAAATGTCAGAGAAATAACCGATGGGGGTGGGGGAAGGGGAGGGTAATTTAAAAACACAGGCATTTAAAAACACTTCTGCTAAGGAGTCATTTCTGGGTCCTCAAATGTGCATTTCCTTGAAATCGGGGGTGTTGCTTATGTCTTCGCTTCCTCATGGGGACCTGGCCTTGAGTCCACGCTCCCAGGTACTACTCTTTCAGTGGCCGGATCACAGAACAGAGGGGGCCTTAGTGGTTTGCAAACCCTTGCATAGGACGCCCCCAGAGAGTCCTGCAAATGGGAACCGCTCACCAGCCTCTCCCTCCTCCCCGTCCCCCAAACAGATGAACTTGGAGGTGGGGAGGGGAAATGGAGGTGACAGGTCAGAGGAGAGATGGGGAGTGGGTCCATTTGTAAGGATCAAGCTTGAAGGCTTTGCTCGCGCCTCAGGGAATGGGCCTCAGTTTCTCAAATTTCCCCTCCGCTTTCTTTTCTGGGTCCCTGGATGGCTGACTACTTTGGTCCTGGGCACTGAGAAAATGTGTTTAGGACTCGCTCCCTCTCCTTCAAGACCCCCGTCGTCTCCCCCCCCCCCCCCTCCCGCTGTCTCTGGAGATTTTGGACCAAAAGGCAATGGCTAGAATTCCATTTCTGGAGAAACCACACTTATCACCCAGATCTCCCCACGTGGGGGGTATGGGGGCTGGCAGGCAGGGTTATTCATTATTTCCTTCGCAACAATATCCCGATTTTTCTCCCCGTCCCTCCCCCCAGAGCTCCACATATTGAAACATTTTGCTGCTTAATAAGAGCAGCCGGGAGAGCTGCGAGGTGAAAGGCCAGCTGGGGACCGTGACTGGGGCTGCCTGGGCTCCGAGCTGATGGCCAGGCCGCCCCGCCCCGCGCATTCCTGACAATTGCTTAGGAAAACACGGCTGGGCCTGGGAGGGGAAGGGGCTTGAAGAACAAGAGCCAAGGCCCCTTGTATTTTCGTTCTCGGAAAATGATTTTTCCTTCCCGAGGACACAAGCACACGGTTCCAAACAACCACGGATAAAACAGAGGTGCAGCTACGTCCCGTAATCCGTTCTCCGAGGATGTCCGGTATTTTTAAACAGGTGCTTGTCAGGAAAAGTTGGAGATTTGAAAAGGAGGGGTTCCACTATGCTAGAGGAGGTAGGCACTAAACAACTGTCGGCATAATAATTTACCATCCAGATTAAGTTTTTCTAGTCGCGGTCCTTCCTTTATATCCCATCCCCCCTTCTTTCCTCCCTCCCTCTCTTCTTCCCTTTTTTTCCTTTCCTTCCCTCCCTCCCTTCTTTCCTTCCCTTCTTTCTTCCCTCCTTCCTCCCCTCCTCCTCTCCTCTCCTTCCTTCCTTCCTTCCTTCTTTCCTTCCTTCCTTCCTTTCCTCCTTACTTTCTTTCTTCCTCTATTTGAAGGGAGTTTCTAAGTTATCACTTGAGTATCTCCCTCTGGATTTTAAACTCTTCCTCCTCCATGTCTTCACAGTTGTTATCGCATCTTTGCTTGTAAACATGTCTAAGCTCTCTCTCCCTCCATTAGATTGTAAACTCCCCGAAGGCAGAAGTTGGGTTTGTTTTGTTCATGGCTGGATACCCAGTGTCCACACTGAAATAGGCAGACAAAGGAAACAATTATTTGGCTACATCCCTTTTTTTGAAATACCTAAAAAAGAGAATATAAGCCCTGGCTGGTTTGACTCAGTGGATAGAGCATCAGCCCATGGACTGAAGGGTTCTCGGTTGGATTTTGGTCCAGGGCACATAGATTGGTTGCAGGCTCAATCCCTGGGCCCAGTCGGGCGTGTGAAGGAGGCAACTAATCGATGTGTCTCTCTCACATTTATGTTTCTTTCTCTGTCTCTCCTCCTCCCTTCACTCTCTCTAAAACTCTATGGAAAAATATATTCGGGTGAGGATTAATAAAAAGAAAAAAAGAAGGGGCCCTGGCCGGTTTTGCTCAGTGGATAGGGTGTCTGCCTATGGACTGGAGGGTCCCAGGTTTGATTCCCATCAAGGGCATGTGCCTTGGTTGCAGGCACATCCCCAGTGTGGGGTGTACAGGAGGCAGCTGATTCATGTTTCTCTCTCATCATCGATGTTTCTAACTCTCTATCCCTCTCTCTTCCTCTCTGTAAAAAAAAAAAAAAAAAAAAAAAAAAAAACAAAACAAACAAACAAACAAAAAATAAATAAAATATTTTTATTTTTATTTTTTTAAATATTCTTTTTTTATTTTATTTTATATTTTATTGATTTTTTACAGAGAGGAAGGGAGAGAGATAGAGAGCTAGAAACGTCTATGAGAGAGAAACATCGACCAGTTGCCTCTTGCATACCCCCTACTGGGGATGTGCCTGCAACCAAGGTACATGCCCTTGACCAGAATCGAACCCGGGACCTTTCAGTCCACAGACCGACGCTCTACCACTGAGCCAAACCGGTTTCGGTAATAAAATATTTTTTAAAAAAGAAGGGAAGACAAAGAGAAACAAAAACAAACTAAGGAAAACTGACAGGAAAATTTCACCTAACTGCTACTGATATTTTCTGCTGCTCAGGTTTATATGCAATCAGTGCTCATGTGTTGGCTTCATTTTTACCTCCTGGATTAACCAGGGAGCCTGAGCTCATTCCCCTCCTTCCCCCTCCCCCGCCCCCAAGCATCCTGGGTGTGGTCAGCTGATAGAGGTGTCCATTACCTAAGTTCTGTACCAAACTCTTTGTATGTGTGTGTGAGTGTGTGTGTGTGTGTGTGTGTGTGTGTGTGTGTGTGTGAGAGTGTGCACACGCATGTGCTTGTGTCCTATTTCACACTCCTCCTGTCATTTCAAGCATCAGAATGGGCACTCCCTCCAAGGGGCATGTAAATAATAAAATCTTGGTGGTCCTGGGAAAACAAATGAGCTGAGAATGAAGTGAGGAATACTGTGGAGTCTCGGATAGGGTCTCTCAGAACTGGACATATACCTGGAAGCCTGCCATGCTGGCCCATGTGTGTGTGTGTGTGGCGGGGGGGGGGGGGCAGGGAGAGATGGGGATGCCCACTGGGGAAGTGCCTGCAGCCTAACCACCCAGTCCTGGAGCACGGGTGGGGTGGAAGTAGGACCTAGCCTATCTCATTCTCCAGAAGAACACAACCAACTCTCTGTCACCTGAAGCCTTCAATTTGCCAGGAGAAAATTGCTGAAATTAGTAACAGCTGCCTTAAGGAAAGGCATAAAAGAGGAGGATGGAGGGAAAGGGGCAGGAAGACTTCTTAAAGCAAACTTATCCCTCCAACTCTTTTCAAAGGGAGACCAGGTAAGTGAGGGCTCTCTTGCTCTATAGTTATTACGCCCTCATCATCCTGTACCAAGCTGTTTCCTTGTGCCATAGATTTACAATCCACAGATTAGCACGTGACCCTCCTGTGGAGTTTAGGAGTATAGGAGATCAGATCCACTGGGTGGCTGTCAAGGAGTTTTATGATTTTAAGCAACACAATTAGGAGCCAGCTTCCTTATTTGGCCCACCATTTGGCTACAGTTAGATCATCAAGAGATACCCCCTCCCCCAATTAATAATTCCATGAGAAAATTTAACCTGGGAAAGGATGTGAATCAATGTCAACTTCATGTTCCAGGGCTGGAAACTTTGGGTTCGAGTCTTGGTTCTGCTCCTGATGAACTTGAGGCTGAATTGTGTCACCTCCAGTTCATGTCTTACAGCCCTCACCCCAGGACGTTAGACTATGACTGTATTTAGAGAGAGGGTCTTTCAAGAGGTAAAGGAGATAAAATGCCTGCACCCTGATGCAGGGTGACTAGTGTCCTTGTAAGGGGAGGAGATCAGGACACAGAAATGTGAGAACAGAGAAGAAAGACTGAAAGCTCACAGGAGAAGGTGGCCATTGCAAGCTAAGGGGCAAGGCCTCCTGAGAAACCAACCCTGCGGACTCTTTGATCTTGGACATCCTAGTCTCCAGAATGTAAGAAAACAAAAATCTGTTGTTTAAAGCACTTACTGGTTTGCATTTATGATGGCAGCCCCAGCCAACGAATGCCTCTGAGATGCAGTATTCTGCCGTGACTTGGTTTCTCCAAGCAAGGGAAAGAGAATTGATGAGGCTGACCCACTCCCTGAGCTTTTCCAAAACCTGCTGTGATGATGACTATCTATTGACTATCGAATGCTTTTGACCATGAGTGGCCTTGTGGGTGAAGCAGTGTTCCTGTCCTTGGGGTTCTTTTCAACCCCAATAACATTCAAAGCCTAATTGAGTTTTAGCCTCTCTGGATTTCCTATTCTTTTCGCTGTTCATGATGAGAAAGGAAGGAAGTTGCTTCCCACTCTTCCAACAAGCAATGTCAGATTTTACAGGGGAGCCAATAAGATGTCACACTCCTTATCTCTCATTCTCTGCATGCCCCTGTAGCCCCTGACAGGCTGCAAAACAAGATTGAGCCCCTAGAAATGACAAAGAAAGTGGAGTGGGAAATCTGCTCAGGGAGATAAGTCCAGGAAATGGAAGTAGTGAGTAGAACAGGGTTCATGAGAAAGAAGACGCAGCAGACCAGGCTCTTTAGATTCCATCATGTGGGTGACCTGGTCAGTCCTTTGATTCTCATCATATCTCATACACACACACACACACACACACACACACACACACACACACTCTCACACATGTCCTCAGTGTAAAGAGGCTCTTTGGGTGTGTAGCACAAAGTACAAAAGAGGGAGTATTCAGAGTGAGACTGAAAAGGACTGGGGCAAGAGATTTGCAATCCAAATAGAAGTGAGAGAAAGGGCCTCCCCTATGTCACAGATTCACCCTCACCCCACCCATACATAAAAATGCCTTGCCCTGACCGGTTTGGCTCAGTGGATAGAATGTTGGATTTCAGACTGAAGGGTCCCAGATTTGATTCTGGTCAAGGGCATGTACCTTGGTTTCGAGCACATCCCCAGCAGGGGGTGTGCAGGAGGCAGCTGATCAATGCTTCTTTCTCATCAATGTTTCTAACTCTCTATCTCTTTCCCTTCCTCTCTGTAAAAAAAATCAATTATACACACACACACACACACACACACACCCTGTATTTTCTGGTGTATAAGACAACCTTTGAAATGAAAAAAAGTCAACTGAAAATTGGGGGCAAAAAAACAAAATTGCACAAAAATTACCTGCAGATCTTGACGGCAAAGTAAGTCTTTTCTTTGAAGTGGGGGGTAGTCTTATACAGCGAATATAGGCCTAAACCTATGTTTTAACTGTAAAATTAGGGGGTTGTCTTATACGCCGGAAAACACAGGTCTCTGTGTGTGTGTGTGTGTGTGTGTGTGTGTGTGTGTGTATATATATATATATATATATATATATATATATATATATATATATTTTTTTTTTTTTTTTTTTTTTTTTTTTAAATATCCTAAAGCTCCCCAGGATTGGAGAGGTAGAGGTAAGGTATTAGAGAATGAATGAAACTATTCATTAAGGCAAAGAGGAACTTCTTATTGATTTTTGTGAGAGAGAGGAAAGGAGAGGGCTAGAGAGATGGAAACATCAATGAGAGAGAAACATCATTGATAAACTGCCTCCTGCATACCCTCTATTGGCGATCAAGCCTGCAACCCTGGCCATGTGCCCTGACTGGAAATTGAACCGTGACCTCCTGGTGCATAGGCCAATGCTTAACTACTGAACAATACTGGCTGGGCTTGTGTACATTTTTTTAATGGAGGTGGGAGGAGTAGGGTGAGGTGTGGGAGACAGTTGAGTGGGTAGAGGTATAAATGATAGTCCTCATGCCAGGGTCTGGGAGACTCTTTCAAGAACTAAGGTGTCTTGCCGAAACCGGTTTGGATCAGTGAATAGAGCATTGGCCTGCAGACTGAAAGGTCTCAGGTTTGATTCCGGTCAAGAGCATGTACCTTGGTTGTGGGCACATCCCCAGTAGGGAGTGTGCAGGAGGCAGCTGATCAATGATTCTCTCATCCATGTTTCTAACTCTCTATCCCTCTCTCTTCCTCTCTGTAAAAAATCAAAAAAATATGTTATTAAAAAAAAAAAAAAAGAACTAATGTGCCTTTGGCCACGTGTTTCCAACTTCTGGAGGGAAGAGAAGCTATGTAAGTCCTTGCCTGGTCAAATACGGGTCTGCTGTGTCATTATTATGATTTTGTGACCTTCAACTTTGGTCAAACAGGGAACAGCAAGGCCCCAGAAAGAGCACAGTTACTCCGTGTTACTTCAACGCACATCACAGCTGAATACAAAACAATGTCCCCTCTTAACACAATAAACACTGGGGACTCACCGCCTTGTGAGTTCCTCTGGCTTCCCTAGATAAGAGATCAAAAGTGGAGGGTATGTTTTCATGTTCTTGGTGGTATTTTTAAATGAGAACTCTGTGAAGTAAGATTTTTGGCTGGGGAAAAAGGAGATGGAGATGTATTTCCAACCCCATTTTTCTCTTCTTAAAATGTCAGGCTTGTGAGTGACACACAGAGATGAGTGGAGGGGTTGACTCTGACATTCTCATGGCTTCACAGTGATCGATAATGTGGAGATGGAGAAAGAAGGATGTGATAGTTGGCTCTCCATGCAGCCTCTGTGCTGTGGCTTTGGGTGAGGGTTTTGGTTCTATTTTATAACAATAGAGTGGAAGAGAAGGGGTGGAATGGAGCATTCTCCTTCAAGTGGGTAATGCCCCCTTCATCCCAGTGTCTGACCAGAGAGTGGGTTGGCCCGTGCGGCTGCTAAATTGAGCTTTCCTGCCTGGCCGGCGTGGCTCAGTGCTTAAGTGTCTCAACCTATGAACCAGGAGGTCATGGTTCGATTCCCAGTCAGGCCACATGCCCGGGTTGCAGGCTTGATCCCCAGTGTGGGGCGTGCAGGAGGCAGCCCATCAATGATTCTCTCTCATCATTGATGTTTCTATTTCTCTCTCCTCTCCCTTCTTCTCAGAAATCAATAAAAATATGTTTTTAATTGAGCTAGTCCCCCCTGACCTTTATGACCTCAGCTAGCCACCTTGGCTGGCTGTCTTGTCTTTCTGAGGATCCGGTTCTTCACATTGTACTAAATGTTTTATGTGAGTGGCACCAGCAATGGAACACCCTGACTGAGGGAGGAGTGTTGCCATGGAAACATCACGAGGCAGCTGAGTACCATGAAGTCCAGTGGGTGCCTTGCCTATCGATGCTCACTTGGGGAACCAGAGACTCCAGTCTTTCTTAGAGCACCCCCCAAGGGTACAAATTTCGTGCAATGGGCCTCTAGTGGTAAAATAAAATGCTCACTTACCCCATTGAAAAGACTAAAAGGCACTGTGATGCAATGAAAAGGGTATAAGATAAGATCCCAGCAGCTAAGAGGGAGAGTGATATTTCCTGACTTTCTTTAGGAATACCCGAGGCAGAAGATGCCTCTCCTGGTGAGAGTTCAGCACGGTATTTGGAGTGGTTTCCTTACAAGAAATGACAAGGGTAGGTGATCATGGTTTTCAGTTTGGGAGACCTCACGATTTGGAACCAAACTGAACTTCGGCCTGCATGTCTCTAAGAGAAGCTGGCCGTGGCTGTGGGGCCCAGGAGCCTGGCAGATGATAAGCACTTGCAATCTTGAGCGCTTATCTCCCCCTGTATCTGGCCTTCTTGCATTTAGAAAGTAAATCGGGAAATCTCACCGCAGCAGGCCTTCCTGTGAGGAGGCTGGCATTTCCTGCCCACCCCACTGAGGGCAGGAATGGAGGGAGCAGGCTGCTGGGCTTCTCCTCTCAGCTCCCTCATCGCTGCTGGGCAGGGAAGGTGGGCGGGCATCAAGGTCAGCAATAGTGCGGGTTCGAGGGGAGGATACAGTTATGTGCCTGACTCACTTCCCATACAGGTTTGTTACCCATAAAATAAAAACAATCCACAGGCACTTCTTTGAATAAACACATGCACACATTGCATGAATATTCAGCTGACATTTATTGAAAAAAAAAACCTGATATGCTTTTGACAAACTACCACTAAGTTGATTACATTAGAACAGGGGTCCTCAAACTTTTTAAAGTGGGGGCCATATCACGGTCCCTCAGAGAGCTGGAGGGCCGGACTATATGAACTACTAATTCCTACTGTAACACCTCGGCTGCGCTCACTGCCCAAAAATCCTGGCGGGCCGGATCAGACTCCTCTGCGGGCCGCATGTGGCCCGCGGGCCGTAGTTTGAAGACCCCTGCATTAGAAATAGGTCACATCTTAAAAAAAATTTTTTGTTGCTTTCAGAGAGGGAGGGAGAGGGAAAAAGGGACACCAACATCAATGATGAGAGAGAATCATTGATGGGATGCCTCCTACAGGGCCTTAACTGGGGATCAAGCCTGAAACCTGGGAATGTGCCCTGACCAGGAATTGAACCATGACCTCCTGGTTCATAGGTTGATGCTCAACCACCGAGCCACATTGGCCAGGCAGAATTAGGTTGCATTTTATTGACACATGATAAATTCCATAGTGTAACATTTTAAACATGTTGTAAGCAGATAATATTTTTGGAAAGAGAATTACTTCTCTCCACCTCTCATGTTTATCTTTAGGGTCAATTTTATTCCAATTTTAATAAGTGTACTAATAAAAGACTTGACATATGGATATAAATACAAAACCTGATCTTATTCTACTATTATAATATTTCTATGATATATTTATGTAGCACTTAGAGTCATATGTGATCGGAAACGACCCTAGAGAAATTCATGCTCAGTTTCCAGATGAAGAAACAGAATGTGAAAGAGGAATGACTCCTTTTTTCATGGTGACTTTTAAGTATGTTATTCCATTAAGTGACACGATTGTTGCTATCACCATCTCTTACTTGGCGAAACGGAGCCACATGTGTGAAATCCGAGTCTCTTAGAATCATCTTTTATACATTATCTAAGTAATGTGTTTTAGACATTATCTCAGTAATTATATAAGTAATTTGTCAAACTTTGCCAGGTGAGCCACAGGGCCTGGTTGAAACCCAAGTCTTTTAACTTCTAATCTCATATTTCCTTGTTGAGTTTCTATCAACACATCCCATGAAACAGGCTAACTTTCCATCTCCTTCAGGGGGTGGTGGGACTGTTCACCAACAGGCCAATTCACTGATTTCATAACTCCCCTCTCCTTCCATCTCTAAAACATCCAATACTGCTTTCGACTCCCCTTCCTTTCATCCCACAGTGAGCAAGAGTTGCAAAGGTATTAGAGATAATTCATGAATACCGTTCACCCATCTCTCTATATAAAAGTCTAAGCAACCATGACGTCCAATCAGCTGGTAGCTATGACACACACTGACGACCAGGGGGCAGAAGCTCAATGCAGAAGCTGCTCCCTGGTGGTCAGTGTGCTCTAACAGCCAACCTCCTGCTGGCCAACCTCCCTCAATCCCTACCCCTGACCGGCCAGCCCCAATTGGCCCTGATCACTGGCCAGGCTGAGATACCCCACCTATGCCCCAATTTGTGCACCAGGCCTCTAGTATTTTATAACCATGATTATCAAAGCATAGCATTAGTGCAGTGCTATTAGCTAAACTACAGATTATTAAGAGTTCATCGGTTTTCCTGCAATGTCCTTATTTTGTACAATTTATATATTTTTTCTTTTATGAATCTTGCTTGTATTATCATTGCTAAAACCCCTTTGCCAGACCAGAAGTCATGCAGATATAGTCTCATGTTTTCCTCTAAACATTTGATAGTTCCAGTTTTTACAATTAAGACTATGATCTATTTTAAGTTAATTTTTGTATAAGGTGTGAAGAATATGTATTGATAGTTATTCATTATAGAATTGCTTTAATTGATTTTACTTATTGGCATCTAAGTTTTTTAGTACCATTTATTTAAAACAAACTATCTTTTCTTCATTGACATGACTTTGTACCTGTGTCAAAAATCAGTTGACTATATTTCTCTCTTCTGTTCCACTGATCTATCTGTCTAACCTTTCACTAAGGCCACACTGTCCTGACAGTGCTTTATAGTAAGTTTTGGAATCATAGTGTGAAGGATAGTGCAGTCCTGTGACTTCGTCCTTTTTCAAGATTGTTTTTAGCTATTCTAGCACCTTTGTCTTCTGTATACAGTTTAAAACCATGCTGCTATCTCAAAAAGTCTGCTGTGTAGTGATTGTGTTGAATCTATAGATAAAAAGAGGGAACTGACATTTCAACATTATTGAGAAATGTGAGTGCATCTTTTAAAGAATTTATATTTACGACGTTGCAGTTCATTGTGTGGTTGTTGCTAGTGGCCGAGTCTCAAATATCAATACTCAATATCACCTAAAAGTGTCAGTACCGAGACACAAAATGTAAACATAAATTCATCCTAGATTGTTCAGGAATTATGGGTAATAAGTTTCCAAATTGGGACGTGAACAAGCATGCAATGCTGTCCACACACAGAAACTTATTTCTGCCTATGTTTTGACTATATTTGTAATTTTAAAAAAAGTCTACTTTTTTTTTTTCCACTGGAGAACTCCTTGAGAAAGATTAGTAGACATTTAAGAATACCTGCTTAAAAATTTGATTGCTAATAGTGCTATCAAGCATGGTTTAGTAATTGCTATTAAATTACCATTGCTAACGGCACAGTGAGGCAATAGAGTGTGTGGTTAAGATTCCAGCTTTGGGTCAAGTACACTTAGATTTGTGTAATGGCTGTGCAACATACTGGCTCCGTGACCTTGACAAGTTACTTAACTTCCCTAAGCCTCAGTTTCCCCCCATTGAAAGAAGTGTAGTAACAGCAAAGGATTCTAATATCTCAAAAGGGCAATAATAAAGATTACATTATTTTATGTATTATACTACTTAGCACAGTGCCTGGAACTTAATTCTCAATAAATATTAGCTATATGAATACATAGCTTTTTACCTTAAATGTTACAAGTTTTATAAAATTATAATTGATGAAATTTGGCTACACCAAACTCTAAAGAATTTCAGCAGCTGCCGTTGGCACAGTACACCTATTCTGAAATGTAGAAACATGCCAGAAGCACTTCTAATTTTTAAAAATCACTCAATTATTTCCATTGAAATCAGTCTACATATAAGGCATGTATTCAGAAATTGTCATTTATCAGAAAAACCTAAAGTATAAATGACTGGCTGCTGACTGATTTTTAAACAGAGCCGGGCAGCCATGTAAGAAAACTCCACACACACACACACACACACACACACACACACACACACACTGGGTTGAAAAGTGAGTTGTGTTCAACTTTTAGAATTCATCTAGTTCAATTTATAAAACAATCTAGTCATGTTACTAAAAAAAACAAAAAAACAACAAAAAACCCCCCTACTCTCTCCTTACTCGTGCATGATTGTAGAAAAACTGCCTTATCACCCAGCGGGCTTGGCTCAGTGGTTGAGCGTTGACCTATGACCTAGGAGGTCACACCGTTCTGTTCTGTGTCAGGGCACAAGCCCAGATTGCGGGCTCCATCCCCAGGGTGGGGCATGCAGGAGGCAGCCGATCAATGATTCTCTCTCATCGTTGATGTTTCTATCTCTCTTCCCCCTTTTCCTTCCTCTGAAATCAATACAAATTTATTAAAAAAGGAAAAGAAAGTTAAAGCTGCCTTACTGAGCCGCCGATCTTCACGGTTTAGGTACATGTGTGCCTTCACCAGTTAGGTACAGGTGCGATATTTGATCAAAGGTAGCCCTGGCCACAGGAGAGAATCTCTGCATGGCAGGAGCTGGATAGCAGACTCCATCACCAGCGCCGCAGAGCGCAGTCCTTGCACTTTGACACCCACAATAGGTCATAGGCAGTGAGGCCTGGGCACAGGAGGAAGCACTTTGCGTTCAGAGCCTTTCATTTGTTTGGTGGCAAGGCTAGGACCAGGCCACCTGAGTTCTGGGCTTCCTTGACCCCCTGGGGTCAGTTCTTCTGACGCTCAGGACAGCCTTTCAAAGGGGACTGGGCAGCAGCAGCTCAAGGGGGATCCAGCACAGGCTCCTAAGAGTTTGGGGAATGCAGGGGCCATCTGAGCCCTGGAGGATTTGTCCTAGAGGATTTGTCCAGGTGCAAACCCAGCTGGGGACCTTGGGACCTGGAAGATCGCCCCAGCCTGGAGGGATTGGGGAGGGGAGGGCTCTCCATGGTGGGTAAGTTTAAGTCTCTTTTCTCCGATTCCATTTCCTGCCTCTAACTGCCACAGCTTGATCGTTGAGACTTAGCCACCCGTGACCGTGGAGGGAAATAGAGGGAAAACGAGTGGCTGGGTTCATCTCCTCTCCTGGCACAAGGGGGCGGGGCCGGAGACAACTGAACCCCGGCCAGAGTCCGTCACTCACTGTCACCCTCAGTGTTCAAACCATCCTGTTAGGATCCGGGGACAGAGAGGCTGAGAGCCTTACAAGAGAGCTCCTTCTCCACTGGGTTTGTTTTCCTTTGAGCTTACAGATGAGGAACTCAGTCTGCGATGGAAAGAGACAAAAGTAACGCACAGCCCATCCAGCATGCTTAGTAGTTGAGCGTCACCCTATGAACCAGGAGGTCACAGTTCGATTCCCAGTCAGGGCACATGCTTGGGTTGCAGGCTGGACCCCCGCTGTGGCACCTGCAGAAGGCAACTGATCAATGATTCTCTCTTGCTACTGATGTCTCTCTCTCTCCTTCTCCCTCTCTGAAATCACTAAAAATACATTAAAAAAAAAAAGTCATGCACAATACCGGGGTGGTACCGAATTTTAGGGAGAGAGGCCATAAGTGAAAGCTGAGCAATGAGGATCAGGAAGGATGGGAGTTCAAGTCCACCCTGAGGGGTACTGGTTAGCAGGGGGTTATCCCATCCAGACAGACATTCAGCTCTGCTCTTTAATCACTGGGAATGAATGAATGTAAGTCCTCCGCCACCTGGGCCTTGGTTTGCCTGGTCTTTTAAGTGGGGTCCCTATCTACTGCTGAAAATGAGGTGAAGATAGGCCTGCGAAGCAGAGGCCCTAAAAAACCCGCCCCAGGTCCCCGAGCAGAGAAGCAGGCCTCCAGAGCTGCTTCTAAAAATTCACTGATAGCTCAAAATACCCTGTTGACATAGGCCTGTCCGCACCCCCTGACTTTTCATTTTACGTGCAAAAATTTATGCTTTTCCATTTGCGTTGGCCGGGGTTCTGTTATTTGAAGGCTAAGGTGTGGGAAGTCCTTCTGAGGTTCAATGGGAGACGGGGAATCGGATATAGTTTTTCTCTCTGGAAGGAACTTCCATGGAGACTTTCTAAAAAAAAAAAAAACTGTTTAGGCTCTGCCTGCTACTGTAACCTCTAGTCTTCTGCCAAATGGCAGCACAAGAAAGAAAGCCTCCTTTTCAAGTTCTGGTTAATGAAACAACACAACACAAGACAAATAAACAGAAACAGAAGGCTGGAGTTGCGCGTAACTTCGAGAGCACATGTGTGGAGTGAGGCTGGGCCCGGGGCAGGCAGTGCCTCTGGTAGACCAGATGACCTCCGACCTGGGCCCCGGGTTTAAGACCTTCTGCTCATGTCCCCAATGAAGATGAATAAAATGGTGGGCCAGAATGGAACCATGTCAAGAACGAGAGGCTTCCTCTTGATCTTTTACTCCACACACACACTCGCACACACACCCCTGCCTCCCAATGTTGTTTTTGTGACTGACCTTCCTGAAGCTGTGGCTGCAGACCTGCTGGCTGAGTGGATAGTAACTTAGTGCTAGAAAGAGTGGGTGGAACTGGAGGGGCAGTGAGGGCAAGTCATTTGGGAGAGCTGGGGTAGAACTTAGTGGGCAGCCAAGTTATTTATAGGATAGGATCAGCCTTCTTGGGGTTCTGTTCTTTCCCTGGTGATATTATTTCTTAGGCCTCACCTGAGGGTGGGTAAGGGCTTGGACCTTGTGCTGGGTCAGTGGTTGGCAAACTCATGAGTCAACAGAGCCAAATATCAACAGTACAACGATTGAAATTTCTTTGGAAAGCCAAATTTTCTAAACTTCTAAATTTCTTTCACACTTCTAATGCCACTTTTTCAAAATAGACTCACCCAGGCTGTGGTATTTTGTGGAAGAGCCACACTCAAGGGTCCAAAGAGCCACATGTTTGCCGACCATGGTGCTGGGGGAAGGCTGGTGGAGTTTGCATGTGGGGCCGTGGACTGGGCATCGGGCAGTTGTCCCTTCCTGCCTGGTGTGGGCTCTGGGTGGGCACTGGGCATGCTCAGGAAGGAGTGCAGCAGCAACACCCACTTACCCATCCCCTCTTCTCTGTCCTTTCTTCTTCCACCTGTAGCCTCCCTGGATTTCCTCTCTCTGCCCTGCACCGGCACATGGGAGCAGTGGCTTTCACCACCGGCTGAAAAGGAGGCCCTAAGCCAGGAGGAAAGCATTCCTCGTGGTCATTTCTTGTAGGCAGGTAGAGAAGAGTTTCTCAGCTCTTCATCTCTGGTCTCAGGGGACACATCTGGGCCATTCGGTGGTATCTGCGGATCAGCTGCTGCTAAAGTCTGCAGACAGAGAACACACCCAACCCTGGAAGAACTGCTGACGATTTATGATGTTGCAGGGGAGAAGCTGTTCATAAAAATAAACCCAGGGCGCGGAGCTACTTCTGTTGCTCAGAGCAAAGTCAAGGTGGCCAAGACCAGGAAGCAGTTGTCTGAGTCTTGGGAAATCGCTATGCCGGATTTGCATCGTGTTGAGGACTTCCCGTCATCAGCTTCTCTTCATTCAGACCTGTTGCTGCTCCTGGTGTTGGGAAATGTCTCTAGGAGACTTTCTGGGGTGTAGGATGCCCTCCATTCTCTCAGAACACTCCTCAAATCTCACTTCCTTGTTGAAAAGCATTATTAGATTCATCTAAAACTTCTTTTTATGATGACTACCACAAGAGACGTAAAAGCTTTAAGTCTTAAACACCACGAAGGGTGTGAGAGCTGGCTTCTCTTCCCTCCTCACTCCTAACTGAATGAATCTGAGTGTGATGCAAACCACTGTTCCACACTGCCCGAGATTCCAGCTCCAGGGCTGGGCTATGGTTTGACTACACAGATCAGGGCATGTCCATCCTTCCCGAACACATTTGGTTCAGGCAAAGATTGTAGAGACTTCTGGGGATGTTCTTACTCTCTTTGAAGAGAAGCAGTCATTATCCCTTTCTCTCTTTCTGCCTCTGCTTCTGCTGGTGGTCTTTTTATGACTCTGAGGGTTGCTGCTCTGAGATCAAGGTCCAGAGGAAGGCAGCTGCAGAGAATCTTGGGAAATGTAGTAAGGGTCTTGACTGCATGTTTACTTGGAATCTGCCCAACCTCTGGACATCCGATCAGATGAGCAAACATTATTTTCTGATGGTTAAGCTGACCAGGGCAGCTGAAACCAACGGATCTGGGTGTAGACCCTCAGCATGGTGTAGGGTGGGCATGGTGCCAGAGAAGAGAACTCAGGTAGGAATCCAGGAATCTAGCCTGGAGTCTTAGGCTACCATACACTACTCATGTGTCCAGGAGCGAATCTGGCCAAGCTTCTGTGTTGATGCCTGTGTTAAAGGGGTGTAATGGCCACTGTGTCTCTATCACATGGCTGAGCAAAGATCTTATAAGTCAGAGCTTCAAAACGTGGGTAAAATGTCCCTTCAATCTGCTAGTCTATTATTATGAAAATGAGAGTGGTTGATTCCATTGAGAGATTTCTAAGTGTCAGGCCCTGCGTTAATTGTTATAATGGCATAGCTCATTATCACAATCCTATAAAGTATGTTATTATATGCCCATTTTGCAGATGAAGGAAAGCATTAGAAAACTAAGACATTCTTTTAATATTACACATCTGGAAAAGGGGGAGGGCTTACTAGTAAATATTTGAGAATAATAATTGCCCCAGCAATTTCAAGAAATTATCAATTTCACAAAAACCTCCTCCAATCCTAAATTCCGGAGTAGACTTGCTTCTATTTTCAGTTTTACTACTCATTCTGTAGCTGTGTCATAGAGCAGCCTGAGTCCTTAAGCTAATACAAATGGTCCCTTCACAACTAACTATTGTATTTATTTGCTGCACGCAGAAAGGAAGTAGCATATGCTGGAGTTGGTCTATACCACATCTCTAAAAGTCTGTGGAGTGTATGTGAATGAATGTGTGCTATGTGTGTATGTGTGTGTGTGTGTGTGTGTGTGTGTGTGTGTGTTGAGGAATGAATGGAAGTAGTGGGTGCTTCCAATGTTTTGAGATGATGGAAATAAATGCACTTTCTGGGACAGTGTCTAAGATAGTGGCTTGCTGTCACAAATTGAAGCTGTAAGTGATATAATGTTTATCCCCACAACACTGATTCAGTGTAATAAGCAAGGGACTCCTTACCGTCTACACCAATAGTTCTCAAATGGGGACAGCTTTGCAACCCCTCACCCCCATGGGAGACTGTTGACCATGAATGGATGACTTCTTGTGAGTGTCACAACAAGGAGG
Source organism: Pipistrellus hanaki (assembly GCF_964339955.1). Classification (NCBI taxonomy): domain Eukaryota; kingdom Metazoa; phylum Chordata; class Mammalia; order Chiroptera; family Vespertilionidae; genus Pipistrellus; species Pipistrellus hanaki. Next base: position 13,302,272 of record NC_140521.1, on the reverse strand, counting down.
TGGTATGTGTGCTATTGACATCTAGTGGGTCGAGTGCAGAGATGCTGGTAAACATCCTGCAATGCACAGGGCAGTGTCTGCAGCAAAGAATTACCAGCCTCCAATGGCAATAGTGCCGAGGCTGATATGCTGGCCTAGCCATCTGACACAGTCAGTACTGAGCTGTACCATCCCTGCTTGGTTAGGAGTCAGGCACCCCATCCTGATCCAGGGGGTCTGTGTAAGTGTCCCGGATATCCACAAAGATCCCCAGCTGGGGCCCAGCAAAGCCCTGGATCTGGCCAGGTGTCTTTCTACTACACTGGCCTCTTGCAAGATCCTGCTGGTGAAGGGCCCTCACCTGAAGGAGTTGAGATCAGTTGATGAGTTGAGATCAGTTAATGTGTCTCTTGAACAGTGCTGGGTGGTGTTTAGCCATTCAGTTTCCATGGGCTCCCAGTTAGCCACTGGTGATGCTAGACCATCTCCATGCAGACTCCTCTCCTTCCTCCTTATCTCTTCACATCTATTTCTGTTGACTTAGCCCCTGACATGTTCCAAGGTTCTGATCTCATAACCTTTGTTCCTCTACTGCCAACCCGGACTACCATCACCAAGTGTCTTTAGGGTAGAGAACATCATCATTTTTTCTCTTCTAATCCTCCATCCCCTTTGCTCTGGCAGATTTATTATCCTTAGAACCTTCCCCTTAAAAAAAAAAAATATATATATATATATATATTTTTTTTTTCTCTCTGAAATCAATTATATATATATATAATTGATTTCAGAGAGGAAGGGAGAGGGAGAGAGATAGAAACATCAATGATGGGAGAGAATCATTGTTTCCTGCACGCTCCACAACCTGGACATGTGCCCTAACTGGGAATTGAACTGCAACCTCCTGGTTCATAGGTCAATGCTCAACCACTGAGCCATGCTGGCCAGGCTAGAGCCTTCCCTTTTGATTTCCAGGAACTTAAGTTAGAATTTTTATAAAAAATTGAATTTCAGAGTTTTTTTTTTTGTTTTTTTTTTAGTCCTCTTGGTATAGGAGTCAATGTTTACCTTATAGCCACGTGGATGCCTCTGAATACCGAGGAGAGACTCAGGACATACAGCAAAGAAAGGAAAAGTCACAAAGATGGCTATGCCAAGATCCTATTTCACTGCATCAGAGATTTCATGAGATTTCCCCCCCCTACACTTCGGAGTTAGGAAGGAGGTAGTGGTGGTAGAGGATAGTTTTATGGCTTTAGCCAGATGTTAAGGACATCTGGTGGCTGGATGCTTGTTTTTTAAGCCTTTCTGAATGTTCTATTTGGAGGATGGGAATTGGGAGTTGAATGGTGGCTGCTCTGGCCACTCTGATAGTATTTGCTTCAAGAGTAGAAATTAGAGGCAGCAGAAGAGGTGGTTTTGGCCTGAATGTAAGGCAACTTTTTCTTCTCTGGGCCTCCATTTCTCTATTTGAAGGCGAGGGTTCATCTATCCCAGATATAATAACCATAATGGTTCTAGCCATAACTTGCAGGATGCTTATTATGTGACACACACCACACCACGTTAGGCTCGTCTCCTTTTCTATCTCAGCTCTCCTATGCTGAAGTTGGTGATGTGCTGCAGAGATGGCTCCTAACTCTTCTGGAATTGACATCATTTTTCTCGCCATTATCTGGATGGATATCACTCTTTAGACTTAAACATACATTTCTTACATTCGGGAATGTTACTGTTACCAATCCCAGTATAATAATTTTTGTTTGCTTTTTCCCACATGGTGTTGATGGGTTATCTTAAATTATCCACATCTGTTAGCTAAATTCTCTTGGAGCAGTTGCTAGGTTCATGGTATTATTGTGGTTGTGAAAGTCTTTCTGTGAAATGAACTTGCCTATCCCAGTGTCAAACCTCGGGATCTTTCCTTCGAAACTCTAGGCTCCAATACAGTGAATCAGTTAATAACTTTGAAGAAAAGGCTAGATTTTTCTGGAGGCATATCTTCAGGACTTGAGTCTCTGTTTCATCCAAGGCAGTCTGATGACATAGAACAGGGGTCGGCAAACTCATTAATCAACAGAGCCAACTAGCAACAGTACAAGATTGAAATTTCTTTTGAGAGCCAAATTTTTTAAACTTAAACTTCTTCTAATGCCACTTCTTCAAAATAGACTCACCCAGGTTGTGGTATTTTGTGGAAGAGCCACCCTCAAGGAGCCAGAGAGCAGCATGTGGCTCGCGAGCCGCAGTTTGCCGACCACTAACATAGAAGATTGCATTTGGGGCCGGGACCAGTTTGGCTCAGTGGATAGAGCATCGGCCTGCGGACTGAAAGGTCCTGGGTTCGATTCCGGGCAAGGGCATGTACCTTGGTTGCGGGCATATCCCCAGTAGGGGGGGTGCAAGAGGCAGCTGATCGATGATTCTCTCTCATCGATGTTTCTAACTCTCTATCCCTCTCTCTTCCTCTCTGTGAAAAATCAATAATATATATATATATATATATATATATATATATATATATATAGACTTAAAAAAAAAGAAGAAGATTGCATTTGGGGCTGGTAATATACTGGCTGTGTGGACTGTGAACAGAATTCTCCCCACCTCTTCCCAAACACCTTGGCCAACAGCTTTTGACTGATTTCCAAGCGAACGAAGGTGACTCCTTCTGAAGGTTTTCCAGAATGAGAGTTTATCAATAGAAGTAGGGAGAAAGTTCTAAGGCAAATAGGAAAGAAACAAAGATGGACAACAACAAAAATCCAGAGACTTTCCAGGGAAACAGTGGTGGGCTGAATATGTGCAGGAGGAAAAATAGCAACGATTTAAGAGGTGGAAAAAGATCTTGACTTGGGGGTCAGAGTCCAGTGGCCTAACCAGGGTCAGGAAGAATCTGGGAGATGCAGATCCCAAATAAAACCCTGGTCCAGACCATGCTGACCTCCCAGTTGCGACTCCCCCACTCCCATTATTTCAGAGGAGCAACCCTGGAAGGACTGAGCACAGAGTCTGCTGTCAGTCAGTGGTGGGAAGGGGCTGGGGAGTTGATACAGAGGAGCAAGCCTGTGCACTGAGCACTGACCTGACCTGTCTGCTCTGAGAGGATCTGTCCGTTACTTGAAGATTAGCGCTTTATCACAGCTTAGAGGATTTGCAAAGGATTTGACTGCTGCGATGGAGCGGGCGGCTTCCTTGGGCTCTTGATTTGTCAGGAGGGGCCTAGGATTCAGAGCGAGGTACAGAATGGGGTGAGCAGGGGTAAGACACAGAGGAAGACAATGTATTGGGAAGTATCTCTGCACAATGACATGTGCATATGTACTCTGCTTTTAGAAAAGAAAGCTGACCTTTAAAAAAATAAAACCCGAACATAGGGAGTTTTGAGACAATTTGTAAAACAACTTTGAAGGCCAAAGAGACCCCAACTAATTCACATTGTATATTCTCTCTCTCTCTCTCTCTCTCTCTCTCTCTCTCTCTCTCTCTCTCTCTCTCTTTCTCTCTCTCTCTCTCTCTCTCTCTCTCTCTGCTTCAGTGTTGAGTAGCCGAAGATACTAAGAACTGACTGCAAACCCCTCCCCTGCCCTATCCTATAAAAGGGTAACTTATCTAAAATTTGGGAATCTTAAAATAAAATAAAAATTGGGGCTTGCGAATAGATCCTTCTAATAAACAAAGAAAACAGAAGGATAGCCTTCTAGGATATCAAGTTTCATGTACAGTTTAAATATTCTTTCAGCTTCGGCTCAACCAAATACTCACACCTCTATAAAGTTTCCATTATTTCATTTAGCCAGAGAAATCCGCCAGCTCATACTTCACTGGAAACAATTTTAACTAGCCCTTTTCATATCTATCAAGTTCAAAGATAAGATTGAGTTCATGTATCCATAAAGTTTCATCCCAGAAATGAAACTTTATATTTCAATATTTCAATATTTATTTTAAAAATATTTTTTCAACATTTAAATATTTATTTAAAATATTTATTTAAATATTTATTTAATACTTATTTAAAAAATATTTCAATATTTATTTTAAAAAAATGTTTTGTCTATTGGCTGGCTTATCTTAGCCCCATGGGCTTGCACTCTTATGGAATAGTAAGATCAGTTCGAGTGTTCAGTCAACCATCTTTCTGTTCATGAAGATCATTTAAGATGAAAGGCACAAAAAGAAGGTAAAGATTTGATACCTCAGCATCTGTTTAATACCACCCCTCTCCATATTACTTATTTCTGGTGCTGGGCATCAAAGGAAAAAAAAAAAAAGAAAAGAAAAGTCGGCAATGTTCTCTTAAAAAATATGTCCAGGGCCCCCAACTCTTTAACAACACAGGAAATGTCAAATATTATATGGATATAAATAACTCCGTGAAACAGGGTTACAAGAACATCTGGCTGCGTGCACTTCCACGCACTGGGCTGGCGCGGATATTTCAGTAATATTATCCAGTCGTCGGGTTGTGTGAGACGGTGGGGCACAGGAGGGAACTTGAGTGTCAAGTGAAAAATGTGCTTGTAAAAGGGTCTGAGTTGTTATCTGTCTAATCCGTCCTAATCTGTTCAGTCATTTGCTCTGGGGGCTCCTAAGAGGAAATACTGACCCCCTCTGGCAGTCAGTCTCTTAGAGAGATACTCCCTGAACCTCAGGGTTAGGGATGGAGGGCAGAAGGTTAATGACCCCTGAGACATGAACTGCCCCTGGATCACTGGAGAGATCATTTTTAAAGGGGACATCGCAATTTTCCGAGGAACCTACAGCTGTATTTTGCTTCGAATATTGTGGGAAATGCTAGAACGAACACACGTCTCCTTTGTTCTGGCCAGTGTTGCCCCTTACTCTGTCCGATGCCACTGTTTGGTTTCCCTCTTTTCTTTCATTTCTTTCTTTCTTTCTTTCTTTCTTTCTTTCTTTCTTTCTTTCTTTCTTTCTTTCTTAAAAATATATTTTATTGATTTTTTTTTTTTTTTTTTTTTTTTTTTTTTACAGAGAGGAAGGGAGAGGGATAGAGAGTTACAATAGAAACACTGATGAGAGATAATCATCTACCAGCTGCCTCTTGCACACTCTCTACTGGGAATGTGCCCGCAACCAAGGTACAAGCTCTTGACTGGATCGAACCTGGGACCTTTCAGCCCGCAGACTGACGCTCTATCCACTGAGCCAAACTGGTTTTGGCTTCCTCCTTTCTTTATTGCATCTCGGCTACACGTGGGCTTCCTTTTTATATTTAAGATGTGACTCCCTTGGGTGCTGGGCATGTTCCCCTTTGGGGAAGGCAATTTACTTATTTATCAATTGAAAATGAATGTAGTTGGTGTTTGTTTAATTATGCACACTTTAAAAAGAAAATTAAAAAAAAAAAAAACACCAAACAAATAAACGCAAAAACTTCACACAAGGCACTTAAGGTTTATAGTTTTCTCCTAAATGACAATGTCCAGCCTTATTAGAAATAATAAGGAGCAACATCATTCACCTCAAAGAAGGACAAGGCCAAATATAAATGATAGGTGTAACCTAGACCCTTTTGGACTTATCCCCAAATACCTCTTTTACTTTTTTATTCTGCAAATATCGAGTAACTACTATGTGCCAAACACTGTGATAGGTAAAAACTCATGTTCCTTCCCTGCCTTCCAGGAGCTTACACTGTAGTGGATGAGGCAACACATGGAAGTAAACAGTGTGAGTCCATTCCATTCCATTCCATTCCATTCCATTCCATTCCATTCCATTCCATTCCATTCCCTTTTATTATAGTTCAATGCAATTCAATCTATTCCAATCCAATCAATTCATTCTAATCTAATACAGTGCAAGACATTCTAAAATAAAGTGTATCATTGGAAGAAGATAAATACCAGGTAAATAAAATGCTGAAATATTTCCTATAAACCTTCTGGATTTCTAGTTATATTGGTATCTTTTTATCCCTTCAAGAGTCTTCTTGGAAATCAGTTGATCCTTTGTAAAATCAAATCTGGGGACTGGGATCAGGGGAGGAGCAAGCTGGTATGGCTCAGTGGTTGAGCATGGACCCAGGCACCCAGAGGTCACTGGTTCAATTCCCAGTCAGGGCACAAGTCCAGGTTGCAGGCTGAATCCCCAGTAGAGAGCTTGCATGCAAGAGGCAGTCAATCAATGTTTCTCTCATCTATGCTTCTATCTTTCTTTTCCTCTCACTTCCTCTCTCTCACAAATCAATAAAAGCATATTTAAAAAAAAAAAAATCTAAGTGGGGGAAGCACTGGCAAATTAACAACTGAATGGCCATGTCCCAGCACTGGAACAGGAAGTGGAAGTAAAGGTGATTTCTCTCTGAAGCAATTGGGGGAATTGTATTAAGGGGTGAAAAACACCTTTATTTGGAGTATGTTTGCTAACATGCATGATAATCTGTTCCTACCTTGGTTCTTGGAGACTCCAAAATGCTACTCTTATGCATATTTTTTATGTGTTCTTTCTCAAATACCTTATTCTACTCATCCCTTATTGATTAATTTAATTATTGCATATCTATTCACCATCAGAAGCAAGGAATGAAGGTCCGTGGCAGATGGCAATTACTTGCTGTCAAGGAGCTCAGTCAGGTGGGGGTAAGCCATGTCAGTAGACAATTACAACACAGTGATACCAGGGCTAAGGGTGTGTGCTGGAGACAGAACAATCCGGATGGAAGGCCACACCCCAGGGCGGATCGGTTGGAAATCACAGAATGGGTCAAAGTGGTCAGATACAGATGTATATGTTAAATTGTGTTTTTCATTCACACTTATCCTTGTTTGCATTAGTTGGATGATTTTCTAATTTCCTTTCATGGTGCTCTCTGTAGACTTGGCTTGCAAAGAATGGTTGGTGTGTCACCTGGATTGCAAATGCTGCCTAGACCGTGGTAGGCAAGCTGCGGCTCCCGAGCCACATGCGGCTCTTTGGCCCCCCGAGTGTGGCTCTTCCACAAAATACCACGGCCTGGGCGAGTCTATGTTGAAGAAGTTTAAGTTTAAAAAATCGGGCTCTCCAAAGAAATTTCAATCGTTGTACTGTTGATATTTGGCTCTGTGGGGGAATGAGTTTGCCGACCACTGGCCTAGGCTATGTTTATGTCTCTAGAACCATGGCAGAGAGCCTTCTTAAGGGTACGTGTTGGCTGGATCCAAATGCATCCAGCTCTGCCCCAGGTGGGCCCTGTTGAGCAGCACTCTCCAACCTGCTTCGCTTGCACAAACTTCCCCTTTTCTCTTCTCATTCCATTCCAGGGATCTGACAGAACAAACGGCATCCAGACAACACTGAGATCGTGACACAGGCCAGTGCATTTCAGGAAATTCAAACTGACAGAAACTCCTGCCTTCTGCTGTTGCAAAAGTGGCTTAGTGTAGCAAGACGCCAGCTCCCAGCCACGAGCTGCAGGGAAGACTCTTGACCCTCTCCACAGAGATGGGAGTGCCCGGGGGGCTGAGAGCTTTGGCAGGGCTGAGATAAACACTCAGGTTGAGGCATTTTTCATCTGTTTAACCAGACCTCATTATATTGTCAAACAAGACTGCGGTGCTCACGAGAAACAGCCATGGCATGCTTGTGGAGTTGGGATAAGAGGTAAGAATTTATTTTTTCCAAGGAGGTGGGTTTCCCTGATGCTGGGGTACCAGGCAACATTTTATTGGGGGGAAATCGGGGGGATGGGGTGGGCAGAGAGGATAAGCTCTTGGAGCCTTTGAAGAAAAGCTTGATTACATGGTTTATAGTGTCTTTTCTGGGAGATGACCAAGGAAGAATCTCAGGACATTTTAGGGAACCTTGAGAAGCTGAGGAATTAACCCAAAGCTACCGATATTGCAGGCAAATGAGGATGGCAATGGTGTGGCTTGCCATCTGAGCCCTGAGAGGCAAATTAAGGTTTCACCTGGAGATTCCCTATGAAATTCCAGCAAAACGGATTTCAAAGAGCCTGTAGGATCCATTGCTATTCTTGTCCTATTTATACAGATAACAGGTCAAATTGATTGAGATGACTTAGACAATGAATTAGTCTCTAACCTGACTGTCTTGGATAAAATGAGGGTGAGTTAGAGAGAAAGACTGTTTCCATGGAAACCTTCATTCCCAACCGTGGATATTACATTTCAGTTTGGTTAATTATCTTTAAAGTTTTATTGTTCACCGATGGACTGGACTGGATCCTGAGTTTTTCTAGTGAAAGTGTTTGACTTCGGCCGTCTGAACCGGTGTTTCCTTTGCCTTGAAATGACTGAGAACTAAAACTATGTGTTTTTTTTTCTGAGACTTGCAATTGCAGACTGCGGCCAGACCACATAATGTAAATTTCAGAGAAATCATTACAGCAGCTCCTGCCTGGACAGTTTTGGTGACTGATGCTGTGGAAGCCACACACAGAGTTTCTTGAGCACCTGAGGACATCATCAGGGACTGTTGGCCTGTAAACCAGAGGAAAGTGTCAGAATGTCACCCCCTGCCTTCATCCCAGCAGAAATGGAGTCCTGAGCCTTTGGTCTGGAGGACGGCCTTACAGACTCAGAGACTAACTTATGCTTTGCTCCGATTATTACTGAGGGTGTAGGTGTCCTGACACCCTGCTTCTTCTGCCATTGCTGTGGTCTCTGCTTGTAAATTGAACACCCAAAATGCCTCTTCTAAGGCTCAGGGACCGTCTTGGAAGAGGTGGGCATATGAAATCATAAGAGCCAGATAAGAGCAACGCAATGGGCAGGCAAATCTGACTCCACCTTACAAGCAAATTCTCCCTCTTTTGTTAAAAAAACAAACAAACAAAAAAAACCCCCACAAACAAATATATATATATATATATATATATATATATATATATATATATATATATATATAATTGGTTTCAGTGAGGGAGAGCTCACTGAATCAATGATGAGAGAGAATCATTGATTGGCTGCCTCCTGCAAGCCTCCTACTGAGGTTTGAGCCTGCAACCCAGGCAGGTCAAATTCATCACCTCCTAGTTCATAGGTCAATGCTCAACCACTGAGCCACACCCATCAGACTGACTGTTTGTTTTCTTATTGCTGAGTCTTAAGAGTTCTTTGTATAGTTTAAACAACAGTCTTTTATCAGATGTGTCTTTCGCAAATATTTTTTCCCCAATTCCGAGATAGGGTATGTGGTGAGACAGCTGTAACGAATAAGGGCTACAAGGACTATCAGGAAGATAATAAGACCAACCTCCAACTGATTCATGGCTTAGAACCGGCAGGAGACCAGTTGGAGCCAACATGGAGACGAATTTCATCTTGTGGTAACCCCCAGCCTCATTATACACTCCTTGTAATACATTAGCATTCTAAAGAAGCACCCAGAGCCACCAGGACTGGAAAAGAAAGGCCCATATAAAGACACAGCATGACCTAAGTGGAGCTTCTGAGATGTCTCCACCCCTTTCTCAGAAAAATTCTGCCTGTTCCTTCCCCTTATTGAATGCCCTAGCCCTATGGTCGGCAAACTGCGGCTCTCAAGCCACATGTGGCTCTTTGGCCCCTTGAGTGTGGCTCTTCCACAAAATACCACGGTCTGGGCGAATCTATGTTGAAGCAGTGGCGTTAGAAGAAGTTTAAGTTTAAAAAATGTGGCTCTCCAAAGAAATTGTACTGTTGATATTTGGCTCTGTTGACGAATGGGTTTGCAGACCACTGCCCTAGCTAGCCCTCAATTAAATGAGCCTCAATAAAAGAAGTAGATCCTACTTGGGAGGGGCTGCTCTGTCTGTGAAGGCGCCAATCTCCATCTCACTGCGGCATAATAAACTCTCCTGCACTTTGAACTCTAGGCTGGCTTGTGTATGAACTCTTTCCTGCATGAAACCAAGAGGCCACAGTGAGTGGTGGATTTTTTGGGTTCCTCTAACCCTGGGACGCCTGCATCATCTCTGTGGCTTGGCTTCTAAAATTCCCTTCATATTGTCTTTCCCAGAGCAGAGGTTTCTAATTGTAGTGAAGCTCAGTTTACCAATTATTTCTGTCATGGATTGTGTCTTTGGTATTGTTTTGAAAAAGGCATCATCAGCCTAGCCGGCACAGTTCCATGGTTGAGTGGCAACCTATGAACCAGGAGGTCAAGGTTTGATTCCCAGTCAGGGCACATGCCCAGGCTTCAGGCTCGATCCCCAGTGCAGGAGGCAGCTGATCAATGATTCTCTCTCATTATTGGTGTTTCTATCTCTCGCTCCCTCTCCCTTCCTCCCTGAGATCAATGTATATATATATATTTAAAAATAAGAAGGCATTACCATACCCAAGATTATCCAGGTTTTCTTCTCCATCACTTGTAGGACAGAGATTTTCAACCTTTTCTTATCTCATGGCACACATAAATTGCTAAAATCCTGTGGCACACCAAAAATAGGTATAATTTTGATTCATTCACACCGGGTGGCCATTGTTGTGTCGGCTGGTGTTATGTTTTTATTTGACAACCTAAGTAAAAAGAGGTCAGTGCCCCTGACTAAATAGCCAGGTATTGCATGTTTTAAAAATTCTTGTGACACACTGGGTGAAAATCACTGTTCTAGGAGTTTTATAGTTTTTGCATTTTACATTGAGGTCAATGATCTCTTTTGAGTTAATGTTTGTGAAGGGTATAAGGTCTTTGTCTTGATTCACCTTTTTTTGCATGTGGATGCCCTGTAGTTCCACACCATTTGTTGAAAAGATTACCTTTTCTCTATTGTATTGCTTTTGCCCCTTTGCCAAAGATCAATTGACTATGCTTATATGGGTCTATTTCTGCTCCTTATTCTATTCCATTGATCTATATGTCTGTTCTTTTGCCAATAGCATGCTGTCTCGATTACTGTATTTTTATAGTAAGCATTGAAGTCAGGTAATCTCAGATCTCTAGCCCTGTTTTTCTCCTTCTATTCTGAGCCTCGTACCTCTCTCTATAAAATTGAGAATCAGTGTGTTGCTATTCATAAAATAACTTTGCTGAGATCTTGATTGGGATTGCATTGAATCTATAGATCAAGCTGGAAGGGACTGACATCTTGACAATATTAAGTCTTCCCATTTAGTTCTTTTGATTTTCTTCATCCAACTTTCACAGTTTTCGCCATAAATATCTCATATATTTTTTGCTAGATTTATACTTAAATATTTCAGCTTTCCGGGTGCTAATGTAAATGGTATTGTTTTTAATTTCAAAGTCTACCTTTTAGTTTTTGGTTTATAGTAAAACAATTGATTTTTGTATAAAAATCTTGCTATATCTCTTATTAGTTCCAGCAGGTTTTTCCTTAATAATTTTTGGATTTCTTACAGAGATAATCATGCCATTTGTGAGTATGTAGTTTTATGTATTTCTTCCCAGTCTGGAGATCCTTTCTTTCCTCATTACATTCATATTATTTCCAGGATGTTGTTAAAAAGTAGTGGGGGTGGGGGGTGAGGGGGGTCTTATTTCATACCAAGGCCCCTTTCATTGCATCACAGTACTTTTTAGTCTTTTCAATGGGGTAAGTGAGTATTTTATTTTACAACTAGAGGCCCAGTGCATGAAATTCATGCACTCTGGGGGGTGAGCGGTTCTCAGCCCGGCCTGCACCCTCTCACAGTCCGGGAGCCCACAGGGAGCAGGCCTAAGCTGTCAGTCGGACATCCTTAGTGGCACCACAGAGGTGGAAGAGGTTCCTGCCATTGATGCTGCACTCACCAGCTGTGAGCCTTGCTTCTGGCTGAGTGGTGCTTCCCCTGTGGGGGCACACTGACCACTCGGGGACAGGTCCTGCATTGAGCATCTGCTCCCTGGTGGTGTGGTCAGTGCACATCATAGTGACCTATCCTTCCCCTGTTTGGTCAAATTGCATAATAGCCTTTTATTATATAGGATGTTTATAGCATACATATCTGCCAACACCCTCCCCCTCTGTGCCTGTTTCCCATAGCCTGTATCTCAGTTTAGTGATCCACATGGCTCTCGGGAATGTGACTACACTTCCAGCTCCAACTATGGATAAATGAACAGTAGCCACGGTGATTGTGGCTCAGAAGCAGGCTGGGATCTAAGCTGGTCCAATCAGAGTGGCACACAGGTGCTTTCTCTCCTGTGTAGGAAGAGGTAAGGATGAGAAGCCTAGAGCTACTGCAGCCACTTTGCTGTTACGAGGGAAGCTAATCTGGGGTGGAAGTGAAACATAGAAATAGACCAAATGCGAGAAATTTGCAGGAAATAAAGCCAGGGCCATGATCAAACCATAACCAAACATTCCCAGTTACATTAGTCATAAATTCCTGTTATTGTTTGAGCCACTTTGAGGTTGGTTTTCTGTAATCTGTAGCAGAAAGTATAATGGGCTGATATAACTTTTTTTCTGAGTAATATATTTTCCTTACAAATAATTTAGAAAATTCTGAGAAATATAAAGGGGAGAATGAAAGCCTTTCATAACTCTGCTACTCAGAATGATTGCTATTAACAATTTGGGGATTTCTTTCCAGATTTTTATTGAAGAAAACGCAAAAATTGAGATTTTATTAAATATAGTTGTATATCATTCTTTTTTCTGAACACCATATTATATAAAAGTGTTCATCTCTCTATGCAATCATTAGTTTTTTAAATGGTAGTATGTTTAAAGCATTTGTATTTATTTTCAAAGCTGCTGAAATTGAAATTAACATTATTTAGGTTTATGGTTTGCATATTCAGTTGTAATTTCTTACAGTTTAATTATATAAAATAGTTTTTTGATTTAATTTTCTTGAAACAAACATGTATTAAGCATGTACTATATGTCAGCAATAGGTTCTGGGCCAATGAGTAAAAATCAACACTGGTCCCTGCCTTGGGGGCCTCTGCCTGGTGCGGAAGGCAGGTATTCACCAGAAACCCACAAAGAGATGTATTATTCCACATTGAGCTTATGTGAAAGGAAAGCATGTGCATGCTGTCAGAATGGCGTGGACTACATCCAGACCTGCGACAGACAGGAGGGGCAGGGTATTAAGGGAAGGGAATGGTTCCATGCTGAAACGATGCCCAAGTGGATTAGGCAAAGGTAGCTGGAGGAGGGAGGGGGTGTGGGGAGTGGAGGGGAGATCCTTCCTGGCAGTGGAAAAAGAATGGGTGAAGGCCACATGTCAGGAGAACTTGCACATCTGAGGGACCGAGGGCACCAGGGTTGGAATGCAGCGAGTGAGGGGAGAGTGGAGGAGGTGAGGCTGAGAGGAGAGTGGTGGGAGCGAAGCCAATAGAAAGACAGGAGGAACCCTCTCCTCTCTCTCTCTCTCTCTCTCTGTCTCTCTCTGTCTCTCTCTCTCTCATTGTTAATTCTCACTGGAGGATATTTTTTTAGAGAGAGTGGAAGGGAGGGAGAGAGAGAGAGAGATAGAGAGAGAGAGAGTGAGAGAAACATCAATGTGAGAGAGGCACTTTATTTGGTTGCCTCCCACATGTGCCCCGACCAGGACTGAAGATTGAACACGCAACCCAGGTACATCAACGGAAAACATCCTCAAGTGAGAATTGTAAAAAAAAAAAAAAAAAAAGAAAGAAAGAAAGAAAAAGGAGAGAGTAAATACTGAAAAACCATCTAGTATAGAATAACATCTTCCTGGGCTGAAGGAAGATTAAGTCTGCACAACTGAGGGGGCACCAAGCCTTGGTCAGGTTTCATTTGTAGAAAGTGCTCCCGTGATGAGGGCCAGTAGCCCCGCTCCGGGGCCAGACCATCTGTGCTGGGGACCCGGCTCCATCCATCACATCAGAGCTGTTTGATCTAGGCCATGGACCTAACCTCCGAGCCTCAGTTTTCTCACCTGTATAATGGAGATGCTAATGGTTGCTTGAAAGCGTTACTGTGAGGATTCAACCAGTTGCTACCTGAAAGCTGTTCAGAGCAGGCCCAGCCTTTAAGAAGTTCTCAAAGAGTTGTGGATGCTGTTAGTCTCTTCCTGTAAAATTAGGCATTTCAAAGTGAAAGGGGAAATCACTTGACTATCCAGTTAGGAAGAACACATTACATGCAAACGAGAAGCACTGGGACCAGCACGTGACTTCCCCTCTGCGGCAGTGGAGGTCAGGCCATGGTCAAACAACCCACCAGCCAATGAATCCAACCCGAAACTAAATGGGTTATCACCTGGAAATGGATACTCAGTGATCAATCATGTGCTTGATGCCCACAATGGACTGGAAGGGAAATTTCAAGAATGTCCCAGAATGAAATGAGTTCCACAAAATGAGCTGGTGAAATGGGGGAGGCAAAGCACTGGAATGGTCGCGTTTATTGCTCAGGAGGGGGGACAATATTGTATTCGATTCAACACTTTACCAATGGAATGTCTGCCTTGTGCCGGCGTCCATCCTGGGCCGGGCGGGGTGCTCAGCTGTGGGTGGCAGGAGCTGGGCCTAGCCTCTGCCTGATGCGGGCTTGTGTAGTGAGGGGTTCTGGTGGGTAATCGGGTGATTGTAGAACAGTTTACTTTATCAAATGATCCCGGAATCTGTGGGTGGGCCCAGTCTTGGGCAGTCAGAAATTATTTCCTAAAAGGATGAAGTTGAAACTGATGGAGACTCTAGATATAGATATAGATATAGATATAGATATAGATATAGATATAGATATAGATATAGATATAGATATAGATATAAATGGATAAAATATAGATATAGATATAGATATAGATAGATTTCAGAGAAGAAGGGAAAGGGAGAGAGAGAGAGAGAGAAGCATTGATGATGAGAGAGAATCATTGATCAACTGCCTCCTGCATGTCCCCTATTAGGGATCGATCCTGCAAACCAGGCATATGCCCTGGTCAGAAATCAAACCATGACCTCCTGGGTTCATAGGCCAACACTCAACCACTGAGCACCCCCGGCTGCTCCAATGAAGAGTCTATGCCCACAGAGGCATCAAGGTTCATTCAGGCGGTCACAGCATCAGCTGTGTTTGCTGGAACATGAGGCATGTAGGGAAAGGTCAGTGGGTGGTGCTTCAGCGCCCCTCTTTGTGGCAACAGCAGGGGCAGTGGCCCAGAGCGCAGCCTGTGGGTCCCCACTCGGGAGGTCTCCTGTACGCAGCTTTGGGGATCACCCTCTGTCCTGTTTGCCTTAGCTGGTGCCCAATAAGCCCAGTCCCTGGCTTTACAGCATCTTGGTTTATCTTCTGGAACATGCCTTCCTCCTCTACACTTCCTCACCAGCTTCCTGTTTCCATCAGGACTGACGCGTCCTGGGAGGATATTGGGCTCGGATGAAGCGCATTCACAGGAGATCCAGTTGCACCAAACACTCCCCGAGGCAGCTCCTTTCCTTCCCTTCTCTTCCTGCTTCCTTCCTTCTCTATCCTTATCTCTCTGCCCCGTTCCCCACGCACCTCCAATCCTCAGACTTCCTCTGCAGATTTCAGAGGCATCAATGAGGCAGGGGCCCTCAGGGCCACTTTAGCTTTGTCGCAATCCTACAAGCAGTATGAAATCTGCAGGTGATGAGAAAGCTGCAAACTCTCCCCCTTCCCTCCCCACAAATAGACCCCCCACCAGGTCCAACAATTTGGGTTTTATTCTTCTTGGATTTTTCTGTGTGGCTTTTGATAACGATGGGACGTTATCAGCAAACCTTGGCTCGCGAGCCACATGTGGCTCTTTGGCCCCTTGAGTGTTCTAAAGCCACTTCTTTAAAATAGACTCGCCCAGGCCGAACACCGACTTCTGCACATGGGCCATGAAGTTTCAATTGCACTGTATGTGCGCTCCCGACCGTGGTATTTTGTGGAAGAGCCGCACTCAAGGGGCCAAAGAGCTGCATGTGGCTTGAGAGCTGAGCTTTGCCAACCACTGAACTACCCGCACCAATCTCTGCCTCCCGGATTCCTCCTTTTGCAGGAGAGAGAAGAAAAGGAAGCTCTCAGATTCCCCCTGCCCCGTGGCCAGCACTGGGAGAAGAGACACTGAAGCAGGCACTGAGATTTGTCTGTGATGGCCAGTTCTTAGCAGTTCTGTTTCCCTCAAGACACCAGACACGTTACAGAACTTTAGGGGGCTTTTGCAGGCTCGGAGTTTGTGGGGGGATGACTCAAGGGTGCCACGTTCCTCAGTGTGAGAATGACTCTGCTTCCCCGGGGCAGGGGGGGGAGGGTTCTCTGAGAAGCCCCTGTAGAGGCTGGAGGTGGTGGGGAAAGAATGCAGAGGGAAGAAGCAAGTGGATTTCTGGTCAGTGGCTCCTGTTGCCTTTGGAACTTTCAGAGTAAGGTTCCCAAGCTGCGGGTAGCACCTCAGGGGGGCAGGAAGAGTCAGGGGACACGTGGGACGGGTGGGGAGAAAGGGAAAGGAAGGGGAAGAAGCCTGGAGAACGCTTCAAGGCCTTTCTGAAGCACACGTGGTGGGTGGAGGACTTGGCTGCTGCAGGCTGAGTTTGTGACCACTAGGCGGCGCTCTCAATGCAGGTGAGGCCAGAGCTGCCAAGGGGTAGTCCTACAAAAGAAGCTAGGGAGGTGTCTCAGGGTTGACTTGCCAAACTAAAACTTCACGCATGATCACGTGGGAGGGGTTCGTGGATGCTTGTTACAGGGGCGAGGAGCGAATTCTAGAGGCCACGCTGATGGTGGTCCAGGTCCTCATGGCGGCATCACGTGTGGTCCCACTCCGCCTGGAGTAGAAGGGCGCCGAACTCCCATAGCCTGGGGCAGCCATTCAACCTGCCTGATGCCCTGGCCCACCTGCCTGTGTCCTCCCAGAGCCACACTCCCCTCTCCTGTGTCTGAATCTCGCTCTCTCTGTTGCTGGTGCCCCTCGGGTTCTAAATGTATGAAATTCCTCCCCATCCTTAAACCCCTTCTCTCCAGGATACGCCTGCTCCCAGCTACCAACCACTTTTTCTCCCTCTTCCCATGCTCACAGCCCCGGGGCGGTGTGTGTTCACGTGCTGCCGCCACTCCTTCTCCTGGCATTGACCCAGTCCCAACTGCATCTTGCCCCCGAGGATGCATGCCTGCCTCCCTGAGAACCCCGCAGGGGGAATGATTTCACCGATGCCAACCAGGTTCAGGTGGTCCACCCATCAGTAAGCCGGAAGCTGGAATTCCGAGCAGGTGTCATCTGTTCTCATTTTCGTGGGTTTCCCAGGATGCCGTGCTGCTGGGAGGGGCTGACCCTGGGCTCCTCCGCTGCCTTCCTGAAGGTCATCTAAAAAGTCAGGCTTTTGGGGTTGGTGAGTGGTGGCTGTGTGGAGTTAGAGGCAAGGAGGGTAATTAGAAGGGGGTTCTGGTCACTTCTCACTTCTCTCCAAACCCTCTTTCCCCTCAGGGAAACACACAGACGCACACCTGCAAAGGCCCCCAGGCGTCACGTTTCCCATGCCTCTCACCTGCCTAGCAGAACCCATCATAAACAGCCAACGGTTATTTGCTAAATGAATTTGCTAAGCGGATGGAAGACCAGGCAGAAGAGGAGAACGCCAGCCCAGCGCATGTTCTTCCTCCCCACAGGGTTTGCCAGCGAGGAAACTCCCTCCTGGCCTGGTCACCTGCACCGAGACACGGTTCCAGGGACCTCTGAGACGCCTGGGTGAGCTGGGGGACAGGGGGTGCCTTTGGGAGGCAGGCCACGTGTGCAGATGCTGCAGGTGGGACAGGCCTGGGGCACAGCCCCCCCCCCCACCTCTGCTGGCCACTGCTCTCCCCTGGACAATGGGGTGATCATGGCATCCACTTCATGGGGTTGCTAGGAGACCTAAATGAGCTACAGGGGCACAGGGCCTGGGGCATGGGGAGCTGGGAGACATTCGGGTGCTACTGTTGTGGCTTTGCACGCTTTACTCTCTGCCCACCTGCTCCTTCTCTGTTTCTTAGACAGGGTCCTCACTGCCCTCCTACGCCCTCTGGCAAAGCTCCCCCCCCCCCCCCCCCCCACACACACACACACCAGCACATAGTCACTCGTGCCCAGCTCTCTCCTGCCCTGGGCTCTGAATGTCTCATTGAAACTCCGACACACACACACCCACCCCCCCACCCCCCAGCTCCCACGCAGAGCCTGCTGGATGGCACTGTGGTCCAGCGTGTGCACACGAGGGACAGAGCGCGGCTCTGACTGGCCAAGGAGGAGAGGGGCTGCCCAGGCCCC
Source organism: Pipistrellus hanaki (assembly GCF_964339955.1). NCBI lineage: Eukaryota > Metazoa > Chordata > Mammalia > Chiroptera > Vespertilionidae > Pipistrellus > Pipistrellus hanaki. The sequence continues at coordinate 13,284,180 of NC_140521.1, read as the reverse complement.
AGGGTGCGTTTTGGCCTCTGTGGTTTCCTCATCTCCTAAGAGAGCTCAGCAGCTGGCTGCGTTGCACTACCACATTTGAGCAGAAGGGGGCTCTCTAGGCGCGGAACACAAGTTCTCAGGCTGCAGCCCAGGAAAGCTGCAGAGAGGAACCTCTCCCAGGGAGAGAGGAGCCTCTCCCAGGGAGAGAGGAGAACCAGACTTCTGACATTTCAGCTTATGCTCTTTAACTGCCACACGGAGAGGAACTCAGCACCTCTCCTTTCTCCAAAGACATGCTCCCTCCCTCTCCCATCCCCCCCCCCCCCCCCCCCGCCAGTTTGGCCACCCTCTGGAAGGGATGTTTCAAGATGCCCTTCCCCATAGAAGACTGTTTCTTGTCTCCATCTTCCCACTCTTAAACTGTGGCTCGCGAGCCACATGCGGTTCTTTGGCCCCTTGTGTGTGGCTCTTCCACAAAATACCACGGCCTGGGCGAGTCTATTTTGAAGAAGTGGTGTTAAAAGAACTTCAAGTTTAAAAAATGTGGCTCTCAAAAGAAATTTCAATGGTTGCTATTTGGCTCTGTTGACTAATGAGTTTGCCGACCACTGGGTTAAGACATGCTCAGCATGTGGAGTAGAGCCGTCCAATAGTAAGCACTCCAAAAATAGTTTGTACTATATATTATGCAGAAAGGGGAACTGAGTCGGAGAGGTTAAGTAGCTTATCGGTGCTGGAATTCAACCCAAGGCCTGTTTCATGCCACAGCCCAATCTCTTCTCAGCTGTGTGGGCCCGTCCAGGAGCAGCTTGCTGGTGTCAGAGCTGGGAGCCGGGCAGCTCCCGGGTTTTGCTGACTCTGTCTCTGGGCCTCACCTTTTCCTTTTTCCTGCACTCTCCCTGCTGGCCTTCAGGGGGCACCATTGAGCTGTACTCACCAAGTTCCAGGCCGCAGAGCCTCAGTGAGCAAGATGGGAAAATAGACTCGATGAACAGACAGCCTCAAAGGCTGAAATCCAAAAGGCTCAGACTTTTATCTTTAATTATAAAACAGCCCTTAAAAAGCAAACTCGGTGCCCTGCAGAAATGACTTTTCAGAAGTCCCAGTTATTTCCACCTGGGTTGTTTCTTTGCTTCATGGACTTGAAAAACAAGGCTAGATAGCTACCTTAAAACACACACATGCACTCACACCTCCATGCACAGCATGTGCCAGAGGCTACAGCCTTCACCTATCAGGGCGGTATGGCCATCTTAGGAGAACACAGGTCTTAGATTCTGATGAGTGTTGTCAGGAATGTAACTCATCAGAGAGAACGGGAGCCCGGGGGAATAATTGGGACCAATTTTCCTTTGATTATCCGCCAGGATTTGGCTCCCATCTGGGCGACTTCCCTGGAACCTTCACCAGGAAAGGCCCAGTTCTGCTGCATGCAAGGCCAGCCAGGCCCACCTGGGGCATTGCCACGTCCCTTCCCTGCTCCCAGGCCTACCCACCCCGATGCCAGGCAGCCTCCCAAGGTCATGGCCTGGGCTCTTAGAGAATGGTTGAAGCCCCATGGCACCATTTATCCCATCAACAGTGCACACTCCTGTGGTCGCTATTTCTCTCCCTCCTCTCCGAAGTGAGGCAGGTGTGGGAGAGAGTCACCCAGCTCTATAGAAAAGGCTTCTAGGCTGGTTGGCGTGGCTCAATGGTTGACCTATGAACCAGGAGGTCACGGTTCGATTCCCGGTCAGGGCATGTGCCCAAGTGGCAGGCTCAATCCCCAGTGTGGGGCGTGCAGGAGGCAGTTGATCAGTGATTCTTTGGCATCCCTGATGTTTCCATCTCTCTCTCTCTCTCCCTTCCTCTCTGAAATCAATTTAAAAAAACACCCGAAACTAGTTTGGCTCAGTGGATAGAGCTTTGGCCTGCAGATTGAAAGGTCCCAGGTTAGATTTCGGCCAAGGGCATGTAGGTTGGTTGTGGGCACATACCCAGAAGGGGGTGTGCAGGAGGCAGCTGGTCAATGTTTCTCTCTCATCAGTGTTTCTAGCTTTCTATCCCTCTCCCTTTCTCTCTGTAAAAAATCAATAAAATATATATATAAAAAACAAAACAAAACAATAAAAGACATGCCCTCCCCTTCCATCTCCCCACCCTCCATAGCAGGTCTGTGCAGAGGGAGGTGGGGGCCTGAGCAGGTGGTGGCTCTGCACTCCGCAGCACTCGATGGCATCCGTGAGGTCTGATAGTACGTTCTGACCCTGACACACCCTCAGTAAGTGACTGACCGCCTCGGCTCCAGGAAACACCTCGGCCTCTTCTCAAAAGGTCGGAGCGTGGACAGGGAGCTCCCTTGCAGAGGGCTGGGGAGAAAACACCCCATCTTTGAAATGGACAGAGGTGTCCTTAACCCGCTGCACACGTTGGCTGGGATTTTCCTCTTTCATTTGTGTGACTTGGCTTGGGACCTCCCTGCTCAGGAGAATGTCACCCCTTTGGAGTTTGTCGTATGCAGAATGCTGAGCTACTAACCCTTACGTACAGTTCTGCTTCGGAAGCCTTTTCAGGATCCCAGCAAATGCCATTTCAGGACTGAAGTACTGGAGAATCTTCTGGATGCAAGGACCATGAGGAACCCTGGTTCAGAAAGCATGTCCCCCTGGTGGCTGTAGAGTGACCATGTAGGGGACATCTGAGCAATAATGTCCTGGGTAGGTCGCTAGGCAACCCAAACACACGCAGGCCGGCAGAGGGGGCCTGGTGCATCTTCCCCAGGTGGGAGGCAGCTGGCTTCTACCTTCCCACACACAGGTGGGAGCACCTACGAGGCATTTCAATGCCAAGCAGCTCTCTCCTCATCACTGTCCTGTTCCTCCCCTCAGTGCTCAGCTGGGTGGTCCTGATAAGAGATCTGGCACTAGCATGGAGTCCTTGACTTCCAGCCCTCTTAGATGCTGGCTTTGGGGCTCACAGTGGGGTGCGGGCACAGGGGGGGGGGGCGGGCAGGTGGAAGGAGGTGAAGAGAAAGGAGGTGAAGAGACTGGAGGTGAAGGCAGCCTCCCCATCATCACGTGTGTCTTCTCAGCTTCTCCTTCCCGCTGTTCCCACCTGGGTGGCTTGTCTGGCTAATCCCATCCCTCAGGTGGGGGGGGGGGAGATAAAGGCCCCCCCCCCACATTCTCAATGCCTGGGGAAGAGAGGAAACTGCTCTTGCTGGTGGGCAAGCTTTGCAGGGTGATACTAGCCAGGAGACTTATTGAAATTAGCAAGAAGGGCGGATTTTCTCTCATCTCTGGGATGAGCAGGAACTAATCCGCTGGTCTTCCAGACCCCGCATCCCCAAACCCCGGTGATCCACTGTGACCACCAGCTGCAGCAGCACCAGCTCTGGCTGCTGGGGGAGGTGGGGAGGCAGAGTGGGGGACGGGGGATGGGAAGGGGGGGTGCTGGCACACCCCAGCACTCTGTTATGTCGGCTGATTAAAGCCTTGGCAACCAACCCCACCCGCTTGACAACAATGCATGGCATCTAATTGCTCTTTTCCTTTTCATTTTATTTAGTAACTGGGTTCAGCCCAGGAAACGCTGGCTTCCAATCCCGGAGTGTTTTGACTCGGGGACTGTAAACTGTCTGATTTCTTGGACAAACACCATCTTGAGGAATTTTTCTCTTCACACAATGGATGTGGATGTCATGGCTCCCCATTGGGGCCCTGGTTGTGTTTTTTTGTTTTGTTTGTTTGTTTGTTTTCTCTCTCTCCTTCCTATAGACATCAATGTCCTTAAAATAAATGCTCCCTTTGGTGTGGGGGCCCTTTGCTTTGGATTTCTCACCTTTATCTCTGGGATTGGAAAGCAGCTGGGAAGCAGAGATAGGCTTTAGCGTGCCTCCCACCCAGAGCAGGAGACAGAGCATGCTCAGAAATCCCATTCACTTTTCATTATTATTGGTATTATTATTATTATTATTATTATTATTAATCCTCATCCACGGGTATTTTTCCATTGAGTTTTAGAGAGAGTGGAAGAGAGAGGGGAAGACTGAGTTAAACATCGAAGTGAGAGAAACACATTGATTGGTTGCCTCCTGCAGGAGCCCCCAACCAGGGCCCAGGTTGGGGAGGAGCCTGCAACCAAGGAACTGTGCCCTTTACAGGAATGGAACCCAGGACCCTTGGGTCCACAGGCCGATACTCTATTCACTCAGCCAAACCAGCTAGGGCCCCCCTCACATTTCAGATTCAGGGACCCTGGAGTTCATGGTCACTTCGAAGATTATCCTCCATTGGGGGCTGTCTACCTAGTTGATTTTCCCACCTGGTGGCTACTAACTCGCTGCTACAACTTTTCCCTCCTCTTTAACTCTCTCTCTCCCCCTACCCCCTGCCCCCAGCCACCCAAGCCATTTTTCTGAAGCAGATCTGGTCATGCATGTGTCCCCACTCCCCCTGCTGGGACCTCCTGAGGACTCAGATGAAGTCTCAATGCTCAGTCAGGGGCACTGAGCCCTCATGCCACGGCCCACCTGTCTTCTTGGTATCCTTCCTCATCATCTCCCCTTGCACTCCTCAAGACCGGCCACTGGCCACGGGGCTCTCACCTTGCTGCCTTGGCCCATGTCATTCCTTCTGCCTCAGAGGCCTGTCCCCTCCTGTTGGGTTTTCACTTCTCGGGGACCTCTGTGAGAGGATGCTCAGCGAGACTGCTCACCACTCTCCATCCATCCCAAAGCTGCTGGCTGCTATGCTCAGTGTCATTCAATCCAAACAGACTGCCAACCACTCTCAGTTCTTCCTCCTCCTCCTCCTCCTCCTCCTCCTCCTCCTCCTCCTCCTCTTCCTCCTCCTCCTCCTCCTCCTCCTCCTCCTCCTCCTCCTCCTCCTCCTCTTCCTCCTCCTCCTCCTCCTCCTCCTCCTCCTCCTCCTCCTCCTCCTCCTCCCCCTCCTCTTCCTCCTCCTCCTCTTCCTCCTCCTCCTCCTCCTCCTCCTCCTCCTCCTCCTCCTCCTCCTCTTCCTCCTCCTCCTCCTCCTCCTCCTCCTCCCTCCTCCTCCTCCTCCTCTTCCTCCTCCTCCTCCTCCTCCTCCTCCTCCTCCTCCTCCTCTTCCTCCCTCTCCTCCTTCTCCTTCTTCTTTATCTTCCTTCATCTCTTTCTCCTCCGTTTTGATGGCTACTAATGTTATCTTTGAAATCTCCGTTAGGTACAAGATGTACATGCTAAATTTAAAAATATATACATGTTTTTATTGATTTCAGAGAGGAAGGGAGAGAGAAATAGAAACATCAAAATAATGAGAGAGATTAACTGATTGGCTGCCTCCTGCAAAGCCCCACACTGGGGATCCAGCCCCACAGCCCGGGTATGTGCCTTGTCCTGGAATTGAATCATGACCTCCTGGTTCATAGGTCCATGCTCAACCGCTGAGCCATGCCAGCTGGGCTACATGCTAATTTTTGTATGATCAAATACCGGCCGTGCCTACAGACCTGCCCGGCATCTTATGTTTGTGATTTCACTTCAATATCACACCTCCCTGTGAGTTCCATGTGTTTTCTCATTCTCACACGAGATAGACTGGGGCTGAGTTTACATTACTTTTGCAAGGTCACGCAGTTAGTGGACGGTATAGTTCATATCCTGGTCTCTCTGACCCCAAAGCTTGGACTTTTGGGTAGCGCCCCTCAGCAACTGCAGGGACTCCTCCTTTGAAAACCTGAGTGGGGCTGACAGGACCTGGGCCCCACTAGCTCTGCCTGTGGCTCCCTGTGACCTCTCGACCTTTCTGGCCTCCACACTCAGGTGGGAGGTGAGATGCAGGCCTCAGGATGGTGGCTGAGGGCAGCAGGCTCGTAGGAAATGGTCTGCGATGGTCACGCATTACAAAAAGCAAGCTAACAGTGGACTGCTGCAGCCGCCCCACTTGTGTTTCCTCTCCCACCCCAAAGGTATTGGGCTTTGGGGGTCAAAGACTCACCCCCAGAGAAAGTCAGCTGCATATGGTCTGTGTTGCTGGGCCAGAGTGGGTCTGGCAGATATTGGTGCAGGAATGCCGAGAGACAATGTGGAGACCAGGTAACACTGTGTGTGGAGAGGAAAGGTTATGTAAAGAGTGTTAGAGGCCCAGCGGGTGTGGCTCAGTGGTTGAGCATTGACCTATGAACCAGGAGGTCACAGTTCGATTCCCTGTCAGGGCACATGCCCCGGTGGCGGGCTCGATTCCCAGTTCAGGAGGCAGCTGATTAATGATTCTCTCTCATTATTGATGCTTCTCTCTCTCTCTTTTCCTCTCTGAAACAAATAAAAATATTTGGAAAGAAAAAAAAAAAAAGAGCAAGAGGAAAATGGAGGGGGGTGTGGCAGCTGCAGCACAGTGCACTGTGCTCTGCAGTAGAATAATCTGCTTGCAGGGGGCGCTGCAGGGGACCCCACCCACGGGCCCCTGAGGTGAATGCATATTCTGGGCACTACTCAACAGAACCCAATGTGGGGCCTCCTGCCCTCTAGTGTCCTGTTCTTCACTCCTCCCCTTCCTTCCTAAGATAGAAGCCACTAAAATCAGTGATGCGTGCTTATTGGAGCGCCTACTGTATACCTGGCATGGGAGAGGCATGGAATTGTGAGACAGGCCCTGTTCCTAAGAAGCTTAGGCTGGGCAGGAACGAGGAGAAGAAGCCTCCATGGTAGGGGTGTCGAACCCAATCAGAGAAGGGGCCAAAATCTAAAATCCAGCCTAAATCGCGGGCCGAATGGTTTACTGAACAGTCATAAACTGACAATGTCATAAACTGACAGCGGAG